>NC_134110.1:105902500-108302500 GCF_040939455.1 Microcebus murinus | reverse complement strand
CCACCACCAAAGATTCCTACGTGTAGCCCATAGAACCCCAAAAGCAACGGGACGAGTTCTGGTCACATACTCCCTCAAAATGACATCCTGGCCTTCTTCTGCAACTCCCTCCCCTCTCAGACTCTCAAGGTTTCCTCCAGCGTGTCGGTTCCCACAAAGCAGACTTTTGGTCTGAGACCTGACAGTTGTCCAGATGCCACGCATGCTGCCCCGTGGCGGCGGCGTCGCGGCTCGGGACAAGAGGAGGCCCCACGGTGCGGGCTGGGGCGCCAGGCACCGCGGCGGGCGCTGAGGGTGGGGGTGACCCCCAGCCCGGGCCTCCGCGGCGCTCCCAGAAAGGGGACGGAACAAGAGGCCAAAAAAAAAAAAGAAGAAGCCTACGGCACCCGGTATTCCCAGGCCCGACCCTGCTTAGCTTCCGAGATCAGACGAGATCGGGCGCGTTCGGGGTGGTGTGGCCGTGGACGGCGGAGGGCGCCCCTGCCCCGCTCAAGAAGCCGAGCCTCTCTGCGCTTCCCCGCCGCCTCCTCCCGCCCCAGGCCCCGCGGGGGCCGGGCCTGTTGAGTTTGCCGGCCGGGTCCGGCGGGCTCCGAGGGACGGGGGGCGGGGGTGACGGGCGGGGCGGGGCGGGCAGGGAGGGGCGGGCCGGGGTGGGGGGCTGTCTCTCTACACACACAGACACACAGACACACAGACACCACACACGCACCCACACACACACACTCACACTCACTCACTCACTCACTCACACTCACACAAGATGCGCCTCCACGGCTGGACCCGCCAAGGTGGAGCCCTTCCAGCCCCCCTCCTCTCCTCGCCTGGCCTCCTTCGCCTCCCCGCCCCCCACCCCCAGCGCCGCCGCCGCCGCCGCCGCCGCCGCCAAGGACTGCGCACGCGCGGGGCGCTCGCCCTTTGACCCCAGCCAGGGGCCGCCCTCCCCCACAACCCCTTTCAGCTGTGCCCCCCGCCCTGTGGGTGGGCGGCCGCCTATTCCCCCGGGTCAGGGCTGGGGCACAGCGCATGGGGGAGGGGAGCCAGTGTATGGGGCGTGTCTCTCTCTCGGGATGTGTCCCATGGGTGGGGTGGGGTGGCTTGGTCTGTGGGGCGCTGAAGAAATCAGTCCCCTCCATCTCCTACCTCTGGAAAACGCCCAAGCCCTTGGGGAACTGCCCGCACCGCTACCGTGGGGGCCGGGACCCTCCTCTGTGTCCTCCTGTGGCCCAGTCCAAGGGGCCTGGGCCTGGCCGGGGCTGCATTGGACCCCAACCACCCTGGCGTGTGGACTCGCCAAAAATCGGCGATTAGATATTGGATTCCAGCTTCATTGAGGTCATTTCACTAATGAGTGCACCGGAAAGAGTTTCCTAATCCATCTGTGAGGGTGGCAACTGAAAGAGAATTTTTTTTTTTTTTTTTTTTTTGAGACAGAGTCTCGCTTTGTTGCCTAGGCTAGAGTGAGTGCCGTGGCGTTAGCCTAGCTCACAGCAACCTCAAACTCCTGGGCTCAAGCAATCCTTCTGCCTCAGCCTCCCAAGTAGCTGGGACTACAGGCATGCGCCACCATGCCTGGCTCATTTTCCTATATATATTAGTTGGCCAATTAATTTCTTTCTATTTACAGTAGAGACCGGGTCTGGCTCTTGCTCAGGCTGGTTTTGAACTCATGACCTCGAGCAATCCGCCCGCCTCGGCCTCCCAGAGAGCTAGGATTACAGGCTTGAGCCACCGCGCCCGGCCTGAAAGAGAATTTGAAAGCTGACAGAATAGGCGAGGAAAGGCATAGGAGATTTCCACACCCAGTAAGGAAGCCTTTCCCGAAATGGAAGAAAGAAAGGAGCAAACAGAGACACCGGTAGCCCGCCCGGATCAGAGTCTGCCCCTGAGAGAAAGTACCCTGACCAGGTTCTCCCGTGGGTGGGTGGCGAGCTAGCGGCGTTCAGAAGAGCGAGGCCCACAGTCTGTGCAGAAGACACCTGCACTCGGGTGTGTGTGGCGGCACAATTCCCAAGCAGCTCCAGATGTTAAACCAAGGAGAAGCCAGGGAGTTCCCAACGCCCCAGGTGTCCTCAGCCCACGACTGGCTGCTGTGGGAATGCGAAGCCCGGCTCCTTGTCTCAGAGCGGGACAACCAGGAGGTGTGATGTCCACCCCGGGGCTCCCAGGAGGATCAGGCTGAAGCTGGGACTTGGCCTGAAAGTGCCCCTCGCATGGCCACCCCCTTCCCCTTCCTGCACCTCTAGTCCTGGTGCCCCTCCATCCAGGGGCCAGACCTTAAAGAGTCACCCGCAAGAGAATCCTGGTCCCAAAGGAGCCTTCTGGGGGACCCGTGCTGAGAGAGGTTGTGGGCCTGGCCCGCTGGGACTCTGCCCGACCCAGGGCTGAGAGATGCAACCTCCCAGCTCTGGGTCCCTGCAGGAAGTGTTGGCAAGCACAGGGCCAGTCCTCCAAAGGCCCAGGTGCAGGGAGCCCAGGCCAAGCATCCCGTGGAAGAAGCCACATGCCGTGCCACCCCGGGAACACGACTGCAGGTCACGGCCCCCCCCTTCCTCCTCCTCTTCCTCCTCCTCCTCCTCCTCCTCCTCCTCCTGCCCCCCTCCCCCCCGACATGGTGCAGGGATCAGAGACACCTCAGACACTTGCTACCCAAAGTGCAAAGGGCATCAGTTGCTCCTCCAAACCCCCCCCCGCCCAGCAGACCGCGTTGTCCAGCCAGCCCCCGGGCCTCCCTGGGGTGCCCAGCACAAAAGTGCAGACACCCACCGGACCCTCAATCTCAGTTTTCGGATGTTTTTGCCACTCTAAGGACCCGCAGGCCAGCTGGGCCTTCGGGCAGGACAGAGAGCCCCGGAATCCGACGTGGAGAGCTGGGTGTACGTCCCCATGAGGAGGCGGTCCCCACCTCCGCGGCTCTCCCCTTGCGGGGCCTCAGAGAAGACACCAGGCTGGGCCCCCGCGGCACAGCGGGAGCACGTCCCCCGCAGGCCGCTTAGCGAGGGCGGCAGGCGGACGGTTGGGTTGCGCCAGACGCTGCGGCCGCCCTGCTACCGGGTTCCTGGGAGGGCGTCCTGGAACCAGCGTCCACACCAAGGCCTTGGAAGGCCCAGGCGACGGAGGAGCCCCGTCAGGCAGGGGCCGAGGACGGTGACAGGTGACAGGCCGGGCGGGAAGGAGTCAGTCAGGCAGGGGCCGAGGAGGAGACGGGCTGGGTAAGGGTTAGGGTTAGAGTCAGGGCACAAGTCACAATCGCAAAGACCTGGAAGCGACCCGAGTGCCCATCGACCCACGAGTGCGTAAATAAAATGTGGCGCGTGGACACCACGGAGTGCTATTCGGCTGTGAGGAACAGCGGTGAGAGGGCACCTCTCGTGGTTCTCCTGGCCAGAGCTGGAACCCGTTCCAGTAAGCCAAGTATCCCAAGAATGGACACACGAGCACCACGTGCTCGCGCTCACCAGCAAATTGGTACGAACCGATGGACACCTAAGTGGACACAGAGGAATCACCTTCATCGGGTGGGTGTCGGGTGGGCGTGGGGAGGGGATGGGCATACACATCCATTAGGAATGGGGTGGGTGCGCACCCACTGGGGGATGGGCGCACTTGAAGCTCTGACCCGAGGGGGGAGGCGGGGAGAGGGCGATGTACCCGACCTTAACTTTGGTGCCCCCACAATACGCTGGAACCACATGAGAGGTAAATGAATAAGAACACAGGGGGGCACGGGCAACACATGTCACCTTAATACTTGGACTGCCATCATCTGCTTGAAGAGAGAGAGAAAAGAAAATGCACTAATAGAGATAAGAGACACTTTTTAAAAATAATGAATCCAGGCCGGGCGCTGTGGCTCACGCCTGTAATCCTAGCTCTTGGGAGGCCGAGGCGGGCGGATTGCTCAAGGTCAGGAGTTCAAAACCAGCCTGAGCAAGAGCGAGACCCCGTCTCTACTATAAATAGAAAGAAATTAATTGGCCAACTGATACATATATAAAAAAATTAGCCGGGCATGGTGGTGCATGCCTGTAGTCCCAGCTACCTGGGAGGCTGAGGCAGAAGGATCACTTGAGCCCAGGAGTTTGAGGTTGCTGTGAGCTAGGCTGACGCCACGGCACTCACTCTAGCCTGGGCAACAAAGCGAGACTCTGTCTCAAAAAAAAAAAAAAAATAATGAATCCGAAGAGAAAAGTAAAAGGAGGCCTGTGGAGCAGGTCTGGGTGTGACTCCGGATCCCCCAACATCAGGTGCCACCACCAAAGATTCCTACGTGTAGCCCATAGAACCCCAAAAGCAACGGGACGAGTTCTGGTCACATACTCCCTCAAAATGACATCCTGGCCTTCTTCTGCAACTCCCTCCCCTCTCAGACTCTCAAGGTTTCCTCCAGCGTGTCGGTTCCCACAAAGCAGACTTTTGGTCTGAGACCTGACAGTTGTCCAGATGCCACGCATGCTGCCCCGTGGCGGCGGCGTCGCGGCTCGGGACAAGAGGAGGCCCCACGGTGCGGGCTGGGGCGCCAGGCACCGCGGCGGGCGCTGAGGGTGGGGGTGACCCCCAGCCCGGGCCTCCGCGGCGCTCCCAGAAAGGGGACGGAACAAGAGGCCAAAAAAAAAAAAGAAGAAGCCTACGGCACCCGGTATTCCCAGGCCCGACCCTGCTTAGCTTCCGAGATCAGACGAGATCGGGCGCGTTCGGGGTGGTGTGGCCGTGGACGGCGGAGGGCGCCCCTGCCCCGCTCAAGAAGCCGAGCCTCTCTGCGCTTCCCCGCCGCCTCCTCCCGCCCCCGGCCCCGCGGGGGCCGGGCCTGTTGAGTTTGCCGGCCGGGTCCGGCGGGCTCCGAGGGACGGGGGGCGGGGGTGACGGGCGGGGCGGGGCGGGCAGGGAGGGGCGGGCCGGGGTGGGGGGCTGTCTCTCTACACACACAGACACACAGACACACAGACACCACACACGCACCCACACACACACACTCACACTCACTCACTCACTCACTCACACTCACACAAGATGCGCCTCCACGGCTGGACCCACCAAGGTGGAGCCCTTCCAGCCCCCCTCCTCTCCTCGCCTGGCCTCCTTCGCCTCCCCGCCCCCCACCACCAGCCCCGCCGCCGCCAAGGACTGCGCACGCGCGGGGCGCTCGCCCTTTGACCCCAGCCAGGGGCCGCCCTCCCCCACAACCCCTTTCAGCTGTGCCCCCCGCCCTGTGGGTGGGCGGCCGCCTATTCCCCCGGGTCAGGGCTGGGGCACAGCGCATGGGGGAGGGGAGCCAGTGTATGGGGCGTGTCTCTCTCTCGGGATGTGTCCCATGGGTGGGGTGGGGTGGCTTGGTCTGTGGGGCGCTGAAGAAATCAGTCCCCTCCATCTCCTACCTCTGGAAAACGCCCAAGCCCTTGGGGAACTGCCCGCACCGCTACCGTGGGGGCCGGGACCCTCCTCTGTGTCCTCCTGTGGCCCAGTCCAGGGGGCCTGGGCCTGGCCGGGGCTGCATTGGACCCCAACCACCCTGGCGTGTGGACTCGCCAAAAATCGGCGATTAGATATTGGATTCCAGCTTCATTGAGGTCATTTCACTAATGAGTGCACCGGAAAGAGTTTCCTAATCCATCTGTTAGGGTGGCAACTGAAAGAGAATTTTTTTTTTTTTTTTTTTTTTGAGACAGAGTCTCGCTTTGTTGCCTAGGCTAGAGTGAGTGCCGTGGCGTTAGCCTAGCTCACAGCAACCTCAAACTCCTGGGCTCAAGCAATCCTTCTGCCTCAGCCTCCCAAGTAGCTGGGACTACAGGCATGCGCCACCATGCCTGGCTCATTTTCCTATATATATTAGTTGGCCAATTAATTTCTTTCTATTTACAGTAGAGACCGGGTCTGGCTCTTGCTCAGGCTGGTTTTGAACTCATGACCTCGAGCAATCCGCCCGCCTCGGCCTCCCAGAGAGCTAGGATTACAGGCTTGAGCCACCGCGCCCGGCCTGAAAGAGAATTTGAAAGCTGACAGAATAGGCGAGGAAAGGCATAGGAGATTTCCACACCCAGTAAGGAAGCCTTTCCCGAAATGGAAGAAAGAAAGGAGCAAACAGAGACACCGGTAGCCCGCCCGGATCAGAGTCTGCCCCTGAGAGAAAGTACCCTGACCAGGTTCTCCCGTGGGTGGGTGGCGAGCTAGCGGCGTTCAGAAGAGCGAGGCCCGCAGTCTGTGCAGAAGACACCTGCACTCGGGTGTGTGTGGCGGCACAATTCCCAAGCAGCTCCAGATGTTAAACCAAGGAGAAGCCAGGGAGTTCCCAACGCCCCAGGTGTCCTCAGCCCACGACTGGCTGCTGTGGGAATGCGAAGCCCGGCTCCTTGTCTCAGAGCGGGACAACCAGGAGGTGTGATGTCCACCCCGGGGCTCCCAGGAGGATCAGGCTGAAGCTGGGACTTGGCCTGAAAGTGTCCCCTCGCATGGCCACCCCCTTCCCCTTCCTGCACCTCTAGTCCTGGTGCCCCTCCATCCAGGGGCCAGACCTTAAAGAGTCACCCGCAAGAGAATCCTGGTCCCAAAGGAGCCTTCTGGGGGACCCGTGCTGAGAGAGGTTGTGGGCCTGGCCCGCTGGGACTCTGCCCGACCCAGGGCTGAGAGATGCAACCTCCCAGCTCTGGGTCCCTGCAGGAAGTGTTGGCAAGCACAGGGCCAGTCCTCCAAAGGCCCAGGTGCAGGGAGCCCAGGCCAAGCATCCCGTGGAAGAAGCCACATGCCGTGCCACCCCGGGAACACGACTGCAGGTCACGGCCCCCCCCTTCCTCCTCCTCTTCCTCCTCCTCCTCCTCCTCCTCCTCCTCCTGCCCCCCTCCCCCCCGACATGGTGCAGGGATCAGAGACACCTCAGACACTTGCTACCCAAAGTGCAAAGGGCATCAGTTGCTCCTCCAAACCCCCCCCCGCCCAGCAGACCGCGTTGTCCAGCCAGCCCCCGGGCCTCCCTGGGGTGCCCAGCACAAAAGTGCAGACACCCACCGGACCCTCAATCTCAGTTTTCGGATGTTTTTGCCACTCTAAGGACCCGCAGGCCAGCTGGGCCTTCGGGCAGGACAGAGAGCCCCGGAATCCGACGTGGAGAGCTGGGTGTACGTCCCCATGAGGAGGCGGTCCCCACCTCCGCGGCTCTCCCCTTGCGGGGCCTCAGAGAAGACACCAGGCTGGGCCCCCGCGGCACAGCGGGAGCACGTCCCCCGCAGGCCGCTTAGCGAGGGCGGCAGGCGGACGGTTGGGTTGCGCCAGACGCTGCGGCCGCCCTGCTACCGGGTTCCTGGGAGGGCGTCCTGGAACCAGCGTCCACACCAAGCCCTTGGAAGGCCCAGGCGACGGAGGAGCCCCGTCAGGCAGGGGCCGAGGACGGTGACAGGTGACAGGCCGGGCGGGAAGGAGTCAGTCAGGCAGGGGCCGAGGAGGAGACGGGCTGGGTAAGGGTTAGGGTTAGAGTCAGGGCACAAGTCACAATCGCAAAGACCTGGAAGCGACCCGAGTGCCCATCGACCCACGAGTGCGTAAATAAAATGTGGCGCGTGGACACCACGGAGTGCTATTCGGCTGTGAGGAACAGCGGTGAGAGGGCACCTCTCGTGGTTCTCCTGGCCAGAGCTGGAACCCGTTCCAGTAAGCCAAGTATCCCAAGAATGGACACACGAGCACCACGTGCTCGCGCTCACCAGCAAATTGGTACGAACCGATGGACACCTAAGTGGACACAGAGGAATCACCTTCATCGGGTGGGTGTCGGGTGGGCGTGGGGAGGGGATGGGCATACACATCCATTAGGAATGGGGTGGGTGCGCACCCACTGGGGGATGGGCGCACTTGAAGCTCTGACCCGAGGGGGGAGGCGGGGAGAGGGCGATGTACCCGACCTTAACTTTGGTGCCCCCACAATACGCTGGAACCACATGAGAGGTAAATGAATAAGAACACAGGGGGGCACGGGCAACACATGTCACCTTAATACTTGGACTGCCATCATCTGCTTGAAGAGAGAGAGAAAAGAAAATGCACTAATAGAGATAAGAGACACTTTTTAAAAATAATGAATCCAGGCCGGGCGCTGTGGCTCACGCCTGTAATCCTAGCTCTTGGGAGGCCGAGGCGGGCGGATTGCTCAAGGTCAGGAGTTCAAAACCAGCCTGAGCAAGAGCGAGACCCCGTCTCTACTATAAATAGAAAGAAATTAATTGGCCAACTGATACATATATAAAAAAATTAGCCGGGCATGGTGGTGCATGCCTGTAGTCCCAGCTACCTGGGAGGCTGAGGCAGAAGGATCACTTGAGCCCAGGAGTTTGAGGTTGCTGTGAGCTAGGCTGACGCCACGGCACTCACTCTAGCCTGGGCAACAAAGCGAGACTCTGTCTCAAAAAAAAAAAAAAAATAATGAATCCGAAGAGAAAAGTAAAAGGAGGCCTGTGGAGCAGGTCTGGGTGTGACTCCGGATCCCCCAACATCAGGTGCCACCACCAAAGATTCCTACGTGTAGCCCATAGAACCCCAAAAGCAACGGGACGAGTTCTGGTCACATACTCCCTCAAAATGACATCCTGGCCTTCTTCTGCAACTCCCTCCCCTCTCAGACTCTCAAGGTTTCCTCCAGCGTGTCGGTTCCCACAAAGCAGACTTTTGGTCTGAGACCTGACAGTTGTCCAGATGCCACGCATGCTGCCCCGTGGCGGCGGCGTCGCGGCTCGGGACAAGAGGAGGCCCCACGGTGCGGGCTGGGGCGCCAGGCACCGCGGCGGGCGCTGAGGGTGGGGGTGACCCCCAGCCCGGGCCTCCGCGGCGCTCCCAGAAAGGGGACGGAACAAGAGGCCAAAAGAAAAAAAGAAGAAGCCTACGGCACCCGGTATTCCCAGGCCCGACCCTGCTTAGCTTCCGAGATCAGACGAGATCGGGCGCGTTCGGGGTGGTGTGGCCGTGGACGGCGGAGGGCGCCCCTGCCCCGCTCAAGAAGCCGAGCCTCTCTGCGCTTCCCCGCCGCCTCCTCCCGCCCCAGGCCCCGCGGGGGCCGGGCCTGTTGAGTTTGCCGGCCGGGTCCGGCGGGCTCCGAGGGACGGGGGGCGGGGGTGACGGGCGGGGCGGGGCGGGCAGGGAGGGGCGGGCCGGGGTGGGGGGCTGTCTCTCTACACACACAGACACACAGACACACAGACACCACACACGCACCCACACACACACACTCACACTCACTCACTCACTCACTCACACTCACACAAGATGCGCCTCCACGGCTGGACCCGCCAAGGTGGAGCCCTTCCAGCCCCCCTCCTCTCCTCGCCTGGCCTCCTTCGCCTCCCCGCCCCCCACCCCCAGCGCCGCCGCCGCCGCCGCCGCCGCCAAGGACTGCGCACGCGCGGGGCGCTCGCCCTTTGACCCCAGCCAGGGGCCGCCCTCCCCCACAACCCCTTTCAGCTGTGCCCCCCGCCCTGTGGGTGGGCGGCCGCCTATTCCCCCGGGTCAGGGCTGGGGCACAGCGCATGGGGGAGGGGAGCCAGTGTATGGGGCGTGTCTCTCTCTCGGGATGTGTCCCATGGGTGGGGTGGGGTGGCTTGGTCTGTGGGGCGCTGAAGAAATCAGTCCCCTCCATCTCCTACCTCTGGAAAACGCCCAAGCCCTTGGGGAACTGCCCGCACCGCTACCGTGGGGGCCGGGACCCTCCTCTGTGTCCTCCTGTGGCCCAGTCCAAGGGGCCTGGGCCTGGCCGGGGCTGCATTGGACCCCAACCACCCTGGCGTGTGGACTCGCCAAAAATCGGCGATTAGATATTGGATTCCAGCTTCATTGAGGTCATTTCACTAATGAGTGCACCGGAAAGAGTTTCCTAATCCATCTGTGAGGGTGGCAACTGAAAGAGAATTTTTTTTTTTTTTTTTTTTTTGAGACAGAGTCTCGCTTTGTTGCCTAGGCTAGAGTGAGTGCCGTGGCGTTAGCCTAGCTCACAGCAACCTCAAACTCCTGGGCTCAAGCAATCCTTCTGCCTCAGCCTCCCAAGTAGCTGGGACTACAGGCATGCGCCACCATGCCTGGCTCATTTTCCTATATATATTAGTTGGCCAATTAATTTCTTTCTATTTACAGTAGAGACCGGGTCTGGCTCTTGCTCAGGCTGGTTTTGAACTCATGACCTCGAGCAATCCGCCCGCCTCGGCCTCCCAGAGAGCTAGGATTACAGGCTTGAGCCACCGCGCCCGGCCTGAAAGAGAATTTGAAAGCTGACAGAATAGGCGAGGAAAGGCATAGGAGATTTCCACACCCAGTAAGGAAGCCTTTCCCGAAATGGAAGAAAGAAAGGAGCAAACAGAGACACCGGTAGCCCGCCCGGATCAGAGTCTGCCCCTGAGAGAAAGTACCCTGACCAGGTTCTCCCGTGGGTGGGTGGCGAGCTAGCGGCGTTCAGAAGAGCGAGGCCCGCAGTCTGTGCAGAAGACACCTGCACTCGGGTGTGTGTGGCGGCACAATTCCCAAGCAGCTCCAGATGTTAAACCAAGGAGAAGCCAGGGAGTTCCCAACGCCCCAGGTGTCCTCAGCCCACGACTGGCTGCTGTGGGAATGCGAAGCCCGGCTCCTTGTCTCAGAGCGGGACAACCAGGAGGTGTGATGTCCACCCCGGGGCTCCCAGGAGGATCAGGCTGAAGCTGGGACTTGGCCTGAAAGTGTCCCCTCGCATGGCCACCCCCTTCCCCTTCCTGCACCTCTAGTCCTGGTGCCCCTCCATCCAGGGGCCAGACCTTAAAGAGTCACCCGCAAGAGAATCCTGGTCCCAAAGGAGCCTTCTGGGGGACCCGTGCTGAGAGAGGTTGTGGGCATGGCCCGCTGGGACTCTGCCCGACCCAGGGCTGAGAGATGCAACCTCCCAGCTCTGGGTCCCTGCAGGAAGTGTTGGCAAGCACAGGGCCAGTCCTCCAAAGGCCCAGGTGCAGGGAGCCCAGGCCAAGCATCCCGTGGAAGAAGCCACATGCCGTGCCACCCCGGGAACACGACTGCAGGTCACGGCCCCCCCCTTCCTCCTCCTCTTCCTCCTCCTCCTCCTCCTCCTCCTCCTCCTGCCCCCCTCCCCCCCGACATGGTGCAGGGATCAGAGACACCTCAGACACTTGCTACCCAAAGTGCAAAGGGCATCAGTTGCTCCTCCAAACCCCCCCCCCGCCCAGCAGACCGCGTTGTCCAGCCAGCCCCCGGGCCTCCCTGGGGTGCCCAGCACAAAAGTGCAGACACCCACCGGACCCTCAATCTCAGTTTTCGGATGTTTTTGCCACTCTAAGGACCCGCAGGCCAGCTGGGCCTTCGGGCAGGACAGAGAGCCCCGGAATCCGACGTGGAGAGCTGGGTGTACGTCCCCATGAGGAGGCGGTCCCCACCTCCGCGGCTCTCCCCTTGCGGGGCCTCAGAGAAGACACCAGGCTGGGCCCCCGCGGCACAGCGGGAGCACGTCCCCCGCAGGCCGCTTAGCGAGGGCGGCAGGCGGACGGTTGGGTTGCGCCAGACGCTGCGGCCGCCCTGCTACCGGGTTCCTGGGAGGGCGTCCTGGAACCAGCGTCCACACCAAGCCCTTGGAAGGCCCAGGCGACGGAGGAGCCCCGTCAGGCAGGGGCCGAGGACGGTGACAGGTGACAGGCCGGGCGGGAAGGAGTCAGTCAGGCAGGGGCCGAGGAGGAGACGGGCTGGGTAAGGGTTAGGGTTAGAGTCAGGGCACAAGTCACAATCGCAAAGACCTGGAAGCGACCCGAGTGCCCATCGACCCACGAGTGCGTAAATAAAATGTGGCGCGTGGACACCACGGAGTGCTATTCGGCTGTGAGGAACAGCGGTGAGAGGGCACCTCTCGTGGTTCTCCTGGCCAGAGCTGGAACCCGTTCCAGTAAGCCAAGTATCCCAAGAATGGACACACGAGCACCACGTGCTCGCGCTCACCAGCAAATTGGTACGAACCGATGGACACCTAAGTGGACACAGAGGAATCACCTTCATCGGGTGGGTGTCGGGTGGGCGTGGGGAGGGGATGGGCATACACATCCATTAGGAATGGGGTGGGTGCGCACCCACTGGGGGATGGGCGCACTTGAAGCTCTGACCCGAGGGGGGAGGCGGGGAGAGGGCGATGTACCCGACCTTAACTTTGGTGCCCCCACAATACGCTGGAACCACATGAGAGGTAAATGAATAAGAACACAGGGGGGCACGGGCAACACATGTCACCTTAATACTTGGACTGCCATCATCTGCTTGAAGAGAGAGAGAAAAGAAAATGCACTAATAGAGATAAGAGACACTTTTTAAAAATAATGAATCCAGGCCGGGCGCTGTGGCTCACGCCTGTAATCCTAGCTCTTGGGAGGCCGAGGCGGGCGGATTGCTCAAGGTCAGGAGTTCAAAACCAGCCTGAGCAAGAGCGAGACCCCGTCTCTACTATAAATAGAAAGAAATTAATTGGCCAACTGATACATATATAAAAAAATTAGCCGGGCATGGTGGTGCATGCCTGTAGTCCCAGCTACCTGGGAGGCTGAGGCAGAAGGATCACTTGAGCCCAGGAGTTTGAGGTTGCTGTGAGCTAGGCTGACGCCACGGCACTCACTCTAGCCTGGGCAACAAAGCGAGACTCTGTCTCAAAAAAAAAAAAAAAATAATGAATCCGAAGAGAAAAGTAAAAGGAGGCCTGTGGAGCAGGTCTGGGTGTGACTCCGGATCCCCCAACATCAGGTGCCACCACCAAAGATTCCTACGTGTAGCCCATAGAACCCCAAAAGCAACGGGACGAGTTCTGGTCACATACTCCCTCAAAATGACATCCTGGCCTTCTTCTGCAACTCCCTCCCCTCTCAGACTCTCAAGGTTTCCTCCAGCGTGTCGGTTCCCACAAAGCAGACTTTTGGTCTGAGACCTGACAGTTGTCCAGATGCCACGCATGCTGCCCCGTGGCGGCGGCGTCGCGGCTCGGGACAAGAGGAGGCCCCACGGTGCGGGCTGGGGCGCCAGGCACCGCGGCGGGCGCTGAGGGTGGGGGTGACCCCCAGCCCGGGCCTCCGCGGCGCTCCCAGAAAGGGGACGGAACAAGAGGCCAAAAAAAAAAAAGAAGAAGCCTACGGCACCCGGTATTCCCAGGCCCGACCCTGCTTAGCTTCCGAGATCAGACGAGATCGGGCGCGTTCGGGGTGGTGTGGCCGTGGACGGCGGAGGGCGCCCCTGCCCCGCTCAAGAAGCCGAGCCTCTCTGCGCTTCCCCGCCGCCTCCTCCCGCCCCAGGCCCCGCGGGGGCCGGGCCTGTTGAGTTTGCCGGCCGGGTCCGGCGGGCTCCGAGGGACGGGGGGCGGGGGTGACGGGCGGGGCGGGGCGGGCAGGGAGGGGCGGGCCGGGGTGGGGGGCTGTCTCTCTACACACACAGACACACAGACACACAGACACCACACACGCACCCACACACACACACTCACACTCACTCACTCACTCACTCACACTCACACAAGATGCGCCTCCACGGCTGGACCCGCCAAGGTGGAGCCCTTCCAGCCCCCCTCCTCTCCTCGCCTGGCCTCCTTCGCCTCCCCGCCCCCCACCCCCAGCGCCGCCGCCGCCGCCGCCGCCGCCGCCAAGGACTGCGCACGCGCGGGGCGCTCGCCCTTTGACCCCAGCCAGGGGCCGCCCTCCCCCACAACCCCTTTCAGCTGTGCCCCCCGCCCTGTGGGTGGGCGGCCGCCTATTCCCCCGGGTCAGGGCTGGGGCACAGCGCATGGGGGAGGGGAGCCAGTGTATGGGGCGTGTCTCTCTCTCGGGATGTGTCCCATGGGTGGGGTGGGGTGGCTTGGTCTGTGGGGCGCTGAAGAAATCAGTCCCCTCCATCTCCTACCTCTGGAAAACGCCCAAGCCCTTGGGGAACTGCCCGCACCGCTACCGTGGGGGCCGGGACCCTCCTCTGTGTCCTCCTGTGGCCCAGTCCAAGGGGCCTGGGCCTGGCCGGGGCTGCATTGGACCCCAACCACCCTGGCGTGTGGACTCGCCAAAAATCGGCGATTAGATATTGGATTCCAGCTTCATTGAGGTCATTTCACTAATGAGTGCACCGGAAAGAGTTTCCTAATCCATCTGTGAGGGTGGCAACTGAAAGAGAATTTTTTTTTTTTTTTTTTTTTTGAGACAGAGTCTCGCTTTGTTGCCTAGGCTAGAGTGAGTGCCGTGGCGTTAGCCTAGCTCACAGCAACCTCAAACTCCTGGGCTCAAGCAATCCTTCTGCCTCAGCCTCCCAAGTAGCTGGGACTACAGGCATGCGCCACCATGCCTGGCTCATTTTCCTATATATATTAGTTGGCCAATTAATTTCTTTCTATTTACAGTAGAGACCGGGTCTGGCTCTTGCTCAGGCTGGTTTTGAACTCATGACCTCGAGCAATCCGCCCGCCTCGGCCTCCCAGAGAGCTAGGATTACAGGCTTGAGCCACCGCGCCCGGCCTGAAAGAGAATTTGAAAGCTGACAGAATAGGCGAGGAAAGGCATAGGAGATTTCCACACCCAGTAAGGAAGCCTTTCCCGAAATGGAAGAAAGAAAGGAGCAAACAGAGACACCGGTAGCCCGCCCGGATCAGAGTCTGCCCCTGAGAGAAAGTACCCTGACCAGGTTCTCCCGTGGGTGGGTGGCGAGCTAGCGGCGTTCAGAAGAGCGAGGCCCGCAGTCTGTGCAGAAGACACCTGCACTCGGGTGTGTGTGGCGGCACAATTCCCAAGCAGCTCCAGATGTTAAACCAAGGAGAAGCCAGGGAGTTCCCAACGCCCCAGGTGTCCTCAGCCCACGACTGGCTGCTGTGGGAATGCGAAGCCCGGCTCCTTGTCTCAGAGCGGGACAACCAGGAGGTGTGATGTCCACCCCGGGGCTCCCAGGAGGATCAGGCTGAAGCTGGGACTTGGCCTGAAAGTGTCCCCTCGCATGGCCACCCCCTTCCCCTTCCTGCACCTCTAGTCCTGGTGCCCCTCCATCCAGGGGCCAGACCTTAAAGAGTCACCCGCAAGAGAATCCTGGTCCCAAAGGAGCCTTCTGGGGGACCCGTGCTGAGAGAGGTTGTGGGCATGGCCCGCTGGGACTCTGCCCGACCCAGGGCTGAGAGATGCAACCTCCCAGCTCTGGGTCCCTGCAGGAAGTGTTGGCAAGCACAGGGCCAGTCCTCCAAAGGCCCAGGTGCAGGGAGCCCAGGCCAAGCATCCCGTGGAAGAAGCCACATGCCGTGCCACCCCGGGAACACGACTGCAGGTCACGGCCCCCCCCTTCCTCCTCCTCTTCCTCCTCCTCCTCCTCCTCCTCCTGCCCCCCTCCCCCCCCGACATGGTGCAGGGATCAGAGACACCTCAGACACTTGCTACCCAAAGTGCAAAGGGCATCAGTTGCTCCTCCAAACCCCCCCCCGCCCAGCAGACCGCGTTGTCCAGCCAGCCCCCGGGCCTCCCTGGGGTGCCCAGCACAAAAGTGCAGACACCCACCGGACCCTCAATCTCAGTTTTCGGATGTTTTTGCCACTCTAAGGACCCGCAGGCCAGCTGGGCCTTCGGGCTGGACAGAGAGCCCCGGAATCCGACGTGGAGAGCTGGGTGTACGTCCCCATGAGGAGGCGGTCCCCACCTCCGCGGCTCTCCCCTTGCGGGGCCTCAGAGAAGACACCAGGCTGGGCCCCCGCGGCACAGCGGGAGCACGTCCCCCGCAGGCCGCTTAGCGAGGGCGGCAGGCGGACGGTTGGGTTGCGCCAGACGCTGCGGCCGCCCTGCTACCGGGTTCCTGGGAGGGCGTCCTGGAACCAGCGTCCACACCAAGCCCTTGGAAGGCCCAGGCGACGGAGGAGCCCCGTCAGGCAGGGGCCGAGGACGGTGACAGGTGACAGGCCGGGCGGGAAGGAGTCAGTCAGGCAGGGGCCGAGGAGGAGACGGGCTGGGTAAGGGTTAGGGTTAGAGTCAGGGCACAAGTCACAATCGCAAAGACCTGGAAGCGACCCGAGTGCCCATCGACCCACGAGTGCGTAAATAAAATGTGGCGCGTGGACACCACGGAGTGCTATTCGGCTGTGAGGAACAGCGGTGAGAGGGCACCTCTCGTGGTTCTCCTGGCCAGAGCTGGAACCCGTTCCAGTAAGCCAAGTATCCCAAGAATGGACACACGAGCACCACGTGCTCGCGCTCACCAGCAAATTGGTACGAACCGATGGACACCTAAGTGGACACAGAGGAATCACCTTCATCGGGTGGGTGTCGGGTGGGCGTGGGGAGGGGATGGGCATACACATCCATTAGGAATGGGGTGGGTGCGCACCCACTGGGGGATGGGCGCACTTGAAGCTCTGACCCGAGGGGGGAGGCGGGGAGAGGGCGATGTACCCGACCTTAACTTTGGTGCCCCCACAATACGCTGGAACCACATGAGAGGTAAATGAATAAGAACACAGGGGGGCACGGGCAACACATGTCACCTTAATACTTGGACTGCCATCATCTGCTTGAAGAGAGAGAGAAAAGAAAATGCACTAATAGAGATAAGAGACACTTTTTAAAAATAATGAATCCAGGCCGGGCGCTGTGGCTCACGCCTGTAATCCTAGCTCTTGGGAGGCCGAGGCGGGCGGATTGCTCAAGGTCAGGAGTTCAAAACCAGCCTGAGCAAGAGCGAGACCCCGTCTCTACTATAAATAGAAAGAAATTAATTGGCCAACTGATACATATATAAAAAAATTAGCCGGGCATGGTGGTGCATGCCTGTAGTCCCAGCTACCTGGGAGGCTGAGGCAGAAGGATCACTTGAGCCCAGGAGTTTGAGGTTGCTGTGAGCTAGGCTGACGCCACGGCACTCACTCTAGCCTGGGCAACAAAGCGAGACTCTGTCTCAAAAAAAAAAAAAAAATAATGAATCCGAAGAGAAAAGTAAAAGGAGGCCTGTGGAGCAGGTCTGGGTGTGACTCCGGATCCCCCAACATCAGGTGCCACCACCAAAGATTCCTACGTGTAGCCCATAGAACCCCAAAAGCAACGGGACGAGTTCTGGTCACATACTCCCTCAAAATGACATCCTGGCCTTCTTCTGCAACTCCCTCCCCTCTCAGACTCTCAAGGTTTCCTCCAGCGTGTCGGTTCCCACAAAGCAGACTTTTGGTCTGAGACCTGACAGTTGTCCAGATGCCACGCATGCTGCCCCGTGGCGGCGGCGTCGCGGCTCGGGACAAGAGGAGGCCCCACGGTGCGGGCTGGGGCGCCAGGCACCGCGGCGGGCGCTGAGGGTGGGGGTGACCCCCAGCCCGGGCCTCCGCGGCGCTCCCAGAAAGGGGACGGAACAAGAGGCCAAAAAAAAAAAAGAAGAAGCCTACGGCACCCGGTATTCCCAGGCCCGACCCTGCTTAGCTTCCGAGATCAGACGAGATCGGGCGCGTTCGGGGTGGTGTGGCCGTGGACGGCGGAGGGCGCCCCTGCCCCGCTCAAGAAGCCGAGCCTCTCTGCGCTTCCCCGCCGCCTCCTCCCGCCCCAGGCCCCGCGGGGGCCGGGCCTGTTGAGTTTGCCGGCCGGGTCCGGCGGGCTCCGAGGGACGGGGGGCGGGGGTGACGGGCGGGGCGGGGCGGGCAGGGAGGGGCGGGCCGGGGTGGGGGGCTGTCTCTCTACACACACAGACACACAGACACACAGACACCACACACGCACCCACACACACACACTCACACTCACTCACTCACTCACTCACACTCACACAAGATGCGCCTCCACGGCTGGACCCGCCAAGGTGGAGCCCTTCCAGCCCCCCTCCTCTCCTCGCCTGGCCTCCTTCGCCTCCCCGCCCCCCACCCCCAGCGCCGCCGCCGCCGCCGCCGCCGCCGCCAAGGACTGCGCACGCGCGGGGCGCTCGCCCTTTGACCCCAGCCAGGGGCCGCCCTCCCCCACAACCCCTTTCAGCTGTGCCCCCCGCCCTGTGGGTGGGCGGCCGCCTATTCCCCCGGGTCAGGGCTGGGGCACAGCGCATGGGGGAGGGGAGCCAGTGTATGGGGCGTGTCTCTCTCTCGGGATGTGTCCCATGGGTGGGGTGGGGTGGCTTGGTCTGTGGGGCGCTGAAGAAATCAGTCCCCTCCATCTCCTACCTCTGGAAAACGCCCAAGCCCTTGGGGAACTGCCCGCACCGCTACCGTGGGGGCCGGGACCCTCCTCTGTGTCCTCCTGTGGCCCAGTCCAAGGGGCCTGGGCCTGGCCGGGGCTGCATTGGACCCCAACCACCCTGGCGTGTGGACTCGCCAAAAATCGGCGATTAGATATTGGATTCCAGCTTCATTGAGGTCATTTCACTAATGAGTGCACCGGAAAGAGTTTCCTAATCCATCTGTGAGGGTGGCAACTGAAAGAGAATTTTTTTTTTTTTTTTTTTTTTGAGACAGAGTCTCGCTTTGTTGCCTAGGCTAGAGTGAGTGCCGTGGCGTTAGCCTAGCTCACAGCAACCTCAAACTCCTGGGCTCAAGCAATCCTTCTGCCTCAGCCTCCCAAGTAGCTGGGACTACAGGCATGCGCCACCATGCCTGGCTCATTTTCCTATATATATTAGTTGGCCAATTAATTTCTTTCTATTTACAGTAGAGACCGGGTCTGGCTCTTGCTCAGGCTGGTTTTGAACTCATGACCTCGAGCAATCCGCCCGCCTCAGCCTCCCAGAGAGCTAGGATTACAGGCTTGAGCCACCGCGCCCGGCCTGAAAGAGAATTTGAAAGCTGACAGAATAGGCGAGGAAAGGCATAGGAGATTTCCACACCCAGTAAGGAAGCCTTTCCCGAAATGGAAGAAAGAAAGGAGCAAACAGAGACACCGGTAGCCCGCCCGGATCAGAGTCTGCCCCTGAGAGAAAGTACCCTGACCAGGTTCTCCCGTGGGTGGGTGGCGAGCTAGCGGCGTTCAGAAGAGCGAGGCCCGCAGTCTGTGCAGAAGACACCTGCACTCGGGTGTGTGTGGCGGCACAATTCCCAAGCAGCTCCAGATGTTAAACCAAGGAGAAGCCAGGGAGTTCCCAACGCCCCAGGTGTCCTCAGCCCACGACTGGCTGCTGTGGGAATGCGAAGCCCGGCTCCTTGTCTCAGAGCGGGACAACCAGGAGGTGTGATGTCCACCCCGGGGCTCCCAGGAGGATCAGGCTGAAGCTGGGACTTGGCCTGAAAGTGTCCCCTCGCATGGCCACCCCCTTCCCCTTCCTGCACCTCTAGTCCTGGTGCCCCTCCATCCAGGGGCCAGACCTTAAAGAGTCACCCGCAAGAGAATCCTGGTCCCAAAGGAGCCTTCTGGGGGACCCGTGCTGAGAGAGGTTGTGGGCCTGGCCCGCTGGGACTCTGCCCGACCCAGGGCTGAGAGATGCAACCTCCCAGCTCTGGGTCCCTGCAGGAAGTGTTGGCAAGCACAGGGCCAGTCCTCCAAAGGCCCAGGTGCAGGGAGCCCAGGCCAAGCATCCCGTGGAAGAAGCCACATGCCGTGCCACCCCGGGAACACGACTGCAGGTCACGGCCCCCCCTTTCCTCCTCCTCTTCCTCCTCCTCCTCCTCCTCCTCCTCCTCCTGCCCCCCTCCCCCCCGACATGGTGCAGGGATCAGAGACACCTCAGACACTTGCTACCCAAAGTGCAAAGGGCATCAGTTGCTCCTCCAAACCCCCCCCCCGCCCAGCAGACCGCGTTGTCCAGCCAGCCCCCGGGCCTCCCTGGGGTGCCCAGCACAAAAGTGCAGACACCCACCGGACCCTCAATCTCAGTTTTCGGATGTTTTTGCCACTCTAAGGACCCGCAGGCCAGCTGGGCCTTCGGGCAGGACAGAGAGCCCCGGAATCCGACGTGGAGAGCTGGGTGTACGTCCCCATGAGGAGGCGGTCCCCACCTCCGCGGCTCTCCCCTTGCGGGGCCTCAGAGAAGACACCAGGCTGGGCCCCCGCGGCACAGCGGGAGCACGTCCCCCGCAGGCCGCTTAGCGAGGGCGGCAGGCGGACGGTTGGGTTGCGCCAGACGCTGCGGCCGCCCTGCTACCGGGTTCCTGGGAGGGCGTCCTGGAACCAGCGTCCACACCAAGGCCTTGGAAGGCCCAGGCGACGGAGGAGCCCCGTCAGGCAGGGGCCGAGGACGGTGACAGGTGACAGGCCGGGCGGGAAGGAGTCAGTCAGGCAGGGGCCGAGGAGGAGACGGGCTGGGTAAGGGTTAGGGTTAGAGTCAGGGCACAAGTCACAATCGCAAAGACCTGGAAGCGACCCGAGTGCCCATCGACCCACGAGTGCGTAAATAAAATGTGGCGCGTGGACACCACGGAGTGCTATTCGGCTGTGAGGAACAGCGGTGAGAGGGCACCTCTCGTGGTTCTCCTGGCCAGAGCTGGAACCCGTTCCAGTAAGCCAAGTATCCCAAGAATGGACACACGAGCACCACGTGCTCGCGCTCACCAGCAAATTGGTACGAACCGATGGACACCTAAGTGGACACAGAGGAATCACCTTCATCGGGTGGGTGTCGGGTGGGCGTGGGGAGGGGATGGGCATACACATCCATTAGGAATGGGGTGGGTGCGCACCCACTGGGGGATGGGCGCACTTGAAGCTCTGACCCGAGGGGGGAGGCGGGGAGAGGGCGATGTACCCGACCTTAACTTTGGTGCCCCCACAATACGCTGGAACCACATGAGAGGTAAATGAATAAGAACACAGGGGGGCACGGGCAACACATGTCACCTTAATACTTGGACTGCCATCATCTGCTTGAAGAGAGAGAGAAAAGAAAATGCACTAATAGAGATAAGAGACACTTTTTAAAAATAATGAATCCAGGCCGGGCGCTGTGGCTCACGCCTGTAATCCTAGCTCTTGGGAGGCCGAGGCGGGCGGATTGCTCAAGGTCAGGAGTTCAAAACCAGCCTGAGCAAGAGCGAGACCCCGTCTCTACTATAAATAGAAAGAAATTAATTGGCCAACTGATACATATATAAAAAAATTAGCCGGGCATGGTGGTGCATGCCTGTAGTCCCAGCTACCTGGGAGGCTGAGGCAGAAGGATCACTTGAGCCCAGGAGTTTGAGGTTGCTGTGAGCTAGGCTGACGCCACGGCACTCACTCTAGCCTGGGCAACAAAGCGAGACTCTGTCTCAAAAAAAAAAAAAAAATAATGAATCCGAAGAGAAAAGTAAAAGGAGGCCTGTGGAGCAGGTCTGGGTGTGACTCCGGATCCCCCAACATCAGGTGCCACCACCAAAGATTCCTACGTGTAGCCCATAGAACCCCAAAAGCAACGGGACGAGTTCTGGTCACATACTCCCTCAAAATGACATCCTGGCCTTCTTCTGCAACTCCCTCCCCTCTCAGACTCTCAAGGTTTCCTCCAGCGTGTCGGTTCCCACAAAGCAGACTTTTGGTCTGAGACCTGACAGTTGTCCAGATGCCACGCATGCTGCCCCGTGGCGGCGGCGTCGCGGCTCGGGACAAGAGGAGGCCCCACGGTGCGGGCTGGGGCGCCAGGCACCGCGGCGGGCGCTGAGGGTGGGGGTGACCCCCAGCCCGGGCCTCCGCGGCGCTCCCAGAAAGGGGACGGAACAAGAGGCCAAAAAAAAAAAAGAAGAAGCCTACGGCACCCGGTATTCCCAGGCCCGACCCTGCTTAGCTTCCGAGATCAGACGAGATCGGGCGCGTTCGGGGTGGTGTGGCCGTGGACGGCGGAGGGCGCCCCTGCCCCGCTCAAGAAGCCGAGCCTCTCTGCGCTTCCCCGCCGCCTCCTCCCGCCCCAGGCCCCGCGGGGGCCGGGCCTGTTGAGTTTGCCGGCCGGGTCCGGCGGGCTCCGAGGGACGGGGGGCGGGGGTGACGGGCGGGGCGGGGCGGGCAGGGAGGGGCGGGCCGGGGTGGGGGGCTGTCTCTCTACACACACAGACACACAGACACACAGACACCACACACGCACCCACACACACACACTCACACTCACTCACTCACTCACTCACACTCACACAAGATGCGCCTCCACGGCTGGACCCGCCAAGGTGGAGCCCTTCCAGCCCCCCTCCTCTCCTCGCCTGGCCTCCTTCGCCTCCCCGCCCCCCACCCCCAGCGCCGCCGCCGCCGCCGCCGCCGCCGCCAAGGACTGCGCACGCGCGGGGCGCTCGCCCTTTGACCCCAGCCAGGGGCCGCCCTCCCCCACAACCCCTTTCAGCTGTGCCCCCCGCCCTGTGGGTGGGCGGCCGCCTATTCCCCCGGGTCAGGGCTGGGGCACAGCGCATGGGGGAGGGGAGCCAGTGTATGGGGCGTGTCTCTCTCTCGGGATGTGTCCCATGGGTGGGGTGGGGTGGCTTGGTCTGTGGGGCGCTGAAGAAATCAGTCCCCTCCATCTCCTACCTCTGGAAAACGCCCAAGCCCTTGGGGAACTGCCCGCACCGCTACCGTGGGGGCCGGGACCCTCCTCTGTGTCCTCCTGTGGCCCAGTCCAAGGGGCCTGGGCCTGGCCGGGGCTGCATTGGACCCCAACCACCCTGGCGTGTGGACTCGCCAAAAATCGGCGATTAGATATTGGATTCCAGCTTCATTGAGGTCATTTCACTAATGAGTGCACCGGAAAGAGTTTCCTAATCCATCTGTGAGGGTGGCAACTGAAAGAGAATTTTTTTTTTTTTTTTTTTTTTTGAGACAGAGTCTCGCTTTGTTGCCTAGGCTAGAGTGAGTGCCGTGGCGTTAGCCTAGCTCACAGCAACCTCAAACTCCTGGGCTCAAGCAATCCTTCTGCCTCAGCCTCCCAAGTAGCTGGGACTACAGGCATGCGCCACCATGCCTGGCTCATTTTCCTATATATATTAGTTGGCCAATTAATTTCTTTCTATTTACAGTAGAGACCGGGTCTGGCTCTTGCTCAGGCTGGTTTTGAACTCATGACCTCGAGCAATCCGCCCGCCTCGGCCTCCCAGAGAGCTAGGATTACAGGCTTGAGCCACCGCGCCCGGCCTGAAAGAGAATTTGAAAGCTGACAGAATAGGCGAGGAAAGGCATAGGAGATTTCCACACCCAGTAAGGAAGCCTTTCCCGAAATGGAAGAAAGAAAGGAGCAAACAGAGACACCGGTAGCCCGCCCGGATCAGAGTCTGCCCCTGAGAGAAAGTACCCTGACCAGGTTCTCCCGTGGGTGGGTGGCGAGCTAGCGGCGTTCAGAAGAGCGAGGCCCGCAGTCTGTGCAGAAGACACCTGCACTCGGGTGTGTGTGGCGGCACAATTCCCAAGCAGCTCCAGATGTTAAACCAAGGAGAAGCCAGGGAGTTCCCAACGCCCCAGGTGTCCTCAGCCCACGACTGGCTGCTGTGGGAATGCGAAGCCCGGCTCCTTGTCTCAGAGCGGGACAACCAGGAGGTGTGATGTCCACCCCGGGGCTCCCAGGAGGATCAGGCTGAAGCTGGGACTTGGCCTGAAAGTGTCCCCTCGCATGGCCACCCCCTTCCCCTTCCTGCACCTCTAGTCCTGGTGCCCCTCCATCCAGGGGCCAGACCTTAAAGAGTCACCCGCAAGAGAATCCTGGTCCCAAAGGAGCCTTCTGGGGGACCCGTGCTGAGAGAGGTTGTGGGCCTGGCCCGCTGGGACTCTGCCCGACCCAGGGCTGAGAGATGCAACCTCCCAGCTCTGGGTCCCTGCAGGAAGTGTTGGCAAGCACAGGGCCAGTCCTCCAAAGGCCCAGGTGCAGGGAGCCCAGGCCAAGCATCCCGTGGAAGAAGCCACATGCCGTGCCACCCCGGGAACACGACTGCAGGTCACGGCCCCCCCCTTCCTCCTCCTCTTCCTCCTCCTCCTCCTCCTCCTCCTCCTCCTGCCCCCCTCCCCCCCGACATGGTGCAGGGATCAGAGACACCTCAGACACTTGCTACCCAAAGTGCAAAGGGCATCAGTTGCTCCTCCAAACCCCCCCCCCGCCCAGCAGACCGCGTTGTCCAGCCAGCCCCCGGGCCTCCCTGGGGTGCCCAGCACAAAAGTGCAGACACCCACCGGACCCTCAATCTCAGTTTTCGGATGTTTTTGCCACTCTAAGGACCCGCAGGCCAGCTGGGCCTTCGGGCAGGACAGAGAGCCCCGGAATCCGACGTGGAGAGCTGGGTGTACGTCCCCATGAGGAGGCGGTCCCCACCTCCGCGGCTCTCCCCTTGCGGGGCCTCAGAGAAGACACCAGGCTGGGCCCCCGCGGCACAGCGGGAGCACGTCCCCCGCAGGCCGCTTAGCGAGGGCGGCAGGCGGACGGTTGGGTTGCGCCAGACGCTGCGGCCGCCCTGCTACCGGGTTCCTGGGAGGGCGTCCTGGAACCAGCGTCCACACCAAGGCCTTGGAAGGCCCAGGCGACGGAGGAGCCCCGTCAGGCAGGGGCCGAGGACGGTGACAGGTGACAGGCCGGGCGGGAAGGAGTCAGTCAGGCAGGGGCCGAGGAGGAGACGGGCTGGGTAAGGGTTAGGGTTAGAGTCAGGGCACAAGTCACAATCGCAAAGACCTGGAAGCGACCCGAGTGCCCATCGACCCACGAGTGCGTAAATAAAATGTGGCGCGTGGACACCACGGAGTGCTATTCGGCTGTGAGGAACAGCGGTGAGAGGGCACCTCTCGTGGTTCTCCTGGCCAGAGCTGGAACCCGTTCCAGTAAGCCAAGTATCCCAAGAATGGACACACGAGCACCACGTGCTCGCGCTCACCAGCAAATTGGTACGAACCGATGGACACCTAAGTGGACACAGAGGAATCACCTTCATCGGGTGGGTGTCGGGTGGGCGTGGGGAGGGGATGGGCATACACATCCATTAGGAATGGGGTGGGTGCGCACCCACTGGGGGATGGGCGCACTTGAAGCTCTGACCCGAGGGGGGAGGCGGGGAGAGGGCGATGTACCCGACCTTAACTTTGGTGCCCCCACAATACGCTGGAACCACATGAGAGGTAAATGAATAAGAACACAGGGGGGCACGGGCAACACATGTCACCTTAATACTTGGACTGCCATCATCTGCTTGAAGAGAGAGAGAAAAGAAAATGCACTAATAGAGATAAGAGACACTTTTTAAAAATAATGAATCCAGGCCGGGCGCTGTGGCTCACGCCTGTAATCCTAGCTCTTGGGAGGCCGAGGCGGGCGGATTGCTCAAGGTCAGGAGTTCAAAACCAGCCTGAGCAAGAGCGAGACCCCGTCTCTACTATAAATAGAAAGAAATTAATTGGCCAACTGATACATATATAAAAAAATTAGCCGGGCATGGTGGTGCATGCCTGTAGTCCCAGCTACCTGGGAGGCTGAGGCAGAAGGATCACTTGAGCCCAGGAGTTTGAGGTTGCTGTGAGCTAGGCTGACGCCACGGCACTCACTCTAGCCTGGGCAACAAAGCGAGACTCTGTCTCAAAAAAAAAAAAAAAATAATGAATCCGAAGAGAAAAGTAAAAGGAGGCCTGTGGAGCAGGTCTGGGTGTGACTCCGGATCCCCCAACATCAGGTGCCACCACCAAAGATTCCTACGTGTAGCCCATAGAACCCCAAAAGCAACGGGACGAGTTCTGGTCACATACTCCCTCAAAATGACATCCTGGCCTTCTTCTGCAACTCCCTCCCCTCTCAGACTCTCAAGGTTTCCTCCAGCGTGTCGGTTCCCACAAAGCAGACTTTTGGTCTGAGACCTGACAGTTGTCCAGATGCCACGCATGCTGCCCCGTGGCGGCGGCGTCGCGGCTCGGGACAAGAGGAGGCCCCACGGTGCGGGCTGGGGCGCCAGGCACCGCGGCGGGCGCTGAGGGTGGGGGTGACCCCCAGCCCGGGCCTCCGCGGCGCTCCCAGAAAGGGGACGGAACAAGAGGCCAAAAAAAAAAAAGAAGAAGCCTACGGCACCCGGTATTCCCAGGCCCGACCCTGCTTAGCTTCCGAGATCAGACGAGATCGGGCGCGTTCGGGGTGGTGTGGCCGTGGACGGCGGAGGGCGCCCCTGCCCCGCTCAAGAAGCCGAGCCTCTCTGCGCTTCCCCGCCGCCTCCTCCCGCCCCAGGCCCCGCGGGGGCCGGGCCTGTTGAGTTTGCCGGCCGGGTCCGGCGGGCTCCGAGGGACGGGGGGCGGGGGTGACGGGCGGGGCGGGGCGGGCAGGGAGGGGCGGGCCGGGGTGGGGGGCTGTCTCTCTACACACACAGACACACAGACACACAGACACCACACACGCACCCACACACACACACTCACACTCACTCACTCACTCACTCACACTCACACAAGATGCGCCTCCACGGCTGGACCCGCCAAGGTGGAGCCCTTCCAGCCCCCCTCCTCTCCTCGCCTGGCCTCCTTCGCCTCCCCGCCCCCCACCCCCAGCGCCGCCGCCGCCGCCGCCGCCGCCGCCAAGGACTGCGCACGCGCGGGGCGCTCGCCCTTTGACCCCAGCCAGGGGCCGCCCTCCCCCACAACCCCTTTCAGCTGTGCCCCCCGCCCTGTGGGTGGGCGGCCGCCTATTCCCCCGGGTCAGGGCTGGGGCACAGCGCATGGGGGAGGGGAGCCAGTGTATGGGGCGTGTCTCTCTCTCGGGATGTGTCCCATGGGTGGGGTGGGGTGGCTTGGTCTGTGGGGCGCTGAAGAAATCAGTCCCCTCCATCTCCTACCTCTGGAAAACGCCCAAGCCCTTGGGGAACTGCCCGCACCGCTACCGTGGGGGCCGGGACCCTCCTCTGTGTCCTCCTGTGGCCCAGTCCAAGGGGCCTGGGCCTGGCCGGGGCTGCATTGGACCCCAACCACCCTGGCGTGTGGACTCGCCAAAAATCGGCGATTAGATATTGGATTCCAGCTTCATTGAGGTCATTTCACTAATGAGTGCACCGGAAAGAGTTTCCTAATCCATCTGTGAGGGTGGCAACTGAAAGAGAATTTTTTTTTTTTTTTTTTTTTTGAGACAGAGTCTCGCTTTGTTGCCTAGGCTAGAGTGAGTGCCGTGGCGTTAGCCTAGCTCACAGCAACCTCAAACTCCTGGGCTCAAGCAATCCTTCTGCCTCAGCCTCCCAAGTAGCTGGGACTACAGGCATGCGCCACCATGCCTGGCTCATTTTCCTATATATATTAGTTGGCCAATTAATTTCTTTCTATTTACAGTAGAGACCGGGTCTGGCTCTTGCTCAGGCTGGTTTTGAACTCATGACCTCGAGCAATCCGCCCGCCTCGGCCTCCCAGAGAGCTAGGATTACAGGCTTGAGCCACCGCGCCCGGCCTGAAAGAGAATTTGAAAGCTGACAGAATAGGCGAGGAAAGGCATAGGAGATTTCCACACCCAGTAAGGAAGCCTTTCCCGAAATGGAAGAAAGAAAGGAGCAAACAGAGACACCGGTAGCCCGCCCGGATCAGAGTCTGCCCCTGAGAGAAAGTACCCTGACCAGGTTCTCCCGTGGGTGGGTGGCGAGCTAGCGGCGTTCAGAAGAGCGAGGCCCGCAGTCTGTGCAGAAGACACCTGCACTCGGGTGTGTGTGGCGGCACAATTCCCAAGCAGCTCCAGATGTTAAACCAAGGAGAAGCCAGGGAGTTCCCAACGCCCCAGGTGTCCTCAGCCCACGACTGGCTGCTGTGGGAATGCGAAGCCCGGCTCCTTGTCTCAGAGCGGGACAACCAGGAGGTGTGATGTCCACCCCGGGGCTCCCAGGAGGATCAGGCTGAAGCTGGGACTTGGCCTGAAAGTGCCCCTCGCATGGCCACCCCCTTCCCCTTCCTGCACCTCTAGTCCTGGTGCCCCTCCATCCAGGGGCCAGACCTTAAAGAGTCACCCGCAAGAGAATCCTGGTCCCAAAGGAGCCTTCTGGGGGACCCGTGCTGAGAGAGGTTGTGGGCCTGGCCCGCTGGGACTCTGCCCGACCCAGGGCTGAGAGATGCAACCTCCCAGCTCTGGGTCCCTGCAGGAAGTGTTGGCAAGCACAGGGCCAGTCCTCCAAAGGCCCAGGTGCAGGGAGCCCAGGCCAAGCATCCCGTGGAAGAAGCCACATGCCGTGCCACCCCGGGAACACGACTGCAGGTCACGGCCCCCCCCTTCCTCCTCCTCTTCCTCCTCCTCCTCCTCCTCCTCCTCCTCCTGCCCCCCTCCCCCCCGACATGGTGCAGGGATCAGAGACACCTCAGACACTTGCTACCCAAAGTGCAAAGGGCATCAGTTGCTCCTCCAAACCCCCCCCCCCGCCCAGCAGACCGCGTTGTCCAGCCAGCCCCCGGGCCTCCCTGGGGTGCCCAGCACAAAAGTGCAGACACCCACCGGACCCTCAATCTCAGTTTTCGGATGTTTTTGCCACTCTAAGGACCCGCAGGCCAGCTGGGCCTTCGGGCAGGACAGAGAGCCCCGGAATCCGACGTGGAGAGCTGGGTGTACGTCCCCATGAGGAGGCGGTCCCCACCTCCGCGGCTCTCCCCTTGCGGGGCCTCAGAGAAGACACCAGGCTGGGCCCCCGCGGCACAGCGGGAGCACGTCCCCCGCAGGCCGCTTAGCGAGGGCGGCAGGCGGACGGTTGGGTTGCGCCAGACGCTGCGGCCGCCCTGCTACCGGGTTCCTGGGAGGGCGTCCTGGAACCAGCGTCCACACCAAGGCCTTGGAAGGCCCAGGCGACGGAGGAGCCCCGTCAGGCAGGGGCCGAGGACGGTGACAGGTGACAGGCCGGGCGGGAAGGAGTCAGTCAGGCAGGGGCCGAGGAGGAGACGGGCTGGGTAAGGGTTAGGGTTAGAGTCAGGGCACAAGTCACAATCGCAAAGACCTGGAAGCGACCCGAGTGCCCATCGACCCACGAGTGCGTAAATAAAATGTGGCGCGTGGACACCACGGAGTGCTATTCGGCTGTGAGGAACAGCGGTGAGAGGGCACCTCTCGTGGTTCTCCTGGCCAGAGCTGGAACCCGTTCCAGTAAGCCAAGTATCCCAAGAATGGACACACGAGCACCACGTGCTCGCGCTCACCAGCAAATTGGTACGAACCGATGGACACCTAAGTGGACACAGAGGAATCACCTTCATCGGGTGGGTGTCGGGTGGGCGTGGGGAGGGGATGGGCATACACATCCATTAGGAATGGGGTGGGTGCGCACCCACTGGGGGATGGGCGCACTTGAAGCTCTGACCCGAGGGGGGAGGCGGGGAGAGGGCGATGTACCCGACCTTAACTTTGGTGCCCCCACAATACGCTGGAACCACATGAGAGGTAAATGAATAAGAACACAGGGGGGCACGGGCAACACATGTCACCTTAATACTTGGACTGCCATCATCTGCTTGAAGAGAGAGAGAAAAGAAAATGCACTAATAGAGATAAGAGACACTTTTTAAAAATAATGAATCCAGGCCGGGCGCTGTGGCTCACGCCTGTAATCCTAGCTCTTGGGAGGCCGAGGCGGGCGGATTGCTCAAGGTCAGGAGTTCAAAACCAGCCTGAGCAAGAGCGAGACCCCGTCTCTACTATAAATAGAAAGAAATTAATTGGCCAACTGATACATATATAAAAAAATTAGCCGGGCATGGTGGTGCATGCCTGTAGTCCCAGCTACCTGGGAGGCTGAGGCAGAAGGATCACTTGAGCCCAGGAGTTTGAGGTTGCTGTGAGCTAGGCTGACGCCACGGCACTCACTCTAGCCTGGGCAACAAAGCGAGACTCTGTCTCAAAAAAAAAAAAAAAATAATGAATCCGAAGAGAAAAGTAAAAGGAGGCCTGTGGAGCAGGTCTGGGTGTGACTCCGGATCCCCCAACATCAGGTGCCACCACCAAAGATTCCTACGTGTAGCCCATAGAACCCCAAAAGCAACGGGACGAGTTCTGGTCACATACTCCCTCAAAATGACATCCTGGCCTTCTTCTGCAACTCCCTCCCCTCTCAGACTCTCAAGGTTTCCTCCAGCGTGTCGGTTCCCACAAAGCAGACTTTTGGTCTGAGACCTGACAGTTGTCCAGATGCCACGCATGCTGCCCCGTGGCGGCGGCGTCGCGGCTCGGGACAAGAGGAGGCCCCACGGTGCGGGCTGGGGCGCCAGGCACCGCGGCGGGCGCTGAGGGTGGGGGTGACCCCCAGCCCGGGCCTCCGCGGCGCTCCCAGAAAGGGGACGGAACAAGAGGCCAAAAAAAAAAAAGAAGAAGCCTACGGCACCCGGTATTCCCAGGCCCGACCCTGCTTAGCTTCCGAGATCAGACGAGATCGGGCGCGTTCGGGGTGGTGTGGCCGTGGACGGCGGAGGGCGCCCCTGCCCCGCTCAAGAAGCCGAGCCTCTCTGCGCTTCCCCGCCGCCTCCTCCCGCCCCAGGCCCCGCGGGGGCCGGGCCTGTTGAGTTTGCCGGCCGGGTCCGGCGGGCTCCGAGGGACGGGGGGCGGGGGTGACGGGCGGGGCGGGGCGGGCAGGGAGGGGCGGGCCGGGGTGGGGGGCTGTCTCTCTACACACACAGACACACAGACACACAGACACCACACACGCACCCACACACACACACTCACACTCACTCACTCACTCACTCACACTCACACAAGATGCGCCTCCACGGCTGGACCCGCCAAGGTGGAGCCCTTCCAGCCCCCCTCCTCTCCTCGCCTGGCCTCCTTCGCCTCCCCGCCCCCCACCCCCAGCGCCGCCGCCGCCGCCGCCGCCGCCGCCGCCAAGGACTGCGCACGCGCGGGGCGCTCGCCCTTTGACCCCAGCCAGGGGCCGCCCTCCCCCACAACCCCTTTCAGCTGTGCCCCCCGCCCTGTGGGTGGGCGGCCGCCTATTCCCCCGGGTCAGGGCTGGGGCACAGCGCATGGGGGAGGGGAGCCAGTGTATGGGGCGTGTCTCTCTCTCGGGATGTGTCCCATGGGTGGGGTGGGGTGGCTTGGTCTGTGGGGCGCTGAAGAAATCAGTCCCCTCCATCTCCTACCTCTGGAAAACGCCCAAGCCCTTGGGGAACTGCCCGCACCGCTACCGTGGGGGCCGGGACCCTCCTCTGTGTCCTCCTGTGGCCCAGTCCAAGGGGCCTGGGCCTGGCCGGGGCTGCATTGGACCCCAACCACCCTGGCGTGTGGACTCGCCAAAAATCGGCGATTAGATATTGGATTCCAGCTTCATTGAGGTCATTTCACTAATGAGTGCACCGGAAAGAGTTTCCTAATCCATCTGTGAGGGTGGCAACTGAAAGAGAATTTTTTTTTTTTTTTTTTTTTTGAGACAGAGTCTCGCTTTGTTGCCTAGGCTAGAGTGAGTGCCGTGGCGTTAGCCTAGCTCACAGCAACCTCAAACTCCTGGGCTCAAGCAATCCTTCTGCCTCAGCCTCCCAAGTAGCTGGGACTACAGGCATGCGCCACCATGCCTGGCTCATTTTCCTATATATATTAGTTGGCCAATTAATTTCTTTCTATTTACAGTAGAGACCGGGTCTGGCTCTTGCTCAGGCTGGTTTTGAACTCATGACCTCGAGCAATCCGCCCGCCTCGGCCTCCCAGAGAGCTAGGATTACAGGCTTGAGCCACCGCGCCCGGCCTGAAAGAGAATTTGAAAGCTGACAGAATAGGCGAGGAAAGGCATAGGAGATTTCCACACCCAGTAAGGAAGCCTTTCCCGAAATGGAAGAAAGAAAGGAGCAAACAGAGACACCGGTAGCCCGCCCGGATCAGAGTCTGCCCCTGAGAGAAAGTACCCTGACCAGGTTCTCCCGTGGGTGGGTGGCGAGCTAGCGGCGTTCAGAAGAGCGAGGCCCGCAGTCTGTGCAGAAGACACCTGCACTCGGGTGTGTGTGGTGGCACAATTCCCAAGCAGCTCCAGATGTTAAACCAAGGAGAAGCCAGGGAGTTCCCAACGCCCCAGGTGTCCTCAGCCCACGACTGGCTGCTGTGGGAATGCGAAGCCCGGCTCCTTGTCTCAGAGCGGGACAACCAGGAGGTGTGATGTCCACCCCGGGGCTCCCAGGAGGATCAGGCTGAAGCTGGGACTTGGCCTGAAAGTGTCCCCTCGCATGGCCACCCCCTTCCCCTTCCTGCACCTCTAGTCCTGGTGCCCCTCCATCCAGGGGCCAGACCTTAAAGAGTCACCCGCAAGAGAATCCTGGTCCCAAAGGAGCCTTCTGGGGGACCCGTGCTGAGAGAGGTTGTGGGCCTGGCCCGCTGGGACTCTGCCCGACCCAGGGCTGAGAGATGCAACCTCCCAGCTCTGGGTCCCTGCAGGAAGTGTTGGCAAGCACAGGGCCAGTCCTCCAAAGGCCCAGGTGCAGGGAGCCCAGGCCAAGCATCCCGTGGAAGAAGCCACATGCCGTGCCACCCCGGGAACACGACTGCAGGTCACGGCCCCCCCCTTCCTCCTCCTCTTCCTCCTCCTCCTCCTCCTCCTCCTCCTCCTGCCCCCCTCCCCCCCGACATGGTGCAGGGATCAGAGACACCTCAGACACTTGCTACCCAAAGTGCAAAGGGCATCAGTTGCTCCTCCAAACCCCCCCCCCCCGCCCAGCAGACCGCGTTGTCCAGCCAGCCCCCGGGCCTCCCTGGGGTGCCCAGCACAAAAGTGCAGACACCCACCGGACCCTCAATCTCAGTTTTCGGATGTTTTTGCCACTCTAAGGACCCGCAGGCCAGCTGGGCCTTCGGGCAGGACAGAGAGCCCCGGAATCCGACGTGGAGAGCTGGGTGTACGTCCCCATGAGGAGGCGGTCCCCACCTCCGCGGCTCTCCCCTTGCGGGGCCTCAGAGAAGACACCAGGCTGGGCCCCCGCGGCACAGCGGGAGCACGTCCCCCGCAGGCCGCTTAGCGAGGGCGGCAGGCGGACGGTTGGGTTGCGCCAGACGCTGCGGCCGCCCTGCTACCGGGTTCCTGGGAGGGCGTCCTGGAACCAGCGTCCACACCAAGCCCTTGGAAGGCCCAGGCGACGGAGGAGCCCCGTCAGGCAGGGGCCGAGGACGGTGACAGGTGACAGGCCGGGCGGGAAGGAGTCAGTCAGGCAGGGGCCGAGGAGGAGACGGGCTGGGTAAGGGTTAGGGTTAGAGTCAGGGCACAAGTCACAATCGCAAAGACCTGGAAGCGACCCGAGTGCCCATCGACCCACGAGTGCGTAAATAAAATGTGGCGCGTGGACACCACGGAGTGCTATTCGGCTGTGAGGAACAGCGGTGAGAGGGCACCTCTCGTGGTTCTCCTGGCCAGAGCTGGAACCCGTTCCAGTAAGCCAAGTATCCCAAGAATGGACACACGAGCACCACGTGCTCGCGCTCACCGGCAAATTGGTACGAACCGATGGACACCTAAGTGGACACAGAGGAATCACCTTCATCGGGTGGGTGTCGGGTGGGCGTGGGGAGGGGATGGGCATACACATCCATTAGGAATGGGGTGGGTGCGCACCCACTGGGGGATGGGCGCACTTGAAGCTCTGACCCGAGGGGGGAGGCGGGGAGAGGGCGATGTACCCGACCTTAACTTTGGTGCCCCCACAATACGCTGGAACCACATGAGAGGTAAATGAATAAGAACACAGGGGGGCACGGGCAACACATGTCACCTTAATACTTGGACTGCCATCATCTGCTTGAAGAGAGAGAGAAAAGAAAATGCACTAATAGAGATAAGAGACACTTTTTAAAAATAATGAATCCAGGCCGGGCGCTGTGGCTCACGCCTGTAATCCTAGCTCTTGGGAGGCCGAGGCGGGCGGATTGCTCAAGGTCAGGAGTTCAAAACCAGCCTGAGCAAGAGCGAGACCCCGTCTCTACTATAAATAGAAAGAAATTAATTGGCCAACTGATACATATATAAAAAAATTAGCCGGGCATGGTGGTGCATGCCTGTAGTCCCAGCTACCTGGGAGGCTGAGGCAGAAGGATCACTTGAGCCCAGGAGTTTGAGGTTGCTGTGAGCTAGGCTGACGCCACGGCACTCACTCTAGCCTGGGCAACAAAGCGAGACTCTGTCTCAAAAAAAAAAAAAAAATAATGAATCCGAAGAGAAAAGTAAAAGGAGGCCTGTGGAGCAGGTCTGGGTGTGACTCCGGATCCCCCAACATCAGGTGCCACCACCAAAGATTCCTACGTGTAGCCCATAGAACCCCAAAAGCAACGGGACGAGTTCTGGTCACATACTCCCTCAAAATGACATCCTGGCCTTCTTCTGCAACTCCCTCCCCTCTCAGACTCTCAAGGTTTCCTCCAGCGTGTCGGTTCCCACAAAGCAGACTTTTGGTCTGAGACCTGACAGTTGTCCAGATGCCACGCATGCTGCCCCGTGGCGGCGGCGTCGCGGCTCGGGACAAGAGGAGGCCCCACGGTGCGGGCTGGGGCGCCAGGCACCGCGGCGGGCGCTGAGGGTGGGGGTGACCCCCAGCCCGGGCCTCCGCGGCGCTCCCAGAAAGGGGACGGAACAAGAGGCCAAAAAAAAAAAAGAAGAAGCCTACGGCACCCGGTATTCCCAGGCCCGACCCTGCTTAGCTTCCGAGATCAGACGAGATCGGGCGCGTTCGGGGTGGTGTGGCCGTGGACGGCGGAGGGCGCCCCTGCCCCGCTCAAGAAGCCGAGCCTCTCTGCGCTTCCCCGCCGCCTCCTCCCGCCCCAGGCCCCGCGGGGGCCGGGCCTGTTGAGTTTGCCGGCCGGGTCCGGCGGGCTCCGAGGGACGGGGGGCGGGGGTGACGGGCGGGGCGGGGCGGGCAGGGAGGGGCGGGCCGGGGTGGGGGGCTGTCTCTCTACACACACAGACACACAGACACACAGACACCACACACGCACCCACACACACACACTCACACTCACTCACTCACTCACTCACACTCACACAAGATGCGCCTCCACGGCTGGACCCGCCAAGGTGGAGCCCTTCCAGCCCCCCTCCTCTCCTCGCCTGGCCTCCTTCGCCTCCCCGCCCCCCACCCCCAGCGCCGCCGCCGCCGCCGCCGCCGCCAAGGACTGCGCACGCGCGGGGCGCTCGCCCTTTGACCCCAGCCAGGGGCCGCCCTCCCCCACAACCCCTTTCAGCTGTGCCCCCCGCCCTGTGGGTGGGCGGCCGCCTATTCCCCCGGGTCAGGGCTGGGGCACAGCGCATGGGGGAGGGGAGCCAGTGTATGGGGCGTGTCTCTCTCTCGGGATGTGTCCCATGGGTGGGGTGGGGTGGCTTGGTCTGTGGGGCGCTGAAGAAATCAGTCCCCTCCATCTCCTACCTCTGGAAAACGCCCAAGCCCTTGGGGAACTGCCCGCACCGCTACCGTGGGGGCCGGGACCCTCCTCTGTGTCCTCCTGTGGCCCAGTCCAAGGGGCCTGGGCCTGGCCGGGGCTGCATTGGACCCCAACCACCCTGGCGTGTGGACTCGCCAAAAATCGGCGATTAGATATTGGATTCCAGCTTCATTGAGGTCATTTCACTAATGAGTGCACCGGAAAGAGTTTCCTAATCCATCTGTGAGGGTGGCAACTGAAAGAGAATTTTTTTTTTTTTTTTTTTTTTGAGACAGAGTCTCGCTTTGTTGCCTAGGCTAGAGTGAGTGCCGTGGCGTTAGCCTAGCTCACAGCAACCTCAAACTCCTGGGCTCAAGCAATCCTTCTGCCTCAGCCTCCCAAGTAGCTGGGACTACAGGCATGCGCCACCATGCCTGGCTCATTTTCCTATATATATTAGTTGGCCAATTAATTTCTTTCTATTTACAGTAGAGACCGGGTCTGGCTCTTGCTCAGGCTGGTTTTGAACTCATGACCTCGAGCAATCCGCCCGCCTCGGCCTCCCAGAGAGCTAGGATTACAGGCTTGAGCCACCGCGCCCGGCCTGAAAGAGAATTTGAAAGCTGACAGAATAGGCGAGGAAAGGCATAGGAGATTTCCACACCCAGTAAGGAAGCCTTTCCCGAAATGGAAGAAAGAAAGGAGCAAACAGAGACACCGGTAGCCCGCCCGGATCAGAGTCTGCCCCTGAGAGAAAGTACCCTGACCAGGTTCTCCCGTGGGTGGGTGGCGAGCTAGCGGCGTTCAGAAGAGCGAGGCCCGCAGTCTGTGCAGAAGACACCTGCACTCGGGTGTGTGTGGTGGCACAATTCCCAAGCAGCTCCAGATGTTAAACCAAGGAGAAGCCAGGGAGTTCCCAACGCCCCAGGTGTCCTCAGCCCACGACTGGCTGCTGTGGGAATGCGAAGCCCGGCTCCTTGTCTCAGAGCGGGACAACCAGGAGGTGTGATGTCCACCCCGGGGCTCCCAGGAGGATCAGGCTGAAGCTGGGACTTGGCCTGAAAGTGTCCCCTCGCATGGCCACCCCCTTCCCCTTCCTGCACCTCTAGTCCTGGTGCCCCTCCATCCAGGGGCCAGACCTTAAAGAGTCACCCGCAAGAGAATCCTGGTCCCAAAGGAGCCTTCTGGGGGACCCGTGCTGAGAGAGGTTGTGGGCCTGGCCCGCTGGGACTCTGCCCGACCCAGGGCTGAGAGATGCAACCTCCCAGCTCTGGGTCCCTGCAGGAAGTGTTGGCAAGCACAGGGCCAGTCCTCCAAAGGCCCAGGTGCAGGGAGCCCAGGCCAAGCATCCCGTGGAAGAAGCCACATGCCGTGCCACCCCGGGAACACGACTGCAGGTCACGGCCCCCCCCTTCCTCCTCCTCTTCCTCCTCCTCCTCCTCCTCCTCCTCCTCCTGCCCCCCTCCCCCCCGACATGGTGCAGGGATCAGAGACACCTCAGACACTTGCTACCCAAAGTGCAAAGGGCATCAGTTGCTCCTCCAAACCCCCCCCCCCCCGCCCAGCAGACCGCGTTGTCCAGCCAGCCCCCGGGCCTCCCTGGGGTGCCCAGCACAAAAGTGCAGACACCCACCGGACCCTCAATCTCAGTTTTCGGATGTTTTTGCCACTCTAAGGACCCGCAGGCCAGCTGGGCCTTCGGGCAGGACAGAGAGCCCCGGAATCCGACGTGGAGAGCTGGGTGTACGTCCCCATGAGGAGGCGGTCCCCACCTCCGCGGCTCTCCCCTTGCGGGGCCTCAGAGAAGACACCAGGCTGGGCCCCCGCGGCACAGCGGGAGCACGTCCCCCGCAGGCCGCTTAGCGAGGGCGGCAGGCGGACGGTTGGGTTGCGCCAGACGCTGCGGCCGCCCTGCTACCGGGTTCCTGGGAGGGCGTCCTGGAACCAGCGTCCACACCAAGCCCTTGGAAGGCCCAGGCGACGGAGGAGCCCCGTCAGGCAGGGGCCGAGGACGGTGACAGGTGACAGGCCGGGCGGGAAGGAGTCAGTCAGGCAGGGGCCGAGGAGGAGACGGGCTGGGTAAGGGTTAGGGTTAGAGTCAGGGCACAAGTCACAATCGCAAAGACCTGGAAGCGACCCGAGTGCCCATCGACCCACGAGTGCGTAAATAAAATGTGGCGCGTGGACACCACGGAGTGCTATTCGGCTGTGAGGAACAGCGGTGAGAGGGCACCTCTCGTGGTTCTCCTGGCCAGAGCTGGAACCCGTTCCAGTAAGCCAAGTATCCCAAGAATGGACACACGAGCACCACGTGCTCGCGCTCACCGGCAAATTGGTACGAACCGATGGACACCTAAGTGGACACAGAGGAATCACCTTCATCGGGTGGGTGTCGGGTGGGCGTGGGGAGGGGATGGGCATACACATCCATTAGGAATGGGGTGGGTGCGCACCCACTGGGGGATGGGCGCACTTGAAGCTCTGACCCGAGGGGGGAGGCGGGGAGAGGGCGATGTACCCGACCTTAACTTTGGTGCCCCCACAATACGCTGGAACCACATGAGAGGTAAATGAATAAGAACACAGGGGGGCACGGGCAACACATGTCACCTTAATACTTGGACTGCCATCATCTGCTTGAAGAGAGAGAGAAAAGAAAATGCACTAATAGAGATAAGAGACACTTTTTAAAAATAATGAATCCAGGCCGGGCGCTGTGGCTCACGCCTGTAATCCTAGCTCTTGGGAGGCCGAGGCGGGCGGATTGCTCAAGGTCAGGAGTTCAAAACCAGCCTGAGCAAGAGCGAGACCCCGTCTCTACTATAAATAGAAAGAAATTAATTGGCCAACTGATACATATATAAAAAAATTAGCCGGGCATGGTGGTGCATGCCTGTAGTCCCAGCTACCCGGGAGGCTGAGGCAGAAGGATCACTTGAGCCCAGGAGTTTGAGGTTGCTGTGAGCTAGGCTGACGCCACGGCACTCACTCTAGCCTGGGCAACAAAGCGAGACTCTGTCTCAAAAAAAAAAAAAAAATAATGAATCCGAAGAGAAAAGTAAAAGGAGGCCTGTGGAGCAGGTCTGGGTGTGACTCCGGATCCCCCAACATCAGGTGCCACCACCAAAGATTCCTACGTGTAGCCCATAGAACCCCAAAAGCAACGGGACGAGTTCTGGTCACATACTCCCTCAAAATGACATCCTGGCCTTCTTCTGCAACTCCCTCCCCTCTCAGACTCTCAAGGTTTCCTCCAGCGTGTCGGTTCCCACAAAGCAGACTTTTGGTCTGAGACCTGACAGTTGTCCAGATGCCACGCATGCTGCCCCGTGGCGGCGGCGTCGCGGCTCGGGACAAGAGGAGGCCCCACGGTGCGGGCTGGGGCGCCAGGCACCGCGGCGGGCGCTGAGGGTGGGGGTGACCCCCAGCCCGGGCCTCCGCGGCGCTCCCAGAAAGGGGACGGAACAAGAGGCCAAAAAAAAAAAAGAAGAAGCCTACGGCACCCGGTATTCCCAGGCCCGACCCTGCTTAGCTTCCGAGATCAGACGAGATCGGGCGCGTTCGGGGTGGTGTGGCCGTGGACGGCGGAGGGCGCCCCTGCCCCGCTCAAGAAGCCGAGCCTCTCTGCGCTTCCCCGCCGCCTCCTCCCGCCCCAGGCCCCGCGGGGGCCGGGCCTGTTGAGTTTGCCGGCCGGGTCCGGCGGGCTCCGAGGGACGGGGGGCGGGGGTGACGGGCGGGGCGGGGCGGGCAGGGAGGGGCGGGCCGGGGTGGGGGGCTGTCTCTCTACACACACAGACACACAGACACACAGACACCACACACGCACCCACACACACACACTCACACTCACTCACTCACTCACTCACACTCACACAAGATGCGCCTCCACGGCTGGACCCGCCAAGGTGGAGCCCTTCCAGCCCCCCTCCTCTCCTCGCCTGGCCTCCTTCGCCTCCCCGCCCCCCACCCCCAGCGCCGCCGCCGCCGCCGCCGCCGCCGCCGCCGCCGCCAAGGACTGCGCACGCGCGGGGCGCTCGCCCTTTGACCCCAGCCAGGGGCCGCCCTCCCCCACAACCCCTTTCAGCTGTGCCCCCCGCCCTGTGGGTGGGCGGCCGCCTATTCCCCCGGGTCAGGGCTGGGGCACAGCGCATGGGGGAGGGGAGCCAGTGTATGGGGCGTGTCTCTCTCTCGGGATGTGTCCCATGGGTGGGGTGGGGTGGCTTGGTCTGTGGGGCGCTGAAGAAATCAGTCCCCTCCATCTCCTACCTCTGGAAAACGCCCAAGCCCTTGGGGAACTGCCCGCACCGCTACCGTGGGGGCCGGGACCCTCCTCTGTGTCCTCCTGTGGCCCAGTCCAAGGGGCCTGGGCCTGGCCGGGGCTGCATTGGACCCCAACCACCCTGGCGTGTGGACTCGCCAAAAATCGGCGATTAGATATTGGATTCCAGCTTCATTGAGGTCATTTCACTAATGAGTGCACCGGAAAGAGTTTCCTAATCCATCTGTGAGGGTGGCAACTGAAAGAGAATTTTTTTTTTTTTTTTTTTTTGAGACAGAGTCTCGCTTTGTTGCCTAGGCTAGAGTGAGTGCCGTGGCGTTAGCCTAGCTCACAGCAACCTCAAACTCCTGGGCTCAAGCAATCCTTCTGCCTCAGCCTCCCAAGTAGCTGGGACTACAGGCATGCGCCACCATGCCTGGCTCATTTTCCTATATATATTAGTTGGCCAATTAATTTCTTTCTATTTACAGTAGAGACCGGGTCTGGCTCTTGCTCAGGCTGGTTTTGAACTCATGACCTCGAGCAATCCGCCCGCCTCGGCCTCCCAGAGAGCTAGGATTACAGGCTTGAGCCACCGCGCCCGGCCTGAAAGAGAATTTGAAAGCTGACAGAATAGGCGAGGAAAGGCATAGGAGATTTCCACACCCAGTAAGGAAGCCTTTCCCGAAATGGAAGAAAGAAAGGAGCAAACAGAGACACCGGTAGCCCGCCCGGATCAGAGTCTGCCCCTGAGAGAAAGTACCCTGACCAGGTTCTCCCGTGGGTGGGTGGCGAGCTAGCGGCGTTCAGAAGAGCGAGGCCCGCAGTCTGTGCAGAAGACACCTGCACTCGGGTGTGTGTGGTGGCACAATTCCCAAGCAGCTCCAGATGTTAAACCAAGGAGAAGCCAGGGAGTTCCCAACGCCCCAGGTGTCCTCAGCCCACGACTGGCTGCTGTGGGAATGCGAAGCCCGGCTCCTTGTCTCAGAGCGGGACAACCAGGAGGTGTGATGTCCACCCCGGGGCTCCCAGGAGGATCAGGCTGAAGCTGGGACTTGGCCTGAAAGTGTCCCCTCGCATGGCCACCCCCTTCCCCTTCCTGCACCTCTAGTCCTGGTGCCCCTCCATCCAGGGGCCAGACCTTAAAGAGTCACCCGCAAGAGAATCCTGGTCCCAAAGGAGCCTTCTGGGGGACCCGTGCTGAGAGAGGTTGTGGGCCTGGCCCGCTGGGACTCTGCCCGACCCAGGGCTGAGAGATGCAACCTCCCAGCTCTGGGTCCCTGCAGGAAGTGTTGGCAAGCACAGGGCCAGTCCTCCAAAGGCCCAGGTGCAGGGAGCCCAGGCCAAGCATCCCGTGGAAGAAGCCACATGCCGTGCCACCCCGGGAACACGACTGCAGGTCACGGCCCCCCCCTTCCTCCTCCTCTTCCTCCTCCTCCTCCTCCTCCTCCTCCTCCTGCCCCCCTCCCCCCCGACATGGTGCAGGGATCAGAGACACCTCAGACACTTGCTACCCAAAGTGCAAAGGGCATCAGTTGCTCCTCCAAACCCCCCCCCCCGCCCAGCAGACCGCGTTGTCCAGCCAGCCCCCGGGCCTCCCTGGGGTGCCCAGCACAAAAGTGCAGACACCCACCGGACCCTCAATCTCAGTTTTCGGATGTTTTTGCCACTCTAAGGACCCGCAGGCCAGCTGGGCCTTCGGGCAGGACAGAGAGCCCCGGAATCCGACGTGGAGAGCTGGGTGTACGTCCCCATGAGGAGGCGGTCCCCACCTCCGCGGCTCTCCCCTTGCGGGGCCTCAGAGAAGACACCAGGCTGGGCCCCCGCGGCACAGCGGGAGCACGTCCCCCGCAGGCCGCTTAGCGAGGGCGGCAGGCGGACGGTTGGGTTGCGCCAGACGCTGCGGCCGCCCTGCTACCGGGTTCCTGGGAGGGCGTCCTGGAACCAGCGTCCACACCAAGCCCTTGGAAGGCCCAGGCGACGGAGGAGCCCCGTCAGGCAGGGGCCGAGGACGGTGACAGGTGACAGGCCGGGCGGGAAGGAGTCAGTCAGGCAGGGGCCGAGGAGGAGACGGGCTGGGTAAGGGTTAGGGTTAGAGTCAGGGCACAAGTCACAATCGCAAAGACCTGGAAGCGACCCGAGTGCCCATCGACCCACGAGTGCGTAAATAAAATGTGGCGCGTGGACACCACGGAGTGCTATTCGGCTGTGAGGAACAGCGGTGAGAGGGCACCTCTCGTGGTTCTCCTGGCCAGAGCTGGAACCCGTTCCAGTAAGCCAAGTATCCCAAGAATGGACACACGAGCACCACGTGCTCGCGCTCACCGGCAAATTGGTACGAACCGATGGACACCTAAGTGGACACAGAGGAATCACCTTCATCGGGTGGGTGTCGGGTGGGCGTGGGGAGGGGATGGGCATACACATCCATTAGGAATGGGGTGGGTGCGCACCCACTGGGGGATGGGCGCACTTGAAGCTCTGACCCGAGGGGGGAGGCGGGGAGAGGGCGATGTACCCGACCTTAACTTTGGTGCCCCCACAATACGCTGGAACCACATGAGAGGTAAATGAATAAGAACACAGGGGGGCACGGGCAACACATGTCACCTTAATACTTGGACTGCCATCATCTGCTTGAAGAGAGAGAGAAAAGAAAATGCACTAATAGAGATAAGAGACACTTTTTAAAAATAATGAATCCAGGCCGGGCGCTGTGGCTCACGCCTGTAATCCTAGCTCTTGGGAGGCCGAGGCGGGCGGATTGCTCAAGGTCAGGAGTTCAAAACCAGCCTGAGCAAGAGCGAGACCCCGTCTCTACTATAAATAGAAAGAAATTAATTGGCCAACTGATACATATATAAAAAAATTAGCCGGGCATGGTGGTGCATGCCTGTAGTCCCAGCTACCTGGGAGGCTGAGGCAGAAGGATCACTTGAGCCCAGGAGTTTGAGGTTGCTGTGAGCTAGGCTGACGCCACGGCACTCACTCTAGCCTGGGCAACAAAGCGAGACTCTGTCTCAAAAAAAAAAAAAAAATAATGAATCCGAAGAGAAAAGTAAAAGGAGGCCTGTGGAGCAGGTCTGGGTGTGACTCCGGATCCCCCAACATCAGGTGCCACCACCAAAGATTCCTACGTGTAGCCCATAGAACCCCAAAAGCAACGGGACGAGTTCTGGTCACATACTCCCTCAAAATGACATCCTGGCCTTCTTCTGCAACTCCCTCCCCTCTCAGACTCTCAAGGTTTCCTCCAGCGTGTCGGTTCCCACAAAGCAGACTTTTGGTCTGAGACCTGACAGTTGTCCAGATGCCACGCATGCTGCCCCGTGGCGGCGGCGTCGCGGCTCGGGACAAGAGGAGGCCCCACGGTGCGGGCTGGGGCGCCAGGCACCGCGGCGGGCGCTGAGGGTGGGGGTGACCCCCAGCCCGGGCCTCCGCGGCGCTCCCAGAAAGGGGACGGAACAAGAGGCCAAAAAAAAAAAAGAAGAAGCCTACGGCACCCGGTATTCCCAGGCCCGACCCTGCTTAGCTTCCGAGATCAGACGAGATCGGGCGCGTTCGGGGTGGTGTGGCCGTGGACGGCGGAGGGCGCCCCTGCCCCGCTCAAGAAGCCGAGCCTCTCTGCGCTTCCCCGCCGCCTCCTCCCGCCCCAGGCCCCGCGGGGGCCGGGCCTGTTGAGTTTGCCGGCCGGGTCCGGCGGGCTCCGAGGGACGGGGGGCGGGGGTGACGGGCGGGGCGGGGCGGGCAGGGAGGGGCGGGCCGGGGTGGGGGGCTGTCTCTCTACACACACAGACACACAGACACACAGACACCACACACGCACCCACACACACACACTCACACTCACTCACTCACTCACTCACACTCACACAAGATGCGCCTCCACGGCTGGACCCGCCAAGGTGGAGCCCTTCCAGCCCCCCTCCTCTCCTCGCCTGGCCTCCTTCGCCTCCCCGCCCCCCACCCCCAGCGCCGCCGCCGCCGCCGCCGCCGCCGCCGCCGCCAAGGACTGCGCACGCGCGGGGCGCTCGCCCTTTGACCCCAGCCAGGGGCCGCCCTCCCCCACAACCCCTTTCAGCTGTGCCCCCCGCCCTGTGGGTGGGCGGCCGCCTATTCCCCCGGGTCAGGGCTGGGGCACAGCGCATGGGGGAGGGGAGCCAGTGTATGGGGCGTGTCTCTCTCTCGGGATGTGTCCCATGGGTGGGGTGGGGTGGCTTGGTCTGTGGGGCGCTGAAGAAATCAGTCCCCTCCATCTCCTACCTCTGGAAAACGCCCAAGCCCTTGGGGAACTGCCCGCACCGCTACCGTGGGGGCCGGGACCCTCCTCTGTGTCCTCCTGTGGCCCAGTCCAAGGGGCCTGGGCCTGGCCGGGGCTGCATTGGACCCCAACCACCCTGGCGTGTGGACTCGCCAAAAATCGGCGATTAGATATTGGATTCCAGCTTCATTGAGGTCATTTCACTAATGAGTGCACCGGAAAGAGTTTCCTAATCCATCTGTGAGGGTGGCAACTGAAAGAGAATTTTTTTTTTTTTTTTTTTTTGAGACAGAGTCTCGCTTTGTTGCCTAGGCTAGAGTGAGTGCCGTGGCGTTAGCCTAGCTCACAGCAACCTCAAACTCCTGGGCTCAAGCAATCCTTCTGCCTCAGCCTCCCAAGTAGCTGGGACTACAGGCATGCGCCACCATGCCTGGCTCATTTTCCTATATATATTAGTTGGCCAATTAATTTCTTTCTATTTACAGTAGAGACCGGGTCTGGCTCTTGCTCAGGCTGGTTTTGAACTCATGACCTCGAGCAATCCGCCCGCCTCGGCCTCCCAGAGAGCTAGGATTACAGGCTTGAGCCACCGCGCCCGGCCTGAAAGAGAATTTGAAAGCTGACAGAATAGGCGAGGAAAGGCATAGGAGATTTCCACACCCAGTAAGGAAGCCTTTCCCGAAATGGAAGAAAGAAAGGAGCAAACAGAGACACCGGTAGCCCGCCCGGATCAGAGTCTGCCCCTGAGAGAAAGTACCCTGACCAGGTTCTCCCGTGGGTGGGTGGCGAGCTAGCGGCGTTCAGAAGAGCGAGGCCCGCAGTCTGTGCAGAAGACACCTGCACTCGGGTGTGTGTGGCGGCACAATTCCCAAGCAGCTCCAGATGTTAAACCAAGGAGAAGCCAGGGAGTTCCCAACGCCCCAGGTGTCCTCAGCCCACGACTGGCTGCTGTGGGAATGCGAAGCCCGGCTCCTTGTCTCAGAGCGGGACAACCAGGAGGTGTGATGTCCACCCCGGGGCTCCCAGGAGGATCAGGCTGAAGCTGGGACTTGGCCTGAAAGTGTCCCCTCGCATGGCCACCCCCTTCCCCTTCCTGCACCTCTAGTCCTGGTGCCCCTCCATCCAGGGGCCAGACCTTAAAGAGTCACCCGCAAGAGAATCCTGGTCCCAAAGGAGCCTTCTGGGGGACCCGTGCTGAGAGAGGTTGTGGGCATGGCCCGCTGGGACTCTGCCCGACCCAGGGCTGAGAGATGCAACCTCCCAGCTCTGGGTCCCTGCAGGAAGTGTTGGCAAGCACAGGGCCAGTCCTCCAAAGGCCCAGGTGCAGGGAGCCCAGGCCAAGCATCCCGTGGAAGAAGCCACATGCCGTGCCACCCCGGGAACACGACTGCAGGTCACGGCCCCCCCCTTCCTCCTCCTCTTCCTCCTCCTCCTCCTCCTCCTCCTGCCCCCCTCCCCCCCCGACATGGTGCAGGGATCAGAGACACCTCAGACACTTGCTACCCAAAGTGCAAAGGGCATCAGTTGCTCCTCCAAACCCCCCCCCGCCCAGCAGACCGCGTTGTCCAGCCAGCCCCCGGGCCTCCCTGGGGTGCCCAGCACAAAAGTGCAGACACCCACCGGACCCTCAATCTCAGTTTTCGGATGTTTTTGCCACTCTAAGGACCCGCAGGCCAGCTGGGCCTTCGGGCTGGACAGAGAGCCCCGGAATCCGACGTGGAGAGCTGGGTGTACGTCCCCATGAGGAGGCGGTCCCCACCTCCGCGGCTCTCCCCTTGCGGGGCCTCAGAGAAGACACCAGGCTGGGCCCCCGCGGCACAGCGGGAGCACGTCCCCCGCAGGCCGCTTAGCGAGGGCGGCAGGCGGACGGTTGGGTTGCGCCAGACGCTGCGGCCGCCCTGCTACCGGGTTCCTGGGAGGGCGTCCTGGAACCAGCGTCCACACCAAGCCCTTGGAAGGCCCAGGCGACGGAGGAGCCCCGTCAGGCAGGGGCCGAGGACGGTGACAGGTGACAGGCCGGGCGGGAAGGAGTCAGTCAGGCAGGGGCCGAGGAGGAGACGGGCTGGGTAAGGGTTAGGGTTAGAGTCAGGGCACAAGTCACAATCGCAAAGACCTGGAAGCGACCCGAGTGCCCATCGACCCACGAGTGCGTAAATAAAATGTGGCGCGTGGACACCACGGAGTGCTATTCGGCTGTGAGGAACAGCGGTGAGAGGGCACCTCTCGTGGTTCTCCTGGCCAGAGCTGGAACCCGTTCCAGTAAGCCAAGTATCCCAAGAATGGACACACGAGCACCACGTGCTCGCGCTCACCGGCAAATTGGTACGAACCGATGGACACCTAAGTGGACACAGAGGAATCACCTTCATCGGGTGGGTGTCGGGTGGGCGTGGGGAGGGGATGGGCATACACATCCATTAGGAATGGGGTGGGTGCGCACCCACTGGGGGATGGGCGCACTTGAAGCTCTGACCCGAGGGGGGAGGCGGGGAGAGGGCGATGTACCCGACCTTAACTTTGGTGCCCCCACAATACGCTGGAACCACATGAGAGGTAAATGAATAAGAACACAGGGGGGCACGGGCAACACATGTCACCTTAATACTTGGACTGCCATCATCTGCTTGAAGAGAGAGAGAAAAGAAAATGCACTAATAGAGATAAGAGACACTTTTTAAAAATAATGAATCCAGGCCGGGCGCTGTGGCTCACGCCTGTAATCCTAGCTCTTGGGAGGCCGAGGCGGGCGGATTGCTCAAGGTCAGGAGTTCAAAACCAGCCTGAGCAAGAGCGAGACCCCGTCTCTACTATAAATAGAAAGAAATTAATTGGCCAACTGATACATATATAAAAAAATTAGCCGGGCATGGTGGTGCATGCCTGTAGTCCCAGCTACCTGGGAGGCTGAGGCAGAAGGATCACTTGAGCCCAGGAGTTTGAGGTTGCTGTGAGCTAGGCTGACGCCACGGCACTCACTCTAGCCTGGGCAACAAAGCGAGACTCTGTCTCAAAAAAAAAAAAAAAATAATGAATCCGAAGAGAAAAGTAAAAGGAGGCCTGTGGAGCAGGTCTGGGTGTGACTCCGGATCCCCCAACATCAGGTGCCACCACCAAAGATTCCTACGTGTAGCCCATAGAACCCCAAAAGCAACGGGACGAGTTCTGGTCACATACTCCCTCAAAATGACATCCTGGCCTTCTTCTGCAACTCCCTCCCCTCTCAGACTCTCAAGGTTTCCTCCAGCGTGTCGGTTCCCACAAAGCAGACTTTTGGTCTGAGACCTGACAGTTGTCCAGATGCCACGCATGCTGCCCCGTGGCGGCGGCGTCGCGGCTCGGGACAAGAGGAGGCCCCACGGTGCGGGCTGGGGCGCCAGGCACCGCGGCGGGCGCTGAGGGTGGGGGTGACCCCCAGCCCGGGCCTCCGCGGCGCTCCCAGAAAGGGGACGGAACAAGAGGCCAAAAAAAAAAAAGAAGAAGCCTACGGCACCCGGTATTCCCAGGCCCGACCCTGCTTAGCTTCCGAGATCAGACGAGATCGGGCGCGTTCGGGGTGGTGTGGCCGTGGACGGCGGAGGGCGCCCCTGCCCCGCTCAAGAAGCCGAGCCTCTCTGCGCTTCCCCGCCGCCTCCTCCCGCCCCAGGCCCCGCGGGGGCCGGGCCTGTTGAGTTTGCCGGCCGGGTCCGGCGGGCTCCGAGGGACGGGGGGCGGGGGTGACGGGCGGGGCGGGGCGGGCAGGGAGGGGCGGGCCGGGGTGGGGGGCTGTCTCTCTACACACACAGACACACAGACACACAGACACCACACACGCACCCACACACACACACTCACACTCACTCACTCACTCACTCACACTCACACAAGATGCGCCTCCACGGCTGGACCCGCCAAGGTGGAGCCCTTCCAGCCCCCCTCCTCTCCTCGCCTGGCCTCCTTCGCCTCCCCGCCCCCCACCCCCAGCGCCGCCGCCGCCGCCGCCGCCGCCGCCAAGGACTGCGCACGCGCGGGGCGCTCGCCCTTTGACCCCAGCCAGGGGCCGCCCTCCCCCACAACCCCTTTCAGCTGTGCCCCCCGCCCTGTGGGTGGGCGGCCGCCTATTCCCCCGGGTCAGGGCTGGGGCACAGCGCATGGGGGAGGGGAGCCAGTGTATGGGGCGTGTCTCTCTCTCGGGATGTGTCCCATGGGTGGGGTGGGGTGGCTTGGTCTGTGGGGCGCTGAAGAAATCAGTCCCCTCCATCTCCTACCTCTGGAAAACGCCCAAGCCCTTGGGGAACTGCCCGCACCGCTACCGTGGGGGCCGGGACCCTCCTCTGTGTCCTCCTGTGGCCCAGTCCAAGGGGCCTGGGCCTGGCCGGGGCTGCATTGGACCCCAACCACCCTGGCGTGTGGACTCGCCAAAAATCGGCGATTAGATATTGGATTCCAGCTTCATTGAGGTCATTTCACTAATGAGTGCACCGGAAAGAGTTTCCTAATCCATCTGTGAGGGTGGCAACTGAAAGAGAATTTTTTTTTTTTTTTTTTTTTTGAGACAGAGTCTCGCTTTGTTGCCTAGGCTAGAGTGAGTGCCGTGGCGTTAGCCTAGCTCACAGCAACCTCAAACTCCTGGGCTCAAGCAATCCTTCTGCCTCAGCCTCCCAAGTAGCTGGGACTACAGGCATGCGCCACCATGCCTGGCTCATTTTCCTATATATATTAGTTGGCCAATTAATTTCTTTCTATTTACAGTAGAGACCGGGTCTGGCTCTTGCTCAGGCTGGTTTTGAACTCATGACCTCGAGCAATCCGCCCGCCTCGGCCTCCCAGAGAGCTAGGATTACAGGCTTGAGCCACCGCGCCCGGCCTGAAAGAGAATTTGAAAGCTGACAGAATAGGCGAGGAAAGGCATAGGAGATTTCCACACCCAGTAAGGAAGCCTTTCCCGAAATGGAAGAAAGAAAGGAGCAAACAGAGACACCGGTAGCCCGCCCGGATCAGAGTCTGCCCCTGAGAGAAAGTACCCTGACCAGGTTCTCCCGTGGGTGGGTGGCGAGCTAGCGGCGTTCAGAAGAGCGAGGCCCGCAGTCTGTGCAGAAGACACCTGCACTCGGGTGTGTGTGGTGGCACAATTCCCAAGCAGCTCCAGATGTTAAACCAAGGAGAAGCCAGGGAGTTCCCAACGCCCCAGGTGTCCTCAGCCCACGACTGGCTGCTGTGGGAATGCGAAGCCCGGCTCCTTGTCTCAGAGCGGGACAACCAGGAGGTGTGATGTCCACCCCGGGGCTCCCAGGAGGATCAGGCTGAAGCTGGGACTTGGCCTGAAAGTGTCCCCTCGCATGGCCACCCCCTTCCCCTTCCTGCACCTCTAGTCCTGGTGCCCCTCCATCCAGGGGCCAGACCTTAAAGAGTCACCCGCAAGAGAATCCTGGTCCCAAAGGAGCCTTCTGGGGGACCCGTGCTGAGAGAGGTTGTGGGCCTGGCCCGCTGGGACTCTGCCCGACCCAGGGCTGAGAGATGCAACCTCCCAGCTCTGGGTCCCTGCAGGAAGTGTTGGCAAGCACAGGGCCAGTCCTCCAAAGGCCCAGGTGCAGGGAGCCCAGGCCAAGCATCCCGTGGAAGAAGCCACATGCCGTGCCACCCCGGGAACACGACTGCAGGTCACGGCCCCCCCCTTCCTCCTCCTCTTCCTCCTCCTCCTCCTCCTCCTCCTCCTCCTGCCCCCCTCCCCCCCGACATGGTGCAGGGATCAGAGACACCTCAGACACTTGCTACCCAAAGTGCAAAGGGCATCAGTTGCTCCTCCAAACCCCCCCCCCCCGCCCAGCAGACCGCGTTGTCCAGCCAGCCCCCGGGCCTCCCTGGGGTGCCCAGCACAAAAGTGCAGACACCCACCGGACCCTCAATCTCAGTTTTCGGATGTTTTTGCCACTCTAAGGACCCGCAGGCCAGCTGGGCCTTCGGGCAGGACAGAGAGCCCCGGAATCCGACGTGGAGAGCTGGGTGTACGTCCCCATGAGGAGGCGGTCCCCACCTCCGCGGCTCTCCCCTTGCGGGGCCTCAGAGAAGACACCAGGCTGGGCCCCCGCGGCACAGCGGGAGCACGTCCCCCGCAGGCCGCTTAGCGAGGGCGGCAGGCGGACGGTTGGGTTGCGCCAGACGCTGCGGCCGCCCTGCTACCGGGTTCCTGGGAGGGCGTCCTGGAACCAGCGTCCACACCAAGCCCTTGGAAGGCCCAGGCGACGGAGGAGCCCCGTCAGGCAGGGGCCGAGGACGGTGACAGGTGACAGGCCGGGCGGGAAGGAGTCAGTCAGGCAGGGGCCGAGGAGGAGACGGGCTGGGTAAGGGTTAGGGTTAGAGTCAGGGCACAAGTCACAATCGCAAAGACCTGGAAGCGACCCGAGTGCCCATCGACCCACGAGTGCGTAAATAAAATGTGGCGCGTGGACACCACGGAGTGCTATTCGGCTGTGAGGAACAGCGGTGAGAGGGCACCTCTCGTGGTTCTCCTGGCCAGAGCTGGAACCCGTTCCAGTAAGCCAAGTATCCCAAGAATGGACACACGAGCACCACGTGCTCGCGCTCACCGGCAAATTGGTACGAACCGATGGACACCTAAGTGGACACAGAGGAATCACCTTCATCGGGTGGGTGTCGGGTGGGCGTGGGGAGGGGATGGGCATACACATCCATTAGGAATGGGGTGGGTGCGCACCCACTGGGGGATGGGCGCACTTGAAGCTCTGACCCGAGGGGGGAGGCGGGGAGAGGGCGATGTACCCGACCTTAACTTTGGTGCCCCCACAATACGCTGGAACCACATGAGAGGTAAATGAATAAGAACACAGGGGGGCACGGGCAACACATGTCACCTTAATACTTGGACTGCCATCATCTGCTTGAAGAGAGAGAGAAAAGAAAATGCACTAATAGAGATAAGAGACACTTTTTAAAAATAATGAATCCAGGCCGGGCGCTGTGGCTCACGCCTGTAATCCTAGCTCTTGGGAGGCCGAGGCGGGCGGATTGCTCAAGGTCAGGAGTTCAAAACCAGCCTGAGCAAGAGCGAGACCCCGTCTCTACTATAAATAGAAAGAAATTAATTGGCCAACTGATACATATATAAAAAAATTAGCCGGGCATGGTGGTGCATGCCTGTAGTCCCAGCTACCTGGGAGGCTGAGGCAGAAGGATCACTTGAGCCCAGGAGTTTGAGGTTGCTGTGAGCTAGGCTGACGCCACGGCACTCACTCTAGCCTGGGCAACAAAGCGAGACTCTGTCTCAAAAAAAAAAAAAAATAATGAATCCGAAGAGAAAAGTAAAAGGAGGCCTGTGGAGCAGGTCTGGGTGTGACTCCGGATCCCCCAACATCAGGTGCCACCACCAAAGATTCCTACGTGTAGCCCATAGAACCCCAAAAGCAACGGGACGAGTTCTGGTCACATACTCCCTCAAAATGACATCCTGGCCTTCTTCTGCAACTCCCTCCCCTCTCAGACTCTCAAGGTTTCCTCCAGCGTGTCGGTTCCCACAAAGCAGACTTTTGGTCTGAGACCTGACAGTTGTCCAGATGCCACGCATGCTGCCCCGTGGCGGCGGCGTCGCGGCTCGGGACAAGAGGAGGCCCCACGGTGCGGGCTGGGGCGCCAGGCACCGCGGCGGGCGCTGAGGGTGGGGGTGACCCCCAGCCCGGGCCTCCGCGGCGCTCCCAGAAAGGGGACGGAACAAGAGGCCAAAAAAAAAAAAGAAGAAGCCTACGGCACCCGGTATTCCCAGGCCCGACCCTGCTTAGCTTCCGAGATCAGACGAGATCGGGCGCGTTCGGGGTGGTGTGGCCGTGGACGGCGGAGGGCGCCCCTGCCCCGCTCAAGAAGCCGAGCCTCTCTGCGCTTCCCCGCCGCCTCCTCCCGCCCCAGGCCCCGCGGGGGCCGGGCCTGTTGAGTTTGCCGGCCGGGTCCGGCGGGCTCCGAGGGACGGGGGGCGGGGGTGACGGGCGGGGCGGGGCGGGCAGGGAGGGGCGGGCCGGGGTGGGGGGCTGTCTCTCTACACACACAGACACACAGACACACAGACACCACACACGCACCCACACACACACACTCACACTCACTCACTCACTCACTCACACTCACACAAGATGCGCCTCCACGGCTGGACCCGCCAAGGTGGAGCCCTTCCAGCCCCCCTCCTCTCCTCGCCTGGCCTCCTTCGCCTCCCCGCCCCCCACCCCCAGCGCCGCCGCCGCCGCCGCCGCCGCCAAGGACTGCGCACGCGCGGGGCGCTCGCCCTTTGACCCCAGCCAGGGGCCGCCCTCCCCCACAACCCCTTTCAGCTGTGCCCCCCGCCCTGTGGGTGGGCGGCCGCCTATTCCCCCGGGTCAGGGCTGGGGCACAGCGCATGGGGGAGGGGAGCCAGTGTATGGGGCGTGTCTCTCTCTCGGGATGTGTCCCATGGGTGGGGTGGGGTGGCTTGGTCTGTGGGGCGCTGAAGAAATCAGTCCCCTCCATCTCCTACCTCTGGAAAACGCCCAAGCCCTTGGGGAACTGCCCGCACCGCTACCGTGGGGGCCGGGACCCTCCTCTGTGTCCTCCTGTGGCCCAGTCCAAGGGGCCTGGGCCTGGCCGGGGCTGCATTGGACCCCAACCACCCTGGCGTGTGGACTCGCCAAAAATCGGCGATTAGATATTGGATTCCAGCTTCATTGAGGTCATTTCACTAATGAGTGCACCGGAAAGAGTTTCCTAATCCATCTGTGAGGGTGGCAACTGAAAGAGAATTTTTTTTTTTTTTTTTTTTTTTGAGACAGAGTCTCGCTTTGTTGCCTAGGCTAGAGTGAGTGCCGTGGCGTTAGCCTAGCTCACAGCAACCTCAAACTCCTGGGCTCAAGCAATCCTTCTGCCTCAGCCTCCCAAGTAGCTGGGACTACAGGCATGCGCCACCATGCCTGGCTCATTTTCCTATATATATTAGTTGGCCAATTAATTTCTTTCTATTTACAGTAGAGACCGGGTCTGGCTCTTGCTCAGGCTGGTTTTGAACTCATGACCTCGAGCAATCCGCCCGCCTCGGCCTCCCAGAGAGCTAGGATTACAGGCTTGAGCCACCGCGCCCGGCCTGAAAGAGAATTTGAAAGCTGACAGAATAGGCGAGGAAAGGCATAGGAGATTTCCACACCCAGTAAGGAAGCCTTTCCCGAAATGGAAGAAAGAAAGGAGCAAACAGAGACACCGGTAGCCCGCCCGGATCAGAGTCTGCCCCTGAGAGAAAGTACCCTGACCAGGTTCTCCCGTGGGTGGGTGGCGAGCTAGCGGCGTTCAGAAGAGCGAGGCCCGCAGTCTGTGCAGAAGACACCTGCACTCGGGTGTGTGTGGTGGCACAATTCCCAAGCAGCTCCAGATGTTAAACCAAGGAGAAGCCAGGGAGTTCCCAACGCCCCAGGTGTCCTCAGCCCACGACTGGCTGCTGTGGGAATGCGAAGCCCGGCTCCTTGTCTCAGAGCGGGACAACCAGGAGGTGTGATGTCCACCCCGGGGCTCCCAGGAGGATCAGGCTGAAGCTGGGACTTGGCCTGAAAGTGTCCCCTCGCATGGCCACCCCCTTCCCCTTCCTGCACCTCTAGTCCTGGTGCCCCTCCATCCAGGGGCCAGACCTTAAAGAGTCACCCGCAAGAGAATCCTGGTCCCAAAGGAGCCTTCTGGGGGACCCGTGCTGAGAGAGGTTGTGGGCCTGGCCCGCTGGGACTCTGCCCGACCCAGGGCTGAGAGATGCAACCTCCCAGCTCTGGGTCCCTGCAGGAAGTGTTGGCAAGCACAGGGCCAGTCCTCCAAAGGCCCAGGTGCAGGGAGCCCAGGCCAAGCATCCCGTGGAAGAAGCCACATGCCGTGCCACCCCGGGAACACGACTGCAGGTCACGGCCCCCCCCTTCCTCCTCCTCTTCCTCCTCCTCCTCCTCCTCCTCCTCCTCCTGCCCCCCTCCCCCCCGACATGGTGCAGGGATCAGAGACACCTCAGACACTTGCTACCCAAAGTGCAAAGGGCATCAGTTGCTCCTCCAAACCCCCCCCCCCCGCCCAGCAGACCGCGTTGTCCAGCCAGCCCCCGGGCCTCCCTGGGGTGCCCAGCACAAAAGTGCAGACACCCACCGGACCCTCAATCTCAGTTTTCGGATGTTTTTGCCACTCTAAGGACCCGCAGGCCAGCTGGGCCTTCGGGCAGGACAGAGAGCCCCGGAATCCGACGTGGAGAGCTGGGTGTACGTCCCCATGAGGAGGCGGTCCCCACCTCCGCGGCTCTCCCCTTGCGGGGCCTCAGAGAAGACACCAGGCTGGGCCCCCGCGGCACAGCGGGAGCACGTCCCCCGCAGGCCGCTTAGCGAGGGCGGCAGGCGGACGGTTGGGTTGCGCCAGACGCTGCGGCCGCCCTGCTACCGGGTTCCTGGGAGGGCGTCCTGGAACCAGCGTCCACACCAAGCCCTTGGAAGGCCCAGGCGACGGAGGAGCCCCGTCAGGCAGGGGCCGAGGACGGTGACAGGTGACAGGCCGGGCGGGAAGGAGTCAGTCAGGCAGGGGCCGAGGAGGAGACGGGCTGGGTAAGGGTTAGGGTTAGAGTCAGGGCACAAGTCACAATCGCAAAGACCTGGAAGCGACCCGAGTGCCCATCGACCCACGAGTGCGTAAATAAAATGTGGCGCGTGGACACCACGGAGTGCTATTCGGCTGTGAGGAACAGCGGTGAGAGGGCACCTCTCGTGGTTCTCCTGGCCAGAGCTGGAACCCGTTCCAGTAAGCCAAGTATCCCAAGAATGGACACACGAGCACCACGTGCTCGCGCTCACCGGCAAATTGGTACGAACCGATGGACACCTAAGTGGACACAGAGGAATCACCTTCATCGGGTGGGTGTCGGGTGGGCGTGGGGAGGGGATGGGCATACACATCCATTAGGAATGGGGTGGGTGCGCACCCACTGGGGGATGGGCGCACTTGAAGCTCTGACCCGAGGGGGGAGGCGGGGAGAGGGCGATGTACCCGACCTTAACTTTGGTGCCCCCACAATACGCTGGAACCACATGAGAGGTAAATGAATAAGAACACAGGGGGGCACGGGCAACACATGTCACCTTAATACTTGGACTGCCATCATCTGCTTGAAGAGAGAGAGAAAAGAAAATGCACTAATAGAGATAAGAGACACTTTTTAAAAATAATGAATCCAGGCCGGGCGCTGTGGCTCACGCCTGTAATCCTAGCTCTTGGGAGGCCGAGGCGGGCGGATTGCTCAAGGTCAGGAGTTCAAAACCAGCCTGAGCAAGAGCGAGACCCCGTCTCTACTATAAATAGAAAGAAATTAATTGGCCAACTGATACATATATAAAAAAATTAGCCGGGCATGGTGGTGCATGCCTGTAGTCCCAGCTACCTGGGAGGCTGAGGCAGAAGGATCACTTGAGCCCAGGAGTTTGAGGTTGCTGTGAGCTAGGCTGACGCCACGGCACTCACTCTAGCCTGGGCAACAAAGCGAGACTCTGTCTCAAAAAAAAAAAAAAAATAATGAATCCGAAGAGAAAAGTAAAAGGAGGCCTGTGGAGCAGGTCTGGGTGTGACTCCGGATCCCCCAACATCAGGTGCCACCACCAAAGATTCCTACGTGTAGCCCATAGAACCCCAAAAGCAACGGGACGAGTTCTGGTCACATACTCCCTCAAAATGACATCCTGGCCTTCTTCTGCAACTCCCTCCCCTCTCAGACTCTCAAGGTTTCCTCCAGCGTGTCGGTTCCCACAAAGCAGACTTTTGGTCTGAGACCTGACAGTTGTCCAGATGCCACGCATGCTGCCCCGTGGCGGCGGCGTCGCGGCTCGGGACAAGAGGAGGCCCCACGGTGCGGGCTGGGGCGCCAGGCACCGCGGCGGGCGCTGAGGGTGGGGGTGACCCCCAGCCCGGGCCTCCGCGGCGCTCCCAGAAAGGGGACGGAACAAGAGGCCAAAAAAAAAAAAGAAGAAGCCTACGGCACCCGGTATTCCCAGGCCCGACCCTGCTTAGCTTCCGAGATCAGACGAGATCGGGCGCGTTCGGGGTGGTGTGGCCGTGGACGGCGGAGGGCGCCCCTGCCCCGCTCAAGAAGCCGAGCCTCTCTGCGCTTCCCCGCCGCCTCCTCCCGCCCCAGGCCCCGCGGGGGCCGGGCCTGTTGAGTTTGCCGGCCGGGTCCGGCGGGCTCCGAGGGACGGGGGGCGGGGGTGACGGGCGGGGCGGGGCGGGCAGGGAGGGGCGGGCCGGGGTGGGGGGCTGTCTCTCTACACACACAGACACACAGACACACAGACACCACACACGCACCCACACACACACACTCACACTCACTCACTCACTCACTCACACTCACACAAGATGCGCCTCCACGGCTGGACCCGCCAAGGTGGAGCCCTTCCAGCCCCCCTCCTCTCCTCGCCTGGCCTCCTTCGCCTCCCCGCCCCCCACCCCCAGCGCCGCCGCCGCCGCCGCCGCCGCCGCCGACGCCGCCAAGGACTGCGCACGCGCGGGGCGCTCGCCCTTTGACCCCAGCCAGGGGCCGCCCTCCCCCACAACCCCTTTCAGCTGTGCCCCCCGCCCTGTGGGTGGGCGGCCGCCTATTCCCCCGGGTCAGGGCTGGGGCACAGCGCATGGGGGAGGGGAGCCAGTGTATGGGGCGTGTCTCTCTCTCGGGATGTGTCCCATGGGTGGGGTGGGGTGGCTTGGTCTGTGGGGCGCTGAAGAAATCAGTCCCCTCCATCTCCTACCTCTGGAAAACGCCCAAGCCCTTGGGGAACTGCCCGCACCGCTACCGTGGGGGCCGGGACCCTCCTCTGTGTCCTCCTGTGGCCCAGTCCAAGGGGCCTGGGCCTGGCCGGGGCTGCATTGGACCCCAACCACCCTGGCGTGTGGACTCGCCAAAAATCGGCGATTAGATATTGGATTCCAGCTTCATTGAGGTCATTTCACTAATGAGTGCACCGGAAAGAGTTTCCTAATCCATCTGTGAGGGTGGCAACTGAAAGAGAATTTTTTTTTTTTTTTTTTTTTGAGACAGAGTCTCGCTTTGTTGCCTAGGCTAGAGTGAGTGCCGTGGCGTTAGCCTAGCTCACAGCAACCTCAAACTCCTGGGCTCAAGCAATCCTTCTGCCTCAGCCTCCCAAGTAGCTGGGACTACAGGCATGCGCCACCATGCCTGGCTCATTTTCCTATATATATTAGTTGGCCAATTAATTTCTTTCTATTTACAGTAGAGACCGGGTCTGGCTCTTGCTCAGGCTGGTTTTGAACTCATGACCTCGAGCAATCCGCCCGCCTCGGCCTCCCAGAGAGCTAGGATTACAGGCTTGAGCCACCGCGCCCGGCCTGAAAGAGAATTTGAAAGCTGACAGAATAGGCGAGGAAAGGCATAGGAGATTTCCACACCCAGTAAGGAAGCCTTTCCCGAAATGGAAGAAAGAAAGGAGCAAACAGAGACACCGGTAGCCCGCCCGGATCAGAGTCTGCCCCTGAGAGAAAGTACCCTGACCAGGTTCTCCCGTGGGTGGGTGGCGAGCTAGCGGCGTTCAGAAGAGCGAGGCCCGCAGTCTGTGCAGAAGACACCTGCACTCGGGTGTGTGTGGTGGCACAATTCCCAAGCAGCTCCAGATGTTAAACCAAGGAGAAGCCAGGGAGTTCCCAACGCCCCAGGTGTCCTCAGCCCACGACTGGCTGCTGTGGGAATGCGAAGCCCGGCTCCTTGTCTCAGAGCGGGACAACCAGGAGGTGTGATGTCCACCCCGGGGCTCCCAGGAGGATCAGGCTGAAGCTGGGACTTGGCCTGAAAGTGTCCCCTCGCATGGCCACCCCCTTCCCCTTCCTGCACCTCTAGTCCTGGTGCCCCTCCATCCAGGGGCCAGACCTTAAAGAGTCACCCGCAAGAGAATCCTGGTCCCAAAGGAGCCTTCTGGGGGACCCGTGCTGAGAGAGGTTGTGGGCCTGGCCCGCTGGGACTCTGCCCGACCCAGGGCTGAGAGATGCAACCTCCCAGCTCTGGGTCCCTGCAGGAAGTGTTGGCAAGCACAGGGCCAGTCCTCCAAAGGCCCAGGTGCAGGGAGCCCAGGCCAAGCATCCCGTGGAAGAAGCCACATGCCGTGCCACCCCGGGAACACGACTGCAGGTCACGGCCCCCCCCTTCCTCCTCCTCTTCCTCCTCCTCCTCCTCCTCCTCCTCCTCCTGCCCCCCTCCCCCCCGACATGGTGCAGGGATCAGAGACACCTCAGACACTTGCTACCCAAAGTGCAAAGGGCATCAGTTGCTCCTCCAAACCCCCCCCCCCCCGCCCAGCAGACCGCGTTGTCCAGCCAGCCCCCGGGCCTCCCTGGGGTGCCCAGCACAAAAGTGCAGACACCCACCGGACCCTCAATCTCAGTTTTCGGATGTTTTTGCCACTCTAAGGACCCGCAGGCCAGCTGGGCCTTCGGGCAGGACAGAGAGCCCCGGAATCCGACGTGGAGAGCTGGGTGTACGTCCCCATGAGGAGGCGGTCCCCACCTCCGCGGCTCTCCCCTTGCGGGGCCTCAGAGAAGACACCAGGCTGGGCCCCCGCGGCACAGCGGGAGCACGTCCCCCGCAGGCCGCTTAGCGAGGGCGGCAGGCGGACGGTTGGGTTGCGCCAGACGCTGCGGCCGCCCTGCTACCGGGTTCCTGGGAGGGCGTCCTGGAACCAGCGTCCACACCAAGCCCTTGGAAGGCCCAGGCGACGGAGGAGCCCCGTCAGGCAGGGGCCGAGGACGGTGACAGGTGACAGGCCGGGCGGGAAGGAGTCAGTCAGGCAGGGGCCGAGGAGGAGACGGGCTGGGTAAGGGTTAGGGTTAGAGTCAGGGCACAAGTCACAATCGCAAAGACCTGGAAGCGACCCGAGTGCCCATCGACCCACGAGTGCGTAAATAAAATGTGGCGCGTGGACACCACGGAGTGCTATTCGGCTGTGAGGAACAGCGGTGAGAGGGCACCTCTCGTGGTTCTCCTGGCCAGAGCTGGAACCCGTTCCAGTAAGCCAAGTATCCCAAGAATGGACACACGAGCACCACGTGCTCGCGCTCACCGGCAAATTGGTACGAACCGATGGACACCTAAGTGGACACAGAGGAATCACCTTCATCGGGTGGGTGTCGGGTGGGCGTGGGGAGGGGATGGGCATACACATCCATTAGGAATGGGGTGGGTGCGCACCCACTGGGGGATGGGCGCACTTGAAGCTCTGACCCGAGGGGGGAGGCGGGGAGAGGGCGATGTACCCGACCTTAACTTTGGTGCCCCCACAATACGCTGGAACCACATGAGAGGTAAATGAATAAGAACACAGGGGGGCACGGGCAACACATGTCACCTTAATACTTGGACTGCCATCATCTGCTTGAAGAGAGAGAGAAAAGAAAATGCACTAATAGAGATAAGAGACACTTTTTAAAAATAATGAATCCAGGCCGGGCGCTGTGGCTCACGCCTGTAATCCTAGCTCTTGGGAGGCCGAGGCGGGCGGATTGCTCAAGGTCAGGAGTTCAAAACCAGCCTGAGCAAGAGCGAGACCCCGTCTCTACTATAAATAGAAAGAAATTAATTGGCCAACTGATACATATATAAAAAAATTAGCCGGGCATGGTGGTGCATGCCTGTAGTCCCAGCTACCTGGGAGGCTGAGGCAGAAGGATCACTTGAGCCCAGGAGTTTGAGGTTGCTGTGAGCTAGGCTGACGCCACGGCACTCACTCTAGCCTGGGCAACAAAGCGAGACTCTGTCTCAAAAAAAAAAAAAAAATAATGAATCCGAAGAGAAAAGTAAAAGGAGGCCTGTGGAGCAGGTCTGGGTGTGACTCCGGATCCCCCAACATCAGGTGCCACCACCAAAGATTCCTACGTGTAGCCCATAGAACCCCAAAAGCAACGGGACGAGTTCTGGTCACATACTCCCTCAAAATGACATCCTGGCCTTCTTCTGCAACTCCCTCCCCTCTCAGACTCTCAAGGTTTCCTCCAGCGTGTCGGTTCCCACAAAGCAGACTTTTGGTCTGAGACCTGACAGTTGTCCAGATGCCACGCATGCTGCCCCGTGGCGGCGGCGTCGCGGCTCGGGACAAGAGGAGGCCCCACGGTGCGGGCTGGGGCGCCAGGCACCGCGGCGGGCGCTGAGGGTGGGGGTGACCCCCAGCCCGGGCCTCCGCGGCGCTCCCAGAAAGGGGACGGAACAAGAGGCCAAAAAAAAAAAAGAAGAAGCCTACGGCACCCGGTATTCCCAGGCCCGACCCTGCTTAGCTTCCGAGATCAGACGAGATCGGGCGCGTTCGGGGTGGTGTGGCCGTGGACGGCGGAGGGCGCCCCTGCCCCGCTCAAGAAGCCGAGCCTCTCTGCGCTTCCCCGCCGCCTCCTCCCGCCCCAGGCCCCGCGGGGGCCGGGCCTGTTGAGTTTGCCGGCCGGGTCCGGCGGGCTCCGAGGGACGGGGGGCGGGGGTGACGGGCGGGGCGGGGCGGGCAGGGAGGGGCGGGCCGGGGTGGGGGGCTGTCTCTCTACACACACAGACACACAGACACACAGACACCACACACGCACCCACACACACACACTCACACTCACTCACTCACTCACTCACACTCACACAAGATGCGCCTCCACGGCTGGACCCGCCAAGGTGGAGCCCTTCCAGCCCCCCTCCTCTCCTCGCCTGGCCTCCTTCGCCTCCCCGCCCCCCACCCCCAGCGCCGCCGCCGCCGCCGCCGCCGCCAAGGACTGCGCACGCGCGGGGCGCTCGCCCTTTGACCCCAGCCAGGGGCCGCCCTCCCCCACAACCCCTTTCAGCTGTGCCCCCCGCCCTGTGGGTGGGCGGCCGCCTATTCCCCCGGGTCAGGGCTGGGGCACAGCGCATGGGGGAGGGGAGCCAGTGTATGGGGCGTGTCTCTCTCTCGGGATGTGTCCCATGGGTGGGGTGGGGTGGCTTGGTCTGTGGGGCGCTGAAGAAATCAGTCCCCTCCATCTCCTACCTCTGGAAAACGCCCAAGCCCTTGGGGAACTGCCCGCACCGCTACCGTGGGGGCCGGGACCCTCCTCTGTGTCCTCCTGTGGCCCAGTCCAAGGGGCCTGGGCCTGGCCGGGGCTGCATTGGACCCCAACCACCCTGGCGTGTGGACTCGCCAAAAATCGGCGATTAGATATTGGATTCCAGCTTCATTGAGGTCATTTCACTAATGAGTGCACCGGAAAGAGTTTCCTAATCCATCTGTGAGGGTGGCAACTGAAAGAGAATTTTTTTTTTTTTTTTTTTTTGAGACAGAGTCTCGCTTTGTTGCCTAGGCTAGAGTGAGTGCCGTGGCGTTAGCCTAGCTCACAGCAACCTCAAACTCCTGGGCTCAAGCAATCCTTCTGCCTCAGCCTCCCAAGTAGCTGGGACTACAGGCATGCGCCACCATGCCTGGCTCATTTTCCTATATATATTAGTTGGCCAATTAATTTCTTTCTATTTACAGTAGAGACCGGGTCTGGCTCTTGCTCAGGCTGGTTTTGAACTCATGACCTCGAGCAATCCGCCCGCCTCGGCCTCCCAGAGAGCTAGGATTACAGGCTTGAGCCACCGCGCCCGGCCTGAAAGAGAATTTGAAAGCTGACAGAATAGGCGAGGAAAGGCATAGGAGATTTCCACACCCAGTAAGGAAGCCTTTCCCGAAATGGAAGAAAGAAAGGAGCAAACAGAGACACCGGTAGCCCGCCCGGATCAGAGTCTGCCCCTGAGAGAAAGTACCCTGACCAGGTTCTCCCGTGGGTGGGTGGCGAGCTAGCGGCGTTCAGAAGAGCGAGGCCCGCAGTCTGTGCAGAAGACACCTGCACTCGGGTGTGTGTGGCGGCACAATTCCCAAGCAGCTCCAGATGTTAAACCAAGGAGAAGCCAGGGAGTTCCCAACGCCCCAGGTGTCCTCAGCCCACGACTGGCTGCTGTGGGAATGCGAAGCCCGGCTCCTTGTCTCAGAGCGGGACAACCAGGAGGTGTGATGTCCACCCCGGGGCTCCCAGGAGGATCAGGCTGAAGCTGGGACTTGGCCTGAAAGTGTCCCCTCGCATGGCCACCCCCTTCCCCTTCCTGCACCTCTAGTCCTGGTGCCCCTCCATCCAGGGGCCAGACCTTAAAGAGTCACCCGCAAGAGAATCCTGGTCCCAAAGGAGCCTTCTGGGGGACCCGTGCTGAGAGAGGTTGTGGGCATGGCCCGCTGGGACTCTGCCCGACCCAGGGCTGAGAGATGCAACCTCCCAGCTCTGGGTCCCTGCAGGAAGTGTTGGCAAGCACAGGGCCAGTCCTCCAAAGGCCCAGGTGCAGGGAGCCCAGGCCAAGCATCCCGTGGAAGAAGCCACATGCCGTGCCACCCCGGGAACACGACTGCAGGTCACGGCCCCCCCCTTCCTCCTCCTCTTCCTCCTCCTCCTCCTCCTCCTCCTGCCCCCCTCCCCCCCCGACATGGTGCAGGGATCAGAGACACCTCAGACACTTGCTACCCAAAGTGCAAAGGGCATCAGTTGCTCCTCCAAACCCCCCCCCGCCCAGCAGACCGCGTTGTCCAGCCAGCCCCCGGGCCTCCCTGGGGTGCCCAGCACAAAAGTGCAGACACCCACCGGACCCTCAATCTCAGTTTTCGGATGTTTTTGCCACTCTAAGGACCCGCAGGCCAGCTGGGCCTTCGGGCTGGACAGAGAGCCCCGGAATCCGACGTGGAGAGCTGGGTGTACGTCCCCATGAGGAGGCGGTCCCCACCTCCGCGGCTCTCCCCTTGCGGGGCCTCAGAGAAGACACCAGGCTGGGCCCCCGCGGCACAGCGGGAGCACGTCCCCCGCAGGCCGCTTAGCGAGGGCGGCAGGCGGACGGTTGGGTTGCGCCAGACGCTGCGGCCGCCCTGCTACCGGGTTCCTGGGAGGGCGTCCTGGAACCAGCGTCCACACCAAGCCCTTGGAAGGCCCAGGCGACGGAGGAGCCCCGTCAGGCAGGGGCCGAGGACGGTGACAGGTGACAGGCCGGGCGGGAAGGAGTCAGTCAGGCAGGGGCCGAGGAGGAGACGGGCTGGGTAAGGGTTAGGGTTAGAGTCAGGGCACAAGTCACAATCGCAAAGACCTGGAAGCGACCCGAGTGCCCATCGACCCACGAGTGCGTAAATAAAATGTGGCGCGTGGACACCACGGAGTGCTATTCGGCTGTGAGGAACAGCGGTGAGAGGGCACCTCTCGTGGTTCTCCTGGCCAGAGCTGGAACCCGTTCCAGTAAGCCAAGTATCCCAAGAATGGACACACGAGCACCACGTGCTCGCGCTCACCGGCAAATTGGTACGAACCGATGGACACCTAAGTGGACACAGAGGAATCACCTTCATCGGGTGGGTGTCGGGTGGGCGTGGGGAGGGGATGGGCATACACATCCATTAGGAATGGGGTGGGTGCGCACCCACTGGGGGATGGGCGCACTTGAAGCTCTGACCCGAGGGGGGAGGCGGGGAGAGGGCGATGTACCCGACCTTAACTTTGGTGCCCCCACAATACGCTGGAACCACATGAGAGGTAAATGAATAAGAACACAGGGGGGCACGGGCAACACATGTCACCTTAATACTTGGACTGCCATCATCTGCTTGAAGAGAGAGAGAAAAGAAAATGCACTAATAGAGATAAGAGACACTTTTTAAAAATAATGAATCCAGGCCGGGCGCTGTGGCTCACGCCTGTAATCCTAGCTCTTGGGAGGCCGAGGCGGGCGGATTGCTCAAGGTCAGGAGTTCAAAACCAGCCTGAGCAAGAGCGAGACCCCGTCTCTACTATAAATAGAAAGAAATTAATTGGCCAACTGATACATATATAAAAAAATTAGCCGGGCATGGTGGTGCATGCCTGTAGTCCCAGCTACCTGGGAGGCTGAGGCAGAAGGATCACTTGAGCCCAGGAGTTTGAGGTTGCTGTGAGCTAGGCTGACGCCACGGCACTCACTCTAGCCTGGGCAACAAAGCGAGACTCTGTCTCAAAAAAAAAAAAAAAATAATGAATCCGAAGAGAAAAGTAAAAGGAGGCCTGTGGAGCAGGTCTGGGTGTGACTCCGGATCCCCCAACATCAGGTGCCACCACCAAAGATTCCTACGTGTAGCCCATAGAACCCCAAAAGCAACGGGACGAGTTCTGGTCACATACTCCCTCAAAATGACATCCTGGCCTTCTTCTGCAACTCCCTCCCCTCTCAGACTCTCAAGGTTTCCTCCAGCGTGTCGGTTCCCACAAAGCAGACTTTTGGTCTGAGACCTGACAGTTGTCCAGATGCCACGCATGCTGCCCCGTGGCGGCGGCGTCGCGGCTCGGGACAAGAGGAGGCCCCACGGTGCGGGCTGGGGCGCCAGGCACCGCGGCGGGCGCTGAGGGTGGGGGTGACCCCCAGCCCGGGCCTCCGCGGCGCTCCCAGAAAGGGGACGGAACAAGAGGCCAAAAAAAAAAAAGAAGAAGCCTACGGCACCCGGTATTCCCAGGCCCGACCCTGCTTAGCTTCCGAGATCAGACGAGATCGGGCGCGTTCGGGGTGGTGTGGCCGTGGACGGCGGAGGGCGCCCCTGCCCCGCTCAAGAAGCCGAGCCTCTCTGCGCTTCCCCGCCGCCTCCTCCCGCCCCAGGCCCCGCGGGGGCCGGGCCTGTTGAGTTTGCCGGCCGGGTCCGGCGGGCTCCGAGGGACGGGGGGCGGGGGTGACGGGCGGGGCGGGGCGGGCAGGGAGGGGCGGGCCGGGGTGGGGGGCTGTCTCTCTACACACACAGACACACAGACACACAGACACCACACACGCACCCACACACACACACTCACACTCACTCACTCACTCACTCACACTCACACAAGATGCGCCTCCACGGCTGGACCCGCCAAGGTGGAGCCCTTCCAGCCCCCCTCCTCTCCTCGCCTGGCCTCCTTCGCCTCCCCGCCCCCCACCCCCAGCGCCGCCGCCGCCGCCGCCGCCGCCGCCAAGGACTGCGCACGCGCGGGGCGCTCGCCCTTTGACCCCAGCCAGGGGCCGCCCTCCCCCACAACCCCTTTCAGCTGTGCCCCCCGCCCTGTGGGTGGGCGGCCGCCTATTCCCCCGGGTCAGGGCTGGGGCACAGCGCATGGGGGAGGGGAGCCAGTGTATGGGGCGTGTCTCTCTCTCGGGATGTGTCCCATGGGTGGGGTGGGGTGGCTTGGTCTGTGGGGCGCTGAAGAAATCAGTCCCCTCCATCTCCTACCTCTGGAAAACGCCCAAGCCCTTGGGGAACTGCCCGCACCGCTACCGTGGGGGCCGGGACCCTCCTCTGTGTCCTCCTGTGGCCCAGTCCAAGGGGCCTGGGCCTGGCCGGGGCTGCATTGGACCCCAACCACCCTGGCGTGTGGACTCGCCAAAAATCGGCGATTAGATATTGGATTCCAGCTTCATTGAGGTCATTTCACTAATGAGTGCACCGGAAAGAGTTTCCTAATCCATCTGTTAGGGTGGCAACTGAAAGAGAATTTTTTTTTTTTTTTTTTTTTTGAGACAGAGTCTCGCTTTGTTGCCTAGGCTAGAGTGAGTGCCGTGGCGTTAGCCTAGCTCACAGCAACCTCAAACTCCTGGGCTCAAGCAATCCTTCTGCCTCAGCCTCCCAAGTAGCTGGGACTACAGGCATGCGCCACCATGCCTGGCTCATTTTCCTATATATATTAGTTGGCCAATTAATTTCTTTCTATTTACAGTAGAGACCGGGTCTGGCTCTTGCTCAGGCTGGTTTTGAACTCATGACCTCGAGCAATCCGCCCGCCTCGGCCTCCCAGAGAGCTAGGATTACAGGCTTGAGCCACCGCGCCCGGCCTGAAAGAGAATTTGAAAGCTGACAGAATAGGCGAGGAAAGGCATAGGAGATTTCCACACCCAGTAAGGAAGCCTTTCCCGAAATGGAAGAAAGAAAGGAGCAAACAGAGACACCGGTAGCCCGCCCGGATCAGAGTCTGCCCCTGAGAGAAAGTACCCTGACCAGGTTCTCCCGTGGGTGGGTGGCGAGCTAGCGGCGTTCAGAAGAGCGAGGCCCGCAGTCTGTGCAGAAGACACCTGCACTCGGGTGTGTGTGGCGGCACAATTCCCAAGCAGCTCCAGATGTTAAACCAAGGAGAAGCCAGGGAGTTCCCAACGCCCCAGGTGTCCTCAGCCCACGACTGGCTGCTGTGGGAATGCGAAGCCCGGCTCCTTGTCTCAGAGCGGGACAACCAGGAGGTGTGATGTCCACCCCGGGGCTCCCAGGAGGATCAGGCTGAAGCTGGGACTTGGCCTGAAAGTGTCCCCTCGCATGGCCACCCCCTTCCCCTTCCTGCACCTCTAGTCCTGGTGCCCCTCCATCCAGGGGCCAGACCTTAAAGAGTCACCCGCAAGAGAATCCTGGTCCCAAAGGAGCCTTCTGGGGGACCCGTGCTGAGAGAGGTTGTGGGCCTGGCCCGCTGGGACTCTGCCCGACCCAGGGCTGAGAGATGCAACCTCCCAGCTCTGGGTCCCTGCAGGAAGTGTTGGCAAGCACAGGGCCAGTCCTCCAAAGGCCCAGGTGCAGGGAGCCCAGGCCAAGCATCCCGTGGAAGAAGCCACATGCCGTGCCACCCCGGGAACACGACTGCAGGTCACGGCCCCCCCCTTCCTCCTCCTCTTCCTCCTCCTCCTCCTCCTCCTCCTCCTCCTGCCCCCCTCCCCCCCGACATGGTGCAGGGATCAGAGACACCTCAGACACTTGCTACCCAAAGTGCAAAGGGCATCAGTTGCTCCTCCAAACCCCCCCCCCCCGCCCAGCAGACCGCGTTGTCCAGCCAGCCCCCGGGCCTCCCTGGGGTGCCCAGCACAAAAGTGCAGACACCCACCGGACCCTCAATCTCAGTTTTCGGATGTTTTTGCCACTCTAAGGACCCGCAGGCCAGCTGGGCCTTCGGGCAGGACAGAGAGCCCCGGAATCCGACGTGGAGAGCTGGGTGTACGTCCCCATGAGGAGGCGGTCCCCACCTCCGCGGCTCTCCCCTTGCGGGGCCTCAGAGAAGACACCAGGCTGGGCCCCCGCGGCACAGCGGGAGCACGTCCCCCGCAGGCCGCTTAGCGAGGGCGGCAGGCGGACGGTTGGGTTGCGCCAGACGCTGCGGCCGCCCTGCTACCGGGTTCCTGGGAGGGCGTCCTGGAACCAGCGTCCACACCAAGCCCTTGGAAGGCCCAGGCGACGGAGGAGCCCCGTCAGGCAGGGGCCGAGGACGGTGACAGGTGACAGGCCGGGCGGGAAGGAGTCAGTCAGGCAGGGGCCGAGGAGGAGACGGGCTGGGTAAGGGTTAGGGTTAGAGTCAGGGCACAAGTCACAATCGCAAAGACCTGGAAGCGACCCGAGTGCCCATCGACCCACGAGTGCGTAAATAAAATGTGGCGCGTGGACACCACGGAGTGCTATTCGGCTGTGAGGAACAGCGGTGAGAGGGCACCTCTCGTGGTTCTCCTGGCCAGAGCTGGAACCCGTTCCAGTAAGCCAAGTATCCCAAGAATGGACACACGAGCACCACGTGCTCGCGCTCACCGGCAAATTGGTACGAACCGATGGACACCTAAGTGGACACAGAGGAATCACCTTCATCGGGTGGGTGTCGGGTGGGCGTGGGGAGGGGATGGGCATACACATCCATTAGGAATGGGGTGGGTGCGCACCCACTGGGGGATGGGCGCACTTGAAGCTCTGACCCGAGGGGGGAGGCGGGGAGAGGGCGATGTACCCGACCTTAACTTTGGTGCCCCCACAATACGCTGGAACCACATGAGAGGTAAATGAATAAGAACACAGGGGGGCACGGGCAACACATGTCACCTTAATACTTGGACTGCCATCATCTGCTTGAAGAGAGAGAGAAAAGAAAATGCACTAATAGAGATAAGAGACACTTTTTAAAAATAATGAATCCAGGCCGGGCGCTGTGGCTCACGCCTGTAATCCTAGCTCTTGGGAGGCCGAGGCGGGCGGATTGCTCAAGGTCAGGAGTTCAAAACCAGCCTGAGCAAGAGCGAGACCCCGTCTCTACTATAAATAGAAAGAAATTAATTGGCCAACTGATACATATATAAAAAAATTAGCCGGGCATGGTGGTGCATGCCTGTAGTCCCAGCTACCTGGGAGGCTGAGGCAGAAGGATCACTTGAGCCCAGGAGTTTGAGGTTGCTGTGAGCTAGGCTGACGCCACGGCACTCACTCTAGCCTGGGCAACAAAGCGAGACTCTGTCTCAAAAAAAAAAAAAAAATAATGAATCCGAAGAGAAAAGTAAAAGGAGGCCTGTGGAGCAGGTCTGGGTGTGACTCCGGATCCCCCAACATCAGGTGCCACCACCAAAGATTCCTACGTGTAGCCCATAGAACCCCAAAAGCAACGGGACGAGTTCTGGTCACATACTCCCTCAAAATGACATCCTGGCCTTCTTCTGCAACTCCCTCCCCTCTCAGACTCTCAAGGTTTCCTCCAGCGTGTCGGTTCCCACAAAGCAGACTTTTGGTCTGAGACCTGACAGTTGTCCAGATGCCACGCATGCTGCCCCGTGGCGGCGGCGTCGCGGCTCGGGACAAGAGGAGGCCCCACGGTGCGGGCTGGGGCGCCAGGCACCGCGGCGGGCGCTGAGGGTGGGGGTGACCCCCAGCCCGGGCCTCCGCGGCGCTCCCAGAAAGGGGACGGAACAAGAGGCCAAAAAAAAAAAAAGAAGAAGCCTACGGCACCCGGTATTCCCAGGCCCGACCCTGCTTAGCTTCCGAGATCAGACGAGATCGGGCGCGTTCGGGGTGGTGTGGCCGTGGACGGCGGAGGGCGCCCCTGCCCCGCTCAAGAAGCCGAGCCTCTCTGCGCTTCCCCGCCGCCTCCTCCCGCCCCAGGCCCCGCGGGGGCCGGGCCTGTTGAGTTTGCCGGCCGGGTCCGGCGGGCTCCGAGGGACGGGGGGCGGGGGTGACGGGCGGGGCGGGGCGGGCAGGGAGGGGCGGGCCGGGGTGGGGGGCTGTCTCTCTACACACACAGACACACAGACACACAGACACCACACACGCACCCACACACACACACTCACACTCACTCACTCACTCACTCACACTCACACAAGATGCGCCTCCACGGCTGGACCCGCCAAGGTGGAGCCCTTCCAGCCCCCCTCCTCTCCTCGCCTGGCCTCCTTCGCCTCCCCGCCCCCCACCCCCAGCGCCGCCGCCGCCGCCGCCGCCGCCAAGGACTGCGCACGCGCGGGGCGCTCGCCCTTTGACCCCAGCCAGGGGCCGCCCTCCCCCACAACCCCTTTCAGCTGTGCCCCCCGCCCTGTGGGTGGGCGGCCGCCTATTCCCCCGGGTCAGGGCTGGGGCACAGCGCATGGGGGAGGGGAGCCAGTGTATGGGGCGTGTCTCTCTCTCGGGATGTGTCCCATGGGTGGGGTGGGGTGGCTTGGTCTGTGGGGCGCTGAAGAAATCAGTCCCCTCCATCTCCTACCTCTGGAAAACGCCCAAGCCCTTGGGGAACTGCCCGCACCGCTACCGTGGGGGCCGGGACCCTCCTCTGTGTCCTCCTGTGGCCCAGTCCAAGGGGCCTGGGCCTGGCCGGGGCTGCATTGGACCCCAACCACCCTGGCGTGTGGACTCGCCAAAAATCGGCGATTAGATATTGGATTCCAGCTTCATTGAGGTCATTTCACTAATGAGTGCACCGGAAAGAGTTTCCTAATCCATCTGTGAGGGTGGCAACTGAAAGAGAATTTTTTTTTTTTTTTTTTTTTTGAGACAGAGTCTCGCTTTGTTGCCTAGGCTAGAGTGAGTGCCGTGGCGTTAGCCTAGCTCACAGCAACCTCAAACTCCTGGGCTCAAGCAATCCTTCTGCCTCAGCCTCCCAAGTAGCTGGGACTACAGGCATGCGCCACCATGCCTGGCTCATTTTCCTATATATATTAGTTGGCCAATTAATTTCTTTCTATTTACAGTAGAGACCGGGTCTGGCTCTTGCTCAGGCTGGTTTTGAACTCATGACCTCGAGCAATCCGCCCGCCTCGGCCTCCCAGAGAGCTAGGATTACAGGCTTGAGCCACCGCGCCCGGCCTGAAAGAGAATTTGAAAGCTGACAGAATAGGCGAGGAAAGGCATAGGAGATTTCCACACCCAGTAAGGAAGCCTTTCCCGAAATGGAAGAAAGAAAGGAGCAAACAGAGACACCGGTAGCCCGCCCGGATCAGAGTCTGCCCCTGAGAGAAAGTACCCTGACCAGGTTCTCCCGTGGGTGGGTGGCGAGCTAGCGGCGTTCAGAAGAGCGAGGCCCGCAGTCTGTGCAGAAGACACCTGCACTCGGGTGTGTGTGGTGGCACAATTCCCAAGCAGCTCCAGATGTTAAACCAAGGAGAAGCCAGGGAGTTCCCAACGCCCCAGGTGTCCTCAGCCCACGACTGGCTGCTGTGGGAATGCGAAGCCCGGCTCCTTGTCTCAGAGCGGGACAACCAGGAGGTGTGATGTCCACCCCGGGGCTCCCAGGAGGATCAGGCTGAAGCTGGGACTTGGCCTGAAAGTGTCCCCTCGCATGGCCACCCCCTTCCCCTTCCTGCACCTCTAGTCCTGGTGCCCCTCCATCCAGGGGCCAGACCTTAAAGAGTCACCCGCAAGAGAATCCTGGTCCCAAAGGAGCCTTCTGGGGGACCCGTGCTGAGAGAGGTTGTGGGCCTGGCCCGCTGGGACTCTGCCCGACCCAGGGCTGAGAGATGCAACCTCCCAGCTCTGGGTCCCTGCAGGAAGTGTTGGCAAGCACAGGGCCAGTCCTCCAAAGGCCCAGGTGCAGGGAGCCCAGGCCAAGCATCCCGTGGAAGAAGCCACATGCCGTGCCACCCCGGGAACACGACTGCAGGTCACGGCCCCCCCCTTCCTCCTCCTCTTCCTCCTCCTCCTCCTCCTCCTCCTCCTCCTGCCCCCCTCCCCCCCGACATGGTGCAGGGATCAGAGACACCTCAGACACTTGCTACCCAAAGTGCAAAGGGCATCAGTTGCTCCTCCAAACCCCCCCCCCCCGCCCAGCAGACCGCGTTGTCCAGCCAGCCCCCGGGCCTCCCTGGGGTGCCCAGCACAAAAGTGCAGACACCCACCGGACCCTCAATCTCAGTTTTCGGATGTTTTTGCCACTCTAAGGACCCGCAGGCCAGCTGGGCCTTCGGGCAGGACAGAGAGCCCCGGAATCCGACGTGGAGAGCTGGGTGTACGTCCCCATGAGGAGGCGGTCCCCACCTCCGCGGCTCTCCCCTTGCGGGGCCTCAGAGAAGACACCAGGCTGGGCCCCCGCGGCACAGCGGGAGCACGTCCCCCGCAGGCCGCTTAGCGAGGGCGGCAGGCGGACGGTTGGGTTGCGCCAGACGCTGCGGCCGCCCTGCTACCGGGTTCCTGGGAGGGCGTCCTGGAACCAGCGTCCACACCAAGCCCTTGGAAGGCCCAGGCGACGGAGGAGCCCCGTCAGGCAGGGGCCGAGGACGGTGACAGGTGACAGGCCGGGCGGGAAGGAGTCAGTCAGGCAGGGGCCGAGGAGGAGACGGGCTGGGTAAGGGTTAGGGTTAGAGTCAGGGCACAAGTCACAATCGCAAAGACCTGGAAGCGACCCGAGTGCCCATCGACCCACGAGTGCGTAAATAAAATGTGGCGCGTGGACACCACGGAGTGCTATTCGGCTGTGAGGAACAGCGGTGAGAGGGCACCTCTCGTGGTTCTCCTGGCCAGAGCTGGAACCCGTTCCAGTAAGCCAAGTATCCCAAGAATGGACACACGAGCACCACGTGCTCGCGCTCACCGGCAAATTGGTACGAACCGATGGACACCTAAGTGGACACAGAGGAATCACCTTCATCGGGTGGGTGTCGGGTGGGCGTGGGGAGGGGATGGGCATACACATCCATTAGGAATGGGGTGGGTGCGCACCCACTGGGGGATGGGCGCACTTGAAGCTCTGACCCGAGGGGGGAGGCGGGGAGAGGGCGATGTACCCGACCTTAACTTTGGTGCCCCCACAATACGCTGGAACCACATGAGAGGTAAATGAATAAGAACACAGGGGGGCACGGGCAACACATGTCACCTTAATACTTGGACTGCCATCATCTGCTTGAAGAGAGAGAGAAAAGAAAATGCACTAATAGAGATAAGAGACACTTTTTAAAAATAATGAATCCAGGCCGGGCGCTGTGGCTCACGCCTGTAATCCTAGCTCTTGGGAGGCCGAGGCGGGCGGATTGCTCAAGGTCAGGAGTTCAAAACCAGCCTGAGCAAGAGCGAGACCCCGTCTCTACTATAAATAGAAAGAAATTAATTGGCCAACTGATACATATATAAAAAAATTAGCCGGGCATGGTGGTGCATGCCTGTAGTCCCAGCTACCTGGGAGGCTGAGGCAGAAGGATCACTTGAGCCCAGGAGTTTGAGGTTGCTGTGAGCTAGGCTGACGCCACGGCACTCACTCTAGCCTGGGCAACAAAGCGAGACTCTGTCTCAAAAAAAAAAAAAAAATAATGAATCCGAAGAGAAAAGTAAAAGGAGGCCTGTGGAGCAGGTCTGGGTGTGACTCCGGATCCCCCAACATCAGGTGCCACCACCAAAGATTCCTACGTGTAGCCCATAGAACCCCAAAAGCAACGGGACGAGTTCTGGTCACATACTCCCTCAAAATGACATCCTGGCCTTCTTCTGCAACTCCCTCCCCTCTCAGACTCTCAAGGTTTCCTCCAGCGTGTCGGTTCCCACAAAGCAGACTTTTGGTCTGAGACCTGACAGTTGTCCAGATGCCACGCATGCTGCCCCGTGGCGGCGGCGTCGCGGCTCGGGACAAGAGGAGGCCCCACGGTGCGGGCTGGGGCGCCAGGCACCGCGGCGGGCGCTGAGGGTGGGGGTGACCCCCAGCCCGGGCCTCCGCGGCGCTCCCAGAAAGGGGACGGAACAAGAGGCCAAAAAAAAAAAAGAAGAAGCCTACGGCACCCGGTATTCCCAGGCCCGACCCTGCTTAGCTTCCGAGATCAGACGAGATCGGGCGCGTTCGGGGTGGTGTGGCCGTGGACGGCGGAGGGCGCCCCTGCCCCGCTCAAGAAGCCGAGCCTCTCTGCGCTTCCCCGCCGCCTCCTCCCGCCCCAGGCCCCGCGGGGGCCGGGCCTGTTGAGTTTGCCGGCCGGGTCCGGCGGGCTCCGAGGGACGGGGGGCGGGGGTGACGGGCGGGGCGGGGCGGGCAGGGAGGGGCGGGCCGGGGTGGGGGGCTGTCTCTCTACACACACAGACACACAGACACACAGACACCACACACGCACCCACACACACACACTCACACTCACTCACTCACTCACTCACACTCACACAAGATGCGCCTCCACGGCTGGACCCGCCAAGGTGGAGCCCTTCCAGCCCCCCTCCTCTCCTCGCCTGGCCTCCTTCGCCTCCCCGCCCCCCACCCCCAGCGCCGCCGCCGCCGCCGCCGCCGCCGCCGACGCCGCCAAGGACTGCGCACGCGCGGGGCGCTCGCCCTTTGACCCCAGCCAGGGGCCGCCCTCCCCCACAACCCCTTTCAGCTGTGCCCCCCGCCCTGTGGGTGGGCGGCCGCCTATTCCCCCGGGTCAGGGCTGGGGCACAGCGCATGGGGGAGGGGAGCCAGTGTATGGGGCGTGTCTCTCTCTCGGGATGTGTCCCATGGGTGGGGTGGGGTGGCTTGGTCTGTGGGGCGCTGAAGAAATCAGTCCCCTCCATCTCCTACCTCTGGAAAACGCCCAAGCCCTTGGGGAACTGCCCGCACCGCTACCGTGGGGGCCGGGACCCTCCTCTGTGTCCTCCTGTGGCCCAGTCCAAGGGGCCTGGGCCTGGCCGGGGCTGCATTGGACCCCAACCACCCTGGCGTGTGGACTCGCCAAAAATCGGCGATTAGATATTGGATTCCAGCTTCATTGAGGTCATTTCACTAATGAGTGCACCGGAAAGAGTTTCCTAATCCATCTGTGAGGGTGGCAACTGAAAGAGAATTTTTTTTTTTTTTTTTTTTTGAGACAGAGTCTCGCTTTGTTGCCTAGGCTAGAGTGAGTGCCGTGGCGTTAGCCTAGCTCACAGCAACCTCAAACTCCTGGGCTCAAGCAATCCTTCTGCCTCAGCCTCCCAAGTAGCTGGGACTACAGGCATGCGCCACCATGCCTGGCTCATTTTCCTATATATATTAGTTGGCCAATTAATTTCTTTCTATTTACAGTAGAGACCGGGTCTGGCTCTTGCTCAGGCTGGTTTTGAACTCATGACCTCGAGCAATCCGCCCGCCTCGGCCTCCCAGAGAGCTAGGATTACAGGCTTGAGCCACCGCGCCCGGCCTGAAAGAGAATTTGAAAGCTGACAGAATAGGCGAGGAAAGGCATAGGAGATTTCCACACCCAGTAAGGAAGCCTTTCCCGAAATGGAAGAAAGAAAGGAGCAAACAGAGACACCGGTAGCCCGCCCGGATCAGAGTCTGCCCCTGAGAGAAAGTACCCTGACCAGGTTCTCCCGTGGGTGGGTGGCGAGCTAGCGGCGTTCAGAAGAGCGAGGCCCGCAGTCTGTGCAGAAGACACCTGCACTCGGGTGTGTGTGGTGGCACAATTCCCAAGCAGCTCCAGATGTTAAACCAAGGAGAAGCCAGGGAGTTCCCAACGCCCCAGGTGTCCTCAGCCCACGACTGGCTGCTGTGGGAATGCGAAGCCCGGCTCCTTGTCTCAGAGCGGGACAACCAGGAGGTGTGATGTCCACCCCGGGGCTCCCAGGAGGATCAGGCTGAAGCTGGGACTTGGCCTGAAAGTGTCCCCTCGCATGGCCACCCCCTTCCCCTTCCTGCACCTCTAGTCCTGGTGCCCCTCCATCCAGGGGCCAGACCTTAAAGAGTCACCCGCAAGAGAATCCTGGTCCCAAAGGAGCCTTCTGGGGGACCCGTGCTGAGAGAGGTTGTGGGCCTGGCCCGCTGGGACTCTGCCCGACCCAGGGCTGAGAGATGCAACCTCCCAGCTCTGGGTCCCTGCAGGAAGTGTTGGCAAGCACAGGGCCAGTCCTCCAAAGGCCCAGGTGCAGGGAGCCCAGGCCAAGCATCCCGTGGAAGAAGCCACATGCCGTGCCACCCCGGGAACACGACTGCAGGTCACGGCCCCCCCCTTCCTCCTCCTCTTCCTCCTCCTCCTCCTCCTCCTCCTCCTCCTGCCCCCCTCCCCCCCGACATGGTGCAGGGATCAGAGACACCTCAGACACTTGCTACCCAAAGTGCAAAGGGCATCAGTTGCTCCTCCAAACCCCCCCCCCCCCGCCCAGCAGACCGCGTTGTCCAGCCAGCCCCCGGGCCTCCCTGGGGTGCCCAGCACAAAAGTGCAGACACCCACCGGACCCTCAATCTCAGTTTTCGGATGTTTTTGCCACTCTAAGGACCCGCAGGCCAGCTGGGCCTTCGGGCAGGACAGAGAGCCCCGGAATCCGACGTGGAGAGCTGGGTGTACGTCCCCATGAGGAGGCGGTCCCCACCTCCGCGGCTCTCCCCTTGCGGGGCCTCAGAGAAGACACCAGGCTGGGCCCCCGCGGCACAGCGGGAGCACGTCCCCCGCAGGCCGCTTAGCGAGGGCGGCAGGCGGACGGTTGGGTTGCGCCAGACGCTGCGGCCGCCCTGCTACCGGGTTCCTGGGAGGGCGTCCTGGAACCAGCGTCCACACCAAGCCCTTGGAAGGCCCAGGCGACGGAGGAGCCCCGTCAGGCAGGGGCCGAGGACGGTGACAGGTGACAGGCCGGGCGGGAAGGAGTCAGTCAGGCAGGGGCCGAGGAGGAGACGGGCTGGGTAAGGGTTAGGGTTAGAGTCAGGGCACAAGTCACAATCGCAAAGACCTGGAAGCGACCCGAGTGCCCATCGACCCACGAGTGCGTAAATAAAATGTGGCGCGTGGACACCACGGAGTGCTATTCGGCTGTGAGGAACAGCGGTGAGAGGGCACCTCTCGTGGTTCTCCTGGCCAGAGCTGGAACCCGTTCCAGTAAGCCAAGTATCCCAAGAATGGACACACGAGCACCACGTGCTCGCGCTCACCGGCAAATTGGTACGAACCGATGGACACCTAAGTGGACACAGAGGAATCACCTTCATCGGGTGGGTGTCGGGTGGGCGTGGGGAGGGGATGGGCATACACATCCATTAGGAATGGGGTGGGTGCGCACCCACTGGGGGATGGGCGCACTTGAAGCTCTGACCCGAGGGGGGAGGCGGGGAGAGGGCGATGTACCCGACCTTAACTTTGGTGCCCCCACAATACGCTGGAACCACATGAGAGGTAAATGAATAAGAACACAGGGGGGCACGGGCAACACATGTCACCTTAATACTTGGACTGCCATCATCTGCTTGAAGAGAGAGAGAAAAGAAAATGCACTAATAGAGATAAGAGACACTTTTTAAAAATAATGAATCCAGGCCGGGCGCTGTGGCTCACGCCTGTAATCCTAGCTCTTGGGAGGCCGAGGCGGGCGGATTGCTCAAGGTCAGGAGTTCAAAACCAGCCTGAGCAAGAGCGAGACCCCGTCTCTACTATAAATAGAAAGAAATTAATTGGCCAACTGATACATATATAAAAAAATTAGCCGGGCATGGTGGTGCATGCCTGTAGTCCCAGCTACCTGGGAGGCTGAGGCAGAAGGATCACTTGAGCCCAGGAGTTTGAGGTTGCTGTGAGCTAGGCTGACGCCACGGCACTCACTCTAGCCTGGGCAACAAAGCGAGACTCTGTCTCAAAAAAAAAAAAAAAATAATGAATCCGAAGAGAAAAGTAAAAGGAGGCCTGTGGAGCAGGTCTGGGTGTGACTCCGGATCCCCCAACATCAGGTGCCACCACCAAAGATTCCTACGTGTAGCCCATAGAACCCCAAAAGCAACGGGACGAGTTCTGGTCACATACTCCCTCAAAATGACATCCTGGCCTTCTTCTGCAACTCCCTCCCCTCTCAGACTCTCAAGGTTTCCTCCAGCGTGTCGGTTCCCACAAAGCAGACTTTTGGTCTGAGACCTGACAGTTGTCCAGATGCCACGCATGCTGCCCCGTGGCGGCGGCGTCGCGGCTCGGGACAAGAGGAGGCCCCACGGTGCGGGCTGGGGCGCCAGGCACCGCGGCGGGCGCTGAGGGTGGGGGTGACCCCCAGCCCGGGCCTCCGCGGCGCTCCCAGAAAGGGGACGGAACAAGAGGCCAAAAAAAAAAAAGAAGAAGCCTACGGCACCCGGTATTCCCAGGCCCGACCCTGCTTAGCTTCCGAGATCAGACGAGATCGGGCGCGTTCGGGGTGGTGTGGCCGTGGACGGCGGAGGGCGCCCCTGCCCCGCTCAAGAAGCCGAGCCTCTCTGCGCTTCCCCGCCGCCTCCTCCCGCCCCAGGCCCCGCGGGGGCCGGGCCTGTTGAGTTTGCCGGCCGGGTCCGGCGGGCTCCGAGGGACGGGGGGCGGGGGTGACGGGCGGGGCGGGGCGGGCAGGGAGGGGCGGGCCGGGGTGGGGGGCTGTCTCTCTACACACACAGACACACAGACACACAGACACCACACACGCACCCACACACACACACTCACACTCACTCACTCACTCACTCACACTCACACAAGATGCGCCTCCACGGCTGGACCCGCCAAGGTGGAGCCCTTCCAGCCCCCCTCCTCTCCTCGCCTGGCCTCCTTCGCCTCCCCGCCCCCCACCCCCAGCGCCGCCGCCGCCGCCGCCGCCGCCGCCAAGGACTGCGCACGCGCGGGGCGCTCGCCCTTTGACCCCAGCCAGGGGCCGCCCTCCCCCACAACCCCTTTCAGCTGTGCCCCCCGCCCTGTGGGTGGGCGGCCGCCTATTCCCCCGGGTCAGGGCTGGGGCACAGCGCATGGGGGAGGGGAGCCAGTGTATGGGGCGTGTCTCTCTCTCGGGATGTGTCCCATGGGTGGGGTGGGGTGGCTTGGTCTGTGGGGCGCTGAAGAAATCAGTCCCCTCCATCTCCTACCTCTGGAAAACGCCCAAGCCCTTGGGGAACTGCCCGCACCGCTACCGTGGGGGCCGGGACCCTCCTCTGTGTCCTCCTGTGGCCCAGTCCAAGGGGCCTGGGCCTGGCCGGGGCTGCATTGGACCCCAACCACCCTGGCGTGTGGACTCGCCAAAAATCGGCGATTAGATATTGGATTCCAGCTTCATTGAGGTCATTTCACTAATGAGTGCACCGGAAAGAGTTTCCTAATCCATCTGTGAGGGTGGCAACTGAAAGAGAATTTTTTTTTTTTTTTTTTTTTTGAGACAGAGTCTCGCTTTGTTGCCTAGGCTAGAGTGAGTGCCGTGGCGTTAGCCTAGCTCACAGCAACCTCAAACTCCTGGGCTCAAGCAATCCTTCTGCCTCAGCCTCCCAAGTAGCTGGGACTACAGGCATGCGCCACCATGCCTGGCTCATTTTCCTATATATATTAGTTGGCCAATTAATTTCTTTCTATTTACAGTAGAGACCGGGTCTGGCTCTTGCTCAGGCTGGTTTTGAACTCATGACCTCGAGCAATCCGCCCGCCTCGGCCTCCCAGAGAGCTAGGATTACAGGCTTGAGCCACCGCGCCCGGCCTGAAAGAGAATTTGAAAGCTGACAGAATAGGCGAGGAAAGGCATAGGAGATTTCCACACCCAGTAAGGAAGCCTTTCCCGAAATGGAAGAAAGAAAGGAGCAAACAGAGACACCGGTAGCCCGCCCGGATCAGAGTCTGCCCCTGAGAGAAAGTACCCTGACCAGGTTCTCCCGTGGGTGGGTGGCGAGCTAGCGGCGTTCAGAAGAGCGAGGCCCGCAGTCTGTGCAGAAGACACCTGCACTCGGGTGTGTGTGGCGGCACAATTCCCAAGCAGCTCCAGATGTTAAACCAAGGAGAAGCCAGGGAGTTCCCAACGCCCCAGGTGTCCTCAGCCCACGACTGGCTGCTGTGGGAATGCGAAGCCCGGCTCCTTGTCTCAGAGCGGGACAACCAGGAGGTGTGATGTCCACCCCGGGGCTCCCAGGAGGATCAGGCTGAAGCTGGGACTTGGCCTGAAAGTGCCCCTCGCATGGCCACCCCCTTCCCCTTCCTGCACCTCTAGTCCTGGTGCCCCTCCATCCAGGGGCCAGACCTTAAAGAGTCACCCGCAAGAGAATCCTGGTCCCAAAGGAGCCTTCTGGGGGACCCGTGCTGAGAGAGGTTGTGGGCCTGGCCCGCTGGGACTCTGCCCGACCCAGGGCTGAGAGATGCAACCTCCCAGCTCTGGGTCCCTGCAGGAAGTGTTGGCAAGCACAGGGCCAGTCCTCCAAAGGCCCAGGTGCAGGGAGCCCAGGCCAAGCATCCCGTGGAAGAAGCCACATGCCGTGCCACCCCGGGAACACGACTGCAGGTCACGGCCCCCCCCTTCCTCCTCCTCTTCCTCCTCCTCCTCCTCCTCCTCCTCCTCCTGCCCCCCTCCCCCCCGACATGGTGCAGGGATCAGAGACACCTCAGACACTTGCTACCCAAAGTGCAAAGGGCATCAGTTGCTCCTCCAAACCCCCCCCCGCCCAGCAGACCGCGTTGTCCAGCCAGCCCCCGGGCCTCCCTGGGGTGCCCAGCACAAAAGTGCAGACACCCACCGGACCCTCAATCTCAGTTTTCGGATGTTTTTGCCACTCTAAGGACCCGCAGGCCAGCTGGGCCTTCGGGCAGGACAGAGAGCCCCGGAATCCGACGTGGAGAGCTGGGTGTACGTCCCCATGAGGAGGCGGTCCCCACCTCCGCGGCTCTCCCCTTGCGGGGCCTCAGAGAAGACACCAGGCTGGGCCCCCGCGGCACAGCGGGAGCACGTCCCCCGCAGGCCGCTTAGCGAGGGCGGCAGGCGGACGGTTGGGTTGCGCCAGACGCTGCGGCCGCCCTGCTACCGGGTTCCTGGGAGGGCGTCCTGGAACCAGCGTCCACACCAAGCCCTTGGAAGGCCCAGGCGACGGAGGAGCCCCGTCAGGCAGGGGCCGAGGACGGTGACAGGTGACAGGCCGGGCGGGAAGGAGTCAGTCAGGCAGGGGCCGAGGAGGAGACGGGCTGGGTAAGGGTTAGGGTTAGAGTCAGGGCACAAGTCACAATCGCAAAGACCTGGAAGCGACCCGAGTGCCCATCGACCCACGAGTGCGTAAATAAAATGTGGCGCGTGGACACCACGGAGTGCTATTCGGCTGTGAGGAACAGCGGTGAGAGGGCACCTCTCGTGGTTCTCCTGGCCAGAGCTGGAACCCGTTCCAGTAAGCCAAGTATCCCAAGAATGGACACACGAGCACCACGTGCTCGCGCTCACCGGCAAATTGGTACGAACCGATGGACACCTAAGTGGACACAGAGGAATCACCTTCATCGGGTGGGTGTCGGGTGGGCGTGGGGAGGGGATGGGCATACACATCCATTAGGAATGGGGTGGGTGCGCACCCACTGGGGGATGGGCGCACTTGAAGCTCTGACCCGAGGGGGGAGGCGGGGAGAGGGCGATGTACCCGACCTTAACTTTGGTGCCCCCACAATACGCTGGAACCACATGAGAGGTAAATGAATAAGAACACAGGGGGGCACGGGCAACACATGTCACCTTAATACTTGGACTGCCATCATCTGCTTGAAGAGAGAGAGAAAAGAAAATGCACTAATAGAGATAAGAGACACTTTTTAAAAATAATGAATCCAGGCCGGGCGCTGTGGCTCACGCCTGTAATCCTAGCTCTTGGGAGGCCGAGGCGGGCGGATTGCTCAAGGTCAGGAGTTCAAAACCAGCCTGAGCAAGAGCGAGACCCCGTCTCTACTATAAATAGAAAGAAATTAATTGGCCAACTGATACATATATAAAAAAATTAGCCGGGCATGGTGGTGCATGCCTGTAGTCCCAGCTACCTGGGAGGCTGAGGCAGAAGGATCACTTGAGCCCAGGAGTTTGAGGTTGCTGTGAGCTAGGCTGACGCCACGGCACTCACTCTAGCCTGGGCAACAAAGCGAGACTCTGTCTCAAAAAAAAAAAAAAAATAATGAATCCGAAGAGAAAAGTAAAAGGAGGCCTGTGGAGCAGGTCTGGGTGTGACTCCGGATCCCCCAACATCAGGTGCCACCACCAAAGATTCCTACGTGTAGCCCATAGAACCCCAAAAGCAACGGGACGAGTTCTGGTCACATACTCCCTCAAAATGACATCCTGGCCTTCTTCTGCAACTCCCTCCCCTCTCAGACTCTCAAGGTTTCCTCCAGCGTGTCGGTTCCCACAAAGCAGACTTTTGGTCTGAGACCTGACAGTTGTCCAGATGCCACGCATGCTGCCCCGTGGCGGCGGCGTCGCGGCTCGGGACAAGAGGAGGCCCCACGGTGCGGGCTGGGGCGCCAGGCACCGCGGCGGGCGCTGAGGGTGGGGGTGACCCCCAGCCCGGGCCTCCGCGGCGCTCCCAGAAAGGGGACGGAACAAGAGGCCAAAAAAAAAAAAGAAGAAGCCTACGGCACCCGGTATTCCCAGGCCCGACCCTGCTTAGCTTCCGAGATCAGACGAGATCGGGCGCGTTCGGGGTGGTGTGGCCGTGGACGGCGGAGGGCGCCCCTGCCCCGCTCAAGAAGCCGAGCCTCTCTGCGCTTCCCCGCCGCCTCCTCCCGCCCCAGGCCCCGCGGGGGCCGGGCCTGTTGAGTTTGCCGGCCGGGTCCGGCGGGCTCCGAGGGACGGGGGGCGGGGGTGACGGGCGGGGCGGGGCGGGCAGGGAGGGGCGGGCCGGGGTGGGGGGCTGTCTCTCTACACACACAGACACACAGACACACAGACACCACACACGCACCCACACACACACACTCACACTCACTCACTCACTCACTCACACTCACACAAGATGCGCCTCCACGGCTGGACCCACCAAGGTGGAGCCCTTCCAGCCCCCCTCCTCTCCTCGCCTGGCCTCCTTCGCCTCCCCGCCCCCCACCACCAGCCCCGCCGCCGCCAAGGACTGCGCACGCGCGGGGCGCTCGCCCTTTGACCCCAGCCAGGGGCCGCCCTCCCCCACAACCCCTTTCAGCTGTGCCCCCCGCCCTGTGGGTGGGCGGCCGCCTATTCCCCCGGGTCAGGGCTGGGGCACAGCGCATGGGGGAGGGGAGCCAGTGTATGGGGCGTGTCTCTCTCTCGGGATGTGTCCCATGGGTGGGGTGGGGTGGCTTGGTCTGTGGGGCGCTGAAGAAATCAGTCCCCTCCATCTCCTACCTCTGGAAAACGCCCAAGCCCTTGGGGAACTGCCCGCACCGCTACCGTGGGGGCCGGGACCCTCCTCTGTGTCCTCCTGTGGCCCAGTCCAAGGGGCCTGGGCCTGGCCGGGGCTGCATTGGACCCCAACCACCCTGGCGTGTGGACTCGCCAAAAATCGGCGATTAGATATTGGATTCCAGCTTCATTGAGGTCATTTCACTAATGAGTGCACCGGAAAGAGTTTCCTAATCCATCTGTTAGGGTGGCAACTGAAAGAGAATTTTTTTTTTTTTTTTTTTTTTTGAGACAGAGTCTCGCTTTGTTGCCTAGGCTAGAGTGAGTGCCGTGGCGTTAGCCTAGCTCACAGCAACCTCAAACTCCTGGGCTCAAGCAATCCTTCTGCCTCAGCCTCCCAAGTAGCTGGGACTACAGGCATGCGCCACCATGCCTGGCTCATTTTCCTATATATATTAGTTGGCCAATTAATTTCTTTCTATTTACAGTAGAGACCGGGTCTGGCTCTTGCTCAGGCTGGTTTTGAACTCATGACCTCGAGCAATCCGCCCGCCTCGGCCTCCCAGAGAGCTAGGATTACAGGCTTGAGCCACCGCGCCCGGCCTGAAAGAGAATTTGAAAGCTGACAGAATAGGCGAGGAAAGGCATAGGAGATTTCCACACCCAGTAAGGAAGCCTTTCCCGAAATGGAAGAAAGAAAGGAGCAAACAGAGACACCGGTAGCCCGCCCGGATCAGAGTCTGCCCCTGAGAGAAAGTACCCTGACCAGGTTCTCCCGTGGGTGGGTGGCGAGCTAGCGGCGTTCAGAAGAGCGAGGCCCGCAGTCTGTGCAGAAGACACCTGCACTCGGGTGTGTGTGGCGGCACAATTCCCAAGCAGCTCCAGATGTTAAACCAAGGAGAAGCCAGGGAGTTCCCAACGCCCCAGGTGTCCTCAGCCCACGACTGGCTGCTGTGGGAATGCGAAGCCCGGCTCCTTGTCTCAGAGCGGGACAACCAGGAGGTGTGATGTCCACCCCGGGGCTCCCAGGAGGATCAGGCTGAAGCTGGGACTTGGCCTGAAAGTGTCCCCTCGCATGGCCACCCCCTTCCCCTTCCTGCACCTCTAGTCCTGGTGCCCCTCCATCCAGGGGCCAGACCTTAAAGAGTCACCCGCAAGAGAATCCTGGTCCCAAAGGAGCCTTCTGGGGGACCCGTGCTGAGAGAGGTTGTGGGCCTGGCCCGCTGGGACTCTGCCCGACCCAGGGCTGAGAGATGCAACCTCCCAGCTCTGGGTCCCTGCAGGAAGTGTTGGCAAGCACAGGGCCAGTCCTCCAAAGGCCCAGGTGCAGGGAGCCCAGGCCAAGCATCCCGTGGAAGAAGCCACATGCCGTGCCACCCCGGGAACACGACTGCAGGTCACGGCCCCCCCCTTCCTCCTCCTCTTCCTCCTCCTCCTCCTCCTCCTCCTCCTCCTGCCCCCCTCCCCCCCGACATGGTGCAGGGATCAGAGACACCTCAGACACTTGCTACCCAAAGTGCAAAGGGCATCAGTTGCTCCTCCAAACCCCCCCCCCGCCCAGCAGACCGCGTTGTCCAGCCAGCCCCCGGGCCTCCCTGGGGTGCCCAGCACAAAAGTGCAGACACCCACCGGACCCTCAATCTCAGTTTTCGGATGTTTTTGCCACTCTAAGGACCCGCAGGCCAGCTGGGCCTTCGGGCAGGACAGAGAGCCCCGGAATCCGACGTGGAGAGCTGGGTGTACGTCCCCATGAGGAGGCGGTCCCCACCTCCGCGGCTCTCCCCTTGCGGGGCCTCAGAGAAGACACCAGGCTGGGCCCCCGCGGCACAGCGGGAGCACGTCCCCCGCAGGCCGCTTAGCGAGGGCGGCAGGCGGACGGTTGGGTTGCGCCAGACGCTGCGGCCGCCCTGCTACCGGGTTCCTGGGAGGGCGTCCTGGAACCAGCGTCCACACCAAGCCCTTGGAAGGCCCAGGCGACGGAGGAGCCCCGTCAGGCAGGGGCCGAGGACGGTGACAGGTGACAGGCCGGGCGGGAAGGAGTCAGTCAGGCAGGGGCCGAGGAGGAGACGGGCTGGGTAAGGGTTAGGGTTAGAGTCAGGGCACAAGTCACAATCGCAAAGACCTGGAAGCGACCCGAGTGCCCATCGACCCACGAGTGCGTAAATAAAATGTGGCGCGTGGACACCACGGAGTGCTATTCGGCTGTGAGGAACAGCGGTGAGAGGGCACCTCTCGTGGTTCTCCTGGCCAGAGCTGGAACCCGTTCCAGTAAGCCAAGTATCCCAAGAATGGACACACGAGCACCACGTGCTCGCGCTCACCAGCAAATTGGTACGAACCGATGGACACCTAAGTGGACACAGAGGAATCACCTTCATCGGGTGGGTGTCGGGTGGGCGTGGGGAGGGGATGGGCATACACATCCATTAGGAATGGGGTGGGTGCGCACCCACTGGGGGATGGGCGCACTTGAAGCTCTGACCCGAGGGGGGAGGCGGGGAGAGGGCGATGTACCCGACCTTAACTTTGGTGCCCCCACAATACGCTGGAACCACATGAGAGGTAAATGAATAAGAACACAGGGGGGCACGGGCAACACATGTCACCTTAATACTTGGACTGCCATCATCTGCTTGAAGAGAGAGAGAAAAGAAAATGCACTAATAGAGATAAGAGACACTTTTTAAAAATAATGAATCCAGGCCGGGCGCTGTGGCTCACGCCTGTAATCCTAGCTCTTGGGAGGCCGAGGCGGGCGGATTGCTCAAGGTCAGGAGTTCAAAACCAGCCTGAGCAAGAGCGAGACCCCGTCTCTACTATAAATAGAAAGAAATTAATTGGCCAACTGATACATATATAAAAAAATTAGCCGGGCATGGTGGTGCATGCCTGTAGTCCCAGCTACCTGGGAGGCTGAGGCAGAAGGATCACTTGAGCCCAGGAGTTTGAGGTTGCTGTGAGCTAGGCTGACGCCACGGCACTCACTCTAGCCTGGGCAACAAAGCGAGACTCTGTCTCAAAAAAAAAAAAAAAATAATGAATCCGAAGAGAAAAGTAAAAGGAGGCCTGTGGAGCAGGTCTGGGTGTGACTCCGGATCCCCCAACATCAGGTGCCACCACCAAAGATTCCTACGTGTAGCCCATAGAACCCCAAAAGCAACGGGACGAGTTCTGGTCACATACTCCCTCAAAATGACATCCTGGCCTTCTTCTGCAACTCCCTCCCCTCTCAGACTCTCAAGGTTTCCTCCAGCGTGTCGGTTCCCACAAAGCAGACTTTTGGTCTGAGACCTGACAGTTGTCCAGATGCCACGCATGCTGCCCCGTGGCGGCGGCGTCGCGGCTCGGGACAAGAGGAGGCCCCACGGTGCGGGCTGGGGCGCCAGGCACCGCGGCGGGCGCTGAGGGTGGGGGTGACCCCCAGCCCGGGCCTCCGCGGCGCTCCCAGAAAGGGGACGGAACAAGAGGCCAAAAGAAAAAAAGAAGAAGCCTACGGCACCCGGTATTCCCAGGCCCGACCCTGCTTAGCTTCCGAGATCAGACGAGATCGGGCGCGTTCGGGGTGGTGTGGCCGTGGACGGCGGAGGGCGCCCCTGCCCCGCTCAAGAAGCCGAGCCTCTCTGCGCTTCCCCGCCGCCTCCTCCCGCCCCAGGCCCCGCGGGGGCCGGGCCTGTTGAGTTTGCCGGCCGGGTCCGGCGGGCTCCGAGGGACGGGGGGCGGGGGTGACGGGCGGGGCGGGGCGGGCAGGGAGGGGCGGGCCGGGGTGGGGGGCTGTCTCTCTACACACACAGACACACAGACACACAGACACCACACACGCACCCACACACACACACTCACACTCACTCACTCACTCACTCACACTCACACAAGATGCGCCTCCACGGCTGGACCCGCCAAGGTGGAGCCCTTCCAGCCCCCCTCCTCTCCTCGCCTGGCCTCCTTCGCCTCCCCGCCCCCCACCCCCAGCGCCGCCGCCGCCGCCGCCGCCGCCAAGGACTGCGCACGCGCGGGGCGCTCGCCCTTTGACCCCAGCCAGGGGCCGCCCTCCCCCACAACCCCTTTCAGCTGTGCCCCCCGCCCTGTGGGTGGGCGGCCGCCTATTCCCCCGGGTCAGGGCTGGGGCACAGCGCATGGGGGAGGGGAGCCAGTGTATGGGGCGTGTCTCTCTCTCGGGATGTGTCCCATGGGTGGGGTGGGGTGGCTTGGTCTGTGGGGCGCTGAAGAAATCAGTCCCCTCCATCTCCTACCTCTGGAAAACGCCCAAGCCCTTGGGGAACTGCCCGCACCGCTACCGTGGGGGCCGGGACCCTCCTCTGTGTCCTCCTGTGGCCCAGTCCAAGGGGCCTGGGCCTGGCCGGGGCTGCATTGGACCCCAACCACCCTGGCGTGTGGACTCGCCAAAAATCGGCGATTAGATATTGGATTCCAGCTTCATTGAGGTCATTTCACTAATGAGTGCACCGGAAAGAGTTTCCTAATCCATCTGTGAGGGTGGCAACTGAAAGAGAATTTTTTTTTTTTTTTTTTTTTTGAGACAGAGTCTCGCTTTGTTGCCTAGGCTAGAGTGAGTGCCGTGGCGTTAGCCTAGCTCACAGCAACCTCAAACTCCTGGGCTCAAGCAATCCTTCTGCCTCAGCCTCCCAAGTAGCTGGGACTACAGGCATGCGCCACCATGCCTGGCTCATTTTCCTATATATATTAGTTGGCCAATTAATTTCTTTCTATTTACAGTAGAGACCGGGTCTGGCTCTTGCTCAGGCTGGTTTTGAACTCATGACCTCGAGCAATCCGCCCGCCTCGGCCTCCCAGAGAGCTAGGATTACAGGCTTGAGCCACCGCGCCCGGCCTGAAAGAGAATTTGAAAGCTGACAGAATAGGCGAGGAAAGGCATAGGAGATTTCCACACCCAGTAAGGAAGCCTTTCCCGAAATGGAAGAAAGAAAGGAGCAAACAGAGACACCGGTAGCCCGCCCGGATCAGAGTCTGCCCCTGAGAGAAAGTACCCTGACCAGGTTCTCCCGTGGGTGGGTGGCGAGCTAGCGGCGTTCAGAAGAGCGAGGCCCGCAGTCTGTGCAGAAGACACCTGCACTCGGGTGTGTGTGGCGGCACAATTCCCAAGCAGCTCCAGATGTTAAACCAAGGAGAAGCCAGGGAGTTCCCAACGCCCCAGGTGTCCTCAGCCCACGACTGGCTGCTGTGGGAATGCGAAGCCCGGCTCCTTGTCTCAGAGCGGGACAACCAGGAGGTGTGATGTCCACCCCGGGGCTCCCAGGAGGATCAGGCTGAAGCTGGGACTTGGCCTGAAAGTGTCCCCTCGCATGGCCACCCCCTTCCCCTTCCTGCACCTCTAGTCCTGGTGCCCCTCCATCCAGGGGCCAGACCTTAAAGAGTCACCCGCAAGAGAATCCTGGTCCCAAAGGAGCCTTCTGGGGGACCCGTGCTGAGAGAGGTTGTGGGCATGGCCCGCTGGGACTCTGCCCGACCCAGGGCTGAGAGATGCAACCTCCCAGCTCTGGGTCCCTGCAGGAAGTGTTGGCAAGCACAGGGCCAGTCCTCCAAAGGCCCAGGTGCAGGGAGCCCAGGCCAAGCATCCCGTGGAAGAAGCCACATGCCGTGCCACCCCGGGAACACGACTGCAGGTCACGGCCCCCCCCTTCCTCCTCCTCTTCCTCCTCCTCCTCCTCCTCCTCCTCCTCCTGCCCCCCTCCCCCCCGACATGGTGCAGGGATCAGAGACACCTCAGACACTTGCTACCCAAAGTGCAAAGGGCATCAGTTGCTCCTCCAAACCCCCCCCCCGCCCAGCAGACCGCGTTGTCCAGCCAGCCCCCGGGCCTCCCTGGGGTGCCCAGCACAAAAGTGCAGACACCCACCGGACCCTCAATCTCAGTTTTCGGATGTTTTTGCCACTCTAAGGACCCGCAGGCCAGCTGGGCCTTCGGGCAGGACAGAGAGCCCCGGAATCCGACGTGGAGAGCTGGGTGTACGTCCCCATGAGGAGGCGGTCCCCACCTCCGCGGCTCTCCCCTTGCGGGGCCTCAGAGAAGACACCAGGCTGGGCCCCCGCGGCACAGCGGGAGCACGTCCCCCGCAGGCCGCTTAGCGAGGGCGGCAGGCGGACGGTTGGGTTGCGCCAGACGCTGCGGCCGCCCTGCTACCGGGTTCCTGGGAGGGCGTCCTGGAACCAGCGTCCACACCAAGCCCTTGGAAGGCCCAGGCGACGGAGGAGCCCCGTCAGGCAGGGGCCGAGGACGGTGACAGGTGACAGGCCGGGCGGGAAGGAGTCAGTCAGGCAGGGGCCGAGGAGGAGACGGGCTGGGTAAGGGTTAGGGTTAGAGTCAGGGCACAAGTCACAATCGCAAAGACCTGGAAGCGACCCGAGTGCCCATCGACCCACGAGTGCGTAAATAAAATGTGGCGCGTGGACACCACGGAGTGCTATTCGGCTGTGAGGAACAGCGGTGAGAGGGCACCTCTCGTGGTTCTCCTGGCCAGAGCTGGAACCCGTTCCAGTAAGCCAAGTATCCCAAGAATGGACACACGAGCACCACGTGCTCGCGCTCACCAGCAAATTGGTACGAACCGATGGACACCTAAGTGGACACAGAGGAATCACCTTCATCGGGTGGGTGTCGGGTGGGCGTGGGGAGGGGATGGGCATACACATCCATTAGGAATGGGGTGGGTGCGCACCCACTGGGGGATGGGCGCACTTGAAGCTCTGACCCGAGGGGGGAGGCGGGGAGAGGGCGATGTACCCGACCTTAACTTTGGTGCCCCCACAATACGCTGGAACCACATGAGAGGTAAATGAATAAGAACACAGGGGGGCACGGGCAACACATGTCACCTTAATACTTGGACTGCCATCATCTGCTTGAAGAGAGAGAGAAAAGAAAATGCACTAATAGAGATAAGAGACACTTTTTAAAAATAATGAATCCAGGCCGGGCGCTGTGGCTCACGCCTGTAATCCTAGCTCTTGGGAGGCCGAGGCGGGCGGATTGCTCAAGGTCAGGAGTTCAAAACCAGCCTGAGCAAGAGCGAGACCCCGTCTCTACTATAAATAGAAAGAAATTAATTGGCCAACTGATACATATATAAAAAAATTAGCCGGGCATGGTGGTGCATGCCTGTAGTCCCAGCTACCTGGGAGGCTGAGGCAGAAGGATCACTTGAGCCCAGGAGTTTGAGGTTGCTGTGAGCTAGGCTGACGCCACGGCACTCACTCTAGCCTGGGCAACAAAGCGAGACTCTGTCTCAAAAAAAAAAAAAAAATAATGAATCCGAAGAGAAAAGTAAAAGGAGGCCTGTGGAGCAGGTCTGGGTGTGACTCCGGATCCCCCAACATCAGGTGCCACCACCAAAGATTCCTACGTGTAGCCCATAGAACCCCAAAAGCAACGGGACGAGTTCTGGTCACATACTCCCTCAAAATGACATCCTGGCCTTCTTCTGCAACTCCCTCCCCTCTCAGACTCTCAAGGTTTCCTCCAGCGTGTCGGTTCCCACAAAGCAGACTTTTGGTCTGAGACCTGACAGTTGTCCAGATGCCACGCATGCTGCCCCGTGGCGGCGGCGTCGCGGCTCGGGACAAGAGGAGGCCCCACGGTGCGGGCTGGGGCGCCAGGCACCGCGGCGGGCGCTGAGGGTGGGGGTGACCCCCAGCCCGGGCCTCCGCGGCGCTCCCAGAAAGGGGACGGAACAAGAGGCCAAAAAAAAAAAAGAAGAAGCCTACGGCACCCGGTATTCCCAGGCCCGACCCTGCTTAGCTTCCGAGATCAGACGAGATCGGGCGCGTTCGGGGTGGTGTGGCCGTGGACGGCGGAGGGCGCCCCTGCCCCGCTCAAGAAGCCGAGCCTCTCTGCGCTTCCCCGCCGCCTCCTCCCGCCCCAGGCCCCGCGGGGGCCGGGCCTGTTGAGTTTGCCGGCCGGGTCCGGCGGGCTCCGAGGGACGGGGGGCGGGGGTGACGGGCGGGGCGGGGCGGGCAGGGAGGGGCGGGCCGGGGTGGGGGGCTGTCTCTCTACACACACAGACACACAGACACACAGACACCACACACGCACCCACACACACACACTCACACTCACTCACTCACTCACTCACACTCACACAAGATGCGCCTCCACGGCTGGACCCGCCAAGGTGGAGCCCTTCCAGCCCCCCTCCTCTCCTCGCCTGGCCTCCTTCGCCTCCCCGCCCCCCACCCCCAGCGCCGCCGCCGCCGCCGCCGCCGCCGCCAAGGACTGCGCACGCGCGGGGCGCTCGCCCTTTGACCCCAGCCAGGGGCCGCCCTCCCCCACAACCCCTTTCAGCTGTGCCCCCCGCCCTGTGGGTGGGCGGCCGCCTATTCCCCCGGGTCAGGGCTGGGGCACAGCGCATGGGGGAGGGGAGCCAGTGTATGGGGCGTGTCTCTCTCTCGGGATGTGTCCCATGGGTGGGGTGGGGTGGCTTGGTCTGTGGGGCGCTGAAGAAATCAGTCCCCTCCATCTCCTACCTCTGGAAAACGCCCAAGCCCTTGGGGAACTGCCCGCACCGCTACCGTGGGGGCCGGGACCCTCCTCTGTGTCCTCCTGTGGCCCAGTCCAAGGGGCCTGGGCCTGGCCGGGGCTGCATTGGACCCCAACCACCCTGGCGTGTGGACTCGCCAAAAATCGGCGATTAGATATTGGATTCCAGCTTCATTGAGGTCATTTCACTAATGAGTGCACCGGAAAGAGTTTCCTAATCCATCTGTGAGGGTGGCAACTGAAAGAGAATTTTTTTTTTTTTTTTTTTTTTGAGACAGAGTCTCGCTTTGTTGCCTAGGCTAGAGTGAGTGCCGTGGCGTTAGCCTAGCTCACAGCAACCTCAAACTCCTGGGCTCAAGCAATCCTTCTGCCTCAGCCTCCCAAGTAGCTGGGACTACAGGCATGCGCCACCATGCCTGGCTCATTTTCCTATATATATTAGTTGGCCAATTAATTTCTTTCTATTTACAGTAGAGACCGGGTCTGGCTCTTGCTCAGGCTGGTTTTGAACTCATGACCTCGAGCAATCCGCCCGCCTCGGCCTCCCAGAGAGCTAGGATTACAGGCTTGAGCCACCGCGCCCGGCCTGAAAGAGAATTTGAAAGCTGACAGAATAGGCGAGGAAAGGCATAGGAGATTTCCACACCCAGTAAGGAAGCCTTTCCCGAAATGGAAGAAAGAAAGGAGCAAACAGAGACACCGGTAGCCCGCCCGGATCAGAGTCTGCCCCTGAGAGAAAGTACCCTGACCAGGTTCTCCCGTGGGTGGGTGGCGAGCTAGCGGCGTTCAGAAGAGCGAGGCCCGCAGTCTGTGCAGAAGACACCTGCACTCGGGTGTGTGTGGCGGCACAATTCCCAAGCAGCTCCAGATGTTAAACCAAGGAGAAGCCAGGGAGTTCCCAACGCCCCAGGTGTCCTCAGCCCACGACTGGCTGCTGTGGGAATGCGAAGCCCGGCTCCTTGTCTCAGAGCGGGACAACCAGGAGGTGTGATGTCCACCCCGGGGCTCCCAGGAGGATCAGGCTGAAGCTGGGACTTGGCCTGAAAGTGTCCCCTCGCATGGCCACCCCCTTCCCCTTCCTGCACCTCTAGTCCTGGTGCCCCTCCATCCAGGGGCCAGACCTTAAAGAGTCACCCGCAAGAGAATCCTGGTCCCAAAGGAGCCTTCTGGGGGACCCGTGCTGAGAGAGGTTGTGGGCATGGCCCGCTGGGACTCTGCCCGACCCAGGGCTGAGAGATGCAACCTCCCAGCTCTGGGTCCCTGCAGGAAGTGTTGGCAAGCACAGGGCCAGTCCTCCAAAGGCCCAGGTGCAGGGAGCCCAGGCCAAGCATCCCGTGGAAGAAGCCACATGCCGTGCCACCCCGGGAACACGACTGCAGGTCACGGCCCCCCCCTTCCTCCTCCTCTTCCTCCTCCTCCTCCTCCTCCTCCTGCCCCCCTCCCCCCCCGACATGGTGCAGGGATCAGAGACACCTCAGACACTTGCTACCCAAAGTGCAAAGGGCATCAGTTGCTCCTCCAAACCCCCCCCCGCCCAGCAGACCGCGTTGTCCAGCCAGCCCCCGGGCCTCCCTGGGGTGCCCAGCACAAAAGTGCAGACACCCACCGGACCCTCAATCTCAGTTTTCGGATGTTTTTGCCACTCTAAGGACCCGCAGGCCAGCTGGGCCTTCGGGCTGGACAGAGAGCCCCGGAATCCGACGTGGAGAGCTGGGTGTACGTCCCCATGAGGAGGCGGTCCCCACCTCCGCGGCTCTCCCCTTGCGGGGCCTCAGAGAAGACACCAGGCTGGGCCCCCGCGGCACAGCGGGAGCACGTCCCCCGCAGGCCGCTTAGCGAGGGCGGCAGGCGGACGGTTGGGTTGCGCCAGACGCTGCGGCCGCCCTGCTACCGGGTTCCTGGGAGGGCGTCCTGGAACCAGCGTCCACACCAAGCCCTTGGAAGGCCCAGGCGACGGAGGAGCCCCGTCAGGCAGGGGCCGAGGACGGTGACAGGTGACAGGCCGGGCGGGAAGGAGTCAGTCAGGCAGGGGCCGAGGAGGAGACGGGCTGGGTAAGGGTTAGGGTTAGAGTCAGGGCACAAGTCACAATCGCAAAGACCTGGAAGCGACCCGAGTGCCCATCGACCCACGAGTGCGTAAATAAAATGTGGCGCGTGGACACCACGGAGTGCTATTCGGCTGTGAGGAACAGCGGTGAGAGGGCACCTCTCGTGGTTCTCCTGGCCAGAGCTGGAACCCGTTCCAGTAAGCCAAGTATCCCAAGAATGGACACACGAGCACCACGTGCTCGCGCTCACCAGCAAATTGGTACGAACCGATGGACACCTAAGTGGACACAGAGGAATCACCTTCATCGGGTGGGTGTCGGGTGGGCGTGGGGAGGGGATGGGCATACACATCCATTAGGAATGGGGTGGGTGCGCACCCACTGGGGGATGGGCGCACTTGAAGCTCTGACCCGAGGGGGGAGGCGGGGAGAGGGCGATGTACCCGACCTTAACTTTGGTGCCCCCACAATACGCTGGAACCACATGAGAGGTAAATGAATAAGAACACAGGGGGGCACGGGCAACACATGTCACCTTAATACTTGGACTGCCATCATCTGCTTGAAGAGAGAGAGAAAAGAAAATGCACTAATAGAGATAAGAGACACTTTTTAAAAATAATGAATCCAGGCCGGGCGCTGTGGCTCACGCCTGTAATCCTAGCTCTTGGGAGGCCGAGGCGGGCGGATTGCTCAAGGTCAGGAGTTCAAAACCAGCCTGAGCAAGAGCGAGACCCCGTCTCTACTATAAATAGAAAGAAATTAATTGGCCAACTGATACATATATAAAAAAATTAGCCGGGCATGGTGGTGCATGCCTGTAGTCCCAGCTACCTGGGAGGCTGAGGCAGAAGGATCACTTGAGCCCAGGAGTTTGAGGTTGCTGTGAGCTAGGCTGACGCCACGGCACTCACTCTAGCCTGGGCAACAAAGCGAGACTCTGTCTCAAAAAAAAAAAAAAAATAATGAATCCGAAGAGAAAAGTAAAAGGAGGCCTGTGGAGCAGGTCTGGGTGTGACTCCGGATCCCCCAACATCAGGTGCCACCACCAAAGATTCCTACGTGTAGCCCATAGAACCCCAAAAGCAACGGGACGAGTTCTGGTCACATACTCCCTCAAAATGACATCCTGGCCTTCTTCTGCAACTCCCTCCCCTCTCAGACTCTCAAGGTTTCCTCCAGCGTGTCGGTTCCCACAAAGCAGACTTTTGGTCTGAGACCTGACAGTTGTCCAGATGCCACGCATGCTGCCCCGTGGCGGCGGCGTCGCGGCTCGGGACAAGAGGAGGCCCCACGGTGCGGGCTGGGGCGCCAGGCACCGCGGCGGGCGCTGAGGGTGGGGGTGACCCCCAGCCCGGGCCTCCGCGGCGCTCCCAGAAAGGGGACGGAACAAGAGGCCAAAAAAAAAAAAGAAGAAGCCTACGGCACCCGGTATTCCCAGGCCCGACCCTGCTTAGCTTCCGAGATCAGACGAGATCGGGCGCGTTCGGGGTGGTGTGGCCGTGGACGGCGGAGGGCGCCCCTGCCCCGCTCAAGAAGCCGAGCCTCTCTGCGCTTCCCCGCCGCCTCCTCCCGCCCCAGGCCCCGCGGGGGCCGGGCCTGTTGAGTTTGCCGGCCGGGTCCGGCGGGCTCCGAGGGACGGGGGGCGGGGGTGACGGGCGGGGCGGGGCGGGCAGGGAGGGGCGGGCCGGGGTGGGGGGCTGTCTCTCTACACACACAGACACACAGACACACAGACACCACACACGCACCCACACACACACACTCACACTCACTCACTCACTCACTCACACTCACACAAGATGCGCCTCCACGGCTGGACCCGCCAAGGTGGAGCCCTTCCAGCCCCCCTCCTCTCCTCGCCTGGCCTCCTTCGCCTCCCCGCCCCCCACCCCCAGCGCCGCCGCCGCCGCCGCCGCCGCCGCCAAGGACTGCGCACGCGCGGGGCGCTCGCCCTTTGACCCCAGCCAGGGGCCGCCCTCCCCCACAACCCCTTTCAGCTGTGCCCCCCGCCCTGTGGGTGGGCGGCCGCCTATTCCCCCGGGTCAGGGCTGGGGCACAGCGCATGGGGGAGGGGAGCCAGTGTATGGGGCGTGTCTCTCTCTCGGGATGTGTCCCATGGGTGGGGTGGGGTGGCTTGGTCTGTGGGGCGCTGAAGAAATCAGTCCCCTCCATCTCCTACCTCTGGAAAACGCCCAAGCCCTTGGGGAACTGCCCGCACCGCTACCGTGGGGGCCGGGACCCTCCTCTGTGTCCTCCTGTGGCCCAGTCCAAGGGGCCTGGGCCTGGCCGGGGCTGCATTGGACCCCAACCACCCTGGCGTGTGGACTCGCCAAAAATCGGCGATTAGATATTGGATTCCAGCTTCATTGAGGTCATTTCACTAATGAGTGCACCGGAAAGAGTTTCCTAATCCATCTGTGAGGGTGGCAACTGAAAGAGAATTTTTTTTTTTTTTTTTTTTTTGAGACAGAGTCTCGCTTTGTTGCCTAGGCTAGAGTGAGTGCCGTGGCGTTAGCCTAGCTCACAGCAACCTCAAACTCCTGGGCTCAAGCAATCCTTCTGCCTCAGCCTCCCAAGTAGCTGGGACTACAGGCATGCGCCACCATGCCTGGCTCATTTTCCTATATATATTAGTTGGCCAATTAATTTCTTTCTATTTACAGTAGAGACCGGGTCTGGCTCTTGCTCAGGCTGGTTTTGAACTCATGACCTCGAGCAATCCGCCCGCCTCAGCCTCCCAGAGAGCTAGGATTACAGGCTTGAGCCACCGCGCCCGGCCTGAAAGAGAATTTGAAAGCTGACAGAATAGGCGAGGAAAGGCATAGGAGATTTCCACACCCAGTAAGGAAGCCTTTCCCGAAATGGAAGAAAGAAAGGAGCAAACAGAGACACCGGTAGCCCGCCCGGATCAGAGTCTGCCCCTGAGAGAAAGTACCCTGACCAGGTTCTCCCGTGGGTGGGTGGCGAGCTAGCGGCGTTCAGAAGAGCGAGGCCCGCAGTCTGTGCAGAAGACACCTGCACTCGGGTGTGTGTGGCGGCACAATTCCCAAGCAGCTCCAGATGTTAAACCAAGGAGAAGCCAGGGAGTTCCCAACGCCCCAGGTGTCCTCAGCCCACGACTGGCTGCTGTGGGAATGCGAAGCCCGGCTCCTTGTCTCAGAGCGGGACAACCAGGAGGTGTGATGTCCACCCCGGGGCTCCCAGGAGGATCAGGCTGAAGCTGGGACTTGGCCTGAAAGTGTCCCCTCGCATGGCCACCCCCTTCCCCTTCCTGCACCTCTAGTCCTGGTGCCCCTCCATCCAGGGGCCAGACCTTAAAGAGTCACCCGCAAGAGAATCCTGGTCCCAAAGGAGCCTTCTGGGGGACCCGTGCTGAGAGAGGTTGTGGGCCTGGCCCGCTGGGACTCTGCCCGACCCAGGGCTGAGAGATGCAACCTCCCAGCTCTGGGTCCCTGCAGGAAGTGTTGGCAAGCACAGGGCCAGTCCTCCAAAGGCCCAGGTGCAGGGAGCCCAGGCCAAGCATCCCGTGGAAGAAGCCACATGCCGTGCCACCCCGGGAACACGACTGCAGGTCACGGCCCCCCCCTTCCTCCTCCTCTTCCTCCTCCTCCTCCTCCTCCTCCTCCTCCTGCCCCCCTCCCCCCCGACATGGTGCAGGGATCAGAGACACCTCAGACACTTGCTACCCAAAGTGCAAAGGGCATCAGTTGCTCCTCCAAACCCCCCCCCCGCCCAGCAGACCGCGTTGTCCAGCCAGCCCCCGGGCCTCCCTGGGGTGCCCAGCACAAAAGTGCAGACACCCACCGGACCCTCAATCTCAGTTTTCGGATGTTTTTGCCACTCTAAGGACCCGCAGGCCAGCTGGGCCTTCGGGCAGGACAGAGAGCCCCGGAATCCGACGTGGAGAGCTGGGTGTACGTCCCCATGAGGAGGCGGTCCCCACCTCCGCGGCTCTCCCCTTGCGGGGCCTCAGAGAAGACACCAGGCTGGGCCCCCGCGGCACAGCGGGAGCACGTCCCCCGCAGGCCGCTTAGCGAGGGCGGCAGGCGGACGGTTGGGTTGCGCCAGACGCTGCGGCCGCCCTGCTACCGGGTTCCTGGGAGGGCGTCCTGGAACCAGCGTCCACACCAAGGCCTTGGAAGGCCCAGGCGACGGAGGAGCCCCGTCAGGCAGGGGCCGAGGACGGTGACAGGTGACAGGCCGGGCGGGAAGGAGTCAGTCAGGCAGGGGCCGAGGAGGAGACGGGCTGGGTAAGGGTTAGGGTTAGAGTCAGGGCACAAGTCACAATCGCAAAGACCTGGAAGCGACCCGAGTGCCCATCGACCCACGAGTGCGTAAATAAAATGTGGCGCGTGGACACCACGGAGTGCTATTCGGCTGTGAGGAACAGCGGTGAGAGGGCACCTCTCGTGGTTCTCCTGGCCAGAGCTGGAACCCGTTCCAGTAAGCCAAGTATCCCAAGAATGGACACACGAGCACCACGTGCTCGCGCTCACCAGCAAATTGGTACGAACCGATGGACACCTAAGTGGACACAGAGGAATCACCTTCATCGGGTGGGTGTCGGGTGGGCGTGGGGAGGGGATGGGCATACACATCCATTAGGAATGGGGTGGGTGCGCACCCACTGGGGGATGGGCGCACTTGAAGCTCTGACCCGAGGGGGGAGGCGGGGAGAGGGCGATGTACCCGACCTTAACTTTGGTGCCCCCACAATACGCTGGAACCACATGAGAGGTAAATGAATAAGAACACAGGGGGGCACGGGCAACACATGTCACCTTAATACTTGGACTGCCATCATCTGCTTGAAGAGAGAGAGAAAAGAAAATGCACTAATAGAGATAAGAGACACTTTTTAAAAATAATGAATCCAGGCCGGGCGCTGTGGCTCACGCCTGTAATCCTAGCTCTTGGGAGGCCGAGGCGGGCGGATTGCTCAAGGTCAGGAGTTCAAAACCAGCCTGAGCAAGAGCGAGACCCCGTCTCTACTATAAATAGAAAGAAATTAATTGGCCAACTGATACATATATAAAAAAATTAGCCGGGCATGGTGGTGCATGCCTGTAGTCCCAGCTACCTGGGAGGCTGAGGCAGAAGGATCACTTGAGCCCAGGAGTTTGAGGTTGCTGTGAGCTAGGCTGACGCCACGGCACTCACTCTAGCCTGGGCAACAAAGCGAGACTCTGTCTCAAAAAAAAAAAAAAAATAATGAATCCGAAGAGAAAAGTAAAAGGAGGCCTGTGGAGCAGGTCTGGGTGTGACTCCGGATCCCCCAACATCAGGTGCCACCACCAAAGATTCCTACGTGTAGCCCATAGAACCCCAAAAGCAACGGGACGAGTTCTGGTCACATACTCCCTCAAAATGACATCCTGGCCTTCTTCTGCAACTCCCTCCCCTCTCAGACTCTCAAGGTTTCCTCCAGCGTGTCGGTTCCCACAAAGCAGACTTTTGGTCTGAGACCTGACAGTTGTCCAGATGCCACGCATGCTGCCCCGTGGCGGCGGCGTCGCGGCTCGGGACAAGAGGAGGCCCCACGGTGCGGGCTGGGGCGCCAGGCACCGCGGCGGGCGCTGAGGGTGGGGGTGACCCCCAGCCCGGGCCTCCGCGGCGCTCCCAGAAAGGGGACGGAACAAGAGGCCAAAAAAAAAAAAGAAGAAGCCTACGGCACCCGGTATTCCCAGGCCCGACCCTGCTTAGCTTCCGAGATCAGACGAGATCGGGCGCGTTCGGGGTGGTGTGGCCGTGGACGGCGGAGGGCGCCCCTGCCCCGCTCAAGAAGCCGAGCCTCTCTGCGCTTCCCCGCCGCCTCCTCCCGCCCCAGGCCCCGCGGGGGCCGGGCCTGTTGAGTTTGCCGGCCGGGTCCGGCGGGCTCCGAGGGACGGGGGGCGGGGGTGACGGGCGGGGCGGGGCGGGCAGGGAGGGGCGGGCCGGGGTGGGGGGCTGTCTCTCTACACACACAGACACACAGACACACAGACACCACACACGCACCCACACACACACACTCACACTCACTCACTCACTCACTCACACTCACACAAGATGCGCCTCCACGGCTGGACCCGCCAAGGTGGAGCCCTTCCAGCCCCCCTCCTCTCCTCGCCTGGCCTCCTTCGCCTCCCCGCCCCCCACCCCCAGCGCCGCCGCCGCCGCCGCCGCCAAGGACTGCGCACGCGCGGGGCGCTCGCCCTTTGACCCCAGCCAGGGGCCGCCCTCCCCCACAACCCCTTTCAGCTGTGCCCCCCGCCCTGTGGGTGGGCGGCCGCCTATTCCCCCGGGTCAGGGCTGGGGCACAGCGCATGGGGGAGGGGAGCCAGTGTATGGGGCGTGTCTCTCTCTCGGGATGTGTCCCATGGGTGGGGTGGGGTGGCTTGGTCTGTGGGGCGCTGAAGAAATCAGTCCCCTCCATCTCCTACCTCTGGAAAACGCCCAAGCCCTTGGGGAACTGCCCGCACCGCTACCGTGGGGGCCGGGACCCTCCTCTGTGTCCTCCTGTGGCCCAGTCCAAGGGGCCTGGGCCTGGCCGGGGCTGCATTGGACCCCAACCACCCTGGCGTGTGGACTCGCCAAAAATCGGCGATTAGATATTGGATTCCAGCTTCATTGAGGTCATTTCACTAATGAGTGCACCGGAAAGAGTTTCCTAATCCATCTGTGAGGGTGGCAACTGAAAGAGAATTTTTTTTTTTTTTTTTTTTTTGAGACAGAGTCTCGCTTTGTTGCCTAGGCTAGAGTGAGTGCCGTGGCGTTAGCCTAGCTCACAGCAACCTCAAACTCCTGGGCTCAAGGAATCCTTCTGCCTCAGCCTCCCAAGTAGCTGGGACTACAGGCATGCGCCACCATGCCTGGCTCATTTTCCTATATATATTAGTTGGCCAATTAATTTCTTTCTATTTACAGTAGAGACCGGGTCTGGCTCTTGCTCAGGCTGGTTTTGAACTCATGACCTCGAGCAATCCGCCCGCCTCAGCCTCCCAGAGAGCTAGGATTACAGGCTTGAGCCACCGCGCCCGGCCTGAAAGAGAATTTGAAAGCTGACAGAATAGGCGAGGAAAGGCATAGGAGATTTCCACACCCAGTAAGGAAGCCTTTCCCGAAATGGAAGAAAGAAAGGAGCAAACAGAGACACCGGTAGCCCGCCCGGATCAGAGTCTGCCCCTGAGAGAAAGTACCCTGACCAGGTTCTCCCGTGGGTGGGTGGCGAGCTAGCGGCGTTCAGAAGAGCGAGGCCCGCAGTCTGTGCAGAAGACACCTGCACTCGGGTGTGTGTGGCGGCACAATTCCCAAGCAGCTCCAGATGTTAAACCAAGGAGAAGCCAGGGAGTTCCCAACGCCCCAGGTGTCCTCAGCCCACGACTGGCTGCTGTGGGAATGCGAAGCCCGGCTCCTTGTCTCAGAGCGGGACAACCAGGAGGTGTGATGTCCACCCCGGGGCTCCCAGGAGGATCAGGCTGAAGCTGGGACTTGGCCTGAAAGTGTCCCCTCGCATGGCCACCCCCTTCCCCTTCCTGCACCTCTAGTCCTGGTGCCCCTCCATCCAGGGGCCAGACCTTAAAGAGTCACCCGCAAGAGAATCCTGGTCCCAAAGGAGCCTTCTGGGGGACCCGTGCTGAGAGAGGTTGTGGGCCTGGCCCGCTGGGACTCTGCCCGACCCAGGGCTGAGAGATGCAACCTCCCAGCTCTGGGTCCCTGCAGGAAGTGTTGGCAAGCACAGGGCCAGTCCTCCAAAGGCCCAGGTGCAGGGAGCCCAGGCCAAGCATCCCGTGGAAGAAGCCACATGCCGTGCCACCCCGGGAACACGACTGCAGGTCACGGCCCCCCCCTTCCTCCTCCTCTTCCTCCTCCTCCTCCTCCTCCTCCTCCTCCTGCCCCCCTCCCCCCCGACATGGTGCAGGGATCAGAGACACCTCAGACACTTGCTACCCAAAGTGCAAAGGGCATCAGTTGCTCCTCCAAACCCCCCCCCCGCCCAGCAGACCGCGTTGTCCAGCCAGCCCCCGGGCCTCCCTGGGGTGCCCAGCACAAAAGTGCAGACACCCACCGGACCCTCAATCTCAGTTTTCGGATGTTTTTGCCACTCTAAGGACCCGCAGGCCAGCTGGGCCTTCGGGCAGGACAGAGAGCCCCGGAATCCGACGTGGAGAGCTGGGTGTACGTCCCCATGAGGAGGCGGTCCCCACCTCCGCGGCTCTCCCCTTGCGGGGCCTCAGAGAAGACACCAGGCTGGGCCCCCGCGGCACAGCGGGAGCACGTCCCCCGCAGGCCGCTTAGCGAGGGCGGCAGGCGGACGGTTGGGTTGCGCCAGACGCTGCGGCCGCCCTGCTACCGGGTTCCTGGGAGGGCGTCCTGGAACCAGCGTCCACACCAAGGCCTTGGAAGGCCCAGGCGACGGAGGAGCCCCGTCAGGCAGGGGCCGAGGACGGTGACAGGTGACAGGCCGGGCGGGAAGGAGTCAGTCAGGCAGGGGCCGAGGAGGAGACGGGCTGGGTAAGGGTTAGGGTTAGAGTCAGGGCACAAGTCACAATCGCAAAGACCTGGAAGCGACCCGAGTGCCCATCGACCCACGAGTGCGTAAATAAAATGTGGCGCGTGGACACCACGGAGTGCTATTCGGCTGTGAGGAACAGCGGTGAGAGGGCACCTCTCGTGGTTCTCCTGGCCAGAGCTGGAACCCGTTCCAGTAAGCCAAGTATCCCAAGAATGGACACACGAGCACCACGTGCTCGCGCTCACCAGCAAATTGGTACGAACCGATGGACACCTAAGTGGACACAGAGGAATCACCTTCATCGGGTGGGTGTCGGGTGGGCGTGGGGAGGGGATGGGCATACACATCCATTAGGAATGGGGTGGGTGCGCACCCACTGGGGGATGGGCGCACTTGAAGCTCTGACCCGAGGGGGGAGGCGGGGAGAGGGCGATGTACCCGACCTTAACTTTGGTGCCCCCACAATACGCTGGAACCACATGAGAGGTAAATGAATAAGAACACAGGGGGGCACGGGCAACACATGTCACCTTAATACTTGGACTGCCATCATCTGCTTGAAGAGAGAGAGAAAAGAAAATGCACTAATAGAGATAAGAGACACTTTTTAAAAATAATGAATCCAGGCCGGGCGCTGTGGCTCACGCCTGTAATCCTAGCTCTTGGGAGGCCGAGGCGGGCGGATTGCTCAAGGTCAGGAGTTCAAAACCAGCCTGAGCAAGAGCGAGACCCCGTCTCTACTATAAATAGAAAGAAATTAATTGGCCAACTGATACATATATAAAAAAATTAGCCGGGCATGGTGGTGCATGCCTGTAGTCCCAGCTACCTGGGAGGCTGAGGCAGAAGGATCACTTGAGCCCAGGAGTTTGAGGTTGCTGTGAGCTAGGCTGACGCCACGGCACTCACTCTAGCCTGGGCAACAAAGCGAGACTCTGTCTCAAAAAAAAAAAAAAAAATAATGAATCCGAAGAGAAAAGTAAAAGGAGGCCTGTGGAGCAGGTCTGGGTGTGACTCCGGATCCCCCAACATCAGGTGCCACCACCAAAGATTCCTACGTGTAGCCCATAGAACCCCAAAAGCAACGGGACGAGTTCTGGTCACATACTCCCTCAAAATGACATCCTGGCCTTCTTCTGCAACTCCCTCCCCTCTCAGACTCTCAAGGTTTCCTCCAGCGTGTCGGTTCCCACAAAGCAGACTTTTGGTCTGAGACCTGACAGTTGTCCAGATGCCACGCATGCTGCCCCGTGGCGGCGGCGTCGCGGCTCGGGACAAGAGGAGGCCCCACGGTGCGGGCTGGGGCGCCAGGCACCGCGGCGGGCGCTGAGGGTGGGGGTGACCCCCAGCCCGGGCCTCCGCGGCGCTCCCAGAAAGGGGACGGAACAAGAGGCCAAAAAAAAAAAAGAAGAAGCCTACGGCACCCGGTATTCCCAGGCCCGACCCTGCTTAGCTTCCGAGATCAGACGAGATCGGGCGCGTTCGGGGTGGTGTGGCCGTGGACGGCGGAGGGCGCCCCTGCCCCGCTCAAGAAGCCGAGCCTCTCTGCGCTTCCCCGCCGCCTCCTCCCGCCCCAGGCCCCGCGGGGGCCGGGCCTGTTGAGTTTGCCGGCCGGGTCCGGCGGGCTCCGAGGGACGGGGGGCGGGGGTGACGGGCGGGGCGGGGCGGGCAGGGAGGGGCGGGCCGGGGTGGGGGGCTGTCTCTCTACACACACAGACACACAGACACACAGACACCACACACGCACCCACACACACACACTCACACTCACTCACTCACTCACTCACACTCACACAAGATGCGCCTCCACGGCTGGACCCGCCAAGGTGGAGCCCTTCCAGCCCCCCTCCTCTCCTCGCCTGGCCTCCTTCGCCTCCCCGCCCCCCACCCCCAGCGCCGCCGCCGCCGCCGCCGCCGCCAAGGACTGCGCACGCGCGGGGCGCTCGCCCTTTGACCCCAGCCAGGGGCCGCCCTCCCCCACAACCCCTTTCAGCTGTGCCCCCCGCCCTGTGGGTGGGCGGCCGCCTATTCCCCCGGGTCAGGGCTGGGGCACAGCGCATGGGGGAGGGGAGCCAGTGTATGGGGCGTGTCTCTCTCTCGGGATGTGTCCCATGGGTGGGGTGGGGTGGCTTGGTCTGTGGGGCGCTGAAGAAATCAGTCCCCTCCATCTCCTACCTCTGGAAAACGCCCAAGCCCTTGGGGAACTGCCCGCACCGCTACCGTGGGGGCCGGGACCCTCCTCTGTGTCCTCCTGTGGCCCAGTCCAAGGGGCCTGGGCCTGGCCGGGGCTGCATTGGACCCCAACCACCCTGGCGTGTGGACTCGCCAAAAATCGGCGATTAGATATTGGATTCCAGCTTCATTGAGGTCATTTCACTAATGAGTGCACCGGAAAGAGTTTCCTAATCCATCTGTGAGGGTGGCAACTGAAAGAGAATTTTTTTTTTTTTTTTTTTTTTGAGACAGAGTCTCGCTTTGTTGCCTAGGCTAGAGTGAGTGCCGTGGCGTTAGCCTAGCTCACAGCAACCTCAAACTCCTGGGCTCAAGCAATCCTTCTGCCTCAGCCTCCCAAGTAGCTGGGACTACAGGCATGCGCCACCATGCCTGGCTCATTTTCCTATATATATTAGTTGGCCAATTAATTTCTTTCTATTTACAGTAGAGACCGGGTCTGGCTCTTGCTCAGGCTGGTTTTGAACTCATGACCTCGAGCAATCCGCCCGCCTCGGCCTCCCAGAGAGCTAGGATTACAGGCTTGAGCCACCGCGCCCGGCCTGAAAGAGAATTTGAAAGCTGACAGAATAGGCGAGGAAAGGCATAGGAGATTTCCACACCCAGTAAGGAAGCCTTTCCCGAAATGGAAGAAAGAAAGGAGCAAACAGAGACACCGGTAGCCCGCCCGGATCAGAGTCTGCCCCTGAGAGAAAGTACCCTGACCAGGTTCTCCCGTGGGTGGGTGGCGAGCTAGCGGCGTTCAGAAGAGCGAGGCCCGCAGTCTGTGCAGAAGACACCTGCACTCGGGTGTGTGTGGCGGCACAATTCCCAAGCAGCTCCAGATGTTAAACCAAGGAGAAGCCAGGGAGTTCCCAACGCCCCAGGTGTCCTCAGCCCACGACTGGCTGCTGTGGGAATGCGAAGCCCGGCTCCTTGTCTCAGAGCGGGACAACCAGGAGGTGTGATGTCCACCCCGGGGCTCCCAGGAGGATCAGGCTGAAGCTGGGACTTGGCCTGAAAGTGTCCCCTCGCATGGCCACCCCCTTCCCCTTCCTGCACCTCTAGTCCTGGTGCCCCTCCATCCAGGGGCCAGACCTTAAAGAGTCACCCGCAAGAGAATCCTGGTCCCAAAGGAGCCTTCTGGGGGACCCGTGCTGAGAGAGGTTGTGGGCCTGGCCCGCTGGGACTCTGCCCGACCCAGGGCTGAGAGATGCAACCTCCCAGCTCTGGGTCCCTGCAGGAAGTGTTGGCAAGCACAGGGCCAGTCCTCCAAAGGCCCAGGTGCAGGGAGCCCAGGCCAAGCATCCCGTGGAAGAAGCCACATGCCGTGCCACCCCGGGAACACGACTGCAGGTCACGGCCCCCCCCTTCCTCCTCCTCTTCCTCCTCCTCCTCCTCCTCCTCCTCCTCCTGCCCCCCTCCCCCCCGACATGGTGCAGGGATCAGAGACACCTCAGACACTTGCTACCCAAAGTGCAAAGGGCATCAGTTGCTCCTCCAAACCCCCCCCCCGCCCAGCAGACCGCGTTGTCCAGCCAGCCCCCGGGCCTCCCTGGGGTGCCCAGCACAAAAGTGCAGACACCCACCGGACCCTCAATCTCAGTTTTCGGATGTTTTTGCCACTCTAAGGACCCGCAGGCCAGCTGGGCCTTCGGGCAGGACAGAGAGCCCCGGAATCCGACGTGGAGAGCTGGGTGTACGTCCCCATGAGGAGGCGGTCCCCACCTCCGCGGCTCTCCCCTTGCGGGGCCTCAGAGAAGACACCAGGCTGGGCCCCCGCGGCACAGCGGGAGCACGTCCCCCGCAGGCCGCTTAGCGAGGGCGGCAGGCGGACGGTTGGGTTGCGCCAGACGCTGCGGCCGCCCTGCTACCGGGTTCCTGGGAGGGCGTCCTGGAACCAGCGTCCACACCAAGGCCTTGGAAGGCCCAGGCGACGGAGGAGCCCCGTCAGGCAGGGGCCGAGGACGGTGACAGGTGACAGGCCGGGCGGGAAGGAGTCAGTCAGGCAGGGGCCGAGGAGGAGACGGGCTGGGTAAGGGTTAGGGTTAGAGTCAGGGCACAAGTCACAATCGCAAAGACCTGGAAGCGACCCGAGTGCCCATCGACCCACGAGTGCGTAAATAAAATGTGGCGCGTGGACACCACGGAGTGCTATTCGGCTGTGAGGAACAGCGGTGAGAGGGCACCTCTCGTGGTTCTCCTGGCCAGAGCTGGAACCCGTTCCAGTAAGCCAAGTATCCCAAGAATGGACACACGAGCACCACGTGCTCGCGCTCACCAGCAAATTGGTACGAACCGATGGACACCTAAGTGGACACAGAGGAATCACCTTCATCGGGTGGGTGTCGGGTGGGCGTGGGGAGGGGATGGGCATACACATCCATTAGGAATGGGGTGGGTGCGCACCCACTGGGGGATGGGCGCACTTGAAGCTCTGACCCGAGGGGGGAGGCGGGGAGAGGGCGATGTACCCGACCTTAACTTTGGTGCCCCCACAATACGCTGGAACCACATGAGAGGTAAATGAATAAGAACACAGGGGGGCACGGGCAACACATGTCACCTTAATACTTGGACTGCCATCATCTGCTTGAAGAGAGAGAGAAAAGAAAATGCACTAATAGAGATAAGAGACACTTTTTAAAAATAATGAATCCAGGCCGGGCGCTGTGGCTCACGCCTGTAATCCTAGCTCTTGGGAGGCCGAGGCGGGCGGATTGCTCAAGGTCAGGAGTTCAAAACCAGCCTGAGCAAGAGCGAGACCCCGTCTCTACTATAAATAGAAAGAAATTAATTGGCCAACTGATACATATATAAAAAAATTAGCCGGGCATGGTGGTGCATGCCTGTAGTCCCAGCTACCTGGGAGGCTGAGGCAGAAGGATCACTTGAGCCCAGGAGTTTGAGGTTGCTGTGAGCTAGGCTGACGCCACGGCACTCACTCTAGCCTGGGCAACAAAGCGAGACTCTGTCTCAAAAAAAAAAAAAAAAATAATGAATCCGAAGAGAAAAGTAAAAGGAGGCCTGTGGAGCAGGTCTGGGTGTGACTCCGGATCCCCCAACATCAGGTGCCACCACCAAAGATTCCTACGTGTAGCCCATAGAACCCCAAAAGCAACGGGACGAGTTCTGGTCACATACTCCCTCAAAATGACATCCTGGCCTTCTTCTGCAACTCCCTCCCCTCTCAGACTCTCAAGGTTTCCTCCAGCGTGTCGGTTCCCACAAAGCAGACTTTTGGTCTGAGACCTGACAGTTGTCCAGATGCCACGCATGCTGCCCCGTGGCGGCGGCGTCGCGGCTCGGGACAAGAGGAGGCCCCACGGTGCGGGCTGGGGCGCCAGGCACCGCGGCGGGCGCTGAGGGTGGGGGTGACCCCCAGCCCGGGCCTCCGCGGCGCTCCCAGAAAGGGGACGGAACAAGAGGCCAAAAAAAAAAAAGAAGAAGCCTACGGCACCCGGTATTCCCAGGCCCGACCCTGCTTAGCTTCCGAGATCAGACGAGATCGGGCGCGTTCGGGGTGGTGTGGCCGTGGACGGCGGAGGGCGCCCCTGCCCCGCTCAAGAAGCCGAGCCTCTCTGCGCTTCCCCGCCGCCTCCTCCCGCCCCAGGCCCCGCGGGGGCCGGGCCTGTTGAGTTTGCCGGCCGGGTCCGGCGGGCTCCGAGGGACGGGGGGCGGGGGTGACGGGCGGGGCGGGGCGGGCAGGGAGGGGCGGGCCGGGGTGGGGGGCTGTCTCTCTACACACACAGACACACAGACACACAGACACCACACACGCACCCACACACACACACTCACACTCACTCACTCACTCACTCACACTCACACAAGATGCGCCTCCACGGCTGGACCCGCCAAGGTGGAGCCCTTCCAGCCCCCCTCCTCTCCTCGCCTGGCCTCCTTCGCCTCCCCGCCCCCCACCCCCAGCGCCGCCGCCGCCGCCGCCGCCGCCGCCGCCGCCAAGGACTGCGCACGCGCGGGGCGCTCGCCCTTTGACCCCAGCCAGGGGCCGCCCTCCCCCACAACCCCTTTCAGCTGTGCCCCCCGCCCTGTGGGTGGGCGGCCGCCTATTCCCCCGGGTCAGGGCTGGGGCACAGCGCATGGGGGAGGGGAGCCAGTGTATGGGGCGTGTCTCTCTCTCGGGATGTGTCCCATGGGTGGGGTGGGGTGGCTTGGTCTGTGGGGCGCTGAAGAAATCAGTCCCCTCCATCTCCTACCTCTGGAAAACGCCCAAGCCCTTGGGGAACTGCCCGCACCGCTACCGTGGGGGCCGGGACCCTCCTCTGTGTCCTCCTGTGGCCCAGTCCAAGGGGCCTGGGCCTGGCCGGGGCTGCATTGGACCCCAACCACCCTGGCGTGTGGACTCGCCAAAAATCGGCGATTAGATATTGGATTCCAGCTTCATTGAGGTCATTTCACTAATGAGTGCACCGGAAAGAGTTTCCTAATCCATCTGTGAGGGTGGCAACTGAAAGAGAATTTTTTTTTTTTTTTTTTTTTTGAGACAGAGTCTCGCTTTGTTGCCTAGGCTAGAGTGAGTGCCGTGGCGTTAGCCTAGCTCACAGCAACCTCAAACTCCTGGGCTCAAGCAATCCTTCTGCCTCAGCCTCCCAAGTAGCTGGGACTACAGGCATGCGCCACCATGCCTGGCTCATTTTCCTATATATATTAGTTGGCCAATTAATTTCTTTCTATTTACAGTAGAGACCGGGTCTGGCTCTTGCTCAGGCTGGTTTTGAACTCATGACCTCGAGCAATCCGCCCGCCTCGGCCTCCCAGAGAGCTAGGATTACAGGCTTGAGCCACCGCGCCCGGCCTGAAAGAGAATTTGAAAGCTGACAGAATAGGCGAGGAAAGGCATAGGAGATTTCCACACCCAGTAAGGAAGCCTTTCCCGAAATGGAAGAAAGAAAGGAGCAAACAGAGACACCGGTAGCCCGCCCGGATCAGAGTCTGCCCCTGAGAGAAAGTACCCTGACCAGGTTCTCCCGTGGGTGGGTGGCGAGCTAGCGGCGTTCAGAAGAGCGAGGCCCGCAGTCTGTGCAGAAGACACCTGCACTCGGGTGTGTGTGGTGGCACAATTCCCAAGCAGCTCCAGATGTTAAACCAAGGAGAAGCCAGGGAGTTCCCAACGCCCCAGGTGTCCTCAGCCCACGACTGGCTGCTGTGGGAATGCGAAGCCCGGCTCCTTGTCTCAGAGCGGGACAACCAGGAGGTGTGATGTCCACCCCGGGGCTCCCAGGAGGATCAGGCTGAAGCTGGGACTTGGCCTGAAAGTGTCCCCTCGCATGGCCACCCCCTTCCCCTTCCTGCACCTCTAGTCCTGGTGCCCCTCCATCCAGGGGCCAGACCTTAAAGAGTCACCCGCAAGAGAATCCTGGTCCCAAAGGAGCCTTCTGGGGGACCCGTGCTGAGAGAGGTTGTGGGCCTGGCCCGCTGGGACTCTGCCCGACCCAGGGCTGAGAGATGCAACCTCCCAGCTCTGGGTCCCTGCAGGAAGTGTTGGCAAGCACAGGGCCAGTCCTCCAAAGGCCCAGGTGCAGGGAGCCCAGGCCAAGCATCCCGTGGAAGAAGCCACATGCCGTGCCACCCCGGGAACACGACTGCAGGTCACGGCCCCCCCCTTCCTCCTCCTCTTCCTCCTCCTCCTCCTCCTCCTCCTCCTCCTGCCCCCCTCCCCCCCGACATGGTGCAGGGATCAGAGACACCTCAGACACTTGCTACCCAAAGTGCAAAGGGCATCAGTTGCTCCTCCAAACCCCCCCCCCCCGCCCAGCAGACCGCGTTGTCCAGCCAGCCCCCGGGCCTCCCTGGGGTGCCCAGCACAAAAGTGCAGACACCCACCGGACCCTCAATCTCAGTTTTCGGATGTTTTTGCCACTCTAAGGACCCGCAGGCCAGCTGGGCCTTCGGGCAGGACAGAGAGCCCCGGAATCCGACGTGGAGAGCTGGGTGTACGTCCCCATGAGGAGGCGGTCCCCACCTCCGCGGCTCTCCCCTTGCGGGGCCTCAGAGAAGACACCAGGCTGGGCCCCCGCGGCACAGCGGGAGCACGTCCCCCGCAGGCCGCTTAGCGAGGGCGGCAGGCGGACGGTTGGGTTGCGCCAGACGCTGCGGCCGCCCTGCTACCGGGTTCCTGGGAGGGCGTCCTGGAACCAGCGTCCACACCAAGCCCTTGGAAGGCCCAGGCGACGGAGGAGCCCCGTCAGGCAGGGGCCGAGGACGGTGACAGGTGACAGGCCGGGCGGGAAGGAGTCAGTCAGGCAGGGGCCGAGGAGGAGACGGGCTGGGTAAGGGTTAGGGTTAGAGTCAGGGCACAAGTCACAATCGCAAAGACCTGGAAGCGACCCGAGTGCCCATCGACCCACGAGTGCGTAAATAAAATGTGGCGCGTGGACACCACGGAGTGCTATTCGGCTGTGAGGAACAGCGGTGAGAGGGCACCTCTCGTGGTTCTCCTGGCCAGAGCTGGAACCCGTTCCAGTAAGCCAAGTATCCCAAGAATGGACACACGAGCACCACGTGCTCGCGCTCACCGGCAAATTGGTACGAACCGATGGACACCTAAGTGGACACAGAGGAATCACCTTCATCGGGTGGGTGTCGGGTGGGCGTGGGGAGGGGATGGGCATACACATCCATTAGGAATGGGGTGGGTGCGCACCCACTGGGGGATGGGCGCACTTGAAGCTCTGACCCGAGGGGGGAGGCGGGGAGAGGGCGATGTACCCGACCTTAACTTTGGTGCCCCCACAATACGCTGGAACCACATGAGAGGTAAATGAATAAGAACACAGGGGGGCACGGGCAACACATGTCACCTTAATACTTGGACTGCCATCATCTGCTTGAAGAGAGAGAGAAAAGAAAATGCACTAATAGAGATAAGAGACACTTTTTAAAAATAATGAATCCAGGCCGGGCGCTGTGGCTCACGCCTGTAATCCTAGCTCTTGGGAGGCCGAGGCGGGCGGATTGCTCAAGGTCAGGAGTTCAAAACCAGCCTGAGCAAGAGCGAGACCCCGTCTCTACTATAAATAGAAAGAAATTAATTGGCCAACTGATACATATATAAAAAAATTAGCCGGGCATGGTGGTGCATGCCTGTAGTCCCAGCTACCTGGGAGGCTGAGGCAGAAGGATCACTTGAGCCCAGGAGTTTGAGGTTGCTGTGAGCTAGGCTGACGCCACGGCACTCACTCTAGCCTGGGCAACAAAGCGAGACTCTGTCTCAAAAAAAAAAAAAAAAATAATGAATCCGAAGAGAAAAGTAAAAGGAGGCCTGTGGAGCAGGTCTGGGTGTGACTCCGGATCCCCCAACATCAGGTGCCACCACCAAAGATTCCTACGTGTAGCCCATAGAACCCCAAAAGCAACGGGACGAGTTCTGGTCACATACTCCCTCAAAATGACATCCTGGCCTTCTTCTGCAACTCCCTCCCCTCTCAGACTCTCAAGGTTTCCTCCAGCGTGTCGGTTCCCACAAAGCAGACTTTTGGTCTGAGACCTGACAGTTGTCCAGATGCCACGCATGCTGCCCCGTGGCGGCGGCGTCGCGGCTCGGGACAAGAGGAGGCCCCACGGTGCGGGCTGGGGCGCCAGGCACCGCGGCGGGCGCTGAGGGTGGGGGTGACCCCCAGCCCGGGCCTCCGCGGCGCTCCCAGAAAGGGGACGGAACAAGAGGCCAAAAAAAAAAAAGAAGAAGCCTACGGCACCCGGTATTCCCAGGCCCGACCCTGCTTAGCTTCCGAGATCAGACGAGATCGGGCGCGTTCGGGGTGGTGTGGCCGTGGACGGCGGAGGGCGCCCCTGCCCCGCTCAAGAAGCCGAGCCTCTCTGCGCTTCCCCGCCGCCTCCTCCCGCCCCAGGCCCCGCGGGGGCCGGGCCTGTTGAGTTTGCCGGCCGGGTCCGGCGGGCTCCGAGGGACGGGGGGCGGGGGTGACGGGCGGGGCGGGGCGGGCAGGGAGGGGCGGGCCGGGGTGGGGGGCTGTCTCTCTACACACACAGACACACAGACACACAGACACCACACACGCACCCACACACACACACTCACACTCACTCACTCACTCACTCACACTCACACAAGATGCGCCTCCACGGCTGGACCCGCCAAGGTGGAGCCCTTCCAGCCCCCCTCCTCTCCTCGCCTGGCCTCCTTCGCCTCCCCGCCCCCCACCCCCAGCGCCGCCGCCGCCGCCGCCGCCGCCGCCGCCGCCGCCAAGGACTGCGCACGCGCGGGGCGCTCGCCCTTTGACCCCAGCCAGGGGCCGCCCTCCCCCACAACCCCTTTCAGCTGTGCCCCCCGCCCTGTGGGTGGGCGGCCGCCTATTCCCCCGGGTCAGGGCTGGGGCACAGCGCATGGGGGAGGGGAGCCAGTGTATGGGGCGTGTCTCTCTCTCGGGATGTGTCCCATGGGTGGGGTGGGGTGGCTTGGTCTGTGGGGCGCTGAAGAAATCAGTCCCCTCCATCTCCTACCTCTGGAAAACGCCCAAGCCCTTGGGGAACTGCCCGCACCGCTACCGTGGGGGCCGGGACCCTCCTCTGTGTCCTCCTGTGGCCCAGTCCAAGGGGCCTGGGCCTGGCCGGGGCTGCATTGGACCCCAACCACCCTGGCGTGTGGACTCGCCAAAAATCGGCGATTAGATATTGGATTCCAGCTTCATTGAGGTCATTTCACTAATGAGTGCACCGGAAAGAGTTTCCTAATCCATCTGTGAGGGTGGCAACTGAAAGAGAATTTTTTTTTTTTTTTTTTTTTTGAGACAGAGTCTCGCTTTGTTGCCTAGGCTAGAGTGAGTGCCGTGGCGTTAGCCTAGCTCACAGCAACCTCAAACTCCTGGGCTCAAGCAATCCTTCTGCCTCAGCCTCCCAAGTAGCTGGGACTACAGGCATGCGCCACCATGCCTGGCTCATTTTCCTATATATATTAGTTGGCCAATTAATTTCTTTCTATTTACAGTAGAGACCGGGTCTGGCTCTTGCTCAGGCTGGTTTTGAACTCATGACCTCGAGCAATCCGCCCGCCTCGGCCTCCCAGAGAGCTAGGATTACAGGCTTGAGCCACCGCGCCCGGCCTGAAAGAGAATTTGAAAGCTGACAGAATAGGCGAGGAAAGGCATAGGAGATTTCCACACCCAGTAAGGAAGCCTTTCCCGAAATGGAAGAAAGAAAGGAGCAAACAGAGACACCGGTAGCCCGCCCGGATCAGAGTCTGCCCCTGAGAGAAAGTACCCTGACCAGGTTCTCCCGTGGGTGGGTGGCGAGCTAGCGGCGTTCAGAAGAGCGAGGCCCGCAGTCTGTGCAGAAGACACCTGCACTCGGGTGTGTGTGGTGGCACAATTCCCAAGCAGCTCCAGATGTTAAACCAAGGAGAAGCCAGGGAGTTCCCAACGCCCCAGGTGTCCTCAGCCCACGACTGGCTGCTGTGGGAATGCGAAGCCCGGCTCCTTGTCTCAGAGCGGGACAACCAGGAGGTGTGATGTCCACCCCGGGGCTCCCAGGAGGATCAGGCTGAAGCTGGGACTTGGCCTGAAAGTGTCCCCTCGCATGGCCACCCCCTTCCCCTTCCTGCACCTCTAGTCCTGGTGCCCCTCCATCCAGGGGCCAGACCTTAAAGAGTCACCCGCAAGAGAATCCTGGTCCCAAAGGAGCCTTCTGGGGGACCCGTGCTGAGAGAGGTTGTGGGCCTGGCCCGCTGGGACTCTGCCCGACCCAGGGCTGAGAGATGCAACCTCCCAGCTCTGGGTCCCTGCAGGAAGTGTTGGCAAGCACAGGGCCAGTCCTCCAAAGGCCCAGGTGCAGGGAGCCCAGGCCAAGCATCCCGTGGAAGAAGCCACATGCCGTGCCACCCCGGGAACACGACTGCAGGTCACGGCCCCCCCCTTCCTCCTCCTCTTCCTCCTCCTCCTCCTCCTCCTCCTCCTCCTGCCCCCCTCCCCCCCGACATGGTGCAGGGATCAGAGACACCTCAGACACTTGCTACCCAAAGTGCAAAGGGCATCAGTTGCTCCTCCAAACCCCCCCCCCCCGCCCAGCAGACCGCGTTGTCCAGCCAGCCCCCGGGCCTCCCTGGGGTGCCCAGCACAAAAGTGCAGACACCCACCGGACCCTCAATCTCAGTTTTCGGATGTTTTTGCCACTCTAAGGACCCGCAGGCCAGCTGGGCCTTCGGGCAGGACAGAGAGCCCCGGAATCCGACGTGGAGAGCTGGGTGTACGTCCCCATGAGGAGGCGGTCCCCACCTCCGCGGCTCTCCCCTTGCGGGGCCTCAGAGAAGACACCAGGCTGGGCCCCCGCGGCACAGCGGGAGCACGTCCCCCGCAGGCCGCTTAGCGAGGGCGGCAGGCGGACGGTTGGGTTGCGCCAGACGCTGCGGCCGCCCTGCTACCGGGTTCCTGGGAGGGCGTCCTGGAACCAGCGTCCACACCAAGCCCTTGGAAGGCCCAGGCGACGGAGGAGCCCCGTCAGGCAGGGGCCGAGGACGGTGACAGGTGACAGGCCGGGCGGGAAGGAGTCAGTCAGGCAGGGGCCGAGGAGGAGACGGGCTGGGTAAGGGTTAGGGTTAGAGTCAGGGCACAAGTCACAATCGCAAAGACCTGGAAGCGACCCGAGTGCCCATCGACCCACGAGTGCGTAAATAAAATGTGGCGCGTGGACACCACGGAGTGCTATTCGGCTGTGAGGAACAGCGGTGAGAGGGCACCTCTCGTGGTTCTCCTGGCCAGAGCTGGAACCCGTTCCAGTAAGCCAAGTATCCCAAGAATGGACACACGAGCACCACGTGCTCGCGCTCACCGGCAAATTGGTACGAACCGATGGACACCTAAGTGGACACAGAGGAATCACCTTCATCGGGTGGGTGTCGGGTGGGCGTGGGGAGGGGATGGGCATACACATCCATTAGGAATGGGGTGGGTGCGCACCCACTGGGGGATGGGCGCACTTGAAGCTCTGACCCGAGGGGGGAGGCGGGGAGAGGGCGATGTACCCGACCTTAACTTTGGTGCCCCCACAATACGCTGGAACCACATGAGAGGTAAATGAATAAGAACACAGGGGGGCACGGGCAACACATGTCACCTTAATACTTGGACTGCCATCATCTGCTTGAAGAGAGAGAGAAAAGAAAATGCACTAATAGAGATAAGAGACACTTTTTAAAAATAATGAATCCAGGCCGGGCGCTGTGGCTCACGCCTGTAATCCTAGCTCTTGGGAGGCCGAGGCGGGCGGATTGCTCAAGGTCAGGAGTTCAAAACCAGCCTGAGCAAGAGCGAGACCCCGTCTCTACTATAAATAGAAAGAAATTAATTGGCCAACTGATACATATATAAAAAAATTAGCCGGGCATGGTGGTGCATGCCTGTAGTCCCAGCTACCTGGGAGGCTGAGGCAGAAGGATCACTTGAGCCCAGGAGTTTGAGGTTGCTGTGAGCTAGGCTGACGCCACGGCACTCACTCTAGCCTGGGCAACAAAGCGAGACTCTGTCTCAAAAAAAAAAAAAAAAATAATGAATCCGAAGAGAAAAGTAAAAGGAGGCCTGTGGAGCAGGTCTGGGTGTGACTCCGGATCCCCCAACATCAGGTGCCACCACCAAAGATTCCTACGTGTAGCCCATAGAACCCCAAAAGCAACGGGACGAGTTCTGGTCACATACTCCCTCAAAATGACATCCTGGCCTTCTTCTGCAACTCCCTCCCCTCTCAGACTCTCAAGGTTTCCTCCAGCGTGTCGGTTCCCACAAAGCAGACTTTTGGTCTGAGACCTGACAGTTGTCCAGATGCCACGCATGCTGCCCCGTGGCGGCGGCGTCGCGGCTCGGGACAAGAGGAGGCCCCACGGTGCGGGCTGGGGCGCCAGGCACCGCGGCGGGCGCTGAGGGTGGGGGTGACCCCCAGCCCGGGCCTCCGCGGCGCTCCCAGAAAGGGGACGGAACAAGAGGCCAAAAAAAAAAAAGAAGAAGCCTACGGCACCCGGTATTCCCAGGCCCGACCCTGCTTAGCTTCCGAGATCAGACGAGATCGGGCGCGTTCGGGGTGGTGTGGCCGTGGACGGCGGAGGGCGCCCCTGCCCCGCTCAAGAAGCCGAGCCTCTCTGCGCTTCCCCGCCGCCTCCTCCCGCCCCAGGCCCCGCGGGGGCCGGGCCTGTTGAGTTTGCCGGCCGGGTCCGGCGGGCTCCGAGGGACGGGGGGCGGGGGTGACGGGCGGGGCGGGGCGGGCAGGGAGGGGCGGGCCGGGGTGGGGGGCTGTCTCTCTACACACACAGACACACAGACACACAGACACCACACACGCACCCACACACACACACTCACACTCACTCACTCACTCACTCACACTCACACAAGATGCGCCTCCACGGCTGGACCCGCCAAGGTGGAGCCCTTCCAGCCCCCCTCCTCTCCTCGCCTGGCCTCCTTCGCCTCCCCGCCCCCCACCCCCAGCGCCGCCGCCGCCGCCGCCGCCGCCGCCGCCGCCGCCAAGGACTGCGCACGCGCGGGGCGCTCGCCCTTTGACCCCAGCCAGGGGCCGCCCTCCCCCACAACCCCTTTCAGCTGTGCCCCCCGCCCTGTGGGTGGGCGGCCGCCTATTCCCCCGGGTCAGGGCTGGGGCACAGCGCATGGGGGAGGGGAGCCAGTGTATGGGGCGTGTCTCTCTCTCGGGATGTGTCCCATGGGTGGGGTGGGGTGGCTTGGTCTGTGGGGCGCTGAAGAAATCAGTCCCCTCCATCTCCTACCTCTGGAAAACGCCCAAGCCCTTGGGGAACTGCCCGCACCGCTACCGTGGGGGCCGGGGACCCTCCTCTGTGTCCTCCTGTGGCCCAGTCCAAGGGGCCTGGGCCTGGCCGGGGCTGCATTGGACCCCAACCACCCTGGCGTGTGGACTCGCCAAAAATCGGCGATTAGATATTGGATTCCAGCTTCATTGAGGTCATTTCACTAATGAGTGCACCGGAAAGAGTTTCCTAATCCATCTGTGAGGGTGGCAACTGAAAGAGAATTTTTTTTTTTTTTTTTTTTTTGAGACAGAGTCTCGCTTTGTTGCCTAGGCTAGAGTGAGTGCCGTGGCGTTAGCCTAGCTCACAGCAACCTCAAACTCCTGGGCTCAAGCAATCCTTCTGCCTCAGCCTCCCAAGTAGCTGGGACTACAGGCATGCGCCACCATGCCTGGCTCATTTTCCTATATATATTAGTTGGCCAATTAATTTCTTTCTATTTACAGTAGAGACCGGGTCTGGCTCTTGCTCAGGCTGGTTTTGAACTCATGACCTCGAGCAATCCGCCCGCCTCGGCCTCCCAGAGAGCTAGGATTACAGGCTTGAGCCACCGCGCCCGGCCTGAAAGAGAATTTGAAAGCTGACAGAATAGGCGAGGAAAGGCATAGGAGATTTCCACACCCAGTAAGGAAGCCTTTCCCGAAATGGAAGAAAGAAAGGAGCAAACAGAGACACCGGTAGCCCGCCCGGATCAGAGTCTGCCCCTGAGAGAAAGTACCCTGACCAGGTTCTCCCGTGGGTGGGTGGCGAGCTAGCGGCGTTCAGAAGAGCGAGGCCCGCAGTCTGTGCAGAAGACACCTGCACTCGGGTGTGTGTGGTGGCACAATTCCCAAGCAGCTCCAGATGTTAAACCAAGGAGAAGCCAGGGAGTTCCCAACGCCCCAGGTGTCCTCAGCCCACGACTGGCTGCTGTGGGAATGCGAAGCCCGGCTCCTTGTCTCAGAGCGGGACAACCAGGAGGTGTGATGTCCACCCCGGGGCTCCCAGGAGGATCAGGCTGAAGCTGGGACTTGGCCTGAAAGTGTCCCCTCGCATGGCCACCCCCTTCCCCTTCCTGCACCTCTAGTCCTGGTGCCCCTCCATCCAGGGGCCAGACCTTAAAGAGTCACCCGCAAGAGAATCCTGGTCCCAAAGGAGCCTTCTGGGGGACCCGTGCTGAGAGAGGTTGTGGGCCTGGCCCGCTGGGACTCTGCCCGACCCAGGGCTGAGAGATGCAACCTCCCAGCTCTGGGTCCCTGCAGGAAGTGTTGGCAAGCACAGGGCCAGTCCTCCAAAGGCCCAGGTGCAGGGAGCCCAGGCCAAGCATCCCGTGGAAGAAGCCACATGCCGTGCCACCCCGGGAACACGACTGCAGGTCACGGCCCCCCCCTTCCTCCTCCTCTTCCTCCTCCTCCTCCTCCTCCTCCTCCTCCTGCCCCCCTCCCCCCCGACATGGTGCAGGGATCAGAGACACCTCAGACACTTGCTACCCAAAGTGCAAAGGGCATCAGTTGCTCCTCCAAACCCCCCCCCCCGCCCAGCAGACCGCGTTGTCCAGCCAGCCCCCGGGCCTCCCTGGGGTGCCCAGCACAAAAGTGCAGACACCCACCGGACCCTCAATCTCAGTTTTCGGATGTTTTTGCCACTCTAAGGACCCGCAGGCCAGCTGGGCCTTCGGGCAGGACAGAGAGCCCCGGAATCCGACGTGGAGAGCTGGGTGTACGTCCCCATGAGGAGGCGGTCCCCACCTCCGCGGCTCTCCCCTTGCGGGGCCTCAGAGAAGACACCAGGCTGGGCCCCCGCGGCACAGCGGGAGCACGTCCCCCGCAGGCCGCTTAGCGAGGGCGGCAGGCGGACGGTTGGGTTGCGCCAGACGCTGCGGCCGCCCTGCTACCGGGTTCCTGGGAGGGCGTCCTGGAACCAGCGTCCACACCAAGCCCTTGGAAGGCCCAGGCGACGGAGGAGCCCCGTCAGGCAGGGGCCGAGGACGGTGACAGGTGACAGGCCGGGCGGGAAGGAGTCAGTCAGGCAGGGGCCGAGGAGGAGACGGGCTGGGTAAGGGTTAGGGTTAGAGTCAGGGCACAAGTCACAATCGCAAAGACCTGGAAGCGACCCGAGTGCCCATCGACCCACGAGTGCGTAAATAAAATGTGGCGCGTGGACACCACGGAGTGCTATTCGGCTGTGAGGAACAGCGGTGAGAGGGCACCTCTCGTGGTTCTCCTGGCCAGAGCTGGAACCCGTTCCAGTAAGCCAAGTATCCCAAGAATGGACACACGAGCACCACGTGCTCGCGCTCACCGGCAAATTGGTACGAACCGATGGACACCTAAGTGGACACAGAGGAATCACCTTCATCGGGTGGGTGTCGGGTGGGCGTGGGGAGGGGATGGGCATACACATCCATTAGGAATGGGGTGGGTGCGCACCCACTGGGGGATGGGCGCACTTGAAGCTCTGACCCGAGGGGGGAGGCGGGGAGAGGGCGATGTACCCGACCTTAACTTTGGTGCCCCCACAATACGCTGGAACCACATGAGAGGTAAATGAATAAGAACACAGGGGGGCACGGGCAACACATGTCACCTTAATACTTGGACTGCCATCATCTGCTTGAAGAGAGAGAGAAAAGAAAATGCACTAATAGAGATAAGAGACACTTTTTAAAAATAATGAATCCAGGCCGGGCGCTGTGGCTCACGCCTGTAATCCTAGCTCTTGGGAGGCCGAGGCGGGCGGATTGCTCAAGGTCAGGAGTTCAAAACCAGCCTGAGCAAGAGCGAGACCCCGTCTCTACTATAAATAGAAAGAAATTAATTGGCCAACTGATACATATATAAAAAAATTAGCCGGGCATGGTGGTGCATGCCTGTAGTCCCAGCTACCTGGGAGGCTGAGGCAGAAGGATCACTTGAGCCCAGGAGTTTGAGGTTGCTGTGAGCTAGGCTGACGCCACGGCACTCACTCTAGCCTGGGCAACAAAGCGAGACTCTGTCTCAAAAAAAAAAAAAAAATAATGAATCCGAAGAGAAAAGTAAAAGGAGGCCTGTGGAGCAGGTCTGGGTGTGACTCCGGATCCCCCAACATCAGGTGCCACCACCAAAGATTCCTACGTGTAGCCCATAGAACCCCAAAAGCAACGGGACGAGTTCTGGTCACATACTCCCTCAAAATGACATCCTGGCCTTCTTCTGCAACTCCCTCCCCTCTCAGACTCTCAAGGTTTCCTCCAGCGTGTCGGTTCCCACAAAGCAGACTTTTGGTCTGAGACCTGACAGTTGTCCAGATGCCACGCATGCTGCCCCGTGGCGGCGGCGTCGCGGCTCGGGACAAGAGGAGGCCCCACGGTGCGGGCTGGGGCGCCAGGCACCGCGGCGGGCGCTGAGGGTGGGGGTGACCCCCAGCCCGGGCCTCCGCGGCGCTCCCAGAAAGGGGACGGAACAAGAGGCCAAAAAAAAAAAAGAAGAAGCCTACGGCACCCGGTATTCCCAGGCCCGACCCTGCTTAGCTTCCGAGATCAGACGAGATCGGGCGCGTTCGGGGTGGTGTGGCCGTGGACGGCGGAGGGCGCCCCTGCCCCGCTCAAGAAGCCGAGCCTCTCTGCGCTTCCCCGCCGCCTCCTCCCGCCCCAGGCCCCGCGGGGGCCGGGCCTGTTGAGTTTGCCGGCCGGGTCCGGCGGGCTCCGAGGGACGGGGGGCGGGGGTGACGGGCGGGGCGGGGCGGGCAGGGAGGGGCGGGCCGGGGTGGGGGGCTGTCTCTCTACACACACAGACACACAGACACACAGACACCACACACGCACCCACACACACACACTCACACTCACTCACTCACTCACTCACACTCACACAAGATGCGCCTCCACGGCTGGACCCGCCAAGGTGGAGCCCTTCCAGCCCCCCTCCTCTCCTCGCCTGGCCTCCTTCGCCTCTCCGCCCCCCACCCCCAGCGCCGCCGCCGCCGCCGCCGCCGCCGCCGCCGCCGCCAAGGACTGCGCACGCGCGGGGCGCTCGCCCTTTGACCCCAGCCAGGGGCCGCCCTCCCCCACAACCCCTTTCAGCTGTGCCCCCCGCCCTGTGGGTGGGCGGCCGCCTATTCCCCCGGGTCAGGGCTGGGGCACAGCGCATGGGGGAGGGGAGCCAGTGTATGGGGCGTGTCTCTCTCTCGGGATGTGTCCCATGGGTGGGGTGGGGTGGCTTGGTCTGTGGGGCGCTGAAGAAATCAGTCCCCTCCATCTCCTACCTCTGGAAAACGCCCAAGCCCTTGGGGAACTGCCCGCACCGCTACCGTGGGGGCCGGGACCCTCCTCTGTGTCCTCCTGTGGCCCAGTCCAAGGGGCCTGGGCCTGGCCGGGGCTGCATTGGACCCCAACCACCCTGGCGTGTGGACTCGCCAAAAATCGGCGATTAGATATTGGATTCCAGCTTCATTGAGGTCATTTCACTAATGAGTGCACCGGAAAGAGTTTCCTAATCCATCTGTGAGGGTGGCAACTGAAAGAGAATTTTTTTTTTTTTTTTTTTTTTGAGACAGAGTCTCGCTTTGTTGCCTAGGCTAGAGTGAGTGCCGTGGCGTTAGCCTAGCTCACAGCAACCTCAAACTCCTGGGCTCAAGCAATCCTTCTGCCTCAGCCTCCCAAGTAGCTGGGACTACAGGCATGCGCCACCATGCCTGGCTCATTTTCCTATATATATTAGTTGGCCAATTAATTTCTTTCTATTTACAGTAGAGACCGGGTCTGGCTCTTGCTCAGGCTGGTTTTGAACTCATGACCTCGAGCAATCCGCCCGCCTCGGCCTCCCAGAGAGCTAGGATTACAGGCTTGAGCCACCGCGCCCGGCCTGAAAGAGAATTTGAAAGCTGACAGAATAGGCGAGGAAAGGCATAGGAGATTTCCACACCCAGTAAGGAAGCCTTTCCCGAAATGGAAGAAAGAAAGGAGCAAACAGAGACACCGGTAGCCCGCCCGGATCAGAGTCTGCCCCTGAGAGAAAGTACCCTGACCAGGTTCTCCCGTGGGTGGGTGGCGAGCTAGCGGCGTTCAGAAGAGCGAGGCCCGCAGTCTGTGCAGAAGACACCTGCACTCGGGTGTGTGTGGTGGCACAATTCCCAAGCAGCTCCAGATGTTAAACCAAGGAGAAGCCAGGGAGTTCCCAACGCCCCAGGTGTCCTCAGCCCACGACTGGCTGCTGTGGGAATGCGAAGCCCGGCTCCTTGTCTCAGAGCGGGACAACCAGGAGGTGTGATGTCCACCCCGGGGCTCCCAGGAGGATCAGGCTGAAGCTGGGACTTGGCCTGAAAGTGTCCCCTCGCATGGCCACCCCCTTCCCCTTCCTGCACCTCTAGTCCTGGTGCCCCTCCATCCAGGGGCCAGACCTTAAAGAGTCACCCGCAAGAGAATCCTGGTCCCAAAGGAGCCTTCTGGGGGACCCGTGCTGAGAGAGGTTGTGGGCATGGCCCGCTGGGACTCTGCCCGACCCAGGGCTGAGAGATGCAACCTCCCAGCTCTGGGTCCCTGCAGGAAGTGTTGGCAAGCACAGGGCCAGTCCTCCAAAGGCCCAGGTGCAGGGAGCCCAGGCCAAGCATCCCGTGGAAGAAGCCACATGCCGTGCCACCCCGGGAACACGACTGCAGGTCACGGCCCCCCCCTTCCTCCTCCTCTTCCTCCTCCTCCTCCTCCTCCTCCTCCTCCTGCCCCCCTCCCCCCCGACATGGTGCAGGGATCAGAGACACCTCAGACACTTGCTACCCAAAGTGCAAAGGGCATCAGTTGCTCCTCCAAACCCCCCCCCCGCCCAGCAGACCGCGTTGTCCAGCCAGCCCCCGGGCCTCCCTGGGGTGCCCAGCACAAAAGTGCAGACACCCACCGGACCCTCAATCTCAGTTTTCGGATGTTTTTGCCACTCTAAGGACCCGCAGGCCAGCTGGGCCTTCGGGCAGGACAGAGAGCCCCGGAATCCGACGTGGAGAGCTGGGTGTACGTCCCCATGAGGAGGCGGTCCCCACCTCCGCGGGCTCTCCCCTTGCGGGGCCTCAGAGAAGACACCAGGCTGGGCCCCCGCGGCACAGCGGGAGCACGTCCCCCGCAGGCCGCTTAGCGAGGGCGGCAGGCGGACGGTTGGGTTGCGCCAGACGCTGCGGCCGCCCTGCTACCGGGTTCCTGGGAGGGCGTCCTGGAACCAGCGTCCACACCAAGCCCTTGGAAGGCCCAGGCGACGGAGGAGCCCCGTCAGGCAGGGGCCGAGGACGGTGACAGGTGACAGGCCGGGCGGGAAGGAGTCAGTCAGGCAGGGGCCGAGGAGGAGACGGGCTGGGTAAGGGTTAGGGTTAGAGTCAGGGCACAAGTCACAATCGCAAAGACCTGGAAGCGACCCGAGTGCCCATCGACCCACGAGTGCGTAAATAAAATGTGGCGCGTGGACACCACGGAGTGCTATTCGGCTGTGAGGAACAGCGGTGAGAGGGCACCTCTCGTGGTTCTCCTGGCCAGAGCTGGAACCCGTTCCAGTAAGCCAAGTATCCCAAGAATGGACACACGAGCACCACGTGCTCGCGCTCACCGGCAAATTGGTACGAACCGATGGACACCTAAGTGGACACAGAGGAATCACCTTCATCGGGTGGGTGTCGGGTGGGCGTGGGGAGGGGATGGGCATACACATCCATTAGGAATGGGGTGGGTGCGCACCCACTGGGGGATGGGCGCACTTGAAGCTCTGACCCGAGGGGGGAGGCGGGGAGAGGGCGATGTACCCGACCTTAACTTTGGTGCCCCCACAATACGCTGGAACCACATGAGAGGTAAATGAATAAGAACACAGGGGGGCACGGGCAACACATGTCACCTTAATACTTGGACTGCCATCATCTGCTTGAAGAGAGAGAGAAAAGAAAATGCACTAATAGAGATAAGAGACACTTTTTAAAAATAATGAATCCAGGCCGGGCGCTGTGGCTCACGCCTGTAATCCTAGCTCTTGGGAGGCCGAGGCGGGCGGATTGCTCAAGGTCAGGAGTTCAAAACCAGCCTGAGCAAGAGCGAGACCCCGTCTCTACTATAAATAGAAAGAAATTAATTGGCCAACTGATACATATATAAAAAAATTAGCCGGGCATGGTGGTGCATGCCTGTAGTCCCAGCTACCTGGGAGGCTGAGGCAGAAGGATCACTTGAGCCCAGGAGTTTGAGGTTGCTGTGAGCTAGGCTGACGCCACGGCACTCACTCTAGCCTGGGCAACAAAGCGAGACTCTGTCTCAAAAAAAAAAAAAAAATAATGAATCCGAAGAGAAAAGTAAAAGGAGGCCTGTGGAGCAGGTCTGGGTGTGACTCCGGATCCCCCAACATCAGGTGCCACCACCAAAGATTCCTACGTGTAGCCCATAGAACCCCAAAAGCAACGGGACGAGTTCTGGTCACATACTCCCTCAAAATGACATCCTGGCCTTCTTCTGCAACTCCCTCCCCTCTCAGACTCTCAAGGTTTCCTCCAGCGTGTCGGTTCCCACAAAGCAGACTTTTGGTCTGAGACCTGACAGTTGTCCAGATGCCACGCATGCTGCCCCGTGGCGGCGGCGTCGCGGCTCGGGACAAGAGGAGGCCCCACGGTGCGGGCTGGGGCGCCAGGCACCGCGGCGGGCGCTGAGGGTGGGGGTGACCCCCAGCCCGGGCCTCCGCGGCGCTCCCAGAAAGGGGACGGAACAAGAGGCCAAAAAAAAAAAAGAAGAAGCCTACGGCACCCGGTATTCCCAGGCCCGACCCTGCTTAGCTTCCGAGATCAGACGAGATCGGGCGCGTTCGGGGTGGTGTGGCCGTGGACGGCGGAGGGCGCCCCTGCCCCGCTCAAGAAGCCGAGCCTCTCTGCGCTTCCCCGCCGCCTCCTCCCGCCCCAGGCCCCGCGGGGGCCGGGCCTGTTGAGTTTGCCGGCCGGGTCCGGCGGGCTCCGAGGGACGGGGGGCGGGGGTGACGGGCGGGGCGGGGCGGGCAGGGAGGGGCGGGCCGGGGTGGGGGGCTGTCTCTCTACACACACAGACACACAGACACACAGACACCACACACGCACCCACACACACACACTCACACTCACTCACTCACTCACTCACACTCACACAAGATGCGCCTCCACGGCTGGACCCGCCAAGGTGGAGCCCTTCCAGCCCCCCTCCTCTCCTCGCCTGGCCTCCTTCGCCTCCCCGCCCCCCACCCCCAGCGCCGCCGCCGCCGCCGCCGCCGCCGCCGCCGCCGCCAAGGACTGCGCACGCGCGGGGCGCTCGCCCTTTGACCCCAGCCAGGGGCCGCCCTCCCCCACAACCCCTTTCAGCTGTGCCCCCCGCCCTGTGGGTGGGCGGCCGCCTATTCCCCCGGGTCAGGGCTGGGGCACAGCGCATGGGGGAGGGGAGCCAGTGTATGGGGCGTGTCTCTCTCTCGGGATGTGTCCCATGGGTGGGGTGGGGTGGCTTGGTCTGTGGGGCGCTGAAGAAATCAGTCCCCTCCATCTCCTACCTCTGGAAAACGCCCAAGCCCTTGGGGAACTGCCCGCACCGCTACCGTGGGGGCCGGGACCCTCCTCTGTGTCCTCCTGTGGCCCAGTCCAAGGGGCCTGGGCCTGGCCGGGGCTGCATTGGACCCCAACCACCCTGGCGTGTGGACTCGCCAAAAATCGGCGATTAGATATTGGATTCCAGCTTCATTGAGGTCATTTCACTAATGAGTGCACCGGAAAGAGTTTCCTAATCCATCTGTGAGGGTGGCAACTGAAAGAGAATTTTTTTTTTTTTTTTTTTTTTGAGACAGAGTCTCGCTTTGTTGCCTAGGCTAGAGTGAGTGCCGTGGCGTTAGCCTAGCTCACAGCAACCTCAAACTCCTGGGCTCAAGCAATCCTTCTGCCTCAGCCTCCCAAGTAGCTGGGACTACAGGCATGCGCCACCATGCCTGGCTCATTTTCCTATATATATTAGTTGGCCAATTAATTTCTTTCTATTTACAGTAGAGACCGGGTCTGGCTCTTGCTCAGGCTGGTTTTGAACTCATGACCTCGAGCAATCCGCCCGCCTCGGCCTCCCAGAGAGCTAGGATTACAGGCTTGAGCCACCGCGCCCGGCCTGAAAGAGAATTTGAAAGCTGACAGAATAGGCGAGGAAAGGCATAGGAGATTTCCACACCCAGTAAGGAAGCCTTTCCCGAAATGGAAGAAAGAAAGGAGCAAACAGAGACACCGGTAGCCCGCCCGGATCAGAGTCTGCCCCTGAGAGAAAGTACCCTGACCAGGTTCTCCCGTGGGTGGGTGGCGAGCTAGCGGCGTTCAGAAGAGCGAGGCCCGCAGTCTGTGCAGAAGACACCTGCACTCGGGTGTGTGTGGTGGCACAATTCCCAAGCAGCTCCAGATGTTAAACCAAGGAGAAGCCAGGGAGTTCCCAACGCCCCAGGTGTCCTCAGCCCACGACTGGCTGCTGTGGGAATGCGAAGCCCGGCTCCTTGTCTCAGAGCGGGACAACCAGGAGGTGTGATGTCCACCCCGGGGCTCCCAGGAGGATCAGGCTGAAGCTGGGACTTGGCCTGAAAGTGTCCCCTCGCATGGCCACCCCCTTCCCCTTCCTGCACCTCTAGTCCTGGTGCCCCTCCATCCAGGGGCCAGACCTTAAAGAGTCACCCGCAAGAGAATCCTGGTCCCAAAGGAGCCTTCTGGGGGACCCGTGCTGAGAGAGGTTGTGGGCATGGCCCGCTGGGACTCTGCCCGACCCAGGGCTGAGAGATGCAACCTCCCAGCTCTGGGTCCCTGCAGGAAGTGTTGGCAAGCACAGGGCCAGTCCTCCAAAGGCCCAGGTGCAGGGAGCCCAGGCCAAGCATCCCGTGGAAGAAGCCACATGCCGTGCCACCCCGGGAACACGACTGCAGGTCACGGCCCCCCCCTTCCTCCTCCTCTTCCTCCTCCTCCTCCTCCTCCTCCTCCTCCTGCCCCCCTCCCCCCCGACATGGTGCAGGGATCAGAGACACCTCAGACACTTGCTACCCAAAGTGCAAAGGGCATCAGTTGCTCCTCCAAACCCCCCCCCCGCCCAGCAGACCGCGTTGTCCAGCCAGCCCCCGGGCCTCCCTGGGGTGCCCAGCACAAAAGTGCAGACACCCACCGGACCCTCAATCTCAGTTTTCGGATGTTTTTGCCACTCTAAGGACCCGCAGGCCAGCTGGGCCTTCGGGCAGGACAGAGAGCCCCGGAATCCGACGTGGAGAGCTGGGTGTACGTCCCCATGAGGAGGCGGTCCCCACCTCCGCGGGCTCTCCCCTTGCGGGGCCTCAGAGAAGACACCAGGCTGGGCCCCCGCGGCACAGCGGGAGCACGTCCCCCGCAGGCCGCTTAGCGAGGGCGGCAGGCGGACGGTTGGGTTGCGCCAGACGCTGCGGCCGCCCTGCTACCGGGTTCCTGGGAGGGCGTCCTGGAACCAGCGTCCACACCAAGCCCTTGGAAGGCCCAGGCGACGGAGGAGCCCCGTCAGGCAGGGGCCGAGGACGGTGACAGGTGACAGGCCGGGCGGGAAGGAGTCAGTCAGGCAGGGGCCGAGGAGGAGACGGGCTGGGTAAGGGTTAGGGTTAGAGTCAGGGCACAAGTCACAATCGCAAAGACCTGGAAGCGACCCGAGTGCCCATCGACCCACGAGTGCGTAAATAAAATGTGGCGCGTGGACACCACGGAGTGCTATTCGGCTGTGAGGAACAGCGGTGAGAGGGCACCTCTCGTGGTTCTCCTGGCCAGAGCTGGAACCCGTTCCAGTAAGCCAAGTATCCCAAGAATGGACACACGAGCACCACGTGCTCGCGCTCACCGGCAAATTGGTACGAACCGATGGACACCTAAGTGGACACAGAGGAATCACCTTCATCGGGTGGGTGTCGGGTGGGCGTGGGGAGGGGATGGGCATACACATCCATTAGGAATGGGGTGGGTGCGCACCCACTGGGGGATGGGCGCACTTGAAGCTCTGACCCGAGGGGGGAGGCGGGGAGAGGGCGATGTACCCGACCTTAACTTTGGTGCCCCCACAATACGCTGGAACCACATGAGAGGTAAATGAATAAGAACACAGGGGGGCACGGGCAACACATGTCACCTTAATACTTGGACTGCCATCATCTGCTTGAAGAGAGAGAGAAAAGAAAATGCACTAATAGAGATAAGAGACACTTTTTAAAAATAATGAATCCAGGCCGGGCGCTGTGGCTCACGCCTGTAATCCTAGCTCTTGGGAGGCCGAGGCGGGCGGATTGCTCAAGGTCAGGAGTTCAAAACCAGCCTGAGCAAGAGCGAGACCCCGTCTCTACTATAAATAGAAAGAAATTAATTGGCCAACTGATACATATATAAAAAAATTAGCCGGGCATGGTGGTGCATGCCTGTAGTCCCAGCTACCTGGGAGGCTGAGGCAGAAGGATCACTTGAGCCCAGGAGTTTGAGGTTGCTGTGAGCTAGGCTGACGCCACGGCACTCACTCTAGCCTGGGCAACAAAGCGAGACTCTGTCTCAAAAAAAAAAAAAAAATAATGAATCCGAAGAGAAAAGTAAAAGGAGGCCTGTGGAGCAGGTCTGGGTGTGACTCCGGATCCCCCAACATCAGGTGCCACCACCAAAGATTCCTACGTGTAGCCCATAGAACCCCAAAAGCAACGGGACGAGTTCTGGTCACATACTCCCTCAAAATGACATCCTGGCCTTCTTCTGCAACTCCCTCCCCTCTCAGACTCTCAAGGTTTCCTCCAGCGTGTCGGTTCCCACAAAGCAGACTTTTGGTCTGAGACCTGACAGTTGTCCAGATGCCACGCATGCTGCCCCGTGGCGGCGGCGTCGCGGCTCGGGACAAGAGGAGGCCCCACGGTGCGGGCTGGGGCGCCAGGCACCGCGGCGGGCGCTGAGGGTGGGGGTGACCCCCAGCCCGGGCCTCCGCGGCGCTCCCAGAAAGGGGACGGAACAAGAGGCCAAAAAAAAAAAAGAAGAAGCCTACGGCACCCGGTATTCCCAGGCCCGACCCTGCTTAGCTTCCGAGATCAGACGAGATCGGGCGCGTTCGGGGTGGTGTGGCCGTGGACGGCGGAGGGCGCCCCTGCCCCGCTCAAGAAGCCGAGCCTCTCTGCGCTTCCCCGCCGCCTCCTCCCGCCCCAGGCCCCGCGGGGGCCGGGCCTGTTGAGTTTGCCGGCCGGGTCCGGCGGGCTCCGAGGGACGGGGGGCGGGGGTGACGGGCGGGGCGGGGCGGGCAGGGAGGGGCGGGCCGGGGTGGGGGGCTGTCTCTCTACACACACAGACACACAGACACACAGACACCACACACGCACCCACACACACACACTCACACTCACTCACTCACTCACTCACACTCACACAAGATGCGCCTCCACGGCTGGACCCGCCAAGGTGGAGCCCTTCCAGCCCCCCTCCTCTCCTCGCCTGGCCTCCTTCGCCTCCCCGCCCCCCACCCCCAGCGCCGCCGCCGCCGCCGCCGCCGCCGCCGCCGCCGCCAAGGACTGCGCACGCGCGGGGCGCTCGCCCTTTGACCCCAGCCAGGGGCCGCCCTCCCCCACAACCCCTTTCAGCTGTGCCCCCCGCCCTGTGGGTGGGCGGCCGCCTATTCCCCCGGGTCAGGGCTGGGGCACAGCGCATGGGGGAGGGGAGCCAGTGTATGGGGCGTGTCTCTCTCTCGGGATGTGTCCCATGGGTGGGGTGGGGTGGCTTGGTCTGTGGGGCGCTGAAGAAATCAGTCCCCTCCATCTCCTACCTCTGGAAAACGCCCAAGCCCTTGGGGAACTGCCCGCACCGCTACCGTGGGGGCCGGGACCCTCCTCTGTGTCCTCCTGTGGCCCAGTCCAAGGGGCCTGGGCCTGGCCGGGGCTGCATTGGACCCCAACCACCCTGGCGTGTGGACTCGCCAAAAATCGGCGATTAGATATTGGATTCCAGCTTCATTGAGGTCATTTCACTAATGAGTGCACCGGAAAGAGTTTCCTAATCCATCTGTGAGGGTGGCAACTGAAAGAGAATTTTTTTTTTTTTTTTTTTTTTGAGACAGAGTCTCGCTTTGTTGCCTAGGCTAGAGTGAGTGCCGTGGCGTTAGCCTAGCTCACAGCAACCTCAAACTCCTGGGCTCAAGCAATCCTTCTGCCTCAGCCTCCCAAGTAGCTGGGACTACAGGCATGCGCCACCATGCCTGGCTCATTTTCCTATATATATTAGTTGGCCAATTAATTTCTTTCTATTTACAGTAGAGACCGGGTCTGGCTCTTGCTCAGGCTGGTTTTGAACTCATGACCTCGAGCAATCCGCCCGCCTCGGCCTCCCAGAGAGCTAGGATTACAGGCTTGAGCCACCGCGCCCGGCCTGAAAGAGAATTTGAAAGCTGACAGAATAGGCGAGGAAAGGCATAGGAGATTTCCACACCCAGTAAGGAAGCCTTTCCCGAAATGGAAGAAAGAAAGGAGCAAACAGAGACACCGGTAGCCCGCCCGGATCAGAGTCTGCCCCTGAGAGAAAGTACCCTGACCAGGTTCTCCCGTGGGTGGGTGGCGAGCTAGCGGCGTTCAGAAGAGCGAGGCCCGCAGTCTGTGCAGAAGACACCTGCACTCGGGTGTGTGTGGTGGCACAATTCCCAAGCAGCTCCAGATGTTAAACCAAGGAGAAGCCAGGGAGTTCCCAACGCCCCAGGTGTCCTCAGCCCACGACTGGCTGCTGTGGGAATGCGAAGCCCGGCTCCTTGTCTCAGAGCGGGACAACCAGGAGGTGTGATGTCCACCCCGGGGCTCCCAGGAGGATCAGGCTGAAGCTGGGACTTGGCCTGAAAGTGTCCCCTCGCATGGCCACCCCCTTCCCCTTCCTGCACCTCTAGTCCTGGTGCCCCTCCATCCAGGGGCCAGACCTTAAAGAGTCACCCGCAAGAGAATCCTGGTCCCAAAGGAGCCTTCTGGGGGACCCGTGCTGAGAGAGGTTGTGGGCATGGCCCGCTGGGACTCTGCCCGACCCAGGGCTGAGAGATGCAACCTCCCAGCTCTGGGTCCCTGCAGGAAGTGTTGGCAAGCACAGGGCCAGTCCTCCAAAGGCCCAGGTGCAGGGAGCCCAGGCCAAGCATCCCGTGGAAGAAGCCACATGCCGTGCCACCCCGGGAACACGACTGCAGGTCACGGCCCCCCCTTCCTCCTCCTCTTCCTCCTCCTCCTCCTCCTCCTCCTCCTCCTGCCCCCCTCCCCCCCGACATGGTGCAGGGATCAGAGACACCTCAGACACTTGCTACCCAAAGTGCAAAGGGCATCAGTTGCTCCTCCAAACCCCCCCCCCGCCCAGCAGACCGCGTTGTCCAGCCAGCCCCCGGGCCTCCCTGGGGTGCCCAGCACAAAAGTGCAGACACCCACCGGACCCTCAATCTCAGTTTTCGGATGTTTTTGCCACTCTAAGGACCCGCAGGCCAGCTGGGCCTTCGGGCAGGACAGAGAGCCCCGGAATCCGACGTGGAGAGCTGGGTGTACGTCCCCATGAGGAGGCGGTCCCCACCTCCGCGGGCTCTCCCCTTGCGGGGCCTCAGAGAAGACACCAGGCTGGGCCCCCGCGGCACAGCGGGAGCACGTCCCCCGCAGGCCGCTTAGCGAGGGCGGCAGGCGGACGGTTGGGTTGCGCCAGACGCTGCGGCCGCCCTGCTACCGGGTTCCTGGGAGGGCGTCCTGGAACCAGCGTCCACACCAAGCCCTTGGAAGGCCCAGGCGACGGAGGAGCCCCGTCAGGCAGGGGCCGAGGACGGTGACAGGTGACAGGCCGGGCGGGAAGGAGTCAGTCAGGCAGGGGCCGAGGAGGAGACGGGCTGGGTAAGGGTTAGGGTTAGAGTCAGGGCACAAGTCACAATCGCAAAGACCTGGAAGCGACCCGAGTGCCCATCGACCCACGAGTGCGTAAATAAAATGTGGCGCGTGGACACCACGGAGTGCTATTCGGCTGTGAGGAACAGCGGTGAGAGGGCACCTCTCGTGGTTCTCCTGGCCAGAGCTGGAACCCGTTCCAGTAAGCCAAGTATCCCAAGAATGGACACACGAGCACCACGTGCTCGCGCTCACCGGCAAATTGGTACGAACCGATGGACACCTAAGTGGACACAGAGGAATCACCTTCATCGGGTGGGTGTCGGGTGGGCGTGGGGAGGGGATGGGCATACACATCCATTAGGAATGGGGTGGGTGCGCACCCACTGGGGGATGGGCGCACTTGAAGCTCTGACCCGAGGGGGGAGGCGGGGAGAGGGCGATGTACCCGACCTTAACTTTGGTGCCCCCACAATACGCTGGAACCACATGAGAGGTAAATGAATAAGAACACAGGGGGGCACGGGCAACACATGTCACCTTAATACTTGGACTGCCATCATCTGCTTGAAGAGAGAGAGAAAAGAAAATGCACTAATAGAGATAAGAGACACTTTTTAAAAATAATGAATCCAGGCCGGGCGCTGTGGCTCACGCCTGTAATCCTAGCTCTTGGGAGGCCGAGGCGGGCGGATTGCTCAAGGTCAGGAGTTCAAAACCAGCCTGAGCAAGAGCGAGACCCCGTCTCTACTATAAATAGAAAGAAATTAATTGGCCAACTGATACATATATAAAAAAATTAGCCGGGCATGGTGGTGCATGCCTGTAGTCCCAGCTACCTGGGAGGCTGAGGCAGAAGGATCACTTGAGCCCAGGAGTTTGAGGTTGCTGTGAGCTAGGCTGACGCCACGGCACTCACTCTAGCCTGGGCAACAAAGCGAGACTCTGTCTCAAAAAAAAAAAAAAAATAATGAATCCGAAGAGAAAAGTAAAAGGAGGCCTGTGGAGCAGGTCTGGGTGTGACTCCGGATCCCCCAACATCAGGTGCCACCACCAAAGATTCCTACGTGTAGCCCATAGAACCCCAAAAGCAACGGGACGAGTTCTGGTCACATACTCCCTCAAAATGACATCCTGGCCTTCTTCTGCAACTCCCTCCCCTCTCAGACTCTCAAGGTTTCCTCCAGCGTGTCGGTTCCCACAAAGCAGACTTTTGGTCTGAGACCTGACAGTTGTCCAGATGCCACGCATGCTGCCCCGTGGCGGCGGCGTCGCGGCTCGGGACAAGAGGAGGCCCCACGGTGCGGGCTGGGGCGCCAGGCACCGCGGCGGGCGCTGAGGGTGGGGGTGACCCCCAGCCCGGGCCTCCGCGGCGCTCCCAGAAAGGGGACGGAACAAGAGGCCAAAAAAAAAAAAGAAGAAGCCTACGGCACCCGGTATTCCCAGGCCCGACCCTGCTTAGCTTCCGAGATCAGACGAGATCCGGCGCGTTCGGGGTGGTGTGGCCGTGGACGGCGGAGGGCGCCCCTGCCCCGCTCAAGAAGCCGAGCCTCTCTGCGCTTCCCCGCCGCCTCCTCCCGCCCCAGGCCCCGCGGGGGCCGGGCCTGTTGAGTTTGCCGGCCGGGTCCGGCGGGCTCCGAGGGACGGGGGGCGGGGGTGACGGGCGGGGCGGGGCGGGCAGGGAGGGGCGGGCCGGGGTGGGGGGCTGTCTCTCTACACACACAGACACACAGACACACAGACACCACACACGCACCCACACACACACACTCACACTCACTCACTCACTCACTCACACTCACACAAGATGCGCCTCCACGGCTGGACCCGCCAAGGTGGAGCCCTTCCAGCCCCCCTCCTCTCCTCGCCTGGCCTCCTTCGCCTCCCCGCCCCCCACCCCCAGCGCCGCCGCCGCCGCCGCCGCCGCCGCCGCCGCCAAGGACTGCGCACGCGCGGGGCGCTCGCCCTTTGACCCCAGCCAGGGGCCGCCCTCCCCCACAACCCCTTTCAGCTGTGCCCCCCGCCCTGTGGGTGGGCGGCCGCCTATTCCCCCGGGTCAGGGCTGGGGCACAGCGCATGGGGGAGGGGAGCCAGTGTATGGGGCGTGTCTCTCTCTCGGGATGTGTCCCATGGGTGGGGTGGGGTGGCTTGGTCTGTGGGGCGCTGAAGAAATCAGTCCCCTCCATCTCCTACCTCTGGAAAACGCCCAAGCCCTTGGGGAACTGCCCGCACCGCTACCGTGGGGGCCGGGACCCTCCTCTGTGTCCTCCTGTGGCCCAGTCCAAGGGGCCTGGGCCTGGCCGGGGCTGCATTGGACCCCAACCACCCTGGCGTGTGGACTCGCCAAAAATCGGCGATTAGATATTGGATTCCAGCTTCATTGAGGTCATTTCACTAATGAGTGCACCGGAAAGAGTTTCCTAATCCATCTGTGAGGGTGGCAACTGAAAGAGAATTTTTTTTTTTTTTTTTTTTTTGAGACAGAGTCTCGCTTTGTTGCCTAGGCTAGAGTGAGTGCCGTGGCGTTAGCCTAGCTCACAGCAACCTCAAACTCCTGGGCTCAAGCAATCCTTCTGCCTCAGCCTCCCAAGTAGCTGGGACTACAGGCATGCGCCACCATGCCTGGCTCATTTTCCTATATATATTAGTTGGCCAATTAATTTCTTTCTATTTACAGTAGAGACCGGGTCTGGCTCTTGCTCAGGCTGGTTTTGAACTCATGACCTCGAGCAATCCGCCCGCCTCGGCCTCCCAGAGAGCTAGGATTACAGGCTTGAGCCACCGCGCCCGGCCTGAAAGAGAATTTGAAAGCTGACAGAATAGGCGAGGAAAGGCATAGGAGATTTCCACACCCAGTAAGGAAGCCTTTCCCGAAATGGAAGAAAGAAAGGAGCAAACAGAGACACCGGTAGCCCGCCCGGATCAGAGTCTGCCCCTGAGAGAAAGTACCCTGACCAGGTTCTCCCGTGGGTGGGTGGCGAGCTAGCGGCGTTCAGAAGAGCGAGGCCCGCAGTCTGTGCAGAAGACACCTGCACTCGGGTGTGTGTGGTGGCACAATTCCCAAGCAGCTCCAGATGTTAAACCAAGGAGAAGCCAGGGAGTTCCCAACGCCCCAGGTGTCCTCAGCCCACGACTGGCTGCTGTGGGAATGCGAAGCCCGGCTCCTTGTCTCAGAGCGGGACAACCAGGAGGTGTGATGTCCACCCCGGGGCTCCCAGGAGGATCAGGCTGAAGCTGGGACTTGGCCTGAAAGTGTCCCCTCGCATGGCCACCCCCTTCCCCTTCCTGCACCTCTAGTCCTGGTGCCCCTCCATCCAGGGGCCAGACCTTAAAGAGTCACCCGCAAGAGAATCCTGGTCCCAAAGGAGCCTTCTGGGGGACCCGTGCTGAGAGAGGTTGTGGGCATGGCCCGCTGGGACTCTGCCCGACCCAGGGCTGAGAGATGCAACCTCCCAGCTCTGGGTCCCTGCAGGAAGTGTTGGCAAGCACAGGGCCAGTCCTCCAAAGGCCCAGGTGCAGGGAGCCCAGGCCAAGCATCCCGTGGAAGAAGCCACATGCCGTGCCACCCCGGGAACACGACTGCAGGTCACGGCCCCCCCCTTCCTCCTCCTCTTCCTCCTCCTCCTCCTCCTCCTCCTCCTCCTGCCCCCCTCCCCCCCGACATGGTGCAGGGATCAGAGACACCTCAGACACTTGCTACCCAAAGTGCAAAGGGCATCAGTTGCTCCTCCAAACCCCCCCCCCCGCCCAGCAGACCGCGTTGTCCAGCCAGCCCCCGGGCCTCCCTGGGGTGCCCAGCACAAAAGTGCAGACACCCACCGGACCCTCAATCTCAGTTTTCGGATGTTTTTGCCACTCTAAGGACCCGCAGGCCAGCTGGGCCTTCGGGCAGGACAGAGAGCCCCGGAATCCGACGTGGAGAGCTGGGTGTACGTCCCCATGAGGAGGCGGTCCCCACCTCCGCGGCTCTCCCCTTGCGGGGCCTCAGAGAAGACACCAGGCTGGGCCCCCGCGGCACAGCGGGAGCACGTCCCCCGCAGGCCGCTTAGCGAGGGCGGCAGGCGGACGGTTGGGTTGCGCCAGACGCTGCGGCCGCCCTGCTACCGGGTTCCTGGGAGGGCGTCCTGGAACCAGCGTCCACACCAAGCCCTTGGAAGGCCCAGGCGACGGAGGAGCCCCGTCAGGCAGGGGCCGAGGACGGTGACAGGTGACAGGCCGGGCGGGAAGGAGTCAGTCAGGCAGGGGCCGAGGAGGAGACGGGCTGGGTAAGGGTTAGGGTTAGAGTCAGGGCACAAGTCACAATCGCAAAGACCTGGAAGCGACCCGAGTGCCCATCGACCCACGAGTGCGTAAATAAAATGTGGCGCGTGGACACCACGGAGTGCTATTCGGCTGTGAGGAACAGCGGTGAGAGGGCACCTCTCGTGGTTCTCCTGGCCAGAGCTGGAACCCGTTCCAGTAAGCCAAGTATCCCAAGAATGGACACACGAGCACCACGTGCTCGCGCTCACCGGCAAATTGGTACGAACCGATGGACACCTAAGTGGACACAGAGGAATCACCTTCATCGGGTGGGTGTCGGGTGGGCGTGGGGAGGGGATGGGCATACACATCCATTAGGAATGGGGTGGGTGCGCACCCACTGGGGGATGGGCGCACTTGAAGCTCTGACCCGAGGGGGGAGGCGGGGAGAGGGCGATGTACCCGACCTTAACTTTGGTGCCCCCACAATACGCTGGAACCACATGAGAGGTAAATGAATAAGAACACAGGGGGGCACGGGCAACACATGTCACCTTAATACTTGGACTGCCATCATCTGCTTGAAGAGAGAGAGAAAAGAAAATGCACTAATAGAGATAAGAGACACTTTTTAAAAATAATGAATCCAGGCCGGGCGCTGTGGCTCACGCCTGTAATCCTAGCTCTTGGGAGGCCGAGGCGGGCGGATTGCTCAAGGTCAGGAGTTCAAAACCAGCCTGAGCAAGAGCGAGACCCCGTCTCTACTATAAATAGAAAGAAATTAATTGGCCAACTGATACATATATAAAAAAATTAGCCGGGCATGGTGGTGCATGCCTGTAGTCCCAGCTACCTGGGAGGCTGAGGCAGAAGGATCACTTGAGCCCAGGAGTTTGAGGTTGCTGTGAGCTAGGCTGACGCCACGGCACTCACTCTAGCCTGGGCAACAAAGCGAGACTCTGTCTCAAAAAAAAAAAAAAAATAATGAATCCGAAGAGAAAAGTAAAAGGAGGCCTGTGGAGCAGGTCTGGGTGTGACTCCGGATCCCCCAACATCAGGTGCCACCACCAAAGATTCCTACGTGTAGCCCATAGAACCCCAAAAGCAACGGGACGAGTTCTGGTCACATACTCCCTCAAAATGACATCCTGGCCTTCTTCTGCAACTCCCTCCCCTCTCAGACTCTCAAGGTTTCCTCCAGCGTGTCGGTTCCCACAAAGCAGACTTTTGGTCTGAGACCTGACAGTTGTCCAGATGCCACGCATGCTGCCCCGTGGCGGCGGCGTCGCGGCTCGGGACAAGAGGAGGCCCCACGGTGCGGGCTGGGGCGCCAGGCACCGCGGCGGGCGCTGAGGGTGGGGGTGACCCCCAGCCCGGGCCTCCGCGGCGCTCCCAGAAAGGGGACGGAACAAGAGGCCAAAAAAAAAAAAGAAGAAGCCTACGGCACCCGGTATTCCCAGGCCCGACCCTGCTTAGCTTCCGAGATCAGACGAGATCGGGCGCGTTCGGGGTGGTGTGGCCGTGGACGGCGGAGGGCGCCCCTGCCCCGCTCAAGAAGCCGAGCCTCTCTGCGCTTCCCCGCCGCCTCCTCCCGCCCCAGGCCCCGCGGGGGCCGGGCCTGTTGAGTTTGCCGGCCGGGTCCGGCGGGCTCCGAGGGACGGGGGGCGGGGGTGACGGGCGGGGCGGGGCGGGCAGGGAGGGGCGGGCCGGGGTGGGGGGCTGTCTCTCTACACACACAGACACACAGACACCACACACGCACCCACACACACACACTCACACTCACTCACTCACTCACTCACACTCACACAAGATGCGCCTCCACGGCTGGACCCGCCAAGGTGGAGCCCTTCCAGCCCCCCTCCTCTCCTCGCCTGGCCTCCTTCGCCTCCCCGCCCCCCACCCCCAGCGCCGCCGCCGCCGCCGCCGCCGCCGCCGCCAAGGACTGCGCACGCGCGGGGCGCTCGCCCTTTGACCCCAGCCAGGGGCCGCCCTCCCCCACAACCCCTTTCAGCTGTGCCCCCCGCCCTGTGGGTGGGCGGCCGCCTATTCCCCCGGGTCAGGGCTGGGGCACAGCGCATGGGGGAGGGGAGCCAGTGTATGGGGCGTGTCTCTCTCTCGGGATGTGTCCCATGGGTGGGGTGGGGTGGCTTGGTCTGTGGGGCGCTGAAGAAATCAGTCCCCTCCATCTCCTACCTCTGGAAAACGCCCAAGCCCTTGGGGAACTGCCCGCACCGCTACCGTGGGGGCCGGGACCCTCCTCTGTGTCCTCCTGTGGCCCAGTCCAAGGGGCCTGGGCCTGGCCGGGGCTGCATTGGACCCCAACCACCCTGGCGTGTGGACTCGCCAAAAATCGGCGATTAGATATTGGATTCCAGCTTCATTGAGGTCATTTCACTAATGAGTGCACCGGAAAGAGTTTCCTAATCCATCTGTGAGGGTGGCAACTGAAAGAGAATTTTTTTTTTTTTTTTTTTTTTGAGACAGAGTCTCGCTTTGTTGCCTAGGCTAGAGTGAGTGCCGTGGCGTTAGCCTAGCTCACAGCAACCTCAAACTCCTGGGCTCAAGCAATCCTTCTGCCTCAGCCTCCCAAGTAGCTGGGACTACAGGCATGCGCCACCATGCCTGGCTCATTTTCCTATATATATTAGTTGGCCAATTAATTTCTTTCTATTTACAGTAGAGACCGGGTCTGGCTCTTGCTCAGGCTGGTTTTGAACTCATGACCTCGAGCAATCCGCCCGCCTCGGCCTCCCAGAGAGCTAGGATTACAGGCTTGAGCCACCGCGCCCGGCCTGAAAGAGAATTTGAAAGCTGACAGAATAGGCGAGGAAAGGCATAGGAGATTTCCACACCCAGTAAGGAAGCCTTTCCCGAAATGGAAGAAAGAAAGGAGCAAACAGAGACACCGGTAGCCCGCCCGGATCAGAGTCTGCCCCTGAGAGAAAGTACCCTGACCAGGTTCTCCCGTGGGTGGGTGGCGAGCTAGCGGCGTTCAGAAGAGCGAGGCCCGCAGTCTGTGCAGAAGACACCTGCACTCGGGTGTGTGTGGCGGCACAATTCCCAAGCAGCTCCAGATGTTAAACCAAGGAGAAGCCAGGGAGTTCCCAACGCCCCAGGTGTCCTCAGCCCACGACTGGCTGCTGTGGGAATGCGAAGCCCGGCTCCTTGTCTCAGAGCGGGACAACCAGGAGGTGTGATGTCCACCCCGGGGCTCCCAGGAGGATCAGGCTGAAGCTGGGACTTGGCCTGAAAGTGTCCCCTCGCATGGCCACCCCCTTCCCCTTCCTGCACCTCTAGTCCTGGTGCCCCTCCATCCAGGGGCCAGACCTTAAAGAGTCACCCGCAAGAGAATCCTGGTCCCAAAGGAGCCTTCTGGGGGACCCGTGCTGAGAGAGGTTGTGGGCCTGGCCCGCTGGGACTCTGCCCGACCCAGGGCTGAGAGATGCAACCTCCCAGCTCTGGGTCCCTGCAGGAAGTGTTGGCAAGCACAGGGCCAGTCCTCCAAAGGCCCAGGTGCAGGGAGCCCAGGCCAAGCATCCCGTGGAAGAAGCCACATGCCGTGCCACCCCGGGAACACGACTGCAGGTCACGGCCCCCCCCTTCCTCCTCCTCTTCCTCCTCCTCCTCCTCCTCCTCCTCCTCCTGCCCCCCTCCCCCCCGACATGGTGCAGGGATCAGAGACACCTCAGACACTTGCTACCCAAAGTGCAAAGGGCATCAGTTGCTCCTCCAAACCCCCCCCCCGCCCAGCAGACCGCGTTGTCCAGCCAGCCCCCGGGCCTCCCTGGGGTGCCCAGCACAAAAGTGCAGACACCCACCGGACCCTCAATCTCAGTTTTCGGATGTTTTTGCCACTCTAAGGACCCGCAGGCCAGCTGGGCCTTCGGGCAGGACAGAGAGCCCCGGAATCCGACGTGGAGAGCTGGGTGTACGTCCCCATGAGGAGGCGGTCCCCACCTCCGCGGCTCTCCCCTTGCGGGGCCTCAGAGAAGACACCAGGCTGGGCCCCCGCGGCACAGCGGGAGCACGTCCCCCGCAGGCCGCTTAGCGAGGGCGGCAGGCGGACGGTTGGGTTGCGCCAGACGCTGCGGCCGCCCTGCTACCGGGTTCCTGGGAGGGCGTCCTGGAACCAGCGTCCACACCAAGCCCTTGGAAGGCCCAGGCGACGGAGGAGCCCCGTCAGGCAGGGGCCGAGGACGGTGACAGGTGACAGGCCGGGCGGGAAGGAGTCAGTCAGGCAGGGGCCGAGGAGGAGACGGGCTGGGTAAGGGTTAGGGTTAGAGTCAGGGCACAAGTCACAATCGCAAAGACCTGGAAGCGACCCGAGTGCCCATCGACCCACGAGTGCGTAAATAAAATGTGGCGCGTGGACACCACGGAGTGCTATTCGGCTGTGAGGAACAGCGGTGAGAGGGCACCTCTCGTGGTTCTCCTGGCCAGAGCTGGAACCCGTTCCAGTAAGCCAAGTATCCCAAGAATGGACACACGAGCACCACGTGCTCGCGCTCACCGGCAAATTGGTACGAACCGATGGACACCTAAGTGGACACAGAGGAATCACCTTCATCGGGTGGGTGTCGGGTGGGCGTGGGGAGGGGATGGGCATACACATCCATTAGGAATGGGGTGGGTGCGCACCCACTGGGGGATGGGCGCACTTGAAGCTCTGACCCGAGGGGGGAGGCGGGGAGAGGGCGATGTACCCGACCTTAACTTTGGTGCCCCCACAATACGCTGGAACCACATGAGAGGTAAATGAATAAGAACACAGGGGGGCACGGGCAACACATGTCACCTTAATACTTGGACTGCCATCATCTGCTTGAAGAGAGAGAGAAAAGAAAATGCACTAATAGAGATAAGAGACACTTTTTAAAAATAATGAATCCAGGCCGGGCGCTGTGGCTCACGCCTGTAATCCTAGCTCTTGGGAGGCCGAGGCGGGCGGATTGCTCAAGGTCAGGAGTTCAAAACCAGCCTGAGCAAGAGCGAGACCCCGTCTCTACTATAAATAGAAAGAAATTAATTGGCCAACTGATACATATATAAAAAAATTAGCCGGGCATGGTGGTGCATGCCTGTAGTCCCAGCTACCTGGGAGGCTGAGGCAGAAGGATCACTTGAGCCCAGGAGTTTGAGGTTGCTGTGAGCTAGGCTGACGCCACGGCACTCACTCTAGCCTGGGCAACAAAGCGAGACTCTGTCTCAAAAAAAAAAAAAAAATAATGAATCCGAAGAGAAAAGTAAAAGGAGGCCTGTGGAGCAGGTCTGGGTGTGACTCCGGATCCCCCAACATCAGGTGCCACCACCAAAGATTCCTACGTGTAGCCCATAGAACCCCAAAAGCAACGGGACGAGTTCTGGTCACATACTCCCTCAAAATGACATCCTGGCCTTCTTCTGCAACTCCCTCCCCTCTCAGACTCTCAAGGTTTCCTCCAGCGTGTCGGTTCCCACAAAGCAGACTTTTGGTCTGAGACCTGACAGTTGTCCAGATGCCACGCATGCTGCCCCGTGGCGGCGGCGTCGCGGCTCGGGACAAGAGGAGGCCCCACGGTGCGGGCTGGGGCGCCAGGCACCGCGGCGGGCGCTGAGGGTGGGGGTGACCCCCAGCCCGGGCCTCCGCGGCGCTCCCAGAAAGGGGACGGAACAAGAGGCCAAAAAAAAAAAAGAAGAAGCCTACGGCACCCGGTATTCCCAGGCCCGACCCTGCTTAGCTTCCGAGATCAGACGAGATCGGGCGCGTTCGGGGTGGTGTGGCCGTGGACGGCGGAGGGCGCCCCTGCCCCGCTCAAGAAGCCGAGCCTCTCTGCGCTTCCCCGCCGCCTCCTCCCGCCCCAGGCCCCGCGGGGGCCGGGCCTGTTGAGTTTGCCGGCCGGGTCCGGCGGGCTCCGAGGGACGGGGGGCGGGGGTGACGGGCGGGGCGGGGCGGGCAGGGAGGGGCGGGCCGGGGTGGGGGGCTGTCTCTCTACACACACAGACACACAGACACACAGACACCACACACGCACCCACACACACACACTCACACTCACTCACTCACTCACTCACACTCACACAAGATGCGCCTCCACGGCTGGACCCGCCAAGGTGGAGCCCTTCCAGCCCCCCTCCTCTCCTCGCCTGGCCTCCTTCGCCTCCCCGCCCCCCACCCCCAGCGCCGCCGCCGCCGCCGCCGCCGCCGCCGCCAAGGACTGCGCACGCGCGGGGCGCTCGCCCTTTGACCCCAGCCAGGGGCCGCCCTCCCCCACAACCCCTTTCAGCTGTGCCCCCCGCCCTGTGGGTGGGCGGCCGCCTATTCCCCCGGGTCAGGGCTGGGGCACAGCGCATGGGGGAGGGGAGCCAGTGTATGGGGCGTGTCTCTCTCTCGGGATGTGTCCCATGGGTGGGGTGGGGTGGCTTGGTCTGTGGGGCGCTGAAGAAATCAGTCCCCTCCATCTCCTACCTCTGGAAAACGCCCAAGCCCTTGGGGAACTGCCCGCACCGCTACCGTGGGGGCCGGGACCCTCCTCTGTGTCCTCCTGTGGCCCAGTCCAAGGGGCCTGGGCCTGGCCGGGGCTGCATTGGACCCCAACCACCCTGGCGTGTGGACTCGCCAAAAATCGGCGATTAGATATTGGATTCCAGCTTCATTGAGGTCATTTCACTAATGAGTGCACCGGAAAGAGTTTCCTAATCCATCTGTGAGGGTGGCAACTGAAAGAGAATTTTTTTTTTTTTTTTTTTTTTGAGACAGAGTCTCGCTTTGTTGCCTAGGCTAGAGTGAGTGCCGTGGCGTTAGCCTAGCTCACAGCAACCTCAAACTCCTGGGCTCAAGCAATCCTTCTGCCTCAGCCTCCCAAGTAGCTGGGACTACAGGCATGCGCCACCATGCCTGGCTCATTTTCCTATATATATTAGTTGGCCAATTAATTTCTTTCTATTTACAGTAGAGACCGGGTCTGGCTCTTGCTCAGGCTGGTTTTGAACTCATGACCTCGAGCAATCCGCCCGCCTCGGCCTCCCAGAGAGCTAGGATTACAGGCTTGAGCCACCGCGCCCGGCCTGAAAGAGAATTTGAAAGCTGACAGAATAGGCGAGGAAAGGCATAGGAGATTTCCACACCCAGTAAGGAAGCCTTTCCCGAAATGGAAGAAAGAAAGGAGCAAACAGAGACACCGGTAGCCCGCCCGGATCAGAGTCTGCCCCTGAGAGAAAGTACCCTGACCAGGTTCTCCCGTGGGTGGGTGGCGAGCTAGCGGCGTTCAGAAGAGCGAGGCCCGCAGTCTGTGCAGAAGACACCTGCACTCGGGTGTGTGTGGCGGCACAATTCCCAAGCAGCTCCAGATGTTAAACCAAGGAGAAGCCAGGGAGTTCCCAACGCCCCAGGTGTCCTCAGCCCACGACTGGCTGCTGTGGGAATGCGAAGCCCGGCTCCTTGTCTCAGAGCGGGACAACCAGGAGGTGTGATGTCCACCCCGGGGCTCCCAGGAGGATCAGGCTGAAGCTGGGACTTGGCCTGAAAGTGTCCCCTCGCATGGCCACCCCCTTCCCCTTCCTGCACCTCTAGTCCTGGTGCCCCTCCATCCAGGGGCCAGACCTTAAAGAGTCACCCGCAAGAGAATCCTGGTCCCAAAGGAGCCTTCTGGGGGACCCGTGCTGAGAGAGGTTGTGGGCATGGCCCGCTGGGACTCTGCCCGACCCAGGGCTGAGAGATGCAACCTCCCAGCTCTGGGTCCCTGCAGGAAGTGTTGGCAAGCACAGGGCCAGTCCTCCAAAGGCCCAGGTGCAGGGAGCCCAGGCCAAGCATCCCGTGGAAGAAGCCACATGCCGTGCCACCCCGGGAACACGACTGCAGGTCACGGCCCCCCCCTTCCTCCTCCTCTTCCTCCTCCTCCTCCTCCTCCTCCTCCTCCTGCCCCCCTCCCCCCCGACATGGTGCAGGGATCAGAGACACCTCAGACACTTGCTACCCAAAGTGCAAAGGGCATCAGTTGCTCCTCCAAACCCCCCCCCGCCCAGCAGACCGCGTTGTCCAGCCAGCCCCCGGGCCTCCCTGGGGTGCCCAGCACAAAAGTGCAGACACCCACCGGACCCTCAATCTCAGTTTTCGGATGTTTTTGCCACTCTAAGGACCCGCAGGCCAGCTGGGCCTTCGGGCAGGACAGAGAGCCCCGGAATCCGACGTGGAGAGCTGGGTGTACGTCCCCATGAGGAGGCGGTCCCCACCTCCGCGGCTCTCCCCTTGCGGGGCCTCAGAGAAGACACCAGGCTGGGCCCCCGCGGCACAGCGGGAGCACGTCCCCCGCAGGCCGCTTAGCGAGGGCGGCAGGCGGACGGTTGGGTTGCGCCAGACGCTGCGGCCGCCCTGCTACCGGGTTCCTGGGAGGGCGTCCTGGAACCAGCGTCCACACCAAGCCCTTGGAAGGCCCAGGCGACGGAGGAGCCCCGTCAGGCAGGGGCCGAGGACGGTGACAGGTGACAGGCCGGGCGGGAAGGAGTCAGTCAGGCAGGGGCCGAGGAGGAGACGGGCTGGGTAAGGGTTAGGGTTAGAGTCAGGGCACAAGTCACAATCGCAAAGACCTGGAAGCGACCCGAGTGCCCATCGACCCACGAGTGCGTAAATAAAATGTGGCGCGTGGACACCACGGAGTGCTATTCGGCTGTGAGGAACAGCGGTGAGAGGGCACCTCTCGTGGTTCTCCTGGCCAGAGCTGGAACCCGTTCCAGTAAGCCAAGTATCCCAAGAATGGACACACGAGCACCACGTGCTCGCGCTCACCGGCAAATTGGTACGAACCGATGGACACCTAAGTGGACACAGAGGAATCACCTTCATCGGGTGGGTGTCGGGTGGGCGTGGGGAGGGGATGGGCATACACATCCATTAGGAATGGGGTGGGTGCGCACCCACTGGGGGATGGGCGCACTTGAAGCTCTGACCCGAGGGGGGAGGCGGGGAGAGGGCGATGTACCCGACCTTAACTTTGGTGCCCCCACAATACGCTGGAACCACATGAGAGGTAAATGAATAAGAACACAGGGGGGCACGGGCAACACATGTCACCTTAATACTTGGACTGCCATCATCTGCTTGAAGAGAGAGAGAAAAGAAAATGCACTAATAGAGATAAGAGACACTTTTTAAAAATAATGAATCCAGGCCGGGCGCTGTGGCTCACGCCTGTAATCCTAGCTCTTGGGAGGCCGAGGCGGGCGGATTGCTCAAGGTCAGGAGTTCAAAACCAGCCTGAGCAAGAGCGAGACCCCGTCTCTACTATAAATAGAAAGAAATTAATTGGCCAACTGATACATATATAAAAAAATTAGCCGGGCATGGTGGTGCATGCCTGTAGTCCCAGCTACCTGGGAGGCTGAGGCAGAAGGATCACTTGAGCCCAGGAGTTTGAGGTTGCTGTGAGCTAGGCTGACGCCACGGCACTCACTCTAGCCTGGGCAACAAAGCGAGACTCTGTCTCAAAAAAAAAAAAAAAATAATGAATCCGAAGAGAAAAGTAAAAGGAGGCCTGTGGAGCAGGTCTGGGTGTGACTCCGGATCCCCCAACATCAGGTGCCACCACCAAAGATTCCTACGTGTAGCCCATAGAACCCCAAAAGCAACGGGACGAGTTCTGGTCACATACTCCCTCAAAATGACATCCTGGCCTTCTTCTGCAACTCCCTCCCCTCTCAGACTCTCAAGGTTTCCTCCAGCGTGTCGGTTCCCACAAAGCAGACTTTTGGTCTGAGACCTGACAGTTGTCCAGATGCCACGCATGCTGCCCCGTGGCGGCGGCGTCGCGGCTCGGGACAAGAGGAGGCCCCACGGTGCGGGCTGGGGCGCCAGGCACCGCGGCGGGCGCTGAGGGTGGGGGTGACCCCCAGCCCGGGCCTCCGCGGCGCTCCCAGAAAGGGGACGGAACAAGAGGCCAAAAAAAAAAAAGAAGAAGCCTACGGCACCCGGTATTCCCAGGCCCGACCCTGCTTAGCTTCCGAGATCAGACGAGATCGGGCGCGTTCGGGGTGGTGTGGCCGTGGACGGCGGAGGGCGCCCCTGCCCCGCTCAAGAAGCCGAGCCTCTCTGCGCTTCCCCGCCGCCTCCTCCCGCCCCAGGCCCCGCGGGGGCCGGGCCTGTTGAGTTTGCCGGCCGGGTCCGGCGGGCTCCGAGGGACGGGGGGCGGGGGTGACGGGCGGGGCGGGGCGGGCAGGGAGGGGCGGGCCGGGGTGGGGGGCTGTCTCTCTACACACACAGACACACAGACACACAGACACCACACACGCACCCACACACACACACTCACACTCACTCACTCACTCACTCACACTCACACAAGATGCGCCTCCACGGCTGGACCCGCCAAGGTGGAGCCCTTCCAGCCCCCCTCCTCTCCTCGCCTGGCCTCCTTCGCCTCCCCGCCCCCCACCCCCAGCGCCGCCGCCGCCGCCGCCGCCGCCGCCGCCGCCAAGGACTGCGCACGCGCGGGGCGCTCGCCCTTTGACCCCAGCCAGGGGCCGCCCTCCCCCACAACCCCTTTCAGCTGTGCCCCCCGCCCTGTGGGTGGGCGGCCGCCTATTCCCCCGGGTCAGGGCTGGGGCACAGCGCATGGGGGAGGGGAGCCAGTGTATGGGGCGTGTCTCTCTCTCGGGATGTGTCCCATGGGTGGGGTGGGGTGGCTTGGTCTGTGGGGCGCTGAAGAAATCAGTCCCCTCCATCTCCTACCTCTGGAAAACGCCCAAGCCCTTGGGGAACTGCCCGCACCGCTACCGTGGGGGCCGGGACCCTCCTCTGTGTCCTCCTGTGGCCCAGTCCAAGGGGCCTGGGCCTGGCCGGGGCTGCATTGGACCCCAACCACCCTGGCGTGTGGACTCGCCAAAAATCGGCGATTAGATATTGGATTCCAGCTTCATTGAGGTCATTTCACTAATGAGTGCACCGGAAAGAGTTTCCTAATCCATCTGTGAGGGTGGCAACTGAAAGAGAATTTTTTTTTTTTTTTTTTTTTGAGACAGAGTCTCGCTTTGTTGCCTAGGCTAGAGTGAGTGCCGTGGCGTTAGCCTAGCTCACAGCAACCTCAAACTCCTGGGCTCAAGCAATCCTTCTGCCTCAGCCTCCCAAGTAGCTGGGACTACAGGCATGCGCCACCATGCCTGGCTCATTTTCCTATATATATTAGTTGGCCAATTAATTTCTTTCTATTTACAGTAGAGACCGGGTCTGGCTCTTGCTCAGGCTGGTTTTGAACTCATGACCTCGAGCAATCCGCCCGCCTCGGCCTCCCAGAGAGCTAGGATTACAGGCTTGAGCCACCGCGCCCGGCCTGAAAGAGAATTTGAAAGCTGACAGAATAGGCGAGGAAAGGCATAGGAGATTTCCACACCCAGTAAGGAAGCCTTTCCCGAAATGGAAGAAAGAAAGGAGCAAACAGAGACACCGGTAGCCCGCCCGGATCAGAGTCTGCCCCTGAGAGAAAGTACCCTGACCAGGTTCTCCCGTGGGTGGGTGGCGAGCTAGCGGCGTTCAGAAGAGCGAGGCCCGCAGTCTGTGCAGAAGACACCTGCACTCGGGTGTGTGTGGCGGCACAATTCCCAAGCAGCTCCAGATGTTAAACCAAGGAGAAGCCAGGGAGTTCCCAACGCCCCAGGTGTCCTCAGCCCACGACTGGCTGCTGTGGGAATGCGAAGCCCGGCTCCTTGTCTCAGAGCGGGACAACCAGGAGGTGTGATGTCCACCCCGGGGCTCCCAGGAGGATCAGGCTGAAGCTGGGACTTGGCCTGAAAGTGTCCCCTCGCATGGCCACCCCCTTCCCCTTCCTGCACCTCTAGTCCTGGTGCCCCTCCATCCAGGGGCCAGACCTTAAAGAGTCACCCGCAAGAGAATCCTGGTCCCAAAGGAGCCTTCTGGGGGACCCGTGCTGAGAGAGGTTGTGGGCATGGCCCGCTGGGACTCTGCCCGACCCAGGGCTGAGAGATGCAACCTCCCAGCTCTGGGTCCCTGCAGGAAGTGTTGGCAAGCACAGGGCCAGTCCTCCAAAGGCCCAGGTGCAGGGAGCCCAGGCCAAGCATCCCGTGGAAGAAGCCACATGCCGTGCCACCCCGGGAACACGACTGCAGGTCACGCCCCCCCCTTCCTCCTCCTCTTCCTCCTCCTCCTCCTCCTCCTCCTGCCCCCCTCCCCCCCGACATGGTGCAGGGATCAGAGACACCTCAGACACTTGCTACCCAAAGTGCAAAGGGCATCAGTTGCTCCTCCAAACCCCCCCCCCGCCCAGCAGACCGCGTTGTCCAGCCAGCCCCCGGGCCTCCCTGGGGTGCCCAGCACAAAAGTGCAGACACCCACCGGACCCTCAATCTCAGTTTTCGGATGTTTTTGCCACTCTAAGGACCCGCAGGCCAGCTGGGCCTTCGGGCAGGACAGAGAGCCCCGGAATCCGACGTGGAGAGCTGGGTGTACGTCCCCATGAGGAGGCGGTCCCCACCTCCGCGGCTCTCCCCTTGCGGGGCCTCAGAGAAGACACCAGGCTGGGCCCCCGCGGCACAGCGGGAGCACGTCCCCCGCAGGCCGCTTAGCGAGGGCGGCAGGCGGACGGTTGGGTTGCGCCAGACGCTGCGGCCGCCCTGCTACCGGGTTCCTGGGAGGGCGTCCTGGAACCAGCGTCCACACCAAGCCCTTGGAAGGCCCAGGCGACGGAGGAGCCCCGTCAGGCAGGGGCCGAGGACGGTGACAGGTGACAGGCCGGGCGGGAAGGAGTCAGTCAGGCAGGGGCCGAGGAGGAGACGGGCTGGGTAAGGGTTAGGGTTAGAGTCAGGGCACAAGTCACAATCGCAAAGACCTGGAAGCGACCCGAGTGCCCATCGACCCACGAGTGCGTAAATAAAATGTGGCGCGTGGACACCACGGAGTGCTATTCGGCTGTGAGGAACAGCGGTGAGAGGGCACCTCTCGTGGTTCTCCTGGCCAGAGCTGGAACCCGTTCCAGTAAGCCAAGTATCCCAAGAATGGACACACGAGCACCACGTGCTCGCGCTCACCGGCAAATTGGTACGAACCGATGGACACCTAAGTGGACACAGAGGAATCACCTTCATCGGGTGGGTGTCGGGTGGGCGTGGGGAGGGGATGGGCATACACATCCATTAGGAATGGGGTGGGTGCGCACCCACTGGGGGATGGGCGCACTTGAAGCTCTGACCCGAGGGGGGAGGCGGGGAGAGGGCGATGTACCCGACCTTAACTTTGGTGCCCCCACAATACGCTGGAACCACATGAGAGGTAAATGAATAAGAACACAGGGGGGCACGGGCAACACATGTCACCTTAATACTTGGACTGCCATCATCTGCTTGAAGAGAGAGAGAAAAGAAAATGCACTAATAGAGATAAGAGACACTTTTTAAAAATAATGAATCCAGGCCGGGCGCTGTGGCTCACGCCTGTAATCCTAGCTCTTGGGAGGCCGAGGCGGGCGGATTGCTCAAGGTCAGGAGTTCAAAACCAGCCTGAGCAAGAGCGAGACCCCGTCTCTACTATAAATAGAAAGAAATTAATTGGCCAACTGATACATATATAAAAAAATTAGCCGGGCATGGTGGTGCATGCCTGTAGTCCCAGCTACCTGGGAGGCTGAGGCAGAAGGATCACTTGAGCCCAGGAGTTTGAGGTTGCTGTGAGCTAGGCTGACGCCACGGCACTCACTCTAGCCTGGGCAACAAAGCGAGACTCTGTCTCAAAAAAAAAAAAAAAATAATGAATCCGAAGAGAAAAGTAAAAGGAGGCCTGTGGAGCAGGTCTGGGTGTGACTCCGGATCCCCCAACATCAGGTGCCACCACCAAAGATTCCTACGTGTAGCCCATAGAACCCCAAAAGCAACGGGACGAGTTCTGGTCACATACTCCCTCAAAATGACATCCTGGCCTTCTTCTGCAACTCCCTCCCCTCTCAGACTCTCAAGGTTTCCTCCAGCGTGTCGGTTCCCACAAAGCAGACTTTTGGTCTGAGACCTGACAGTTGTCCAGATGCCACGCATGCTGCCCCGTGGCGGCGGCGTCGCGGCTCGGGACAAGAGGAGGCCCCACGGTGCGGGCTGGGGCGCCAGGCACCGCGGCGGGCGCTGAGGGTGGGGGTGACCCCCAGCCCGGGCCTCCGCGGCGCTCCCAGAAAGGGGACGGAACAAGAGGCCAAAAAAAAAAAAGAAGAAGCCTACGGCACCCGGTATTCCCAGGCCCGACCCTGCTTAGCTTCCGAGATCAGACGAGATCGGGCGCGTTCGGGGTGGTGTGGCCGTGGACGGCGGAGGGCGCCCCTGCCCCGCTCAAGAAGCCGAGCCTCTCTGCGCTTCCCCGCCGCCTCCTCCCGCCCCAGGCCCCGCGGGGGCCGGGCCTGTTGAGTTTGCCGGCCGGGTCCGGCGGGCTCCGAGGGACGGGGGGCGGGGGTGACGGGCGGGGCGGGGCGGGCAGGGAGGGGCGGGCCGGGGTGGGGGGCTGTCTCTCTACACACACAGACACACAGACACACAGACACCACACACGCACCCACACACACACACTCACACTCACTCACTCACTCACTCACACTCACACAAGATGCGCCTCCACGGCTGGACCCGCCAAGGTGGAGCCCTTCCAGCCCCCCTCCTCTCCTCGCCTGGCCTCCTTCGCCTCCCCGCCCCCCACCCCCAGCGCCGCCGCCGCCGCCGCCGCCGCCGCCGCCGCCAAGGACTGCGCACGCGCGGGGCGCTCGCCCTTTGACCCCAGCCAGGGGCCGCCCTCCCCCACAACCCCTTTCAGCTGTGCCCCCCGCCCTGTGGGTGGGCGGCCGCCTATTCCCCCGGGTCAGGGCTGGGGCACAGCGCATGGGGGAGGGGAGCCAGTGTATGGGGCGTGTCTCTCTCTCGGGATGTGTCCCATGGGTGGGGTGGGGTGGCTTGGTCTGTGGGGCGCTGAAGAAATCAGTCCCCTCCATCTCCTACCTCTGGAAAACGCCCAAGCCCTTGGGGAACTGCCCGCACCGCTACCGTGGGGGCCGGGACCCTCCTCTGTGTCCTCCTGTGGCCCAGTCCAAGGGGCCTGGGCCTGGCCGGGGCTGCATTGGACCCCAACCACCCTGGCGTGTGGACTCGCCAAAAATCGGCGATTAGATATTGGATTCCAGCTTCATTGAGGTCATTTCACTAATGAGTGCACCGGAAAGAGTTTCCTAATCCATCTGTGAGGGTGGCAACTGAAAGAGAATTTTTTTTTTTTTTTTTGAGACAGAGTCTCGCTTTGTTGCCTAGGCTAGAGTGAGTGCCGTGGCGTTAGCCTAGCTCACAGCAACCTCAAACTCCTGGGCTCAAGCAATCCTTCTGCCTCAGCCTCCCAAGTAGCTGGGACTACAGGCATGCGCCACCATGCCTGGCTCATTTTCCTATATATATTAGTTGGCCAATTAATTTCTTTCTATTTACAGTAGAGACCGGGTCTGGCTCTTGCTCAGGCTGGTTTTGAACTCATGACCTCGAGCAATCCGCCCGCCTCGGCCTCCCAGAGAGCTAGGATTACAGGCTTGAGCCACCGCGCCCGGCCTGAAAGAGAATTTGAAAGCTGACAGAATAGGCGAGGAAAGGCATAGGAGATTTCCACACCCAGTAAGGAAGCCTTTCCCGAAATGGAAGAAAGAAAGGAGCAAACAGAGACACCGGTAGCCCGCCCGGATCAGAGTCTGCCCCTGAGAATGTACCCTGACCAGGTTCTCCCGTGGGTGGGTGGCGAGCTAGCGGCGTTCAGAAGAGCGAGGCCCGCAGTCTGTGCAGAAGACACCTGCACTCGGGTGTGTGTGGCGGCACAATTCCCAAGCAGCTCCAGATGTTAAACCAAGGAGAAGCCAGGGAGTTCCCAACGCCCCAGGTGTCCTCAGCCCACGACTGGCTGCTGTGGGAATGCGAAGCCCGGCTCCTTGTCTCAGAGCGGGACAACCAGGAGGTGTGATGTCCACCCCGGGGCTCCCAGGAGGATCAGGCTGAAGCTGGGACTTGGCCTGAAAGTGTCCCCTCGCATGGCCACCCCCTTCCCCTTCCTGCACCTCTAGTCCTGGTGCCCCTCCATCCAGGGGCCAGACCTTAAAGAGTCACCCGCAAGAGAATCCTGGTCCCAAAGGAGCCTTCTGGGGGACCCGTGCTGAGAGAGGTTGTGGGCATGGCCCGCTGGGACTCTGCCCGACCCAGGGCTGAGAGATGCAACCTCCCAGCTCTGGGTCCCTGCAGGAAGTGTTGGCAAGCACAGGGCCAGTCCTCCAAAGGCCCAGGTGCAGGGAGCCCAGGCCAAGCATCCCGTGGAAGAAGCCACATGCCGTGCCACCCCGGGAACACGACTGCAGGTCACGGCCCCCCCCTTCCTCCTCCTCTTCCTCCTCCTCCTCCTCCTCCTCCTCCTCCTGCCCCCCTCCCCCCCGACATGGTGCAGGGATCAGAGACACCTCAGACACTTGCTACCCAAAGTGCAAAGGGCATCAGTTGCTCCTCCAAACCCCCCCCCGCCCAGCAGACCGCGTTGTCCAGCCAGCCCCCGGGCCTCCCTGGGGTGCCCAGCACAAAAGTGCAGACACCCACCGGACCCTCAATCTCAGTTTTCGGATGTTTTTGCCACTCTAAGGACCCGCAGGCCAGCTGGGCCTTCGGGCAGGACAGAGAGCCCCGGAATCCGACGTGGAGAGCTGGGTGTACGTCCCCATGAGGAGGCGGTCCCCACCTCCGCGGCTCTCCCCTTGCGGGGCCTCAGAGAAGACACCAGGCTGGGCCCCCGCGGCACAGCGGGAGCACGTCCCCCGCAGGCCGCTTAGCGAGGGCGGCAGGCGGACGGTTGGGTTGCGCCAGACGCTGCGGCCGCCCTGCTACCGGGTTCCTGGGAGGGCGTCCTGGAACCAGCGTCCACACCAAGCCCTTGGAAGGCCCAGGCGACGGAGGAGCCCCGTCAGGCAGGGGCCGAGGACGGTGACAGGTGACAGGCCGGGCGGGAAGGAGTCAGTCAGGCAGGGGCCGAGGAGGAGACGGGCTGGGTAAGGGTTAGGGTTAGAGTCAGGGCACAAGTCACAATCGCAAAGACCTGGAAGCGACCCGAGTGCCCATCGACCCACGAGTGCGTAAATAAAATGTGGCGCGTGGACACCACGGAGTGCTATTCGGCTGTGAGGAACAGCGGTGAGAGGGCACCTCTCGTGGTTCTCCTGGCCAGAGCTGGAACCCGTTCCAGTAAGCCAAGTATCCCAAGAATGGACACACGAGCACCACGTGCTCGCGCTCACCAGCAAATTGGTACGAACCGATGGACACCTAAGTGGACACAGAGGAATCACCTTCATCGGGTGGGTGTCGGGTGGGCGTGGGGAGGGGATGGGCATACACATCCATTAGGAATGGGGTGGGTGCGCACCCACTGGGGGATGGGCGCACTTGAAGCTCTGACCCGAGGGGGGAGGCGGGGAGAGGGCGATGTACCCGACCTTAACTTTGGTGCCCCCACAATACGCTGGAACCACATGAGAGGTAAATGAATAAGAACACAGGGGGGCACGGGCAACACATGTCACCTTAATACTTGGACTGCCATCATCTGCTTGAAGAGAGAGAGAAAAGAAAATGCACTAATAGAGATAAGAGACACTTTTTAAAAATAATGAATCCAGGCCGGGCGCTGTGGCTCACGCCTGTAATCCTAGCTCTTGGGAGGCCGAGGCGGGCGGATTGCTCAAGGTCAGGAGTTCAAAACCAGCCTGAGCAAGAGCGAGACCCCGTCTCTACTATAAATAGAAAGAAATTAATTGGCCAACTGATACATATATAAAAAAATTAGCCGGGCATGGTGGTGCATGCCTGTAGTCCCAGCTACCTGGGAGGCTGAGGCAGAAGGATCACTTGAGCCCAGGAGTTTGAGGTTGCTGTGAGCTAGGCTGACGCCACGGCACTCACTCTAGCCTGGGCAACAAAGCGAGACTCTGTCTCAAAAAAAAAAAAAAAATAATGAATCCGAAGAGAAAAGTAAAAGGAGGCCTGTGGAGCAGGTCTGGGTGTGACTCCGGATCCCCCAACATCAGGTGCCACCACCAAAGATTCCTACGTGTAGCCCATAGAACCCCAAAAGCAACGGGACGAGTTCTGGTCACATACTCCCTCAAAATGACATCCTGGCCTTCTTCTGCAACTCCCTCCCCTCTCAGACTCTCAAGGTTTCCTCCAGCGTGTCGGTTCCCACAAAGCAGACTTTTGGTCTGAGACCTGACAGTTGTCCAGATGCCACGCATGCTGCCCCGTGGCGGCGGCGTCGCGGCTCGGGACAAGAGGAGGCCCCACGGTGCGGGCTGGGGCGCCAGGCACCGCGGCGGGCGCTGAGGGTGGGGGTGACCCCCAGCCCGGGCCTCCGCGGCGCTCCCAGAAAGGGGACGGAACAAGAGGCCAAAAAAAAAAAAGAAGAAGCCTACGGCACCCGGTATTCCCAGGCCCGACCCTGCTTAGCTTCCGAGATCAGACGAGATCGGGCGCGTTCGGGGTGGTGTGGCCGTGGACGGCGGAGGGCGCCCCTGCCCCGCTCAAGAAGCCGAGCCTCTCTGCGCTTCCCCGCCGCCTCCTCCCGCCCCAGGCCCCGCGGGGGCCGGGCCTGTTGAGTTTGCCGGCCGGGTCCGGCGGGCTCCGAGGGACGGGGGGCGGGGGTGACGGGCGGGGCGGGGCGGGCAGGGAGGGGCGGGCCGGGGTGGGGGGCTGTCTCTCTACACACACAGACACACAGACACACAGACACCACACACGCACCCACACACACACACTCACACTCACTCACTCACTCACTCACACTCACACAAGATGCGCCTCCACGGCTGGACCCGCCAAGGTGGAGCCCTTCCAGCCCCCCTCCTCTCCTCGCCTGGCCTCCTTCGCCTCCCCGCCCCCCACCCCCAGCGCCGCCGCCGCCGCCGCCGCCGCCGCCAAGGACTGCGCACGCGCGGGGCGCTCGCCCTTTGACCCCAGCCAGGGGCCGCCCTCCCCCACAACCCCTTTCAGCTGTGCCCCCCGCCCTGTGGGTGGGCGGCCGCCTATTCCCCCGGGTCAGGGCTGGGGCACAGCGCATGGGGGAGGGGAGCCAGTGTATGGGGCGTGTCTCTCTCTCGGGATGTGTCCCATGGGTGGGGTGGGGTGGCTTGGTCTGTGGGGCGCTGAAGAAATCAGTCCCCTCCATCTCCTACCTCTGGAAAACGCCCAAGCCCTTGGGGAACTGCCCGCACCGCTACCGTGGGGGCCGGGACCCTCCTCTGTGTCCTCCTGTGGCCCAGTCCAAGGGGCCTGGGCCTGGCCGGGGCTGCATTGGACCCCAACCACCCTGGCGTGTGGACTCGCCAAAAATCGGCGATTAGATATTGGATTCCAGCTTCATTGAGGTCATTTCACTAATGAGTGCACCGGAAAGAGTTTCCTAATCCATCTGTGAGGGTGGCAACTGAAAGAGAATTTTTTTTTTTTTTTTTGAGACAGAGTCTCGCTTTGTTGCCTAGGCTAGAGTGAGTGCCGTGGCGTTAGCCTAGCTCACAGCAACCTCAAACTCCTGGGCTCAAGCAATCCTTCTGCCTCAGCCTCCCAAGTAGCTGGGACTACAGGCATGCGCCACCATGCCTGGCTCATTTTCCTATATATATTAGTTGGCCAATTAATTTCTTTCTATTTACAGTAGAGACCGGGTCTGGCTCTTGCTCAGGCTGGTTTTGAACTCATGACCTCGAGCAATCCGCCCGCCTCGGCCTCCCAGAGAGCTAGGATTACAGGCTTGAGCCACCGCGCCCGGCCTGAAAGAGAATTTGAAAGCTGACAGAATAGGCGAGGAAAGGCATAGGAGATTTCCACACCCAGTAAGGAAGCCTTTCCCGAAATGGAAGAAAGAAAGGAGCAAACAGAGACACCGGTAGCCCGCCCGGATCAGAGTCTGCCCCTGAGAATGTACCCTGACCAGGTTCTCCCGTGGGTGGGTGGCGAGCTAGCGGCGTTCAGAAGAGCGAGGCCCGCAGTCTGTGCAGAAGACACCTGCACTCGGGTGTGTGTGGCGGCACAATTCCCAAGCAGCTCCAGATGTTAAACCAAGGAGAAGCCAGGGAGTTCCCAACGCCCCAGGTGTCCTCAGCCCACGACTGGCTGCTGTGGGAATGCGAAGCCCGGCTCCTTGTCTCAGAGCGGGACAACCAGGAGGTGTGATGTCCACCCCGGGGCTCCCAGGAGGATCAGGCTGAAGCTGGGACTTGGCCTGAAAGTGTCCCCTCGCATGGCCACCCCCTTCCCCTTCCTGCACCTCTAGTCCTGGTGCCCCTCCATCCAGGGGCCAGACCTTAAAGAGTCACCCGCAAGAGAATCCTGGTCCCAAAGGAGCCTTCTGGGGGACCCGTGCTGAGAGAGGTTGTGGGCATGGCCCGCTGGGACTCTGCCCGACCCAGGGCTGAGAGATGCAACCTCCCAGCTCTGGGTCCCTGCAGGAAGTGTTGGCAAGCACAGGGCCAGTCCTCCAAAGGCCCAGGTGCAGGGAGCCCAGGCCAAGCATCCCGTGGAAGAAGCCACATGCCGTGCCACCCCGGGAACACGACTGCAGGTCACGGCCCCCCCCTTCCTCCTCCTCTTCCTCCTCCTCCTCCTCCTCCTCCTCCTCCTGCCCCCCTCCCCCCCGACATGGTGCAGGGATCAGAGACACCTCAGACACTTGCTACCCAAAGTGCAAAGGGCATCAGTTGCTCCTCCAAACCCCCCCCCGCCCAGCAGACCGCGTTGTCCAGCCAGCCCCCGGGCCTCCCTGGGGTGCCCAGCACAAAAGTGCAGACACCCACCGGACCCTCAATCTCAGTTTTCGGATGTTTTTGCCACTCTAAGGACCCGCAGGCCAGCTGGGCCTTCGGGCAGGACAGAGAGCCCCGGAATCCGACGTGGAGAGCTGGGTGTACGTCCCCATGAGGAGGCGGTCCCCACCTCCGCGGCTCTCCCCTTGCGGGGCCTCAGAGAAGACACCAGGCTGGGCCCCCGCGGCACAGCGGGAGCACGTCCCCCGCAGGCCGCTTAGCGAGGGCGGCAGGCGGACGGTTGGGTTGCGCCAGACGCTGCGGCCGCCCTGCTACCGGGTTCCTGGGAGGGCGTCCTGGAACCAGCGTCCACACCAAGCCCTTGGAAGGCCCAGGCGACGGAGGAGCCCCGTCAGGCAGGGGCCGAGGACGGTGACAGGTGACAGGCCGGGCGGGAAGGAGTCAGTCAGGCAGGGGCCGAGGAGGAGACGGGCTGGGTAAGGGTTAGGGTTAGAGTCAGGGCACAAGTCACAATCGCAAAGACCTGGAAGCGACCCGAGTGCCCATCGACCCACGAGTGCGTAAATAAAATGTGGCGCGTGGACACCACGGAGTGCTATTCGGCTGTGAGGAACAGCGGTGAGAGGGCACCTCTCGTGGTTCTCCTGGCCAGAGCTGGAACCCGTTCCAGTAAGCCAAGTATCCCAAGAATGGACACACGAGCACCACGTGCTCGCGCTCACCAGCAAATTGGTACGAACCGATGGACACCTAAGTGGACACAGAGGAATCACCTTCATCGGGTGGGTGTCGGGTGGGCGTGGGGAGGGGATGGGCATACACATCCATTAGGAATGGGGTGGGTGCGCACCCACTGGGGGATGGGCGCACTTGAAGCTCTGACCCGAGGGGGGAGGCGGGGAGAGGGCGATGTACCCGACCTTAACTTTGGTGCCCCCACAATACGCTGGAACCACATGAGAGGTAAATGAATAAGAACACAGGGGGGCACGGGCAACACATGTCACCTTAATACTTGGACTGCCATCATCTGCTTGAAGAGAGAGAGAAAAGAAAATGCACTAATAGAGATAAGAGACACTTTTTAAAAATAATGAATCCAGGCCGGGCGCTGTGGCTCACGCCTGTAATCCTAGCTCTTGGGAGGCCGAGGCGGGCGGATTGCTCAAGGTCAGGAGTTCAAAACCAGCCTGAGCAAGAGCGAGACCCCGTCTCTACTATAAATAGAAAGAAATTAATTGGCCAACTGATACATATATAAAAAAATTAGCCGGGCATGGTGGTGCATGCCTGTAGTCCCAGCTACCTGGGAGGCTGAGGCAGAAGGATCACTTGAGCCCAGGAGTTTGAGGTTGCTGTGAGCTAGGCTGACGCCACGGCACTCACTCTAGCCTGGGCAACAAAGCGAGACTCTGTCTCAAAAAAAAAAAAAAAATAATGAATCCGAAGAGAAAAGTAAAAGGAGGCCTGTGGAGCAGGTCTGGGTGTGACTCCGGATCCCCCAACATCAGGTGCCACCACCAAAGATTCCTACGTGTAGCCCATAGAACCCCAAAAGCAACGGGACGAGTTCTGGTCACATACTCCCTCAAAATGACATCCTGGCCTTCTTCTGCAACTCCCTCCCCTCTCAGACTCTCAAGGTTTCCTCCAGCGTGTCGGTTCCCACAAAGCAGACTTTTGGTCTGAGACCTGACAGTTGTCCAGATGCCACGCATGCTGCCCCGTGGCGGCGGCGTCGCGGCTCGGGACAAGAGGAGGCCCCACGGTGCGGGCTGGGGCGCCAGGCACCGCGGCGGGCGCTGAGGGTGGGGGTGACCCCCAGCCCGGGCCTCCACGGCGCTCCCAGAAAGGGGACGGAACAAGAGGCCAAAAAAAAAAAAGAAGAAGCCTACGGCACCCGGTATTCCCAGGCCCGACCCTGCTTAGCTTCCGAGATCAGACGAGATCGGGCGCGTTCGGGGTGGTGTGGCCGTGGACGGCGGAGGGCGCCCCTGCCCCGCTCAAGAAGCCGAGCCTCTCTGCGCTTCCCCGCCGCCTCCTCCCGCCCCAGGCCCCGCGGGGGCCGGGCCTGTTGAGTTTGCCGGCCGGGTCCGGCGGGCTCCGAGGGACGGGGGGCGGGGGTGACGGGCGGGGCGGGGCGGGCAGGGAGGGGCGGGCCGGGGTGGGGGGCTGTCTCTCTACACACACAGACACACAGACACACAGACACCACACACGCACCCACACACACACACTCACACTCACTCACTCACTCACTCACTCACACTCACACAAGATGCGCCTCCACGGCTGGACCCGCCAAGGTGGAGCCCTTCCAGCCCCCCTCCTCTCCTCGCCTGGCCTCCTTCGCCTCCCCGCCCCCCACCCCCAGCGCCGCCGCCGCCGCCGCCGCCGCCGCCGCCAAGGACTGCGCACGCGCGGGGCGCTCGCCCTTTGACCCCAGCCAGGGGCCGCCCTCCCCCACAACCCCTTTCAGCTGTGCCCCCCGCCCTGTGGGTGGGCGGCCGCCTATTCCCCCGGGTCAGGGCTGGGGCACAGCGCATGGGGGAGGGGAGCCAGTGTATGGGGCGTGTCTCTCTCTCGGGATGTGTCCCATGGGTGGGGTGGGGTGGCTTGGTCTGTGGGGCGCTGAAGAAATCAGTCCCCTCCATCTCCTACCTCTGGAAAACGCCCAAGCCCTTGGGGAACTGCCCGCACCGCTACCGTGGGGGCCGGGACCCTCCTCTGTGTCCTCCTGTGGCCCAGTCCAAGGGGCCTGGGCCTGGCCGGGGCTGCATTGGACCCCAACCACCCTGGCGTGTGGACTCGCCAAAAATCGGCGATTAGATATTGGATTCCAGCTTCATTGAGGTCATTTCACTAATGAGTGCACCGGAAAGAGTTTCCTAATCCATCTGTGAGGGTGGCAACTGAAAGAGAATTTTTTTTTTTTTTTTTTTTTGAGACAGAGTCTCGCTTTGTTGCCTAGGCTAGAGTGAGTGCCGTGGCGTTAGCCTAGCTCACAGCAACCTCAAACTCCTGGGCTCAAGCAATCCTTCTGCCTCAGCCTCCCAAGTAGCTGGGACTACAGGCATGCGCCACCATGCCTGGCTCATTTTCCTATATATATTAGTTGGCCAATTAATTTCTTTCTATTTACAGTAGAGACCGGGTCTGGCTCTTGCTCAGGCTGGTTTTGAACTCATGACCTCGAGCAATCCGCCCGCCTCGGCCTCCCAGAGAGCTAGGATTACAGGCTTGAGCCACCGCGCCCGGCCTGAAAGAGAATTTGAAAGCTGACAGAATAGGCGAGGAAAGGCATAGGAGATTTCCACACCCAGTAAGGAAGCCTTTCCCGAAATGGAAGAAAGAAAGGAGCAAACAGAGACACCGGTAGCCCGCCCGGATCAGAGTCTGCCCCTGAGAGAAAGTACCCTGACCAGGTTCTCCCGTGGGTGGGTGGCGAGCTAGCGGCGTTCAGAAGAGCCAGGCCCGCAGTCTGTGCAGAAGACACCTGCACTCGGGTGTGTGTGGCGGCACAATTCCCAAGCAGCTCCAGATGTTAAACCAAGGAGAAGCCAGGGAGTTCCCAACGCCCCAGGTGTCCTCAGCCCACGACTGGCTGCTGTGGGAATGCGAAGCCCGGCTCCTTGTCTCAGAGCGGGACAACCAGGAGGTGTGATGTCCACCCCGGGGCTCCCAGGAGGATCAGGCTGAAGCTGGGACTTGGCCTGAAAGTGTCCCCTCGCATGGCCACCCCCTTCCCCTTCCTGCACCTCTAGTCCTGGTGCCCCTCCATCCAGGGGCCAGACCTTAAAGAGTCACCCGCAAGAGAATCCTGGTCCCAAAGGAGCCTTCTGGGGGACCCGTGCTGAGAGAGGTTGTGGGCATGGCCCGCTGGGACTCTGCCCGACCCAGGGCTGAGAGATGCAACCTCCCAGCTCTGGGTCCCTGCAGGAAGTGTTGGCAAGCACAGGGCCAGTCCTCCAAAGGCCCAGGTGCAGGGAGCCCAGGCCAAGCATCCCGTGGAAGAAGCCACATGCCGTGCCACCCCGGGAACACGACTGCAGGTCACGGCCCCCCCCTTCCTCCTCCTCTTCCTCCTCCTCCTCCTCCTCCTCCTCCTCCTGCCCCCCTCCCCCCCGACATGGTGCAGGGATCAGAGACACCTCAGACACTTGCTACCCAAAGTGCAAAGGGCATCAGTTGCTCCTCCAAACCCCCCCCCCGCCCAGCAGACCGCGTTGTCCAGCCAGCCCCCGGGCCTCCCTGGGGTGCCCAGCACAAAAGTGCAGACACCCACCGGACCCTCAATCTCAGTTTTCGGATGTTTTTGCCACTCTAAGGACCCGCAGGCCAGCTGGGCCTTCGGGCAGGACAGAGAGCCCCGGAATCCGACGTGGAGAGCTGGGTGTACGTCCCCATGAGGAGGCGGTCCCCACCTCCGCGGCTCTCCCCTTGCGGGGCCTCAGAGAAGACACCAGGCTGGGCCCCCGCGGCACAGCGGGAGCACGTCCCCCGCAGGCCGCTTAGCGAGGGCGGCAGGCGGACGGTTGGGTTGCGCCAGACGCTGCGGCCGCCCTGCTACCGGGTTCCTGGGAGGGCGTCCTGGAACCAGCGTCCACACCAAGCCCTTGGAAGGCCCAGGCGACGGAGGAGCCCCGTCAGGCAGGGGCCGAGGACGGTGACAGGTGACAGGCCGGGCGGGAAGGAGTCAGTCAGGCAGGGGCCGAGGAGGAGACGGGCTGGGTAAGGGTTAGGGTTAGAGTCAGGGCACAAGTCACAATCGCAAAGACCTGGAAGCGACCCGAGTGCCCATCGACCCACGAGTGCGTAAATAAAATGTGGCGCGTGGACACCACGGAGTGCTATTCGGCTGTGAGGAACAGCGGTGAGAGGGCACCTCTCGTGGTTCTCCTGGCCAGAGCTGGAACCCGTTCCAGTAAGCCAAGTATCCCAAGAATGGACACACGAGCACCACGTGCTCGCGCTCACCAGCAAATTGGTACGAACCGATGGACACCTAAGTGGACACAGAGGAATCACCTTCATCGGGTGGGTGTCGGGTGGGCGTGGGGAGGGGATGGGCATACACATCCATTAGGAATGGGGTGGGTGCGCACCCACTGGGGGATGGGCGCACTTGAAGCTCTGACCCGAGGGGGGAGGCGGGGAGAGGGCGATGTACCCGACCTTAACTTTGGTGCCCCCACAATACGCTGGAACCACATGAGAGGTAAATGAATAAGAACACAGGGGGGCACGGGCAACACATGTCACCTTAATACTTGGACTGCCATCATCTGCTTGAAGAGAGAGAGAAAAGAAAATGCACTAATAGAGATAAGAGACACTTTTTAAAAATAATGAATCCAGGCCGGGCGCTGTGGCTCACGCCTGTAATCCTAGCTCTTGGGAGGCCGAGGCGGGCGGATTGCTCAAGGTCAGGAGTTCAAAACCAGCCTGAGCAAGAGCGAGACCCCGTCTCTACTATAAATAGAAAGAAATTAATTGGCCAACTGATACATATATAAAAAAATTAGCCGGGCATGGTGGTGCATGCCTGTAGTCCCAGCTACCTGGGAGGCTGAGGCAGAAGGATCACTTGAGCCCAGGAGTTTGAGGTTGCTGTGAGCTAGGCTGACGCCACGGCACTCACTCTAGCCTGGGCAACAAAGCGAGACTCTGTCTCAAAAAAAAAAAAAAAATAATGAATCCGAAGAGAAAAGTAAAAGGAGGCCTGTGGAGCAGGTCTGGGTGTGACTCCGGATCCCCCAACATCAGGTGCCACCACCAAAGATTCCTACGTGTAGCCCATAGAACCCCAAAAGCAACGGGACGAGTTCTGGTCACATACTCCCTCAAAATGACATCCTGGCCTTCTTCTGCAACTCCCTCCCCTCTCAGACTCTCAAGGTTTCCTCCAGCGTGTCGGTTCCCACAAAGCAGACTTTTGGTCTGAGACCTGACAGTTGTCCAGATGCCACGCATGCTGCCCCGTGGCGGCGGCGTCGCGGCTCGGGACAAGAGGAGGCCCCACGGTGCGGGCTGGGGCGCCAGGCACCGCGGCGGGCGCTGAGGGTGGGGGTGACCCCCAGCCCGGGCCTCCGCGGCGCTCCCAGAAAGGGGACGGAACAAGAGGCCAAAAAAAAAAAAGAAGAAGCCTACGGCACCCGGTATTCCCAGGCCCGACCCTGCTTAGCTTCCGAGATCAGACGAGATCGGGCGCGTTCGGGGTGGTGTGGCCGTGGACGGCGGAGGGCGCCCCTGCCCCGCTCAAGAAGCCGAGCCTCTCTGCGCTTCCCCGCCGCCTCCTCCCGCCCCAGGCCCCGCGGGGGCCGGGCCTGTTGAGTTTGCCGGCCGGGTCCGGCGGGCTCCGAGGGACGGGGGGCGGGGGTGACGGGCGGGGCGGGGCGGGCAGGGAGGGGCGGGCCGGGGTGGGGGGCTGTCTCTCTACACACACAGACACACAGACACACAGACACCACACACGCACCCACACACACACACACTCACTCACTCACTCACTCACACTCACACAAGATGCGCCTCCACGGCTGGACCCGCCAAGGTGGAGCCCTTCCAGCCCCCCTCCTCTCCTCGCCTGGCCTCCTTCGCCTCCCCGCCCCCCCCCACCAGCGCCGCCGCCGCCAAGGACTGCGCACGCGCGGGGCGCTCGCCCTTTGACCCCAGCCAGGGGCCGCCCTCCCCCACAACCCCTTTCAGCTGTGCCCCCCGCCCTGTGGGTGGGCGGCCGCCTATTCCCCCGGGTCAGGGCTGGGGCACAGCGCATGGGGGAGGGGAGCCAGTGTATGGGGCGTGTCTCTCTCTCGGGATGTGTCCCATGGGTGGGGTGGGGTGGCTTGGTCTGTGGGGCGCTGAAGAAATCAGTCCCCTCCATCTCCTACCTCTGGAAAACGCCCAAGCCCTTGGGGAACTGCCCGCACCGCTACCGTGGGGGCCGGGACCCTCCTCTGTGTCCTCCTGTGGCCCAGTCCAAGGGGCCTGGGCCTGGCCGGGGCTGCATTGGACCCCAACCACCCTGGCGTGTGGACTCGCCAAAAATCGGCGATTAGATATTGGATTCCAGCTTCATTGAGGTCATTTCACTAATGAGTGCACCGGAAAGAGTTTCCTAATCCATCTGTGAGGGTGGCAACTGAAAGAGAATTTTTTTTTTTTTTTTTGAGACAGAGTCTCGCTTTGTTGCCTAGGCTAGAGTGAGTGCCGTGGCGTTAGCCTAGCTCACAGCAACCTCAAACTCCTGGGCTCAAGCAATCCTTCTGCCTCAGCCTCCCAAGTAGCTGGGACTACAGGCATGCGCCACCATGCCTGGCTCATTTTCCTATATATATTAGTTGGCCAATTAATTTCTTTCTATTTACAGTAGAGACCGGGTCTGGCTCTTGCTCAGGCTGGTTTTGAACTCATGACCTCGAGCAATCCGCCCGCCTCGGCCTCCCAGAGAGCTAGGATTACAGGCTTGAGCCACCGCGCCCGGCCTGAAAGAGAATTTGAAAGCTGACAGAATAGGCGAGGAAAGGCATAGGAGATTTCCACACCCAGTAAGGAAGCCTTTCCCGAAATGGAAGAAAGAAAGGAGCAAACAGAGACACCGGTAGCCCGCCCGGATCAGAGTCTGCCCCTGAGAATGTACCCTGACCAGGTTCTCCCGTGGGTGGGTGGCGAGCTAGCGGCGTTCAGAAGAGCGAGGCCCGCAGTCTGTGCAGAAGACACCTGCACTCGGGTGTGTGTGGCGGCACAATTCCCAAGCAGCTCCAGATGTTAAACCAAGGAGAAGCCAGGGAGTTCCCAACGCCCCAGGTGTCCTCAGCCCACGACTGGCTGCTGTGGGAATGCGAAGCCCGGCTCCTTGTCTCAGAGCGGGACAACCAGGAGGTGTGATGTCCACCCCGGGGCTCCCAGGAGGATCAGGCTGAAGCTGGGACTTGGCCTGAAAGTGTCCCCTCGCATGGCCACCCCCTTCCCCTTCCTGCACCTCTAGTCCTGGTGCCCCTCCATCCAGGGGCCAGACCTTAAAGAGTCACCCGCAAGAGAATCCTGGTCCCAAAGGAGCCTTCTGGGGGACCCGTGCTGAGAGAGGTTGTGGGCATGGCCCGCTGGGACTCTGCCCGACCCAGGGCTGAGAGATGCAACCTCCCAGCTCTGGGTCCCTGCAGGAAGTGTTGGCAAGCACAGGGCCAGTCCTCCAAAGGCCCAGGTGCAGGGAGCCCAGGCCAAGCATCCCGTGGAAGAAGCCACATGCCGTGCCACCCCGGGAACACGACTGCAGGTCACGGCCCCCCCCTTCCTCCTCCTCTTCCTCCTCCTCCTCCTCCTCCTCCTCCTCCTGCCCCCCTCCCCCCCGACATGGTGCAGGGATCAGAGACACCTCAGACACTTGCTACCCAAAGTGCAAAGGGCATCAGTTGCTCCTCCAAACCCCCCCCCGCCCAGCAGACCGCGTTGTCCAGCCAGCCCCCGGGCCTCCCTGGGGTGCCCAGCACAAAAGTGCAGACACCCACCGGACCCTCAATCTCAGTTTTCGGATGTTTTTGCCACTCTAAGGACCCGCAGGCCAGCTGGGCCTTCGGGCAGGACAGAGAGCCCCGGAATCCGACGTGGAGAGCTGGGTGTACGTCCCCATGAGGAGGCGGTCCCCACCTCCGCGGCTCTCCCCTTGCGGGGCCTCAGAGAAGACACCAGGCTGGGCCCCCGCGGCACAGCGGGAGCACGTCCCCCGCAGGCCGCTTAGCGAGGGCGGCAGGCGGACGGTTGGGTTGCGCCAGACGCTGCGGCCGCCCTGCTACCGGGTTCCTGGGAGGGCGTCCTGGAACCAGCGTCCACACCAAGCCCTTGGAAGGCCCAGGCGACGGAGGAGCCCCGTCAGGCAGGGGCCGAGGACGGTGACAGGTGACAGGCCGGGCGGGAAGGAGTCAGTCAGGCAGGGGCCGAGGAGGAGACGGGCTGGGTAAGGGTTAGGGTTAGAGTCAGGGCACAAGTCACAATCGCAAAGACCTGGAAGCGACCCGAGTGCCCATCGACCCACGAGTGCGTAAATAAAATGTGGCGCGTGGACACCACGGAGTGCTATTCGGCTGTGAGGAGCAGCGGTGAGAGGGCACCTCTCGTGGTTCTCCTGGCCAGAGCTGGAACCCGTTCCAGTAAGCCAAGTATCCCAAGAATGGACACACGAGCACCACGTGCTCGCGCTCACCAGCAAATTGGTACGAACCGATGGACACCTAAGTGGACACAGAGGAATCACCTTCATCGGGTGGGTGTCGGGTGGGCGTGGGGAGGGGATGGGCATACACATCCATTAGGAATGGGGTGGGTGCGCACCCACTGGGGGATGGGCGCACTTGAAGCTCTGACCCGAGGGGGGAGGCGGGGAGAGGGCGATGTACCCGACCTTAACTTTGGTGCCCCCACAATACGCTGGAACCACATGAGAGGTAAATGAATAAGAACACAGGGGGGCACGGGCAACACATGTCACCTTAATACTTGGACTGCCATCATCTGCTTGAAGAGAGAGAGAAAAGAAAATGCACTAATAGAGATAAGAGACACTTTTTAAAAATAATGAATCCAGGCCGGGCGCTGTGGCTCACGCCTGTAATCCTAGCTCTTGGGAGGCCGAGGCGGGCGGATTGCTCAAGGTCAGGAGTTCAAAACCAGCCTGAGCAAGAGCGAGACCCCGTCTCTACTATAAATAGAAAGAAATTAATTGGCCAACTGATACATATATAAAAAAATTAGCCGGGCATGGTGGTGCATGCCTGTAGTCCCAGCTACCCGGGAGGCTGAGGCAGAAGGATCACTTGAGCCCAGGAGTTTGAGGTTGCTGTGAGCTAGGCTGACGCCACGGCACTCACTCTAGCCTGGGCAACAAAGCGAGACTCTGTCTCAAAAAAAAAAAAAAAATAATGAATCCGAAGAGAAAAGTAAAAGGAGGCCTGTGGAGCAGGTCTGGGTGTGACTCCGGATCCCCCAACATCAGGTGCCACCACCAAAGATTCCTACGTGTAGCCCATAGAACCCCAAAAGCAACGGGACGAGTTCTGGTCACATACTCCCTCAAAATGACATCCTGGCCTTCTTCTGCAACTCCCTCCCCTCTCAGACTCTCAAGGTTTCCTCCAGCGTGTCGGTTCCCACAAAGCAGACTTTTGGTCTGAGACCTGACAGTTGTCCAGATGCCACGCATGCTGCCCCGTGGCGGCGGCGTCGCGGCTCGGGACAAGAGGAGGCCCCACGGTGCGGGCTGGGGCGCCAGGCACCGCGGCGGGCGCTGAGGGTGGGGGTGACCCCCAGCCCGGGCCTCCGCGGCGCTCCCAGAAAGGGGACGGAACAAGAGGCCAAAAAAAAAAAAGAAGAAGCCTACGGCACCCGGTATTCCCAGGCCCGACCCTGCTTAGCTTCCGAGATCAGACGAGATCGGGCGCGTTCGGGGTGGTGTGGCCGTGGACGGCGGAGGGCGCCCCTGCCCCGCTCAAGAAGCCGAGCCTCTCTGCGCTTCCCCGCCGCCTCCTCCCGCCCCAGGCCCCGCGGGGGCCGGGCCTGTTGAGTTTGCCGGCCGGGTCCGGCGGGCTCCGAGGGACGGGGGGCGGGGGTGACGGGCGGGGCGGGGCGGGCAGGGAGGGGCGGGCCGGGGTGGGGGGCTGTCTCTCTACACACACAGACACACAGACACACAGACACCACACACGCACCCACACACACACACACTCACTCACTCACTCACTCACACTCACACAAGATGCGCCTCCACGGCTGGACCCGCCAAGGTGGAGCCCTTCCAGCCCCCCTCCTCTCCTCGCCTGGCCTCCTTCGCCTCCCCGCCCCCCCCCACCAGCGCCGCCGCCGCCAAGGACTGCGCACGCGCGGGGCGCTCGCCCTTTGACCCCAGCCAGGGGCCGCCCTCCCCCACAACCCCTTTCAGCTGTGCCCCCCGCCCTGTGGGTGGGCGGCCGCCTATTCCCCTGGGTCAGGGCTGGGGCACAGCGCATGGGGGAGGGGAGCCAGTGTATGGGGCGTGTCTCTCTCTCGGGATGTGTCCCATGGGTGGGGTGGGGTGGCTTGGTCTGTGGGGCGCTGAAGAAATCAGTCCCCTCCATCTCCTACCTCTGGAAAACGCCCAAGCCCTTGGGGAACTGCCCGCACCGCTACCGTGGGGGCCGGGACCCTCCTCTGTGTCCTCCTGTGGCCCAGTCCAAGGGGCCTGGGCCTGGCCGGGGCTGCATTGGACCCCAACCACCCTGGCGTGTGGACTCGCCAAAAATCGGCGATTAGATATTGGATTCCAGCTTCATTGAGGTCATTTCACTAATGAGTGCACCGGAAAGAGTTTCCTAATCCATCTGTGAGGGTGGCAACTGAAAGAGAATTTTTTTTTTTTTTTTTGAGACAGAGTCTCGCTTTGTTGCCTAGGCTAGAGTGAGTGCCGTGGCGTTAGCCTAGCTCACAGCAACCTCAAACTCCTGGGCTCAAGCAATCCTTCTGCCTCAGCCTCCCAAGTAGCTGGGACTACAGGCATGCGCCACCATGCCTGGCTCATTTTCCTATATATATTAGTTGGCCAATTAATTTCTTTCTATTTACAGTAGAGACCGGGTCTGGCTCTTGCTCAGGCTGGTTTTGAACTCATGACCTCGAGCAATCCGCCCGCCTCGGCCTCCCAGAGAGCTAGGATTACAGGCTTGAGCCACCGCGCCCGGCCTGAAAGAGAATTTGAAAGCTGACAGAATAGGCGAGGAAAGGCATAGGAGATTTCCACACCCAGTAAGGAAGCCTTTCCCGAAATGGAAGAAAGAAAGGAGCAAACAGAGACACCGGTAGCCCGCCCGGATCAGAGTCTGCCCCTGAGAATGTACCCTGACCAGGTTCTCCCGTGGGTGGGTGGCGAGCTAGCGGCGTTCAGAAGAGCGAGGCCCGCAGTCTGTGCAGAAGACACCTGCACTCGGGTGTGTGTGGCGGCACAATTCCCAAGCAGCTCCAGATGTTAAACCAAGGAGAAGCCAGGGAGTTCCCAACGCCCCAGGTGTCCTCAGCCCACGACTGGCTGCTGTGGGAATGCGAAGCCCGGCTCCTTGTCTCAGAGCGGGACAACCAGGAGGTGTGATGTCCACCCCGGGGCTCCCAGGAGGATCAGGCTGAAGCTGGGACTTGGCCTGAAAGTGTCCCCTCGCATGGCCACCCCCTTCCCCTTCCTGCACCTCTAGTCCTGGTGCCCCTCCATCCAGGGGCCAGACCTTAAAGAGTCACCCGCAAGAGAATCCTGGTCCCAAAGGAGCCTTCTGGGGGACCCGTGCTGAGAGAGGTTGTGGGCATGGCCCGCTGGGACTCTGCCCGACCCAGGGCTGAGAGATGCAACCTCCCAGCTCTGGGTCCCTGCAGGAAGTGTTGGCAAGCACAGGGCCAGTCCTCCAAAGGCCCAGGTGCAGGGAGCCCAGGCCAAGCATCCCGTGGAAGAAGCCACATGCCGTGCCACCCCGGGAACACGACTGCAGGTCACGGCCCCCCCCTTCCTCCTCCTCTTCCTCCTCCTCCTCCTCCTCCTCCTCCTCCTGCCCCCCTCCCCCCGGACATGGTGCAGGGATCAGAGACACCTCAGACACTTGCTACCCAAAGTGCAAAGGGCATCAGTTGCTCCTCCAAACCCCCCCCCCGCCCAGCAGACCGCGTTGTCCAGCCAGCCCCCGGGCCTCCCTGGGGTGCCCAGCACAAAAGTGCAGACACCCACCGGACCCTCAATCTCAGTTTTCGGATGTTTTTGCCACTCTAAGGACCCGCAGGCCAGCTGGGCCTTCGGGCAGGACAGAGAGCCCCGGAATCCGACGTGGAGAGCTGGGTGTACGTCCCCATGAGGAGGCGGTCCCCACCTCCGCGGCTCTCCCCTTGCGGGGCCTCAGAGAAGACACCAGGCTGGGCCCCCGCGGCACAGCGGGAGCACGTCCCCCGCAGGCCGCTTAGCGAGGGCGGCAGGCGGACGGTTGGGTTGCGCCAGACGCTGCGGCCGCCCTGCTACCGGGTTCCTGGGAGGGCGTCCTGGAACCAGCGTCCACACCAAGCCCTTGGAAGGCCCAGGCGACGGAGGAGCCCCGTCAGGCAGGGGCCGAGGACGGTGACAGGTGACAGGCCGGGCGGGAAGGAGTCAGTCAGGCAGGGGCCGAGGAGGAGACGGGCTGGGTAAGGGTTAGGGTTAGAGTCAGGGCACAAGTCACAATCGCAAAGACCTGGAAGCGACCCGAGTGCCCATCGACCCACGAGTGCGTAAATAAAATGTGGCGCGTGGACACCACGGAGTGCTATTCGGCTGTGAGGAACAGCGGTGAGAGGGCACCTCTCGTGGTTCTCCTGGCCAGAGCTGGAACCCGTTCCAGTAAGCCAAGTATCCCAAGAATGGACACACGAGCACCACGTGCTTGCGCTCACCAGCAAATTGGTACGAACCGATGGACACCTAAGTGGACACAGAGGAATCACCTTCATCGGGTGGGTGTCGGGTGGGCGTGGGGAGGGGATGGGCATACACATCCATTAGGAATGGGGTGGGTGCGCACCCACTGGGGGATGGGCGCACTTGAAGCTCTGACCCGAGGGGGGAGGCGGGGAGAGGGCGATGTACCCGACCTTAACTTTGGTGCCCCCACAATACGCTGGAACCACATGAGAGGTAAATGAATAAGAACACAGGGGGGCACGGGCAACACATGTCACCTTAATACTTGGACTGCCATCATCTGCTTGAAGAGAGAGAGAAAAGAAAATGCACTAATAGAGATAAGAGACACTTTTTAAAAATAATGAATCCAGGCCGGGCGCTGTGGCTCACGCCTGTAATCCTAGCTCTTGGGAGGCCGAGGCGGGCGGATTGCTCAAGGTCAGGAGTTCAAAACCAGCCTGAGCAAGAGCGAGACCCCGTCTCTACTATAAATAGAAAGAAATTAATTGGCCAACTGATACATATATAAAAAAATTAGCCGGGCATGGTGGTGCATGCCTGTAGTCCCAGCTACCCGGGAGGCTGAGGCAGAAGGATCACTTGAGCCCAGGAGTTTGAGGTTGCTGTGAGCTAGGCTGACGCCACGGCACTCACTCTAGCCTGGGCAACAAAGCGAGACTCTGTCTCAAAAAAAAAAAAAAATAATGAATCCGAAGAGAAAAGTAAAAGGAGGCCTGTGGAGCAGGTCTGGGTGTGACTCCGGATCCCCCAACATCAGGTGCCACCACCAAAGATTCCTACGTGTAGCCCATAGAACCCCAAAAGCAACGGGACGAGTTCTGGTCACATACTCCCTCAAAATGACATCCTGGCCTTCTTCTGCAACTCCCTCCCCTCTCAGACTCTCAAGGTTTCCTCCAGCGTGTCGGTTCCCACAAAGCAGACTTTTGGTCTGAGACCTGACAGTTGTCCAGATGCCACGCATGCTGCCCCGTGGCGGCGGCGTCGCGGCTCGGGACAAGAGGAGGCCCCACGGTGCGGGCTGGGGCGCCAGGCACCGCGGCGGGCGCTGAGGGTGGGGGTGACCCCCAGCCCGGGCCTCCGCGGCGCTCCCAGAAAGGGGACGGAACAAGAGGCCAAAAAAAAAAAAGAAGAAGCCTACGGCACCCGGTATTCCCAGGCCCGACCCTGCTTAGCTTCCGAGATCAGACGAGATCGGGCGCGTTCGGGGTGGTGTGGCCGTGGACGGCGGAGGGCGCCCCTGCCCCGCTCAAGAAGCCGAGCCTCTCTGCGCTTCCCCGCCGCCTCCTCCCGCCCCAGGCCCCGCGGGGGCCGGGCCTGTTGAGTTTGCCGGCCGGGTCCGGCGGGCTCCGAGGGACGGGGGGCGGGGGTGACGGGCGGGGCGGGGCGGGCAGGGAGGGGCGGGCCGGGGTGGGGGGCTGTCTCTCTACACACACAGACACACAGACACCACACACGCACCCACACACACACACTCACACTCACTCACTCACTCACTCACACTCACACAAGATGCGCCTCCACGGCTGGACCCGCCAAGGTGGAGCCCTTCCAGCCCCCCTCCTCTCCTCGCCTGGCCTCCTTCGCCTCCCCGCCCCCCACCCCCAGCGCCGCCGCCGCCGCCGCCGCCGCCAAGGACTGCGCACGCGCGGGGCGCTCGCCCTTTGACCCCAGCCAGGGGCCGCCCTCCCCCACAACCCCTTTCAGCTGTGCCCCCCGCCCTGTGGGTGGGCGGCCGCCTATTCCCCCGGGTCAGGGCTGGGGCACAGCGCATGGGGGAGGGGAGCCAGTGTATGGGGCGTGTCTCTCTCTCGGGATGTGTCCCATGGGTGGGGTGGGGTGGCTTGGTCTGTGGGGCGCTGAAGAAATCAGTCCCCTCCATCTCCTACCTCTGGAAAACGCCCAAGCCCTTGGGGAACTGCCCGCACCGCTACCGTGGGGGCCGGGACCCTCCTCTGTGTCCTCCTGTGGCCCAGTCCAAGGGGCCTGGGCCTGGCCGGGGCTGCATTGGACCCCAACCACCCTGGCGTGTGGACTCGCCAAAAATCGGCGATTAGATATTGGATTCCAGCTTCATTGAGGTCATTTCACTAATGAGTGCACCGGAAAGAGTTTCCTAATCCATCTGTGAGGGTGGCAACTGAAAGAGAATTTTTTTTTTTTTTTTTTTTTTGAGACAGAGTCTCGCTTTGTTGCCTAGGCTAGAGTGAGTGCCGTGGCGTTAGCCTAGCTCACAGCAACCTCAAACTCCTGGGCTCAAGCAATCCTTCTGCCTCAGCCTCCCAAGTAGCTGGGACTACAGGCATGCGCCACCATGCCTGGCTCATTTTCCTATATATATTAGTTGGCCAATTAATTTCTTTCTATTTACAGTAGAGACCGGGTCTGGCTCTTGCTCAGGCTGGTTTTGAACTCATGACCTCGAGCAATCCGCCCGCCTCGGCCTCCCAGAGAGCTAGGATTACAGGCTTGAGCCACCGCGCCCGGCCTGAAAGAGAATTTGAAAGCTGACAGAATAGGCGAGGAAAGGCATAGGAGATTTCCACACCCAGTAAGGAAGCCTTTCCCGAAATGGAAGAAAGAAAGGAGCAAACAGAGACACCGGTAGCCCGCCCGGATCAGAGTCTGCCCCTGAGAGAAAGTACCCTGACCAGGTTCTCCCGTGGGTGGGTGGCGAGCTAGCGGCGTTCAGAAGAGCGAGGCCCGCAGTCTGTGCAGAAGACACCTGCACTCGGGTGTGTGTGGCGGCACAATTCCCAAGCAGCTCCAGATGTTAAACCAAGGAGAAGCCAGGGAGTTCCCAACGCCCCAGGTGTCCTCAGCCCACGACTGGCTGCTGTGGGAATGCGAAGCCCGGCTCCTTGTCTCAGAGCGGGACAACCAGGAGGTGTGATGTCCACCCCGGGGCTCCCAGGAGGATCAGGCTGAAGCTGGGACTTGGCCTGAAAGTGTCCCCTCGCATGGCCACCCCCTTCCCCTTCCTGCACCTCTAGTCCTGGTGCCCCTCCATCCAGGGGCCAGACCTTAAAGAGTCACCCGCAAGAGAATCCTGGTCCCAAAGGAGCCTTCTGGGGGACCCGTGCTGAGAGAGGTTGTGGGCATGGCCCGCTGGGACTCTGCCCGACCCAGGGCTGAGAGATGCAACCTCCCAGCTCTGGGTCCCTGCAGGAAGTGTTGGCAAGCACAGGGCCAGTCCTCCAAAGGCCCAGGTGCAGGGAGCCCAGGCCAAGCATCCCGTGGAAGAAGCCACATGCCGTGCCACCCCGGGAACACGACTGCAGGTCACGGCCCCCCCCTTCCTCCTCCTCTTCCTCCTCCTCCTCCTCCTCCTCCTCCTCCTGCCCCCCTCCCCCCCGACATGGTGCAGGGATCAGAGACACCTCAGACACTTGCTACCCAAAGTGCAAAGGGCATCAGTTGCTCCTCCAAACCCCCCCCCCCGCCCAGCAGACCGCGTTGTCCAGCCAGCCCCCGGGCCTCCCTGGGGTGCCCAGCACAAAAGTGCAGACACCCACCGGACCCTCAATCTCAGTTTTCGGATGTTTTTGCCACTCTAAGGACCCGCAGGCCAGCTGGGCCTTCGGGCAGGACAGAGAGCCCCGGAATCCGACGTGGAGAGCTGGGTGTACGTCCCCATGAGGAGGCGGTCCCCACCTCCGCGGCTCTCCCCTTGCGGGGCCTCAGAGAAGACACCAGGCTGGGCCCCCGCGGCACAGCGGGAGCACGTCCCCCGCAGGCCGCTTAGCGAGGGCGGCAGGCGGACGGTTGGGTTGCGCCAGACGCTGCGGCCGCCCTGCTACCGGGTTCCTGGGAGGGCGTCCTGGAACCAGCGTCCACACCAAGCCCTTGGAAGGCCCAGGCGACGGAGGAGCCCCGTCAGGCAGGGGCCGAGGACGGTGACAGGTGACAGGCCGGGCGGGAAGGAGTCAGTCAGGCAGGGGCCGAGGAGGAGACAGGCTGGGTAAGGGTTAGGGTTAGAGTCAGGGCACAAGTCACAATCGCAAAGACCTGGAAGCGACCCGAGTGCCCATCGACCCACGAGTGCGTAAATAAAATGTGGCGCGTGGACACCACGGAGTGCTATTCGGCTGTGAGGAACAGCGGTGAGAGGGCACCTCTCGTGGTTCTCCTGGCCAGAGCTGGAACCCGTTCCAGTAAGCCAAGTATCCCAAGAATGGACACACGAGCACCACGTGCTCGCGCTCACCAGCAAATTGGTACGAACCGATGGACACCTAAGTGGACACAGAGGAATCACCTTCATCGGGTGGGTGTCGGGTGGGCGTGGGGAGGGGATGGGCATACACATCCATTAGGAATGGGGTGGGTGCGCACCCACTGGGGGATGGGCGCACTTGAAGCTCTGACCCGAGGGGGGAGGCGGGGAGAGGGCGATGTACCCGACCTTAACTTTGGTGCCCCCACAATACGCTGGAACCACATGAGAGGTAAATGAATAAGAACACAGGGGGGCACGGGCAACACATGTCACCTTAATACTTGGACTGCCATCATCTGCTTGAAGAGAGAGAGAAAAGAAAATGCACTAATAGAGATAAGAGACACTTTTTAAAAATAATGAATCCAGGCCGGGCGCTGTGGCTCACGCCTGTAATCCTAGCTCTTGGGAGGCCGAGGCGGGCGGATTGCTCAAGGTCAGGAGTTCAAAACCAGCCTGAGCAAGAGCGAGACCCCGTCTCTACTATAAATAGAAAGAAATTAATTGGCCAACTGATACATATATAAAAAAATTAGCCGGGCATGGTGGTGCATGCCTGTAGTCCCAGCTACCTGGGAGGCTGAGGCAGAAGGATCACTTGAGCCCAGGAGTTTGAGGTTGCTGTGAGCTAGGCTGACGCCACGGCACTCACTCTAGCCTGGGCAACAAAGCGAGACTCTGTCTCAAAAAAAAAAAAAAAATAATGAATCCGAAGAGAAAAGTAAAAGGAGGCCTGTGGAGCAGGTCTGGGTGTGACTCCGGATCCCCCAACATCAGGTGCCACCACCAAAGATTCCTACGTGTAGCCCATAGAACCCCAAAAGCAACGGGACGAGTTCTGGTCACATACTCCCTCAAAATGACATCCTGGCCTTCTTCTGCAACTCCCTCCCCTCTCAGACTCTCAAGGTTTCCTCCAGCGTGTCGGTTCCCACAAAGCAGACTTTTGGTCTGAGACCTGACAGTTGTCCAGATGCCACGCATGCTGCCCCGTGGCGGCGGCGTCGCGGCTCGGGACAAGAGGAGGCCCCACGGTGCGGGCTGGGGCGCCAGGCACCGCGGCGGGCGCTGAGGGTGGGGGTGACCCCCAGCCCGGGCCTCCACGGCGCTCCCAGAAAGGGGACGGAACAAGAGGCCAAAAAAAAAAAAGAAGAAGCCTACGGCACCCGGTATTCCCAGGCCCGACCCTGCTTAGCTTCCGAGATCAGACGAGATCGGGCGCGTTCGGGGTGGTGTGGCCGTGGACGGCGGAGGGCGCCCCTGCCCCGCTCAAGAAGCCGAGCCTCTCTGCGCTTCCCCGCCGCCTCCTCCCGCCCCAGGCCCCGCGGGGGCCGGGCCTGTTGAGTTTGCCGGCCGGGTCCGGCGGGCTCCGAGGGACGGGGGGCGGGGGTGACGGGCGGGGCGGGGCGGGCAGGGAGGGGCGGGCCGGGGTGGGGGGCTGTCTCTCTACACACACAGACACACAGACACCACACACGCACCCACACACACACACTCACACTCACTCACTCACTCACTCACACTCACACAAGATGCGCCTCCACGGCTGGACCCGCCAAGGTGGAGCCCTTCCAGCCCCCCTCCTCTCCTCGCCTGGCCTCCTTCGCCTCCCCGCCCCCCACCCCCAGCGCCGCCGCCGCCGCCGCCGCCGCCGCCGCCGCCAAGGACTGCGCACGCGCGGGGCGCTCGCCCTTTGACCCCAGCCAGGGGCCGCCCTCCCCCACAACCCCTTTCAGCTGTGCCCCCCGCCCTGTGGGTGGGCGGCCGCCTATTCCCCCGGGTCAGGGCTGGGGCACAGCGCATGGGGGAGGGGAGCCAGTGTATGGGGCGTGTCTCTCTCTCGGGATGTGTCCCATGGGTGGGGTGGGGTGGCTTGGTCTGTGGGGCGCTGAAGAAATCAGTCCCCTCCATCTCCTACCTCTGGAAAACGCCCAAGCCCTTGGGGAACTGCCCGCACCGCTACCGTGGGGGCCGGGACCCTCCTCTGTGTCCTCCTGTGGCCCAGTCCAAGGGGCCTGGGCCTGGCCGGGGCTGCATTGGACCCCAACCACCCTGGCGTGTGGACTCGCCAAAAATCGGCGATTAGATATTGGATTCCAGCTTCATTGAGGTCATTTCACTAATGAGTGCACCGGAAAGAGTTTCCTAATCCATCTGTGAGGGTGGCAACTGAAAGAGAATTTTTTTTTTTTTTTTTTTTTTGAGACAGAGTCTCGCTTTGTTGCCTAGGCTAGAGTGAGTGCCGTGGCGTTAGCCTAGCTCACAGCAACCTCAAACTCCTGGGCTCAAGCAATCCTTCTGCCTCAGCCTCCCAAGTAGCTGGGACTACAGGCATGCGCCACCATGCCTGGCTCATTTTCCTATATATATTAGTTGGCCAATTAATTTCTTTCTATTTACAGTAGAGACCGGGTCTGGCTCTTGCTCAGGCTGGTTTTGAACTCATGACCTCGAGCAATCCGCCCGCCTCGGCCTCCCAGAGAGCTAGGATTACAGGCTTGAGCCACCGCGCCCGGCCTGAAAGAGAATTTGAAAGCTGACAGAATAGGCGAGGAAAGGCATAGGAGATTTCCACACCCAGTAAGGAAGCCTTTCCCGAAATGGAAGAAAGAAAGGAGCAAACAGAGACACCGGTAGCCCGCCCGGATCAGAGTCTGCCCCTGAGAGAAAGTACCCTGACCAGGTTCTCCCGTGGGTGGGTGGCGAGCTAGCGGCGTTCAGAAGAGCGAGGCCCGCAGTCTGTGCAGAAGACACCTGCACTCGGGTGTGTGTGGCGGCACAATTCCCAAGCAGCTCCAGATGTTAAACCAAGGAGAAGCCAGGGAGTTCCCAACGCCCCAGGTGTCCTCAGCCCACGACTGGCTGCTGTGGGAATGCGAAGCCCGGCTCCTTGTCTCAGAGCGGGACAACCAGGAGGTGTGATGTCCACCCCGGGGCTCCCAGGAGGATCAGGCTGAAGCTGGGACTTGGCCTGAAAGTGTCCCCTCGCATGGCCACCCCCTTCCCCTTCCTGCACCTCTAGTCCTGGTGCCCCTCCATCCAGGGGCCAGACCTTAAAGAGTCACCCGCAAGAGAATCCTGGTCCCAAAGGAGCCTTCTGGGGGACCCGTGCTGAGAGAGGTTGTGGGCATGGCCCGCTGGGACTCTGCCCGACCCAGGGCTGAGAGATGCAACCTCCCAGCTCTGGGTCCCTGCAGGAAGTGTTGGCAAGCACAGGGCCAGTCCTCCAAAGGCCCAGGTGCAGGGAGCCCAGGCCAAGCATCCCGTGGAAGAAGCCACATGCCGTGCCACCCCGGGAACACGACTGCAGGTCACGGCCCCCCCCTTCCTCCTCCTCTTCCTCCTCCTCCTCCTCCTCCTCCTCCTCCTGCCCCCCTCCCCCCCGACATGGTGCAGGGATCAGAGACACCTCAGACACTTGCTACCCAAAGTGCAAAGGGCATCAGTTGCTCCTCCAAACCCCCCCCCCGCCCAGCAGACCGCGTTGTCCAGCCAGCCCCCGGGCCTCCCTGGGGTGCCCAGCACAAAAGTGCAGACACCCACCGGACCCTCAATCTCAGTTTTCGGATGTTTTTGCCACTCTAAGGACCCGCAGGCCAGCTGGGCCTTCGGGCAGGACAGAGAGCCCCGGAATCCGACGTGGAGAGCTGGGTGTACGTCCCCATGAGGAGGCGGTCCCCACCTCCGCGGCTCTCCCCTTGCGGGGCCTCAGAGAAGACACCAGGCTGGGCCCCCGCGGCACAGCGGGAGCACGTCCCCCGCAGGCCGCTTAGCGAGGGCGGCAGGCGGACGGTTGGGTTGCGCCAGACGCTGCGGCCGCCCTGCTACCGGGTTCCTGGGAGGGCGTCCTGGAACCAGCGTCCACACCAAGCCCTTGGAAGGCCCAGGCGACGGAGGAGCCCCGTCAGGCAGGGGCCGAGGACGGTGACAGGTGACAGGCCGGGCGGGAAGGAGTCAGTCAGGCAGGGGCCGAGGAGGAGACGGGCTGGGTAAGGGTTAGGGTTAGAGTCAGGGCACAAGTCACAATCGCAAAGACCTGGAAGCGACCCGAGTGCCCATCGACCCACGAGTGCGTAAATAAAATGTGGCGCGTGGACACCACGGAGTGCTATTCGGCTGTGAGGAACAGCGGTGAGAGGGCACCTCTCGTGGTTCTCCTGGCCAGAGCTGGAACCCGTTCCAGTAAGCCAAGTATCCCAAGAATGGACACACGAGCACCACGTGCTCGCGCTCACCGGCAAATTGGTACGAACCGATGGACACCTAAGTGGACACAGAGGAATCACCTTCATCGGGTGGGTGTCGGGTGGGCGTGGGGAGGGGATGGGCATACACATCCATTAGGAATGGGGTGGGTGCGCACCCACTGGGGGATGGGCGCACTTGAAGCTCTGACCCGAGGGGGGAGGCGGGGAGAGGGCGATGTACCCGACCTTAACTTTGGTGCCCCCACAATACGCTGGAACCACATGAGAGGTAAATGAATAAGAACACAGGGGGGCACGGGCAACACATGTCACCTTAATACTTGGACTGCCATCATCTGCTTGAAGAGAGAGAGAAAAGAAAATGCACTAATAGAGATAAGAGACACTTTTTAAAAATAATGAATCCAGGCCGGGCGCTGTGGCTCACGCCTGTAATCCTAGCTCTTGGGAGGCCGAGGCGGGCGGATTGCTCAAGGTCAGGAGTTCAAAACCAGCCTGAGCAAGAGCGAGACCCCGTCTCTACTATAAATAGAAAGAAATTAATTGGCCAACTGATACATATATAAAAAAATTAGCCGGGCATGGTGGTGCATGCCTGTAGTCCCAGCTACCTGGGAGGCTGAGGCAGAAGGATCACTTGAGCCCAGGAGTTTGAGGTTGCTGTGAGCTAGGCTGACGCCACGGCACTCACTCTAGCCTGGGCAACAAAGCGAGACTCTGTCTCAAAAAAAAAAAAAAATAATGAATCCGAAGAGAAAAGTAAAAGGAGGCCTGTGGAGCAGGTCTGGGTGTGACTCCGGATCCCCCAACATCAGGTGCCACCACCAAAGATTCCTACGTGTAGCCCATAGAACCCCAAAAGCAACGGGACGAGTTCTGGTCACATACTCCCTCAAAATGACATCCTGGCCTTCTTCTGCAACTCCCTCCCCTCTCAGACTCTCAAGGTTTCCTCCAGCGTGTCGGTTCCCACAAAGCAGACTTTTGGTCTGAGACCTGACAGTTGTCCAGATGCCACGCATGCTGCCCCGTGGCGGCGGCGTCGCGGCTCGGGACAAGAGGAGGCCCCACGGTGCGGGCTGGGGCGCCAGGCACCGCGGCGGGCGCTGAGGGTGGGGGTGACCCCCAGCCCGGGCCTCCGCGGCGCTCCCAGAAAGGGGACGGAACAAGAGGCCAAAAAAAAAAAAGAAGAAGCCTACGGCACCCGGTATTCCCAGGCCCGACCCTGCTTAGCTTCCGAGATCAGACGAGATCGGGCGCGTTCGGGGTGGTGTGGCCGTGGACGGCGGAGGGCGCCCCTGCCCCGCTCAAGAAGCCGAGCCTCTCTGCGCTTCCCCGCCGCCTCCTCCCGCCCCAGGCCCCGCGGGGGCCGGGCCTGTTGAGTTTGCCGGCCGGGTCCGGCGGGCTCCGAGGGACGGGGGGCGGGGGTGACGGGCGGGGCGGGGCGGGCAGGGAGGGGCGGGCCGGGGTGGGGGGCTGTCTCTCTACACACACAGACACACAGACACCACACACGCACCCACACACACACACTCACACTCACTCACTCACTCACTCACACTCACACAAGATGCGCCTCCACGGCTGGACCCGCCAAGGTGGAGCCCTTCCAGCCCCCCTCCTCTCCTCGCCTGGCCTCCTTCGCCTCCCCGCCCCCCACCCCCAGCGCCGCCGCCGCCGCCGCCGCCGCCGCCAAGGACTGCGCACGCGCGGGGCGCTCGCCCTTTGACCCCAGCCAGGGGCCGCCCTCCCCCACAACCCCTTTCAGCTGTGCCCCCCGCCCTGTGGGTGGGCGGCCGCCTATTCCCCCGGGTCAGGGCTGGGGCACAGCGCATGGGGGAGGGGAGCCAGTGTATGGGGCGTGTCTCTCTCTCGGGATGTGTCCCATGGGTGGGGTGGGGTGGCTTGGTCTGTGGGGCGCTGAAGAAATCAGTCCCCTCCATCTCCTACCTCTGGAAAACGCCCAAGCCCTTGGGGAACTGCCCGCACCGCTACCGTGGGGGCCGGGACCCTCCTCTGTGTCCTCCTGTGGCCCAGTCCAAGGGGCCTGGGCCTGGCCGGGGCTGCATTGGACCCCAACCACCCTGGCGTGTGGACTCGCCAAAAATCGGCGATTAGATATTGGATTCCAGCTTCATTGAGGTCATTTCACTAATGAGTGCACCGGAAAGAGTTTCCTAATCCATCTGTGAGGGTGGCAACTGAAAGAGAATTTTTTTTTTTTTTTTTTTTTTGAGACAGAGTCTCGCTTTGTTGCCTAGGCTAGAGTGAGTGCCGTGGCGTTAGCCTAGCTCACAGCAACCTCAAACTCCTGGGCTCAAGCAATCCTTCTGCCTCAGCCTCCCAAGTAGCTGGGACTACAGGCATGCGCCACCATGCCTGGCTCATTTTCCTATATATATTAGTTGGCCAATTAATTTCTTTCTATTTACAGTAGAGACCGGGTCTGGCTCTTGCTCAGGCTGGTTTTGAACTCATGACCTCGAGCAATCCGCCCGCCTCGGCCTCCCAGAGAGCTAGGATTACAGGCTTGAGCCACCGCGCCCGGCCTGAAAGAGAATTTGAAAGCTGACAGAATAGGCGAGGAAAGGCATAGGAGATTTCCACACCCAGTAAGGAAGCCTTTCCCGAAATGGAAGAAAGAAAGGAGCAAACAGAGACACCGGTAGCCCGCCCGGATCAGAGTCTGCCCCTGAGAGAAAGTACCCTGACCAGGTTCTCCCGTGGGTGGGTGGCGAGCTAGCGGCGTTCAGAAGAGCGAGGCCCGCAGTCTGTGCAGAAGACACCTGCACTCGGGTGTGTGTGGCGGCACAATTCCCAAGCAGCTCCAGATGTTAAACCAAGGAGAAGCCAGGGAGTTCCCAACGCCCCAGGTGTCCTCAGCCCACGACTGGCTGCTGTGGGAATGCGAAGCCCGGCTCCTTGTCTCAGAGCGGGACAACCAGGAGGTGTGATGTCCACCCCGGGGCTCCCAGGAGGATCAGGCTGAAGCTGGGACTTGGCCTGAAAGTGTCCCCTCGCATGGCCACCCCCTTCCCCTTCCTGCACCTCTAGTCCTGGTGCCCCTCCATCCAGGGGCCAGACCTTAAAGAGTCACCCGCAAGAGAATCCTGGTCCCAAAGGAGCCTTCTGGGGGACCCGTGCTGAGAGAGGTTGTGGGCATGGCCCGCTGGGACTCTGCCCGACCCAGGGCTGAGAGATGCAACCTCCCAGCTCTGGGTCCCTGCAGGAAGTGTTGGCAAGCACAGGGCCAGTCCTCCAAAGGCCCAGGTGCAGGGAGCCCAGGCCAAGCATCCCGTGGAAGAAGCCACATGCCGTGCCACCCCGGGAACACGACTGCAGGTCACGGCCCCCCCCTTCCTCCTCCTCTTCCTCCTCCTCCTCCTCCTCCTCCTCCTCCTGCCCCCCTCCCCCCCGACATGGTGCAGGGATCAGAGACACCTCAGACACTTGCTACCCAAAGTGCAAAGGGCATCAGTTGCTCCTCCAAACCCCCCCCCCGCCCAGCAGACCGCGTTGTCCAGCCAGCCCCCGGGCCTCCCTGGGGTGCCCAGCACAAAAGTGCAGACACCCACCGGACCCTCAATCTCAGTTTTCGGATGTTTTTGCCACTCTAAGGACCCGCAGGCCAGCTGGGCCTTCGGGCAGGACAGAGAGCCCCGGAATCCGACGTGGAGAGCTGGGTGTACGTCCCCATGAGGAGGCGGTCCCCACCTCCGCGGCTCTCCCCTTGCGGGGCCTCAGAGAAGACACCAGGCTGGGCCCCCGCGGCACAGCGGGAGCACGTCCCCCGCAGGCCGCTTAGCGAGGGCGGCAGGCGGACGGTTGGGTTGCGCCAGACGCTGCGGCCGCCCTGCTACCGGGTTCCTGGGAGGGCGTCCTGGAACCAGCGTCCACACCAAGCCCTTGGAAGGCCCAGGCGACGGAGGAGCCCTGTCAGGCAGGGGCCGAGGACGGTGACAGGTGACAGGCCGGGCGGGAAGGAGTCAGTCAGGCAGGGGCCGAGGAGGAGACGGGCTGGGTAAGGGTTAGGGTTAGAGTCAGGGCACAAGTCACAATCGCAAAGACCTGGAAGCGACCCGAGTGCCCATCGACCCACGAGTGCGTAAATAAAATGTGGCGCGTGGACACCACGGAGTGCTATTCGGCTGTGAGGAACAGCGGTGAGAGGGCACCTCTCGTGGTTCTCCTGGCCAGAGCTGGAACCCGTTCCAGTAAGCCAAGTATCCCAAGAATGGACACACGAGCACCACGTGCTCGCGCTCACCAGCAAATTGGTACGAACCGATGGACACCTAAGTGGACACAGAGGAATCACCTTCATCGGGTGGGTGTCGGGTGGGCGTGGGGAGGGGATGGGCATACACATCCATTAGGAATGGGGTGGGTGCGCACCCACTGGGGGATGGGCGCACTTGAAGCTCTGACCCGAGGGGGGAGGCGGGGAGAGGGCGATGTACCCGACCTTAACTTTGGTGCCCCCACAATACGCTGGAACCACATGAGAGGTAAATGAATAAGAACACAGGGGGGCACGGGCAACACATGTCACCTTAATACTTGGACTGCCATCATCTGCTTGAAGAGAGAGAGAAAAGAAAATGCACTAATAGAGATAAGAGACACTTTTTAAAAATAATGAATCCAGGCCGGGCGCTGTGGCTCACGCCTGTAATCCTAGCTCTTGGGAGGCCGAGGCGGGCGGATTGCTCAAGGTCAGGAGTTCAAAACCAGCCTGAGCAAGAGCGAGACCCCGTCTCTACTATAAATAGAAAGAAATTAATTGGCCAACTGATACATATATAAAAAAATTAGCCGGGCATGGTGGTGCATGCCTGTAGTCCCAGCTACCTGGGAGGCTGAGGCAGAAGGATCACTTGAGCCCAGGAGTTTGAGGTTGCTGTGAGCTAGGCTGACGCCACGGCACTCACTCTAGCCTGGGCAACAAAGCGAGACTCTGTCTCAAAAAAAAAAAAAAAAATAATGAATCCGAAGAGAAAAGTAAAAGGAGGCCTGTGGAGCAGGTCTGGGTGTGACTCCGGATCCCCCAACATCAGGTGCCACCACCAAAGATTCCTACGTGTAGCCCATAGAACCCCAAAAGCAACGGGACGAGTTCTGGTCACATACTCCCTCAAAATGACATCCTGGCCTTCTTCTGCAACTCCCTCCCCTCTCAGACTCTCAAGGTTTCCTCCAGCGTGTCGGTTCCCACAAAGCAGACTTTTGGTCTGAGACCTGACAGTTGTCCAGATGCCACGCATGCTGCCCCGTGGCGGCGGCGTCGCGGCTCGGGACAAGAGGAGGCCCCACGGTGCGGGCTGGGGCGCCAGGCACCGCGGCGGGCGCTGAGGGTGGGGGTGACCCCCAGCCCGGGCCTCCACGGCGCTCCCAGAAAGGGGACGGAACAAGAGGCCAAAAAAAAAAAAGAAGAAGCCTACGGCACCCGGTATTCCCAGGCCCGACCCTGCTTAGCTTCCGAGATCAGACGAGATCGGGCGCGTTCGGGGTGGTGTGGCCGTGGACGGCGGAGGGCGCCCCTGCCCCGCTCAAGAAGCCGAGCCTCTCTGCGCTTCCCCGCCGCCTCCTCCCGCCCCAGGCCCCGCGGGGGCCGGGCCTGTTGAGTTTGCCGGCCGGGTCCGGCGGGCTCCGAGGGACGGGGGGCGGGGGTGACGGGCGGGGCGGGGCGGGCAGGGAGGGGCGGGCCGGGGTGGGGGGCTGTCTCTCTACACACACAGACACACAGACACCACACACGCACCCACACACACACACTCACACTCACTCACTCACTCACTCACACTCACACAAGATGCGCCTCCACGGCTGGACCCGCCAAGGTGGAGCCCTTCCAGCCCCCCTCCTCTCCTCGCCTGGCCTCCTTCGCCTCCCCGCCCCCCACCCCCAGCGCCGCCGCCGCCGCCGCCGCCGCCGCCGCCGCCAAGGACTGCGCACGCGCGGGGCGCTCGCCCTTTGACCCCAGCCAGGGGCCGCCCTCCCCCACAACCCCTTTCAGCTGTGCCCCCCGCCCTGTGGGTGGGCGGCCGCCTATTCCCCCGGGTCAGGGCTGGGGCACAGCGCATGGGGGAGGGGAGCCAGTGTATGGGGCGTGTCTCTCTCTCGGGATGTGTCCCATGGGTGGGGTGGGGTGGCTTGGTCTGTGGGGCGCTGAAGAAATCAGTCCCCTCCATCTCCTACCTCTGGAAAACGCCCAAGCCCTTGGGGAACTGCCCGCACCGCTACCGTGGGGGCCGGGACCCTCCTCTGTGTCCTCCTGTGGCCCAGTCCAAGGGGCCTGGGCCTGGCCGGGGCTGCATTGGACCCCAACCACCCTGGCGTGTGGACTCGCCAAAAATCGGCGATTAGATATTGGATTCCAGCTTCATTGAGGTCATTTCACTAATGAGTGCACCGGAAAGAGTTTCCTAATCCATCTGTGAGGGTGGCAACTGAAAGAGAATTTTTTTTTTTTTTTTGAGACAGAGTCTCGCTTTGTTGCCTAGGCTAGAGTGAGTGCCGTGGCGTTAGCCTAGCTCACAGCAACCTCAAACTCCTGGGCTCAAGCAATCCTTCTGCCTCAGCCTCCCAAGTAGCTGGGACTACAGGCATGCGCCACCATGCCTGGCTCATTTTCCTATATATATTAGTTGGCCAATTAATTTCTTTCTATTTACAGTAGAGACCGGGTCTGGCTCTTGCTCAGGCTGGTTTTGAACTCATGACCTCGAGCAATCCGCCCGCCTCGGCCTCCCAGAGAGCTAGGATTACAGGCTTGAGCCACCGCGCCCGGCCTGAAAGAGAATTTGAAAGCTGACAGAATAGGCGAGGAAAGGCATAGGAGATTTCCACACCCAGTAAGGAAGCCTTTCCCGAAATGGAAGAAAGAAAGGAGCAAACAGAGACACCGGTAGCCCGCCCGGATCAGAGTCTGCCCCTGAGAGAAAGTACCCTGACCAGGTTCTCCCGTGGGTGGGTGGCGAGCTAGCGGCGTTCAGAAGAGCGAGGCCCGCAGTCTGTGCAGAAGACACCTGCACTCGGGTGTGTGTGGCGGCACAATTCCCAAGCAGCTCCAGATGTTAAACCAAGGAGAAGCCAGGGAGTTCCCAACGCCCCAGGTGTCCTCAGCCCACGACTGGCTGCTGTGGGAATGCGAAGCCCGGCTCCTTGTCTCAGAGCGGGACAACCAGGAGGTGTGATGTCCACCCCGGGGCTCCCAGGAGGATCAGGCTGAAGCTGGGACTTGGCCTGAAAGTGTCCCCTCGCATGGCCACCCCCTTCCCCTTCCTGCACCTCTAGTCCTGGTGCCCCTCCATCCAGGGGCCAGACCTTAAAGAGTCACCCGCAAGAGAATCCTGGTCCCAAAGGAGCCTTCTGGGGGACCCGTGCTGAGAGAGGTTGTGGGCATGGCCCGCTGGGACTCTGCCCGACCCAGGGCTGAGAGATGCAACCTCCCAGCTCTGGGTCCCTGCAGGAAGTGTTGGCAAGCACAGGGCCAGTCCTCCAAAGGCCCAGGTGCAGGGAGCCCAGGCCAAGCATCCCGTGGAAGAAGCCACATGCCGTGCCACCCCGGGAACACGACTGCAGGTCACGGCCCCCCCCTTCCTCCTCCTCTTCCTCCTCCTCCTCCTCCTCCTCCTCCTCCTGCCCCCCTCCCCCCCGACATGGTGCAGGGATCAGAGACACCTCAGACACTTGCTACCCAAAGTGCAAAGGGCATCAGTTGCTCCTCCAAACCCCCCCCCCGCCCAGCAGACCGCGTTGTCCAGCCAGCCCCCGGGCCTCCCTGGGGTGCCCAGCACAAAAGTGCAGACACCCACCGGACCCTCAATCTCAGTTTTCGGATGTTTTTGCCACTCTAAGGACCCGCAGGCCAGCTGGGCCTTCGGGCAGGACAGAGAGCCCCGGAATCCGACGTGGAGAGCTGGGTGTACGTCCCCATGAGGAGGCGGTCCCCACCTCCGCGGCTCTCCCCTTGCGGGGCCTCAGAGAAGACACCAGGCTGGGCCCCCGCGGCACAGCGGGAGCACGTCCCCCGCAGGCCGCTTAGCGAGGGCGGCAGGCGGACGGTTGGGTTGCGCCAGACGCTGCGGCCGCCCTGCTACCGGGTTCCTGGGAGGGCGTCCTGGAACCAGCGTCCACACCAAGCCCTTGGAAGGCCCAGGCGACGGAGGAGCCCCGTCAGGCAGGGGCCGAGGACGGTGACAGGTGACAGGCCGGGCGGGAAGGAGTCAGTCAGGCAGGGGCCGAGGAGGAGACGGGCTGGGTAAGGGTTAGGGTTAGAGTCAGGGCACAAGTCACAATCGCAAAGACCTGGAAGCGACCCGAGTGCCCATCGACCCACGAGTGCGTAAATAAAATGTGGCGCGTGGACACCACGGAGTGCTATTCGGCTGTGAGGAACAGCGGTGAGAGGGCACCTCTCGTGGTTCTCCTGGCCAGAGCTGGAACCCGTTCCAGTAAGCCAAGTATCCCAAGAATGGACACACGAGCACCACGTGCTCGCGCTCACCAGCAAATTGGTACGAACCGATGGACACCTAAGTGGACACAGAGGAATCACCTTCATCGGGTGGGTGTCGGGTGGGCGTGGGGAGGGGATGGGCATACACATCCATTAGGAATGGGGTGGGTGCGCACCCACTGGGGGATGGGCGCACTTGAAGCTCTGACCCGAGGGGGGAGGCGGGGAGAGGGCGATGTACCCGACCTTAACTTTGGTGCCCCCACAATACGCTGGAACCACATGAGAGGTAAATGAATAAGAACACAGGGGGGCACGGGCAACACATGTCACCTTAATACTTGGACTGCCATCATCTGCTTGAAGAGAGAGAGAAAAGAAAATGCACTAATAGAGATAAGAGACACTTTTTAAAAATAATGAATCCAGGCCGGGCGCTGTGGCTCACGCCTGTAATCCTAGCTCTTGGGAGGCCGAGGCGGGCGGATTGCTCAAGGTCAGGAGTTCAAAACCAGCCTGAGCAAGAGCGAGACCCCGTCTCTACTATAAATAGAAAGAAATTAATTGGCCAACTGATACATATATAAAAAAATTAGCCGGGCATGGTGGTGCATGCCTGTAGTCCCAGCTACCTGGGAGGCTGAGGCAGAAGGATCACTTGAGCCCAGGAGTTTGAGGTTGCTGTGAGCTAGGCTGACGCCACGGCACTCACTCTAGCCTGGGCAACAAAGCGAGACTCTGTCTCAAAAAAAAAAAAAAAATAATGAATCCGAAGAGAAAAGTAAAAGGAGGCCTGTGGAGCAGGTCTGGGTGTGACTCCGGATCCCCCAACATCAGGTGCCACCACCAAAGATTCCTACGTGTAGCCCATAGAACCCCAAAAGCAACGGGACGAGTTCTGGTCACATACTCCCTCAAAATGACATCCTGGCCTTCTTCTGCAACTCCCTCCCCTCTCAGACTCTCAAGGTTTCCTCCAGCGTGTCGGTTCCCACAAAGCAGACTTTTGGTCTGAGACCTGACAGTTGTCCAGATGCCACGCATGCTGCCCCGTGGCGGCGGCGTCGCGGCTCGGGACAAGAGGAGGCCCCACGGTGCGGGCTGGGGCGCCAGGCACCGCGGCGGGCGCTGAGGGTGGGGGTGACCCCCAGCCCGGGCCTCCGCGGCGCTCCCAGAAAGGGGACGGAACAAGAGGCCAAAAAAAAAAAAGAAGAAGCCTACGGCACCCGGTATTCCCAGGCCCGACCCTGCTTAGCTTCCGAGATCAGACGAGATCGGGCGCGTTCGGGGTGGTGTGGCCGTGGACGGCGGAGGGCGCCCCTGCCCCGCTCAAGAAGCCGAGCCTCTCTGCGCTTCCCCGCCGCCTCCTCCCGCCCCAGGCCCCGCGGGGGCCGGGCCTGTTGAGTTTGCCGGCCGGGTCCGGCGGGCTCCGAGGGACGGGGGGCGGGGGTGACGGGCGGGGCGGGGCGGGCAGGGAGGGGCGGGCCGGGGTGGGGGGCTGTCTCTCTACACACACAGACACACAGACACACAGACACCACACACGCACCCACACACACACACTCACACTCACTCACTCACTCACTCACACTCACACAAGATGCGCCTCCACGGCTGGACCCGCCAAGGTGGAGCCCTTCCAGCCCCCCTCCTCTCCTCGCCTGGCCTCCTTCGCCTCCCCGCCCCCCACCCCCAGCGCCGCCGCCGCCGCCGCCGCCGCCGCCGCCGCCAAGGACTGCGCACGCGCGGGGCGCTCGCCCTTTGACCCCAGCCAGGGGCCGCCCTCCCCCACAACCCCTTTCAGCTGTGCCCCCCGCCCTGTGGGTGGGCGGCCGCCTATTCCCCCGGGTCAGGGCTGGGGCACAGCGCATGGGGGAGGGGAGCCAGTGTATGGGGCGTGTCTCTCTCTCGGGATGTGTCCCATGGGTGGGGTGGGGTGGCTTGGTCTGTGGGGCGCTGAAGAAATCAGTCCCCTCCATCTCCTACCTCTGGAAAACGCCCAAGCCCTTGGGGAACTGCCCGCACCGCTACCGTGGGGGCCGGGACCCTCCTCTGTGTCCTCCTGTGGCCCAGTCCAAGGGGCCTGGGCCTGGCCGGGGCTGCATTGGACCCCAACCACCCTGGCGTGTGGACTCGCCAAAAATCGGCGATTAGATATTGGATTCCAGCTTCATTGAGGTCATTTCACTAATGAGTGCACCGGAAAGAGTTTCCTAATCCATCTGTGAGGGTGGCAACTGAAAGAGAATTTTTTTTTTTTTTTTGAGACAGAGTCTCGCTTTGTTGCCTAGGCTAGAGTGAGTGCCGTGGCGTTAGCCTAGCTCACAGCAACCTCAAACTCCTGGGCTCAAGCAATCCTTCTGCCTCAGCCTCCCAAGTAGCTGGGACTACAGGCATGCGCCACCATGCCTGGCTCATTTTCCTATATATATTAGTTGGCCAATTAATTTCTTTCTATTTACAGTAGAGACCGGGTCTGGCTCTTGCTCAGGCTGGTTTTGAACTCATGACCTCGAGCAATCCGCCCGCCTCGGCCTCCCAGAGAGCTAGGATTACAGGCTTGAGCCACCGCGCCCGGCCTGAAAGAGAATTTGAAAGCTGACAGAATAGGCGAGGAAAGGCATAGGAGATTTCCACACCCAGTAAGGAAGCCTTTCCCGAAATGGAAGAAAGAAAGGAGCAAACAGAGACACCGGTAGCCCGCCCGGATCAGAGTCTGCCCCTGAGAGAAAGTACCCTGACCAGGTTCTCCCGTGGGTGGGTGGCGAGCTAGCGGCGTTCAGAAGAGCGAGGCCCGCAGTCTGTGCAGAAGACACCTGCACTCGGGTGTGTGTGGCGGCACAATTCCCAAGCAGCTCCAGATGTTAAACCAAGGAGAAGCCAGGGAGTTCCCAACGCCCCAGGTGTCCTCAGCCCACGACTGGCTGCTGTGGGAATGCGAAGCCCGGCTCCTTGTCTCAGAGCGGGACAACCAGGAGGTGTGATGTCCACCCCGGGGCTCCCAGGAGGATCAGGCTGAAGCTGGGACTTGGCCTGAAAGTGTCCCCTCGCATGGCCACCCCCTTCCCCTTCCTGCACCTCTAGTCCTGGTGCCCCTCCATCCAGGGGCCAGACCTTAAAGAGTCACCCGCAAGAGAATCCTGGTCCCAAAGGAGCCTTCTGGGGGACCCGTGCTGAGAGAGGTTGTGGGCATGGCCCGCTGGGACTCTGCCCGACCCAGGGCTGAGAGATGCAACCTCCCAGCTCTGGGTCCCTGCAGGAAGTGTTGGCAAGCACAGGGCCAGTCCTCCAAAGGCCCAGGTGCAGGGAGCCCAGGCCAAGCATCCCGTGGAAGAAGCCACATGCCGTGCCACCCCGGGAACACGACTGCAGGTCACGGCCCCCCCCTTCCTCCTCCTCTTCCTCCTCCTCCTCCTCCTCCTCCTCCTCCTGCCCCCCTCCCCCCCGACATGGTGCAGGGATCAGAGACACCTCAGACACTTGCTACCCAAAGTGCAAAGGGCATCAGTTGCTCCTCCAAACCCCCCCCCCCGCCCAGCAGACCGCGTTGTCCAGCCAGCCCCCGGGCCTCCCTGGGGTGCCCAGCACAAAAGTGCAGACACCCACCGGACCCTCAATCTCAGTTTTCGGATGTTTTTGCCACTCTAAGGACCCGCAGGCCAGCTGGGCCTTCGGGCAGGACAGAGAGCCCCGGAATCCGACGTGGAGAGCTGGGTGTACGTCCCCATGAGGAGGCGGTCCCCACCTCCGCGGCTCTCCCCTTGCGGGGCCTCAGAGAAGACACCAGGCTGGGCCCCCGCGGCACAGCGGGAGCACGTCCCCCGCAGGCCGCTTAGCGAGGGCGGCAGGCGGACGGTTGGGTTGCGCCAGACGCTGCGGCCGCCCTGCTACCGGGTTCCTGGGAGGGCGTCCTGGAACCAGCGTCCACACCAAGCCCTTGGAAGGCCCAGGCGACGGAGGAGCCCCGTCAGGCAGGGGCCGAGGACGGTGACAGGTGACAGGCCGGGCGGGAAGGAGTCAGTCAGGCAGGGGCCGAGGAGGAGACGGGCTGGGTAAGGGTTAGGGTTAGAGTCAGGGCACAAGTCACAATCGCAAAGACCTGGAAGCGACCCGAGTGCCCATCGACCCACGAGTGCGTAAATAAAATGTGGCGCGTGGACACCACGGAGTGCTATTCGGCTGTGAGGAACAGCGGTGAGAGGGCACCTCTCGTGGTTCTCCTGGCCAGAGCTGGAACCCGTTCCAGTAAGCCAAGTATCCCAAGAATGGACACACGAGCACCACGTGCTCGCGCTCACCAGCAAATTGGTACGAACCGATGGACACCTAAGTGGACACAGAGGAATCACCTTCATCGGGTGGGTGTCGGGTGGGCGTGGGGAGGGGATGGGCATACACATCCATTAGGAATGGGGTGGGTGCGCACCCACTGGGGGATGGGCGCACTTGAAGCTCTGACCCGAGGGGGGAGGCGGGGAGAGGGCGATGTACCCGACCTTAACTTTGGTGCCCCCACAATACGCTGGAACCACATGAGAGGTAAATGAATAAGAACACAGGGGGGCACGGGCAACACATGTCACCTTAATACTTGGACTGCCATCATCTGCTTGAAGAGAGAGAGAAAAGAAAATGCACTAATAGAGATAAGAGACACTTTTTAAAAATAATGAATCCAGGCCGGGCGCTGTGGCTCACGCCTGTAATCCTAGCTCTTGGGAGGCCGAGGCGGGCGGATTGCTCAAGGTCAGGAGTTCAAAACCAGCCTGAGCAAGAGCGAGACCCCGTCTCTACTATAAATAGAAAGAAATTAATTGGCCAACTGATACATATATAAAAAAATTAGCCGGGCATGGTGGTGCATGCCTGTAGTCCCAGCTACCTGGGAGGCTGAGGCAGAAGGATCACTTGAGCCCAGGAGTTTGAGGTTGCTGTGAGCTAGGCTGACGCCACGGCACTCACTCTAGCCTGGGCAACAAAGCGAGACTCTGTCTCAAAAAAAAAAAAAAAATAATGAATCCGAAGAGAAAAGTAAAAGGAGGCCTGTGGAGCAGGTCTGGGTGTGACTCCGGATCCCCCAACATCAGGTGCCACCACCAAAGATTCCTACGTGTAGCCCATAGAACCCCAAAAGCAACGGGACGAGTTCTGGTCACATACTCCCTCAAAATGACATCCTGGCCTTCTTCTGCAACTCCCTCCCCTCTCAGACTCTCAAGGTTTCCTCCAGCGTGTCGGTTCCCACAAAGCAGACTTTTGGTCTGAGACCTGACAGTTGTCCAGATGCCACGCATGCTGCCCCGTGGCGGCGGCGTCGCGGCTCGGGACAAGAGGAGGCCCCACGGTGCGGGCTGGGGCGCCAGGCACCGCGGCGGGCGCTGAGGGTGGGGGTGACCCCCAGCCCGGGCCTCCGCGGCGCTCCCAGAAAGGGGACGGAACAAGAGGCCAAAAAAAAAAAAGAAGAAGCCTACGGCACCCGGTATTCCCAGGCCCGACCCTGCTTAGCTTCCGAGATCAGACGAGATCGGGCGCGTTCGGGGTGGTGTGGCCGTGGACGGCGGAGGGCGCCCCTGCCCCGCTCAAGAAGCCGAGCCTCTCTGCGCTTCCCCGCCGCCTCCTCCCGCCCCAGGCCCCGCGGGGGCCGGGCCTGTTGAGTTTGCCGGCCGGGTCCGGCGGGCTCCGAGGGACGGGGGGCGGGGGTGACGGGCGGGGCGGGGCGGGCAGGGAGGGGCGGGCCGGGGTGGGGGGCTGTCTCTCTACACACACAGACACACAGACACACAGACACCACACACGCACCCACACACACACACTCACACTCACTCACTCACTCACTCACACTCACACAAGATGCGCCTCCACGGCTGGACCCGCCAAGGTGGAGCCCTTCCAGCCCCCCTCCTCTCCTCGCCTGGCCTCCTTCGCCTCCCCGCCCCCCACCCCCAGCGCCGCCGCCGCCGCCGCCGCCGCCGCCGCCGCCAAGGACTGCGCACGCGCGGGGCGCTCGCCCTTTGACCCCAGCCAGGGGCCGCCCTCCCCCACAACCCCTTTCAGCTGTGCCCCCCGCCCTGTGGGTGGGCGGCCGCCTATTCCCCCGGGTCAGGGCTGGGGCACAGCGCATGGGGGAGGGGAGCCAGTGTATGGGGCGTGTCTCTCTCTCGGGATGTGTCCCATGGGTGGGGTGGGGTGGCTTGGTCTGTGGGGCGCTGAAGAAATCAGTCCCCTCCATCTCCTACCTCTGGAAAACGCCCAAGCCCTTGGGGAACTGCCCGCACCGCTACCGTGGGGGCCGGGACCCTCCTCTGTGTCCTCCTGTGGCCCAGTCCAAGGGGCCTGGGCCTGGCCGGGGCTGCATTGGACCCCAACCACCCTGGCGTGTGGACTCGCCAAAAATCGGCGATTAGATATTGGATTCCAGCTTCATTGAGGTCATTTCACTAATGAGTGCACCGGAAAGAGTTTCCTAATCCATCTGTGAGGGTGGCAACTGAAAGAGAATTTTTTTTTTTTTTTTTTTTTTGAGACAGAGTCTCGCTTTGTTGCCTAGGCTAGAGTGAGTGCCGTGGCGTTAGCCTAGCTCACAGCAACCTCAAACTCCTGGGCTCAAGCAATCCTTCTGCCTCAGCCTCCCAAGTAGCTGGGACTACAGGCATGCGCCACCATGCCTGGCTCATTTTCCTATATATATTAGTTGGCCAATTAATTTCTTTCTATTTACAGTAGAGACCGGGTCTGGCTCTTGCTCAGGCTGGTTTTGAACTCATGACCTCGAGCAATCCGCCCGCCTCGGCCTCCCAGAGAGCTAGGATTACAGGCTTGAGCCACCGCGCCCGGCCTGAAAGAGAATTTGAAAGCTGACAGAATAGGCGAGGAAAGGCATAGGAGATTTCCACACCCAGTAAGGAAGCCTTTCCCGAAATGGAAGAAAGAAAGGAGCAAACAGAGACACCGGTAGCCCGCCCGGATCAGAGTCTGCCCCTGAGAGAAAGTACCCTGACCAGGTTCTCCCGTGGGTGGGTGGCGAGCTAGCGGCGTTCAGAAGAGCGAGGCCCGCAGTCTGTGCAGAAGACACCTGCACTCGGGTGTGTGTGGCGGCACAATTCCCAAGCAGCTCCAGATGTTAAACCAAGGAGAAGCCAGGGAGTTCCCAACGCCCCAGGTGTCCTCAGCCCACGACTGGCTGCTGTGGGAATGCGAAGCCCGGCTCCTTGTCTCAGAGCGGGACAACCAGGAGGTGTGATGTCCACCCCGGGGCTCCCAGGAGGATCAGGCTGAAGCTGGGACTTGGCCTGAAAGTGTCCCCTCGCATGGCCACCCCCTTCCCCTTCCTGCACCTCTAGTCCTGGTGCCCCTCCATCCAGGGGCCAGACCTTAAAGAGTCACCCGCAAGAGAATCCTGGTCCCAAAGGAGCCTTCTGGGGGACCCGTGCTGAGAGAGGTTGTGGGCCTGGCCCGCTGGGACTCTGCCCGACCCAGGGCTGAGAGATGCAACCTCCCAGCTCTGGGTCCCTGCAGGAAGTGTTGGCAAGCACAGGGCCAGTCCTCCAAAGGCCCAGGTGCAGGGAGCCCAGGCCAAGCATCCCGTGGAAGAAGCCACATGCCGTGCCACCCCGGGAACACGACTGCAGGTCACGGCCCCCCCCTTCCTCCTCCTCTTCCTCCTCCTCCTCCTCCTCCTCCTCCTCCTGCCCCCCTCCCCCCCGACATGGTGCAGGGATCAGAGACACCTCAGACACTTGCTACCCAAAGTGCAAAGGGCATCAGTTGCTCCTCCAAACCCCCCCCCGCCCAGCAGACCGCGTTGTCCAGCCAGCCCCCGGGCCTCCCTGGGGTGCCCAGCACAAAAGTGCAGACACCCACCGGACCCTCAATCTCAGTTTTCGGATGTTTTTGCCACTCTAAGGACCCGCAGGCCAGCTGGGCCTTCGGGCAGGACAGAGAGCCCCGGAATCCGACGTGGAGAGCTGGGTGTACGTCCCCATGAGGAGGCGGTCCCCACCTCCGCGGCTCTCCCCTTGCGGGGCCTCAGAGAAGACACCAGGCTGGGCCCCCGCGGCACAGCGGGAGCACGTCCCCCGCAGGCCGCTTAGCGAGGGCGGCAGGCGGACGGTTGGGTTGCGCCAGACGCTGCGGCCGCCCTGCTACCGGGTTCCTGGGAGGGCGTCCTGGAACCAGCGTCCACACCAAGCCCTTGGAAGGCCCAGGCGACGGAGGAGCCCCGTCAGGCAGGGGCCGAGGACGGTGACAGGTGACAGGCCGGGCGGGAAGGAGTCAGTCAGGCAGGGGCCGAGGAGGAGACGGGCTGGGTAAGGGTTAGGGTTAGAGTCAGGGCACAAGTCACAATCGCAAAGACCTGGAAGCGACCCGAGTGCCCATCGACCCACGAGTGCGTAAATAAAATGTGGCGCGTGGACACCACGGAGTGCTATTCGGCTGTGAGGAACAGCGGTGAGAGGGCACCTCTCGTGGTTCTCCTGGCCAGAGCTGGAACCCGTTCCAGTAAGCCAAGTATCCCAAGAATGGACACACGAGCACCACGTGCTCGCGCTCACCAGCAAATTGGTACGAACCGATGGACACCTAAGTGGACACAGAGGAATCACCTTCATCGGGTGGGTGTCGGGTGGGCGTGGGGAGGGGATGGGCATACACATCCATTAGGAATGGGGTGGGTGCGCACCCACTGGGGGATGGGCGCACTTGAAGCTCTGACCCGAGGGGGGAGGCGGGGAGAGGGCGATGTACCCGACCTTAACTTTGGTGCCCCCACAATACGCTGGAACCACATGAGAGGTAAATGAATAAGAACACAGGGGGGCACGGGCAACACATGTCACCTTAATACTTGGACTGCCATCATCTGCTTGAAGAGAGAGAGAAAAGAAAATGCACTAATAGAGATAAGAGACACTTTTTAAAAATAATGAATCCAGGCCGGGCGCTGTGGCTCACGCCTGTAATCCTAGCTCTTGGGAGGCCGAGGCGGGCGGATTGCTCAAGGTCAGGAGTTCAAAACCAGCCTGAGCAAGAGCGAGACCCCGTCTCTACTATAAATAGAAAGAAATTAATTGGCCAACTGATACATATATAAAAAAATTAGCCGGGCATGGTGGTGCATGCCTGTAGTCCCAGCTACCTGGGAGGCTGAGGCAGAAGGATCACTTGAGCCCAGGAGTTTGAGGTTGCTGTGAGCTAGGCTGACGCCACGGCACTCACTCTAGCCTGGGCAACAAAGCGAGACTCTGTCTCAAAAAAAAAAAAAAAATAATGAATCCGAAGAGAAAAGTAAAAGGAGGCCTGTGGAGCAGGTCTGGGTGTGACTCCGGATCCCCCAACATCAGGTGCCACCACCAAAGATTCCTACGTGTAGCCCATAGAACCCCAAAAGCAACGGGACGAGTTCTGGTCACATACTCCCTCAAAATGACATCCTGGCCTTCTTCTGCAACTCCCTCCCCTCTCAGACTCTCAAGGTTTCCTCCAGCGTGTCGGTTCCCACAAAGCAGACTTTTGGTCTGAGACCTGACAGTTGTCCAGATGCCACGCATGCTGCCCCGTGGCGGCGGCGTCGCGGCTCGGGACAAGAGGAGGCCCCACGGTGCGGGCTGGGGCGCCAGGCACCGCGGCGGGCGCTGAGGGTGGGGGTGACCCCCAGCCCGGGCCTCCGCGGCGCTCCCAGAAAGGGGACGGAACAAGAGGCCAAAAAAAAAAAAGAAGAAGCCTACGGCACCCGGTATTCCCAGGCCCGACCCTGCTTAGCTTCCGAGATCAGACGAGATCGGGCGCGTTCGGGGTGGTGTGGCCGTGGACGGCGGAGGGCGCCCCTGCCCCGCTCAAGAAGCCGAGCCTCTCTGCGCTTCCCCGCCGCCTCCTCCCGCCCCAGGCCCCGCGGGGGCCGGGCCTGTTGAGTTTGCCGGCCGGGTCCGGCGGGCTCCGAGGGACGGGGGGCGGGGGTGACGGGCGGGGCGGGGCGGGCAGGGAGGGGCGGGCCGGGGTGGGGGGCTGTCTCTCTACACACACAGACACACAGACACACAGACACCACACACGCACCCACACACACACACTCACACTCACTCACTCACTCACTCACACTCACACAAGATGCGCCTCCACGGCTGGACCCGCCAAGGTGGAGCCCTTCCAGCCCCCCTCCTCTCCTCGCCTGGCCTCCTTCGCCTCCCCGCCCCCCACCCCCAGCGCCGCCGCCGCCGCCGCCGCCGCCGCCGCCGCCAAGGACTGCGCACGCGCGGGGCGCTCGCCCTTTGACCCCAGCCAGGGGCCGCCCTCCCCCACAACCCCTTTCAGCTGTGCCCCCCGCCCTGTGGGTGGGCGGCCGCCTATTCCCCCGGGTCAGGGCTGGGGCACAGCGCATGGGGGAGGGGAGCCAGTGTATGGGGCGTGTCTCTCTCTCGGGATGTGTCCCATGGGTGGGGTGGGGTGGCTTGGTCTGTGGGGCGCTGAAGAAATCAGTCCCCTCCATCTCCTACCTCTGGAAAACGCCCAAGCCCTTGGGGAACTGCCCGCACCGCTACCGTGGGGGCCGGGACCCTCCTCTGTGTCCTCCTGTGGCCCAGTCCAAGGGGCCTGGGCCTGGCCGGGGCTGCATTGGACCCCAACCACCCTGGCGTGTGGACTCGCCAAAAATCGGCGATTAGATATTGGATTCCAGCTTCATTGAGGTCATTTCACTAATGAGTGCACCGGAAAGAGTTTCCTAATCCATCTGTGAGGGTGGCAACTGAAAGAGAATTTTTTTTTTTTTTTTTTTTTTGAGACAGAGTCTCGCTTTGTTGCCTAGGCTAGAGTGAGTGCCGTGGCGTTAGCCTAGCTCACAGCAACCTCAAACTCCTGGGCTCAAGCAATCCTTCTGCCTCAGCCTCCCAAGTAGCTGGGACTACAGGCATGCGCCACCATGCCTGGCTCATTTTCCTATATATATTAGTTGGCCAATTAATTTCTTTCTATTTACAGTAGAGACCGGGTCTGGCTCTTGCTCAGGCTGGTTTTGAACTCATGACCTCGAGCAATCCGCCCGCCTCGGCCTCCCAGAGAGCTAGGATTACAGGCTTGAGCCACCGCGCCCGGCCTGAAAGAGAATTTGAAAGCTGACAGAATAGGCGAGGAAAGGCATAGGAGATTTCCACACCCAGTAAGGAAGCCTTTCCCGAAATGGAAGAAAGAAAGGAGCAAACAGAGACACCGGTAGCCCGCCCGGATCAGAGTCTGCCCCTGAGAGAAAGTACCCTGACCAGGTTCTCCCGTGGGTGGGTGGCGAGCTAGCGGCGTTCAGAAGAGCGAGGCCCGCAGTCTGTGCAGAAGACACCTGCACTCGGGTGTGTGTGGCGGCACAATTCCCAAGCAGCTCCAGATGTTAAACCAAGGAGAAGCCAGGGAGTTCCCAACGCCCCAGGTGTCCTCAGCCCACGACTGGCTGCTGTGGGAATGCGAAGCCCGGCTCCTTGTCTCAGAGCGGGACAACCAGGAGGTGTGATGTCCACCCCGGGGCTCCCAGGAGGATCAGGCTGAAGCTGGGACTTGGCCTGAAAGTGTCCCCTCGCATGGCCACCCCCTTCCCCTTCCTGCACCTCTAGTCCTGGTGCCCCTCCATCCAGGGGCCAGACCTTAAAGAGTCACCCGCAAGAGAATCCTGGTCCCAAAGGAGCCTTCTGGGGGACCCGTGCTGAGAGAGGTTGTGGGCCTGGCCCGCTGGGACTCTGCCCGACCCAGGGCTGAGAGATGCAACCTCCCAGCTCTGGGTCCCTGCAGGAAGTGTTGGCAAGCACAGGGCCAGTCCTCCAAAGGCCCAGGTGCAGGGAGCCCAGGCCAAGCATCCCGTGGAAGAAGCCACATGCCGTGCCACCCCGGGAACACGACTGCAGGTCACGGCCCCCCCCTTCCTCCTCCTCTTCCTCCTCCTCCTCCTCCTCCTCCTCCTCCTGCCCCCCTCCCCCCCGACATGGTGCAGGGATCAGAGACACCTCAGACACTTGCTACCCAAAGTGCAAAGGGCATCAGTTGCTCCTCCAAACCCCCCCCCGCCCAGCAGACCGCGTTGTCCAGCCAGCCCCCGGGCCTCCCTGGGGTGCCCAGCACAAAAGTGCAGACACCCACCGGACCCTCAATCTCAGTTTTCGGATGTTTTTGCCACTCTAAGGACCCGCAGGCCAGCTGGGCCTTCGGGCAGGACAGAGAGCCCCGGAATCCGACGTGGAGAGCTGGGTGTACGTCCCCATGAGGAGGCGGTCCCCACCTCCGCGGCTCTCCCCTTGCGGGGCCTCAGAGAAGACACCAGGCTGGGCCCCCGCGGCACAGCGGGAGCACGTCCCCCGCAGGCCGCTTAGCGAGGGCGGCAGGCGGACGGTTGGGTTGCGCCAGACGCTGCGGCCGCCCTGCTACCGGGTTCCTGGGAGGGCGTCCTGGAACCAGCGTCCACACCAAGCCCTTGGAAGGCCCAGGCGACGGAGGAGCCCCGTCAGGCAGGGGCCGAGGACGGTGACAGGTGACAGGCCGGGCGGGAAGGAGTCAGTCAGGCAGGGGCCGAGGAGGAGACGGGCTGGGTAAGGGTTAGGGTTAGAGTCAGGGCACAAGTCACAATCGCAAAGACCTGGAAGCGACCCGAGTGCCCATCGACCCACGAGTGCGTAAATAAAATGTGGCGCGTGGACACCACGGAGTGCTATTCGGCTGTGAGGAACAGCGGTGAGAGGGCACCTCTCGTGGTTCTCCTGGCCAGAGCTGGAACCCGTTCCAGTAAGCCAAGTATCCCAAGAATGGACACACGAGCACCACGTGCTCGCGCTCACCAGCAAATTGGTACGAACCGATGGACACCTAAGTGGACACAGAGGAATCACCTTCATCGGGTGGGTGTCGGGTGGGCGTGGGGAGGGGATGGGCATACACATCCATTAGGAATGGGGTGGGTGCGCACCCACTGGGGGATGGGCGCACTTGAAGCTCTGACCCGAGGGGGGAGGCGGGGAGAGGGCGATGTACCCGACCTTAACTTTGGTGCCCCCACAATACGCTGGAACCACATGAGAGGTAAATGAATAAGAACACAGGGGGGCACGGGCAACACATGTCACCTTAATACTTGGACTGCCATCATCTGCTTGAAGAGAGAGAGAAAAGAAAATGCACTAATAGAGATAAGAGACACTTTTTAAAAATAATGAATCCAGGCCGGGCGCTGTGGCTCACGCCTGTAATCCTAGCTCTTGGGAGGCCGAGGCGGGCGGATTGCTCAAGGTCAGGAGTTCAAAACCAGCCTGAGCAAGAGCGAGACCCCGTCTCTACTATAAATAGAAAGAAATTAATTGGCCAACTGATACATATATAAAAAAATTAGCCGGGCATGGTGGTGCATGCCTGTAGTCCCAGCTACCTGGGAGGCTGAGGCAGAAGGATCACTTGAGCCCAGGAGTTTGAGGTTGCTGTGAGCTAGGCTGACGCCACGGCACTCACTCTAGCCTGGGCAACAAAGCGAGACTCTGTCTCAAAAAAAAAAAAAAAATAATGAATCCGAAGAGAAAAGTAAAAGGAGGCCTGTGGAGCAGGTCTGGGTGTGACTCCGGATCCCCCAACATCAGGTGCCACCACCAAAGATTCCTACGTGTAGCCCATAGAACCCCAAAAGCAACGGGACGAGTTCTGGTCACATACTCCCTCAAAATGACATCCTGGCCTTCTTCTGCAACTCCCTCCCCTCTCAGACTCTCAAGGTTTCCTCCAGCGTGTCGGTTCCCACAAAGCAGACTTTTGGTCTGAGACCTGACAGTTGTCCAGATGCCACGCATGCTGCCCCGTGGCGGCGGCGTCGCGGCTCGGGACAAGAGGAGGCCCCACGGTGCGGGCTGGGGCGCCAGGCACCGCGGCGGGCGCTGAGGGTGGGGGTGACCCCCAGCCCGGGCCTCCGCGGCGCTCCCAGAAAGGGGACGGAACAAGAGGCCAAAAAAAAAAAAGAAGAAGCCTACGGCACCCGGTATTCCCAGGCCCGACCCTGCTTAGCTTCCGAGATCAGACGAGATCGGGCGCGTTCGGGGTGGTGTGGCCGTGGACGGCGGAGGGCGCCCCTGCCCCGCTCAAGAAGCCGAGCCTCTCTGCGCTTCCCCGCCGCCTCCTCCCGCCCCAGGCCCCGCGGGGGCCGGGCCTGTTGAGTTTGCCGGCCGGGTCCGGCGGGCTCCGAGGGACGGGGGGCGGGGGTGACGGGCGGGGCGGGGCGGGCAGGGAGGGGCGGGCCGGGGTGGGGGGCTGTCTCTCTACACACACAGACACACAGACACACAGACACCACACACGCACCCACACACACACACTCACACTCACTCACTCACTCACTCACACTCACACAAGATGCGCCTCCACGGCTGGACCCGCCAAGGTGGAGCCCTTCCAGCCCCCCTCCTCTCCTCGCCTGGCCTCCTTCGCCTCCCCGCCCCCCACCCCCAGCGCCGCCGCCGCCGCCGCCGCCGCCGCCGCCGCCAAGGACTGCGCACGCGCGGGGCGCTCGCCCTTTGACCCCAGCCAGGGGCCGCCCTCCCCCACAACCCCTTTCAGCTGTGCCCCCCGCCCTGTGGGTGGGCGGCCGCCTATTCCCCCGGGTCAGGGCTGGGGCACAGCGCATGGGGGAGGGGAGCCAGTGTATGGGGCGTGTCTCTCTCTCGGGATGTGTCCCATGGGTGGGGTGGGGTGGCTTGGTCTGTGGGGCGCTGAAGAAATCAGTCCCCTCCATCTCCTACCTCTGGAAAACGCCCAAGCCCTTGGGGAACTGCCCGCACCGCTACCGTGGGGGCCGGGACCCTCCTCTGTGTCCTCCTGTGGCCCAGTCCAAGGGGCCTGGGCCTGGCCGGGGCTGCATTGGACCCCAACCACCCTGGCGTGTGGACTCGCCAAAAATCGGCGATTAGATATTGGATTCCAGCTTCATTGAGGTCATTTCACTAATGAGTGCACCGGAAAGAGTTTCCTAATCCATCTGTGAGGGTGGCAACTGAAAGAGAATTTTTTTTTTTTTTTTTTTTTTTGAGACAGAGTCTCGCTTTGTTGCCTAGGCTAGAGTGAGTGCCGTGGCGTTAGCCTAGCTCACAGCAACCTCAAACTCCTGGGCTCAAGCAATCCTTCTGCCTCAGCCTCCCAAGTAGCTGGGACTACAGGCATGCGCCACCATGCCTGGCTCATTTTCCTATATATATTAGTTGGCCAATTAATTTCTTTCTATTTACAGTAGAGACCGGGTCTGGCTCTTGCTCAGGCTGGTTTTGAACTCATGACCTCGAGCAATCCGCCCGCCTCGGCCTCCCAGAGAGCTAGGATTACAGGCTTGAGCCACCGCGCCCGGCCTGAAAGAGAATTTGAAAGCTGACAGAATAGGCGAGGAAAGGCATAGGAGATTTCCACACCCAGTAAGGAAGCCTTTCCCGAAATGGAAGAAAGAAAGGAGCAAACAGAGACACCGGTAGCCCGCCCGGATCAGAGTCTGCCCCTGAGAGAAAGTACCCTGACCAGGTTCTCCCGTGGGTGGGTGGCGAGCTAGCGGCGTTCAGAAGAGCGAGGCCCGCAGTCTGTGCAGAAGACACCTGCACTCGGGTGTGTGTGGCGGCACAATTCCCAAGCAGCTCCAGATGTTAAACCAAGGAGAAGCCAGGGAGTTCCCAACGCCCCAGGTGTCCTCAGCCCACGACTGGCTGCTGTGGGAATGCGAAGCCCGGCTCCTTGTCTCAGAGCGGGACAACCAGGAGGTGTGATGTCCACCCCGGGGCTCCCAGGAGGATCAGGCTGAAGCTGGGACTTGGCCTGAAAGTGTCCCCTCGCATGGCCACCCCCTTCCCCTTCCTGCACCTCTAGTCCTGGTGCCCCTCCATCCAGGGGCCAGACCTTAAAGAGTCACCCGCAAGAGAATCCTGGTCCCAAAGGAGCCTTCTGGGGGACCCGTGCTGAGAGAGGTTGTGGGCCTGGCCCGCTGGGACTCTGCCCGACCCAGGGCTGAGAGATGCAACCTCCCAGCTCTGGGTCCCTGCAGGAAGTGTTGGCAAGCACAGGGCCAGTCCTCCAAAGGCCCAGGTGCAGGGAGCCCAGGCCAAGCATCCCGTGGAAGAAGCCACATGCCGTGCCACCCCGGGAACACGACTGCAGGTCACGGCCCCCCCCTTCCTCCTCCTCTTCCTCCTCCTCCTCCTCCTCCTCCTCCTCCTGCCCCCCTCCCCCCCGACATGGTGCAGGGATCAGAGACACCTCAGACACTTGCTACCCAAAGTGCAAAGGGCATCAGTTGCTCCTCCAAACCCCCCCCCGCCCAGCAGACCGCGTTGTCCAGCCAGCCCCCGGGCCTCCCTGGGGTGCCCAGCACAAAAGTGCAGACACCCACCGGACCCTCAATCTCAGTTTTCGGATGTTTTTGCCACTCTAAGGACCCGCAGGCCAGCTGGGCCTTCGGGCAGGACAGAGAGCCCCGGAATCCGACGTGGAGAGCTGGGTGTACGTCCCCATGAGGAGGCGGTCCCCACCTCCGCGGCTCTCCCCTTGCGGGGCCTCAGAGAAGACACCAGGCTGGGCCCCCGCGGCACAGCGGGAGCACGTCCCCCGCAGGCCGCTTAGCGAGGGCGGCAGGCGGACGGTTGGGTTGCGCCAGACGCTGCGGCCGCCCTGCTACCGGGTTCCTGGGAGGGCGTCCTGGAACCAGCGTCCACACCAAGCCCTTGGAAGGCCCAGGCGACGGAGGAGCCCCGTCAGGCAGGGGCCGAGGACGGTGACAGGTGACAGGCCGGGCGGGAAGGAGTCAGTCAGGCAGGGGCCGAGGAGGAGACGGGCTGGGTAAGGGTTAGGGTTAGAGTCAGGGCACAAGTCACAATCGCAAAGACCTGGAAGCGACCCGAGTGCCCATCGACCCACGAGTGCGTAAATAAAATGTGGCGCGTGGACACCACGGAGTGCTATTCGGCTGTGAGGAACAGCGGTGAGAGGGCACCTCTCGTGGTTCTCCTGGCCAGAGCTGGAACCCGTTCCAGTAAGCCAAGTATCCCAAGAATGGACACACGAGCACCACGTGCTCGCGCTCACCAGCAAATTGGTACGAACCGATGGACACCTAAGTGGACACAGAGGAATCACCTTCATCGGGTGGGTGTCGGGTGGGCGTGGGGAGGGGATGGGCATACACATCCATTAGGAATGGGGTGGGTGCGCACCCACTGGGGGATGGGCGCACTTGAAGCTCTGACCCGAGGGGGGAGGCGGGGAGAGGGCGATGTACCCGACCTTAACTTTGGTGCCCCCACAATACGCTGGAACCACATGAGAGGTAAATGAATAAGAACACAGGGGGGCACGGGCAACACATGTCACCTTAATACTTGGACTGCCATCATCTGCTTGAAGAGAGAGAGAAAAGAAAATGCACTAATAGAGATAAGAGACACTTTTTAAAAATAATGAATCCAGGCCGGGCGCTGTGGCTCACGCCTGTAATCCTAGCTCTTGGGAGGCCGAGGCGGGCGGATTGCTCAAGGTCAGGAGTTCAAAACCAGCCTGAGCAAGAGCGAGACCCCGTCTCTACTATAAATAGAAAGAAATTAATTGGCCAACTGATACATATATAAAAAAATTAGCCGGGCATGGTGGTGCATGCCTGTAGTCCCAGCTACCTGGGAGGCTGAGGCAGAAGGATCACTTGAGCCCAGGAGTTTGAGGTTGCTGTGAGCTAGGCTGACGCCACGGCACTCACTCTAGCCTGGGCAACAAAGCGAGACTCTGTCTCAAAAAAAAAAAAAAAAAATATGAATCCGAAGAGAAAAGTAAAAGGAGGCCTGTGGAGCAGGTCTGGGTGTGACTCCGGATCCCCCAACATCAGGTGCCACCACCAAAGATTCCTACGTGTAGCCCATAGAACCCCAAAAGCAACGGGACGAGTTCTGGTCACATACTCCCTCAAAATGACATCCTGGCCTTCTTCTGCAACTCCCTCCCCTCTCAGACTCTCAAGGTTTCCTCCAGCGTGTCGGTTCCCACAAAGCAGACTTTTGGTCTGAGACCTGACAGTTGTCCAGATGCCACGCATGCTGCCCCGTGGCGGCGGCGTCGCGGCTCGGGACAAGAGGAGGCCCCACGGTGCGGGCTGGGGCGCCAGGCACCGCGGCGGGCGCTGAGGGTGGGGGTGACCCCCAGCCCGGGCCTCCGCGGCGCTCCCAGAAAGGGGACGGAACAAGAGGCCAAAAAAAAAAAAGAAGAAGCCTACGGCACCCGGTATTCCCAGGCCCGACCCTGCTTAGCTTCCGAGATCAGACGAGATCGGGCGCGTTCGGGGTGGTGTGGCCGTGGACGGCGGAGGGCGCCCCTGCCCCGCTCAAGAAGCCGAGCCTCTCTGCGCTTCCCCGCCGCCTCCTCCCGCCCCAGGCCCCGCGGGGGCCGGGCCTGTTGAGTTTGCCGGCCGGGTCCGGCGGGCTCCGAGGGACGGGGGGCGGGGGTGACGGGCGGGGCGGGGCGGGCAGGGAGGGGCGGGCCGGGGTGGGGGGCTGTCTCTCTACACACACAGACACACAGACACACAGACACCACACACGCACCCACACACACACACTCACACTCACTCACTCACTCACTCACACTCACACAAGATGCGCCTCCACGGCTGGACCCGCCAAGGTGGAGCCCTTCCAGCCCCCCTCCTCTCCTCGCCTGGCCTCCTTCGCCTCCCCGCCCCCCACCCCCAGCGCCGCCGCCGCCGCCGCCGCCGCCGCCGCCGCCAAGGACTGCGCACGCGCGGGGCGCTCGCCCTTTGACCCCAGCCAGGGGCCGCCCTCCCCCACAACCCCTTTCAGCTGTGCCCCCCGCCCTGTGGGTGGGCGGCCGCCTATTCCCCCGGGTCAGGGCTGGGGCACAGCGCATGGGGGAGGGGAGCCAGTGTATGGGGCGTGTCTCTCTCTCGGGATGTGTCCCATGGGTGGGGTGGGGTGGCTTGGTCTGTGGGGCGCTGAAGAAATCAGTCCCCTCCATCTCCTACCTCTGGAAAACGCCCAAGCCCTTGGGGAACTGCCCGCACCGCTACCGTGGGGGCCGGGACCCTCCTCTGTGTCCTCCTGTGGCCCAGTCCAAGGGGCCTGGGCCTGGCCGGGGCTGCATTGGACCCCAACCACCCTGGCGTGTGGACTCGCCAAAAATCGGCGATTAGATATTGGATTCCAGCTTCATTGAGGTCATTTCACTAATGAGTGCACCGGAAAGAGTTTCCTAATCCATCTGTGAGGGTGGCAACTGAAAGAGAATTTTTTTTTTTTTTTTTTTTTTGAGACAGAGTCTCGCTTTGTTGCCTAGGCTAGAGTGAGTGCCGTGGCGTTAGCCTAGCTCACAGCAACCTCAAACTCCTGGGCTCAAGCAATCCTTCTGCCTCAGCCTCCCAAGTAGCTGGGACTACAGGCATGCGCCACCATGCCTGGCTCATTTTCCTATATATATTAGTTGGCCAATTAATTTCTTTCTATTTACAGTAGAGACCGGGTCTGGCTCTTGCTCAGGCTGGTTTTGAACTCATGACCTCGAGCAATCCGCCCGCCTCGGCCTCCCAGAGAGCTAGGATTACAGGCTTGAGCCACCGCGCCCGGCCTGAAAGAGAATTTGAAAGCTGACAGAATAGGCGAGGAAAGGCATAGGAGATTTCCACACCCAGTAAGGAAGCCTTTCCCGAAATGGAAGAAAGAAAGGAGCAAACAGAGACACCGGTAGCCCGCCCGGATCAGAGTCTGCCCCTGAGAGAAAGTACCCTGACCAGGTTCTCCCGTGGGTGGGTGGCGAGCTAGCGGCGTTCAGAAGAGCGAGGCCCGCAGTCTGTGCAGAAGACACCTGCACTCGGGTGTGTGTGGCGGCACAATTCCCAAGCAGCTCCAGATGTTAAACCAAGGAGAAGCCAGGGAGTTCCCAACGCCCCAGGTGTCCTCAGCCCACGACTGGCTGCTGTGGGAATGCGAAGCCCGGCTCCTTGTCTCAGAGCGGGACAACCAGGAGGTGTGATGTCCACCCCGGGGCTCCCAGGAGGATCAGGCTGAAGCTGGGACTTGGCCTGAAAGTGTCCCCTCGCATGGCCACCCCCTTCCCCTTCCTGCACCTCTAGTCCTGGTGCCCCTCCATCCAGGGGCCAGACCTTAAAGAGTCACCCGCAAGAGAATCCTGGTCCCAAAGGAGCCTTCTGGGGGACCCGTGCTGAGAGAGGTTGTGGGCCTGGCCCGCTGGGACTCTGCCCGACCCAGGGCTGAGAGATGCAACCTCCCAGCTCTGGGTCCCTGCAGGAAGTGTTGGCAAGCACAGGGCCAGTCCTCCAAAGGCCCAGGTGCAGGGAGCCCAGGCCAAGCATCCCGTGGAAGAAGCCACATGCCGTGCCACCCCGGGAACACGACTGCAGGTCACGGCCCCCCCCTTCCTCCTCCTCTTCCTCCTCCTCCTCCTCCTCCTCCTCCTCCTGCCCCCCTCCCCCCCGACATGGTGCAGGGATCAGAGACACCTCAGACACTTGCTACCCAAAGTGCAAAGGGCATCAGTTGCTCCTCCAAACCCCCCCCCGCCCAGCAGACCGCGTTGTCCAGCCAGCCCCCGGGCCTCCCTGGGGTGCCCAGCACAAAAGTGCAGACACCCACCGGACCCTCAATCTCAGTTTTCGGATGTTTTTGCCACTCTAAGGACCCGCAGGCCAGCTGGGCCTTCGGGCAGGACAGAGAGCCCCGGAATCCGACGTGGAGAGCTGGGTGTACGTCCCCATGAGGAGGCGGTCCCCACCTCCGCGGCTCTCCCCTTGCGGGGCCTCAGAGAAGACACCAGGCTGGGCCCCCGCGGCACAGCGGGAGCACGTCCCCCGCAGGCCGCTTAGCGAGGGCGGCAGGCGGACGGTTGGGTTGCGCCAGACGCTGCGGCCGCCCTGCTACCGGGTTCCTGGGAGGGCGTCCTGGAACCAGCGTCCACACCAAGCCCTTGGAAGGCCCAGGCGACGGAGGAGCCCCGTCAGGCAGGGGCCGAGGACGGTGACAGGTGACAGGCCGGGCGGGAAGGAGTCAGTCAGGCAGGGGCCGAGGAGGAGACGGGCTGGGTAAGGGTTAGGGTTAGAGTCAGGGCACAAGTCACAATCGCAAAGACCTGGAAGCGACCCGAGTGCCCATCGACCCACGAGTGCGTAAATAAAATGTGGCGCGTGGACACCACGGAGTGCTATTCGGCTGTGAGGAACAGCGGTGAGAGGGCACCTCTCGTGGTTCTCCTGGCCAGAGCTGGAACCCGTTCCAGTAAGCCAAGTATCCCAAGAATGGACACACGAGCACCACGTGCTCGCGCTCACCAGCAAATTGGTACGAACCGATGGACACCTAAGTGGACACAGAGGAATCACCTTCATCGGGTGGGTGTCGGGTGGGCGTGGGGAGGGGATGGGCATACACATCCATTAGGAATGGGGTGGGTGCGCACCCACTGGGGGATGGGCGCACTTGAAGCTCTGACCCGAGGGGGGAGGCGGGGAGAGGGCGATGTACCCGACCTTAACTTTGGTGCCCCCACAATACGCTGGAACCACATGAGAGGTAAATGAATAAGAACACAGGGGGGCACGGGCAACACATGTCACCTTAATACTTGGACTGCCATCATCTGCTTGAAGAGAGAGAGAAAAGAAAATGCACTAATAGAGATAAGAGACACTTTTTAAAAATAATGAATCCAGGCCGGGCGCTGTGGCTCACGCCTGTAATCCTAGCTCTTGGGAGGCCGAGGCGGGCGGATTGCTCAAGGTCAGGAGTTCAAAACCAGCCTGAGCAAGAGCGAGACCCCGTCTCTACTATAAATAGAAAGAAATTAATTGGCCAACTGATACATATATAAAAAAATTAGCCGGGCATGGTGGTGCATGCCTGTAGTCCCAGCTACCTGGGAGGCTGAGGCAGAAGGATCACTTGAGCCCAGGAGTTTGAGGTTGCTGTGAGCTAGGCTGACGCCACGGCACTCACTCTAGCCTGGGCAACAAAGCGAGACTCTGTCTCAAAAAAAAAAAAAAAATAATGAATCCGAAGAGAAAAGTAAAAGGAGGCCTGTGGAGCAGGTCTGGGTGTGACTCCGGATCCCCCAACATCAGGTGCCACCACCAAAGATTCCTACGTGTAGCCCATAGAACCCCAAAAGCAACGGGACGAGTTCTGGTCACATACTCCCTCAAAATGACATCCTGGCCTTCTTCTGCAACTCCCTCCCCTCTCAGACTCTCAAGGTTTCCTCCAGCGTGTCGGTTCCCACAAAGCAGACTTTTGGTCTGAGACCTGACAGTTGTCCAGATGCCACGCATGCTGCCCCGTGGCGGCGGCGTCGCGGCTCGGGACAAGAGGAGGCCCCACGGTGCGGGCTGGGGCGCCAGGCACCGCGGCGGGCGCTGAGGGTGGGGGTGACCCCCAGCCCGGGCCTCCGCGGCGCTCCCAGAAAGGGGACGGAACAAGAGGCCAAAAAAAAAAAAGAAGAAGCCTACGGCACCCGGTATTCCCAGGCCCGACCCTGCTTAGCTTCCGAGATCAGACGAGATCGGGCGCGTTCGGGGTGGTGTGGCCGTGGACGGCGGAGGGCGCCCCTGCCCCGCTCAAGAAGCCGAGCCTCTCTGCGCTTCCCCGCCGCCTCCTCCCGCCCCAGGCCCCGCGGGGGCCGGGCCTGTTGAGTTTGCCGGCCGGGTCCGGCGGGCTCCGAGGGACGGGGGGCGGGGGTGACGGGCGGGGCGGGGCGGGCAGGGAGGGGCGGGCCGGGGTGGGGGGCTGTCTCTCTACACACACAGACACACAGACACACAGACACCACACACGCACCCACACACACACACTCACACTCACTCACTCACTCACTCACACTCACACAAGATGCGCCTCCACGGCTGGACCCGCCAAGGTGGAGCCCTTCCAGCCCCCCTCCTCTCCTCGCCTGGCCTCCTTCGCCTCCCCGCCCCCCACCCCCAGCGCCGCCGCCGCCGCCGCCGCCGCCGCCGCCGCCAAGGACTGCGCACGCGCGGGGCGCTCGCCCTTTGACCCCAGCCAGGGGCCGCCCTCCCCCACAACCCCTTTCAGCTGTGCCCCCCGCCCTGTGGGTGGGCGGCCGCCTATTCCCCCGGGTCAGGGCTGGGGCACAGCGCATGGGGGAGGGGAGCCAGTGTATGGGGCGTGTCTCTCTCTCGGGATGTGTCCCATGGGTGGGGTGGGGTGGCTTGGTCTGTGGGGCGCTGAAGAAATCAGTCCCCTCCATCTCCTACCTCTGGAAAACGCCCAAGCCCTTGGGGAACTGCCCGCACCGCTACCGTGGGGGCCGGGACCCTCCTCTGTGTCCTCCTGTGGCCCAGTCCAAGGGGCCTGGGCCTGGCCGGGGCTGCATTGGACCCCAACCACCCTGGCGTGTGGACTCGCCAAAAATCGGCGATTAGATATTGGATTCCAGCTTCATTGAGGTCATTTCACTAATGAGTGCACCGGAAAGAGTTTCCTAATCCATCTGTGAGGGTGGCAACTGAAAGAGAATTTTTTTTTTTTTTTTTTTTTTGAGACAGAGTCTCGCTTTGTTGCCTAGGCTAGAGTGAGTGCCGTGGCGTTAGCCTAGCTCACAGCAACCTCAAACTCCTGGGCTCAAGCAATCCTTCTGCCTCAGCCTCCCAAGTAGCTGGGACTACAGGCATGCGCCACCATGCCTGGCTCATTTTCCTATATATATTAGTTGGCCAATTAATTTCTTTCTATTTACAGTAGAGACCGGGTCTGGCTCTTGCTCAGGCTGGTTTTGAACTCATGACCTCGAGCAATCCGCCCGCCTCGGCCTCCCAGAGAGCTAGGATTACAGGCTTGAGCCACCGCGCCCGGCCTGAAAGAGAATTTGAAAGCTGACAGAATAGGCGAGGAAAGGCATAGGAGATTTCCACACCCAGTAAGGAAGCCTTTCCCGAAATGGAAGAAAGAAAGGAGCAAACAGAGACACCGGTAGCCCGCCCGGATCAGAGTCTGCCCCTGAGAGAAAGTACCCTGACCAGGTTCTCCCGTGGGTGGGTGGCGAGCTAGCGGCGTTCAGAAGAGCGAGGCCCGCAGTCTGTGCAGAAGACACCTGCACTCGGGTGTGTGTGGTGGCACAATTCCCAAGCAGCTCCAGATGTTAAACCAAGGAGAAGCCAGGGAGTTCCCAACGCCCCAGGTGTCCTCAGCCCACGACTGGCTGCTGTGGGAATGCGAAGCCCGGCTCCTTGTCTCAGAGCGGGACAACCAGGAGGTGTGATGTCCACCCCGGGGCTCCCAGGAGGATCAGGCTGAAGCTGGGACTTGGCCTGAAAGTGTCCCCTCGCATGGCCACCCCCTTCCCCTTCCTGCACCTCTAGTCCTGGTGCCCCTCCATCCAGGGGCCAGACCTTAAAGAGTCACCCGCAAGAGAATCCTGGTCCCAAAGGAGCCTTCTGGGGGACCCGTGCTGAGAGAGGTTGTGGGCCTGGCCCGCTGGGACTCTGCCCGACCCAGGGCTGAGAGATGCAACCTCCCAGCTCTGGGTCCCTGCAGGAAGTGTTGGCAAGCACAGGGCCAGTCCTCCAAAGGCCCAGGTGCAGGGAGCCCAGGCCAAGCATCCCGTGGAAGAAGCCACATGCCGTGCCACCCCGGGAACACGACTGCAGGTCACGGCCCCCCCCTTCCTCCTCCTCTTCCTCCTCCTCCTCCTCCTCCTCCTCCTCCTGCCCCCCTCCCCCCCGACATGGTGCAGGGATCAGAGACACCTCAGACACTTGCTACCCAAAGTGCAAAGGGCATCAGTTGCTCCTCCAAACCCCCCCCCCCGCCCAGCAGACCGCGTTGTCCAGCCAGCCCCCGGGCCTCCCTGGGGTGCCCAGCACAAAAGTGCAGACACCCACCGGACCCTCAATCTCAGTTTTCGGATGTTTTTGCCACTCTAAGGACCCGCAGGCCAGCTGGGCCTTCGGGCAGGACAGAGAGCCCCGGAATCCGACGTGGAGAGCTGGGTGTACGTCCCCATGAGGAGGCGGTCCCCACCTCCGCGGCTCTCCCCTTGCGGGGCCTCAGAGAAGACACCAGGCTGGGCCCCCGCGGCACAGCGGGAGCACGTCCCCCGCAGGCCGCTTAGCGAGGGCGGCAGGCGGACGGTTGGGTTGCGCCAGACGCTGCGGCCGCCCTGCTACCGGGTTCCTGGGAGGGCGTCCTGGAACCAGCGTCCACACCAAGCCCTTGGAAGGCCCAGGCGACGGAGGAGCCCCGTCAGGCAGGGGCCGAGGACGGTGACAGGTGACAGGCCGGGCGGGAAGGAGTCAGTCAGGCAGGGGCCGAGGAGGAGACGGGCTGGGTAAGGGTTAGGGTTAGAGTCAGGGCACAAGTCACAATCGCAAAGACCTGGAAGCGACCCGAGTGCCCATCGACCCACGAGTGCGTAAATAAAATGTGGCGCGTGGACACCACGGAGTGCTATTCGGCTGTGAGGAACAGCGGTGAGAGGGCACCTCTCGTGGTTCTCCTGGCCAGAGCTGGAACCCGTTCCAGTAAGCCAAGTATCCCAAGAATGGACACACGAGCACCACGTGCTCGCGCTCACCAGCAAATTGGTACGAACCGATGGACACCTAAGTGGACACAGAGGAATCACCTTCATCGGGTGGGTGTCGGGTGGGCGTGGGGAGGGGATGGGCATACACATCCATTAGGAATGGGGTGGGTGCGCACCCACTGGGGGATGGGCGCACTTGAAGCTCTGACCCGAGGGGGGAGGCGGGGAGAGGGCGATGTACCCGACCTTAACTTTGGTGCCCCCACAATACGCTGGAACCACATGAGAGGTAAATGAATAAGAACACAGGGGGGCACGGGCAACACATGTCACCTTAATACTTGGACTGCCATCATCTGCTTGAAGAGAGAGAGAAAAGAAAATGCACTAATAGAGATAAGAGACACTTTTTAAAAATAATGAATCCAGGCCGGGCGCTGTGGCTCACGCCTGTAATCCTAGCTCTTGGGAGGCCGAGGCGGGCGGATTGCTCAAGGTCAGGAGTTCAAAACCAGCCTGAGCAAGAGCGAGACCCCGTCTCTACTATAAATAGAAAGAAATTAATTGGCCAACTGATACATATATAAAAAAATTAGCCGGGCATGGTGGTGCATGCCTGTAGTCCCAGCTACCTGGGAGGCTGAGGCAGAAGGATCACTTGAGCCCAGGAGTTTGAGGTTGCTGTGAGCTAGGCTGACGCCACGGCACTCACTCTAGCCTGGGCAACAAAGCGAGACTCTGTCTCAAAAAAAAAAAAAAAATAATGAATCCGAAGAGAAAAGTAAAAGGAGGCCTGTGGAGCAGGTCTGGGTGTGACTCCGGATCCCCCAACATCAGGTGCCACCACCAAAGATTCCTACGTGTAGCCCATAGAACCCCAAAAGCAACGGGACGAGTTCTGGTCACATACTCCCTCAAAATGACATCCTGGCCTTCTTCTGCAACTCCCTCCCCTCTCAGACTCTCAAGGTTTCCTCCAGCGTGTCGGTTCCCACAAAGCAGACTTTTGGTCTGAGACCTGACAGTTGTCCAGATGCCACGCATGCTGCCCCGTGGCGGCGGCGTCGCGGCTCGGGACAAGAGGAGGCCCCACGGTGCGGGCTGGGGCGCCAGGCACCGCGGCGGGCGCTGAGGGTGGGGGTGACCCCCAGCCCGGGCCTCCGCGGCGCTCCCAGAAAGGGGACGGAACAAGAGGCCAAAAAAAAAAAAGAAGAAGCCTACGGCACCCGGTATTCCCAGGCCCGACCCTGCTTAGCTTCCGAGATCAGACGAGATCGGGCGCGTTCGGGGTGGTGTGGCCGTGGACGGCGGAGGGCGCCCCTGCCCCGCTCAAGAAGCCGAGCCTCTCTGCGCTTCCCCGCCGCCTCCTCCCGCCCCAGGCCCCGCGGGGGCCGGGCCTGTTGAGTTTGCCGGCCGGGTCCGGCGGGCTCCGAGGGACGGGGGGCGGGGGTGACGGGCGGGGCGGGGCGGGCAGGGAGGGGCGGGCCGGGGTGGGGGGCTGTCTCTCTACACACACAGACACACAGACACACAGACACCACACACGCACCCACACACACACACTCACACTCACTCACTCACTCACTCACACTCACACAAGATGCGCCTCCACGGCTGGACCCGCCAAGGTGGAGCCCTTCCAGCCCCCCTCCTCTCCTCGCCTGGCCTCCTTCGCCTCCCCGCCCCCCACCCCCAGCGCCGCCGCCGCCGCCGCCGCCGCCGCCGCCGCCAAGGACTGCGCACGCGCGGGGCGCTCGCCCTTTGACCCCAGCCAGGGGCCGCCCTCCCCCACAACCCCTTTCAGCTGTGCCCCCCGCCCTGTGGGTGGGCGGCTGCCTATTCCCCCGGGTCAGGGCTGGGGCACAGCGCATGGGGGAGGGGAGCCAGTGTATGGGGCGTGTCTCTCTCTCGGGATGTGTCCCATGGGTGGGGTGGGGTGGCTTGGTCTGTGGGGCGCTGAAGAAATCAGTCCCCTCCATCTCCTACCTCTGGAAAACGCCCAAGCCCTTGGGGAACTGCCCGCACCGCTACCGTGGGGGCCGGGACCCTCCTCTGTGTCCTCCTGTGGCCCAGTCCAAGGGGCCTGGGCCTGGCCGGGGCTGCATTGGACCCCAACCACCCTGGCGTGTGGACTCGCCAAAAATCGGCGATTAGATATTGGATTCCAGCTTCATTGAGGTCATTTCACTAATGAGTGCACCGGAAAGAGTTTCCTAATCCATCTGTGAGGGTGGCAACTGAAAGAGAATTTTTTTTTTTTTTTTTTTTTTGAGACAGAGTCTCGCTTTGTTGCCTAGGCTAGAGTGAGTGCCGTGGCGTTAGCCTAGCTCACAGCAACCTCAAACTCCTGGGCTCAAGCAATCCTTCTGCCTCAGCCTCCCAAGTAGCTGGGACTACAGGCATGCGCCACCATGCCTGGCTCATTTTCCTATATATATTAGTTGGCCAATTAATTTCTTTCTATTTACAGTAGAGACCGGGTCTGGCTCTTGCTCAGGCTGGTTTTGAACTCATGACCTCGAGCAATCCGCCCGCCTCGGCCTCCCAGAGAGCTAGGATTACAGGCTTGAGCCACCGCGCCCGGCCTGAAAGAGAATTTGAAAGCTGACAGAATAGGCGAGGAAAGGCATAGGAGATTTCCACACCCAGTAAGGAAGCCTTTCCCGAAATGGAAGAAAGAAAGGAGCAAACAGAGACACCGGTAGCCCGCCCGGATCAGAGTCTGCCCCTGAGAGAAAGTACCCTGACCAGGTTCTCCCGTGGGTGGGTGGCGAGCTAGCGGCGTTCAGAAGAGCGAGGCCCGCAGTCTGTGCAGAAGACACCTGCACTCGGGTGTGTGTGGTGGCACAATTCCCAAGCAGCTCCAGATGTTAAACCAAGGAGAAGCCAGGGAGTTCCCAACGCCCCAGGTGTCCTCAGCCCACGACTGGCTGCTGTGGGAATGCGAAGCCCGGCTCCTTGTCTCAGAGCGGGACAACCAGGAGGTGTGATGTCCACCCCGGGGCTCCCAGGAGGATCAGGCTGAAGCTGGGACTTGGCCTGAAAGTGTCCCCTCGCATGGCCACCCCCTTCCCCTTCCTGCACCTCTAGTCCTGGTGCCCCTCCATCCAGGGGCCAGACCTTAAAGAGTCACCCGCAAGAGAATCCTGGTCCCAAAGGAGCCTTCTGGGGGACCCGTGCTGAGAGAGGTTGTGGGCCTGGCCCGCTGGGACTCTGCCCGACCCAGGGCTGAGAGATGCAACCTCCCAGCTCTGGGTCCCTGCAGGAAGTGTTGGCAAGCACAGGGCCAGTCCTCCAAAGGCCCAGGTGCAGGGAGCCCAGGCCAAGCATCCCGTGGAAGAAGCCACATGCCGTGCCACCCCGGGAACACGACTGCAGGTCACGGCCCCCCCCTTCCTCCTCCTCTTCCTCCTCCTCCTCCTCCTCCTCCTCCTCCTGCCCCCCTCCCCCCCGACATGGTGCAGGGATCAGAGACACCTCAGACACTTGCTACCCAAAGTGCAAAGGGCATCAGTTGCTCCTCCAAACCCCCCCCCCCGCCCAGCAGACCGCGTTGTCCAGCCAGCCCCCGGGCCTCCCTGGGGTGCCCAGCACAAAAGTGCAGACACCCACCGGACCCTCAATCTCAGTTTTCGGATGTTTTTGCCACTCTAAGGACCCGCAGGCCAGCTGGGCCTTCGGGCAGGACAGAGAGCCCCGGAATCCGACGTGGAGAGCTGGGTGTACGTCCCCATGAGGAGGCGGTCCCCACCTCCGCGGCTCTCCCCTTGCGGGGCCTCAGAGAAGACACCAGGCTGGGCCCCCGCGGCACAGCGGGAGCACGTCCCCCGCAGGCCGCTTAGCGAGGGCGGCAGGCGGACGGTTGGGTTGCGCCAGACGCTGCGGCCGCCCTGCTACCGGGTTCCTGGGAGGGCGTCCTGGAACCAGCGTCCACACCAAGCCCTTGGAAGGCCCAGGCGACGGAGGAGCCCCGTCAGGCAGGGGCCGAGGACGGTGACAGGTGACAGGCCGGGCGGGAAGGAGTCAGTCAGGCAGGGGCCGAGGAGGAGACGGGCTGGGTAAGGGTTAGGGTTAGAGTCAGGGCACAAGTCACAATCGCAAAGACCTGGAAGCGACCCGAGTGCCCATCGACCCACGAGTGCGTAAATAAAATGTGGCGCGTGGACACCACGGAGTGCTATTCGGCTGTGAGGAACAGCGGTGAGAGGGCACCTCTCGTGGTTCTCCTGGCCAGAGCTGGAACCCGTTCCAGTAAGCCAAGTATCCCAAGAATGGACACACGAGCACCACGTGCTCGCGCTCACCAGCAAATTGGTACGAACCGATGGACACCTAAGTGGACACAGAGGAATCACCTTCATCGGGTGGGTGTCGGGTGGGCGTGGGGAGGGGATGGGCATACACATCCATTAGGAATGGGGTGGGTGCGCACCCACTGGGGGATGGGCGCACTTGAAGCTCTGACCCGAGGGGGGAGGCGGGGAGAGGGCGATGTACCCGACCTTAACTTTGGTGCCCCCACAATACGCTGGAACCACATGAGAGGTAAATGAATAAGAACACAGGGGGGCACGGGCAACACATGTCACCTTAATACTTGGACTGCCATCATCTGCTTGAAGAGAGAGAGAAAAGAAAATGCACTAATAGAGATAAGAGACACTTTTTAAAAATAATGAATCCAGGCCGGGCGCTGTGGCTCACGCCTGTAATCCTAGCTCTTGGGAGGCCGAGGCGGGCGGATTGCTCAAGGTCAGGAGTTCAAAACCAGCCTGAGCAAGAGCGAGACCCCGTCTCTACTATAAATAGAAAGAAATTAATTGGCCAACTGATACATATATAAAAAAATTAGCCGGGCATGGTGGTGCATGCCTGTAGTCCCAGCTACCTGGGAGGCTGAGGCAGAAGGATCACTTGAGCCCAGGAGTTTGAGGTTGCTGTGAGCTAGGCTGACGCCACGGCACTCACTCTAGCCTGGGCAACAAAGCGAGACTCTGTCTCAAAAAAAAAAAAAAAATAATGAATCCGAAGAGAAAAGTAAAAGGAGGCCTGTGGAGCAGGTCTGGGTGTGACTCCGGATCCCCCAACATCAGGTGCCACCACCAAAGATTCCTACGTGTAGCCCATAGAACCCCAAAAGCAACGGGACGAGTTCTGGTCACATACTCCCTCAAAATGACATCCTGGCCTTCTTCTGCAACTCCCTCCCCTCTCAGACTCTCAAGGTTTCCTCCAGCGTGTCGGTTCCCACAAAGCAGACTTTTGGTCTGAGACCTGACAGTTGTCCAGATGCCACGCATGCTGCCCCGTGGCGGCGGCGTCGCGGCTCGGGACAAGAGGAGGCCCCACGGTGCGGGCTGGGGCGCCAGGCACCGCGGCGGGCGCTGAGGGTGGGGGTGACCCCCAGCCCGGGCCTCCGCGGCGCTCCCAGAAAGGGGACGGAACAAGAGGCCAAAAAAAAAAAAGAAGAAGCCTACGGCACCCGGTATTCCCAGGCCCGACCCTGCTTAGCTTCCGAGATCAGACGAGATCGGGCGCGTTCGGGGTGGTGTGGCCGTGGACGGCGGAGGGCGCCCCTGCCCCGCTCAAGAAGCCGAGCCTCTCTGCGCTTCCCCGCCGCCTCCTCCCGCCCCAGGCCCCGCGGGGGCCGGGCCTGTTGAGTTTGCCGGCCGGGTCCGGCGGGCTCCGAGGGACGGGGGGCGGGGGTGACGGGCGGGGCGGGGCGGGCAGGGAGGGGCGGGCCGGGGTGGGGGGCTGTCTCTCTACACACACAGACACACAGACACACAGACACCACACACGCACCCACACACACACACTCACACTCACTCACTCACTCACTCACACTCACACAAGATGCGCCTCCACGGCTGGACCCGCCAAGGTGGAGCCCTTCCAGCCCCCCTCCTCTCCTCGCCTGGCCTCCTTCGCCTCCCCGCCCCCCACCCCCAGCGCCGCCGCCGCCGCCGCCGCCGCCGCCGCCGCCAAGGACTGCGCACGCGCGGGGCGCTCGCCCTTTGACCCCAGCCAGGGGCCGCCCTCCCCCACAACCCCTTTCAGCTGTGCCCCCCGCCCTGTGGGTGGGCGGCCGCCTATTCCCCCGGGTCAGGGCTGGGGCACAGCGCATGGGGGAGGGGAGCCAGTGTATGGGGCGTGTCTCTCTCTCGGGATGTGTCCCATGGGTGGGGTGGGGTGGCTTGGTCTGTGGGGCGCTGAAGAAATCAGTCCCCTCCATCTCCTACCTCTGGAAAACGCCCAAGCCCTTGGGGAACTGCCCGCACCGCTACCGTGGGGGCCGGGACCCTCCTCTGTGTCCTCCTGTGGCCCAGTCCAAGGGGCCTGGGCCTGGCCGGGGCTGCATTGGACCCCAACCACCCTGGCGTGTGGACTCGCCAAAAATCGGCGATTAGATATTGGATTCCAGCTTCATTGAGGTCATTTCACTAATGAGTGCACCGGAAAGAGTTTCCTAATCCATCTGTGAGGGTGGCAACTGAAAGAGAATTTTTTTTTTTTTTTTTTTTTTGAGACAGAGTCTCGCTTTGTTGCCTAGGCTAGAGTGAGTGCCGTGGCGTTAGCCTAGCTCACAGCAACCTCAAACTCCTGGGCTCAAGCAATCCTTCTGCCTCAGCCTCCCAAGTAGCTGGGACTACAGGCATGCGCCACCATGCCTGGCTCATTTTCCTATATATATTAGTTGGCCAATTAATTTCTTTCTATTTACAGTAGAGACCGGGTCTGGCTCTTGCTCAGGCTGGTTTTGAACTCATGACCTCGAGCAATCCGCCCGCCTCGGCCTCCCAGAGAGCTAGGATTACAGGCTTGAGCCACCGCGCCCGGCCTGAAAGAGAATTTGAAAGCTGACAGAATAGGCGAGGAAAGGCATAGGAGATTTCCACACCCAGTAAGGAAGCCTTTCCCGAAATGGAAGAAAGAAAGGAGCAAACAGAGACACCGGTAGCCCGCCCGGATCAGAGTCTGCCCCTGAGAGAAAGTACCCTGACCAGGTTCTCCCGTGGGTGGGTGGCGAGCTAGCGGCGTTCAGAAGAGCGAGGCCCGCAGTCTGTGCAGAAGACACCTGCACTCGGGTGTGTGTGGTGGCACAATTCCCAAGCAGCTCCAGATGTTAAACCAAGGAGAAGCCAGGGAGTTCCCAACGCCCCAGGTGTCCTCAGCCCACGACTGGCTGCTGTGGGAATGCGAAGCCCGGCTCCTTGTCTCAGAGCGGGACAACCAGGAGGTGTGATGTCCACCCCGGGGCTCCCAGGAGGATCAGGCTGAAGCTGGGACTTGGCCTGAAAGTGTCCCCTCGCATGGCCACCCCCTTCCCCTTCCTGCACCTCTAGTCCTGGTGCCCCTCCATCCAGGGGCCAGACCTTAAAGAGTCACCCGCAAGAGAATCCTGGTCCCAAAGGAGCCTTCTGGGGGACCCGTGCTGAGAGAGGTTGTGGGCCTGGCCCGCTGGGACTCTGCCCGACCCAGGGCTGAGAGATGCAACCTCCCAGCTCTGGGTCCCTGCAGGAAGTGTTGGCAAGCACAGGGCCAGTCCTCCAAAGGCCCAGGTGCAGGGAGCCCAGGCCAAGCATCCCGTGGAAGAAGCCACATGCCGTGCCACCCCGAGAACACGACTGCAGGTCACGGCCCCCCCCTTCCTCCTCCTCTTCCTCCTCCTCCTCCTCCTCCTCCTCCTCCTGCCCCCCTCCCCCCCGACATGGTGCAGGGATCAGAGACACCTCAGACACTTGCTACCCAAAGTGCAAAGGGCATCAGTTGCTCCTCCAAACCCCCCCCCCCGCCCAGCAGACCGCGTTGTCCAGCCAGCCCCCGGGCCTCCCTGGGGTGCCCAGCACAAAAGTGCAGACACCCACCGGACCCTCAATCTCAGTTTTCGGATGTTTTTGCCACTCTAAGGACCCGCAGGCCAGCTGGGCCTTCGGGCAGGACAGAGAGCCCCGGAATCCGACGTGGAGAGCTGGGTGTACGTCCCCATGAGGAGGCGGTCCCCACCTCCGCGGCTCTCCCCTTGCGGGGCCTCAGAGAAGACACCAGGCTGGGCCCCCGCGGCACAGCGGGAGCACGTCCCCCGCAGGCCGCTTAGCGAGGGCGGCAGGCGGACGGTTGGGTTGCGCCAGACGCTGCGGCCGCCCTGCTACCGGGTTCCTGGGAGGGCGTCCTGGAACCAGCGTCCACACCAAGCCCTTGGAAGGCCCAGGCGACGGAGGAGCCCCGTCAGGCAGGGGCCGAGGACGGTGACAGGTGACAGGCCGGGCGGGAAGGAGTCAGTCAGGCAGGGGCCGAGGAGGAGACGGGCTGGGTAAGGGTTAGGGTTAGAGTCAGGGCACAAGTCACAATCGCAAAGACCTGGAAGCGACCCGAGTGCCCATCGACCCACGAGTGCGTAAATAAAATGTGGCGCGTGGACACCACGGAGTGCTATTCGGCTGTGAGGAACAGCGGTGAGAGGGCACCTCTCGTGGTTCTCCTGGCCAGAGCTGGAACCCGTTCCAGTAAGCCAAGTATCCCAAGAATGGACACACGAGCACCACGTGCTCGCGCTCACCAGCAAATTGGTACGAACCGATGGACACCTAAGTGGACACAGAGGAATCACCTTCATCGGGTGGGTGTCGGGTGGGCGTGGGGAGGGGATGGGCATACACATCCATTAGGAATGGGGTGGGTGCGCACCCACTGGGGGATGGGCGCACTTGAAGCTCTGACCCGAGGGGGGAGGCGGGGAGAGGGCGATGTACCCGACCTTAACTTTGGTGCCCCCACAATACGCTGGAACCACATGAGAGGTAAATGAATAAGAACACAGGGGGGCACGGGCAACACATGTCACCTTAATACTTGGACTGCCATCATCTGCTTGAAGAGAGAGAGAAAAGAAAATGCACTAATAGAGATAAGAGACACTTTTTAAAAATAATGAATCCAGGCCGGGCGCTGTGGCTCACGCCTGTAATCCTAGCTCTTGGGAGGCCGAGGCGGGCGGATTGCTCAAGGTCAGGAGTTCAAAACCAGCCTGAGCAAGAGCGAGACCCCGTCTCTACTATAAATAGAAAGAAATTAATTGGCCAACTGATACATATATAAAAAAATTAGCCGGGCATGGTGGTGCATGCCTGTAGTCCCAGCTACCTGGGAGGCTGAGGCAGAAGGATCACTTGAGCCCAGGAGTTTGAGGTTGCTGTGAGCTAGGCTGACGCCACGGCACTCACTCTAGCCTGGGCAACAAAGCGAGACTCTGTCTCAAAAAAAAAAAAAAAATAATGAATCCGAAGAGAAAAGTAAAAGGAGGCCTGTGGAGCAGGTCTGGGTGTGACTCCGGATCCCCCAACATCAGGTGCCACCACCAAAGATTCCTACGTGTAGCCCATAGAACCCCAAAAGCAACGGGACGAGTTCTGGTCACATACTCCCTCAAAATGACATCCTGGCCTTCTTCTGCAACTCCCTCCCCTCTCAGACTCTCAAGGTTTCCTCCAGCGTGTCGGTTCCCACAAAGCAGACTTTTGGTCTGAGACCTGACAGTTGTCCAGATGCCACGCATGCTGCCCCGTGGCGGCGGCGTCGCGGCTCGGGACAAGAGGAGGCCCCACGGTGCGGGCTGGGGCGCCAGGCACCGCGGCGGGCGCTGAGGGTGGGGGTGACCCCCAGCCCGGGCCTCCGCGGCGCTCCCAGAAAGGGGACGGAACAAGAGGCCAAAAAAAAAAAAGAAGAAGCCTACGGCACCCGGTATTCCCAGGCCCGACCCTGCTTAGCTTCCGAGATCAGACGAGATCGGGCGCGTTCGGGGTGGTGTGGCCGTGGACGGCGGAGGGCGCCCCTGCCCCGCTCAAGAAGCCGAGCCTCTCTGCGCTTCCCCGCCGCCTCCTCCCGCCCCAGGCCCCGCGGGGGCCGGGCCTGTTGAGTTTGCCGGCCGGGTCCGGCGGGCTCCGAGGGACGGGGGGCGGGGGTGACGGGCGGGGCGGGGCGGGCAGGGAGGGGCGGGCCGGGGTGGGGGGCTGTCTCTCTACACACACAGACACACAGACACCACACACGCACCCACACACACACACTCACACTCACTCACTCACTCACTCACACTCACACAAGATGCGCCTCCACGGCTGGACCCGCCAAGGTGGAGCCCTTCCAGCCCCCCTCCTCTCCTCGCCTGGCCTCCTTCGCCTCCCCGCCCCCCACCCCCAGCGCCGCCGCCGCCGCCGCCGCCGCCGCCGCCGCCAAGGACTGCGCACGCGCGGGGCGCTCGCCCTTTGACCCCAGCCAGGGGCCGCCCTCCCCCACAACCCCTTTCAGCTGTGCCCCCCGCCCTGTGGGTGGGCGGCCGCCTATTCCCCCGGGTCAGGGCTGGGGCACAGCGCATGGGGGAGGGGAGCCAGTGTATGGGGCGTGTCTCTCTCTCGGGATGTGTCCCATGGGTGGGGTGGGGTGGCTTGGTCTGTGGGGCGCTGAAGAAATCAGTCCCCTCCATCTCCTACCTCTGGAAAACGCCCAAGCCCTTGGGGAACTGCCCGCACCGCTACCGTGGGGGCCGGGACCCTCCTCTGTGTCCTCCTGTGGCCCAGTCCAAGGGGCCTGGGCCTGGCCGGGGCTGCATTGGACCCCAACCACCCTGGCGTGTGGACTCGCCAAAAATCGGCGATTAGATATTGGATTCCAGCTTCATTGAGGTCATTTCACTAATGAGTGCACCGGAAAGAGTTTCCTAATCCATCTGTGAGGGTGGCAACTGAAAGAGAATTTTTTTTTTTTTTTTTTTTTGAGACAGAGTCTCGCTTTGTTGCCTAGGCTAGAGTGAGTGCCGTGGCGTTAGCCTAGCTCACAGCAACCTCAAACTCCTGGGCTCAAGCAATCCTTCTGCCTCAGCCTCCCAAGTAGCTGGGACTACAGGCATGCGCCACCATGCCTGGCTCATTTTCCTATATATATTAGTTGGCCAATTAATTTCTTTCTATTTACAGTAGAGACCGGGTCTGGCTCTTGCTCAGGCTGGTTTTGAACTCATGACCTCGAGCAATCCGCCCGCCTCGGCCTCCCAGAGAGCTAGGATTACAGGCTTGAGCCACCGCGCCCGGCCTGAAAGAGAATTTGAAAGCTGACAGAATAGGCGAGGAAAGGCATAGGAGATTTCCACACCCAGTAAGGAAGCCTTTCCCGAAATGGAAGAAAGAAAGGAGCAAACAGAGACACCGGTAGCCCGCCCGGATCAGAGTCTGCCCCTGAGAGAAAGTACCCTGACCAGGTTCTCCCGTGGGTGGGTGGCGAGCTAGCGGCGTTCAGAAGAGCGAGGCCCGCAGTCTGTGCAGAAGACACCTGCACTCGGGTGTGTGTGGCGGCACAATTCCCAAGCAGCTCCAGATGTTAAACCAAGGAGAAGCCAGGGAGTTCCCAACGCCCCAGGTGTCCTCAGCCCACGACTGGCTGCTGTGGGAATGCGAAGCCCGGCTCCTTGTCTCAGAGCGGGACAACCAGGAGGTGTGATGTCCACCCCGGGGCTCCCAGGAGGATCAGGCTGAAGCTGGGACTTGGCCTGAAAGTGTCCCCTCGCATGGCCACCCCCTTCCCCTTCCTGCACCTCTAGTCCTGGTGCCCCTCCATCCAGGGGCCAGACCTTAAAGAGTCACCCGCAAGAGAATCCTGGTCCCAAAGGAGCCTTCTGGGGGACCCGTGCTGAGAGAGGTTGTGGGCCTGGCCCGCTGGGACTCTGCCCGACCCAGGGCTGAGAGATGCAACCTCCCAGCTCTGGGTCCCTGCAGGAAGTGTTGGCAAGCACAGGGCCAGTCCTCCAAAGGCCCAGGTGCAGGGAGCCCAGGCCAAGCATCCCGTGGAAGAAGCCACATGCCGTGCCACCCCGGGAACACGACTGCAGGTCACGGCCCCCCCCTTCCTCCTCCTCTTCCTCCTCCTCCTCCTCCTCCTCCTCCTCCTGCCCCCCTCCCCCCCGACATGGTGCAGGGATCAGAGACACCTCAGACACTTGCTACCCAAAGTGCAAAGGGCATCAGTTGCTCCTCCAAACCCCCCCCCCCGCCCAGCAGACCGCGTTGTCCAGCCAGCCCCCGGGCCTCCCTGGGGTGCCCAGCACAAAAGTGCAGACACCCACCGGACCCTCAATCTCAGTTTTCGGATGTTTTTGCCACTCTAAGGACCCGCAGGCCAGCTGGGCCTTCGGGCAGGACAGAGAGCCCCGGAATCCGACGTGGAGAGCTGGGTGTACGTCCCCATGAGGAGGCGGTCCCCACCTCCGCGGCTCTCCCCTTGCGGGGCCTCAGAGAAGACACCAGGCTGGGCCCCCGCGGCACAGCGGGAGCACGTCCCCCGCAGGCCGCTTAGCGAGGGCGGCAGGCGGACGGTTGGGTTGCGCCAGACGCTGCGGCCGCCCTGCTACCGGGTTCCTGGGAGGGCGTCCTGGAACCAGCGTCCACACCAAGCCCTTGGAAGGCCCAGGCGACGGAGGAGCCCCGTCAGGCAGGGGCCGAGGACGGTGACAGGTGACAGGCCGGGCGGGAAGGAGTCAGTCAGGCAGGGGCCGAGGAGGAGACGGGCTGGGTAAGGGTTAGGGTTAGAGTCAGGGCACAAGTCACAATCGCAAAGACCTGGAAGCGACCCGAGTGCCCATCGACCCACGAGTGCGTAAATAAAATGTGGCGCGTGGACACCACGGAGTGCTATTCGGCTGTGAGGAACAGCGGTGAGAGGGCACCTCTCGTGGTTCTCCTGGCCAGAGCTGGAACCCGTTCCAGTAAGCCAAGTATCCCAAGAATGGACACACGAGCACCACGTGCTCGCGCTCACCAGCAAATTGGTACGAACCGATGGACACCTAAGTGGACACAGAGGAATCACCTTCATCGGGTGGGTGTCGGGTGGGCGTGGGGAGGGGATGGGCATACACATCCATTAGGAATGGGGTGGGTGCGCACCCACTGGGGGATGGGCGCACTTGAAGCTCTGACCCGAGGGGGGAGGCGGGGAGAGGGCGATGTACCCGACCTTAACTTTGGTGCCCCCACAATACGCTGGAACCACATGAGAGGTAAATGAATAAGAACACAGGGGGGCACGGGCAACACATGTCACCTTAATACTTGGACTGCCATCATCTGCTTGAAGAGAGAGAGAAAAGAAAATGCACTAATAGAGATAAGAGACACTTTTTAAAAATAATGAATCCAGGCCGGGCGCTGTGGCTCACGCCTGTAATCCTAGCTCTTGGGAGGCCGAGGCGGGCGGATTGCTCAAGGTCAGGAGTTCAAAACCAGCCTGAGCAAGAGCGAGACCCCGTCTCTACTATAAATAGAAAGAAATTAATTGGCCAACTGATACATATATAAAAAAATTAGCCGGGCATGGTGGTGCATGCCTGTAGTCCCAGCTACCTGGGAGGCTGAGGCAGAAGGATCACTTGAGCCCAGGAGTTTGAGGTTGCTGTGAGCTAGGCTGACGCCACGGCACTCACTCTAGCCTGGGCAACAAAGCGAGACTCTGTCTCAAAAAAAAAAAAAAATAATGAATCCGAAGAGAAAAGTAAAAGGAGGCCTGTGGAGCAGGTCTGGGTGTGACTCCGGATCCCCCAACATCAGGTGCCACCACCAAAGATTCCTACGTGTAGCCCATAGAACCCCAAAAGCAACGGGACGAGTTCTGGTCACATACTCCCTCAAAATGACATCCTGGCCTTCTTCTGCAACTCCCTCCCCTCTCAGACTCTCAAGGTTTCCTCCAGCGTGTCGGTTCCCACAAAGCAGACTTTTGGTCTGAGACCTGACAGTTGTCCAGATGCCACGCATGCTGCCCCGTGGCGGCGGCGTCGCGGCTCGGGACAAGAGGAGGCCCCACGGTGCGGGCTGGGGCGCCAGGCACCGCGGCGGGCGCTGAGGGTGGGGGTGACCCCCAGCCCGGGCCTCCGCGGCGCTCCCAGAAAGGGGACGGAACAAGAGGCCAAAAAAAAAAAAGAAGAAGCCTACGGCACCCGGTATTCCCAGGCCCGACCCTGCTTAGCTTCCGAGATCAGACGAGATCGGGCGCGTTCGGGGTGGTGTGGCCGTGGACGGCGGAGGGCGCCCCTGCCCCGCTCAAGAAGCCGAGCCTCTCTGCGCTTCCCCGCCGCCTCCTCCCGCCCCAGGCCCCGCGGGGGCCGGGCCTGTTGAGTTTGCCGGCCGGGTCCGGCGGGCTCCGAGGGACGGGGGGCGGGGGTGACGGGCGGGGCGGGGCGGGCAGGGAGGGGCGGGCCGGGGTGGGGGGCTGTCTCTCTACACACACAGACACACAGACACACAGACACCACACACGCACCCACACACACACACTCACACTCACTCACTCACTCACTCACACTCACACAAGATGCGCCTCCACGGCTGGACCCGCCAAGGTGGAGCCCTTCCAGCCCCCCTCCTCTCCTCGCCTGGCCTCCTTCGCCTCCCCGCCCCCCACCCCCAGCGCCGCCGCCGCCGCCGCCGCCGCCGCCGCCGCCGCCAAGGACTGCGCACGCGCGGGGCGCTCGCCCTTTGACCCCAGCCAGGGGCCGCCCTCCCCCACAACCCCTTTCAGCTGTGCCCCCCGCCCTGTGGGTGGGCGGCCGCCTATTCCCCCGGGTCAGGGCTGGGGCACAGCGCATGGGGGAGGGGAGCCAGTGTATGGGGCGTGTCTCTCTCTCGGGATGTGTCCCATGGGTGGGGTGGGGTGGCTTGGTCTGTGGGGCGCTGAAGAAATCAGTCCCCTCCATCTCCTACCTCTGGAAAACGCCCAAGCCCTTGGGGAACTGCCCGCACCGCTACCGTGGGGGCCGGGACCCTCCTCTGTGTCCTCCTGTGGCCCAGTCCAAGGGGCCTGGGCCTGGCCGGGGCTGCATTGGACCCCAACCACCCTGGCGTGTGGACTCGCCAAAAATCGGCGATTAGATATTGGATTCCAGCTTCATTGAGGTCATTTCACTAATGAGTGCACCGGAAAGAGTTTCCTAATCCATCTGTGAGGGTGGCAACTGAAAGAGAATTTTTTTTTTTTTTTTTTTTTGAGACAGAGTCTCGCTTTGTTGCCTAGGCTAGAGTGAGTGCCGTGGCGTTAGCCTAGCTCACAGCAACCTCAAACTCCTGGGCTCAAGCAATCCTTCTGCCTCAGCCTCCCAAGTAGCTGGGACTACAGGCATGCGCCACCATGCCTGGCTCATTTTCCTATATATATTAGTTGGCCAATTAATTTCTTTCTATTTACAGTAGAGACCGGGTCTGGCTCTTGCTCAGGCTGGTTTTGAACTCATGACCTCGAGCAATCCGCCCGCCTCGGCCTCCCAGAGAGCTAGGATTACAGGCTTGAGCCACCGCGCCCGGCCTGAAAGAGAATTTGAAAGCTGACAGAATAGGCGAGGAAAGGCATAGGAGATTTCCACACCCAGTAAGGAAGCCTTTCCCGAAATGGAAGAAAGAAAGGAGCAAACAGAGACACCGGTAGCCCGCCCGGATCAGAGTCTGCCCCTGAGAGAAAGTACCCTGACCAGGTTCTCCCGTGGGTGGGTGGCGAGCTAGCGGCGTTCAGAAGAGCGAGGCCCGCAGTCTGTGCAGAAGACACCTGCACTCGGGTGTGTGTGGCGGCACAATTCCCAAGCAGCTCCAGATGTTAAACCAAGGAGAAGCCAGGGAGTTCCCAACGCCCCAGGTGTCCTCAGCCCACGACTGGCTGCTGTGGGAATGCGAAGCCCGGCTCCTTGTCTCAGAGCGGGACAACCAGGAGGTGTGATGTCCACCCCGGGGCTCCCAGGAGGATCAGGCTGAAGCTGGGACTTGGCCTGAAAGTGTCCCCTCGCATGGCCACCCCCTTCCCCTTCCTGCACCTCTAGTCCTGGTGCCCCTCCATCCAGGGGCCAGACCTTAAAGAGTCACCCGCAAGAGAATCCTGGTCCCAAAGGAGCCTTCTGGGGGACCCGTGCTGAGAGAGGTTGTGGGCATGGCCCGCTGGGACTCTGCCCGACCCAGGGCTGAGAGATGCAACCTCCCAGCTCTGGGTCCCTGCAGGAAGTGTTGGCAAGCACAGGGCCAGTCCTCCAAAGGCCCAGGTGCAGGGAGCCCAGGCCAAGCATCCCGTGGAAGAAGCCACATGCCGTGCCACCCCGGGAACACGACTGCAGGTCACGGCCCCCCCCTTCCTCCTCCTCTTCCTCCTCCTCCTCCTCCTCCTCCTCCTCCTGCCCCCCTCCCCCCCGACATGGTGCAGGGATCAGAGACACCTCAGACACTTGCTACCCAAAGTGCAAAGGGCATCAGTTGCTCCTCCAAACCCCCCCCCCCGCCCAGCAGACCGCGTTGTCCAGCCAGCCCCCGGGCCTCCCTGGGGTGCCCAGCACAAAAGTGCAGACACCCACCGGACCCTCAATCTCAGTTTTCGGATGTTTTTGCCACTCTAAGGACCCGCAGGCCAGCTGGGCCTTCGGGCAGGACAGAGAGCCCCGGAATCCGACGTGGAGAGCTGGGTGTACGTCCCCATGAGGAGGCGGTCCCCACCTCCGCGGCTCTCCCCTTGCGGGGCCTCAGAGAAGACACCAGGCTGGGCCCCCGCGGCACAGCGGGAGCACGTCCCCCGCAGGCCGCTTAGCGAGGGCGGCAGGCGGACGGTTGGGTTGCGCCAGACGCTGCGGCCGCCCTGCTACCGGGTTCCTGGGAGGGCGTCCTGGAACCAGCGTCCACACCAAGCCCTTGGAAGGCCCAGGCGACGGAGGAGCCCCGTCAGGCAGGGGCCGAGGACGGTGACAGGTGACAGGCCGGGCGGGAAGGAGTCAGTCAGGCAGGGGCCGAGGAGGAGACGGGCTGGGTAAGGGTTAGGGTTAGAGTCAGGGCACAAGTCACAATCGCAAAGACCTGGAAGCGACCCGAGTGCCCATCGACCCACGAGTGCGTAAATAAAATGTGGCGCGTGGACACCACGGAGTGCTATTCGGCTGTGAGGAACAGCGGTGAGAGGGCACCTCTCGTGGTTCTCCTGGCCAGAGCTGGAACCCGTTCCAGTAAGCCAAGTATCCCAAGAATGGACACACGAGCACCACGTGCTCGCGCTCACCAGCAAATTGGTACGAACCGATGGACACCTAAGTGGACACAGAGGAATCACCTTCATCGGGTGGGTGTCGGGTGGGCGTGGGGAGGGGATGGGCATACACATCCATTAGGAATGGGGTGGGTGCGCACCCACTGGGGGATGGGCGCACTTGAAGCTCTGACCCGAGGGGGGAGGCGGGGAGAGGGCGATGTACCCGACCTTAACTTTGGTGCCCCCACAATACGCTGGAACCACATGACAGGTAAATGAATAAGAACACAGGGGGGCACGGGCAACACATGTCACCTTAATACTTGGACTGCCATCATCTGCTTGAAGAGAGAGAGAAAAGAAAATGCACTAATAGAGATAAGAGACACTTTTTAAAAATAATGAATCCAGGCCGGGCGCTGTGGCTCACGCCTGTAATCCTAGCTCTTGGGAGGCCGAGGCGGGCGGATTGCTCAAGGTCAGGAGTTCAAAACCAGCCTGAGCAAGAGCGAGACCCCGTCTCTACTATAAATAGAAAGAAATTAATTGGCCAACTGATACATATATAAAAAAATTAGCCGGGCATGGTGGTGCATGCCTGTAGTCCCAGCTACCTGGGAGGCTGAGGCAGAAGGATCACTTGAGCCCAGGAGTTTGAGGTTGCTGTGAGCTAGGCTGACGCCACGGCACTCACTCTAGCCTGGGCAACAAAGCGAGACTCTGTCTCAAAAAAAAAAAAAAATAATGAATCCGAAGAGAAAAGTAAAAGGAGGCCTGTGGAGCAGGTCTGGGTGTGACTCCGGATCCCCCAACATCAGGTGCCACCACCAAAGATTCCTACGTGTAGCCCATAGAACCCCAAAAGCAACGGGACGAGTTCTGGTCACATACTCCCTCAAAATGACATCCTGGCCTTCTTCTGCAACTCCCTCCCCTCTCAGACTCTCAAGGTTTCCTCCAGCGTGTCGGTTCCCACAAAGCAGACTTTTGGTCTGAGACCTGACAGTTGTCCAGATGCCACGCATGCTGCCCCGTGGCGGCGGCGTCGCGGCTCGGGACAAGAGGAGGCCCCACGGTGCGGGCTGGGGCGCCAGGCACCGCGGCGGGCGCTGAGGGTGGGGGTGACCCCCAGCCCGGGCCTCCGCGGCGCTCCCAGAAAGGGGACGGAACAAGAGGCCAAAAAAAAAAAAGAAGAAGCCTACGGCACCCGGTATTCCCAGGCCCGACCCTGCTTAGCTTCCGAGATCAGACGAGATCGGGCGCGTTCGGGGTGGTGTGGCCGTGGACGGCGGAGGGCGCCCCTGCCCCGCTCAAGAAGCCGAGCCTCTCTGCGCTTCCCCGCCGCCTCCTCCCGCCCCAGGCCCCGCGGGGGCCGGGCCTGTTGAGTTTGCCGGCCGGGTCCGGCGGGCTCCGAGGGACGGGGGGCGGGGGTGACGGGCGGGGCGGGGCGGGCAGGGAGGGGCGGGCCGGGGTGGGGGGCTGTCTCTCTACACACACAGACACACAGACACACAGACACCACACACGCACCCACACACACACACTCACACTCACTCACTCACTCACTCACACTCACACAAGATGCGCCTCCACGGCTGGACCCGCCAAGGTGGAGCCCTTCCAGCCCCCCTCCTCTCCTCGCCTGGCCTCCTTCGCCTCCCCGCCCCCCACCCCCAGCGCCGCCGCCGCCGCCGCCGCCGCCGCCGCCAAGGACTGCGCACGCGCGGGGCGCTCGCCCTTTGACCCCAGCCAGGGGCCGCCCTCCCCCACAACCCCTTTCAGCTGTGCCCCCCGCCCTGTGGGTGGGCGGCCGCCTATTCCCCCGGGTCAGGGCTGGGGCACAGCGCATGGGGGAGGGGAGCCAGTGTATGGGGCGTGTCTCTCTCTCGGGATGTGTCCCATGGGTGGGGTGGGGTGGCTTGGTCTGTGGGGCGCTGAAGAAATCAGTCCCCTCCATCTCCTACCTCTGGAAAACGCCCAAGCCCTTGGGGAACTGCCCGCACCGCTACCGTGGGGGCCGGGACCCTCCTCTGTGTCCTCCTGTGGCCCAGTCCAAGGGGCCTGGGCCTGGCCGGGGCTGCATTGGACCCCAACCACCCTGGCGTGTGGACTCGCCAAAAATCGGCGATTAGATATTGGATTCCAGCTTCATTGAGGTCATTTCACTAATGAGTGCACCGGAAAGAGTTTCCTAATCCATCTGTGAGGGTGGCAACTGAAAGAGAATTTTTTTTTTTTTTTTTTTTTTGAGACAGAGTCTCGCTTTGTTGCCTAGGCTAGAGTGAGTGCCGTGGCGTTAGCCTAGCTCACAGCAACCTCAAACTCCTGGGCTCAAGCAATCCTTCTGCCTCAGCCTCCCAAGTAGCTGGGACTACAGGCATGCGCCACCATGCCTGGCTCATTTTCCTATATATATTAGTTGGCCAATTAATTTCTTTCTATTTACAGTAGAGACCGGGTCTGGCTCTTGCTCAGGCTGGTTTTGAACTCATGACCTCGAGCAATCCGCCCGCCTCGGCCTCCCAGAGAGCTAGGATTACAGGCTTGAGCCACCGCGCCCGGCCTGAAAGAGAATTTGAAAGCTGACAGAATAGGCGAGGAAAGGCATAGGAGATTTCCACACCCAGTAAGGAAGCCTTTCCCGAAATGGAAGAAAGAAAGGAGCAAACAGAGACACCGGTAGCCCGCCCGGATCAGAGTCTGCCCCTGAGAGAAAGTACCCTGACCAGGTTCTCCCGTGGGTGGGTGGCGAGCTAGCGGCGTTCAGAAGAGCGAGGCCCGCAGTCTGTGCAGAAGACACCTGCACTCGGGTGTGTGTGGCGGCACAATTCCCAAGCAGCTCCAGATGTTAAACCAAGGAGAAGCCAGGGAGTTCCCAACGCCCCAGGTGTCCTCAGCCCACGACTGGCTGCTGTGGGAATGCGAAGCCCGGCTCCTTGTCTCAGAGCGGGACAACCAGGAGGTGTGATGTCCACCCCGGGGCTCCCAGGAGGATCAGGCTGAAGCTGGGACTTGGCCTGAAAGTGTCCCCTCGCATGGCCACCCCCTTCCCCTTCCTGCACCTCTAGTCCTGGTGCCCCTCCATCCAGGGGCCAGACCTTAAAGAGTCACCCGCAAGAGAATCCTGGTCCCAAAGGAGCCTTCTGGGGGACCCGTGCTGAGAGAGGTTGTGGGCCTGGCCCGCTGGGACTCTGCCCGACCCAGGGCTGAGAGATGCAACCTCCCAGCTCTGGGTCCCTGCAGGAAGTGTTGGCAAGCACAGGGCCAGTCCTCCAAAGGCCCAGGTGCAGGGAGCCCAGGCCAAGCATCCCGTGGAAGAAGCCACATGCCGTGCCACCCCGGGAACACGACTGCAGGTCACGGCCCCCCCCTTCCTCCTCCTCTTCCTCCTCCTCCTCCTCCTCCTCCTCCTCCTGCCCCCCTCCCCCCCGACATGGTGCAGGGATCAGAGACACCTCAGACACTTGCTACCCAAAGTGCAAAGGGCATCAGTTGCTCCTCCAAACCCCCCCCCCCGCCCAGCAGACCGCGTTGTCCAGCCAGCCCCCGGGCCTCCCTGGGGTGCCCAGCACAAAAGTGCAGACACCCACCGGACCCTCAATCTCAGTTTTCGGATGTTTTTGCCACTCTAAGGACCCGCAGGCCAGCTGGGCCTTCGGGCAGGACAGAGAGCCCCGGAATCCGACGTGGAGAGCTGGGTGTACGTCCCCATGAGGAGGCGGTCCCCACCTCCGCGGCTCTCCCCTTGCGGGGCCTCAGAGAAGACACCAGGCTGGGCCCCCGCGGCACAGCGGGAGCACGTCCCCCGCAGGCCGCTTAGCGAGGGCGGCAGGCGGACGGTTGGGTTGCGCCAGACGCTGCGGCCGCCCTGCTACCGGGTTCCTGGGAGGGCGTCCTGGAACCAGCGTCCACACCAAGCCCTTGGAAGGCCCAGGCGACGGAGGAGCCCCGTCAGGCAGGGGCCGAGGACGGTGACAGGTGACAGGCCGGGCGGGAAGGAGTCAGTCAGGCAGGGGCCGAGGAGGAGACGGGCTGGGTAAGGGTTAGGGTTAGAGTCAGGGCACAAGTCACAATCGCAAAGACCTGGAAGCGACCCGAGTGCCCATCGACCCACGAGTGCGTAAATAAAATGTGGCGCGTGGACACCACGGAGTGCTATTCGGCTGTGAGGAACAGCGGTGAGAGGGCACCTCTCGTGGTTCTCCTGGCCAGAGCTGGAACCCGTTCCAGTAAGCCAAGTATCCCAAGAATGGACACACGAGCACCACGTGCTCGCGCTCACCGGCAAATTGGTACGAACCGATGGACACCTAAGTGGACACAGAGGAATCACCTTCATCGGGTGGGTGTCGGGTGGGCGTGGGGAGGGGATGGGCATACACATCCATTAGGAATGGGGTGGGTGCGCACCCACTGGGGGATGGGCGCACTTGAAGCTCTGACCCGAGGGGGGAGGCGGGGAGAGGGCGATGTACCCGACCTTAACTTTGGTGCCCCCACAATACGCTGGAACCACATGAGAGGTAAATGAATAAGAACACAGGGGGGCACGGGCAACACATGTCACCTTAATACTTGGACTGCCATCATCTGCTTGAAGAGAGAGAGAAAAGAAAATGCACTAATAGAGATAAGAGACACTTTTTAAAAATAATGAATCCAGGCCGGGCGCTGTGGCTCACGCCTGTAATCCTAGCTCTTGGGAGGCCGAGGCGGGCGGATTGCTCAAGGTCAGGAGTTCAAAACCAGCCTGAGCAAGAGCGAGACCCCGTCTCTACTATAAATAGAAAGAAATTAATTGGCCAACTGATACATATATAAAAAAATTAGCCGGGCATGGTGGTGCATGCCTGTAGTCCCAGCTACCTGGGAGGCTGAGGCAGAAGGATCACTTGAGTCCAGGAGTTTGAGGTTGCTGTGAGCTAGGCTGACGCCACGGCACTCACTCTAGCCTGGGCAACAAAGCGAGACTCTGTCTCAAAAAAAAAAAAAAAATAATGAATCCGAAGAGAAAAGTAAAAGGAGGCCTGTGGAGCAGGTCTGGGTGTGACTCCGGATCCCCCAACATCAGGTGCCACCACCAAAGATTCCTACGTGTAGCCCATAGAACCCCAAAAGCAACGGGACGAGTTCTGGTCACATACTCCCTCAAAATGACATCCTGGCCTTCTTCTGCAACTCCCTCCCCTCTCAGACTCTCAAGGTTTCCTCCAGCGTGTCGGTTCCCACAAAGCAGACTTTTGGTCTGAGACCTGACAGTTGTCCAGATGCCACGCATGCTGCCCCGTGGCGGCGGCGTCGCGGCTCGGGACAAGAGGAGGCCCCACGGTGCGGGCTGGGGCGCCAGGCACCGCGGCGGGCGCTGAGGGTGGGGGTGACCCCCAGCCCGGGCCTCCGCGGCGCTCCCAGAAAGGGGACGGAACAAGAGGCCAAAAAAAAAAAAGAAGAAGCCTACGGCACCCGGTATTCCCAGGCCCGACCCTGCTTAGCTTCCGAGATCAGACGAGATCGGGCGCGTTCGGGGTGGTGTGGCCGTGGACGGCGGAGGGCGCCCCTGCCCCGCTCAAGAAGCCGAGCCTCTCTGCGCTTCCCCGCCGCCTCCTCCCGCCCCAGGCCCCGCGGGGGCCGGGCCTGTTGAGTTTGCCGGCCGGGTCCGGCGGGCTCCGAGGGACGGGGGGCGGGGGTGACGGGCGGGGCGGGGCGGGCAGGGAGGGGCGGGCCGGGGTGGGGGGCTGTCTCTCTACACACACAGACACACAGACACACAGACACCACACACGCACCCACACACACACACTCACACTCACTCACTCACTCACTCACACTCACACAAGATGCGCCTCCACGGCTGGACCCGCCAAGGTGGAGCCCTTCCAGCCCCCCTCCTCTCCTCGCCTGGCCTCCTTCGCCTCCCCGCCCCCCACCCCCAGCGCCGCCGCCGCCGCCGCCGCCGCCGCCGCCAAGGACTGCGCACGCGCGGGGCGCTCGCCCTTTGACCCCAGCCAGGGGCCGCCCTCCCCCACAACCCCTTTCAGCTGTGCCCCCCGCCCTGTGGGTGGGCGGCCGCCTATTCCCCCGGGTCAGGGCTGGGGCACAGCGCATGGGGGAGGGGAGCCAGTGTATGGGGCGTGTCTCTCTCTCGGGATGTGTCCCATGGGTGGGGTGGGGTGGCTTGGTCTGTGGGGCGCTGAAGAAATCAGTCCCCTCCATCTCCTACCTCTGGAAAACGCCCAAGCCCTTGGGGAACTGCCCGCACCGCTACCGTGGGGGCCGGGACCCTCCTCTGTGTCCTCCTGTGGCCCAGTCCAAGGGGCCTGGGCCTGGCCGGGGCTGCATTGGACCCCAACCACCCTGGCGTGTGGACTCGCCAAAAATCGGCGATTAGATATTGGATTCCAGCTTCATTGAGGTCATTTCACTAATGAGTGCACCGGAAAGAGTTTCCTAATCCATCTGTGAGGGTGGCAACTGAAAGAGAATTTTTTTTTTTTTTTTTTTTTTGAGACAGAGTCTCGCTTTGTTGCCTAGGCTAGAGTGAGTGCCGTGGCGTTAGCCTAGCTCACAGCAACCTCAAACTCCTGGGCTCAAGCAATCCTTCTGCCTCAGCCTCCCAAGTAGCTGGGACTACAGGCATGCGCCACCATGCCTGGCTCATTTTCCTATATATATTAGTTGGCCAATTAATTTCTTTCTATTTACAGTAGAGACCGGGTCTGGCTCTTGCTCAGGCTGGTTTTGAACTCATGACCTCGAGCAATCCGCCCGCCTCGGCCTCCCAGAGAGCTAGGATTACAGGCTTGAGCCACCGCGCCCGGCCTGAAAGAGAATTTGAAAGCTGACAGAATAGGCGAGGAAAGGCATAGGAGATTTCCACACCCAGTAAGGAAGCCTTTCCCGAAATGGAAGAAAGAAAGGAGCAAACAGAGACACCGGTAGCCCGCCCGGATCAGAGTCTGCCCCTGAGAGAAAGTACCCTGACCAGGTTCTCCCGTGGGTGGGTGGCGAGCTAGCGGCGTTCAGAAGAGCGAGGCCCGCAGTCTGTGCAGAAGACACCTGCACTCGGGTGTGTGTGGCGGCACAATTCCCAAGCAGCTCCAGATGTTAAACCAAGGAGAAGCCAGGGAGTTCCCAACGCCCCAGGTGTCCTCAGCCCACGACTGGCTGCTGTGGGAATGCGAAGCCCGGCTCCTTGTCTCAGAGCGGGACAACCAGGAGGTGTGATGTCCACCCCGGGGCTCCCAGGAGGATCAGGCTGAAGCTGGGACTTGGCCTGAAAGTGTCCCCTCGCATGGCCACCCCCTTCCCCTTCCTGCACCTCTAGTCCTGGTGCCCCTCCATCCAGGGGCCAGACCTTAAAGAGTCACCCGCAAGAGAATCCTGGTCCCAAAGGAGCCTTCTGGGGGACCCGTGCTGAGAGAGGTTGTGGGCCTGGCCCGCTGGGACTCTGCCCGACCCAGGGCTGAGAGATGCAACCTCCCAGCTCTGGGTCCCTGCAGGAAGTGTTGGCAAGCACAGGGCCAGTCCTCCAAAGGCCCAGGTGCAGGGAGCCCAGGCCAAGCATCCCGTGGAAGAAGCCACATGCCGTGCCACCCCGGGAACACGACTGCAGGTCACGGCCCCCCCCTTCCTCCTCCTCTTCCTCCTCCTCCTCCTCCTCCTCCTCCTCCTGCCCCCCTCCCCCCCGACATGGTGCAGGGATCAGAGACACCTCAGACACTTGCTACCCAAAGTGCAAAGGGCATCAGTTGCTCCTCCAAACCCCCCCCCCCCGCCCAGCAGACCGCGTTGTCCAGCCAGCCCCCGGGCCTCCCTGGGGTGCCCAGCACAAAAGTGCAGACACCCACCGGACCCTCAATCTCAGTTTTCGGATGTTTTTGCCACTCTAAGGACCCGCAGGCCAGCTGGGCCTTCGGGCAGGACAGAGAGCCCCGGAATCCGACGTGGAGAGCTGGGTGTACGTCCCCATGAGGAGGCGGTCCCCACCTCCGCGGCTCTCCCCTTGCGGGGCCTCAGAGAAGACACCAGGCTGGGCCCCCGCGGCACAGCGGGAGCACGTCCCCCGCAGGCCGCTTAGCGAGGGCGGCAGGCGGACGGTTGGGTTGCGCCAGACGCTGCGGCCGCCCTGCTACCGGGTTCCTGGGAGGGCGTCCTGGAACCAGCGTCCACACCAAGCCCTTGGAAGGCCCAGGCGACGGAGGAGCCCCGTCAGGCAGGGGCCGAGGACGGTGACAGGTGACAGGCCGGGCGGGAAGGAGTCAGTCAGGCAGGGGCCGAGGAGGAGACGGGCTGGGTAAGGGTTAGGGTTAGAGTCAGGGCACAAGTCACAATCGCAAAGACCTGGAAGCGACCCGAGTGCCCATCGACCCACGAGTGCGTAAATAAAATGTGGCGCGTGGACACCACGGAGTGCTATTCGGCTGTGAGGAACAGCGGTGAGAGGGCACCTCTCGTGGTTCTCCTGGCCAGAGCTGGAACCCGTTCCAGTAAGCCAAGTATCCCAAGAATGGACACACGAGCACCACGTGCTCGCGCTCACCGGCAAATTGGTACGAACCGATGGACACCTAAGTGGACACAGAGGAATCACCTTCATCGGGTGGGTGTCGGGTGGGCGTGGGGAGGGGATGGGCATACACATCCATTAGGAATGGGGTGGGTGCGCACCCACTGGGGGATGGGCGCACTTGAAGCTCTGACCCGAGGGGGGAGGCGGGGAGAGGGCGATGTACCCGACCTTAACTTTGGTGCCCCCACAATACGCTGGAACCACATGAGAGGTAAATGAATAAGAACACAGGGGGGCACGGGCAACACATGTCACCTTAATACTTGGACTGCCATCATCTGCTTGAAGAGAGAGAGAAAAGAAAATGCACTAATAGAGATAAGAGACACTTTTTAAAAATAATGAATCCAGGCCGGGCGCTGTGGCTCACGCCTGTAATCCTAGCTCTTGGGAGGCCGAGGCGGGCGGATTGCTCAAGGTCAGGAGTTCAAAACCAGCCTGAGCAAGAGCGAGACCCCGTCTCTACTATAAATAGAAAGAAATTAATTGGCCAACTGATACATATATAAAAAAATTAGCCGGGCATGGTGGTGCATGCCTGTAGTCCCAGCTACCTGGGAGGCTGAGGCAGAAGGATCACTTGAGTCCAGGAGTTTGAGGTTGCTGTGAGCTAGGCTGACGCCACGGCACTCACTCTAGCCTGGGCAACAAAGCGAGACTCTGTCTCAAAAAAAAAAAAAAAATAATGAATCCGAAGAGAAAAGTAAAAGGAGGCCTGTGGAGCAGGTCTGGGTGTGACTCCGGATCCCCCAACATCAGGTGCCACCACCAAAGATTCCTACGTGTAGCCCATAGAACCCCAAAAGCAACGGGACGAGTTCTGGTCACATACTCCCTCAAAATGACATCCTGGCCTTCTTCTGCAACTCCCTCCCCTCTCAGACTCTCAAGGTTTCCTCCAGCGTGTCGGTTCCCACAAAGCAGACTTTTGGTCTGAGACCTGACAGTTGTCCAGATGCCACGCATGCTGCCCCGTGGCGGCGGCGTCGCGGCTCGGGACAAGAGGAGGCCCCACGGTGCGGGCTGGGGCGCCAGGCACCGCGGCGGGCGCTGAGGGTGGGGGTGACCCCCAGCCCGGGCCTCCGCGGCGCTCCCAGAAAGGGGACGGAACAAGAGGCCAAAAAAAAAAAAGAAGAAGCCTACGGCACCCGGTATTCCCAGGCCCGACCCTGCTTAGCTTCCGAGATCAGACGAGATCGGGCGCGTTCGGGGTGGTGTGGCCGTGGACGGCGGAGGGCGCCCCTGCCCCGCTCAAGAAGCCGAGCCTCTCTGCGCTTCCCCGCCGCCTCCTCCCGCCCCAGGCCCCGCGGGGGCCGGGCCTGTTGAGTTTGCCGGCCGGGTCCGGCGGGCTCCGAGGGACGGGGGGCGGGGGTGACGGGCGGGGCGGGGCGGGCAGGGAGGGGCGGGCCGGGGTGGGGGGCTGTCTCTCTACACACACAGACACACAGACACACAGACACCACACACGCACCCACACACACACACTCACACTCACTCACTCACTCACTCACACTCACACAAGATGCGCCTCCACGGCTGGACCCGCCAAGGTGGAGCCCTTCCAGCCCCCCTCCTCTCCTCGCCTGGCCTCCTTCGCCTCCCCGCCCCCCACCCCCAGCGCCGCCGCCGCCGCCGCCGCCGCCGCCGCCGCCGCCAAGGACTGCGCACGCGCGGGGCGCTCGCCCTTTGACCCCAGCCAGGGGCCGCCCTCCCCCACAACCCCTTTCAGCTGTGCCCCCCGCCCTGTGGGTGGGCGGCCGCCTATTCCCCCGGGTCAGGGCTGGGGCACAGCGCATGGGGGAGGGGAGCCAGTGTATGGGGCGTGTCTCTCTCTCGGGATGTGTCCCATGGGTGGGGTGGGGTGGCTTGGTCTGTGGGGCGCTGAAGAAATCAGTCCCCTCCATCTCCTACCTCTGGAAAACGCCCAAGCCCTTGGGGAACTGCCCGCACCGCTACCGTGGGGGCCGGGACCCTCCTCTGTGTCCTCCTGTGGCCCAGTCCAAGGGGCCTGGGCCTGGCCGGGGCTGCATTGGACCCCAACCACCCTGGCGTGTGGACTCGCCAAAAATCGGCGATTAGATATTGGATTCCAGCTTCATTGAGGTCATTTCACTAATGAGTGCACCGGAAAGAGTTTCCTAATCCATCTGTGAGGGTGGCAACTGAAAGAGAATTTTTTTTTTTTTTTTTTTTTTGAGACAGAGTCTCGCTTTGTTGCCTAGGCTAGAGTGAGTGCCGTGGCGTTAGCCTAGCTCACAGCAACCTCAAACTCCTGGGCTCAAGCAATCCTTCTGCCTCAGCCTCCCAAGTAGCTGGGACTACAGGCATGCGCCACCATGCCTGGCTCATTTTCCTATATATATTAGTTGGCCAATTAATTTCTTTCTATTTACAGTAGAGACCGGGTCTGGCTCTTGCTCAGGCTGGTTTTGAACTCATGACCTCGAGCAATCCGCCCGCCTCGGCCTCCCAGAGAGCTAGGATTACAGGCTTGAGCCACCGCGCCCGGCCTGAAAGAGAATTTGAAAGCTGACAGAATAGGCGAGGAAAGGCATAGGAGATTTCCACACCCAGTAAGGAAGCCTTTCCCGAAATGGAAGAAAGAAAGGAGCAAACAGAGACACCGGTAGCCCGCCCGGATCAGAGTCTGCCCCTGAGAGAAAGTACCCTGACCAGGTTCTCCCGTGGGTGGGTGGCGAGCTAGCGGCGTTCAGAAGAGCGAGGCCCGCAGTCTGTGCAGAAGACACCTGCACTCGGGTGTGTGTGGCGGCACAATTCCCAAGCAGCTCCAGATGTTAAACCAAGGAGAAGCCAGGGAGTTCCCAACGCCCCAGGTGTCCTCAGCCCACGACTGGCTGCTGTGGGAATGCGAAGCCCGGCTCCTTGTCTCAGAGCGGGACAACCAGGAGGTGTGATGTCCACCCCGGGGCTCCCAGGAGGATCAGGCTGAAGCTGGGACTTGGCCTGAAAGTGTCCCCTCGCATGGCCACCCCCTTCCCCTTCCTGCACCTCTAGTCCTGGTGCCCCTCCATCCAGGGGCCAGACCTTAAAGAGTCACCCGCAAGAGAATCCTGGTCCCAAAGGAGCCTTCTGGGGGACCCGTGCTGAGAGAGGTTGTGGGCCTGGCCCGCTGGGACTCTGCCCGACCCAGGGCTGAGAGATGCAACCTCCCAGCTCTGGGTCCCTGCAGGAAGTGTTGGCAAGCACAGGGCCAGTCCTCCAAAGGCCCAGGTGCAGGGAGCCCAGGCCAAGCATCCCGTGGAAGAAGCCACATGCCGTGCCACCCCGGGAACACGACTGCAGGTCACGGCCCCCCCCTTCCTCCTCCTCTTCCTCCTCCTCCTCCTCCTCCTCCTCCTCCTGCCCCCCTCCCCCCCGACATGGTGCAGGGATCAGAGACACCTCAGACACTTGCTACCCAAAGTGCAAAGGGCATCAGTTGCTCCTCCAAACCCCCCCCCGCCCAGCAGACCGCGTTGTCCAGCCAGCCCCCGGGCCTCCCTGGGGTGCCCAGCACAAAAGTGCAGACACCCACCGGACCCTCAATCTCAGTTTTCGGATGTTTTTGCCACTCTAAGGACCCGCAGGCCAGCTGGGCCTTCGGGCAGGACAGAGAGCCCCGGAATCCGACGTGGAGAGCTGGGTGTACGTCCCCATGAGGAGGCGGTCCCCACCTCCGCGGCTCTCCCCTTGCGGGGCCTCAGAGAAGACACCAGGCTGGGCCCCCGCGGCACAGCGGGAGCACGTCCCCCGCAGGCCGCTTAGCGAGGGCGGCAGGCGGACGGTTGGGTTGCGCCAGACGCTGCGGCCGCCCTGCTACCGGGTTCCTGGGAGGGCGTCCTGGAACCAGCGTCCACACCAAGCCCTTGGAAGGCCCAGGCGACGGAGGAGCCCCGTCAGGCAGGGGCCGAGGACGGTGACAGGTGACAGGCCGGGCGGGAAGGAGTCAGTCAGGCAGGGGCCGAGGAGGAGACGGGCTGGGTAAGGGTTAGGGTTAGAGTCAGGGCACAAGTCACAATCGCAAAGACCTGGAAGCGACCCGAGTGCCCATCGACCCACGAGTGCGTAAATAAAATGTGGCGCGTGGACACCACGGAGTGCTATTCGGCTGTGAGGAACAGCGGTGAGAGGGCACCTCTCGTGGTTCTCCTGGCCAGAGCTGGAACCCGTTCCAGTAAGCCAAGTATCCCAAGAATGGACACACGAGCACCACGTGCTCGCGCTCACCAGCAAATTGGTACGAACCGATGGACACCTAAGTGGACACAGAGGAATCACCTTCATCGGGTGGGTGTCGGGTGGGCGTGGGGAGGGGATGGGCATACACATCCATTAGGAATGGGGTGGGTGCGCACCCACTGGGGGATGGGCGCACTTGAAGCTCTGACCCGAGGGGGGAGGCGGGGAGAGGGCGATGTACCCGACCTTAACTTTGGTGCCCCCACAATACGCTGGAACCACATGAGAGGTAAATGAATAAGAACACAGGGGGGCACGGGCAACACATGTCACCTTAATACTTGGACTGCCATCATCTGCTTGAAGAGAGAGAGAAAAGAAAATGCACTAATAGAGATAAGAGACACTTTTTAAAAATAATGAATCCAGGCCGGGCGCTGTGGCTCACGCCTGTAATCCTAGCTCTTGGGAGGCCGAGGCGGGCGGATTGCTCAAGGTCAGGAGTTCAAAACCAGCCTGAGCAAGAGCGAGACCCCGTCTCTACTATAAATAGAAAGAAATTAATTGGCCAACTGATACATATATAAAAAAATTAGCCGGGCATGGTGGTGCATGCCTGTAGTCCCAGCTACCTGGGAGGCTGAGGCAGAAGGATCACTTGAGCCCAGGAGTTTGAGGTTGCTGTGAGCTAGGCTGACGCCACGGCACTCACTCTAGCCTGGGCAACAAAGCGAGACTCTGTCTCAAAAAAAAAAAAAAAAATAATGAATCCGAAGAGAAAAGTAAAAGGAGGCCTGTGGAGCAGGTCTGGGTGTGACTCCGGATCCCCCAACATCAGGTGCCACCACCAAAGATTCCTACGTGTAGCCCATAGAACCCCAAAAGCAACGGGACGAGTTCTGGTCACATACTCCCTCAAAATGACATCCTGGCCTTCTTCTGCAACTCCCTCCCCTCTCAGACTCTCAAGGTTTCCTCCAGCGTGTCGGTTCCCACAAAGCAGACTTTTGGTCTGAGACCTGACAGTTGTCCAGATGCCACGCATGCTGCCCCGTGGCGGCGGCGTCGCGGCTCGGGACAAGAGGAGGCCCCACGGTGCGGGCTGGGGCGCCAGGCACCGCGGCGGGCGCTGAGGGTGGGGGTGACCCCCAGCCCGGGCCTCCGCGGCGCTCCCAGAAAGGGGACGGAACAAGAGGCCAAAAAAAAAAAAGAAGAAGCCTATGGCACCTGGTATTCCCAGGCCCGACCCTGCTTAGCTTCCGAGATCAGACGAGATCGGGCGCGTTCGGGGTGGTGTGGCCGTGGACGGCGGAGGGCGCCCCTGCCCCGCTCAAGAAGCCGAGCCTCTCTGCGCTTCCCCGCCGCCTCCTCCCGCCCCAGGCCCCGCGGGGGCCGGGCCTGTTGAGTTTGCCGGCCGGGTCCGGCGGGCTCCGAGGGACGGGGGGTGACGGGCGGGGCGGGGCGGGCAGGGAGGGGCGGGCCAGGGTGGGGGGCTGTCTCTCTACACACACAGACACACAGACACACAGACACCACACACGCACCCACACACACACACTCACACTCACTCACTCACTCACTCACACTCACACAAGATGCGCCTCCACGGCTGGACTCGCCAAGGTGGAGCCCTTCCAGCCCCCCTCCTCTCCTCGCCTGGCCTCCTTCGCCTCCCCGCCCCCCACCACCAGCGCCGCCGCCGCCAAGGACTGCGCACGCGCGGGGCGCTCGCCCTTTGACCCCAGCCAGGGGCCGCCCTCCCCCACAACCCCTTTCAGCTGTGCCCCCCGCCCTGTGGGTGGGCGGCCGCCTATTCCCCCGGGTCAGGGCTGGGGCACAGCGCATGGGGGAGGGGAGCCAGTGTATGGGGCGTGTCTCTCTCTCGGGATGTGTCCCATGGGTGGGGTGGGGTGGCTTGGTCTGTGGGGCGCTGAAGAAATCAGTCCCCTCCATCTCCTACCTCTGGAAAACGCCCAAGCCCTTGGGGAACTGCCCGCACCGCTACCGTGGGGGCCGGGACCCTCCTCTGTGTCCTCCTGTGGCCCAGTCCAAGGGGCCTGGGCCTGGCCGGGGCTGCATTGGACCCCAACCACCCTGGCGTGTGGACTCGCCAAAAATCGGCGATTAGATATTGGATTCCAGCTTCATTGAGGTCATTTCACTAATGAGTGCACCGGAAAGAGTTTCCTAATCCATCTGTGAGGGTGGCAACTGAAAGAGAATTTTTTTTTTTTTTTTTTTTTTGAGACAGAGTCTCGCTTTGTTGCCTAGGCTAGAGTGAGTGCCGTGGCGTTAGCCTAGCTCACAGCAACCTCAAACTCCTGGGCTCAAGCAATCCTTCTGCCTCAGCCTCCCAAGTAGCTGGGACTACAGGCATGCGCCACCATGCCTGGCTCATTTTCCTATATATATTAGTTGGCCAATTAATTTCTTTCTATTTACAGTAGAGACCGGGTCTGGCTCTTGCTCAGGCTGGTTTTGAACTCATGACCTCGAGCAATCCGCCCGCCTCGGCCTCCCAGAGAGCTAGGATTACAGGCTTGAGCCACCGCGCCCGGCCTGAAAGAGAATTTGAAAGCTGACAGAATAGGCGAGGAAAGGCATAGGAGATTTCCACACCCAGTAAGGAAGCCTTTCCCGAAATGGAAGAAAGAAAGGAGCAAACAGAGACACCGGTAGCCCGCCCGGATCAGAGTCTGCCCCTGAGAGAAAGTACCCTGACCAGGTTCTCCCGTGGGTGGGTGGCGAGCTAGCGGCGTTCAGAAGAGCGAGGCCCGCAGTCTGTGCAGAAGACACCTGCACTCGGGTGTGTGTGGTGGCACAATTCCCAAGCAGCTCCAGATGTTAAACCAAGGAGAAGCCAGGGAGTTCCCAACGCCCCAGGTGTCCTCAGCCCACGACTGGCTGCTGTGGGAATGCGAAGCCCGGCTCCTTGTCTCAGAGCGGGACAACCAGGAGGTGTGATGTCCACCCCGGGGCTCCCAGGAGGATCAGGCTGAAGCTGGGACTTGGCCTGAAAGTGTCCCCTCGCATGGCCACCCCCTTCCCCTTCCTGCACCTCTAGTCCTGGTGCCCCTCCATCCAGGGGCCAGACCTTAAAGAGTCACCCGCAAGAGAATCCTGGTCCCAAAGGAGCCTTCTGGGGGACCCGTGCTGAGAGAGGTTGTGGGCCTGGCCCGCTGGGACTCTGCCCGACCCAGGGCTGAGAGATGCAACCTCCCAGCTCTGGGTCCCTGCAGGAAGTGTTGGCAAGCACAGGGCCAGTCCTCCAAAGGCCCAGGTGCAGGGAGCCCAGGCCAAGCATCCCGTGGAAGAAGCCACATGCCGTGCCACCCCGGGAACACGACTGCAGGTCACGGCCCCCCCCTTCCTCCTCCTCTTCCTCCTCCTCCTCCTCCTCCTCCTCCTCCTGCCCCCCTCCCCCCCGACATGGTGCAGGGATCAGAGACACCTCAGACACTTGCTACCCAAAGTGCAAAGGGCATCAGTTGCTCCTCCAAACCCCCCCCCCCGCCCAGCAGACCGCGTTGTCCAGCCAGCCCCCGGGCCTCCCTGGGGTGCCCAGCACAAAAGTGCAGACACCCACCGGACCCTCAATCTCAGTTTTCGGATGTTTTTGCCACTCTAAGGACCCGCAGGCCAGCTGGGTCTTCGGGCAGGACAGAGAGCCCCGGAATCCGACGTGGAGAGCTGGGTGTACGTCCCCATGAGGAGGCGGTCCCCACCTCCGCGGCTCTCCCCTTGCGGGGCCTCAGAGAAGACACCAGGCTGGGCCCCCGCGGCACAGCGGGAGCACGTCCCCCGCAGGCCGCTTAGCGAGGGCGGCAGGCGGACGGTTGGGTTGCGCCAGACGCTGCGGCCGCCCTGCTACCGGGTTCCTGGGAGGGCGTCCTGGAACCAGCGTCCACACCAAGCCCTTGGAAGGCCCAGGCGACGGAGGAGCCCCGTCAGGCAGGGGCCGAGGACGGTGACAGGTGACAGGCCGGGCGGGAAGGAGTCAGTCAGGCAGGGGCCGAGGAGGAGACGGGCTGGGTAAGGGTTAGGGTTAGAGTCAGGGCACAAGTCACAATCGCAAAGACCTGGAAGCGACCCGAGTGCCCATCGACCCACGAGTGCGTAAATAAAATGTGGCGCGTGGACACCACGGAGTGCTATTCGGCTGTGAGGAACAGCGGTGAGAGGGCACCTCTCGTGGTTCTCCTGGCCAGAGCTGGAACCCGTTCCAGTAAGCCAAGTATCCCAAGAATGGACACACGAGCACCACGTGCTCGCGCTCACCAGCAAATGGGTACGAACCGATGGACACCTAAGTGGACACAGAGGAATCACCTTCATCGGGTGGGTGTCGGGTGGGCGTGGGGAGGGGATGGGCATACACATCCATTAGGAATGGGGTGGGTGCGCACCCACTGGGGGATGGGCGCACTTGAAGCTCTGACCCGAGGGGGGAGGCGGGGAGAGGGCGATGTACCCGACCTTAACTTTGGTGCCCCCACAATACGCTGGAACCACATGAGAGGTAAATGAATAAGAACACAGGGGGGCACGGGCAACACATGTCACCTTAATACTTGGACTGCCATCATCTGCTTGAAGAGAGAGAGAAAAGAAAATGCACTAATAGAGATAAGAGACACTTTTTAAAAATAATGAATCCAGGCCGGGCGCTGTGGCTCACGCCTGTAATCCTAGCTCTTGGGAGGCCGAGGCGGGCGGATTGCTCAAGGTCAGGAGTTCAAAACCAGCCTGAGCAAGAGCGAGACCCCGTCTCTACTATAAATAGAAAGAAATTAATTGGCCAACTGATACATATATAAAAAAATTAGCCGGGCATGGTGGTGCATGCCTGTAGTCCCAGCTACCTGGGAGGCTGAGGCAGAAGGATCACTTGAGCCCAGGAGTTTGAGGTTGCTGTGAGCTAGGCTGACGCCACGGCACTCACTCTAGCCTGGGCAACAAAGCGAGACTCTGTCTCAAAAAAAAAAAAAAAATAATGAATCCGAAGAGAAAAGTAAAAGGAGGCCTGTGGAGCAGGTCTGGGTGTGACTCCGGATCCCCCAACATCAGGTGCCACCACCAAAGATTCCTACGTGTAGCCCATAGAACCCCAAAAGCAACGGGACGAGTTCTGGTCACATACTCCCTCAAAATGACATCCTGGCCTTCTTCTGCAACTCCCTCCCCTCTCAGACTCTCAAGGTTTCCTCCAGCGTGTCGGTTCCCACAAAGCAGACTTTTGGTCTGAGACCTGACAGTTGTCCAGATGCCACGCATGCTGCCCCGTGGCGGCGGCGTCGCGGCTCGGGACAAGAGGAGGCCCCACGGTGCGGGCTGGGGCGCCAGGCACCGCGGCGGGCGCTGAGGGTGGGGGTGACCCCCAGCCCGGGCCTCCGCGGCGCTCCCAGAAAGGGGACGGAACAAGAGGCCAAAAAAAAAAAAGAAGAAGCCTACGGCACCCGGTATTCCCAGGCCCGACCCTGCTTAGCTTCCGAGATCAGACGAGATCGGGCGCGTTCGGGGTGGTGTGGCCGTGGACGGCGGAGGGCGCCCCTGCCCCGCTCAAGAAGCCGAGCCTCTCTGCGCTTCCCCGCCGCCTCCTCCCGCCCCAGGCCCCGCGGGGGCCGGGCCTGTTGAGTTTGCCGGCCGGGTCCGGCGGGCTCCGAGGGACGGGGGGCGGGGGTGACGGGCGGGGCGGGGCGGGCAGGGAGGGGCGGGCCGGGGTGGGGGGCTGTCTCTCTACACACACAGACACACAGACACACAGACACCACACACGCACCCACACACACACACTCACACTCACTCACTCACTCACTCACACTCACACAAGATGCGCCTCCACGGCTGGACCCGCCAAGGTGGAGCCCTTCCAGCCCCCCTCCTCTCCTCGCCTGGCCTCCTTCGCCTCCCCGCCCCCCACCCCCAGCGCCGCCGCCGCCGCCGCCGCCGCCGCCGCCGCCAAGGACTGCGCACGCGCGGGGCGCTCGCCCTTTGACCCCAGCCAGGGGCCGCCCTCCCCCACAACCCCTTTCAGCTGTGCCCCCCGCCCTGTGGGTGGGCGGCCGCCTATTCCCCCGGGTCAGGGCTGGGGCACAGCGCATGGGGGAGGGGAGCCAGTGTATGGGGCGTGTCTCTCTCTCGGGATGTGTCCCATGGGTGGGGTGGGGTGGCTTGGTCTGTGGGGCGCTGAAGAAATCAGTCCCCTCCATCTCCTACCTCTGGAAAACGCCCAAGCCCTTGGGGAACTGCCCGCACCGCTACCGTGGGGGCCGGGACCCTCCTCTGTGTCCTCCTGTGGCCCAGTCCAAGGGGCCTGGGCCTGGCCGGGGCTGCATTGGACCCCAACCACCCTGGCGTGTGGACTCGCCAAAAATCGGCGATTAGATATTGGATTCCAGCTTCATTGAGGTCATTTCACTAATGAGTGCACCGGAAAGAGTTTCCTAATCCATCTGTGAGGGTGGCAACTGAAAGAGAATTTTTTTTTTTTTTTTTTTTTTGAGACAGAGTCTCGCTTTGTTGCCTAGGCTAGAGTGAGTGCCGTGGCGTTAGCCTAGCTCACAGCAACCTCAAACTCCTGGGCTCAAGCAATCCTTCTGCCTCAGCCTCCCAAGTAGCTGGGACTACAGGCATGCGCCACCATGCCTGGCTCATTTTCCTATATATATTAGTTGGCCAATTAATTTCTTTCTATTTACAGTAGAGACCGGGTCTGGCTCTTGCTCAGGCTGGTTTTGAACTCATGACCTCGAGCAATCCGCCCGCCTCGGCCTCCCAGAGAGCTAGGATTACAGGCTTGAGCCACCGCGCCCGGCCTGAAAGAGAATTTGAAAGCTGACAGAATAGGCGAGGAAAGGCATAGGAGATTTCCACACCCAGTAAGGAAGCCTTTCCCGAAATGGAAGAAAGAAAGGAGCAAACAGAGACACCGGTAGCCCGCCCGGATCAGAGTCTGCCCCTGAGAGAAAGTACCCTGACCAGGTTCTCCCGTGGGTGGGTGGCGAGCTAGCGGCGTTCAGAAGAGCGAGGCCCGCAGTCTGTGCAGAAGACACCTGCACTCGGGTGTGTGTGGCGGCACAATTCCCAAGCAGCTCCAGATGTTAAACCAAGGAGAAGCCAGGGAGTTCCCAACGCCCCAGGTGTCCTCAGCCCACGACTGGCTGCTGTGGGAATGCGAAGCCCGGCTCCTTGTCTCAGAGCGGGACAACCAGGAGGTGTGATGTCCACCCCGGGGCTCCCAGGAGGATCAGGCTGAAGCTGGGACTTGGCCTGAAAGTGTCCCCTCGCATGGCCACCCCCTTCCCCTTCCTGCACCTCTAGTCCTGGTGCCCCTCCATCCAGGGGCCAGACCTTAAAGAGTCACCCGCAAGAGAATCCTGGTCCCAAAGGAGCCTTCTGGGGGACCCGTGCTGAGAGAGGTTGTGGGCCTGGCCCGCTGGGACTCTGCCCGACCCAGGGCTGAGAGATGCAACCTCCCAGCTCTGGGTCCCTGCAGGAAGTGTTGGCAAGCACAGGGCCAGTCCTCCAAAGGCCCAGGTGCAGGGAGCCCAGGCCAAGCATCCCGTGGAAGAAGCCACATGCCGTGCCACCCCGGGAACACGACTGCAGGTCACGGCCCCCCCCTTCCTCCTCCTCTTCCTCCTCCTCCTCCTCCTCCTCCTCCTCCTGCCCCCCTCCCCCCCGACATGGTGCAGGGATCAGAGACACCTCAGACACTTGCTACCCAAAGTGCAAAGGGCATCAGTTGCTCCTCCAAACCCCCCCCCCCGCCCAGCAGACCGCGTTGTCCAGCCAGCCCCCGGGCCTCCCTGGGGTGCCCAGCACAAAAGTGCAGACACCCACCGGACCCTCAATCTCAGTTTTCGGATGTTTTTGCCACTCTAAGGACCCGCAGGCCAGCTGGGCCTTCGGGCAGGACAGAGAGCCCCGGAATCCGACGTGGAGAGCTGGGTGTACGTCCCCATGAGGAGGCGGTCCCCACCTCCGCGGCTCTCCCCTTGCGGGGCCTCAGAGAAGACACCAGGCTGGGCCCCCGCGGCACAGCGGGAGCACGTCCCCCGCAGGCCGCTTAGCGAGGGCGGCAGGCGGACGGTTGGGTTGCGCCAGACGCTGCGGCCGCCCTGCTACCGGGTTCCTGGGAGGGCGTCCTGGAACCAGCGTCCACACCAAGCCCTTGGAAGGCCCAGGCGACGGAGGAGCCCCGTCAGGCAGGGGCCGAGGACGGTGACAGGTGACAGGCCGGGCGGGAAGGAGTCAGTCAGGCAGGGGCCGAGGAGGAGACGGGCTGGGTAAGGGTTAGGGTTAGAGTCAGGGCACAAGTCACAATCGCAAAGACCTGGAAGCGACCCGAGTGCCCATCGACCCACGAGTGCGTAAATAAAATGTGGCGCGTGGACACCACGGAGTGCTATTCGGCTGTGAGGAACAGCGGTGAGAGGGCACCTCTCGTGGTTCTCCTGGCCAGAGCTGGAACCCGTTCCAGTAAGCCAAGTATCCCAAGAATGGACACACGAGCACCACGTGCTCGCGCTCACCAGCAAATTGGTACGAACCGATGGACACCTAAGTGGACACAGAGGAATCACCTTCATCGGGTGGGTGTCGGGTGGGCGTGGGGAGGGGATGGGCATACACATCCATTAGGAATGGGGTGGGTGCGCACCCACTGGGGGATGGGCGCACTTGAAGCTCTGACCCGAGGGGGGAGGCGGGGAGAGGGCGATGTACCCGACCTTAACTTTGGTGCCCCCACAATACGCTGGAACCACATGAGAGGTAAATGAATAAGAACACAGGGGGGCACGGGCAACACATGTCACCTTAATACTTGGACTGCCATCATCTGCTTGAAGAGAGAGAGAAAAGAAAATGCACTAATAGAGATAAGAGACACTTTTTAAAAATAATGAATCCAGGCCGGGCGCTGTGGCTCACGCCTGTAATCCTAGCTCTTGGGAGGCCGAGGCGGGCGGATTGCTCAAGGTCAGGAGTTCAAAACCAGCCTGAGCAAGAGCGAGACCCCGTCTCTACTATAAATAGAAAGAAATTAATTGGCCAACTGATACATATATAAAAAAATTAGCCGGGCATGGTGGTGCATGCCTGTAGTCCCAGCTACCTGGGAGGCTGAGGCAGAAGGATCACTTGAGTCCAGGAGTTTGAGGTTGCTGTGAGCTAGGCTGACGCCACGGCACTCACTCTAGCCTGGGCAACAAAGCGAGACTCTGTCTCAAAAAAAAAAAAAAAATAATGAATCCGAAGAGAAAAGTAAAAGGAGGCCTGTGGAGCAGGTCTGGGTGTGACTCCGGATCCCCCAACATCAGGTGCCACCACCAAAGATTCCTACGTGTAGCCCATAGAACCCCAAAAGCAACGGGACGAGTTCTGGTCACATACTCCCTCAAAATGACATCCTGGCCTTCTTCTGCAACTCCCTCCCCTCTCAGACTCTCAAGGTTTCCTCCAGCGTGTCGGTTCCCACAAAGCAGACTTTTGGTCTGAGACCTGACAGTTGTCCAGATGCCACGCATGCTGCCCCGTGGCGGCGGCGTCGCGGCTCGGGACAAGAGGAGGCCCCACGGTGCGGGCTGGGGCGCCAGGCACCGCGGCGGGCGCTGAGGGTGGGGGTGACCCCCAGCCCGGGCCTCCGCGGCGCTCCCAGAAAGGGGACGGAACAAGAGGCCAAAAAAAAAAAAGAAGAAGCCTACGGCACCCGGTATTCCCAGGCCCGACCCTGCTTAGCTTCCGAGATCAGACGAGATCGGGCGCGTTCGGGGTGGTGTGGCCGTGGACGGCGGAGGGCGCCCCTGCCCCGCTCAAGAAGCCGAGCCTCTCTGCGCTTCCCCGCCGCCTCCTCCCGCCCCAGGCCCCGCGGGGGCCGGGCCTGTTGAGTTTGCCGGCCGGGTCCGGCGGGCTCCGAGGGACGCGGGGTGACGGGCGGGGCGGGGCGGGCAGGGAGGGGCGGGCCAGGGTGGGGGGCTGTCTCTCTACACACACAGACACACAGACACACAGACACCACACACGCACCCACACACACACACTCACACTCACTCACTCACTCACTCACACTCACACAAGATGCGCCTCCACGGCTGGACTCGCCAAGGTGGAGCCCTTCCAGCCCCCCTCCTCTCCTCGCCTGGCCTCCTTCGCCTCCCCGCCCCCCACCACCAGCGCCGCCGCCGCCAAGGACTGCGCACGCGCGGGGCGCTCGCCCTTTGACCCCAGCCAGGGGCCGCCCTCCCCCACAACCCCTTTCAGCTGTGCCCCCCGCCCTGTGGGTGGGCGGCCGCCTATTCCCCCGGGTCAGGGCTGGGGCACAGCGCATGGGGGAGGGGAGCCAGTGTATGGGGCGTGTCTCTCTCTCGGGATGTGTCCCATGGGTGGGGTGGGGTGGCTTGGTCTGTGGGGCGCTGAAGAAATCAGTCCCCTCCATCTCCTACCTCTGGAAAACGCCCAAGCCCTTGGGGAACTGCCCGCACCGCTACCGTGGGGGCCGGGACCCTCCTCTGTGTCCTCCTGTGGCCCAGTCCAAGGGGCCTGGGCCTGGCCGGGGCTGCATTGGACCCCAACCACCCTGGCGTGTGGACTCGCCAAAAATCGGCGATTAGATATTGGATTCCAGCTTCATTGAGGTCATTTCACTAATGAGTGCACCGGAAAGAGTTTCCTAATCCATCTGTGAGGGTGGCAACTGAAAGAGAATTTTTTTTTTTTTTTTTTTTTTGAGACAGAGTCTCGCTTTGTTGCCTAGGCTAGAGTGAGTGCCGTGGCGTTAGCCTAGCTCACAGCAACCTCAAACTCCTGGGCTCAAGCAATCCTTCTGCCTCAGCCTCCCAAGTAGCTGGGACTACAGGCATGCGCCACCATGCCTGGCTCATTTTCCTATATATATTAGTTGGCCAATTAATTTCTTTCTATTTACAGTAGAGACCGGGTCTGGCTCTTGCTCAGGCTGGTTTTGAACTCATGACCTCGAGCAATCCGCCCGCCTCGGCCTCCCAGAGAGCTAGGATTACAGGCTTGAGCCACCGCGCCCGGCCTGAAAGAGAATTTGAAAGCTGACAGAATAGGCGAGGAAAGGCATAGGAGATTTCCACACCCAGTAAGGAAGCCTTTCCCGAAATGGAAGAAAGAAAGGAGCAAACAGAGACACCGGTAGCCCGCCCGGATCAGAGTCTGCCCCTGAGAGAAAGTACCCTGACCAGGTTCTCCCGTGGGTGGGTGGCGAGCTAGCGGCGTTCAGAAGAGCGAGGCCCGCAGTCTGTGCAGAAGACACCTGCACTCGGGTGTGTGTGGCGGCACAATTCCCAAGCAGCTCCAGATGTTAAACCAAGGAGAAGCCAGGGAGTTCCCAACGCCCCAGGTGTCCTCAGCCCACGACTGGCTGCTGTGGGAATGCGAAGCCCGGCTCCTTGTCTCAGAGCGGGACAACCAGGAGGTGTGATGTCCACCCCGGGGCTCCCAGGAGGATCAGGCTGAAGCTGGGACTTGGCCTGAAAGTGTCCCCTCGCATGGCCACCCCCTTCCCCTTCCTGCACCTCTAGTCCTGGTGCCCCTCCATCCAGGGGCCAGACCTTAAAGAGTCACCCGCAAGAGAATCCTGGTCCCAAAGGAGCCTTCTGGGGGACCCGTGCTGAGAGAGGTTGTGGGCATGGCCCGCTGGGACTCTGCCCGACCCAGGGCTGAGAGATGCAACCTCCCAGCTCTGGGTCCCTGCAGGAAGTGTTGGCAAGCACAGGGCCAGTCCTCCAAAGGCCCAGGTGCAGGGAGCCCAGGCCAAGCATCCCGTGGAAGAAGCCACATGCCGTGCCACCCCGGGAACACGACTGCAGGTCACGGCCCCCCCCTTCCTCCTCCTCTTCCTCCTCCTCCTCCTCCTCCTCCTGCCCCCCTCCCCCCCCGACATGGTGCAGGGATCAGAGACACCTCAGACACTTGCTACCCAAAGTGCAAAGGGCATCAGTTGCTCCTCCAAACCCCCCCCCGCCCAGCAGACCGCGTTGTCCAGCCAGTCCCCGGGCCTCCCTGGGGTGCCCAGCACAAAAGTGCAGACACCCACCGGACCCTCAATCTCAGTTTTCGGATGTTTTTGCCACTCTAAGGACCCGCAGGCCAGCTGGGCCTTCGGGCTGGACAGAGAGCCCCGGAATCCGACGTGGAGAGCTGGGTGTACGTCCCCATGAGGAGGCGGTCCCCACCTCCGCGGCTCTCCCCTTGCGGGGCCTCAGAGAAGACACCAGGCTGGGCCCCCGCGGCACAGCGGGAGCACGTCCCCCGCAGGCCGCTTAGCGAGGGCGGCAGGCGGACGGTTGGGTTGCGCCAGACGCTGCGGCCGCCCTGCTACCGGGTTCCTGGGAGGGCGTCCTGGAACCAGCGTCCACACCAAGCCCTTGGAAGGCCCAGGCGACGGAGGAGCCCCGTCAGGCAGGGGCCGAGGACGGTGACAGGTGACAGGCCGGGCGGGAAGGAGTCAGTCAGGCAGGGGCCGAGGAGGAGACGGGCTGGGTAAGGGTTAGGGTTAGAGTCAGGGCACAAGTCACAATCGCAAAGACCTGGAAGCGACCCGAGTGCCCATCGACCCACGAGTGCGTAAATAAAATGTGGCGCGTGGACACCACGGAGTGCTATTCGGCTGTGAGGAACAGCGGTGAGAGGGCACCTCTCGTGGTTCTCCTGGCCAGAGCTGGAACCCGTTCCAGTAAGCCAAGTATCCCAAGAATGGACACACGAGCACCACGTGCTCGCGCTCACCAGCAAATTGGTACGAACCGATGGACACCTAAGTGGACACAGAGGAATCACCTTCATCGGGTGGGTGTCGGGTGGGCGTGGGGAGGGGATGGGCATACACATCCATTAGGAATGGGGTGGGTGCGCACCCACTGGGGGATGGGCGCACTTGAAGCTCTGACCCGAGGGGGGAGGCGGGGAGAGGGCGATGTACCCGACCTTAACTTTGGTGCCCCCACAATACGCTGGAACCACATGAGAGGTAAATGAATAAGAACACAGGGGGGCACGGGCAACACATGTCACCTTAATACTTGGACTGCCATCATCTGCTTGAAGAGAGAGAGAAAAGAAAATGCACTAATAGAGATAAGAGACACTTTTTAAAAATAATGAATCCAGGCCGGGCGCTGTGGCTCACGCCTGTAATCCTAGCTCTTGGGAGGCCGAGGCGGGCGGATTGCTCAAGGTCAGGAGTTCAAAACCAGCCTGAGCAAGAGCGAGACCCCGTCTCTACTATAAATAGAAAGAAATTAATTGGCCAACTGATACATATATAAAAAAATTAGCCGGGCATGGTGGTGCATGCCTGTAGTCCCAGCTACCTGGGAGGCTGAGGCAGAAGGATCACTTGAGCCCAGGAGTTTGAGGTTGCTGTGAGCTAGGCTGACGCCACGGCACTCACTCTAGCCTGGGCAACAAAGCGAGACTCTGTCTCAAAAAAAAAAAAAAAATAATGAATCCGAAGAGAAAAGTAAAAGGAGGCCTGTGGAGCAGGTCTGGGTGTGACTCCGGATCCCCCAACATCAGGTGCCACCACCAAAGATTCCTACGTGTAGCCCATAGAACCCCAAAAGCAACGGGACGAGTTCTGGTCACATACTCCCTCAAAATGACATCCTGGCCTTCTTCTGCAACTCCCTCCCCTCTCAGACTCTCAAGGTTTCCTCCAGCGTGTCGGTTCCCACAAAGCAGACTTTTGGTCTGAGACCTGACAGTTGTCCAGATGCCACGCATGCTGCCCCGTGGCGGCGGCGTCGCGGCTCGGGACAAGAGGAGGCCCCACGGTGCGGGCTGGGGCGCCAGGCACCGCGGCGGGCGCTGAGGGTGGGGGTGACCCCCAGCCCGGGCCTCCGCGGCGCTCCCAGAAAGGGGACGGAACAAGAGGCCAAAAAAAAAAAAGAAGAAGCCTACGGCACCCGGTATTCCCAGGCCCGACCCTGCTTAGCTTCCGAGATCAGACGAGATCGGGCGCGTTCGGGGTGGTGTGGCCGTGGACGGCGGAGGGCGCCCCTGCCCCGCTCAAGAAGCCGAGCCTCTCTGCGCTTCCCCGCCGCCTCCTCCCGCCCCAGGCCCCGCGGGGGCCGGGCCTGTTGAGTTTGCCGGCCGGGTCCGGCGGGCTCCGAGGGACGGGGGGCGGGGGTGACGGGCGGGGCGGGGCGGGCAGGGAGGGGCGGGCCGGGGTGGGGGGCTGTCTCTCTACACACACAGACACACAGACACACAGACACCACACACGCACCCACACACACACACTCACACTCACTCACTCACTCACTCACACTCACACAAGATGCGCCTCCACGGCTGGACCCGCCAAGGTGGAGCCCTTCCAGCCCCCCTCCTCTCCTCGCCTGGCCTCCTTCGCCTCCCCGCCCCCCACCCCCAGCGCCGCCGCCGCCGCCGCCGCCGCCGCCGCCGCCAAGGACTGCGCACGCGCGGGGCGCTCGCCCTTTGACCCCAGCCAGGGGCCGCCCTCCCCCACAACCCCTTTCAGCTGTGCCCCCCGCCCTGTGGGTGGGCGGCCGCCTATTCCCCCGGGTCAGGGCTGGGGCACAGCGCATGGGGGAGGGGAGCCAGTGTATGGGGCGTGTCTCTCTCTCGGGATGTGTCCCATGGGTGGGGTGGGGTGGCTTGGTCTGTGGGGCGCTGAAGAAATCAGTCCCCTCCATCTCCTACCTCTGGAAAACGCCCAAGCCCTTGGGGAACTGCCCGCACCGCTACCGTGGGGGCCGGGACCCTCCTCTGTGTCCTCCTGTGGCCCAGTCCAAGGGGCCTGGGCCTGGCCGGGGCTGCATTGGACCCCAACCACCCTGGCGTGTGGACTCGCCAAAAATCGGCGATTAGATATTGGATTCCAGCTTCATTGAGGTCATTTCACTAATGAGTGCACCGGAAAGAGTTTCCTAATCCATCTGTGAGGGTGGCAACTGAAAGAGAATTTTTTTTTTTTTTTTTTTTTTTGAGACAGAGTCTCGCTTTGTTGCCTAGGCTAGAGTGAGTGCCGTGGCGTTAGCCTAGCTCACAGCAACCTCAAACTCCTGGGCTCAAGCAATCCTTCTGCCTCAGCCTCCCAAGTAGCTGGGACTACAGGCATGCGCCACCATGCCTGGCTCATTTTCCTATATATATTAGTTGGCCAATTAATTTCTTTCTATTTACAGTAGAGACCGGGTCTGGCTCTTGCTCAGGCTGGTTTTGAACTCATGACCTCGAGCAATCCGCCCGCCTCGGCCTCCCAGAGAGCTAGGATTACAGGCTTGAGCCACCGCGCCCGGCCTGAAAGAGAATTTGAAAGCTGACAGAATAGGCGAGGAAAGGCATAGGAGATTTCCACACCCAGTAAGGAAGCCTTTCCCGAAATGGAAGAAAGAAAGGAGCAAACAGAGACACCGGTAGCCCGCCCGGATCAGAGTCTGCCCCTGAGAGAAAGTACCCTGACCAGGTTCTCCCGTGGGTGGGTGGCGAGCTAGCGGCGTTCAGAAGAGCGAGGCCCGCAGTCTGTGCAGAAGACACCTGCACTCGGGTGTGTGTGGCGGCACAATTCCCAAGCAGCTCCAGATGTTAAACCAAGGAGAAGCCAGGGAGTTCCCAACGCCCCAGGTGTCCTCAGCCCACGACTGGCTGCTGTGGGAATGCGAAGCCCGGCTCCTTGTCTCAGAGCGGGACAACCAGGAGGTGTGATGTCCACCCCGGGGCTCCCAGGAGGATCAGGCTGAAGCTGGGACTTGGCCTGAAAGTGTCCCCTCGCATGGCCACCCCCTTCCCCTTCCTGCACCTCTAGTCCTGGTGCCCCTCCATCCAGGGGCCAGACCTTAAAGAGTCACCCGCAAGAGAATCCTGGTCCCAAAGGAGCCTTCTGGGGGACCCGTGCTGAGAGAGGTTGTGGGCCTGGCCCGCTGGGACTCTGCCCGACCCAGGGCTGAGAGATGCAACCTCCCAGCTCTGGGTCCCTGCAGGAAGTGTTGGCAAGCACAGGGCCAGTCCTCCAAAGGCCCAGGTGCAGGGAGCCCAGGCCAAGCATCCCGTGGAAGAAGCCACATGCCGTGCCACCCCGGGAACACGACTGCAGGTCACGGCCCCCCCCTTCCTCCTCCTCTTCCTCCTCCTCCTCCTCCTCCTCCTCCTCCTGCCCCCCTCCCCCCCGACATGGTGCAGGGATCAGAGACACCTCAGACACTTGCTACCCAAAGTGCAAAGGGCATCAGTTGCTCCTCCAAACCCCCCCCCCCGCCCAGCAGACCGCGTTGTCCAGCCAGCCCCCGGGCCTCCCTGGGGTGCCCAGCACAAAAGTGCAGACACCCACCGGACCCTCAATCTCAGTTTTCGGATGTTTTTGCCACTCTAAGGACCCGCAGGCCAGCTGGGCCTTCGGGCAGGACAGAGAGCCCCGGAATCCGACGTGGAGAGCTGGGTGTACGTCCCCATGAGGAGGCGGTCCCCACCTCCGCGGCTCTCCCCTTGCGGGGCCTCAGAGAAGACACCAGGCTGGGCCCCCGCGGCACAGCGGGAGCACGTCCCCCGCAGGCCGCTTAGCGAGGGCGGCAGGCGGACGGTTGGGTTGCGCCAGACGCTGCGGCCGCCCTGCTACCGGGTTCCTGGGAGGGCGTCCTGGAACCAGCGTCCACACCAAGCCCTTGGAAGGCCCAGGCGACGGAGGAGCCCCGTCAGGCAGGGGCCGAGGACGGTGACAGGTGACAGGCCGGGCGGGAAGGAGTCAGTCAGGCAGGGGCCGAGGAGGAGACGGGCTGGGTAAGGGTTAGGGTTAGAGTCAGGGCACAAGTCACAATCGCAAAGACCTGGAAGCGACCCGAGTGCCCATCGACCCACGAGTGCGTAAATAAAATGTGGCGCGTGGACACCACGGAGTGCTATTCGGCTGTGAGGAACAGCGGTGAGAGGGCACCTCTCGTGGTTCTCCTGGCCAGAGCTGGAACCCGTTCCAGTAAGCCAAGTATCCCAAGAATGGACACACGAGCACCACGTGCTCGCGCTCACCAGCAAATTGGTACGAACCGATGGACACCTAAGTGGACACAGAGGAATCACCTTCATCGGGTGGGTGTCGGGTGGGCGTGGGGAGGGGATGGGCATACACATCCATTAGGAATGGGGTGGGTGCGCACCCACTGGGGGATGGGCGCACTTGAAGCTCTGACCCGAGGGGGGAGGCGGGGAGAGGGCGATGTACCCGACCTTAACTTTGGTGCCCCCACAATACGCTGGAACCACATGAGAGGTAAATGAATAAGAACACAGGGGGGCACGGGCAACACATGTCACCTTAATACTTGGACTGCCATCATCTGCTTGAAGAGAGAGAGAAAAGAAAATGCACTAATAGAGATAAGAGACACTTTTTAAAAATAATGAATCCAGGCCGGGCGCTGTGGCTCACGCCTGTAATCCTAGCTCTTGGGAGGCCGAGGCGGGCGGATTGCTCAAGGTCAGGAGTTCAAAACCAGCCTGAGCAAGAGCGAGACCCCGTCTCTACTATAAATAGAAAGAAATTAATTGGCCAACTGATACATATATAAAAAAATTAGCCGGGCATGGTGGTGCATGCCTGTAGTCCCAGCTACCTGGGAGGCTGAGGCAGAAGGATCACTTGAGCCCAGGAGTTTGAGGTTGCTGTGAGCTAGGCTGACGCCACGGCACTCACTCTAGCCTGGGCAACAAAGCGAGACTCTGTCTCAAAAAAAAAAAAAAAATAATGAATCCGAAGAGAAAAGTAAAAGGAGGCCTGTGGAGCAGGTCTGGGTGTGACTCCGGATCCCCCAACATCAGGTGCCACCACCAAAGATTCCTACGTGTAGCCCATAGAACCCCAAAAGCAACGGGACGAGTTCTGGTCACATACTCCCTCAAAATGACATCCTGGCCTTCTTCTGCAACTCCCTCCCCTCTCAGACTCTCAAGGTTTCCTCCAGCGTGTCGGTTCCCACAAAGCAGACTTTTGGTCTGAGACCTGACAGTTGTCCAGATGCCACGCATGCTGCCCCGTGGCGGCGGCGTCGCGGCTCGGGACAAGAGGAGGCCCCACGGTGCGGGCTGGGGCGCCAGGCACCGCGGCGGGCGCTGAGGGTGGGGGTGACCCCCAGCCCGGGCCTCCGCGGCGCTCCCAGAAAGGGGACGGAACAAGAGGCCAAAAAAAAAAAAGAAGAAGCCTACGGCACCCGGTATTCCCAGGCCCGACCCTGCTTAGCTTCCGAGATCAGACGAGATCGGGCGCGTTCGGGGTGGTGTGGCCGTGGACGGCGGAGGGCGCCCCTGCCCCGCTCAAGAAGCCGAGCCTCTCTGCGCTTCCCCGCCGCCTCCTCCCGCCCCAGGCCCCGCGGGGGCCGGGCCTGTTGAGTTTGCCGGCCGGGTCCGGCGGGCTCCGAGGGACGGGGGGCGGGGGTGACGGGCGGGGCGGGGCGGGCAGGGAGGGGCGGGCCGGGGTGGGGGGCTGTCTCTCTACACACACAGACACACAGACACACAGACACCACACACGCACCCACACACACACACTCACACTCACTCACTCACTCACTCACACTCACACAAGATGCGCCTCCACGGCTGGACCCGCCAAGGTGGAGCCCTTCCAGCCCCCCTCCTCTCCTCGCCTGGCCTCCTTCGCCTCCCCGCCCCCCACCCCCAGCGCCGCCGCCGCCGCCGCCGCCGCCGCCGCCAAGGACTGCGCACGCGCGGGGCGCTCGCCCTTTGACCCCAGCCAGGGGCCGCCCTCCCCCACAACCCCTTTCAGCTGTGCCCCCCGCCCTGTGGGTGGGCGGCCGCCTATTCCCCCGGGTCAGGGCTGGGGCACAGCGCATGGGGGAGGGGAGCCAGTGTATGGGGCGTGTCTCTCTCTCGGGATGTGTCCCATGGGTGGGGTGGGGTGGCTTGGTCTGTGGGGCGCTGAAGAAATCAGTCCCCTCCATCTCCTACCTCTGGAAAACGCCCAAGCCCTTGGGGAACTGCCCGCACCGCTACCGTGGGGGCCGGGACCCTCCTCTGTGTCCTCCTGTGGCCCAGTCCAAGGGGCCTGGGCCTGGCCGGGGCTGCATTGGACCCCAACCACCCTGGCGTGTGGACTCGCCAAAAATCGGCGATTAGATATTGGATTCCAGCTTCATTGAGGTCATTTCACTAATGAGTGCACCGGAAAGAGTTTCCTAATCCATCTGTGAGGGTGGCAACTGAAAGAGAATTTTTTTTTTTTTTTTTTTTTTGAGACAGAGTCTCGCTTTGTTGCCTAGGCTAGAGTGAGTGCCGTGGCGTTAGCCTAGCTCACAGCAACCTCAAACTCCTGGGCTCAAGCAATCCTTCTGCCTCAGCCTCCCAAGTAGCTGGGACTACAGGCATGCGCCACCATGCCTGGCTCATTTTCCTATATATATTAGTTGGCCAATTAATTTCTTTCTATTTACAGTAGAGACCGGGTCTGGCTCTTGCTCAGGCTGGTTTTGAACTCATGACCTCGAGCAATCCGCCCGCCTCGGCCTCCCAGAGAGCTAGGATTACAGGCTTGAGCCACCGCGCCCGGCCTGAAAGAGAATTTGAAAGCTGACAGAATAGGCGAGGAAAGGCATAGGAGATTTCCACACCCAGTAAGGAAGCCTTTCCCGAAATGGAAGAAAGAAAGGAGCAAACAGAGACACCGGTAGCCCGCCCGGATCAGAGTCTGCCCCTGAGAGAAAGTACCCTGACCAGGTTCTCCCGTGGGTGGGTGGCGAGCTAGCGGCGTTCAGAAGAGCGAGGCCCGCAGTCTGTGCAGAAGACACCTGCACTCGGGTGTGTGTGGCGGCACAATTCCCAAGCAGCTCCAGATGTTAAACCAAGGAGAAGCCAGGGAGTTCCCAACGCCCCAGGTGTCCTCAGCCCACGACTGGCTGCTGTGGGAATGCGAAGCCCGGCTCCTTGTCTCAGAGCGGGACAACCAGGAGGTGTGATGTCCACCCCGGGGCTCCCAGGAGGATCAGGCTGAAGCTGGGACTTGGCCTGAAAGTGTCCCCTCGCATGGCCACCCCCTTCCCCTTCCTGCACCTCTAGTCCTGGTGCCCCTCCATCCAGGGGCCAGACCTTAAAGAGTCACCCGCAAGAGAATCCTGGTCCCAAAGGAGCCTTCTGGGGGACCCGTGCTGAGAGAGGTTGTGGGCATGGCCCGCTGGGACTCTGCCCGACCCAGGGCTGAGAGATGCAACCTCCCAGCTCTGGGTCCCTGCAGGAAGTGTTGGCAAGCACAGGGCCAGTCCTCCAAAGGCCCAGGTGCAGGGAGCCCAGGCCAAGCATCCCGTGGAAGAAGCCACATGCCGTGCCACCCCGGGAACACGACTGCAGGTCACGGCCCCCCCCTTCCTCCTCCTCTTCCTCCTCCTCCTCCTCCTCCTCCTGCCCCCCTCCCCCCCCCGACATGGTGCAGGGATCAGAGACACCTCAGACACTTGCTACCCAAAGTGCAAAGGGCATCAGTTGCTCCTCCAAACCCCCCCCCGCCCAGCAGACCGCGTTGTCCAGCCAGCCCCCGGGCCTCCCTGGGGTGCCCAGCACAAAAGTGCAGACACCCACCGGACCCTCAATCTCAGTTTTCGGATGTTTTTGCCACTCTAAGGACCCGCAGGCCAGCTGGGCCTTCGGGCTGGACAGAGAGCCCCGGAATCCGACGTGGAGAGCTGGGTGTACGTCCCCATGAGGAGGCGGTCCCCACCTCCGCGGCTCTCCCCTTGCGGGGCCTCAGAGAAGACACCAGGCTGGGCCCCCGCGGCACAGCGGGAGCACGTCCCCCGCAGGCCGCTTAGCGAGGGCGGCAGGCGGACGGTTGGGTTGCGCCAGACGCTGCGGCCGCCCTGCTACCGGGTTCCTGGGAGGGCGTCCTGGAACCAGCGTCCACACCAAGCCCTTGGAAGGCCCAGGCGACGGAGGAGCCCCGTCAGGCAGGGGCCGAGGACGGTGACAGGTGACAGGCCGGGCGGGAAGGAGTCAGTCAGGCAGGGGCCGAGGAGGAGACGGGCTGGGTAAGGGTTAGGGTTAGAGTCAGGGCACAAGTCACAATCGCAAAGACCTGGAAGCGACCCGAGTGCCCATCGACCCACGAGTGCGTAAATAAAATGTGGCGCGTGGACACCACGGAGTGCTATTCGGCTGTGAGGAACAGCGGTGAGAGGGCACCTCTCGTGGTTCTCCTGGCCAGAGCTGGAACCCGTTCCAGTAAGCCAAGTATCCCAAGAATGGACACACGAGCACCACGTGCTCGCGCTCACCAGCAAATTGGTACGAACCGATGGACACCTAAGTGGACACAGAGGAATCACCTTCATCGGGTGGGTGTCGGGTGGGCGTGGGGAGGGGATGGGCATACACATCCATTAGGAATGGGGTGGGTGCGCACCCACTGGGGGATGGGCGCACTTGAAGCTCTGACCCGAGGGGGGAGGCGGGGAGAGGGCGATGTACCCGACCTTAACTTTGGTGCCCCCACAATACGCTGGAACCACATGAGAGGTAAATGAATAAGAACACAGGGGGGCACGGGCAACACATGTCACCTTAATACTTGGACTGCCATCATCTGCTTGAAGAGAGAGAGAAAAGAAAATGCACTAATAGAGATAAGAGACACTTTTTAAAAATAATGAATCCAGGCCGGGCGCTGTGGCTCACGCCTGTAATCCTAGCTCTTGGGAGGCCGAGGCGGGCGGATTGCTCAAGGTCAGGAGTTCAAAACCAGCCTGAGCAAGAGCGAGACCCCGTCTCTACTATAAATAGAAAGAAATTAATTGGCCAACTGATACATATATAAAAAAATTAGCCGGGCATGGTGGTGCATGCCTGTAGTCCCAGCTACCTGGGAGGCTGAGGCAGAAGGATCACTTGAGCCCAGGAGTTTGAGGTTGCTGTGAGCTAGGCTGACGCCACGGCACTCACTCTAGCCTGGGCAACAAAGCGAGACTCTGTCTCAAAAAAAAAAAAAAAAATAATGAATCCGAAGAGAAAAGTAAAAGGAGGCCTGTGGAGCAGGTCTGGGTGTGACTCCGGATCCCCCAACATCAGGTGCCACCACCAAAGATTCCTACGTGTAGCCCATAGAACCCCAAAAGCAACGGGACGAGTTCTGGTCACATACTCCCTCAAAATGACATCCTGGCCTTCTTCTGCAACTCCCTCCCCTCTCAGACTCTCAAGGTTTCCTCCAGCGTGTCGGTTCCCACAAAGCAGACTTTTGGTCTGAGACCTGACAGTTGTCCAGATGCCACGCATGCTGCCCCGTGGCGGCGGCGTCGCGGCTCGGGACAAGAGGAGGCCCCACGGTGCGGGCTGGGGCGCCAGGCACCGCGGCGGGCGCTGAGGGTGGGGGTGACCCCCAGCCCGGGCCTCCGCGGCGCTCCCAGAAAGGGGACGGAACAAGAGGCCAAAAAAAAAAAAGAAGAAGCCTACGGCACCCGGTATTCCCAGGCCCGACCCTGCTTAGCTTCCGAGATCAGACGAGATCGGGCGCGTTCGGGGTGGTGTGGCCGTGGACGGCGGAGGGCGCCCCTGCCCCGCTCAAGAAGCCGAGCCTCTCTGCGCTTCCCCGCCGCCTCCTCCCGCCCCAGGCCCCGCGGGGGCCGGGCCTGTTGAGTTTGCCGGCCGGGTCCGGCGGGCTCCGAGGGACGGGGGGCGGGGGTGACGGGCGGGGCGGGGCGGGCAGGGAGGGGCGGGCCGGGGTGGGGGGCTGTCTCTCTACACACACAGACACACAGACACACAGACACCACACACGCACCCACACACACACACTCACACTCACTCACTCACTCACTCACACTCACACAAGATGCGCCTCCACGGCTGGACCCGCCAAGGTGGAGCCCTTCCAGCCCCCCTCCTCTCCTCGCCTGGCCTCCTTCGCCTCCCCGCCCCCCACCCCCAGCGCCGCCGCCGCCGCCGCCGCCGCCGCCGCCGCCGCCAAGGACTGCGCACGCGCGGGGCGCTCGCCCTTTGACCCCAGCCAGGGGCCGCCCTCCCCCACAACCCCTTTCAGCTGTGCCCCCCGCCCTGTGGGTGGGCGGCCGCCTATTCCCCCGGGTCAGGGCTGGGGCACAGCGCATGGGGGAGGGGAGCCAGTGTATGGGGCGTGTCTCTCTCTCGGGATGTGTCCCATGGGTGGGGTGGGGTGGCTTGGTCTGTGGGGCGCTGAAGAAATCAGTCCCCTCCATCTCCTACCTCTGGAAAACGCCCAAGCCCTTGGGGAACTGCCCGCACCGCTACCGTGGGGGCCGGGACCCTCCTCTGTGTCCTCCTGTGGCCCAGTCCAAGGGGCCTGGGCCTGGCCGGGGCTGCATTGGACCCCAACCACCCTGGCGTGTGGACTCGCCAAAAATCGGCGATTAGATATTGGATTCCAGCTTCATTGAGGTCATTTCACTAATGAGTGCACCGGAAAGAGTTTCCTAATCCATCTGTGAGGGTGGCAACTGAAAGAGAATTTTTTTTTTTTTTTTTTTTTGAGACAGAGTCTCGCTTTGTTGCCTAGGCTAGAGTGAGTGCCGTGGCGTTAGCCTAGCTCACAGCAACCTCAAACTCCTGGGCTCAAGCAATCCTTCTGCCTCAGCCTCCCAAGTAGCTGGGACTACAGGCATGCGCCACCATGCCTGGCTCATTTTCCTATATATATTAGTTGGCCAATTAATTTCTTTCTATTTACAGTAGAGACCGGGTCTGGCTCTTGCTCAGGCTGGTTTTGAACTCATGACCTCGAGCAATCCGCCCGCCTCGGCCTCCCAGAGAGCTAGGATTACAGGCTTGAGCCACCGCGCCCGGCCTGAAAGAGAATTTGAAAGCTGACAGAATAGGCGAGGAAAGGCATAGGTGATTTCCACACCCAGTAAGGAAGCCTTTCCCGAAATGGAAGAAAGAAAGGAGCAAACAGAGACACCGGTAGCCCGCCCGGATCAGAGTCTGCCCCTGAGAGAAAGTACCCTGACCAGGTTCTCCCGTGGGTGGGTGGCGAGCTAGCGGCGTTCAGAAGAGCAAGGCCCGCAGTCTGTGCAGAAGACACCTGCACTCGGGTGTGTGTGGCGGCACAATTCCCAAGCAGCTCCAGATGTTAAACCAAGGAGAAGCCAGGGAGTTCCCAACGCCCCAGGTGTCCTCAGCCCACGACTGGCTGCTGTGGGAATGCGAAGCCCGGCTCCTTGTCTCAGAGCGGGACAACCAGGAGGTGTGATGTCCACCCCGGGGCTCCCAGGAGGATCAGGCTGAAGCTGGGACTTGGCCTGAAAGTGTCCCCTCGCATGGCCACCCCCTTCCCCTTCCTGCACCTCTAGTCCTGGTGCCCCTCCATCCAGGGGCCAGACCTTAAAGAGTCACCCGCAAGAGAATCCTGGTCCCAAAGGAGCCTTCTGGGGGACCCGTGCTGAGAGAGGTTGTGGGCCTGGCCCGCTGGGACTCTGCCCGACCCAGGGCTGAGAGATGCAACCTCCCAGCTCTGGGTCCCTGCAGGAAGTGTTGGCAGGCACAGGGCCAGTCCTCCAAAGGCCCAGGTGCAGGGAGCCCAGGCCAAGCATCCCGTGGAAGAAGCCACATGCCGTGCCACCCCGGGAACACGACTGCAGGTCACGGCCCCCCCCTTCCTCCTCCTCTTCCTCCTCCTCCTCCTCCTCCTCCTCCTCCTGCCCCCCTCCCCCCCGACATGGTGCAGGGATCAGAGACACCTCAGACACTTGCTACCCAAAGTGCAAAGGGCATCAGTTGCTCCTCCAAACCCCCCCCCCGCCCAGCAGACCGCGTTGTCCAGCCAGCCCCCGGGCCTCCCTGGGGTGCCCAGCACAAAAGTGCAGACACCCACCGGACCCTCAATCTCAGTTTTCGGATGTTTTTGCCACTCTAAGGACCCGCAGGCCAGCTGGGCCTTCGGGCAGGACAGAGAGCCCCGGAATCCGACGTGGAGAGCTGGGTGTACGTCCCCATGAGGAGGCGGTCCCCACCTCCGCGGCTCTCCCCTTGCGGGGCCTCAGAGAAGACACCAGGCTGGGCCCCCGCGGCACAGCGGGAGCACGTCCCCCGCAGGCCGCTTAGCGAGGGCGGCAGGCGGACGGTTGGGTTGCGCCAGACGCTGCGGCCGCCCTGCTACCGGGTTCCTGGGAGGGCGTCCTGGAACCAGCGTCCACACCAAGCCCTTGGAAGGCCCAGGCGACGGAGGAGCCCCGTCAGGCAGGGGCCGAGGACGGTGACAGGTGACAGGCCGGGCGGGAAGGAGTCAGTCAGGCAGGGGCCGAGGAGGAGACGGGCTGGGTAAGGGTTAGGGTTAGAGTCAGGGCACAAGTCACAATCGCAAAGACCTGGAAGCGACCCGAGTGCCCATCGACCCACGAGTGCGTAAATAAAATGTGGCGCGTGGACACCACGGAGTGCTATTCGGCTGTGAGGAACAGCGGTGAGAGGGCACCTCTCGTGGTTCTCCTGGCCAGAGCTGGAACCCGTTCCAGTAAGCCAAGTATCCCAAGAATGGACACACGAGCACCACGTGCTCGCGCTCACCAGCAAATTGGTACGAACCGATGGACACCTAAGTGGACACAGAGGAATCACCTTCATCGGGTGGGTGTCGGGTGGGCGTGGGGAGGGGATGGGCATACACATCCATTAGGAATGGGGTGGGTGCGCACCCACTGGGGGATGGGCGCACTTGAAGCTCTGACCCGAGGGGGGAGGCGGGGAGAGGGCGATGTACCCGACCTTAACTTTGGTGCCCCCACAATACGCTGGAACCACATGAGAGGTAAATGAATAAGAACACAGGGGGGCACGGGCAACACATGTCACCTTAATACTTGGACTGCCATCATCTGCTTGAAGAGAGAGAGAAAAGAAAATGCACTAATAGAGATAAGAGACACTTTTTAAAAATAATGAATCCAGGCCGGGCGCTGTGGCTCACGCCTGTAATCCTAGCTCTTGGGAGGCCGAGGCGGGCGGATTGCTCAAGGTCAGGAGTTCAAAACCAGCCTGAGCAAGAGCGAGACCCCGTCTCTACTATAAATAGAAAGAAATTAATTGGCCAACTGATACATATATAAAAAAATTAGCCGGGCATGGTGGTGCATGCCTGTAGTCCCAGCTACCTGGGAGGCTGAGGCAGAAGGATCACTTGAGCCCAGGAGTTTGAGGTTGCTGTGAGCTAGGCTGACGCCACGGCACTCACTCTAGCCTGGGCAACAAAGCGAGACTCTGTCTCAAAAAAAAAAAAAAAATAATGAATCCGAAGAGAAAAGTAAAAGGAGGCCTGTGGAGCAGGTCTGGGTGTGACTCCGGATCCCCCAACATCAGGTGCCACCACCAAAGATTCCTACGTGTAGCCCATAGAACCCCAAAAGCAACGGGACGAGTTCTGGTCACATACTCCCTCAAAATGACATCCTGGCCTTCTTCTGCAACTCCCTCCCCTCTCAGACTCTCAAGGTTTCCTCCAGCGTGTCGGTTCCCACAAAGCAGACTTTTGGTCTGAGACCTGACAGTTGTCCAGATGCCACGCATGCTGCCCCGTGGCGGCGGCGTCGCGGCTCGGGACAAGAGGAGGCCCCACGGTGCGGGCTGGGGCGCCAGGCACCGCGGCGGGCGCTGAGGGTGGGGGTGACCCCCAGCCCGGGCCTCCGCGGCGCTCCCAGAAAGGGGACGGAACAAGAGGCCAAAAAAAAAAAAGAAGAAGCCTACGGCACCCGGTATTCCCAGGCCCGACCCTGCTTAGCTTCCGAGATCAGACGAGATCGGGCGCGTTCGGGGTGGTGTGGCCGTGGACGGCGGAGGGCGCCCCTGCCCCGCTCAAGAAGCCGAGCCTCTCTGCGCTTCCCCGCCGCCTCCTCCCGCCCCAGGCCCCGCGGGGGCCGGGCCTGTTGAGTTTGCCGGCCGGGTCCGGCGGGCTCCGAGGGACGGGGGGCGGGGGTGACGGGCGGGGCGGGGCGGGCAGGGAGGGGCGGGCCGGGGTGGGGGGCTGTCTCTCTACACACACAGACACACAGACACACAGACACCACACACGCACCCACACACACACACTCACACTCACTCACTCACTCACTCACACTCACACAAGATGCGCCTCCACGGCTGGACCCGCCAAGGTGGAGCCCTTCCAGCCCCCCTCCTCTCCTCGCCTGGCCTCCTTCGCCTCCCCGCCCCCCACCCCCAGCGCCGCCGCCGCCGCCGCCGCCGCCAAGGACTGCGCACGCGCGGGGCGCTCGCCCTTTGACCCCAGCCAGGGGCCGCCCTCCCCCACAACCCCTTTCAGCTGTGCCCCCCGCCCTGTGGGTGGGCGGCCGCCTATTCCCCCGGGTCAGGGCTGGGGCACAGCGCATGGGGGAGGGGAGCCAGTGTATGGGGCGTGTCTCTCTCTCGGGATGTGTCCCATGGGTGGGGTGGGGTGGCTTGGTCTGTGGGGCGCTGAAGAAATCAGTCCCCTCCATCTCCTACCTCTGGAAAACGCCCAAGCCCTTGGGGAACTGCCCGCACCGCTACCGTGGGGGCCGGGACCCTCCTCTGTGTCCTCCTGTGGCCCAGTCCAAGGGGCCTGGGCCTGGCCGGGGCTGCATTGGACCCCAACCACCCTGGCGTGTGGACTCGCCAAAAATCGGCGATTAGATATTGGATTCCAGCTTCATTGAGGTCATTTCACTAATGAGTGCACCGGAAAGAGTTTCCTAATCCATCTGTGAGGGTGGCAACTGAAAGAGAATTTTTTTTTTTTTTTTTTTTTTTGAGACAGAGTCTCGCTTTGTTGCCTAGGCTAGAGTGAGTGCCGTGGCGTTAGCCTAGCTCACAGCAACCTCAAACTCCTGGGCTCAAGCAATCCTTCTGCCTCAGCCTCCCAAGTAGCTGGGACTACAGGCATGCGCCACCATGCCTGGCTCATTTTCCTATATATATTAGTTGGCCAATTAATTTCTTTCTATTTACAGTAGAGACCGGGTCTGGCTCTTGCTCAGGCTGGTTTTGAACTCATGACCTCGAGCAATCCGCCCGCCTCGGCCTCCCAGAGAGCTAGGATTACAGGCTTGAGCCACCGCGCCCGGCCTGAAAGAGAATTTGAAAGCTGACAGAATAGGCGAGGAAAGGCATAGGAGATTTCCACACCCAGTAAGGAAGCCTTTCCCGAAATGGAAGAAAGAAAGGAGCAAACAGAGACACCGGTAGCCCGCCCGGATCAGAGTCTGCCCCTGAGAGAAAGTACCCTGACCAGGTTCTCCCGTGGGTGGGTGGCGAGCTAGCGGCGTTCAGAAGAGCGAGGCCCGCAGTCTGTGCAGAAGACACCTGCACTCGGGTGTGTGTGGCGGCACAATTCCCAAGCAGCTCCAGATGTTAAACCAAGGAGAAGCCAGGGAGTTCCCAACGCCCCAGGTGTCCTCAGCCCACGACTGGCTGCTGTGGGAATGCGAAGCCCGGCTCCTTGTCTCAGAGCGGGACAACCAGGAGGTGTGATGTCCACCCCGGGGCTCCCAGGAGGATCAGGCTGAAGCTGGGACTTGGCCTGAAAGTGTCCCCTCGCATGGCCACCCCCTTCCCCTTCCTGCACCTCTAGTCCTGGTGCCCCTCCATCCAGGGGCCAGACCTTAAAGAGTCACCCGCAAGAGAATCCTGGTCCCAAAGGAGCCTTCTGGGGGACCCGTGCTGAGAGAGGTTGTGGGCCTGGCCCGCTGGGACTCTGCCCGACCCAGGGCTGAGAGATGCAACCTCCCAGCTCTGGGTCCCTGCAGGAAGTGTTGGCAAGCACAGGGCCAGTCCTCCAAAGGCCCAGGTGCAGGGAGCCCAGGCCAAGCATCCCGTGGAAGAAGCCACATGCCGTGCCACCCCGGGAACACGACTGCAGGTCACGGCCCCCCCCTTCCTCCTCCTCTTCCTCCTCCTCCTCCTCCTCCTCCTCCTCCTGCCCCCCTCCCCCCCGACATGGTGCAGGGATCAGAGACACCTCAGACACTTGCTACCCAAAGTGCAAAGGGCATCAGTTGCTCCTCCAAACCCCCCCCCCGCCCAGCAGACCGCGTTGTCCAGCCAGCCCCCGGGCCTCCCTGGGGTGCCCAGCACAAAAGTGCAGACACCCACCGGACCCTCAATCTCAGTTTTCGGATGTTTTTGCCACTCTAAGGACCCGCAGGCCAGCTGGGCCTTCGGGCAGGACAGAGAGCCCCGGAATCCGACGTGGAGAGCTGGGTGTACGTCCCCATGAGGAGGCGGTCCCCACCTCCGCGGCTCTCCCCTTGCGGGGCCTCAGAGAAGACACCAGGCTGGGCCCCCGCGGCACAGCGGGAGCACGTCCCCCGCAGGCCGCTTAGCGAGGGCGGCAGGCGGACGGTTGGGTTGCGCCAGACGCTGCGGCCGCCCTGCTACCGGGTTCCTGGGAGGGCGTCCTGGAACCAGCGTCCACACCAAGCCCTTGGAAGGCCCAGGCGACGGAGGAGCCCCGTCAGGCAGGGGCCGAGGACGGTGACAGGTGACAGGCCGGGCGGGAAGGAGTCAGTCAGGCAGGGGCCGAGGAGGAGACGGGCTGGGTAAGGGTTAGGGTTAGAGTCAGGGCACAAGTCACAATCGCAAAGACCTGGAAGCGACCCGAGTGCCCATCGACCCACGAGTGCGTAAATAAAATGTGGCGCGTGGACACCACGGAGTGCTATTCGGCTGTGAGGAACAGCGGTGAGAGGGCACCTCTCGTGGTTCTCCTGGCCAGAGCTGGAACCCGTTCCAGTAAGCCAAGTATCCCAAGAATGGACACACGAGCACCACGTGCTCGCGCTCACCGGCAAATTGGTACGAACCGATGGACACCTAAGTGGACACAGAGGAATCACCTTCATCGGGTGGGTGTCGGGTGGGCGTGGGGAGGGGATGGGCATACACATCCATTAGGAATGGGGTGGGTGCGCACCCACTGGGGGATGGGCGCACTTGAAGCTCTGACCCGAGGGGGGAGGCGGGGAGAGGGCGATGTACCCGACCTTAACTTTGGTGCCCCCACAATACGCTGGAACCACATGAGAGGTAAATGAATAAGAACACAGGGGGGCACGGGCAACACATGTCACCTTAATACTTGGACTGCCATCATCTGCTTGAAGAGAGAGAGAAAAGAAAATGCACTAATAGAGATAAGAGACACTTTTTAAAAATAATGAATCCAGGCCGGGCGCTGTGGCTCACGCCTGTAATCCTAGCTCTTGGGAGGCCGAGGCGGGCGGATTGCTCAAGGTCAGGAGTTCAAAACCAGCCTGAGCAAGAGCGAGACCCCGTCTCTACTATAAATAGAAAGAAATTAATTGGCCAACTGATACATATATAAAAAAATTAGCCGGGCATGGTGGTGCATGCCTGTAGTCCCAGCTACCTGGGAGGCTGAGGCAGAAGGATCACTTGAGCCCAGGAGTTTGAGGTTGCTGTGAGCTAGGCTGACGCCACGGCACTCACTCTAGCCTGGGCAACAAAGCGAGACTCTGTCTCAAAAAAAAAAAAAAAATAATGAATCCGAAGAGAAAAGTAAAAGGAGGCCTGTGGAGCAGGTCTGGGTGTGACTCCGGATCCCCCAACATCAGGTGCCACCACCAAAGATTCCTACGTGTAGCCCATAGAACCCCAAAAGCAACGGGACGAGTTCTGGTCACATACTCCCTCAAAATGACATCCTGGCCTTCTTCTGCAACTCCCTCCCCTCTCAGACTCTCAAGGTTTCCTCCAGCGTGTCGGTTCCCACAAAGCAGACTTTTGGTCTGAGACCTGACAGTTGTCCAGATGCCACGCATGCTGCCCCGTGGCGGCGGCGTCGCGGCTCGGGACAAGAGGAGGCCCCACGGTGCGGGCTGGGGCGCCAGGCACCGCGGCGGGCGCTGAGGGTGGGGGTGACCCCCAGCCCGGGCCTCCGCGGCGCTCCCAGAAAGGGGACGGAACAAGAGGCCAAAAAAAAAAAAGAAGAAGCCTACGGCACCCGGTATTCCCAGGCCCGACCCTGCTTAGCTTCCGAGATCAGACGAGATCGGGCGCGTTCGGGGTGGTGTGGCCGTGGACGGCGGAGGGCGCCCCTGCCCCGCTCAAGAAGCCGAGCCTCTCTGCGCTTCCCCGCCGCCTCCTCCCGCCCCAGGCCCCGCGGGGGCCGGGCCTGTTGAGTTTGCCGGCCGGGTCCGGCGGGCTCCGAGGGACGGGGGGCGGGGGTGACGGGCGGGGCGGGGCGGGCAGGGAGGGGCGGGCCGGGGTGGGGGGCTGTCTCTCTACACACACAGACACACAGACACACAGACACCACACACGCACCCACACACACACACTCACACTCACTCACTCACTCACTCACACTCACACAAGATGCGCCTCCACGGCTGGACCCGCCAAGGTGGAGCCCTTCCAGCCCCCCTCCTCTCCTCGCCTGGCCTCCTTCGCCTCCCCGCCCCCCACCCCCAGCGCCGCCGCCGCCGCCGCCGCCGCCAAGGACTGCGCACGCGCGGGGCGCTCGCCCTTTGACCCCAGCCAGGGGCCGCCCTCCCCCACAACCCCTTTCAGCTGTGCCCCCCGCCCTGTGGGTGGGCGGCCGCCTATTCCCCCGGGTCAGGGCTGGGGCACAGCGCATGGGGGAGGGGAGCCAGTGTATGGGGCGTGTCTCTCTCTCGGGATGTGTCCCATGGGTGGGGTGGGGTGGCTTGGTCTGTGGGGCGCTGAAGAAATCAGTCCCCTCCATCTCCTACCTCTGGAAAACGCCCAAGCCCTTGGGGAACTGCCCGCACCGCTACCGTGGGGGCCGGGACCCTCCTCTGTGTCCTCCTGTGGCCCAGTCCAAGGGGCCTGGGCCTGGCCGGGGCTGCATTGGACCCCAACCACCCTGGCGTGTGGACTCGCCAAAAATCGGCGATTAGATATTGGATTCCAGCTTCATTGAGGTCATTTCACTAATGAGTGCACCGGAAAGAGTTTCCTAATCCATCTGTGAGGGTGGCAACTGAAAGAGAATTTTTTTTTTTTTTTTTTTTTTGAGACAGAGTCTCGCTTTGTTGCCTAGGCTAGAGTGAGTGCCGTGGCGTTAGCCTAGCTCACAGCAACCTCAAACTCCTGGGCTCAAGCAATCCTTCTGCCTCAGCCTCCCAAGTAGCTGGGACTACAGGCATGCGCCACCATGCCTGGCTCATTTTCCTATATATATTAGTTGGCCAATTAATTTCTTTCTATTTACAGTAGAGACCGGGTCTGGCTCTTGCTCAGGCTGGTTTTGAACTCATGACCTCGAGCAATCCGCCCGCCTCGGCCTCCCAGAGAGCTAGGATTACAGGCTTGAGCCACCGCGCCCGGCCTGAAAGAGAATTTGAAAGCTGACAGAATAGGCGAGGAAAGGCATAGGAGATTTCCACACCCAGTAAGGAAGCCTTTCCCGAAATGGAAGAAAGAAAGGAGCAAACAGAGACACCGGTAGCCCGCCCGGATCAGAGTCTGCCCCTGAGAGAAAGTACCCTGACCAGGTTCTCCCGTGGGTGGGTGGCGAGCTAGCGGCGTTCAGAAGAGCGAGGCCCGCAGTCTGTGCAGAAGACACCTGCACTCGGGTGTGTGTGGCGGCACAATTCCCAAGCAGCTCCAGATGTTAAACCAAGGAGAAGCCAGGGAGTTCCCAACGCCCCAGGTGTCCTCAGCCCACGACTGGCTGCTGTGGGAATGCGAAGCCCGGCTCCTTGTCTCAGAGCGGGACAACCAGGAGGTGTGATGTCCACCCCGGGGCTCCCAGGAGGATCAGGCTGAAGCTGGGACTTGGCCTGAAAGTGTCCCCTCGCATGGCCACCCCCTTCCCCTTCCTGCACCTCTAGTCCTGGTGCCCCTCCATCCAGGGGCCAGACCTTAAAGAGTCACCCGCAAGAGAATCCTGGTCCCAAAGGAGCCTTCTGGGGGACCCGTGCTGAGAGAGGTTGTGGGCCTGGCCCGCTGGGACTCTGCCCGACCCAGGGCTGAGAGATGCAACCTCCCAGCTCTGGGTCCCTGCAGGAAGTGTTGGCAAGCACAGGGCCAGTCCTCCAAAGGCCCAGGTGCAGGGAGCCCAGGCCAAGCATCCCGTGGAAGAAGCCACATGCCGTGCCACCCCGGGAACACGACTGCAGGTCACGGCCCCCCCCTTCCTCCTCCTCTTCCTCCTCCTCCTCCTCCTCCTCCTCCTCCTGCCCCCCTCCCCCCCGACATGGTGCAGGGATCAGAGACACCTCAGACACTTGCTACCCAAAGTGCAAAGGGCATCAGTTGCTCCTCCAAACCCCCCCCCCGCCCAGCAGACCGCGTTGTCCAGCCAGCCCCCGGGCCTCCCTGGGGTGCCCAGCACAAAAGTGCAGACACCCACCGGACCCTCAATCTCAGTTTTCGGATGTTTTTGCCACTCTAAGGACCCGCAGGCCAGCTGGGCCTTCGGGCAGGACAGAGAGCCCCGGAATCCGACGTGGAGAGCTGGGTGTACGTCCCCATGAGGAGGCGGTCCCCACCTCCGCGGCTCTCCCCTTGCGGGGCCTCAGAGAAGACACCAGGCTGGGCCCCCGCGGCACAGCGGGAGCACGTCCCCCGCAGGCCGCTTAGCGAGGGCGGCAGGCGGACGGTTGGGTTGCGCCAGACGCTGCGGCCGCCCTGCTACCGGGTTCCTGGGAGGGCGTCCTGGAACCAGCGTCCACACCAAGCCCTTGGAAGGCCCAGGCGACGGAGGAGCCCCGTCAGGCAGGGGCCGAGGACGGTGACAGGTGACAGGCCGGGCGGGAAGGAGTCAGTCAGGCAGGGGCCGAGGAGGAGACGGGCTGGGTAAGGGTTAGGGTTAGAGTCAGGGCACAAGTCACAATCGCAAAGACCTGGAAGCGACCCGAGTGCCCATCGACCCACGAGTGCGTAAATAAAATGTGGCGCGTGGACACCACGGAGTGCTATTCGGCTGTGAGGAACAGCGGTGAGAGGGCACCTCTCGTGGTTCTCCTGGCCAGAGCTGGAACCCGTTCCAGTAAGCCAAGTATCCCAAGAATGGACACACGAGCACCACGTGCTCGCGCTCACCGGCAAATTGGTACGAACCGATGGACACCTAAGTGGACACAGAGGAATCACCTTCATCGGGTGGGTGTCGGGTGGGCGTGGGGAGGGGATGGGCATACACATCCATTAGGAATGGGGTGGGTGCGCACCCACTGGGGGATGGGCGCACTTGAAGCTCTGACCCGAGGGGGGAGGCGGGGAGAGGGCGATGTACCCGACCTTAACTTTGGTGCCCCCACAATACGCTGGAACCACATGAGAGGTAAATGAATAAGAACACAGGGGGGCACGGGCAACACATGTCACCTTAATACTTGGACTGCCATCATCTGCTTGAAGAGAGAGAGAAAAGAAAATGCACTAATAGAGATAAGAGACACTTTTTAAAAATAATGAATCCAGGCCGGGCGCTGTGGCTCACGCCTGTAATCCTAGCTCTTGGGAGGCCGAGGCGGGCGGATTGCTCAAGGTCAGGAGTTCAAAACCAGCCTGAGCAAGAGCGAGACCCCGTCTCTACTATAAATAGAAAGAAATTAATTGGCCAACTGATACATATATAAAAAAATTAGCCGGGCATGGTGGTGCATGCCTGTAGTCCCAGCTACCTGGGAGGCTGAGGCAGAAGGATCACTTGAGTCCAGGAGTTTGAGGTTGCTGTGAGCTAGGCTGACGCCACGGCACTCACTCTAGCCTGGGCAACAAAGCGAGACTCTGTCTCAAAAAAAAAAAAAAAATAATGAATCCGAAGAGAAAAGTAAAAGGAGGCCTGTGGAGCAGGTCTGGGTGTGACTCCGGATCCCCCAACATCAGGTGCCACCACCAAAGATTCCTACGTGTAGCCCATAGAACCCCAAAAGCAACGGGACGAGTTCTGGTCACATACTCCCTCAAAATGACATCCTGGCCTTCTTCTGCAACTCCCTCCCCTCTCAGACTCTCAAGGTTTCCTCCAGCGTGTCGGTTCCCACAAAGCAGACTTTTGGTCTGAGACCTGACAGTTGTCCAGATGCCACGCATGCTGCCCCGTGGCGGCGGCGTCGCGGCTCGGGACAAGAGGAGGCCCCACGGTGCGGGCTGGGGCGCCAGGCACCGCGGCGGGCGCTGAGGGTGGGGGTGACCCCCAGCCCGGGCCTCCGCGGCGCTCCCAGAAAGGGGACGGAACAAGAGGCCAAAAAAAAAAAAGAAGAAGCCTACGGCACCCGGTATTCCCAGGCCCGACCCTGCTTAGCTTCCGAGATCAGACGAGATCGGGCGCGTTCGGGGTGGTGTGGCCGTGGACGGCGGAGGGCGCCCCTGCCCCGCTCAAGAAGCCGAGCCTCTCTGCGCTTCCCCGCCGCCTCCTCCCGCCCCAGGCCCCGCGGGGGCCGGGCCTGTTGAGTTTGCCGGCCGGGTCCGGCGGGCTCCGAGGGACGGGGGGTGACGGGCGGGGCGGGGCGGGCAGGGAGGGGCGGGCCGGGGTGGGGGGCTGTCTCTCTACACACACAGACACACAGACACACAGACACCACACACGCACCCACACACACACACTCACACTCACTCACTCACTCACTCACACTCACACAAGATGCGCCTCCACGGCTGGACTCGCCAAGGTGGAGCCCTTCCAGCCCCCCTCCTCTCCTCGCCTGGCCTCCTTCGCCTCCCCGCCCCCCACCCCCAGCGCCGCCGCCGCCGCCGCCGCCAAGGACTGCGCACGCGCGGGGCGCTCGCCCTTTGACCCCAGCCAGGGGCCGCCCTCCCCCACAACCCCTTTCAGCTGTGCCCCCCGCCCTGTGGGTGGGCGGCCGCCTATTCCCCCGGGTCAGGGCTGGGGCACAGCGCATGGGGGAGGGGAGCCAGTGTATGGGGCGTGTCTCTCTCTCGGGATGTGTCCCATGGGTGGGGTGGGGTGGCTTGGTCTGTGGGGCGCTGAAGAAATCAGTCCCCTCCATCTCCTACCTCTGGAAAACGCCCAAGCCCTTGGGGAACTGCCCGCACCGCTACCGTGGGGGCCGGGACCCTCCTCTGTGTCCTCCTGTGGCCCAGTCCAAGGGGCCTGGGCCTGGCCGGGGCTGCATTGGACCCCAACCACCCTGGCGTGTGGACTCGCCAAAAATCGGCGATTAGATATTGGATTCCAGCTTCATTGAGGTCATTTCACTAATGAGTGCACCGGAAAGAGTTTCCTAATCCATCTGTGAGGGTGGCAACTGAAAGAGAATTTTTTTTTTTTTTTTTTTTTGAGACAGAGTCTCGCTTTGTTGCCTAGGCTAGAGTGAGTGCCGTGGCGTTAGCCTAGCTCACAGCAACCTCAAACTCCTGGGCTCAAGCAATCCTTCTGCCTCAGCCTCCCAAGTAGCTGGGACTACAGGCATGCGCCACCATGCCTGGCTCATTTTCCTATATATATTAGTTGGCCAATTAATTTCTTTCTATTTACAGTAGAGACCGGGTCTGGCTCTTGCTCAGGCTGGTTTTGAACTCATGACCTCGAGCAATCCGCCCGCCTCGGCCTCCCAGAGAGCTAGGATTACAGGCTTGAGCCACCGCGCCCGGCCTGAAAGAGAATTTGAAAGCTGACAGAATAGGCGAGGAAAGGCATAGGTGATTTCCACACCCAGTAAGGAAGCCTTTCCCGAAATGGAAGAAAGAAAGGAGCAAACAGAGACACCGGTAGCCCGCCCGGATCAGAGTCTGCCCCTGAGAGAAAGTACCCTGACCAGGTTCTCCCGTGGGTGGGTGGCGAGCTAGCGGCGTTCAGAAGAGCGAGGCCCGCAGTCTGTGCAGAAGACACCTGCACTCGGGTGTGTGTGGCGGCACAATTCCCAAGCAGCTCCAGATGTTAAACCAAGGAGAAGCCAGGGAGTTCCCAACGCCCCAGGTGTCCTCAGCCCACGACTGGCTGCTGTGGGAATGCGAAGCCCGGCTCCTTGTCTCAGAGCGGGACAACCAGGAGGTGTGATGTCCACCCCGGGGCTCCCAGGAGGATCAGGCTGAAGCTGGGACTTGGCCTGAAAGTGTCCCCTCGCATGGCCACCCCCTTCCCCTTCCTGCACCTCTAGTCCTGGTGCCCCTCCATCCAGGGGCCAGACCTTAAAGAGTCACCCGCAAGAGAATCCTGGTCCCAAAGGAGCCTTCTGGGGGACCCGTGCTGAGAGAGGTTGTGGGCATGGCCCGCTGGGACTCTGCCCGACCCAGGGCTGAGAGATGCAACCTCCCAGCTCTGGGTCCCTGCAGGAAGTGTTGGCAAGCACAGGGCCAGTCCTCCAAAGGCCCAGGTGCAGGGAGCCCAGGCCAAGCATCCCGTGGAAGAAGCCACATGCCGTGCCACCCCGGGAACACGACTGCAGGTCACGGCCCCCCCCTTCCTCCTCCTCTTCCTCCTCCTCCTCCTCCTCCTCCTCCTCCTGCCCCCCTCCCCCCCGACATGGTGCAGGGATCAGAGACACCTCAGACACTTGCTACCCAAAGTGCAAAGGGCATCAGTTGCTCCTCCAAACCCCCCCCCCGCCCAGCAGACCGCGTTGTCCAGCCAGCCCCCGGGCCTCCCTGGGGTGCCCAGCACAAAAGTGCAGACACCCACCGGACCCTCAATCTCAGTTTTCGGATGTTTTTGCCACTCTAAGGACCCGCAGGCCAGCTGGGCCTTCGGGCAGGACAGAGAGCCCCGGAATCCGACGTGGAGAGCTGGGTGTACGTCCCCATGAGGAGGCGGTCCCCACCTCCGCGGCTCTCCCCTTGCGGGGCCTCAGAGAAGACACCAGGCTGGGCCCCCGCGGCACAGCGGGAGCACGTCCCCCGCAGGCCGCTTAGCGAGGGCGGCAGGCGGACGGTTGGGTTGCGCCAGACGCTGCGGCCGCCCTGCTACCGGGTTCCTGGGAGGGCGTCCTGGAACCAGCGTCCACACCAAGCCCTTGGAAGGCCCAGGCGACGGAGGAGCCCCGTCAGGCAGGGGCCGAGGACGGTGACAGGTGACAGGCCGGGCGGGAAGGAGTCAGTCAGGCAGGGGCCGAGGAGGAGACGGGCTGGGTAAGGGTTAGGGTTAGAGTCAGGGCACAAGTCACAATCGCAAAGACCTGGAAGCGACCCGAGTGCCCATCGACCCACGAGTGCGTAAATAAAATGTGGCGCGTGGACACCACGGAGTGCTATTCGGCTGTGAGGAACAGCGGTGAGAGGGCACCTCTCGTGGTTCTCCTGGCCAGAGCTGGAACCCGTTCCAGTAAGCCAAGTATCCCAAGAATGGACACACGAGCACCACGTGCTCGCGCTCACCAGCAAATGGGTACGAACCGATGGACACCTAAGTGGACACAGAGGAATCACCTTCATCGGGTGGGTGTCGGGTGGGCGTGGGGAGGGGATGGGCATACACATCCATTAGGAATGGGGTGGGTGCGCACCCACTGGGGGATGGGCGCACTTGAAGCTCTGACCCGAGGGGGGAGGCGGGGAGAGGGCGATGTACCCGACCTTAACTTTGGTGCCCCCACAATACGCTGGAACCACATGAGAGGTAAATGAATAAGAACACAGGGGGGCACGGGCAACACATGTCACCTTAATACTTGGACTGCCATCATCTGCTTGAAGAGAGAGAGAAAAGAAAATGCACTAATAGAGATAAGAGACACTTTTTAAAAATAATGAATCCAGGCCGGGCGCTGTGGCTCACGCCTGTAATCCTAGCTCTTGGGAGGCCGAGGCGGGCGGATTGCTCAAGGTCAGGAGTTCAAAACCAGCCTGAGCAAGAGCGAGACCCCGTCTCTACTATAAATAGAAAGAAATTAATTGGCCAACTGATACATATATAAAAAAATTAGCCGGGCATGGTGGTGCATGCCTGTAGTCCCAGCTACCTGGGAGGCTGAGGCAGAAGGATCACTTGAGCCCAGGAGTTTGAGGTTGCTGTGAGCTAGGCTGACGCCACGGCACTCACTCTAGCCTGGGCAACAAAGTGAGACTCTGTCTCAAAAAAAAAAAAAAAAATAATGAATCCGAAGAGAAAAGTAAAAGGAGGCCTGTGGAGCAGGTCTGGGTGTGACTCCGGATCCCCCAACATCAGGTGCCACCACCAAAGATTCCTACGTGTAGCCCATAGAACCCCAAAAGCAACGGGACGAGTTCTGGTCACATACTCCCTCAAAATGACATCCTGGCCTTCTTCTGCAACTCCCTCCCCTCTCAGACTCTCAAGGTTTCCTCCAGCGTGTCGGTTCCCACAAAGCAGACTTTTGGTCTGAGACCTGACAGTTGTCCAGATGCCACGCATGCTGCCCCGTGGCGGCGGCGTCGCGGCTCGGGACAAGAGGAGGCCCCACGGTGCGGGCTGGGGCGCCAGGCACCGCGGCGGGCGCTGAGGGTGGGGGTGACCCCCAGCCCGGGCCTCCGCGGCGCTCCCAGAAAGGGGACGGAACAAGAGGCCAAAAAAAAAAAAGAAGAAGCCTACGGCACCCGGTATTCCCAGGCCCGACCCTGCTTAGCTTCCGAGATCAGACGAGATCGGGCGCGTTCGGGGTGGTGTGGCCGTGGACGGCGGAGGGCGCCCCTGCCCCGCTCAAGAAGCCGAGCCTCTCTGCGCTTCCCCGCCGCCTCCTCCCGCCCCAGGCCCCGCGGGGGCCGGGCCTGTTGAGTTTGCCGGCCGGGTCCGGCGGGCTCCGAGGGACGGGGGGCGGGGGTGACGGGCGGGGCGGGGCGGGCAGGGAGGGGCGGGCCGGGGTGGGGGGCTGTCTCTCTACACACACAGACACACAGACACACAGACACCACACACGCACCCACACACACACACTCACACTCACTCACTCACTCACTCACACTCACACAAGATGCGCCTCCACGGCTGGACCCGCCAAGGTGGAGCCCTTCCAGCCCCCCTCCTCTCCTCGCCTGGCCTCCTTCGCCTCCCCGCCCCCCACCCCCAGCGCCGCCGCCGCCGCCGCCGCCGCCGCCGCCGCCAAGGACTGCGCACGCGCGGGGCGCTCGCCCTTTGACCCCAGCCAGGGGCCGCCCTCCCCCACAACCCCTTTCAGCTGTGCCCCCCGCCCTGTGGGTGGGCGGCCGCCTATTCCCCCGGGTCAGGGCTGGGGCACAGCGCATGGGGGAGGGGAGCCAGTGTATGGGGCGTGTCTCTCTCTCGGGATGTGTCCCATGGGTGGGGTGGGGTGGCTTGGTCTGTGGGGCGCTGAAGAAATCAGTCCCCTCCATCTCCTACCTCTGGAAAACGCCCAAGCCCTTGGGGAACTGCCCGCACCGCTACCGTGGGGGCCGGGACCCTCCTCTGTGTCCTCCTGTGGCCCAGTCCAAGGGGCCTGGGCCTGGCCGGGGCTGCATTGGACCCCAACCACCCTGGCGTGTGGACTCGCCAAAAATCGGCGATTAGATATTGGATTCCAGCTTCATTGAGGTCATTTCACTAATGAGTGCACCGGAAAGAGTTTCCTAATCCATCTGTGAGGGTGGCAACTGAAAGAGAATTTTTTTTTTTTTTTTTTTTTGAGACAGAGTCTCGCTTTGTTGCCTAGGCTAGAGTGAGTGCCGTGGCGTTAGCCTAGCTCACAGCAACCTCAAACTCCTGGGCTCAAGCAATCCTTCTGCCTCAGCCTCCCAAGTAGCTGGGACTACAGGCATGCGCCACCATGCCTGGCTCATTTTCCTATATATATTAGTTGGCCAATTAATTTCTTTCTATTTACAGTAGAGACCGGGTCTGGCTCTTGCTCAGGCTGGTTTTGAACTCATGACCTCGAGCAATCCGCCCGCCTCGGCCTCCCAGAGAGCTAGGATTACAGGCTTGAGCCACCGCGCCCGGCCTGAAAGAGAATTTGAAAGCTGACAGAATAGGCGAGGAAAGGCATAGGAGATTTCCACACCCAGTAAGGAAGCCTTTCCCGAAATGGAAGAAAGAAAGGAGCAAACAGAGACACCGGTAGCCCGCCCGGATCAGAGTCTGCCCCTGAGAGAAAGTACCCTGACCAGGTTCTCCCGTGGGTGGGTGGCGAGCTAGCGGCGTTCAGAAGAGCGAGGCCCGCAGTCTGTGCAGAAGACACCTGCACTCGGGTGTGTGTGGCGGCACAATTCCCAAGCAGCTCCAGATGTTAAACCAAGGAGAAGCCAGGGAGTTCCCAACGCCCCAGGTGTCCTCAGCCCACGACTGGCTGCTGTGGGAATGCGAAGCCCGGCTCCTTGTCTCAGAGCGGGACAACCAGGAGGTGTGATGTCCACCCCGGGGCTCCCAGGAGGATCAGGCTGAAGCTGGGACTTGGCCTGAAAGTGTCCCCTCGCATGGCCACCCCCTTCCCCTTCCTGCACCTCTAGTCCTGGTGCCCCTCCATCCAGGGGCCAGACCTTAAAGAGTCACCCGCAAGAGAATCCTGGTCCCAAAGGAGCCTTCTGGGGGACCCGTGCTGAGAGAGGTTGTGGGCCTGGCCCGCTGGGACTCTGCCCGACCCAGGGCTGAGAGATGCAACCTCCCAGCTCTGGGTCCCTGCAGGAAGTGTTGGCAAGCACAGGGCCAGTCCTCCAAAGGCCCAGGTGCAGGGAGCCCAGGCCAAGCATCCCGTGGAAGAAGCCACATGCCGTGCCACCCCGGGAACACGACTGCAGGTCACGGCCCCCCCCTTCCTCCTCCTCTTCCTCCTCCTCCTCCTCCTCCTCCTCCTCCTGCCCCCCTCCCCCCCGACATGGTGCAGGGATCAGAGACACCTCAGACACTTGCTACCCAAAGTGCAAAGGGCATCAGTTGCTCCTCCAAACCCCCCCCCCCGCCCAGCAGACCGCGTTGTCCAGCCAGCCCCCGGGCCTCCCTGGGGTGCCCAGCACAAAAGTGCAGACACCCACCGGACCCTCAATCTCAGTTTTCGGATGTTTTTGCCACTCTAAGGACCCGCAGGCCAGCTGGGCCTTCGGGCAGGACAGAGAGCCCCGGAATCCGACGTGGAGAGCTGGGTGTACGTCCCCATGAGGAGGCGGTCCCCACCTCCGCGGCTCTCCCCTTGCGGGGCCTCAGAGAAGACACCAGGCTGGGCCCCCGCGGCACAGCGGGAGCACGTCCCCCGCAGGCCGCTTAGCGAGGGCGGCAGGCGGACGGTTGGGTTGCGCCAGACGCTGCGGCCGCCCTGCTACCGGGTTCCTGGGAGGGCGTCCTGGAACCAGCGTCCACACCAAGCCCTTGGAAGGCCCAGGCGACGGAGGAGCCCCGTCAGGCAGGGGCCGAGGACGGTGACAGGTGACAGGCCGGGCGGGAAGGAGTCAGTCAGGCAGGGGCCGAGGAGGAGACGGGCTGGGTAAGGGTTAGGGTTAGAGTCAGGGCACAAGTCACAATCGCAAAGACCTGGAAGCGACCCGAGTGCCCATCGACCCACGAGTGCGTAAATAAAATGTGGCGCGTGGACACCACGGAGTGCTATTCGGCTGTGAGGAACAGCGGTGAGAGGGCACCTCTCGTGGTTCTCCTGGCCAGAGCTGGAACCCGTTCCAGTAAGCCAAGTATCCCAAGAATGGACACACGAGCACCACGTGCTCGCGCTCACCAGCAAATGGGTACGAACCGATGGACACCTAAGTGGACACAGAGGAATCACCTTCATCGGGTGGGTGTCGGGTGGGCGTGGGGAGGGGATGGGCATACACATCCATTAGGAATGGGGTGGGTGCGCACCCACTGGGGGATGGGCGCACTTGAAGCTCTGACCCGAGGGGGGAGGCGGGGAGAGGGCGATGTACCCGACCTTAACTTTGGTGCCCCCACAATACGCTGGAACCACATGAGAGGTAAATGAATAAGAACACAGGGGGGCACGGGCAACACATGTCACCTTAATACTTGGACTGCCATCATCTGCTTGAAGAGAGAGAGAAAAGAAAATGCACTAATAGAGATAAGAGACACTTTTTAAAAATAATGAATCCAGGCCGGGCGCTGTGGCTCACGCCTGTAATCCTAGCTCTTGGGAGGCCGAGGCGGGCGGATTGCTCAAGGTCAGGAGTTCAAAACCAGCCTGAGCAAGAGCGAGACCCCGTCTCTACTATAAATAGAAAGAAATTAATTGGCCAACTGATACATATATAAAAAAATTAGCCGGGCATGGTGGTGCATGCCTGTAGTCCCAGCTACCTGGGAGGCTGAGGCAGAAGGATCACTTGAGCCGAGGAGTTTGAGGTTGCTGTGAGCTAGGCTGACGCCACGGCACTCACTCTAGCCTGGGCAACAAAGCGAGACTCTGTCTCAAAAAAAAAAAAAAATAATGAATCCGAAGAGAAAAGTAAAAGGAGGCCTGTGGAGCAGGTCTGGGTGTGACTCCGGATCCCCCAACATCAGGTGCCACCACCAAAGATTCCTACGTGTAGCCCATAGAACCCCAAAAGCAACGGGACGAGTTCTGGTCACATACTCCCTCAAAATGACATCCTGGCCTTCTTCTGCAACTCCCTCCCCTCTCAGACTCTCAAGGTTTCCTCCAGCGTGTCGGTTCCCACAAAGCAGACTTTTGGTCTGAGACCTGACAGTTGTCCAGATGCCACGCATGCTGCCGCGTGGCGGCGGTGTCGCGGCTCGGGACGAGAGGAGGCCCGACGGTGCGGGCTGGGGCGCCAGGCACCGCGGCGGGCGCTGAGGGTGGGGGTGACCCCCAGCCCGGGCCTCCGCGGCGCTCCCAGAAAGGGGACGGAACAAGAGGCCAAAAAAAAAAAAGAAGAAGCCTACGGCACCCGGTATTCCCAGGCCCGACCCTGCTTAGCTTCCGAGATCAGACGAGATCGGGCGCGTTCGGGGTGGTGTGGCCGTGGACGGCGGAGGGCGCCCCTGCCCCGCTCAAGAAGCCGAGCCTCTCTGCGCTTCCCCGCCGCCTCCTCCCGCCCCAGGCCCCGCGGGGGCCGGGCCTGTTGAGTTTGCCGGCCGGGTCCGGCGGGCTCCGAGGGACGGGGGGCGGGGGTGACGGGCGGGGCGGGGCGGGCAGGGAGGGGCGGGCCGGGGTGGGGGGCTGTCTCTCTACACACACAGACACACAGACACACAGACACCACACACGCACCCACACACACACACTCACACTCACTCACTCACTCACTCACACTCACACAAGATGCGCCTCCACGGCTGGACCCGCCAAGGTGGAGCCCTTCCAGCCCCCCTCCTCTCCTCGCCTGGCCTCCTTCGCCTCCCCGCCCCCCACCCCCAGCGCCGCCGCCGCCGCCGCCGCCGCCGCCGCCGCCAAGGACTGCGCACGCGCGGGGCGCTCGCCCTTTGACCCCAGCCAGGGGCCGCCCTCCCCCACAACCCCTTTCAGCTGTGCCCCCCGCCCTGTGGGTGGGCGGCCGCCTATTCCCCCGGGTCAGGGCTGGGGCACAGCGCATGGGGGAGGGGAGCCAGTGTATGGGGCGTGTCTCTCTCTCGGGATGTGTCCCATGGGTGGGGTGGGGTGGCTTGGTCTGTGGGGCGCTGAAGAAATCAGTCCCCTCCATCTCCTACCTCTGGAAAACGCCCAAGCCCTTGGGGAACTGCCCGCACCGCTACCGTGGGGGCCGGGACCCTCCTCTGTGTCCTCCTGTGGCCCAGTCCAAGGGGCCTGGGCCTGGCCGGGGCTGCATTGGACCCCAACCACCCTGGCGTGTGGACTCGCCAAAAATCGGCGATTAGATATTGGATTCCAGCTTCATTGAGGTCATTTCACTAATGAGTGCACCGGAAAGAGTTTCCTAATCCATCTGTGAGGGTGGCAACTGAAAGAGAATTTTTTTTTTTTTTTTTTTTTGAGACAGAGTCTCGCTTTGTTGCCTAGGCTAGAGTGAGTGCCGTGGCGTTAGCCTAGCTCACAGCAACCTCAAACTCCTGGGCTCAAGCAATCCTTCTGCCTCAGCCTCCCAAGTAGCTGGGACTACAGGCATGCGCCACCATGCCTGGCTCATTTTCCTATATATATTAGTTGGCCAATTAATTTCTTTCTATTTACAGTAGAGACCGGGTCTGGCTCTTGCTCAGGCTGGTTTTGAACTCATGACCTCGAGCAATCCGCCCGCCTCGGCCTCCCAGAGAGCTAGGATTACAGGCTTGAGCCACCGCGCCCGGCCTGAAAGAGAATTTGAAAGCTGACAGAATAGGCGAGGAAAGGCATAGGAGATTTCCACACCCAGTAAGGAAGCCTTTCCCGAAATGGAAGAAAGAAAGGAGCAAACAGAGACACCGGTAGCCCGCCCGGATCAGAGTCTGCCCCTGAGAGAAAGTACCCTGACCAGGTTCTCCCGTGGGTGGGTGGCGAGCTAGCGGCGTTCAGAAGAGCGAGGCCCGCAGTCTGTGCAGAAGACACCTGCACTCGGGTGTGTGTGGCGGCACAATTCCCAAGCAGCTCCAGATGTTAAACCAAGGAGAAGCCAGGGAGTTCCCAACGCCCCAGGTGTCCTCAGCCCACGACTGGCTGCTGTGGGAATGCGAAGCCCGGCTCCTTGTCTCAGAGCGGGACAACCAGGAGGTGTGATGTCCACCCCGGGGCTCCCAGGAGGATCAGGCTGAAGCTGGGACTTGGCCTGAAAGTGTCCCCTCGCATGGCCACCCCCTTCCCCTTCCTGCACCTCTAGTCCTGGTGCCCCTCCATCCAGGGGCCAGACCTTAAAGAGTCACCCGCAAGAGAATCCTGGTCCCAAAGGAGCCTTCTGGGGGACCCGTGCTGAGAGAGGTTGTGGGCCTGGCCCGCTGGGACTCTGCCCGACCCAGGGCTGAGAGATGCAACCTCCCAGCTCTGGGTCCCTGCAGGAAGTGTTGGCAAGCACAGGGCCAGTCCTCCAAAGGCCCAGGTGCAGGGAGCCCAGGCCAAGCATCCCGTGGAAGAAGCCACATGCCGTGCCACCCCGGGAACACGACTGCAGGTCACGGCCCCCCCCTTCCTCCTCCTCTTCCTCCTCCTCCTCCTCCTCCTCCTCCTCCTGCCCCCCTCCCCCCCGACATGGTGCAGGGATCAGAGACACCTCAGACACTTGCTACCCAAAGTGCAAAGGGCATCAGTTGCTCCTCCAAACCCCCCCCCCGCCCAGCAGACCGCGTTGTCCAGCCAGCCCCCGGGCCTCCCTGGGGTGCCCAGCACAAAAGTGCAGACACCCACCGGACCCTCAATCTCAGTTTTCGGATGTTTTTGCCACTCTAAGGACCCGCAGGCCAGCTGGGCCTTCGGGCAGGACAGAGAGCCCCGGAATCCGACGTGGAGAGCTGGGTGTACGTCCCCATGAGGAGGCGGTCCCCACCTCCGCGGCTCTCCCCTTGCGGGGCCTCAGAGAAGACACCAGGCTGGGCCCCCGCGGCACAGCGGGAGCACGTCCCCCGCAGGCCGCTTAGCGAGGGCGGCAGGCGGACGGTTGGGTTGCGCCAGACGCTGCGGCCGCCCTGCTACCGGGTTCCTGGGAGGGCGTCCTGGAACCAGCGTCCACACCAAGCCCTTGGAAGGCCCAGGCGACGGAGGAGCCCCGTCAGGCAGGGGCCGAGGACGGTGACAGGTGACAGGCCGGGCGGGAAGGAGTCAGTCAGGCAGGGGCCGAGGAGGAGACGGGCTGGGTAAGGGTTAGGGTTAGAGTCAGGGCACAAGTCACAATCGCAAAGACCTGGAAGCGACCCGAGTGCCCATCGACCCACGAGTGCGTAAATAAAATGTGGCGCGTGGACACCACGGAGTGCTATTCGGCTGTGAGGAACAGCGGTGAGAGGGCACCTCTCGTGGTTCTCCTGGCCAGAGCTGGAACCCGTTCCAGTAAGCCAAGTATCCCAAGAATGGACACACGAGCACCACGTGCTCGCGCTCACCAGCAAATGGGTACGAACCGATGGACACCTAAGTGGACACAGAGGAATCACCTTCATCGGGTGGGTGTCGGGTGGGCGTGGGGAGGGGATGGGCATACACATCCATTAGGAATGGGGTGGGTGCGCACCCACTGGGGGATGGGCGCACTTGAAGCTCTGACCCGAGGGGGGAGGCGGGGAGAGGGCGATGTACCCGACCTTAACTTTGGTGCCCCCACAATACGCTGGAACCACATGAGAGGTAAATGAATAAGAACACAGGGGGGCACGGGCAACACATGTCACCTTAATACTTGGACTGCCATCATCTGCTTGAAGAGAGAGAGAAAAGAAAATGCACTAATAGAGATAAGAGACACTTTTTAAAAATAATGAATCCAGGCCGGGCGCTGTGGCTCACGCCTGTAATCCTAGCTCTTGGGAGGCCGAGGCGGGCGGATTGCTCAAGGTCAAGAGTTCAAAACCAGCCTGAGCAAGAGCGAGACCCCGTCTCTACTATAAATAGAAAGAAATTAATTGGCCAACTGATACATATATAAAAAAATTAGCCGGGCATGGTGGTGCATGCCTGTAGTCCCAGCTACCTGGGAGGCTGAGGCAGAAGGATCACTTGAGCCGAGGAGTTTGAGGTTGCTGTGAGCTAGGCTGACGCCACGGCACTCACTCTAGCCTGGGCAACAAAGCGAGACTCTGTCTCAAAAAAAAAAAAAAAAATAATGAATCCGAAGAGAAAAGTAAAAGGAGGCCTGTGGAGCAGGTCTGGGTGTGACTCCGGATCCCCCAACATCAGGTGCCACCACCAAAGATTCCTACGTGTAGCCCATAGAACCCCAAAAGCAACGGGACGAGTTCTGGTCACATACTCCCTCAAAATGACATCCTGGCCTTCTTCTGCAACTCCCTCCCCTCTCAGACTCTCAAGGTTTCCTCCAGCGTGTCGGTTCCCACAAAGCAGACTTTTGGTCTGAGACCTGACAGTTGTCCAGATGCCACGCATGCTGCCCCGTGGCGGCGGCGTCGCGGCTCGGGACAAGAGGAGGCCCCACGGTGCGGGCTGGGGCGCCAGGCACCGCGGCGGGCGCTGAGGGTGGGGGTGACCCCCAGCCCGGGCCTCCGCGGCGCTCCCAGAAAGGGGACGGAACAAGAGGCCAAAAAAAAAAAAGAAGAAGCCTATGGCACCTGGTATTCCCAGGCCCGACCCTGCTTAGCTTCCGAGATCAGACGAGATCGGGCGCGTTCGGGGTGGTGTGGCCGTGGACGGCGGAGGGCGCCCCTGCCCCGCTCAAGAAGCCGAGCCTCTCTGCGCTTCCCCGCCGCCTCCTCCCGCCCCAGGCCCCGCGGGGGCCGGGCCTGTTGAGTTTGCCGGCCGGGTCCGGCGGGCTCCGAGGGACGGGGGGTGACGGGCGGGGCGGGGCGGGCAGGGAGGGGCGGGCCAGGGTGGGGGGCTGTCTCTCTACACACACAGACACACAGACACACAGACACCACACACGCACCCACACACACACACTCACACTCACTCACTCACTCACTCACACTCACACAAGATGCGCCTCCACGGCTGGACTCGCCAAGGTGGAGCCCTTCCAGCCCCCCTCCTCTCCTCGCCTGGCCTCCTTCGCCTCCCCGCCCCCCACCACCAGCGCCGCCGCCGCCAAGGACTGCGCACGCGCGGGGCGCTCGCCCTTTGACCCCAGCCAGGGGCCGCCCTCCCCCACAACCCCTTTCAGCTGTGCCCCCCGCCCTGTGGGTGGGCGGCCGCCTATTCCCCCGGGTCAGGGCTGGGGCACAGCGCATGGGGGAGGGGAGCCAGTGTATGGGGCGTGTCTCTCTCTCGGGATGTGTCCCATGGGTGGGGTGGGGTGGCTTGGTCTGTGGGGCGCTGAAGAAATCAGTCCCCTCCATCTCCTACCTCTGGAAAACGCCCAAGCCCTTGGGGAACTGCCCGCACCGCTACCGTGGGGGCCGGGACCCTCCTCTGTGTCCTCCTGTGGCCCAGTCCAAGGGGCCTGGGCCTGGCCGGGGCTGCATTGGACCCCAACCACCCTGGCGTGTGGACTCGCCAAAAATCGGCGATTAGATATTGGATTCCAGCTTCATTGAGGTCATTTCACTAATGAGTGCACCGGAAAGAGTTTCCTAATCCATCTGTGAGGGTGGCAACTGAAAGAGAATTTTTTTTTTTTTTTTTTTTGAGACAGAGTCTCGCTTTGTTGCCTAGGCTAGAGTGAGTGCCGTGGCGTTAGCCTAGCTCACAGCAACCTCAAACTCCTGGGCTCAAGCAATCCTTCTGCCTCAGCCTCCCAAGTAGCTGGGACTACAGGCATGCGCCACCATGCCTGGCTCATTTTCCTATATATATTAGTTGGCCAATTAATTTCTTTCTATTTACAGTAGAGACCGGGTCTGGCTCTTGCTCAGGCTGGTTTTGAACTCATGACCTCGAGCAATCCGCCCGCCTCGGCCTCCCAGAGAGCTAGGATTACAGGCTTGAGCCACCGCGCCCGGCCTGAAAGAGAATTTGAAAGCTGACAGAATAGGCGAGGAAAGGCATAGGTGATTTCCACACCCAGTAAGGAAGCCTTTCCCGAAATGGAAGAAAGAAAGGAGCAAACAGAGACACCGGTAGCCCGCCCGGATCAGAGTCTGCCCCTGAGAGAAAGTACCCTGACCAGGTTCTCCCGTGGGTGGGTGGCGAGCTAGCGGCGTTCAGAAGAGCGAGGCCCGCAGTCTGTGCAGAAGACACCTGCACTCGGGTGTGTGTGGCGGCACAATTCCCAAGCAGCTCCAGATGTTAAACCAAGGAGAAGCCAGGGAGTTCCCAACGCCCCAGGTGTCCTCAGCCCACGACTGGCTGCTGTGGGAATGCGAAGCCCGGCTCCTTGTCTCAGAGCGGGACAACCAGGAGGTGTGATGTCCACCCCGGGGCTCCCAGGAGGATCAGGCTGAAGCTGGGACTTGGCCTGAAAGTGTCCCCTCGCATGGCCACCCCCTTCCCCTTCCTGCACCTCTAGTCCTGGTGCCCCTCCATCCAGGGGCCAGACCTTAAAGAGTCACCCGCAAGAGAATCCTGGTCCCAAAGGAGCCTTCTGGGGGACCCGTGCTGAGAGAGGTTGTGGGCATGGCCCGCTGGGACTCTGCCCGACCCAGGGCTGAGAGATGCAACCTCCCAGCTCTGGGTCCCTGCAGGAAGTGTTGGCAAGCACAGGGCCAGTCCTCCAAAGGCCCAGGTGCAGGGAGCCCAGGCCAAGCATCCCGTGGAAGAAGCCACATGCCGTGCCACCCCGGGAACACGACTGCAGGTCACGGCCCCCCCCTTCCTCCTCCTCTTCCTCCTCCTCCTCCTCCTCCTCCTCCTCCTGCCCCCCTCCCCCCCGACATGGTGCAGGGATCAGAGACACCTCAGACACTTGCTACCCAAAGTGCAAAGGGCATCAGTTGCTCCTCCAAACCCCCCCCCCCGCCCAGCAGACCGCGTTGTCCAGCCAGCCCCCGGGCCTCCCTGGGGTGCCCAGCACAAAAGTGCAGACACCCACCGGACCCTCAATCTCAGTTTTCGGATGTTTTTGCCACTCTAAGGACCCGCAGGCCAGCTGGGCCTTCGGGCAGGACAGAGAGCCCCGGAATCCGACGTGGAGAGCTGGGTGTACGTCCCCATGAGGAGGCGGTCCCCACCTCCGCGGCTCTCCCCTTGCGGGGCCTCAGAGAAGACACCAGGCTGGGCCCCCGCGGCACAGCGGGAGCACGTCCCCCGCAGGCCGCTTAGCGAGGGCGGCAGGCGGACGGTTGGGTTGCGCCAGACGCTGCGGCCGCCCTGCTACCGGGTTCCTGGGAGGGCGTCCTGGAACCAGCGTCCACACCAAGCCCTTGGAAGGCCCAGGCGACGGAGGAGCCCCGTCAGGCAGGGGCCGAGGACGGTGACAGGTGACAGGCCGGGCGGGAAGGAGTCAGTCAGGCAGGGGCCGAGGAGGAGACGGGCTGGGTAAGGGTTAGGGTTAGAGTCAGGGCACAAGTCACAATCGCAAAGACCTGGAAGCGACCCGAGTGCCCATCGACCCACGAGTGCGTAAATAAAATGTGGCGCGTGGACACCACGGAGTGCTATTCGGCTGTGAGGAACAGCGGTGAGAGGGCACCTCTCGTGGTTCTCCTGGCCAGAGCTGGAACCCGTTCCAGTAAGCCAAGTATCCCAAGAATGGACACACGAGCACCACGTGCTCGCGCTCACCAGCAAATGGGTACGAACCGATGGACACCTAAGTGGACACAGAGGAATCACCTTCATCGGGTGGGTGTCGGGTGGGCGTGGGGAGGGGATGGGCATACACATCCATTAGGAATGGGGTGGGTGCGCACCCACTGGGGGATGGGCGCACTTGAAGCTCTGACCCGAGGGGGGAGGCGGGGAGAGGGCGATGTACCCGACCTTAACTTTGGTGCCCCCACAATACGCTGGAACCACATGAGAGGTAAATGAATAAGAACACAGGGGGGCACGGGCAACACATGTCACCTTAATACTTGGACTGCCATCATCTGCTTGAAGAGAGAGAGAAAAGAAAATGCACTAATAGAGATAAGAGACACTTTTTAAAAATAATGAATCCAGGCCGGGCGCTGTGGCTCACGCCTGTAATCCTAGCTCTTGGGAGGCCGAGGCGGGCGGATTGCTCAAGGTCAGGAGTTCAAAACCAGCCTGAGCAAGAGCGAGACCCCGTCTCTACTATAAATAGAAAGAAATTAATTGGCCAACTGATACATATATAAAAAAATTAGCCGGGCATGGTGGTGCATGCCTGTAGTCCCAGCTACCTGGGAGGCTGAGGCAGAAGGATCACTTGAGCCGAGGAGTTTGAGGTTGCTGTGAGCTAGGCTGACGCCACGGCACTCACTCTAGCCTGGGCAACAAAGCGAGACTCTGTCTCAAAAAAAAAAAAAAATAATGAATCCGAAGAGAAAAGTAAAAGGAGGCCTGTGGAGCAGGTCTGGGTGTGACTCCGGATCCCCCAACATCAGGTGCCACCACCAAAGATTCCTACGTGTAGCCCATAGAACCCCAAAAGCAACGGGACGAGTTCTGGTCACATACTCCCTCAAAATGACATCCTGGCCTTCTTCTGCAACTCCCTCCCCTCTCAGACTCTCAAGGTTTCCTCCAGCGTGTCGGTTCCCACAAAGCAGACTTTTGGTCTGAGACCTGACAGTTGTCCAGATGCCACGCATGCTGCCCCGTGGCGGCGGCGTCGCGGCTCGGGACAAGAGGAGGCCCCACGGTGCGGGCTGGGGCGCCAGGCACCGCGGCGGGCGCTGAGGGTGGGGGTGACCCCCAGCCCGGGCCTCCGCGGCGCTCCCAGAAAGGGGACGGAACAAGAGGCCAAAAAAAAAAAAGAAGAAGCCTACGGCACCCGGTATTCCCAGGCCCGACCCTGCTTAGCTTCCGAGATCAGACGAGATCGGGCGCGTTCGGGGTGGTGTGGCCGTGGACGGCGGAGGGCGCCCCTGCCCCGCTCAAGAAGCCGAGCCTCTCTGCGCTTCCCCGCCGCCTCCTCCCGCCCCAGGCCCCGCGGGGGCCGGGCCTGTTGAGTTTGCCGGCCGGGTCCGGCGGGCTCCGAGGGACGGGGGGCGGGGGTGACGGGCGGGGCGGGGCGGGCAGGGAGGGGCGGGCCGGGGTGGGGGGCTGTCTCTCTACACACACAGACACACAGACACACAGACACCACACACGCACCCACACACACACACTCACACTCACTCACTCACTCACTCACACTCACACAAGATGCGCCTCCACGGCTGGACCCGCCAAGGTGGAGCCCTTCCAGCCCCCCTCCTCTCCTCGCCTGGCCTCCTTCGCCTCCCCGCCCCCCACCCCCAGCGCCGCCGCCGCCGCCGCCGCCGCCGCCGCCGCCAAGGACTGCGCACGCGCGGGGCGCTCGCCCTTTGACCCCAGCCAGGGGCCGCCCTCCCCCACAACCCCTTTCAGCTGTGCCCCCCGCCCTGTGGGTGGGCGGCCGCCTATTCCCCCGGGTCAGGGCTGGGGCACAGCGCATGGGGGAGGGGAGCCAGTGTATGGGGCGTGTCTCTCTCTCGGGATGTGTCCCATGGGTGGGGTGGGGTGGCTTGGTCTGTGGGGCGCTGAAGAAATCAGTCCCCTCCATCTCCTACCTCTGGAAAACGCCCAAGCCCTTGGGGAACTGCCCGCACCGCTACCGTGGGGGCCGGGACCCTCCTCTGTGTCCTCCTGTGGCCCAGTCCAAGGGGCCTGGGCCTGGCCGGGGCTGCATTGGACCCCAACCACCCTGGCGTGTGGACTCGCCAAAAATCGGCGATTAGATATTGGATTCCAGCTTCATTGAGGTCATTTCACTAATGAGTGCACCGGAAAGAGTTTCCTAATCCATCTGTGAGGGTGGCAACTGAAAGAGAATTTTTTTTTTTTTTTTTTTTTGAGACAGAGTCTCGCTTTGTTGCCTAGGCTAGAGTGAGTGCCGTGGCGTTAGCCTAGCTCACAGCAACCTCAAACTCCTGGGCTCAAGCAATCCTTCTGCCTCAGCCTCCCAAGTAGCTGGGACTACAGGCATGCGCCACCATGCCTGGCTCATTTTCCTATATATATTAGTTGGCCAATTAATTTCTTTCTATTTACAGTAGAGACCGGGTCTGGCTCTTGCTCAGGCTGGTTTTGAACTCATGACCTCGAGCAATCCGCCCGCCTCGGCCTCCCAGAGAGCTAGGATTACAGGCTTGAGCCACCGCGCCCGGCCTGAAAGAGAATTTGAAAGCTGACAGAATAGGCGAGGAAAGGCATAGGAGATTTCCACACCCAGTAAGGAAGCCTTTCCCGAAATGGAAGAAAGAAAGGAGCAAACAGAGACACCGGTAGCCCGCCCGGATCAGAGTCTGCCCCTGAGAGAAAGTACCCTGACCAGGTTCTCCCGTGGGTGGGTGGCGAGCTAGCGGCGTTCAGAAGAGCGAGGCCCGCAGTCTGTGCAGAAGACACCTGCACTCGGGTGTGTGTGGCGGCACAATTCCCAAGCAGCTCCAGATGTTAAACCAAGGAGAAGCCAGGGAGTTCCCAACGCCCCAGGTGTCCTCAGCCCACGACTGGCTGCTGTGGGAATGCGAAGCCCGGCTCCTTGTCTCAGAGCGGGACAACCAGGAGGTGTGATGTCCACCCCGGGGCTCCCAGGAGGATCAGGCTGAAGCTGGGACTTGGCCTGAAAGTGTCCCCTCGCATGGCCACCCCCTTCCCCTTCCTGCACCTCTAGTCCTGGTGCCCCTCCATCCAGGGGCCAGACCTTAAAGAGTCACCCGCAAGAGAATCCTGGTCCCAAAGGAGCCTTCTGGGGGACCCGTGCTGAGAGAGGTTGTGGGCCTGGCCCGCTGGGACTCTGCCCGACCCAGGGCTGAGAGATGCAACCTCCCAGCTCTGGGTCCCTGCAGGAAGTGTTGGCAGGCACAGGGCCAGTCCTCCAAAGGCCCAGGTGCAGGGAGCCCAGGCCAAGCATCCCGTGGAAGAAGCCACATGCCGTGCCACCCCGGGAACACGACTGCAGGTCACGGCCCCCCCCTTCCTCCTCCTCTTCCTCCTCCTCCTCCTCCTCCTCCTCCTCCTGCCCCCCTCCCCCCCGACATGGTGCAGGGATCAGAGACACCTCAGACACTTGCTACCCAAAGTGCAAAGGGCATCAGTTGCTCCTCCAAACCCCCCCCCCGCCCAGCAGACCGCGTTGTCCAGCCAGCCCCCGGGCCTCCCTGGGGTGCCCAGCACAAAAGTGCAGACACCCACCGGACCCTCAATCTCAGTTTTCGGATGTTTTTGCCACTCTAAGGACCCGCAGGCCAGCTGGGCCTTCGGGCAGGACAGAGAGCCCCGGAATCCGACGTGGAGAGCTGGGTGTACGTCCCCATGAGGAGGCGGTCCCCACCTCCGCGGCTCTCCCCTTGCGGGGCCTCAGAGAAGACACCAGGCTGGGCCCCCGCGGCACAGCGGGAGCACGTCCCCCGCAGGCCGCTTAGCGAGGGCGGCAGGCGGACGGTTGGGTTGCGCCAGACGCTGCGGCCGCCCTGCTACCGGGTTCCTGGGAGGGCGTCCTGGAACCAGCGTCCACACCAAGCCCTTGGAAGGCCCAGGCGACGGAGGAGCCCCGTCAGGCAGGGGCCGAGGACGGTGACAGGTGACAGGCCGGGCGGGAAGGAGTCAGTCAGGCAGGGGCCGAGGAGGAGACGGGCTGGGTAAGGGTTAGGGTTAGAGTCAGGGCACAAGTCACAATCGCAAAGACCTGGAAGCGACCCGAGTGCCCATCGACCCACGAGTGCGTAAATAAAATGTGGCGCGTGGACACCACGGAGTGCTATTCGGCTGTGAGGAACAGCGGTGAGAGGGCACCTCTCGTGGTTCTCCTGGCCAGAGCTGGAACCCGTTCCAGTAAGCCAAGTATCCCAAGAATGGACACACGAGCACCACGTGCTCGCGCTCACCAGCAAATTGGTACGAACCGATGGACACCTAAGTGGACACAGAGGAATCACCTTCATCGGGTGGGTGTCGGGTGGGCGTGGGGAGGGGATGGGCATACACATCCATTAGGAATGGGGTGGGTGCGCACCCACTGGGGGATGGGCGCACTTGAAGCTCTGACCCGAGGGGGGAGGCGGGGAGAGGGCGATGTACCCGACCTTAACTTTGGTGCCCCCACAATACGCTGGAACCACATGAGAGGTAAATGAATAAGAACACAGGGGGGCACGGGCAACACATGTCACCTTAATACTTGGACTGCCATCATCTGCTTGAAGAGAGAGAGAAAAGAAAATGCACTAATAGAGATAAGAGACACTTTTTAAAAATAATGAATCCAGGCCGGGCGCTGTGGCTCACGCCTGTAATCCTAGCTCTTGGGAGGCCGAGGCGGGCGGATTGCTCAAGGTCAGGAGTTCAAAACCAGCCTGAGCAAGAGCGAGACCCCGTCTCTACTATAAATAGAAAGAAATTAATTGGCCAACTGATACATATATAAAAAAATTAGCCGGGCATGGTGGTGCATGCCTGTAGTCCCAGCTACCTGGGAGGCTGAGGCAGAAGGATCACTTGAGCCGAGGAGTTTGAGGTTGCTGTGAGCTAGGCTGACGCCACGGCACTCACTCTAGCCTGGGCAACAAAGCGAGACTCTGTCTCAAAAAAAAAAAAAAAATAATGAATCCGAAGAGAAAAGTAAAAGGAGGCCTGTGGAGCAGGTCTGGGTGTGACTCCGGATCCCCCAACATCAGGTGCCACCACCAAAGATTCCTACGTGTAGCCCATAGAACCCCAAAAGCAACGGGACGAGTTCTGGTCACATACTCCCTCAAAATGACATCCTGGCCTTCTTCTGCAACTCCCTCCCCTCTCAGACTCTCAAGGTTTCCTCCAGCGTGTCGGTTCCCACAAAGCAGACTTTTGGTCTGAGACCTGACAGTTGTCCAGATGCCACGCATGCTGCCCCGTGGCGGCGGTGTCGCGGCTCGGGACAAGAGGAGGCCCCACGGTGCGGGCTGGGGCGCCAGGCACCGCGGCGGGCGCTGAGGGTGGGGGTGACCCCCAGCCCGGGCCTCCGCGGCGCTCCCAGAAAGGGGACGGAACAAGAGGCCAAAAAAAAAAAAGAAGAAGCCTACGGCACCCGGTATTCCCAGGCCCGACCCTGCTTAGCTTCCGAGATCAGACGAGATCGGGCGCGTTCGGGGTGGTGTGGCCGTGGACGGCGGAGGGCGCCCCTGCCCCGCTCAAGAAGCCGAGCCTCTCTGCGCTTCCCCGCCGCCTCCTCCCGCCCCAGGCCCCGCGGGGGCCGGGCCTGTTGAGTTTGCCGGCCGGGTCCGGCGGGCTCCGAGGGACGGGGGGCGGGGGTGACGGGCGGGGCGGGGCGGGCAGGGAGGGGCGGGCCGGGGTGGGGGGCTGTCTCTCTACACACACAGACACACAGACACACAGACACCACACACGCACCCACACACACACACTCACACTCACTCACTCACTCACTCACACTCACACAAGATGCGCCTCCACGGCTGGACCCGCCAAGGTGGAGCCCTTCCAGCCCCCCTCCTCTCCTCGCCTGGCCTCCTTCGCCTCCCCGCCCCCCACCCCCAGCGCCGCCGCCGCCGCGGCCGCCGCCGCCGCCGCCGCCGCCAAGGACTGCGCACGCGCGGGGCGCTCGCCCTTTGACCCCAGCCAGGGGCCGCCCTCCCCCACAACCCCTTTCAGCTGTGCCCCCCGCCCTGTGGGTGGGCGGCCGCCTATTCCCCCGGGTCAGGGCTGGGGCACAGCGCATGGGGGAGGGGAGCCAGTGTATGGGGCGTGTCTCTCTCTCGGGATGTGTCCCATGGGTGGGGTGGGGTGGCTTGGTCTGTGGGGCGCTGAAGAAATCAGTCCCCTCCATCTCCTACCTCTGGAAAACGCCCAAGCCCTTGGGGAACTGCCCGCACCGCTACCGTGGGGGCCGGGACCCTCCTCTGTGTCCTCCTGTGGCCCAGTCCAAGGGGCCTGGGCCTGGCCGGGGCTGCATTGGACCCCAACCACCCTGGCGTGTGGACTCGCCAAAAATCGGCGATTAGATATTGGATTCCAGCTTCATTGAGGTCATTTCACTAATGAGTGCACCGGAAAGAGTTTCCTAATCCATCTGTGAGGGTGGCAACTGAAAGAGAATTTTTTTTTTTTTTTTTTTTTTGAGACAGAGTCTCGCTTTGTTGCCTAGGCTAGAGTGAGTGCCGTGGCGTTAGCCTAGCTCACAGCAACCTCAAACTCCTGGGCTCAAGCAATCCTTCTGCCTCAGCCTCCCAAGTAGCTGGGACTACAGGCATGCGCCACCATGCCTGGCTCATTTTCCTATATATATTAGTTGGCCAATTAATTTCTTTCTATTTACAGTAGAGACCGGGTCTGGCTCTTGCTCAGGCTGGTTTTGAACTCATGACCTCGAGCAATCCGCCCGCCTCGGCCTCCCAGAGAGCTAGGATTACAGGCTTGAGCCACCGCGCCCGGCCTGAAAGAGAATTTGAAAGCTGACAGAATAGGCGAGGAAAGGCATAGGAGATTTCCACACCCAGTAAGGAAGCCTTTCCCGAAATGGAAGAAAGAAAGGAGCAAACAGAGACACCGGTAGCCCGCCCGGATCAGAGTCTGCCCCTGAGAGAAAGTACCCTGACCAGGTTCTCCCGTGGGTGGGTGGCGAGCTAGCGGCGTTCAGAAGAGCGAGGCCCGCAGTCTGTGCAGAAGACACCTGCACTCGGGTGTGTGTGGCGGCACAATTCCCAAGCAGCTCCAGATGTTAAACCAAGGAGAAGCCAGGGAGTTCCCAACGCCCCAGGTGTCCTCAGCCCACGACTGGCTGCTGTGGGAATGCGAAGCCCGGCTCCTTGTCTCAGAGCGGGACAACCAGGAGGTGTGATGTCCACCCCGGGGCTCCCAGGAGGATCAGGCTGAAGCTGGGACTTGGCCTGAAAGTGTCCCCTCGCATGGCCACCCCCTTCCCCTTCCTGCACCTCTAGTCCTGGTGCCCCTCCATCCAGGGGCCAGACCTTAAAGAGTCACCCGCAAGAGAATCCTGGTCCCAAAGGAGCCTTCTGGGGGACCCGTGCTGAGAGAGGTTGTGGGCATGGCCCGCTGGGACTCTGCCCGACCCAGGGCTGAGAGATGCAACCTCCCAGCTCTGGGTCCCTGCAGGAAGTGTTGGCAAGCACAGGGCCAGTCCTCCAAAGGCCCAGGTGCAGGGAGCCCAGGCCAAGCATCCCGTGGAAGAAGCCACATGCCGTGCCACCCCGGGAACACGACTGCAGGTCACGGCCCCCCCCTTCCTCCTCCTCTTCCTCCTCCTCCTCCTCCTCCTCCTGCCCCCCTCCCCCCCCCGACATGGTGCAGGGATCAGAGACACCTCAGACACTTGCTACCCAAAGTGCAAAGGGCATCAGTTGCTCCTCCAAACCCCCCCCCGCCCAGCAGACCGCGTTGTCCAGCCAGCCCCCGGGCCTCCCTGGGGTGCCCAGCACAAAAGTGCAGACACCCACCGGACCCTCAATCTCAGTTTTCGGATGTTTTTGCCACTCTAAGGACCCGCAGGCCAGCTGGGCCTTCGGGCTGGACAGAGAGCCCCGGAATCCGACGTGGAGAGCTGGGTGTACGTCCCCATGAGGAGGCGGTCCCCACCTCCGCGGCTCTCCCCTTGCGGGGCCTCAGAGAAGACACCAGGCTGGGCCCCCGCGGCACAGCGGGAGCACGTCCCCCGCAGGCCGCTTAGCGAGGGCGGCAGGCGGACGGTTGGGTTGCGCCAGACGCTGCGGCCGCCCTGCTACCGGGTTCCTGGGAGGGCGTCCTGGAACCAGCGTCCACACCAAGCCCTTGGAAGGCCCAGGCGACGGAGGAGCCCCGTCAGGCAGGGGCCGAGGACGGTGACAGGTGACAGGCCGGGCGGGAAGGAGTCAGTCAGGCAGGGGCCGAGGAGGAGACGGGCTGGGTAAGGGTTAGGGTTAGAGTCAGGGCACAAGTCACAATCGCAAAGACCTGGAAGCGACCCGAGTGCCCATCGACCCACGAGTGCGTAAATAAAATGTGGCGCGTGGACACCACGGAGTGCTATTCGGCTGTGAGGAACAGCGGTGAGAGGGCACCTCTCGTGGTTCTCCTGGCCAGAGCTGGAACCCGTTCCAGTAAGCCAAGTATCCCAAGAATGGACACACGAGCACCACGTGCTCGCGCTCACCAGCAAATTGGTACGAACCGATGGACACCTAAGTGGACACAGAGGAATCACCTTCATCGGGTGGGTGTCGGGTGGGCGTGGGGAGGGGATGGGCATACACATCCATTAGGAATGGGGTGGGTGCGCACCCACTGGGGGATGGGCGCACTTGAAGCTCTGACCCGAGGGGGGAGGCGGGGAGAGGGCGATGTACCCGACCTTAACTTTGGTGCCCCCACAATACGCTGGAACCACATGAGAGGTAAATGAATAAGAACACAGGGGGGCACGGGCAACACATGTCACCTTAATACTTGGACTGCCATCATCTGCTTGAAGAGAGAGAGAAAAGAAAATGCACTAATAGAGATAAGAGACACTTTTTAAAAATAATGAATCCAGGCCGGGCGCTGTGGCTCACGCCTGTAATCCTAGCTCTTGGGAGGCCGAGGCGGGCGGATTGCTCAAGGTCAGGAGTTCAAAACCAGCCTGAGCAAGAGCGAGACCCCGTCTCTACTATAAATAGAAAGAAATTAATTGGCCAACTGATACATATATAAAAAAATTAGCCGGGCATGGTGGTGCATGCCTGTAGTCCCAGCTACCTGGGAGGCTGAGGCAGAAGGATCACTTGAGCCCAGGAGTTTGAGGTTGCTGTGAGCTAGGCTGACGCCACGGCACTCACTCTAGCCTGGGCAACAAAGCGAGACTCTGTCTCAAAAAAAAAAAAAAAAATAATGAATCCGAAGAGAAAAGTAAAAGGAGGCCTGTGGAGCAGGTCTGGGTGTGACTCCGGATCCCCCAACATCAGGTGCCACCACCAAAGATTCCTACGTGTAGCCCATAGAACCCCAAAAGCAACGGGACGAGTTCTGGTCACATACTCCCTCAAAATGACATCCTGGCCTTCTTCTGCAACTCCCTCCCCTCTCAGACTCTCAAGGTTTCCTCCAGCGTGTCGGTTCCCACAAAGCAGACTTTTGGTCTGAGACCTGACAGTTGTCCAGATGCCACGCATGCTGCCCCGTGGCGGCGGCGTCGCGGCTCGGGACAAGAGGAGGCCCCACGGTGCGGGCTGGGGCGCCAGGCACCGCGGCGGGCGCTGAGGGTGGGGGTGACCCCCAGCCCGGGCCTCCGCGGCGCTCCCAGAAAGGGGACGGAACAAGAGGCCAAAAAAAAAAAAGAAGAAGCCTACGGCACCCGGTATTCCCAGGCCCGACCCTGCTTAGCTTCCGAGATCAGACGAGATCGGGCGCGTTCGGGGTGGTGTGGCCGTGGACGGCGGAGGGCGCCCCTGCCCCGCTCAAGAAGCCGAGCCTCTCTGCGCTTCCCCGCCGCCTCCTCCCGCCCCAGGCCCCGCGGGGGCCGGGCCTGTTGAGTTTGCCGGCCGGGTCCGGCGGGCTCCGAGGGACGGGGGGCGGGGGTGACGGGCGGGGCGGGGCGGGCAGGGAGGGGCGGGCCGGGGTGGGGGGCTGTCTCTCTACACACACAGACACACAGACACACAGACACCACACACGCACCCACACACACACACTCACACTCACTCACTCACTCACTCACACTCACACAAGATGCGCCTCCACGGCTGGACCCGCCAAGGTGGAGCCCTTCCAGCCCCCCTCCTCTCCTCGCCTGGCCTCCTTCGCCTCCCCGCCCCCCACCCCCAGCGCCGCCGCCGCCGCCGCCGCCGCCGCCGCCGCCGCCAAGGACTGCGCACGCGCGGGGCGCTCGCCCTTTGACCCCAGCCAGGGGCCGCCCTCCCCCACAACCCCTTTCAGCTGTGCCCCCCGCCCTGTGGGTGGGCGGCCGCCTATTCCCCCGGGTCAGGGCTGGGGCACAGCGCATGGGGGAGGGGAGCCAGTGTATGGGGCGTGTCTCTCTCTCGGGATGTGTCCCATGGGTGGGGTGGGGTGGCTTGGTCTGTGGGGCGCTGAAGAAATCAGTCCCCTCCATCTCCTACCTCTGGAAAACGCCCAAGCCCTTGGGGAACTGCCCGCACCGCTACCGTGGGGGCCGGGACCCTCCTCTGTGTCCTCCTGTGGCCCAGTCCAAGGGGCCTGGGCCTGGCCGGGGCTGCATTGGACCCCAACCACCCTGGCGTGTGGACTCGCCAAAAATCGGCGATTAGATATTGGATTCCAGCTTCATTGAGGTCATTTCACTAATGAGTGCACCGGAAAGAGTTTCCTAATCCATCTGTGAGGGTGGCAACTGAAAGAGAATTTTTTTTTTTTTTTTTTTTGAGACAGAGTCTCGCTTTGTTGCCTAGGCTAGAGTGAGTGCCGTGGCGTTAGCCTAGCTCACAGCAACCTCAAACTCCTGGGCTCAAGCAATCCTTCTGCCTCAGCCTCCCAAGTAGCTGGGACTACAGGCATGCGCCACCATGCCTGGCTCATTTTCCTATATATATTAGTTGGCCAATTAATTTCTTTCTATTTACAGTAGAGACCGGGTCTGGCTCTTGCTCAGGCTGGTTTTGAACTCATGACCTCGAGCAATCCGCCCGCCTCGGCCTCCCAGAGAGCTAGGATTACAGGCTTGAGCCACCGCGCCCGGCCTGAAAGAGAATTTGAAAGCTGACAGAATAGGCGAGGAAAGGCATAGGTGATTTCCACACCCAGTAAGGAAGCCTTTCCCGAAATGGAAGAAAGAAAGGAGCAAACAGAGACACCGGTAGCCCGCCCGGATCAGAGTCTGCCCCTGAGAGAAAGTACCCTGACCAGGTTCTCCCGTGGGTGGGTGGCGAGCTAGCGGCGTTCAGAAGAGCAAGGCCCGCAGTCTGTGCAGAAGACACCTGCACTCGGGTGTGTGTGGCGGCACAATTCCCAAGCAGCTCCAGATGTTAAACCAAGGAGAAGCCAGGGAGTTCCCAACGCCCCAGGTGTCCTCAGCCCACGACTGGCTGCTGTGGGAATGCGAAGCCCGGCTCCTTGTCTCAGAGCGGGACAACCAGGAGGTGTGATGTCCACCCCGGGGCTCCCAGGAGGATCAGGCTGAAGCTGGGACTTGGCCTGAAAGTGTCCCCTCGCATGGCCACCCCCTTCCCCTTCCTGCACCTCTAGTCCTGGTGCCCCTCCATCCAGGGGCCAGACCTTAAAGAGTCACCCGCAAGAGAATCCTGGTCCCAAAGGAGCCTTCTGGGGGACCCGTGCTGAGAGAGGTTGTGGGCCTGGCCCGCTGGGACTCTGCCCGACCCAGGGCTGAGAGATGCAACCTCCCAGCTCTGGGTCCCTGCAGGAAGTGTTGGCAGGCACAGGGCCAGTCCTCCAAAGGCCCAGGTGCAGGGAGCCCAGGCCAAGCATCCCGTGGAAGAAGCCACATGCCGTGCCACCCCGGGAACACGACTGCAGGTCACGGCCCCCCCCTTCCTCCTCCTCTTCCTCCTCCTCCTCCTCCTCCTCCTCCTCCTGCCCCCCTCCCCCCCGACATGGTGCAGGGATCAGAGACACCTCAGACACTTGCTACCCAAAGTGCAAAGGGCATCAGTTGCTCCTCCAAACCCCCCCCCCGCCCAGCAGACCGCGTTGTCCAGCCAGCCCCCGGGCCTCCCTGGGGTGCCCAGCACAAAAGTGCAGACACCCACCGGACCCTCAATCTCAGTTTTCGGATGTTTTTGCCACTCTAAGGACCCGCAGGCCAGCTGGGCCTTCGGGCAGGACAGAGAGCCCCGGAATCCGACGTGGAGAGCTGGGTGTACGTCCCCATGAGGAGGCGGTCCCCACCTCCGCGGCTCTCCCCTTGCGGGGCCTCAGAGAAGACACCAGGCTGGGCCCCCGCGGCACAGCGGGAGCACGTCCCCCGCAGGCCGCTTAGCGAGGGCGGCAGGCGGACGGTTGGGTTGCGCCAGACGCTGCGGCCGCCCTGCTACCGGGTTCCTGGGAGGGCGTCCTGGAACCAGCGTCCACACCAAGCCCTTGGAAGGCCCAGGCGACGGAGGAGCCCCGTCAGGCAGGGGCCGAGGACGGTGACAGGTGACAGGCCGGGCGGGAAGGAGTCAGTCAGGCAGGGGCCGAGGAGGAGACGGGCTGGGTAAGGGTTAGGGTTAGAGTCAGGGCACAAGTCACAATCGCAAAGACCTGGAAGCGACCCGAGTGCCCATCGACCCACGAGTGCGTAAATAAAATGTGGCGCGTGGACACCACGGAGTGCTATTCGGCTGTGAGGAACAGCGGTGAGAGGGCACCTCTCGTGGTTCTCCTGGCCAGAGCTGGAACCCGTTCCAGTAAGCCAAGTATCCCAAGAATGGACACACGAGCACCACGTGCTCGCGCTCACCAGCAAATTGGTACGAACCGATGGACACCTAAGTGGACACAGAGGAATCACCTTCATCGGGTGGGTGTCGGGTGGGCGTGGGGAGGGGATGGGCATACACATCCATTAGGAATGGGGTGGGTGCGCACCCACTGGGGGATGGGCGCACTTGAAGCTCTGACCCGAGGGGGGAGGCGGGGAGAGGGCGATGTACCCGACCTTAACTTTGGTGCCCCCACAATACGCTGGAACCACATGAGAGGTAAATGAATAAGAACACAGGGGGGCACGGGCAACACATGTCACCTTAATACTTGGACTGCCATCATCTGCTTGAAGAGAGAGAGAAAAGAAAATGCACTAATAGAGATAAGAGACACTTTTTAAAAATAATGAATCCAGGCCGGGCGCTGTGGCTCACGCCTGTAATCCTAGCTCTTGGGAGGCCGAGGCGGGCGGATTGCTCAAGGTCAGGAGTTCAAAACCAGCCTGAGCAAGAGCGAGACCCCGTCTCTACTATAAATAGAAAGAAATTAATTGGCCAACTGATACATATATAAAAAAATTAGCCGGGCATGGTGGTGCATGCCTGTAGTCCCAGCTACCTGGGAGGCTGAGGCAGAAGGATCACTTGAGCCCAGGAGTTTGAGGTTGCTGTGAGCTAGGCTGACGCCACGGCACTCACTCTAGCCTGGGCAACAAAGCGAGACTCTGTCTCAAAAAAAAAAAAAAAATAATGAATCCGAAGAGAAAAGTAAAAGGAGGCCTGTGGAGCAGGTCTGGGTGTGACTCCGGATCCCCCAACATCAGGTGCCACCACCAAAGATTCCTACGTGTAGCCCATAGAACCCCAAAAGCAACGGGACGAGTTCTGGTCACATACTCCCTCAAAATGACATCCTGGCCTTCTTCTGCAACTCCCTCCCCTCTCAGACTCTCAAGGTTTCCTCCAGCGTGTCGGTTCCCACAAAGCAGACTTTTGGTCTGAGACCTGACAGTTGTCCAGATGCCACGCATGCTGCCCCGTGGCGGCGGCGTCGCGGCTCGGGACAAGAGGAGGCCCCACGGTGCGGGCTGGGGCGCCAGGCACCGCGGCGGGCGCTGAGGGTGGGGGTGACCCCCAGCCCGGGCCTCCGCGGCGCTCCCAGAAAGGGGACGGAACAAGAGGCCAAAAAAAAAAAAGAAGAAGCCTACGGCACCCGGTATTCCCAGGCCCGACCCTGCTTAGCTTCCGAGATCAGACGAGATCGGGCGCGTTCGGGGTGGTGTGGCCGTGGACGGCGGAGGGCGCCCCTGCCCCGCTCAAGAAGCCGAGCCTCTCTGCGCTTCCCCGCCGCCTCCTCCCGCCCCAGGCCCCGCGGGGGCCGGGCCTGTTGAGTTTGCCGGCCGGGTCCGGCGGGCTCCGAGGGACGGGGGGCGGGGGTGACGGGCGGGGCGGGGCGGGCAGGGAGGGGCGGGCCGGGGTGGGGGGCTGTCTCTCTACACACACAGACACACAGACACACAGACACCACACACGCACCCACACACACACACTCACACTCACTCACTCACTCACTCACACTCACACAAGATGCGCCTCCACGGCTGGACCCGCCAAGGTGGAGCCCTTCCAGCCCCCCTCCTCTCCTCGCCTGGCCTCCTTCGCCTCCCCGCCCCCCACCCCCAGCGCCGCCGCCGCCGCCGCCGCCGCCAAGGACTGCGCACGCGCGGGGCGCTCGCCCTTTGACCCCAGCCAGGGGCCGCCCTCCCCCACAACCCCTTTCAGCTGTGCCCCCCGCCCTGTGGGTGGGCGGCCGCCTATTCCCCCGGGTCAGGGCTGGGGCACAGCGCATGGGGGAGGGGAGCCAGTGTATGGGGCGTGTCTCTCTCTCGGGATGTGTCCCATGGGTGGGGTGGGGTGGCTTGGTCTGTGGGGCGCTGAAGAAATCAGTCCCCTCCATCTCCTACCTCTGGAAAACGCCCAAGCCCTTGGGGAACTGCCCGCACCGCTACCGTGGGGGCCGGGACCCTCCTCTGTGTCCTCCTGTGGCCCAGTCCAAGGGGCCTGGGCCTGGCCGGGGCTGCATTGGACCCCAACCACCCTGGCGTGTGGACTCGCCAAAAATCGGCGATTAGATATTGGATTCCAGCTTCATTGAGGTCATTTCACTAATGAGTGCACCGGAAAGAGTTTCCTAATCCATCTGTGAGGGTGGCAACTGAAAGAGAATTTTTTTTTTTTTTTTTTTTTTTGAGACAGAGTCTCGCTTTGTTGCCTAGGCTAGAGTGAGTGCCGTGGCGTTAGCCTAGCTCACAGCAACCTCAAACTCCTGGGCTCAAGCAATCCTTCTGCCTCAGCCTCCCAAGTAGCTGGGACTACAGGCATGCGCCACCATGCCTGGCTCATTTTCCTATATATATTAGTTGGCCAATTAATTTCTTTCTATTTACAGTAGAGACCGGGTCTGGCTCTTGCTCAGGCTGGTTTTGAACTCATGACCTCGAGCAATCCGCCCGCCTCGGCCTCCCAGAGAGCTAGGATTACAGGCTTGAGCCACCGCGCCCGGCCTGAAAGAGAATTTGAAAGCTGACAGAATAGGCGAGGAAAGGCATAGGAGATTTCCACACCCAGTAAGGAAGCCTTTCCCGAAATGGAAGAAAGAAAGGAGCAAACAGAGACACCGGTAGCCCGCCCGGATCAGAGTCTGCCCCTGAGAGAAAGTACCCTGACCAGGTTCTCCCGTGGGTGGGTGGCGAGCTAGCGGCGTTCAGAAGAGCGAGGCCCGCAGTCTGTGCAGAAGACACCTGCACTCGGGTGTGTGTGGCGGCACAATTCCCAAGCAGCTCCAGATGTTAAACCAAGGAGAAGCCAGGGAGTTCCCAACGCCCCAGGTGTCCTCAGCCCACGACTGGCTGCTGTGGGAATGCGAAGCCCGGCTCCTTGTCTCAGAGCGGGACAACCAGGAGGTGTGATGTCCACCCCGGGGCTCCCAGGAGGATCAGGCTGAAGCTGGGACTTGGCCTGAAAGTGTCCCCTCGCATGGCCACCCCCTTCCCCTTCCTGCACCTCTAGTCCTGGTGCCCCTCCATCCAGGGGCCAGACCTTAAAGAGTCACCCGCAAGAGAATCCTGGTCCCAAAGGAGCCTTCTGGGGGACCCGTGCTGAGAGAGGTTGTGGGCCTGGCCCGCTGGGACTCTGCCCGACCCAGGGCTGAGAGATGCAACCTCCCAGCTCTGGGTCCCTGCAGGAAGTGTTGGCAAGCACAGGGCCAGTCCTCCAAAGGCCCAGGTGCAGGGAGCCCAGGCCAAGCATCCCGTGGAAGAAGCCACATGCCGTGCCACCCCGGGAACACGACTGCAGGTCACGGCCCCCCCCTTCCTCCTCCTCTTCCTCCTCCTCCTCCTCCTCCTCCTCCTCCTGCCCCCCTCCCCCCCGACATGGTGCAGGGATCAGAGACACCTCAGACACTTGCTACCCAAAGTGCAAAGGGCATCAGTTGCTCCTCCAAACCCCCCCCCCGCCCAGCAGACCGCGTTGTCCAGCCAGCCCCCGGGCCTCCCTGGGGTGCCCAGCACAAAAGTGCAGACACCCACCGGACCCTCAATCTCAGTTTTCGGATGTTTTTGCCACTCTAAGGACCCGCAGGCCAGCTGGGCCTTCGGGCAGGACAGAGAGCCCCGGAATCCGACGTGGAGAGCTGGGTGTACGTCCCCATGAGGAGGCGGTCCCCACCTCCGCGGCTCTCCCCTTGCGGGGCCTCAGAGAAGACACCAGGCTGGGCCCCCGCGGCACAGCGGGAGCACGTCCCCCGCAGGCCGCTTAGCGAGGGCGGCAGGCGGACGGTTGGGTTGCGCCAGACGCTGCGGCCGCCCTGCTACCGGGTTCCTGGGAGGGCGTCCTGGAACCAGCGTCCACACCAAGCCCTTGGAAGGCCCAGGCGACGGAGGAGCCCCGTCAGGCAGGGGCCGAGGACGGTGACAGGTGACAGGCCGGGCGGGAAGGAGTCAGTCAGGCAGGGGCCGAGGAGGAGACGGGCTGGGTAAGGGTTAGGGTTAGAGTCAGGGCACAAGTCACAATCGCAAAGACCTGGAAGCGACCCGAGTGCCCATCGACCCACGAGTGCGTAAATAAAATGTGGCGCGTGGACACCACGGAGTGCTATTCGGCTGTGAGGAACAGCGGTGAGAGGGCACCTCTCGTGGTTCTCCTGGCCAGAGCTGGAACCCGTTCCAGTAAGCCAAGTATCCCAAGAATGGACACACGAGCACCACGTGCTCGCGCTCACCGGCAAATTGGTACGAACCGATGGACACCTAAGTGGACACAGAGGAATCACCTTCATCGGGTGGGTGTCGGGTGGGCGTGGGGAGGGGATGGGCATACACATCCATTAGGAATGGGGTGGGTGCGCACCCACTGGGGGATGGGCGCACTTGAAGCTCTGACCCGAGGGGGGAGGCGGGGAGAGGGCGATGTACCCGACCTTAACTTTGGTGCCCCCACAATACGCTGGAACCACATGAGAGGTAAATGAATAAGAACACAGGGGGGCACGGGCAACACATGTCACCTTAATACTTGGACTGCCATCATCTGCTTGAAGAGAGAGAGAAAAGAAAATGCACTAATAGAGATAAGAGACACTTTTTAAAAATAATGAATCCAGGCCGGGCGCTGTGGCTCACGCCTGTAATCCTAGCTCTTGGGAGGCCGAGGCGGGCGGATTGCTCAAGGTCAGGAGTTCAAAACCAGCCTGAGCAAGAGCGAGACCCCGTCTCTACTATAAATAGAAAGAAATTAATTGGCCAACTGATACATATATAAAAAAATTAGCCGGGCATGGTGGTGCATGCCTGTAGTCCCAGCTACCTGGGAGGCTGAGGCAGAAGGATCACTTGAGCCCAGGAGTTTGAGGTTGCTGTGAGCTAGGCTGACGCCACGGCACTCACTCTAGCCTGGGCAACAAAGCGAGACTCTGTCTCAAAAAAAAAAAAAAAATAATGAATCCGAAGAGAAAAGTAAAAGGAGGCCTGTGGAGCAGGTCTGGGTGTGACTCCGGATCCCCCAACATCAGGTGCCACCACCAAAGATTCCTACGTGTAGCCCATAGAACCCCAAAAGCAACGGGACGAGTTCTGGTCACATACTCCCTCAAAATGACATCCTGGCCTTCTTCTGCAACTCCCTCCCCTCTCAGACTCTCAAGGTTTCCTCCAGCGTGTCGGTTCCCACAAAGCAGACTTTTGGTCTGAGACCTGACAGTTGTCCAGATGCCACGCATGCTGCCCCGTGGCGGCGGCGTCGCGGCTCGGGACAAGAGGAGGCCCCACGGTGCGGGCTGGGGCGCCAGGCACCGCGGCGGGCGCTGAGGGTGGGGGTGACCCCCAGCCCGGGCCTCCGCGGCGCTCCCAGAAAGGGGACGGAACAAGAGGCCAAAAAAAAAAAAGAAGAAGCCTACGGCACCCGGTATTCCCAGGCCCGACCCTGCTTAGCTTCCGAGATCAGACGAGATCGGGCGCGTTCGGGGTGGTGTGGCCGTGGACGGCGGAGGGCGCCCCTGCCCCGCTCAAGAAGCCGAGCCTCTCTGCGCTTCCCCGCCGCCTCCTCCCGCCCCAGGCCCCGCGGGGGCCGGGCCTGTTGAGTTTGCCGGCCGGGTCCGGCGGGCTCCGAGGGACGGGGGGCGGGGGTGACGGGCGGGGCGGGGCGGGCAGGGAGGGGCGGGCCGGGGTGGGGGGCTGTCTCTCTACACACACAGACACACAGACACACAGACACCACACACGCACCCACACACACACACTCACACTCACTCACTCACTCACTCACACTCACACAAGATGCGCCTCCACGGCTGGACCCGCCAAGGTGGAGCCCTTCCAGCCCCCCTCCTCTCCTCGCCTGGCCTCCTTCGCCTCCCCGCCCCCCACCCCCAGCGCCGCCGCCGCCGCCGCCGCCGCCAAGGACTGCGCACGCGCGGGGCGCTCGCCCTTTGACCCCAGCCAGGGGCCGCCCTCCCCCACAACCCCTTTCAGCTGTGCCCCCCGCCCTGTGGGTGGGCGGCCGCCTATTCCCCCGGGTCAGGGCTGGGGCACAGCGCATGGGGGAGGGGAGCCAGTGTATGGGGCGTGTCTCTCTCTCGGGATGTGTCCCATGGGTGGGGTGGGGTGGCTTGGTCTGTGGGGCGCTGAAGAAATCAGTCCCCTCCATCTCCTACCTCTGGAAAACGCCCAAGCCCTTGGGGAACTGCCCGCACCGCTACCGTGGGGGCCGGGACCCTCCTCTGTGTCCTCCTGTGGCCCAGTCCAAGGGGCCTGGGCCTGGCCGGGGCTGCATTGGACCCCAACCACCCTGGCGTGTGGACTCGCCAAAAATCGGCGATTAGATATTGGATTCCAGCTTCATTGAGGTCATTTCACTAATGAGTGCACCGGAAAGAGTTTCCTAATCCATCTGTGAGGGTGGCAACTGAAAGAGAATTTTTTTTTTTTTTTTTTTTTTGAGACAGAGTCTCGCTTTGTTGCCTAGGCTAGAGTGAGTGCCGTGGCGTTAGCCTAGCTCACAGCAACCTCAAACTCCTGGGCTCAAGCAATCCTTCTGCCTCAGCCTCCCAAGTAGCTGGGACTACAGGCATGCGCCACCATGCCTGGCTCATTTTCCTATATATATTAGTTGGCCAATTAATTTCTTTCTATTTACAGTAGAGACCGGGTCTGGCTCTTGCTCAGGCTGGTTTTGAACTCATGACCTCGAGCAATCCGCCCGCCTCGGCCTCCCAGAGAGCTAGGATTACAGGCTTGAGCCACCGCGCCCGGCCTGAAAGAGAATTTGAAAGCTGACAGAATAGGCGAGGAAAGGCATAGGAGATTTCCACACCCAGTAAGGAAGCCTTTCCCGAAATGGAAGAAAGAAAGGAGCAAACAGAGACACCGGTAGCCCGCCCGGATCAGAGTCTGCCCCTGAGAGAAAGTACCCTGACCAGGTTCTCCCGTGGGTGGGTGGCGAGCTAGCGGCGTTCAGAAGAGCGAGGCCCGCAGTCTGTGCAGAAGACACCTGCACTCGGGTGTGTGTGGCGGCACAATTCCCAAGCAGCTCCAGATGTTAAACCAAGGAGAAGCCAGGGAGTTCCCAACGCCCCAGGTGTCCTCAGCCCACGACTGGCTGCTGTGGGAATGCGAAGCCCGGCTCCTTGTCTCAGAGCGGGACAACCAGGAGGTGTGATGTCCACCCCGGGGCTCCCAGGAGGATCAGGCTGAAGCTGGGACTTGGCCTGAAAGTGTCCCCTCGCATGGCCACCCCCTTCCCCTTCCTGCACCTCTAGTCCTGGTGCCCCTCCATCCAGGGGCCAGACCTTAAAGAGTCACCCGCAAGAGAATCCTGGTCCCAAAGGAGCCTTCTGGGGGACCCGTGCTGAGAGAGGTTGTGGGCCTGGCCCGCTGGGACTCTGCCCGACCCAGGGCTGAGAGATGCAACCTCCCAGCTCTGGGTCCCTGCAGGAAGTGTTGGCAAGCACAGGGCCAGTCCTCCAAAGGCCCAGGTGCAGGGAGCCCAGGCCAAGCATCCCGTGGAAGAAGCCACATGCCGTGCCACCCCGGGAACACGACTGCAGGTCACGGCCCCCCCCTTCCTCCTCCTCTTCCTCCTCCTCCTCCTCCTCCTCCTCCTCCTGCCCCCCTCCCCCCCGACATGGTGCAGGGATCAGAGACACCTCAGACACTTGCTACCCAAAGTGCAAAGGGCATCAGTTGCTCCTCCAAACCCCCCCCCCGCCCAGCAGACCGCGTTGTCCAGCCAGCCCCCGGGCCTCCCTGGGGTGCCCAGCACAAAAGTGCAGACACCCACCGGACCCTCAATCTCAGTTTTCGGATGTTTTTGCCACTCTAAGGACCCGCAGGCCAGCTGGGCCTTCGGGCAGGACAGAGAGCCCCGGAATCCGACGTGGAGAGCTGGGTGTACGTCCCCATGAGGAGGCGGTCCCCACCTCCGCGGCTCTCCCCTTGCGGGGCCTCAGAGAAGACACCAGGCTGGGCCCCCGCGGCACAGCGGGAGCACGTCCCCCGCAGGCCGCTTAGCGAGGGCGGCAGGCGGACGGTTGGGTTGCGCCAGACGCTGCGGCCGCCCTGCTACCGGGTTCCTGGGAGGGCGTCCTGGAACCAGCGTCCACACCAAGCCCTTGGAAGGCCCAGGCGACGGAGGAGCCCCGTCAGGCAGGGGCCGAGGACGGTGACAGGTGACAGGCCGGGCGGGAAGGAGTCAGTCAGGCAGGGGCCGAGGAGGAGACGGGCTGGGTAAGGGTTAGGGTTAGAGTCAGGGCACAAGTCACAATCGCAAAGACCTGGAAGCGACCCGAGTGCCCATCGACCCACGAGTGCGTAAATAAAATGTGGCGCGTGGACACCACGGAGTGCTATTCGGCTGTGAGGAACAGCGGTGAGAGGGCACCTCTCGTGGTTCTCCTGGCCAGAGCTGGAACCCGTTCCAGTAAGCCAAGTATCCCAAGAATGGACACACGAGCACCACGTGCTCGCGCTCACCGGCAAATTGGTACGAACCGATGGACACCTAAGTGGACACAGAGGAATCACCTTCATCGGGTGGGTGTCGGGTGGGCGTGGGGAGGGGATGGGCATACACATCCATTAGGAATGGGGTGGGTGCGCACCCACTGGGGGATGGGCGCACTTGAAGCTCTGACCCGAGGGGGGAGGCGGGGAGAGGGCGATGTACCCGACCTTAACTTTGGTGCCCCCACAATACGCTGGAACCACATGAGAGGTAAATGAATAAGAACACAGGGGGGCACGGGCAACACATGTCACCTTAATACTTGGACTGCCATCATCTGCTTGAAGAGAGAGAGAAAAGAAAATGCACTAATAGAGATAAGAGACACTTTTTAAAAATAATGAATCCAGGCCGGGCGCTGTGGCTCACGCCTGTAATCCTAGCTCTTGGGAGGCCGAGGCGGGCGGATTGCTCAAGGTCAGGAGTTCAAAACCAGCCTGAGCAAGAGCGAGACCCCGTCTCTACTATAAATAGAAAGAAATTAATTGGCCAACTGATACATATATAAAAAAATTAGCCGGGCATGGTGGTGCATGCCTGTAGTCCCAGCTACCTGGGAGGCTGAGGCAGAAGGATCACTTGAGTCCAGGAGTTTGAGGTTGCTGTGAGCTAGGCTGACGCCACGGCACTCACTCTAGCCTGGGCAACAAAGCGAGACTCTGTCTCAAAAAAAAAAAAAAAATAATGAATCCGAAGAGAAAAGTAAAAGGAGGCCTGTGGAGCAGGTCTGGGTGTGACTCCGGATCCCCCAACATCAGGTGCCACCACCAAAGATTCCTACGTGTAGCCCATAGAACCCCAAAAGCAACGGGACGAGTTCTGGTCACATACTCCCTCAAAATGACATCCTGGCCTTCTTCTGCAACTCCCTCCCCTCTCAGACTCTCAAGGTTTCCTCCAGCGTGTCGGTTCCCACAAAGCAGACTTTTGGTCTGAGACCTGACAGTTGTCCAGATGCCACGCATGCTGCCCCGTGGCGGCGGCGTCGCGGCTCGGGACAAGAGGAGGCCCCACGGTGCGGGCTGGGGCGCCAGGCACCGCGGCGGGCGCTGAGGGTGGGGGTGACCCCCAGCCCGGGCCTCCGCGGCGCTCCCAGAAAGGGGACGGAACAAGAGGCCAAAAAAAAAAAAGAAGAAGCCTACGGCACCCGGTATTCCCAGGCCCGACCCTGCTTAGCTTCCGAGATCAGACGAGATCGGGCGCGTTCGGGGTGGTGTGGCCGTGGACGGCGGAGGGCGCCCCTGCCCCGCTCAAGAAGCCGAGCCTCTCTGCGCTTCCCCGCCGCCTCCTCCCGCCCCAGGCCCCGCGGGGGCCGGGCCTGTTGAGTTTGCCGGCCGGGTCCGGCGGGCTCCGAGGGACGGGGGGTGACGGGCGGGGCGGGGCGGGCAGGGAGGGGCGGGCCGGGGTGGGGGGCTGTCTCTCTACACACACAGACACACAGACACACAGACACCACACACGCACCCACACACACACACTCACACTCACTCACTCACTCACTCACACTCACACAAGATGCGCCTCCACGGCTGGACTCGCCAAGGTGGAGCCCTTCCAGCCCCCCTCCTCTCCTCGCCTGGCCTCCTTCGCCTCCCCGCCCCCCACCCCCAGCGCCGCCGCCGCCGCCGCCGCCAAGGACTGCGCACGCGCGGGGCGCTCGCCCTTTGACCCCAGCCAGGGGCCGCCCTCCCCCACAACCCCTTTCAGCTGTGCCCCCCGCCCTGTGGGTGGGCGGCCGCCTATTCCCCCGGGTCAGGGCTGGGGCACAGCGCATGGGGGAGGGGAGCCAGTGTATGGGGCGTGTCTCTCTCTCGGGATGTGTCCCATGGGTGGGGTGGGGTGGCTTGGTCTGTGGGGCGCTGAAGAAATCAGTCCCCTCCATCTCCTACCTCTGGAAAACGCCCAAGCCCTTGGGGAACTGCCCGCACCGCTACCGTGGGGGCCGGGACCCTCCTCTGTGTCCTCCTGTGGCCCAGTCCAAGGGGCCTGGGCCTGGCCGGGGCTGCATTGGACCCCAACCACCCTGGCGTGTGGACTCGCCAAAAATCGGCGATTAGATATTGGATTCCAGCTTCATTGAGGTCATTTCACTAATGAGTGCACCGGAAAGAGTTTCCTAATCCATCTGTGAGGGTGGCAACTGAAAGAGAATTTTTTTTTTTTTTTTTTTTTGAGACAGAGTCTCGCTTTGTTGCCTAGGCTAGAGTGAGTGCCGTGGCGTTAGCCTAGCTCACAGCAACCTCAAACTCCTGGGCTCAAGCAATCCTTCTGCCTCAGCCTCCCAAGTAGCTGGGACTACAGGCATGCGCCACCATGCCTGGCTCATTTTCCTATATATATTAGTTGGCCAATTAATTTCTTTCTATTTACAGTAGAGACCGGGTCTGGCTCTTGCTCAGGCTGGTTTTGAACTCATGACCTCGAGCAATCCGCCCGCCTCGGCCTCCCAGAGAGCTAGGATTACAGGCTTGAGCCACCGCGCCCGGCCTGAAAGAGAATTTGAAAGCTGACAGAATAGGCGAGGAAAGGCATAGGTGATTTCCACACCCAGTAAGGAAGCCTTTCCCGAAATGGAAGAAAGAAAGGAGCAAACAGAGACACCGGTAGCCCGCCCGGATCAGAGTCTGCCCCTGAGAGAAAGTACCCTGACCAGGTTCTCCCGTGGGTGGGTGGCGAGCTAGCGGCGTTCAGAAGAGCGAGGCCCGCAGTCTGTGCAGAAGACACCTGCACTCGGGTGTGTGTGGCGGCACAATTCCCAAGCAGCTCCAGATGTTAAACCAAGGAGAAGCCAGGGAGTTCCCAACGCCCCAGGTGTCCTCAGCCCACGACTGGCTGCTGTGGGAATGCGAAGCCCGGCTCCTTGTCTCAGAGCGGGACAACCAGGAGGTGTGATGTCCACCCCGGGGCTCCCAGGAGGATCAGGCTGAAGCTGGGACTTGGCCTGAAAGTGTCCCCTCGCATGGCCACCCCCTTCCCCTTCCTGCACCTCTAGTCCTGGTGCCCCTCCATCCAGGGGCCAGACCTTAAAGAGTCACCCGCAAGAGAATCCTGGTCCCAAAGGAGCCTTCTGGGGGACCCGTGCTGAGAGAGGTTGTGGGCATGGCCCGCTGGGACTCTGCCCGACCCAGGGCTGAGAGATGCAACCTCCCAGCTCTGGGTCCCTGCAGGAAGTGTTGGCAAGCACAGGGCCAGTCCTCCAAAGGCCCAGGTGCAGGGAGCCCAGGCCAAGCATCCCGTGGAAGAAGCCACATGCCGTGCCACCCCGGGAACACGACTGCAGGTCACGGCCCCCCCCTTCCTCCTCCTCTTCCTCCTCCTCCTCCTCCTCCTCCTCCTCCTGCCCCCCTCCCCCCCGACATGGTGCAGGGATCAGAGACACCTCAGACACTTGCTACCCAAAGTGCAAAGGGCATCAGTTGCTCCTCCAAACCCCCCCCCCGCCCAGCAGACCGCGTTGTCCAGCCAGCCCCCGGGCCTCCCTGGGGTGCCCAGCACAAAAGTGCAGACACCCACCGGACCCTCAATCTCAGTTTTCGGATGTTTTTGCCACTCTAAGGACCCGCAGGCCAGCTGGGCCTTCGGGCAGGACAGAGAGCCCCGGAATCCGACGTGGAGAGCTGGGTGTACGTCCCCATGAGGAGGCGGTCCCCACCTCCGCGGCTCTCCCCTTGCGGGGCCTCAGAGAAGACACCAGGCTGGGCCCCCGCGGCACAGCGGGAGCACGTCCCCCGCAGGCCGCTTAGCGAGGGCGGCAGGCGGACGGTTGGGTTGCGCCAGACGCTGCGGCCGCCCTGCTACCGGGTTCCTGGGAGGGCGTCCTGGAACCAGCGTCCACACCAAGCCCTTGGAAGGCCCAGGCGACGGAGGAGCCCCGTCAGGCAGGGGCCGAGGACGGTGACAGGTGACAGGCCGGGCGGGAAGGAGTCAGTCAGGCAGGGGCCGAGGAGGAGACGGGCTGGGTAAGGGTTAGGGTTAGAGTCAGGGCACAAGTCACAATCGCAAAGACCTGGAAGCGACCCGAGTGCCCATCGACCCACGAGTGCGTAAATAAAATGTGGCGCGTGGACACCACGGAGTGCTATTCGGCTGTGAGGAACAGCGGTGAGAGGGCACCTCTCGTGGTTCTCCTGGCCAGAGCTGGAACCCGTTCCAGTAAGCCAAGTATCCCAAGAATGGACACACGAGCACCACGTGCTCGCGCTCACCAGCAAATGGGTACGAACCGATGGACACCTAAGTGGACACAGAGGAATCACCTTCATCGGGTGGGTGTCGGGTGGGCGTGGGGAGGGGATGGGCATACACATCCATTAGGAATGGGGTGGGTGCGCACCCACTGGGGGATGGGCGCACTTGAAGCTCTGACCCGAGGGGGGAGGCGGGGAGAGGGCGATGTACCCGACCTTAACTTTGGTGCCCCCACAATACGCTGGAACCACATGAGAGGTAAATGAATAAGAACACAGGGGGGCACGGGCAACACATGTCACCTTAATACTTGGACTGCCATCATCTGCTTGAAGAGAGAGAGAAAAGAAAATGCACTAATAGAGATAAGAGACACTTTTTAAAAATAATGAATCCAGGCCGGGCGCTGTGGCTCACGCCTGTAATCCTAGCTCTTGGGAGGCCGAGGCGGGCGGATTGCTCAAGGTCAGGAGTTCAAAACCAGCCTGAGCAAGAGCGAGACCCCGTCTCTACTATAAATAGAAAGAAATTAATTGGCCAACTGATACATATATAAAAAAATTAGCCGGGCATGGTGGTGCATGCCTGTAGTCCCAGCTACCTGGGAGGCTGAGGCAGAAGGATCACTTGAGCCCAGGAGTTTGAGGTTGCTGTGAGCTAGGCTGACGCCACGGCACTCACTCTAGCCTGGGCAACAAAGCGAGACTCTGTCTCAAAAAAAAAAAAAAAATAATGAATCCGAAGAGAAAAGTAAAAGGAGGCCTGTGGAGCAGGTCTGGGTGTGACTCCGGATCCCCCAACATCAGGTGCCACCACCAAAGATTCCTACGTGTAGCCCATAGAACCCCAAAAGCAACGGGACGAGTTCTGGTCACATACTCCCTCAAAATGACATCCTGGCCTTCTTCTGCAACTCCCTCCCCTCTCAGACTCTCAAGGTTTCCTCCAGCGTGTCGGTTCCCACAAAGCAGACTTTTGGTCTGAGACCTGACAGTTGTCCAGATGCCACGCATGCTGCCCCGTGGCGGCGGCGTCGCGGCTCGGGACAAGAGGAGGCCCCACGGTGCGGGCTGGGGCGCCAGGCACCGCGGCGGGCGCTGAGGGTGGGGGTGACCCCCAGCCCGGGCCTCCGCGGCGCTCCCAGAAAGGGGACGGAACAAGAGGCCAAAAAAAAAAAAGAAGAAGCCTACGGCACCCGGTATTCCCAGGCCCGACCCTGCTTAGCTTCCGAGATCAGACGAGATCGGGCGCGTTCGGGGTGGTGTGGCCGTGGACGGCGGAGGGCGCCCCTGCCCCGCTCAAGAAGCCGAGCCTCTCTGCGCTTCCCCGCCGCCTCCTCCCGCCCCAGGCCCCGCGGGGGCCGGGCCTGTTGAGTTTGCCGGCCGGGTCCGGCGGGCTCCGAGGGACGGGGGGCGGGGGTGACGGGCGGGGCGGGGCGGGCAGGGAGGGGCGGGCCGGGGTGGGGGGCTGTCTCTCTACACACACAGACACACAGACACACAGACACCACACACGCACCCACACACACACACTCACACTCACTCACTCACTCACTCACACTCACACAAGATGCGCCTCCACGGCTGGACCCGCCAAGGTGGAGCCCTTCCAGCCCCCCTCCTCTCCTCGCCTGGCCTCCTTCGCCTCCCCGCCCCCCACCCCCAGCGCCGCCGCCGCCGCCGCCGCCGCCGCCGCCGCCAAGGACTGCGCACGCGCGGGGCGCTCGCCCTTTGACCCCAGCCAGGGGCCGCCCTCCCCCACAACCCCTTTCAGCTGTGCCCCCCGCCCTGTGGGTGGGCGGCCGCCTATTCCCCCGGGTCAGGGCTGGGGCACAGCGCATGGGGGAGGGGAGCCAGTGTATGGGGCGTGTCTCTCTCTCGGGATGTGTCCCATGGGTGGGGTGGGGTGGCTTGGTCTGTGGGGCGCTGAAGAAATCAGTCCCCTCCATCTCCTACCTCTGGAAAACGCCCAAGCCCTTGGGGAACTGCCCGCACCGCTACCGTGGGGGCCGGGACCCTCCTCTGTGTCCTCCTGTGGCCCAGTCCAAGGGGCCTGGGCCTGGCCGGGGCTGCATTGGACCCCAACCACCCTGGCGTGTGGACTCGCCAAAAATCGGCGATTAGATATTGGATTCCAGCTTCATTGAGGTCATTTCACTAATGAGTGCACCGGAAAGAGTTTCCTAATCCATCTGTGAGGGTGGCAACTGAAAGAGAATTTTTTTTTTTTTTTTTTTTTGAGACAGAGTCTCGCTTTGTTGCCTAGGCTAGAGTGAGTGCCGTGGCGTTAGCCTAGCTCACAGCAACCTCAAACTCCTGGGCTCAAGCAATCCTTCTGCCTCAGCCTCCCAAGTAGCTGGGACTACAGGCATGCGCCACCATGCCTGGCTCATTTTCCTATATATATTAGTTGGCCAATTAATTTCTTTCTATTTACAGTAGAGACCGGGTCTGGCTCTTGCTCAGGCTGGTTTTGAACTCATGACCTCGAGCAATCCGCCCGCCTCGGCCTCCCAGAGAGCTAGGATTACAGGCTTGAGCCACCGCGCCCGGCCTGAAAGAGAATTTGAAAGCTGACAGAATAGGCGAGGAAAGGCATAGGAGATTTCCACACCCAGTAAGGAAGCCTTTCCCGAAATGGAAGAAAGAAAGGAGCAAACAGAGACACCGGTAGCCCGCCCGGATCAGAGTCTGCCCCTGAGAGAAAGTACCCTGACCAGGTTCTCCCGTGGGTGGGTGGCGAGCTAGCGGCGTTCAGAAGAGCGAGGCCCGCAGTCTGTGCAGAAGACACCTGCACTCGGGTGTGTGTGGCGGCACAATTCCCAAGCAGCTCCAGATGTTAAACCAAGGAGAAGCCAGGGAGTTCCCAACGCCCCAGGTGTCCTCAGCCCACGACTGGCTGCTGTGGGAATGCGAAGCCCGGCTCCTTGTCTCAGAGCGGGACAACCAGGAGGTGTGATGTCCACCCCGGGGCTCCCAGGAGGATCAGGCTGAAGCTGGGACTTGGCCTGAAAGTGTCCCCTCGCATGGCCACCCCCTTCCCCTTCCTGCACCTCTAGTCCTGGTGCCCCTCCATCCAGGGGCCAGACCTTAAAGAGTCACCCGCAAGAGAATCCTGGTCCCAAAGGAGCCTTCTGGGGGACCCGTGCTGAGAGAGGTTGTGGGCCTGGCCCGCTGGGACTCTGCCCGACCCAGGGCTGAGAGATGCAACCTCCCAGCTCTGGGTCCCTGCAGGAAGTGTTGGCAAGCACAGGGCCAGTCCTCCAAAGGCCCAGGTGCAGGGAGCCCAGGCCAAGCATCCCGTGGAAGAAGCCACATGCCGTGCCACCCCGGGAACACGACTGCAGGTCACGGCCCCCCCCTTCCTCCTCCTCTTCCTCCTCCTCCTCCTCCTCCTCCTCCTCCTGCCCCCCTCCCCCCCGACATGGTGCAGGGATCAGAGACACCTCAGACACTTGCTACCCAAAGTGCAAAGGGCATCAGTTGCTCCTCCAAACCCCCCCCCCCGCCCAGCAGACCGCGTTGTCCAGCCAGCCCCCGGGCCTCCCTGGGGTGCCCAGCACAAAAGTGCAGACACCCACCGGACCCTCAATCTCAGTTTTCGGATGTTTTTGCCACTCTAAGGACCCGCAGGCCAGCTGGGCCTTCGGGCAGGACAGAGAGCCCCGGAATCCGACGTGGAGAGCTGGGTGTACGTCCCCATGAGGAGGCGGTCCCCACCTCCGCGGCTCTCCCCTTGCGGGGCCTCAGAGAAGACACCAGGCTGGGCCCCCGCGGCACAGCGGGAGCACGTCCCCCGCAGGCCGCTTAGCGAGGGCGGCAGGCGGACGGTTGGGTTGCGCCAGACGCTGCGGCCGCCCTGCTACCGGGTTCCTGGGAGGGCGTCCTGGAACCAGCGTCCACACCAAGCCCTTGGAAGGCCCAGGCGACGGAGGAGCCCCGTCAGGCAGGGGCCGAGGACGGTGACAGGTGACAGGCCGGGCGGGAAGGAGTCAGTCAGGCAGGGGCCGAGGAGGAGACGGGCTGGGTAAGGGTTAGGGTTAGAGTCAGGGCACAAGTCACAATCGCAAAGACCTGGAAGCGACCCGAGTGCCCATCGACCCACGAGTGCGTAAATAAAATGTGGCGCGTGGACACCACGGAGTGCTATTCGGCTGTGAGGAACAGCGGTGAGAGGGCACCTCTCGTGGTTCTCCTGGCCAGAGCTGGAACCCGTTCCAGTAAGCCAAGTATCCCAAGAATGGACACACGAGCACCACGTGCTCGCGCTCACCAGCAAATGGGTACGAACCGATGGACACCTAAGTGGACACAGAGGAATCACCTTCATCGGGTGGGTGTCGGGTGGGCGTGGGGAGGGGATGGGCATACACATCCATTAGGAATGGGGTGGGTGCGCACCCACTGGGGGATGGGCGCACTTGAAGCTCTGACCCGAGGGGGGAGGCGGGGAGAGGGCGATGTACCCGACCTTAACTTTGGTGCCCCCACAATACGCTGGAACCACATGAGAGGTAAATGAATAAGAACACAGGGGGGCACGGGCAACACATGTCACCTTAATACTTGGACTGCCATCATCTGCTTGAAGAGAGAGAGAAAAGAAAATGCACTAATAGAGATAAGAGACACTTTTTAAAAATAATGAATCCAGGCCGGGCGCTGTGGCTCACGCCTGTAATCCTAGCTCTTGGGAGGCCGAGGCGGGCGGATTGCTCAAGGTCAGGAGTTCAAAACCAGCCTGAGCAAGAGCGAGACCCCGTCTCTACTATAAATAGAAAGAAATTAATTGGCCAACTGATACATATATAAAAAAATTAGCCGGGCATGGTGGTGCATGCCTGTAGTCCCAGCTACCTGGGAGGCTGAGGCAGAAGGATCACTTGAGCCGAGGAGTTTGAGGTTGCTGTGAGCTAGGCTGACGCCACGGCACTCACTCTAGCCTGGGCAACAAAGCGAGACTCTGTCTCAAAAAAAAAAAAAAATAATGAATCCGAAGAGAAAAGTAAAAGGAGGCCTGTGGAGCAGGTCTGGGTGTGACTCCGGATCCCCCAACATCAGGTGCCACCACCAAAGATTCCTACGTGTAGCCCATAGAACCCCAAAAGCAACGGGACGAGTTCTGGTCACATACTCCCTCAAAATGACATCCTGGCCTTCTTCTGCAACTCCCTCCCCTCTCAGACTCTCAAGGTTTCCTCCAGCGTGTCGGTTCCCACAAAGCAGACTTTTGGTCTGAGACCTGACAGTTGTCCAGATGCCACGCATGCTGCCGCGTGGCGGCGGTGTCGCGGCTCGGGACGAGAGGAGGCCCGACGGTGCGGGCTGGGGCGCCAGGCACCGCGGCGGGCGCTGAGGGTGGGGGTGACCCCCAGCCCGGGCCTCCGCGGCGCTCCCAGAAAGGGGACGGAACAAGAGGCCAAAAAAAAAAAAGAAGAAGCCTACGGCACCCGGTATTCCCAGGCCCGACCCTGCTTAGCTTCCGAGATCAGACGAGATCGGGCGCGTTCGGGGTGGTGTGGCCGTGGACGGCGGAGGGCGCCCCTGCCCCGCTCAAGAAGCCGAGCCTCTCTGCGCTTCCCCGCCGCCTCCTCCCGCCCCAGGCCCCGCGGGGGCCGGGCCTGTTGAGTTTGCCGGCCGGGTCCGGCGGGCTCCGAGGGACGGGGGGCGGGGGTGACGGGCGGGGCGGGGCGGGCAGGGAGGGGCGGGCCGGGGTGGGGGGCTGTCTCTCTACACACACAGACACACAGACACACAGACACCACACACGCACCCACACACACACACTCACACTCACTCACTCACTCACTCACACTCACACAAGATGCGCCTCCACGGCTGGACCCGCCAAGGTGGAGCCCTTCCAGCCCCCCTCCTCTCCTCGCCTGGCCTCCTTCGCCTCCCCGCCCCCCACCCCCAGCGCCGCCGCCGCCGCCGCCGCCGCCGCCGCCGCCGCCAAGGACTGCGCACGCGCGGGGCGCTCGCCCTTTGACCCCAGCCAGGGGCCGCCCTCCCCCACAACCCCTTTCAGCTGTGCCCCCCGCCCTGTGGGTGGGCGGCCGCCTATTCCCCCGGGTCAGGGCTGGGGCACAGCGCATGGGGGAGGGGAGCCAGTGTATGGGGCGTGTCTCTCTCTCGGGATGTGTCCCATGGGTGGGGTGGGGTGGCTTGGTCTGTGGGGCGCTGAAGAAATCAGTCCCCTCCATCTCCTACCTCTGGAAAACGCCCAAGCCCTTGGGGAACTGCCCGCACCGCTACCGTGGGGGCCGGGACCCTCCTCTGTGTCCTCCTGTGGCCCAGTCCAAGGGGCCTGGGCCTGGCCGGGGCTGCATTGGACCCCAACCACCCTGGCGTGTGGACTCGCCAAAAATCGGCGATTAGATATTGGATTCCAGCTTCATTGAGGTCATTTCACTAATGAGTGCACCGGAAAGAGTTTCCTAATCCATCTGTGAGGGTGGCAACTGAAAGAGAATTTTTTTTTTTTTTTTTTTTTGAGACAGAGTCTCGCTTTGTTGCCTAGGCTAGAGTGAGTGCCGTGGCGTTAGCCTAGCTCACAGCAACCTCAAACTCCTGGGCTCAAGCAATCCTTCTGCCTCAGCCTCCCAAGTAGCTGGGACTACAGGCATGCGCCACCATGCCTGGCTCATTTTCCTATATATATTAGTTGGCCAATTAATTTCTTTCTATTTACAGTAGAGACCGGGTCTGGCTCTTGCTCAGGCTGGTTTTGAACTCATGACCTCGAGCAATCCGCCCGCCTCGGCCTCCCAGAGAGCTAGGATTACAGGCTTGAGCCACCGCGCCCGGCCTGAAAGAGAATTTGAAAGCTGACAGAATAGGCGAGGAAAGGCATAGGAGATTTCCACACCCAGTAAGGAAGCCTTTCCCGAAATGGAAGAAAGAAAGGAGCAAACAGAGACACCGGTAGCCCGCCCGGATCAGAGTCTGCCCCTGAGAGAAAGTACCCTGACCAGGTTCTCCCGTGGGTGGGTGGCGAGCTAGCGGCGTTCAGAAGAGCGAGGCCCGCAGTCTGTGCAGAAGACACCTGCACTCGGGTGTGTGTGGCGGCACAATTCCCAAGCAGCTCCAGATGTTAAACCAAGGAGAAGCCAGGGAGTTCCCAACGCCCCAGGTGTCCTCAGCCCACGACTGGCTGCTGTGGGAATGCGAAGCCCGGCTCCTTGTCTCAGAGCGGGACAACCAGGAGGTGTGATGTCCACCCCGGGGCTCCCAGGAGGATCAGGCTGAAGCTGGGACTTGGCCTGAAAGTGTCCCCTCGCATGGCCACCCCCTTCCCCTTCCTGCACCTCTAGTCCTGGTGCCCCTCCATCCAGGGGCCAGACCTTAAAGAGTCACCCGCAAGAGAATCCTGGTCCCAAAGGAGCCTTCTGGGGGACCCGTGCTGAGAGAGGTTGTGGGCCTGGCCCGCTGGGACTCTGCCCGACCCAGGGCTGAGAGATGCAACCTCCCAGCTCTGGGTCCCTGCAGGAAGTGTTGGCAAGCACAGGGCCAGTCCTCCAAAGGCCCAGGTGCAGGGAGCCCAGGCCAAGCATCCCGTGGAAGAAGCCACATGCCGTGCCACCCCGGGAACACGACTGCAGGTCACGGCCCCCCCCTTCCTCCTCCTCTTCCTCCTCCTCCTCCTCCTCCTCCTCCTCCTGCCCCCCTCCCCCCCGACATGGTGCAGGGATCAGAGACACCTCAGACACTTGCTACCCAAAGTGCAAAGGGCATCAGTTGCTCCTCCAAACCCCCCCCCCCGCCCAGCAGACCGCGTTGTCCAGCCAGCCCCCGGGCCTCCCTGGGGTGCCCAGCACAAAAGTGCAGACACCCACCGGACCCTCAATCTCAGTTTTCGGATGTTTTTGCCACTCTAAGGACCCGCAGGCCAGCTGGGCCTTCGGGCAGGACAGAGAGCCCCGGAATCCGACGTGGAGAGCTGGGTGTACGTCCCCATGAGGAGGCGGTCCCCACCTCCGCGGCTCTCCCCTTGCGGGGCCTCAGAGAAGACACCAGGCTGGGCCCCCGCGGCACAGCGGGAGCACGTCCCCCGCAGGCCGCTTAGCGAGGGCGGCAGGCGGACGGTTGGGTTGCGCCAGACGCTGCGGCCGCCCTGCTACCGGGTTCCTGGGAGGGCGTCCTGGAACCAGCGTCCACACCAAGCCCTTGGAAGGCCCAGGCGACGGAGGAGCCCCGTCAGGCAGGGGCCGAGGACGGTGACAGGTGACAGGCCGGGCGGGAAGGAGTCAGTCAGGCAGGGGCCGAGGAGGAGACGGGCTGGGTAAGGGTTAGGGTTAGAGTCAGGGCACAAGTCACAATCGCAAAGACCTGGAAGCGACCCGAGTGCCCATCGACCCACGAGTGCGTAAATAAAATGTGGCGCGTGGACACCACGGAGTGCTATTCGGCTGTGAGGAACAGCGGTGAGAGGGCACCTCTCGTGGTTCTCCTGGCCAGAGCTGGAACCCGTTCCAGTAAGCCAAGTATCCCAAGAATGGACACACGAGCACCACGTGCTCGCGCTCACCAGCAAATGGGTACGAACCGATGGACACCTAAGTGGACACAGAGGAATCACCTTCATCGGGTGGGTGTCGGGTGGGCGTGGGGAGGGGATGGGCATACACATCCATTAGGAATGGGGTGGGTGCGCACCCACTGGGGGATGGGCGCACTTGAAGCTCTGACCCGAGGGGGGAGGCGGGGAGAGGGCGATGTACCCGACCTTAACTTTGGTGCCCCCACAATACGCTGGAACCACATGAGAGGTAAATGAATAAGAACACAGGGGGGCACGGGCAACACATGTCACCTTAATACTTGGACTGCCATCATCTGCTTGAAGAGAGAGAGAAAAGAAAATGCACTAATAGAGATAAGAGACACTTTTTAAAAATAATGAATCCAGGCCGGGCGCTGTGGCTCACGCCTGTAATCCTAGCTCTTGGGAGGCCGAGGCGGGCGGATTGCTCAAGGTCAGGAGTTCAAAACCAGCCTGAGCAAGAGCGAGACCCCGTCTCTACTATAAATAGAAAGAAATTAATTGGCCAACTGATACATATATAAAAAAATTAGCCGGGCATGGTGGTGCATGCCTGTAGTCCCAGCTACCTGGGAGGCTGAGGCAGAAGGATCACTTGAGCCGAGGAGTTTGAGGTTGCTGTGAGCTAGGCTGACGCCACGGCACTCACTCTAGCCTGGGCAACAAAGCGAGACTCTGTCTCAAAAAAAAAAAAAAATAATGAATCCGAAGAGAAAAGTAAAAGGAGGCCTGTGGAGCAGGTCTGGGTGTGACTCCGGATCCCCCAACATCAGGTGCCACCACCAAAGATTCCTACGTGTAGCCCATAGAACCCCAAAAGCAACGGGACGAGTTCTGGTCACATACTCCCTCAAAATGACATCCTGGCCTTCTTCTGCAACTCCCTCCCCTCTCAGACTCTCAAGGTTTCCTCCAGCGTGTCGGTTCCCACAAAGCAGACTTTTGGTCTGAGACCTGACAGTTGTCCAGATGCCACGCATGCTGCCGCGTGGCGGCGGTGTCGCGGCTCGGGACGAGAGGAGGCCCGACGGTGCGGGCTGGGGCGCCAGGCACCGCGGCGGGCGCTGAGGGTGGGGGTGACCCCCAGCCCGGGCCTCCGCGGCGCTCCCAGAAAGGGGACGGAACAAGAGGCCAAAAAAAAAAAAGAAGAAGCCTACGGCACCCGGTATTCCCAGGCCCGACCCTGCTTAGCTTCCGAGATCAGACGAGATCGGGCGCGTTCGGGGTGGTGTGGCCGTGGACGGCGGAGGGCGCCCCTGCCCCGCTCAAGAAGCCGAGCCTCTCTGCGCTTCCCCGCCGCCTCCTCCCGCCCCAGGCCCCGCGGGGGCCGGGCCTGTTGAGTTTGCCGGCCGGGTCCGGCGGGCTCCGAGGGACGGGGGGCGGGGGTGACGGGCGGGGCGGGGCGGGCAGGGAGGGGCGGGCCGGGGTGGGGGGCTGTCTCTCTACACACACAGACACACAGACACACAGACACCACACACGCACCCACACACACACACTCACACTCACTCACTCACTCACTCACACTCACACAAGATGCGCCTCCACGGCTGGACCCGCCAAGGTGGAGCCCTTCCAGCCCCCCTCCTCTCCTCGCCTGGCCTCCTTCGCCTCCCCGCCCCCCACCCCCAGCGCCGCCGCCGCCGCCGCCGCCGCCGCCGCCGCCGCCAAGGACTGCGCACGCGCGGGGCGCTCGCCCTTTGACCCCAGCCAGGGGCCGCCCTCCCCCACAACCCCTTTCAGCTGTGCCCCCCGCCCTGTGGGTGGGCGGCCGCCTATTCCCCCGGGTCAGGGCTGGGGCACAGCGCATGGGGGAGGGGAGCCAGTGTATGGGGCGTGTCTCTCTCTCGGGATGTGTCCCATGGGTGGGGTGGGGTGGCTTGGTCTGTGGGGCGCTGAAGAAATCAGTCCCCTCCATCTCCTACCTCTGGAAAACGCCCAAGCCCTTGGGGAACTGCCCGCACCGCTACCGTGGGGGCCGGGACCCTCCTCTGTGTCCTCCTGTGGCCCAGTCCAAGGGGCCTGGGCCTGGCCGGGGCTGCATTGGACCCCAACCACCCTGGCGTGTGGACTCGCCAAAAATCGGCGATTAGATATTGGATTCCAGCTTCATTGAGGTCATTTCACTAATGAGTGCACCGGAAAGAGTTTCCTAATCCATCTGTGAGGGTGGCAACTGAAAGAGAATTTTTTTTTTTTTTTTTTTTTGAGACAGAGTCTCGCTTTGTTGCCTAGGCTAGAGTGAGTGCCGTGGCGTTAGCCTAGCTCACAGCAACCTCAAACTCCTGGGCTCAAGCAATCCTTCTGCCTCAGCCTCCCAAGTAGCTGGGACTACAGGCATGCGCCACCATGCCTGGCTCATTTTCCTATATATATTAGTTGGCCAATTAATTTCTTTCTATTTACAGTAGAGACCGGGTCTGGCTCTTGCTCAGGCTGGTTTTGAACTCATGACCTCGAGCAATCCGCCCGCCTCGGCCTCCCAGAGAGCTAGGATTACAGGCTTGAGCCACCGCGCCCGGCCTGAAAGAGAATTTGAAAGCTGACAGAATAGGCGAGGAAAGGCATAGGAGATTTCCACACCCAGTAAGGAAGCCTTTCCCGAAATGGAAGAAAGAAAGGAGCAAACAGAGACACCGGTAGCCCGCCCGGATCAGAGTCTGCCCCTGAGAGAAAGTACCCTGACCAGGTTCTCCCGTGGGTGGGTGGCGAGCTAGCGGCGTTCAGAAGAGCGAGGCCCGCAGTCTGTGCAGAAGACACCTGCACTCGGGTGTGTGTGGCGGCACAATTCCCAAGCAGCTCCAGATGTTAAACCAAGGAGAAGCCAGGGAGTTCCCAACGCCCCAGGTGTCCTCAGCCCACGACTGGCTGCTGTGGGAATGCGAAGCCCGGCTCCTTGTCTCAGAGCGGGACAACCAGGAGGTGTGATGTCCACCCCGGGGCTCCCAGGAGGATCAGGCTGAAGCTGGGACTTGGCCTGAAAGTGTCCCCTCGCATGGCCACCCCCTTCCCCTTCCTGCACCTCTAGTCCTGGTGCCCCTCCATCCAGGGGCCAGACCTTAAAGAGTCACCCGCAAGAGAATCCTGGTCCCAAAGGAGCCTTCTGGGGGACCCGTGCTGAGAGAGGTTGTGGGCCTGGCCCGCTGGGACTCTGCCCGACCCAGGGCTGAGAGATGCAACCTCCCAGCTCTGGGTCCCTGCAGGAAGTGTTGGCAAGCACAGGGCCAGTCCTCCAAAGGCCCAGGTGCAGGGAGCCCAGGCCAAGCATCCCGTGGAAGAAGCCACATGCCGTGCCACCCCGGGAACACGACTGCAGGTCACGGCCCCCCCCTTCCTCCTCCTCTTCCTCCTCCTCCTCCTCCTCCTCCTCCTCCTGCCCCCCTCCCCCCCGACATGGTGCAGGGATCAGAGACACCTCAGACACTTGCTACCCAAAGTGCAAAGGGCATCAGTTGCTCCTCCAAACCCCCCCCCCGCCCAGCAGACCGCGTTGTCCAGCCAGCCCCCGGGCCTCCCTGGGGTGCCCAGCACAAAAGTGCAGACACCCACCGGACCCTCAATCTCAGTTTTCGGATGTTTTTGCCACTCTAAGGACCCGCAGGCCAGCTGGGCCTTCGGGCAGGACAGAGAGCCCCGGAATCCGACGTGGAGAGCTGGGTGTACGTCCCCATGAGGAGGCGGTCCCCACCTCCGCGGCTCTCCCCTTGCGGGGCCTCAGAGAAGACACCAGGCTGGGCCCCCGCGGCACAGCGGGAGCACGTCCCCCGCAGGCCGCTTAGCGAGGGCGGCAGGCGGACGGTTGGGTTGCGCCAGACGCTGCGGCCGCCCTGCTACCGGGTTCCTGGGAGGGCGTCCTGGAACCAGCGTCCACACCAAGCCCTTGGAAGGCCCAGGCGACGGAGGAGCCCCGTCAGGCAGGGGCCGAGGACGGTGACAGGTGACAGGCCGGGCGGGAAGGAGTCAGTCAGGCAGGGGCCGAGGAGGAGACGGGCTGGGTAAGGGTTAGGGTTAGAGTCAGGGCACAAGTCACAATCGCAAAGACCTGGAAGCGACCCGAGTGCCCATCGACCCACGAGTGCGTAAATAAAATGTGGCGCGTGGACACCACGGAGTGCTATTCGGCTGTGAGGAACAGCGGTGAGAGGGCACCTCTCGTGGTTCTCCTGGCCAGAGCTGGAACCCGTTCCAGTAAGCCAAGTATCCCAAGAATGGACACACGAGCACCACGTGCTCGCGCTCACCAGCAAATGGGTACGAACCGATGGACACCTAAGTGGACACAGAGGAATCACCTTCATCGGGTGGGTGTCGGGTGGGCGTGGGGAGGGGATGGGCATACACATCCATTAGGAATGGGGTGGGTGCGCACCCACTGGGGGATGGGCGCACTTGAAGCTCTGACCCGAGGGGGGAGGCGGGGAGAGGGCGATGTACCCGACCTTAACTTTGGTGCCCCCACAATACGCTGGAACCACATGAGAGGTAAATGAATAAGAACACAGGGGGGCACGGGCAACACATGTCACCTTAATACTTGGACTGCCATCATCTGCTTGAAGAGAGAGAGAAAAGAAAATGCACTAATAGAGATAAGAGACACTTTTTAAAAATAATGAATCCAGGCCGGGCGCTGTGGCTCACGCCTGTAATCCTAGCTCTTGGGAGGCCGAGGCGGGCGGATTGCTCAAGGTCAAGAGTTCAAAACCAGCCTGAGCAAGAGCGAGACCCCGTCTCTACTATAAATAGAAAGAAATTAATTGGCCAACTGATACATATATAAAAAAATTAGCCGGGCATGGTGGTGCATGCCTGTAGTCCCAGCTACCTGGGAGGCTGAGGCAGAAGGATCACTTGAGCCGAGGAGTTTGAGGTTGCTGTGAGCTAGGCTGACGCCACGGCACTCACTCTAGCCTGGGCAACAAAGCGAGACTCTGTCTCAAAAAAAAAAAAAAAAATAATGAATCCGAAGAGAAAAGTAAAAGGAGGCCTGTGGAGCAGGTCTGGGTGTGACTCCGGATCCCCCAACATCAGGTGCCACCACCAAAGATTCCTACGTGTAGCCCATAGAACCCCAAAAGCAACGGGACGAGTTCTGGTCACATACTCCCTCAAAATGACATCCTGGCCTTCTTCTGCAACTCCCTCCCCTCTCAGACTCTCAAGGTTTCCTCCAGCGTGTCGGTTCCCACAAAGCAGACTTTTGGTCTGAGACCTGACAGTTGTCCAGATGCCACGCATGCTGCCCCGTGGCGGCGGCGTCGCGGCTCGGGACAAGAGGAGGCCCCACGGTGCGGGCTGGGGCGCCAGGCACCGCGGCGGGCGCTGAGGGTGGGGGTGACCCCCAGCCCGGGCCTCCGCGGCGCTCCCAGAAAGGGGACGGAACAAGAGGCCAAAAAAAAAAAAGAAGAAGCCTATGGCACCCGGTATTCCCAGGCCCGACCCTGCTTAGCTTCCGAGATCAGACGAGATCGGGCGCGTTCGGGGTGGTGTGGCCGTGGACGGCGGAGGGCGCCCCTGCCCCGCTCAAGAAGCCGAGCCTCTCTGCGCTTCCCCGCCGCCTCCTCCCGCCCCAGGCCCCGCGGGGGCCGGGCCTGTTGAGTTTGCCGGCCGGGTCCGGCGGGCTCCGAGGGACGGGGGGTGACGGGCGGGGCGGGGCGGGCAGGGAGGGGCGGGCCAGGGTGGGGGGCTGTCTCTCTACACACACAGACACACAGACACACAGACACCACACACGCACCCACACACACACACTCACACTCACTCACTCACTCACTCACACTCACACAAGATGCGCCTCCACGGCTGGACTCGCCAAGGTGGAGCCCTTCCAGCCCCCCTCCTCTCCTCGCCTGGCCTCCTTCGCCTCCCCGCCCCCCACCACCAGCGCCGCCGCCGCCAAGGACTGCGCACGCGCGGGGCGCTCGCCCTTTGACCCCAGCCAGGGGCCGCCCTCCCCCACAACCCCTTTCAGCTGTGCCCCCCGCCCTGTGGGTGGGCGGCCGCCTATTCCCCCGGGTCAGGGCTGGGGCACAGCGCATGGGGGAGGGGAGCCAGTGTATGGGGCGTGTCTCTCTCTCGGGATGTGTCCCATGGGTGGGGTGGGGTGGCTTGGTCTGTGGGGCGCTGAAGAAATCAGTCCCCTCCATCTCCTACCTCTGGAAAACGCCCAAGCCCTTGGGGAACTGCCCGCACCGCTACCGTGGGGGCCGGGACCCTCCTCTGTGTCCTCCTGTGGCCCAGTCCAAGGGGCCTGGGCCTGGCCGGGGCTGCATTGGACCCCAACCACCCTGGCGTGTGGACTCGCCAAAAATCGGCGATTAGATATTGGATTCCAGCTTCATTGAGGTCATTTCACTAATGAGTGCACCGGAAAGAGTTTCCTAATCCATCTGTGAGGGTGGCAACTGAAAGAGAATTTTTTTTTTTTTTTTTTTTGAGACAGAGTCTCGCTTTGTTGCCTAGGCTAGAGTGAGTGCCGTGGCGTTAGCCTAGCTCACAGCAACCTCAAACTCCTGGGCTCAAGCAATCCTTCTGCCTCAGCCTCCCAAGTAGCTGGGACTACAGGCATGCGCCACCATGCCTGGCTCATTTTCCTATATATATTAGTTGGCCAATTAATTTCTTTCTATTTACAGTAGAGACCGGGTCTGGCTCTTGCTCAGGCTGGTTTTGAACTCATGACCTCGAGCAATCCGCCCGCCTCGGCCTCCCAGAGAGCTAGGATTACAGGCTTGAGCCACCGCGCCCGGCCTGAAAGAGAATTTGAAAGCTGACAGAATAGGCGAGGAAAGGCATAGGTGATTTCCACACCCAGTAAGGAAGCCTTTCCCGAAATGGAAGAAAGAAAGGAGCAAACAGAGACACCGGTAGCCCGCCCGGATCAGAGTCTGCCCCTGAGAGAAAGTACCCTGACCAGGTTCTCCCGTGGGTGGGTGGCGAGCTAGCGGCGTTCAGAAGAGCGAGGCCCGCAGTCTGTGCAGAAGACACCTGCACTCGGGTGTGTGTGGCGGCACAATTCCCAAGCAGCTCCAGATGTTAAACCAAGGAGAAGCCAGGGAGTTCCCAACGCCCCAGGTGTCCTCAGCCCACGACTGGCTGCTGTGGGAATGCGAAGCCCGGCTCCTTGTCTCAGAGCGGGACAACCAGGAGGTGTGATGTCCACCCCGGGGCTCCCAGGAGGATCAGGCTGAAGCTGGGACTTGGCCTGAAAGTGTCCCCTCGCATGGCCACCCCCTTCCCCTTCCTGCACCTCTAGTCCTGGTGCCCCTCCATCCAGGGGCCAGACCTTAAAGAGTCACCCGCAAGAGAATCCTGGTCCCAAAGGAGCCTTCTGGGGGACCCGTGCTGAGAGAGGTTGTGGGCATGGCCCGCTGGGACTCTGCCCGACCCAGGGCTGAGAGATGCAACCTCCCAGCTCTGGGTCCCTGCAGGAAGTGTTGGCAAGCACAGGGCCAGTCCTCCAAAGGCCCAGGTGCAGGGAGCCCAGGCCAAGCATCCCGTGGAAGAAGCCACATGCCGTGCCACCCCGGGAACACGACTGCAGGTCACGGCCCCCCCCTTCCTCCTCCTCTTCCTCCTCCTCCTCCTCCTCCTCCTCCTCCTGCCCCCCTCCCCCCCGACATGGTGCAGGGATCAGAGACACCTCAGACACTTGCTACCCAAAGTGCAAAGGGCATCAGTTGCTCCTCCAAACCCCCCCCCCGCCCAGCAGACCGCGTTGTCCAGCCAGCCCCCGGGCCTCCCTGGGGTGCCCAGCACAAAAGTGCAGACACCCACCGGACCCTCAATCTCAGTTTTCGGATGTTTTTGCCACTCTAAGGACCCGCAGGCCAGCTGGGCCTTCGGGCAGGACAGAGAGCCCCGGAATCCGACGTGGAGAGCTGGGTGTACGTCCCCATGAGGAGGCGGTCCCCACCTCCGCGGCTCTCCCCTTGCGGGGCCTCAGAGAAGACACCAGGCTGGGCCCCCGCGGCACAGCGGGAGCACGTCCCCCGCAGGCCGCTTAGCGAGGGCGGCAGGCGGACGGTTGGGTTGCGCCAGACGCTGCGGCCGCCCTGCTACCGGGTTCCTGGGAGGGCGTCCTGGAACCAGCGTCCACACCAAGCCCTTGGAAGGCCCAGGCGACGGAGGAGCCCCGTCAGGCAGGGGCCGAGGACGGTGACAGGTGACAGGCCGGGCGGGAAGGAGTCAGTCAGGCAGGGGCCGAGGAGGAGACGGGCTGGGTAAGGGTTAGGGTTAGAGTCAGGGCACAAGTCACAATCGCAAAGACCTGGAAGCGACCCGAGTGCCCATCGACCCACGAGTGCGTAAATAAAATGTGGCGCGTGGACACCACGGAGTGCTATTCGGCTGTGAGGAACAGCGGTGAGAGGGCACCTCTCGTGGTTCTCCTGGCCAGAGCTGGAACCCGTTCCAGTAAGCCAAGTATCCCAAGAATGGACACACGAGCACCACGTGCTCGCGCTCACCAGCAAATGGGTACGAACCGATGGACACCTAAGTGGACACAGAGGAATCACCTTCATCGGGTGGGTGTCGGGTGGGCGTGGGGAGGGGATGGGCATACACATCCATTAGGAATGGGGTGGGTGCGCACCCACTGGGGGATGGGCGCACTTGAAGCTCTGACCCGAGGGGGGAGGCGGGGAGAGGGCGATGTACCCGACCTTAACTTTGGTGCCCCCACAATACGCTGGAACCACATGAGAGGTAAATGAATAAGAACACAGGGGGGCACGGGCAACACATGTCACCTTAATACTTGGACTGCCATCATCTGCTTGAAGAGAGAGAGAAAAGAAAATGCACTAATAGAGATAAGAGACACTTTTTAAAAATAATGAATCCAGGCCGGGCGCTGTGGCTCACGCCTGTAATCCTAGCTCTTGGGAGGCCGAGGCGGGCGGATTGCTCAAGGTCAGGAGTTCAAAACCAGCCTGAGCAAGAGCGAGACCCCGTCTCTACTATAAATAGAAAGAAATTAATTGGCCAACTGATACATATATAAAAAAATTAGCCGGGCATGGTGGTGCATGCCTGTAGTCCCAGCTACCTGGGAGGCTGAGGCAGAAGGATCACTTGAGCCCAGGAGTTTGAGGTTGCTGTGAGCTAGGCTGACGCCACGGCACTCACTCTAGCCTGGGCAACAAAGCGAGACTCTGTCTCAAAAAAAAAAAAAAAATAATGAATCCGAAGAGAAAAGTAAAAGGAGGCCTGTGGAGCAGGTCTGGGTGTGACTCCGGATCCCCCAACATCAGGTGCCACCACCAAAGATTCCTACGTGTAGCCCATAGAACCCCAAAAGCAACGGGACGAGTTCTGGTCACATACTCCCTCAAAATGACATCCTGGCCTTCTTCTGCAACTCCCTCCCCTCTCAGACTCTCAAGGTTTCCTCCAGCGTGTCGGTTCCCACAAAGCAGACTTTTGGTCTGAGACCTGACAGTTGTCCAGATGCCACGCATGCTGCCCCGTGGCGGCGGCGTCGCGGCTCGGGACAAGAGGAGGCCCCACGGTGCGGGCTGGGGCGCCAGGCACCGCGGCGGGCGCTGAGGGTGGGGGTGACCCCCAGCCCGGGCCTCCGCGGCGCTCCCAGAAAGGGGACGGAACAAGAGGCCAAAAAAAAAAAAGAAGAAGCCTACGGCACCCGGTATTCCCAGGCCCGACCCTGCTTAGCTTCCGAGATCAGACGAGATCGGGCGCGTTCGGGGTGGTGTGGCCGTGGACGGCGGAGGGCGCCCCTGCCCCGCTCAAGAAGCCGAGCCTCTCTGCGCTTCCCCGCCGCCTCCTCCCGCCCCAGGCCCCGCGGGGGCCGGGCCTGTTGAGTTTGCCGGCCGGGTCCGGCGGGCTCCGAGGGACGGGGGGCGGGGGTGACGGGCGGGGCGGGGCGGGCAGGGAGGGGCGGGCCGGGGTGGGGGGCTGTCTCTCTACACACACAGACACACAGACACACAGACACCACACACGCACCCACACACACACACTCACACTCACTCACTCACTCACTCACACTCACACAAGATGCGCCTCCACGGCTGGACCCGCCAAGGTGGAGCCCTTCCAGCCCCCCTCCTCTCCTCGCCTGGCCTCCTTCGCCTCCCCGCCCCCCACCCCCAGCGCCGCCGCCGCCGCCGCCGCCGCCGCCGCCGCCAAGGACTGCGCACGCGCGGGGCGCTCGCCCTTTGACCCCAGCCAGGGGCCGCCCTCCCCCACAACCCCTTTCAGCTGTGCCCCCCGCCCTGTGGGTGGGCGGCCGCCTATTCCCCCGGGTCAGGGCTGGGGCACAGCGCATGGGGGAGGGGAGCCAGTGTATGGGGCGTGTCTCTCTCTCGGGATGTGTCCCATGGGTGGGGTGGGGTGGCTTGGTCTGTGGGGCGCTGAAGAAATCAGTCCCCTCCATCTCCTACCTCTGGAAAACGCCCAAGCCCTTGGGGAACTGCCCGCACCGCTACCGTGGGGGCCGGGACCCTCCTCTGTGTCCTCCTGTGGCCCAGTCCAAGGGGCCTGGGCCTGGCCGGGGCTGCATTGGACCCCAACCACCCTGGCGTGTGGACTCGCCAAAAATCGGCGATTAGATATTGGATTCCAGCTTCATTGAGGTCATTTCACTAATGAGTGCACCGGAAAGAGTTTCCTAATCCATCTGTGAGGGTGGCAACTGAAAGAGAATTTTTTTTTTTTTTTTTTTTTGAGACAGAGTCTCGCTTTGTTGCCTAGGCTAGAGTGAGTGCCGTGGCGTTAGCCTAGCTCACAGCAACCTCAAACTCCTGGGCTCAAGCAATCCTTCTGCCTCAGCCTCCCAAGTAGCTGGGACTACAGGCATGCGCCACCATGCCTGGCTCATTTTCCTATATATATTAGTTGGCCAATTAATTTCTTTCTATTTACAGTAGAGACCGGGTCTGGCTCTTGCTCAGGCTGGTTTTGAACTCATGACCTCGAGCAATCCGCCCGCCTCGGCCTCCCAGAGAGCTAGGATTACAGGCTTGAGCCACCGCGCCCGGCCTGAAAGAGAATTTGAAAGCTGACAGAATAGGCGAGGAAAGGCATAGGAGATTTCCACACCCAGTAAGGAAGCCTTTCCCGAAATGGAAGAAAGAAAGGAGCAAACAGAGACACCGGTAGCCCGCCCGGATCAGAGTCTGCCCCTGAGAGAAAGTACCCTGACCAGGTTCTCCCGTGGGTGGGTGGCGAGCTAGCGGCGTTCAGAAGAGCGAGGCCCGCAGTCTGTGCAGAAGACACCTGCACTCGGGTGTGTGTGGCGGCACAATTCCCAAGCAGCTCCAGATGTTAAACCAAGGAGAAGCCAGGGAGTTCCCAACGCCCCAGGTGTCCTCAGCCCACGACTGGCTGCTGTGGGAATGCGAAGCCCGGCTCCTTGTCTCAGAGCGGGACAACCAGGAGGTGTGATGTCCACCCCGGGGCTCCCAGGAGGATCAGGCTGAAGCTGGGACTTGGCCTGAAAGTGTCCCCTCGCATGGCCACCCCCTTCCCCTTCCTGCACCTCTAGTCCTGGTGCCCCTCCATCCAGGGGCCAGACCTTAAAGAGTCACCCGCAAGAGAATCCTGGTCCCAAAGGAGCCTTCTGGGGGACCCGTGCTGAGAGAGGTTGTGGGCCTGGCCCGCTGGGACTCTGCCCGACCCAGGGCTGAGAGATGCAACCTCCCAGCTCTGGGTCCCTGCAGGAAGTGTTGGCAAGCACAGGGCCAGTCCTCCAAAGGCCCAGGTGCAGGGAGCCCAGGCCAAGCATCCCGTGGAAGAAGCCACATGCCGTGCCACCCCGGGAACACGACTGCAGGTCACGGCCCCCCCCTTCCTCCTCCTCTTCCTCCTCCTCCTCCTCCTCCTCCTGCCCCCCTCCCCCCCGACATGGTGCAGGGATCAGAGACACCTCAGACACTTGCTACCCAAAGTGCAAAGGGCATCAGTTGCTCCTCCAAACCCCCCCCCCCGCCCAGCAGACCGCGTTGTCCAGCCAGCCCCCGGGCCTCCCTGGGGTGCCCAGCACAAAAGTGCAGACACCCACCGGACCCTCAATCTCAGTTTTCGGATGTTTTTGCCACTCTAAGGACCCGCAGGCCAGCTGGGCCTTCGGGCAGGACAGAGAGCCCCGGAATCCGACGTGGAGAGCTGGGTGTACGTCCCCATGAGGAGGCGGTCCCCACCTCCGCGGCTCTCCCCTTGCGGGGCCTCAGAGAAGACACCAGGCTGGGCCCCCGCGGCACAGCGGGAGCACGTCCCCCGCAGGCCGCTTAGCGAGGGCGGCAGGCGGACGGTTGGGTTGCGCCAGACGCTGCGGCCGCCCTGCTACCGGGTTCCTGGGAGGGCGTCCTGGAACCAGCGTCCACACCAAGCCCTTGGAAGGCCCAGGCGACGGAGGAGCCCCGTCAGGCAGGGGCCGAGGACGGTGACAGGTGACAGGCCGGGCGGGAAGGAGTCAGTCAGGCAGGGGCCGAGGAGGAGACGGGCTGGGTAAGGGTTAGGGTTAGAGTCAGGGCACAAGTCACAATCGCAAAGACCTGGAAGCGACCCGAGTGCCCATCGACCCACGAGTGCGTAAATAAAATGTGGCGCGTGGACACCACGGAGTGCTATTCGGCTGTGAGGAACAGCGGTGAGAGGGCACCTCTCGTGGTTCTCCTGGCCAGAGCTGGAACCCGTTCCAGTAAGCCAAGTATCCCAAGAATGGACACACGAGCACCACGTGCTCGCGCTCACCAGCAAATGGGTACGAACCGATGGACACCTAAGTGGACACAGAGGAATCACCTTCATCGGGTGGGTGTCGGGTGGGCGTGGGGAGGGGATGGGCATACACATCCATTAGGAATGGGGTGGGTGCGCACCCACTGGGGGATGGGCGCACTTGAAGCTCTGACCCGAGGGGGGAGGCGGGGAGAGGGCGATGTACCCGACCTTAACTTTGGTGCCCCCACAATACGCTGGAACCACATGAGAGGTAAATGAATAAGAACACAGGGGGGCACGGGCAACACATGTCACCTTAATACTTGGACTGCCATCATCTGCTTGAAGAGAGAGAGAAAAGAAAATGCACTAATAGAGATAAGAGACACTTTTTAAAAATAATGAATCCAGGCCGGGCGCTGTGGCTCACGCCTGTAATCCTAGCTCTTGGGAGGCCGAGGCGGGCGGATTGCTCAAGGTCAGGAGTTCAAAACCAGCCTGAGCAAGAGCGAGACCCCGTCTCTACTATAAATAGAAAGAAATTAATTGGCCAACTGATACATATATAAAAAAATTAGCCGGGCATGGTGGTGCATGCCTGTAGTCCCAGCTACCTGGGAGGCTGAGGCAGAAGGATCACTTGAGCCCAGGAGTTTGAGGTTGCTGTGAGCTAGGCTGACGCCACGGCACTCACTCTAGCCTGGGCAACAAAGCGAGACTCTGTCTCAAAAAAAAAAAAAAATAATGAATCCGAAGAGAAAAGTAAAAGGAGGCCTGTGGAGCAGGTCTGGGTGTGACTCCGGATCCCCCAACATCAGGTGCCACCACCAAAGATTCCTACGTGTAGCCCATAGAACCCCAAAAGCAACGGGACGAGTTCTGGTCACATACTCCCTCAAAATGACATCCTGGCCTTCTTCTGCAACTCCCTCCCCTCTCAGACTCTCAAGGTTTCCTCCAGCGTGTCGGTTCCCACAAAGCAGACTTTTGGTCTGAGACCTGACAGTTGTCCAGATGCCACGCATGCTGCCCCGTGGCGGCGGCGTCGCGGCTCGGGACAAGAGGAGGCCCCACGGTGCGGGCTGGGGCGCCAGGCACCGCGGCGGGCGCTGAGGGTGGGGGTGACCCCCAGCCCGGGCCTCCGCGGCGCTCCCAGAAAGGGGACGGAACAAGAGGCCAAAAAAAAAAAAGAAGAAGCCTACGGCACCCGGTATTCCCAGGCCCGACCCTGCTTAGCTTCCGAGATCAGACGAGATCGGGCGCGTTCGGGGTGGTGTGGCCGTGGACGGCGGAGGGCGCCCCTGCCCCGCTCAAGAAGCCGAGCCTCTCTGCGCTTCCCCGCCGCCTCCTCCCGCCCCAGGCCCCGCGGGGGCCGGGCCTGTTGAGTTTGCCGGCCGGGTCCGGCGGGCTCCGAGGGACGGGGGGCGGGGGTGACGGGCGGGGCGGGGCGGGCAGGGAGGGGCGGGCCGGGGTGGGGGGCTGTCTCTCTACACACACAGACACACAGACACACAGACACCACACACGCACCCACACACACACACTCACACTCACTCACTCACTCACTCACACTCACACAAGATGCGCCTCCACGGCTGGACCCGCCAAGGTGGAGCCCTTCCAGCCCCCCTCCTCTCCTCGCCTGGCCTCCTTCGCCTCCCCGCCCCCCACCCCCAGCGCCGCCGCCGCCGCCGCCGCCGCCGCCGCCGCCAAGGACTGCGCACGCGCGGGGCGCTCGCCCTTTGACCCCAGCCAGGGGCCGCCCTCCCCCACAACCCCTTTCAGCTGTGCCCCCCGCCCTGTGGGTGGGCGGCCGCCTATTCCCCCGGGTCAGGGCTGGGGCACAGCGCATGGGGGAGGGGAGCCAGTGTATGGGGCGTGTCTCTCTCTCGGGATGTGTCCCATGGGTGGGGTGGGGTGGCTTGGTCTGTGGGGCGCTGAAGAAATCAGTCCCCTCCATCTCCTACCTCTGGAAAACGCCCAAGCCCTTGGGGAACTGCCCGCACCGCTACCGTGGGGGCCGGGACCCTCCTCTGTGTCCTCCTGTGGCCCAGTCCAAGGGGCCTGGGCCTGGCCGGGGCTGCATTGGACCCCAACCACCCTGGCGTGTGGACTCGCCAAAAATCGGCGATTAGATATTGGATTCCAGCTTCATTGAGGTCATTTCACTAATGAGTGCACCGGAAAGAGTTTCCTAATCCATCTGTGAGGGTGGCAACTGAAAGAGAATTTTTTTTTTTTTTTTTTTTTGAGACAGAGTCTCGCTTTGTTGCCTAGGCTAGAGTGAGTGCCGTGGCGTTAGCCTAGCTCACAGCAACCTCAAACTCCTGGGCTCAAGCAATCCTTCTGCCTCAGCCTCCCAAGTAGCTGGGACTACAGGCATGCGCCACCATGCCTGGCTCATTTTCCTATATATATTAGTTGGCCAATTAATTTCTTTCTATTTACAGTAGAGACCGGGTCTGGCTCTTGCTCAGGCTGGTTTTGAACTCATGACCTCGAGCAATCCGCCCGCCTCGGCCTCCCAGAGAGCTAGGATTACAGGCTTGAGCCACCGCGCCCGGCCTGAAAGAGAATTTGAAAGCTGACAGAATAGGCGAGGAAAGGCATAGGAGATTTCCACACCCAGTAAGGAAGCCTTTCCCGAAATGGAAGAAAGAAAGGAGCAAACAGAGACACCGGTAGCCCGCCCGGATCAGAGTCTGCCCCTGAGAGAAAGTACCCTGACCAGGTTCTCCCGTGGGTGGGTGGCGAGCTAGCGGCGTTCAGAAGAGCGAGGCCCGCAGTCTGTGCAGAAGACACCTGCACTCGGGTGTGTGTGGCGGCACAATTCCCAAGCAGCTCCAGATGTTAAACCAAGGAGAAGCCAGGGAGTTCCCAACGCCCCAGGTGTCCTCAGCCCACGACTGGCTGCTGTGGGAATGCGAAGCCCGGCTCCTTGTCTCAGAGCGGGACAACCAGGAGGTGTGATGTCCACCCCGGGGCTCCCAGGAGGATCAGGCTGAAGCTGGGACTTGGCCTGAAAGTGTCCCCTCGCATGGCCACCCCCTTCCCCTTCCTGCACCTCTAGTCCTGGTGCCCCTCCATCCAGGGGCCAGACCTTAAAGAGTCACCCGCAAGAGAATCCTGGTCCCAAAGGAGCCTTCTGGGGGACCCGTGCTGAGAGAGGTTGTGGGCCTGGCCCGCTGGGACTCTGCCCGACCCAGGGCTGAGAGATGCAACCTCCCAGCTCTGGGTCCCTGCAGGAAGTGTTGGCAAGCACAGGGCCAGTCCTCCAAAGGCCCAGGTGCAGGGAGCCCAGGCCAAGCATCCCGTGGAAGAAGCCACATGCCGTGCCACCCCGGGAACACGACTGCAGGTCACGGCCCCCCCCTTCCTCCTCCTCTTCCTCCTCCTCCTCCTCCTCCTCCTCCTCCTGCCCCCCTCCCCCCCGACATGGTGCAGGGATCAGAGACACCTCAGACACTTGCTACCCAAAGTGCAAAGGGCATCAGTTGCTCCTCCAAACCCCCCCCCCGCCCAGCAGACCGCGTTGTCCAGCCAGCCCCCGGGCCTCCCTGGGGTGCCCAGCACAAAAGTGCAGACACCCACCGGACCCTCAATCTCAGTTTTCGGATGTTTTTGCCACTCTAAGGACCCGCAGGCCAGCTGGGCCTTCGGGCAGGACAGAGAGCCCCGGAATCCGACGTGGAGAGCTGGGTGTACGTCCCCATGAGGAGGCGGTCCCCACCTCCGCGGCTCTCCCCTTGCGGGGCCTCAGAGAAGACACCAGGCTGGGCCCCCGCGGCACAGCGGGAGCACGTCCCCCGCAGGCCGCTTAGCGAGGGCGGCAGGCGGACGGTTGGGTTGCGCCAGACGCTGCGGCCGCCCTGCTACCGGGTTCCTGGGAGGGCGTCCTGGAACCAGCGTCCACACCAAGCCCTTGGAAGGCCCAGGCGACGGAGGAGCCCCGTCAGGCAGGGGCCGAGGACGGTGACAGGTGACAGGCCGGGCGGGAAGGAGTCAGTCAGGCAGGGGCCGAGGAGGAGACGGGCTGGGTAAGGGTTAGGGTTAGAGTCAGGGCACAAGTCACAATCGCAAAGACCTGGAAGCGACCCGAGTGCCCATCGACCCACGAGTGCGTAAATAAAATGTGGCGCGTGGACACCACGGAGTGCTATTCGGCTGTGAGGAACAGCGGTGAGAGGGCACCTCTCGTGGTTCTCCTGGCCAGAGCTGGAACCCGTTCCAGTAAGCCAAGTATCCCAAGAATGGACACACGAGCACCACGTGCTCGCGCTCACCAGCAAATGGGTACGAACCGATGGACACCTAAGTGGACACAGAGGAATCACCTTCATCGGGTGGGTGTCGGGTGGGCGTGGGGAGGGGATGGGCATACACATCCATTAGGAATGGGGTGGGTGCGCACCCACTGGGGGATGGGCGCACTTGAAGCTCTGACCCGAGGGGGGAGGCGGGGAGAGGGCGATGTACCCGACCTTAACTTTGGTGCCCCCACAATACGCTGGAACCACATGAGAGGTAAATGAATAAGAACACAGGGGGGCACGGGCAACACATGTCACCTTAATACTTGGACTGCCATCATCTGCTTGAAGAGAGAGAGAAAAGAAAATGCACTAATAGAGATAAGAGACACTTTTTAAAAATAATGAATCCAGGCCGGGCGCTGTGGCTCACGCCTGTAATCCTAGCTCTTGGGAGGCCGAGGCGGGCGGATTGCTCAAGGTCAAGAGTTCAAAACCAGCCTGAGCAAGAGCGAGACCCCGTCTCTACTATAAATAGAAAGAAATTAATTGGCCAACTGATACATATATAAAAAAATTAGCCGGGCATGGTGGTGCATGCCTGTAGTCCCAGCTACCTGGGAGGCTGAGGCAGAAGGATCACTTGAGCCGAGGAGTTTGAGGTTGCTGTGAGCTAGGCTGACGCCACGGCACTCACTCTAGCCTGGGCAACAAAGCGAGACTCTGTCTCAAAAAAAAAAAAAAAAAATAATGAATCCGAAGAGAAAAGTAAAAGGAGGCCTGTGGAGCAGGTCTGGGTGTGACTCCGGATCCCCCAACATCAGGTGCCACCACCAAAGATTCCTACGTGTAGCCCATAGAACCCCAAAAGCAACGGGACGAGTTCTGGTCACATACTCCCTCAAAATGACATCCTGGCCTTCTTCTGCAACTCCCTCCCCTCTCAGACTCTCAAGGTTTCCTCCAGCGTGTCGGTTCCCACAAAGCAGACTTTTGGTCTGAGACCTGACAGTTGTCCAGATGCCACGCATGCTGCCCCGTGGCGGCGGCGTCGCGGCTCGGGACAAGAGGAGGCCCCACGGTGCGGGCTGGGGCGCCAGGCACCGCGGCGGGCGCTGAGGGTGGGGGTGACCCCCAGCCCGGGCCTCCGCGGCGCTCCCAGAAAGGGGACGGAACAAGAGGCCAAAAAAAAAAAAGAAGAAGCCTATGGCACCTGGTATTCCCAGGCCCGACCCTGCTTAGCTTCCGAGATCAGACGAGATCGGGCGCGTTCGGGGTGGTGTGGCCGTGGACGGCGGAGGGCGCCCCTGCCCCGCTCAAGAAGCCGAGCCTCTCTGCGCTTCCCCGCCGCCTCCTCCCGCCCCAGGCCCCGCGGGGGCCGGGCCTGTTGAGTTTGCCGGCCGGGTCCGGCGGGCTCCGAGGGACGGGGGGTGACGGGCGGGGCGGGGCGGGCAGGGAGGGGCGGGCCAGGGTGGGGGGCTGTCTCTCTACACACACAGACACACAGACACACAGACACCACACACGCACCCACACACACACACTCACACTCACTCACTCACTCACTCACACTCACACAAGATGCGCCTCCACGGCTGGACTCGCCAAGGTGGAGCCCTTCCAGCCCCCCTCCTCTCCTCGCCTGGCCTCCTTCGCCTCCCCGCCCCCCACCACCAGCGCCGCCGCCGCCAAGGACTGCGCACGCGCGGGGCGCTCGCCCTTTGACCCCAGCCAGGGGCCGCCCTCCCCCACAACCCCTTTCAGCTGTGCCCCCCGCCCTGTGGGTGGGCGGCCGCCTATTCCCCCGGGTCAGGGCTGGGGCACAGCGCATGGGGGAGGGGAGCCAGTGTATGGGGCGTGTCTCTCTCTCGGGATGTGTCCCATGGGTGGGGTGGGGTGGCTTGGTCTGTGGGGCGCTGAAGAAATCAGTCCCCTCCATCTCCTACCTCTGGAAAACGCCCAAGCCCTTGGGGAACTGCCCGCACCGCTACCGTGGGGGCCGGGACCCTCCTCTGTGTCCTCCTGTGGCCCAGTCCAAGGGGCCTGGGCCTGGCCGGGGCTGCATTGGACCCCAACCACCCTGGCGTGTGGACTCGCCAAAAATCGGCGATTAGATATTGGATTCCAGCTTCATTGAGGTCATTTCACTAATGAGTGCACCGGAAAGAGTTTCCTAATCCATCTGTGAGGGTGGCAACTGAAAGAGAATTTTTTTTTTTTTTTTTTTTTTTGAGACAGAGTCTCGCTTTGTTGCCTAGGCTAGAGTGAGTGCCGTGGCGTTAGCCTAGCTCACAGCAACCTCAAACTCCTGGGCTCAAGCAATCCTTCTGCCTCAGCCTCCCAAGTAGCTGGGACTACAGGCATGCGCCACCATGCCTGGCTCATTTTCCTATATATATTAGTTGGCCAATTAATTTCTTTCTATTTACAGTAGAGACCGGGTCTGGCTCTTGCTCAGGCTGGTTTTGAACTCATGACCTCGAGCAATCCGCCCGCCTCGGCCTCCCAGAGAGCTAGGATTACAGGCTTGAGCCACCGCGCCCGGCCTGAAAGAGAATTTGAAAGCTGACAGAATAGGCGAGGAAAGGCATAGGTGATTTCCACACCCAGTAAGGAAGCCTTTCCCGAAATGGAAGAAAGAAAGGAGCAAACAGAGACACCGGTAGCCCGCCCGGATAAGAGTCTGCCCCTGAGAGAAAGTACCCTGACCAGGTTCTCCCGTGGGTGGGTGGCGAGCTAGCGGCGTTCAGAAGAGCGAGGCCCGCAGTCTGTGCAGAAGACACCTGCACTCGGGTGTGTGTGGCGGCACAATTCCCAAGCAGCTCCAGATGTTAAACCAAGGAGAAGCCAGGGAGTTCCCAACGCCCCAGGTGTCCTCAGCCCACGACTGGCTGCTGTGGGAATGCGAAGCCCGGCTCCTTGTCTCAGAGCGGGACAACCAGGAGGTGTGATGTCCACCCCGGGGCTCCCAGGAGGATCAGGCTGAAGCTGGGACTTGGCCTGAAAGTGTCCCCTCGCATGGCCACCCCCTTCCCCTTCCTGCACCTCTAGTCCTGGTGCCCCTCCATCCAGGGGCCAGACCTTAAAGAGTCACCCGCAAGAGAATCCTGGTCCCAAAGGAGCCTTCTGGGGGACCCGTGCTGAGAGAGGTTGTGGGCCTGGCCCGCTGGGACTCTGCCCGACCCAGGGCTGAGAGATGCAACCTCCCAGCTCTGGGTCCCTGCAGGAAGTGTTGGCAAGCACAGGGCCAGTCCTCCAAAGGCCCAGGTGCAGGGAGCCCAGGCCAAGCATCCCGTGGAAGAAGCCACATGCCGTGCCACCCCGGGAACACGACTGCAGGTCACGGCCCCCCCCTTCCTCCTCCTCTTCCTCCTCCTCCTCCTCCTCCTCCTCCTCCTGCCCCCCTCCCCCCCGACATGGTGCAGGGATCAGAGACACCTCAGACACTTGCTACCCAAAGTGCAAAGGGCATCAGTTGCTCCTCCAAACCCCCCCCCCGCCCAGCAGACCGCGTTGTCCAGCCAGCCCCCGGGCCTCCCTGGGGTGCCCAGCACAAAAGTGCAGACACCCACCGGACCCTCAATCTCAGTTTTCGGATGTTTTTGCCACTCTAAGGACCCGCAGGCCAGCTGGGCCTTCGGGCAGGACAGAGAGCCCCGGAATCCGACGTGGAGAGCTGGGTGTACGTCCCCATGAGGAGGCGGTCCCCACCTCCGCGGCTCTCCCCTTGCGGGGCCTCAGAGAAGACACCAGGCTGGGCCCCCGCGGCACAGCGGGAGCACGTCCCCCGCAGGCCGCTTAGCGAGGGCGGCAGGCGGACGGTTGGGTTGCGCCAGACGCTGCGGCCGCCCTGCTACCGGGTTCCTGGGAGGGCGTCCTGGAACCAGCGTCCACACCAAGCCCTTGGAAGGCCCAGGCGACGGAGGAGCCCCGTCAGGCAGGGGCCGAGGACGGTGACAGGTGACAGGCCGGGCGGGAAGGAGTCAGTCAGGCAGGGGCCGAGGAGGAGACGGGCTGGGTAAGGGTTAGGGTTAGAGTCAGGGCACAAGTCACAATCGCAAAGACCTGGAAGCGACCCGAGTGCCCATCGACCCACGAGTGCGTAAATAAAATGTGGCGCGTGGACACCACGGAGTGCTATTCGGCTGTGAGGAACAGCGGTGAGAGGGCACCTCTCGTGGTTCTCCTGGCCAGAGCTGGAACCCGTTCCAGTAAGCCAAGTATCCCAAGAATGGACACACGAGCACCACGTGCTCGCGCTCACCAGCAAATTGGTACGAACCGATGGACACCTAAGTGGACACAGAGGAATCACCTTCATCGGGTGGGTGTCGGGTGGGCGTGGGGAGGGGATGGGCATACACATCCATTAGGAATGGGGTGGGTGCGCACCCACTGGGGGATGGGCGCACTTGAAGCTCTGACCCGAGGGGGGAGGCGGGGAGAGGGCGATGTACCCGACCTTAACTTTGGTGCCCCCACAATACGCTGGAACCACATGAGAGGTAAATGAATAAGAACACAGGGGGGCACGGGCAACACATGTCACCTTAATACTTGGACTGCCATCATCTGCTTGAAGAGAGAGAGAAAAGAAAATGCACTAATAGAGATAAGAGACACTTTTTAAAAATAATGAATCCAGGCCGGGCGCTGTGGCTCACGCCTGTAATCCTAGCTCTTGGGAGGCCGAGGCGGGCGGATTGCTCAAGGTCAGGAGTTCAAAACCAGCCTGAGCAAGAGCGAGACCCCGTCTCTACTATAAATAGAAAGAAATTAATTGGCCAACTGATACATATATAAAAAAATTAGCCGGGCATGGTGGTGCATGCCTGTAGTCCCAGCTACCTGGGAGGCTGAGGCAGAAGGATCACTTGAGCCGAGGAGTTTGAGGTTGCTGTGAGCTAGGCTGACGCCACGGCACTCACTCTAGCCTGGGCAACAAAGCGAGACTCTGTCTCAAAAAAAAAAAAAAAATAATGAATCCGAAGAGAAAAGTAAAAGGAGGCCTGTGGAGCAGGTCTGGGTGTGACTCCGGATCCCCCAACATCAGGTGCCACCACCAAAGATTCCTACGTGTAGCCCATAGAACCCCAAAAGCAACGGGACGAGTTCTGGTCACATACTCCCTCAAAATGACATCCTGGCCTTCTTCTGCAACTCCCTCCCCTCTCAGACTCTCAAGGTTTCCTCCAGCGTGTCGGTTCCCACAAAGCAGACTTTTGGTCTGAGACCTGACAGTTGTCCAGATGCCACGCATGCTGCCCCGTGGCGGCGGTGTCGCGGCTCGGGACAAGAGGAGGCCCCACGGTGCGGGCTGGGGCGCCAGGCACCGCGGCGGGCGCTGAGGGTGGGGGTGACCCCCAGCCCGGGCCTCCGCGGCGCTCCCAGAAAGGGGACGGAACAAGAGGCCAAAAAAAAAAAAGAAGAAGCCTACGGCACCCGGTATTCCCAGGCCCGACCCTGCTTAGCTTCCGAGATCAGACGAGATCGGGCGCGTTCGGGGTGGTGTGGCCGTGGACGGCGGAGGGCGCCCCTGCCCCGCTCAAGAAGCCGAGCCTCTCTGCGCTTCCCCGCCGCCTCCTCCCGCCCCAGGCCCCGCGGGGGCCGGGCCTGTTGAGTTTGCCGGCCGGGTCCGGCGGGCTCCGAGGGACGGGGGGCGGGGGTGACGGGCGGGGCGGGGCGGGCAGGGAGGGGCGGGCCGGGGTGGGGGGCTGTCTCTCTACACACACAGACACACAGACACACAGACACCACACACGCACCCACACACACACACTCACACTCACTCACTCACTCACTCACACTCACACAAGATGCGCCTCCACGGCTGGACCCGCCAAGGTGGAGCCCTTCCAGCCCCCCTCCTCTCCTCGCCTGGCCTCCTTCGCCTCCCCGCCCCCCACCCCCAGCGCCGCCGCCGCCGCGGCCGCCGCCGCCGCCGCCGCCGCCAAGGACTGCGCACGCGCGGGGCGCTCGCCCTTTGACCCCAGCCAGGGGCCGCCCTCCCCCACAACCCCTTTCAGCTGTGCCCCCCGCCCTGTGGGTGGGCGGCCGCCTATTCCCCCGGGTCAGGGCTGGGGCACAGCGCATGGGGGAGGGGAGCCAGTGTATGGGGCGTGTCTCTCTCTCGGGATGTGTCCCATGGGTGGGGTGGGGTGGCTTGGTCTGTGGGGCGCTGAAGAAATCAGTCCCCTCCATCTCCTACCTCTGGAAAACGCCCAAGCCCTTGGGGAACTGCCCGCACCGCTACCGTGGGGGCCGGGACCCTCCTCTGTGTCCTCCTGTGGCCCAGTCCAAGGGGCCTGGGCCTGGCCGGGGCTGCATTGGACCCCAACCACCCTGGCGTGTGGACTCGCCAAAAATCGGCGATTAGATATTGGATTCCAGCTTCATTGAGGTCATTTCACTAATGAGTGCACCGGAAAGAGTTTCCTAATCCATCTGTGAGGGTGGCAACTGAAAGAGAATTTTTTTTTTTTTTTTTTGAGACAGAGTCTCGCTTTGTTGCCTAGGCTAGAGTGAGTGCCGTGGCGTCAGCCTAGCTCACAGCAACCTCGAACTCCTGGGCTCAAGCAATCCTTCTGCCTCAGCCTCCCAAGTAGCTGGGACTACAGGCATGCGCCACCATGCCTGGCTCATTTTCCCATATATATTAGTTGGCCAATTAAGTCTTTCTATTTACAGTAGAGACGGGGTCTGGCTCTTGCTCAGGCTGGTTTCGAACTCCTGACCTCGAGCAATCCGCCCGCCTCAGCCTCCCAGAGAGCTAGGATTACAGGCTTGAGCCACCGCGCCCGGCCTGAAAGAGAATTTGAAAGCTGACAGAATAGGCGAGGAAAGGCATAGGAGATTTCCACACCCAGTAAGGAAGCCTTTCCCGAAATGGAAGAAAGAAAGGAGCAAACAGAGACACCGGTAGCCCGCCCGGATGAGAGTCTGCCCCTGAGAGAAAGTACCCTGACCAGGTTCTCCCGTGGGTGGGTGGCGAGCTAGCGGCATTCAGAAGAGCGAGGCCCGCAGTCTGTGCGGAAGACACCTGCACTCGGGTGTGTGTGGCGGCACAATTCACAAGCAGCTCCAGATGTTAAACCAAGGAGAGGCCAGGGAGTTCCCAACGCCCCAGGTGTCCTCAGCCCACGACTGGCTGCTGTGGGAATGCGAAGCCCGGCTCCTGGTCTCAGAGCGGGACAACCAGGGGGTGTGATGTCCATCCCGGGGTTCCCAGGAGGATCAGGCTGAAGCTGGGACTTGGCCTGAAAGTGTCCCCTCGCATGGCCACCCCCTTCCCCTTCCGGCTCCTCTACTCCTGGTGCCCCTCCATCCAGGGGCCAGACCTTAAAGAGTCACCCGCAAGAGAATCCTGGTCCCAAAGGAGCCTTCTGGGGGACCCGTGCTGAGAGAGGTTGTGGGCTTGGCCCGCTGGGGCTCTGCCCGACCCAGGGCTGAGAGATACAACCTCCCAGCTCTGGGTCCCTGCAGGAAGTGTTGGCAAGCACAGGGCCAGTCTTCCAAAGGCCCAGGTGCAGGGGGCCCAGGCCAAGCAGCCCGTGGAAGAAGCCACATGCCGTGCCACCCCGGGAACAAGACTGCAGGTCACGGCCCCCCCTCCTCCTGCTCCCCCCCCCCGGCCATGGTGCAGGGATCAGGGACACCTCAGACACTTGCTACCCAAAGTGCAAAGGTCATCAGTTGCTCCTCCAAACCCCCCCGCCCAGCAGACCGCGTTGTCCAGCCAGCCCCCGGGCCTCCCTGGGGTGCCCAGCACAAAAGTGCAGACACCCACCGGACCCTCAATCTCAGTTTTCGGATGTTTTTGCCACTCTAAGGACCCGCAGGCCAGCTGGGCCTTCTGCCAGGACAGAGAGCCCCGGAATCCGACGTGGAGAGCTGGGTGTACGTCCCCGTGAGGAGGCGGTCCCCACCTGCCCGGCTCTCCCCTTGCGGGGAGTGGCAGCCGCGGGGCCTCAGAGAAGACACCAGGCTGGGCCCCCGCGGCACAGCGGGAGCACGTCCCCCGCAGGCCACTTAGCGAGGGCGGCAGGCGGACGGTTGAGTTGCGCGAGACGCTGCGGCCGCCCTGCTACCGGGTTCCTGGGAGGGCCTCCTGGAACCAGCGTCCACACCAAGCCCTTGGAAGGCCCAGGCGACGGAGGAGCCCCGTCAGGCAGGGGCCGAGGACGGTGACAGGTGACAGGTGACAGGCCGGTGGCAAGGAGTCAGTCAGGCAGGGGCCGAGGAGGGGCCTGGGTAAGGGTTAGGGTTAGAGTCAGGGCACAAGTCACAATGGCAAAGACCTGGAAGCGACCCGAGTGCCCATCGACCCACGAGTGCGTGAATAAAATGTGGCGCGTGGACACCACGGAGTGCCATTCGGCTGTGAGGAACAGCGGTGAGAGGGCACCTCTCGTGCTTCTCCTGGCCAGAGCTGGAACCCGTTCCAGTAAGCCAAGTATCCCAAGAATGGACACACGAGCACCACGTGCTCGCGCTCACCGGCAAATGGGTACGAACCGATGGACACCTAAGTGGACACAGAGGAATCACCTTCATCGGGTGGGTGTCGGGCGGGCGTGGGGAGGGCGTGGGCATACACATCCATTAGGAACGGGGTGGGTGCGCACCCACTGGGGGATGGGCGCACTTGAAGCTCTGACCCGAGGGGGGAGGCGGGGAGAGGGCGATGTACCCGACCTTAACATTGGTGCCCCCACAATACGCCGGAACAACATGAGAGGTAAATGAATAAGAACACAGGGGGGAGGGGGGCACGGGCAACACATGTCACCTGAATACTTGGACTCCCATCATCTGCTTGAAAAGAGAGAGAAAAGAAAATGCACTAATAGAGATAAGAGACACTTTTTAAAAATAATGAATCCGAAGAGAAAAGTAAAAGGAGGCCTGTGGAGCAGGTCTGGGTGTGACTCCGGATCCCCCAACATCAGGTGCCACCACCAAAGATTCCTACGTGGAGCCCATAGAACCCCAAACGCAACGGGACGAGTTCTGGTCACATACTCCCTCAAAATGACATCCTGGCCTTCTTCTGCAACTCCCTCCCCTCTCAGCCTCTCAAGGTTTCCTCCAGCGTGTCGGTTCCCACAGAGCAGACTTTTGGTCTGAGACCTGACAGTCCAGATGCCACGCATGCTGCCGCGTGGCGGCGGTGTCGCGGCTCGGGACGAGAGGAGGCCCGACGGTGCGGGCTGGGGCGCCAGGCACCGCGGCGGGCGCTGAGGGTGGGGGTGACCCCCAGCCCGGGCCTCCGCGGCGCTCCCGGAAAGGGGACAGAACAAGAGGCCAAAAAAAAAAGAAGCAGCCTACGGCACCCGGTATTCCCAGGCCCGACCCTGCTTAGCTTCCGAGATCAGACGAGATGGGGCGCGTTCGGGGTGGTGTGGCCGTAGACGGCGGAGGGCGCCCCTGCCCCGCTCAAGAAGCCGAGCCTCTCTGCGCTTCCCCGCCGCCTCCTCCCGCCCCAGGCCCCGCGGGGACCTGTTGAGTTTCCCGGCCGGGTCGAGTCGGTCGGGCTCCGAGGGACGGGGGGGGGGGGGGGGGGGGGGGGGGGGGGGGGGGGGGGGGGGGGGCGGGGCGGGCAGGGAGGGGCGGGCCGGGGTGGGGGGCTGTCTCTCTACACACACAGACACACAGACACACAGACAACACACACACACACACACACACTCACACTCACTCACACTCACACTCACACTCACTCACACTCACACAAGATGCGCCTCCACGGCTGGACTCGCCAAGGTGGAGACCTTCCAGCCCCCCTCCTCTCCTCGCCTGGCCTCCTTCACCTCCCCGCCCCCCACCCCCAGCGCAGCCAATGACTGCGCACGCGCGGGGCGCTCACCCTTTGACCCCAGCCAGGGGCCGCCCTCCCCCACAACCCCTTTCAGCTGTGCCCCCCGCCCTGTGGGTGGGCGGCCGCCTATTCCCCCGGGTCAGGGCTGGGGCACAGCGCATGGGGGACGGGAGCCAGTGTATGGGGCGTCTCTCTCTCTTGGGATGTGTCCCATGGGTGGGGTGGGGTGGCTTGGTCTGTGGGGCGCTGAAGAAATCAGTCCCCTCCATCTCCTACCTCTGGAAAACGCCCAAGCCCTTGGGGAACTTGCAGGCAGGGCACTGTGTGGAACTGGCTGTGTCCACACACCCATGGGTTATAGTCAGGCAGGGCACAGTTTGGTACTTGCTGTGTCCACACACCCACTGGAGATGGGCAGGAAGGGCGCTGTGTGGACATGGCTGTTTCCTCTGATCCACGGGAGACGGGCAGGCAGGGCGCTGTGTGGATCTGGGTGTGTCCACACACCCACGGGTGACGGGCAGGCAGGGCGCAGTTGGAACTGGCTGTGTCCACACACCCACGGACGACGGGCTGGTAGAGCGCAGTGTGGATATGGCTGTGTCCTGTCACCCACGGGAGACAGGCAGGCATGGCGCAGTGTGGAAATGGCTGCGTCCACACACCCACGGGAGACGGTCAGGCAGGACGCAGTGTGGAACTTTCTGTGTCCACACACCCACCGGAGACGTGCAGTTAAGGCGCTGTGTGGACGTGGCTGTGTCCACTCAACCATGGGAGACAGGCAGGTAGGGCACTGCCTGGAACTGGCTGTGTCCACACACCCACGGGAGACAGGCAGGCAGGGCGCTGTGTGGATCTGTCTGTGTTCACACACACATGGGAGACGGTCAGGCAGGGTGCTGTGTGGATCTGGTGTGTCCACACACTCACAGGAACCAGGCAGGCTTGGGGCAGTGTGGATCTGCCTGTGTCCACACACCCATGGGAGACGGGAAGGCTGGGCGCTATGTGGAACTCGCTGTGTCAACACAGCCATGGGAGACTGGCAGGTAGGGCGCAGTGTGGATGTGGCTGTGTATACTAACCCACGGGTGACAGGCAGGCAGGGTGCAGTGGGGAAATGGCTGTGTCCACTCACCCTCGGGAGTCGGGCAGGCAGGGCGCAGTGTGGATCTGGCTGTGTCCGCACACCCATGGGAGACGGGCAGGCAGGGGGCTGTGTGGAACTGGCTGTGTCCACACACCCACCAGAGATGGGCAAGAAAGGCTCTGTGTGGATGTGGCTGTCTCCACTCACCCACAGAACATGGGCAGGCAGGGCGCAGTGTGGAACTGGCTGTTTCTACTCAACCATGGGAGATGGGCAGGCAGGGCACTGTTTGGATCTGGCTGTTTCCACACACCCATGGGATACGGTCAGGCAGGGCGCTGTTTGGATCTGGCTGTGACCACACACCCAAAGGGACGGGCAGGAAGGGCGCTGTGTGGAACTTGCTGTGTCCACACACCCACCGGAAATGGGCAGACAGGGCGTAGTGTGGAACTGGCTGTATCCACACGCCCATGGGAGACTATTAGGCAGCGTGCTGTGTGGATGTGGCTGTGTCCACTCACCCACCGGAGATGGGCAGGCTGGGCACTGTTTTGATCTGGCTGTGTACATTCACAAATGGGATACGGTCAGGCAGGGCGCTGTGGGGATCTTGCTGTGTCCACTCACCCACGGGAGACGGGCAGGCAGGGCACAGTGTGGAACTGTCTGTGTCCACTCACCCACGGGAGACGTACAGGAAGGTCGCAGTGTGGATGTGGCTCTCTCCACTCACCCACGGGAGACGGACAGGCAGGGCGCAAAGTGGATCTTGCTGTGTCCACACACCCACGGGAGACGGGCAGGCACGGTGCAGTGTGAATGTGGCTTTGTTCACTCACCCACGGGAGATGGGCAGGCAGGGCGCTGTGTGGATCTGGCCGTGTCCACACACCCACGGGAGACGGGCAGGCAGGGCGCAGTGTGGATCTGGCCGTGTACACACACCCATGGGAGACGGGCAGGCAAGGCGCAGTGTGGATGTGGCTGTGTCCACTCACCCACGGGAGACGGGCAGGTAGGGCACAGTGTGTAACAGGCTGTGTCCACTCACCCACGGGAGACGGGCAGGCAGGGCGCAGTGTGGATCTTGCCGTGTTCACACATCCACGTCAGACGGGCAAGCAGGTCGCAGTGTGGAACTGTCTGTGTCCTCTCATCCACGGGAGACATACAGGAAGGTCGCATGTGGATGTGGCTGTGTCCACTCACCTACAGGAGACGGGCAGGCAGGGCAGAGTGTAGAAGTGGCTGTGTCCACTCACCCAGGGAGACGGGCAGGAAGGTCTCTGTGTGGAACTGGCTGTGTCCACTCACTCACGGGAGACAGACAGGCAGGGCGCAGTGTGGATCATGCTGTGTCCACACACCCATGGGAGATGGGCAGGCACGGCGCAGTGTGAATGTGGCTGTGTCCTCTCACCCACGGGATCGGGGAGGCAGGGTGCAGTGTGGAACTTGATGTGTCCACACACCCACCGGAGACGTCAGGTAGGGCGCTTTGTGGAACTGGCTATGTCCACAGACCCATGGGAGACGGTCAGGCAGTGTGCTGTGTGGATGTGGCTGTGTCCACTCACCCACAGTAGATGGGCAGGCAGGCGCTGTGTGGATGTGGCTGTCTCCACTCACCCACGGGAGACGGGCAGGTAGGGTGCAGTGTGTAAAAGGCTGTGTCCACACACCCACGGGAAACGGGGAGGCAGGGCACAGTGTGGATCTTGCCGTGTCCACACACCCACGGGAGACGGGCAGGCAGGGTGCAGTGTGGTTGTGGCTGTGTCCACACACCCACGGGAGACAGGCACGCTGGGTGCCGTGTGGACCTGGCTGTGTACACACACCCACGGGAGATGGGTAGGCAGGGCGCAGTGTGGATGTGGCTGTGTCCACTCACCAACCGGAGACGGGCAGGTTGGGCGCAGTGTGAAACTGGCCTTGTCCAAACACCCCCGGGAGATGGGCAGGCAGGGCGCTGTGTGGATGTGGCTTTGTCCACACACCCACGGGGGAGGGCAGGCAGGGCGCAGTGTGGATCTGGCTGTGTCCACTCACCCACGGGCCATGGGCAGGTAGGGTGCAGTGTGGATATTGCTGTGTCCACACATCCAAGGGAGACGGGCAGGCAGGGCGCAGTGTGGAACTGGCTGTGTCCACTCACCCATGGGTGACGGGCAGACAGGGCGCAGTATGGAACTGGCTGTGTCCACACACCCACCGGAGACGGGCAGGCAAGGCGCAATGTAGATGTGGCTGTGTCCACTCACCAACGGGAGATGGGCAGGCAGGGCGCAGTGTGGATCTTGCCGTATCCACACACCCACGGGTGACGGGCAGGCAGGGCGCAGTGTGGATGTGGCTGTGTCCACTCACCCATGGGAGAGGGGCAGGCAGGGCGCAGTGTGGATCTTGCTGTGTCCACACACCCACGGGAGATGGGCAGGCTGGTCGCCATGTGGATCTGGCTGTGTCCACTCACCCACGGGAGAAGGGCAGGCTGGGCCCCGTGTGGATCTGGCTGTGTTCACACACCCCCGGTAGACGGGTAGGCAGGGCGCAGTGTGGATCTGGCTGTGTCCACACACCCACAGGAGATGGGCAGGCAGGGCTCTGTGTGGAAGTGGCTGTCTCCACACACCCACAGAAAATGGGTAAGCAGGGCGCAGTGTGGAACTGGCTGTGTCTACTCACCCACGGGAGACGGGCAGGCAGGGCGCTGTGTGTATCTGTCTGTTTCCACACACACATGGGAGACGGTCAGGCAGGGTGCTGTGTGGATGTGGCTGTGTCCACACACCCACGGGAGATAGGCATGCTGGGCGCCGAGTGGATCTGGCTGTGTCCACACACCCACGGGAGATGGGCAGGCAGGGCGCAATGTTGATATGGCTGTGTCCACTCACCAACGGGAGACGGGCAGGTAGGGCGCAGTCTGGAACTGGCCTTGTCCAAACACCCCCGGGAGATGGGCAGGAAGGGCGCTGTGTGGATGTGGCTTTGTCCACACACCCACGGGAGAGGGCAGGCAGGGCGCAGTGTGGATCTGGCTTTTCCACTCATCCATGGGTGACGGGCAGGCAGGGCGCAGTGTGGAACTGTCTGTGTCCACTCACCCACGGGAGACGTACAGGAAGGTTGCAGAGTGGATGTGGCTGTGTCCACTCACCCACGGGAGATGGGCATGCAGGGCACAGTATGGAACTGGCTGTGTCCACTCACCCACGGGAGACGCATAGGCAGGGTGCAGAGTGGATCTTGCTGTGTCCACACACCCATGGGAGACGGGAAGGCACAGTGCAGTGTGAATGTGGCTGTGTCCACTCACCCACGGGAGACGGGCAGGCAGGGTGCAGTGTGGAACTTGCTGTGTCCACACAACCACCTGAGACGTCAGGTAGGGCGCTGTGTGGAACTGGCTGTGTCCACAGACCCATGGGAGACCGGCAGACAAGGCACAGTGTGGAACTGGCTGTGTCCACTCACCCAAGAGAGACAGACAGGCAGGGCACAGTGTGGAACTGGCTATGTCCACTCACCCATGGGTGACGGGCAGACAGGGTGCAGTATGGAACGTGCTGTGTCCACACACCCACTGGAGACGGGCAGGCAGGGCGCAGTATAGATGTGGCTGTGCCCACTCACACACGGGAGATGGGCAGGAAGGGCGCAGTGTGGATCTTGCCGTATCCACACACCCACGGGAGACTGGCAGGCAGGGCGCAGTGTGGATGTGGCTGTGTCCACTCACCCACGGGAGATGGGCAGGCAGCGCGCAGTGTGGATCTTGCCGTGTCCACACACCCACGGGAGATGGGCAGGCTGGGTGCAGTGTGGATCTGGCTGTGTCCACTCACTCACGGGAGACGGGCAGGCTGGGCGCCGTGTGGATCTCGCTGTGTCCATTCACACATCTGTGATGGGCAGGCAGGGCGCAGTTTGGAACTGGCAGTGTCCACAACCACCACCAGAGACGGGCAGGCAGGACTCTGTGTGGATGTGCCTGTCTCCACTCAGCCACGGAAGATGGGCAGGCAGGGCGCAGTGTGGAAATGGCAGTGTCTACTCACCCACGGGAGATGGGCAGGCAGGGCAGTGCGTGGATCTGGCTGTTTCCACACACCCATGGGATACGGTCAGGCAGGGCGCTGTGTGGATCTGGCTGTGAGCACACACCCACGGGAGACGGGCAGGAAGGGCGCTGTGTGGAACTTGCTGTGTCCACACACCCACCGGAGACGGGCTGGCAGGGTGCAGTGTGGAATTGGCTGTGTCCACTCACCCACGGGAGACGTGCAGACAGGGCACAGTGTGGAACTGGCTGTGTCCACTCACCCACGAGAGACAGACAGGCAGGGTGCAGTGTGGATGTGGCTGTGTCCACTCACCCATGGGTGATGGGCAGGCAGGGCGCAGTGTGGAACTGGCTGTGTCCACACACGCACCGGAGATGGGCAGGCAGGGCTCTGTGTGCAACTGGCTGTGACCACACACCCACAGTAGACGGGCAGGCAGGGCGCAGTGTAGATCTGGCTGTGTCCACTCACTCACTGGAGACGAGCAGGCTGGGTGCCGTGTGGATCTGACTGTGTCCACACACCCATGGGAGACGGGCAGGCTGGGCGTCGTGTGGATCTGGCTGTGTGCACACACCCATGGGAGACTGCCAGGCAGGGTTCTGTGTGGAACTCGCTGTGTCCACACACCCACGGGAGACGGGCATGCAGAGTGCAGTGTGGTTCTGGCCGTGACCACTCACCCACGGGAGACGGGCAGGCAGGGCGCAGTGTGGAACTGGCTGTATCCACTCAACCACGGGAGACGGCCAGGTAGGGCACAGTGTGGATCTTGCCGTGTCCACACACTCATGGGAGACGGGCAGGCAGGGCCGAGTGTTGAACTGGCTGGTTCCACTCACCCAGGGGTGTCGGGCAGACAGGGCACAGTGTGGAACTGGCTGTGTCCACACACCCATGGGAGATGGTCAGGCAAGGTGCTTTGTGGATGTGGCTGTGTCCACTCACCAGTGGGAGACGGGCAGGCTGGGCGACGTGTGTATATGGCTCTGTCCACTCACCCACGGGAGATGGGCAGGCAGCGTGCAATGTGGATCCTGCTGTTTCCACTCACCCACGGGAGATGGGCAGGCAGGGCGCAGTGTGGATCTGACTGTGTCCACTCACCATGGGTGATGGGCAGGCAGAGCTCTGTGTGGATCTGGCTTTGTCCACACACCCACCGGAGACGGGAAGGCAGGGCGCTGTGTGGATCTGGGTGTGTCCACTTACCCATGGGATACGGTCAGGCAGGGCGCTGTGTGGAACTGGCTGTGTCCACTCACCCACAGGAGACAGGGAGGCAGGGCGCAGTGTCGATCTTGCCGTGTCCACACACCCACGGGAGTCGGGGAGGCAGGGCGCAGTGTGGATCTTGCCGTGTCCACACACCCACAGGAGACCGGATGGCAGGGTGCAGTGTGGATGTGGCTGTGTCCACTCCCCCACGGGAGACGGTCAGGCAGGGCGCAGTGTGGAACTTGCTGTGTCCACAAACCCACTGAAGAGGGGCAGGTAGTGCGTTGTGTGGAAATTCCTGTGTCCACACAGCCATGGGAGACGGTCAGGCAGGGCGCCGTGTGGATCTGGCTGTTTCTACTGACCCACGGTAGACGGGCAGGCAGGGCGCTGTGTGGATGTGGCTGTGTCCACTCACGCACGGGAGACAGGCAGGCTGGGCGCCATGTGGATGTTGCCGTGTACACACACTCACGGGAGACGGGCAGGGAGGGTGCTTTGTGGATCTGGCTCTGTCCACTCACCCACGGCTGATGGGCAGGAAAGGCGCAGTGTGGATCTGGCTGTGTCCACTCACCCACGGGAGACGGGCAGGCAAGGCACAGTGTGAATCTGGCTGTGTCCACTCACCCACGGGAGACGGGCAGTGAGGGCGCTGTGTGGATCTGGCTGTGTCCACACACCCATGTGAGACGGTCAGCCAGGGTGCCGTGCGGATGTGGCTGTGTCCACTCACCCACGGGATTTGGGCAGGCTGGGCACCGTGTGGATCTGGTTGTGTCGACACACTCATGGGAGATGGGCAGGCAGGGCGCTGTGTGGATCTGGCTGTGTCCACACACCCACCAGAGACGGGCAGGCAGGGCGCTGTGTGGATCTGGCTGTGTCCACTCACACATGGTTGACGGGCAAGCAGGGCGCAGTGTGGAAATGGCTGTGTACACACACCCACAAGAGACGGGCAGGCAGGGCGCAGTGTGGAACTGGCTGTGTTCACACACCCACGGGAGACGGGCAGGCTGGGTACAGTGTGGAATTGGCTGTGTCCACTCAACCACGGGAGACGGGCAGGCTGGGCGCCGTGTGGATCTGGCTGTGTCCACTCACCCACGGAAGATGGGCAGGCAGGGTGCAGTGTGGATCTGGCTTGTCCACACACCCACGGAATATGGGCAGTCAGGGCGCAGTATGGAACTGGCTGTGTCGACACACCCACGGGAGAGGGGCATGCAGGGCGCAGTGTGGATTTGGCTGTGTCCTCTCACCAACGGGAGACGGGGAGACAGGGCACATTCTGGAACTGGCTGTGTCCACTCACACATGGGAGACGGACAGACAGGGCTCTGTGTGGAACTGGCTGTGTCCACTCACCCACGGGAGACGGGCAGGCAGGGCACAGTGTTGATCTTGCTATGTCCACACACCCATGGGAGATGGGCAGGCACGGCGCAGTGTGGATCTGGCTATGTCCACTCACCCACGGGTGATGGACAGGCAGGGCACAGTGTAGAACTGGCTGTGTCCACACACACACCGGAGACATGCAGGTAGAACTCTGTGTTGAACAGGCTGTGTCCACACACCCACGGGAGACGGGCAGGCAGGGTGCAGTGTGGATCAGGCTGTGTCCACTCACCCACGGGAGACGGGCAGGCTGGGCGCTGTGTGGATCTGGTTGTGTCCACACACCCATGGGAGACGGGAAGGCAGGGCGCTGTGTGGAACTGGCTGTGTCCACACACTCTCGGGAGACGGGCAGGCAGGGTGCAGTGTGGATCTGGCTGTGTCCACTCACCCATGGGTGATGGGCAGGCCGGGCACAGTGTGGAACTGGCTGTGTCCACACACCCACGGGAGACGGGCAGGCAGGGTGCAGTGTGGATTTGGCTGTGTCCAATCACCCACGGGAGATAGGCAGGCAGGGCGCCGTGTGGTACTGGCTGTGTCCACACAGCCATGGGAGACGGGAAGGCAGGGCGCATTGTGGAACTGGCTGTGTCCACACACCCACGGGAGACGGGCAGGCTGGGCACCGTGTGGATCTGGCTGTGTCCACTCACCCACGGAAGACGGGCAGGCAGGGTGCAGTGTGGATCTGGCTTGTCCAATCTCCAATGGGTGACGGGCAGGCAGGGCGCAGTGTGGATGTGGCTTTGTCCACTCGCCCTGGGAGACGGGCCGGCAGGGCTCTCTGTGGACGTGTCTGTGTCCAATCACCCATGGGAGACGGGCAGGTAGGGAACAGTGTGGATTTGACTGTGTCCACTCACCCACGGGAGACGGGCAGGTAGGGCTCAGTGTGGAAATGGCTGTGTCCACTCACCCATGGGAGATGGGCAGGCAGGGTGCAGTGTGGAACTTGCCGTGTCCACACACCCACGGGAGACAGGCAGGAAGGGTGCAGTGTGGATGTGGCTGTGTCCACTCACCCACGGGAGACGGGCAGGCAGTGCGCAGTGTGGATCTTGCCGTGTCCACAACCCACGTGAGACAGGTGGGCAGGGCGCACTGTGGATGTGGCTGTGTCCACTCACCCACGGGAGACGGGAAGGTAGGGCGCAGTGTGGAACTGGCTGTGTCCACTCACCCACGGGCCACGGGCAGGTAGGGCGCAGTGTGGATCATGCCTTCTCCACACACCCACAGGATATGGGCAGGCAGGGTGCAGTGTGGAACTGGCTGTGTCCACTAACCCATGGGTGACAGGCAGACAGGGCACAGTATGGAACTGCCTGGGTCCACACACCCACGGGAGACGGGCAGGCAGGGCGCTGTGTCGATGTGGCTGTGTCCACTCACCCACGGGAGACGGGCAGGCAGGGTGCAGTGTGGATCTTGCCGTGTCCACACACCAATGGGAGCAGGGCAGGCTGGGCGCCGTGTGGATCTGGCTGTGTCCACACACCAACGGGAGACTTGCAGGCAGGGCGCAGTGTGCATCTGGCTGTGTCGACTCACCCATGCGTGACGGGCAGGCAGGGCCCAGTGTGGAACTGGCTGTGTCCACACCCCCACCGGAGACGGGCAGGCAGGGCACTGTGTGGATGTGGCTGTCTCCACTCACCCAAGGAAAATGGGCAGGCAGGGCACAGTGTGGAACTAGCTGTGTCTACTCACCCATGGGATACGTTCAGGCAGGGCGCTGTGTGGATCTGGCTGGGTCCACACACCCACGTGAGAGGGGCAGGAAGGGCGCTGTTTGGAACTTTCTGTGTCCACACACCCACCGGAGACCGGCAGGCAGGGCGTAGTGTGGAACTGGCTGTGTCCACAAAGCCATGGGAGACTGTCAGGCAGGGGGCTGTGTGGATGTGGCTGTGTCTACTCACCCACGGGAGACCGGAGGGCAGGGCACAGTGTGGATATTGCTGTGTCCACACACCCATGGGAGACGGGCAGGCACGGCGCAGTGTGATTCTGGCTGTGTCCACTCACCCATGGGTGATGGACAGGCAGGGCGCAGTGTGGAACTGGCTGTGTTCACACATGCACCAGAGACGTACAGGCAGGACTCTGTGTGGAACTGGCTGTGTCCACACACCCACAGGAGACGAGCAGGCAGGGCGCAGTGTGGATCTGGCTGTGTCCACTCACCCATGGGAGACGGGCAGGTAGGGCGCAGTGTGGATTTGACTGTGTCCACTCACCCACGGGAGACGGGCAGGCAGGGCGCAGTGTGGAAATGGCTGTGTCCACTCACCCAATGGAGACGGGCAGGCAGGGTGCAGTGTGGATCTTGCCGTGTCCACACACCCACGGGAGACAGGCAGGCAGGGCGCAGTGTGGATGTGGCTGTGTCCACTCACCCACGGGAGACGGGCAGGAGGGCGCAGCGTGGATCTTGCCGTGTCCACACACCCACGTGAGACAGGCAGGCAGGGCGCAGTGTGGATGTGGCTGTGTCTACTCACCCACGGGAGACGGGAAGGTAGGGTACAGTGTGGAACTGGCAGTGTCCACTCACCCATGGGCAATGGGCAGGTAGGGCGCAGTGTGGATCTTGCCTTGTCCACACACCCACGGGATATGGGCAGGCAGGTGGCAGTGTGGAACTGGCTGTGTCCTCTCACCCATGGGTGACAGGCAGTCAGGGTGCAGTATGGAACTGGCTGTGTCCACATACCCACGGGAGAGGGGCAGGCAGAGCACAGTATGGATTTGGCTGTGTCCATTCACCAATAAGAGATGGGCAGACAGGGCACATTCTGAAACTGTCTGTGTCCACTCACACATGGGAGACGGACAGACAGAGCTCTGTATGGAACTGGCTGTGTCCACTCACCCACGGAAGATGGGCAGGCAGGGCGCTGTGTGGATCTGGCTGTTTCCACACACTAATGGGATACGTTCGGGCAGGGCGCTGTGTGGATCTGGCTGTGTCCACACACCCACGTGAGACGGGCAGGAAGGGCGCTGTGTGGAACTTGCTGTGTCCACACACCCACCGGAGACAGGCAGGCAGGGCGTAGTGTGGAACTGGCTGTGTCTACACAACCATGGGAGACTGTCAGGCAGGGTGCTGTGTGGATGTGGCTGTGTCCACTCACCCACCCGAGATGGGCAGGCTGGGCACCTTGACGATCTGGCTGTGTCCACTCACCCACGGGAGACGGTCAGGCAGGTCGCAGTGTGGATGTGGCTGTGTCCACTCACCCACGGGAGACAGGCAGACAGGGCACAGTCTGGAACTGGCTGTGTCCACTCACCCACGGGAGACGGGCAGACAAGGCTCTGTGTGGAACTGGCTGTGTCCACTCACCCATGGGTGATGTGCAGGCTGGGCTATGTGTGGAACTGTCTGCGTACACACACCCACGGGACACGGGCAGACAGAGAGCAGTGTGGAACTTGCTGTGTCCACACACCCACCACAGACGGGCAGGCAGGGCGCAGTGTGGATGTGGCTGTGTCCACACACCCATGGGTGACGGGCAGGCAGGGCGCAGTGTGGCACAGGCTGTGTCCACTCACCCACGAAAGACGTGCAGGCAGGGCGCAGTGTGGAATTGGCTGTGTCCACAAACCAATGGGAGGCGGGCAGGCAGGGCTCTGTGTGGAACTTTCTGTGTCCACACACATACGGCAAACGGGCAGACAGGGCGCAGTGTGGAACTTGCTGTATCCACTCACCCATGGGTGACGTGCAGGCTGGGCTATGTGTGGAACTGTCATGGTCCACACACCAACGGGACACGGGCAGACAGGGAGCAGTGTGGAACTTGCTGTGTCCACACATCAAACAGAGACGGGTAGGCAGGACGCTGTGTGGACGTGGCTGTGTCCACTCACCCACGAGAGACAGGTAGGCTGGGCGCCGTGTGGATTTATTGTGTCCCCTCACCCACGGGACACGAGTAGGCAGGGCGCTGTGTGGAACTTGTTGTGTCCACACACCCACCAGAGACAGGGGGACAGGGCGCAGTGTGGATGTGACTGTGTAAACTCACCCACGGGAGACGGGCAGTCAGGGCGCAGTGTGGAACTGGCTGTGTCCACACACCAAAGGGACACAGGCAGGCAGGGCGCAGTGTGGATCAGGCTGTGTCCACTCACCCATGGGTGACAGGAAGGCAGGGCTCTGTGTGGATCTAGCTGTGTCCACACACCCATGGGAGATGGGCAGGCCGTGCGCTGGGTCGAACTTGTGTGTCCATACACCCATGGGGGACGGTCAGACAGGGTGCCAGACCTTTGGTCTGAGACCTGAGAGTCCAGATGCCACGCATGCTGCCGCGTGGCGGCGGTGTCTCGGCTCAGGACAAGAGGAAGTCCCACGGTGCGGGCTGGGGCGCCAGGCACCTCGGCGGGCGCTGAGGGTGGGGGTGACCCCCAGCCCGGGCCTCCGCGGCGCTCCCAGAAAGGGGACAGAACAAGAGGCAAAAAAAAAAAAAAAACTAGAAGAAGCCTGTGGCACCCGGTATTCCCAGGCGGTCTCCCATCCAAGTACTAACGAGGCCCGACCCTGCTTAGCTTCCGAGACCAGACGAGATGGGGCGCGTTCGGGGTGGTGTGGCCCTAGACTGCGGAGGGCGCCCCTGCCACGCTCAAGAAGCCGAGCCTCTCTGCGCTTCCCCGCCGCCTCCTCCCGCCGCAGGCCCCGCGCCAGGCCGGGCCTGTTGAGTTCGCAGGCGGGGTCCGGTGGGCTCCGAGGGACGGGGGTGACGGGAGGGGCGGGGCGGGGGGCTGTCTCTCTATACACACACACACACACTCACACTCACTCACACTCACACAAGATGCGCCTCCACGGCTGGACTCGCCAAGGTGGAGCCCTTCCAGCCCCCCTCGTCTCCTCGCCTGGCCTCCTTCACATACCCGCTGCCCACCCCCAGCGCGTCGCTGAGCTGACTGCGCACGCCTGGGGCGCTCGCCCTTTGACCCCAGCCAGGGGCCGCCCTCCCCCACAACCCCTTTAGCTGCGCCCCCCGCCCTGTGGGTGGGCTGCCGCCTATTCCCCCAGGTCAGGGCTGGGGCACAGCGCAAGGGGGAGGGGAGCCAGTGTATGGGGCGTCTCTCTCTGGGGATGTGTCCCATGGGTGGGGTGGGGTGGCATGGTTTGTGGGGCGCTGAAGAAATCAGTCCCCTCCATCTCCTACCTCTGGAAAACGCCCAAGCCCTTGGGGAACTGCCTGCACCGCTACCGTGGGGGCCGGGACCCTCCTCTGTGTCCTCCTGTGGCCCAGTCCAAGGGGCCTGGGCCTGGCCGGGGCTGCATTGGACCCCAACCACCCTGGCGTGTGGACTCGCTAAAAATTGGCGATTAGATGTTGGATTCCAGCTTCATTGAGGTCATTTCACTAATGAGTGCACCGGAAAGAGTTTCCTAATCCATCTGTGAGGGTGGCAACTGAAAGAGAATTTTAAAGCTGACAGAATAGGCGAGGGAAGGCATAGGAGATTTCCACACCCAGCAAGGAAGCCTTTCCCGAAATGGAAGAAAGAAACGAGCAAACAGAGACACCGGTAGCCCGCCCGGAAAAGAGTCTGCCCCTTAGAGAAAGTACCCTGACCAGGTTCACCCGTGGGTGGGTCGCGAGCTAGCGGCATTCAGAAGAGCGAGGCCCGCAGTCTGTGCAGAAGACACCTGCACTCGGGTGTGTGTGGCGGCACAATTCCCAAGCAGCTCCAAATGGTAATCCAAAGAGAAGCCAGGGAGTTCCCAACGCCCCAGGTGTCCTCAGCCCACGACTGGCTGCTGTGGGAACGCGAAGCCCGGCTACTTGTCTCAGAGCGGGACAACCAGGAGGTGTGATGTACACCCCGGGGTTCCCAGGAGGATCAGGCTGAAGCTGGGACTTGGCCTGAAAACGTCCCCTCGCATGGGCACCCCCTTCCGCTTCCGGCTCCTCTACTCCTGGTGCCCCTCCATCCAGGGGCCAGACTTTAAGAAGTCACCCGCAGGAGAATCCTGGTCCCAAAGGAGCCTTCTGGGGGACCCGTGCTGAGAGAGGTGTGGGCATGGCCCGCTGGGGCTCTGCCCGACCCAGGGCTGAGAGACGCAACCTCCCAGCTCTGGGTCTCTGCAGGAAGCGTTGGCAAGAACAGGGCCAGTCCTCCAAAGGCCCAGGTGCAGGGAGTCCAGGCCAAGCAGCCCGTGGAAGAAGCCACATGCCGTGCCACCCCGGGAACAAGACTGCAGGTCGCGGCCCCTCCCACCTCCTCCCCGACATGGCGCAGGGCTCAGAGACACCTCAGACGCTGCTACCAAAGTCCAAAGGGCATCGGTTGCTCCTCCAAAGCCCCCGAGCAGACGGCGTTGTCCAGCCAGCCCCTGGGGCTCCCTGGGGTGCCCAGCACAAAAGTGCAGACAACCACCGGACTCGCAATATCAGTTTGAGGATGTTTCTGCCACTCTAAGGACCCGCAGGCCAGCTGGGCCTTCGGGCAGGACAGAGCGCCCCGGAATCCGACGTGGAGAGCTGCGTGTACGTCCCCCTCAGGAGGCGGTCCCCACCTCCCCGGCTCTCCCCTTGCGGGGAGTGGCAGCTGCAGGGCCTCAGGGAAGACACCAGGCTGGGCCCCCGCGGCACAGTGGGGCACCTGTGCCAGACTGCTGAGGCCGCCCTGCTGCCGGGTTCCTGGAGGGCTTCCTGGAAGCAGTGTCCACACCAATCCCCTGGTAGGCCCAGGCGATGGAGGAGCCGGTCAGGCAGGGGCCGAGGACAGTGACCGGCCTGGCCGGGGAGGAGCGAGTCAGGCAGTGGCCCAGGTGACGGGCCGGGGCGGGAAGGAGCCGGTCAGGCAGGGGCAAGGGCCAAGGACAGCGCTTCCCTGCCGCCTCCTCCCGCCCCAGGCCCCGTGGGGGCCTGTTGAGTTTGCCAGCCGGGTCGGTCGGGTTCCGAGGGACAGGGGTGACGGGCGGGGCGGGCAGGGAGGGGCAGGCCGGGTTGCGGGGCTGTCTCTCTACACACACAGACACACAGACACACAGACAACACACACACACACACACTCACACTCACTCACTCACACTCACAAAAGATGCGCCTCCACGGATGGAATCGCCAAGGTGGAGACATTCCAGCCCCCCTCCTCTCCTCGCCTGGCCTCCTTCACCTCCCTGCCCCACACACCCAGAGCGTCGCCACCACTGCTGCCGCCGCCAATGACCTTGACTCTGACCCTGACCCTAACGCTAACCATGACCCTGATCATGACCATGAATGTAACCATGACCCTGATCCTGACCTTGACGCTGACCCTAAACATGACCCTGACCCTAAACCTAACCCTAACCCTAAGTGTACCCCTAACCCTAGCTCTGCATTTAACCCTTACCCTAACATTAACCATAACCCTAACCGTATACCTACCTTAACCCTAAACCTAACCCTAACTCTAACCCTAACCTTCGCTCTGCATTTACCCCTTACCGTAACCTTAACCATAACCCTAACCGTAACCCTACCCTAACCCTAACCCTAACTCTAACCTTACTCTAACCCGAACACTGACCCTCAACCTGGTTTGACCTTGACCCGGACCCTGACCTTGACCGTAACCATGACCCTTACCCTGAGTTTGAACCTAACCCTTACCTTGACACTGACCCCAAACCTAACCCCAACCCTAACTCTAACCCTAACCCTAGCTCTGCATTTAATCCTTACCCTAACCTTAACCATACTGCTAACAGAAACCCTACCCTAAACCTAACTCTAACCTTACTCTAACCCGAACGCTGACCCTCAACCTGGTTTGACCTTGACCCTGGCCCTGACCTTGAATGTAACCATGACCCCGACCCTGACCTTGACCCTGATCATAACGTTACCCCTAAGTCTAACCCTAAGCCAAGCTCTACATTTAACCCTTACCCTAACCATAACCAGAACCCTAACAGTAACCTTACCCTAACCCTAACCCTAACCCTAAACCTAACCTTACTCTAACCCGAACACTGACCCTGACCCTGAATTTGACCTTGACTCTGACCCCGAAAATAACGCTAATTTTGACCCTGATCATGACCTTGAACGTAACCATGACCCTGACACTGACCTTGAGGCTGAACCTGACCTTGACCCTGACCCTAAACCTAACACTAACCATAGCTGTAACCCTAACCCTAGTTCTGCAATTAACCCTTACGCTAACCTTAACCATAACGCTAACCGTAACCCTACCCTAACCTTAACCCTAACGCTAACTCGAACCTTACTCTAACTGGAAGACAGACCCTGACCCTGTCTTTGACCGTGACCCTGACCCACACCCTAACGCTAACCATGACCGAGATCCTGAACTTGACCGTAACCATGACCCTGACCCTGACCTTGACGCTGACCCAGACCTTGACCCTGACCCTAACCCTAACCCTAACTCTAACCCTAACCCTAGCTCTGCATTTGACCTTTACCCTACCTTAACCATACCCTAAACGTAACCCTACCCTAAGCCTTACCCTAACTCTAACCTTACTCTAACCTGAATACTGACCCTGAACCTGGTTTGGTCTTGACTCTGACCCTGACCATGAATGTAACCCTGACCCCGACCCTGACCTTGACCCTGATCATAACGCTAACCCTAAGTCTAACCCTAACCCAAGCTCTACATTTAGCCCTTACCCTAACAATAACCAGAACCCTAACAGTAACCCTACCATAACCCTAACCTTACTCTAACCCGAACACTGACCCTGACCCTGGCTTTACCTTGACTCTGACCCAGAACCTAACACAAATTTTGACCCTGATCATGACCTTGAACGTAACCATGACCCTGAAACTGACCTTAAGGCTGACCCTGAACCTAAACCTAACTCTAACCCTAACTGTAACCCTAACCCTAGCTCTGCATTTAAACATTACCCTAACCTTAACCATAACGCTAACCGTAACCCTACCCTAACCCTAACTCTAACCCTAACTCGAACCTTACTCTAACCGGAACACTGACCCTGACCCTGTCTTTAACCTTGACCCTGACCGAGACCCTAAAGCTAACCATGACCCTGACCATGAACTTGAATGTAACCATGACACTGACCATGACCCTGACGCTTACCCTGACACTGACCCTAAACCTAACCCTAACCCTAACTGTAACCATAACCCTAGGTCAGCATTTAAATCTTACCCTAACCTTAACCCTAATCCTAACGGTAACACTACCCTAACCCTAACGCTAACCTTATTCTAACCAGCACACTGACCCTGACCCTGAATATGACCTTGACCCTGACCCTGACCCTAACGCTAACCATGACCGTGATTCTGACCTTAACCATAACCATGACCCTGACGCTGACCTTGACGATGAACCAGACCTTGACCCTGACCCTAACCCTAACCCAAATCTAACCCTAACCCTAGCGCTGCATTTGACCTTTACCCTACCTTTACCATAACCCTAACCGGAACCCTAACCTAACTCAATCCCTAATCCTAACCTTACTCTAACCCGAACACTGACCCTGAACCTGCCTTTGACCTTGACACTGATCCTGACCCTAACACTAACCATGACCGTGATCCTGACCTTGAACGTAACCATGACCCTGAACCTGACCTTGACGCTGAACCAGACCTTGACCCTGACACTAACCCTAACCCTAACTCTAACCCTGACCCTAGCGCTGCATTTGACCTTTACCCTACCTTTACCATAACCCTAACCGTAACCCTACCCTAACTCGATCCCTAACCCTAACCTTACTTTAACTCAAACACTGACCCTGACCCTGGTTGACCTTGACTCTGACCCAGACCCTAAGGGTAACCATGACCCTGACCATGACCTTGAATGTAACCATGACCCTGACCCTGACCTTGACGCTGACCCTTATATTGACCCTGACCCTAAACCTAACCCTAACCCTAACTGTAACCCTAACCCTAGCTCTGCATTTAACCCTTACCCTAACATTAACCATAACCCTAACCGTATCCCTACCCTAACCCTAAACCTAACCCTAACTCTAACCTTACTCTTAACCCACCACTGACCCTGACCATGTCTTTGAACTTCACCCTGACCCTGACCCTAACGCTAATATTGACCCTGACCCGGAACTTGACCATAACCATGACGCTGACCCTGACCTTGACCCTGACTCTAACCCTAAACCTAACTCTAAACCTAAACCTACCTATGCATTTAACCGTGACGCTAACCTTAACCATAATCCTAACCGTAACCCTACCCTAATCCTAACTCTAACCTTACTCTAACCCGAACACTGACCCTAACCCAGGCTTTCACCTTGACCCTGACCGAGACCCAAACGCTAACCATGACTCTGACACTGACCCTGACTGTAAACATGACCCTGACCCTGAATTTGACGCTGACTTTGACCATGACCCTGACCCTAACCCTAACCCTAGCTCTGCATTTAACCTTTACCCTATCTTAACCACAAACCTAACTATAACCCTACCCTAACTGGATCCCTAACCCCAACCTTACTCTAACCCGAACACTGATCCTGACCCTGCCTTTGACCTTGACAATGACCCTGACCCTAACGCTAACCAAGACCGTGATCCTGACCTTGACTGTAACCATGACCCTGACCGTGACCTTGACCCTGACCCAGAACTTGTCCCTGACCCTAACCCTAAACCTAACTCTAAACCTAACCCTAGCTCTGCATTTAATCGTTACGCTAACCTTAACCATAACCCTAATCATAACCCTACCCTTACCCTAACTCTAACCTTACTCTAACCCGAACACTGACCCTGACCCATACTTTTACCTTGACCCGGACGGAGACCCAAACGCTAACCATGATTCTGACACTGACCCTGACCATAACCATGACCCTGACGCTGAATTTGACACTGACCCTGACCTTGACCCTGACCCTAACCCTAACCCTAACTCTAACCCTAACCCTAGCTCTTCCTTAACCCTTACCCTAACCTTAATCATAACCCTACCGTAACCCTACCCTAACCCTTACCCTAACCTTAATCTAACTCGAACACTGACCCTGATCCTGCCTTTGACCTTGACCTTTACCCTGACCGAACGCTAACCATGACCCAGACCCTGACCTTTACCGTACACATGACCCTGACCCTGGCCTTGACTCTGACCCTGACCTTGACCCTGACACTAACCCTAACTCTAATCCGAACCCTAGCTCTGCATTGAACCCTTACCCTAACCTTAACCATAAAACTAAGAGAAACCCTACCCTAACTCTAACGTTACACATACCCAAACATAGATCCTGACCCTTGCTTAGACCTTGAGTCTTACCCAGACCCTAACGCTAACCATGACCCTGACCCTGACCTTGAAGCTGACCGTTACCTTAACCCTGACGCCAAACCTAACCCAACCCTAACTATAACCCTAACCCTAGCTCTGCATTTAACCCTTACCCTAACCTTAACCATACCGCTAACCGATACCCTACCCTAACCCTAAATCTAACCTTACTCTAACCTGAATACTACCCTGAACCTGGTTAGACCTTGATCCTGATCCTGACCTTGAATGTAATCATGACCACCCCGACCCTGACCTTTACCCTGATCATAACGCTAACCCTAAGTGTAACCCTAACCCAAGCTCTACATTTAACCCTTACCCTAACCATAACCAGAACCCTAACAGTAACCCTACCCTATTCCTAACCCTAAGCCTAACTCGAACATTACTCTAACTGGAACACTGACCTTGACCCTGTGTTTGACCTTGACCCTGACCCAGACCCTAACGCTAACCATGACCCTGACGATGATCTTGAATTTAACCATGACACTGACCATGACCTTTACGCTGACCCTGACCCTGACCTTAACCCTAACCATAACTGTAACCTTAAACCTAGGTCTGCATTTAACCCTTACCATAACCTTAACCATAACACTAACCGTAACCCTACGCTAACCCTTACCCTAACTCTAACCTTACACTAACCCAAACACTGACACTAACCCAGGCTTTGACCTTGAACCTGACACTGACCCTAACGCTAACCAAAACCCTGACCCTGACCTTGACCATACACATGACCCTGACCCTGACCTTGACCCTGACCCTGACCTTGACCGTAACCCTATCCCTAACTCTAACCCTAAACCTAGCTCTGCATTGAACCCTTACCTAACCTTAACCATAACCCTAACAGTAACCCTACCCTAACCATAACGTTACTCAAACCCAAACACAGACCCTGACCCTTGCCTTGACCTTGATTCTTACCCAGACCCTAACGCTAACCATGACCCTGACCCAGACCTTGACCATAACCATGACCCTGACACTGACCTTGACCCTGACCTTAATCCTAAACCTAACCCTAGCTCTGCATTTAACCGTTACGCTAACCTTAACCATAACCTTAACCGTAACCCTACCCTAACCCTAACTCTAACCTTACTCTAACCCGAATACTGACCCTGACCCAGGTTTTCACCTTGACCCTGACCAAGACCCAAACGCTAACCATGACACTGACAGTGACCCTGACCGTAAACATGACCCTGACTCTGAATTTGACGCTGCCCCTGACCTTGACCCTGACCCTAACCCTAATCCTAACTCTAACCATAACACTAGCTCTGCATTTAACCTTTAACCTATCTTAACTATAACCCTAACCATAATCCAACCCTAACTCGATCCCAAAACCTAACCTTACTCTAACTCAAACACTGACCCTGACCCTGGTTTGACCTTGACTCTGACCCAGAACCTAATGCTAACCATGACTCTGACCATGACCTTGAATGTAACCATGACCCTGACCCTGACCTTGACACTGACCCTAATCTTGACCTTGACCCTAAACCTAACCCTAACCCTAACTGTAACCCTAACCCTAGCTCTGTATTTACCCTTACCCTAACATTAACCATAAGCCTAACCTTATCCCTACCCTAACCCTAACTCTTACCCTATCTCTAACCTTACTCTAACCCGAACACTGACCCTGACCCAGGCTTTGACCTTGACCCTGAACCGAACGCTAACCAAAACCCTGACCCGGACCTTGACCTTACCCATGACCCTGACTCTGACCTTCACGCTGACACTGACCTTGACCGTGACCCTATCCCTAACTCTAACCCTAATTTTAGCTCTGCATTGAACCCTTACCCTAACTTTAACCATAACCCTAACAGTAACCCTACCCTAACCATAACGTTACTCAAACCCAAACACAGACCCTGACCCTTGCTTTGACCTTGACTCTGACCCACACCTAACGCTAATTTTGACACTGATCATGACCTTGAACATAACCATGACCCTGACACTGACCTTGAGGCTGACCCTGACCTTTACTGTGTCCCTAACACTAACTCTATCCGTAACCCAAAACTAAACCTAACCCTAGCTATGCAGTTAACCCTTACCCTAACCTTAACCATACCGCTAACTGAAACCCTAACCTAACCATAACTCTAACCTTACTCTAACCCGACCACTGACCCTGAACCTGGTTTGACCTTGACCCTGACCCTGAACTTGAATGTAAACATGACCCCGACACTGACCTTGACGCTGATCATAACGCTAACCTTAAGTCTAACCCTAAACCAAGCTCTACATTTTACCCTTACCCTAACCATAAACAGAACCCTAACAGTACCCCTACCCTAACCCTAACCCTAACCCTAACCCTAACCTTACTCTAACACGAACAATGACCCTGACCCTGGCTTTGACCTTGACTCTGACCCAGAACCTAACGCAAATTTTAACCTTGATCATGACCTTGAACGTAACCATGACCCTGACACTGACCTTGAGGCTGACCCTGAACTTGACTGTGACCCTAACCCTAACTCTAACCCTAACCCTAACTCTAACCCTAATCCTAGCTCTGCATTTGACCTTTACCTTACCTTAACCATAATCCTAACCGTAAACCTACACTAACTCGATCCCTAAACCTAACCTTATTCTAACTCAAACGCTGACACTTACCCTGGTTTGACCTTCACTCTGACCCAGACCCTAAGGCTAACCATGACCTGACCATGACATGGAATGTAACCATGACCCTGACCCTGACCTTGACGCTGACCCTAATCTTGACCCTGACCCTAAACCTAACCCTAACCCTAACTGTAACCCTAACCCTAGCTCTGCATTTAACCCTTATCCTAACATTAACCATAACCCTAACCGTATCCCTACGGTAACCCTAAACTTAACCCTAACTCTAAATTTACTCTAAACCGACCACTGAAGCTGACCCTGTGTTTGACCTTGACCCTGACCCTGACCCTAACGCTAACCATGACCCTGACCCTGACCTTGACCTTAACCATCACTCGAACCCTGACCTTGACGCTGACCTGTCCTTGACCGAGACTCTAATCCTAACCCTAACTCTAACCCTAACCTTAGCTCTGCATTTAACCCTTACCGTAACTTTAACCATAACACTAACCATAACCCTACCCTAACCCTTACCCTAACTCTAACCTTACTCTAACCCGAACACTGACAGTAACCCAGGCATTGACCTTGACCCTGACCCTGACCTGAACGCTAACAAAAACCCTGACCCTGACCCTGACCTTGACGCTGACCCTGACCTTCACCGAGACCCTAACCCTAACTCTAACCTAACCCTACCTCTGCATTGAACCCTTACCCTAACCTTAACCATAACCCTAACAGTAACCCTACCCTAACGCTAACGTCACTCAAACCGAAACACAGACCGTGACCCTTGCTTTGACCTTGAGTCTTACCCAGAACCTAACGCTAACCATGACCCTGACCCTGACCTTGACCGTAACCATGACCCTTATACTGACCTTGAAGCTGACCTTGACCTTGACCCTGACCCCAAACATAACCCTAAACCTAACTCTAACGCTAACCCTAGCTCTGCATTTAACCCTTACCCTAACCTTAACCATACCGCTAACCCTACTCTAACCCTAACTATAACCTTACTCTAACCCGAACACTGACCCTGAACCTGGTTTGACCTTGACCCTGACCCTGACCTTGAATATAATCATGACCCCGACCCTGACGTTTACCCTGATCATAACGCTAACCCTAAGTCTAACCCTAACTGAAGCTCTACATTTAACGCTTACCCTAACCATAACCAGAACCCTAACAGTAACCATACCCTAACCCTAACCCTAACCCTAACCTTACTCTAACCCGAACATTGACCCTGACCCTGGCTTTGACCTTGACTCTGACCCAGAACCTAATGCTAATTTTGACCCTGATCATGACCTTGAACGTAACCACGACCCTAACACAGAACTTGAGGCTGACCCTGACCTTGACCCTGACCCTAAACCTAAAACTAACCTTAACTGTAACCCTAACCCTAGCTCTGCATTTAACCCTTACGCTAACCTTAACCATTACGCTATCCGTAACCCTACCCTAACCCTAACCCTAACCCTAGCTCGAACCTTACTCCAACTGGAACACCCAAACCCTGTCTTTGACCTTGACCCTGACCCAGACCCTAACGCTAAACATGACCTCGATCATGAACTTGAATGTAAACATGACACTGACCATGACCTTGACGGTGACCCTTACCTTGACCGTGAACCTAACCCTAACTCTAACCCTAACCTTAGCTCTGCATTGAACTCTTACCTTAACCTTAATCATAACCCTAACAGTAATCCTACCCTAACCCTAAATCTAAACTTATTCTAACCCAAACACTGACCCTGACCCTGAGTTTGACATTGACCCTGACCCTGACTCTAACGCTAACCATGACCGTGATCTTGACCTTGACCGTAACCATGACCCTGATCCTGACCTTGACGCTGACCCAGACCCTGACCCTGACCGTAACCCTAACGCTAAATCTAACCCTAACCATAGATCTGCATTTGACCTTGACCTACCTTAACCATAACCCTAACCGTAACCCTACCCTAACTCGATCCCTAACCCTAACCTTACTCTAACTCAAACACTGACCCTGACCCAGGTTTTGACCTTGACTCTGACCCAGACCCTAAGGCTAACCATAACTCTGATCATGACCTGGAATGTAACCATGACCCTGACCCTGACCTTGACGCTAACCCTAATCTTGACCCTGACCCTAAACCTAACCCTAACCCTAACTCTAACCCTAACCCTAGCTCTGCATTTAACCCTTACCCTAACATTAACCATAACCTAACCGTATCCCTACCCTAACCCTAAACATAACCCTAACTCTAACCTTACACTAAACCGACCACTGCCCTGACCCTATCTTTGACCTTGCCCCTGAACCTGACCCTAATGCTAACCATGACCCTGACCCTGACCTTGACCATATCCATGACCCTGACCCTGACCTTGACGCGGACCCTGACCTTGACCCCGACCCTAACCCTAAACCTAACTCTAGCTCTGCATTTAACAGTTACGCTAACCTTAACCATAACCCTAACCTTAACCCTACCCTAACCCTAAATCTAACCTTACTGTAACCCAAACACAGACCCTGACCCTTGTCTTGACCTTGAGTCTTACCCAGACCCTCACGGTAACCATGACCCTGACCCTGACCTTGAGGCTGACCCTGACCTTGACCCCAACCCTAACCCTAAACCTAACTCTAAACCTAACCCTAGCTCTGCATTTAATTGTTATGCTAACCTTAACCATAACCCTAACCTTAACCCTACCCTAACCCTAACTCTAACCTTACTGTAACCCGAACACTGACCCTGACCCAGGCTTTCACCTTGACCCTGACCGACACCCAAACGCTAACCATGACCCTGACACTGACCCTGACCGTAACCATGACCCTCACCCTGAATTTCATGCTGACCCTGACCTTGACCCTGACCCTAACCCTAACTCTAACTCTAACCCTAACCCTAGCTCTGCATTTAACCTTTACCCTACCTTAACCATAACCCTAACCGTAACCGTACCCTAAATCGATCCCTAACCCTAACCTTACTCTAACCCAAACACTGACCCTGACCCAGGTTTTGACCTTGACCCTGTCCAAGACCCTAAAGCTAACCATGACCCGGACCCTCAACCTGACCTTAACCATGACCCTGACCCTGACCTTGACGCTGACCCTGTCCTTGATCGTGATTCTAACCCTAACACTTACTCTAACCATAACCTTAGCTCTGCATTTAACCCTTACCATAACCTTAACCATAACCCTAACCGTAACCATAGCCTAACCCTTACCCTAACTCTAACCTTACTCTAACCCGAACACTGACCCTAACCCAGGCTTTTACCTTGACCCTGACCTTGACACGAATGCAAACCAAAACCCTGACCCTGACCTTGACGGTACCCATGACCCAGACCCTGACCTTGATGCTGACCCTGACCTTCACTGTGACCATAACCCTAACTCTAACCCTAACCCTAGCTCTGAATTGAACCCTTACCCTAACCTGAACCATAACCCTAACCTTAACCCTACCCTAACCCTAATGTTACTCAAACCCAAACACAGACCCAGACCCTTTCTTTGACCTTGAGTCTTACCCAGACCCTCACGCTAACCATGACCCTGACCCTGACCTTGACCGTAACCATGACCCTTACCCTGAACTTGAAGCTGACCCTGACCTTGACCCTGACCCCAACCTAACCATAACCCTAACTCTAAACCTAACCCTAGCTCTGCATTTAACCCTTACACTAACCTTAACCATACCGCTAACCGAAACCCTACCCTAACCCTAACTCTAACCCTACTCTAACCCGAACACTGACCCTGAACCTGGTTTGACCTTGACCCTGACCCTGACCTTGAATGTAACCATGACCCCGACCCTGACCTTGACCCTGATCATAACGCTAACCCTAAGTCTAACTCTAACCCAAACTTTACATTTAACCCTTACCCTAATCATAACCAGAACCCTAACAGTAACGCTACCCTAACCCTAACCCTAACCCTAACCTTACTGTAACCCGAACACTGACAATGACCCTGGCTTTGACGTTGACTCTGACCCAGAAACTAACGCTAATTTTGACCCTGACACTGACCTTGAGGGTGACCCTGACCTTGACCCTGACCCTAAACCTAACCCTAACCGTAACTGTAACCCTAACCCTAGCTCTGCATTTAACCCTTACGCTAACCTTAACCATAACGCTAACCATAACCCTACCCTAACCCTAACCCAACCCCCTTGAACCTTACTCTAACCGGAACACTGATCCTGACCCTGTCTTTGACCTTGACCCTGACCCAGACCCTAACGCTAACCATGACCATGACCATGACCTGGAATGTAACCATGACATTGACCATGACCTTGACGCTGACCATGACCCTGACCCTAAACCTAACCCTAACCCTAACTGTAAACTTAAACCTAGGTCTGCATTTAACCTTTACCATGACCTTAACCATAACCCTAACCATAACCCTACCCTAACCCTAACTGTAACCTTATTCTAACCCGAAAACTGACCCTGACCTTGCGTTTAACCTTGACCCTGACCCTAACGCTAACCATGACCGTGATCCTGACCTTGACTGTAACCATGACCCTGACGCTGACCTTGACGCTGACCCAGATTTTGACCCTGAACCCTAACCCTAACACTAAGTCTAACCCTAACCGTAGATCTGCATTTGACCTTTACCCTATCTTAACCATAACCCTAACCGTAACCCTACCCTAAATCCATCCCTAACCCTAACCTTACTCTAAGTCGAACACTGACCCTGACCCAGGTTTTGACCTTAACCCTCAACCAGACCCTAAAGCTAACCATGACCCTGACCCTGACCTTGACCTTAACCATGACCCTGACCCTAACCTTGACGCTGATTCTGTCCTTAACCCTGACTCTAACCATAACCCTAACTTTAACCCTAACCTTAGCTTTGCATTTAACCCATACCGTAACCTTAACCATAACCCTAACCGAAACAATACCCTAACCCTTACCCTAACTCTAACCTTACTCTAACCCGAACACTGACCCTAACCCTGCTTTGACCTTGACCCTGAACCTGACCTGAACGCTAACCAAAACCCTGACCCTTACCTTGACTGTACCAATGACCCTGACCCTGACCTTGACGCTGACCCTGACGTTGACTGTGACCCTAACCCCAACTCTAACCCTAACCTTAGCTCTGCAATTAACCCTTACCCTAACCTTAACCATAACCCTAACAGTAACCCTACCCTAACCCTAACGTTACTCAAACCCAAACACAGACCCTGACCCTTGCCTTGACCTTGAGTCTTACCCAGACCCTCACGCTAACCATGACCCTGACCCTGACCTTGACGCTGACCCTGACCTTGACTCAGACCCTAACCCTAAACTAACTCTAAACCTAAACCTAGCTCTCCATTTAACCGTTATGCTAACTTTAACCATAACCCTAACAGTAACTCTACCCTAACCCTAACTCTAACCTTACTCTAACCCGAACACTGACCCTAACCCAGGCTTTCTCCTTGACCCTGACCGAGACCCAAACGCTAACCATGATCTGACACTGACCCTAACCGTAACCATGACCCTGACCCTGAATTAGACGCTGACCCTGACCTTGACCCTGACCCTAATCCTAACCCTAACTCTAACCTAACCCTAGCTCTGCATTTAACCTTTACCCTATCTTAACCATAACCCTAACCATAACCCTACCCTAACTTGATCCCTAACCCTAATCTTACTGTAACTCAAACACTGACCCTGACCCTGCCTTTGACCTTGACCCTGACCCTGACCCTAACGCTAACCATGACCGAGATCCTGACCTTGACCGTAACCATGACCCGGGTCCTGACCTTGAAGCTGCCACAGACTTGACCGTGACTCTAACACTAACCCTAACTCTAACCCTAACCCTAGCACTGCATTTGACTTTTACCATACATTAACCATAAACCCAACCGTAACCCTACCCTAACTCAATCCCTAACCCTAACCTTACTCTAACTCAAACACTGACCCTGACCCTGGTTTGACCTTGACTCTAACCCAGACCCTAACGCTAACCATGACTCTGACCATGACGTTGAATGTAACCAAGACCCTGAAACTGACCTTGACACTGACGCTTATCTTGACCCTGACCATAAACCTAACTCTAACCCTAACTGTAACCCTAACCTTAGCTCTGCATTAACCCTTACCCTAACATTAACCATAACCCTAACCGTATCCCTACCCTAACCATAAAGCTAACCCTAACTCTAACCTTACTCTAAACTGACCACTGACCCTGACCCTGTCTTTGACCTTGACCCTGACCCTAACGCTAACCATGACCCTGACCATGATCTTGACCCTGACCCTGACCCTAAACCTTACCCTATCCCTAACTGTAACCTTAACCCTAGGTCTGCATTTAACCCTTACCCTAACCTTAACCATAACCCTAACCGTATCCCTACCCTAACACTAACTGTAACCTTATTCTAACCCGAACACTGACCCTGACCCTGTCTTTGACTTGACCCTGACCCTGACCCTACGCTAACCATGACCGCGATCCTGACCTTGACCGTTACCATGACCCTGACGCTGACCTTGACGCTGACCCAGATCTTGACTCTGACCCTAAACCTAACCCTAACTCTAACCCTAACCCTAGCTCTGCATTTAACCTTTACCCTAACTTAACCATAACCCTAACCGTAACCCTACCCTAACTCGATCCCTAACCCCAACCTTAATCTAACTCAAACCCTGACACTGACCCTGGTTTGACCTTGACTCTTACCCAGACCCTAAGGCTACCCATGACTCTGACCATGACCTGGAATGTAACCATGACCCTGACCCTGACCTTGATGCTGCCCCTGACCTTGACTGTGACCCTAACCCTAACTCTAACCCTAACCCTAACTCTAACACGAACCCTAGGTCTGCATTTAACCCTTACGCTAACCTTAACCATAACGCTAACCGTAACCCTACCCTAACCCTTACCCTAAATCTAACCTTACTCTAACCCGAACACTGACCCTGACCCAGGCTTTCACCATGACCCTGACCGAGACCCAAACGCAAACCATGACACTGACACTGACCCTGACCGTGACCCTGACCCTAACCCTAACTGTAACCCTAACCCTAGCTCTGCATTTGACCTTTACCTTACCTTAACCATAACCCTAACAGTAACCCTACCCTAACTCGATCCCTAACCCAAACCTTACTCTAAATCATACACTGACCCTGACCCTGGTTTGACCTTGACTCTGACCAAACCCTAAGGCTAAACAGTACCCTGACCATGACCTTGAATATAACCATGACCCTGACACTGACCTCGATGCTGACCCTAATCTAGACCCTGACCCTAAACCTCACCCTAACCCTAACTGTAACCCTAACCCTAGCCCTGCATTTAACCCTTACCCTAACATTAACCATAACCCTAACCGTATCCCTACCCTAACCCTAAACCTAACCCTAACACTAACCTTACTCTAGACCGACCACTGGCCCAGACCCTGTCTTTGACCTTAACCCTGACCCTGACCCTAAAGCTACCCATGACCCCTGACCCTGACCTTGACCATAACCATGACCCTGACCCTGACCTTGATGCTGACCCTGACCTTGACCCTGACCCTAACCCTAAACCTAACTCTAAACCTAACCCTAGCTCTGCATTTAACCGTTAAGCTAACTTTAACCATAACCCTAACCATAACCCTACCCTAACCCTCACTCTAACATTACTCTAACCCGAACACTGACCCTGACCCAGGCTTTCACCTTGACCCTGACCGAGTCCCAAACGCTAACCATGACCCTGACACTGACCCTGACCGTAACCATGACCCTATTCCTGAATTTGACGCTGAACCTGACCTTGACCCTGACCCTAACCCTAACCCTAACTCTAACCCTAACCCTAGCTCTGCTTTTAACCCTTACCTAACCTTAACCATAACCCTAACCGTAACCCTACCCTAACCCTAACCTTACTCTAACTCGAACATGACCCTGATACTGCCTTTGACCTTGACCGTGACCCTGACCTGTATGCTAACCAAGACCCAGACCCTGACCTTGACCTTAACCATGACTCTGACCTTGGCGCTGACCCTAACTTTGACACCGACCCTAACCCTAAAACTAACTCTAACCCTAACCCTAGCTCTGCATTTAATCCTTACCGTAACCTTAACCATAAGCCTAACCGTAACCCTACCCTATCCCTTACCCTAACTCTAACCTTACTCTAACCCGAACACTGACCCTAACCCAGGGTTTGACCTTGACCCTGACCCTGACCAAGACGCTAAACAAAATCCTGACCCTGACCTTGACAGGACCCAGCCCCTGACCCTGACCTTGAAGCTGACCCTGACCTTGACCGTGACCCTAACCCTAACTCTAACCCTAACCCTAGCTCTGCATTGAACCCTTACCCTAACCTTAACCATAACCTTAACAGTAACCCTACCCGAACCCTAACGTTACTCAAACCCAAACACAGACCCTGACCCTTGGTTTGACCTTGAATCTTACCCAGACCCTAACGCTAACCATGACCCTAACCCTGACCTTGACCGTAACCATGACCCTTACCCTGAGCTTGAAGCTGACCCTGACCTTGACCCTGACCCCAAACCTACCCCTAACCCTAACTCTAACCCTAACCCTAGCTCTGCATTTAACCCTTACCCTAACCCTAACCATACCGCTAACCGAAAGCCTACCCTAACCGTAACTCTAACCTTACTCTAACCCGAACACTGACCTTGAACCTCGTTTGACCTTGACCCTGACCCTGACCTTGAATGTAACCATGACCCCGACCCTGACCTTGACCCTGATCATAACGCTAACTGTGAGTCTAACCCTAAACAGAGCTCTACATTTTGCCCTTACCCTAACCATAACCAGAACCCTAACAGTAACCCTACTCTAACCCTAACCTTAACCCTAACCTTACTCTAACCCTAACACTGACCCTGACCCTGGCTTTGACCTTGACTCTGACCCAGAACCTAACGCTAATTTTGACCCTGATCATGACCTTGAACGTAACCATGACCCTGACACTGACCTTGAGGCTGACCCTGACCTTGACCCTGACTCTAAACTTAAACCTAACCATAAGTGTAACACTACCCTAGCTCTGCATTTAACCCTTATGCTAACCTTAAGCATAATGCTAACCGTAACCCTACCCTAACCCTAACTCGAACCTTACAATAACTGGAACACTGACCCTGACCCTGTCTTTGATCTTGATCCTGACCCAGACCCTAATGCTAACCATGACCCTGACAATGACCTTGAATGTAACCTTGACACTGACCATGACCTTGATGCTAACCTTGACCCGAAACCTAACCCTAACACTAACTGTAACCTTAACACTAGGTCTGCATTTAACCCTTACCCTAACCTTAACCAGAACCCTAACTGTAACCCTACCCTAACCCTAACTCTAACCTTATTCTAACCGGAACAATGACTCTGACACTGCGTTTGACCTTGACCCTCACCCGGAACCTAAGGCTAACCATGACCGTGATCCTGACCTTGACGCAGACCCAGACCTTGACCCTGACCCTAACCCTAACTCTAACCCTAACCCTAGCTCTGCATTTGACCTTTACCCTACCATAACCATAACCCTAACCGTAACCTTACCCTAACCCTAACTCTAACCTTATTCTAACCCGAACACTGACCCGGACACTGCGTTTGACCTTGACCCTGACCCTAACGCTAACAATGACCTTGATGCTGACCTTGACCGTAACCATGACCCTGACCTTGACGCTGACCAAGACCTTGACCCTAACCCTAACCCTAACTCTAACCCTAACCTTAGCTCTGCATTTAACCTTTACCCTATCGTAACCATAACCCTAACCATAAGCCTACCCTAACTCGATCCCTAATCCTAACCTTACTTTAACCCGAACACTGACCCTGCCCCTGCCTTTGACCTTGACCCTGAACCTAACGCTAACCATGACTGTGATCCTGACCTTGACCTTAACCATGACCCAGACCCTGACCTTGACGCTGAACCAGACCTTGACCCTGACCCTAACCCTAACGCTAAATCTAACCCTAACCCTAGCTCTGCATTTGACCTTTACCCTACCTTAACCATAACCCTAACCGTAACCCTATCCTAACTACATTCCTAACCCTAACCTTACTCTAACTCGGACACTGACCCTGACCCAGGTTTTGACCTTGACCCTGACACAGACCCTGAAGCTAACCCTGACCCTGATCTTTACCCTGACCTTAACCGTGACCCGTACCCTGACCTTGATGCTGACCCTGTCCTTGACCGTGACTCTAACCCTAACCCTAACTCTAACCCTAACCTTAGCTATGCATTGAACCTTTAGCGTAACCTTAACCCTAACCCTAACCGTAACGCTACCCTAAATCGATCCCTAACCCTAACCTTACTCTAAATCGAACACTGACCCTGACCCAGACCCTAAAGCTAACCATGACCCTGATCCTGACCTTGACCTTAACCATAACTCGGACCCTGACCTTGACGCTGACCCTGTCCTTGACCGTGACTCTAACCCTAACCCTAACTCTAACCCAAACCTTAGCTCTGCATTTAACGCTTACCATAACCTTAACCATAACCCTAACGGTAACCCTACCCTAACCCTTACACTAACTCTAACCTTACTCTAACCCGAACACTGACCCTAACCCAAGCTCTACATTTTACCCTTACCCTAACCATAACCAGAACCCTAACAGTAACCCTACCCTAACCCTAACACTAACCCTCACCTGACTCTAACACGAACACTGACCCTGACCCTGGCTTTCACCTTGACGCTGACCCAGAACCTAACGCTAATTTTGACCCTGATCATGACCTTGAACGTAACCATGACCCTGACATTGACCTAGAGGATGACCCTGACCTTGACCCTGACCCTAAACCTAACCCTAACCATAACTGTAACGCTAACCCTAGCTGTGCATTTAACCCTTACGCTACCCTTAACCATAACGCTAACCCTAACCTTACCCTAACCCTAACCCTAACCCTAACCCAAACTCGAACCTTACTCTAACCGGAACACTGACCCTGACCCTGTCTTTGACCTTGACACTGACCCAGACCCTAACGCTAACCATGACCTTGACCATGACCTTGAATGTAACCATGACACTAACCATGACCTTGATGCAGACCCTGACCTTGACCCTAAACCTAACCGTAACCCTAACTATAAACATAACCCTAGGTCTGCATTTAACCCTTACCCTAACCTTAACCTTAACCGTAACCGTAACCCTACCCTAACCCTAACTCTAACCTTATTCTAACCAGAACACTGAACCTGACCCTGCGTTTGACCTTGACCCTGACCCTGACCCTAACGCTAACCATGATCCTGACCATGACCTTGATGTAACCATGACACTGACCATGACCTTGACCCTGACGCTAACCCTAGCCCTAACACTAAACCTATCCCTAGCTCTGCATTTAACCTTTACCCTATCTTAACCATAACCCTAACTGTAACCCTACCCTAACTTGATCCCTAACCTTAACCTTACTCTACCCGAACACTGACCCTGACACTGCCTTTGACCTTGACCCTGACCCTGACCCTAACGCTAACCATGACCCTGACCCTGACCTTGACGCTGACCCAGACCTTGAGCCTGACCCTAACCCTAACGCTAAATCTAACCCTAACCCTAGCTCTGCATTTGCCATTACCCTACCTTAACCATAACCCTAACCGTAACCCTACCCTAACTCGATCCATAACCCTAACTATACTCTAACTCAAACACAGAACCTGACCCTGGTTTGACCTTTACTCTGACCCAGACCCTAAGGCTAACCATGACTCTGACCATGACCTTGTATGTAACCATGACCCTGACCCTGACCTTGACGCTTACCCTATTCTTGACCCTGAACCTAAACCTAACCCTAACTCTAACTGTAACCCTAACCCTAGCTCTGCATTTAACCTTACCTTAACATTAACCATAACCCTAACCGTATCCCTACCCTAACCCTAAACCTAACGCTAATTCTAACCTTACTCTAAACCTACCACTGACCCTGACCCTGTCTTTGACCTTGATCCTGACCCTGACCCTAACGCTAACCATGACCCTGACACTGACCTTGTCCAAAACCCTAACCCTGACCCTGACCTTGACCGTGACTCTAACCCTAACCCTAACTCTAACCCTCACCTTAGCTCTGCATTTAACGCTTACCATAACCTTAACCATAACCCTAACCGTAACCCTACCCTAACCATTACCCTAACTCTAACCTTACTCTAACCCGAACACTGAACCTAAACCAGGCTTTGACCTTGACTCTGACCCTGACCCGAAATCTAACCAAAACCCTGACCCTGACCTTCACCATACCCATGACCCTGAACCTGACCTTGACACTGACCATGACCTTGACCGTGACCATAACCGTAACTCTAACAGTAACCCTAGCTCTGCATTGAACCCTTACCCTAACATTAACCATAACCGTAACAGTAACCCTACCCTACCCCTAACGTTACTAAAACCCAACAAAAGACCCTGACCCTTGCTTTGACCTTGAGTCTTACCCAGACCCTAACACTAACCATTACCCTGACCATGACCTTGAATGTAACCATGACCCTGACCCTGACCTTGACACTGACCCTAATCTTGACCGTGACCCTAAACCTAACCCTATCCCTAAGTGTAACCCTAACCCTAGCTGTGAATTTAACCCTTACCCTAACATTAACCATAACCCTAACCGTAACCATACCCTAACCCTAACTCTAACCTTACTCTAACCCGAACACTGACCCTGACCCAGGCTTTCACCTTGACCCTGACCGAGACCCAAACGCTAACCATGACCCTGACACTGACCCTGACCGTAACCATGACCCTGACCCTGAATTTGACGCTGAGCCTGACCTTGACCCTGATCCTAACCATAACTCTAACTCTAACCCTAACCCTAGCTCTGCATTTAACCTATACCCTATCTTAACCATAACCTTAACCGTAACCCTACCCTAAATCGATACCTAACCCAAACCTTACTCTAACTCGAACACTGACCCTGACCCAGGTTTTGACATTGAACCTGACCCAGACCCTAAAGCTAACCATGACCCTGATCCTGACCTTGACCTTAACCATGCCACTGACCCTGACCTTGAAGCTGACTGTGACCTTGACCCTGACCCCAAACCTAACCATAACCGTAACTCTAACGCTAACCCTAGCTCTGCATTTAACCCTTACCCTAACCTTAACCATAACCCTAACCATAACCCTACCCTAACCCTAACCTTACTCTAACTCGAACACTGACCCTGATCCTGCCTTTGACCTTGACAGTGACCCTGACCCGAATCCTAACCATGAAAGAGATCCTGACCTTGACCATAACCATGACCCTTACCCTGACCTTGAAGATGACCCTGATCCTGACCCTAACCCCAAACATAACCCTAACCCTAACTCTATCCCTAACCCTAGCTTCGCATTTAACACATACTCTAACCTTAACCATACCGCTAACCGAAACCCTAGCCTAACCCTAACTCTAACCTTACTCTAACCCGAAAACTGACCCTGAACCTCGTTTGACCTTGACCCTGATCCTGACCTTGAATGTAACCATGACCCCGACCCTGACCTTGACCCTGATCATAACGCTAACCCTAAGTCTAACCCTAAACCAAGCTCTACATTTAATGCTTACCCTAACCATAACCAGAACCCTAACAGTAACCCTACCCTAACCAAAACCCTAACCCTAACCCTAACCCTAACGTTACTCTAACCCGAACACTGACCCTGACCCTGGCTTTGACCTTGACTCTGACCCTGAACCTAGTGCTGATTTTGACCCTGATCATGACCTTGAATGTAACCATGACCCTGACATTGACTTTGAGGCTGACTCTGACCTTGACCCTGACCCTAAACCTAACCCTAAATGCAACTGTAACCCTAACCCTAGCTATGCATTTAACCCTTACGCTAACCTGAACCATAACGCTAACCATAACCCTACCCTAACCCTACCCTAACCCTAACTAGAACATTACTCCAACCGGAACACTGACCTTGACCCAGGTTTTGACCTTGACCCTGACCCAGAACCTAACGCTAACCATGCCCCTGACCATGACCTTGAAAGTAACCATGACACTGACCATGACCTTGACTCTGACCCTGACCCTGACACTAAACCTAACCCTAACCCTAACTGTAACCTTAACCCAGGTCTGCATTTAACACTTACCCTAACCTTAAACATAACCATAACCGTAACCCTACCCTAACCCTAACTCTAACCTTATTCTAACCCGAACAATGACCCTGACCCTGCCTTTGACCTTGACCTGACCCTGACCCTAACGCTAACCATGACCGTGATCCTGACCTTGACCGTAATTATGATCCTGACGCTGAGCTAGATGCAGGCCCAGACCTTTACCCTGACCCTGACCCTATCGCTAACCATGACCGTGATCCTGACCATGACCGACACCATGACCCTGACCCTGACCTTGATGCTGACCCAGACCTTGACCCTGAACCTAACCCTAACGCTAAATCTAACCCTAACCCTAGCTCTGCATTTGACCTTTACACTACCTTAACCATAAACCTAACCGTAACCCTACCGAAACTCGATCCCTAACCCTAACCTTACTCTAACTGAAACACTGACCGTGACCCTGGTTTGACCTTGACTCTGACCCAGACCCTAAGGCTAACCATGACTCTGACAATGACATTGAATGTAACCATGACCCTGACCCTGACCTTGAGGCTGACCCTAATCTTGACCCTGACCCTAACCCTAACTCTAACTCTAACCCTAACCCTAGCTCTGCATTTAACCTATACCCTATCTTAACCATAAGCTTAACCATAACCCGACTCTAAATCGATCCTAACCCTAACCTTACTCTAACTTGAACACTGACCCTGATCCAGGTTTTGACCTTCAACCTGACACAGAACCTAAAGCTAACCATGACCCAGATCCTAACCTTGATCTTAACCATGACCCTGAACTTGACCTTGAAGCTGACTGTGATCTTGACCCTGACCCCTAACCTAACCCTAACCCTAATTCTAAGCCTAAACCTAGCTCTGCATTTAACCCTTACCCTAACCTTAACCATACCGCTAACCGAAACTCTACCAAAACCGTAACTCTAACATTACTCTAACCGGAACAATGACCCTGAACCTGGTTTGACCTTGACCCTGACCCTGAACTTGAATGTAACCATGACCCCGACCGTGACCTTGACCCTAATCATAACCCTAACCCTAATCTAACCCTAACCCAAGCTCTACATTTAACGCTTACCCTAACCATAACCAGAACCCTAACAGTAACCCTACCCTAACCCTAACCCTAACCCTAACCTTCCTCTAACATGCACACTGACCCTGACCCTGGCTTTGACCTTGACTCTGACCCAGAAACTAATGCTAATTTTGACCCTGATCATGACCTTGAACGTAACCACGACCCTAACACAGAACTTGAGGCTGACCCTGACCTTGACCCTGACCCTAAACCTAAAACTAACCTTAACTGTAACCCTAACCCTAGCTCTGCATTTAACCCTTACGCTAACCTTAACCATTACGCTATCCGTAACCCTACCCTAACCCTAACCCTAACCCTAGCTCGAACCTTACTCCAACTGGAACACCCAAACCCTGTCTTTGACCTTGACCCTGACCCAGACCCTAACGCTAAACATGACCTCGATCATGAACTTGAATGTAAACATGACACTGACCATGACCTTGACGGTGACCCTTACCTTGACCGTGAACCTAACCCTAACTCTAACCCTAACCTTAGCTGTGCATTGAACCCTTACCTTAACCTTAATCATAACCCTAACAGTAATCCTACCCTAACCCTAAATCTAACCTTATTCTAACCCAAACACTGACCCTGACCCTGAGTTTGACATTGACCCTGACCCTGACTCTAACGCTAACCATGACCGCGATCTTGACCTTGACCGTAACCATGACCCTGATCCTGACCTTGACGCTGACCCAGACCTTGACCCTGACCGTAACCCTAACGCTAAATCTAACCCTAACCATAGATCTGCATTTGACCTTGACCTACCTTAACCATAACCCTAACCGTAACCCTACCCTAACTCGATCCCTACCCTAACCTTACTCTAACTCAAACACTGACCCTGACCCAGGTTTTGACCTTGACTCTGACCCAGACCCTAAGGCTAACCATAACTCTGATCATGACCTGGAATGTAACCATGACCCTGACCCTGACCTTGACGCTAACCCTAATCTTGACCCTGACCCTAAACCTAACCCTAACCCTAACTCTATCCCTAACCCTAGCTCTGCATTTAACCCTTACCCTAACATTAACCATAACCTAACCGTATCCCTACCCTAACCCTAAACATAACCCTAACTCTAACCTTACACTAAACCGACCACTGCCCTGACCCTATCTTTGACCTTGCCCCTGAACCTGACCCTAATGCTAACCATGACCCTGACCCTGACCTTGACCATATCCATGACCCTGACCCTGACCTTGACGCGGACCCTGACCTTGACCCCGACCCTAACCCTAAACCTAACTCTAGCTCTGCATTTAACAGTTACGCTAACCTTAACCATAACCCTAACCTTAACCCTACCCTAACCCTAAATCTAACCTTACTGTAACCCAAACACAGACCCTGACCCTTGTCTTGACCTTGAGTCTTACCCAGACCCTCACGGTAACCATGACCCTGACCCTGACCTTGAGGCTGACCCTGACCTTGACCCCAACCCTAACCCTAAACCTAACTCTAAACCTAACCCTAGCTCTGCATTTAATTGTTATGCTAACCTTAACCATAACCCTAACCTTAACCCTACCCTAACCCTAACTCTAACCTTACTGTAACCCGAACACTGACCCTGACCCAGGCTTTCACCTTGACCCTGACCGACACCCAAACGCTAACCATGACCCTGACACTGACCCTGACCGTAACCATGACCCTCACCCTGAATTTCACGCTGACCCTGACCTTGACCCTGACCCTAACCCTAACTCTAACTCTAACCCTAACCCTAGCTCTGCATTTAACCTTTACCCTACCTTAACCATAACCCTAACCGTAACCGTACCCTAAATCGATCCCTAACCCTAAACTTACTCTAACCCAAACACTGACCCTGACCCAGGTTTTGACCTTGACCCTGTCCAAGACCCTAAAGCTAACCATGACCCGGACCCTCAACCTGACCTTAACCATGACCCTGACCCTGACCTTGACGCTGACCCTGTCCTTGATCGTGATTCTAACCCTAACACTTACTCTAACCATAACCTTAGCTCTGCATTTAACCCTTACCATAACCTTAACCATAACCCTAACCGTAACCATAGCCTAACCCTTACCCTAACTCTAACCTTACTCTAACCCGAACACTGACCCTAACCCAGGCTTTTACCTTGACCCTGACCTTGACACGAATGCAAACCAAAACCCTGACCCTGACCTTGACGGTACCCATGACCCAGACCCTGACCTTGATGCTGACCCTGACCTTCACTGTGACCATAACCCTAACTCTAACCCTAACCCTAGCTCTGAATTGAACCCTTACCCTAACCTGAACCATAACCCTAACCTTAACCCTACCCTAACCCTAATGTTACTCAAACCCAAACACAGACCCAGACCCTTTCTTTGACCTTGAGTCTTACCCAGACCATCACGCTAACCATGACGCTGACCCTGACCTTGACCGTAACCATGACCCTTACCCTGAACTTGAAGCTGACCCTGACCTTGACCCTGACCCCAACCTAACCATAACCCTAACTCTAAACCTAACCCTAGCTCTGCATTTAACCCTTACACTAACCTTAACCATACCGCTAACCGAAACCCTACCCTAACCCTAACTCTAACCCTACTCTAACCCGAACACTGACCCTGAACCTGGTTTGACCTTGACCCTGACCCTGACCTTGAATGTAACCATGACCCCGACCCTGACCTTGACCCTGATCATAACGCTAACCCTAAGTCTAACTCTAACCCAAACTTTACATTTAACCCTTACCCTAATCATAACCAGAACCCTAACAGTAACGCTACCCTAACCCTAACCCTAACCCTAACCTTACTGTAACCCGAACACTGACAATGACCCTGGCTTTGACGTTGACTCTGACCCAGAAACTAACGCTAATTTTGACCCTGACACTGACCTTGAGGGTGACCCTGACCTTGACCCTGACCCTAAACCTAACCCTAACCGTAACTGTAACCCTAACCCTAGCTCTGCATTTAACCCTTACGCTAACCTTAACCATAACGCTAACCATAACCCTACCCTAACCCTAACCCAACCCCCTTGAACCTTACTCTAACCGGAACACTGATCCTGACCCTGTCTTTGACCTTGACCCTGACCCAGACCCTAACGCTAACCATGACCATGACCATGACCTGGAATGTAACCATGACATTGACCATGACCTTGACGCTGACCATGACCCTGACCCTAAACCTAACCCTAACCCTAACTGTAAACTTAAACCTAGGTCTGCATTTAACCTTTACCATGACCTTAACCATAACCCTAACCATAACCCTACCCTAACCCTAACTGTAACCTTATTCTAACCCGAAAACTGACCCTGACCTTGCGTTTAACCTTGACCCTGACCCTAACGCTAACCATGACCGTGATCCTGACCTTGACTGTAACCATGACCCTGACGCTGACCTTGACGCTGACCCAGATTTTGACCCTGAACCCTAACCCTAACACTAAGTCTAACCCTAACCGTAGATCTGCATTTGACCTTTACCCTATCTTAACCATAACCCTAACCGTAACCCTACCCTAAATCCATCCCTAACCCTAACCTTACTCTAAGTCGAACACTGACCCTGACCCAGGTTTTGACCTTAACCCTCAACCAGACCCTAAAGCTAACCATGACCCTGACCCTGACCTTGACCTTAACCATGACCCTGACCCTAACCTTGACGCTGATTCTGTCCTTAACCCTGACTCTAACCGTAACCCTAACTTTAACCCTAACCTTAGCTTTGCATTTAACCCATACCGTAACCTTAACCATAACCCTAACCGAAACAATACCCTAACCCTTACCCTAACTCTAACCTTACTCTAACCCGAACACTGACCCTAACCCTGCTTTGACCTTGACCCTGAACCTGACCTGAACGCTAACCAAAACCCTGACCCTTACCTTGACTGTACCAATGACCCTGACCCTGACCTTGACGCTGACCCTGACGTTGACTGTGACCCTAACCCCAACTCTAACCCTAACCTTAGCTCTGCAATTAACCCTTACCCTAACCTTAACCATAACCCTAACAGTAACCCTACCCTAACCCTAACGTTACTCAAACCCAAACACAGACCCTGACCCTTGCCTTGACCTTGAGTCTTACCCAGACCCTCACGCTAACCATGACCCTGACCCTGACCTTGACGCTGACCCTGACCTTGACTCAGACCCTAACCCTAAACTAACTCTAAACCTAAACCTAGCTCTCCATTTAACCGTTATGCTAACTTTAACCATAACCCTAACAGTAACTCTACCCTAACCCTAACTCTAACCTTACTCTAACCCGAACACTGACCCTAACCCAGGCTTTCTCCTTGACCCTGACCGAGACCCAAACGCTAACCATGATCTGACACTGACCCTAACCGTAACCATGACCCTGACCCTGAATTAGACGCTGACCCTGACCTTGACCCTGACCCTAATCCTAACCCTAACTCTAACCTAACCCTAGCTCTGCATTTAACCTTTACCCTATCTTAACCATAACCCTAACCATAACCCTACCCTAACTCGATCCCTAACCCTAATCTTACTGTAACTCAAACACTGACCCTGACCCTGCCTTTGACCTTGACCCTGACCCTGACCCTAACGCTAACCATGACCGAGATCCTGACCTTGACCGTAACCATGACCCGGGTCCTGACCTTGAAGCTGCCACAGACTTGACCGTGACTCTAACACTAACCCTAACTCTAACCCTAACCCTAGCACTGCATTTGACTTTTACCATACATTAACCATAAACCCAACCGTAACCCCACCCTAACTCGATCCCTAACCCTAACCTTACTCTAACTCAAACACTGACCCTGACCCTGGTTTGACCTTGACTCTAACCCAGACCCTAACGCTAACCATGACTCTGACCATGACGTTGAATGTAACCAAGACCCTGAAACTGACCTTGACACTGACGCTTATCTTGACCCTGACCATAAACCTAACTCTAACCCTAACTGTAACCCTAACCTTAGCTCTGCATTTAACCCTTACCCTAACATTAACCATAACCCTAACCGTATCCCTACCCTAACCATAAAGCTAACCCTAACTCTAACCTTACTCTAAACTGACCACTGACCCTGACCCTGTCTTTGACCTTGACCCTGACCCTAACGCTAACCATGACCCTGACCATGATCTTGACCCTGACCCTGACCCTAAACCTTACCCTATCCCTAACTGTAACCTTAACCCTAGGTCTGCATTTAACCCTTACCCTAACCTTAACCATAACCCTAACCGTATCCCTACCCTAACACTAACTGTAACCTTATTCTAACCCGAACACTGACCCTGACCCTGTCTTTGACTTGACCCTGACCCTGACCCTACGCTAACCATGACCGCGATCCTGACCTTGACCGTTACCATGACCCTGACGCTGACCTTGACGCTGACCCAGATCTTGACTCTGACCCTAAACCTAACCCTAACTCTAACCCTAACCCTAGCTCTGCATTTAACCTTTACCCTAACTTAACCATAACCCTAACCGTAACCCTACCCTAACTCGATCCCTAACCCCAACCTTAATCTAACTCAAACCCTGACACTGACCCTGGTTTGACCTTGACTCTTACCCAGACCCTAAGGCTACCCATGACTCTGACCATGACCTGGAATGTAACCATGACCCTGACCCTGACCTTGATGCTGCCCCTGACCTTGACTGTGACCCTAACCCTAACTCTAACCCTAACCCTAACTCTAACACGAACCCTAGGTCTGCATTTAACCCTTACGCTAACCTTAACCATAACGCTAACCGTAACCCTACCCTAACCCTTACCCTAAATCTAACCTTACTCTAACCCGAACACTGACCCTGACCCAGGCTTTCACCATGACCCTGACCGAGACCCAAACGCAAACCATGACACTGACACTGACCCTGACCGTGACCCTGACCCTAACCCTAACTGTAACCCTAACCCTAGCTCTGCATTTGACCTTTACCTTACCTTAACCATAACCCTAACAGTAACCCTACCCTAACTCGATCCCTAACCCAAACCTTACTCTAAATCATACACTGACCCTGACCCTGGTTTGACCTTGACTCTGACCAAACCCTAAGGCTAAACAGTACCCTGACCATGACCTTGAATATAACCATGACCCTGACACTGACCTCGATGCTGACCCTAATCTAGACCCTGACCCTAAACCTCACCCTAACCCTAACTGTAACCCTAACCCTAGCCCTGCATTTAACCCTTACCCTAACATTAACCATAACCCTAACCGTATCCCTACCCTAACCCTAAACCTAACCCTAACACTAACCTTACTCTAGACCGACCACTGGCCCAGACCCTGTCTTTGACCTTAACCCTGACCCTGACCCTAAAGCTACCCATGACCCCTGACCCTGACCTTGACCATAACCATGACCCTGACCCTGACCTTGATGCTGACCCTGACCTTGACCCTGACCCTAACCCTAAACCTAACTCTAAACCTAACCCTAGCTCTGCATTTAACCGTTAAGCTAACTTTAACCATAACCCTAACCATAACCCTACCCTAACCCTCACTCTAACATTACTCTAACCCGAACACTGACCCTGACCCAGGCTTTCACCTTGACCCTGACCGAGTCCCAAACGCTAACCATGACCCTGACACTGACCCTGACCGTAACCATGACCCTATTCCTGAATTTGACGCTGAACCTGACCTTGACCCTGACCCTAACCCTAACCCTAACTCTAACCCTAACCCTAGCTCTGCTTTTAACCCTTACCTAACCTTAACCATAACCCTAACCGTAACCCTACCCTAACCCTAACCTTACTCTAACTCGAACATGACCCTGATACTGCCTTTGACCTTGACCGTGACCCTGACCTGTATGCTAACCAAGACCCAGACCCTGACCTTGACCTTAACCATGACTCTGACCTTGGCGCTGACCCTAACTTTGACACCGACCCTAACCCTAAATCTAACTCTAACCCTAACCCTAGCTCTGCATTTAATCCTTACCGTAACCTTAACCATAAGCCTAACCGTAACCCTACCCTATCCCTTACCCTAACTCTAACCTTACTCTAACCCGAACACTGACCCTAACCCAGGGTTTGACCTTGACCCTGACCCTGACCCAGACGCTAAACAAAATCCTGACCCTGACCTTGACAGGACCCAGCCCCTGACCCTGACCTTGAAGCTGACCCTGACCTTGACCGTGACCCTAACCCTAACTCTAACCCTAACCCTAGCTCTGCATTGAACCCTTACCCTAACCTTAACCATAACCTTAACAGTAACCCTACCCGAACCCTAACGTTACTCAAACCCAAACACAGACCCTGACCCTTGGTTTGACCTTGAATCTTACCCAGACCCTAACGCTAACCATGACCCTAACCCTGACCTTGACCGTAACCATGACCCTTACCCTGAGCTTGAAGCTGACCCTGACCTTGACCCTGACCCCAAACCTACCCCTAACCCTAACTCTAACCCTAACCCTAGCTCTGCATTTAACCCTTACCCTAACCCTAACCATACCGCTAACCGAAAGCCTACCCTAACCGTAACTCTAACCTTACTCTAACCCGAACACTGACCTTGAACCTCGTTTGACCTTGACCCTGACCCTGACCTTGAATGTAACCATGACCCCGACCCTGACCTTGACCCTGATCATAACGCTAACTGTGAGTCTAACCCTAAACAGAGCTCTACATTTTGCCCTTACCCTAACCATAACCAGAACCCTAACAGTAACCCTACTCTAACCCTAACCTTAACCCTAACCTTACTCTAACCCGAACACTGACCCTGACCCTGGCTTTGACCTTGACTCTGACCCAGAACCTAACGCTAATTTTGACCCTGATCATGACCTTGAACGTAACCATGACCCTGACACTGACCTTGAGGCTGACCCTGACCTTGACCCTGACTCTAAACTTAAACCTAACCATAAGTGTAACACTACCCTAGCTCTGCATTTAACCCTTATGCTAACCTTAAGCATAATGCTAACCGTAACCCTACCCTAACCCTAACTCGAACCTTACAATAACTGGAACACTGACCCTGACCCTGTCTTTGATCTTGATCCTGACCCAGACCCTAATGCTAACCATGACCCTGACAATGACCTTGAATGTAACCTTGACACTGACCATGACCTTGATGCTAACCTTGACCCGAAACCTAACCCTAACACTAACTGTAACCTTAACACTAGGTCTGCATTTAACCCTTACCCTAACCTTAACCAGAACCCTAACTGTAACCCTACCCTAACCCTAACTCTAACCTTATTCTAACCGGAACAATGACTCTGACACTGCGTTTGACCTTGACCCTCACCCGGAACCTAAGGCTAACCATGACCGTGATCCTGACCTTGACGCAGACCCAGACCTTGACCCTGACCCTAACCCTAACTCTAACCCTAACCCTAGCTCTGCATTTGACCTTTACCCTACCATAACCATAACCCTAACCGTAACCTTACCCTAACCCTAACTCTAACCTTATTCTAACCCGAACACTGACCCGGACACTGCGTTTGACCTTGACCCTGACCCTAACGCTAACAATGAACTTGATGCTGACCTTGACCGTAACCATGACCCTGACCTTGACGCTGACCAAGACCTTGACCCTAACCCTAACCCTAACTCTAACCCTAACCTTAGCTCTGCATTTAACCTTTACCCTATCGTAACCATAACCCTAACCATAAGCCTACCCTAACTCGATCCCTAATCCTAACCTTACTTTAACCCGAACACTGACCCTGCCCCTGCCTTTGACCTTGACCCTGAACCTAACGCTAACCATGACTGTGATCCTGACCTTGACCTTAACCATGACCCAGACCCTGACCTTGACGCTGAACCAGACCTTGAATCTGACCCTAACCCTAACGCTAAATCTAACCCTAACCCTAGCTCTGCATTTGACCTTTACCCTACCTTAACCATAACCCTAACCGTAACCCTATCCTAACTACATTCCTAACCCTAACCTTACTCTAACTCGGACACTGACCCTGACCCAGGTTTTGACCTTGACCCTGACACAGACCCTGAAGCTAACCCTGACCCTGATCTTTACCCTGACCTTAACCGTGACCCGTACCCTGACCTTGATGCTGACCCTGTCCTTGACCGTGACTCTAACCCTAACCCTAACTCTAACCCTAACCTTAGCTATGCATTGAACCTTTAGCGTAACCTTAACCCTAACCCTAACCGTAACGCTACCCTAAATCGATCCCTAACCCTAACCTTACTCTAAATCGAACACTGACCCTGACCCAGACCCTAAAGCTAACCATGACCCTGATCCTGACCTTGACCTTAACCATAACTCGGACCCTGACCTTGACGCTGACCCTGTCCTTGACCGTGACTCTAACCCTAACCCTAACTCTAACCCAAACCTTAGCTCTGCATTTAACGCTTACCATAACCTTAACCATAACCCTAACGGTAACCCTACCCTAACCCTTACACTAACTCTAACCTTACTCTAACCCGAACACTGACCCTAACCCAAGCTCTACATTTTACCCTTACCCTAACCATAACCAGAACCCTAACAGTAACCCTACCCTAACCCTAACACTAACCCTCACCTGACTCTAACACGAACACTGACCCTGACCCTGGCTTTCACCTTGACGCTGACCCAGAACCTAACGCTAATTTTGACCCTGATCATGACCTTGAACGTAAGCATGACCCTGACATTGACCTAGAGGATGACCCTGACCTTGACCCTGACCCTAAACCTAACCCTAACCATAACTGTAACGCTAACCCTAGCTGTGCATTTAACCCTTACGCTACCCTTAACCATAACGCTAACCCTAACCTTACCCTAACCCTAACCCTAACCCTAACCCAAACTCGAACCTTACTCTAACCGGAACACTGACCCTGACCCTGTCTTTGACCTTGACACTGACCCAGACCCTAACGCTAACCATGACCTTGACCATGACCTTGAATGTAACCATGACACTAACCATGACCTTGATGCAGACCCTGACCTTGACCCTAAACCTAACCGTAACCCTAACTATAAACATAACCCTAGGTCTGCATTTAACCCTTACCCTAACCTTAACCTTAACCGTAACCGTAACCCTACCCTAACCCTAACTCTAACCTTATTCTAACCAGAACACTGAACCTGACCCTGCGTTTGACCTTGACCCTGACCCTGACCCTGACCCTAACGCTAACCATGATCCTGACCATGACCTTGATGTAACCATGACACTGACCATGACCTTGACCCTGACGCTAACCCTAGCCCTAACACTAAACCTATCCCTAGCTCTGCATTTAACCTTTACCCTATCTTAACCATAACCCTAACTGTAACCCTACCCTAACTTGATCCCTAACCTTAACCTTACTCTACCCGAACACTGACCCTGACACTGCCTTTGACCTTGACCCTGACCCTGACCCTAACGCTAACCATGACCCTGACCCTGACCTTGACGCTGACCCAGACCTTGAGCCTGACCCTAACCCTAACGCTAAATCTAACCCTAACCCTAGCTCTGCATTTGCCATTACCCTACCTTAACCATAACCCTAACCGTAACCCTACCCTAACTCGATCCATAACCCTAACTATACTCTAACTCAAACACAGAACCTGACCCTGGTTTGACCTTTACTCTGACCCAGACCCTAAGGCTAACCATGACTCTGACCATGACCTTGTATGTAACCATGACCCTGACCCTGACCTTGACGCTTACCCTATTCTTGACCCTGAACCTAAACCTAACCCTAACTCTAACTGTAACCCTAACCCTAGCTCTGCATTTAACCTTACCTTAACATTAACCATAACCCTAACCGTATCCCTACCCTAACCCTAAACCTAACGCTAATTCTAACCTTACTCTAAACCTACCACTGACCCTGACCCTGTCTTTGACCTTGATCCTGACCCTGACCCTAACGCTAACCATGACCCTGACACTGACCTTGTCCAAAACCCTAACCCTGACCCTGACCTTGACCGTGACTCTAACCCTAACCCTAACTCTAACCCTCACCTTAGCTCTGCATTTAACGCTTACCATAACCTTAACCATAACCCTAACCGTAACCCTACCCTAACCATTACCCTAACTCTAACCTTACTCTAACCCGAACACTGAACCTAAACCAGGCTTTGACCTTGACTCTGACCCTGACCCGAAATCTAACCAAAACCCTGACCCTGACCTTCACCATACCCATGACCCTGAACCTGACCTTGACACTGACCATGACCTTGACCGTGACCATAACCGTAACTCTAACAGTAACCCTAGCTCTGCATTGAACCCTTACCCTAACATTAACCATAACCGTAACAGTAACCCTACCCTACCCCTAACGTTACTAAAACCCAACAAAAGACCCTGACCCTTGCTTTGACCTTGAGTCTTACCCAGACCCTAACACTAACCATTACCCTGACCATGACCTTGAATGTAACCATGACCCTGACCCTGACCTTGACACTGACCCTAATCTTGACCGTGACCCTAAACCTAACCCTATCCCTAAGTGTAACCCTAACCCTAGCTCTGAATTTAACCCTTACCCTAACATTAACCATAACCCTAACCGTAACCATACCCTAACCCTAACTCTAACCTTACTCTAACCCGAACACTGACCCTGACCCAGGCTTTCACCTTGACCCTGACCGAGACCCAAACGCTAACCATGACCCTGACACTGACCCTGACCGTAACCATGACCCTGACCCTGAATTTGACGCTGAGCCTGACCTTGACCCTGATCCTAACCATAACTCTAACTCTAACCCTAACCCTAGCTCTGCATTTAACCTATACCCTATCTTAACCATAACCTTAACCGTAACCCTACCCTAAATCGATACCTAACCCAAACCTTACTCTAACTCGAACACTGACCCTGACCCAGGTTTTGACATTGAACCTGACCCAGACCCTAAAGCTAACCATGACCCTGATCCTGACCTTGACCTTAACCATGCCACTGACCCTGACCTTGAAGCTGACTGTGACCTTGACCCTGACCCCAAACCTAACCATAACCGTAACTCTAACGCTAACCCTAGCTCTGCATTTAACCCTTACCCTAACCTTAACCATAACCCTACCCTAACCCTAACCTTACTCTAACTCGAACACTGACCCTGATCCTGCCTTTGACCTTGACAGTGACCCTGACCCGAATCCTAACCATGAAAGAGATCCTGACCTTGACCATAACCATGACCCTTACCCTGACCTTGAAGATGACCCTGATCCTGACCCTAACCCCAAACATAACCCTAACCCTAACTCTATCCCTAACCCTAGCTTCGCATTTAACACATACTCTAACCTTAACCATACCGCTAACCGAAACCCTAGCCTAACCCTAACTCTAACCTTACTCTAACCCGAAAACTGACCCTGAACCTCGTTTGACCTTGACCCTGATCCTGACCTTGAATGTAACCATGACCCCGACCCTGACCTTGACCCTGATCATAACGCTAACCCTAAGTCTAACCCTAAACCAAGCTCTACATTTAATGCTTACCCTAACCATAACCAGAACCCTAACAGTAACCCTACCCTAACCAAAACCCTAACCCTAACCCTAACCCTAACGTTACTCTAACCCGAACACTGACCCTGACCCTGGCTTTGACCTTGACTCTGACCCTGAACCTAGTGCTGATTTTGACCCTGATCATGACCTTGAATGTAACCATGACCCTGACATTGACTTTGAGGCTGACTCTGACCTTGACCCTGACCCTAAACCTAACCCTAAATGCAACTGTAACCCTAACCCTAGCTATGCATTTAACCCTTACGCTAACCTGAACCATAACGCTAACCATAACCCTACCCTAACCCTACCCTAACCCTAACTAGAACATTACTCCAACCGGAACACTGACCTTGACCCAGGTTTTGACCTTGACCCTGACCCAGAACCTAACGCTAACCATGCCCCTGACCATGACCTTGAAAGTAACCATGACACTGACCATGACCTTGACTCTGACCCTGACCCTGACACTAAACCTAACCCTAACCCTAACTGTAACCTTAACCCAGGTCTGCATTTAACACTTACCCTAACCTTAAACATAACCATAACCGTAACCCTACCCTAACCCTAACTCTAACCTTATTCTAACCCGAACAATGACCCTGACCCTGCCTTTGACCTTGACCTGACCCTGACCCTAACGCTAACCATGACCGTGATCCTGACCTTGACCGTAATTATGATCCTGACGCTGAGCTAGATGCAGGCCCAGACCTTTACCCTGACCCTGACCCTATCGCTAACCATGACCGTGATCCTGACCATGACCGACACCATGACCCTGACCCTGACCTTGATGCTGACCCAGACCTTGACCCTGAACCTAACCCTAACGCTAAATCTAACCCTAACCCTAGCTCTGCATTTGACCTTTACACTACCTTAACCATAAACCTAACCGTAACCCTACCGAAACTCGATCCCTAACCCTAACCTTACTCTAACTGAAACACTGACCGTGACCCTGGTTTGACCTTGACTCTGACCCAGACCCTAAGGCTAACCATGACTCTGACAATGACATTGAATGTAACCATGACCCTGACCCTGACCTTGAGGCTGACCCTAATCTTGACCCTGACCCTAACCCTAACTCTAACTCTAACCCTAACCCTAGCTCTGCATTTAACCTATACCCTATCTTAACCATAAGCTTAACCATAACCCGACTCTAAATCGATCCTAACCCTAACCTTACTCTAACTTGAACACTGACCCTGATCCAGGTTTTGACCTTCAACCTGACACAGAACCTAAAGCTAACCATGACCCAGATCCTAACCTTGATCTTAACCATGACCCTGAACTTGACCTTGAAGCTGACTGTGATCTTGACCCTGACCCCTAACCTAACCCTAACCCTAATTCTAAGCCTAAACCTAGCTCTGCATTTAACCCTTACCCTAACCTTAACCATACCGCTAACCGAAACTCTACCAAAACCGTAACTCTAACATTACTCTAACCGGAACAATGACCCTGAACCTGGTTTGACCTTGACCCTGACCCTGAACTTGAATGTAACCATGACCCCGACCGTGACCTTGACCCTAATCATAACCCTAACCCTAATCTAACCCTAACCCAAGCTCTACATTTAACGCTTACCCTAACCATAACCAGAACCCTAACAGTAACCCTACCCTAACCCTAACCCTAACCCTAACCTTCCTCTAACATGCACACTGACCCTGACCCTGGCTTTGACCTTGACTCTGACCCAGAAACTAATGCTAATTTTGACCCTGATCATGACCTTGAACGTAACCACGACCCTAACACAGAACTTGAGGCTGACCCTGACCTTGACCCTGACCCTAAACCTAAAACTAACCTTAACTGTAACCCTAACCCTAGCTCTGCATTTAACCCTTACGCTAACCTTAACCATTACGCTATCCGTAACCCTACCCTAACCCTAACCCTAACCCTAGCTCGAACCTTACTCCAACTGGAACACCCAAACCCTGTCTTTGACCTTGACCCTGACCCAGACCCTAACGCTAAACATGACCTCGATCATGAACTTGAATGTAAACATGACACTGACCATGACCTTGACGGTGACCCTTACCTTGACCGTGAACCTAACCCTAACTCTAACCCTAACCTTAGCTGTGCATTGAACCCTTACCTTAACCTTAATCATAACCCTAACAGTAATCCTACCCTAACCCTAAATCTAACCTTATTCTAACCCAAACACTGACCCTGACCCTGAGTTTGACATTGACCCTGACCCTGACTCTAACGCTAACCATGACCGCGATCTTGACCTTGACCGTAACCATGACCCTGATCCTGACCTTGACGCTGACCCAGACCTTGACCCTGACCGTAACCCTAACGCTAAATCTAACCCTAACCATAGATCTGCATTTGACCTTGACCTACCTTAACCATAACCCTAACCGTAACCCTACCCTAACTCGATCCCTACCCTAACCTTACTCTAACTCAAACACTGACCCTGACCCAGGTTTTGACCTTGACTCTGACCCAGACCCTAAGGCTAACCATAACTCTGATCATGACCTGGAATGTAACCATGACCCTGACCCTGACCTTGACGCTAACCCTAATCTTGACCCTGACCCTAAACCTAACCCTAACCCTAACTCTAACCCTAACCCTAGCTCTGCATTTAACCCTTACCCTAACATTAACCATAACCTAACCGTATCCCTACCCTAACCCTAAACATAACCCTAACTCTAACCTTACACTAAACCGACCACTGCCCTGACCCTATCTTTGACCTTGCCCCTGAACCTGACCCTAATGCTAACCATGACCCTGACCCTGACCTTGACCATATCCATGACCCTGACCCTGACCTTGACGCGGACCCTGACCTTGACCCCGACCCTAACCCTAAACCTAACTCTAGCTCTGCATTTAACAGTTACGCTAACCTTAACCATAACCCTAACCTTAACCCTACCCTAACCCTAAATCTAACCTTACTGTAACCCAAACACAGACCCTGACCCTTGTCTTGACCTTGAGTCTTACCCAGACCCTCACGGTAACCATGACCCTGACCCTGACCTTGAGGCTGACCCTGACCTTGACCCCAACCCTAACCCTAAACCTAACTCTAAACCTAACCCTAGCTCTGCATTTAATTGTTATGCTAACCTTAACCATAACCCTAACCTTAACCCTACCCTAACCCTAACTCTAACCTTACTGTAACCCGAACACTGACCCTGACCCAGGCTTTCACCTTGACCCTGACCGACACCCAAACGCTAACCATGACCCTGACACTGACCCTGACCGTAACCATGACCCTCACCCTGAATTTCACGCTGACCCTGACCTTGACCCTGACCCTAACCCTAACTCTAACTCTAACCCTAACCCTAGCTCTGCATTTAACCTTTACCCTACCTTAACCATAACCCTAACCGTAACCGTACCCTAAATCGATCCCTAACCCTAAACTTACTCTAACCCAAACACTGACCCTGACCCAGGTTTTGACCTTGACCCTGTCCAAGACCCTAAAGCTAACCATGACCCGGACCCTCAACCTGACCTTAACCATGACCCTGACCCTGACCTTGACGCTGACCCTGTCCTTGATCGTGATTCTAACCCTAACACTTACTCTAACCATAACCTTAGCTCTGCATTTAACGCTTACCATAACCTTAACCATAACCCTAACCGTAACCATAGCCTAACCCTTACCCTAACTCTAACCTTACTCTAACCCGAACACTGACCCTAACCCAGGCTTTTACCTTGACCCTGACCTTGACACGAATGCAAACCAAAACCCTGACCCTGACCTTGACGGTACCCATGACCCAGACCCTGACCTTGATGCTGACCCTGACCTTCACTGTGACCATAACCCTAACTCTAACCCTAACCCTAGCTCTGAATTGAACCCTTACCCTAACCTGAACCATAACCCTAACCTTAACCCTACCCTAACCCTAATGTTACTCAAACCCAAACACAGACCCAGACCCTTTCTTTGACCTTGAGTCTTACCCAGACCATCACGCTAACCATGACGCTGACCCTGACCTTGACCGTAACCATGACCCTTACCCTGAACTTGAAGCTGACCCTGACCTTGACCCTGACCCCAACCTAACCATAACCCTAACTCTAAACCTAACCCTAGCTCTGCATTTAACCCTTACACTAACCTTAACCATACCGCTAACCGAAACCCTACCCTAACCCTAACTCTAACCCTACTCTAACCCGAACACTGACCCTGAACCTGGTTTGACCTTGACCCTGACCCTGACCTTGAATGTAACCATGACCCCGACCCTGACCTTGACCCTGATCATAACGCTAACCCTAAGTCTAACTCTAACCCAAACTTTACATTTAACCCTTACCCTAATCATAACCAGAACCCTAACAGTAACGCTACCCTAACCCTAACCCTAACCCTAACCTTACTGTAACCCGAACACTGACAATGACCCTGGCTTTGACGTTGACTCTGACCCAGAAACTAACGCTAATTTTGACCCTGACACTGACCTTGAGGGTGACCCTGACCTTGACCCTGACCCTAAACCTAACCCTAACCGTAACTGTAACCCTAACCCTAGCTCTGCATTTAACCCTTACGCTAACCTTAACCATAACGCTAACCATAACCCTACCCTAACCCTAACCCAACCCCCTTGAACCTTACTCTAACCGGAACACTGATCCTGACCCTGTCTTTGACCTTGACCCTGACCCAGACCCTAACGCTAACCATGACCATGACCATGACCTGGAATGTAACCATGACATTGACCATGACCTTGACGCTGACCATGACCCTGACCCTAAACCTAACCCTAACCCTAACTGTAAACTTAAACCTAGGTCTGCATTTAACCTTTACCATGACCTTAACCATAACCCTAACCATAACCCTACCCTAACCCTAACTGTAACCTTATTCTAACCCGAAAACTGACCCTGACCTTGCGTTTAACCTTGACCCTGACCCTAACGCTAACCATGACCGTGATCCTGACCTTGACTGTAACCATGACCCTGGCGCTGACCTTGACGCTGACCCAGATTTTGACCCTGAACCCTAACCCTAACACTAAGTCTAACCCTAACCGTAGATCTGCATTTGACCTTTACCCTATCTTAACCATAACCCTAACCGTAACCCTACCCTAAATCCATCCCTAACCCTAACCTTACTCTAAGTCGAACACTGACCCTGACCCAGGTTTTGACCTTAACCCTCAACCAGACCCTAAAGCTAACCATGACCCTGACCCTGACCTTGACCTTAACCATGACCCTGACCCTAACCTTGACGCTGATTCTGTCCTTAACCCTGACTCTAACCGTAACCCTAACTTTAACCCTAACCTTAGCTTTGCATTTAACCCATACCGTAACCTTAACCATAACCCTAACCGAAACAATACCCTAACCCTTACCCTAACTCTAACCTTACTCTAACCCGAACACTGACCCTAACCCTGCTTTGACCTTGACCCTGAACCTGACCTGAACGCTAACCAAAACCCTGACCCTTACCTTGACTGTACCAATGACCCTGACCCTGACCTTGACGCTGACCCTGACGTTGACTGTGACCCTAACCCCAACTCTAACCCTAACCTTAGCTCTGCAATTAACCCTTACCCTAACCTTAACCATAACCCTAACAGTAACCCTACCCTAACCCTAACGTTACTCAAACCCAAACACAGACCCTGACCCTTGCCTTGACCTTGAGTCTTACCCAGACCCTCACGCTAACCATGACCCTGACCCTGACCTTGACGCTGACCCTGACCTTGACTCAGACCCTAACCCTAAACTAACTCTAAACCTAAACCTAGCTCTCCATTTAACCGTTATGCTAACTTTAACCATAACCCTAACAGTAACTCTACCCTAACCCTAACTCTAACCTTACTCTAACCCGAACACTGACCCTAACCCAGGCTTTCTCCTTGACCCTGACCGAGACCCAAACGCTAACCATGATCTGACACTGACCCTAACCGTAACCATGACCCTGACCCTGAATTAGACGCTGACCCTGACCTTGACCCTGACCCTAATCCTAACCCTAACTGTAACCTAACCCTAGCTCTGCATTTAACCTTTACCCTATCTTAACCATAACCCTAACCATAACCCTACCCTAACTCGATCCCTAACCCTAATCTTACTGTAACTCAAACACTGACCCTGACCCTGCCTTTGACCTTGACCCTGACCCTGACCCTAACGCTAACCATGACCGAGATCCTGACCTTGACCGTAACCATGACCCGGGTCCTGACCTTGAAGCTGCCACAGACTTGACCGTGACTCTAACACTAACCCTAACTCTAACCCTAACCCTAGCACTGCATTTGACTTTTACCATACATTAACCATAAACCCAACCGTAACCCTACCCTAACTCGATCCCTAACCCTAACCTTACTCTAACTCAAACACTGACCCTGACCCTGGTTTGACCTTGACTCTAACCCAGACCCTAACGCTAACCATGACTCTGACCATGACGTTGAATGTAACCAAGACCCTGAAACTGACCTTGACACTGACGCTTATCTTGACCCTGACCATAAACCTAACTCTAACCCTAACTGTAACCCTAACCTTAGCTCTGCATTTAACCCTTACCCTAACATTAACCATAACCCTAACCGTATCCCTACCCTAACCATAAAGCTAACCCTAACTCTAACCTTACTCTAAACTGACCACTGACCCTGACCCTGTCTTTGACCTTGACCCTGACCCTAACGCTAACCATGACCCTGACCATGATCTTGACCCTGACCCTGACCCTAAACCTTACCCTATCCCTAACTGTAACCTTAACCCTAGGTCTGCATTTAACCCTTACCCTAACCTTAACCATAACCCTAACCGTATCCCTACCCTAACACTAACTGTAACCTTATTCTAACCCGAACACTGACCCTGACCCTGTCTTTGACTTGACCCTGACCCTGACCCTACGCTAACCATGACCGCGATCCTGACCTTGACCGTTACCATGACCCTGACGCTGACCTTGACGCTGACCCAGATCTTGACTCTGACCCTAAACCTAACCCTAACTCTAACCCTAACCCTAGCTCTGCATTTAACCTTTACCCTAACTTAACCATAACCCTAACCGTAACCCTACCCTAACTCGATCCCTAACCCCAACCTTAATCTAACTCAAACCCTGACACTGACCCTGGTTTGACCTTGACTCTTACCCAGACCCTAAGGCTACCCATGACTCTGACCATGACCTGGAATGTAACCATGACCCTGACCCTGACCTTGATGCTGCCCCTGACCTTGACTGTGACCCTAACCCTAACTCTAACCCTAACCCTAACTCTAACACGAACCCTAGGTCTGCATTTAACCCTTACGCTAACCTTAACCATAACGCTAACCGTAACCCTACCCTAACCCTTACCCTAAATCTAACCTTACTCTAACCCGAACACTGACCCTGACCCAGGCTTTCACCATGACCCTGACCGAGACCCAAACGCAAACCATGACACTGACACTGACCCTGACCGTGACCCTGACCCTAACCCTAACTGTAACCCTAACCCTAGCTCTGCATTTGACCTTTACCTTACCTTAACCATAACCCTAACAGTAACCCTACCCTAACTCGATCCCTAACCCAAACCTTACTCTAAATCATACACTGACCCTGACCCTGGTTTGACCTTGACTCTGACCAAACCCTAAGGCTAAACAGTACCCTGACCATGACCTTGAATATAACCATGACCCTGACACTGACCTCGATGCTGACCCTAATCTAGACCCTGACCCTAAACCTCACCCTAACCCTAACTGTAACCCTAACCCTAGCCCTGCATTTAACCCTTACCCTAACATTAACCATAACCCTAACCGTATCCCTACCCTAACCCTAAACCTAACCCTAACACTAACCTTACTCTAGACCGACCACTGGCCCAGACCCTGTCTTTGACCTTAACCCTGACCCTGACCCTAAAGCTACCCATGACCCCTGACCCTGACCTTGACCATAACCATGACCCTGACCCTGACCTTGATGCTGACCCTGACCTTGACCCTGACCCTAACCCTAAACCTAACTCTAAACCTAACCCTAGCTCTGCATTTAACCGTTAAGCTAACTTTAACCATAACCCTAACCATAACCCTACCCTAACCCTCACTCTAACATTACTCTAACCCGAACACTGACCCTGACCCAGGCTTTCACCTTGACCCTGACCGAGTCCCAAACGCTAACCATGACCCTGACACTGACCCTGACCGTAACCATGACCCTATTCCTGAATTTGACGCTGAACCTGACCTTGACCCTGACCCTAACCCTAACCCTAACTCTAACCCTAACCCTAGCTCTGCTTTTAACCCTTACCTAACCTTAACCATAACCCTAACCGTAACCCTACCCTAACCCTAACCTTACTCTAACTCGAACATGACCCTGATACTGCCTTTGACCTTGACCGTGACCCTGACCTGTATGCTAACCAAGACCCAGACCCTGACCTTGACCTTAACCATGACTCTGACCTTGGCGCTGACCCTAACTTTGACACCGACCCTAACCCTAAATCTAACTCTAACCCTAACCCTAGCTCTGCATTTAATCCTTACCGTAACCTTAACCATAAGCCTAACCGTAACCCTACCCTATCCCTTACCCTAACTCTAACCTTACTCTAACCCGAACACTGACCCTAACCCAGGGTTTGACCTTGACCCTGACCCTGACCCAGACGCTAAACAAAATCCTGACCCTGACCTTGACAGGACCCAGCCCCTGACCCTGACCTTGAAGCTGACCCTGACCTTGACCGTGACCCTAACCCTAACTCTAACCCTAACCCTAGCTCTGCATTGAACCCTTACCCTAACCTTAACCATAACCTTAACAGTAACCCTACCCGAACCCTAACGTTACTCAAACCCAAACACAGACCCTGACCCTTGGTTTGACCTTGAATCTTACCCAGACCCTAACGCTAACCATGACCCTAACCCTGACCTTGACCGTAACCATGACCCTTACCCTGAGCTTGAAGCTGACCCTGACCTTGACCCTGACCCCAAACCTACCCCTAACCCTAACTCTAACCCTAACCCTAGCTCTGCATTTAACCCTTACCCTAACCCTAACCATACCGCTAACCGAAAGCCTACCCTAACCGTAACTCTAACCTTACTCTAACCCGAACACTGACCTTGAACCTCGTTTGACCTTGACCCTGACCCTGACCTTGAATGTAACCATGACCCCGACCCTGACCTTGACCCTGATCATAACGCTAACTGTGAGTCTAACCCTAAACAGAGCTCTACATTTTGCCCTTACCCTAACCATAACCAGAACCCTAACAGTAACCCTACTCTAACCCTAACCTTAACCCTAACCTTACTCTAACCCGAACACTGACCCTGACCCTGGCTTTGACCTTGACTCTGACCCAGAACCTAACGCTAATTTTGACCCTGATCATGACCTTGAACGTAACCATGACCCTGACACTGACCTTGAGGCTGACCCTGACCTTGACCCTGACTCTAAACTTAAACCTAACAATAAGTGTAACACTACCCTAGCTCTGCATTTAACCCTTATGCTAACCTTAAGCATAATGCTAACCGTAACCCTACCCTAACCCTAACTCGAACCTTACAATAACTGGAACACTGACCCTGACCCTGTCTTTGATCTTGATCCTGACCCAGACCCTAATGCTAACCATGACCCTGACAATGACCTTGAATGTAACCTTGACACTGACCATGACCTTGATGCTAACCTTGACCCGAAACCTAACCCTAACACTAACTGTAACCTTAACACTAGGTCTGCATTTAACCCTTACCCTAACCTTAACCAGAACCCTAACTGTAACCCTACCCTAACCCTAACTCTAACCTTATTCTAACCGGAACAATGACTCTGACACTGCGTTTGACCTTGACCCTCACCCGGAACCTAAGGCTAACCATGACCGTGATCCTGACCTTGACGCAGACCCAGACCTTGACCCTGACCCTAACCCTAACTCTAACCCTAACCCTAGCTCTGCATTTGACCTTTACCCTACCATAACCATAACCCTAACCGTAACCTTACCCTAACCCTAACTCTAACCTTATTCTAACCCGAACACTGACCCGGACACTGCGTTTGACCTTGACCCTGACCCTAACGCTAACAATGACCTTGATGCTGACCTTGACCGTAACCATGACCCTGACCTTGACGCTGACCAAGACCTTGACCCTAACCCTAACCCTAACTCTAACCCTAACCTTAGCTCTGAATTTAACCTTTACCCTATCGTAACCATAACCCTAACCATAAGCCTACCCTAACTCGATCCCTAATCCTAACCTTACTTTAACCCGAACACTGACCCTGCCCCTGCCTTTGACCTTGACCCTGAACCTAACGCTAACCATGACTGTGATCCTGACCTTGACCTTAACCATGACCCAGACCCTGACCTTGACGCTGAACCAGACCTTGACCCTGACCCTAACCCTAACGCTAAATCTAACCCTAACCCTAGCTCTGCATTTGACCTTTACCCTACCTTAACCATAACCCTAACCGTAACCCTATCCTAACTACATTCCTAACCCTAACCTTACTCTAACTCGGACACTGACCCTGACCCAGGTTTTGACCTTGACCCTGACACAGACCCTGAAGCTAACCCTGACCCTGATCTTTACCCTGACCTTAACCGTGACCCGTACCCTGACCTTGATGCTGACCCTGTCCTTGACCGTGACTCTAACCCTAACCCTAACTCTAACCCTAACCTTAGCTATGCATTGAACCTTTAGCGTAACCTTAACCCTAACCCTAACCGTAACGCTACCCTAAATCGATCCCTAACCCTAACCTTACTCTAAATCGAACACTGACCCTGACCCAGACCCTAAAGCTAACCATGACCCTGATCCTGACCTTGACCTTAACCATAACTCGGACCCTGACCTTGACGCTGACCCTGTCCTTGACCGTGACTCTAACCCTAACCCTAACTCTAACCCAAACCTTAGCTCTGCATTTAACACTTACCATAACCTTAACCATAACCCTAACGGTAACCCTACCCTAACCCTTACACTAACTCTAACCTTACTCTAACCCGAACACTGACCCTAACCCAAGCTCTACATTTTACCCTTACCCTAACCATAACCAGAACCCTAACAGTAACCCTACCCTAACCCTAACACTAACCCTCACCTGACTCTAACACGAACACTGACCCTGACCCTGGCTTTCACCTTGACGCTGACCCAGAACCTAACGCTAATTTTGACCCTGATCATGACCTTGAACGTAACCATGACCCTGACATTGACCTAGAGGATGACCCTGACCTTGACCCTGACCCTAAACCTAACCCTAACCATAACTGTAACGCTAACCCTAGCTGTGCATTTAACCCTTACGCTACCCTTAACCATAACGCTAACCCTAACCTTACCCTAACCCTAACCCTAACCCTAACCCAAACTCGAACCTTACTCTAACCGGAACACTGACCCTGACCCTGTCTTTGACCTTGACACTGACCCAGACCCTAACGCTAACCATGACCTTGACCATGACCTTGAATGTAACCATGACACTAACCATGACCTTGATGCAGACCCTGACCTTGACCCTAAACCTAACCGTAACCCTAACTATAAACATAACCCTAGGTCTGCATTTAACCCTTACCCTAACCTTAACCTTAACCGTAACCGTAACCCTACCCTAACCCTAACTCTAACCTTATTCTAACCAGAACACTGAACCTGACCCTGCGTTTGACCTTGACCCTGACCCTGACCCTAACGCTAACCATGATCCTGACCATGACCTTGATGTAACCATGACACTGACCATGACCTTGACCCTGACGCTAACCCTAGCCCTAACACTAAACCTATCCCTAGCTCTGCATTTAACCTTTACCCTATCTTAACCATAACCCTAACTGTAACCCTACCCTAACTTGATCCCTAACCTTAACCTTACTCTACCCGAACACTGACCCTGACACTGCCTTTGACCTTGACCCTGACCCTGACCCTAACGCTAACCATGACCCTGACCCTGACCTTGACGCTGACCCAGACCTTGAGCCTGACCCTAACCCTAACGCTAAATCTAACCCTAACCCTAGCTCTGCATTTGCCATTACCCTACCTTAACCATAACCCTAACCGTAACCCTACCCTAACTCGATCCATAACCCTAACTATACTCTAACTCAAACACAGAACCTGACCCTGGTTTGACCTTTACTCTGACCCAGACCCTAAGGCTAACCATGACTCTGACCATGACCTTGTATGTAACCATGACCCTGACCCTGACCTTGACGCTTACCCTATTCTTGACCCTGAACCTAAACCTAACCCTAACTCTAACTGTAACCCTAACCCTAGCTCTGCATTTAACCTTACCTTAACATTAACCATAACCCTAACCGTATCCCTACCCTAACCCTAAACCTAACGCTAATTCTAACCTTACTCTAAACCTACCACTGACCCTGACCCTGTCTTTGACCTTGATCCTGACCCTGACCCTAACGCTAACCATGACCCTGACACTGACCTTGTCCAAAACCCTAACCCTGACCCTGACCTTGACCGTGACTCTAACCCTAACCCTAACTCTAACCCTCACCTTAGCTCTGCATTTAACGCTTACCATAACCTTAACCATAACCCTAACCGTAACCCTACCCTAACCATTACCCTAACTCTAACCTTACTCTAACCCGAACACTGAACCTAAACCAGGCTTTGACCTTGACTCTGACCCTGACCCGAAATCTAACCAAAACCCTGACCCTGACCTTCACCATACCCATGACCCTGAACCTGACCTTGACACTGACCATGACCTTGACCGTGACCATAACCGTAACTCTAACAGTAACCCTAGCTCTGCATTGAACCCTTACCCTAACATTAACCATAACCGTAACAGTAACCCTACCCTACCCCTAACGTTACTAAAACCCAACAAAAGACCCTGACCCTTGCTTTGACCTTGAGTCTTACCCAGACCCTAACACTAAACATTACCCTGACCATGACCTTGAATGTAACCATGACCCTGACCCTGACCTTGACACTGACCCTAATCTTGACCGTGACCCTAAACCTAACCCTATCCCTAAGTGTAACCCTAACCCTAGCTCTGAATTTAACCCTTACCCTAACATTAACCATAACCCTAACCGTAACCATACCCTAACCCTAACTCTAACCTTACTCTAACCCGAACACTGACCCTGACCCAGGCTTTCACCTTGACCCTGACCGAGACCCAAACGCTAACCATGACCCTGACACTGACCCTGACCGTAACCATGACCCTGACCCTGAATTTGACGCTGAGCCTGACCTTGACCCTGATCCTAACCATAACTCTAACTCTAACCCTAACCCTAGCTCTGCATTTAACCTATACCCTATCTTAACCATAACCTTAACCGTAACCCTACCCTAAATCGATACCTAACCCAAACCTTACTCTAACTCGAACACTGACCCTGACCCAGGTTTTGACATTGAACCTGACCCAGACCCTAAAGCTAACCATGACCCTGATCCTGACCTTGACCTTAACCATGCCACTGACCCTGACCTTGAAGCTGACTGTGACCTTGACCCTGACCCCAAACCTAACCATAACCGTAACTCTAACGCTAACCCTAGCTCTGCATTTAACCCTTACCCTAACCTTAACCATAACCCTAACCATAACCCTACCCTAACCCTAACCTTACTCTAACTCGAACACTGACCCTGATCCTGCCTTTGACCTTGACAGTGACCCTGACCCGAATCCTAACCATGAAAGAGATCCTGACCTTGACCATAACCATGACCCTTACCCTGACCTTGAAGATGACCCTGATCCTGACCCTAACCCCAAACATAACCCTAACCCTAACTCTATCCCTAACCCTAGCTTCGCATTTAACACATACTCTAACCTTAACCATACCGCTAACCGAAACCCTAGCCTAACCCTAACTCTAACCTTACTCTAACCCGAAAACTGACCCTGAACCTCGTTTGACCTTGACCCTGATCCTGACCTTGAATGTAACCATGACCCCGACCCTGACCTTGACCCTGATCATAACGCTAACCCTAAGTCTAACCCTAAACCAAGCTCTACATTTAATGCTTACCCTAACCATAACCAGAACCCTAACAGTAACCCTACCCTAACCAAAACCCTAACCCTAACCCTAACCCTAACGTTACTCTAACCCGAACACTGACCCTGACCCTGGCTTTGACCTTGACTCTGACCCTGAACCTAGTGCTGATTTTGACCCTGATCATGACCTTGAATGTAACCATGACCCTGACATTGACTTTGAGGCTGACTCTGACCTTGACCCTGACCCTAAACCTAACCCTAAATGCAACTGTAACCCTAACCCTAGCTATGCATTTAACCCTTACGCTAACCTGAACCATAACGCTAACCATAACCCTACCCTAACCCTACCCTAACCCTAACTAGAACATTACTCCAACCGGAACACTGACCTTGACCCAGGTTTTGACCTTGACCCTGACCCAGAACCTAACGCTAACCATGCCCCTGACCATGACCTTGAAAGTAACCATGACACTGACCATGACCTTGACTCTGACCCTGACCCTGACACTAAACCTAACCCTAACCCTAACTGTAACCTTAACCCAGGTCTGCATTTAACACTTACCCTAACCTTAAACATAACCATAACCGTAACCCTACCCTAACCCTAACTCTAACCTTATTCTAACCCGAACAATGACCCTGACCCTGCCTTTGACCTTGACCTGACCCTGACCCTAACGCTAACCATGACCGTGATCCTGACCTTGACCGTAATTATGATCCTGACGCTGAGCTAGATGCAGGCCCAGACCTTTACCCTGACCCTGACCCTATCGCTAACCATGACCGTGATCCTGACCATGACCGACACCATGACCCTGACCCTGACCTTGATGCTGACCCAGACCTTGACCCTGAACCTAACCCTAACGCTAAATCTAACCCTAACCCTAGCTCTGCATTTGACCTTTACACTACCTTAACCATAAACCTAACCGTAACCCTACCGAAACTCGATCCCTAACCCTAACCTTACTCTAACTGAAACACTGACCGTGACCCTGGTTTGACCTTGACTCTGACCCAGACCCTAAGGCTAACCATGACTCTGACAATGACATTGAATGTAACCATGACCCTGACCCTGACCTTGAGGCTGACCCTAATCTTGACCCTGACCCTAACCCTAACTCTAACTCTAACCCTAACCCTAGCTCTGCATTTAACCTATACCCTATCTTAACCATAAGCTTAACCATAACCCGACTCTAAATCGATCCTAACCCTAACCTTACTCTAACTTGAACACTGACCCTGATCCAGGTTTTGACCTTCAACCTGACACAGAACCTAAAGCTAACCATGACCCAGATCCTAACCTTGATCTTAACCATGACCCTGAACTTGACCTTGAAGCTGACTGTGATCTTGACCCTGACCCCTAACCTAACCCTAACCCTAATTCTAAGCCTAAACCTAGCTCTGCATTTAACCCTTACCCTAACCTTAACCATACCGCTAACCGAAACTCTACCAAAACCGTAACTCTAACATTACTCTAACCGGAACAATGACCCTGAACCTGGTTTGACCTTGACCCTGACCCTGAACTTGAATGTAACCATGACCCCGACCGTGACCTTGACCCTAATCATAACCCTAACCCTAATCTAACCCTAACCCAAGCTCTACATTTAACGCTTACCCTAACCATAACCAGAACCCTAACAGTAACCCTACCCTAACCCTAACCCTAACCCTAACCTTCCTCTAACATGCACACTGACCCTGACCCTGGCTTTGACCTTGACTCTGACCCAGAAACTAATGCTAATTTTGACCCTGATCATGACCTTGAACGTAACCACGACCCTAACACAGAACTTGAGGCTGACCCTGACCTTGACCCTGACCCTAAACCTAAAACTAACCTTAACTGTAACCCTAACCCTAGCTCTGCATTTAACCCTTACGCTAACCTTAACCATTACGCTATCCGTAACCCTACCCTAACCCTAACCCTAACCCTAGCTCGAACCTTACTCCAACTGGAACACCCAAACCCTGTCTTTGACCTTGACCCTGACCCAGACCCTAACGCTAAACATGACCTCGATCATGAACTTGAATGTAAACATGACACTGACCATGACCTTGACGGTGACCCTTACCTTGACCGTGAACCTAACCCTAACTCTAACCCTAACCTTAGCTCTGCATTGAACCCTTACCTTAACCTTAATCATAACCCTAACAGTAATCCTACCCTAACCCTAAATCTAACCTTATTCTAACCCAAACACTGACCCTGACCCTGAGTTTGACATTGACCCTGACCCTGACTCTAACGCTAACCATGACCGCGATCTTGACCTTGACCGTAACCATGACCCTGATCCTGACCTTGACGCTGACCCAGACCTTGACCCTGACCGTAACCCTAACGCTAAATCTAACCCTAACCATAGATCTGCATTTGACCTTGACCTACCTTAACCATAACCCTAACCGTAACCCTACCCTAACTCGATCCCTAACCCTAACCTTACTCTAACTCAAACACTGACCCTGACCCAGGTTTTGACCTTGACTCTGACCCAGACCCTAAGGCTAACCATAACTCTGATCATGACCTGGAATGTAACCATGACCCTGACCCTGACCTTGACGCTAACCCTAATCTTGACCCTGACCCTAAACCTAACCCTAACCCTAACTCTAACCCTAACCCTAGCTCTGCATTTAACCCTTACCCTAACATTAACCATAACCTAACCGTATCCCTACCCTAACCCTAAACATAACCCTAACTCTAACCTTACACTAAACCGACCACTGCCCTGACCCTATCTTTGACCTTGCCCCTGAACCTGACCCTAATGCTAACCATGACCCTGACCCTGACCTTGACCATATCCATGACCCTGACCCTGACCTTGACGCGGACCCTGACCTTGACCCCGACCCTAACCCTAAACCTAACTCTAGCTCTGCATTTAACAGTTACGCTAACCTTAACCATAACCCTAACCTTAACCCTACCCTAACCCTAAATCTAACCTTACTGTAACCCAAACACAGACCCTGACCCTTGTCTTGACCTTGAGTCTTACCCAGACCCTCACGGTAACCATGACCCTGACCCTGACCTTGAGGCTGACCCTGACCTTGACCCCAACCCTAACCCTAAACCTAACTCTAAACCTAACCCTAGCTCTGCATTTAATTGTTATGCTAACCTTAACCATAACCCTAACCTTAACCCTACCCTAACCCTAACTCTAACCTTACTGTAACCCGAACACTGACCCTGACCCAGGCTTTCACCTTGACCCTGACCGACACCCAAACGCTAACCATGACCCTGACACTGACCCTGACCGTAACCATGACCCTCACCCTGAATTTCACGCTGACCCTGACCTTGACCCTGACCCTAACCCTAACTCTAACTCTAACCCTAACCCTAGCTCTGCATTTAACCTTTACCCTACCTTAACCATAACCCTAACCGTAACCGTACCCTAAATCGATCCCTAACCCTAAACTTACTCTAACCCAAACACTGACCCTGACCCAGGTTTTGACCTTGACCCTGTCCAAGACCCTAAAGCTAACCATGACCCGGACCCTCAACCTGACCTTAACCATGACCCTGACCCTGACCTTGACGCTGACCCTGTCCTTGATCGTGATTCTAACCCTAACACTTACTCTAACCATAACCTTAGCTCTGCATTTAACCCTTACCATAACCTTAACCATAACCCTAACCGTAACCATAGCCTAACCCTTACCCTAACTCTAACCTTACTCTAACCCGAACACTGACCCTAACCCAGGCTTTTACCTTGACCCTGACCTTGACACGAATGCAAACCAAAACCCTGACCCTGACCTTGACGGTACCCATGACCCAGACCCTGACCTTGATGCTGACCCTGACCTTCACTGTGACCATAACCCTAACTCTAACCCTAACCCTAGCTCTGAATTGAACCCTTACCCTAACCTGAACCATAACCCTAACCTTAACCCTACCCTAACCCTAATGTTACTCAAACCCAAACACAGACCCAGACCCTTTCTTTGACCTTGAGTCTTACCCAGACCATCACGCTAACCATGACGCTGACCCTGACCTTGACCGTAACCATGACCCTTACCCTGAACTTGAAGCTGACCCTGACCTTGACCCTGACCCCAACCTAACCATAACCCTAACTCTAAACCTAACCCTAGCTCTGCATTTAACCCTTACACTAACCTTAACCATACCGCTAACCGAAACCCTACCCTAACCCTAACTCTAACCCTACTCTAACCCGAACACTGACCCTGAACCTGGTTTGACCTTGACCCTGACCCTGACCTTGAATGTAACCATGACCCCGACCCTGACCTTGACCCTGATCATAACGCTAACCCTAAGTCTAACTCTAACCCAAACTTTACATTTAACCCTTACCCTAATCATAACCAGAACCCTAACAGTAACGCTACCCTAACCCTAACCCTAACCCTAACCTTACTGTAACCCGAACACTGACAATGACCCTGGCTTTGACGTTGACTCTGACCCAGAAACTAACGCTAATTTTGACCCTGACACTGACCTTGAGGGTGACCCTGACCTTGACCCTGACCCTAAACCTAACCCTAACCGTAACTGTAACCCTAACCCTAGCTCTGCATTTAACCCTTACGCTAACCTTAACCATAACGCTAACCATAACCCTACCCTAACCCTAACCCAACCCCCTTGAACCTTACTCTAACCGGAACACTGATCCTGACCCTGTCTTTGACCTTGACCCTGACCCAGACCCTAACGCTAACCATGACCATGACCATGACCTGGAATGTAACCATGACATTGACCATGACCTTGACGCTGACCATGACCCTGACCCTAAACCTAACCCTAACCCTAACTGTAAACTTAAACCTAGGTCTGCATTTAACCTTTACCATGACCTTAACCATAACCCTAACCATAACCCTACCCTAACCCTAACTGTAACCTTATTCTAACCCGAAAACTGACCCTGACCTTGCGTTTAACCTTGACCCTGACCCTAACGCTAACCATGACCGTGATCCTGACCTTGACTGTAACCATGACCCTGACGCTGACCTTGACGCTGACCCAGATTTTGACCCTGAACCCTAACCCTAACACTAAGTCTAACCCTAACCGTAGATCTGCATTTGACCTTTACCCTATCTTAACCATAACCCTAACCGTAACCCTACCCTAAATCCATCCCTAACCCTAACCTTACTCTAAGTCGAACACTGACCCTGACCCAGGTTTTGACCTTAACCCTCAACCAGACCCTAAAGCTAACCATGACCCTGACCCTGACCTTGACCTTAACCATGACCCTGACCCTAACCTTGACGCTGATTCTGTCCTTAACCCTGACTCTAACCGTAACCCTAACTTTAACCCTAACCTTAGCTTTGCATTTAACCCATACCGTAACCTTAACCATAACCCTAACCGAAACAATACCCTAACCCTTACCCTAACTCTAACCTTACTCTAACCCGAACACTGACCCTAACCCTGCTTTGACCTTGACCCTGAACCTGACCTGAACGCTAACCAAAACCCTGACCCTTACCTTGACTGTACCAATGACCCTGACCCTGACCTTGACGCTGACCCTGACGTTGACTGTGACCCTAACCCCAACTCTAACCCTAACCTTAGCTCTGCAATTAACCCTTACCCTAACCTTAACCATAACCCTAACAGTAACCCTACCCTAACCCTAACGTTACTCAAACCCAAACACAGACCCTGACCCTTGCCTTGACCTTGAGTCTTACCCAGACCCTCACGCTAACCATGACCCTGACCCTGACCTTGATGCTGACCCTGACCTTGACTCAGACCCTAACCCTAAACTAACTCTAAACCTAAACCTAGCTCTCCATTTAACCGTTATGCTAACTTTAACCATAACCCTAACAGTAACTCTACCCTAACCCTAACTCTAACCTTACTCTAACCCGAACACTGACCCTAACCCAGGCTTTCTCCTTGACCCTGACCGAGACCCAAACGCTAACCATGATCTGACACTGACCCTAACCGTAACCATGACCCTGACCCTGAATTAGACGCTGACCCTGACCTTGACCCTGACCCTAATCCTAACCCTAACTCTAACCTAACCCTAGCTCTGCATTTAACCTTTACCCTATCTTAACCATAACCCTAACCATAACCCTACCCTAACTCGATCCCTAACCCTAATCTTACTGTAACTCAAACACTGACCCTGACCCTGCCTTTGACCTTGACCCTGACCCTGACCCTAACGCTAACCATGACCGAGATCCTGACCTTGACCGTAACCATGACCCGGGTCCTGACCTTGAAGCTGCCACAGACTTGACCGTGACTCTAACACTAACCCTAACTCTAACCCTAACCCTAGCACTGCATTTGACTTTTACCATACATTAACCATAAACCCAACCGTAACCCTACCCTAACTCGATCCCTAACCCTAACCTTACTCTAACTCAAACACTGACCCTGACCCTGGTTTGACCTTGACTCTAACCCAGACCCTAACGCTAACCATGACTCTGACCATGACGTTGAATGTAACCAAGACCCTGAAACTGACCTTGACACTGACGCTTATCTTGACCCTGACCATAAACCTAACTCTAACCCTAACTGTAACCCTAACCTTAGCTCTGCATTTAACCCTTACCCTAACATTAACCATAACCCTAACCGTATCCCTACCCTAACCATAAAGCTAACCCTAACTCTAACCTTACTCTAAACTGACCACTGACCCTGACCCTGTCTTTGACCTTGACCCTGACCCTAACGCTAACCATGACCCTGACCATGATCTTGACCCTGACCCTGACCCTAAACCTTACCCTATCCCTAACTGTAACCTTAACCCTAGGTCTGCATTTAACCCTTACCCTAACCTTAACCATAACCCTAACCGTATCCCTACCCTAACACTAACTGTAACCTTATTCTAACCCGAACACTGACCCTGACCCTGTCTTTGACTTGACCCTGACCCTGACCCTACGCTAACCATGACCGCGATCCTGACCTTGACCGTTACCATGACCCTGACGCTGACCTTGACGCTGACCCAGATCTTGACTCTGACCCTAAACCTAACCCTAACTCTAACCCTAACCCTAGCTCTGCATTTAACCTTTACCCTAACTTAACCATAACCCTAACCGTAACCCTACCCTAACTCGATCCCTAACCCCAACCTTAATCTAACTCAAACCCTGACACTGACCCTGGTTTGACCTTGACTCTTACCCAGACCCTAAGGCTACCCATGACTCTGACCATGACCTGGAATGTAACCATGACCCTGACCCTGACCTTGATGCTGCCCCTGACCTTGACTGTGACCCTAACCCTAACTCTAACCCTAACCCTAACTCTAACACGAACCCTAGGTCTGCATTTAACCCTTACGCTAACCTTAACCATAACGCTAACCGTAACCCTACCCTAACCCTTACCCTAAATCTAACCTTACTCTAACCCGAACACTGACCCTGACCCAGGCTTTCACCATGACCCTGACCGAGACCCAAACGCAAACCATGACACTGACACTGACCCTGACCGTGACCCTGACCCTAACCCTAACTGTAACCCTAACCCTAGCTCTGCATTTGACCTTTACCTTACCTTAACCATAACCCTAACAGTAACCCTACCCTAACTCGATCCCTAACCCAAACCTTACTCTAAATCATACACTGACCCTGACCCTGGTTTGACCTTGACTCTGACCAAACCCTAAGGCTAAACAGTACCCTGACCATGACCTTGAATATAACCATGACCCTGACACTGACCTCGATGCTGACCCTAATCTAGACCCTGACCCTAAACCTCACCCTAACCCTAACTGTAACCCTAACCCTAGCCCTGCATTTAACCCTTACCCTAACATTAACCATAACCCTAACCGTATCCCTACCCTAACCCTAAACCTAACCCTAACACTAACCTTACTCTAGACCGACCACTGGCCCAGACCCTGTCTTTGACCTTAACCCTGACCCTGACCCTAAAGCTACCCATGACCCCTGACCCTGACCTTGACCATAACCATGACCCTGACCCTGACCTTGATGCTGACCCTGACCTTGACCCTGACCCTAACCCTAAACCTAACTCTAAACCTAACCCTAGCTCTGTATTTAACCGTTAAGCTAACTTTAACCATAACCCTAACCATAACCCTACCCTAACCCTCACTCTAACATTACTCTAACCCGAACACTGACCCTGACCCAGGCTTTCACCTTGACCCTGACCGAGTCCCAAACGCTAACCATGACCCTGACACTGACCCTGACCGTAACCATGACCCTATTCCTGAATTTGACGCTGAACCTGACCTTGACCCTGACCCTAACCCTAACCCTAACTCTAACCCTAACCCTAGCTCTGCTTTTAACCCTTACCTAACCTTAACCATAACCCTAACCGTAACCCTACCCTAACCCTAACCTTACTCTAACTCGAACATGACCCTGATACTGCCTTTGACCTTGACCGTGACCCTGACCTGTATGCTAACCAAGACCCAGACCCTGACCTTGACCTTAACCATGACTCTGACCTTGGCGCTGACCCTAACTTTGACACCGACCCTAACCCTAAATCTAACTCTAACCCTAACCCTAGCTCTGCATTTAATCCTTACCGTAACCTTAACCATAAGCCTAACCGTAACCCTACCCTATCCCTTACCCTAACTCTAACCTTACTCTAACCCGAACACTGACCCTAACCCAGGGTTTGACCTTGACCCTGACCCTGACCCAGACGCTAAACAAAATCCTGACCCTGACCTTGACAGGACCCAGCCCCTGACCCTGACCTTGAAGCTGACCCTGACCTTGACCGTGACCCTAACCCTAACTCTAACCCTAACCCTAGCTCTGCATTGAACCCTTACCCTAACCTTAACCATAACCTTAACAGTAACCCTACCCGAACCCTAACGTTACTCAAACCCAAACACAGACCCTGACCCTTGGTTTGACCTTGAATCTTACCCAGACCCTAACGCTAACCATGACCCTAACCCTGACCTTGACCGTAACCATGACCCTTACCCTGAGCTTGAAGCTGACCCTGACCTTGACCCTGACCCCAAACCTACCCCTAACCCTAACTCTAACCCTAACCCTAGCTCTGCATTTAACCCTTACCCTAACCCTAACCATACCGCTAACCGAAAGCCTACCCTAACCGTAACTCTAACCTTACTCTAACCCGAACACTGACCTTGAACCTCGTTTGACCTTGACCCTGACCCTGACCTTGAATGTAACCATGACCCCGACCCTGACCTTGACCCTGATCATAACGCTAACTGTGAGTCTAACCCTAAACAGAGCTCTACATTTTGCCCTTACCCTAACCATAACCAGAACCCTAACAGTAACCCTACTCTAACCCTAACCTTAACCCTAACCTTACTCTAACCCGAACACTGACCCTGACCCTGGCTTTGACCTTGACTCTGACCCAGAACCTAACGCTAATTTTGACCCTGATCATGACCTTGAACGTAACCATGACCCTGACACTGACCTTGAGGCTGACCCTGACCTTGACCCTGACTCTAAACTTAAACCTAACCATAAGTGTAACACTACCCTAGCTCTGCATTTAACCCTTATGCTAACCTTAAGCATAATGCTAACCGTAACCCTACCCTAACCCTAACTCGAACCTTACAATAACTGGAACACTGACCCTGACCCTGTCTTTGATCTTGATCCTGACCCAGACCCTAATGCTAACCATGACCCTGACAATGACCTTGAATGTAACCTTGACACTGACCATGACCTTGATGCTAACCTTGACCCGAAACCTAACCCTAACACTAACTGTAACCTTAACACTAGGTCTGCATTTAACCCTTACCCTAACCTTAACCAGAACCCTAACTGTAACCCTACCCTAACCCTAACTCTAACCTTATTCTAACCGGAACAATGACTCTGACACTGCGTTTGACCTTGACCCTCACCCGGAACCTAAGGCTAACCATGACCGTGATCCTGACCTTGACGCAGACCCAGACCTTGACCCTGACCCTAACCCTAACTCTAACCCTAACCCTAGCTCTGCATTTGACCTTTACCCTACCATAACCATAACCCTAACCGTAACCTTACCCTAACCCTAACTCTAACCTTATTCTAACCCGAACACTGACCCGGACACTGCGTTTGACCTTGACCCTGACCCTAACGCTAACAATGACCTTGATGCTGACCTTGACCGTAACCATGACCCTGACCTTGACGCTGACCAAGACCTTGACCCTAACCCTAACCCTAACTCTAACCCTAACCTTAGCTCTGCATTTAACCTTTACCCTATCGTAACCATAACCCTAACCATAAGCCTACCCTAACTCGATCCCTAATCCTAACCTTACTTTAACCCGAACACTGACCCTGCCCCTGCCTTTGACCTTGACCCTGAACCTAACGCTAACCATGACTGTGATCCTGACCTTGACCTTAACCATGACCCAGACCCTGACCTTGACGCTGAACCAGACCTTGACCCTGACCCTAACCCTAACGCTAAATCTAACCCTAACCCTAGCTCTGCATTTGACCTTTACCCTACCTTAACCATAACCCTAACCGTAACCCTACCCTAACTACATTCCTAACCCTAACCTTACTCTAACTCGGACACTGACCCTGACCCAGGTTTTGACCTTGACCCTGACACAGACCCTGAAGCTAACCCTGACCCTGATCTTTACCCTGACCTTAACCGTGACCCGTACCCTGACCTTGATGCTGACCCTGTCCTTGACCGTGACTCTAACCCTAACCCTAACTCTAACCCTAACCTTAGCTATGCATTGAACCTTTAGCGTAACCTTAACCCTAACCCTAACCGTAACGCTACCCTAAATCGATCCCTAACCCTAACCTTACTCTAAATCGAACACTGACCCTGACCCAGACCCTAAAGCTAACCATGACCCTGATCCTGACCTTGACCTTAACCATAACTCGGACCCTGACCTTGACGCTGACCCTGTCCTTGACCGTGACTCTAACCCTAACCCTAACTCTAACCCAAACCTTAGCTCTGCATTTAACGCTTACCATAACCTTAACCATAACCCTAACGGTAACCCTACCCTAACCCTTACACTAACTCTAACCTTACTCTAACCCGAACACTGACCCTAACCCAAGCTCTACATTTTACCCTTACCCTAACCATAACCAGAACCCTAACAGTAACCCTACCCTAACCCTAACACTAACCCTCACCTGACTCTAACACGAACACTGACCCTGACCCTGGCTTTCACCTTGACGCTGACCCAGAACCTAACGCTAATTTTGACCCTGATCATGACCTTGAACGTAACCATGACCCTGACATTGACCTAGAGGATGACCCTGACCTTGACCCTGACCCTAAACCTAACCCTAACCATAACTGTAACGCTAACCCTAGCTGTGCATTTAACCCTTACGCTACCCTTAACCATAACGCTAACCCTAACCTTACCCTAACCCTAACCCTAACCCAAACTCGAACCTTACTCTAACCGGAACACTGACCCTGACCCTGTCTTTGACCTTGACACTGACCCAGACCCTAACGCTAACCATGACCTTGACCATGACCTTGAATGTAACCATGACACTAACCATGACCTTGATGCAGACCCTGACCTTGACCCTAAACCTAACCGTAACCCTAACTATAAACATAACCCTAGGTCTGCATTTAACCCTTACCCTAACCTTAACCTTAACCGTAACCGTAACCCTACCCTAACCCTAACTCTAACCTTATTCTAACCAGAACACTGAACCTGACCCTGCGTTTGACCTTGACCCTGACCCTGACCCTAACGCTAACCATGATCCTGACCATGACCTTGATGTAACCATGACACTGACCATGACCTTGACCCTGACGCTAACCCTAGCCCTAACACTAAACCTATCCCTAGCTCTGCATTTAACCTTTACCCTATCTTAACCATAACCCTAACTGTAACCCTACCCTAACTTGATCCCTAACCTTAACCTTACTCTACCCGAACACTGACCCTGACACTGCCTTTGACCTTGACCCTGACCCTGACCCTAACGCTAACCATGACCCTGACCCTGACCTTGACGCTGACCCAGACCTTGAGCCTGACCCTAACCCTAACGCTAAATCTAACCCTAACCCTAGCTCTGCATTTGCCATTACCCTACCTTAACCATAACCCTAACCGTAACCCTACCCTAACTCGATCCATAACCCTAACTATACTCTAACTCAAACACAGAACCTGACCCTGGTTTGACCTTTACTCTGACCCAGACCCTAAGGCTAACCATGACTCTGACCATGACCTTGTATGTAACCATGACCCTGACCCTGACCTTGACGCTTACCCTATTCTTGACCCTGAACCTAAACCTAACCCTAACTCTAACTGTAACCCTAACCCTAGCTCTGCATTTAACCTTACCTTAACATTAACCATAACCCTAACCGTATCCCTACCCTAACCCTAAACCTAACGCTAATTCTAACCTTACTCTAAACCTACCACTGACCCTGACCCTGTCTTTGACCTTGATCCTGACCCTGACCCTAACGCTAACCATGACCCTGACACTGACCTTGTCCAAAACCCTAACCCTGACCCTGACCTTGACCGTGACTCTAACCCTAACCCTAACTCTAACCCTCACCTTAGCTCTGCATTTAACGCTTACCATAACCTTAACCATAACCCTAACCGTAACCCTACCCTAACCATTACCCTAACTCTAACCTTACTCTAACCCGAACACTGAACCTAAACCAGGCTTTGACCTTGACTCTGACCCTGACCCGAAATCTAACCAAAACCCTGACCCTGACCTTCACCATACCCATGACCCTGAACCTGACCTTGACACTGACCATGACCTTGACCGTGACCATAACCGTAACTCTAACAGTAACCCTAGCTCTGCATTGAACCCTTACCCTAACATTAACCATAACCGTAACAGTAACCCTACCCTACCCCTAACGTTACTAAAACCCAACAAAAGACCCTGACCCTTGCTTTGACCTTGAGTCTTACCCAGACCCTAACACTAACCATTACCCTGACCATGACCTTGAATGTAACCATGACCCTGACCCTGACCTTGACACTGACCCTAATCTTGACCGTGACCCTAAACCTAACCCTATCCCTAAGTGTAACCCTAACCCTAGCTGTGAATTTAACCCTTACCCTAACATTAACCATAACCCTAACCGTAACCATACCCTAACCCTAACTCTAACCTTACTCTAACCCGAACACTGACCCTGACCCAGGCTTTCACCTTGACCCTGACCGAGACCCAAACGCTAACCATGACCCTGACACTGACCCTGACCGTAACCATGACCCTGACCCTGAATTTGACGCTGAGCCTGACCTTGACCCTGATCCTAACCATAACTCTAACTCTAACCCTAACCCTAGCTCTGCATTTAACCTATACCCTATCTTAACCATAACCTTAACCGTAACCCTACCCTAAATCGATACCTAACCCAAACCTTACTCTAACTCGAACACTGACCCTGACCCAGGTTTTGACATTGAACCTGACCCAGACCCTAAAGCTAACCATGACCCTGATCCTGACCTTGACCTTAACCATGCCACTGACCCTGACCTTGAAGCTGACTGTGACCTTGACCCTGACCCCAAACCTAACCATAACCGTAACTCTAACGCTAACCCTAGCTCTGCATTTAACCCTTACCCTAACCTTAACCATAACCCTAACCATAACCCTACCCTAACCCTAACCTTACTCTAACTCGAACACTGACCCTGATCCTGCCTTTGACCTTGACAGTGACCCTGACCCGAATCCTAACCATGAAAGAGATCCTGACCTTGACCATAACCATGACCCTTACCCTGACCTTGAAGATGACCCTGATCCTGACCCTAACCCCAAACATAACCCTAACCCTAACTCTATCCCTAACCCTAGCTTCGCATTTAACACATACTCTAACCTTAACCATACCGCTAACCGAAACCCTAGCCTAACCCTAACTCTAACCTTACTCTAACCCGAAAACTGACCCTGAACCTCGTTTGACCTTGACCCTGATCCTGACCTTGAATGTAACCATGACCCCGACCCTGACCTTGACCCTGATCATAACGCTAACCCTAAGTCTAACCCTAAACCAAGCTCTACATTTAATGCTTACCCTAACCATAACCAGAACCCTAACAGTAACCCTACCCTAACCAAAACCCTAACCCTAACCCTAACCCTAACGTTACTCTAACCCGAACACTGACCCTGACCCTGGCTTTGACCTTGACTCTGACCCTGAACCTAGTGCTGATTTTGACCCTGATCATGACCTTGAATGTAACCATGACCCTGACATTGACTTTGAGGCTGACTCTGACCTTGACCCTGACCCTAAACCTAACCCTAAATGCAACTGTAACCCTAACCCTAGCTATGCATTTAACCCTTACGCTAACCTGAACCATAACGCTAACCATAACCCTACCCTAACCCTACCCTAACCCTAACTAGAACATTACTCCAACCGGAACACTGACCTTGACCCAGGTTTTGACCTTGACCCTGACCCAGAACCTAACGCTAACCATGCCCCTGACCATGACCTTGAAAGTAACCATGACACTGACCATGACCTTGACTCTGACCCTGACCCTGACACTAAACCTAACCCTAACCCTAACTGTAACCTTAACCCAGGTCTGCATTTAACACTTACCCTAACCTTAAACATAACCATAACCGTAACCCTACCCTAACCCTAACTCTAACCTTATTCTAACCCGAACAATGACCCTGACCCTGCCTTTGACCTTGACCTGACCCTGACCCTAACGCTAACCATGACCGTGATCCTGACATTGACCGTAATTATGATCCTGACGCTGAGCTAGACGCAGGCCCAGACCTTTACCCTGACCCTGACCCTATCGCTAACCATGACCGTGATCCTGACCATGACCGACACCATGACCCTGACCCTGACCTTGATGCTGACCCAGACCTTGACCCTGAACCTAACCCTAACGCTAAATCTAACCCTAACCCTAGCTCTGCATTTGACCTTTACACTACCTTAACCATAAACCTAACCGTAACCCTACCGAAACTCGATCCCTAACCCTAACCTTACTCTAACTGAAACACTGACCGTGACCCTGGTTTGACCTTGACTCTGACCCAGACCCTAAGGCTAACCATGACTCTGACAATGACATTGAATGTAACCATGACCCTGACCCTGACCTTGAGGCTGACCCTAATCTTGACCCTGACCCTAACCCTAACTCTAACTCTAACCCTAACCCTAGCTCTGCATTTAACCTATACCCTATCTTAACCATAAGCTTAACCATAACCCGACTCTAAATCGATCCTAACCCTAACCTTACTCTAACTTGAACACTGACCCTGATCCAGGTTTTGACCTTCAACCTGACACAGAACCTAAAGCTAACCATGACCCAGATCCTAACCTTGATCTTAACCATGACCCTGAACTTGACCTTGAAGCTGACTGTGATCTTGACCCTGACCCCTAACCTAACCCTAACCCTAATTCTAAGCCTAAACCTAGCTCTGCATTTAACCCTTACCCTAACCTTAACCATACCGCTAACCGAAACTCTACCAAAACCGTAACTCTAACATTACTCTAACCGGAACAATGACCCTGAACCTGGTTTGACCTTGACCCTGACCCTGAACTTGAATGTAACCATGACCCCGACCGTGACCTTGACCCTAATCATAACCCTAACCCTAATCTAACCCTAACCCAAGCTCTACATTTAACGCTTACCCTAACCATAACCAGAACCCTAACAGTAACCCTACCCTAACCCTAACCCTAACCCTAACCTTCCTCTAACATGCACACTGACCCTGACCCTGGCTTTGACCTTGACTCTGACCCAGAAACTAATGCTAATTTTGACCCTGATCATGACCTTGAACGTAACCACGACCCTAACACAGAACTTGAGGCTGACCCTGACCTTGACCCTGACCCTAAACCTAAAACTAACCTTAACTGTAACCCTAACCCTAGCTCTGCATTTAACCCTTACGCTAACCTTAACCATTACGCTATCCGTAACCCTACCCTAACCCTAACCCTAACCCTAGCTCGAACCTTACTCCAACTGGAACACCCAAACCCTGTCTTTGACCTTGACCCTGACCCAGACCCTAACGCTAAACATGACCTCGATCATGAACTTGAATGTAAACATGACACTGACCATGACCTTGACGGTGACCCTTACCTTGACCGTGAACCTAACCCTAACTCTAACCCTAACCTTAGCTCTGCATTGAACCCTTACCTTAACCTTAATCATAACCCTAACAGTAATCCTACCCTAACCCTAAATCTAACCTTATTCTAACCCAAACACTGACCCTGACCCTGAGTTTGACATTGACCCTGACCCTGACTCTAACGCTAACCATGACCGCGATCTTGACCTTGACCGTAACCATGACCCTGATCCTGACCTTGACGCTGACCCAGACCTTGACCCTGACCGTAACCCTAACGCTAAATCTAACCCTAACCATAGATCTGCATTTGACCTTGACCTACCTTAACCATAACCCTAACCGTAACCCTACCCTAACTCGATCCCTAACCCTAACCTTACTCTAACTCAAACACTGACCCTGACCCAGGTTTTGACCTTGACTCTGACCCAGACCCTAAGGCTAACCATAACTCTGATCATGACCTGGAATGTAACCATGACCCTGACCCTGACCTTGACGCTAACCCTAATCTTGACCCTGACCCTAAACCTAACCCTAACCCTAACTCTAACCCTAACCCTAGCTCTGCATTTAACCCTTACCCTAACATTAACCATAACCTAACCGTATCCCTACCCTAACCCTAAACATAACCCTAACTCTAACCTTACACTAAACCGACCACTGCCCTGACCCTATCTTTGACCTTGCCCCTGAACCTGACCCTAATGCTAACCATGACCCTGACCCTGACCTTGACCATATCCATGACCCTGACCCTGACCTTGACGCGGACCCTGACCTTGACCCCGACCCTAACCCTAAACCTAACTCTAGCTCTGCATTTAACAGTTACGCTAACCTTAACCATAACCCTAACCTTAACCCTACCCTAACCCTAAATCTAACCTTACTGTAACCCAAACACAGACCCTGACCCTTGTCTTGACCTTGAGTCTTACCCAGACCCTCACGGTAACCATGACCCTGACCCTGACCTTGAGGCTGACCCTGACCTTGACCCCAACCCTAACCCTAAACCTAACTCTAAACCTAACCCTAGCTCTGCATTTAATTGTTATGCTAACCTTAACCATAACCCTAACCTTAACCCTACCCTAACCCTAACTCTAACCTTACTCTAACCCGAACACTGACCCTGACCCAGGCTTTCACCTTGACCCTGACCGACACCCAAACGCTAACCATGACCCTGACACTGACCCTGACCGTAACCATGACCCTCACCCTGAATTTCACGCTGACCCTGACCTTGACCCTGACCCTAACCCTAACTCTAACTCTAACCCTAACCCTAGCTCTGCATTTAACCTTTACCCTACCTTAACCATAACCCTAACCGTAACCGTACCCTAAATCGATCCCTAACCCTAACCTTACTCTAACCCAAACACTGACCCTGACCCAGGTTTTGACCTTGACCCTGTCCAAGACCCTAAAGCTAACCATGACCCGGACCCTCAACCTGACCTTAACCATGACCCTGACCCTGACCTTGACGCTGACCCTGTCCTTGATCGTGATTCTAACCCTAACACTTACTCTAACCATAACCTTAGCTCTGCATTTAACCCTTACCATAACCTTAACCATAACCCTAACCGTAACCATAGCCTAACCCTTACCCTAACTCTAACCTTACTCTAACCCGAACACTGACCCTAACCCAGGCTTTTACCTTGACCCTGACCTTGACACGAATGCAAACCAAAACCCTGACCCTGACCTTGACGGTACCCATGACCCAGACCCTGACCTTGATGCTGACCCTGACCTTCACTGTGACCATAACCCTAACTCTAACCCTAACCCTAGCTCTGAATTGAACCCTTACCCTAACCTGAACCATAACCCTAACCTTAACCCTACCCTAACCCTAATGTTACTCAAACCCAAACACAGACCCAGACCCTTTCTTTGACCTTGAGTCTTACCCAGACCCTCACGCTAACCATGACCCTGACCCTGACCTTGACCGTAACCATGACCCTTACCCTGAACTTGAAGCTGACCCTGACCTTGACCCTGACCCCAACCTAACCATAACCCTAACTCTAAACCTAACCCTAGCTCTGCATTTAACCCTTACACTAACCTTAACCATACCGCTAACCGAAACCCTACCCTAACCCTAACTCTAACCCTACTCTAACCCGAACACTGACCCTGAACCTGGTTTGACCTTGACCCTGACCCTGACCTTGAATGTAACCATGACCCCGACCCTGACCTTGACCCTGATCATAACGCTAACCCTAAGTCTAACTCTAACCCAAACTTTACATTTAACCCTTACCCTAATCATAACCAGAACCCTAACAGTAACGCTACCCTAACCCTAACCCTAACCCTAACCTTACTGTAACCCGAACACTGACAATGACCCTGGCTTTGACGTTGACTCTGACCCAGAAACTAACGCTAATTTTGACCCTGACACTGACCTTGAGGGTGACCCTGACCTTGACCCTGACCCTAAACCTAACCCTAACCGTAACTGTAACCCTAACCCTAGCTCTGCATTTAACCCTTACGCTAACCTTAACCATAACGCTAACCATAACCCTACCCTAACCCTAACCCAACCCCCTTGAACCTTACTCTAACCGGAACACTGATCCTGACCCTGTCTTTGACCTTGACCCTGACCCAGACCCTAACGCTAACCATGACCATGACCATGACCTGGAATGTAACCATGACATTGACCATGACCTTGACGCTGACCATGACCCTGTCCCTAAACCTAACCCTAACCCTAACTGTAAACTTAAACCTAGGTCTGCATTTAACCTTTACCATGACCTTAACCATAACCCTAACCATAACCCTACCCTAACCCTAACTGTAACCTTATTCTAACCCGAAAACTGACCCTGACCTTGCGTTTAACCTTGACCCTGACCCTAACGCTAACCATGACCGTGATCCTGACCTTGACTGTAACCATGACCCTGACGCTGACCTTGACGCTGACCCAGATTTTGACCCTGAACCCTAACCCTAACACTAAGTCTAACCCTAACCGTAGATCTGCATTTGACCTTTACCCTATCTTAACCATAACCCTAACCGTAACCCTACCCTAAATCCATCCCTAACCCTAACCTTACTCTAAGTCGAACACTGACCCTGACCCAGGTTTTGACCTTAACCCTCAACCAGACCCTAAAGCTAACCATGACCCTGACCCTGACCTTGACCTTAACCATGACCCTGACCCTAACCTTGACGCTGATTCTGTCCTTAACCCTGACTCTAACCGTAACCCTAACTTTAACCCTAACCTTAGCTTTGCATTTAACCCATACCGTAACCTTAACCATAACCCTAACCGAAACAATACCCTAACCCTTACCCTAACTCTAACCTTACTCTAACCCGAACACTGACCCTAACCCTGCTTTGACCTTGACCCTGAACCTGACCTGAACGCTAACCAAAACCCTGACCCTTACCTTGACTGTACCAATGACCCTGACCCTGACCTTGACGCTGACCCTGACGTTGACTGTGACCCTAACCCCAACTCTAACCCTAACCTTAGCTCTGCAATTAACCCTTACCCTAACCTTAACCATAACCCTAACAGTAACCCTACCCTAACCCTAACGTTACTCAAACCCAAACACAGACCCTGACCCTTGCCTTGACCTTGAGTCTTACCCAGACCCTCACGCTAACCATGACCCTGACCCTGACCTTGACGCTGACCCTGACCTTGACTCAGACCCTAACCCTAAACTAACTCTAAACCTAAACCTAGCTCTCCATTTAACCGTTATGCTAACTTTAACCATAACCCTAACAGTAACTCTACCCTAACCCTAACTCTAACCTTACTCTAACCCGAACACTGACCCTAACCCAGGCTTTCTCCTTGACCCTGACCGAGACCCAAACGCTAACCATGATCTGACACTGACCCTAACCGTAACCATGACCCTGACCCTGAATTAGACGCTGACCCTGACCTTGACCCTGACCCTAATCCTAACCCTAACTCTAACCTAACCCTAGCTCTGCATTTAACCTTTACCCTATCTTAACCATAACCCTAACCATAACCCTACCCTAACTCGATCCCTAACCCTAATCTTACTGTAACTCAAACACTGACCCTGACCCTGCCTTTGACCTTGACCCTGACCCTGACCCTAACGCTAACCATGACCGAGATCCTGACCTTGACCGTAACCATGACCCGGGTCCTGACCTTGAAGCTGCCACAGACTTGACCGTGACTCTAACACTAACCCTAACTCTAACCCTAACCCTAGCACTGCATTTGACTTTTACCATACATTAACCATAAACCCAACCGTAACCCTACCCTAACTCGATCCCTAACCCTAACCTTACTCTAACTCAAACACTGACCCTGACCCTGGTTTGACCTTGACTCTAACCCAGACCCTAACGCTAACCATGACTCTGACCATGACGTTGAATGTAACCAAGACCCTGAAACTGACCTTGACACTGACGCTTATCTTGACCCTGACCATAAACCTAACTCTAACCCTAACTGTAACCCTAACCTTAGCTCTGCATTTAACCCTTACCCTAACATTAACCATAACCCTAACCGTATCCCTACCCTAACCATAAAGCTAACCCTAACTCTAACCTTACTCTAAACTGACCACTGACCCTGACCCTGTCTTTGACCTTGACCCTGACCCTAACGCTAACCATGACCCTGACCATGATCTTGACCCTGACCCTGACCCTAAACCTTACCCTATCCCTAACTGTAACCTTAACCCTAGGTCTGCATTTAACCCTTACCCTAACCTTAACCATAACCCTAACCGTATCCCTACCCTAACACTAACTGTAACCTTATTCTAACCCGAACACTGACCCTGACCCTGTCTTTGACTTGACCCTGACCCTGACCCTACGCTAACCATGACCGCGATCCTGACCTTGACCGTTACCATGACCCTGACGCTGACCTTGACGCTGACCCAGATCTTGACTCTGACCCTAAACCTAACCCTAACTCTAACCCTAACCCTAGCTCTGCATTTAACCTTTACCCTAACTTAACCATAACCCTAACCGTAACCCTACCCTAACTCGATCCCTAACCCCAACCTTAATCTAACTCAAACCCTGACACTGACCCTGGTTTGACCTTGACTCTTACCCAGACCCTAAGGCTACCCATGACTCTGACCATGACCTGGAATGTAACCATGACCCTGACCCTGACCTTGATGCTGCCCCTGACCTTGACTGTGACCCTAACCCTAACTCTAACCCTAACCCTAACTCTAACACGAACCCTAGGTCTGCATTTAACCCTTACGCTAACCTTAACCATAACGCTAACCGTAACCCTACCCTAACCCTTACCCTAAATCTAACCTTACTCTAACCCGAACACTGACCCTGACCCAGGCTTTCACCATGACCCTGACCGAGACCCAAACGCAAACCATGACACTGACACTGACCCTGACCGTGACCCTGACCCTAACCCTAACTGTAACCCTAACCCTAGCTCTGCATTTGACCTTTACCTTACCTTAACCATAACCCTAACAGTAACCCTACCCTAACTCGATCCCTAACCCAAACCTTACTCTAAATCATACACTGACCCTGACCCTGGTTTGACCTTGACTCTGACCAAACCCTAAGGCTAAACAGTACCCTGACCATGACCTTGAATATAACCATGACCCTGACACTGACCTCGATGCTGACCCTAATCTAGACCCTGACCCTAAACCTCACCCTAACCCTAACTGTAACCCTAACCCTAGCCCTGCATTTAACCCTTACCCTAACATTAACCATAACCCTAACCGTATCCCTGCCCTAACCCTAAACCTAACCCTAACACTAACCTTACTCTAGACCGACCACTGGCCCAGACCCTGTCTTTGACCTTAACCCTGACCCTGACCCTAAAGCTACCCATGACCCCTGACCCTGACCTTGACCATAACCATGACCCTGACCCTGACCTTGATGCTGACCCTGACCTTGACCCTGACCCTAACCCTAAACCTAACTCTAAACCTAACCCTAGCTCTGCATTTAACCGTTAAGCTAACTTTAACCATAACCCTAACCATAACCCTACCCTAACCCTCACTCTAACATTACTCTAACCCGAACACTGACCCTGACCCAGGCTTTCACCTTGACCCTGACCGAGTCCCAAACGCTAACCATGACCCTGACACTGACCCTGACCGTAACCATGACCCTATTCCTGAATTTGACGCTGAACCTGACCTTGACCCTGACCCTAACCCTAACCCTAACTCTAACCCTAACCCTAGCTCTGCTTTTAACCCTTACCTAACCTTAACCATAACCCTAACCGTAACCCTACACTAACCCTAACCTTACTCTAACTCGAACATGACCCTGATACTGCCTTTGACCTTGACCGTGACCCTGACCTGTATGCTAACCAAGACCCAGACCCTGACCTTGACCTTAACCATGACTCTGACCTTGGCGCTGACCCTAACTTTGACACCGACCCTAACCCTAAATCTAACTCTAACCCTAACCCTAGCTCTGCATTTAATCCTTACCGTAACCTTAACCATAAGCCTAACCGTAACCCTACCCTATCCCTTACCCTAACTCTAACCTTACTCTAACCCGAACACTGACCCTAACCCAGGGTTTGACCTTGACCCTGACCCTGACCCAGACGCTAAACAAAATCCTGACCCTGACCTTGACAGGACCCAGCCCCTGACCCTGACCTTGAAGCTGACCCTGACCTTGACCGTGACCCTAACCCTAACTCTAACCCTAACCCTAGCTCTGCATTGAACCCTTACCCTAACCTTAACCATAACCTTAACAGTAACCCTACCCGAACCCTAACGTTACTCAAACCCAAACACAGACCCTGACCCTTGGTTTGACCTTGAATCTTACCCAGACCCTAACGCTAACCATGACCCTAACCCTGACCTTGACCGTAACCATGACCCTTACCCTGAGCTTGAAGCTGACCCTGACCTTGACCCTGACCCCAAACCTACCCCTAACCCTAACTCTAACCCTAACCCTAGCTCTGCATTTAACCCTTACCCTAACCCTAACCATACCGCTAACCGAAAGCCTACCCTAACCGTAACTCTAACCTTACTCTAACCCGAACACTGACCTTGAACCTCGTTTGACCTTGACCCTGACCCTGACCTTGAATGTAACCATGACCCCGACCCTGACCTTGACCCTGATCATAACGCTAACTGTGAGTCTAACCCTAAACAGAGCTCTACATTTTGCCCTTACCCTAACCATAACCAGAACCCTAACAGTAACCCTACTCTAACCCTAACCTTAACCCTAACCTTACTCTAACCCGAACACTGACCCTGACCCTGGCTTTGACCTTGACTCTGACCCAGAACCTAACGCTAATTTTGACCCTGATCATGACCTTGAACGTAACCATGACCCTGACACTGACCTTGAGGCTGACCCTGACCTTGACCCTGACTCTAAACTTAAACCTAACCATAAGTGTAACACTACCCTAGCTCTGCATTTAACCCTTATGCTAACCTTAAGCATAATGCTAACCGTAACCCTACCCTAACCCTAACTCGAACCTTACAATAACTGGAACACTGACCCTGACCCTGTCTTTGATCTTGATCCTGACCCAGACCCTAATGCTAACCATGACCCTGACAATGACCTTGAATGTAACCTTGACACTGACCATGACCTTGATGCTAACCTTGACCCGAAACCTAACCCTAACACTAACTGTAACCTTAACACTAGGTCTGCATTTAACCCTTACCCTAACCTTAACCAGAACCCTAACTGTAACCCTACCCTAACCCTAACTCTAACCTTATTCTAACCGGAACAATGACTCTGACACTGCGTTTGACCTTGACCCTCACCCGGAACCTAAGGCTAACCATGACCGTGATCCTGACCTTGACGCAGACCCAGACCTTGACCCTGACCCTAACCCTAACTCTAACCCTAACCCTAGCTCTGCATTTGACCTTTACCCTACCATAACCATAACCCTAACCGTAACCTTACCCTAACCCTAACTCTAACCTTATTCTAACCCGAACACTGACCCGGACACTGCGTTTGACCTTGACCCTGACCCTAACGCTAACAATGAACTTGATGCTGACCTTGACCGTAACCATGACCCTGACCTTGACGCTGACCAAGACCTTGACCCTAACCCTAACCCTAACTCTAACCCTAACCTTAGCTCTGCATTTAACCTTTACCCTATCGTAACCATAACCCTAACCATAAGCCTACCCTAACTCGATCCCTAATCCTAACCTTACTTTAACCCGAACACTGACCCTGCCCCTGCCTTTGACCTTGACCCTGAACCTAACGCTAACCATGACTGTGATCCTGACCTTGACCTTAACCATGACCCAGACCCTGACCTTGACGCTGAACCAGACCTTGACCCTGACCCTAACCCTAACGCTAAATCTAACCCTAACCCTAGCTCTGCATTTGACCTTTACCCTACCTTAACCATAACCCTAACCGTAACCCTACCCTAACTACATTCCTAACCCTAACCTTACTCTAACTCGGACACTGACCCTGACCCAGGTTTTGACCTTGACCCTGACACAGACCCTGAAGCTAACCCTGACCCTGATCTTTACCCTGACCTTAACCGTGACCCGTACCCTGACCTTGATGCTGACCCTGTCCTTGACCGTGACTCTAACCCTAACCCTAACTCTAACCCTAACCTTAGCTATGCATTGAACCTTTAGCGTAACCTTAACCCTAACCCTAACCGTAACGCTACCCTAAATCGATCCCTAACCCTAACCTTACTCTAAATCGAACACTGACCCTGACCCAGACCCTAAAGCTAACCATGACCCTGATCCTGACCTTGACCTTAACCATAACTCGGACCCTGACCTTGACGCTGACCCTGTCCTTGACCGTGACTCTAACCCTAACCCTAACTCTAACCCAAACCTTAGCTCTGCATTTAACACTTACCATAACCTTAACCATAACCCTAACGGTAACCCTACCCTAACCCTTACACTAACTCTAACCTTACTCTAACCCGAACACTGACCCTAACCCAAGCTCTACATTTTACCCTTACCCTAACCATAACCAGAACCCTAACAGTAACCCTACCCTAACCCTAACACTAACCCTCACCTGACTCTAACACGAACACTGACCCTGACCCTGGCTTTCACCTTGACGCTGACCCAGAACCTAACGCTAATTTTGACCCTGATCATGACCTTGAACGTAACCATGACCCTGACATTGACCTAGAGGATGACCCTGACCTTGACCCTGACCCTAAACCTAACCCTAACCATAACTGTAACGCTAACCCTAGCTGTGCATTTAACCCTTACGCTACCCTTAACCATAACGCTAACCCTAACCTTACCCTAACCCTAACCCTAACCCAAACTCGAACCTTACTCTAACCGGAACACTGACCCTGACCCTGTCTTTGACCTTGACACTGACCCAGACCCTAACGCTAACCATGACCTTGACCATGACCTTGAATGTAACCATGACACTAACCATGACCTTGATGCAGACCCTGACCTTGACCCTAAACCTAACCGTAACCCTAACTATAAACATAACCCTAGGTCTGCATTTAACCCTTACCCTAACCTTAACCTTAACCGTAACCGTAACCCTACCCTAACCCTAACTCTAACCTTATTCTAACCAGAACACTGAACCTGACCCTGCGTTTGACCTTGACCCTGACCCTGACCCTAACGCTAACCATGATCCTGACCATGACCTTGATGTAACCATGACACTGACCATGACCTTGACCCTGACGCTAACCCTAGCCCTAACACTAAACCTATCCCTAGCTCTGCATTTAACCTTTACCCTATCTTAACCATAACCCTAACTGTAACCCTACCCTAACTTGATCCCTAACCTTAACCTTACTCTACCCGAACACTGACCCTGACACTGCCTTTGACCTTGACCCTGACCCTGACCCTAACGCTAACCATGACCCTGACCCTGACCTTGACGCTGACCCAGACCTTGAGCCTGACCCTAACCCTAACGCTAAATCTAACCCTAACCCTAGCTCTGCATTTGCCATTACCCTACCTTAACCATAACCCTAACCGTAACCCTACCCTAACTCGATCCATAACCCTAACTATACTCTAACTCAAACACAGAACCTGACCCTGGTTTGACCTTTACTCTGACCCAGACCCTAAGGCTAACCATGACTCTGACCATGACCTTGTATGTAACCATGACCCTGACCCTGACCTTGACGCTTACCCTAATCTTGACCCTGAACCTAAACCTAACCCTAACTCTAACTGTAACCCTAACCCTAGCTCTGCATTTAACCTTACCTTAACATTAACCATAACCCTAACCGTATCCCTACCCTAACCCTAAACCTAACGCTAATTCTAACCTTACTCTAAACCTACCACTGACCCTGACCCTGTCTTTGACCTTGATCCTGACCCTGACCCTAACGCTAACCATGACCCTGACACTGACCTTGTCCAAAACCCTAACCCTGACCCTGACCTTGACCGTGACTCTAACCCTAACCCTAACTCTAACCCTCACCTTAGCTCTGCATTTAACGCTTACCATAACCTTAACCATAACCCTAACCGTAACCCTACCCTAACCATTACCCTAACTCTAACCTTACTCTAACCCGAACACTGAACCTAAACCAGGCTTTGACCTTGACTCTGACCCTGACCCGAAATCTAACCAAAACCCTGACCCTGACCTTCACCATACCCATGACCCTGAACCTGACCTTGACACTGACCATGACCTTGACCGTGACCATAACCGTAACTCTAACAGTAACCCTAGCTCTGCATTGAACCCTTACCCTAACATTAACCATAACCGTAACAGTAACCCTACCCTACCCCTAACGTTACTAAAACCCAACAAAAGACCCTGACCCTTGCTTTGACCTTGAGTCTTACCCAGACCCTAACACTAACCATTACCCTGACCATGACCTTGAATGTAACCATGACCCTGACCCTGACCTTGACACTGACCCTAATCTTGACCGTGACCCTAAACCTAACCCTATCCCTAAGTGTAACCCTAACCCTAGCTCTGAATTTAACCCTTACCCTAACATTAACCATAACCCTAACCGTAACCATACCCTAACCCTAACTCTAACCTTACTCTAACCCGAACACTGACCCTGACCCAGGCTTTCACCTTGACCCTGACCGAGACCCAAACGCTAACCATGACCCTGACACTGACCCTGACCGTAACCATGACCCTGACCCTGAATTTGACGCTGAGCCTGACCTTGACCCTGATCCTAACCATAACTCTAACTCTAACCCTAACCCTAGCTCTGCATTTAACCTATACCCTATCTTAACCATAACCTTAACCGTAACCCTACCCTAAATCGATACCTAACCCAAACCTTACTCTAACTCGAACACTGACCCTGACCCAGGTTTTGACATTGAACCTGACCCAGACCCTAAAGCTAACCATGACCCTGATCCTGACCTTGACCTTAACCATGCCACTGACCCTGACCTTGAAGCTGACTGTGACCTTGACCCTGACCCCAAACCTAACCATAACCGTAACTCTAACGCTAACCCTAGCTCTGCATTTAACCCTTACCCTAACCTTAACCATAACCCTAACCATAACCCTACCCTAACCCTAACCTTACTCTAACTCGAACACTGACCCTGATCCTGCCTTTGACCTTGACAGTGACCCTGACCCGAATCCTAACCATGAAAGAGATCCTGACCTTGACCATAACCATGACCCTTACCCTGACCTTGAAGATGACCCTGATCCTGACCCTAACCCCAAACATAACCCTAACCCTAACTCTATCCCTAACCCTAGCTTCGCATTTAACACATACTCTAACCTTAACCATACCGCTAACCGAAACCCTAGCCTAACCCTAACTCTAACCTTACTCTAACCCGAAAACTGACCCTGAACCTCGTTTGACCTTGACCCTGATCCTGACCTTGAATGTAACCATGACCCCGACCCTGACCTTGACCCTGATCATAACGCTAACCCTAAGTCTAACCCTAAACCAAGCTCTACATTTAATGCTTACCCTAACCATAACCAGAACCCTAACAGTAACCCTACCCTAACCAAAACCCTAACCCTAACCCTAACCCTAACGTTACTCTAACCCGAACACTGACCCTGACCCTGGCTTTGACCTTGACTCTGACCCTGAACCTAGTGCTGATTTTGACCCTGATCATGACCTTGAATGTAACCATGACCCTGACATTGACTTTGAGGCTGACTCTGACCTTGACCCTGACCCTAAACCTAACCCTAAATGCAACTGTAACCCTAACCCTAGCTATGCATTTAACCCTTACGCTAACCTGAACCATAACGCTAACCATAACCCTACCCTAACCCTACCCTAACCCTAACTAGAACATTACTCCAACCGGAACACTGACCTTGACCCAGGTTTTGACCTTGACCCTGACCCAGAACCTAACGCTAACCATGCCCCTGACCATGACCTTGAAAGTAACCATGACACTGACCATGACCTTGACTCTGACCCTGACCCTGACACTAAACCTAACCCTAACCCTAACTGTAACCTTAACCCAGGTCTGCATTTAACACTTACCCTAACCTTAAACATAACCATAACCGTAACCCTACCCTAACCCTAACTCTAACCTTATTCTAACCCGAACAATGACCCTGACCCTGCCTTTGACCTTGACCTGACCCTGACCCTAACGCTAACCATGACCGTGATCCTGACCTTGACCGTAATTATGATCCTGACGCTGAGCTAGACGCAGGCCCAGACCTTTACCCTGACCCTGACCCTATCGCTAACCATGACCGTGATCCTGACCATGACCGACACCATGACCCTGACCCTGACCTTGATGCTGACCCAGACCTTGACCCTGAACCTAACCCTAACGCTAAATCTAACCCTAACCCTAGCTCTGCATTTGACCTTTACACTACCTTAACCATAAACCTAACCGTAACCCTACCGAAACTCGATCCCTAACCCTAACCTTACTCTAACTGAAACACTGACCGTGACCCTGGTTTGACCTTGACTCTGACCCAGACCCTAAGGCTAACCATGACTCTGACAATGACATTGAATGTAACCATGACCCTGACCCTGACCTTGAGGCTGACCCTAATCTTGACCCTGACCCTAACCCTAACTCTAACTCTAACCCTAACCCTAGCTCTGCATTTAACCTATACCCTATCTTAACCATAAGCTTAACCATAACCCGACTCTAAATCGATCCTAACCCTAACCTTACTCTAACTTGAACACTGACCCTGATCCAGGTTTTGACCTTCAACCTGACACAGAACCTAAAGCTAACCATGACCCTGATCCTAACCTTGATCTTAACCATGACCCTGAACTTGACCTTGAAGCTGACTGTGATCTTGACCCTGACCCCTAACCTAACCCTAACCCTAATTCTAAGCCTAAACCTAGCTCTGCATTTAACCCTTACCCTAACCTTAACCATACCGCTAACCGAAACTCTACCAAAACCGTAACTCTAACATTACTCTAACCGGAACAATGACCCTGAACCTGGTTTGACCTTGACCCTGACCCTGAACTTGAATGTAACCATGACCCCGACCGTGACCTTGACCCTAATCATAACCCTAACCCTAATCTAACCCTAACCCAAGCTCTACATTTAACGCTTACCCTAACCATAACCAGAACCCTAACAGTAACCCTACCCTAACCCTAACCCTAACCCTAACCTTCCTCTAACATGCACACTGACCCTGACCCTGGCTTTGACCTTGACTCTGACCCAGAAACTAATGCTAATTTTGACCCTGATCATGACCTTGAACGTAACCACGACCCTAACACAGAACTTGAGGCTGACCCTGACCTTGACCCTGACCCTAAACCTAAAACTAACCTTAACTGTAACCCTAACCCTAGCTCTGCATTTAACCCTTACGCTAACCTTAACCATTACGCTATCCGTAACCCTACCCTAACCCTAACCCTAACCCTAGCTCGAACCTTACTCCAACTGGAACACCCAAACCCTGTCTTTGACCTTGACCCTGACCCAGACCCTAACGCTAAACATGACCTCGATCATGAACTTGAATGTAAACATGACACTGACCATGACCTTGACGGTGACCCTTACCTTGACCGTGAACCTAACCCTAACTCTAACCCTAACCTTAGCTCTGCATTGAACCCTTACCTTAACCTTAATCATAACCCTAACAGTAATCCTACCCTAACCCTAAATCTAACCTTATTCTAACCCAAACACTGACCCTGACCCTGAGTTTGACATTGACCCTGACCCTGACTCTAACGCTAACCATGACCGTGATCTTGACCTTGACCGTAACCATGACCCTGATCCTGACCTTGACGCTGACCCAGACCTTGACCCTGACCGTAACCCTAACGCTAAATCTAACCCTAACCATAGATCTGCATTTGACCTTGACCTACCTTAACCATAACCCTAACCGTAACCCTACCCTAACTCGATCCCTAACCCTAACCTTACTCTAACTCAAACACTGACCCTGACCCAGGTTTTGACCTTGACTCTGACCCAGACCCTAAGGCTAACCATAACTCTGATCATGACCTGGAATGTAACCATGACCCTGACCCTGACCTTGACGCTAACCCTAATCTTGACCCTGACCCTAAACCTAACCCTAACCCTAACTCTAACCCTAACCCTAGCTCTGCATTTAACCCTTACCCTAACATTAACCATAACCTAACCGTATCCCTACCCTAACCCTAAACATAACCCTAACTCTAACCTTACACTAAACCGACCACTGCCCTGACCCTATCTTTGACCTTGCCCCTGAACCTGACCCTAATGCTAACCATGACCCTGACCCTGACCTTGACCATATCCATGACCCTGACCCTGACCTTGACGCGGACCCTGACCTTGACCCCGACCCTAACCCTAAACCTAACTCTAGCTCTGCATTTAACAGTTACGCTAACCTTAACCATAACCCTAACCTTAACCCTACCCTAACCCTAAATCTAACCTTACTGTAACCCAAACACAGACCCTGACCCTTGTCTTGACCTTGAGTCTTACCCAGACCCTCACGGTAACCATGACCCTGACCCTGACCTTGAGGCTGACCCTGACCTTGACCCCAACCCTAACCCTAAACCTAACTCTAAACCTAACCCTAGCTCTGCATTTAATTGTTATGCTAACCTTAACCATAACCCTAACCTTAACCCTACCCTAACCCTAACTCTAACCTTACTGTAACCCGAACACTGACCCTGACCCAGGCTTTCACCTTGACCCTGACCGACACCCAAACGCTAACCATGACCCTGACACTGACCCTGACCGTAACCATGACCCTCACCCTGAATTTCACGCTGACCCTGACCTTGACCCTGACCCTAACCCTAACTCTAACTCTAACCCTAACCCTAGCTCTGCATTTAACCTTTACCCTACCTTAACCATAACCCTAACCGTAACCGTACCCTAAATCGATCCCTAACCCTAACCTTACTCTAACCCAAACACTGACCCTGACCCAGGTTTTGACCTTGACCCTGTCCAAGACCCTAAAGCTAACCATGACCCGGACCCTCAACCTGACCTTAACCATGACCCTGACCCTGACCTTGACGCTGACCCTGTCCTTGATCGTGATTCTAACCCTAACACTTACTCTAACCATAACCTTAGCTCTGCATTTAACCCTTACCATAACCTTAACCATAACCCTAACCGTAACCATAGCCTAACCCTTACCCTAACTCTAACCTTACTCTAACCCGAACACTGACCCTAACCCAGGCTTTTACCTTGACCCTGACCTTGACACGAATGCAAACCAAAACCCTGACCCTGACCTTGACGGTACCCATGACCCAGACCCTGACCTTGATGCTGACCCTGACCTTCACTGTGACCATAACCCTAACTCTAACCCTAACCCTAGCTCTGAATTGAACCCTTACCCTAACCTGAACCATAACCCTAACCTTAACCCTACCCTAACCCTAATGTTACTCAAACCCAAACACAGACCCAGACCCTTTCTTTGACCTTGAGTCTTACCCAGACCATCACGCTAACCATGACGCTGACCCTGACCTTGACCGTAACCATGACCCTTACCCTGAACTTGAAGCTGACCCTGACCTTGACCCTGACCCCAACCTAACCATAACCCTAACTCTAAACCTAACCCTAGCTCTGCATTTAACCCTTACACTAACCTTAACCATACCGCTAACCGAAACCCTACCCTAACCCTAACTCTAACCCTACTCTAACCCGAACACTGACCCTGAACCTGGTTTGACCTTGACCCTGACCCTGACCTTGAATGTAACCATGACCCCGACCCTGACCTTGACCCTGATCATAACGCTAACCCTAAGTCTAACTCTAACCCAAACTTTACATTTAACCCTTACCCTAATCATAACCAGAACCCTAACAGTAACGCTACCCTAACCCTAACCCTAACCCTAACCTTACTGTAACCCGAACACTGACAATGACCCTGGCTTTGACGTTGACTCTGACCCAGAAACTAACGCTAATTTTGACCCTGACACTGACCTTGAGGGTGACCCTGACCTTGACCCTGACCCTAAACCTAACCCTAACCGTAACTGTAACCCTAACCCTAGCTCTGCATTTAACCCTTACGCTAACCTTAACCATAACGCTAACCATAACCCTACCCTAACCCTAACCCACCCCCCTTGAACCTTACTCTAACCGGAACACTGATCCTGACCCTGTCTTTGACCTTGACCCTGACCCAGACCCTAACGCTAACCATGACCATGACCATGACCTGGAATGTAACCATGACATTGACCATGACCTTGATGCTGACCATGACCCTGACCCTAAACCTAACCCTAACCTTAACTGTAAACTTAAACCTAGGTCTGCATTTAACCTTTACCATGACCTTAACCATAACCCTAACCATAACCCTACCCTAACCCTAACTGTAACCTTATTCTAACCCGAAAACTGACCCTGACCTTGCGTTTAACCTTGACCCTGACCCTAACGCTAACCATGACCGTGATCCTGACCTTGACTGTAACCATGACCCTGACGCTGACCTTGACGCTGACCCAGATTTTGACCCTGAACCCTAACCCTAACACTAAGTCTAACCCTAACCGTAGATCTGCATTTGACCTTTACCCTATCTTAACCATAACCCTAACCGTAACCCTACCCTAAATCCATCCCTAACCCTAACCTTACTCTAAGTCGAACACTGACCCTGACCCAGGTTTTGACCTTAACCCTCAACCAGACCCTAAAGCTAACCATGACCCTGACCCTGACCTTGACCTTAACCATGACCCTGACCCTAACCTTGACGCTGATTCTGTCCTTAACCCTGACTCTAACCATAACCCTAACTTTAACCCTAACCTTAGCTTTGCATTTAACCCATACCGTAACCTTAACCATAACCCTAACCGAAACAATACCCTAACCCTTACCCTAACTCTAACCTTACTCTAACCCGAACACTGACCCTAACCCTGCTTTGACCTTGACCCTGAACCTGACCTGAACGCTAACCAAAACCCTGACCCTTACCTTGACTGTACCAATGACCCTGACCCTGACCTTGACGCTGACCCTGACGTTGACTGTGACCCTAACCCCAACTCTAACCCTAACCTTAGCTCTGCAATTAACCCTTACCCTAACCTTAACCATAACCCTAACAGTAACCCTACCCTAACCCTAACGTTACTCAAACCCAAACACAGACCCTGACCCTTGCCTTGACCTTGAGTCTTACCCAGACCCTCACGCTAACCATGACCCTGACCCTGACCTTGACGCTGACCCTGACCTTGACTCAGACCCTAACCCTAAACTAACTCTAAACCTAAACCTAGCTCTCCATTTAACCGTTATGCTAACTTTAACCATAACCCTAACAGTAACTCTACCCTAACCCTAACTCTAACCTTACTCTAACCCGAACACTGACCCTAACCCAGGCTTTCTCCTTGACCCTGACCGAGACCCAAACGCTAACCATGATCTGACACTGACCCTAACCGTAACCATGACCCTGACCCTGAATTAGACGCTGACCCTGACCTTGACCCTGACCCTAATCCTAACCCTAACTCTAACCTAACCCTAGCTCTGCATTTAACCTTTACCCTATCTTAACCATAACCCTAACCATAACCCTACCCTAACTCGATCCCTAACCCTAATCTTACTGTAACTCAAACACTGACCCTGACCCTGCCTTTGACCTTGACCCTGACCCTGACCCTAACGCTAACCATGACCGAGATCCTGACCTTGACCGTAACCATGACCCGGGTCCTGACCTTGAAGCTGCCACAGACTTGACCGTGACTCTAACACTAACCCTAACTCTAACCCTAACCCTAGCACTGCATTTGACTTTTACCATACATTAACCATAAACCCAACCGTAACCCTACCCTAACTCGATCCCTAACCCTAACCTTACTCTAACTCAAACACTGACCCTGACCCTGGTTTGACCTTGACTCTAACCCAGACCCTAACGCTAACCATGACTCTGACCATGACGTTGAATGTAACCAAGACCCTGAAACTGACCTTGACACTGACGCTTATCTTGACCCTGACCATAAACCTAACTCTAACCCTAACTGTAACCCTAACCTTAGCTCTGCATTTAACCCTTACCCTAACATTAACCATAACCCTAACCGTATCCCTACCCTAACCATAAAGCTAACCCTAACTCTAACCTTACTCTAAACTGACCACTGACCCTGACCCTGTCTTTGACCTTGACCCTGACCCTAACGCTAACCATGACCCTGACCATGATCTTGACCCTGACCCTGACCCTAAACCTTACCCTATCCCTAACTGTAACCTTAACCCTAGGTCTGCATTTAACCCTTACCCTAACCTTAACCATAACCCTAACCGTATCCCTACCCTAACACTAACTGTAACCTTATTCTAACCCGAACACTGACCCTGACCCTGTCTTTGACTTGACCCTGACCCTGACCCTACGCTAACCATGACCGCGATCCTGACCTTGACCGTTACCATGACCCTGACGCTGACCTTGACGCTGACCCAGATCTTGACTCTGACCCTAAACCTAACCCTAACTCTAACCCTAACCCTAGCTCTGCATTTAACCTTTACCCTAACTTAACCATAACCCTAACCGTAACCCTACCCTAACTCGATCCCTAACCCCAACCTTAATCTAACTCAAACCCTGACACTGACCCTGGTTTGACCTTGACTCTTACCCAGACCCTAAGGCTACCCATGACTCTGACCATGACCTGGAATGTAACCATGACCCTGACCCTGACCTTGATGCTGCCCCTGACCTTGACTGTGACCCTAACCCTAACTCTAACCCTAACCCTAACTCTAACACGAACCCTAGGTCTGCATTTAACCCTTACGCTAACCTTAACCATAACGCTAACCGTAACCCTACCCTAACCCTTACCCTAAATCTAACCTTACTCTAACCCGAACACTGACCCTGACCCAGGCTTTCACCATGACCCTGACCGAGACCCAAACGCAAACCATGACACTGACACTGACCCTGACCGTGACCCTGACCCTAACCCTAACTGTAACCCTAACCCTAGCTCTGCATTTGACCTTTACCTTACCTTAACCATAACCCTAACAGTAACCCTACCCTAACTCGATCCCTAACCCAAACCTTACTCTAAATCATACACTGACCCTGACCCTGGTTTGACCTTGACTCTGACCAAACCCTAAGGCTAAACAGTACCCTGACCATGACCTTGAATATAACCATGACCCTGACACTGACCTCGATGCTGACCCTAATCTAGACCCTGACCCTAAACCTCACCCTAACCCTAACTGTAACCCTAACCCTAGCCCTGCATTTAACCCTTACCCTAACATTAACCATAACCCTAACCGTATCCCTACCCTAACCCTAAACCTAACCCTAACACTAACCTTACTCTAGACCGACCACTGGCCCAGACCCTGTCTTTGACCTTAACCCTGACCCTGACCCTAAAGCTACCCATGACCCCTGACCCTGACCTTGACCATAACCATGACCCTGACCCTGACCTTGATGCTGACCCTGACCTTGACCCTGACCCTAACCCTAAACCTAACTCTAAACCTAACCCTAGCTCTGCATTTAACCGTTAAGCTAACTTTAACCATAACCCTAACCATAACCCTACCCTAACCCTCACTCTAACATTACTCTAACCCGAACACTGACCCTGACCCAGGCTTTCACCTTGACCCTGACCGAGTCCCAAACGCTAACCATGACCCTGACACTGACCCTGACCGTAACCATGACCCTATTCCTGAATTTGACGCTGAACCTGACCTTGACCCTGACCCTAACCCTAACCCTAACTCTAACCCTAACCCTAGCTCTGCTTTTAACCCTTACCTAACCTTAACCATAACCCTAACCGTAACCCTACCCTAACCCTAACCTTACTCTAACTCGAACATGACCCTGATACTGCCTTTGACCTTGACCGTGACCCTGACCTGTATGCTAACCAAGACCCAGACCCTGACCTTGACCTTAACCATGACTCTGACCTTGGCGCTGACCCTAACTTTGACACCGACCCTAACCCTAAATCTAACTCTAACCCTAACCCTAGCTCTGCATTTAATCCTTACCGTAACCTTAACCATAAGCCTAACCGTAACCCTACCCTATCCCTTACCCTAACTCTAACCTTACTCTAACCCGAACACTGACCCTAACCCAGGGTTTGACCTTGACCCTGACCCTGACCCAGACGCTAAACAAAATCCTGACCCTGACCTTGACAGGACCCAGCCCCTGACCCTGACCTTGAAGCTGACCCTGACCTTGACCGTGACCCTAACCCTAACTCTAACCCTAACCCTAGCTCTGCATTGAACCCTTACCCTAACCTTAACCATAACCTTAACAGTAACCCTACCCGAACCCTAACGTTACTCAAACCCAAACACAGACCCTGACCCTTGGTTTGACCTTGAATCTTACCCAGACCCTAACGCTAACCATGACCCTAACCCTGACCTTGACCGTAACCATGACCCTTACCCTGAGCTTGAAGCTGACCCTGACCTTGACCCTGACCCCAAACCTACCCCTAACCCTAACTCTAACCCTAACCCTAGCTCTGCATTTAACCCTTACCCTAACCCTAACCATACCGCTAACCGAAAGCCTACCCTAACCGTAACTCTAACCTTACTCTAACCCGAACACTGACCTTGAACCTCGTTTGACCTTGACCCTGACCCTGACCTTGAATGTAACCATGACCCCGACCCTGACCTTGACCCTGATCATAACGCTAACTGTGAGTCTAACCCTAAACAGAGCTCTACATTTTGCCCTTACCCTAACCATAACCAGAACCCTAACAGTAACCCTACTCTAACCCTAACCTTAACCCTAACCTTACTCTAACCCGAACACTGACCCTGACCCTGGCTTTGACCTTGACTCTGACCCAGAACCTAACGCTAATTTTGACCCTGATCATGACCTTGAACGTAACCATGACCCTGACACTGACCTTGAGGCTGACCCTGACCTTGACCCTGACTCTAAACTTAAACCTAACCATAAGTGTAACACTACCCTAGCTCTGCATTTAACCCTTATGCTAACCTTAAGCATAATGCTAACCGTAACCCTACCCTAACCCTAACTCGAACCTTACAATAACTGGAACACTGACCCTGACCCTGTCTTTGATCTTGATCCTGACCCAGACCCTAATGCTAACCATGACCCTGACAATGACCTTGAATGTAACCTTGACACTGACCATGACCTTGATGCTAACCTTGACCCGAAACCTAACCCTAACACTAACTGTAACCTTAACACTAGGTCTGCATTTAACCCTTACCCTAACCTTAACCAGAACCCTAACTGTAACCCTACCCTAACCCTAACTCTAACCTTATTCTAACCGGAACAATGACTCTGACACTGCGTTTGACCTTGACCCTCACCCGGAACCTAAGGCTAACCATGACCGTGATCCTGACCTTGACGCAGACCCAGACCTTGACCCTGACCCTAACCCTAACTCTAACCCTAACCCTAGCTCTGCATTTGACCTTTACCCTACCATAACCATAACCCTAACCGTAACCTTACCCTAACCCTAACTCTAACCTTATTCTAACCCGAACACTGACCCGGACACTGCGTTTGACCTTGACCCTGACCCTAACGCTAACAATGACCTTGATGCTGACCTTGACCGTAACCATGACCCTGACCTTGACGCTGACCAAGACCTTGACCCTAACCCTAACCCTAACTCTAACCCTAACCTTAGCTCTGCATTTAACCTTTACCCTATCGTAACCATAACCCTAACCATAAGCCTACCCTAACTCGATCCCTAATCCTAACCTTACTTTAACCCGAACACTGACCCTGCCCCTGCCTTTGACCTTGACCCTGAACCTAACGCTAACCATGACTGTGATCCTGACCTTGACCTTAACCATGACCCAGACCCTGACCTTGACGCTGAACCAGACCTTGACCCTGACCCTAACCCTAACGCTAAATCTAACCCTAACCCTAGCTCTGCATTTGACCTTTACCCTACCTTAACCATAACCCTAACCGTAACCCTACCCTAACTACATTCCTAACCCTAACCTTACTCTAACTCGGACACTGACCCTGACCCAGGTTTTGACCTTGACCCTGACACAGACCCTGAAGCTAACCCTGACCCTGATCTTTACCCTGACCTTAACCGTGACCCGTACCCTGACCTTGATGCTGACCCTGTCCTTGACCGTGACTCTAACCCTAACCCTAACTCTAACCCTAACCTTAGCTATGCATTGAACCTTTAGCGTAACCTTAACCCTAACCCTAACCGTAACGCTACCCTAAATCGATCCCTAACCCTAACCTTACTCTAAATCGAACACTGACCCTGACCCAGACCCTAAAGCTAACCATGACCCTGATCCTGACCTTGACCTTAACCATAACTCGGACCCTGACCTTGACGCTGACCCTGTCCTTGACCGTGACTCTAACCCTAACCCTAACTCTAACCCAAACCTTAGCTCTGCATTTAACGCTTACCATAACCTTAACCATAACCCTAACGGTAACCCTACCCTAACCCTTACACTAACTCTAACCTTACTCTAACCCGAACACTGACCCTAACCCAAGCTCTACATTTTACCCTTACGCTAACCATAACCAGAACCCTAACAGTAACCCTACCCTAACCCTAACACTAACCATCACCTGACTCTAACACGAACACTGACCCTGACCCTGGCTTTCACCTTGACGCTGACCCAGAACCTAACGCTAATTTTGACCCTGATCATGACCTTGAACGTAACCATGACCCTGACATTGACCTAGAGGATGACCCTGACCTTGACCCTGACCCTAAACCTAACCCTAACCATAACTGTAACGCTAACCCTAGCTGTGCATTTAACCCTTACGCTACCCTTAACCATAACGCTAACCCTAACCTTACCCTAACCCTAACCCTAACCCTAACCCAAACTCGAACCTTACTCTAACCGGAACACTGACCCTGACCCTGTCTTTGACCTTGACACTGACCCAGACCCTAACGCTAACCATGACCTTGACCATGACCTTGAATGTAACCATGACACTAACCATGACCTTGATGCAGACCCTGACCTTGACCCTAAACCTAACCGTAACCCTAACTATAAACATAACCCTAGGTCTGCATTTAACCCTTACCCTAACCTTAACCTTAACCGTAACCGTAACCCTACCCTAACCCTAACTCTAACCTTATTCTAACCAGAACACTGAACCTGACCCTGCGTTTGACCTTGACCCTGACCCTGACCCTAACGCTAACCATGATCCTGACCATGACCTTGATGTAACCATGACACTGACCATGACCTTGACCCTGACGCTAACCCTAGCCCTAACACTAAACCTATCCCTAGCTCTGCATTTAACCTTTACCCTATCTTAACCATAACCCTAACTGTAACCCTACCCTAACTTGATCCCTAACCTTAACCTTACTCTACCCGAACACTGACCCTGACACTGCCTTTGACCTTGACCCTGACCCTGACCCTAACGCTAACCATGACCCTGACCCTGACCTTGACGCTGACCCAGACCTTGAGCCTGACCCTAACCCTAACGCTAAATCTAACCCTAACCCTAGCTCTGCATTTGCCATTACCCTACCTTAACCATAACCCTAACCGTAACCCTACCCTAACTCGATCCATAACCCTAACTATACTCTAACTCAAACACAGAACCTGACCCTGGTTTGACCTTTACTCTGACCCAGACCCTAAGGCTAACCATGACTCTGACCATGACCTTGTATGTAACCATGACCCTGACCCTGACCTTGACGCTTACCCTAATCTTGACCCTGAACCTAAACCTAACCCTAACTCTAACTGTAACCCTAACCCTAGCTCTGCATTTAACCTTACCTTAACATTAACCATAACCCTAACCGTATCCCTACCCTAACCCTAAACCTAACGCTAATTCTAACCTTACTCTAAACCTACCACTGACCCTGACCCTGTCTTTGACCTTGATCCTGACCCTGACCCTAACGCTAACCATGACCCTGACACTGACCTTGTCCAAAACCCTAACCCTGACCCTGACCTTGACCGTGACTCTAACCCTAACCCTAACTCTAACCCTCACCTTAGCTCTGCATTTAACGCTTACCATAACCTTAACCATAACCCTAACCGTAACCCTACCCTAACCATTACCCTAACTCTAACCTTACTCTAACCCGAACACTGAACCTAAACCAGGCTTTGACCTTGACTCTGACCCTGACCCGAAATCTAACCAAAACCCTGACCCTGACCTTCACCATACCCATGACCCTGAACCTGACCTTGACACTGACCATGACCTTGACCGTGACCATAACCGTAACTCTAACAGTAACCCTAGCTCTGCATTGAACCCTTACCCTAACATTAACCATAACCGTAACAGTAACCCTACCCTACCCCTAACGTTACTAAAACCCAACAAAAGACCCTGACCCTTGCTTTGACCTTGAGTCTTACCCAGACCCTAACACTAAACATTACCCTGACCATGACCTTGAATGTAACCATGACCCTGACCCTGACCTTGACACTGACCCTAATCTTGACCGTGACCCTAAACCTAACCCTATCCCTAAGTGTAACCCTAACCCTAGCTCTGAATTTAACCCTTACCCTAACATTAACCATAACCCTAACCGTAACCATACCCTAACCCTAACTCTAACCTTACTCTAACCCGAACACTGACCCTGACCCAGGCTTTCACCTTGACCCTGACCGAGACCCAAACGCTAACCATGACCCTGACACTGACCCTGACCGTAACCATGACCCTGACCCTGAATTTGACGCTGAGCCTGACCTTGACCCTGATCCTAACCATAACTCTAACTCTAACCCTAACCCTAGCTCTGCATTTAACCTATACCCTATCTTAACCATAACCTTAACCGTAACCCTACCCTAAATCGATACCTAACCCAAACCTTACTCTAACTCGAACACTGACCCTGACCCAGGTTTTGACATTGAACCTGACCCAGACCCTAAAGCTAACCATGACCCTGATCCTGACCTTGACCTTAACCATGCCACTGACCCTGACCTTGAAGCTGACTGTGACCTTGACCCTGACCCCAAACCTAACCATAACCGTAACTCTAACGCTAACCCTAGCTCTGCATTTAACCCTTACCCTAACCTTAACCATAACCCTAACCATAACCCTACCCTAACCCTAACCTTACTCTAACTCGAACACTGACCCTGATCCTGCCTTTGACCTTGACAGTGACCCTGACCCGAATCCTAACCATGAAAGAGATCCTGACCTTGACCATAACCATGACCCTTACCCTGACCTTGAAGATGACCCTGATCCTGACCCTAACCCCAAACATAACCCTAACCCTAACTCTATCCCTAACCCTAGCTTCGCATTTAACACATACTCTAACCTTAACCATACCGCTAACCGAAACCCTAGCCTAACCCTAACTCTAACCTTACTCTAACCCGAAAACTGACCCTGAACCTCGTTTGACCTTGACCCTGATCCTGACCTTGAATGTAACCATGACCCCGACCCTGACCTTGACCCTGATCATAACGCTAACCCTAAGTCTAACCCTAAACCAAGCTCTACATTTAATGCTTACCCTAACCATAACCAGAACCCTAACAGTAACCCTACCCTAACCAAAACCCTAACCCTAACCCTAACCCTAACGTTACTCTAACCCGAACACTGACCCTGACCCTGGCTTTGACCTTGACTCTGACCCTGAACCTAGTGCTGATTTTGACCCTGATCATGACCTTGAATGTAACCATGACCCTGACATTGACTTTGAGGCTGACTCTGACCTTGACCCTGACCCTAAACCTAACCCTAAATGCAACTGTAACCCTAACCCTAGCTATGCATTTAACCCTTACGCTAACCTGAACCATAACGCTAACCATAACCCTACCCTAACCCTACCCTAACCCTAACTAGAACATTACTCCAACCGGAACACTGACCTTGACCCAGGTTTTGACCTTGACCCTGACCCAGAACCTAACGCTAACCATGCCCCTGACCATGACCTTGAAAGTAACCATGACACTGACCATGACCTTGACTCTGACCCTGACCCTGACACTAAACCTAACCCTAACCCTAACTGTAACCTTAACCCAGGTCTGCATTTAACACTTACCCTAACCTTAAACATAACCATAACCGTAACCCTACCCTAACCCTAACTCTAACCTTATTCTAACCCGAACAATGACCCTGACCCTGCCTTTGACCTTGACCTGACCCTGACCCTAACGCTAACCATGACCGTGATCCTGACCTTGACCGTAATTATGATCCTGACGCTGAGCTAGACGCAGGCCCAGACCTTTACCCTGACCCTGACCCTATCGCTAACCATGACCGTGATCCTGACCATGACCGACACCATGACCCTGACCCTGACCTTGATGCTGACCCAGACCTTGACCCTGAACCTAACCCTAACGCTAAATCTAACCCTAACCCTAGCTCTGCATTTGACCTTTACACTACCTTAACCATAAACCTAACCGTAACCCTACCGAAACTCGATCCCTAACCCTAACCTTACTCTAACTGAAACACTGACCGTGACCCTGGTTTGACCTTGACTCTGACCCAGACCCTAAGGCTAACCATGACTCTGACAATGACATTGAATGTAACCATGACCCTGACCCTGACCTTGAGGCTGACCCTAATCTTGACCCTGACCCTAACCCTAACTCTAACTCTAACCCTAACCCTAGCTCTGCATTTAACCTATACCCTATCTTAACCATAAGCTTAACCATAACCCGACTCTAAATCGATCCTAACCCTAACCTTACTCTAACTTGAACACTGACCCTGATCCAGGTTTTGACCTTCAACCTGACACAGAACCTAAAGCTAACCATGACCCTGATCCTAACCTTGATCTTAACCATGACCCTGAACTTGACCTTGAAGCTGACTGTGATCTTGACCCTGACCCCTAACCTAACCCTAACCCTAATTCTAAGCCTAAACCTAGCTCTGCATTTAACCCTTACCCTAACCTTAACCATACCGCTAACCGAAACTCTACCAAAACCGTAACTCTAACATTACTCTAACCGGAACAATGACCCTGAACCTGGTTTGACCTTGACCCTGACCCTGAACTTGAATGTAACCATGACCCCGACCGTGACCTTGACCCTAATCATAACCCTAACCCTAATCTAACCCTAACCCAAGCTCTACATTTAACGCTTACCCTAACCATAACCAGAACCCTAACAGTAACCCTACCCTAACCCTAACCCTAACCCTAACCTTCCTCTAACATGCACACTGACCCTGACCCTGGCTTTGACCTTGACTCTGACCCAGAAACTAATGCTAATTTTGACCCTGATCATGACCTTGAACGTAACCACGACCCTAACACAGAACTTGAGGCTGACCCTGACCTTGACCCTGACCCTAAACCTAAAACTAACCTTAACTGTAACCCTAACCCTAGCTCTGCATTTAACCCTTACGCTAACCTTAACCATTACGCTATCCGTAACCCTACCCTAACCCTAACCCTAACCCTAGCTCGAACCTTACTCCAACTGGAACACCCAAACCCTGTCTTTGACCTTGACCCTGACCCAGACCCTAACGCTAAACATGACCTCGATCATGAACTTGAATGTAAACATGACACTGACCATGACCTTGACGGTGACCCTTACCTTGACCGTGAACCTAACCCTAACTCTAACCCTAACCTTAGCTCTGCATTGAACCCTTACCTTAACCTTAATCATAACCCTAACAGTAATCCTACCCTAACCCTAAATCTAACCTTATTCTAACCCAAACACTGACCCTGACCCTGAGTTTGACATTGACCCTGACCCTGACTCTAACGCTAACCATGACCGTGATCTTGACCTTGACCGTAACCATGACCCTGATCCTGACCTTGACGCTGACCCAGACCTTGACCCTGACCGTAACCCTAACGCTAAATCTAACCCTAACCATAGATCTGCATTTGACCTTGACCTACCTTAACCATAACCCTAACCGTAACCCTACCCTAACTCGATCCCTAACCCTAACCTTACTCTAACTCAAACACTGACCCTGACCCAGGTTTTGACCTTGACTCTGACCCAGACCCTAAGGCTAACCATAACTCTGATCATGACCTGGAATGTAACCATGACCCTGACCCTGACCTTGACGCTAACCCTAATCTTGACCCTGACCCTAAACCTAACCCTAACCCTAACTCTAACCCTAACCCTAGCTCTGCATTTAACCCTTACCCTAACATTAACCATAACCTAACCGTATCCCTACCCTAACCCTAAACATAACCCTAACTCTAACCTTACACTAAACCGACCACTGCCCTGACCCTATCTTTGACCTTGCCCCTGAACCTGACCCTAATGCTAACCATGACCCTGACCCTGACCTTGACCATATACATGACCCTGACCCTGACCTTGACGCGGACCCTGACCTTGACCCCGACCCTAACCCTAAACCTAACTCTAGCTCTGCATTTAACAGTTACGCTAACCTTAACCATAACCCTAACCTTAACCCTACCCTAACCCTAAATCTAACCTTACTGTAACCCAAACACAGACCCTGACCCTTGTCTTGACCTTGAGTCTTACCCAGACCCTCACGGTAACCATGACCCTGACCCTGACCTTGAGGCTGACCCTGACCTTGACCCCAACCCTAACCCTAAACCTAACTCTAAACCTAACCCTAGCTCTGCATTTAATTGTTATGCTAACCTTAACCATAACCCTAACCTTAACCCTACCCTAACCCTAACTCTAACCTTACTGTAACCCGAACACTGACCCTGACCCAGGCTTTCACCTTGACCCTGACCGACACCCAAACGCTAACCATGACCCTGACACTGACCCTGACCGTAACCATGACCCTCACCCTGAATTTCACGCTGACCCTGACCTTGACCCTGACCCTAACCCTAACTCTAACTCTAACCCTAACCCTAGCTCTGCATTTAACCTTTACCCTACCTTAACCATAACCCTAACCGTAACCGTACCCTAAATCGATCCCTAACCCTAACCTTACTCTAACCCAAACACTGACCCTGACCCAGGTTTTGACCTTGACCCTGTCCAAGACCCTAAAGCTAACCATGACCCGGACCCTCAACCTGACCTTAACCATGACCCTGACCCTGACCTTGACGCTGACCCTGTCCTTGATCGTGATTCTAACCCTAACACTTACTCTAACCATAACCTTAGCTCTGCATTTAACCCTTACCATAACCTTAACCATAACCCTAACCGTAACCATAGCCTAACCCTTACCCTAACTCTAACCTTACTCTAACCCGAACACTGACCCTAACCCAGGCTTTTACCTTGACCCTGACCTTGACACGAATGCAAACCAAAACCCTGACCCTGACCTTGACGGTACCCATGACCCAGACCCTGACCTTGATGCTGACCCTGACCTTCACTGTGACCATAACCCTAACTCTAACCCTAACCCTAGCTCTGAATTGAACCCTTACCCTAACCTGAACCATAACCCTAACCTTAACCCTACCCTAACCCTAATGTTACTCAAACCCAAACACAGACCCAGACCCTTTCTTTGACCTTGAGTCTTACCCAGACCCTCACGCTAACCATGACCCTGACCCTGACCTTGACCGTAACCATGACCCTTACCCTGAACTTGAAGCTGACCCTGACCTTGACCCTGACCCCAACCTAACCATAACCCTAACTCTAAACCTAACCCTAGCTCTGCATTTAACCCTTACACTAACCTTAACCATACCGCTAACCGAAACCCTACCCTAACCCTAACTCTAACCCTACTCTAACCCGAACACTGACCCTGAACCTGGTTTGCCCTTGACCCTGACCCTGACCTTGAATGTAACCATGACCCCGACCCTGACCTTGACCCTGATCATAACGCTAACCCTAAGTCTAACTCTAACCCAAACTTTACATTTAACCCTTACCCTAATCATAACCAGAACCCTAACAGTAACGCTACCCTAACCCTAACCCTAACCCTAACCTTACTGTAACCCGAACACTGACAATGACCCTGGCTTTGACGTTGACTCTGACCCAGAAACTAACACTAATTTTGACCCTGACACTGACCTTGAGGGTGACCCTGACCTTGACCCTGACCCTAAACCTAACCCTAACCGTAACTGTAACCCTAACCCTAGCTCTGCATTTAACCCTTACGCTAACCTTAACCATAACGCTAACCATAACCCTACCCTAACCCTAACCCAACCCCCTTGAACCTTACTCTAACCGGAACACTGATCCTGACCCTGTCTTTGACCTTGACCCTGACCCAGACCCTAACGCTAACCATGACCATGACCATGACCTGGAATGTAACCATGACATTGACCATGACCTTGACGCTGACCATGACCCTGACCCTAAACCTAACCCTAACCCTAACTGTAAACTTAAACCTAGGTCTGCATTTAACCTTTACCATGACCTTAACCATAACCCTAACCATAACCCTACCCTAACCCTAACTGTAACCTTATTCTAACCCGAAAACTGACCCTGACCTTGCGTTTAACCTTGACCCTGACCCTAACGCTAACCATGACCGTGATCCTGACCTTGACTGTAACCATGACCCTGACGCTGACCTTGACGCTGACCCAGATTTTGACCCTGAACCCTAACCCTAACACTAAGTCTAACCCTAACCGTAGATCTGCATTTGACCTTTACCCTATCTTAACCATAACCCTAACCGTAACCCTACCCTAAATCCATCCCTAACCCTAACCTTACTCTAAGTCGAACACTGACCCTGACCCAGGTTTTGACCTTAACCCTCAACCAGACCCTAAAGCTAACCATGACCCTGACCCTGACCTTGACCTTAACCATGACCCTGACCCTAACCTTGACGCTGATTCTGTCCTTAACCCTGACTCTAACCGTAACCCTAACTTTAACCCTAACCTTAGCTTTGCATTTAACCCATACCGTAACCTTAACCATAACCCTAACCGAAACAATACCCTAACCCTTACCCTAACTCTAACCTTACTCTAACCCGAACACTGACCCTAACCCTGCTTTGACCTTGACCCTGAACCTGACCTGAACGCTAACCAAAACCCTGACCCTTACCTTGACTGTACCAATGACCCTGACCCTGACCTTGACGCTGACCCTGACGTTGACTGTGACCCTAACCCCAACTCTAACCCTAACCTTAGCTCTGCAATTAACCCTTACCCTAACCTTAACCATAACCCTAACAGTAACCCTACCCTAACCCTAACGTTACTCAAACCCAAACACAGACCCTGACCCTTGCCTTGACCTTGAGTCTTACCCAGACCCTCACGCTAACCATGACCCTGACCCTGACCTTGACGCTGACCCTGACCTTGACTCAGACCCTAACCCTAAACTAACACTAAACCTAAACCTAGCTCTCCATTTAACCGTTATGCTAACTTTAACCATAACCCTAACAGTAACTCTACCCTAACCCTAACTCTAACCTTACTCTAACCCGAACACTGACCCTAACCCAGGCTTTCTCCTTGACCCTGACCGAGACCCAAACGCTAACCATGATCTGACACTGACCCTAACCGTAACCATGACCCTGACCCTGAATTAGACGCTGACCCTGACCTTGACCCTGACCCTAATCCTAACCCTAACTCTAACCTAACCCTAGCTCTGCATTTAACCTTTACCCTATCTTAACCATAACCCTAACCATAACCCTACCCTAACTCGATCCCTAACCCTAATCTTACTGTAACTCAAACACTGACCCTGACCCTGCCTTTGACCTTGACCCTGACCCTGACCCTAACGCTAACCATGACCGAGATCCTGACCTTGACCGTAACCATGACCCGGGTCCTGACCTTGAAGCTGCCACAGACTTGACCGTGACTCTAACACTAACCCTAACTCTAACCCTAACCCTAGCACTGCATTTGACTTTTACCATACATTAACCATAAACCCAACCGTAACCCTACCCTAACTCGATCCCTAACCCTAACCTTACTCTAACTCAAACACTGACCCTGACCCTGGTTTGACCTTGACTCTAACCCAGACCCTAACGCTAACCATGACTCTGACCATGACGTTGAATGTAACCAAGACCCTGAAACTGACCTTGACACTGACGCTTATCTTGACCCTGACCATAAACCTAACTCTAACCCTAACTGTAACCCTAACCTTAGCTCTGCATTTAACCCTTACCCTAACATTAACCATAACCCTAACCGTATCCCTACCCTAACCATAAAGCTAACCCTAACTCTAACCTTACTCTAAACTGACCACTGACCCTGACCCTGTCTTTGACCTTGACCCTGACCCTAACGCTAACCATGACCCTGACCATGATCTTGACCCTGACCCTGACCCTAAACCTTACCCTATCCCTAACTGTAACCTTAACCCTAGGTCTGCATTTAACCCTTACCCTAACCTTAACCATAACCCTAACCGTATCCCTACCCTAACACTAACTGTAACCTTATTCTAACCCGAACACTGACCCTGACCCTGTCTTTGACTTGACCCTGACCCTGACCCTACGCTAACCATGACCGCGATCCTGACCTTGACCGTTACCATGACCCTGACGCTGACCTTGACGCTGACCCAGATCTTGACTCTGACCCTAAACCTAACCCTAACTCTAACCCTAACCCTAGCTCTGCATTTAACCTTTACCCTAACTTAACCATAACCCTAACCGTAACCCTACCCTAACTCGATCCCTAACCCCAACCTTAATCTAACTCAAACCCTGACACTGACCCTGGTTTGACCTTGACTCTTACCCAGACCCTAAGGCTACCCATGACTCTGACCATGACCTGGAATGTAACCATGACCCTGACCCTGACCTTGATGCTGCCCCTGACCTTGACTGTGACCCTAACCCTAACTCTAACCCTAACCCTAACTCTAACACGAACCCTAGGTCTGCATTTAACCCTTACGCTAACCTTAACCATAACGCTAACCGTAACCCTACCCTAACCCTTACCCTAAATCTAACCTTACTCTAACCCGAACACTGACCCTGACCCAGGCTTTCACCATGACCCTGACCGAGACCCAAACGCAAACCATGACACTGACACTGACCCTGACCGTGACCCTGACCCTAACCCTAACTGTAACCCTAACCCTAGCTCTGCATTTGACCTTTACCTTACCTTAACCATAACCCTAACAGTAACCCTACCCTAACTCGATCCCTAACCCAAACCTTACTCTAAATCATACACTGACCCTGACCCTGGTTTGACCTTGACTCTGACCAAACCCTAAGGCTAAACAGTACCCTGACCATGACCTTGAATATAACCATGACCCTGACACTGACCTCGATGCTGACCCTAATCTAGACCCTGACCCTAAACCTCACCCTAACCCTAACTGTAACCCTAACCCTAGCCCTGCATTTAACCCTTACCCTAACATTAACCATAACCCTAACCGTATCCCTACCCTAACCCTAAACCTAACCCTAACACTAACCTTACTCTAGACCGACCACTGGCCCAGACCCTGTCTTTGACCTTAACCCTGACCCTGACCCTAAAGCTACCCATGACCCCTGACCCTGACCTTGACCATAACCATGACCCTGACCCTGACCTTGATGCTGACCCTGACCTTGACCCTGACCCTAACCCTAAACCTAACTCTAAACCTAACCCTAGCTCTGCATTTAACCGTTAAGCTAACTTTAACCATAACCCTAACCATAACCCTACCCTAACCCTCACTCTAACATTACTCTAACCCGAACACTGACCCTGACCCAGGCTTTCACCTTGACCCTGACCGAGTCCCAAACGCTAACCATGACCCTGACACTGACCCTGACCGTAACCATGACCCTATTCCTGAATTTGACGCTGAACCTGACCTTGACCCTGACCCTAACCCTAACCCTAACTCTAACCCTAACCCTAGCTCTGCTTTTAACCCTTACCTAACCTTAACCATAACCCTAACCGTAACCCTACCCTAACCCTAACCTTACTCTAACTCGAACATGACCCTGATACTGCCTTTGACCTTGACCGTGACCCTGACCTGTATGCTAACCAAGACCCAGACCCTGACCTTGACCTTAACCATGACTCTGACCTTGGCGCTGACCCTAACTTTGACACCGACCCTAACCCTAAATCTAACTCTAACCCTAACCCTAGCTCTGCATTTAATCCTTACCGTAACCTTAACCATAAGCCTAACCGTAACCCTACCCTATCCCTTACCCTAACTCTAACCTTACTCTAACCCGAACACTGACCCTAACCCAGGGTTTGACCTTGACCCTGACCCTGACCCAGACGCTAAACAAAATCCTGACCCTGACCTTGACAGGACCCAGCCCCTGACCCTGACCTTGAAGCTGACCCTGACCTTGACCGTGACCCTAACCCTAACTCTAACCCTAACCCTAGCTCTGCATTGAACCCTTACCCTAACCTTAACCATAACCTTAACAGTAACCCTACCCGAACCCTAACGTTACTCAAACCCAAACACAGACCCTGACCCTTGGTTTGACCTTGAATCTTACCCAGACCCTAACGCTAACCATGACCCTAACCCTGACCTTGACCGTAACCATGACCCTTACCCTGAGCTTGAAGCTGACCCTGACCTTGACCCTGACCCCAAACCTACCCCTAACCCTAACTCTAACCCTAACCCTAGCTCTGCATTTAACCCTTACCCTAACCCTAACCATACCGCTAACCGAAAGCCTACCCTAACCGTAACTCTAACCTTACTCTAACCCGAACACTGACCTTGAACCTCGTTTGACCTTGACCCTGACCCTGACCTTGAATGTAACCATGACCCCGACCCTGACCTTGACCCTGATCATAACGCTAACTGTGAGTCTAACCCTAAACAGAGCTCTACATTTTGCCCTTACCCTAACCATAACCAGAACCCTAACAGTAACCCTACTCTAACCCTAACCTTAACCCTAACCTTACTCTAACCCGAACACTGACCCTGACCCTGGCTTTGACCTTGACTCTGACCCAGAACCTAACGCTAATTTTGACCCTGATCATGACCTTGAACGTAACCATGACCCTGACACTGACCTTGAGGCTGACCCTGACCTTGACCCTGACTCTAAACTTAAACCTAACCATAAGTGTAACACTACCCTAGCTCTGCATTTAACCCTTATGCTAACCTTAAGCATAATGCTAACCGTAACCCTACCCTAACCCTAACTCGAACCTTACAATAACTGGAACACTGACCCTGACCCTGTCTTTGATCTTGATCCTGACCCAGACCCTAATGCTAACCATGACCCTGACAATGACCTTGAATGTAACCTTGACACTGACCATGACCTTGATGCTAACCTTGACCCGAAACCTAACCCTAACACTAACTGTAACCTTAACACTAGGTCTGCATTTAACCCTTACCCTAACCTTAACCAGAACCCTAACTGTAACCCTACCCTAACCCTAACTCTAACCTTATTCTAACCGGAACAATGACTCTGACACTGCGTTTGACCTTGACCCTCACCCGGAACCTAAGGCTAACCATGACCGTGATCCTGACCTTGACGCAGACCCAGACCTTGACCCTGACCCTAACCCTAACTCTAACCCTAACCCTAGCTCTGCATTTGACCTTTACCCTACCATAACCATAACCCTAACCGTAACCTTACCCTAACCCTAACTCTAACCTTATTCTAACCCGAACACTGACCCGGACACTGCGTTTGACCTTGACCCTGACCCTAACGCTAACAATGACCTTGATGCTGACCTTGACCGTAACCATGACCCTGACCTTGACGCTGACCAAGACCTTGACCCTAACCCTAACCCTAACTCTAACCCTAACCTTAGCTCTGCATTTAACCTTTACCCTATCGTAACCATAACCCTAACCATAAGCCTACCCTAACTCGATCCCTAATCCTAACCTTACTTTAACCCGAACACTGACCCTGCCCCTGCCTTTGACCTTGACCCTGAACCTAACGCTAACCATGACTGTGATCCTGACCTTGACCTTAACCATGACCCAGACCCTGACCTTGACGCTGAACCAGACCTTGACCCTGACCCTAACCCTAACGCTAAATCTAACCCTAACCCTAGCTCTGCATTTGACCTTTACCCTACCTTAACCATAACCCTAACCGTAACCCTACCCTAACTACATTCCTAACCCTAACCTTACTCTAACTCGGACACTGACCCTGACCCAGGTTTTGACCTTGACCCTGACACAGACCCTGAAGCTAACCCTGACCCTGATCTTTACCCTGACCTTAACCGTGACCCGTACCCTGACCTTGATGCTGACCCTGTCCTTGACCGTGACTCTAACCCTAACCCTAACTCTAACCCTAACCTTAGCTATGCATTGAACCTTTAGCGTAACCTTAACCCTAACCCTAACCGTAACGCTACCCTAAATCGATCCCTAACCCTAACCTTACTCTAAATCGAACACTGACCCTGACCCAGACCCTAAAGCTAACCATGACCCTGATCCTGACCTTGACCTTAACCATAACTCGGACCCTGACCTTGACGCTGACCCTGTCCTTGACCGTGACTCTAACCCTAACCCTAACTCTAACCCAAACCTTAGCTCTGCATTTAACGCTTACCATAACCTTAACCATAACCCTAACGGTAACCCTACCCTAACCCTTACACTAACTCTAACCTTACTCTAACCCGAACACTGACCCTAACCCAAGCTCTACATTTTACCCTTACCCTAACCATAACCAGAACCCTAACAGTAACCCTACCCTAACCCTAACACTAACCCTCACCTGACTCTAACACGAACACTGACCCTGACCCTGGCTTTCACCTTGACGCTGACCCAGAACCTAACGCTAATTTTGACCCTGATCATGACCTTGAACGTAACCATGACCCTGACATTGACCTAGAGGATGACCCTGACCTTGACCCTGACCCTAAACCTAACCCTAACCATAACTGTAACGCTAACCCTAGCTGTGCATTTAACCCTTACGCTACCCTTAACCATAACGCTAACCCTAACCTTACCCTAACCCTAACCCTAACCCTAACCCAAACTCGAACCTTACTCTAACCGGAACACTGACCCTGACCCTGTCTTTGACCTTGACACTGACCCAGACCCTAACGCTAACCATGACCTTGACCATGACCTTGAATGTAACCATGACACTAACCATGACCTTGATGCAGACCCTGACCTTGACCCTAAACCTAACCGTAACCCTAACTATAAACATAACCCTAGGTCTGCATTTAACCCTTACCCTAACCTTAACCTTAACCGTAACCGTAACCCTACCCTAACCCTAACTCTAACCTTATTCTAACCAGAACACTGAACCTGACCCTGCGTTTGACCTTGACCCTGACCCTGACCCTAACGCTAACCATGATCCTGACCATGACCTTGATGTAACCATGACACTGACCATGACCTTGACCCTGACGCTAACCCTAGCCCTAACACTAAACCTATCCCTAGCTCTGCATTTAACCTTTACCCTATCTTAACCATAACCCTAACTGTAACCCTACCCTAACTTGATCCCTAACCTTAACCTTACTCTACCCGAACACTGACCCTGACACTGCCTTTGACCTTGACCCTGACCCTGACCCTAACGCTAACCATGACCCTGACCCTGACCTTGACGCTGACCCAGACCTTGAGCCTGACCCTAACCCTAACGCTAAATCTAACCCTAACCCTAGCTCTGCATTTGCCATTACCCTACCTTAACCATAACCCTAACCGTAACCCTACCCTAACTCGATCCATAACCCTAACTATACTCTAACTCAAACACAGAACCTGACCCTGGTTTGACCTTTACTCTGACCCAGACCCTAAGGCTAACCATGACTCTGACCATGACCTTGTATGTAACCATGACCCTGACCCTGACCTTGACGCTTACCCTAATCTTGACCCTGAACCTAAACCTAACCCTAACTCTAACTGTAACCCTAACCCTAGCTCTGCATTTAACCTTACCTTAACATTAACCATAACCCTAACCGTATCCCTACCCTAACCCTAAACCTAACGCTAATTCTAACCTTACTCTAAACCTACCACTGACCCTGACCCTGTCTTTGACCTTGATCCTGACCCTGACCCTAACGCTAACCATGACCCTGACACTGACCTTGTCCAAAACCCTAACCCTGACCCTGACCTTGACCGTGACTCTAACCCTAACCCTAACTCTAACCCTCACCTTAGCTCTGCATTTAACGCTTACCATAACCTTAACCATAACCCTAACCGTAACCCTACCCTAACCATTACCCTAACTCTAACCTTACTCTAACCCGAACACTGAACCTAAACCAGGCTTTGACCTTGACTCTGACCCTGACCCGAAATCTAACCAAAACCCTGACCCTGACCTTCACCATACCCATGACCCTGAACCTGACCTTGACACTGACCATGACCTTGACCGTGACCATAACCGTAACTCTAACAGTAACCCTAGCTCTGCATTGAACCCTTACCCTAACATTAACCATAACCGTAACAGTAACCCTACCCTACCCCTAACGTTACTAAAACCCAACAAAAGACCCTGACCCTTGCTTTGACCTTGAGTCTTACCCAGACCCTAACACTAAACATTACCCTGACCATGACCTTGAATGTAACCATGACCCTGACCCTGACCTTGACACTGACCCTAATCTTGACCGTGACCCTAAACCTAACCCTATCCCTAAGTGTAACCCTAACCCTAGCTCTGAATTTAACCCTTACCCTAACATTAACCATAACCCTAACCGTAACCATACCCTAACCCTAACTCTAACCTTACTCTAACCCGAACACTGACCCTGACCCAGGCTTTCACCTTGACCCTGACCGAGACCCAAACGCTAACCATGACCCTGACACTGACCCTGACCGTAACCATGACCCTGACCCTGAATTTGACGCTGAGCCTGACCTTGACCCTGATCCTAACCATAACTCTAACTCTAACCCTAACCCTAGCTCTGCATTTAACCTATACCCTATCTTAACCATAACCTTAACCGTAACCCTACCCTAAATCGATACCTAACCCAAACCTTACTCTAACTCGAACACTGACCCTGACCCAGGTTTTGACATTGAACCTGACCCAGACCCTAAAGCTAACCATGACCCTGATCCTGACCTTGACCTTAACCATGCCACTGACCCTGACCTTGAAGCTGACTGTGACCTTGACCCTGACCCCAAACCTAACCATAACCGTAACTCTAACGCTAACCCTAGCTCTGCATTTAACCCTTACCCTAACCTTAACCATAACCCTAACCATAACCCTACCCTAACCCTAACCTTACTCTAACTCGAACACTGACCCTGATCCTGCCTTTGACCTTGACAGTGACCCTGACCCGAATCCTAACCATGAAAGAGATCCTGACCTTGACCATAACCATGACCCTTACCCTGACCTTGAAGATGACCCTGATCCTGACCCTAACCCCAAACATAACCCTAACCCTAACTCTATCCCTAACCCTAGCTTCGCATTTAACACATACTCTAACCTTAACCATACCGCTAACCGAAACCCTAGCCTAACCCTAACTCTAACCTTACTCTAACCCGAAAACTGACCCTGAACCTCGTTTGACCTTGACCCTGATCCTGACCTTGAATGTAACCATGACCCCGACCCTGACCTTGACCCTGATCATAACGCTAACCCTAAGTCTAACCCTAAACCAAGCTCTACATTTAATGCTTACCCTAACCATAACCAGAACCCTAACAGTAACCCTACCCTAACCAAAACCCTAACCCTAACCCTAACCCTAACGTTACTCTAACCCGAACACTGACCCTGACCCTGGCTTTGACCTTGACTCTGACCCTGAACCTAGTGCTGATTTTGACCCTGATCATGACCTTGAATGTAACCATGACCCTGACATTGACTTTGAGGCTGACTCTGACCTTGACCCTGACCCTAAACCTAACCCTAAATGCAACTGTAACCCTAACCCTAGCTATGCATTTAACCCTTACGCTAACCTGAACCATAACGCTAACCATAACCCTACCCTAACCCTACCCTAACCCTAACTAGAACATTACTCCAACCGGAACACTGACCTTGACCCAGGTTTTGACCTTGACCCTGACCCAGAACCTAACGCTAACCATGCCCCTGACCATGACCTTGAAAGTAACCATGACACTGACCATGACCTTGACTCTGACCCTGACCCTGACACTAAACCTAACCCTAACCCTAACTGTAACCTTAACCCAGGTCTGCATTTAACACTTACCCTAACCTTAAACATAACCATAACCGTAACCCTACCCTAACCCTAACTCTAACCTTATTCTAACCCGAACAATGACCCTGACCCTGCCTTTGACCTTGACCTGACCCTGACCCTAACGCTAACCATGACCGTGATCCTGACCTTGACCGTAATTATGATCCTGACGCTGAGCTAGACGCAGGCCCAGACCTTTACCCTGACCCTGACCCTATCGCTAACCATGACCGTGATCCTGACCATGACCGACACCATGACCCTGACCCTGACCTTGATGCTGACCCAGACCTTGACCCTGAACCTAACCCTAACGCTAAATCTAACCCTAACCCTAGCTCTGCATTTGACCTTTACACTACCTTAACCATAAACCTAACCGTAACCCTACCGAAACTCGATCCCTAACCCTAACCTTACTCTAACTGAAACACTGACCGTGACCCTGGTTTGACCTTGACTCTGACCCAGACCCTAAGGCTAACCATGACTCTGACAATGACATTGAATGTAACCATGACCCTGACCCTGACCTTGAGGCTGACCCTAATCTTGACCCTGACCCTAACCCTAACTCTAACTCTAACCCTAACCCTAGCTCTGCATTTAACCTATACCCTATCTTAACCATAAGCTTAACCATAACCCGACTCTAAATCGATCCTAACCCTAACCTTACTCTAACTTGAACACTGACCCTGATCCAGGTTTTGACCTTCAACCTGACACAGAACCTAAAGCTAACCATGACCCTGATCCTAACCTTGATCTTAACCATGACCCTGAACTTGACCTTGAAGCTGACTGTGATCTTGACCCTGACCCCTAACCTAACCCTAACCCTAATTCTAAGCCTAAACCTAGCTCTGCATTTAACCCTTACCCTAACCTTAACCATACCGCTAACCGAAACTCTACCAAAACCGTAACTCTAACATTACTCTAACCGGAACAATGACCCTGAACCTGGTTTGACCTTGACCCTGACCCTGAACTTGAATGTAACCATGACCCCGACCGTGACCTTGACCCTAATCATAACCCTAACCCTAATCTAACCCTAACCCAAGCTCTACATTTAACGCTTACCCTAACCATAACCAGAACCCTAACAGTAACCCTACCCTAACCCTAACCCTAACCCTAACCTTCCTCTAACATGCACACTGACCCTGACCCTGGCTTTGACCTTGACTCTGACCCAGAAACTAATGCTAATTTTGACCCTGATCATGACCTTGAACGTAACCACGACCCTAACACAGAACTTGAGGCTGACCCTGACCTTGACCCTGACCCTAAACCTAAAACTAACCTTAACTGTAACCCTAACCCTAGCTCTGCATTTAACCCTTACGCTAACCTTAACCATTACGCTATCCGTAACCCTACCCTAACCCTAACCCTAACCCTAGCTCGAACCTTACTCCAACTGGAACACCCAAACCCTGTCTTTGACCTTGACCCTGACCCAGACCCTAACGCTAAACATGACCTCGATCATGAACTTGAATGTAAACATGACACTGACCATGACCTTGACGGTGACCCTTACCTTGACCGTGAACCTAACCCTAACTCTAACCCTAACCTTAGCTCTGCATTGAACCCTTACCTTAACCTTAATCATAACCCTAACAGTAATCCTACCCTAACCCTAAATCTAACCTTATTCTAACCCAAACACTGACCCTGACCCTGAGTTTGACATTGACCCTGACCCTGACTCTAACGCTAACCATGACCGTGATCTTGACCTTGACCGTAACCATGACCCTGATCCTGACCTTGACGCTGACCCAGACCTTGACCCTGACCGTAACCCTAACGCTAAATCTAACCCTAACCATAGATCTGCATTTGACCTTGACCTACCTTAACCATAACCCTAACCGTAACCCTACCCTAACTCGATCCCTAACCCTAACCTTACTCTAACTCAAACACTGACCCTGACCCAGGTTTTGACCTTGACTCTGACCCAGACCCTAAGGCTAACCATAACTCTGATCATGACCTGGAATGTAACCATGACCCTGACCCTGACCTTGACGCTAACCCTAATCTTGACCCTGACCCTAAACCTAACCCTAACCCTAACTCTAACCCTAACCCTAGCTCTGCATTTAACCCTTACCCTAACATTAACCATAACCTAACCGTATCCCTACCCTAACCCTAAACATAACCCTAACTCTAACCTTACACTAAACCGACCACTGCCCTGACCCTATCTTTGACCTTGCCCCTGAACCTGACCCTAATGCTAACCATGACCCTGACCCTGACCTTGACCATATCCATGACCCTGACCCTGACCTTGACGCGGACCCTGACCTTGACCCCGACCCTAACCCTAAACCTAACTCTAGCTCTGCATTTAACAGTTACGCTAACCTTAACCATAACCCTAACCTTAACCCTACCCTAACCCTAAATCTAACCTTACTGTAACCCAAACACAGACCCTGACCCTTGTCTTGACCTTGAGTCTTACCCAGACCCTCACGGTAACCATGACCCTGACCCTGACCTTGAGGCTGACCCTGACCTTGACCCCAACCCTAACCCTAAACCTAACTCTAAACCTAACCCTAGCTCTGCATTTAATTGTTATGCTAACCTTAACCATAACCCTAACCTTAACCCTACCCTAACCCTAACTCTAACCTTACTGTAACCCGAACACTGACCCTGACCCAGGCTTTCACCTTGACCCTGACCGACACCCAAACGCTAACCATGACCCTGACACTGACCCTGACCGTAACCATGACCCTCACCCTGAATTTCACGCTGACCCAGACCTTGACCCTGACCCTAACCCTAACTCTAACTCTAACCCTAACCCTAGCTCTGCATTTAACCTTTACCCTACCTTAACCATAACCCTAACCGTAACCGTACCCTAAATCGATCCCTAACCCTAACCTTACTCTAACCCAAACACTGACCCTGACCCAGGTTTTGACCTTGACCCTGTCCAAGACCCTAAAGCTAACCATGACCCGGACCCTCAACCTGACCTTAACCATGACCCTGACCCTGACCTTGACGCTGACTCTGTCCTTGATCGTGATTCTAACCCTAACACTTACTCTAACCATAACCTTAGCTCTGCATTTAACCCTTACCATAACCTTAACCATAACCCTAACCGTAACCATAGCCTAACCCTTACCCTAACTCTAACCTTACTCTAACCCGAACACTGACCCTAACCCAGGCTTTTACCTTGACCCTGACCTTGACACGAATGCAAACCAAAACCCTGACCCTGACCTTGACGGTACCCATGACCCAGACCCTGACCTTGATGCTGACCCTGACCTTCACTGTGACCATAACCCTAACTCTAACCCTAACCCTAGCTCTGAATTGAACCCTTACCCTAACCTGAACCATAACCCTAACCTTAACCCTACCCTAACCCTAATGTTACTCAAAGCCAAACACAGACCCAGACCCTTTCTTTGACCTTGAGTCTTACCCAGACCCTCACGCTAACCATGACCCTGACCCTGACCTTGACCGTAACCATGACCCTTACCCTGAACTTGAAGCTGACCCTGACCTTGACCCTGACCCCAACCTAACCATAACCCTAACTCTAAACCTAACCCTAGCTCTGCATTTAACCCTTACACTAACCTTAACCATACCGCTAACCGAAACCCTACCCTAACCCTAACTCTAACCCTACTCTAACCCGAACACTGACCCTGAACCTGGTTTGACCTTGACCCTGACCCTGACCTTGAATGTAACCATGACCCCGACCCTGACCTTGACCCTGATCATAACGCTAACCCTAAGTCTAACTCTAACCCAAACTTTACATTTAACCCTTACCCTAATCATAACCAGAACCCTAACAGTAACGCTACCCTAACCCTAACCCTAACCCTAACCTTACTGTAACCCGAACACTGACAATGACCCTGGCTTTGACGTTGACTCTGACCCAGAAACTAACGCTAATTTTGACCCTGACACTGACCTTGAGGGTGACCCTGACCTTGACCCTGACCCTAAACCTAACCCTAACCGTAACTGTAACCCTAACCCTAGCTCTGCATTTAACCCTTACGCTAACCTTAACCATAACGCTAACCATAACCCTACCCTAACCCTAACCCAACCCCCTTGAACCTTACTCTAACCGGAACACTGATCCTGACCCTGTCTTTGACCTTGACCCTGACCCAGACCCTAACGCTAACCATGACCATGACCATGACCTGGAATGTAACCATGACATTGACCATGACCTTGACGCTGACCATGACCCTGACCCTAAACCTAACCCTAACCCTAACTGTAAACTTAAACCTAGGTCTGCATTTAACCTTTACCATGACCTTAACCATAACCCTAACCATAACCCTACCCTAACCCTAACTGTAACCTTATTCTAACCCGAAAACTGACCCTGACCTTGCGTTTAACCTTGACCCTGACCCTAACGCTAACCATGACCGTGATCCTGACCTTGACTGTAACCATGACCCTGGCGCTGACCTTGACGCTGACCCAGATTTTGACCCTGAACCCTAACCCTAACACTAAGTCTAACCCTAACCGTAGATCTGCATTTGACCTTTACCCTATCTTAACCATAACCCTAACCGTAACCCTACCCTAAATCCATCCCTAACCCTAACCTTACTCTAAGTCGAACACTGACCCTGACCCAGGTTTTGACCTTAACCCTCAACCAGACCCTAAAGCTAACCATGACCCTGACCCTGACCTTGACCTTAACCATGACCCTGACCCTAACCTTGACGCTGATTCTGTCCTTAACCCTGACTCTAACCGTAACCCTAACTTTAACCCTAACCTTAGCTTTGCATTTAACCCATACCGTAACCTTAACCATAACCCTAACCGAAACAATACCCTAACCCTTACCCTAACTCTAACCTTACTCTAACCCGAACACTGACCCTAACCCTGCTTTGACCTTGACCCTGAACCTGACCTGAACGCTAACCAAAACCCTGACCCTTACCTTGACTGTACCAATGACCCTGACCCTGACCTTGACGCTGACCCTGACGTTGACTGTGACCCTAACCCCAACTCTAACCCTAACCTTAGCTCTGCAATTAACCCTTACCCTAACCTTAACCATAACCCTAACAGTAACCCTACCCTAACCCTAACGTTACTCAAACCCAAACACAGACCCTGACCCTTGCCTTGACCTTGAGTCTTACCCAGACCCTCACGCTAACCATGACCCTGACCCTGACCTTGACGCTGACCCTGACCTTGACTCAGACCCTAACCCTAAACTAACTCTAAACCTAAACCTAGCTCTCCATTTAACCGTTATGCTAACTTTAACCATAACCCTAACAGTAACTCTACCCTAACCCTAACTCTAACCTTACTCTAACCCGAACACTGACCCTAACCCAGGCTTTCTCCTTGACCCTGACCGAGACCCAAACGCTAACCATGATCTGACACTGACCCTAACCGTAACCATGACCCTGACCCTGAATTAGACGCTGACCCTGACCTTGACCCTGACCCTAATCCTAACCCTAACTCTAACCTAACCCTAGCTCTGCATTTAACCTTTACCCTATCTTAACCATAACCCTAACCATAACCCTACCCTAACTCGATCCCTAACCCTAATCTTACTGTAACTCAAACACTGACCCTGACCCTGCCTTTGACCTTGACCCTGACCCTGACCCTAACGCTAACCATGACCGAGATCCTGACCTTGACCGTAACCATGACCCGGGTCCTGACCTTGAAGCTGCCACAGACTTGACCGTGACTCTAACACTAACCCTAACTCTAACCCTAACCCTAGCACTGCATTTGACTTTTACCATACATTAACCATAAACCCAACCGTAACCCTACCCTAACTCGATCCCTAACCCTAACCTTACTCTAACTCAAACACTGACCCTGACCCTGGTTTGACCTTGACTCTAACCCAGACCCTAACGCTAACCATGACTCTGACCATGACGTTGAATGTAACCAAGACCCTGAAACTGACCTTGACACTGACGCTTATCTTGACCCTGACCATAAACCTAACTCTAACCCTAACTGTAACCCTAACCTTAGCTCTGCATTTAACCCTTACCCTAACATTAACCATAACCCTAACCGTATCCCTACCCTAACCATAAAGCTAACCCTAACTCTAACCTTACTCTAAACTGACCACTGACCCTGACCCTGTCTTTGACCTTGACCCTGACCCTAACGCTAACCATGACCCTGACCATGATCTTGACCCTGACCCTGACCCTAAACCTTACCCTATCCCTAACTGTAACCTTAACCCTAGGTCTGCATTTAACCCTTACCCTAACCTTAACCATAACCCTAACCGTATCCCTACCCTAACACTAACTGTAACCTTATTCTAACCCGAACACTGACCCTGACCCTGTCTTTGACTTGACCCTGACCCTGACCCTACGCTAACCATGACCGCGATCCTGACCTTGACCGTTACCATGACCCTGACGCTGACCTTGACGCTGACCCAGATCTTGACTCTGACCCTAAACCTAACCCTAACTCTAACCCTAACCCTAGCTCTGCATTTAACCTTTACCCTAACTTAACCATAACCCTAACCGTAACCCTACCCTAACTCGATCCCTAACCCCAACCTTAATCTAACTCAAACCCTGACACTGACCCTGGTTTGACCTTGACTCTTACCCAGACCCTAAGGCTACCCATGACTCTGACCATGACCTGGAATGTAACCATGACCCTGACCCTGACCTTGATGCTGCCCCTGACCTTGACTGTGACCCTAACCCTAACTCTAACCCTAACCCTAACTCTAACACGAACCCTAGGTCTGCATTTAACCCTTACGCTAACCTTAACCATAACGCTAACCGTAACCCTACCCTAACCCTTACCCTAAATCTAACCTTACTCTAACCCGAACACTGACCCTGACCCAGGCTTTCACCATGACCCTGACCGAGACCCAAACGCAAACCATGACACTGACACTGACCCTGACCGTGACCCTGACCCTAACCCTAACTGTAACCCTAACCCTAGCTCTGCATTTGACCTTTACCTTACCTTAACCATAACCCTAACAGTAACCCTACCCTAACTCGATCCCTAACCCAAACCTTACTCTAAATCATACACTGACCCTGACCCTGGTTTGACCTTGACTCTGACCAAACCCTAAGGCTAAACAGTACCCTGACCATGACCTTGAATATAACCATGACCCTGACACTGACCTCGATGCTGACCCTAATCTAGACCCTGACCCTAAACCTCACCCTAACCCTAACTGTAACCCTAACCCTAGCCCTGCATTTAACCCTTACCCTAACATTAACCATAACCCTAACCGTATCCCTACCCTAACCCTAAACCTAACCCTAACACTAACCTTACTCTAGACCGACCACTGGCCCAGACCCTGTCTTTGACCTTAACCCTGACCCTGACCCTAAAGCTACCCATGACCCCTGACCCTGACCTTGACCATAACCATGACCCTGACCCTGACCTTGATGCTGACCCTGACCTTGACCCTGACCCTAACCCTAAACCTAACTCTAAACCTAACCCTAGCTCTGCATTTAACCGTTAAGCTAACTTTAACCATAACCCTAACCATAACCCTACCCTAACCCTCACTCTAACATTACTCTAACCCGAACACTGACCCTGACCCAGGCTTTCACCTTGACCCTGACCGAGTCCCAAACGCTAACCATGACCCTGACACTGACCCTGACCGTAACCATGACCCTATTCCTGAATTTGACGCTGAACCTGACCTTGACCCTGACCCTAACCCTAACCCTAACTCTAACCCTAACCCTAGCTCTGCTTTTAACCCTTACCTAACCTTAACCATAACCCTAACCGTAACCCTACCCTAACCCTAACCTTACTCTAACTCGAACATGACCCTGATACTGCCTTTGACCTTGACCGTGACCCTGACCTGTATGCTAACCAAGACCCAGACCCTGACCTTGACCTTAACCATGACTCTGACCTTGGCGCTGACCCTAACTTTGACACCGACCCTAACCCTAAATCTAACTCTAACCCTAACCCTAGCTCTGCATTTAATCCTTACCGTAACCTTAACCATAAGCCTAACCGTAACCCTACCCTATCCCTTACCCTAACTCTAACCTTACTCTAACCCGAACACTGACCCTAACCCAGGGTTTGACCTTGACCCTGACCCTGACCCAGACGCTAAACAAAATCCTGACCCTGACCTTGACAGGACCCAGCCCCTGACCCTGACCTTGAAGCTGACCCTGACCTTGACCGTGACCCTAACCCTAACTCTAACCCTAACCCTAGCTCTGCATTGAACCCTTACCCTAACCTTAACCATAACCTTAACAGTAACCCTACCCGAACCCTAACGTTACTCAAACCCAAACACAGACCCTGACCCTTGGTTTGACCTTGAATCTTACCCAGACCCTAACGCTAACCATGACCCTAACCCTGACCTTGACCGTAACCATGACCCTTACCCTGAGCTTGAAGCTGACCCTGACCTTGACCCTGACCCCAAACCTACCCCTAACCCTAACTCTAACCCTAACCCTAGCTCTGCATTTAACCCTTACCCTAACCCTAACCATACCGCTAACCGAAAGCCTACCCTAACCGTAACTCTAACCTTACTCTAACCCGAACACTGACCTTGAACCTCGTTTGACCTTGACCCTGACCCTGACCTTGAATGTAACCATGACCCCGACCCTGACCTTGACCCTGATCATAACGCTAACTGTGAGTCTAACCCTAAACAGAGCTCTACATTTTGCCCTTACCCTAACCATAACCAGAACCCTAACAGTAACCCTACTCTAACCCTAACCTTAACCCTAACCTTACTCTAACCCTAACACTGACCCTGACCCTGGCTTTGACCTTGACTCTGACCCAGAACCTAACGCTAATTTTGACCCTGATCATGACCTTGAACGTAACCATGACCCTGACACTGACCTTGAGGCTGACCCTGACCTTGACCCTGACTCTAAACTTAAACCTAACCATAAGTGTAACACTACCCTAGCTCTGCATTTAACCCTTATGCTAACCTTAAGCATAATGCTAACCGTAACCCTACCCTAACCCTAACTCGAACCTTACAATAACTGGAACACTGACCCTGACCCTGTCTTTGATCTTGATCCTGACCCAGACCCTAATGCTAACCATGACCCTGACAATGACCTTGAATGTAACCTTGACACTGACCATGACCTTGATGCTAACCTTGACCCGAAACCTAACCCTAACACTAACTGTAACCTTAACACTAGGTCTGCATTTAACCCTTACCCTAACCTTAACCAGAACCCTAACTGTAACCCTACCCTAACCCTAACTCTAACCTTATTCTAACCGGAACAATGACTCTGACACTGCGTTTGACCTTGACCCTCACCCGGAACCTAAGGCTAACCATGACCGTGATCCTGACCTTGACGCAGACCCAGACCTTGACCCTGACCCTAACCCTAACTCTAACCCTAACCCTAGCTCTGCATTTGACCTTTACCCTACCATAACCATAACCCTAACCGTAACCTTACCCTAACCCTAACTCTAACCTTATTCTAACCCGAACACTGACCCGGACACTGCGTTTGACCTTGACCCTGACCCTAACGCTAACAATGACCTTGATGCTGACCTTGACCGTAACCATGACCCTGACCTTGACGCTGACCAAGACCTTGACCCTAACCCTAACCCTAACTCTAACCCTAACCTTAGCTCTGCATTTAACCTTTACCCTATCGTAACCATAACCCTAACCATAAGCCTACCCTAACTCGATCCCTAATCCTAACCTTACTTTAACCCGAACACTGACCCTGCCCCTGCCTTTGACCTTGACCCTGAACCTAACGCTAACCATGACTGTGATCCTGACCTTGACCTTAACCATGACCCAGACCCTGACCTTGACGCTGAACCAGACCTTGACCCTGACCCTAACCCTAACGCTAAATCTAACCCTAACCCTAGCTCTGCATTTGACCTTTACCCTACCTTAACCATAACCCTAACCGTAACCCTACCCTAACTACATTCCTAACCCTAACCTTACTCTAACTCGGACACTGACCCTGACCCAGGTTTTGACCTTGACCCTGACACAGACCCTGAAGCTAACCCTGACCCTGATCTTTACCCTGACCTTAACCGTGACCCGTACCCTGACCTTGATGCTGACCCTGTCCTTGACCGTGACTCTAACCCTAACCCTAACTCTAACCCTAACCTTAGCTATGCATTGAACCTTTAGCGTAACCTTAACCCTAACCCTAACCGTAACGCTACCCTAAATCGATCCCTAACCCTAACCTTACTCTAAATCGAACACTGACCCTGACCCAGACCCTAAAGCTAACCATGACCCTGATCCTGACCTTGACCTTAACCATAACTCGGACCCTGACCTTGACGCTGACCCTGTCCTTGACCGTGACTCTAACCCTAACCCTAACTCTAACCCAAACCTTAGCTCTGCATTTAACGCTTACCATAACCTTAACCATAACCCTAACGGTAACCCTACCCTAACCCTTACACTAACTCTAACCTTACTCTAACCCGAACACTGACCCTAACCCAAGCTCTACATTTTACCCTTACCCTAACCATAACCAGAACCCTAACAGTAACCCTACCCTAACCCTAACACTAACCCTCACCTGACTCTAACACGAACACTGACCCTGACCCTGGCTTTCACCTTGACGCTGACCCAGAACCTAACGCTAATTTTGACCCTGATCATGACCTTGAACGTAACCATGACCCTGACATTGACCTAGAGGATGACCCTGACCTTGACCCTGACCCTAAACCTAACCCTAACCATACTGTAACGCTAACCCTAGCTGTGCATTTAACCCTTACGCTACCCTTAACCATAACGCTAACCCTAACCTTACCCTAACCCTAACCCTAACCCTAACCCAAACTCGAACCTTACTCTAACCGGAACACTGACCCTGACCCTGTCTTTGACCTTGACACTGACCCAGACCCTAACGCTAACCATGACCTTGACCATGACCTTGAATGTAACCATGACACTAACCATGACCTTGATGCAGACCCTGACCTTGACCCTAAACCTAACCGTAACCCTAACTATAAAAATAACCCTAGGTCTGCATTTAACCCTTACCCTAACCTTAACCTTAACCGTAACCGTAACCCTACCCTAACCCTAACTCTAACCTTATTCTAACCAGAACACTGAACCTGACCCTGCGTTTGACCTTGACCCTGACCCTGACCCTGACCCTAACGCTAACCATGATCCTGACCATGACCTTGATGTAACCATGACACTGACCATGACCTTGACCCTGACGCTAACCCTAGCCCTAACACTAAACCTATCCCTAGCTCTGCATTTAACCTTTACCCTATCTTAACCATAACCCTAACTGTAACCCTACCCTAACTTGATCCCTAACCTTAACCTTACTCTACCCGAACACTGACCCTGACACTGCCTTTGACCTTGACCCTGACCCTGACCCTAAGGCTAACCATGACCCTGACCCTGACCTTGACGCTGACCCAGACCTTGAGCCTGACCCTAACCCTAACGCTAAATCTAACCCTAACCCTAGCTCTGCATTTGCCATTACCCTACCTTAACCATAACCCTAACCGTAACCCTACCCTAACTCGATCCATAACCCTAACTATACTCTAACTCAAACACAGAACCTGACCCTGGTTTGACCTTTACTCTGACCCAGACCCTAAGGCTAACCATGACTCTGACCATGACCTTGTATGTAACCATGACCCTGACCCTGACCTTGACGCTTACCCTAATCTTGACCCTGAACCTAAACCTAACCCTAACTCTAACTGTAACCCTAACCCTAGCTCTGCATTTAACCTTACCTTAACATTAACCATAACCCTAACCGTATCCCTACCCTAACCCTAAACCTAACGCTAATTCTAACCTTACTCTAAACCTACCACTGACCCTGACCCTGTCTTTGACCTTGATCCTGACCCTGACCCTAACGCTAACCATGACCCTGACACTGACCTTGTCCAAAACCCTAACCCTGACCCTGACCTTGACCGTGACTCTAACCCTAACCCTAACTCTAACCCTCACCTTAGCTCTGCATTTAACGCTTACCATAACCTTAACCATAACCCTAACCGTAACCCTACCCTAACCATTACCCTAACTCTAACCTTACTCTAACCCGAACACTGAACCTAAACCAGGCTTTGACCTTGACTCTGACCCTGACCCGAAATCTAACCAAAACCCTGACCCTGACCTTCACCATACCCATGACCCTGAACCTGACCTTGACACTGACCATGACCTTGACCGTGACCATAACCGTAACTCTAACAGTAACCCTAGCTCTGCATTGAACCCTTACCCTAACATTAACCATAACCGTAACAGTAACCCTACCCTACCCCTAACGTTACTAAAACCCAACAAAAGACCCTGACCCTTGCTTTGACCTTGAGTCTTACCCAGACCCTAACACTAACCATTACCCTGACCATGACCTTGAATGTAACCATGACCCTGACCCTGACCTTGACACTGACCCTAATCTTGACCGTGACCCTAAACCTAACCCTATCCCTAAGTGTAACCCTAACCCTAGCTCTGAATTTAACCCTTACCCTAACATTAACCATAACCCTAACCGTAACCATACCCTAACCCTAACTCTAACCTTACTCTAACCCGAACACTGACCCTGACCCAGGCTTTCACCTTGACCCTGACCGAGACCCAAACGCTAACCATGACCCTGACACTGACCCTGACCGTAACCATGACCCTGACCCTGAATTTGACGCTGAGCCTGACCTTGACCCTGATCCTAACCATAACTCTAACTCTAACCCTAACCCTAGCTCTGCATTTAACCTATACCCTATCTTAACCATAACCTTAACCGTAACCCTACCCTAAATCGATACCTAACCCAAACCTTACTCTAACTCGAACACTGACCCTGACCCAGGTTTTGACATTGAACCTGACCCAGACCCTAAAGCTAACCATGACCCTGATCCTGACCTTGACCTTAACCATGCCACTGACCCTGACCTTGAAGCTGACTGTGACCTTGACCCTGACCCCAAACCTAACCATAACCGTAACTCTAACGCTAACCCTAGCTCTGCATTTAACCCTTACCCTAACCTTAACCATAACCCTAACCATAACCCTACCCTAACCCTAACCTTACTCTAACTCGAACACTGACCCTGATCCTGCCTTTGACCTTGACAGTGACCCTGACCCGAATCCTAACCATGAAAGAGATCTTGACCTTGACCATAACCATGACCCTTACCCTGACCTTGAAGATGACCCTGATCCTGACCCTAACCCCAAACATAACCCTAACCCTAACTCTATCCCTAACCCTAGCTTCGCATTTAACACATACTCTAACCTTAACCATACCGCTAACCGAAACCCTAGCCTAACCCTAACTCTAACCTTACTCTAACCCGAAAACTGACCCTGAACCTCGTTTGACCTTGACCCTGATCCTGACCTTGAATGTAACCATGACCCCGACCCTGACCTTGACCCTGATCATAACGCTAACCCTAAGTCTAACCCTAAACCAAGCTCTACATTTAATGCTTACCCTAACCATAACCAGAACCCTAACAGTAACCCTACCCTAACCAAAACCCTAACCCTAACCCTAACCCTAACGTTACTCTAACCCGAACACTGACCCTGACCCTGGCTTTGACCTTGACTCTGACCCTGAACCTAGTGCTGATTTTGACCCTGATCATGACCTTGAATGTAACCATGACCCTGACATTGACTTTGAGGCTGACTCTGACCTTGACCCTGACCCTAAACCTAACCCTAAATGCAACTGTAACCCTAACCCTAGCTATGCATTTAACCCTTACGCTAACCTGAACCATAACGCTAACCATAACCCTACCCTAACCCTACCCTAACCCTAACTAGAACACTACTCAAACCGGAACACTGACCTTGACCCAGGTTTTGACCTTGACCCTGACCCAGAACCTAACGCTAACCATGCCCCTGACCATGACCTTGAAAGTAACCATGACACTGACCATGACCTTGACTCTGACCCTGACCCTGACACTAAACCTAACCCTAACCCTAACTGTCACCTTAACCCAGGTCTGCATTTAACACTTACCCTAACCTTAAACATAACCATAACCGTAACCCTACCCTAACCCTAACTCTAACCTTATTCTAACCCGAACAATGACCCTGACCCTGCCTTTGACCTTGACCTGACCCTGACCCTAACGCTAACCATGACCGTGATCCTGACCTTGACCGTAATTATGATCCTGACGCTGAGCTAGACGCAGGCCCAGACCTTTACCCTGACCCTGACCCTATCGCTAACCATGACCGTGATCCTGACCATGACCGACACCATGACCCTGACCCTGACCTTGATGCTGACCCAGACCTTGACCCTGAACCTAACCCTAACGCTAAATCTAACCCTAACCCTAGCTCTGCATTTGACCTTTACACTACCTTAACCATAAACCTAACCGTAACCCTACCGAAACTCGATCCCTAACCCTAACCTTACTCTAACTGAAACACTGACCGTGACCCTGGTTTGACCTTGACTCTGACCCAGACCCTAAGGCTAACCATGACTCTGACAATGACATTGAATGTAACCATGACCCTGACCCTGACCTTGAGGCTGACCCTAATCTTGACCCTGACCCTAACCCTAACTCTAACTCTAACCCTAACCCTAGCTCTGCATTTAACCTATACCCTATCTTAACCATAAGCTTAACCATAACCCGACTCTAAATCGATCCTAACCCTAACCTTACTCTAACTTGAACACTGACCCTGATCCAGGTTTTGACCTTCAACCTGACACAGAACCTAAAGCTAACCATGACCCTGATCCTAACCTTGATCTTAACCATGACCCTGAACTTGACCTTGAAGCTGACTGTGATCTTGACCCTGACCCCTAACCTAACCCTAACCCTAATTCTAAGCCTAAACCTAGCTCTGCATTTAACCCTTACCCTAACCTTAACCATACCGCTAACCGAAACTCTACCAAAACCGTAACTCTAACATTACTCTAACCGGAACAATGACCCTGAACCTGGTTTGACCTTGACCCTGACCCTGAACTTGAATGTAACCATGACCCCGACCGTGACCTTGACCCTAATCATAACCCTAACCCTAATCTAACCCTAACCCAAGCTCTACATTTAACGCTTACCCTAACCATAACCAGAACCCTAACAGTAACCCTACCCTAACCCTAACCCTAACCCTAACCTTCCTCTAACATGCACACTGACCCTGACCCTGGCTTTGACCTTGACTCTGACCCAGAAACTAATGCTAATTTTGACCCTGATCATGACCTTGAACGTAACCACGACCCTAACACAGAACTTGAGGCTGACCCTGACCTTGACCCTGACCCTAAACCTAAAACTAACCTTAACTGTAACCCTAACCCTAGCTCTGCATTTAACCCTTACGCTAACCTTAACCATTACGCTATCCGTAACCCTACCCTAACCCTAACCCTAACCCTAGCTCGAACCTTACTCCAACTGGAACACCCAAACCCTGTCTTTGACCTTGACCCTGACCCAGACCCTAACGCTAAACATGACCTCGATCATGAACTTGAATGTAAACATGACACTGACCATGACCTTGACGGTGACCCTTACCTTGACCGTGAACCTAACCCTAACTCTAACCCTAACCTTAGCTCTGCATTGAACCCTTACCTTAACCTTAATCATAACCCTAACAGTAATCCTACCCTAACCCTAAATCTAACCTTATTCTAACCCAAACACTGACCCTGACCCTGAGTTTGACATTGACCCTGACCCTGACTCTAACGCTAACCATGACCGTGATCTTGACCTTGACCGTAACCATGACCCTGATCCTGACCTTGACGCTGACCCAGACCTTGACCCTGACCGTAACCCTAACGCTAAATCTAACCCTAACCATAGATCTGCATTTGACCTTGACCTACCTTAACCATAACCCTAACCGTAACCCTACCCTAACTCGATCCCTAACCCTAACCTTACTCTAACTCAAACACTGACCCTGACCCAGGTTTTGACCTTGACTCTGACCCAGACCCTAAGGCTAACCATAACTCTGATCATGACCTGGAATGTAACCATGACCCTGACCCTGACCTTGACGCTAACCCTAATCTTGACCCTGACCCTAAACCTAACCCTAACCCTAACTCTAACCCTAACCCTAGCTCTGCATTTAACCCTTACCCTAACATTAACCATAACCTAACCGTATCCCTACCCTAACCCTAAACATAACCCTAACTCTAACCTTACACTAAACCGACCACTGCCCTGACCCTATCTTTGACCTTGCCCCTGAACCTGACCCTAATGCTAACCATGACCCTGACCCTGACCTTGACCATATCCATGACCCTGACCCTGACCTTGACGCGGACCCTGACCTTGACCCCGACCCTAACCCTAAACCTAACTCTAGCTCTGCATTTAACAGTTACGCTAACCTTAACCATAACCCTAACCTTAACCCTACCCTAACCCTAAATCTAACCTTACTGTAACCCAAACACAGACCCTGACCCTTGTCTTGACCTTGAGTCTTACCCAGACCCTCACGGTAACCATGACCCTGACCCTGACCTTGAGGCTGACCCTGACCTTGACCCCAACCCTAACCCTAAACCTAACTCTAAACCTAACCCTAGCTCTGCATTTAATTGTTATGCTAACCTTAACCATAACCCTAACCTTAACCCTACCCTAACCCTAACTCTAACCTTACTGTAACCCGAACACTGACCCTGACCCAGGCTTTCACCTTGACCCTGACCGACACCCAAACGCTAACCATGACCCTGACACTGACCCTGACCGTAACCATGACCCTCACCCTGAATTTCACGCTGACCCTGACCTTGACCCTGACCCTAACCCTAACTCTAACTCTAACCCTAACCCTAGCTCTGCATTTAACCTTTACCCTACCTTAACCATAACCCTAACCGTAACCGTACCCTAAATCGATCCCTAACCCTAACCTTACTCTAACCCAAACACTGACCCTGACCCAGGTTTTGACCTTGACCCTGTCCAAGACCCTAAAGCTAACCATGACCCGGACCCTCAACCTGACCTTAACCATGACCCTGACCCTGACCTTGACGCTGACCCTGTCCTTGATCGTGATTCTAACCCTAACACTTACTCTAACCATAACCTTAGCTCTGCATTTAACCCTTACCATAACCTTAACCATAACCCTAACCGTAACCATAGCCTAACCCTTACCCTAACTCTAACCTTACTCTAACCCGAACACTGACCCTAACCCAGGCTTTTACCTTGACCCTGACCTTGACACGAATGCAAACCAAAACCCTGACCCTGACCTTGACGGTACCCATGACCCAGACCCTGACCTTGATGCTGACCCTGACCTTCACTGTGACCATAACCCTAACTCTAACCCTAACCCTAGCTCTGAATTGAACCCTTACCCTAACCTGAACCATAACCCTAACCTTAACCCTACCCTAACCCTAATGTTACTCAAAGCCAAACACAGACCCAGACCCTTTCTTTGACCTTGAGTCTTACCCAGACCCTCACGCTAACCATGACCCTGACCCTGACCTTGACCGTAACCATGACCCTTACCCTGAACTTGAAGCTGACCCTGACCTTGACCCTGACCCCAACCTAACCATAACCCTAACTCTAAACCTAACCCTAGCTCTGCATTTAACCCTTACACTAACCTTAACCATACCGCTAACCGAAACCCTACCCTAACCCTAACTCTAACCCTACTCTAACCCGAACACTGACCCTGAACCTGGTTTGACCTTGACCCTGACCCTGACCTTGAATGTAACCATGACCCCGACCCTGACCTTGACCCTGATCATAACGCTAACCCTAAGTCTAACTCTAACCCAAACTTTACATTTAACCCTTACCCTAATCATAACCAGAACCCTAACAGTAACGCTACCCTAACCCTAACCCTAACCCTAACCTTACTGTAACCCGAACACTGACAATGACCCTGGCTTTGACGTTGACTCTGACCCAGAAACTAACGCTAATTTTGACCCTGACACTGACCTTGAGGGTGACCCTGACCTTGACCCTGACCCTAAACCTAACCCTAACCGTAACTGTAACCCTAACCCTAGCTCTGCATTTAACCCTTACGCTAACCTTAACCATAACGCTAACCATAACCCTACCCTAACCCTAACCCAACCCCCTTGAACCTTACTCTAACCGGAACACTGATCCTGACCCTGTCTTTGACCTTGACCCTGACCCAGACCCTAACGCTAACCATGACCATGACCATGACCTGGAATGTAACCATGACATTGACCATGACCTTGACGCTGACCATGACCCTGACCCTAAACCTAACCCTAACCCTAACTGTAAACTTAAACCTAGGTCTGCATTTAACCTTTACCATGACCTTAACCATAACCCTAACCATAACCCTACCCTAACCCTAACTGTAACCTTATTCTAACCCGAAAACTGACCCTGACCTTGCGTTTAACCTTGACCCTGACCCTAACGCTAACCATGACCGTGATCCTGACCTTGACTGTAACCATGACCCTGACGCTGACCTTGACGCTGACCCAGATTTTGACCCTGAACCCTAACCCTAACACTAAGTCTAACCCTAACCGTAGATCTGCATTTGACCTTTACCCTATCTTAACCATAACCCTAACCGTAACCCTACCCTAAATCCATCCCTAACCCTAACCTTACTCTAAGTCGAACACTGACCCTGACCCAGGTTTTGACCTTAACCCTCAACCAGACCCTAAAGCTAACCATGACCCTGACCCTGACCTTGACCTTAACCATGACCCTGACCCTAACCTTGACGCTGATTCTGTCCTTAACCCTGACTCTAACCGTAACCCTAACTTTAACCCTAACCTTAGCTTTGCATTTAACCCATACCGTAACCTTAACCATAACCCTAACCGAAACAATACCCTAACCCTTACCCTAACTCTAACCTTACTCTAACCCGAACACTGACCCTAACCCTGCTTTGACCTTGACCCTGAACCTGACCTGAACGCTAACCAAAACCCTGACCCTTACCTTGACTGTACCAATGACCCTGACCCTGACCTTGACGCTGACCCTGACGTTGACTGTGACCCTAACCCCAACTCTAACCCTAACCTTAGCTCTGCAATTAACCCTTACCCTAACCTTAACCATAACCCTAACAGTAACCCTACCCTAACCCTAACGTTACTCAAACCCAAACACAGACCCTGACCCTTGCCTTGACCTTGAGTCTTACCCAGACCCTCACGCTAACCATGACCCTGACCCTGACCTTGACGCTGACCCTGACCTTGACTCAGACCCTAACCCTAAACTAACTCTAAACCTAAACCTAGCTCTCCATTTAACCGTTATGCTAACTTTAACCATAACCCTAACAGTAACTCTACCCTAACCCTAACTCTAACCTTACTCTAACCCGAACACTGACCCTAACCCAGGCTTTCTCCTTGACCCTGACCGAGACCCAAACGCTAACCATGATCTGACACTGACCCTAACCGTAACCATGACCCTGACCCTGAATTAGACGCTGACCCTGACCTTGACCCTGACCCTAATCCTAACCCTAACTGTAACCTAACCCTAGCTCTGCATTTAACCTTTACCCTATCTTAACCATAACCCTAACCATAACCCTACCCTAACTCGATCCCTAACCCTAATCTTACTGTAACTCAAACACTGACCCTGACCCTGCCTTTGACCTTGACCCTGACCCTGACCCTAACGCTAACCATGACCGAGATCCTGACCTTGACCGTAACCATGACCCGGGTCCTGACCTTGAAGCTGCCACAGACTTGACCGTGACTCTAACACTAACCCTAACTCTAACCCTAACCCTAGCACTGCATTTGACTTTTACCATACATTAACCATAAACCCAACCGTAACCCTACCCTAACTCGATCCCTAACCCTAACCTTACTCTAACTCAAACACTGACCCTGACCCTGGTTTGACCTTGACTCTAACCCAGACCCTAACGCTAACCATGACTCTGACCATGACGTTGAATGTAACCAAGACCCTGAAACTGACCTTGACACTGACGCTTATCTTGACCCTGACCATAAACCTAACTCTAACCCTAACTGTAACCCTAACCTTAGCTCTGCATTTAACCCTTACCCTAACATTAACCATAACCCTAACCGTATCCCTACCCTAACCATAAAGCTAACCCTAACTCTAACCTTACTCTAAACTGACCACTGACCCTGACCCTGTCTTTGACCTTGACCCTGACCCTAACGCTAACCATGACCCTGACCATGATCTTGACCCTGACCCTGACCCTAAACCTTACCCTATCCCTAACTGTAACCTTAACCCTAGGTCTGCATTTAACCCTTACCCTAACCTTAACCATAACCCTAACCGTATCCCTACCCTAACACTAACTGTAACCTTATTCTAACCCGAACACTGACCCTGACCCTGTCTTTGACTTGACCCTGACCCTGACCCTACGCTAACCATGACCGCGATCCTGACCTTGACCGTTACCATGACCCTGACGCTGACCTTGACGCTGACCCAGATCTTGACTCTGACCCTAAACCTAACCCTAACTCTAACCCTAACCCTAGCTCTGCATTTAACCTTTACCCTAACTTAACCATAACCCTAACCGTAACCCTACCCTAACTCGATCCCTAACCCCAACCTTAATCTAACTCAAACCCTGACACTGACCCTGGTTTGACCTTGACTCTTACCCAGACCCTAAGGCTACCCATGACTCTGACCATGACCTGGAATGTAACCATGACCCTGACCCTGACCTTGATGCTGCCCCTGACCTTGACTGTGACCCTAACCCTAACTCTAACCCTAACCCTAACTCTAACACGAACCCTAGGTCTGCATTTAACCCTTACGCTAACCTTAACCATAACGCTAACCGTAACCCTACCCTAACCCTTACCCTAAATCTAACCTTACTCTAACCCGAACACTGACCCTGACCCAGGCTTTCACCATGACCCTGACCGAGACCCAAACGCAAACCATGACACTGACACTGACCCTGACCGTGACCCTGACCCTAACCCTAACTGTAACCCTAACCCTAGCTCTGCATTTGACCTTTACCTTACCTTAACCATAACCCTAACAGTAACCCTACCCTAACTCGATCCCTAACCCAAACCTTACTCTAAATCATACACTGACCCTGACCCTGGTTTGACCTTGACTCTGACCAAACCCTAAGGCTAAACAGTACCCTGACCATGACCTTGAATATAACCATGACCCTGACACTGACCTCGATGCTGACCCTAATCTAGACCCTGACCCTAAACCTCACCCTAACCCTAACTGTAACCCTAACCCTAGCCCTGCATTTAACCCTTACCCTAACATTAACCATAACCCTAACCGTATCCCTACCCTAACCCTAAACCTAACCCTAACACTAACCTTACTCTAGACCGACCACTGGCCCAGACCCTGTCTTTGACCTTAACCCTGACCCTGACCCTAAAGCTACCCATGACCCCTGACCCTGACCTTGACCATAACCATGACCCTGACCCTGACCTTGATGCTGACCCTGACCTTGACCCTGACCCTAACCCTAAACCTAACTCTAAACCTAACCCTAGCTCTGCATTTAACCGTTAAGCTAACTTTAACCATAACCCTAACCATAACCCTACCCTAACCCTCACTCTAACATTACTCTAACCCGAACACTGACCCTGACCCAGGCTTTCACCTTGACCCTGACCGAGTCCCAAACGCTAACCATGACCCTGACACTGACCCTGACCGTAACCATGACCCTATTCCTGAATTTGACGCTGAACCTGACCTTGACCCTGACCCTAACCCTAACCCTAACTCTAACCCTAACCCTAGCTCTGCTTTTAACCCTTACCTAACCTTAACCATAACCCTAACCGTAACCCTACCCTAACCCTAACCTTACTCTAACTCGAACATGACCCTGATACTGCCTTTGACCTTGACCGTGACCCTGACCTGTATGCTAACCAAGACCCAGACCCTGACCTTGACCTTAACCATGACTCTGACCTTTGCGCTGACCCTAACTTTGACACCGACCCTAACCCTAAATCTAACTCTAACCCTAACCCTAGCTCTGCATTTAATCCTTACCGTAACCTTAACCATAAGCCTAACCGGAACCCTACCCTATCCCTTACCCTAACTCTAACCTTACTCTAACCCGAACACTGACCCTAACCCAGGGTTTGACCTTGACCCTGACCCTGACCCAAACGCTAAACAAAATCCTGACCCTGACCTTGACAGGACCCAGCCCCTGACCCTGACCTTGAAGCTGACCCTGACCTTGACCGTGACCCTAACCCTAACTCTAACCCTAACCCTAGCTCTGCATTGAACCCTTACCCTAACCTTAACCATAACCTTAACAGTAACCCTACCCGAACCCTAACGTTACTCAAACCCAAACACAGACCCTGACCCTTGGTTTGACCTTGAATCTTACCCAGACCCTAACGCTAACCATGACCCTAACCCTGACCTTGACCGTAACCATGACCCTTACCCTGAGCTTGAAGCTGACCCTGACCTTGACCCTGACCCCAAACCTACCCCTAACCCTAACTCTAACCCTAACCCTAGCTCTGCATTTAACCCTTACCCTAACCCTAACCATACCGCTAACCGAAAGCCTACCCTAACCGTAACTCTAACCTTACTCTAACCCGAACACTGACCTTGAACCTCGTTTGACCTTGACCCTGACCCTGACCTTGAATGTAACCATGACCCCGACCCTGACCTTGACCCTGATCATAACGCTAACTGTGAGTCTAACCCTAAACAGAGCTCTACATTTTGCCCTTACCCTAACCATAACCAGAACCCTAACAGTAACCCTACTCTAACCCTAACCTTAACCCTAACCTTACTCTAACCCGAACACTGACCCTGACCCTGGCTTTGACCTTGACTCTGACCCAGAACCTAACGCTAATTTTGACCCTGATCATGACCTTGAACGTAACCATGACCCTGACACTGACCTTGAGGCTGACCCTGACCTTGACCCTGACTCTAAACTTAAACCTAACCATAAGTGTAACACTACCCTAGCTCTGCATTTAACCCTTATGCTAACCTTAAGCATAATGCTAACCGTAACCCTACCCTAACCCTAACTCGAACCTTACAATAACTGGAACACTGACCCTGACCCTGTCTTTGATCTTGATCCTGACCCAGACCCTAATGCTAACCATGACCCTGACAATGACCTTGAATGTAACCTTGACACTGACCATGACCTTGATGCTAACCTTGACCCGAAACCTAACCCTAACACTAACTGTAACCTTAACACTAGGTCTGCATTTAACCCTTACCCTAACCTTAACCAGAACCCTAACTGTAACCCTACCCTAACCCTAACTCTAACCTTATTCTAACCGGAACAATGACTCTGACACTGCGTTTGACCTTGACCCTCACCCGGAACCTAAGGCTAACCATGACCGTGATCCTGACCTTGACGCAGACCCAGACCTTGACCCTGACCCTAACCCTAACTCTAACCCTAACCCTAGCTCTGCATTTGACCTTTACCCTACCATAACCATAACCCTAACCGTAACCTTACCCTAACCCTAACTCTAACCTTATTCTAACCCGAACACTGACCCGGACACTGCGTTTGACCTTGACCCTGACCCTAACGCTAACAATGACCTTGATGCTGACCTTGACCGTAACCATGACCCTGACCTTGACGCTGACCAAGACCTTGACCCTAACCCTAACCCTAACTCTAACCCTAACCTTAGCTCTGCATTTAACCTTTACCCTATCGTAACCATAACCCTAACCATAAGCCTACCCTAACTCGATCCCTAATCCTAACCTTACTTTAACCCGAACACTGACCCTGCCCCTGCCTTTGACCTTGACCCTGAACCTAACGCTAACCATGACTGTGATCCTGACCTTGACCTTAACCATGACCCAGACCCTGACCTTGACGCTGAACCAGACCTTGACCCTGACCCTAACCCTAACGCTAAATCTAACCCTAACCCTAGCTCTGCATTTGACCTTTACCCTACCTTAACCATAACCCTAACCGTAACCCTATCCTAACTACATTCCTAACCCTAACCTTACTCTAACTCGGACACTGACCCTGACCCAGGTTTTGACCTTGACCCTGACACAGACCCTGAAGCTAACCCTGACCCTGATCTTTACCCTGACCTTAACCGTGACCCGTACCCTGACCTTGATGCTGACCCTGTCCTTGACCGTGACTCTAACCCTAACCCTAACTCTAACCCTAACCTTAGCTATGCATTGAACCTTTAGCGTAACCTTAACCCTAACCCTAACCGTAACGCTACCCTAAATCGATCCCTAACCCTAACCTTACTCTAAATCGAACACTGACCCTGACCCAGACCCTAAAGCTAACCATGACCCTGATCCTGACCTTGACCTTAACCATAACTCGGACCCTGACCTTGACGCTGACCCTGTCCTTGACCGTGACTCTAACCCTAACCCTAACTCTAACCCAAACCTTAGCTCTGCATTTAACGCTTACCATAACCTTAACCATAACCCTAACGGTAACCCTACCCTAACCCTTACACTAACTCTAACCTTACTCTAACCCGAACACTGACCCTAACCCAAGCTCTACATTTTACCCTTACCCTAACCATAACCAGAACCCTAACAGTAACCCTACCCTAACCCTAACACTAACCCTCACCTGACTCTAACACGAACACTGACCCTGACCCTGGCTTTCACCTTGACGCTGACCCAGAACCTAACGCTAATTTTGACCCTGATCATGACCTTGAGCGTAACCATGACCCTGACATTGACCTAGAGGATGACCCTGACCTTGACCCTGACCCTAAACCTAACCCTAACCATAACTGTAACGCTAACCCTAGCTGTGCATTTAACCCTTACGCTACCCTTAACCATAACGCTAACCCTAACCTTACCCTAACCCTAACCCTAACCCTAACCCAAACTCGAACCTTACTCTAACCGGAACACTGACCCTGACCCTGTCTTTGACCTTGACACTGACCCAGACCCTAACGCTAACCATGACCTTGACCATGACCTTGAATGTAACCATGACACTAACCATGACCTTGATGCAGACCCTGACCTTGACCCTAAACCTAACCGTAACCCTAACTATAAACATAACCCTAGGTCTGCATTTAACCCTTACCCTAACCTTAACCTTAACCGTAACCGTAACCCTACCCTAACCCTAACTCTAACCTTATTCTAACCAGAACACTGAACCTGACCCTGCGTTTGACCTTGACCCTGACCCTGACCCTGACCCTAACGCTAACCATGATCCTGACCATGACCTTGATGTAACCATGACACTGACCATGACCTTGACCCTGACGCTAACCCTAGCCCTAACACTAAACCTATCCCTAGCTCTGCATTTAACCTTTACCCTATCTTAACCATAACCCTAACTGTAACCCTACCCTAACTTGATCCCTAACCTTAACCTTACTCTACCCGAACACTGACCCTGACACTGCCTTTGACCTTGACCCTGACCCTGACCCTAACGCTAACCATGACCCTGACCCTGACCTTGACGCTGACCCAGACCTTGAGCCTGACCCTAACCCTAACGCTAAATCTAACCCTAACCCTAGCTCTGCATTTGCCATTACCCTACCTTAACCATAACCCTAACCGTAACCCTACCCTAACTCGATCCATAACCCTAACTATACTCTAACTCAAACACAGAACCTGACCCTGGTTTGACCTTTACTCTGACCCAGACCCTAAGGCTAACCATGACTCTGACCATGACCTTGTATGTAACCATGACCCTGACCCTGACCTTGACGCTTACCCTAATCTTGACCCTGAACCTAAACCTAACCCTAACTCTAACTGTAACCCTAACCCTAGCTCTGCATTTAACCTTACCTTAACATTAACCATAACCCTAACCGTATCCCTACCCTAACCCTAAACCTAACGCTAATTCTAACCTTACTCTAAACCTACCACTGACCCTGACCCTGTCTTTGACCTTGATCCTGACCCTGACCCTAACGCTAACCATGACCCTGACACTGACCTTGTCCAAAACCCTAACCCTGACCCTGACCTTGACCGTGACTCTAACCCTAACCCTAACTCTAACCCTCACCTTAGCTCTGCATTTAACGCTTACCATAACCTTAACCATAACCCTAACCGTAACCCTACCCTAACCATTACCCTAACTCTAACCTTACTCTAACCCGAACACTGAACCTAAACCAGGCTTTGACCTTGACTCTGACCCTGACCCGAAATCTAACCAAAACCCTGACCCTGACCTTCACCATACCCATGACCCTGAACCTGACCTTGACACTGACCATGACCTTGACCGTGACCATAACCGTAACTCTAACAGTAACCCTAGCTCTGCATTGAACCCTTACCCTAACATTAACCATAACCGTAACAGTAACCCTACCCTACCCCTAACGTTACTAAAACCCAACAAAAGACCCTGACCCTTGCTTTGACCTTGAGTCTTACCCAGACCCTAACACTAACCATTACCCTGACCATGACCTTGAATGTAACCATGACCCTGACCCTGACCTTGACACTGACCCTAATCTTGACCGTGACCCTAAACCTAACCCTATCCCTAAGTGTAACCCTAACCCTAGCTCTGAATTTAACCCTTACCCTAACATTAACCATAACCCTAACCGTAACCATACCCTAACCCTAACTCTAACCTTACTCTAACCTGAACACTGACCCTGACCCAGGCTTTCACCTTGACCCTGACCGAGACCCAAACGCTAACCATGACCCTGACACTGACCCTGACCGTAACCATGACCCTGACCCTGAATTTGACGCTGAGCCTGACCTTGACCCTGATCCTAACCATAACTCTAACTCTAACCCTAACCCTAGCTCTGCATTTAACCTATACCCTATCTTAACCATAACCTTAACCGTAACCCTACCCTAAATCGATACCTAACCCAAACCTTACTCTAACTCGAACACTGACCCTGACCCAGGTTTTGACATTGAACCTGACCCAGACCCTAAAGCTAACCATGACCCTGATCCTGACCTTGACCTTAACCATGCCACTGACCCTGACCTTGAAGCTGACTGTGACCTTGACCCTGACCGCAAACCTAACCATAACCGTAACTCTAACGCTAACCCTAGCTCTGCATTTAACCCTTACCCTAACCTTAACCATAACCCTAACCATAACCCTACCCTAACCCTAACCTTACTCTAACTCGAACACTGACCCTGATCCTGCCTTTGACCTTGACAGTGACCCTGACCCGAATCCTAACCATGAAAGAGATCCTGACCTTGACCATAACCATGACCCTTACCCTGACCTTGAAGATGACCCTGATCCTGACCCTAACCCCAAACATAACCCTAACCCTAACTCTATCCCTAACCCTAGCTTCGCATTTAACACATACTCTAACCTTAACCATACCGCTAACCGAAACCCTACCCTAACCCTAACTCTAACCTTACTCTAACCCGAAAACTGACCCTGAACCTCGTTTGACCTTGACCCTGATCCTGACCTTGAATGTAACCATGACCCCAACCCTGACCTTGACCCTGATCATAACGCTAACCCTAAGTCTAACCCTAAACCAAGCTCTACATTTAATGCTTACCCTAACCATAACCAGAACCCTAACAGTAACCCTACCCTAACCAAAACCCTAACCCTAACCCTAACCCTAACGTTACTCTAACCCGAACACTGACCCTGACCCTGGCTTTGACCTTGACTCTGACCCTGAACCTAGTGCTGATTTTGACCCTGATCATGACCTTGAATGTAACCATGACCCTGACATTGACTTTGAGGCTGACTCTGACCTTGACCCTGACCCTAAACCTAACCCTAAATGCAACTGTAACCCTAACCCTAGCTATGCATTTAACCCTTACGCTAACCTGAACCATAACGCTAACCATAACCCTACCCTAACCCTACCCTAACCCTAACTAGAACATTACTCCAACCGGAACACTGACCTTGACCCAGGTTTTGACCTTGACCCTGACCCAGAACCTAACGCTAACCATGCCCCTGACCATGACCTTGAAAGTAGCCATGACACTGACCATGACCTTGACTCTGACCCTGACCCTGACACTAAACCTAACCCTAACCCTAACTGTAACCTTAACCCAGGTCTGCATTTAACACTTACCCTAACCTTAAACATAACCATAACCGTAACCCTACCCTAACCCTAACTCTAACCTTATTCTAACCCGAACAATGACCCTGACCCTGCCTTTGACCTTGACCTGACCCTGACCCTAACGCTAACCATGACCGTGATCCTGACCTTGACCGTAATTATGATCCTGACGCTGAGCTAGACGCAGGCCCAGACCTTTACCCTGACCCTGACCCTATCGCTAACCATGACCGTGATCCTGACCATGACCGACACCATGACCCTGACCCTGACCTTGATGCTGACCCAGACCTTGACCCTGAACCTAACCCTAACGCTAAATCTAACCCTAACCCTAGCTCTGCATTTGACCTTTACACTACCTTAACCATAAACCTAACCGTAACCCTACCGAAACTCGATCCCTAACCCTAACCTTACTCTAACTGAAACACTGACCGTGACCCTGGTTTGACCTTGACTCTGACCCAGACCCTAAGGCTAACCATGACTCTGACAATGACATTGAATGTAACCATGACCCTGACCCTGACCTTGAGGCTGACCCTAATCTTGACCCTGACCCTAACCCTAACTCTAACTCTAACCCTAACCCTAGCTCTGCATTTAACCTATACCCTATCTTAACCATAAGCTTAACCATAACCCGACTCTAAATCGATCCTAACCCTAACCTTACTCTAACTTGAACACTGACCCTGATCCAGGTTTTGACCTTCAACCTGACACAGAACCTAAAGCTAACCATGACCCTGATCCTAACCTTGATCTTAACCATGACCCTGAACTTGACCTTGAAGCTGACTGTGATCTTGACCCTGACCCCTAACCTAACCCTAACCCTAATTCTAAGCCTAATCCTAGCTCTGCATTTAACCCTTACCCTAACCTTAACCATAACCCTAACCATAACCCTACCCTAACCCTAACCTTACTCTAACTCGAACACTGACCCTGATCCTGCCTTTGACCTTGACAGTGACCCTGACCCGAATCCTAACCATGAAAGAGATCCTGACCTTGACCATAACCATGACCCTTACCCTGACCTTGAAGATGACCCTGATCCTGACCCTAACCCCAAACATAACCCTAACCCTAACTCTATCCCTAACCCTAGCTTCGCATTTAACACATACTCTAACCTTAACCATACCGCTAACCGAAACCCTACCCTAACCCTAACTCTAACCTTACTCTAACCCGAAAACTGACCCTGAACCTCGTTTGACCTTGACCCTGATCCTGACCTTGAATGTAACCATGACCCCGACCCTGACCTTGACCCTGATCATAACGCTAACCCTAAGTCTAACCCTAAACCAAGCTCTACATTTAATGCTTACCCTAACCATAACCAGAACCCTAACAGTAACCCTACCCTAACCAAAACCCTAACCCTAACCCTAACCCTAACGTTACTCTAACCCGAACACTGACCCTGACCCTGGCTTTGACCTTGACTCTGACCCTGAACCTAGTGCTGATTTTGACCCTGATCATGACCTTGAATGTAACCATGACCCTGACATTGACTTTGAGGCTGACTCTGACCTTGACCCTGACCCTAAACCTAACCCTAAATGCAACTGTAACCCTAACCCTAGCTATGCATTTAACCCTTACGCTAACCTGAACCATAACGCTAACCATAACCCTACCCTAACCCTACCCTAACCCTAACTAGAACATTACTCCAACCGGAACACTGACCTTGACCCAGGTTTTGACCTTGACCCTGACCCAGAACCTAACGCTAACCATGCCCCTGACCATGACCTTGAAAGTAACCATGACACTGACCATGACCTTGACTCTGACCCTGACCCTGACACTAAACCTAACCCTAACCCTAACTGTAACCTTAACCCAGGTCTGCATTTAACACTTACCCTAACCTTAAACATAACCATAACCGTAACCCTACCCTAACCCTAACTCTAACCTTATTCTAACCCGAACAATGACCCTGACCCTGCCTTTGACCTTGACCTGACCCTGACCCTAACGCTAACCATGACCGTGATCCTGACCTTGACCGTAATTATGATCCTGACGCTGAGCTAGACGCAGGCCCAGACCTTTACCCTGACCCTGACCCTATCGCTAACCATGACCGTGATCCTGACCATGACCGACACCATGACCCTGACCCTGACCTTGATGCTGACCCAGACCTTGACCCTGAACCTAACCCTAACGCTAAATCTAACCCTAACCCTAGCTCTGCATTTGACCTTTACACTACCTTAACCATAAACCTAACCGTAACCCTACCGAAACTCGATCCCTAACCCTAACCTTACTCTAACTGAAACACTGACCGTGACCCTGGTTTGACCTTGACTCTGACCCAGACCCTAAGGCTAACCATGACTCTGACAATGACATTGAATGTAACCATGACCCTGACCCTGACCTTGAGGCTGACCCTAATCTTGACCCTGACCCTAACCCTAACTCTAACTCTAACCCTAACCCTAGCTCTGCATTTAACCTATACCCTATCTTAACCATAAGCTTAACCATAACCCGACTCTAAATCGATCCTAACCCTAACCTTACTCTAACTTGAACACTGACCCTGATCCAGGTTTTGACCTTCAACCTGACACAGAACCTAAAGCTAACCATGACCCTGATCCTAACCTTGATCTTAACCATGACCCTGAACTTGATCTTGAAGCTGACTGTGATCTTGACCCTGACCCCTAACCTAACCCTAACCCTAATTCTAAGCCTAAACCTAGCTCTGCATTTAACCCTTACCCTAACCTTAACCATACCGCTAACCGAAACTCTACCAAAACCGTAACTCTAACATTACTCTAACCGGAACAATGACCCTGAACCTGGTTTGACCTTGACCCTGACCCTGAACTTGAATGTAACCATGACCCCGACCGTGACCTTGACCCTAATCATAACCCTAACCCTAATCTAACCCTAACCCAAGCTCTACATTTAACGCTTACCCTAACCATAACCAGAACCCTAACAGTAACCCTACCCTAACCCTAACCCTAACCCTAACCTTCCTCTAACATGCACACTGACCCTGACCCTGGCTTTGACCTTGACTCTGACCCAGAAACTAATGCTAATTTTGACCCTGATCATGACCTTGAACGTAACCACGACCCTAACACAGAACTTGAGGCTGACCCTGACCTTGACCCTGACCCTAAACCTAAAACTAACCTTAACTGTAACCCTAACCCTAGCTCTGCATTTAACCCTTACGCTAACCTTAACCATTACGCTATCCGTAACCCTACCCTAACCCTAACCCTAACCCTAGCTCGAACCTTACTCCAACTGGAACACCCAAACCCTGTCTTTGACCTTGACCCTGACCCAGACCCTAACGCTAAACATGACCTCGATCATGAACTTGAATGTAAACATGACACTGACCATGACCTTGACGGTGACCCTTACCTTGACCGTGAACCTAACCCTAACTCTAACCCTAACCTTAGCTCTGCATTGAACCCTTACCTTAACCTTAATCATAACCCTAACAGTAATCCTACCCTAACCCTAAATCTAACCTTATTCTAACCCAAACACTGACCCTGACCCTGAGTTTGACATTGACCCTGACCCTGACTCTAACGCTAACCATGACCGCGATCTTGACCTTGACCGTAACCATGACCCTGATCCTGACCTTGACGCTGACCCAGACCTTGACCCTGACCGTAACCCTAACGCTAAATCTAACCCTAACCATAGATCTGCATTTGACCTTGACCTACCTTAACCATAACCCTAACCGTAACCCTACCCTAACTCGATCCCTAACCCTAACCTTACTCTAACTCAAACACTGACCCTGACCCAGGTTTTGACCTTGACTCTGACCCAGACCCTAAGGCTAACCATAACTCTGATCATGACCTGGAATGTAACCATGACCCTGACCCTGACCTTGACGCTAACCCTAATCTTGACCCTGACCCTAAACCTAACCCTAACCCTAACTCTAACCCTAACCCTAGCTCTGCATTTAACCCTTACCCTAACATTAACCATAACCTAACCGTATCCCTACCCTAACCCTAAACATAACCCTAACTCTAACCTTACACTAAACCGACCACTGCCCTGACCCTATCTTTGACCTTGCCCCTGAACCTGACCCTAATGCTAACCATGACCCTGACCCTGACCTTGACCATATCCATGACCCTGACCCTGACCTTGACGCGGACCCTGACCTTGACCCCGACCCTAACCCTAAACCTAACTCTAGCTCTGCATTTAACAGTTACGCTAACCTTAACCATAACCCTAACCTTAACCCTACCCTAACCCTAAATCTAACCTTACTGTAACCCAAACACAGACCCTGACCCTTGTCTTGACCTTGAGTCTTACCCAGACCCTCACGGTAACCATGACCCTGACCCTGACCTTGAGGCTGACCCTGACCTTGACCCCAACCCTAACCCTAAACCTAACTCTAAACCTAACCCTAGCTCTGCATTTAATTGTTATGCTAACCTTAACCATAACCCTAACCTTAACCCTACCCTAACCCTAACTCTAACCTTACTGTAACCCGAACACTGACCCTGACCCAGGCTTTCACCTTGACCCTGACCGACACCCAAACGCTAACCATGACCCTGACACTGACCCTGACCGTAACCATGACCCTCACCCTGAATTTCACGCTGACCCTGACCTTGACCCTGACCCTAACCCTAACTCTAACTCTAACCCTAACCCTAGCTCTGCATTTAACCTTTACCCTACCTTAACCATAACCCTAACCGTAACCGTACCCTAAATCGATCCCTAACCCTAACCTTACTCTAACCCAAACACTGACCCTGACCCAGGTTTTGACCTTGACCCTGTCCAAGACCCTAAAGCTAACCATGACCCGGACCCTCAACCTGACCTTAACCATGACCCTGACCCTGACCTTGACGCTGACCCTGTCCTTGATCGTGATTCTAACCCTAACACTTACTCTAACCATAACCTTAGCTCTGCATTTAACCCTTACCATAACCTTAACCATAACCCTAACCGTAACCATAGCCTAACCCTTACCCTAACTCTAACCTTACTCTAACCCGAACACTGACCCTAACCCAGGCTTTTACCTTGACCCTGACCTTGACACGAATGCAAACCAAAACCCTGACCCTGACCTTGACGGTACCCATGACCCAGACCCTGACCTTGATGCTGACCCTGACCTTCACTGTGACCATAACCCTAACTCTAACCCTAACCCTAGCTCTGAATTGAACCCTTACCCTAACCTGAACCATAACCCTAACCTTAACCCTACCCTAACCCTAATGTTACTCAAAGCCAAACACAGACCCAGACCCTTTCTTTGACCTTGAGTCTTACCCAGACCCTCACGCTAACCATGACCCTGACCCTGACCTTGACCGTAACCATGACCCTTACCCTGAACTTGAAGCTGACCCTGACCTTGACCCTGACCCCAACCTAACCATAACCCTAACTCTAAACCTAACCCTAGCTCTGCATTTAACCCTTACACTAACCTTAACCATACCGCTAACCGAAACCCTACCCTAACCCTAACTCTAACCCTACTCTAACCCGAACACTGACCCTGAACCTGGTTTGACCTTGACCCTGACCCTGACCTTGAATGTAACCATGACCCCGACCCTGACCTTGACCCTGATCATAACGCTAACCCTAAGTCTAACTCTAACCCAAACTTTACATTTAACCCTTACCCTAATCATAACCAGAACCCTAACAGTAACGCTACCCTAACCCTAACCCTAACCCTAACCTTACTGTAACCCGAACACTGACAATGACCCTGGCTTTGACGTTGACTCTGACCCAGAAACTAACGCTAATTTTGACCCTGACACTGACCTTGAGGGTGACCCTGACCTTGACCCTGACCCTAAACCTAACCCTAACCGTAACTGTAACCCTAACCCTAGCTCTGCATTTAACCCTTACGCTAACCTTAACCATAACGCTAACCATAACCCTACCCTAACCCTAACCCAACCCCCTTGAACCTTACTCTAACCGGAACACTGATCCTGACCCTGTCTTTGACCTTGACCCTGACCCAGACCCTAACGCTAACCATGACCATGACCATGACCTGGAATGTAACCATGACATTGACCATGACCTTGACGCTGACCATGACCCTGACCCTAAACCTAACCCTAACCCTAACTGTAAACTTAAACCTAGGTCTGCATTTAACCTTTACCATGACCTTAACCATAACCCTAACCATAACCCTACCCTAACCCTAACTGTAACCTTATTCTAACCCGAAAACTGACCCTGACCTTGCGTTTAACCTTGACCCTGACCCTAACGCTAACCATGACCGTGATCCTGACCTTGACTGTAACCATGACCCTGACGCTGACCTTGACGCTGACCCAGATTTTGACCCTGAACCCTAACCCTAACACTAAGTCTAACCCTAACCGTAGATCTGCATTTGACCTTTACCCTATCTTAACCATAACCCTAACCGTAACCCTACCCTAAATCCATCCCTAACCCTAACCTTACTCTAAGTCGAACACTGACCCTGACCCAGGTTTTGACCTTAACCCTCAACCAGACCCTAAAGCTAACCATGACCCTGACCCTGACCTTGACCTTAACCATGACCCTGACCCTAACCTTGACGCTGATTCTGTCCTTAACCCTGACTCTAACCGTAACCCTAACTTTAACCCTAACCTTAGCTTTGCATTTAACCCATACCGTAACCTTAACCATAACCCTAACCGAAACAATACCCTAACCCTTACCCTAACTCTAACCTTACTCTAACCCGAACACTGACCCTAACCCTGCTTTGACCTTGACCCTGAACCTGACCTGAACGCTAACCAAAACCCTGACCCTTACCTTGACTGTACCAATGACCCTGACCCTGACCTTGACGCTGACCCTGACGTTGACTGTGACCCTAACCCCAACTCTAACCCTAACCTTAGCTCTGCAATTAACCCTTACCCTAACCTTAACCATAACCCTAACAGTAACCCTACCCTAACCCTAACGTTACTCAAACCCAAACACAGACCCTGACCCTTGCCTTGACCTTGAGTCTTACCCAGACCCTCACGCTAACCATGACCCTGACCCTGACCTTGACGCTGACCCTGACCTTGACTCAGACCCTAACCCTAAACTAACTCTAAACCTAAACCTAGCTCTCCATTTAACCGTTATGCTAACTTTAACCATAACCCTAACAGTAACTCTACCCTAACCCTAACTCTAACCTTACTCTAACCCGAACACTGACCCTAACCCAGGCTTTCTCCTTGACCCTGACCGAGACCCAAACGCTAACCATGATCTGACACTGACCCTAACCGTAACCATGACCCTGACCCTGAATTAGACGCTGACCCTGACCTTGACCCTGACCCTAATCCTAACCCTAACTGTAACCTAACCCTAGCTCTGCATTTAACCTTTACCCTATCTTAACCATAACCCTAACCATAACCCTACCCTAACTCGATCCCTAACCCTAATCTTACTGTAACTCAAACACTGACCCTGACCCTGCCTTTGACCTTGACCCTGACCCTGACCCTAACGCTAACCATGACCGAGATCCTGACCTTGACCGTAACCATGACCCGGGTCCTGACCTTGAAGCTGCCACAGACTTGACCGTGACTCTAACACTAACCCTAACTCTAACCCTAACCCTAGCACTGCATTTGACTTTTACCATACATTAACCATAAACCCAACCGTAACCCTACCCTAACTCGATCCCTAACCCTAACCTTACTCTAACTCAAACACTGACCCTGACCCTGGTTTGACCTTGACTCTAACCCAGACCCTAACGCTAACCATGACTCTGACCATGACGTTGAATGTAACCAAGACCCTGAAACTGACCTTGACACTGACGCTTATCTTGACCCTGACCATAAACCTAACTCTAACCCTAACTGTAACCCTAACCTTAGCTCTGCATTTAACCCTTACCCTAACATTAACCATAACCCTAACCGTATCCCTACCCTAACCATAAAGCTAACCCTAACTCTAACCTTACTCTAAACTGACCACTGACCCTGACCCTGTCTTTGACCTTGACCCTGACCCTAACGCTAACCATGACCCTGACCATGATCTTGACCCTGACCCTGACCCTAAACCTTACCCTATCCCTAACTGTAACCTTAACCCTAGGTCTGCATTTAACCCTTACCCTAACCTTAACCATAACCCTAACCGTATCCCTACCCTAACACTAACTGTAACCTTATTCTAACCCGAACACTGACCCTGACCCTGTCTTTGACTTGACCCTGACCCTGACCCTACGCTAACCATGACCGCGATCCTGACCTTGACCGTTACCATGACCCTGACGCTGACCTTGACGCTGACCCAGATCTTGACTCTGACCCTAAACCTAACCCTAACTCTAACCCTAACCCTAGCTCTGCATTTAACCTTTACCCTAACTTAACCATAACCCTAACCGTAACCCTACCCTAACTCGATCCCTAACCCCAACCTTAATCTAACTCAAACCCTGACACTGACCCTGGTTTGACCTTGACTCTTACCCAGACCCTAAGGCTACCCATGACTCTGACCATGACCTGGAATGTAACCATGACCCTGACCCTGACCTTGATGCTGCCCCTGACCTTGACTGTGACCCTAACCCTAACTCTAACCCTAACCCTAACTCTAACACGAACCCTAGGTCTGCATTTAACCCTTACGCTAACCTTAACCATAACGCTAACCGTAACCCTACCCTAACCCTTACCCTAAATCTAACCTTACTCTAACCCGAACACTGACCCTGACCCAGGCTTTCACCATGACCCTGACCGAGACCCAAACGCAAACCATGACACTGACACTGACCCTGACCGTGACCCTGACCCTAACCCTAACTGTAACCCTAACCCTAGCTCTGCATTTGACCTTTACCTTACCTTAACCATAACCCTAACAGTAACCCTACCCTAACTCGATCCCTAACCCAAACCTTACTCTAAATCATACACTGACCCTGACCCTGGTTTGACCTTGACTCTGACCAAACCCTAAGGCTAAACAGTACCCTGACCATGACCTTGAATATAACCATGACCCTGACACTGACCTCGATGCTGACCCTAATCTAGACCCTGACCCTAAACCTCACCCTAACCCTAACTGTAACCCTAACCCTAGCCCTGCATTTAACCCTTACCCTAACATTAACCATAACCCTAACCGTATCCCTACCCTAACCCTAAACCTAACCCTAACACTAACCTTACTCTAGACCGTCCACTGGCCCAGACCCTGTCTTTGACCTTAACCCTGACCCTGACCCTAAAGCTACCCATGACCCCTGACCCTGACCTTGACCATAACCATGACCCTGACCCTGACCTTGATGCTGACCCTGACCTTGACCCTGACCCTAACCCTAAACCTAACTCTAAACCTAACCCTAGCTCTGCATTTAACCGTTAAGCTAACTTTAACCATAACCCTAACCATAACCCTACCCTAACCCTCACTCTAACATTACTCTAACCCGAACACTGACCCTGACCCAGGCTTTCACCTTGACCCTGACCGAGTCCCAAACGCTAACCATGACCCTGACACTGACCCTGACCGTAACCATGACCCTATTCCTGAATTTGACGCTGAACCTGACCTTGACCCTGACCCTAACCCTAACCCTAACTCTAACCCTAACCCTAGCTCTGCTTTTAACCCTTACCTAACCTTAACCATAACCCTAACCGTAACCCTACCCTAACCCTAACCTTACTCTAACTCGAACATGACCCTGATACTGCCTTTGACCTTGACCGTGACCCTGACCTGTATGCTAACCAAGACCCAGACCCTGACCTTGACCTTAACCATGACTCTGACCTTGGCGCTGACCCTAACTTTGACACCGACCCTAACCCTAAATCTAACTCTAACCCTAACCCTAGCTCTGCATTTAATCCTTACCGTAACCTTAACCATAAGCCTAACCGTAACCCTACCCTATCCCTTACCCTAACTCTAACCTTACTCTAACCCGAACACTGACCCTAACCCAGGGTTTGACCTTGACCCTGACCCTGACCCAGACGCTAAACAAAATCCTGACCCTGACCTTGACAGGACCCAGCCCCTGACCCTGACCTTGAAGCTGACCCTGACCTTGACCGTGACCCTAACCCTAACTCTAACCCTAACCCTAGCTCTGCATTGAACCCTTACCCTAACCTTAACCATAACCTTAACAGTAACCCTACCCGAACCCTAACGTTACTCAAACCCAAACACAGACCCTGACCCTTGGTTTGACCTTGAATCTTACCCAGACCCTAACGCTAACCATGACCCTAACCCTGACCTTGACCGTAACCATGACCCTTACCCTGAGCTTGAAGCTGACCCTGACCTTGACCCTGACCCCAAACCTACCCCTAACCCTAACTCTAACCCTAACCCTAGCTCTGCATTTAACCCTTACCCTAACCCTAACCATACCGCTAACCGAAAGCCTACCCTAACCGTAACTCTAACCTTACTCTAACCCGAACACTGACCTTGAACCTCGTTTGACCTTGACCCTGACCCTGACCTTGAATGTAACCATGACCCCGACCCTGACCTTGACCCTGATCATAACGCTAACTGTGAGTCTAACCCTAAACAGAGCTCTACATTTTGCCCTTACCCTAACCATAACCAGAACCCTAACAGTAACCCTACTCTAACCCTAACCTTAACCCTAACCTTACTCTAACCCGAACACTGACCCTGACCCTGGCTTTGACCTTGACTCTGACCCAGAACCTAACGCTAATTTTGACCCTGATCATGACCTTGAACGTAACCATGACCCTGACACTGACCTTGAGGCTGACCCTGACCTTGACCCTGACTCTAAACTTAAACCTAACCATAAGTGTAACACTACCCTAGCTCTGCATTTAACCCTTATGCTAACCTTAAGCATAATGCTAACCGTAACCCTACCCTAACCCTAACTCGAACCTTACAATAACTGGAACACTGACCCTGACCCTGTCTTTGATCTTGATCCTGACCCAGACCCTAATGCTAACCATGACCCTGACAATGACCTTGAATGTAACCTTGACACTGACCATGACCTTGATGCTAACCTTGACCCGAAACCTAACCCTAACACTAACTGTAACCTTAACACTAGGTCTGCATTTAACCCTTACCCTAACCTTAACCAGAACCCTAACTGTAACCCTACCCTAACCCTAACTCTAACCTTATTCTAACCGGAAAAATGACTCTGACACTGCGTTTGACCTTGACCCTCACCCGGAACCTAAGGCTAACCATGACCGTGATCCTGACCTTGACGCAGACCCAGACCTTGACCCTGACCCTAACCCTAACTCTAACCCTAACCCTAGCTCTGCATTTGACCTTTACCTTACCATAACCATAACCCTAACCGTAACCTTACCCTAACCCTAACTCTAACCTTATTCTAACCCGAACACTGACCCGGACACTGCGTTTGACCTTGACCCTGACCCTAACGCTAACAATGACCTTGATGCTGACCTTGACCGTAACCATGACCCTGACCTTGACGCTGACCAAGACCTTGACCCTAACCCTAACCCTAACTCTAACCCTAACCTTAGCTCTGCATTTAACCTTTACCCTATCGTAACCATAACCCTAACCATAAGCCTACCCTAACTTGATCCCTAATCCTAACCTTACTTTAACCCGAACACTGACCCTGCCCCTGCCTTTGACCTTGACCCTGAACCTAACGCTAACCATGACTGTGATCCTGACCTTGACCTTAACCATGACCCAGACCCTGACCTTGACGCTGAACCAGACCTTGACCCTGACCCTAACCCTAACGCTAAATCTAACCCTAACCCTAGCTCTGCATTTGACCTTTACCCTACCTTAACCATAACCCTAACCGTAACCCTATCCTAACTACATTCCTAACCCTAACCTTACTCTAACTCGGACACTGACCCTGACCCAGGTTTTGACCTTGACCCTGACACAGACCCTGAAGCTAACCCTGACCCTGATCTTTACCCTGACCTTAACCGTGACCCGTACCCTGACCTTGATGCTGACCCTGTCCTTGACCGTGACTCTAACCCTAACCCTAACTCTAACCCTAACCTTAGCTATGCATTGAACCTTTAGCGTAACCTTAACCCTAACCCTAACCGTAACGCTACCCTAAATCGATCCCTAACCCTAACCTTACTCTAAATCGAACACTGACCCTGACCCAGACCCTAAAGCTAACCATGACCCTGATCCTGACCTTGACCTTAACCATAACTCGGACCCTGACCTTGACGCTGACCCTGTCCTTGACCGTGACTCTAACCCTAACCCTAACTCTAACCCAAACCTTAGCTCTGCATTTAACGCTTACCATAACCTTAACCATAACCCTAACGGTAACCCTACCCTAACCCTTACACTAACTCTAACCTTACTCTAACCCGAACACTGACCCTAACCCAAGCTCTACATTTTACCCTTACCCTAACCATAACCAGAACCCTAACAGTAACCCTACCCTAACCCTAACACTAACCCTCACCTGACTCTAACACGAACACTGACCCTGACCCTGGCTTTCACCTTGACGCTGACCCAGAACCTAACGCTAATTTTGACCCTGATCATGACCTTGAACGTAACCATGACCCTGACATTGACCTAGAGGATGACCCTGACCTTGACCCTGACCCTAAACCTAACCCTAACCATAACTGTAACGCTAACCCTAGCTGTGCATTTAACCCTTACGCTACCCTTAACCATAACGCTAACCCTAACCTTACCCTAACCCTAACCCTAACCCAAACTCGAACCTTACTCTAACCGGAACACTGACCCTGACCCTGTCTTTGACCTTGACACTGACCCAGACCCTAACGCTAACCATGACCTTGACCATGACCTTGAATGTAACCATGACACTAACCATGACCTTGATGCAGACCCTGACCTTGACCCTAAACCTAACCGTAACCCTAACTATAAACATAACCCTAGGTCTGCATTTAACCCTTACCCTAACCTTAACCTTAACCGTAACCGTAACCCTACCCTAACCCTAACTCTAACCTTATTCTAACCAGAACACTGAACCTGACCCTGCGTTTGACCTTGACCCTGACCCTGACCCTAACGCTAACCATGATCCTGACCATGACCTTGATGTAACCATGACACTGACCATGACCTTGACCCTGACGCTAACCCTAGCCCTAACACTAAACCTATCCCTAGCTCTGCATTTAACCTTTACCCTATCTTAACCATAACCCTAACTGTAACCCTACCCTAACTTGATCCCTAACCTTAACCTTACTCTACCCGAACACTGACCCTGACACTGCCTTTGACCTTGACCCTGACCCTGACCCTAACGCTAACCATGACCCTGACCCTGACCTTGACGCTGACCCAGACCTTGAGCCTGACCCTAACCCTAACGCTAAATCTAACCCTAACCCTAGCTCTGCATTTGCCATTACCCTACCTTAACCATAACCCTAACCGTAACCCTACCCTAACTCGATCCATAACCCTAACTATACTCTAACTCAAACACAGAACCTGACCCTGGTTTGACCTTTACTCTGACCCAGACCCTAAGGCTAACCATGACTCTGACCATGACCTTGTATGTAACCATGACCCTGACCCTGACCTTGACGCTTACCCTAATCTTGACCCTGAACCTAAACCTAACCCTAACTCTAACTGTAACCCTAACCCTAGCTCTGCATTTAACCTTACCTTAACATTAACCATAACCCTAACCGTATCCCTACCCTAACCCTAAACCTAACGCTAATTCTAACCTTACTCTAAACCTACCACTGACCCTGACCCTGTCTTTGACCTTGATCCTGACCCTGACCCTAACGCTAACCATGACCCTGACACTGACCTTGTCCAAAACCCTAACCCTGACCCTGACCTTGACCGTGACTCTAACCCTAACCCTAACTCTAACCCTCACCTTAGCTCTGCATTTAACGCTTACCATAACCTTAACCATAACCCTAACCGTAACCCTACCCTAACCATTACCCTAACTCTAACCTTACTCTAACCCGAACACTGAACCTAAACCAGGCTTTGACCTTGACTCTGACCCTGACCCGAAATCTAACCAAAACCCTGACCCTGACCTTCACCATACCCATGACCCTGAACCTGACCTTGACACTGACCATGACCTTGACCGTGACCATAACCGTAACTCTAACAGTAACCCTAGCTCTGCATTGAACCCTTACCCTAACATTAACCATAACCGTAACAGTAACCCTACCCTACCCCTAACGTTACTAAAACCCAACAAAAGACCCTGACCCTTGCTTTGACCTTGAGTCTTACCCAGACCCTAACACTAACCATTACCCTGACCATGACCTTGAATGTAACCATGACCCTGACCCTGACCTTGACACTGACCCTAATCTTGACCGTGACCCTAAACCTAACCCTATCCCTAAGTGTAACCCTAACCCTAGCTCTGAATTTAACCCTTACCCTAACATTAACCATAACCCTAACCGTAACCATACCCTAACCCTAACTCTAACCTTACTCTAACCCGAACACTGACCCTGACCCAGGCTTTCACCTTGACCCTGACCGAGACCCAAACGCTAACCATGACCCTGACACTGACCCTGACCGTAACCATGACCCTGACCCTGAATTTGACGCTGAGCCTGACCTTGACCCTGATCCTAACCATAACTCTAACTCTAACCCTAACCCTAGCTCTGCATTTAACCTATACCCTATCTTAACCATAACCTTAACCGTAACCCTACCCTAAATCGATACCTAACCCAAACCTTACTCTAACTTGAACACTGACCCTGACCCAGGTTTTGACATTGAACCTGACCCAGACCCTAAAGCTAACCATGACCCTGATCCTGACCTTGACCTTAACCATGCCACTGACCCTGACCTTGAAGCTGACTGTGACCTTGACCCTGACCCCAAACCTAACCATAACCGTAACTCTAACGCTAACCCTAGCTCTGCATTTAACCCTTACCCTAACCTTAACCATAACCCTAACCATAACCCTACCCTAACCCTAACCTTACTCTAACTCGAACACTGACCCTGATCCTGCCTTTGACCTTGACAGTGACCCTGACCCGAATCCTAACCATGAAAGAGATCCTGACCTTGACCATAACCATGACCCTTACCCTGACCTTGAAGATGACCCTGATCCTGACCCTAACCCCAAACATAACCCTAACCCTAACTCTATCCCTAACCCTAGCTTCGCATTTAACACATACTCTAACCTTAACCATACCGCTAACCGAAACCCTAGCCTAACCCTAACTCTAACCGTACTCTAACCCGAAAACTGACCCTGAACCTCGTTTGACCTTGACCCTGATCCTGACCTTGAATGTAACCATGACCCCGACCCTGACCTTGACCCTGATCATAACGCTAACCCCAAGTCTAACCCTAAACCAAGCTCTACATTTAATGCTTACCCTAACCATAATAACCAAAACCCTAACCCTAACCCTAACCCTAACGTTACTCTAACCCGAACACTGACCCTGACCCTGGCTTTGACCTTGACTCTGACCCTGAACCTAGTGCTGATTTTGACCCTGATCATGACCTTGAATGTAACCATGACCCTGACATTGACTTTGAGGCTGACTCTGACCTTGACCCTGACCCTAAACCTAACCCTAAATGCAACTGTAACCCTAACCCTAGCTATGCATTTAACCCTTACGCTAACCTGAACCATAACGCTAACCATAACCCTACCCTAACCCTACCCTAACCCTAACTAGAACACTACTCCAACCGGAACACTGACCTTGACCCAGGTTTTGACCTTGACCCTGACCCAGAACCTAACGCTAACCATGCCCCTGACCATGACCTTGAAAGTAACCATGACACTGACCATGACCTTGACTCTGACCCTGACCCTGACACTAAACCTAACCCTAACCCTAACTGTAACCTTAACCCAGGTCTGCATTTAACACTTACCCTAACCTTAAACATAACCATAACCGTAACCCTACCCTAACCCTAACTCTAACCTTATTCTAACCCGAACAATGACCCTGACCCTGCCTTTGACCTTGACCTGACCCTGACCCTAACGCTAACCATGACCGTGATCCTGACCTTGACCGTAATTATGATCCTGACGCTGAGCTAGACGCAGGCCCAGACCTTTACCCTGACCCTGACCCTATCGCTAACCATGACCGTGATCCTGACCATGACCGACACCATGACCCTGACCCTGACCTTGATGCTGACCCAGACCTTGACCCTGAACCTAACCCTAACGCTAAATCTAACCCTAACCCTAGCTCTGCATTTGACCTTTACACTACCTTAACCATAAACCTAACCGTAACCCTACCGAAACTCAATCCCTAACCCTAACCTTACTCTAACTGAAACACTGACCGTGACCCTGGTTTGACCTTGACTCTGACCCAGACCCTAAGGCTAACCATGACTCTGACAATGACATTGAATGTAACCATGACCCTGACCCTGACCTTGAGGCTGACCCTAATCTTGACCCTGACCCTAACCCTAACTCTAACTCTAACCCTAACCCTAGCTCTGCATTTAACCTATACCCTATCTTAACCATAAGCTTAACCATAACCCGACTCTAAATCGATCCTAACCCTAACCTTACTCTAACTTGAACACTGACCCTGATCCAGGTTTTGACCTTCAACCTGACACAGAACCTAAAGCTAACCATGACCCTGATCCTAACCTTGATCTTAACCATGACCCTGAACTTGACCTTGAAGCTGACTGTGATCTTGACCCTGACCCCTAACCTAACCCTAACCCTAATTCTAAGCCTAAACCTAGCTCTGCATTTAACCCTTACCCTAACCTTAACCATACCGCTAACCGAAACTCTACCAAAACCGTAACTCTAACATTACTCTAACCGGAACAATGACCCTGAACCTGGTTTGACCTTGACCCTGACCCTGAACTTGAATGTAACCATGACCCCGACCGTGACCTTGACCCTAATCATAACCCTAACCCTAATCTAACCCTAACCCAAGCTCTACATTTAACGCTTACCCTAACCATAACCAGAACCCTAACAGTAACCCTACCCTAACCCTAACCCTAACCCTAACCTTCCTCTAACATGCACACTGACCCTGACCCTGGCTTTGACCTTGACTCTGACCCAGAAACTAATGCTAATTTTGACCCTGATCATGACCTTGAACGTAACCACGACCCTAACACAGAACTTGAGGCTGACCCTGACCTTGACCCTGACCCTAAACCTAAAACTAACCTTAACTGTAACCCTAACCCTAGCTCTGCATTTAACCCTTACGCTAACCTTAACCATTACGCTATCCGTAACCCTACCCTAACCCTAACCCTAACCCTAGCTCGAACCTTACTCCAACTGGAACACCCAAACCCTGTCTTTGACCTTGACCCTGACCCAGACCCTAACGCTAAACATGACCTCGATCATGAACTTGAATGTAAACATGACACTGACCATGACCTTGACGGTGACCCTTACCTTGACCGTGAACCTAACCCTAACTCTAACCCTAACCTTAGCTCTGCATTGAACCCTTACCTTAACCTTAATCATAACCCTAACAGTAATCCTACCCTAACCCTAAATCTAACCTTATTCTAACCCAAACACTGACCCTGACCCTGAGTTTGACATTGACCCTGACCCTGGCTCTAACGCTAACCATGACCGTGATCTTGACCTTGACCGTAACCATGACCCTGATCCTGACCTTGACGCTGACCCAGACCTTGACCCTGACCGTAACCCTAACGCTAAATCTAACCCTAACCATAGATCTGCATTTGACCTTGACCTACCTTAACCATAACCCTAACCGTAACCCTACCCTAACTCGATCCCTAACCCTAACCTTACTCTAACTCAAACACTGACCCTGACCCAGGTTTTGACCTTGACTCTGACCCAGACCCTAAGGCTAACCATAACTCTGATCATGACCTGGAATGTAACCATGACCCTGACCCTGACCTTGACGCTAACCCTAATCTTGACCCTGACCCTAAACCTAACCCTAACCCTAACTCTAACCCTAACCCTAGCTCTGCATTTAACCCTTACCCTAACATTAACCATAACCTAACCGTATCCCTACCCTAACCCTAAACATAACCCTAACTCTAACCTTACACTAAACCGACCACTGCCCTGACCCTATCTTTGACCTTGCCCCTGAACCTGACCCTAATGCTAACCATGACCCTGACCCTGACCTTGACCATATCCATGACCCTGACCCTGACCTTGACGCGGACCCTGACCTTGACCCCGACCCTAACCCTAAACCTAACTCTAGCTCTGCATTTAACAGTTACGCTAACCTTAACCATAACCCTAACCTTAACCCTACCCTAACCCTAAATCTAACCTTACTGTAACCCAAACACAGACCCTGACCCTTGTCTTGACCTTGAGTCTTACCCAGACCCTCACGGTAACCATGACCCTGACCCTGACCTTGAGGCTGACCCTGACCTTGACCCCAACCCTAACCCTAAACCTAACTCTAAACCTAACCCTAGCTCTGCATTTAATTGTTATGCTAACCTTAACCATAACCCTAACCTTAACCCTACCCTAACCCTAACTCTAACCTTACTGTAACCCGAACACTGACCCTGACCCAGGCTTTCACCTTGACCCTGACCGACACCCAAACGCTAACCATGACCCTGACACTGACCCTGACCGTAACCATGACCCTCACCCTGAATTTCACGCTGACCCTGACCTTGACCCTGACCCTAACCCTAACTCTAACTCTAACCCTAACCCTAGCTCTGCATTTAACCTTTACCCTACCTTAACCATAACCCTAACCGTAACCGTACCCTAAATCGATCCCTAACCCTAACCTTACTCTAACCCAAACACTGACCCTGACCCAGGTTTTGACCTTGACCCTGTCCAAGACCCTAAAGCTAACCATGACCCGGACCCTCAACCTGACCTTAACCATGACCCTGACCCTGACCTTGACGCTGACCCTGTCCTTGATCGTGATTCTAACCCTAACACTTACTCTAACCATAACCTTAGCTCTGCATTTAACCCTTACCATAACCTTAACCATAACCCTAACCGTAACCATAGCCTACCCCTTACCCTAACTCTAACCTTACTCTAACCCGAACACTGACCCTAACCCAGGCTTTTACCTTGACCCTGACCTTGACACGAATGCAAACCAAAACCCTGACCCTGACCTTGACGGTACCCATGACCCAGACCCTGACCTTGATGCTGACCCTGACCTTCACTGTGACCATAACCCTAACTCTAACCCTAACCCTAGCTCTGAATTGAACCCTTACCCTAACCTGAACCATAACCCTAACCTTAACCCTACCCTAACCCTAATGTTACTCAAACCCAAACACAGACCCAGACCCTTTCTTTGACCTTGAGTCTTACCCAGACCCTCACGCTAACCATGACCCTGACCCTGACCTTGACCGTAACCATGACCCTTACCCTGAACTTGAAGCTGACCCTGACCTTGACCCTGACCCCAACCTAACCATAACCCTAACTCTAAACCTAACCCTAGCTCTGCATTTAACCCTTACACTAACCTTAACCATACCGCTAACCGAAACCCTACCCTAACCCTAACTCTAACCCTACTCTAACCCGAACACTGACCCTGAACCTGGTTTGACCTTGACCCTGACCCTGACCTTGAATGTAACCATGACCCCGACCCTGACCTTGACCCTGATCATAACGCTAACCCTAAGTCTAACTCTAACCCAAACTTTACATTTAACCCTTACCCTAATCATAACCAGAACCCTAACAGTAACGCTACCCTAACCCTAACCCTAACCCTAACCTTACTGTAACCCGAACACTGACAATGACCCTGGCTTTGACGTTGACTCTGACCCAGAAACTAACGCTAATTTTGACCCTGACACTGACCTTGAGGGTGACCCTGACCTTGACCCTGACCCTAAACCTAACCCTAACCGTAACTGTAACCCTAACCCTAGCTCTGCATTTAACCCTTACGCTAACCTTAACCATAACGCTAACCATAACCCTACCCTAACCCTAACCCACCCCCCTTGAACCTTACTCTAACCGGAACACTGATCCTGACCCTGTCTTTGACCTTGACCCTGACCCAGACCCTAACGCTAACCATGACCATGACCATGACCTGGAATGTAACCATGACATTGACCATGACCTTGACGCTGACCATGACCCTGACCCTAAACCTAACCCTAACCTTAACTGTAAACTTAAACCTAGGTCTGCATTTAACCTTTACCATGACCTTAACCATAACCCTAACCATAACCCTACCCTAACCCTAACTGTAACCTTATTCTAACCCGAAAACTGACCCTGACCTTGCGTTTAACCTTGACCCTGACCCTAACGCTAACCATGACCGTGATCCTGACCTTGACTGTAACCATGACCCTGACGCTGACCTTGACGCTGACCCAGATTTTGACCCTGAACCCTAACCCTAACACTAAGTCTAACCCTAACCGTAGATCTGCATTTGACCTTTACCCTATCTTAACCATAACCCTAACCGTAACCCTACCCTAAATCCATCCCTAACCCTAACCTTACTCTAAGTCGAACACTGACCCTGACCCAGGTTTTGACCTTAACCCTCAACCAGACCCTAAAGCTAACCATGACCCTGACCCTGACCTTGACCTTAACCATGACCCTGACCCTAACCTTGACGCTGATTCTGTCCTTAACCCTGACTCTAACCGTAACCCTAACTTTAACCCTAACCTTAGCTTTGCATTTAACCCATACCGTAACCTTAACCATAACCCTAACCGAAACAATACCCTAACCCTTACCCTAACTCTAACCTTACTCTAACCCGAACACTGACCCTAACCCTGCTTTGACCTTGACCCTGAACCTGACCTGAACGCTAACCAAAACCCTGACCCTTACCTTGACTGTACCAATGACCCTGACCCTGACCTTGACGCTGACCCTGACGTTGACTGTGACCCTAACCCCAACTCTAACCCTAACCTTAGCTCTGCAATTAACCCTTACCCTAACCTTAACCATAACCCTAACAGTAACCCTACCCTAACCCTAACGTTACTCAAACCCAAACACAGACCCTGACCCTTGCCTTGACCTTGAGTCTTACCCAGACCCTCACGCTAACCATGACCCTGACCCTGACCTTGACGCTGACCCTGACCTTGACTCAGACCCTAACCCTAAACTAACTCTAAACCTAAACCTAGCTCTCCATTTAACCGTTATGCTAACTTTAACCATAACCCTAACAGTAACTCTACCCTAACCCTAACTCTAACCTTACTCTAACCCGAACACTGACCCTAACCCAGGCTTTCTCCTTGACCCTGACCGAGACCCAAACGCTAACCATGATCTGACACTGACCCTAACCGTAACCATGACCCTGACCCTGAATTAGACGCTGACCCTGACCTTGACCCTGACCCTAATCCTAACCCTAACTCTAACCTAACCCTAGCTCTGCATTTAACCTTTACCCTATCTTAACCATAACCCTAACCATAACCCTACCCTAACTCGATCCCTAACCCTAATCTTACTGTAACTCAAACACTGACCCTGACCCTGCCTTTGACCTTGACCCTGACCCTGACCCTAACGCTAACCATGACCGAGATCCTGACCTTGACCGTAACCATGACCCGGGTCCTGACCTTGAAGCTGCCACAGACTTGACCGTGACTCTAACACTAACCCTAACTCTAACCCTAACCCTAGCACTGCATTTGACTTTTACCATACATTAACCATAAACCCAACCGTAACCCTACCCTAACTCGATCCCTAACCCTAACCTTACTCTAACTCAAACACTGACCCTGACCCTGGTTTGACCTTGACTCTAACCCAGACCCTAACGCTAACCATGACTCTGACCATGACGTTGAATGTAACCAAGACCCTGAAACTGACCTTGACACTGACGCTTATCTTGACCCTGACCATAAACCTAACTCTAACCCTAACTGTAACCCTAACCTTAGCTCTGCATTTAACCCTTACCCTAACATTAACCATAACCCTAACCGTATCCCTACCCTAACCATAAAGCTAACCCTAACTCTAACCTTACTCTAAACTGACCACTGACCCTGACCCTGTCTTTGACCTTGACCCTGACCCTAACGCTAACCATGACCCTGACCATGATCTTGACCCTGACCCTGACCCTAAACCTTACCCTATCCCTAACTGTAACCTTAACCCTAGGTCTGCATTTAACCCTTACCCTAACCTTAACCATAACCCTAACCGTATCCCTACCCTAACACTAACTGTAACCTTATTCTAACCCGAACACTGACCCTGACCCTGTCTTTGACTTGACCCTGACCCTGACCCTACGCTAACCATGACCGCGATCCTGACCTTGACCGTTACCATGACCCTGACGCTGACCTTGACGCTGACCCAGATCTTGACTCTGACCCTAAACCTAACCCTAACTCTAACCCTAACCCTAGCTCTGCATTTAACCTTTACCCTAACTTAACCATAACCCTAACCGTAACCCTACCCTAACTCGATCCCTAACCCCAACCTTAATCTAACTCAAACCCTGACACTGACCCTGGTTTGACCTTGACTCTTACCCAGACCCTAAGGCTACCCATGACTCTGACCATGACCTGGAATGTAACCATGACCCTGACCCTGACCTTGATGCTGCCCCTGACCTTGACTGTGACCCTAACCCTAACTCTAACCCTAACCCTAACTCTAACACGAACCCTAGGTCTGCATTTAACCCTTACGCTAACCTTAACCATAACGCTAACCGTAACCCTACCCTAACCCTTACCCTAAATCTAACCTTACTCTAACCCGAACACTGACCCTGACCCAGGCTTTCACCATGACCCTGACCGAGACCCAAACGCAAACCATGACACTGACACTGACCCTGACCGTGACCCTGACCCTAACCCTAACTGTAACCCTAACCCTAGCTCTGCATTTGACCTTTACCTTACCTTAACCATAACCCTAACAGTAACCCTACCCTAACTCGATCCCTAACCCAAACCTTACTCTAAATCATACACTGACCCTGACCCTGGTTTGACCTTGACTCTGACCAAACCCTAAGGCTAAACAGTACCCTGACCATGACCTTGAATATAACCATGACCCTGACACTGACCTCGATGCTGACCCTAATCTAGACCCTGACCCTAAACCTCACCCTAACCCTAACTGTAACCCTAACCCTAGCCCTGCATTTAACCCTTACCCTAACATTAACCATAACCCTAACCGTATCCCTACCCTAACCCTAAACCTAACCCTAACACTAACCTTACTCTAGACCGACCACTGGCCCAGACCCTGTCTTTGACCTTAACCCTGACCCTGACCCTAAAGCTACCCATGACCCCTGACCCTGACCTTGACCATAACCATGACCCTGACCCTGACCTTGATGCTGACCCTGACCTTGACCCTGACCCTAACCCTAAACCTAACTCTAAACCTAACCCTAGCTCTGCATTTAACCGTTAAGCTAACTTTAACCATAACCCTAACCATAACCCTACCCTAACCCTCACTCTAACATTACTCTAACCCGAACACTGACCCTGACCCAGGCTTTCACCTTGACCCTGACCGAGTCCCAAACGCTAACCATGACCCTGACACTGACCCTGACCGTAACCATGACCCTATTCCTGAATTTGACGCTGAACCTGACCTTGACCCTGACCCTAACCCTAACCCTAACTCTAACCCTAACCCTAGCTCTGCTTTTAACCCTTACCTAACCTTAACCATAACCCTAACCGTAACCCTACCCTAACCCTAACCTTACTCTAACTCGAACATGACCCTGATACTGCCTTTGACCTTGACCGTGACCCTGACCTGTATGCTAACCAAGACCCAGACCCTGACCTTGACCTTAACCATGACTCTGACCTTGGCGCTGACCCTAACTTTGACACCGACCCTAACCCTAAATCTAACTCTAACCCTAACCCTAGCTCTGCATTTAATCCTTACCGTAACCTTAACCATAAGCCTAACCGTAACCCTACCCTATCCCTTACCCTAACTCTAACCTTACTCTAACCCGAACACTGACCCTAACCCAGGGTTTGACCTTGACCCTGACCCTGACCCAGACGCTAAACAAAATCCTGACCCTGACCTTGACAGGACCCAGCCCCTGACCCTGACCTTGAAGCTGACCCTGACCTTGACCGTGACCCTAACCCTAACTCTAACCCTAACCCTAGCTCTGCATTGAACCCTTACCCTAACCTTAACCATAACCTTAACAGTAACCCTACCCGAACCCTAACGTTACTCAAACCCAAACACAGACCCTGACCCTTGGTTTGACCTTGAATCTTACCCAGACCCTAACGCTAACCATGACCCTAACCCTGACCTTGACCGTAACCATGACCCTTACCCTGAGCTTGAAGCTGACCCTGACCTTGACCCTGACCCCAAACCTACCCCTAACCCTAACTCTAACCCTAACCCTAGCTCTGCATTTAACCCTTACCCTAACCCTAACCATACCGCTAACCGAAAGCCTACCCTAACCGTAACTCTAACCTTACTCTAACCCGAACACTGACCTTGAACCTCGTTTGACCTTGACCCTGACCCTGACCTTGAATGTAACCATGACCCCGACCCTGACCTTGACCCTGATCATAACGCTAACTGTGAGTCTAACCCTAAACAGAGCTCTACATTTTGCCCTTACCCTAACCATAACCAGAACCCTAACAGTAACCCTACTCTAACCCTAACCTTAACCCTAACCTTACTCTAACCCGAACACTGACCCTGACCCTGGCTTTGACCTTGACTCTGACCCAGAACCTAACGCTAATTTTGACCCTGATCATGACCTTGAACGTAACCATGACCCTGACACTGACCTTGAGGCTGACCCTGACCTTGACCCTGACTCTAAACTTAAACCTAACCATAAGTGTAACACTACCCTAGCTCTGCATTTAACCCTTATGCTAACCTTAAGCATAATGCTAACCGTAACCCTACCCTAACCCTAACTCGAACCTTACAATAACTGGAACACTGACCCTGACCCTGTCTTTGATCTTGATCCTGACCCAGACCCTAATGCTAACCATGACCCTGACAATGACCTTGAATGTAACCTTGACACTGACCATGACCTTGATGCTAACCTTGACCCGAAACCTAACCCTAACACTAACTGTAACCTTAACACTAGGTCTGCATTTAACCCTTACCCTAACCTTAACCAGAACCCTAACTGTAACCCTACCCTAACCCTAACTCTAACCTTATTCTAACCGGAACAATGACTCTGACACTGCGTTTGACCTTGACCCTCACCCGGAACCTAAGGCTAACCATGACCGTGATCCTGACCTTGACGCAGACCCAGACCTTGACCCTGACCCTAACCCTAACTCTAACCCTAACCCTAGCTCTGCATTTGACCTTTACCCTACCATAACCATAACCCTAACCGTAACCTTACCCTAACCCTAACTCTAACCTTATTCTAACCCGAACACTGACCCGGACACTGCGTTTGACCTTGACCCTGACCCTAACGCTAACAATGACCTTGATGCTGACCTTGACCGTAACCATGACCCTGACCTTGACGCTGACCAAGACCTTGACCCTAACCCTAACCCTAACTCTAACCCTAACCTTAGCTCTGCATTTAACCTTTACCCTATCGTAACCATAACCCTAACCATAAGCCTACCCTAACTCGATCCCTAATCCTAACCTTACTTTAACCCGAACACTGACCCTGCCCCTGCCTTTGACCTTGACCCTGAACCTAACGCTAATCATGACTGTGATCCTGACCTTGACCTTAACCATGACCCAGACCCTGACCTTGACGCTGAACCAGACCTTGACCCTGACCCTAACCCTAACGCTAAATCTAACCCTAACCCTAGCTCTGCATTTGACCTTTACCCTACCTTAACCATAACCCTAACCGTAACCCTATCCTAACTACATTCCTAACCCTAACCTTACTCTAACTCGGACACTGACCCTGACCCAGGTTTTGACCTTGACCCTGACACAGACCCTGAAGCTAACCCTGACCCTGATCTTTACCCTGACCTTAACCGTGACCCGTACCCTGACCTTGATGCTGACCCTGTCCTTGACCGTGACTCTAACCCTAACCCTAACTCTAACCCTAACCTTAGCTATGCATTGAACCTTTAGCGTAACCTTAACCCTAACCCTAACCGTAACGCTACCCTAAATCGATCCCTAACCCTAACCTTACTCTAAATCGAACACTGACCCTGACCCAGACCCTAAAGCTAACCATGACCCTGATCCTGACCTTGACCTTAACCATAACTCGGACCCTGACCTTGACGCTGACCCTGTCCTTGACCGTGACTCTAACCCTAACCCTAACTCTAACCCAAACCTTAGCTCTGCATTTAACGCTTACCATAACCTTAACCATAACCCTAACGGTAACCCTACCCTAACCCTTACACTAACTCTAACCTTACTCTAACCCGAACACTGACCCTAACCCAAGCTCTACATTTTACCCTTACCCTAACCATAACCAGAACCCTAACAGTAACCCTACCCTAACCCTAACACTAACCCTCACCTGACTCTAACACGAACACTGACCCTGACCCTGGCTTTCACCTTGACGCTGACCCAGAACCTAACGCTAATTTTGACCCTGATCATGACCTTGAACGTAACCATGACCCTGACATTGACCTAGAGGATGACCCTGACCTTGACCCTGACCCTAAACCTAACCCTAACCATAACTGTAACGCTAACCCTAGCTGTGCATTTAACCCTTACGCTACCCTTAACCATAACGCTAACCCTAACCTTACCCTAACCCTAACCCTAACCCTAACCCAAACTCGAACCTTACTCTAACCGGAACACTGACCCTGACCCTGTCTTTGACCTTGACACTGACCCAGACCCTAACGCTAACCATGACCTTGACCATGACCTTGAATGTAACCATGACACTGACCATGACCTTGATGCAGACCCTGACCTTGACCCTAAACCTAACCGTAACCCTAACTATAAACATAACCCTAGGTCTGCATTTAACCCTTACCCTAACCTTAACCTTAACCGTAACCGTAACCCTACCCTAACCCTAACTCTAACCTTATTCTAACCAGAACACTGAACCTGACCCTGCGTTTGACCTTGACCCTGACCCTGACCCTGACCCTAACGCTAACCATGATCCTGACCATGACCTTGATGTAACCATGACACTGACCATGACCTTGACCCTGACGCTAACCCTAGCCCTAACACTAAACCTATCCCTAGCTCTGCATTTAACCTTTACCCTATCTTAACCATAACCCTAACTGTAACCCTACCCTAACTTGATCCCTAACCTTAACCTTACTCTACCCGAACACTGACCCTGACACTGCCTTTGACCTTGACCCTGACCCTGACCCTAACGCTAACCATGACCCTGACCCTGACCTTGACGCTGACCCAGACCTTGAGCCTGACCCTAACCCTAACGCTAAATCTAACCCTAACCCTAGCTCTGCATTTGCCATTACCCTACCTTAACCATAACCCTAACCGTAACCCTACCCTAACTCGATCCATAACCCTAACTATACTCTAACTCAAACACAGAACCTGACCCTGGTTTGACCTTTACTCTGACCCAGACCCTAAGGCTAACCATGACTCTGACCATGACCTTGTATGTAACCATGACCCTGACCCTGACCTTGACGCTTACCCTATTCTTGACCCTGAACCTAAACCTAACCCTAACTCTAACTGTAACCCTAACCCTAGCTCTGCATTTAACCTTACCTTAACATTAACCATAACCCTAACCGTATCCCTACCCTAACCCTAAACCTAACGCTAATTCTAACCTTACTCTAAACCTACCACTGACCCTGACCCTGTCTTTGACCTTGATCCTGACCCTGACCCTAACGCTAACCATGACCCTGACACTGACCTTGTCCAAAACCCTAACCCTGACCCTGACCTTGACCGTGACTCTAACCCTAACCCTAACTCTAACCCTCACCTTAGCTCTGCATTTAACGCTTACCATAACCTTAACCATAACCCTAACCGTAACCCTACCCTAACCATTACCCTAACTCTAACCTTACTCTAACCCGAACACTGAACCTAAACCAGGCTTTGACCTTGACTCTGACCCTGACCCGAAATCTAACCAAAACCCTGACCCTGACCTTCACCATACCCATGACCCTGAACCTGACCTTGACACTGACCATGACCTTGACCGTGACCATAACCGTAACTCTAACAGTAACCCTAGCTCTGCATTGAACCCTTACCCTAACATTAACCATAACCGTAACAGTAACCCTACCCTACCCCTAACGTTACTAAAACCCAACAAAAGACCCTGACCCTTGCTTTGACCTTGAGTCTTACCCAGACCCTAACACTAACCATTACCCTGACCATGACCTTGAATGTAACCATGACCCTGACCCTGACCTTGACACTGACCCTAATCTTGACCGTGACCCTAAACCTAACCCTATCCCTAAGTGTAACCCTAACCCTAGCTCTGAATTTAACCCTTACCCTAACATTAACCATAACCCTAACCTTAACCATACCCTAACCCTAACTCTAACCTTACTCTAACCCGAACACTGACCCTGACCCAGGCTTTCACCTTGACCCTGACCAAGACCCAAACGCTAACCATGACCCTGACACTGACCCTGACCGTAACCATGACCCTGACCCTGAATTTGACGCTGAGCCTGACCTTGACCCTGATCCTAACCATAACTCTAACTCTAACCCTAACCCTAGCTCTGCATTTAACCTATACCCTATCTTAACCATAACCTTAACCGTAACCCTACCCTAAATCGATACCTAACCCAAACCTTACTCTAACTCGAACACTGACCCTGACCCAGGTTTTGACATTGAACCTGACCCAGACCCTAAAGCTAACCATGACCCTGATCCTGACCTTGACCTTAACCATGCCACTGACCCTGACCTTGAAGCTGACTGTGACCTTGACCCTGACCCCAAACCTAACCATAACCGTAACTCTAACGCTAACCCTAGCTCTGCATTTAACCCTTACCCTAACCTTAACCATAACCCTAACCATAACCCTACCCTAACCCTAACCTTACTCTAACTCGAACACTGACCCTGATCCTGCCTTTGACCTTGACAGTGACCCTGACCCGAATCCTAACCATGAAAGAGATCCTGACCTTGACCATAACCATGACCCTTACCCTGACCTTGAAGATGACCCTGATCCTGACCCTAACCCCAAACATAACCCTAACCCTAACTCTATCCCTAACCCTAGCTTCGCATTTAACACATACTCTAACCTTAACCATACCGCTAACCGAAACCCTAGCCTAACCCTAACTCTAACCTTACTCTAACCCGAAAACTGACCCTGAACCTCGTTTGACCTTGACCCTGATCCTGACCTTGAATGTAACCATGACCCCGACCCTGACCTTGACCCTGATCATAACGCTAACCCTAAGTCTAACCCTAAACCAAGCTCTACATTTAATGCTTACCCTAACCATAACCAGAACCCTAACAGTAACCCTACCCTAACCAAAACCCTAACCCTAACCCTAACCCTAACGTTACTCTAACCCGAACACTGACCCTGACCCTGGCTTTGACCTTGACTCTGACCCTGAACCTAGTGCTGATTTTGACCCTGATCATGACCTTGAATGTAACCATGACCCTGACATTGACTTTGAGGCTGACTCTGACCTTGACCCTGACCCTAAACCTAACCCTAAATGCAACTGTAACCCTAACCCTAGCTATGCATTTAACCCTTACGCTAACCTGAACCATAACGCTAACCATAACCCTACCCTAACCCTACCCTAACCCTAACTAGAACATTACTCCAACCGGAACACTGACCTTGACCCAGGTTTTGACCTTGACCCTGACCCAGAACCTAACGCTAACCATGCCCCTGACCATGACCTTGAAAGTAACCATGACACTGACCATGACCTTGACTCTGACCCTGACCCTGACACTAAACCTAACCCTAACCCTAACTGTAACCTTAACCCAGGTCTGCATTTAACACTTACCCTAACCTTAAACATAACCATAACCGTAACCCTACCCTAACCCTAACTCTAACCTTATTCTAACCCGAACAATGACCCTGACCCTGCCTTTGACCTTGACCTGACCCTGACCCTAACGCTAACCATGACCGTGATCCTGACCTTGACCGTAATTATGATCCTGACGCTGAGCTAGACGCAGGCCCAGACCTTTACCCTGACCCTGACCCTATCGCTAACCATGACCGTGATCCTGACCATGACCGACACCATGACCCTGACCCTGACCTTGATGCTGACCCAGACCTTGACCCTGAACCTAACCCTAACGCTAAATCTAACCCTAACCCTAGCTCTGCATTTGACCTTTACACTACCTTAACCATAAACCTAACCGTAACCCTACCGAAACTCGATCCCTAACCCTAACCTTACTCTAACTGAAACACTGACCGTGACCCTGGTTTGACCTTGACTCTGACCCAGACCCTAAGGCTAACCATGACTCTGACAATGACATTGAATGTAACCATGACCCTGACCCTGACCTTGAGGCTGACCCTAATCTTGACCCTGACCCTAACCCTAACTCTAACTCTAACCCTAACCCTAGCTCTGCATTTAACCTATACCCTATCTTAACCATAAGCTTAACCATAACCCGACTCTAAATCGATCCTAACCCTAACCTTACTCTAACTTGAACACTGACCCTGATCCAGGTTTTGACCTTCAACCTGACACAGAACCTAAAGCTAACCATGACCCTGATCCTAACCTTGATCTTAACCATGACCCTGAACTTGACCTTGAAGCTGACTGTGATCTTGACCCTGACCCCTAACCTAACCCTAACCCTAATTCTAAGCCTAAACCTAGCTCTGCATTTAACCCTTACCCTAACCTTAACCATACCGCTAACCGAAACTCTACCAAAACCGTAACTCTAACATTACTCTAACCGGAACAATGACCCTGAACCTGGTTTGACCTTGACCCTGACCCTGAACTTGAATGTAACCATGACCCCGACCGTGACCTTGACCCTAATCATAACCCTAACCCTAATCTAACCCTAACCCAAGCTCTACATTTAACGCTTACCCTAACCATAACCAGAACCCTAACAGTAACCCTACCCTAACCCTAACCCTAACCCTAACCTTCCTCTAACATGCACACTGACCCTGACCCTGGCTTTGACCTTGACTCTGACCCAGAAACTAATGCTAATTTTGACCCTGATCATGACCTTGAACGTAACCACGACCCTAACACAGAACTTGAGGCTGACCCTGACCTTGACCCTGACCCTAAACCTAAAACTAACCTTAACTGTAACCCTAACCCTAGCTCTGCATTTAACCCTTACGCTAACCTTAACCATTACGCTATCCGTAACCCTACCCTAACCCTAACCCTAACCCTAGCTCGAACCTTACTCCAACTGAAACACCCAAACCCTGTCTTTGACCTTGACCCTGACCCAGACCCTAACGCTAAACATGACCTCGATCATGAACTTGAATGTAAACATGACACTGACCATGACCTTGACGGTGACCCTTACCTTGACCGTGAACCTAACCCTAACTCTAACCCTAACCTTAGCTCTGCATTGAACCCTTACCTTAACCTTAATCATAACCCTAACAGTAATCCTACCCTAACCCTAAATCTAACCTTATTCTAACCCAAACACTGACCCTGACCCTGAGTTTGACATTGACCCTGACCCTGACTCTAACGCTAACCATGACCGTGATCTTGACCTTGACCGTAACCATGACCCTGATCCTGACCTTGACGCTGACCCAGACCTTGACCCTGACCGTAACCCTAACGCTAAATCTAACCCTAACCATAGATCTGCATTTGACCTTGACCTACCTTAACCATAACCCTAACCGTAACCCTACCCTAACTCGATCCCTAACCCTAACCTTACTCTAACTCAAACACTGACCCTGACCCAGGTTTTGACCTTGACTCTGACCCAGACCCTAAGGCTAACCATAACTCTGATCATGACCTGGAATGTAACCATGACCCTGACCCTGACCTTGACGCTAACCCTAATCTTGACCCTGACCCTAAACCTAACCCTAACCCTAACTCTAACCCTAACCCTAGCTCTGCATTTAACCCTTACCCTAACATTAACCATAACCTAACCGTATCCCTACCCTAACCCTAAACATAACCCTAACTCTAACCTTACACTAAACCGACCACTGCCCTGACCCTATCTTTGACCTTGCCCCTGAACCTGACCCTAATGCTAACCATGACCCTGACCCTGACCTTGACCATATCCATGACCCTGACCCTGACCTTGACGCGGACCCTGACCTTGACCCCGACCCTAACCCTAAACCTAACTCTAGCTCTGCATTTAACAGTTACGCTAACCTTAACCATAACCCTAACCTTAACCCTACCCTAACCCTAAATCTAACCTTACTGTAACCCAAACACAGACCCTGACCCTTGTCTTGACCTTGAGTCTTACCCAGACCCTCACGGTAACCATGACCCTGACCCTGACCTTGAGGCTGACCCTGACCTTGACCCCAACCCTAACCCTAAACCTAACTCTAAACCTAACCCTAGCTCTGCATTTAATTGTTATGCTAACCTTAACCATAACCCTAACCTTAACCCTACCCTAACCCTAACTCTAACCTTACTGTAACCCGAACACTGACCCTGACCCAGGCTTTCACCTTGACCCTGACCGACACCCAAACGCTAACCATGACCCTGACACTGACCCTGACCGTAACCATGACCCTCACCCTGAATTTCACGCTGACCCTGACCTTGACCCTGACCCTAACCCTAACTCTAACTCTAACCCTAACCCTAGCTCTGCATTTAACCTTTACCCTACCTTAACCATAACCCTAACCGTAACCGTACCCTAAATCGATCCCTAACCCTAACCTTACTCTAACCCAAACACTGACCCTGACCCAGGTTTTGACCTTGACCCTGTCCAAGACCCTAAAGCTAACCATGACCCGGACCCTCAACCTGACCTTAACCATGACCCTGACCCTGACCTTGATGCTGACCCTGACCTTCACTGTGACCATAACCCTAACTCTAACCCTAACCCTAGCTCTGAATTGAACCCTTACCCTAACCTGAACCATAACCCTAACCTTAACCCTACCCTAACCCTAATGTTACTCAAACCCAAACACAGACCCAGACCCTTTCTTTGACCTTGAGTCTTACCCAGACCATCACGCTAACCATGACCCTGACCCTGACCTTGACCGTAACCATGACCCTTACCCTGAACTTGAAGCTGACCCTGACCTTGACCCTGACCCCAACCTAACCATAACCCTAACTCTAAACCTAACCCTAGCTCTGCATTTAACCCTTACACTAACCTTAACCATACCGCTAACCGAAACCCTACCCTAACCCTAACTCTAACCCTACTCTAACCCGAACACTGACCCTGAACCTGGTTTGACCTTGACCCTGACCCTGACCTTGAATGTAACCATGACCCCGACCCTGACCTTGACCCTGATCATAACGCTAACCCTAAGTCTAACTCTAACCCAAACTTTACATTTAACCCTTACCCTAATCATAACCAGAACCCTAACAGTAACGCTACCCTAACCCTAACCCTAACCCTAACCTTACTGTAACCCGAACACTGACAATGACCCTGGCTTTGACGTTGACTCTGACCCAGAAACTAACGCTAATTTTGACCCTGACACTGACCTTGAGGGTGACCCTGACCTTGACCCTGACCCTAAACCTAACCCTAACCGTAACTGTAACCCTAACCCTAGCTCTGCATTTAACCCTTACGCTAACCTTAACCATAACGCTAACCATAACCCTACCCTAACCCTAACCCAACCCCCTTGAACCTTACTCTAACCGGAACACTGATCCTGACCCTGTCTTTGACCTTGACCCTGACCCAGACCCTAACGCTAACCATGACCATGACCATGACCTGGAATGTAACCATGACATTGACCATGACCTTGACGCTGACCATGACCCTGACCCTAAACCTAACCCTAACCCTAACTGTAAACTTAAACCTAGGTCTGCATTTAACCTTTACCATGACCTTAACCATAACCCTAACCATAACCCTACCCTAACCCTAACTGTAACCTTATTCTAACCCGAAAACTGACCCTGACCTTGCGTTTAACCTTGACCCTGACCCTAACGCTAACCATGACCGTGATCCTGACCTTGACTGTAACCATGACCCTGACGCTGACCTTGACGCTGACCCAGATTTTGACCCTGAACCCTAACCCTAACACTAAGTCTAACCCTAACCGTAGATCTGCATTTGACCTTTACCCTATCTTAACCATAACCCTAACCGTAACCCTACCCTAAATCCATCCCTAACCCTAACCTTACTCTAAGTCGAACACTGACCCTGACCCAGGTTTTGACCTTAACCCTCAACCAGACCCTAAAGCTAACCATGACCCTGACCCTGACCTTGACCTTAACCATGACCCTGACCCTAACCTTGACGCTGATTCTGTCCTTAACCCTGACTCTAACCGTAACCCTAACTTTAACCCTAACCTTAGCTTTGCATTTAACCCATACCGTAACCTTAACCATAACCCTAACCGAAACAATACCCTAACCCTTACCCTAACTCTAACCTTACTCTAACCCGAACACTGACCCTAACCCTGCTTTGACCTTGACCCTGAACCTGACCTGAACGCTAACCAAAACCCTGACCCTTACCTTGACTGTACCAATGACCCTGACCCTGACCTTGACGCTGACCCTGACGTTGACTGTGACCCTAACCCCAACTCTAACCCTAACCTTAGCTCTGCAATTAACCCTTACCCTAACCTTAACCATAACCCTAACAGTAACCCTACCCTAACCCTAACGTTACTCAAACCCAAACACAGACCCTGACCCTTGCCTTGACCTTGAGTCTTACCCAGACCCTCACGCTAACCATGACCCTGACCCTGACCTTGACGCTGACCCTGACCTTGACTCAGACCCTAACCCTAAACTAACTCTAAACCTAAACCTAGCTCTCCATTTAACCGTTATGCTAACTTTAACCATAACCCTAACAGTAACTCTACCCTAACCCTAACTCTAACCTTACTCTAACCCGAACACTGACCCTAACCCAGGCTTTCTCCTTGACCCTGACCGAGACCCAAACGCTAACCATGATCTGACACTGACCCTAACCGTAACCATGACCCTGACCCTGAATTAGACGCTGACCCTGACCTTGACCCTGACCCTAATCCTAACCCTAACTCTAACCTAACCCTAGCTCTGCATTTAACCTTTACCCTATCTTAACCATAACCCTAACCATAACCCTACCCTAACTCGATCCCTAACCCTAATCTTACTGTAACTCAAACACTGACCCTGACCCTGCCTTTGACCTTGACCCTGACCCTGACCCTAACGCTAACCATGACCGAGATCCTGACCTTGACCGTAACCATGACCCGGGTCCTGACCTTGAAGCTGCCACAGACTTGACCGTGACTCTAACACTAACCCTAACTCTAACCCTAACCCTAGCACTGCATTTGACTTTTACCATACATTAACCATAAACCCAACCGTAACCCTACCCTAACTCGATCCCTAACCCTAACCTTACTCTAACTCAAACACTGACCCTGACCCTGGTTTGACCTTGACTCTAACCCAGACCCTAACGCTAACCATGACTCTGACCATGACGTTGAATGTAACCAAGACCCTGAAACTGACCTTGACACTGACGCTTATCTTGACCCTGACCATAAACCTAACTCTAACCCTAACTGTAACCCTAACCTTAGCTCTGCATTTAACCCTTACCCTAACATTAACCATAACCCTAACCGTATCCCTACCCTAACCATAAAGCTAACCCTAACTCTAACCTTACTCTAAACTGACCACTGACCCTGACCCTGTCTTTGACCTTGACCCTGACCCTAACGCTAACCATGACCCTGACCATGATCTTGACCCTGACCCTGACCCTAAACCTTACCCTATCCCTAACTGTAACCTTAACCCTAGGTCTGCATTTAACCCTTACCCTAACCTTAACCATAACCCTAACCGTATCCCTACCCTAACACTAACTGTAACCTTATTCTAACCCGAACACTGACCCTGACCCTGTCTTTGACTTGACCCTGACCCTGACCCTACGCTAACCATGACCGCGATCCTGACCTTGACCGTTACCATGACCCTGACGCTGACCTTGACGCTGACCCAGATCTTGACTCTGACCCTAAACCTAACCCTAACTCTAACCCTAACCCTAGCTCTGCATTTAACCTTTACCCTAACTTAACCATAACCCTAACCGTAACCCTACCCTAACTCGATCCCTAACCCCAACCTTAATCTAACTCAAACCCTGACACTGACCCTGGTTTGACCTTGACTCTTACCCAGACCCTAAGGCTACCCATGACTCTGACCATGACCTGGAATGTAACCATGACCCTGACCCTGACCTTGATGCTGCCCCTGACCTTGACTGTGACCCTAACCCTAACTCTAACCCTAACCCTAACTCTAACACGAACCCTAGGTCTGCATTTAACCCTTACGCTAACCTTAACCATAACGCTAACCGTAACCCTACCCTAACCCTTACCCTAAATCTAACCTTACTCTAACCCGAACACTGACCCTGACCCAGGCTTTCACCATGACCCTGACCGAGACCCAAACGCAAACCATGACACTGACACTGACCCTGACCGTGACCCTGACCCTAACCCTAACTGTAACCCTAACCCTAGCTCTGCATTTGACCTTTACCTTACCTTAACCATAACCCTAACAGTAACCCTACCCTAACTCGATCCCTAACCCAAACCTTACTCTAAATCATACACTGACCCTGACCCTGGTTTGACCTTGACTCTGACCAAACCCTAAGGCTAAACAGTACCCTGACCATGACCTTGAATATAACCATGACCCTGACACTGACCTCGATGCTGACCCTAATCTAGACCCTGACCCTAAACCTCACCCTAACCCTAACTGTAACCCTAACCCTAGCCCTGCATTTAACCCTTACCCTAACATTAACCATAACCCTAACCGTATCCCTACCCTAACCCTAAACCTAACCCTAACACTAACCTTACTCTAGACCGACCACTGGCCCAGACCCTGTCTTTGACCTTAACCCTGACCCTGACCCTAAAGCTACCCATGACCCCTGACCCTGACCTTGACCATAACCATGACCCTGACCCTGACCTTGATGCTGACCCTGACCTTGACCCTGACCCTAACCCTAAACCTAACTCTAAACCTAACCCTAGCTCTGCATTTAACCGTTAAGCTAACTTTAACCATAACCCTAACCATAACCCTACCCTAACCCTCACTCTAACATTACTCTAACCCGAACACTGACCCTGACCCAGGCTTTCACCTTGACCCTGACCGAGTCCCAAACGCTAACCATGACCCTGACACTGACCCTGACCGTAACCATGACCCTATTCCTGAATTTGACGCTGAACCTGACCTTGACCCTGACCCTAACCCTAACCCTAACTCTAACCCTAACCCTAGCTCTGCTTTTAACCCTTACCTAACCTTAACCATAACCCTAACCGTAACCCTACCCTAACCCTAACCTTACTCTAACTCGAACATGACCCTGATACTGCCTTTGACCTTGACCGTGACCCTGACCTGTATGCTAACCAAGACCCAGACCCTGACCTTGACCTTAACCATGACTCTGACCTTGGCGCTGACCCTAACTTTGACACCGACCCTAACCCTAAATCTAACTCTAACCCTAACCCTAGCTCTGCATTTAATCCTTACCGTAACCTTAACCATAAGCCTAACCGTAACCCTACCCTATCCCTTACCCTAACTCTAACCTTACTCTAACCCGAACACTGACCCTAACCCAGGGTTTGACCTTGACCCTGACCCTGACCCAGACGCTAAACAAAATCCTGACCCTGACCTTGACAGGACCCAGCCCCTGACCCTGACCTTGAAGCTGACCCTGACCTTGACCGTGACCCTAACCCTAACTCTAACCCTAACCCTAGCTCTGCATTGAACCCTTACCCTAACCTTAACCATAACCTTAACAGTAACCCTACCCGAACCCTAACGTTACTCAAACCCAAACACAGACCCTGACCCTTGGTTTGACCTTGAATCTTACCCAGACCCTAACGCTAACCATGACCCTAACCCTGACCTTGACCGTAACCATGACCCTTACCCTGAGCTTGAAGCTGACCCTGACCTTGACCCTGACCCCAAACCTACCCCTAACCCTAACTCTAACCCTAACCCTAGCTCTGCATTTAACCCTTACCCTAACCCTAACCATACCGCTAACCGAAAGCCTACCCTAACCGTAACTCTAACCTTACTCTAACCCGAACACTGACCTTGAACCTCGTTTGACCTTGACCCTGACCCTGACCTTGAATGTAACCATGACCCCGACCCTGACCTTGACCCTGATCATAACGCTAACTGTGAGTCTAACCCTAAACAGAGCTCTACATTTTGCCCTTACCCTAACCATAACCAGAACCCTAACAGTAACCCTACTCTAACCCTAACCTTAACCCTAACCTTACTCTAACCCGAACACTGACCCTGACCCTGGCTTTGACCTTGACTCTGACCCAGAACCTAACGCTAATTTTGACCCTGATCATGACCTTGAACGTAACCATGACCCTGACACTGACCTTGAGGCTGACCCTGACCTTGACCCTGACTCTAAACTTAAACCTAACCATAAGTGTAACACTACCCTAGCTCTGCATTTAACCCTTATGCTAACCTTAAGCATAATGCTAACCGTAACCCTACCCTAACCCTAACTCGAACCTTACAATAACTGGAACACTGACCCTGACCCTGTCTTTGATCTTGATCCTGACCCAGACCCTAATGCTAACCATGACCCTGACAATGACCTTGAATGTAACCTTGACACTGACCATGACCTTGATGCTAACCTTGACCCGAAACCTAACCCTAACACTAACTGTAACCTTAACACTAGGTCTGCATTTAACCCTTACCCTAACCTTAACCAGAACCCTAACTGTAACCCTACCCTAACCCTAACTCTAACCTTATTCTAACCGGAACAATGACTCTGACACTGCGTTTGACCTTGACCCTCACCCGGAACCTAAGGCTAACCATGACCGTGATCCTGACCTTGACGCAGACCCAGACCTTGACCCTGACCCTAACCCTAACTCTAACCCTAACCCTAGCTCTGCATTTGACCTTTACCCTACCATAACCATAACCCTAACCGTAACCTTACCCTAACCCTAACTCTAACCTTATTCTAACCCGAACACTGACCCGGACACTGCGTTTGACCTTGACCCTGACCCTAACGCTAACAATGACCTTGATGCTGACCTTGACCGTAACCATGACCCTGACCTTGACGCTGACCAAGACCTTGACCCTAACCCTAACCCTAACTCTAACCCTAACCTTAGCTCTGCATTTAACCTTTACCCTATCGTAACCATAACCCTAACCATAAGCCTACCCTAACTCGATCCCTAATCCTAACCTTACTTTAACCCGAACACTGACCCTGCCCCTGCCTTTGACCTTGACCCTGAACCTAACGCTAATCATGACTGTGATCCTGACCTTGACCTTAACCATGACCCAGACCCTGACCTTGACGCTGAACCAGACCTTGACCCTGACCCTAACCCTAACGCTAAATCTAACCCTAACCCTAGCTCTGCATTTGACCTTTACCCTACCTTAACCATAACCCTAACCGTAACCCTATCCTAACTACATTCCTAACCCTAACCTTACTCTAACTCGGACACTGACCCTGACCCAGGTTTTGACCTTGACCCTGACACAGACCCTGAAGCTAACCCTGACCCTGATCTTTACCCTGACCTTAACCGTGACCCGTACCCTGACCTTGATGCTGACCCTGTCCTTGACCGTGACTCTAACCCTAACCCTAACTCTAACCCTAACCTTAGCTATGCATTGAACCTTTAGCGTAACCTTAACCCTAACCCTAACCGTAACGCTACCCTAAATCGATCCCTAACCCTAACCTTACTCTAAATTGAACACTGACCCTGACCCAGACCCTAAAGCTAACCATGACCCTGATCCTGACCTTGACCTTAACCATAACTCGGACCCTGACCTTGACGCTGACCCTGTCCTTGACCGTGACTCTAACCCTAACCCTAACTCTAACCCAAACCTTAGCTCTGCATTTAACGCTTACCATAACCTTAACCATAACCCTAACGGTAACCCTACCCTAACCCTTACACTAACTCTAACCTTACTCTAACCCGAACACTGACCCTAACCCAAGCTCTACATTTTACCCTTACCCTAACCATAACCAGAACCCTAACAGTAACCCTACCCTAACCCTAACACTAACCCTCACCTGACTCTAACACGAACACTGACCCTGACCCTGGCTTTCACCTTGACGCTGACCCAGAACCTAACGCTAATTTTGACCCTGATCATGACCTTGAACGTAACCATGACCCTGACATTGACCTAGAGGATGACCCTGACCTTGACCCTGACCCTAAACCTAACCCTAACCATAACTGTAACGCTAACCCTAGCTGTGCATTTAACCCTTACGCTACCCTTAACCATAACGCTAACCCTAACCTTACCCTAACCCTAACCCTAACCCTAACCCAAACTCGAACCTTACTCTAACCGGAACACTGACCCTGACCCTGTCTTTGACCTTGACACTGACCCAGACCCTAACGCTAACCATGACCTTGACCATGACCTTGAATGTAACCATGACACTGACCATGACCTTGATGCAGACCCTGACCTTGACCCTAAACCTAACCGTAACCCTAACTATAAACATAACCCTAGGTCTGCATTTAACCCTTACCCTAACCTTAACCTTAACCGTAACCGTAACCCTACCCTAACCCTAACTCTAACCTTATTCTAACCAGAACACTGAACCTGACCCTGCGTTTGACCTTGACCCTGACCCTGACCCTGACCCTAACGCTAACCATGATCCTGACCATGACCTTGATGTAACCATGACACTGACCATGACCTTGACCCTGACGCTAACCCTAGCCCTAACACTAAACCTATCCCTAGCTCTGCATTTAACCTTTACCCTATCTTAACCATAACCCTAACTGTAACCCTACCCTAACTTGATCCCTAACCTTAACCTTACTCTACCCGAACACTGACCCTGACACTGCCTTTGACCTTGACCCTGACCCTGACCCTAACGCTAACCATGACCCTGACCCTGACCTTGACGCTGACCCAGACCTTGAGCCTGACCCTAACCCTAACGCTAAATCTAACCCTAACCCTAGCTCTGCATTTGCCATTACCCTACCTTAACCATAACCCTAACCGTAACCCTACCCTAACTCGATCCATAACCCTAACTATACTCTAACTCAAACACAGAACCTGACCCTGGTTTGACCTTTACTCTGACCCAGACCCTAAGGCTAACCATGACTCTGACCATGACCTTGTATGTAACCATGACCCTGACCCTGACCTTGACGCTTACCCTATTCTTGACCCTGAACCTAAACCTAACCCTAACTCTAACTGTAACCCTAACCCTAGCTCTGCATTTAACCTTACCTTAACATTAACCATAACCCTAACCGTATCCCTACCCTAACCCTAAACCTAACGCTAATTCTAACCTTACTCTAAACCTACCACTGACCCTGACCCTGTCTTTGACCTTGATCCTGACCCTGACCCTAACGCTAACCATGACCCTGACACTGACCTTGTCCAAAACCCTAACCCTGACCCTGACCTTGACCGTGACTCTAACCCTAACCCTAACTCTAACCCTCACCTTAGCTCTGCATTTAACGCTTACCATAACCTTAACCATAACCCTAACCGTAACCCTACCCTAACCATTACCCTAACTCTAACCTTACTCTAACCCGAACACTGAACCTAAACCAGGCTTTGACCTTGACTCTGACCCTGACCCGAAATCTAACCAAAACCCTGACCCTGACCTTCACCATACCCATGACCCTGAACCTGACCTTGACACTGACCATGACCTTGACCGTGACCATAACCGTAACTCTAACAGTAACCCTAGCTCTGCATTGAACCCTTACCCTAACATTAACCATAACCGTAACAGTAACCCTACCCTACCCCTAACGTTACTAAAACCCAACAAAAGACCCTGACCCTTGCTTTGACCTTGAGTCTTACCCAGACCCTAACACTAACCATTACCCTGACCATGACCTTGAATGTAACCATGACCCTGACCCTGACCTTGACACTGACCCTAATCTTGACCGTGACCCTAAACCTAACCCTATCCCTAAGTGTAACCCTAACCCTAGCTCTGAATTTAACCCTTACCCTAACATTAACCATAACCCTAACCTTAACCATACCCTAACCCTAACTCTAACCTTACTCTAACCCGAACACTGACCCTGACCCAGGCTTTCACCTTGACCCTGACCAAGACCCAAACGCTAACCATGACCCTGACACTGACCCTGACCGTAACCATGACCCTGACCCTGAATTTGACGCTGAGCCTGACCTTGACCCTGATCCTAACCATAACTCTAACTCTAACCCTAACCCTAGCTCTGCATTTAACCTATACCCTATCTTAACCATAACCTTAACCGTAACCCTACCCTAAATCGATACCTAACCCAAACCTTACTCTAACTCGAACACTGACCCTGACCCAGGTTTTGACATTGAACCTGACCCAGACCCTAAAGCTAACCATGACCCTGATCCTGACCTTGACCTTAACCATGCCACTGACCCTGACCTTGAAGCTGACTGTGACCTTGACCCTGACCCCAAACCTAACCATAACCGTAACTCTAACGCTAACCCTAGCTCTGCATTTAACCCTTACCCTAACCTTAACCATAACCCTAACCATAACCCTACCCTAACCCTAACCTTACTCTAACTCGAACACTGACCCTGATCCTGCCTTTGACCTTGACAGTGACCCTGACCCGAATCCTAACCATGAAAGAGATCCTGACCTTGACCATAACCATGACCCTTACCCTGACCTTGAAGATGACCCTGATCCTGACCCTAACCCCAAACATAACCCTAACCCTAACTCTATCCCTAACCCTAGCTTCGCATTTAACACATACTCTAACCTTAACCATACCGCTAACCGAAACCCTAGCCTAACCCTAACTCTAACCTTACTCTAACCCGAAAACTGACCCTGAACCTCGTTTGACCTTGACCCTGATCCTGACCTTGAATGTAACCATGACCCCGACCCTGACCTTGACCCTGATCATAACGCTAACCCTAAGTCTAACCCTAAACCAAGCTCTACATTTAATGCTTACCCTAACCATAACCAGAACCCTAACAGTAACCCTACCCTAACCAAAACCCTAACCCTAACCCTAACCCTAACGTTACTCTAACCCGAACACTGACCCTGACCCTGGCTTTGACCTTGACTCTGACCCTGAACCTAGTGCTGATTTTGACCCTGATCATGACCTTGAATGTAACCATGACCCTGACATTGACTTTGAGGCTGACTCTGACCTTGACCCTGACCCTAAACCTAACCCTAAATGCAACTGTAACCCTAACCCTAGCTATGCATTTAACCCTTACGCTAACCTGAACCATAACGCTAACCATAACCCTACCCTAACCCTACCCTAACCCTAACTAGAACATTACTCCAACCGGAACACTGACCTTGACCCAGGTTTTGACCTTGACCCTGACCCAGAACCTAACGCTAACCATGCCCCTGACCATGACCTTGAAAGTAACCATGACACTGACCATGACCTTGACTCTGACCCTGACCCTGACACTAAACCTAACCCTAACCCTAACTGTCACCTTAACCCAGGTCTGCATTTAACACTTACCCTAACCTTAAACATAACCATAACCGTAACCCTACCCTAACCCTAACTCTAACCTTATTCTAACCCGAACAATGACCCTGACCCTGCCTTTGACCTTGACCTGACCCTGACCCTAACGCTAACCATGACCGTGATCCTGACCTTGACCGTAATTATGATCCTGACGCTGAGCTAGACGCAGGCCCAGACCTTTACCCTGACCCTGACCCTATCGCTAACCATGACCGTGATCCTGACCATGACCGACACCATGACCCTGACCCTGACCTTGATGCTGACCCAGACCTTGACCCTGAACCTAACCCTAACGCTAAATCTAACCCTAACCCTAGCTCTGCATTTGACCTTTACACTACCTTAACCATAAACCTAACCGTAACCCTACCGAAACTCGATCCCTAACCCTAACCTTACTCTAACTGAAACACTGACCGTGACCCTGGTTTGACCTTGACTCTGACCCAGACCCTAAGGCTAACCATGACTCTGACAATGACATTGAATGTAACCATGACCCTGACCCTGACCTTGAGGCTGACCCTAATCTTGACCCTGACCCTAACCCTAACTCTAACTCTAACCCTAACCCTAGCTCTGCATTTAACCTATACCCTATCTTAACCATAAGCTTAACCATAACCCGACTCTAAATCGATCCTAACCCTAACCTTACTCTAACTTGAACACTGACCCTGATCCAGGTTTTGACCTTCAACCTGACACAGAACCTAAAGCTAACCATGACCCTGATCCTAACCTTGATCTTAACCATGACCCTGAACTTGACCTTGAAGCTGACTGTGATCTTGACCCTGACCCCTAACCTAACCCTAACCCTAATTCTAAGCCTAAACCTAGCTCTGCATTTAACCCTTACCCTAACCTTAACCATACCGCTAACCGAAACTCTACCAAAACCGTAACTCTAACATTACTCTAACCGGAACAATGACCCTGAACCTGGTTTGACCTTGACCCTGACCCTGAACTTGAATGTAACCATGACCCCGACCGTGACCTTGACCCTAATCATAACCCTAACCCTAATCTAACCCTAACCCAAGCTCTACATTTAACGCTTACCCTAACCATAACCAGAACCCTAACAGTAACCCTACCCTAACCCTAACCCTAACCCTAACCTTCCTCTAACATGCACACTGACCCTGACCCTGGCTTTGACCTTGACTCTGACCCAGAAACTAATGCTAATTTTGACCCAGATCATGACCTTGAACGTAACCATGACCCTGACACGGGCCTTAAGGCTGACCCTGAATTTGACCCTGTCCCTAAACCTAACCCTACCGTAACTGTAACCCTAACCCTAGCTCTGCATTTAACCCTTAGGCTAACCTTAACCATAACGCTAACCGTAACCCTACCCTAACCCTAACTGGAAACTTACTCTAACCGGAACACTGACCCTGATACTGTCTTTGACCCTGCCTCTGACCAAGACCCTAAGGCTAACCATGACCTTGACCATGACCTTGAATGTAACCATGACCCAGACCCTGACCTTGAGGATGACCCTAATCTTGACCCTGACCCTAACCCTAACTCTAACCCTAACCCTAACTGTAACCCTAACCCTAGCTCTGCATTTAACCCTTACCTTAACATTAACCATAACCCTAACCGTATCCCTACCCTAACCCTAAACCTAACCCTAACTCTAACCTTACTCTAAACCGACCACTGACCCTGACCCTGACTTTGACCTTGACCCTGACCCTAACGCTAACCATGACCCTGACCCTGACCTTGACCATAACCATGAACCTGAACCTGACCTTGACGCTAACCCTGACCTTGACCCTGACTCTAACCCTAAACGTAACTCTAAACCTAACCCTAGCTCTGCATTTAACCATTTCGCTAACCTTAACCATAACCCTAACCGTAACATTACCCTAACTCTAACTCTAACCTTACTCTAACCCGACCAATGGCCCTGACCCAGGCTTTCACCTTGACCCTGACCGAGACCCAAACGCAAACCATGACACTGACACTGACCCTGACCGTAACCATGACCCATTTCCTGAATTTGATGCTGACCCTGACCTTCACCCTGACCCTAACCGTAACCCTAACTCTAACCCTAACACTAGCTCTGCTTTTAATCCTTACCCTAACCTTAACCATAACCCTAACCGTAACCCTACCCTAACCCTAACCCTAACCTAACTCTAACTCGAACATGACCCTGATCCTGACTTAGACCTTGACCGTGACCCTGACCCAAACGCTAACCATGACCCTGACCATGACAATGACCGTAACCATGACCCGCACCCTGACCTTGACCCTGACCCTGTCCTTGACCATGACTCTAACCCTAACCCTCACTCTAACCCTAACCTTAGATCTGCATTTAACCTTTACCGTAACCTTAACCATAACCCTAACCGCAACCCTACCCTAACCCTTACCCTAACTCTAACCTTACCCTAATCCGAACACTGACCCTAACCCAGGCTTTGACCTTGACCCTGACCCTGACGAGAACGCTAACCAAAACCCTGACCCTGACCTTGACCATACCCATGACCCTGACCCTGACCGTGACACTGACCCCAAACCTACCCCTAACCCTAACTCTAACCCTAACCCTATCTCTGCATTTAACCCTTACTCTAACGTTAACCATACCACTAACCGAAACCCTACCCTAACCGTAACTCTAACCTTACTCTAACCCGAACACTGACCCTGAACCTGGTTTGACCTTGACCCTGACCCTGACCTTGAATGTAACCATGACCCCGACCCAGACCTTGACCCTGATCATAATGCTAACCCTAACCCTAACCCTAACGCTAAGTCTAACCCTAAACCAAGCTCTAATTTAATGCTTACCCTAACCATAACCAGAACCCTAACAGTAACCCTACCCTAATCCTAACCTTAACCCTAACCCTAACCTTACTCTAACCCGAACACTGACCCTGACCCTGGATTTGACCTTGACTCTGACCTTGAACCTAGTGCTGATTTTGACCCTGATCATGACCTTGAACGTAACCATGACCCTGACTCGGACTTTGAGGCTGACCCTGACCTTGACCCTGACCCTAAACCTAACCCGAACAGCAACTGTAACCCTAACCCTAGCTATGCATTTAACCTTTACACTAACCTGAACCATAACGCTAACCGTAACCCTACCCTAACCCTAACCCTACCTCGAACCTTACTCTAACCGGAACACTGACTCTGACTCTGTCTTTGACCTTGACCCTGATCCAGACCCTAACGCTAACCATAACCCTGACAATGACCTTGAATGTAACCATGACACTGACCATGACCTTGACGCTGACCCTGACCCTGACACTAAACCTAACCCTAACCCTAACTGTAACATTAACCCTAGGTCTGCATTTAACACTTACCCTAACCTTAACCATAACCATAACCGTAACCCTACCCTAACCCTAACTCTAACCTTATTCTAACCCAAACAATGACCCTGACCCTGCATTTGACCTTGACCCTGACCCTGCCCCTAACGCTAACCATGACTGTGATCCTGACCTTGACCGTAATTATGACCCTGACGCTGACCTTGACGCAGACCCAGACCTTTACCCTGAACCTGACCCTAACGCTAACCATGACCGTGATCCTGACCTTGACCATAACCATGACCCTGACCCTGACCTTGATGCTGACCCAGACCTTGACCCTGAACCTAACCCTAACGCTAAATCTAACCCTAACCCTAGTTCTACATTTGACCTTTACCCTACCTTAACCATAACCCTAACCGTAACCCTACCCAAACTCGATCCCTAACCCTAACCTTACTCTAACTCAAACACTGACCCTGACCCTGGTTTGACCTTGACTCTGACCCAGACCCTAAGGCTAACCATGACTCTGACCATGACATTGAATGTAACCATGACCCTGACCTTGACCTTGAGGCTGACCCTAATCTTGACCCTGACCCTAATATTAACCCTAACAGTAACCGTAAAACTAACCCTAGCTGTGCATTTAACACTTACCCTAACATTAACCATAACCCTAAACGTATACCTACCCTAACCCTAAACCTAACGCTAACTCTAACCTTACTCTAAACCGACCACTGACCCTGACCCTGTCTTTAACCTTGACCCTGACCCTGACCCTAACGCTAACATTGACCCTGACCCTGACCTTGACCATAACCATGACCCTGACCTGACCTTGACCCTGACTCTGACCTTGACCCTGACCCTAACCCTAACCCTAACTCTAACCCTAATCCAGCTCTGCATTTAACCCTTAACTTAACCTTAACCCTAACCCTAACCGTAACGCTACCCTAAATCGATCCCTAACCCTAACCTTACTCTAAATCGAACACTGACACTGACCCAGGTTTGACCTTGACCCTGAACCAGACCCTAAAACTAACCATATCCCTGACCCTGACCTTGACCATAACCATGACGCTGACCCTAACCTCGACGCTAACCCTGTCCTTGACCGTGACACTAACCCTAACCCTAACTCTAACCCTAACCTTAGCTCTGCATTTAACGCTTACCATAACCTTAACCATAACCCTAACCATAACCCTACCCTAACCCTTACCCTGACTCTAACCTTACTCTAACCCAAACACTGACCCTAACCCAGACTTTGACCTTCATCCTGACCTGAACGCTAACCAAAACCCAGACCCTGACCTTGACCATACTCATGACCCTGAACCTGACCTTGCACTGACCCTGACCTTGATCGTGACCCTAACCCTAACCCTAACTCTAAACCTAACCCTAGCTCTGCATTTAAAATTGAGGCTAATCTTAATCATCAGCCTAGCTGTAACCCTACCCTAAACCTAAATCTAACCTTATTCTAACCCGAACACTGACCTTGACCCTGCTTTTGATCTTGAAAATGTCCCTGACCCTAACGCTAACCATGACCGTGATCCTGACCTTCACCGTAACCATGCCCCTGACGCTGACCTTGAGGCTTACCCAGACCTTGACCCTGACCCTAACCCTAACGCTAACTCTAACCCTAACCCTAGCTCTGCATTTCACATTTACCCTACATTAACCATAACCCTAACCATAACCCTACCCTAACTCGATCCCTAACCCTAACCTTACTCTAACTCAAACACTGACCCTGACCCTGGTTTGACCTTGACTCTGACCCAGACCCTAACGCTAACCATGACCCTGATCATGAACTTGAATGTAACCATGATCCTGACACTGAGCTTGACGCTGACCCTAATCTTGTCCCTGACCCTAAACCTAACCCTAAACCTAACTGTAACCCTAACCCTAGCTCTGCATTGAACCCTTACCCTAACATTAACCATAACCCTAACCGTATCCCTACCCTAAACTTAAACCTAACCCTCACTCTAAACTTACTCTAAACCGACCACTGACACTGACCCTGTCTTTGACCTAGACTCTGACCCTAACCCTAATGCTAACCATGACCCTGACCCTGACCTTGACCATAACCATGACCCTGACCCTGACGTTGACGTTGACCCTGACCTTGACCCTGACCCTAATCCTAAACCTAACTTTGAACCTAACCCTAGCTCGGCATCTAACCGTTATGCTAAACTTAACCATAACCCTAACTGTAACCCTACCCAAACCCTAACTCTAACCTTACTCTAACCCGAACACTGACCCTGACCAAGGCTTTCACCTTGACCCTGACCGAGACCCAAACGCTAACCATGACACTGACACTGACCCTGACCGTAACCATGACCCTATTCATGAATTTGACGCTGACTCTGACCTAGACCCTGCCCCTAACCCTAACCCTAACTCTAACCCTAACCCTATCTGTGCATTTAACCTTTTCCCTATCTTAACCATAACCCTCACCGTAATCCTATCCTAACTGGATCCCTAACCCTAACCTTACTCTAACCCGAACACTGACCCTGATCCTGCCTTTGACCTTGATCCTGACCCTGACTCTAACGCTAACCATGACCGTGATCCTGACCTTGACCATAACCATGACCCTGACCCTGACCTTGACGCTGACCCAGACCTTGAACCTGACCCTAACCCTAACGCTAAATCTACCCCTAACCCTAGCTCTGCATGAGACCTTTACCCTACATTAACCATAACCCTAACCGTATCCCTACCCTAACCGTAAACCTAACCCTATTCTAACCTTACTCTAATCCGACCACTGACACTGACCCTGACCCTAACCCTAATGCTAACCATGACCCTGACCCTGACCTTGGTCATAAACATGACCCTGACCCGGACCTTGACCTTGATCCTAATCCTAAACCTAACTCTAACCCTAACCCTAGCTCTGCATTTAACCGTTAAGCTAACCTTAACCATAACCCTAACCGTAACCCTACCCTAACTCTATCCCTAACCCTAACCTTACCCTAACCCGAACACTGACCCTGACCCAGGCTTTCACCTTGACCCTGACCGAGACCCAAATGCTAACCATGACCCTGACACTGACCCTGACCGTAACCATGACCCTGACATTGAATTTGACACTGACCCTGACCTTGACCCTGCCCCTAAACCTAACTCTAACTCTAACCCTAGATCTACATTTAACCATTACCCTATCTTAACCATAACCCTAACCGTAACCCTACCCTAACCCTAACCCTAACTCTAACTTTACTCTAACCCGAACACTGACCTAACCCAGGCTTTACATTGACCCTGACCCTGACCCAAACGCTAACCAAAATCCTGACCCTGACCTTGACCATACCCATGACCCTGACCCTGACCTGGACACTGACCCTGACTTTGACCGTGACCCTAACCCTAACTCTAACCCTAACCCTAGCTCTGCATTGAACCCTTACTCTAACCTTAACCATAACCCTAACAGTAACACTACACTAACCCTAACGTTACTCAAACCCAAAGACAGACCAGGACCCTTGCTGTGACCTTGAGTCTTACACAGACCCTAACGCTAACCATGACCCTGACCCTGACCTTGACCGTAACCATGACCCTGACCCTGACCTTGTCGCTGACCCAGACCTTGACCCTGACCCTAACCCTAACCCTAACTCTAACCCTAACCAAAGCTCTGCATTTGGCCTTTACCCTACCTTAACAATAACCCTAACCGTAACCCTACCCTAACTCGATCCCTAACACTAACCTTACTCTAACTCAAACACTGACCCTGACCCTGGTTTAAACTTGATTCTGACCCAGACCCTAAGGCTAACCATCACCCTGAACCTGACCTTGACGCTGACCCTAATCTTGACCCTGAACCTAAACCTAACACTAACCCTAACTGTAACCCTAAACCTAGCTCTGCATTTAACCCTTACCCTAACATTAACCATAACACTAACCGAATCACGACCCTAACACTAAACCTAACCCAAACTCTAACCTTATTCTAAACCGACGACTGACCCTGACCCTGTCTTTGACCTTGACCCTGACCCTGACCTTAATGCTAAACATGACCCTGACCCTGACCTTGACCATAACCATGACCCTGCCCCTGACCTTGATGCTGACCCTGACCTTGACACTGACCCTAACCCTAAACCTAACTCTAAACCTAACCCTAGCTCTGCATTAACCGTTACGATAACCTTAACCATAACCCTAACCGTAACCCTACACTAACTCGATCCCTAACCCTAAACTTACTCAAACTCAAACACTGACCATGACCCTGTTTTGACCTTGACTCTGACACAGACCCTAAGGCTAACCATGACTCTGACCATGACGTTGAATGTAACCATGACCCTGACCCTGACTTTGACGCTGACCCTAATCTTGACCCTGACCCTAAACCTAACCCTAGCCCTAACTGTAACCCTAACCCTAGCTCTGCATTTAACCCTTACCCTAACATTAACCATAACCCTAACCATATCCCTACCCTAACCCTAACCGTAACATTACTCTAACTCGAACATGACCCTAATCCTGCCTTTGACCTTGACCGTGACCCTGACCCGAACGCTAACCATGACCCAGACCCTGACCTTGACGCTGACCCTAACATTGAAACTGACCCTAACCCTAAATCTAACTCTAACCCTAACCCTAGCTCTGCATTTAACCCTTACCCTAACATTAACCATAACCCTAACCATATCCCTACCCTAACCCTAACCGTAACATTACTCTAACTCGAACATGACCCTGATCCTGCCTTTGACCTTGACCGTGACCCTGACCCGAACGCTAACCATGACCCTGACCCTGACCTTGACGCTGACCCTAACATTGAAACTGACCCTAACCCTAAATCTAACTCTAACCCTAACCCTAGCTCTGCATTTGGTCTTTACCCTACCTTAACCATAACCCTAACCGTAACCCTACCCTAAATCGATCCCTAACCCTAGGCTTACTCTAACTCGAACAATGACCCTGACCCATGTTTTGACCTTGAACCTGACCAAGACCCTAAAGCTAACCATGACCCTGACCCTGACCTTGACCTTAACCATGACCCTGACCCTGACCTTGACGCTGACGCTGTCCTTGACCTTGACTCTAACCCTAACCCTAACTCCAACCCTAACCTTAGGTCTGCATTTAACCCTTACCGTAACTTTAACCATAACCATAACCGTAACCATACCCTAACCCTTACCTTAACCTTACTCTAACACGAACACTGACCCTAACCCAGGCTTTGACCTTGAACCTGACCCGGACCCGAACGATAACCAAAACCCTGACCCTGACCTTGACCGTACCCATGACCCTAACCCTGACCTTGACGCTGACCCTGACCTTGACCGTGACCCTAACCCTAACTATAAACCTAACCCTAGCTATGCAGTGAACCCTTACCCTAACCTTAACCATAACCCTGTTTGTAACCCTACCCTAACCCTAACGTTACTCAAACCCAAACACAGACCCTGAACCTTGCTTTGACCTTGAGTCTTAACCAGACCATAACGCTAATCATGACCCTGACCCTGACCTTGAATGTAACCATGACCCTGACACTGACTTTGAGGCTGACCCTGCCCTTGACCCTGACCCCAAACCTAACCCTAACCCTATCTCTAACCCTAACCCTAGCTCTGCATTTAACCCTTACACTAACCTTAACCATACCGCTAACCGAAACCCTACCCTAACCGTAACTCTAACCTTACTCTAACCCGAACACTGACCCTGAACCTGGTTTGACTTTGACCCTGACCCTGACCTTGAATGTAACCATGACCCCGACCCTGACCTTGACCCTGATCATAACGCTAACCCTAAGTCTAAACCTAAACAAGCTCTACATTTAACCCTTACCTTAACCATAACCAGAACCCTAACAGTAACCCTACCCTAACCCTAACCCTAACCCTAACCTTACTCTAACCTGAACACTGACCCTGACCCTGGCTTTGACCTTGAATCTGACGGAGAACCTAACACTAATTTTGACCCTGATCATGACCTTGAATGTAACCATGACCCTGACACTGACTTTGAGGCTGACCCTGACCTTGACCCTGACCCTAAACCTAACCCTAACCGTAACTGTAACCCTAACCTTAGCTCTGCATTTAACCCTTACGCTAACATTAACCATAATGCTAACTGTTACCCTACCCTACCCAAACACTAATCCTAACTCGAACCTTACTCTAACAGGAACACTGACCCTGACCCTGTCTTTGACTTTGACCCTGACCCAGACCCTAACGCTAACCATGACACTGACAATGACCTTGAATGTAACAATGACACTGACCATGACCTTGACGCTGACCCTGACAATGATCCTAAACCTAACCCTAACTGTAACCTTAACACTAGGTCTGCATTTAACCCTTACCCTAACCTTAACCATATCCCTAACCGTAACCCTACCCTAACCCTAACTGTAACCTTATTCTAACCCGCACACTGACCTGACCCTACGTTTGAACTTGACCCTGACCCTGACTCTAACGCTAACCATGACCGTGATCCTGACCTTGACTGTAACCATGACCCTGGACTGACCTTGACGCAGACCAAGATCTTGACCCTGACCCTGAGCCTAACGCTAACCATGACCGTGATCCTGAACTTGACCGTAACCATGACCCTGACGCTGACCTTAACGCTGACCCAGACCTTGACCCTGACCCTAACCCTAACCCTAACTCTAACCCTAACACTAGCTCTGAATTTAACCTTTACCCTATCTTAAACATAACCCTAACCGTAACCCTACCCTAACCCTTACCCTAACCCTTACCCTAACTCTAACCTTACTCTAACCCGAACACTGACCCTGACCCTGCCTTTGATCTTGACCCTGAACCTGAACCTAACGCTAACCATGACCGTGATCCTGACCTTGACCGTAACCATGACCCTGATCCTGACCTTGATGCTGACCCAGAACTAGACCCTCACCCTAACCCTAACACTAAATCTAACCCTAACCCTAGCAATGCATTTGACCTTTACCCTACCTTAACCATAACCCTAACCGTAACCCTACCCTAACTTGATCCTTAACCCTACCTTACTGTAACTCAAACACTGACCCTGACCCTGGTTTGACCTTGACTCTGACCCAGACCCTAACGCTAACCATGACCCTGACCATGACCGTGGATGTAACCATGACCCTGACAATGACCTTGACGCTGACCCTAATTTTGACTCTGACCCTAAACCTAACCCTAACCCTAACTGTAACCCTAACCCTAGCTCTGCATTTAACCTTTACCTTAACATTAACCATAACCCTAACCATAACCCTACCCTAACCCTAAACCTAACCCTAACTCTAACCTTACTCTAAACCGACCAATGACACTGACCCTGTCTTTGACCTTGACTCTGACCCTGACCCTAACGCTAATCATGACCCTGACCCTGACCTTGACCATAACCATGACCCTGACCCTGACCTTGACACTGACCCTGACCCTAACCCTAACGCTAAATCTAACCCTAACCCTAGCTCTGCATTTGACCTTTACCCTACCTTAACCATAACCCTAACCGTAACCCTACCCTAACTAGATACCTAAACCTAACCTTACTCTAACTCAAACACAGACCCTGACACTGGTTTGACCTTGATTCTGACCCAGACCCTAAGGCTAACCATGACTCTGACCATGACTTTGAATGTAAACATGACCCTGACCTTGACCTTGAGGCTGACCCTAATCTTGACCCTGACCCTAAACCTAACCCTAATCCTAACTGTAACCCTAACCCTAGCACTGCATTGAACCCTTACTCTAACCTTAACCATAACCCTGACTGTAACCCTACCCTAACCCTAACGTTACTCAAACCCAAACACAGACCCTGACCCTAGTTTGACCTTGAGTCTTACCCAGAACCTAACGCTAACAAAGACACTGACACTGACCCTGACCGTAACCATGAGCCTATTCCTGAATTTGACGCTGACCCTGACCTTGACCCTGACCCTAACTCTAACCCTAACTCTAACCCTAACCCTATCTCTGCATTTAACCTTTTCCCTATCTTAACCATAACCCTCACCGTAATCCTACCCTAACTGGATCCCTAACCCTAACCTTTCTCTAACCCGAACACTGACCCTGACCCTGCCTTTGACCTTGACCCTGACCCTGACCCTAACACTAACCATGACCGTGATCCTGACCTTGACCGTAACCATGACCCTGACCATGACCTTGACGCTGACCCAGACGTTGACCCTGACCCTAAACCTAACGCTAAATCTAACCCTAACCCTAGCTCTGCATGAGACCTTTACCCTACCTTAACCATAACCCTAACCGTATCCCTACCCTAACCGTAAACCTATCCCTAATTATAACCTTACTCTAATCCGACCCCTGACACTGACCCTGACCCTGACCCTAACGCTAACCATGACCCTGACAAGGACCTTGACCATAACCATGACCCTGACCCTGACCTTGACCCTGACCCTAATCCTAAACCTAACTCTAAACCTAACACTAGCTCTGCATTTAAAGGTTACGCTAACCTTAACCATAACCCTAACCGTAACCCTACCCTAACCCTAACTCTAACCTTACTCTAACCCAAACACTGACCCTGACCCAGGCTTTCACCTTGACCCTGACCAAGACCCAAATGCTAACCATGACCCTGACACTGACCCTGACCGAAACCATGACCCTATTCCTGAATTTGACGCTGACTCTGACCTAGACCCTGCCCCAAACCCTAACCCTAACTCTAACCCTAACCCTAGCTCTGCATTTAACCTTTACCCTATCTTAACCATAACCCTAACTGGAACCATACCCTAACTCGATCCCTAACCCTAACCTTACTCTAACCCAAAAACTGACCCTGACCCAGGCTTTCACCATGACCCTGACCGAGACCCAAACGCTAACCATGACCCTGACACTGACCCTGACCGTAACCATGACCCTGACCCTGAATTTGACGCTGCCCCTGACCTTGACCCTGCCCCTAAACCTAACCCTAACTCTAACCCTAGCTCTGCATTTAACCTTTACCCTATCTTAACCATAACCCTAACCGTAACCCTACCCTAACCCTTACCCTAACTCTAACCTTACTCTAACCCGAATACTGACCTAACCCAGGATTTCACCTTGACCTTGACCCTGACCCAAACGCTAACCAGAACCCTGACCCTGACCTTGACCATACACATTACCCTGAACCTGATCTTGACACTGACCCTATCTTTGACCGTGACCCTAACCCTAACTCTAACCCAAACCCTAGCTCTGCTTTGAACCCTTACCCTAACCTTAACCATAACCCTAACAGTAACCCTACCCTAACCCTAACGTTACTCAAACCCAAACACAGATCCTGACCCTTGCTGTGACCTTGAGTCTTACACAGACCCTAACGCTAACCATGACCCTGACCCTGAACTTGACCGTAACCATGACCCTGACCCTGAACTTGACGCTGACCCTGACCTTGACCCTGACCCTGAACCTAACCCTAACCCTAACCTTAACTCTAACCCTAACCCTAGCTCTGCATTTAACCCTTACCCTAACCTTAACCATAACGCTAACCGTAACCTTACCCTAAATCTAACATTACTCTAAACACAACACTGACCCTGACTCTGGCTTTGAACTTGACCCTGAACCTGACCCTAATGGTAACCATGACCCTGAACCTGACCTTGACCGTAACCATGACCCTGACCCTGACATTGACGCTGACCTTGACCCTGACCATAACCCTAACCCTAACCCTAACCCTAACCCAAGCTCTGCATTTAACCCTTACCATAACCTTAACCATAAGCCTAACCGTAACCCTACCCTAACCCTAACATTACTCTAACTTGAACACTGACCCTGACCCTGGCTTTGACCTTGAGTCTTACCCAGACCCTAACGGTAACCATGACCCTGAACCTGACCTTGAATGTAACCATGACCCTTACCCTGACATTGAAGCTGACTCTGACATTGACCCTGACCCTAAACCTAACCCTAACACTAACTCTAACCCTAACCCTAGCTCTGCATTTAACCCTTACCAAAACCTTAACCATAACCCTGACCGAAACCCTACCCTAACCCTAACTCTAACCTTACTCTAACCCGAACACTGACCCTGAACCTGTCTTTGACCTTGACCCTGACCCTAATGCTAACCATGACCCTGATGCTGACTTTGACTGTAACCAGGACCCCGACCCTGACCTTGATGCTGACCCAGAATTTGACCCTGACCCTAACCCTAACCCTAAAGCTAAGCCTAACCCTAGCACTGCATTTAACCCTTACCCTAACCTTAACCATAACCCTAACCGTAACCCTACCCTAACCGTAACCCTAACCCTAACCCTAACTCTAACCTTACTCTAACCCGAACACTGACCCTGACCATCTTTGACCTTGACCATACCCTGACCCTAACACTAACCATGACCCTGACCATGACCTTCACCGTAACCATGACCCTGAACCTGACCTTGACACTGACTTTGATCTTGACCCTGACCCTTATCCTAACCATAACCCTTACTCTAACCCTAACACAACCTCTGCATTTAACCGTTAACCTAAACTTAACCATAACCCTAACCATAACCCTACCCTAACCATAACGCTAACCGTAACCCTACCCTAACCCTTACCCTAAATCTAACCTTACTCTAACCCGAACACTGGCCCTGACCCTGGCTATGACCTTGAGTCTTACTCAGACCCTAACGCTATCCAAGACCCTGACCCTGACCTTGAACGAAAACATGACCCTGACCCTGACCTTGACAGTGACCCTAACCTTGACCCTGACCCTAAACCTAACTGTAACCCTAACCTTAGCTCTGCATTTAACCCTTACCCTAACCTTAACCATAACCCTAACCGTAACCCTACCCTAACCCTAACCCTAACCCTAACTCTAATCTTACTCTAACCCGAACACTGACGCTAACCGAGATCCTTACCCTAACCCTGACCCTGGCTTTGACCTTGACCCTGACCCAGACCCTAACGCTAAACATGACCCTGACCCTGACCGTAACCATGACCCTGACCCTGACCCTGACCCTCACTTTGACCCTGACCCTAACTCTAATCCTAATCCTAACGCCTAACCCTAACTCTAACCTTAACACCTAACCCTAACCCTAACCCTAACCCATCCCTTAAAGCAAACCCTAATACTAACCCTAGCCCAGCCCTTAACCTTAACCCTTACCGTAGCTGAAAACCCTAAACCTCTCCCTATTTCTGCCCTTCACGCTAACCCTAAGCTTAAAATTAGCCCAGCCCTTCCTAACCCTAACCCTAAACCTAGCTCAAAATTCTACCCCTCTTTCTATCTCTGACCTTCACCCCAACCCTAAACCAAACACTAAATCCTGAGTCTAACCGTAACCCTAGTGTGAAACCCAAACCCTCACCCTAAAACTATCGTAGAAGTGCATTGAATATACTCTTGCTTCCTCTGAAAGATAAGTTTCTAGTTTCCTGTGAATCCAACAGAAATAACAGTCTATAACTTCATAAAGAAGTCGCAAAAGCCAAATATTAAAGTGACTTACACAAAGAAACGAGAAATTGCATTGATAATGCAGTTGCTTTTCTCTGAGGAATGAAGCATTTTGTAGAGTTTCGTAGAAAACACACCTAGGGTACAATAAGTTATTACACAAATAACGTCCCAAGGAAAATATTCACATCGACTTACACAAAGATGCCACAATGTGCATTCCTTACACACTTGCAGTTTTTGAGGACGGAAGCAGTGTGTACAGTTCTTAGAAAACAACGCTAAGTTTCAATGTGTTATATCATACAGATATTATAAAGACACATTTACAGCTACACAAAGAAGTCACAATGTGCATTGATTATAAACTTGTGTCTCCCAGACAACTGAACAAGTGTTTACAGTTTGCCTTCACATTCGTAAAACAACCATAAGGTTCTTTCTAAGGATCTCCTATGCGTAACCATGGCTCAAAACCCTAACCCTAACCCTAACCCACACAGCGCTGTGCCTGCTCATTTCCCGCGGGTGTGTGGACACAGCTAGTTCCACACAGCGCCCTGCCTGCTCGTCTCCCATGGGTGAGTGGACACAGCCACTTCCACACAGTGCCCTGCCTGCCCATTTCCCTTGGGTGAGAGGACAAGCCAGTTCCACACAGCGCCCTGCTTGCCCGTCTCCCGAGGGTTAGTGGACACAGCCAGTTCTACACAGCACCCTGCCTGCCAGTCTCCCGTGGGTGTGTGGACACAGCCAACTCCACACAGCGCCCTGCCTGAGGGTCTCCCGTGAGTGGTAGACACAGCCAGTTCAACACAGCGCCATGCCTGCCCGTCTCCCATGGGTGAGTGGACAAAGCCAGTTCCACACTGCGCCCTGCCTGCCCGTCTCCCGTGGGTGTGTGGACACAGCCAGTTCCACAAAGCGCCCTGCCTGCCTGTCTCCTGTGTATGTGTGTACACAACCGGTTCCACACGGCGCCCTGCCTGCCCGTCTCCCGTGGGTGTGTGGACACAACCAGATCGACACCGTGCCCTGCGTGCCCGACTCCCATGGGTGTGTGGACACAGCCAGTTCTATACAGCGCCATGCCCGCCCATCTCCCGTGGGTGAGTGGACACAGCCAGTTCAACACTGCGCCCTGCCTGCCCGTCTCAAGTGGGTGAGTGGACACAGCCAGTTCCACACAGCGCCCTGACTGCCCGTTTCCAGTGGGTGAGTTTACACAGCCAATTCCACAGAGCGCCCTGCCTGCCCGTCTCCCGTTGGTGTGTGGACACAGCCAGTTCCATACAGCGCCCTCTCTGCTCGTCTCCCGTGGGTGTGTGGACACAGCCAGTTCAAAACAGCACCCAGCCTGCCCATCTCCCATGGGTGTGTGGACACACCCATATCCTCACAGCACCCTACCTGACCGTCTCCCGTGTGTGAGTGGACACAGCCAGTTCCACACAGCGCCCTGACTGCCCGTCTCCATTGGGTGAGTGGACACAGCCAGTTCCACACGGCGCCCTGCCTGCCCGTCTCCCGTGGGTGAGTGGACACAGCCAGTTCCACACAACGCCCTGCTGCCCATCTCTTGTGGGTGTGAGTACACGCTCAGTTCAACACAGCACCGTGACTGCCCATCTCCCGTGGGTGTGTGGACACTGCCAGTTCAACACAGCATCCTGCCTGCCCTTCTCTCATGGGTGTGTGGCCACAGCCAGATCCACACAGCGCCCAGAGTGCTCATCTCCCGTGGGTGAGTGGACACAGCCAGTTCAACACAGCACCCAGCCTGCTAGTCTCCCGTGGGTGTGTGGACACAGCCAATTCAACACAGTACCCTGCCTGCCCGTCTCCCGTGGGTGAGTGGACACAGCCAGTTCCACACAGCGCCCTACCTCTCCATCCCCATGGATGAGTGGACAAAGCCAGTTCAACACAGCACCCGGCCTGCCCTTCCCCCTTGTGTGAGTGGACACAGCGTGTTCCACACCCGGCCCTGCCTGAGCGTCTCCCGTGGGTGGGTGGACACAGCCAGATCGATACAGCGCACTCTCTGCCCATCTTCCATGGGTGTGTGGACATAGCCAGTTCAACACAGCACCCAGCCTGCCCGTCTCCCATGGGTGTGTGGAAACAGCCAGTTCAACACACCGCCCTGCCTGCCCATCTCCCATGGGTGTGTGGACATAGTCAGATCCACACAGCATCCTACCTGCCCATCTCCCGTGGGTGTGTGGAAACAGCCAGTTCAATACAGTGCCCTGCCTTCCCATCTCCCATGGGTGTGTGGACACAACCCGTTCCACACAGTGGCTTGCCTGCCTGACTCCCGTGGGTGTTTGGACACAGCCAGTTCAACACAGCGCCCTGCCTGACTGTCCCCAGTGGGTGAGTGGACACAGCCTGTTCCATACCTCGCCCTGCCTGCCCGTCTCCCGTGGGTGGTTGGACACAGCCAGTTGCACACAGCGCGATGCCTGCCCGTCTCCCATGGGTGAGTGGACATAGCCAGTTCCACACAGTGCCCTGCCTGCCCGTGTCGTCTCGGTGAGTGGACACAGCCAGTTCCACACAGCGCCCTGCCTGCCCATCTCCTGTGGGTGAGTGGACACAGCCAGATCAACACAGCGCCCTGCCGGCCCATCTCCTGTGGGTGAGTGGACACAGCCAGTTCCACACAGCGCCCTGCCATCCTGTGTCCCCTGGGTGAGTGGACACAGCCAGTTACACACACCGCCCTGCCTGCCCGGCTCCCGTGGGTGTGTTGACACAGCCAGTTAATCACAGCGCCGTGCCTGCCCGTCTCCCATGGGTGAGTGGACACAGCCAGTTCCACACCACGGCCTGGCTGCCCATTTCCCATGGGTGTGTGGACACAGCCCGATCCACAGCGCACCCTACTTTCCCGTCTGCCATGGGTGAGTGGACAAAGCCAGTTCCATTCAGCACCGTGCCTGCCTGTCTCCCGTGGGTGAATGGAAACAACCAGTTCCACACAGCACCCTGCCTGCCCATCACCCGTGGATGAGTGGACACAGCCAGTTCCACACAGTGCCGTGCCTGCCCGTCTCCCGTGGGTGAGGAGTAACAACCAGTTCCACACAGCACACTGCCTGTCCGTCTTTCGTGGGTTAGTGGACACAGCCAGTTCCAAACCCCGCCCTGCCTAACCGTCTCCCGTGGGTGTTTGGACACAGCCAATTCAACACAGCGCCATTCCTGCCCGTCCCCAGTGGGTGAGTGGACACAGTGTGTTCCACACCGTGCCCTGCCTGCCGATCTCCCGTGGGTGGGTGGACACAGCCAGTTACACACACAGCGCCCTCCCTGTACGTCTCCCATGGTTTAGTGGACACAGCCAATTCCACACAGCGCCCTACCTGCCTGTCTCCCATCGGTGTGTGGACACAGCCACTTCCACACAGCGTCCTGCCTACCCCTCTCCCATGGGTGTGAGGAAACGGCCAGTTAAACACACGCCGTGCCTGCTCGTCTCCTTTGGGTATGTGGACACAGCCAGTTCCACACAGCACCCTGTCTTCCCGTCTCCCGTGGGTGAGTGGACATAGCCAGTTCCAAACCGTGCCCTGCCTGCCCGTCTCTCATGGGTGTGTGGACACAGCCAGATCAACACCTCACCCTGCCTGCCCATCTCCCGTGGTTGAGTGGACACAGCCAGTTCCACAGAGCGCCTTGCCTGCCCATCCTCAGTGGGTGTTTGGACACAGCCATTTCAACACAGCACCCAGCCTGCCCGTATCCCTTGGGTGTGTGGACACAGCCAGTTCCACACAGCACCCTGCCTGTCCATCTCCCGTGGGTGAGTGGACACAGCCAGTTCTACACAGCCTCCTACCTGCCCTTCTCCCGTGGCTGAGTGGACACAGCCAGTTCCACACAGCGCCCTGCCTGCCCGTCTCCCGTGGGTGTGTGGACACAGGCAGATCCATACTGCGCCCTGCCTGCCCGTCTCCCGTGGGTGAGTGGACACAGCCAGTTCCACACAGCGCCCTGCCTGCCCGTCTCTGGTGGGTGAGTGGATACAGCCAGTTCCACATGGCGCACTGCCTGCCTGTCTCCCGTGGGTGTGTGGAAACAGCCAGTTCCACACAGCGCCCTGCCTGCCCGTCTCCCGTGGGTGTGAGGACACGGCCAGTTTAAGACAGCGCCGTTCCTGCCCGTCTTCCGTCGGTGAGCGGATACAGCCAGTTCCACACAGAGCACTACCTGCCCGTCTCCCGTGGGTGTGAGGACACATCCAGTTCCACACAGCGCCCTGACTGCTGATCTCCCATGGGTGTGTGGACACAGCCAGTTCAACACAATGACCTGCATGCCCGTCTCCCGTGGGTGAGTGGACACAATCTGTTCCACACAGCACCCAGCCTGCCCGTCTCTCGTGGGTGTGCGGACAAAGCCAGTTCAACACTGCACCCTGCCTGCCAGTGTCCAGTGGGTGTGTGGACACAGCCAGTTACACAGCGCCGTGCATGCCCTTCTCCCGTGGGTGTGTACACATCCAGGTCCACACAGAGCCCTGCCTGCCCGTCTCCCGTGAATGTGTGTACACAGCCAGTTCCACACAGCGCCCTGTCGGCCTGTCACCCGTGTGTGTGTGTGGACAGAGCCAGATCCACACAGCGCCCTGCCGGCCCATCTGGCATGGGTGTGTGGACACAGCCAGTTCCACACAGCGCACTGCCTACCCATCTCCCATGGGTGATTGGACACAGCCTGGTCCACCAAGCGCCCTGCCTGCCGGTCTCCCATGGATGTGTGGACACAGCCAGTTCCACACAGCGCCCTGTCGGCCCGTCACCCGTGTGTGTGTGGACAGAGCCAGATCCACACAGTGCCCTGCCTGCCCGTCTGGCATGGGTGTGTGGACACAGCCAGTTCCACACAGTGCCCTGACTGCCTGTCTCCATTGGGTGAGTGGACACAGCCAGTTCCACACAGTGCGCTGCCTACCTGTCTCCCATGGGTGATTGGACACAGCCTGGTCCACCAAGCGCCCTGCCTGCCCGTCTCCCGTGGATGTGTGTTGGCCCGTCACCCGTGTGTGTGTGGACAGAGCCAGTTCCACACAGCGCCCTGCCTGCCTGTCTGGCATGGGTGTGTGGACACAGCCAGTTCCACACAGCGCCCTGACTGCCCGTCTCCCGTGGGTGAGTGGACACAGCCAGTTCCACACAGCGTGCTGCCTACCCGTCTACCATGGGTGATTGGACACAGCCTGGTCCACCAAGCGCCCTGCCTGCCCGTCTCCCGTGGATGTGTGGACACAGCCAGTTCCACACAGCGCCCTGCCTGCCCATCTTTCATGGGTGTGTGGACAGAGCCAGATCCACACAGGACTCTGCCAGACAGTCTCGCGTGGGTGAGAGGTCACAGCCAGTTCAACACAGCGCCCAGCCTGCCGCTCTCAAATGGGTGTGTGGACACAGCCAGATCCACACAGCGCCCTGCCTGCCCATAACCCGTGGGTGAGTGGACAAGGCCAGTTCCAAACAGCGCACAGCCTGCCCATCTCGCGTGTGTGTGTGAACACAGGCAGTTCCACGCGGCGCCCTGCCTAGCCGTGTCCCATTGTTGAGTGGACATAGCCAATTCCACACAGCGCCCTGCCTGCCCGTCTTTCGTGGGTGTGTGGACACAGTCAGTTCCACACAGCGTCCTGCCTGCCTGTCTCCCGTTGGTGAATGGACACAGCCAGATCCACACAGTGGCCTGCCTGCCCATCTCCTGTGGCTTAGTCAACACAGCCAGATCCACACAAGGCTGTGTCAGCCCATCTCCCATGGGTGAGTGGAAACAGCCAGTTCCATAGAGCCCCCTGCCTGCCCGTCTCCCGTGGGTGTTGGGCACAGCCAGATCCACACCCCGCCCAACATGCACATCTCCCGTGGCTGAGTGGACACAGCCAGTTCTACCCTGCGCCCTGCCTGCCAGTCTCCCGTGGGTGTGTGGACACAGCCTGTTCCACACAGCGTGCTGCCTGCCCGTCTCCCGTTGGTGAGAGGACACAGCAAGTTCCACACAGCGACCAGCCTGCTGGTCTCCCATGGGTGTGTGGACACAACCAGATCCACACAGCGCCATAACTGCCTGTCTCCTGTGGGTGAGTGGACACAGCCAGTACCACACAGCGACCTGCCTGCCCGTCTCGCGTCGGTGTGTGGACAAAGCCAGTTCCACACATCGCGCTGCCTGCGCGTCCCCAGTGGGTGAGTGGACACAGGCAGTTCAACACAGCGCCCTGCCTGCCCATCTCCCAAGGGTGTGGAACACTGCCAGTTTCACACAGCACTCAGTCTGCCCGTCTTCGTGGGTGAGTGGACAGAGCCAGATCCACACAGCGCCCTGCCTGCCCGTCTCCCATGTGTGAGTGGACACAGCCAGTTCAACACGGCGCCCTACTTGCCCGACTCCCGTGGGTGAAGTGGACACAGCCAGTTCCACACAATGCCATGCCTGCCCGTGGGTGTGTGGACACAGCCAGATCCACATAGCACCCTGCCTGCCCGTCTCCCGTGGGTGAGTGGATACAGCCAGTTCCACACAGTGCCCTTCCTGCCCGTCTCCCATGTTTGTGTGCACACAGCCATATCCACACAGTACCCTGCCTGCCCGTCTTCTGAGGGTGAACGGACACAGCCAGTTCCACACGGTACGCTGACTGCCCATCTCCCATGAGTGTCTGGACACAGCCACTTCCACACAACGCCCTGCCTGCCAATATCCCGTGAGTCTGTGGACACCTCCAGTTCCACACCCCGCCCTACATGCGCCTTTCCCGTGGGTGAGTGGACACAGCCAGTTCAACACAGCGCCCTGCCTGCCCGTCTCCCGTGGGTGTGTGGACACAGACAGTTCCACACAGCGAGCTGCCTGTCCGTGTCCAGTGGGAGAGTGGACAGAGCCCAGTCCACACCGCACCTTGCCTGCCTGTCTCCCCTGGGTGAGTGGACACAGCCAGTTCCACACAGCGCCCTGCCTGCCCGTCTCCTGTGGGTGTGTGGACACAGCCAGATCCACACAGGGCACTGCCTACCAGTCTCCTGTGGGTGAGTGGACACAGCCAGTTCCACACAGCGCCCTGAGTGCCCGTATGGCGTGGGTGTGTGGACAGAGCCAGATCCACACAGCGCCCTGCCTGCCCATCTCCCGTGAGTGAGTGGACACAGCCAGATCCACACAACGCCCTGCCTTCCTGTCTCCTGTGGGTGTGTGGACACAGCCAGATCCACATAGCGCCCTGCCTGCCCATCTCCCCTGGGTGATTGGACACAGACTGTTCCACATAACGCCCTGCCTTCCCGTCTCCTGTGGGTGTGTGGATACAGCCAGATCCACATAGCACCCTGCCTGCCCATCTCCCGTGGGTGAGTGGATATAGCCAGTTCCACACAGTGTCCTTCCTGCCCATCTCCCATGTTTGTGTGGACACAGCCATATCCACACAGGGCCCTGCCTGCCCGTCTCCCGTGGCTGAGTGGACAGAGCCAGTTCCACACAGCAACCAGCCAGCCCGCATCCCGTGGGTGAGTGGACACTGCCAGTTCCCCACAGTGCCCTGCCTGCCTGTCCTTCATGGTTTCGTGGTCACAGCCAGTTCAACACAGCGGCCTACCTGCCCGTCTCCCGTGGTTGAGTGGACACAGCCAGTTCCACACAGCATCCTGCCTGCCTGTTTCCCATGGGTGAGGGGACACAGCCAGTTCCACACCCCGCACTACATGTGCATCTGCCGTGTGTGAGTGGACACATCCAGTTCCACACAGCGCCCTGCCTGCCCGTCCTTCATGGTTTCGTGGTCACAGCCAGTTCAACACGGCGCCCTACCTGCCCGTCTCTCGTGGTTGAGTGGATCAGCCAGTTCCACAGAGCGCCCTGCCAGCCTGTCTCCCATGGCTGAGTGGACACAGCCTGTTCAACACAGCGCCCAGGCTGCCTGTCTCCCATGGGTGTGTGGACACAGCAAGATCCACACAGCGCCCTGCCTGCCCGTCTCCCATGGCTGAGTGGACACAGCCAGTTCCACACACCTCCCTGCCTGACCATCCTTCGAGCTCTCGTGGTCACAGCCAGTTCAACACGGCACCCTACCTGCCCTTTTCCCATGGGGGGGGGGAACACAGCCAGTTCCACACAGCGCCCTGCCTGCCCGTCTCACGTGGGTGAGTCGACATAGCCAGTTCCAACCCTAACCCAAACCCTACCTGCCCATCTACCATGGGTGAGTGGACACAGTCAGTTCCACATAGCGCCCTGCCTGTCTTTCTCCCGTGGGTGAATGGACACAGCCAATTCCACTCAGCGCCCTACCTGCCCATCTCCCATGGGTGTGTGGACATAGCCAGTTCCACACAGCGCCCTGCCTATCTGTCTCCCATTGGTGAGTGGACACAGCCAATTCCACACAGAGCCCTGCCTGCCCGTCTCCCATGGGTGAGTGGACACAGCCAACTCCACACAGCATCCTTCCTGCCCGTCTACCGTGGATGTGTGGACACAGCCAGTTAAACACAGCGCTGTGCCTGCCCCTCACCCGTGTGAGAGTGGACACAGCCAGTTTCACACAGCGCCCTGCCTGCCAGTCTCCCGTGGGTGTGTGGACACAGCCAGATACACAAAGCGCCTTGCCTGCCCATCTCCCGTGAGAGTCTGGACACAGCCAGGTCCGCACAGCGCCCTGCCTGACCGTCTCAAATAGGTGAGGGCAGACAGCCAGTTCCACACAGCACCCTGCCTGCCCGTCTCCCGTGGGTGAGTGGACACAGCCAGTTCCACACCGCACCCTGCCTGCCCGTCTCACGTGGGTGAGTGGAAACAGCCATATCCACACAGGGCCGTGCCTGCTCGGCTCCCGTGGGTGAGTGGACACAGCCAGTTCAACACAGCGCCTTGGCGGACCGTCTCCCATGGATGTATGGACACACCCAGTACCATACAGCGCTCTGTCTTCCCTTCTCCCATGAGTGTGTGGACACGGCCAGTTCAACACAGCGCCCTGTCTGCCCGCCTTCCTTGTGTGTGGACACAGCCATTTCCACACAGCGCCCAGCCTGCCCGTCTCTCTTGGGTGTGTGGACACGCCAGTTCAACACAGGGCACTGCCTGCCATCTCCAGTGGTTGAGTGGATACAGCCAGTTCCACACAGCGCCCTGCCTGCCCATCTCCTGTGGGTGAGTGGACACAGCAAGTTCAACACAGCGCCCTGCCTGCCCGTCTCCCGTGGGTGAGTGGACACAGCAAGTTCAACACAGCGCCCTGCCTGCCTATCTCCCATGGGTGAGTGGACACAGACAGTTCCACACAGCGTCCTGCCTGCCCCTCACCCTGGGAGAGTAGACACAGCCAGCTCCACACAGTGCCGTGCCTGCCCATCTCCCGTGGGTGTGTGGACACAGCCAGTTAAACACTGCACTGTTCCTGCCCATCTCCCGTGGGTGAGTGGACACAGCCAGTTCCTCACCGTGCCCTGCCTGTCCGTTTCCCATGGGTGTCTGGACACAGCGAGATCCACACAGCACCCTACCTGCCCGACTCCCATGGATGAGTGGACAAAGCCAGTTCCACACATCCAGTTCCACATAGCGCCCTGCCTGCCCGTCATCCATGGGTACGTGGCCACAGTCAGTACCACACAGCGCCCTGCCTGCCCGTCTCCCGAGGGTGAGTGGACATAGACAGTCCACAGAGCACACAGCATGGCCGTCTCCCATGGGTCTGTGGACACAGCCAGTCCCACACCGCGCCCTGCCTGCCCGTCTCCCGTGAGTGTGTGGACCTAGCCAGATCCACACAGCACCCTACCTGCACCTCTCCCGTGGGTGTGTGGACCCAGCCAGTTCCACACAGCACCGTTCCAGTCCATCTCCCATGGGTCAGTGGACACAGCCAGTTCCACACAGCGCCCTGCCTGCCTGTCTCCCGTGGCTGTGTGGACACACCCAGTTCCAAACAGCGCCCTGTCTTCCCGTCTCCCATGAGTGTGTGGACATGGCCAGTTCAACACAGCGCCCTGCCTGCCATCTCCATTGGGTGAGAGGACACAGCCAATTCCACAAAGCGCCCTGACTGCCCGTCTCCAGTGGGTGAGTGGACACAGCCAGTTACACACAGCACTGTGCCTTCCCGTCTCTCGTGGGTGAGTGGACACAGGTAGTTCCACACAGCGCCCTGCCTGCCTGTCTCCAGAGAGTGAGAGGACACAGCCAGTTCCACACAGTGCCCTGCTTGCCGGTCTCCCGTGGTGAGTGGACACTGCCAGTTCCACACAGCGCCCTACCTGCCTGTCTCCTTTGGTGGTGTGGACACAGCCGGGTCCACACCGAGCACTGTCTGCACGCCTCCCATGGGTGTGTGGACATGGCCACTTCAACACTACGCCCTGCCTGCCCGTCTTCCGAGGGTGTGTGGACACAGCCAGTTCAACACAGCACCCTGCCTGCCCTTGTCCATTGGGTGAGTGGATACAGCCAGTTACACAAGGCACCGTGCCTGCCCATCTCTCGTGGGTGTGTGGACACGGCTAGTTCCACACAGCGCCCTGCCTGTCTGTCTCCCATGGGTGAGTGGACACAGCCAGTGCAACCCTGTGCCCTGCCTACCCGTCTGGAGTGGGGGTGTTGACAAAGCCAGTTCAACACAGCACCCTACCTGCCCATTTCCCGTGGGTGAGTGGACACAGCCAGTTCCACACAGCGTCATGTCTGTCCATCTCCCGTGTGAGAGTGGAAAAAACCAATTCCACACAGCACCCTGCCTGTCCATCTCCCATAGGTGAGAGGACACAGCCAGTTCCACAAAGCGCCGTGCCTGCCCGTCTCCCGTGGGGGAGTGGCCACAGACAGTTCCACACAGCGCACTGTCTGCCCGTCTCCCATGGGTGTGTGGAGACAGCCAGATCCACACAGCACCCCACCTGCCTGTCTCCTTTGGGTGAGTGGACACAGCCAGTTCCACACAGCTCCGTGCCTGTCCGTCTCCCATGGGTGTGTGGACACAGCCAGTTCCACACAGCGTCCTACCTACTCATCTCCCGTGGGTGTGTGGACACAGCCAGTCCACACAGCACTGTGCCTGCCCATCTCCCGTGGGTGTGTGGACACATCCCGTTCCACACAGCACCCTGCCTGCCCGTCACCCGTGGCTGTGTGACACACCCCATTCAACACAACGCCCTGCCTGCCCGTCTCCCTTCAGTGTGTGGACACAGCCAGTTCCACACAGCAACCCACCTGCCTGTCTCCTGTGGGTGAGTGGACAGAGCCAGACCCACACAGTGCCCTGCTTGCACATGTCCCGTGGGTGAGTGGACACAGCCAGATCCACACAGTGCCCTGCCTGCCCATGTCCCATGGGTGAGTGTACACAGCCAGTTCCACACAGCGTCCTGCCTGCTCGTCTCCCATGGGTGAGTGGACACAGCTAGTTGAAGGCAGCCCCTGCCTGCCCGACTCCCATGGGTGAGTGGAAACAACGCATTCCACACAGCGCCGTGCCTCCCAGTTTCCCGGGGGTGTGTGGAAACAACCAGTTCCACACAGCACCGTGCCAGCCCATCTCCCGTTGGTGAGTGGACACAGCCACTTTCAAAGAGCACAGGACCTGCCCGTCTCCCCTGGGGGAGTGGACACAGCTAGTTCCACACAGAGCCCTGTCTGTCCGAATCCAGAGAGTGAGTGGACACTGCCCTAACCCTAACCATAACCTTTAACCCTAAACTTCACCCTAAACCTAACCCTTAACCCTAACCGTAAACCTAAGGCCAATCCTAACCCTAACACTAACCCCAAGCCTAAATCTAACCCTAACTCCAACCCTAACACTAATCCTAACCCCAACCCTAACCTTAACCCCAACCTTAACCCTAACCCTAACCCCAACCCTAACCCTAAAATTAACCCTAACAATAAACCTAACCCTAATCCCAACCCTAACCGCAAACCTAACCCTAACCCTAACCACAACCCTAAGCCTAACCCTAACCCTAACCGCAACCCTAACCCTAACCCTAAACCCAACCCTAACCCTAAACCCAACCCCAACCCTAACCCTGACCCTAACCCAATCCTAACCCTAACCCCAAGCCTAACCCTAACCCCGAACCTAACCCTCACCCTAACCCAAACCCTGACCCTGACCCTGACCCTGACCCTAACCCTAACCCTGACCCTGACCCTAAACCTAACCCTAAACCTAACCCTCCCCTAACCCCTAACCCTGACCCTAAACCTAACCCCTAACCCTAATCCTGACCCTAACCCTGACCCTAACCCTGACCCTAACCCTAAACCTGACCCTAACTCTACCCTAACCCTGACCCTAACCCTTACCATGACCCAGACACTGACCCTGACCCTGACCATAAGCCTAACCCTAACCCTCAACCTAACCCCAACCCTGACCTGATTGTGACCCTGACTCTGCCCCTAACCCTAACCCTGACCCTGATCCTGACCCTAACCCTGACCCTGACCCTGACCCTGACCCGGATCCTGACCCTGACCCTAACCCTAACCCTGACCCTGATTCTGACCCTAATCCTGACCCTGACCCTAACCCTGACCTTGACCCTGACCCTAACCCTGACCCTGACCCTAACCCTACCCTGACCCTGACCCTCACCCTAACCCTCACCCTCACCCTCACCCTAACCCTCACCCTCACTCTCACCCTAACCCTCACCCTAACCCTAACCCTCACCCTAACTCTCACCCTAACCCTAACCCTAACCCTAACCCTAACCCTGCCCATATACCGTGGGTGTGTGGACACAGCCAGTTCCACACAGCGCCCTGCCTGCCCGTCTACCATGAGTGTGTGAAGACAGCCAGTTCCACACAGTGCCCTGCTAGTCTGTCTCCCGTGGGTGTGTGAACACAGCGAGTTCCACCCAGCGTCCTGCCAGCCCGTCTCCTGTGTGTGAGTGGACACAGCCAGTTCCAAACAACCCCCTGCCTGCCCGTGTCCCGTGGGTGTGGGGACACTGCCAGTTCCACATCGCGTCCTGCTCGCCCATCTCCGGTGGGTGCGTGGACACAGCCAGATCCACACGGAGCACTGTGAACCCATCTCGCGTGGGTGTGTGGACACAGTCATATCCACACAGCACCCTGTCTTCCCATCTCCCATTGCTGCTTGGACACAGCCATCTCCACACAGCACCCTGCCTGCTTGTCTCCCGTGGGTGTGTGGACACAGTATTTCCACACAGAGTCATGGTTGCCCATCTCCTTAGGTGTGTGGACACAGCCCATTCCACACAGCGCCCTGCCTGCCCATCTCCCATGGGTGTGTGGACACAGCCAGTTCCACCTAGCACCCTGCCCATCTCCCATGGGTGTGTGGACACAGCCAGTTCCACACAGCGTACCGCCTGCCCATCTCCCTTGGGTGTGTGTACATAGCCAGTTCCACACAGCGCCCTGCCTGCCCATCTCGAGTGGGTGTGTGGACACAGTCTGTTCCACACAGCATCCAGCTTGCCCAAACCCATGGGTGTGTGGACACAACCCGTTCCACACTGCGCCCTGCCTGCCCGTGTCCCGTGGATGTGTGGACACAGCCATTTCCAAAAAGCGTCCTGTGTGCCCGTCTCCCTAGTGTGTGGAAACAGCCAGTTCCACTCAGCGCCCTGCCTCCAAGTCTCCCGTGGGTGGTTGGACACAGCAATTTCCACACCGCGCAATTCCAGCCAGTCTCCTGTAGGTGTCTGGACACAGCCAGTTCCACACAGCGTCCAGCCTGCCTAACCCCATGGGTAAGTGGACACAGCCAGTTCCACTAAGTGTCCTGCCTGCCCAACTCTTTAGGTGTGTGGACACAGCCCGTTCCACACAGCGCCCTGCCTGCCCATATCCCATGTGTGTGTGGACACAGCCAGTTCCACCTAGTGCCCTGCCCATCTCCTGTGGGTGTGTGGACTCAGCCAGTTCCACACGGCGTCCAGCCTGCCCAACCCCATGTGTGCGTGATCACCGCCAGTTCCACACAGCGCCTGCCTGTCCATATCCCATGGGTGTGTGGACAGAGCCAGTTCCCACAGCGTAAGGCCTGCCCATCTCCCTTGGGTATGTGGACACAGCCGCATCCACTCCACGCATTACCTGCCCATCTCTCGTGGGTGTGTGGACACAGGCAGTTCCACACTGCGCCCTGACGGACCGTCTCCTGAGGGTGTGTAGACACAGCTGTTTCCAACCAGCGTCCTGCCTGCCCATATCCCGTGTGTTTGTGGACACAGCCCATTACACAGCGCCCTGCCTGCCCATCTCCCAAGGGTGTGTGGACACAGCCAGTTCCACCTAGCGCCCTGCCTGTCTCCCATTGGTGTGTGGACACAGCCAGTTCCACACAGCGTATCGCCTGCCCATCTCCCTTGGGTGTGTGTACATAGCCAGTTCCACACTGCGCCCTGCCTGCACATCTCACGTGGGTGTGTGGACAGAGCCTGTTCCACACAGCGTCCAGCCTGCCCAACCCCATGGGTGTGTGGACACCACCCGATCCACACTGCGCCCTGCCTGCCCATGTCCCGTGGGTGTGTGGACACAGCAATTTCCACACCGCTCCCTTCTGGCCCGTCTCCTGTAGGTGTCTGGACACAGCCGGTTCCACACAGCATCCAGCCTACCCAACCCCATGGGTAAGTGGACACAGCCAGTTCCACTAAGTGTCCTGCCTGCCCGACTCCTTAGGTGAGTGGAAACAGCCAGTTCCACCCGGCACCCTACCTGCGCATCTCCCGTGGGTGAGTGGACACAGCCAGTTCCACACAGCACCCTACCTGCCCGTCACCCAAGGGTGTGTGGACACAGTCAGTTCCACACAGCGCCCTGCCTGTCCGTCTCCCGTGGGTGAGTGGACACAGCCAGTTCCACACAGAGCCCTTCCTGCCCGTCACCCGTGGGTGAGTGGACCCAGCCATATCCACACAGCGCCGTGCCTGCCCGTCTCCCGTGGTTGTGTGGACACAGCCAATTCCACACCATGTCCTGCCTGCCTGTCTCCCGTGGATGTGTGGAAATAGCCAGATCCACACAGTGCCGTGCCTGCCCAACTCAGGTGGGTGAGTGGACACAGCCAATTCCACACAGTGCCGTGACTGCCCATCTCCGGTGGGTGAGTGGACACAGCCAGATCCACATAGTGCCCTGCTTATCCATCTCCCGTGGTTGAGTGGACACAGCCAGTTCAACACTGCGCACTGCCTGCCCCTCTCCCGTGGGTGTGTGGACACAGCCAGTTCCACACAGCACCGTGCCTGCCCGTCTTCCTTTGATGAATGGACACAGCCAGTTCGACACAGTGCCCGGCCTGACCATCCTCGTGGGTGACTGGACACAGCCAGTTCCACACAGCACACAGCATGCCCGATGCCCATGGGTGTGTGGACACAACCAGTTCCACACAGCGCCCTGCCTGCCCGTCTCCCAAGGGTTAGTGGACACAGCCAGTTCAACACAGTGCTGTGCCTGCCCGTCTCCCATGGGTGCATGTACACAGCGAGTTCCACACAGCGCCCTGCCTGCCCGTCTCCCGTGGGTGAGTGGACACAGCCAGTTCAACACAGCGCCGTTTTGTACGTCTCCAGTGGCAGAGTGGACACAGCAAGTTCCACACAGCGCCCTGCCTGCCCGTGTCCTGTGGGTTAGTGGACACAGCCAGTTCCAAACAGCGCCCTGCCTGCCCGTCTCCCGTGGGTGAGTGGAAATAACCAGTTCCACACAGCGCCGTGCCTGCCCGTCTCCAGTGGGTGAATGGAAACAACCAGTTCCACACAGCACCCTGCCTGCCCATCTCCCGTGGGTTAGTGGACACAACAAGTTAAACACAAAGCCGTGCCTGCCCGTCTCCTGTGGGTGAATGGAAACAACCAGTTCCACACAGCGCCGTGCCTGCCAGTCTCCCGTGGGTGAATGGAACCAACCAGTTCCACACAGCGCCCTGCCTGCCCATCTCCCGTGGGTGAGTGGACATAGCAAGTTCCAAATAGCGCCCTGCCTGCCCGTCTCCCGTGGGTGTGTGGACATAGCCAGTTCCACACAGCGCATTGCCTGCCCGTCTCCTGTGGGTGAGTGAACACAGACAGTTCCACACAACGCCCTGTCTGCCCGTCTCTCTTCGGTGTGTGGACATGGCCAGTTCAACACAGCGCTCTGCTGCCCATCTCCTGTGGCTGTGTGGACACACCCAGTTCCACACAGCGCCCTGTCTTCCCGTCTCCCATGAGTGTGTGGACACGACCAGTTCAACACAGGGCCCTGACTACCCGTCTCCCATGGGTGTTTGGACACAGCCATTTCCACACAGCGCCCAGCCTGCCCGTCTCCCTTGGGTGTGTGGACACGGCAGTTCAACACAGCGCCCTGCCTATCATCTCCAGTGGTTGAGTGCACACAGCCAGTTCCACACAGCGCCCTGCCTGCCCGTCTCCCGTGGGTGAGTGGAAACAGCCAGTTCCACACAGCGTCCTGTCTGCCCTTCTCACATCAGTGTGTGGACACGGCCAGTTAAACACAGCGTCGTGCCTGCCCGTCTCCTGTGGGGGAATGCACACAACCAGTTCCACACAGCACCCTGTATTCCTGTCTCCTGTGGGTTAGTGGACACAGCCAGTTCCAAAGAGCGCACTGCCTGCCGGTCTCCCGTGGGTGTGTGGATACAGCCAGTTCTACACAGCGCCCTGCCTGCCCATCTCCCGTGGCTGTGTGGACACACCCAGTTCCACACAGCGCCCTGTATTCCCGTCTCCCATGAGTGTGTGGACACGGCCAGTTCAACACAGGGCCCTGACTACCCGTCTCCCATGGGTGTGTCGACACAGCCAGTTCCACACAGTGCCCAGCCTGCGCGTCTCCCTTGAGTGTGTGGACACACCAGTTCAACACAGCGCCCTGCCTGTCATCTCCAGTGGTGGAGTGCACACAGCCAGTTCCACACAGCACCCTTACTGCCCATCTCCAGTGGGTGAGTGGACACAGCCAGTTACACACAGCACTGTGCCTGCCCATCTCCCGTGAGTGAGTGGACACAGCCAGATCCACACAGCACCCTCTCTGCCCGTCTCCCGAGGGTGTGTGTACACAGCGAGTTGAACACAGCGCACTGCCTGCCCGTATCCCGTGGGTGAGTGGACACAGCCAGTTGCACACCGCGCCCTGCCTGCCCATCACCCTGGGAGAGTAGACACAGCTAGTTCCACACAGTGCCCTGCCTGCCCGTCTCCAGAGAGTGAGTGGACACAGCCAGTTCCACACAGCTCCCTGCCTGCCCATCTCCCGTGGGTGTGTCGACACAGCCAGTTCAACACAGCGCACTACTTGCCCATTTCCCGTGGCTGTGTGGACATAGTCAGTTTAACAAAGCGCACTTCCTGCCCGTTTCCCGTGGGTTTGTGGACACAGACAGTTCCACACAGCACCGTGCCTGCCCGTCTCCTGTGGGGGAGTGGACACACCCAGTTCCACACTGCGCCCTGCCTGCACGTCTCCTGTGGGTTTGTGGACACAGCCAGTTCCACACAGCACCCTGTCTGCCAGTCTCCCATTGGTGTTTGGATACAGCGAGTTCAACACAGCGTCCTGCCTGAGCGTCTTCCGTGGGTGAGTGGACACAGCCAGGTCCACACAGCGCCCTCTATCCCTGTGTCCCATGGGTGTGTGGACACAGCCAGTTCAATACAGCACCCTGCCTGCCCATCTCCAGTGGGTGAGTGTACACAGCCATTTCTACACAGCGCCCTGCCTGCCCGTCTCTCTTGGGTGAGTGGACACTGCCAGTTCCACACAGCGCCATACCTGCCTGTCTCCCTTGGTGGTGTGGACACAGCCAGTTCCACACAGCGCCCTGACTGCCCGTCTCCAGTGTGTGAGTGGACACGGCCAGTTACATAAAGCGCTGTGCCTTCCCGTCTCCGGTGGGTGTCTGGACACAGCCAGTTCCACACCACGCCCTGCCTGCCCCTTGCCCGTGGGTGAGTGGACACAGCCAGTTCAACACAGTGCACTTCTTGCCCATTACTTGTCGGAGAGTGGACACAGCCAGTTCAACACAGCGCCCTGCCTGCCGGTCTCCCGTGGGTGAGTGGACACAGCCAGATGCACACAGCGCACTGCCTGCCCGTTTCCCATGGGTGTGTGGACACAGAAAGTTCCACATAGCGCCGTGCCTGCCCGTCTCTCGTGGGTGTGTGGACAAAGCCTGTTCCACATAGTGCCCTGCCTGTCCGTCTCCCGTGGGTGAGTGGACACAGCCAGTTCAACTGTGTGCCCTGCCTGCCCGTCTAGAGTGGGGGTGTTGACAAAGCCAGTTCAACACGGCACCTTACCTGCCCGTCTCCCGTGGGTGAGTGGAAACAGCCAGTTCCACACAGCAGCCTGCCTGCCCATCTCCCATAGGTGAGTGGACCCTGCCATTTCCACAAAGCATCATGCCTGCCCGTTTTCCGTGGGGGAGTGGACACAGACAGTTCCACACAGCGCCCTGTCTGCCCGTCTCCTGTGAGTGAGTGGACACAGCCAGTTCCACACAGCACCCTACCTGCCCGTCTCCCATGGGTGTGTGGACATAGACAGTTAAACATGATGCCCTGCCTGCCCGTGTCCCGTGGGTGTGAAGACACGGCCAGTCCAACACCACGCCCTGCCTGCCAGTCTCCCGTTGGTGAGTGGACACAGCCAGTTCCACACAGCGCCCTGTCTGCACGTGTCCTATGGGTGTGTGGACACGGCCAGTTCCACACAGCGCCCTGCCTCCCCGTCTACCTTGGATGAGTGGACACAGCCAGTTCCACACAGGGCCCTGCCTTCCTGTCTCCCATGGGTGTGTGGACACTGCCAGTTAAACACAGCGCCCTGCCTGCTCATCTCCCGTGGGAGTGGACACAACCAGTTCTACACAGTGCCCTTCTTGCCCATCTCCCGTGGGTGTGTACATAGCCAGTTCAACACAGCACCCTGCCGGCCCGACTCCAGTGGGTGTGTGGACACAGCCAGTTACACAGCGCCCTGCCTGCCCGTCTCCCATGGGTGAGTGGAAACAACCAGTTCCACACAGCAGCCTGCCTGCCCATCTCCCATGGGAGAGTGGACACAGCCAATTACACACACCGCCGTGCCTGCTCGTCTACCGTGGGTGAGTGGACACAGCCAGTCCCACACAGGGCCCTGTCTGCCCATCTCCAGTGGGTGAGTGGACTCAGCCAGTTCAACACAGCGCACTGCCTGCCCATCTCCCCTGGTTGAGTGGACACAGCCAGTTCCACACAGCGCCCCGCCTGCCTGTCTCCCATGGGTGAGTCACACAGCCAGTTCAACACAGCGCCCTGCCTGCCTGTCTCCCGTGTGTTAGTGGACACAGCCAGGACAACACAGCTCCTTGCCTGCCCATATCCCATGGGTGTGTGGACACAGCCAGTTCCACACAGAGCCCTGCCTGTCCATCTCCCCCTCTAGAGTGGGGGTGTTGACAAAGCCAGTTCAACACAGCACCTTACCTGCCCATCTCCCGTGGGTGAGTGGAAACAGCCAGTTCCACACAGCAGCCTGCCTGCCCATCTCCCGTAGGTGAGTGGACCCTGCCAGTTCCACACAGCACCCAGCATGCCCGTCTCCCGTGGGTGAGTGGACACAACCAGTTCCAAACAGCGCCCTGCCTGCCCGTGTCCCGAGGTTGAGTGGAAACAACCAGTTCCACACAGCGCCATGCCTGCCCATCTGCCGTGGGTGAATGGAAACAACCAGTTCCACACAGCAACCTGCCTGACCATCTCCCGTTGGTGAGTGGACACAGCCAGTTAAACACAGCATCGTGCCTGCCCGGTTCCTGTGGGGGAGTGCACACAGCCAGTTTCACACAGCACTGTGCCTGCCCGTATCCCTTGGGTGAGTGGACACAGCTAGTTCCACACAGCGCCCTGCCTGCCCGTCTACAGTGAGTGAGTGGACATAGCCAGTTCCACACAGCGCCCTGTCTGCCTGTCTCACATCAGTGTGTGGACACGGCCAGTTCCACACAGTGCCCAGCCTGCCCGTCTCCCTTGGGTGTGTGGACACGCCAGTTCAACACAGCGCCCTGCCTGCCAACTCCAGTGGGTTAGTGGACACAGCCAGTTCCACACAGCGCCCTACCTGCCCATCTCTCGTGGGTGAGTGGACACAGCCAGAACCACACAGTGCTGTGCCTGAAGTCTCCCGTGTGTGTGTGGACATAGGCAGATCCACATCAAGTCCTGCATGTCGGTATCCCGTGGGTGTGTGGACACTGCCAGTTCCACACAGCGCTGTACCTGCCCGTCTTCCGTAGGTGTGTGGCACAGCCAGTTCCACAATGCGCCCTGCCTGCCCGTCACCCGTGGGTGTGTGGACAGAGCCAGTTAAACACAGCGCCCTTCTTGCCTGTCTCCCATGGTGTGTGGACATAGCCAGTTCAACACAGCACCCTGCCAGCCCATCTCCTATGGGTGAGTGGACACAGCCAGTTTAACACAGCTCCCTGCCTGCCTGTCTCCCGTGGGAGGGTGGACACAGCCAGTTCAACACAACGTTCTGCCTCCCTGTGTCCCATGGGTGTGTGGACACAGCCAGTTAAACACAGCGCCCTTCTTGCCCGTCTCCCGTGGGTGTGTTGACATAGCCAGTTCAATACAGCACCCTGCCTGCCCGTCTCCCGTGTGTTTGTGGACACAGCCAGTTCCACACAGCTCCCTATATGCCCGTCTCCCATGTGTGACAGGACACAGCCATTTCCACACAGCACCCAGCATGCCCATCTCCTGTAGGTGTTTGGACACAGCCCAAACACAGTGCCCTGCCTGCCCGTCGACTGTGGGTGAGTGGACACAGACAGTCTAACACTGCGCCCAGCCTGCCCATCTCCCGTGAGTGTGTGGACACAGCCAGATCCACACATCACCCTACCTGCCCGTCTCCCGTGGGTGACTGGAGACAGCCAGTTCCACACAGCGCCCAGCCTGCCCGTCTCCCGTGGGTGAGTGCACGCAGCCAGTAAAACACAGCGCCCTGCCTGCCTGTCTCCCTTTCTTGAGTGGACACAGCCAGTTTCACACACCACCATGCCTGCCCGTCTCCCGTGGGTGTGTGGACACAGCCAGTTAAACACAGTGCCCTGCTTGCCCATCTCCCGTGGTTGTGTTGAAACAACCAGTTCCACACAGCACCCTGCCTGCCCGTCTCCCATGGGAGAGTGGACACAGCAAGTTCCACCCAGCGCCCTGCCTTCCCATCTCCCATGGGTGTGTGGACATAGCCAGTGAGACACAGGGCCCTGCCAGCCCGTCTCCCGTGGGTGTGTGGACACAGCCAGTTCCACACAGCGCCCTACCTGCCCGTCTCCATTGTGTGACTGGACACAGCTAGTTCCACACAGCACCGAGCATGCCCGTGGCCCATGGGTGTGTGGACACAACCAGTTCCACACCACGTCTTGTCTGCTGGTCTCCCGTGGGTGTTGGACAATGCCAGTTCCACACAGCGCCGTGCCTGCCCGTCATCCGTGGGTGTGTTTCACAGCCAGTTCCACTATGCACCCTGCCTAGCCAGTCTCCCATGGGTGTGTGGACACAGCCAGTTAAACACAGGACCCTGCTTGCCCGTCTCCAGTGGGTGTGTGGACACAGCCAGTAACACAGTGCCCTGACTGCCAGTCATCCGTGGGTGAGTGGACAAACTCAGATCCACACAGTGCCGTGACTGCCTGTCTCCCATGGGTGAGTGTACACAGCCAATTCCACACAGCCCCCGGCCGGCCCGTCTCCCTTGGGTGAGTGGACACAGCTAGTTCCACACAGCACACTGCCTGCCCGTCTCCCATGGGTGAGTGGACACAGCCATTTCCACCCAGCGCCCTCCCTTCTCATCTCCCGTGGCTGTGTGGACATAGCCAGTGAGACACAGGGCCCTGCCAGCCCGTCCCCCGTGGGTGTGTGGACACAACCACTTCCACACCGCGTCCTGTCTGCCGGTCTCCCGTGGGTGTGTGGACAATGCCAGCTCCACACAGCACCCTGCTTGCCCGTCTCCAGTGGGTGTGTGGACACAGCCAGTAACACAGCGCCCTGACTGCCCGTCTCCGGTGGGTGAGTAGACACAGCCTGATCCACATAGCGCCCTGCCTGCCTGTCTCTGATGGGTGAGTGGACACAGCCTGTTCCACTCAACGCCCTGTCTGCACGTCTCCCATGGGTGTGTGGACACAGCCATTTCCAAACAGCGCCCTGATAGCCCGTCTCCCATGGGTGTGTGGACACAGCCAATTCCAAACAAAGCCCAGCCTGTCCATCTCCCGTGGGTCAGTGGACACAGCCAGTTCCACACAGCGCCCTACCTGCCTGTCTCCCATGGGTGAGTGGACACAGCAAGTCCAACACCACGCCCTGCCTTCCCGTCTCCCATGGGGGTGAGGACACGGCCAGTTAAACAATGCGCCATGTCAGCCCGTCACCCGTGGGTGAGTGGTCACAGCCAGTTCCACACTGCGCCGTACCTGCCTGTCTCCCGTGGGTGTGTGGACACAGCCAGTAACACAGCGCCCTGACTGCCAGTCTCCCGTGGGTGAGTGGAAACACCCAGATCCACACAGTCCCGTGATTGCCTGTCTCTGGTGGGTGAGTGGACACAGCCAGTTCAACACAGCGCCCTGATGCTCGTCTTCCGTGGGTGAGTGGAGACAGCAAGTTCCACACAGCGCCCTGCCTGCCCGTCTCCTGTGGGTGTGTAGACACAGCCAGTTCCACACAGCGCCCTGCCTGCCCATCTCCCGTGAGTATGTGGACACAGCCAGCTCCACACAGTGACCTACCTTCCCGTCTCCTATGGGTGAGTGGACACAGCCAGTTCAACACAGCACCCTACCTGCCTGTGTCCCGTGGGTGAGTGAACACAGCAAGTTCCACACAGCGCCTTGCCAGCCCGTCTCCCATGGGTGTGTAGACAAAGCCTGTTTAACACAGTGCCCAGAGTGCCCGTCTCCCGTGGGTGACCGGACACAGCAAGTTCCACACAGCACCCAGCATCCCCGTCTCCTGTGGGTGTGTGTACACAGCCAGATACACACCGAGCCCTGCCTGCCCGTCTCCCGTGGGTGTGTGGACACAGCCAGTTCCACACAGCACCGTGCCTGCCTGTCTCCCATGGGTGAGTGAACATAGCCAGTTCCACACAGTGCCCTGCCTGCCCTTCTCCCATGGGTGACTGGACAGTGCCAGTTCCACACAGCACCCAGCATGCCCGTCGCACATGGGTGTGTGGATAAAGCCATTTCCACACAGCGACCTGCTTGCCCGTATCCCGTGGGTGAGCGGACACAGCCAGTCCAACACTGCGCCCTGCCTGCCCGTCTCCCGTGTGGGAGAGGACACGGCCAGTTAAACAATGCGCCGTGCCAGCCCGTCACCTGTGGGTGTGTGGACACAGCCAGTTCCACACAGCTCCCTGCCTGACCATCTCCCGTGGGTGAGTGGAGACAGCCAGATCCACACAGCGCCCTGCCTGCCCTTATCCCGTGGGTGAGTGGTCACAGCCAGTTCCACACTGCGCCGTACCTGCCCATACCCGTGGGTGTGTGGACACAGCCAGTTCCGCACAGCGCGCTGCCTGCCCGTCTCCCGTGGATGTGTGGACACAGCCAGTTCCACACGGCGCCCTGCCTGCCCGTCTCCCGTGGGTGTGTGGACACAGCCAGTTCCACACAGCACAGTGTCTGCCTGTCTCCCGTGGGTGAGTGGACAGAGCCAGTTTCACACAGCGCCCTGCCAGCCCGTCTCCCGTGGGTGTGTGGACACAGCCAGTTCCACACAGTGCCCTGCCTGCCTGTCTCCCGTGGGTGTGTGGACACAGCCAGTCCCACACAGCGTCCAACCTGCCCGTCTCCCAGGTGTGACTGGACACAGCCAGTTCCACACATCACCCAGCGTGGCCATCGCCCGTGGGTTTGTGGACACAGCCAGTTCCACACAGCGCCCTGCCTGCCCATTTCCGTGGGTGTGTGTACACTGCCAGTTCCACACAGTGCCCTGCCTGCCCGTCTCCCGTGAGTGAGTGGTCACAGTCAGATCCACACAGCGCCGTGTCTTCCCGTCTCCCGTGGGTGAGTGGACACAGGCATTCCACACAGCGCCCTACCTGCCCGTTTTCTGTGTGTTTGAAAACATGTCCAGTTCAACACAGCGCCATGCATGACCGTCTACGATGGGTGTGTGGACACAGCCAGTTCCACAGAGCGTCCTGCCTGCCCATCTCCCATGGGTGAGTGGACACAGCCAGTTCCACCCAGCGCCCTGCCTACCCGTTTCCCGTGGGTGTGTGTACATAGCAGTTTAAACACAGTGCCCTTCTTGCCTGTCTCCCATGGGTGTTTGGACACAGCCAGTTCCACACAGCACCCTACCTGCCTGTCTCCCATGTGTGACTGGACACAGCAAGTTCCACACATCACCCAGCATGGCCTCACCTGTGGGTGTTTGGACACAGCTAGTTCCAAACAGCACCCTGCCTGCCCATCTCCCGTGGGTGTGAGGACATGGCCAGTTCAACAATGCGCTGTGCCAGACCGTCCCCCATGGGAGTGTGGACACAGCCATTTCCACACAGCGCACTGCCTGCCCATCTCCCATGGGTGAGTGTACACAGCCATTTCAACACAGTGCCCTGCCTGCCCATCTCCGGTGGGTGAGTAAACACAGCCAGATACACACAGCGCCCTGCCTGCCCGTCTCCCGTGGGTCACTGGACACAGCCAGTTCCACACAGCGCCGGACTGCCCAATTCCAGTGGGTGATTGGACACAGCCTGTTCCACAGAGCACCGTGCCTGCCCGTCGCCGGAGGCTGAGTGGACACAGCCAGTTCCATACAGCGCCCTTCCTGCCTGTCTCCCGTGGGTGTGACGACACGGCCAGTTGAACACAGCACCGTGCCTTGTCTTTTCCCGTGTGTTTGTGGACACAGCCACTTCAACTCAGCGCCCTGCCGGCCCGTCTCCCGTGGGTGAGTGGACACAGCCAGTTCAACACAGTGCCTTGGCGGCCCGTCTCCAGTGGGTGAGTGGACACAGCCAGTTCCACACAGCGCCCTGCCTGCCCGTCTCCCGTGGCTGTGTGGACACAACCAGTTCCACACAGCGCCCTGTCTTCCCGTCTCCCATGAGTGTGTGGATTCGGCCAGTTCAACACAGCGCCCTGTCTGCACATCTCCCATGGGTGTGTGGACACAGCCAGGGAACCACAGCGCACTCCCTGCCCGTCACCTGTGGGTGAGTGGACGCAGCCAGTTCAACACAGCGCACTGCCTGCCTGTCTCCCATGGGTGAGTTGACACAGCCAGTTCCACACAGAGCCCTAGGTTCCCGTCTCTCGTGGGTGATTGGACACAGCCAGTTCGACACAGCGCCCTGCCTGCCCGTCTCCCGTGGGTGAGTGGACACAGCCAGTTAAACACAGCGGCCTGCCTGCCCGTGTTTGGTGGGTGAGTGGACACAGCCAGTTGCACACAACACCCTGCCTGCCCATCTCCCTTGTGTGACTGGACACAGCCAGTTCTACACATCACCCAGCATGCCCGTCTCCCGTGGGTGTATGGACACAGCCAGTTCCACACAGAGCCCTGCCTGCCCGTCTCCCATGTGTGAATGGACACAGCCAGCCCAACACCGCGCCCTGCCTTCCAGTCTCCCGTGGGTGTGAGGACATGGCCAATTCAACAATGCGCCATACCAGCCCGTCTCCCTTGGTTGTGTGGACACAGCCAGTTCCACACAGCACCCTGCCTGCCTGTCTCCCGTGGGTGAGTGGTCACAGCCAGTTCCACACAGCGCCGTACCTGCCCGTCACCCGTATGTGTGTAGACACAGCCAGAAAAAACACAGCGCCCTGCCTGCCCGTATCCTGTGGGTGTGAGGACAAGGCCAGTTAAACATAGCGCCGTGCTGGCTCATCTCCTGTGGGTTTGTGGACACATCAGTTCAACAAAGCGCCCTGACTGCCCGTCTCCCGTGGGTGAGTGGACACAGCCAGGCCCACACAGTGCCCTGACTACCCGTCACCCGTCGGTGAGTGGTCACAGCCAGTTCAACACAGCGCCCTGCCTGCCCATCTCCCGTGGGTGAGTAAACACAGCCAGATCCACACAGCGCCCTGCCTGCCCGTCTCCCTTGGGTGAGTAAACACAGCCAGATCCACACAGCACCCTGCCTGCCTGTCTCCCGTGGGTGAGTGGTCACAGCCTGTTCCACAGAGCACCGTGCCTGCCCGTCTACTGTGGGTGAGTGGACACAGCTTCCTCCACACAGCGCCCTGCCTGCCGGTCTCCAGTGAGTCAGTGGACACAGCCAGTTCCACACAGCGCCCTGACTGCCCGTCGCCAGAGGCTGAGTGGACACCGCCAGTTCCACACAGCGCCCTTCCTACCCGTCACCCGTGGGTGTGTGGACATGGCCATTTGAACACAGCACCGTGCCTTCTCTTCTCCCGTGGCTTTGTGGACACAGCCACTTCAACTCAGCGCCCTGCATGCCCGTCTCCCATGGGTGAGTGGACACAGCTTCCTCCACACAGCGCCCTGCCTGCCGGTCTCCAGTGAGTCAGTGGACACAGCCAGTTCCACACAGCGCCCTGACTGCCCATCGCCAGAGGCTGAGTGGACACCGCCAGTTCCACACAGCGCCCTTCCTACCCGTCACCTGTGGGTGTGTGGACATGGCCATTTGAACACAGCACCGTGCCTTCTCTTCTCCCGTGGCTTTGTGGACACAGCCACTTCAACTCAGCGCCCTGCATGCCCGTCTCCCGTGGGTGAGTGGACACAGCCAGTTAAACACAGTGCTTTGGCGGCCCGTCTCCAGTGGGTTAGTGAACACAACCAGTTCCACACAGTGCCCTGCCTGCCCGTCTTCCATGGCTGTGTGGACACAACCAGTTCCACACAGCGCCCTGTCTTCCCATCTCCCATGAGTGTGTGGACTCGGCCAGTTCAACACAGCGCCCGGTCTGCCCGTCTCCCATAGGTGGTGGACACAGCCAGTTCCACACAGCGCACAGCCTCCCCGTGTCCCTTTGGTGAGTGGACACGCCAGTTCAACACAGCGCCCTGCCTGCCCATCTCTAGTGGTTGAGTGGACACAGCCAGTTCCACACAGTGCCCTGATTACCCGTCTCCAGTGGGTGAGTGGACACAGCCAGTTCCACACAGCACCCCACCTGCCTGTCTCCCGTGGGTGAGTGGAAACAACCAGTTCCACACAGCACCCTACCTGCCCATCTCCCATGGGTGAGTGGACACAGCCAGTTCCACACAGCGCCCTGCCTGCCCGTCTCCTTTGGCTGTGTGGACATACCCAGTTCCACACTGCGCCCTGTCTTCCTGTCTCCCATGAGTGTGTGGACACGGCCAGTTCATCACAGGGCCCTGTCTGCCCGTCTCCCATGGGTGTGTGGACACAGCCAGTTCCACACAGCACCCAGCCTGCCTGTCTCCCTTGTGTGTGTGGACACGCCAGTTAAACACAGCGCCTTGCCTGTCATCTCCATTTGGTGGGTGGACACAGCCAGTTCCACACAGCGCCCTGTCTGCCCGTCTGTCATCGGTGTGTGGACACGGCCAGTTCAACACAGCGCCCTGCCTGCCCCTCTCCCATGGGTGTGTGGACACAGCCAGTTCCACACAGCGCCCTGTCTGCCTGTATCCCATGGGGGAGTGGACACAGCCAGTTCCACACAGCGCCTGGCCTGCCCGTCTCCCGTGGTTTAGTGGACACAGCCAGTTCCACACAGCGCCCTGTCTGCCTGTATCCCATGGGGGAGTGGACACAGCCAGTTCCACACAGCGCCTGGCCTGCCCGTCTCCCGTGGTTTAGTGGACACAGCCAGTTCCACACAGCGCCCTGCCTGCCCGTCTCCTGTGGGTGTGTTCAACACAGCCAGTTCCACAAAGCGCACTGACTGCCCGTCTCCCATCGGCCAGTTCAACACAGCGCCCTGCCTGCCCGTCTGCCGTGGGTGTGTGGGCACAGCCAGTTCTACAGAGCCAGATCCACACAGCGCCCTGCCTGCCCGTCTCCGTTGGGTAAGTGGCCACAGCCAGTACCACACAGCGACCTGCCTGTCCGTCTCCCAAAGGTGAGTGGACACAGCCAGTCCACACAGCACCCAGCATGCCCATCTCCCGTGGGTGTGTTGACACAGCCAGTCCAACACCTCGCCCTGCCTGCTCGTATCCCGTGAGGGTGTGGACACAGCCAGATCCACACAGCGCACTGCCTGCCCGTCTCCTGTGGGTGTGTGTACATAGCCAGTTCCACACCATGCCCTGCCTGCCTGTCTCCCGTGGGTGAGTTGACACAGCCAGTTCCAAACCAAGCCCTGCCGGCCCATCTCCCCTGGGTGAGTAGACACAGACAGTTCCACACAGCGCCCTGCCTGCCCATCTCCAGTGGATGTGTTGACACAGCCAGTTCAACAAAGCACCCTACCTGCCCGTCTCCCTTGTGCGAGTGGACACAGCTAGTTCAACACAGCACCCTACCTGCCCGTCTCCCGTAGGTGAGTGGACACAGCCAGATCCACACAACACCCAGCCTGCCCTCCTCCCGAGAGTGCGTGGACACAGCCAGTTTCACACAGGCCCCTGCCTGTCCATCTCTTGTGGGTCAGTGGCCACAGCCAGTTCCACATAGCGCCCTGCCTGCCCGTCTCCCGTGGGTGTGTGGACATAGCCAGTTCCACACAGCACCAAGCATGCCCATCTCCCGTGGGTGAGTGGCCATAGCCAGTTCAACACAGCGCATTGCCTGCCCGTCTCCTGTGGGTGAGTGAACACAGACAGTTCCACACAACGCCCTGTCTGCCCGTCTCTCTTCGGTGTGTGGACACGGCCAGTTCATCACAGCGCCCGCCTGCCTGTCTGCCGTAGGTTAGTGGAAACAGCCAGTTCCACACAGCCAGTTCCACACAGCACCCTGCCTGCCCGTCTCCATTGGGTAAGTGGCCAAAGCCAGTACCACACAGCGCCCTGCCTGTCCGTCTCCCAAAGGTGAGTGGACACAGCCAGTCCACACAGCACCCAGCATGCCCATCTCCCGTGGGTGTGTCGACACAGCCAGTCCAACACCTTGCCCTGCCTGCCCGTATCCTGTGAGTGTGTGGACACAGCCAGATCCACACAGCAGCCTACCTGCCAGTCTTTCATGTGTGAGTGGACACAGCCAGTTCTACACTGCGCCCTGCCTGCCCGTCCCCTGTGGGTGTGTGTGGACACAGCCAGTTCCACACAGCGCCCAGCGTTCCCGTCTCCCAAGGGTGTGTGGACACGGCCAGATCCACACAGAACCCTACCTGCTCTTCTCCCATGGGTGAGTGGACACAGCAAGTTCCACACAGCGCCGTGCCAGTCCGTCACCCGTGGGTGAGTGGACACAGCTAGTTCCTACAGAGTCCTGCCTGCCCATCTCCCGTGGATATGTGGACACACCCAGTACCACACAGCGCCCTGTCTTCCCGTCTCCCATGAGTATGTCGACACGGCCAGTTCCATATAGCGCCTTGTCTGCCCGTCTCCCTTGTGTGTGTGGACACAGCCAGTTACACACAGCCCCCTGCCTGCCATCTCCAGTGGTTGAGTGGACACAGCCAGTTACACACAGCACTTTGCCTGTCCATCTCCTGGGGGTGAGTGAACACAGCTAGTTCACACAGCACCCTGCCTGCCCGTCTCCAGAGAGTGAGTGGACACAGCCAGTTCCACCCAGTGCCCTGCCTGCCCATCTCTGGTGGGTGACTGGACACAGCCAGTTAAACACAGCACCGTGCCTGCCCGTCTCCTGTGCGGGAGTGCACACAGCCAGTTCCAAACAGCGCCCTGCCTGCCTGTCTCCCGTGGTTGTGTGGACACAGCCAGTTCCACACAGCGCCCTACATGCCTGTCTCCCGTGGGTGTGAGGACACGCCCAGTTCAACACAGCGCCCTGCCTGCCCGTCTCCCGTGGGTGTGTGGACAGAGCCAGTTAAACACAGCGCCCTTCTTGCCTGTCTCCCGTGGTGTGTGGACATAGCCAGTTCAACACAGCACCCTGCCAGCCCATCTCAAATGGGTGTGTGGACACAGCCAGTAACACAGCGCCCTGACTGCCCATCTTCCGAGGGTGTGTGGACACAGCCAGATCCACACAGTGCCGTGACTACCCGTCTCCAGTGGGTGAGTGGACACATACAGATTCACATAGCGCCCTGCCTGCCCGTCTGCCGTGAGTGAGTGGACATACCCAGTTTAACACAGTACACTTCCTGCCCGTTTCCCGTGGGTGAGTGGACACAGCCAGTTCCACACAGCGTTCTGCCTCCCTGTCTTCCATGGGTGTGTGGACACAGCCAGTTAAACACAGCGCCCTTCTTGCCCGTCACCCGTGGGTGTGTTGACATAGCCAGTTCAACACAGCACACTGCCTGCCCATCTCCAGTGGGTGTGTGGACACTGCCAGTTACACAGCACCCTCCCTGCCCGTCTCCCGTGGGTTTGTGGACACAGCCAGTTCCACACAGCTCCCTACATGCCCATCTCCCATGGGTGAGTGGACACAGCCAGTTCCACCCAGCGCCCTGCCTGCCCGTTTCCCGTGGCTGTGTGGGCAATGCCAGTTAAACACAGTGCCTTGCCTGCCCGTCTCCCATGGGTTTGTGGACACAGCAAGTTCCACACAGCGCCCTACCTGCCCGTCTCCCATGTGTGACTGGACACAGCCAGTTCCACACATCACCGAGCATGGCCATTGCCCATGGGTTTGTGGACAGAGCCAGTTCCACACAGCGCCCTATCTGCCCGTCTCCTGTGGGTGAGTGGACACAGCCAGTTCCACACGGCGCCCTGCCAGCCTGTCTCCCGTGAGTGAGTGGACACAGCCAGATCCACACAGTGCCGTGACTACCCGTCTCCAGTGGGTGAGTGGACACATACAGATTCACATAGCGCCCTGCCTGCCCGTCTGCCGTGAGTGAGTGGACATACCCAGTTTAACACAGTGCACTTCCTGACCGTTTCCCGTGGGTGAGTGGACACAGCCAGTTCCACACAGCGTTCTGCCTCCCCATCTTCCATGGGTGTGTGGACACAGCCAGTTAAACATAGCGCCCTTCTTGCCCGTCACCCGTGGGTGTGTTGACATAGCCAGTTCAACACAGCACACTGCCTGCCCATCTCCAGTGGGTGTGTGGACACTGCCAGTTACACAGCACCCTCCCTGCCCGTCTCCCGTGGGTTTGTGGACACAGCCAGTTCCAACAGCTCCCTACATGCCCATCTCCCATGGGTGAGTGGACACAGCCAGTTCCACCCAGCGCCCTGTCTGCCTGTATCCCATGGAGGAGTGGACACAGCCAGTTCCACACGGCGCCCTGCCTGCCCATCTCCCGTGGGTGAGTGGAAACAGTCAGTTCCACACTGTGCCCTGCCTGTCCCTCTCGCGTGGGTGAGCGGACATAGCCAGTTCCACACAGCGCCCTGTCTGCCCGACTCCCGTGGGTGAGTGGAAACAGTCAGTTCCACACTGTGCCCTGCCTGTCCCTCTCGCGTGGGTGAGCGGACATAGCCAGTTCCACACAGCACCCAGCATTCCCGTCTCCCTTGGGTGTGTGGACACAGCCCGTTCAACACAGCGCCGTGCCAGCTCGACTCCCGTGAAAGTGTGGACACAGCCAGTTCAACATAGCACCCTACCTGCCCTCCTGCCATGGGTGAGTGGACACAGCCAGTTCCACAAAGTGCCATGCCACCCCGCAACCCGTGGGTGAGTGGACACACCCAGTCCAACACCGCGCCCTGCCTGCCCGTCTCCCGTGGGTGTGAGGACACAGCCAGTTCAACAATGCACCGTGCCAGCCCATCTCCTGTGGGTGAGAGGAAACAGCCAGTTCAACCCAGCGCCCTGCCTGCTCGTCTCCCGTGGGTGTGTGGACTCTGCCAGTTCCACACAGCGCCCTGCCTGCCCGTCTCCCGTGGGTGAGTGGACACAGCCAGTTCAACACAGCGCCCTGCCTGCCCATATCCCATGGGTATGTGGACACAGCTAGTTCCCCACAATGCCCAGCGTGCCCATCACCCGATGGTGTGTGGTCACAGCCAGTTAAACACAGTGCCCTGTCTGCCCATCTCCCCTGGGTGTGTGGACACAGCCAGTTCCACACCATGTCCTCCCTTTCCCTCGCCCGTGGGTGAGTGGACACAGCCAGTTCCACACAGCGCCCTGCCTGCCTGTCTCCTGTGAGTGTGTGGACACAGCCAGTTCAAAAAAGCGCCATGTCTGCCCGGCTCCCGTGGGTGAGTGGACACAGCCTGTTCCACACATCACCCAGCCTACCTGTCTCCCAAGGTGAGTGGACAGAGCCAGTTCCACACTGCCCCGTGCTTGCCCATCTCCCGTGGCTTTTTGGACACAGCCAGTTCCACACCGTGCCCTGCCAGCTCGTCTCCCTTGGGAGACTGGACACAGCCAGTTCCACACAGCACCCTGCCTGCCTGTCTCCCGAATGTGAGTGGACACAGCCAGTTCCAAACAACGCCGTGCCTGCCCATCTCCCGTGGGTGAGTGGACACAGCCCGTTCCACACAGTGCCCTGCCTGCCCATCTCCCGTGGGTGTGTGGACACAGCCAGGTCCACACAGCGCCCTGCCTGCCCGTCTCCTGTGGGTGTGTGGACACAGCCAGTTCAACACAGCGCCGTGCCTACCCGTATCCCATGAGTGAGTGGACACAGCCTGTTCCACACAGTCCCCAGCATGCCCGTCTGCCGTGGTTGTGCGGACAGAGACAGTTCAACACAGCGCTGTGCCTGCACTTCTAGTGTGGGTGTGTGGACACAGCCAGTTCAACACAGCACCCTACCTGCCTGTCTCCTGTGGGTGAGTGTACACAGCCAGTTCCACAGAGCACCGTGCCTACCCATCTCCCAAGGGTGTGTGGACACAGCCAGTTCCACACAGCGCCCTGCCTGCCCCTCTCCCATGTGTGACTGGACACAGCCAGATCCACACATCAGCCAGCATGGTCGTCGCCCTTGGGGGTGTGGACACAGCCAGTTCCACACAGCGCCCTGCCTGCCCATCTCCCGTGGGTGAGTGGACACAGCCACTCCAACACCACGCCCTGCCTGCCCGTCTCCCGTGGTGTGAGGACATGGCCAGTTCAACAATGCGCCCTGCCAGCCTGTCCCCCGTGGGAGTGTGGACACAGCCAGTTCCACAGAGCGCACTGCCTGCCCATGTCTTGTGGGTGAGTGGACACAGCCAGTTCCACACAGCGTCCACCCTGCCCGTCTCCCGTGGGTGAGTTGACAAAGCCAGTTACAACAGCGCCGTGCCTGCCCGTCTCCCGTGGGTGTGTGGAAACAACCAGTTCCACACAGCACCCTGCCTACCCATCTCCCGTCGGTGAGTGGTCAAGCCAGTTCCACACAGCGCTGTGCCTGCCCGTCTCCCCTGGGGGAGTGGACACAGCCAGTTCCACACGGTGCCCTGCCTGCCTGTCTCCCGTGGGTGAGTGGACAAGCCAGATCCACACAGCACCCTTCCTGCCCGTCTACCGTGGGTGTGTGGACACAGCCAGTGTAACACAGCGCCCTGTCTTCACGTCTCACATGGGTGTGTTGACACGGCCAGTTCCACACAGCGCCCTGTCTGCACGTCTCCCATGGGTGTGTCAACACGGCCAGTTCAACACAGCGCCCTGCCTGCTCGTCTCTCATGGGTGTGTGGACACAGCTAGTTCCCCACAACGCCCAGCCTGCCCGTCACCCGATGGTGTGTGGACACAGCCAGTTAAACACAGCGCCCTGTCTGCCTGTCTCCCGTGGGTGTGTGGACACAGCCAGTTCCACACCACGCCCTTCCTTCCCCTCGCCCGTGGGTGAGTGGACACAGCCAGTTCCACACAGCGCATTGCCTGCCCGTCCCCCGTGGGTGAGTCGACACAGCCAGTTCCACACAGCAACCTGCCTGCTTGTATCCCGTATGTGAGTGGCCACAGCCAGTTCCACACAGCACCCAGCCTGCTCTCTCCCGTAGGTGAGTGGACACAGCCATTCCACACAGCGCCCTACCTGCCCATTTTCTGTGGGTGTGAGGACATGACCAGTACATCACAGTGCCGTACATGACCGTCTCCTATGGGTGAGTGGACACAGCCAGTTCCACACAGCGCCGTGCCTGCCCGTCTCCCGTGGTTGAGTGGACACAGCCATTTCCACACAGCGTCCTGTCTGCCCATCTCACGTGGTTGAGTGGACACAGACAGTTCCACACAGCGCACTACCTGCCCGTCTCCCATGGGTTTGTAGACACAGCCAGTTCCACACAGCACCCAGCATGCCCGTCTCCCGTGGGTGAGCGGACACAGCCAATTCAACACTGCACCTTGCCTGCATGTATCCCTTGAGTGTGAGGACACGGCCAGTCAAAAACAGCACCGTGCCTGCCCGTCTCCCATGGTTGTGTGGACACAGCCAGTTCCACACAGTGCCCTACTTGCCCGTCTCCGGTGGATGAGTGGAGAAAGCCAGTTCCACACATCGCCGTGCCTGCCCGTCGCCCATGGGTCAGTGGACACAGCCAGATCAACACAGCGCCCTACCTGCCCATCTCCAGTGGGTGAGTGGACACAGCCAGTTCAACACAGTGCCCTGCCTGCCCGTCTCCCGTGGCTGTGAGGACACGGCCAGTTCAACACTGCACCTTGCCTGCATGTATCCCTTGAGTGTGAGGACACGGCCAGTCAAAAACAGCACCGTGCCTGCCCGTCTCCCGTGGATGTGTGGACACACCCAGTTCCACACAGTGCCCTGACTTCCCATCTCCCATGAGTGTGTGGACAAGCCAGTTCAACACAGGGCCTGACTGCCCATTTCCCCTGTGTGTGTGGACACAGTCAGTTAAACACAGCACTGTACCTGCCCGTCTCCCATGGGTGAGTGTACACAGCCAGTTCCACACCGCGCCTTGCCTGCCCATTTCTCATGGGTGTATGGACACAGCCAGATCCACACAGCACCCTACCTGCCCGTCTCCCATGGGTGAGTGGACAAATCCAGTTCCAAACAGCCAGTTCCACACAGCGCCCTGCCTGCCCGTCTCCCATGGGTAAGTTGCCACAGCCAGTACCACACAGCGCCCTGCCTGCCCGTGTCCTGAGGGTGAGTGGACACAGCCAGTCCACACAGCACACAGCATGCCTATCTCCCGTGGGAGTGTGGACACAGCCAGTGCAACACCACGCCCTGCCTGCCCATCTCCCGTGAGTGTGTGGACACAGCCACATCCACACAGCAGCCTACCTGCCAGTCTTCCATGGGTGAGTGGACACAGCCAGTTCCACACAGCGCCCTGCCTGCCCATCTCCCGTGGGTGTGTGGATACAGCCAGATCCACACAGCACCCTACCTGCCCGTCTCCAATGGGAGTGTAGACACAGCCAGTTCCACACAGCGCCCAACGTGCCCGTCTTCTAAGGGTGTGTGGACACAGCCAGATCCACACAGTACCCTACCTGCCCATGTCCCGTGGATGAGTGGACACAGCCAGATCCACACAGTGCCGTTCCTGCCCGTCTCCAGTGGCAGAGTGGACACAGCCAGTTCCACACAGCGCCCTGCCTGCCCATCTCCCGTGGGTGTGAGGACACAGCCATTTCCACACCACGCCCTTCCTGCCCCTCGCTGTGGGTGAGTGGACACAGCCAGTTCCAAACAGTGCCCTGCCTGCCCGTCTCCCGTGGGTGAGTAGAAACAACCAGTTCCACACAGTGCCGAGCCTGCCCGTCTCCCGTGGGTGAATGGAAACAACCAGTTCCACACAGCACCCTGCCTGCCCATCTCCCGTGGGTGAGTGGACACAGCCAGTTAAACTCAGCACCGTGCCTGCCCGTCTCCTGTGGGGGAGTGCACACAGACAGTTCCAAACAGTGCCCTGCCTGCCCATCTACCATGGGTGAGTGGACACAGCCAGTTAAACACAGCTCCCTGCCTGCCCATCTCACATGGGTGTGTGAAAACAGCCAGTTCGACACAGCGCCCTCTATGCCCGTGTCCCATGGGTGTGTCGACACAGCCAGTTCAACACAGCGCCCTGCCTGCCCATCTCCAGTGGGTGAGTGTACACAGCCATTTCCACACAGCGCTATGCTTGCCCGTATCCCGTGGGTGAGTGGACACAGCTCGTTCCACACAGCGCCCTGCCTGCCCGTCTCCAGAGAGTGAGTGGACTCAGCCATTTCCACACAGCGCCCTGCCAGCCCGTCTCGCATGGGTGAGTGGACACTGCCAGTTCCACACAGCGCCCTACCTGACTGTCTCATTTGGTGGTGTGGACACAGCCGGGTCCACACAGCGCACTGTCTGCCCACTTCCCATGGGTGTGTGGACATGGCCAGTTCAACACTGCGCACTGCCTGCCAGACTTCCGAGGGTGAGTGGACACAGCCAGTTCCACACAGCGCCCTGTATGCTCGTCTCTCGTGATTGTGTCTACAGAGCCAGCTCAACACAGAGCCCAGCCTTCCCATCTCCCCGGGGTGTGTGGACACAACCAGTTCAACACAGCGCCCTGCCTGCCCATGTCCATTGGGTAGTGGACACAGCCAGTTCCACACAGCGCCTTGAGTGCCCGTCTCCAGTGTGTGAGTGGACACGGCCAGTTACATACAGCACTGTGCCTGCCAATCTCCCGTGGGAGAATGGACACATCTAGTTATACACAGTGCCCTGCCTTCCCCTCTCCAGTGAGTGAGTGGACACAGCCAGATCCACACAGCACCCTACCTGCCCGTCTCCCGTGGGTGAGTTGACACAGCCAGTTCTATACTGCACCCAGCCTGCCTGTCTCCCGTGGGTGATAGGACACAGCCAATTCCACACAGCGCCCTGCCTGCTCGTCTCCCGTGGGTGTGAGGACATGACCAGTTAGACACAGTGCTGTGCCTTCTCGTCTCACGTGGGTGTGTGGACACAGCCAATACAACACAGCGCACGGCCAGCCCGTCTAATGTGAGTGAGTGTACACAGCCAGTTAAACACAGCACCCTGCCTTCCCGTCTCCCGTGGGTGTGTGGACACAGCCAGTTCCACACAATGCCCAGCCTGTCCCTCTCCCATGGGTGAGTGGACTCAGCCAGTTCAACCCTATGCCCTGCCTACCCGTCTACAGTGGGGGTGTTGACAAAGCCAGTTCAACACAGCAGCCTTCATACCCATTTCCCGAGGGTGAGTGGACACACCAGGAACCACACAGCGCCGTGTCTACCTGTCTCCCGTGTGTGAGTAGAATCAACCAGTGCCACACAGAACCCTGCCTGCCCATCTCACATAGCTGAGTGGACACAGCCAGTACCACAAAGCACTGTGCCTGCCTGTCTCCTATAGGTGAGTGGACACAGCTAGTTCCACACAGCGACCTGCCTATCTGTCTCCAGAGAGTGGACACACCCCTAACCCTAACTCTAACGCTAACCCTAAGCCTAACCCTTACCCCTAACCCTAAACCTAACCCCAACCCTTAACCATAAACGTAACCCTAACCCTAACCCTAACCCCAACCCTAAACCTAAACCCAACCCTAACACTAACAATAACTCCAACCCTAGCCCCAACAATTAATCCTAACCCTAACCCTAACCGCAACCCTAAGCCTAACCCCAACCCTAAAACTAATCCTAACACCAAGCCTAACACTAACCCTAACCTCAAACCTAACCCTAACCCTAACCCCACCCCTAACGCTAACAACAACCTTAACCTTAAGCCTAACCCTAACAACCTCCCTAACCCCAATCCTAACCCAAACTCTAACCCTAACCCTAACTAAACACTTAACCCTAACCGAAACCCTAAAGCTAACCCTAAACTCAACGCTAACCCGAACCCTAACTCCAACTCTAACCCTAACCCTAACCCCAACACTAACCCTAACCCTAACCCCAACCCTAACCCTAAAGCTACCCTAATCCCAACCCTTAATCCTAAACCCAAGCCTAACCCTAATCCTGAACCCAACCCTAACCCTAATCCTAACCCTAATCCTAACCCTAACACTAACACTAACCCCAACCCTAACACTAAAGCTACCCTAATCACAACCCTTAATCCTAACCCCAAGCCTAACCCTAACCCTGAACACAACCCTAACCCTAACCCTAAACCTAACCCTAACACTGACCCCTGATCCTGACCCTAACCCTAACCCTGACCCTGACCTTCAACCCTAACCCTAACTCTAACCCTACCATAACCAATAACCCTGACCCTTACCCTAACCCTGACCCTAAACCTACCCTAACACTGACCCTAACCCTTACTCTGATCTGACCCTGACCCTGACACTGACGCTAACCCTACACATGAACATGACCCTGAACCTAAACCTGACGAAGACCCTGACCCAGACCCTAACACTGACCCTAACCTTAAACCCGAACCTGACCCAGACACTGACCGTGACCCATATCCTAACCTTGACCCTAACCCTGAACCTGACCCTAACCCTGACACTGACCATAACCCTAACCCTAACCCCAACCCTAACCCTAACCCTAAACCCAATCCTAACCCTAACCCTAAAACTAACCGCAAAACTTAAAACTAACCCTAAACATAACCGCAACCCTAAACCTAACCCCAAAACTAACGCTAATCCTAACCCCAAGCTTAATCCTAACCCTACCCCAAACCTAACCCTAACCCTAACCCCAAGCCTAACCCTAACCCCAACCCTAATCTTAACCCTAACCATAACCCCCTCCCTAAACCCAACCCTAACCCAAACCCTAAACCTAACACAAAGCCTAATATTAACCCTAACCCTCGCTAACCCCAACACTAACCCAAACCCTAACCCTAACCCTAACTCTAACCCTAAACCTAATTCTAACCCTAACCCTAACCCTTAACCCTAACCCTAAGCCTAACCTTTAACCCTAACCCTAACCCCAACCCTTAACCCTAACCGTAACCCTAACCCTACCCTAAATCCAAACCTAACCCCAACCCTACCCCACCTCTCACCCTAACCCTAAACCCAATCCTACCCTAACAATACCCTAATACCAACCCTTAACCCTAACCCCAACCCTAACCCTAACGCTACCCTAATACCAACGCTGATCCTAACCCCAACCCTAACCCTAACCCTAAACCTACCCCAACCCTAACCCTAACGCAACCCTAATCCCAACCCTTAGCCCTAACCCGAAGCCTAACCCTAATGTTAACCCCAACCCTAACCCTAACCCTAACACTAAACCTAACCCTAACCCTGACCCTGACACTGATCCTGACCCTAACCCTAACCATGACCCTGACCTTAACCCTAACCCTAACTCTAACCCTACTCTATCCCCTAAACCTGACCCTAAACCTAACCCATAACTCTAATCCTGACCCTAATCCTGACACTAAATCTGACCCTTACCCTAACGCTGACCCTACACCTAACCCTAACACTAACCCTAACCCTGAACTGACACTAACCCTGACGCTATCCCTAATCCTGACCATGACCCTGAACTTAACCCTGACCCAGACCCTGACCCAGACCCTAACCCTGACCCTAAACTTAACCCTGAACCTTACCAAGACACTGACCATGACCCTGAGCCTAACATGACCCTCACCCTGACCCTAAACCTACCCCAACCCTAATCCTAACCCTAACCCCAAGCCTAAATCTAACCCCAACCCTAATCCTAACCCTAACCCTAACCCCCTGCCTAAACCCAACCCTAACCCAAACCCTAGCCCCAAGCCTAATCTTAAATATAAACCTAACTCCCTCCCTAACCCCAACACTAACCCAAGCCCTAAACCTAACCCTAAACCTAATTCTAACCCTAACCCTAACCCTAACCCTTAACCCTAAACCTAACCCCAACCCTTAACCCTAACCGTAACCCTAACCCTACCCTAAACCCAAACCTAACCCCAACCCTAACCCAACCCCTAACCCTAACCCTAAACCAAACCCTAACCCTAACAATACCCTAATACCAACACTTAACTCTAACCCAAACCCTAAACCAAACGCTACCCTAATAAAAACTCTAATCCTAAACCCAAACCTAACCCTAACCCATAGCCTAACCCTAACCCCAACCCTAACCCTAACGCTACGCTAATCCCAACCCTTAACCCTAACCCCAAGCCTAACCCTAACGCTAACCCCAACCCTAACCCTAACCCTAAACCTAACCCTAACCCTGACCCTGACACTGATCCTGACCCTAACCCTAACCCTGACCCGGACCTTAACCCTAAACCTACTCTAACCCTACTCTAACCCCTAACCCTGACCCTAACCCTAACCCCTAACTCTAACCCTGACCCTAACCCTGACACTAAATCTGAAACTTACCCTAACCCTGACCCTAAACCTAACCCTAACACTGACCCTAACCCTAACCCTGATCTGACCCTGACCCTGACGCTAACCCTAACCCTGAACATGACCCTGAACCTAACCCTGACCCAGACCCTGACCCAGACCCTAACCCTGACCCTAACCTTAACCCTGAACCTGACTCAGACACTGACCCTGACCCTGATCCTAACCCTGACCCTCACCCTAACCCTAACCCTAACCCTAACCCTGCCCATCTACCGTGGGTGTGTGGACACAGCCAGTTCCACACAGCACCCTGCCTGCCCGTCTACCATGAGTGTGTGGACACAGCAATCTCCACACAGCACCCTGCCTGCCCATCTCACATGGGTGTGTGGACAAAGCCTGTTCAACACAGCGTCCAGCTTGCCCAAACCCATGGGTGTGTGGACACAACCGGTAGCACACTGCGCCCTGCCTGCCCGTGTCCTGTGGATGTGTGGACACAGCCATTTCAAAAAGCGTACTGCATGCCCGTTTCCCTAGGGTGTGTGGAAACAGCCGTTCCACTCAGCGCCATGCCTACAAGTCTCCCGTGGGTATGTGGACACAGCAATTTCCACACCGTGCAATTCCAGCCCGTCTCCACTAGGTGTCGGGACACACCCAGTTCCACACAGCGTTTACCCTGCCCGTCTCCCGTGGGTGAGTTGACAAAGCCAGTTCAACACAGCGCCCTGCCTGCCCGTCTCCCGTGGGTGAGTGGACACAGACAGTTCCACACAGCGCCCTGCCTGCAGGTCTCCCGTGGGTGAGTGGAAACAACCAGTTCCACACAGCACCGTGCCTGCCCGTCTCCCGTCGGTGAGGGGACAAACCAGTTCCGCACACCGCCGTGCCTGCCCGTCTCCCCTGGGGGACTGGACACAGCCAGGTCCACACAGTGCCCTGCCTGCCCGTTTCTCGTGACTGAGCGGACACAGCCTGTTCCACATAGCACTTCCGGTCTCCAATGGGTGAGTGGACACAGCCAGTTACACAAAGCACTGTGCCGGCCTGTCTCCCGTGGGTGAGAGGACACAGCTAGTTCGACACAGCGACCTGCCTATCCGTCTCCAGAGGGTGAGTGGACACAGCCCTAATCCTAACTCTAACCCTAACTCTAACCCTAACCCTAATCCTACCCTAACCCCTAACCCTGACCCTAACCCTAACCCTAACACTAACCCTCACCCTCACCCTCACCCTAACCCTAACCCTCACCCTAACCCTAACCATAACCCTCACCCTAACCCTAATCCTAACCCTAACCCTAACCCTGCCCATATACCGTGGGTGTGTGGACACAGCCAGTTCCACACAGTGCCCTGCCTGCCCGTTTCTCGTGACTGAGCGGACACAGCCTGTTCCACATAGCACTTCCGGTTTCCAATGGGTGAGTGGACACAGCCAGTTACACAAAGCACTGTGCCGGCCTGTCTCCCGAGGGTGAGAGGACACAGCTAGTTCGACACAGCGCCCTGCCTATCCGTCTCCAGAGGGTGAGTGGACACAGCCCTAATCCTAACTCTAACCCTAACTCTAACCCTAACCCTAATCCTACCCTAACCCCTAACCCTGACCCTAACCCTAACCCTAACACTAACCCTCACCCTCACCCTCACCCTAACCCTAACCCTCACCCTAACCCTAACCCTCACCCTAACCCTAACCATAACCCTCACCCTAACCCTAATCCTAACCCTAACCCTAACCCTGCCCATATACCGTGGGTGTGTGGACACAGCCAGTTCCACACAGCGCCCTGCCTGCCCATCTCCCGTGGGTGTGTGGACACAGCCAGTTCCACACAGCGCCCTGCCTGCCCGTCTCCCGTGGGTGTGTGGACACAGCCAGTTCCACACAGCGCCCTCTATACCCGTGTCCCATGGGTGTGTGGACACAGCCAGTTCAACACAGCGCCCTGTCTGCGCGTCTCCCATCGGTGTGTGGACACGGCGAGTTCAACACAGCGCCCTGCCTGCCCGTCTTCTGTGGGTGAGTGGACACAGCCAGTTCCACAGAGCGCCCTCTATGCCCGTGTCCCATGGGTGTGTGGACACAGCCAGTTCAACACAGCGCCCTGTCTGCCCATGTCCAGTGGGTGAGTGTACATAGCCAGTTCCAAACAACGCCCTGACTGCCCGTCTCTAGTGTATGAGTGGACACAGCCAGTTCCACACAGCGCTGTGCCTGCCCGTCTCCCATCGGTGAGTGGACACAGCCGTTCCACACAGCGCCCTGCCTGCCCGTCTCCAGAGAGTGAGTGGACACAGCCAATTCCACACGGCTCCCTGCCTGCTCGTCTCCCGTGGGTGAGTGGACACAGCCAGTTCCACACAGCGCCCTACCTACCTGTCTCCTCTGGTAGTGTGGACACAGCCGGGTCCACACAGCACACTGTCTGCCTGCCTCCCATGGGTGTGTGGACACGGCCAGTTAAACACAGCACCTTGCCTGCCCGTCTTCTGAGGGTGAGTGGACACAGACATATCCACACATCGCTGTGTCTGCCCGTCTCCCGGGGGTGTGTGGACACTGCCAGTTCAACACAGCGCCCTGCCTGCCCATCTCCAGTGGGTGAGTGGACACAGCCAGTTCCACACAGCGCCCTGACTGCCCGTCTCCAGTGGGTGAGTGGACACGGCCAGTTACATACAGCGCTTTGCCTGCCCATCTCCCGTGGGAGAGTGGACAAAGCTAGTTCCACACTGTGCCCTGCCTGCCCGTCTCCAGGAGTGAGTGGACACAGCCAGTTCCACACAGCGCCCTGCCTGCCCGTCTCCCGTGGGTGTGTGGACACAGCCAGATCCACACCGTGCCCTGCCTGCCCCACGCCTGTGGGTGAGTGGACACAGCCAGTTCAACATAGCACCCAGCCTGCCTATCTCCCATGGGGGTGTGGACACAGCCAGATCCACACAGCACCCTACCTGACCGTCTCCCATGGGTGAGTTGACACAGCCAATTCCACACTGCTCTCTGCCTGCCTGTCTCCCGATGGTGAGTGGACACAGCCAGTTCCACACTGCGCCCTGCTTGCCCGTCTACCGTGGGTGTGAGGACACAGACAGTTCCACACAGCGTCGTGCTTGCCCGTCTCCCGTTGGTGAGTGGACACTGCCAGATCAACACAGTGCCCTGCTTGCCCATCTCCCTTGGGTGAGTGGACATAGCCATTTCAATACAGCACCCTGCCTGCCCTTCTCCCGTGGGTAAGTGGACACAGCCAGTTCCACACAGTGCCCTTTGTCCATCGCCAATGGGTGTGTGGACACAGCCAGTTCCACACAGTGCCCTGGCTGCCCGTCTCCCGTGGGTGAGTGGAAACAGCCATTTCCACACAGCGCCCTGACTGCCCGTCTCCAGTGGGTGAGTGGACACAGCCATTTCCATACAGCGTGGTGCCTCCCCGTCTCCCATGGGTGTTGGACACAGCTAGTTCCACACAGCACCCTGGCTGTCGGTCTCCAGTTAGTGAGTGGAGAGAGCCAGTCCCACAAAGCGCGCTGCCTGCCAGTCTACCGTGGGTGAGTGGACACAGCCAGTTCCACACAGCGCCCTGCCTTCCTGTCTCCCATGGTGGTGTGGACACAGCCAGTTCCACACAGCGCCCTGAATGCCCATCTCCCATGGGTGTGTGGACACAGCCAGTTCCACACAGCGCCCAGTCTCCCCATATCCAGTGGGAGAGTGGACACAGCCAGTTCCACACAGCGCCCTGACCGCCCGTCTCCAATTGGTGAGTGGACACAACCAGTTACATACAGCGCCGTGCCTGCCCATCTCTCATGGGTGAGTGGACACAGCTAGTTCCACACAGTGCCGTACCTGCTGATCAGTCGTGGGTGTGTGGACACAGCCAGTTCCACACACCGCCCTGCATGCCCGTCTCCCATGGGTGAGTGGACAGAGCTAGTTCCACACAGTGCCCTGTCTGCCGTTCTCCAGTGAGTGAGTGGACACAGCCAGTTCCACAAAGCACCCTGCCTGCCCGTCTCCCGTGGGTGAGTGGACATGGCAAGTTCCACACAGCACTCTGCCTGCCCATCTCCCATGGGTGTGTGGACACAGGCAGTTCCACACAGCGCCGTGTCTGCCCCTTTTCCGTGGGTTAGCAGACACAGCCAGTTCCACACAGCGCCCTGCCTGCCCATCTCCCGTGGGTTAGTGTACACAGCCAGTTCCACACAGCGCCCTGCCTGCCTGTCTCCTGTGGGTGTGTGGAAACAGCCTGTTCCACACAGTGCCCTACATGCCTGTCTCCTGTGGGTGTGAGGACACGCCCAGTTCAACATAGCGCCGTGCCTGCCCATCTCCCTTGGGTGTGTGGACACAGTCAGTTCCACACAGCGCCCTGCCTGCCTGACTCCCGTGGGTGTGTGGACGAAGCCAGTTCCACACAGCGCCCTGCCTGCCTGTCTCCCGTGGGTGTGATAACACGGTCAGTTCAACACAGCACCATGAGTGACCTTCTCCCGTGGGTCATTGGACATAGCCAGTTCAACACAGCGACCTGACTCTCCATCTCTCGTGACAGTGTGTACATAGCCAGTTAAACACACTGCCATGCCTGTCAATCTCCCGTGGGTCTGTGGACACAGCCAGGTCCACACCGCGCCCTACCTACCCATCTGTCCCGGCCCGCGGGACCTTCTGTTACTCACGGGGGCGAGGGGGACCGTGCCTGAAAGAGATGGGCGAGATAAAGGAACAAGACCAAGCAAAGGTTTGTCAAGGTCTACTTTACTTGGATTTTTAGTAGGTTTTATATACAGAAACAAGAAAGTAGGAACAGAAAAATAGAGTGGGGGGATGATGAGGCTTGGGTGTGGGCTAATCAGCCCCAATTAGCATCCCGATGGCACTGTGATGGATCACTCAACCCCAACCTGGAAGGGGGTTGGGAACAATTGCAGGTAGCATGCCCTGGAGCAAGCACGTCAAGGAATGCATTCTTCTTGGAACTATAGCTGGGGGGCTGGGTGCTATTTTCATCTTAGGCTATTTTCTGGGGGGAGGACCGTGCTTAGGACAAGTAAGGACAAATCAGGACAAGTCCTTGGAATGTGGAGGGTCTTAGTCTCCAACACCCGTCTCACGTGGGAGTGTGGACACAGCCACTCCACAAGCGCCCTGCCTCCCCGTCTCCCGTGGGTGTGTGGACACATCCCGTTTCACACAGCACCCTGCCTGCCCGTCACCTGTGGCTGTGTGCACACAGCCAATTCAACACAATGCCCTGCCTGCCCGTCTCCCAAGGGTGTGAGGACACAGCCAGATCCACACAGCACACCACCTGCCTATCTCCCGTGGGTGAGTGGACACAGCCAGTTCCACACAGCGCCCTGCCTGCCCATCTCCCGTGGGTGAGGGGACAGAGCCAGATCCACACAGCGCCGTGCCTGCCCGTCTCCCGAGGGTGACTGTACACAGCCAGTTGCACACAGTGCTGTGCCTGCCCATCTCCCATGGGTGAGTGTACACAGCCAGTTCCACACAGCGCCCTGCCTGCCCGTCTCCCGTGGGTGAGTGGATACAGCTAGCTCAATACAGCCTCTGCCTGCCCGTCTCCCGTGGGTGAGTGGACACAACTAGTTCAATACAGCCTCTGCCTGCCCATCTCCGGTGGGTGAGTGGACACAGCCAGTTCCACACAGCACCCTGTCTCCCATCTCCCGTTGGTGAGTGGACACATCCAGTTCAACACAGCGCCCTGCCTGCGCTTCTCCCCTGAGTGAGTGGACACAGCCAGGTCCACACCGCGCCCTACCTACCAGTCTTCCGTGGGTGTGTGGACACAGCCAGTCCACACAGCGCCGTGCTTGCCCCTCTCCCGTGGGTGTGATGACACAGCCAATTCAACACAGCACCCTGCCTGCCCATCTTCAGAGGGTGAGTGGGCACAGCCATTTCCACAGAGCACCCTGAGTGCCCGTCTCCCTTCGGTGTGTGGACACAACCAGTTCGACACAGCACCCTGCCTGCCCGTCTCCCATGGGTGACTGGAAACAACCAGTTTCACACAGCGCCATGCCTGCCCATCTCCCCTGGGGTAGTAGACACAGCTAGGTCCACACAGCGCCCCACCTACCCGTCTCTCAAGAGTGAGTGGACACAGCCTGTCCCACATAGCACACAGACTGCCCGTCTCCAATGGGCGAGAGGACAAGCCAGTTACACAAAGCACTGTGCCTGCCTGTCTCCCATGGGTGAGAGGACACAGCTAGTTGCACACATCAACCCGGCCTATCTGTCTCCAGAGAGTGAGTGGACAAAGGCCTAACCCTAACTCTAACCTTAACCCTAACCTAACCCTAACCCTATACCTAACGCCAACCCTAACCCTAACCCTAACCCTAACCCCAACACTAAACCTAACCATAACCCTAAACCCCTACCTAATCCCTACCGTAACCCTAACCCTAACCCAACCCTAACCCTAACACTAACCCCTAACTCTGACCCTAACCCTAAACCTAACCCTAACACTAACCTTCACCCTCACCCTCACCCTAAACCTAACCCTCACCCTAACCCTAAGCCTAACCCTAACCCTCACCCTCACCCTAACCCTAACCCTAATCCTGACCGTCTCCCCTGGGGGAGTGGATACAGCCAGTTCCACACAGCGCCCTGCCTGTCTGTCTCTCGTGAGTGAGTGGACACACCATGTTCCACATAGCACCCAGACTGCACGTCTCCAGAGAGTGAGTGGACACAGCCCTAACCCTAATTCTAACCCTAACCCGAACCGGAACCCGAATCATAACACTTAACCCTAACTCTAACCCTAACCCTAACCCTAAATCCAACACTTAACCCTAACCCTAACGCTAACCCTAACACTAACTCTAACACAACTATAACCCTAAACTCAACCCCAACCCTAACACAAACCCCAACCTTACTCCTCACGCTAAAACCAACCTTCACCCTAACCTCAACCCTAACCGTAACTCTGATTCTAACCCTCACCCTAACACTGACTCTGACCCTGACCCTGATCCTAACCATAACATTAAACCTGACCTTAAGCCTAACCCTAACCCTAACACCAATAGTTAACCCTACCTCTAACCCTAACCCTAAGCCTAACCCCAACCATAACCCTATTCCTAAAGTCAACACTAACCCTAAACCTAACCCTAACCCTTACACTTAACCCTAACCATAACCCTAACCCAAACCCTTAATTTTAACCCTAACTCTAACCCTAACCCTAACTCTAACCTTAACCCTAACGCTAACCCATAACAATTAACCCTAACCCTAAACCTAACCCTAACCCTAACCCCAACCATTAACCCTAACACTATCCCTAACCCTAAGCCTAACCCCAACCCTAACCCTATCCCTAACGCCAAGGCTAACCCTAACCCTAACTCTAACCCTAACACTTAACACTAAGCCTAACCCTAACCCTAACACCAACAATTAACCCTAAACCTAACCCTGACACTAACTTGAACCACAACCCTAACACTAACCCTAAACCCAAGCCTAACCCTAACCCTAACCTTAACCCTAACACCTACCCTAACCCTAACCCCAACCACAACCCTAATAACAACTCCAAGCCTAAACCTGACCCTAAACCCAACCCTAACTCTAACGCCAACCGTAACCCTAACCCGGAACCTAACCCTACCCCAGACCCTGACCCTGACCCTGACGTTGACCCTGCACCTAACCCTAAACCTAACCCTAACCCTAACGTCAACCCTTAACCCTAAACCTAACCCTAACCCTAACTTAAACCACAACCCAAACACTAACCCTAAACCCAAGCCTAAACCTAACTCTAACCCTAACCCTAACCCTAACACCTACCCTAAACCTAACCCCAACCGCAACCTTAATACCAACTCCAATCTAACCCTAACCTAACCCCAACCCTAACCCTAACGCCAACCTTAACCCTAAGCCCAAACCTAACCCGAACCCAGACCCTGACCATGACCCTGACGCTGACCCTGCACCTAACCCTAAACCTAACCCTAACCCCAACCCTAACCTTAACCCAAACCCTAACCGTCCCTAATCCCAACGCTAACCCTAACCCTAAGCCTAACCCCAACTCCAACCCTAACCCTCACGCTAACCCCAACCCTCACAACAACCCCAATCCTAACCCTAACACCGAACGTAACCATCACCCTAACACTGACCCTGACCCTAACCCTAACCCTAACACTGAACCTGACCTTAAACCTAACACTAAACATAACTCCAACCCTTAACCCTAACCCTAACCCTAACACCCTAAGCCTAACCCCAAACTTAACCCTATCCCTAACGCCAACCATAACCCTAACCCTAACCCTAATTCTAACCCTAACCCTAACACTTAACCCTAACCCTAACCCTAACCCAAACCCTAACCCTAACCCCAACTCTAACCCTAAACCTAACCCCAACCCTAACCCTAACCCCAAGCCTAACCCTAACCCTAAACCTAATCCTAACCCTAACCCGAACCCTTACTCTAACAGTAACCCCAACCCCCTCCCTAACCCCAACCCAAATCCTAACCCTAACACCTACCCTAACACTACACCAACCGCAACCCTAACACCAACTCCAACCCTAAACCTGACCCTAACCCTAACCCTAACGCAAACCCTAACCCTAACCTCGACTCTAACCCTAATCTTGACCCTGACCCTGACCCTGACCCTGACCCTGACCCTAACCCTAACCCCAAAGCCCAACTCTAACCCTAACCCTAACCATAACCTTAACCCTAACCCTCTGTAACCCCAACCCTAATCCTAACCCTAACTCTAACCCCAAAGCTAAACCTAACCCCAACACCAATCCTAACCACAACCACAACCCTAACCCTCACCCTAACCTCAACCCTAACCCTAACCACAATCCTAAACCTAACCCCGACTCTAACCCTCACCGTAACAATGTCACTGACCCTGACCCTAACCCTAACACTGACCCTGACCCTAACCCTAACCGTAACACTGACCCTAACCTTAACCCTGACCTTGACCCTGACCCTGACTCAGACCCTAAACCTGACCCTGACCATGACCCTGACCCTCACCCTGATCCTGACCCTGATCGAGACCCTAACCCTGACCCTAACCCTGACCCTGACACAGACCGTGACCCTGACCCTGACCCTAACCCTGACCCTGACCCTGACCCTGACCCTAACCCTAACCCCAAAGCCCAACTCTAACCCTAACCCTAACCATAACCTTAACCCTAACCCTCTGTAACCCCAACCCTAATCCTAACCCTAACTCTAACCCCAAAGCTAAACCTAACCCCAACACCAATCCTAACCACAACCACAACCCTAACCCTCACCCTAACCTCAACCCTAACCCTAACCACAATCCTAAACCTAACCCCGACTCTAACCCTCACCCTAACACTGTCACTGACCCTGACCCTAACCCTAACACTGACCCTGACCCTAACCCTAACCGTAACACTGACCCTAACCTTAACCCTGACCTTGACCCTGACCCTGACTCAGACCCTAAACCTGACCCTGACCATGACCCTGACCCTCACCCTGATCCTGACCCTGATCGAGACCCTAACCCTGACCCTAACCCTGACCCTGACACAGACCGTGACCCTGACCCTGACCCTAACCCTGACCCTGACCCTGACACTGACCCTAACCCTGACACTGACGCTAACCCTAACCCTGACCCTGACCCTCACACTAACCCTCACCCTCACACTCACCCTAACCCTCACCCTAACCCTAATCCTAACCCTAACCCTACCCTAAACCCTAACCCTGACCCTAACCGTAACCGTAACCCTAACCCTAACCCTAACCCTAACCCTAACCCTGCCCGTCTACCGTGGGTGTGTGGACACAGCCAGTTCCACACAGCGCCCTGCCTGCCCATCTACCATGAGTGTGTGGACACAACCAGTTCCACACAGTGCCCTGCATGTCTGTCTCCCGTGGGTGTGTGAACACAGCGAGTTCCACCCAGCGTCCTGCCAGCCCGTCTCCTGTGTGTGAGTGGACACAACCAGTTACACACTGTACCCGTCATGCCCGTCTCCGTGGGTGTGTGGAATCCGCCAGTTCCACACAACGCCCTGCCTGCCCGTCTCCCGTGGGTGTGTGGACACAACCAGTTCCACAACACGCCCTGCGTGCCCGTCTCCTGTGGGTGCGTGGACACAGCCAGTTCCAAACAACCCCCTGCCTGCCCGTGTCCCGTGGGTGTGGGGATACTGCCAGTTCCACATCACGTCCTGCTCGCCCGTCTCCGTTGGGTGCGTGGACACAGCCATATCCACACAGAGCACTGCGAACCCGTCTCCCGTGGGTGTGTGGACACAGTCATATCCACACAGCACCCTGTCTTCCCATCTCCCGTGGCTGCGTTGACACAGCCATCTCCACACAGCACCCTGCCTGCTTGTCTCCCGTGGGTGTGTGGAACAGTATTTCCACACAGAGTCATGGTTGCCCGTCTCCTTAGGTGTATGGACACAGCCCATTCCACACAGCGCCCTGCCTGCCCATCTCCCATGGGTGTGTGGACACAGCCAGTTCCACCTAGCACCCTGCCCTTCTCCCGTGGGTGTGTGGACACAGCCAGTTCCACACAGCGTACCGCCTGCCCATCTCCCGTGGGTGTGTGTACATAGCCAGTTCCACACAGCGCCCTGCCTGCCCATCTCGTGTGGGTGTGTGGACAAAGCCTGTTCCACACAGCGTCTAGCTTGCCCAAACCCATGGGTGTGTGGACACAACCCGTTCAACACTGCCCCCTGCCTGCCTGTGTCCTGTGGATGTGTGGACACAGCCATTTCCAAAAAGCGTCCTGCGTGCCCGTTTCCCTAGGGTGTGTGGAAACAGCCAGTTCCACTCAGCGACCTGCCTCCAAGTCTCCTGTGGGTGTTTGGACACAGCAATTTCCACACCGCGCAATTCCAGCCCGTCTCCTGTAGGAGTCTGGACACAGCCAGTTCAACACAGCGCCCTGCCTGCCCGTCTCCTGTGGGTGAGTGGACACAGACAGTTCCACACAGCGCGTTGCCTGCCCGTCTCCCGTGGCTGTGAGGACACGGCCAGTTGAACACAGTGCCATGCCTGCCCGTCTCCCGTGGGTGTGTGGATACACCGAGTTCAACACAGCACCCTGCCTGGCTGTCTCCCTTGGGTGTGTGGACACAGCCAGTTCCACACAGCGCCCAGCCTGCCCGTCTCTCTTGGGTGTGTGGACATGCCAGTTCATCACAGCGCCCTGCCTGCCATCTCCATTGGGTGAGTGGACACAGCCAGTTACACACAGCACTGTGCTTGCCCATCTCCCGTGGGTGAGTTGACACAGCTAGTTCCACACAGCGCCCTGCCTACCCATCTCCAGAGAGTGAGTGGACACAGCCAGGTCCACACAGCGCCCTTCCTGCCCGTTTCCCGTGGGTGAGTGGACACAGCCAGTTCAACACAGCACCTTGCCTGCCGGACTCCCGTGGGTGAGTTGACACAGAGTTCCAAACAGCACCCTGCCTGCCCGTCTCCCGTTGGTCAGTGGACACAGCAAGTTCAACACAGCGCCATGCCTGCCCATCTCCTGTGGGTGAGTTGACACAGACAGTTCCACACAGCACCCTAACTGCCCGTCACCCTGGGTGAGTAGACACAGCCTGTTCCACACAGTGCTCTGCCTTCCCATCTCCCGTGTGTGTGTGGACACAGCCAGTTAAACACAGCACTGTACCTGCCCGTGTCCCGTGGGTGAGTGGACACAGACAATTCCACACCGCACCCTGCTTGCCAGTTTTCCATAGGTTGTGAACACAGACAGATCCACACAGCACCCTACCTGCCAGTCTCCCGTGGGTGTGTGGACATAGCCAGTTCCACATAGCGCCCTGCCTGTCTGTCTCCCATGGTTGTGTGGACACAGCCCGATCCACACAGCACCCTAACTGCCTATCTCCCATGGGTGAGTGGACACAGCTAGTTCCACACCATGCCCTGAATGCCCATCTCCCGTGGGTGAGTGGACACAGCCAGTTCCACACAGCGCCCTGCCTGCCCATTTCCTGTTGGTGAGTAGACCCAGCCAGTTCCACATAGCGCCCTGCCTGCCTGTCTCACGTGGATGAGTGGACACAGCCATATCCACACAGGGCCCTGCCTGCCCGTCTTCTGAGTGTGAACGGACACAGCCAGTTCCACACAGCACACTGCCTGCCCATCTCCCGTGGGTGAGTGGACACAGCCAGTTCCACACAGTGCCCAGCCTGCCCGTTTTTTCATGGTTTCGTGGTCACAGCCAGTTCAACGCGGCGCCTTACCTGCCCGTCTCCCGTGGTTCAGTGGACACAGCCAGTTCCACACAGCGCCCAGACTGCCCGTCTGCCATGAGTGTCTGGACATAGCCACTTCCACACAACGCCCTGCCTGCCAATATCCCGTGAGTCTGTGGACACCTCCAGTTCCACACCCCACCCTACATGCGCCTCTCCCGTGGGTGAGTGGACACAGCCTGTTCAACACAGTGCCCAGGCTGCTGATCTCACATTGGTGAGTGGACACAGACAGATCCACACAGCGCCCTGCCTGCCCATCTCCCGTGGGTGAGTGGACACAGCCAGATCCATTAAGCGCCCTGCCTGCCGGTCTCCCGTAGGTGTGTGGATATAGCCAGTTAAACACAGCGTCCTGCCTTCCTGTCTCCCGTTGGTGTGTGGACATAGCCAGTTCCACACAGCGCCATACCTGCCCGTCTCCCATGTGTGACTGGACACAGCCAGTTCCAAACAGCACCCAGAAAGCCTGTCGCCCTTGGGTGTGTGGACTCAGCCAGTTCCACACAGCGCCCTGCTGCCCTTCTCCTGTGGGTGAGTGTACACAGCCAGATCCACATAGTGCACTGCCTTCCCGTCTCCCGTGGGTGAGTGGACAAGCCAGATCCACACAGCGCCCTTCCTGCCCGTCTTCCGTGGGTGAGTGGACACAGCCAGTTCAACCCAGCGCCCTGCCTGCCCGTCTCCCTTGGCTGAGTGGACACAGCCAGTTCCACACAGCGCCCTGCCTGCCCATCTCCCTTGGGTGAGTCAACACAGCCATTTCCACACAGCACCCAGCCTGCTTGTATCCTGTATGTGAGTGGACACAGCCAGTTCCACACAGCACCCAGACTGCCCATCCTCCATGGGTGTGTGGACATAGCCAGTTAAACACAGCGCCCTTCTTGCCCGTCTCCCGTGATTGTGTGGACACAGAAAGTTCCACACAGAGCCCTACCTGCCCGTCTCCTGTGGGTGAGTGGACACAGCCAGTTCCACACAGCGCCCTGCCTGCCCATCTCCCGTGGGTGTGTGAACACAGCCAGTTCCACACAGCGCCCTGCCTGCCAGTGTCCCGTGGGTGAGTGGACACAGCCAGTTCCACACAGAGCCCTTCCAGCCCGTTTCCCGTGGGTGTGTGGCCACAGCCAGATCCACACCGCGTCCTGCTTGCCCGTATCCCCTGGGTGAGTGGACACAGCCAGTTCCACACAGCGCCCTGCCTGCCTGTCTCCTGTGGGTGAATGGACACAGCCTGTTCCACACAGCACCCAGCATGCCCGTCGCCCGTGGGTGTGTGGACACAGCCAGTTCCACACAGCGCCCTGTCTGCCAGTCTCTCATGGGTGAGTGGACATAGCCAGTCCATCACCGCACCCTGCCTGACCATCTCTGGTGGGTGTGAGGACATGGCTAGGTCAACAATGTGCCGTGCCAGCCCGTCTCCCATGGGTGAGTGGTCACAGCCAGATACAAACAGCTCTGTGCCTGAAGTCTCCCATGGGAGTGTGGACACAGGCAGATCCACATCGCGTCCTGCCTGTCGGTATCCCATGGGTGTGTGGACACTACAAGTTTCACACAGTGCCGTACCTGCCCATCTTCCGTAGGTATGTGGCACAGCCAGTTCCACAATGCGCCCTGCCTGCCCATCTCCCGTGGTGTGTGGACATAGCCAGTTCAACACAGCACCCTGCCACCCCATCTCAAATGGGTGTGTGGACACAACCAGTAACACAGCGCCCTGACTGCCCATCTTCCGAGGGTGTGTGGACACAGCCAGATCTACACAGTGTCGTTACTACCCGTCTCTGGTGGGTGAGTGGACACATCCCGATTCACATAGTGCCCTGCCTGCCCGTCTCCTGTGGATGAGTGGACATACCCAGTTTAACACAGCGCCCTGCCTGCCCATCTCCCTTTCTTGAGTGTACAAAGCCAGTTCCACACATCACCATGCCTGCCCGTCTCCCGTGGGTGTGTGGACACAGCAGGTCCAACACCGTGCCCTGTCTTCCCATCTCCCGTGGGGGTGTGGACACGGCCAGTTAAACAATGCGCAGTGCCAGCCCGTCACTTGTGGGTGTGTGGATACAGCCAGTTCCACATAGCAACCTGCCTGACCGTCTCCCGTGGGTGTGTGGACACAGCCAGTTCCACACAGCGCCCTGCCTGCCTGTCTCCCATGGGTGAGTGGTCACAGCCAGTTCCACATAGCGTGCTGCCTGCCCGTCTCCCGTGGGTGTGGGGACACAGCCAGTTCCACACAGCGCGCTGCCTGCCCGTCTCCCGTGGGTGAGTGGACACAGCCAGATCCACACAGCGCCGTGCTTGCCCGTCTCCCGTGGGTGTTTGGACACGGCCAGTTCGACACAGCACCCTGCCTGCCCATCTCCCGTGGTTGAGTGGACACAGCCAGTTCCACAAAGCAAACTTTCTGCACGTCTCCCATGGGTGTTTGGACACGGCCAGTTCCACACAGCGCCCTTTTTTGCCCGTCTACCTTGGGTGAATGGACACAGCCAGTTCAACACAGCGCCCTTTTTGCCCATCTCCCTTGGGTGTGTGGACATAGTCAGTTCACACAGCACCCTGCCTTTCCGTCTCCAGTGGGTGTGTGGAGACAGCCAGTAACACAGAGCCCTGCCTGCCCGTCTCCCATGGGTGAGTGGAAACAACCAGTTCCGCACATCAGCATGCCTGCCCATCTCCCGTGGGTGAGTGGACACAGCCAGATCCACACAGAGCCCTGTCTGCCCATCTCCCGTGGGTGAGTCACACAGCCAGTTGAACACAGCGCCCTGCCAGCCAGTCTCCGGTAGGTGAGTGGACACAGCCAGTTTAACACAGCGCCCTGCCTGCCCATCTCTCCTGTGTTAGTGGACACAGACTGGACCACACAGCACCCTGCCTGCCTATCTCCCATGGGTGAGTGGACACAGCTAGTTCCACCCAGGGCCCTGCCTTCCCATGTCCCGTGGGTGTGTGGACACAGCCAGTTCCACACAGCGCCCTACCTGCCCGTCTCCATTGTGTGACTGGACACAGCTAGTTCCACACAGCACCCAGCATGCCCGTCGCCCGTGGGTGTGTGGACACAACCAGTTCCACACTGCATCCTGTCTACCGGTCTCCCGTGGGTGTGTGGACATTGCCAGTTCCACACAGCGCCGTGCCTGCCCGTCTTCCGTGGGTGTGTGTCACAGCCAGTTCTACAATGCGCCCTGCCTGCCCATCTCCCGTTGGTGTGTGGATACAGCCAGTTAAACACAGCGCCCTTCTTTCCCGTCTCCCATGGTGTGTGGACATAGCCAGTTCAACACAGCACCCTGCTTGCCCGTCTCCAGTGGCTGTGTGGACACAGCCAGTAACACAGCGCCCTGACTGCCAGTCTCCCGTGGGTGAGTGGACACACCCAGATCCACAAAGTCCTGTGATTGCCCGTCTCTGGTGGGTGAGTGGATACAGCCAGATCCACATAGCGCCCTGCCTGCCTGTCTCCGGTGGGTGAGTGGACACAGCCTGTTCCACTCAACGCCCTGTCTGCACGTCTCCCATGAGTGTGTGGACACAGCCAATTCCAAACAACGCCCAGCCTGTCCATCTCCCGTGGGTCAGTGGACACAGCCAGTTCCACACAGCACCCTACCTGCCAGTCTCCCATGGGTGAGTGGACAGAGCAAGTCCAACACCGCGCCTTGCCTTCCCGTCTCCCGTGGGGGTGAGGACACGGCCAGTTAAACAATGCGACGTGCTAGACGGCACCCATGGGTGTGTGGACACCGCCAGTTCCACACAGCGCCCTGCCTGCCCGTCTCCCGTGGGTGAGTGATCACAGCCAGTTCCACACTGCGCCGTACCTGCCCATCTCCCGTGGGTGTGTGGACACAGCCAGTTCCACACGGTGCCCTGCCTGCCCGTCTCCCGTTGGTGAGTGGACACAGCCAGATCCACACAGCGCCGTGCCAGCCCGTCTCCCGTGGGTGAGTGATCACAGCCAGTTCCACACTGCGCCGTACCTGCCCATCTCCCGTGGGTGTGTGGACACAGCCAGTTCCACACGGTGCCCTGCCTGCCCGTCTCCCGTTGGTGAGTGGACACAGCCAGATCCACACAGCGCCGTGCCAGCCCGTCTCCCGTGGGTTTGTCGACATAGCCAGATACACACCGCGCCCTTCCAGCCCGTCTCCCATGGGTGTGTGGACACAGCCATTTCCACACAGCTTCGTGCCTGCCCGTCTCCCGTGGCTGAGTGGACACAGCCAGTTCAACCCAGCGCCCTGCCTGCCCGTCTCCTATGGGTGAGTGGACATAGCCAGAACCACACAGCGCCCTGCCTGCCCATCTGCTATGGGTGAGTGGACACAGCCATTTCAACACAGCACCCTACCTTCCCGTCTCCCGTGGGTAAGTCGACACAGCCAGTTCCACATAGCACCGTGCCTGCCCGTCTCTTGTGGGTTAGTTGACACAGCCAGTTCAGCACAGCGCCCTGCCTGCCCATCTTTCGTGGGTGAGTGGACACAGCAAGTTCCACACAGCACCCTGCCAGCCTGTCTCACGTGGGTGTGTAGACAAAGCCTGTTTAACACAGTGCTCTGCATGCCCGTCTCCCGTGGGTGACTGGACACAGAAAGTTCCACACAGCACCCAGCATCCCCGTCTCCTGTGGGTGTGTGGACACAGCCAGTTTAACACAGCGCCCTGCCTGCCCGTCTCCCATGGTGAGTGGATACAGCCAGTTCCACACAGCGACCTCCCATGGTGAGTGGATACAGCCAGTTCCACACAGCGACCTGCCTGCCCGTCTCCCATGGGTGTGTGGACCCAGCCAGATCCACACAGGGCACTGCCTGCTCATCTCCCGAGTGTGTGTTCCCCTCCAGTTCCACACAGCGCCCTGCCTTCCCGTCTCCCGTTGGTGTGTGGACATAGCCAGTTCCACACAGCGCCATACCTGCCCGTCTCCCATGTGTGACTGGACACAGCCAGTTCCAAACAGCACCCAGCAAGCCCGTCGCCCTTGGGTGTGTGGACACAGCCAGTTCCACACAGCGCCCTGCTGCCCTTCTCCCGTGGGTGAGTGTACACAGCCAGATCCACACAGTGCGCTGCCTACCCGTCTCCCGTGGGTGAGTGGACAAGCCAGATCCACACAGTGCGCTGCCTACCCGTCTTCCGTGGGTGAGTGGACACAGCCAGTTCAACCCATCGCCCTGCCTGCCTGTCTCCCTGGCTGAGTGAACACAGCCAGTTCCACACAGCACCCAGCCTGCTTGTATCCTGTATGTGAGTGGACACAGCCAGTTCCACACAGCACCCAGCCTGCTTGTATCCTGTATGTGAGTGGACACAGCCGGTTCCACACAGCGTCCTGCCTGCCCCTCTCCCATGGGTAATGGACACAGCCAGTTCCACACAGCGCCCTTTTTGCCCGTCTCCCTTCGGTGTGTGGACATAGTCAGTTCACACAGCACCCTGCCTTTCCGTCTCCAGTGGGTGTGTGGAGACAGCCAGTAACACAGAGCCCTGCCTGCCCGTCTCCCGTGGGTGAGTGGAAACAACCAGTTCCGCACATCAGCCTGCCTGCCCATCTCCCATGGGTGAGTGGACACAGCCAATACACACAGCGCTGTGTGGCCCGTCTACCGTGGGTGAGTGGACACAGCCGGATCCACACAGAGCCCTGTCTGCCCATCTCCAGTGGGTGAGGGGACTCCACAATTTCAACACAGCACACTGCCTGCCCATCTCCCGTGGGTGAGTCACACAGCCAGTTCAACACAGCGCCCTGCCAGCCAGTCTCCGGCAGGTGAGTGGACACAGCCAGTTCAGCACAGCGCCCTGCCTGCCTGTCTCCCAAGGGTGAGTGGACACAGTTAGTTCCACCCAGGGCCCTGCCTTCCCATGTCCCGTGGGTGTGTGGACATAGCCAGTGAAACACAGCGCCCTGCCTGCCCATCTCCCGTGGGTGTGTGGACACAGCCAGTTCCACACTGCGCCCTACCTGCCCGTCTCCATTGTGTGACTGGACACAGCTAGTTCCACACAGCACCCAGCATGCCCGTCGCCCGTGGGTGTGTGGACACAACCAGTTCCACACTGCATCCTGTCTACCGGTCTCCCGTGGGTGTGTGGACAATGCCAGTTCCACACAGCGCCATGCCTGCCCGTCTTCCGTGGGTGTGTGTCACAGCCAGTTCTACAATGCGCCCTGCCTGCCCATCTCCCGTTGGTGTGTGGATACAGCCAGTTAAACACAGCGCCCTTCTTTCCCGTCTCCCGTGGTGTGTGGACATAGCCAGTTCAACACAGCACCCTGCTTGCCCGTCTCCAGTGGCTGTGTGGACACAGCCAGTAACACAGCGCCCTGACTGCCAGTCTCCCATGGGTGAGTGGAAACAACCAGATCCACACAGTCCCGTGATTGCCCGTCTCTGGTGGGTGAGTGGACACAGCCTGTTCCACTCAACGCCCTGTCTGCACGTCTCCCATGAGTGTGTGGACACAGCCGTTTCCAAACAGCACCCTGACAGCCCGTCTCCCATGGGTGTGTGGACACAGCCAATTCCAAACAACGCCCAGCCTGTCCATCTCCCGTGGGTCAGTGGACACAGCCAGTTCCACACAGCACCCTACCTGCCGGTCTCCCATGGGTGAGTGGACAGAGCAAGTCCAAAACCGCGCCATGCCTTCCCGTCTCCCGTGGGGGTGAGGACACGGCCAGTTAAACAATGCGACGTGCTAGACGGCACCCATGGGTGTGTGGACACCACCAGTTCCACACAGCGCCCTGCCTGCCCGTCTCCCGTGGGTGAGTGATCACAGCCAGTTCCACACTGCGCCGTACCTGCCCATCTCTCGTGGGTGTGTGGACACAGCCAGTTCCACACAGCTTCGTGCCTGCCCGTCTCCCGTGGCTGAGTGGACACAGCCAGTTCAACCCAGCGCCCTGCCTGCCCGTCTCCTATGGGTGAGTGGACATAGCCAGAACCACACAGCGCCCTGCCTGCCCATCTCCTATGGGTGAGTGGACACAACCATTTCAACACAGCACCCTACCTTCCCGTCTCCCGTGGGTAAGTCGACACAGCCAGTTCCACATAGCACCGTGCCTGCCCGTCTCTTGTGGGTTAGTTGACACAGCCAGTTCAGCACAGCGCCCTGCCTGCCCATCTTTTGTGGGTGAGTGGACACAGCAAGTTCCACACAGCGCCCTGCCAGCCTGTCTCACGTGGGTGTGTAGACAAAGCCCGTTTAACACAGTGCTCTGCATGCCCGTCTCCTGTGGGTGTGTGGACACAGCCAGTTCTACACAGCACCGTGCCTGCCTGTCTCCCATGGGTGAATGGACATAGCCAGTTCCACACAGCGCCCTGCCTGCCCATCTCCCGTGGGTGACTGGACACTGCCAGTTCCACACAGAACCCAGCATGCCCGTCGCCCGTGGGTGTGTGGATACAGCCAGTTCCACACAGCGACCTGCCTGCCCATCTCCCGTGGGTGAGCAGACACAGCCCGTCCAACACCACGCCCTGCCTGCCCGTCTCCCGTAGGGGTGAGGACATGGCCAGTTAAACAATGTGCCGTGCTAGCCCGTCATCCGTAGGTGTGTGGACACAGCCAGTTCCACACAGCGACCTGCCTGCCCATCTCCCGTGGGTGAGCAGACACAGCCCGTCCAACACCATGCCCTGCCTGCCCATCTCCCGTAGGGGTGAGGACACGGCCAGTTAAACAATGCGCCGTGCTAGCCCGTCATCCGTAGGTGTGTGGACACAGCCAGTTCCACACAGCTGCCTGCCTGCCCGTCTCCCGTGGGTGTGTGGACACAGCCAGTTCCACACAGCACCGTGCATGCCTGTCTCCCGTGGGTGAGTAGACGGAGCCAGTTCCACACAGCACCCTGCCTGCCCGTTTCCCGTGGGTGACTGGACACTGCCAGTTCCACACAGCACCCAGCATGCCCGTTGCCCGTGGGTGTGTGGACACAGCCAGTTCTACACAGCGTCCTGCCTGCCCGTCTCCCATGTGTGACTGGACACAGCCAGTCCAACACTACGCCCTGCCTGCCCGTCTCCCGTGGGTGTGAAGACACGGCCAGTTCAACAATGCGCCGTGCCAGCCCGTCTCCCTTGGGTGTGTGGACATAGCAAGTTCCACACAGCGCCCTGCCTGCCAGTCTCCCGTGGATGAATGGATAAGCCAGTTGAACACAGAGCCCTGCCTTCCCGTCTCCCGTGGGAGAGTGGACACAGCCAGTTCCACACAGCACCCAGCATCACCATCTCCTGTGGGTGTGTGGACACAGCCAGTTCCACACAGCGACCTGCCTGCCCGTCTCCCGTGGGTGTGAGGACACAGCCAGTTCAACACAGCGCCCTGCCTGCCCGTCTCCTGTGGGTGTGTGGACATAGCCAGATACACACGGAGCCCTGCCTGCCTGTCTCCCATGGGTTTGTGGACACAGCCATTTCCACACAGCTCCCTGCCTGCCCGTCTCCCATGAGTGTGGACACAGCCAGTTCCACACCGCGCCCTGCCTGCCCGTCTCTCGTGGGTGTGTGGACACAGGCAGATCGACACCGCGCCCTGCCTGCTCGTCTCCCGTGGGTGTGTGATCACAGCCAGTTCCACACCGCGCCCTGTCTGACCATCTCCCGTGGGTGGGTGGTCACAGCCAGTTCCACACAGCACCCTGCCTGCCTGTCTCCTGTGGGTGTGTGGACACAGCCAGTTGTAAACAGCGCCATGTCTATCCCTCTCACGTGGGTGAGTGGACAAATCCAGTTCCACTCAGCGCCCTGCCTACCCATCTCCCATGGGTGAGTAGACACAACCAGTTCCACATAGCGCCATGCGTGCCCTTTGCCCGTGGGTGAGTGGACACAGCCAGTTGCACACCGAGCCCTACCTGCCCGTCTCCCATGGGTGAGTCGACACAGCCAGTTCAACACAGCGCCCTGCCTGTCTCTCGCCCATGTGTGAGTGGACACAGCCAGTTCCACACAGCACACAGGCTGCCCGTCTACCATGGGTAAGTGGACACAGCCATTTTCACACAGCACCCAGCCTGCCTGTCTCCCGTGGGTGAGTGGGCACTGCCAATTTCACACAGCACCGTGCCTACCCATCTCCTGTGGGTGTGTGGACACAGCTCGTTCCACACAGCGCCCTGCCTGACTGACTCCCGTGGGTGTGTGGACACAGCCATTTGAACACAGCGCACTGACTTCCCGTCCCCAGTGGGTGAGTGGACACAGCCTGTTCCACACAGCGCCCTGCCTGCCCATCTCCCGTGGGTGTGAGGACATGCCCAGTTCAACACAGCGCCATGGCTGCCTGTCTCCCATGGGTGTGTGGACACAGCCAGTTTTACACAGCGCCCTGCCTGCCCGTCTCGTGGGTGTTAGGACACATCCAGTTCAACGCAGCGCCGTGCCTGCCCGTCTCCTGTGAGTTATTGGAAACAGCCAGTTCCACACATCACCCTGACTGCCCGTCTCCCGTAGGTGAGTGGACACAGCCAGTTCCACACAGCGCCCTGCCTGCCCGTCTCCCGTGGGTGTGTGGACACAGCCAGTTAGACACAGCGCCATGCCAGACGGTCTCCCGTGGGTGTGTGGACACCGCCAGTTCCACACGGCGCACTGACTGCCCGTATCCCGTGGGTGAGTGGACAAAGCCAGTTCCACACAGCACTCAGCATGCCCGTCTCCCGTGGGTGTGTGGACACAGCAGGTTCCACACAGCTCCCTGTCGGCCCGTCTCCCTTAGGTGAGTGGACACAGCCAGTTCCACACAGCACCCTACTTGCCCATGTCCCGTGGGTGAGTAGACACAGCCAGTCCAACACCTTGCCCTACCTGCCCATCTCCTGTGAGTGTGTGGAAACAGCCAGATCCACACAACACCCTACTTGCCCGTGTCCCGTGGGTGAGTGGACACAGTCAGTTCACCACAGCACCCTGCCTGCTCGTCTCCCATGGGTGAGTGGACACAGGCAGTTCAACACAGCGCCCTGCCTGCCCGTCTCCCGTGGGTGAGTGGACACAGCCCGTTCCACACACCGCCCTGCCTGCCTGTCTCCTGTAGGTGTTCCACACAACACCCAGCCTGCCTGTCTCCCGTGGGTGAGTGGACACAGCTTATTCCAGAGAGCGCCCTGCCTGTCCGTCTCCCGTGAGTGTGTGGACACATGCAGGTCCATACAGCGCCCTGCTTGCTCGTCTCGAGAGGGTGTGTGGACACAGCCAGTTAAACTCAGCGCCAAGCCTGCCCGTCTCCTGTGGGGGAGTGTACACAGCCTGTTCCAAACAGCGCCCTGCCTGCCCGTCTCCCTTCGGTGTGTGGACACAGCCAGTTCCACACAGCGCCCTGTATGCCCGTCTCACATCGGTGTGTGGACATGGCCAGTTCAACACAGCGCTCTGCCTGTCATCTCCAGTGGGTGAGTGGACACAGCCAGTTCCACACAGCACCCAGCATGCCCATCTCCCGTGGGTGAGTGGACATAGCCAGTTCAACACAGCGCCCTGCCCACCCGTCTCCTGTGGGTGAGTGGACACAGACAGTTCCACACAGCGCGTTCCCTGCCCGTCTCCCATGTCTGTGAGGACACAGCCAGTTGAACACAGCGCCGTGCCTGCCCGTCTCCCATGGGTGTGTGGATACACCGAGTTCAACACAGCACCCAGCCTGCCTATCTCCCTTGGGTTTGTGGACACAGCCAGTTCCACACAGCGCCCAGCCTGCCCATCTCCCTTGGGTGTGTGGACATGCCAGTTCATCACAGCGCCCTGCATGCCATCTCCATTGGGTGAGTGGACACAGCCAGTTCCACACAGCACTGTGCCTGCCCATCTCCCGTGGGTGAGTTGACACAGCTAGTTCCACACAGCGCCCTGCCTACCCGTCTCCAGAGAGTGAGTGGACACAGCCAGTTCCACACAGCGCCCTTCCTGCCCTTCCTGCCCGTCTCCCATGGGTGTGTGGACACAGCCAGTTCAACACAGCGCACTTCCTGCCCGTTTCCCGTGGGTGAGTGGACACAGACAGTTCAACACAGTGCCTTGCCTGCTGGTCTCCCGTGGGTGAGTGGACACAGACAGTTCCAAACAGCACCCTGCCTGCCCGTCTCCCATTGGTCAGTGGACACAGCAAGTTCAACACAGCGCCTTGCCTGCCGGACTCCCGTGGGTGAGTTGACACAGACAGTTCCAAACAGCACCCTGCCTGCTCATCTCCCGTTGGTCAGTGGACACAGCAAGTTCAACACAGCACCCTGCCTGCCCATCTACCGTGGGTGAGTGGACACAGACAGTTCCACACAGCGCCCTAACTTCCCATCACCCTGGGTGAGTAGACACAGCCTGTTCCACACAGTGCTCTGCCTTCCCATCTCCCGTGTGTGTGTGGACACAGCCAGTTAAACACAGCACTGTACCTGCCCGTGTCCCATGGGTGAGTGGACACAGACAATTCCACACCGCGCCCTGCTTGCCGGTTTCCCATGGGTTGTGGACACAGACAGATCCACACAGCACTCTAGCTGCCAGTCTCCCGTAGATGTGTGGACATTGCCAGTTCCACATAGCGCTCTGCCTGCCCGTCTCCCATGGTTATGTGGACACAGCCCAATCCACACAGCACCCTAACTGCCTATCTCCCATGGGTGAGTGGACACAGCTAGTTCCACACCACGCCATGCATTCCCGTCTCCCGTGGGTGAGTGGACACAGCCAGTTCCACACAGCGCCGTGCCTGCCCGTCTCCTGTGGGTGATTGGACACAGCCAGTTCAAATCAGCGCCCTGCCTGCCCTTCCACAGGGAGTGAGTGGACACAGCCAGTTCCACACAGCGCACTACCTGGCTTTCTCCCGTGGGTGTGATGACACAGCCAGTTCCACACAGCACCCGGTCTGCCCATCTCCCGTGGGTGTGTGGACACAGCCAATTCCACACAGCGCCCTATCTTCCCATCTCCCGTGGGTGTGAGGACACAGCCAGTTCAACAATGCGCCATGCCAGCCCGTCTCCCGTGGGTGTGTGGACACAGCCAGTTCAACACTGCGCCTTGCCTGCATGTATCCCGTGACTGTGAGGACACGGCCAGTCCAAAACAGCACCATGCCTGCCCGTCTCCCGTTGTTGTCTGGACACAGCCAGTTCCACACAGCACCCTAACTCCCTATCTCCCATGGGTGAGTGGACACAGCCAGTTCCACACAGCGCCATGCCTGCCTGTCTCCCATATGAGAGTGGACAGAGCCAGTTCCACAGAGCGCCCTGCCTGCCCATCTCCCGTGGGTGTGTGGAGACAGCCAGATCCACACAGCACCCTACCTTCCCGTCTCCCATGGGTGTCTGGCACAGCCAGTTCCACACAGTGCCCAACATGCCCGTCTTCCAAGGGTGTGTGGACACAGCCAGATCCACACAGCACCCTACCTGCCCGTCTCCCGTGGGTGAGTGGACACAGCCAGTTCCACACAGCGCCCTGCCTGCCCATCTCCCTTGGTTGAGTGGACACAGCCAGATCCACACAGCGCCGTTCCTGCCCATCTCCCGTGGGTGAGTGGACACAGCCAGTTCAACACAGCCCCCTGCCTGTCCGTCTCCAGTGGCAGAGTGGACACAGCAAGTTCAACACAGCACCCTGCCTGCCCGTCTCCCATCGGTGAGTGGACACAGCCAGTTCCACACAGCACGCTGCCTGCTCATCTCCCATAGGTGACTGGACACAGCCAGATCCACACCGCGCCCTGCCTGCCTGTCTCCCATGGGTGAGTAGACACAGTCAGTTCAACACAGCACCCTGCTTGCCCGTCTCGCGGGTTTTGTGGACACAGCCAGTTCCACACCGCGCCCTGCCTGACCGTTTCCCGTGGGTGTATGGACACAGCCAGATCCACACAGGGCCCTGCCTGCTGGTCTCCCGTGGGTGAGTGGACACAGTCAGTTCCACACATCGCCCTGCCTGCCCGTCTCCTGTGGGTGATTGAACACAGCCAGATCCACATACGGCTCTGCCTCCCCGGTTCCCGTGGGAGAGTGGACACAGGCAGATCCACCCAGCGCCCTTCCTGCCCGGCTCCCGTGGCTGAGTGGACACAGCCAGTTCAACACTTCGCCCAGTCTTCCGGTGTCCCATGGATGTGTGGACACAGCCAGATCGACACAGCGCCCTGCCTGCCCGTATGGCATGGGTGTGTGGACAGAGCCAGATCAACACAGCACCCTGCCTGCCCATCTCCCGTGTGTGAGTCGACACAGCCAGATCCACACAACGCCCTGCCTTCCCATGTCCTGTGGTTGTGTGGGCACAGCCAGATCCACAAGTGCCCTGCCTGTCTGTCTACCTTGGGAAGTGGACACAGCCAGTTCCACACAGCGCCCTACCTGCCCGTCTCCCATGGGTGAGTGGACACAGCCAGTTCCACACAGCGCCCTGTCTTCCCGTCTCCCGTGGGTGTGAGGACACGGCCAGTTTAACACAGCGCCATTCCTGCCTGTCTTCCGTGGGTGAGTAGACACAGCCAGTTCCACACAGCGCCCTGCCTGCCCATCCCCCGTGGGTGTGTGGACACAGCCAGTTCAACACAGCGACCTTCATGCCCGTCTCCGGTAAGTGAGAGGACACAGCCTGTTCCACACATCACCGAGCCTGCCCGTACCCCGTGGGTAAGTGGACACAGCCAGTTCCACACAGCGCACTACCTGGCCGTCTCCCATGGGTGTGACGACACAGCCAGTTCCACACAGCGCCTGGCCTGCCCATCTCCCGTGGGTGTGTGGACAGAGCCAGTTCCACACAGTACCCTGTCTTCCCGTTTCCCGTTGGTGTGAGGACACAGCCAGTTCAACACAGCGCCATTCCTGCCAGTCGTCCGTGGATGAGTGGACACAGCCAGTTCCACACAGAGCACAACCTGCCCGTCTCCCGTGGGTGTGAGGACACAGCCAGTTCCACACTGTGCCATGTCTGCCCATCCCCCATGGGTGTGTGGACACTGCCAGTTCCACACAGCGCCGTGCCAATCCATCTCCCATGGGTGAGTAGACACAACCAGTTCCACACAGCGCCCTGCCTGCCCGTCTCCCGTGGGTGAGTGGACACAGCCAGTTCAACATAGCACCCTGCCTGTCCATCTCCAGTTGCAGAGTGGACACAGCAAGTTCCACACAGTGCCCTGCCTGCCCGTATACCCTCAGTGAGTGGACACAGCCAGTTGCAAACAGCGCCCTGCCTACCCGTCTCCCGTGGGAGGGTGGAAACAGCCAGTTTCACACAGCGCCGAGCCTGCCCATCTCCCGTGGGTGAAGGGAAACGACCAGTTCCACACAGGACCCTGCCTGCCCATCTCCCGTGGGTGAAGGGAAACGACCAGTTCCACACAGGACCCTGCCTGCCCATCTCCCGTGGGTGAGTGGACACAGCCAGTTAATCACAGCGCCGTGCCTGCCCGTCTCCTGTGGGGTGTGTACACAGCCTGTTCCACACAGCGCCATGCCTGCCCGTCTCCTGTGGCTGTGTGGACACACCCAGTTCCACACAGCGCCCTGTCTTCCCGTCTCCCATGAGTGTGTGGACACGGCCAGTTCAAAACAGGGCCCTGACTACCTGTCTCCCATGGGTGTGTGGACACAGCCAGTTCCACACAGCGCCCAGCCTGCCCGTCTCCCTTGGGTGTGTGGACACGCCAGTTCAATACAGCGCCCTGCCTGTCATCTCCAGTGGGTGAGTGGACACAGCCAGTTCCACACAGTGCCCTGACTCTCCGTCTCCATTGGGTGAGTGGACACAGCCAGTTACACACAGCACTGAGCCTGCCCGTCTCCCTTGGGTGTGTGGACACAGCTAGTTCCACACAGCGCCCTGCCTGCCCGTCTCCAGTGAGTGAGTGGACATAGCCAGTTCCACACAGCACCCAGCATGCCCGTCTCCAGTGGGTGAGTGGACATAGCCAAATCAACACAGCGCCCAGCCTGCCACTCTCCTGTGGGTGAGTGGACACAGACAGTTCCACACAGCGCATTGCCTGCCCGTCTCCCGTGGATGTGAGGACACGGACAGTTGAACACAGCGCCGTGCCTGCCCAACTCCCGTGGGTGTGTGAATACACCGAGTTCAACACAGCATCCTGCCTGCCCGTCTCCCTTGGGTGTGTGGACATGCCAATTCATCACAGCGCCCTGCCTGCCATCTCCATTGGGTGAGTGGACACAGCCAGTTACACACAGCACTGTGCCTGTTCGTCTCCCGTGGGTGAGTTGACACAGCTAGTTCCACACAGCGCCCTGCCTACCCGTCTCCAAAGAGTGAGTGGACACAGCCAGTTCCACACAGCGCCCTTCCTGCCCGTCTCCCGTGGGCGTGTGGAGACAGCCAGATCCACACAGTGCCTACCGTGCCCGTCTTCAAAGGGTGTGTGTACACAGCCAGATCCACACAGCACCCTACCTGCCCATCTCCCGTGGGTGAGTGGACACAGCCAGTTCCACACAGTGACGTGCCAATCCGTTTCCCATGGGTCAGTAGACACAGCCAGTTCCACACAGCACCCTGCCTGTGCATCTCCCTTGGTTGAGTGGACACACCCAGATCCACACAGCGCTGTGCCTGCCCGTCTCCCGGGGGTGAGTGGACAGAGCCAGTTCAACACAGCACCCTGCCTGTCCATCTCCAGTGGCAGAGTGGACACAGCAAGTTCCACACAGCGCCCTGCATGTCCGTGTCCCGTGGGTGAGTGGACACAGCCAGTTCCAAACAGCGCCCTGCCTGCCCGTCTCCCGTGGGTGAGTGGACACAGCCAGTTTCAAACAGCGCCCTGCTTGCCCGTCTCCCATGGGTGAGTGGAAACAACCATTTCCACACAGCGCCGAGCCTGCCCGTCTCCCGTGGGTGAGTGGACACAGCCAGTTAAACACAGCACCGTGCCTGCCTGTCTCCTGTGGGGTGTGCACACAGCCTGTTCCACACAGTGCCCTGCCTGCCCATCTCCCGTGGGTGTGTGGACACAGCCAGTTCCACACAGCGCTCTGTCTGCCCGTCTCACATCGGTGTGTGGACACGGCCAGTTGCACACCGCGTTCTGCCTGCCCGTCTCCAGTGGCTGTGTGGACACACCCAGTTCCACACAGCACCCTGTCTTCCTGTCTCCCATGAGTTTGTGGACACGGCCAGTTCAACACAGGGCCCTGTCAGCCCGTCTCCCATGGGTGTTTGGACACAGCCAGTTTCACCCAGCACCCAGCCTGCCTGTGTCCCTTGTGTGTGTGGACACACCAGTTCAACACAGCGCCCTGCCTGCCATCTCCAGTGGGTGTGTGGACACAGCAAGTTCCACACAGAGCCTGGTCTGCCCGTCTCTCATCGGTGTGTGGACACGGCCAGTTCAACACAGTGCCCTGCTTGCCTGTCTGCCGTGGGTGTGTGGACACAGCCAGTTCAACACAGCGCACTGCCTGCCTGTATCCCATGGGGGAGTGGACACAGCCAGTTCAACACTGCACCCTGCTTGCCGGTCTCCCGTGGATGAGTGGACACAGCCAGTTCCAAACAGCGCCCTGTCTTCCCGTCTGCCATGTGTGTGTGGACACGGCCAGTTCCAAACAGCTCCCTGTCTTCCCGTCTCCCATGGGTGTGTGGACACATCCAGCTCCACACAGCGCCCATCCTGCCCATATCCCTTGGCTGTGTGGACACGCCAGTTCAACACAGCACCCTGCCTGCCATCTTCATTGGGTGAGTGGACACAGCCAGTTACACATAGCACTGTGCCTGCCCGTCTCTCGTGGGTGAGTTGATACAGCTAGTTCCACACAGCGCCCTGCCTGCCCGTCTCCAGAGAGTGAATGGACACAGCCAGTTCAACACAGTGCCCTGCCTGCCAATCTCCCATGAGTGTGTGGACACAGCCAGTTCAACACAGCGCACTTCCTGCCCATTTCTTGTCGGAGAGTGAACACAGCCAGTTCAACACAGTGCCCTAACTGCTGGTCTCCCGTGGTTGTGTGGACACAGCCAGTTCAACACAGCGCAGTACTTGCCCGTCTCCCGTGGGTGTGTGGTATAGCCAGTTCAACACAGCGCCCTGCCTGCCCGTTTTCCGTGGGTGAGTGGACACAGCCAGTTCCACACAGCGCCGTGCCGGCCCGTCTCCTGTGGGGGAGTGGACACACTCAGTTCCACACAGCACCCTGCCTGCACGTCTCCCATGGCTGAGAGGACACAGCCAGTTCCACACAGCGCCCATCCTGCCCATATCCCTTGGGTGTGTGGACACACCAGTTCAACACAGCGCCCCGCCTGCCCATCTCCAGTGGGTGAGTGTACACAGCCAGTTACAACAATGCCCTGCCTGCCCGTGTCCCGTGGGTGAGTGGACACAGCTCGTTCCACACAGCGCCTGCCTGCCCGTCTCTAGAGAGTGAGTGGACAAAGCCAGTTCCACACAGCGTCCATCCTGCCCGTATCCCTTGGGTGTTTGGAAACGCCAGTTCAACACAGCGCCCTGCCTGCCATCTTCATTGGGTGAGTGGACACAGCCAATTTCACACAGCGCCCTGACTGCCCGTCTCCAGTGGGTGAGTGGACACAGCCAGTTACACACAGCGCCCTGCCTGCCAGTCTCCAGAGAGTGAATGGACACAGCCAGTTCAACACAGTGCCCTGCCTGCCAATCTCCCATGGGTGTGTGGACACGCCAGTTCAACACAGCGCCCCGCCTGCCCATCTCCAGTGGGTGAGTGGACACAGCCAGTTACAACAGCGCTGTGCTTGCCCATCTCCCGTGGGTGAGTGGACACAGCTCGTTCCACACATGGCCCTGCCTGCCCATCTCTAGAGAGTGAGTGGACACAGCCATTTCCACACAGCGCCCTGCCTGCCCATCTCCCATGGGTGAGTGGACACTGCCAGTTCCACACAGCGCCCTACCTGCCTGTCCCGTCTCCCGTGGGTGTGTGGAAACAGCCAGTTCAACACAGCGCACTTCCTCCCGGTTTCCCGTGGGTGAGTGGAAACAGCCAGTTCCACACAACGCCCTGCCTGCCCATTGCCCGTGGGTGTGTGGACACAGCTAGTTCTACACAACGCCCTGTCTGCCTGTCTCATTCGGTCTGTGGACACGGCCAGGTCAAAACAGCGTCCTGCTTGCCTGTCTCCCGTGGCTGTGTGGACACACCCAGTTCCACACTGTGCCCTGTCTTCCTGTCTCCATGAATCTTGGACACGGCCAGTTCAACAAAAGGCCCTGTCTGCCCCTCTCCCATGGGTGTTTGGACACAGCCAGTTTCACACAGCGCCCAGCTTGCCCGTGTCCCTTGTGGGCGTGGACACGCCAGTTCAACACAGCGCCCTGCCTGCCATCTCCAGTGGGTGTGTGGACACAGCAAGTTCCACACAGAGCCCTATCTGCCCCTCTCCCTTCGGTGTGTGGACACGGCCAGTTCAACACAGCGCCCAGCCTGCCCATCTGACGTGGGTGAGTGGACACAGCCAGTTCCACACAGCGCACTGCCTGCTCGTTTCCCGTGGGTGAGTAGGTACAGCCAGTTCAACACTGCGCCCTGCCTGCCGGTCCCCTGTGGGTGAGTGGACACAGAAAGTTCCACACAGCGCCCTGCCTGCCCGTCTCCCATGGGTGAGTGGACACACCCAGTTCCAAAAAGCACCCTGTCTTCCCGACTCCCATGTGTGTGTGGACATGGCCAGTGCAACGCAGTGCCCTGACTGCCCGTATCCCATAGGTGTGTGGACACAGCCAGTTCCACACAGCGTCCAGCCTGCCTGTATCCCTTGGGTGTGTGGATACAGCAGTTCAACACAGCGCCCTGCCTGCCATCTTCATTGGGTGAGTGCACACAGCCAATTCCACACAGCACCCTGACTGCCCATCTCCAGCGGGTGAGTGGACACAGCCGGTTACACAAAGCACTGTGCCTACCTATATCCCGTGGGTGAGTGGACACAGCTACTTCCACACAGCGCCCTGCCTATCCGTCTCCAGAGAGTGAGTGGACACAGCCCTAAACCTAAATCTAAACCTAACCCGGACCCTTAACCTTAACACTAACCCTATCCCTAAACCTTAACCTTAACCCTCACCCTAACCTTAACACTAACCCTAACCTTAACTCTAACCCTAACCCTAACCCTAACCCTAACCATGACCCTAAGCCTAACACGAACCATAACAACAACCCTAACCCTAACCCCGACCCTATCACTAACACTGACCCTGATCCTTATCCTGACCCTGACCCTGACCCTGACCCTAACCCTAACCTTAACTCTAACCCCAACCATAACCCTAACCCTAACCCCCACTCTAACCCTCACCCAAAGCCTAAACCTAAACCTAACCACAACCCTAACCATAACCCTAACCACAACCCTAACCTAAATTCCAAACCTAACCCTAACCCTAACACTAACCACCTCCCTAACCCCAACCGTAACCCTTACCCTAAACCTAACCCTAAACCTAACGCTAACCCTGACAATAACCCTAACCCTAACCCTAATTCTAACCCTAAGCCTAACCATTAAACCTAACCCTAATTCTAAGTCTAACCCTAACCCTTAATCCTAACCCTAACCCTAACCGAAACCCTAATCCTAACCCTAACCCTAAACTCAACCCTAACCCTAACCCAACTGTAACCCTAACTCTACCCCTAAGCCTAAAACTACCCTAACCCATAACCCTAAACCTAACCCTAACAGTAAACCTCATCCTCACCCTAACACTAACCCTAACCCCAACCCTAACCCTAACCCTAACCCTAACCAACCCTAAACCTAAGCCTAACCCTAAACCTAAAACACTCCCTAACCCAAACCCTAAACCTAAACTTAATTCTAAGTCTAACCCTAACCCTTAAACCTAACCCTAACCCTAACCCTAACCCAAACCCTAATCCTAACCCTAACCCTAACCCTAAAGCCCCCCTAACCCCAACCCTAACCCTAACCCCAACACTAACCCTAACCCTAACTGTAACCCTCCCTAACCCCAACCCTAACCATAACACTAACCTCAACATAAACTCTAACACCAACCCCAAACCTAACCCCAACTCCAACCCTTACGCTGACCGTAACCCCAACCTTAACCCTTACACGAAACCTAAACCTAACCCCGAACCTAACCCTAACCCTGAGCCTGACCCTGACCATGACGTTAACCCTAACGCTAACCCTAAACCCAAGCCTAACGCTAACCCCAAATCTAACCCTGACCCTAACCACAACACTAACCCTATCTGTAACCCTAACCCTACCTAATCCATAAACCTGACCTAACCCTAACCCTAACCCAACACTAAACCTGACCCTAAACCAACCCCAACCCTAACACCAACCCTAAGCCTAACCCTAACTCTAACCTTAACCCTGAGGCAGACACTTATCCTGACCCTGACCCTGACCCTAAACCTAAAAGTAAACCTAAACCTAACCCTAACCCTGACCCTAACCCCAAACCTAAACCTAATCCTAATCCCAAGCCTAACCCTAACCCTAACCCCAACCCTAACCCTAACCCTAACCCCAACCCCAACCCTAAACCCAACCCTAACCCTAACCCTAATTGTAAATCTAAGCGTAAACCTTAACCCTAACCCTAAACCTAACTCCAACTCAAATCCTAACCCTATCTTCAAGCCTAACCCTAACCCTAACCCTAACCCCAAACCTAACTCAAACAGTAACCCTAACCTCCTCCCTAATCCCAATCCTAATTATAACCCTAACACCTACCATAACCCTAACCCCAAACCAAATCCTAACACCAACTCCAATCCTAACACTAACCCTAAAACTAACCAAAACCCTAACCCTAACCTAACCCTAACCCTAACCCCAACACCAAACCAAACCCCAACTCCAACCCTAACCCTGACCCTAACCCCAAAGCTAAACCTAACTCTAACCCCAACGCTAACCCTAACCCCAATCACAACCCTAACCCCAACTCCAACCATTACCCTGACCCTAACCGCAACATTAACACTTACCCCAAACCTAAACCTAACCCCGAGCCTAACCCTAACCCTGAGCCTGACCCTGACGATGACGCTAACCCTAACTCTAACCCTAACCCCAGGCCTAACCCTAACTCTAACCCCAAACCTAACCCTGACCCTAACCACGAAACTAACCCTAACCATAACCCTAACCAAACCATAACCCTTAACCCTACCCCTAACCCTAACCCTAACCCTAAACCTAACCCTAACACTAACCCTCACCATCACCCTAACCCTAACACTAACCCAGACCCTGACCCTGAACCTAACCCTAACACTATCCCTAACGCTAAGCCCAAGTCTAAACCTAACCCCAACCCCAACCCTAACCCCAACTCCAACCCTAAACCTGACCCTAACCTTAACCTTAACCCTGAGCCTGACACTTAACCTACCCTGACCCTGACCCTAAACCTAAACCTAAACCTAAACCTAACCCTAACCCCAACCATAACCCTGACCCAAACCCCAAACCTAAACCTAATCCTAATCCCAACACTAACCCTAAACCTAACCCCAATCCTAACCCTAACCCTAACACTACTCTAAACCTTAAACCTGACTCTAACCCTAACCCAAACCCTAACCCTACCTTAACCCCTAAACCTGACCCTAACCCTAACCCTAAACCTAACCCTAACACTGACTCTCACCCTCACACTCACCCTTACCCTCAACCGAAACTTAATCCTAACCCTAACCTTAACCCTAACCCTAACCCTAAACCTAACCCTACCCTCCCTAACCCCAACCCTTACCCTAACCCTAACCATAACCATAACCCTGAACGTAACCCTAACCTCAACCCTAACCCTAACACCAACCGAAAACCTAAACCCAACTCCAACACTAAACCTGACCCTGACCCCAACCCTAACCCTAAGCCTAACCCTAAATCCCTCCCTAACCCTAATTCTAATTCTAACCCTAACCCTAAACCTAACCGTAACCCCAAAGTTAACCCTAACCCCAACCCCAACCCTAACTCTCACCCTAACCCCAACCCTAATCCGAACCCCAAGCCTAAACCTAACCTCGACCCTAACCCTCACCCTAACACTGACCCAGACCCTAACCCTATCCTCACCCCAACCCTAACCCGAACTTGAAACTTATCCCTGATCCTAACCCCAAACCTAACCCAAACCTGAACCCTAATCCTAATCCCAACCCTAACCCTAACACTGAGACCGACCCTGACCTTGACCTTGACCCTAACTCAACACTAAACCTAACACTAACCCAAACCCTAATGCTAACCCGAAACCCAACCCTAACTGTGAACCTAACAGCAACCCTAACCCTAACCCTAAACCTTAACCCTAACCCTAAACCTAACCCCAACCCTAACCCTAACCCTAAACCCAACCCTAACCCTAACCCTAAACCTAAGCCCAACCCTAACCATAATCCCAACACTAACCCTAAACACGACCATAAACCTAACGCTGACCCTGACCCTGACCGTAACACTAACCCTAACCCTAACCCTAAACCTAACCCTAACCCCAAACCTAACCCTAACCACAACCCCAACCCTAACCTCAGCCCCAACCATAAGCCTGACCCTAACACCAACACTAACCCTAACCCCAACCCTAACCTAAAACCAGCCCCTAACCCTCACCTTAACACTGACCCTGACCCTGACCCTGACCCTGACCCTAACCCTAACCATGACCCTGACCTTAAACTGAACCGTAACCTTAACCCTACCCTAACCCCTAACACTGACCCTAAACCTAAACCCTAACTCTTTTCCTGACAATAACCCTGAACCTAACCCAGACCCTGACCTAAACCTGATCTTAAATCTAACCCTAACACTGACCCTAACCCTAACCCTATTCTGACCATGACCAAGACCCTTACCCTAACCCAGACCCTCATCCGGCCCTGACACTAACCCTGACAATGAACCTAACCCTAACTCTGACCCTGAACCTCACTCTAACCCTCAACTTCACCCAAACCCTAACCCTCACCCTAAGCCTCACCCTCACCATAATCCTAACCCTAACCCTTAACCCTAACCCTAACCCTACCCCTACACTAACCCCTAACCCTAAACCTAACCATAACATTAACACTCACCCTCATCCTCACCCTAACCCTAATCCTAACCCTCACCCTCACACTAACCCTAACCCTAACCCTAACCCTGCCCGTCTACCATGAGTGTGTGGACACAGCCAGTTCCAACAGCGCCCTGCCTGCCCATCTCCCGTGGGTGAGTGGACACAGCCAGTTCCAAACATCACACTGCCTGCCCGTCTCCCGTGGGTGAGTGGACACAACCAGTTCCACACAGCGCACTGCCTGCCCGTCTCCTATGGGTGAATGGAAACAACCATTTCAACACAGCACGATGCCTGCCCGTCTCCCGTGGGTGTGTGGAAACAACCAGTTCCACACAGCCCCCTGTCTGCCCATCTCGAGTCGGTGAGTGGACACAGTCAGTTCTACACAACGCCGTGTCTGCCCGTCTCCCCCTGGGGTAGTGGACACAGCAAGGTCCACATAGCGCCCTGCCTGTCCGTCTCTCATGAGTGGACATAGCCTATTGCCATAGCACCCAGACTGCCCGTCTCCAATGGGTGACTGGACACAGCCAGTTACACAAGGCACTGTGCCTGCCTGTTTCTCATGGGTGAGAGGACACAGCTAGTACCACACACCGCCCAGCCTATCCGTCTCCAGAGAGTGAGTGGACACAGACTTAACCCTAACTCTAACCAAAACCCTAACCCCAACACTTAACCCTAACCCGAACCCTAACCCTAACCCTAACCCCAACACTAACCCTATCCCTAACGCCAACACTAACCCTAACCCTAACAGCAAACCTAAACCTAACCCTAACACCATAATAACCCTAACCATAACCCCAACCCCAAACCTAACGTCAAATCAAACCCTAACCCTGACCCTAACCCCAACACTAACCCTATCCCAAACGCCAACACTAACCCTAACCCTAACAGCAAACCTAAACCTAACCCTAACACCCTGACTAATAACCCTAACCATAACCCCAACCCCAAACCTAACGTCAACTCAAACCCTAAACCTGACCCTAACCCCAACCCTAACCCTAACCCCAACTCTAACCATAACCCCGACCCTCGACCTAACCCTAACCGTAACCCCAAAACTAACACTAACCCTAACCCTAACCCCAACCCCAAATGTAACAGTAACCCTAAACCCTCCCTAAACCCAACCCTAATCCTAACCCTAACCCTAACCCGAACCCTAACACTAACCCCAACCCTAACCCTAACCTCGACCCTAATCCTGACAGTAACACTGACCCTGACCCTGATCCTAACCCTAACCCTAACTTTAACTCTAAACATAATCCCGACCCTACCCCGAAACTTAACCCTAACCCCAAGCTTAACCCTAACACTAACCCTAACGCTAACCCAAACCCTAACTCTAACAGTAACCCTAACCCCCTCCCTAACCGCAACCCTAATCCTAACCCTAACACCTACCCTAACCCTAACCACAACCCCAACCCAAACCCTAACCCTAACCTTAACCCTAACCCTAATCCTAACCCCAACACTAACCCTAACCTCGACCCTAACCCTAACCCTCACCCTGACCCCGACCCTGTCCCTGACCTAACCCTAACCCTAACCCCAACCCAAACCCAAACCCTAACATTAACCCTAACCATCCCTAACCCTAACCCTAACACTAACCACAACCCCAACCCAAACCCTAACCCTAACCTAAACCCTAACCCTCCCTAACCCCAACTCTAACCCTAACCCTAACCATAAGCCCAACCCTAACGCTAACCAAAATCCTAATCCTAACCCCAACCCTAACCCTAACCTCTACCCTAACCCTTACCCTAACAGTGACCCTGACCCTGTCCCTAAACCTAATCCTAACCCTAACCCTAACCATAAACATAATCCTAACACTGACCCTGACCTTTACCCTAACCCTAACCCTAACCTTACCCTAACCCCTAACCCTGACCCTAAACCTAACCCCTAACTCTAAACCTGACCCTTACCCTAACGCTGACCCTAACCCTAACCCTAACACTAACCCTAACCCTAACCCTGAACTTGACCCTGATAATGACCCTGACCCTAACCCTAACCCTGACCATGACGCGGACCCTAACACTGACCCTGACACTGATCGAGACCCTAACCCTAACCCCAACCCTGACCCTAACCCTAATCGTAACCCTAACCCTAACCTGACTCCCCCTGGGGGAGTTGACACAGCCAGTTCCACATAGCGAGCTGCCTGTCCATCTCTCCTGAGTGAGTGGACACAGCCTGTTCCACATAGCACCATGACTGCCCGTCTTCAAAGGGTGACTGGACACAGCCAATTGCACAAGGCACTGTGCTTGCCTGTCTCGCGTGAGTGAGAGGACACAGCTAGTTCCACACACCGCCCTGCCTATCCGTCTCCTGAGAGTGAGTGGGAACAGCCTTAACCCTAACTCTAACCATAACCCTAAAACCAACACTTAAACATAACCCTAACCATAACCCTAACTGCAACGCTAACCCCAACTCCACCCTAACCCTGACCTTAAACTCAACCCGAACCCTAACGCCAACCCTAACCCTAACCCCGACCCTAACCCTATCCCTGACCCTGACCCTGACGCTGTCCCTGACCCTAACCCTAACCCTAACCTTAACACCAACGCCAACACAAACCCTAAACGAAAACTTAACCCTAACCCTCCCTAATCCCAACACTAACCCTAACGCTACCCCAACCCTAACCCGAACCCAAACCACAACCCTACCCCAATCCCAACCCTAACTCTCAGCCTAACCACAACACTAACCCTAACCCTAACTCTAACCCTAAACTCGACCCTAAGCCTCACCCTAACACTGACCCTGACCTAACACTAACCCTAAGCCTAACCCTGACCCTGACCCTGACCCTGACCCTAACCCTAACCCTGACCATGACGCTGACCCTAACTCTAACCTAACACCGAACCTAAGCCTAACCCTAACAATAACGACAAGCCTAACCCTAACACTAACCCTAACCCTAACCCCAACCCTTACTGTAACAGTAACCCTAACCCCCTCACTAACCCCAAACCTAATCCTAATCCTAACACCTACCCTAACTCTAACCCAAACCCCAAACCTAACCCCAACTCCACCCTAACCCTGACCCTAACTCCAACCCTAACCCTAAAGCCAAACCTAACCCTAACACCGACACTAACCCTAACCCTGACCCTAACCCTGACCCTGTCCCTGACCCAAACCTAACACTAACCCCAACCCCAACCCAAACCCTAACCCAAACCCTAACCCTAACATTAACCCTAAACCTCCCTAACCCTAAACCTAACACTAAACCGAGACCCAACCCCAACCCAAACCCTAACCATAACCTAAACCCTAACCCTCCCTAACCGCAACCCTAACCCTAACCAAACCCCAACCCTAATGCTAATCCCCAACCCTAATCCTAACCCCAACCCTAACCCTAACCTCAATCCTAACCCTCAACCTTACACTGACCCTGACCCTGAACATAACCCTAATCCTAACCCTAACCCTAACCCTAACACTAACCGTGCAATAACACTGACCCTGACCTTAACCCTAACCATAACCCTAACCTTATCCTAATCACTAACCCTGAACCTAAACCGAACCCTTAACTCTAAACCTGACACTAACCCTGACCCTAACAATGAACTGTACCCTATTCCTGACCCTAACCCTAACACTAACCCTAACCCTAACTCTAACCATAACCCTAACCCCAACACTTAACCCTAACCCTAACCCTAACCCTAATCCTAACCCTAACCCCAACATAAACACAAAGACAAACCCAAAACCTAACCCTAACCTTAACCCTAACCCTCCCTAACCACAACACTAAACCTAACCCTAACCCTAACCCCAACCCTAGTCCCAACACCAACCCTAACTCTCACCCTAACCTAAACCCTAATCCTAACCCCAACCCTAACCCAAACCTCGAACCTAACCCTCACCCTAACACTGACACTGACGCAGACACACTAACCCTAATCCGAAAACTAACCCTCACCCTAACCATAACGCTAAAACTGACACTGACCTTAACCCTAACCCTAAACCTAAACTTAACCTAACCACTAACCCTGATCCTAAACCTAACCCCTAACTCTAAACCTAATCCTAAACCTGACGCTAACCCTGACTCTAACCCTAAGCCTGACCCTAACCCTAACCCTAACCCTAACTCTAATCATAACCCCGAACCTAACCCTAACCCTAAGCCTAACCCCAAGCCTAACCCTAACCCTAACCCTAACCATAACCCTAACCCTTCCATAACCCCAACCCTAATCCTAACACTAACACCTACCCCAACCCTAACTCCAACCCCAACACTAACACCAAGTCCACCCTAACCCTGACCCTAACCCCAACCCTATTCATAACGCCAACCCTAACCCTAACCCCGACACTAACCCTAACCCTGACCCTGACCCTGACCCTGTCCCTGACCCTAACCCTAACCTTAACCCCAAAACCAATGCAAAACCTTACCCAAACCCTAACCCTAACCTTAAAACTAACCCTCGTTAATCCTAACCATAACTCTAACCCTAAACCTAACCCCAACCCAAACCCTAACCCTAACCTTAAACCTAACCCTCCCTAACCCCAACACTAACCCTAATACTAACCCAGACCCTAACCCTAACCCCAAACCCATGCCCTAGCCCCAAACCAAACCATAACTCTCAACCTAACCGCAACCCTAATCCTTACACACACCCTAACCCTACCCTCGACGCAAACCCTCACCCTAACACTGACCCTGACCCTGATCCTAACCCTAACCCTAACCCAAACACTAACACTAACCCTGACCTAACACTGACCCTGACCCTGACCCTTACCCTAACCCTAAACCTAACCCTTACCCTAACCCTAACCCTAACCCTAACCCTAAACATAATGCTAACCCTAACCCCAAGCCCAATCCTAACACCAACTCCAACCCTATCCCTGACCCTAAAACAAACCCTAACCCAAACCCGAACCCTAACCCTAACCCGGACCCTAACCCTAACCCAGAGGCTGACCCTGACCCTAATCCTGACCCTAACCCTGACCCTTACCCTAACCCTGACCCTAACACTAACCCTAACCCTAACTCTAACCATAACCCCCACCCTAACCCTAACCCTAACCCTAACCCCAAGCCTAACCCTAACCCTAACCATAACTGTAGCCCGAACCCTAACTGTAATAGTAACCCTAACCCCCTCCCTAACTCCAACGCTAATCCTAACCCTAACACCTACCCTAACCCTATCCACAACCCCAACCCTATCCCCAACTCCACGCTAACCCTGATCCTATCCCTGACCCTAACCCTAACCCTACCCCAAACCCCAACCCAAACCCTAACCCAAACCTTAACCCTAACCTTAACCCTAACCCTCCCTAACCCCAACCATAACTCTAACCCTAACACCAACACTAACCCTAACACCAACACCAACCCTAGCAACAAACCCAACCCTAACTCTCACCCTAACCCCAACACTAATCCTAACCCCAACCCTAACCATGCCCTCAAACCTAACCCTCACCCTAACAATGACCCTGACCCTGACCCTAAACCTAATCCTAACCATAACCCTAACCCTAATCGTAACCCTAACACTGACCCTGACCTTAAGCCTAACCCTAACCCAAACCTTATCCTAACCCCTAACCCTGACCCTAAACCTAACCCCTAACTCTAACCCAGATCCTAAACCTGACCCTTACCCTAACACTGACCATAACCCTAACCCTACCACTGAACCTAACCCTATCCCCGACATAGACCCTGACAATGACCCTGATCATAACCCTAACCCTGATCATGACCCTGAACCTAACACTGACCCTGTAACTGATCGTGACCCTAACACTGACCCTAACCATAACACTAACCCTAAACCCAACCCTAACCCTAACCCTAAACCCAAGCCTAACCCTAAGCCTACCCAAACACTAAACCTAACCCAAAACCTAATCCCAATACTTACTCTTACCCTAACCCTAACACACTCCCTAACCCCAACCCTAACCCTAACCCTAACCCTAACCCTGGCGCTAACCCTAACCCGAAACCCAACCCTAACCCCAACTCCAACCCTATCCCTGACCTAACTCCGACCCAAACCCAAACCTGAACCCTAACCCTAACCCCGACCCTAACCCTAACCCTGAGCCTGACCCTGACTTTGACCCTGACCCTAACACAAACCTAACCCTAACCCTAAACCTAAATCCAACCCTAATCCTAACCCTAACCCTAAGCCCAACCCTAACCATAACCCCAACCCTAACCTCAACCCTAAGCCTAAACCTAACCCCCTCCTTAAATCCAACCGTAACCCTAACCACAACCTCATCACTAACCCTAACCACAACCACAACCGTAACGCCAACTCCATACCTATCCTGACACTAACCCCAACCCTAACTCTAAACCAAACCCTAAACATAACAAAGACCCTAATCCTAACCCTAACTCTAACCCTAACACTTAACCTTAAGCCTAACCCTAACCCTAACCCCAACCCTTAACACGAACCCTAACCCTAACCCCAACCCTAACCCTAACCACAACCCTAACCCTAACCCTAAACCTATGCCCAAGCCTAACCCTAACCCTAACCATAACGCTAATCCCAACTCTAACTCTACAATTAACCCTAACCCCCTCCCTAACCTAAACCCTAATCCTAACTCTAACACCTATCCTAACCCCAAACCTAACGCCAACCATAACCCTAACCCTGACACTAACACTAACCCTCACCATCACACTGACCCTGTCCCTGAACCTAACTCTAACCCTAAACCCAACCTCAACCCTAACCCCAACCCCAACCCTAACTCTCATCCTAATCCCAACCCTAACCCTAACCGCAACCCTAACCCTAAACCTAACCTTAACCCTAAACCGGACCCCAACCCTAACCGCAAACCCAACCGTAACTCTCACCCTAACCCCAACCCTAATAGTAACCACAACCCTAATCCTAACACTAACCCTAACCGTAACCCTAACACTGACCCTGATCTTAAACCTAACCCTAACCCTAACCTTACCCTAACCCCTAACCGTAACCCTAACCCCAACCCCAACCATAACGCCAACTCCATACCTATCCTGAGCCTAACCCCAACCCTAAGCCTAAACCCAACCCTAATCCTAACCCAGACCCTAAACCTAACCCTAAACCTAACCCTAATTCTAACCCTAACACTAACACTTAACCTTAACCCTAACCCTAACCCTAACCCCAACACTTAACACGAACACTAACCCTAACACAAACCCTAACCCTAACCCTAAACACAACCCTAACCCTAACCCTAACCCTATGCCCAAGCCTAACTCTAACCATAACCATAACGCTAACCCAACCCTAACTCTAAAAGTAAACCTAACCGCCTCCCTAAAACGAACCCTAATCCTAACCCTAACACCTACCCTATCCCTAACATTAACACCAACCCTAACCCTAACCCCGACCTTAAACCTAACCCTGACCGAAACCCTAACCGCAACCCTGAACCTAACCCTAACCCTAAACACAACACCAACCCTAACCCCAACCCCACCCGTAACTCTCACCCTAAACCCAACACTACTACTAACCGCAATCCTAACCCTAACCATAACCCTAACTGTAAACCTAACACTGACCCTGACCTTAACCCTAACCCTAACCCTAACCTTACCCTAACCCCTAAACCTAACCCTAACCCCACCCTAACCCTAACCCTAACCCTAACCCTAATCCCAAAGCCCCTAACCTTACCCTAACCCCTAACCATAACACTAACCCTGACCCTAACCCTAACCCTGACCCGCACCCTGACCCTGTCCCTGAACTTAACCCTAACCCTAAACACAACCTCAACCCAAACCTCAACCCAAACCCTAACTCTCATCCTAACCCCAACCCTACCCCTAACCGCACCCTAAACCTAACCCTAACCCTAATCCTAACCCTAACCATAACCATAACCCGAACACTGACCCTGACCTTAACCCTAACCCTAACCTATCCCTAACCCCTAACCCTAACCCCAACTCTAAACCTAACCCTAACCCTAACCCTAATTCTAACCCTAACCCTAACACTTAACCTTAACCCTAACCCTAACCCTAACGCCAACCCTTAACACGAACACTAATCCTAACCCCAACGCTAACCCTAATCCTAAACACAACCCTAACCCTAACCCTAAACCTATGCCCAAGCCTAACCCTAACCCTAAACATAACGCTAACCCCAACCCTAACTCTAAAAGTAAACCTAACCGCCACCCTAAACCAAACACTAATCCTAACCCTAACACCTACCCTAACCCTAACCCTACCACCAACCCTAACCCTAACCCCGACCATAACACTAACCTTGACCCAAACCATGACCCTAACCCTGAAGCTAACACTAACTCTAAACCCAACACCAACCCTAACACCAACCCCAACCCACTAATCCTAACCCCAACCATAACCCTAACCGCAACCCTAACCCTAACCCTAACCCCGACACCAACCCTAACCCCAACCCCACCCGTAACTCTCACCCTAAACCCAACACTAATACTAACCGCAACCAGAACCCTAACCCTAACCATAAACCTAACTATAACCCTAACACTGACCCTGACATTAACCCTAACCCTAACCCTAAACTTACCCTAACCCCTAACGCTAACCCGAACCCCAACCCTAACCCTAACCCCAACACTAGCCCTAACCCCAACCCTAACGCTAACTCTAACCCTAACATCCTCCCTAACCCCAACCTTAACCCTAACCCTAACCTTAACCCCAACCCTAACCCTAACCCCAACCCTAACCCCAACCCTAACCACAACCATAACCCTGACCCTAACACCAACACTAACCCTAACAAAAACCCTGACCCTGACCCTGACCCTGACCATAACCCTAACCCTGACCCTGACCTTAACCCGAACTGTAACCTTAACCCTACACTAACCCCTAATGCTGACCCTAAACCTAAACCCTAACTCTAACCCTGACACTAACCCTGAACCTAACCCTGACCACGAATCTAACCCTGACCCTAAATCTAACCCAAACACTGACCCTAACCCTAACACTGATCTGACCTTGACCTAGACCCTGACCCAAACCCTGACCCTCACCAACCCTGACCCTAACCCTGATGCTGACCCTAACACTAACACTGACCCTGAACCTCACCCTAACCCTCACCGTCACCCTAACCCTAACCGTCTCCCTAAGCCTCACCCTCACCCTAACCCTAACCATAACCCTTAAACCTAACCCTAACCCTAACCCTACCCTAACACCTAGCCCTAAACCTAACCCTAACAATAACCCTCACCCTCACCCTCACCCTAACTCTAACCCTCACCCTAACCCCAATCCTAAACCTAACCCTAACCCTAACCCTGCCCGTCTACCGTGAGTGTGTGGACACATCCAGTTTCAACAGCGCCCTGCCTGCCCATCTCCCATGGGTGAGTTGACACAGCCAGTTCCAAACAGCACCCTGCCTGCCCATCTCTCCTGGGTGAGTGGACACAACCAGTTCCACACAGCGCCCTGCCTGCCCGACTCCTAGGGGTGAGTGGACACAGCCAGTTCCACAGTGCGCCATACAGGACCCTGACCCTGGCCCTAACCCAAACCCTGACCCTGACCCTGACCCTAACACTAACCCTGACACTAACCCTAACCCTGACCCTCACCCTCACCCTAACCTTCACACTGACACTAAATCTAACCCTCACAATAACCCTCATCCTCACCCTAAACCAAACCCTACCCATAACCCTAACCTTACCCTAAACCCTAACCCTGACGCTAACCCTAAACATAACCCTCACCCTCATCCTAGCCCTAACCCTAACTCTAACCCTCACCCTAACCCTAACCCATTTCTTAAACCTAACCCTGATATAAACCCTAGGCCACCCATAACCCCAACACTAACCCTAACCCTAACCGTAAGTCTAATCCTAACCATCACCCTAACCCTAACCCTAGCCCTAACACAATCTAACCCTAACCCTAACCCCAACCCTAACCTTAAACCCAACCCAAACCCTAACCACGACCCTAAGCCTAACCCTAATTCTAACCCTAACCCTAACCCTAACCCTAAATCCAACCGTAACCCTAAACCTAACCTAATCCCTAAACCTAACCCCAACCCCAACCGTAACGCCAACTCCATCCCTATCCTGACCCTAACCCCAACGCTAACCCTAAACCCAACCCTAACCCTAACCACGACACTAACCCTAACGCTAACCCTAATTCTAACCCTAACCCTAACACTTAAACTTAAGCCTAACCCTACCCTAACCCCAACCCTTAACACGAACCCTAACCCTAACCCCAACCCTAACCCTAACCCTAAACCAAACCCTAACCACAAACCTAACCCTAACCCTATGGCCAAGCCTAACCATAACCCTAACCATAACGCTAACCACAACTCTAACTCTACTAGAAACCCTACCCCCTACCTGACCCAAACCCTAATCCTAACAATAACACCTACCCTAACCATAACCCTAACGCAAACCATAACCCTAACCCTACCCTAACCCTAACCCTGACACTCACCCTGACCCTGTCCCTGAACCTAACCCTAACCCTAAACCCAACCTCAACCCTAACCCCAACCCCAACCCTAACTCTCATCCTAATCCCAACCCTAAAAATAACGGCAAACCTAACCCTAACCCTAACCCTAAATGCGACCCCAACCCTAACCCCAACCCTAACCCCAACCCCAGCCATAACTATCACCCTAACCCCAACCCTAATACTAACCACAAACCTAACCCTAACCGGAACCATAACCCTAACACTGACCCTGAACTTAACCCTAACCCTAACCCTAACCCTAACCTTACACTAACCTCTAACCGGAACCCTAACCCCAACCCCAACCATAACGCCAACTCCATCCCTATCCTGACCCTAACCCCAACCGTAAGCCTAAACATAACCCTAACCCTAACCCGGACTCTAAACCTAACCCTAACCCTAACCCTAATTCTAACCCTACCCCTAACACTTAACCTTAAACCTAACCCTAACCCCAACCCTTAACACGAACCCTAACCCTAACTCAAACCCTAACCCTAACCCTAAACCTAACCCTAACCATAATGCTAACCCCAACCCTAATTCTAAAAGTAACCCTAACCGCCTCCCTAACCCGAACCCTAATCCTAACCCTAACACCAACCCTAACCCTAAACCTAACACCAACCCTAACCCTAACCCCGACCTTAACCCTAACCCTGACACTGACCCTGAACCTATCCCTGAACCTAACCCTAACCCTAAACCCAACACCAACCCTAACCCCAACCCCAACCCTAACTCTCATCATAACCCCAACCCTAACCCTAACCGCAACCCTAACCCTAACCCTAACCCTAACTCCGATCCCAACCCTAACCCCAACCCCACCCGTAACTCTCACCCTAACCCAACACTAATATTAACCGCACTCTAACCCTAACCCTAACCCTAACCCTAACACCAAGCCTAACGCTAACCCTAACCCGAACACCGACCCTAACCCTAACCCCAACACTAGCCCTAACCTCAACCCTAAACCTAACTCTAACCCTAACATCCTCCCTAACCCCAACCTTAACCCTAACCCTAACCTTAACCCCAACCCTAACCCTAACCCCAACCCTAACCCCAACCCCAACCCCAACCATAACCCTGACCCTAACACCAACCCTAACCCTAACCCCAACCCTAACCAAAACCCTGACCCTGACCCTGACCCTGACCATAACCCTAACCCTGACCCTGACCTTAATCCGAACTGTAACCTTAACCCTACACTAACCCCTAATGCTGACCCTAAACCTAAACCCTAACTCTAACCCTGACACTAACCCTGAACCTAACACTGACAACGACCCTAACCCTGACCCTAAATCTAACCCTAACACTGACCCTAAACCTAACCCTGATCTGACCTTGACCTAGACCCTGACCCAAACCCTGACCCTCACCAGCCCTGACTCTAACCATGACGCTGACCCTAACCCTAACACTGACCCTGAACCTCACCCAAACCCTCACCGTCACCCTAACCCTAACCGTCTCCCTAAGCCTCACCCTCACCCTAACCCTAACCATAACCCTTAAACCTAACCCTAACCCTAACCCTAACCCTACCCTAACACCTAGCCCAAAACCTAACCCTAACACTAACCCTCACCCTCACCCTCACCCTCACCCTAACTCTAACCCTCACCCTAACCCTAATCCTAAACCTAACCCTAACCCTAACCCTGCCCGTCTACCGTGAGTGTGTGGACACAGCCAGTTTCAACAGCGCCCTGCCTGCCCATCTCCCATGGGTGAGTTGACACAGCCAGTTCCAAACAGCACCCTGCCTGCCCATCTCCCCAGGGTGAGTGGACACAACCAGTTCCACACAGCGCCCTGACTGCCCGACTCCTAGGGGTGAGTGGACACAGCCAGTTCCACAGTGCGCCATACAGGACCCTGACCCTGGCCCTAACCGAAACCCTGACCCTGACCCTGACCCTAACACTGACCCTGACACTAACCCTAACCCTGACCCTCACCCTCACCCTAACCTTCACCCTCACACCAACCCTAACCCTCACAATAACCCTCATCCTCACCCTAAATCAAACCCGACCCTTAACCCTAAGCTTACCCTAACCCCTAACCCTGACCCTAACCCAAAACATAACCCTCACCCTCATACTAGCCCTAACCCTAACTCTAACCCTCACCCTAATCTTAACCCATTTCTTAAACCTAACCCTGATACTAACCCTAGGCCACCCATAACCCCAACATTAACCCTAACCCTAACCCTAACTCTAATCCTAACCATCACCCTAACCGTAACCCTATCCCTAACGCAACCTAACCCTAACCCTAACCCCAACCCTAACCTTAAACCCAACCCTAACCCTAACCACGACCCTAACCCTAACCCTAATTCTAACCCTAACCCTAACCCTAACCCTAAATCCAACCGTAACCCTAAACCTAACCTCATCCCTAAACCTAAGCCCAACCCCAACAGTAACGCCAACTCCATCCCTATCCTAACGCTAACCCCAACTCTAACCCTAAACCCAACCCTAACCCTAACCACGACCCTAACCCTAACGCTAACCCTAATTCTCACCATAACCCTAACACTTAACCTTAAGCCTAACCCTAACCCTAACCCCAACCCTTAACACGAACCCTAACCCTAACCCCAACCCTAACCCTAACCCTAAACCTAACCCTAACCACAAACCTACCCCTAACCCTATGCCCAAGCCTAACCCTAACCCTAACCATAACGCAAAACCCAACTCTAACTCTACAAGTAACCCTACCCCCTCCCTAACCCAAACCCTAATCCTAACCCTAACACCTACACTAACAATAACCCTAACGCAAACCATAACCCTAACCCTGACCCTAACCCTAACCCTGACCCTCACCCTGACCCTGTCCCTGAACCTAACCCTAACCCTAAACGCAAACTCAACCCTAACCCTAAACGCAAACTCAACCCTAACCCCAACCCCAACCCTAACTCTCATCCTAATCCCAACCCTAAACCTAACGGCAAACCTAACCCTAACCCTAACCCTAACCCTAAATGCGACCCCAACCCTAACCCCAACCCCAACCATAACTATCACCCTAACCCCAACCCTAATACTAACCGCAAACCTAACCCTAACCCTAACCGTAACCCTAACCCTAACCCTGACCTTAACCCTAACCCTAACCCTAACCTTACCCTAACCTCTAAACGTAACCCTAACCCCAACCCCAACCATAACGCCAACTCCATCCCTATCCTGACCTTAACCCCAACCGTAAGCCTAAACATACCCTAACCCTAACCCGGACCCTAAACCTAACCCTAAACCTAACCCTAATTCTAACCCTAACCCTAACACTTAACCTTAACCCTAACCCTAACCCTAACCCCAACCCTTAACACGAACCCTAACCCTAACTCGAACACTAACCCTAACCCTAAACCTAACCCTAACCATAACGCTAACCCCAACCCTAATTCTAAAAGTAACCCTAACCACCTGCCTAACCCGAACCCCAATCCTAACCCTAACACCAACCCTAACCCTAACCCTAACACCAACCCTAACCCTAACCCCGACCTTAACCCTAACCCTGACCCTGACCCTGAACCTATCTCTGAACCTAACCCTAACCCTAACCCCAACCCCACCCGTAACTCTCACCCCAACCCAACACTAATACTAACCGCACTCTAACCCTAACCCTAACCCTAACACCAAGCCTAACGCTAACCCTAACCCGAACCCCGACCCTAACCCTAACCCCAACACTAGCCCTAACCTCAACCCTAAACCTAACTCTAACCCTAACATCCTCCCTAACCCCAACCTTAATCCTAACCCTAACCTTAACCCCAACCCTAACCCTAACCCCAACCCTAACCCCAACCCCAACCCCAACCATAACCCTGACCCTAACACCAACCCTAACCCTAACCCCAACCCTAACCAAAACCCTGACCCTGACCCTGACCCTGACCATAACCCTAACCCTGACCCTGACCTTAACCCGAACTGTAACCTTAACCCTACACTAACCCCTAATGCTGACCCTAAACCTAAACCCTAACTCTAACCCTGACACTAACCCTGAACCTAACCCTGACCACGAATCTAACCCTGACCCTAAATCTAACCCAAACACTGACCCTAACCCTAACACTGATCTGACCTTGACCTAGACCCTGACCCTAACCCTGACCCTCATCAGCCCTGACCCTAACCCTAACGCTGACCCTAACCCTAACACTGACCCTGAACCTCACCCTAACCCTCACCGTCACCTTAACCCTAACCGTCTCCCTAAGCCTAACCCTCATCCTAACCCAAACCATAACCCTTAACCCTAACCCTAACCCTAACCCTAACCCTACCATAACCCCTAGCCCTAAACCTAGCCCTAACACTAACCCGCACCCTCACCCTCACCCTAACCCTAACTCTCACCCTAACCCTAATCCTAAACCTAACCCTAACCCTAACCCTGCCCGACTACCGTGAAGGGGTGGACACAGCCAGTACCAACAGCGCCATGCCTGACCGACTCCCGTGGGTGAGTTGACACAGCCAGTTCCAAACAACACCCTGCCTGCCCATCTCCCCTGGGTGAGTGGACACAACCAGTTCCACACAGCGCCCTGCCTGCACGACACCAAGGGGTGAGTGGACACAGCCAGTTTCACAGTGCTCCCTACAGGACCCTGACCCTGGCCCTAACCCAAACCCTGACCCTGACCCTGACCCTAACACTGACCCTGACGCTAACCCTAACCCTGACCCTCACCCTCACCCTAACCATCACCCTCACACTAACCCTAACCCTGACAATAACCCTAATCCTCACCCTAACCAAAACACTACCCTTGACCCTAACCATAACCCTAACCTTACCCTAACCCTAAACCTGACCCTAACCCTAAACATAACCCTCACCCTCACCCTAACCCTAACCCTAACCCTCAACCTAACCCTAACCCATTTCTTAAACCTAACCCTGATACTAACCCTAGGCCAGCCCATAACCCCAACCCTAACCCTAACCCTAACCCTAACTCTAACCCTAACCATCACCCTAACCCTAACCCTATCCCTAACGCCAAACCTAACCCTAACACTAACCCCAACCCTAAACCTAACCCGAACCCTAACTCCATCCCTAACGCCAACCGTAAACGTACCCTTACCCTAAACTTACTCTAACCAGAACACTGACCCTGACCCTGGCTTTGACCTTGAGTCTTAGACCCTAACGCTAACCATGATCCTGACCTGACCTTGACGCTGACCCTGACCTTGACCCTGACCCTAAACCTCACCCGAATCCTAACTCTAACCTTAACCCTAGCTCTGCATTTAACCCTTACCCTAACCTTAACAATAACACTAAACGTAACCCTATCCTAACGCTAACCCTAACCCTAACTCAAACCTTACTCTAACCCGAACACTGACCCTAAAACTACCCTTACCCTAACCCTGACCCTGGATTTGACCTTGACCCTGACAGAGACACTAACGCTAACCATGACCCTGACCCTGACTCTGACCCTGACCCTGACGGTAACCATGACCCTGACACTGCCCGTGAACCCTAACCCTAACCCCAACCCAAACACTACCCTAAACCTAAGACTAACCCTAACCCTTAACCTTAACCTTAACGCTAACCCCAACCCTTAAACCTAACGCTAACCCTAACCCCAACCTTAACCTTATCACTACTGCCAACCCTGACCTTAACCCTAACCCTAACCCCAACCCTAACCCTAACACTAACCCTAAACCTAACCCCCTCCCTAACTCCAACGGTAACCCTAATCCTAACCTCATCCCTAAACCTAACCCCAACTCCAACCCTAATGCCAACTCCAACCCTATCCTGACCCTAACCCCAACCCTAACCATAACCCCGACCCTAACCCTAACCCTAACCCTATATATAACCCTAACCCTAACACTTAATCTTAAACCTAACACTAAACCTAACCCCAACTCTAAACCTAACCCCAACCCCAACCCTAGCCCCAACACAAACCCTAATTCTCACCCTAACCCCAACAATAATCCAAACCCCAAACCTAAACCTAACCTCGACCCAAACCCTCACCCTAACACTGAACCTGACCCTGCCCCTAACCCTAATCCTAACCCTAACCTTAACCCTAACACTAACCGTAACCCTAACACTGACCCTGACCTTAACCCTAACCCTAACCCTAACCCTAACCCTAACCCCAAGCCTAACCACAAGCCCAACTCTAACTCTCACTCTAACCCCAACCCTAACCCTGACCGCAACCCTAAACCTAACCCTAACCGTAACCCTAACACTGACCCTGACCTTAACCCTAACCCTAACCTTACCCTAACCCCTAACCCTGACCCTAAACAAAACCCCTAACTCTAACCCTGACCCTAACCGTGACCCTGACCCTAACCCTAACCCTAACCCCAACCCCAACACTAACCCCAACCCTAACCCTAACACTAACCATAACCACCTCCCTAACTCCAACCCTAACCCTGACCCTAACCCGGACCCTACCCTAACCCTAACCCCAACCCTAACCCTAACCCCGACCCTAAAGGCAAATATTAAAGTGACTTACACAAAGAAATGAGAAATTGCATTGATAATGCAGTTGCTTTTCTCTGAGGAATGAAGCATTTTGTAGAGTTTCGTAGAAAACACACCTAAGGTACAATAAGTTATTACACAAATAACGTCCCAAGGAAAATATTCACATCGACTTACACAAAGAAGCCACAATGTGCATTCCTTACACACTTGCAGTTTCTGAGAACTGAGGCAGTGTGTACAGTTCTTAGAAAACAACGCTAAGTTTCAATGTGTTATATCATACAGATATTATAAAGACACATATTTACAGTTACACAAAGAAGTCACAATGTGCATTGATTATAAACTTGTGTCTCCCAGACAACTGAACAAGTGTTTATAGTTTGCCTTCACATTCGTAAAACAACCATAAGGTTCTTTCTAAGGATCTCCACATAGAACCCTATGCGTAACCATGGCTCAAAACAATATCCCTAATCTTAGCTCTGCCCTTAACCTTTACCCGAACCTGAAACCTAACCCTAACCCTAACCGTTCCCCTGGCACTACCAGGAAACCCTGATTCTAACCATAACCCTAGTGGGAAACCCAAACTCTGAAGCTGACACTATCCTAGCAGTACATTGAATACATGTTTGCTTCCTCTGAATGCTGTGTTTATAGTTGCCTGTGAATCGAACAGAGTAACAGCATAAACTTTCCTAAAGAATTTCCGAATGCAATCATTTAGAGTGAGTTCACAATGAAGAGAGAAATTGCATTGAGTAGTGAAGCTGTGCATAGAGTTTCATAGAAAAACACGAATAAGGTACAATGAGAAATGACATATATAACTTCCAAAAGTAAATATTTACAGTGACTTACAAAAGAAGCCTCAATGTACATTACTTACACACTTGCTTTTCTCAAAAAAACAGAGTCAGTGCGTAGAGTTCTTGGAAAACAACCGTAAGATTCAATGAGTTACATCATAGAAATACTCAAAAGATACGTATTTAAGGTTCCATATAGAGCGGCAGTGTGTATTGATAAGAAACTTGTGTTTCCCTCACTACTGAACCAGTGTTCGCAGTTTCCGGGCATATTCATACATCAAACATAATGTTCGTTCTAAGGATATCGATATGGGACCTTAAACCTAACGCTGGCTAACACCTCTAACCCTAACCCTAGCATAGCATTTAAGCCTAATCCTAACCTTAACCATACCCTAACCGCATCCCTACCCTAACCGTAACCCTAACCCTAACTCTAATCCTATTTTAACTCTATCCCTGACCCTGACCCTGACTCTTACCGAAACCCTGACCCTGGCCCTGACCTTGACCCTGACCCTGACCCTAACACTAATCATGACCCTGACCCTGACCCTAACCATAACCCTTAACCTGACCTTGACCCAGATGCTAATCGAAATCTTCACCATAACCCTAACCCACACCCTAACCCTCACCCTAACCATAACCCTAACCCTCACCCTAACCTTCACCCTAACCCACATCCTAACCCTAACCCTAACCCTAAGCGTAAACACTAACACTAACCCTGACCTTGACCCTAATCCTGACCCTGACCCTGACCCTGACCCTAACCCTAACCATAACCCTATACGTAACCCGAACTTAACCCTAACTCTAATCCTACTCTAAACCTAACCTTGACCCTGACCCTTACCTTAAGCCTGACCCTGGCTCTGAAGTTGACCCTGACCCTGACCCTAACACTAACCCTGACCCTGACCCTAAGCCTAACCTTAACCCTAACGTCTAACCCTAACCCTAACCCTAATCCCTAACCCTAACCCTAACCCTAACCCATCCCTTAAACCTAACCCTAATACTAACCCTAGCCCAGCACTTAACCCCAACCCTTACCCTAGCTGAAACCCTAAACCTCTCCCTATTTCTGCCCTTCACCCTAACCCTAACCCTAACCCTAATGTTAATTAGCCCAGCCTTCCTAACCCTAACCCTAACCCTAGCTCAAAATTGTACCCCTCTTTCTATCTCTGACCTTCACCCCAACCCTAAACCAATCACTAAATCCTGAGTCTAATCCTAACCCTAGTGTGAAACCCAAACCCTAAACCTAAAACTATCGTAGAAGTGCATTGAATATACGCTTGCATCCTCTGAAAGATAAGTTTCTAGTTTCCTGTGAATCCAACAGAAATAACAGTCTATAACTTCATAAAGAAGTTCCAAAAGCCAAATCGCATTGATAATGAAGTTGCTTTTCTCTGAGGAATGAAGCATTTTGTAGAGTTTTGTAGAAAATACAGCTAAGGTACAATAAGTTATTACATGAATAACGTCCCAAGGAAAATATTCACATTGACTTACACAAAGATGCCACAATGTGCATTCCTTACACACTTGCAGTTTCTGAGAATGGAAGCAGTGTGTACAGTTCTTAGAAAACAACGCTAAGTTTCAATGAGTTATATCATACAGATATTATAAAGACACATTTACAGTTACACAAAGAAGTCACAATGTGCATTGATTATAAACTTGTGTCTCAGAGACAACTGAACAAGTGTTTATAGTTTGCCTTCACATTCGTAAAACAACCATAAGTTTCTTTCTAAGGATCTCCATATAGAAGGCTATGCGTAACCATGGCTCAAAACCCTAACCCTAACCCTAACCCACACAGCGCTGTGCCTGCCCGTCTCCCGCGGGTGTGTGGACACAGCCACTTCCACACAAGGCCTGCCTGCCCATCTCCCGTGGGTGAGTGGACACAGCCAGTTCCACACAGCACAGTGTCTGCCTGTCTCCCGTGGGTTTGAGGACACGGCCACTTAAACACAGCCGTGCCTGCCGGTCTCCCGTGGGTGTGTGGACACAGCCAGATCCACACAGCACCCTGCCTGCCAGTCTCCCGTGGGTGTTTGGACACAGCCAGTTCAACACAGTGCCCTGCCAGCCCGTCCCCCTTGGGTGAGTGGACACAGCCCGTTCCACACCTCGCCCTAGCTGCCCGTCTCCCGTGGGTGGGTGGACACAGCCAGTTCTACACAGCGCCCTGCCTGCCCATCTCCCCTGGGTGTGTGGACACAGCCAGTTCCACACAGCGCTGTGCCTGCCCGTCCCCGTGGGTGAGTGGATACAGCTAGTTCCACACCGTGCCCTGCTTGCCCATTTCCCATTGGTATGTGGACATAGCCAGATCCACACAGCACCCAACCTGCCTGTCTCCTGTGGATGAGTGGACACAGCCAGTTCCACACAGCGCCCTGCCTACCCGTCTCCCATGGGTGAGGGGACACAGCCACTTCCACACAGTGGCTTGCCTGCCCGTGCCCTGTGAGTGTGTGGACACAGCCAGTTCCACACCGCACCCTACCTGCCCATCTCCCGTGGGTGAGTGTACACAGCCAGATCCGCACAGCACCCTGCCTACCCGTGTCCCGTGGGTGAGTGGTCACAGCCAGATCCACAGAGGGCCCTGCCTGCCCATCTCCCGTGAATGAGTGGACACAGCCAGATCTACACAGCGCCCTACCTGCCCGTCTCCTGTCTCTGAGTGGACACAGCCAGTTTAACACAGCGCCCAGCCTGCCAGTCTCCCATGGGGGTGTGGACTCAGCCAGATCCACACAGCGCCCTGCCTGCCCAGCTCCCATGGGTGAGTGGACACAGCCAGTTCCACACAGCGCCCTGCCTGCCGGTCCTTCATGGTTTCGTGGTCACAGCCAGTTCAACATGGCACCGTATCCGCCCGTCTCCCGTGGGTGATTGGACACAGCCAGTTCCACACAGCGCCCTGCCTGCCCGTCTCCCAAGGATGAGGGGATACAGCCAGTTCCACACAGAGCTCTCCCTTCCCGTGTCCAGTGGGTGAGTGGACACAGCCAGTTCCACACAGCGTCCTGCTTGCCCATCTCACATGAGTGTCTAGACACAACCAGTTCCACACAGCACCCTGCCTGCCACTATACCATGAGTGTTTGTACACAGCCAGTTCCACACCGCGCCCTACCTGCGCATCTCCCATGGGTGAGTGTGCACAGCCAATTCAACACAGCGCTCAGCCTGACGGTCTCCCATGGGTGTGTGGTCACAGCCAGTTCCACACAGCGCCCTGTCTGCCCGTCTCCCATGGTTGAGTGGACACAGCCAGTTCCACACAGCGTAGTGCCTGCCCGTCTCCCGTGGGTGAGTGGACACAGAAAGTTCCAAACAGTGCGCTGCCTGCCCATCTCCCATGGGTGAGGGGAGACAGCCAGTTCTACACATCGCCCTGCCAGCCCGTCTCCCATGGGGAAGTGGACACACCCAGATCCACACCGGGTCCTGCCTGCCCAGCACCCGTGGCTGAGTGGACACAGCCAGTTCCACACAGCACCCTTCCTGCCGCTCTCCCGTGGATGTGTGGACACAGCCAGTTCCACACAGCGCCCTGCTTGCCCATCTCCCGTGGGTGAGTGGACACAGCCAGTTCCACACAGCGCCCTGCCTGCCCGTCTCCCATGGGTGAGGGGACACAGCCAGTTCCACACAGCGCCCTGCCGGCCACTATACCGTGAGTGTTTGGACACAGCCAGTTCCACACCCCACCCTACCTGCGCATCTCCCGTGGGTGAGTGGACACAGCCATTCAACACAGCGCCCTGCCTGCCCATCACCCATGGCTGAGTGAACACAGCCAATTCGACACAGCGCTCAGCCTGCCGGTCTCCCATGGGTGTGTGGGCACAGCCAGTTCCACACAGCGCCCTGCCTGCCCATCTCCAATGGGTGAGGGGACACAGCTAGTTCAACACAGCGACCAGCTGCCAGTCTCCCATGGGTGTGTGGACACAGCCAGATCCATACAGCACCCTACCTGCCCATCTCCCATGGGTGAGTGGACACAGCCAGTTCCACACAGCGCCCTTCCTGCCCGTCTCCTCTGGTTGAGTGGATATAGCCAGTTCCACACAGCGCACTGCCTGCCCGTCTCCCGTGGGTGAGTGGACACAGCCAGTTCCACACCGCGCCCTGCCTGTCCGTCTCCCTTGGGTGAGTGGACACAGCCAGATCCACACAGGGCCCTTCCTGCCGCTCTCCCGTGGGTGAGTGGACACAGCCAAATCCACACAGCACCCTGCCTGCCCGTCTCCTGTGGGTGAGTGGACTAAGCCAGTTCCACACCGCTTCCTCCCTGCCCGTCTCCCGTGGGTGAGTGGACACCCCCAGTTCCACACAGCGCTCTACCTGCCCATCTCCCATGGGTGAGGGGACACAGCCAGTTCAACACATCACCCAGAGTGCTTGTCTCCCATGGGTGTTTGGACACAGACAGACCCACACAGTGCCCTACTTGCCGGTCTCCCGCGGGTGAGTGGACACAGCCAGATTGGCACACGACCCTGCCTGCCCGTCTCCTGTAGGTGAGTGTACACAGCCAGATCCACACAGCACCCTGCCTGCTCATCTCCCGTGGGTTAGTGGACACAGTCAGATCCCGCCAGCGCCCTACTTGCCCGTCTCCCTTGGGTGAGTGGACACAGCCAGTTCCACACAATGCCCTGCCTGCCCGTCTCACGTGGGTGTGTGGACACAGCCAGTTCTACACAGCGCCCAGCCTGCCAGTCTCGCATGGGTGAGTGGACACAGCCAGTTGCACACAGCGCCCTGCCTGCCCGTTTTGCTTGGGTGTCTGGACACAGCCAGTTCCACACGGCACCCTATCTGCCCATCTCCTGTGGGTTAGTGTACACAGCCAGTTCCACACCGGGCCCTGCCACCCGTCTCCCGTGGGTGAGTGGACACAGCCATATCCACACTGGGCACTGCCTGCCCGTCCCCCGTGGGTGTATGGATACCTCCAGTTCCACACAGCGCCCTGCCTGCTCATCTCCCGAAGTTCAGTGAACACAGCCAGATCCACACAGCGCCCTGCCTGCCCGGCTTCCATGGTGAGTGGACACAGCCAGATCCACACAGCGCCCTGCCTGCCTGGCTCCCGTGGCTGAGTGGACAGAGCCAGTTCCACATAGCTCCCTGCGTGGCTGTCTCCCTATGGTGAGTGGACACAGCCCTATCCACACAGCGCCCTACCTGCCCGACTCCCATGGGTGAGTAGACACAGCCAGTTCCACACAGCGCCCTAGCTGCCCGTCTCATGTGGGTGTGTGGACACAGCCAATTCCACACAGCGCCCTACCTGCCCGTCACCCGTGGGTGAGTGGACACAGCCAATTCCACACAGCGCAATGCCTGCCCGTCTCCCGTGGGTGATTGGACCCAGCCAGTTCCACAGAGCGCCCTGCCTGCCCGTCTTTTGTGGGTGAGTGGACACAGCTAGATCCACACTGGGCCCTGCCTGCCCGTCTCCCTGGGTGTGTGGACAGAGCCAGATCCACACAGGGCCCTGCCTGCCCATCTGCCGTGGGTGAGTGGACACAGCCAGTTCCACACCTTGCCCTGCATGCCCATCTCCCTTGAGTGTCAGGACACACCCATTTCCACACAGCGCCCAGCCTGCCCGTCTCCCGTGGGTGAGTGGACATAGCCAGATCCACACAGCTGCCTGCCTGCTCTTCCTCCATGGCTGAGTGGACACAGCCAGTTCTATAAGTGCTCTGCCTGCCCGTCTCTCGTGGGTGTGTGGACACAGCCAGATCCACACAGCGCCCTACCTGACAGTCTCCGGTGAGTGAGTGGACACAGCCAGTTCAACACAGCGCCATGCCTGCCCATCTCCAGTTGGTGAGTGGACACAGCCAGTTCCACACAGTGCCCTGCCTGCCCGTCTCCCGTGGGTGAGTGGACACAGCCAGTTCCACACAGCGCCCTGCCTGCCCTTCTCCCGTGGGTGAGTGGACACAGCCAGTTCCCCACAGCGCCTTGCCTGCCCCTCTCCCGTGTGTGAGTGGACACAGCCAGTTCCACAGTGCGCCCTGCCGGCCCATCTCCCGTGGGTGTGTGGACATAGCCAGTTCAACACAGAACCCAGCCTGCGCGTCTCCCGTGATTGTGTGGGCACACCCAGTTCCACACAGCGCCCTGCCTGCCCGTCTCCCGTGGGTGAGTGGACACAGCCCTTTCCACACAGTACCCTGCCTGCCCATCTCCCGTGGGTGTGTGGACACAGCCAGTTCCACACAGCGCCCTGCCTGCCCATCTCCCGTGGGTGTGTGGACACAGCCTGTTCCACACAGCGCCCTGCCTGCCCGTCTCTTGTGGGTGAGTGGACACAGCCAGTTCAACACAGCGTCCTGCCTGCTCGTCCCCCATGGGTGAGTGGACACAGCCAGTTCCACACAGCACCGTGCGTGCCCATCTCCCGTGGGTGTCTGGACACAGCCAGTTCCACATAGCGCCCAACCTGCCCGTCTCCCATGGGTGAGTGGACACAGCCAGTTCCACACAGCGCCATGCCTGCCTGTCTCCCGAGGGTGACTGGACACAGCCAGTTCCACACAACGCCCTGTCACCTGTCTCCTGTGGGTGAGTGGACACAGCCATTTCCACACAGCGCCCTACCTGCCCGTCTTCCTTCAGTGTGAGGACACGCCCAGTTCAACACAGCGCCGTGCCTGCCTATCTCCCGTGGGTATGTGGACACAGCCAGTTCAACACAGTGCCCTGTGGGTGTGTGAGCAGAGCTAGTTCAACACAGTGCCATGCCTGCCCGTCTCCCATGGGTTAGTGGACACAGCCATTTGACACAGCGCCTTTCCTGCCCGTCTCCCGTGGGTGTGTGGACACAGCCAGTTCAACACAGCGCCATGCCTGCTCGTGTCCCGTGGGTCAGTGGACACAGCCAGTTCGACACAGCGCCCTGCCTGCCCGTCTCCCGTGGGTGTGTGGACACAGCCAGTTCGACACAGCGCCCTGCCTGTCCGTCTCCCTGGGTGGTGGACACAGCCAGTTCCACAGAGCACCCTGCCTGCCCGTGTCCTGCAGGAGCGTGGACACAGCCATTTCCTCAGAGCGCAATGCCTGCCCGTTCCCGTGATTGCGTGGACACCGCCACTTCCACACAGCGCCCTGCTTGCCCGTCTCCTGAGGGTTTGTGGACACACACTAAGAACATTTAAAAGCCAAAAAGAAGACAAATAAACCAATTAAAAAACAGCAGAGAACTGCACGGACACCTTTACGAAGACACACGTATGGTCAAGGGTCATGCAAAAGGACGTCCAACTTCATATGTCATTAGGGTACAGCACATTGCAAGAACAATGAGCACGGCACTTCTTTTAAAACTGCTAAACTCTACAAACTTGACAAGCCATTGCTGCAGGCAAGCACAGGAGCTTCACCCGTTCCTGGTAGATTCCATAATGGTACAGTTCCTTTCCAAGACAACGTAGGAGACCAGAATATGCCACCCCGAAATATGACTGTAGAAGACCACAATAGACCACCCGAAAATATACCTCTCTTTTTTGAGACAGGGTATTGTACAGTCACCAAGGCTGAGTACAGTGTCATGATCTCAACCTACTGCCACCTTGAGTTCCCAGGCTGGAGTGATCCTCAACCTTCCAAGTAGCTGGGACTACAGGCATGTACCACCACACCCAACTAATTTTTTTATTGTACGGGCAGGTTCTTGCTATATTGCCCAGGCTAGTCTTGAACTCCTGGCCGCAAGGGAGCTTACTGTCTGGACCTCCCAAAGTGTTGAGATTTCAAGCATGATCCACCATACCCAACCCAGCGTAAGGATTATTTTGAGCTGATTATTTTAAGAAACTACAGACACAAGAGAAGCTCTCAAAACAGGATAGAATTTACCTTTTTGTAAGGGAAATTCACGTCTATAAAGGAAACTTACCTCCATTTGTAAAGGTGTCGCCCTCTCGTACCAGGAAGAGAAGGATGACTAAATCATGAGAGATTCTTATCAATGGACAATGCACCACTTAAGTCTGGACAACAAATGTTATCCTCTCTCACCTTGCTTTTCCTGGTTCTCTCTCCACTAGTGACCCCCTACAGCACCCATTCTTTCTTTGTTGCATGTGAAGATAGTATGTAAGCCTGAAGTCAAAGCCACCTCTTGGAGATTTACTCTTTTTTGCTGGGTATTTCCAACGCATACATAAAGAAAAAATTTAATTATACTTGTTAGAGCATGGTAATGTAAAAAAAACAAACAAACAGGGATTCTTGATATTAATGAATACATTGATTGTTTATAATATTACACAGATCCAGAGCAAAAGAAAAAGAGAGAGTATATTAGAACACTTTGGTCACAAGTGCTAGATTATACTTATACTAAATTAAGCATAAAAACATACTAAACTAAGCAATAAAAACTTACACTAAATTAAGCATTAAAAAAAGAATTTACTGGAAGGATATTTGGCTTTGTTACAGAATCAAGGAGCTATAATAACTCATGCAGTTTCCAGGATCTTGAATATTGAAACCAGAATCTGGATGCCACCAAATACTCCTCTACTCTACTCTCTTCTTCTCTATTCCCCTCTCCTTGCCTCTCTTGTAGTCTCTTCTTTTCTACTCTTGTTCTCTGTTGCTCTCTCTCTCTTTCTCCACCTATCTCTCATTTTTATTAATTGCGTGGCTTCACACTCTCCCATAGAAAGGATTTTGCACCATAGCAGGGGGGAAAAACAGATGCCAGAAATTCTATCACGTTTTCACAGCTCAAAACCAATGAGTTGAAAAAATCCCCTTCCTCTATTGATTGCAGTTAAAAGAATCCTGGGGAAAGACTCTGCCCCCACTCAGGGCTCACGCTCAGTCTGGACCAATCACTGGGTCCAGAAGGACTAGATAGTAAGACAGTCTCAGCCTTGGTCTTGTGCCCATCCCATGAGCGAAATTTTCTGGGTATGTTACAAGAATGAAGCTTGTTGATTTCCTAAGAACTCTCCCAAGTGAACTGACTATAAAAGGTAAATAATACATAGCAATCGCCCTGACCCTAACCCTAAACCCTAAACCTTAATTATAACGTTAACCTTAAAACTGTCTACAACCTTTTTATCCAACACTGTCTTAGAAATACAGTGACTATACACTGGCATTTCTCTGAAAAGTGTTTAGTTTCCTAAGAATTATACATTAGAAAAGGTAAACACTCACATACAGAAGTTCCCAACAGCAATATTTACTGCAAATTACACAAAGACTTGATCATATAAATTTATTTGATTTTCTTTGAGAAGTGAAGCCATAAAGAAGTTCTTTATAGAAGAATTGAATGTTTCTAATATGTGTTTGTGAAAACAATGTAAACATTGTTTTGTTCTTATAGAAGAACAAGCGTTTATGCAAGGCTTTATCTCCTGTGTGTAGGTTAAGGCACACACATATAGAAGTTCTTTAAGAAAGAACAGAATGTTTCTTATATCCGTTTGTGAAAAAAATATAAACAGTGCTTCAGGTATTAGAGAAGAAAAGTTTTTAACAGGGCATATTCTATCTCTTTAGTCTAACTGCAAACATTTATGTAGGAAGTTCTTTACGAAAGAACTGAATGTTTTTTATATCCGTTTGTGAAAACACAACACACAGTGTTTCATTCTTAGAGAAGAACAAGCGAATAAGCAAGATATTCTATATCCATAGTCTAATTCACTGCATTTATGTGTGGAAGTTCTTTATGAAAGAACTGAATGTTTCTTACATGGGTTTCTCAAAATTTTCTACAAAGCGCTTCAGAGAACTAGCGTATAACCAAAACACTTTCTCCTTTTGTAAGACACTGTAAACATTTATATATGGAAATTCTTATGAAATAACTGCATGTTTATATGTGTTTGTGAAAACAATGTACACGGTGTTTGTATGCTCAGGGAAGAAGCATATAAACAAGGAACTCTTTATTTTCTTTATCAAAGTCATTGTAAACATATATATGTGGGAGTTCTTTATGAAAGCACTGTATGTTTCTTCTATGTTTTTGTGAAAACAATGTGCACCCTGCTTCAGTTCCAAGAGAACAAGCGTATAAAAGTTTATTATGGGCCGGGCACTGTGGCTCACGCCTGTAATCCTAGCTCTTGGGAGGCCGAGGCGGGCGGATTGCTCAAGGTCAGGAGTTCAAAACCAGCCTGAGCAAGAGCGAGACCCCATCTCTACTATAAATAGAAAGAAATTAATTGGCCAACTGATATATATACATAAAATTAGCCGGGCATGGTGGCGCATGCCTGTAGTCCCAGCTACTCGGGAGGCTGAGGCAGAAGGATCACTCAAGCCCAGGAGTTTGAGGTTGCTGTGAGCTAGGCTGACGCCACGGCACTCACTCTAGCCTGGACAACAAAGCGAGACTCTGTCTCAAAATAAATAAATAAATAAATAAAAAATAAAAATAAAAAGTTTATTATGAAAGAATTGAAAGTTTCTTATATGCATTTCTCAAATCTCCCTACACAGTGCTTCAGAGAATAGGAGTATTAACAATGCACTTTTTGTCTCCTTTGTGTAAGACACTGCAAACATATACATGGAAGATCTTTATGAAAATACTGAATATGTTTCATATATGTTTGTGAAAACAATGTACACGGGGTTTCAGTTCTCAGAGAAGAACAAACATATAAACAAGGTACTTTCTATCTCTTATGATTAAGTTACTGTAAACATTCATATATTGGAGTTCTTTAAGAAAGACTGTTTCTTATATCCGTTGGAGAAAACAATGTACACAGTGCTTCAGTTTTCAGAGAAGAACAAGCGTAACAGCAAGGCACTTAATCTATCCTTTGCCTATGGCACTGCAAATACGTCTATATGAAGTCATATGAAAGAACTGAATGTTTCTTATACGAGTTTGTGAATACAATTTGCTTCTGTTCTAGAGAAGAACAAACGTACAAGTCAGGCACTTTCTCTCTTTTAAGTCACTGCAAACATTTATATAGGAAAGTTATTTATGAAAGAACGATGTTTCTTATATGCATTTCTGAAATCATGTGCATGGAGGTTTAGTTCTTAGCTGAGAATAACCTTACCAGCAAGAGACTGTCTAGCTCCTTGGCCTAAGTCATTGTAAGCATCTATATGTTGGCGTTCTTTATGAAAGAAGTGTATGTTGCTTATATGCATTTATGAAAACAATGTACACACTATTTCAGTTATCAGAGTAGAACAAGCGTATGAGCAAAGCATTATCTCTCTTCTTTGTCTAAGTCTCTCCATTTATATATGGAAGTTCTTCATGAGAGAACTGAATGGTTTTTATATGGTTTGTGAAAACAATGAACACAGGTCTTCAGTTTACAGCGAACAAGCAAGGCACTTTTTATCACCTGTCTAAATCACCGCATTTATTTTTAAGTTCTTTAAGAATGAACTGAATGTTTCTTATGTGCACTCTCAATTCTCAGAGAAAAACAAGCGTTTAAGTATGGCTCTTTCTATATGCTTTAAGTCATTGTAGGCATTTATATATCGGAGTTCTTTAAGAGAGAACTGTACTTTTGTAATATGTCTTGTGAAAACGTACAGATTGCTTCAGTTATCAGAGAAGAACAAGGATATAAGCAATTCGCTTTTGGTCTCCTTTTTGTAAGTTACTGTAAGCATTTATACATAGATCTTTTGAAAAGAACTGAATGTTTCTTATGTGCGTTTGTGAAAACAAAGTACACAGTTTTTCAGTTATCACAGAAAAAGCGTATACACAAGGCACTATCTAGCTCGTTTCTTTAAGTTACTGCCAACATTTATAAATGGAAGTTAGTTTTAGGAAACAACTGAATGTTTCTTATATGCGTTTTTGAAAACAATGACATAGACGATAGAAAGTGCCTTGTTATACGCTTGTTCTTCACCAAGAACTGATGTGCTATGTACAAAATTTTTGACAAACGCATATAAGAAACATTCAGTTCTTTAGCAAAGTTCTTCCACAGAGAAATTGTTACAGAGACTTAGACAAAGGAGATCGAAAGTGCCTGGCTTATACGTTTGTTCTTCTTTGAGAACCGACACAGTGTGCACATTGTATTCTCAAACAGATCCTAAAGAAACCCAACATTTACAATGACTTAAACAAAGGAGAGAGAAAGTGAATTATATGCGTGTTCTTCACTGAGAACTGATACTGTTTACATTGTGCTCACAAACGCATATGAGAAACATTCGCTTCTTTCATAAATAATTTCTTTGTATAAATGTTCATCGTGACTTCACAACGAACATAGAAACAGCCTTGTATATGCACTTGATCTCCTCTGAGAACTGAAGAATTGTGTATATTGTGCTCACAAAGACATGAGAAACATAGAGTTCATTCATAAAGAACTTCTATATATAAATACAGTGACTCAAAGGAGATAATGCCTGGCTTATACGCTTTTTCTTCACTGAGAATTGCACTTAGAGAGATTAGAGAAACACACTTAAGAATCTTTAACTTGGTCGGAGAAAATGGCTGAGTAGGGGTGCCCTCCTGGCTCTCTGCTACCAAAGCAAATAGGGAAGAAAGCGGATAGCCACACTCCAGCGATCTACACTTCCATGAGACCAGCTTTGCCAGCCTGCAGACATCCAACAGGAAATGGAGGGATAAGACCATTTACAGCCTAAAGCAAAGGTGAACCGATCATTCTTCCATAAAACTCGGGGATTTGGAGGCACACATCAGGGAGGGAGCGAGGCGCGGATTAAGCCGCTGCCGGCGGGCAGTGGCACCAGCCCTAACTGGCGCTGAGAAACACCCCTTCCTACACCGAGCTCCACTCCCACGTAGGCCGGGAGGTGCCTGAAGTTGGTGAGAAGTGGCAGCGCGGGATTAAGCTGTGTGGAGAAGAGACTAGAGTAGGGAACGCGCCGAGTTCGCCAGAGCACACAACGGCCGGCCGCGGTTTAAGGCGGGGGAGGGTCCGCGCGCAGCAACCGCTCTCCGCGCAGCAGGAGCCAGAGCCCGCTCGGGCATCTCCCTGCAGAACACTCCCAGGTCAAGGGTAAGGGGAGTTTACACAGCAGAAGGCTTTGACTTTGGATTTGGAGGAGGTTTGGGATAGCACTGAGAGGTCAGAGTGCGCAAAGTTAGACTCCTTGATCCATTAGGACCCCCCTCCCTCTGCCCCTCCGGCACCACCGCTCCGCCCCTGCTTTCCGGCGCTGACTCGGCATTCCAGCGCTGACTCGCGCTCGGGGCTTGGAGAGGTGGCGCAGAGAAACCGCTGGTACGCGCCGCTGCTCCACCAATTTGATATTGGACCGTCACTTGCTGCACAAGTGGCACTGACTCTGTGCTCAGAGAGTGGACCCTGCCTGGACGGGGCAGAGCTACAGGGGAGATTGATTGCCCTTGGCAAATTTAAGGCAGAGAAAGGGTGCCTTCCACACTCTCCTGCGACCCGGAGCCCCGCCCTGGGCTCCAAAGTCTCTGCCCCAGCCTTGGGGGCGGAGCTGAGATAGAAACTGTTCTCATTCCTGCCGCTTATCTCCACCTGGGTAATTCAAGAGACAAAAGGCAGGGACAGGTGGGTCCCATTGATTGCCTGCCAGCTTTTGGTCAGTCTCACCCTGCACAGGTCTCCCGCGCTCGCGCTGTGCCCAGAGTGGGGAGCACTGGGCCTTGCAGGAGGCAGCCGTCAGTGGTTATAAGGCAGAGATATTTTACGACCCCCACATCCAGGGATTTGGGGCTAGGCCTTTGGCTCCAAAGTTTGTATCCCCGCCTTGGGCGTGGAGCCGAGATAGAAACTGCTCCCGTTCCTGCCGCTTATCTCCACCTGTGGAATTAAAGAGACAGAACAAGGGACCTGGTGGGTCTGGCTTCAGGACAATCTCTCACTGCACAGGTCTCTCGCGCTCTGTGTCCAGAGTGCAGAGCCCATCTGGCAGAAGATACCCACGAAAGAAGCTGCCCTTAGCTGCTATAAGGCAGAGAGTCTTTACGTCTCCCACCGTCCTGTTTCTTGTGGCTGAGCCTTGGCTCCAAAGTTTCTGTCCCCGCCTTGGGGGCAAAGCTGAGATAGGAACTGTTCGCATTCCTACCGCTTATCTCCACCTGTGCAATTAAAGAGACGGAAGACGGGTTCCCTGGGTTTGGCTACGGGCCTGCTGGCTTCAGGCCAATCTCTGTCTGCACAGGTCTTCTGCGCTCGGTGTCCAGGCCCTTGAGTTTGCCTGGGCACAGCCAAGCCTTGTAGGAAGCAGCCCTTGGTGAATACTAGACAGAGAGACATTACAACCCACACACTCTGGTGACTCCAAAGTCTCTAGCCCCGCCTTGGGGGTGGAGCTGAGTGAGGAACTGCTCTGGTTCCTGCCATCTATTTCCACCTGTGTAATTAAGGAGACCAGCAGGAAGGGTAGGGTAATTAGCTGTTTCCCCTCCGCTACATCTCGGACTGCTGGCTCCCCAGCGGGTTGAGAGACCTGCAGACACCACCCCAGCGAAGGCTGCTGACAGAGAGCAACTCCATCTACTGGCTCAGAAACTAAACAAGACGTGTGAATACCCAAAAGAAAACCTAAAGGAAAGAAACAACAACCGAGCAAAATGGGAAGAAATCAGCGAAGGAACTCTGGAAATATGAAGAAACAAACGGAAAACACACCCCCAAAGAGGAGCACCAGCCCCTTAGAAACAGACAACAACAAAAACCTGGCAACTAAAATGTCAGAAGAGGAATCTTGAATGTGGATCATAAGAACACTCACTGACCTGCAACAACAACTCAATACCCAACACCAAGAAACCACAAAAAGCCTCCAGGAAATGGAACAAAGGTTCAACAAAGAGATTGACACAGTGAAGAAAACTTTAACCGAAGTCCTGGAAAGGAAGAATCAACTCAGGGAACTACAAAATACTGTGGAAAGTCTCAAGAACAGGGTAGATCAAGCAGAAGAAAGAATCTCAGAGATTGAAGATAACACCTTCCAATTAAATAAAACAGTCACAGAAATACAGCAGAGAAACAAGAGAAAAGACCAAAGCCTACAAGAGCTGTGGGATTATGTGAAAAAACCTAACGTGAGAGTCATAGGGTTAGCCGAAAGGGAGGAAGACAACACTCAAGGGCTGGACAAGCTTTTTGAAGATATAATAGAGGAAAATTTCCCAAAATCTCGATATACAAGTTCAAGAAGCCCAGAGGACCCCTGGGAGATTCAATGCAAACAGGAAGGCATCACGTCATGCAGTCATGAGACTGACCAAAGTATCAACTAAAGAGGCCCTTCTAAGAGCTGTAAGGCAAAAGAAGCAAGTGACATACAAGGGAAAGCCAATTCGAATAACATCAGACTTCTCTAATGAGACTTTACAAGCAAGGAGAGACTGAGGTCCCATTCTCACTCTTCTGAAACAAAACAATGCCCAGCCTAGAATCCTATTCCCTGCAAAGCTAAGCTTCATATATGAAGGAGAAATAAAGACATTCCCAGACAAGCAAAGCCTCAGAGAATTCACCAAGACAAGACCAGCCCTACAAGAAGTTCTCAAAACAGTGTTACACATGGAACACCATAATAGAAACTCACGAATATAAAAAAAAAACAAACAAAAAAAACAAAAAAAACCAACACCCAAAGATTAAAGGCCAGATATCTCTATGGCTCAAGAGAGAAATCAAAGCAACAACATCCAACCCAACAGAATGAACAGTAATCTACCTTACCTATCAGTTCTCTCAATAAATGTGAATGGCTTAAACTCTCCACTCAAGAGACATAGGCTGGCTGAATGGATAAGAAAATACAGGCCAAGTCTATGCTGTCTTCAGGAAACACATCTAACCTGCAAGGATGCATATAGACTAAAAGTAAAAGGGTGGAGATCAGTATTCCAGGCAAGTGGAAGCCAAAAGAAGGCTGGTGTGGCAGTTCTAATCTCAGACGATTTAGTTTTTAAACCAACAAAAGTAGTGAAAGACAAAGAGGGTCATTACATAATGGTGAAGGGCACAGTTCAACAAGAAGAGATAACAATTTTAAATATATATGCACCCAACTTAGGTGCACCCAGTTTCATAAAGCAAACCTTACTGGATCTAAGCAAATGGATTAATAGCAACTCCATAATCACCGGAGATTTCAACACCTCACTGACGGCTCAAGACAGATCCTCCAAACAGAAAATTAATAAAGAAATAATGGACTTAAACAAAACTCTAGAACAATTGGGTCTGACTGACATCTACAGGACATTCTACCCCAAAGCCACTGAATATACGTTCTTCTCATCAGCTCACGGGACATTCTCTAAGAATGACCATATCCTAGGACACAAAGTAAACCTCAAGAAATTTAAAAAAATAGAAATCATACCATGTACCTTCTCAGATCACAGTGGAATAAGGGTAAAAATCAACCCTAACAGAAACTCACATTTCTACACAAAAACGTGGAAATTAAACAACCTTCTACTAAATGATTACTTCATAAATGAAGAAATCAAGACAGAAATAAAAAAATTCTATGAAGAAAATGACAATGGAGAGACAAGTTATCAACTCCTCTGGGACACAGCTAAAGCAGTTCTGAGAGGAAAGTTTATCTCCATAAATGCCTATAACCAAAAGTAAAAAAGATCACAAATAGACAATCTAATGAAACGACTCAAAGAGCTGGAAAAAGAAGAACAGACCAGCCCCAAACCCAGCAGAAGAAGTGAAATCAACAATATCAAATCAGAACTAAATGAAATTGAAAACAGGGAAGCTATTCAGGAGATTAACAAAACAAAAAGTTGGTTCTTTGAAAAAATAAACAAAATTGACACACCACTGGCTAAGCTAATGAAAAGCAGAAAAGAGAAATCTCTAATAAGCTCCATCAGGAATAAAAAAGGAGATATCACAACTGATCCCAAAGAAATACAAGATATAATCTATGAGTACTACAAAGATATTTATTCACACAAACTGGAAAATGTGGAGGAAATGGACACATTTCTAGAAACACACAGCCTCCCTAGGCTCAACCAGGAAGAAATAGATTCCCTGAACAGACCAATCTCAACAGCTGAAATAGAAACTGCAATTAAAAATCTCCCTAAAAAGAAAAGTCCCGGTCCAGATAGCTTCACACCCGAATTTTACCACACTTACAAAGAAGAACTAATACCTATCTTGCAGAAACTATTCCACAACATCGAGAAGATGGGAACCTCCCTGACACCTTTTATGAAGCGAATATTACTCTGATACCAAAACCAGGAAAGAATCCAACAAAAAAAGAAAACTACAGACCAATATCCCTAATGAATATAGATGCAAAAATTTTCAACAAAATCTTAGCTAACCGAATCCAGACGCTTATCAAAAAATAATCCATCATGACCAAGTGGGCTTCATCCCAGGAATGCAGGGATGGTTCAACATACGCAAATCTATAAATGCAATTCACCACATAAACAGAAGCAAAAACAAAGACCACATGATTCTCTCAATAGATGCAGAAAAAGCTTTTGACAAAATTCAACACCCTTTCATGATACGAACACTGAAGAAAATAGGCATAGAAGGGACATACCTAAAAATGATACAAGCCATTTATGACAGACCCATAGCCAACATCATACTGAATGGGGAAAAACTGAAAGCATTCCCACTTAGAACCGGAACCAGACAAGGCTGCCCACTATCTCCACTTCTATTCAACATAGTACTGGAAGTCCTGGCTACAGCAATCAGACAGGAAAGTGGAATTAAAGGTATCCAAATAGGGGCAAAAGAGATCAAACTTTCACTGTTTGCAGATGATATGATATTATATCTAGAAAATCCCAAAGATTCAACCAGGAAACTCCTGGAACTGATCAATGAATTTAGCAAAGTCTCAGGATACAAAATCAATACACAGAAATCAGAGGCATTCGTATATGCCAACAACAATCAAATCGAGAACCAAATTAAAGACTCAATACCCTTCACAATAGCAACAAAGAAATTAAAGTACCTAGGAGTATACTTAACCAAGGAGGTAAAAGACCTCTATAGAGAGAACTATGAAACACTGAGGAAGGAAATAGCAGAGGATATAAACAGATGGAAATCCATTCCATGCTCGTGGATCGGCAGACTCAACTTCATTAAAATGTCTATACTACCCAAACTGATCTACAGATTCAATGCAATATCTATTAAAATCCCATCAGCATTCTTCACAGATATAGAAAAAATAATTTTACGCTTCGTATGGAACCAAAGAAGACCCCGAATATCAAGAGCAATTCTAGGCAACAAAAACAAATTGGGAGGCATTAATATGCCAGATATCAAACTATACTACAAAGCTGTTGTAATTAAAACAATCTGGTATTGGCACAAAAATAGGATTATTGACCAGTGGAACAGATGTGAGAATCCTGATATAAAACCATCCTCATATAGCCATCTAATCTTTGACAAAGCAGACAAAAACATACGCTGGGGAAAAGAATCCCTTTTCAATAAATGGTGCTGGGAAAACTGGATAGCCACTTGTAGAAGGTTAAAACAGGACCCACACCTTTCACCTCTCACAAAAATCAACTCACGCTGGATAACAGACTTAAATCTCAGGTATGAAACCATTAGAATTCTAGAGGAAAATGTTGGAAAGACTCTCCTAGACATCGGCCTAGGCAAAGAGTTTATGAAGAAATCCCCAAAGGCAATCACAGCAGCAACAAAATTAAATAAATGGGACATGATGAAACTAAAAAGCTTCTGCACAGCCAAAGAAACAGTCATGAAAGTAAACAGACAACCTACAGAATGGGAGAAAATTTTTGCATCCTACATATCCGATAAAGGGCTGATAACTAGAATATACTTAGAACTCACGAAAATCAGCAAGAAAAAAATCAAATAACCCTATTAAAAAGTGGGCAAAAGACTTGAACAGAAACTTTTCTAAAGAAGACAGAAGAATGGCCAACAAACATATGAAAAAATGTTCAACATCCCTAATCATCAGGGAAATGCAAATCAAAACTACAATGAGATATCACTTAACTCCAGTGAGAATGGCCTTTATCAAAAAGTCTCCAAATAACAAATGCTGGCATGGATGTGGAGAGAGAGGAACACTCCTACACTGCTGGTGGGACTGCAAACTAGTTCAACCTCTGTGGAAAGCAATATGGAGATACCTTAAAGTGATACAAGTGAATCTACCATTTGATCCAGCAATCCCATTGCTGGACATCTACCTAAATGATCCAATGACACTCTACAAAAAAGACACCTGCACTCGAATGTTCATAGCAGCACAATTTATAATTGCAAGGCTGTGGAAACAGCCCAAGTGCCCATCAATTCAAGAATGGATTAATAAAATGTGGTATATGTATACCATGGAGTACTATTCAGCTCTAAGAAACAATGGTGATATAGCACATCTTATATTTTCCTGGTTAGAGCTGGAACCCATATTACTAAGTGAAGTATCCCAAGAATGGAAAAACAAGCACCAGATATATTCTCCAGCAAACTGGTATTAACTGAGTAGCACTTAAGTAGACACATAGGTACCACAGTAATAGGGTATTGGGGAGGGGGGGTGGGGGGGCGGGTATATACATACATAACGAGTGACATGTGCACCATCTGAGGGATGGTCACGCTGGAGACTCAGACTTGTGGGGGGAGGGGGGAAGGGCATTTATTGAAACTTTAAAATCTGTACCCCCATAATATGCCGAAATAAAAAAAATAAATAAATAAAAGGACCACAAGGAAGAATAAAAAAAAAAGAATCTTTAACTTCTTCAATATAGAACCTTGTAAATATTTACAGTCACTCAGAAAAAGGTGCTAGAAAGTGCCTTGCTTAAACGCTTATTCTCGGCAAACTAAAAGCTCGACTACATTGTTTCACAAATGCATATAAGAAACATTCAGTTCCTTCATAAAGAAATTCCATATATAAATGTATGCAGTGACTTATGCAAAGTAGATAAAAGGGCCTCGCTTATGTGCCTCTTCTTTACTGAGACTTGAAGCACTGTATGGATTCGAGAAACCCATGAAAGAAACTTTCAGTTCTTTTCATTTGGGACTTTTTAATATGTGTACAGTTACTTAGTCAAAGAAGATAGAAACGGCGTTGCTTATATATTTCTTCTTTTTGTAAATCTGAAACACAGTGTGCATTGTTTTCAGAAACGCATATAAGACACAATTCGTTCATAAAGAACTTCCATATATAAATGTAATTGCAAACATAGATAAAATTTGAAACTGATAAAATGAGAAAATTCCTTGTTTATACGCTTGTTCTTTGAGAACTGACCTTCTGGATACATTGTTTACTCAAACATATATAAGAAACATTATGTTCTTTCATAAATAACTTCCGTATATAAATGTTTGCAATGACTCAGATAGGAGAAGGTGCCCCGCTTATACGCCTGTTCTTCTCTGAGAACCACAGTACGGTGTACATACTTTTCATTAAACACAAAAACATACAGTAATTTCATAAAGAAATTCCACTTATGTATACTTACAGTGATTTAGAAATTTAGAAAAAGAGAAACTGCCTAGCTTATATGCTAATTCTCTGAGTAGGGAAACTCCCTATTATTTTTTATTAACGTATATAAGAAACAGTCAGTTCCTTTATAAAGAACTCCCACGTTTGCAATGACTTACCCAAAAAGCTAAGTGCCTTGCTTATACAGTATGCTTCTCTGAGAACTGAAAACACGTCTATATTTTCACAAAAGCATATACGAAACATTGTCTTTTCATAAAAAAACTCCCATATATAAATGATTACAGATTCATATACATAAGCGATAGAAAGTGACTTCTTTATACGTTCTTCTCTAATTAAAATATACAAATGTTTGCAGTGACTTAGACACAGAGAAAGTGCCTTGCACAGATATCTCATCTGTGAGAACGGAAACACATTTTTCATTGTTTTCAAAAAAGCATATAAGAAATATTCAGTTCTTCCATAAGCAATGTCTCTATGTGGACATTTAGTGTCTTAGACGAAAAAGATAAAACACCCCTTGATTTTACAGTAGATTTTCTCTTAGAACAAAAGCAATGTGTATATGGTTCTGCAAAGGAAATATGCCATTCTTTCATAAAAAAACTCCCATATATAAATGTTTGGAGTGACATAGACAAAGGAGATTAAAAAGCGCATTGCTTGAAGGCTTTTCTTCTTCTCTGAGAAATGAAACACATCGTATATTGGTTACACAAACGGATATCAGAAGCATTTTGTTCTTTCATAAAGAACGTCCATATATAAATGCAATCATTTACACAAATGATAGACAAAATTCCTTGCTCATATGCTTGATCTTTTCTGAGCAATGAACTGTGTACATTGTTTTCACAGCAATAAGAAACATACAGTTCTTTCATAAAGAACTCCGATATATAAATGATTACGGTTTTGTAGACAAAAGCTATAGAAAGTGACTACCTTATATTTGTTCTTCTCTAATTAAAGCACATTTTACACGGTTTTCACCAACGTATATTAGAAACGTTAAGTCCTTACATAAAGAAGGTTACATATAAATGTTTACAGTGACATGGACAAAGGAGATAGTAAGTCCCTTGCTTAGACACTTGATCTTCCCTTAGATCTGAGGAACTGTATACATTGTTGTCAAAAAAGCATTTAGAAAATATATAGTTCGTTGTTGGGTGCTGTCCTGAACACCGGAGAGTTGAAGTGCGGTTGTTGCCCGGAACACTGGGGTCCATGAGACATAGCACCTGGCGCCTTGACTTTGAGCTCTGACATTCTTGGCCTTTCTTCCAGCTCACGGAGGGTGCTGAGGATAATGGTAGCAGTTATAGAAGGTCACTGAAGTAATACTGTGCACATAGCCCTTGTAGCTTATAGCTCCCCACTGAAGCCCTACACCCTCCTTTACCAGAATTGTTAGTTACGCTTGGGTGCTCTTTTCCTTGAACTGTCTGAGTGATCATAGTTGAGTGTATTTTTTTTTTTTTGAGCCAGAGTCTCGCTTGTTGACCAGGCTAGAGTGAGTGCCTTGGCGTCAACCTAGATCACAGCAACCTCAAACTCCTGGGCTCAAGCAATCCTTCTGCCTCAGCCTCCCTAGTAGCTGGGACTACAGGCATGCGCAACCATGCCCGGCTAATTTTCTATATATATTAGTTGGCCAATTAATTTCTTTCTATTTATAGTAGAGACGGGGGTCTTGCTCTTGCTCAGGCTGGTTTCGAACTCCTGACCTCGAGCAATCTGCCCGCCTCAGCCTCCCAGAGTACTAGGATTACAGGCATGAGCCACCGTGCCCGGCTAAGTGCATCTTTTTTGATATCAGAAAACAGTTAAGTTGTAGATTAGAAAACTGCTTAAGCGAGGGAAAGGGCTATCAAAGTGAGGTAAGTTTGAAAGAACAAGAACTGTTTTGTTTTCTGGTTTAATGAAGATATATACTACCTGTTCCTTTGTATTTCGCTTCTCCTTTGTTCTTATCTGTATAAATACAGCAATGGAAATAAACGAGGCGCAGCAGTCACCAAGGACTCCGTCCTCCTGTCCCCATCTTTTTCTTGTCTCTTCATTTCTCAGCCTCGCCCCCTAACTCCAGGTGATGCACGTTGCCGGCTGGTACCGGCAGGCAGTGGCCCGTATCGGGAACCCTCTCTCCAAGACGGCCTTCGGTGGTACTTGGTGACACGGGGATTCGGTGAAGGCTGCTGCCCGTGGAAGGCCGGCTGTGACAGAAAGAAAGGTGAGTTGGGCAGACAGTGTAATTGATGGGAGTAAGAAATTATGGGACAAGGAACTAGTAGGATGTTGTTTGTACAAGTGTTGAAGACTATGCTTCGGGCCCACAGTGTTAAAATAGGAAAAAAGCAGTTAGAAAATTTTTTAAGTTTTGTAGAAGAAGTATGTCTTTGGTTCCCTGAGGAAGGAACGGTAAATTTCGATACATGGAAGAAGGTAGGAGTTAAATTGCAGGACTATTACTCAGCCCACAGACCTGAGAAGGTTCCGGTGGATGCTTTTTATCTTTGAAATCTTATTCGGGATTGTCTAAACCCCCGGCATACTCAGAAACAGGCACATAATGTGTAAGGAATTAGAAAATCTAAAAAATATGATGCAACAACTTCTTATTCAAAATGCTGCTATAGGCTTGTTATTAGGTAGAAGCAGTATCACTTTGAAAAGCTTACTGGTGACACCAGGAATTATAGATCAGGATTATACAAGAGAAATTAAAGTTGTGTACTCCTCTCCTAGCTCTCTTTCTGTTGTCAATCCTGGCCAGCGCATTGCTCAGCTTGTTTTGATTTCTTTGATATCCCTTGGTAAAGTACAATCGCAACAAGCCAGGGTACCCTCTGCTTTTTGCTTTCAGCTGCTTACTGGATGCTATTACTAGGAATAAGCCTGAAATGGTTTTGTGGGAGAATGGCAAGGCATTTAAAGGAATTGTAGATACTGAAGCTGATGTTCCTGTTATCACTGAGCAACACTGGCCCTCCTGTGGCCCAAGCAGGAAGCCGTTGGTTCGCTCCAAGGTATAGGCTAAGCCCGTAATCCTGAACAGTAGTGAATTGCTTACCTGTGTTGATGAGTAGGGACATTCCGGACAATTCCAACCATATGTTCGACTTACTCTACCCGTTAATCTTTCGGGAAGAGATTTTATGCAGGCTATGAGAGTTTATTTGTATAGCCCGAACTTGTGCCAAAGATTTGTTGCCAATGCTTTGCTACTAGAATCAAATATCCTACTGTATATATCATCCACTATATGGATGACATTCGTTTAGCCTATGCAGATGAAGGATTCTTACTGTAAGTTTTTGATCATGAAACAACACAATTAAACAGGGCCTTGTCATTGCTCGGGAAAAGGTGCAGAGGCACCCTCCTTATTGTTATTTGGGATACCAACTGCATAAATACCATTTTATTAACCAAGGAATTCAACTTCGTAAAGATGGCTTAAAAACTCTTAATGATTTCAAAAGACTTCTGGGAGATATCAATTGGATTCGACCCTATTTGAAAATTACCACTGGAGACCTTAAGCCTCTTTTTGACATCTTACAGGGCGATACCAATCCTGATTCTCCTCGTCAATTAACCTCTGACGGGAGGCAAGCCTTAAAATTAGTAGAACAGGAATTGTCCCGCCAACATGTTCCCTATGTAAACTATAACTTAGAATGGGCTGGCTATGTTTTACACAACTCTCATACTCCCACAGCAGTCCTCTATCAATGGGGACCACTAATGTGGCTACATTTGCCCTCCTATCCCTCTAAAGTTCTAACTTCTTATTATGAGATGGTTGCTACCTTAATCCATATGCTGCGTTCAGAATCCTGCAAATTACTAGGTAAAGAGCCACACTTTTTTTGTGTTCCTTTTTCTAGTCTGCAGCAGGAGTGGTTGTTCTAGCATAGTGACTCCTGGGCCATAGCCCTGGCCAATTACCCTGGAAAAATTGATAACCATTACACCCCTGATAAGTTGTTACATTTTGCTAGCCTACATCCGTTTATTTTTGTTGCCCAAGTGTCTCCTGTACCCCTTGACAATGCTGTTCTGATTTTTACAGATGGGTTTTCTAATGGTATGCAGTCTATTCAGTTAACAATGACATTAAATCTTGGCACACTGGGTCTTCCTCGTCTCAAGAGGTCGAATTGCAGGCAGTTTTTTCAGCTTTAGAGGCTATCCCTGCTATGCCTGTTAACCTTTATTCAGATAGTCATTATGTGATTCGGGCACTACAAGTCATAGAGAATGTGCCCTTTATTGGGACTTCTAATAGTAATGTTCAGAAATTGTTTCGTGCCTTGCAAGCTCTCATTCACTCACGTACAGAACGATGTTTCTTTGGGCACCTTCGTGCTCATTCTCACCTGCCTGGTCCCCTCAGCCAAGGAAATGAAATTGTAGATCTTGCCACTAGAACCAAACCCCTTCTTATTTTGTTAAGCGCAGTTAGCCAGCAGTCCCATGCTTTGCACAACCAAAATAGCCTCGCTCTCAAGCAACAGTTCAACATCACTAGAGAAGCGGCTCGAAAAATTGTAAAAGCTTGTTCTTCCTGTTCTCAGTTACTCCCTGTCCCCCATTATGGTGTTAATACCAGAGGCCTTTTATCTAACCACTTATGGCAAATGGATGTGACGTTTATTACTTCTTTGGGTTGATTAAAATATGTTCATCTGACCATAGACATTCTGAATTTTTAATGGCCACATTTCAATTAGGCGAGGCTGGTAAACATTGTGTAGCCCATTGCCTCCGATGCTTTGCATCAATGGGCCAGCCTAAATGTATAAAATCAGACAATGACCCTGGATACACAGGTCACAAATTTAAACATTCTTACGGAAAATGGGGATCAGTCATAAAACAGAAACTCCTTATAACGCCCAAGGACAAGGCATTGTAGAACGTGTCCACTAGACTCTCAAAAATCAACTTTTGAAAATAAAAAAGGGGGAACTGTACCACCTCACCCCCCCCCAGAATTATCTAAACCATGATCTCGTTATTTTAAATTTTTTAATTTTGGACAAAGAAGATCGTTCAGCAGCCCAGCGGTTTTGGTGTACTAATTCCAACAAAGACACGCCGTTGGTTGGGTGGAAGGATCCACTGACTAGCCAGTGGTCAGGACCAGATCCAGTTCTTATTTCGAGTCGAGGTCCTGTTTGTGTATTTCAACAAGATGCTGAAGGCCTGTGCTGGCTCCCAGAGAGGCTGGTAAGCCAGGCAGGATCCCTCCATAGAAAACAGGATGAAGAGACTGAAGCTGCAGGTCGACCAGCAAGCTCCAATTAGGATGACAACTAGACAAGCTCTGAGGCCATCTTGGAGTCAGGTTGAGACTTACTGAGATTGCTTCCAAGCTGGTTCAAGAGACAGGACAGGCATAGAATTCTTTGACCTTGTTTTTAGCTATGGTAACCCTGCTATGGACATCTACCCAGGCAGCCCCCTATTGAACTTATATAACCCTACCCTAACCCTAACCCTGAACCTGACCCTGACCCTAACCCTGACCCTGACCCTTACCTTAACACTGATTCTGATTATGAACCTGACCATGGCTTTAACCTTGACCCAGACGTGGACCCTAACGCTAACCATGACCATGACCCTGTCGCTGACCCTAAACCTAACCCTAACCCTGACCTTAAACCTAACCCTAACACCTAACCCTAACGCTAACCCCTAACCCTAACCCTAACCCAAATCCTAACATTAGCTCTGCATTTAACCCTAACACTAACCTTCACCATAACCCTAACCGTAACCCTACCCTAAACCTAACCCCAACCCTAACTCTAACCATACTCTAACCCTAATCCTGACCCTGACCCTGACCCTTACACTAACCCTGACCCTGATTTTGCCCCTGACCCTGGATTTGACCTTGACCAGGACCCTGACCCTACCACTAACCATGACCCTGACCCTGACCCTAACCATAACCCTGAGCCAGTCACTGAACCTGACCTTGACCCTGACTCTAACCCTAACCCTAATACCTAACCCTAACCCTAAATCTGACCCTAACCCTGTCCCTCACCCTGACCCTGACCCTCACCCTGACCCTGACCCTTACAGTAACCCTGACCTTGATTATGAACCTGACCCTGGCTTTGACCTTGACTAGGACCCTGACCCTAAAGCTAACCATGACCCTGACCCTGACGCTGACCCTAACAATGACCCTGACCCTCACGCTGATCCTAACCATGACCATGACCCTGGTGCTGACACTGACCTTGAGACAGACCCTGACCTTAACCGAAACACTAACACCTAACCCTAACCCTAACCCCTAACCCTAACCCTAACCCTAGCTCAGCCCTTACTGCTTACCCAAACCCAAAACCTAACCCTAACCGTTCCCCTGGCACTACCACAAAACCTGATTCTAACCCTAACCCTAGTGCGAAACCCAAACTCTAAAGCTGACACGATCCTAGCAGTACATTGAATACATGTTTGCTTCCTCTGAATGATAGGTGTTTATAATGGCCTGTGGATCGAACAGAGTAACAGCGTATACTTTCATAAAGAATTTCCAAATGCAATACTTAGAGTGAGTTCACAATGAAGTGAGAAATTGCATTGAGTAGTGAAGCTGTGTGTAGAGTTTCATAGAAAAACACGAATAAGGCACAATGAGAAATGACATATCTAACTTCCAAAACTAAATATTTACAGTGACTTACAAAGGAAGCCTCAATGTACATTACTTACACACTTGCTTTTCTCGAAAAACGGAATCAGTGCATAGAGTTCTTGGAAAACAACCCTAAGATTCAATGAATTACATCATAAAGCTATTCAAAAGATACGTATTTACAGTTACATATAGAGCGACAGTGTGTATTGATAGGAACCTTGTGTTTCCCTCACTACTGAACCAGTGTTCGTAGTTTCCCGTCATATTCATACATCAAACATAATGTTCGTTCTAAGGATATCTATAAGGGACCCTAACCCTAGCTCTGCATTTAGCCCTAACACTAACCTTATCCATACCATAACCGTAACCCTAACCTAACCATAAACCTACCCTAACCCTAACACTATCTGTAATGCTAACACTAATTATAACCCTACCCAAACCCTAACCCTGAACCTGACCCTGACCATAACCTTGACCCTGACCTTAATGCTGATCCTGATTCTGAACCTGACCATGGCTTTGACCTTGACCCTGAACCTGACCCTAACACTAACCATGACCCTGACCCTGTCGCTGACCCTGACCTTGACACTGACCCTAACCCTAACACTGACCCTGAACTTAACCCTACCCTAACACCTAATCCTAACCAAACCGCTAACCATAACCCTAATCCTAACCCTAGATCTGCATTTAACCCTAACACTAACCTTAACCATAACCCTAACCATAACCTTACCCTAAACCTAACCCCAACCCTAACTCTAAACGTACCATAACCCTAACCGTGACAATGAACCTGACCCTGACCCTTACACTAACCCTGACCCTGATTTTGGCCCTGACCCTGGCTTTGACCTTGACCAGGACCCTGACCCTAACACTAATCATGACCCTGACCCTGACGCTGACCCTAATCATGACCCTGAGCCAGTCGTTGAACCTGACCTTGACACTGACCCTAACTGTAACCATGACCCTGACCTTAACCCTAACACTAACCCTGACACCTAACCCTAACAATAAGCCATAACCATAACCCTAACCCTAGCTCTGCATTTAACCCTAACCATACCCATAACCATAACTGTCACCCTACCCTAACCCTAACCCTAACCCTAACCCTAACTCTAACCCTACTTTAACCCAAACACTGAACCTGACCATGGCCCTGAGGCTTACCCTAACCATGACTCTGATTCTGACCCTGACCCTGCTTCTGACCTTGACAAGGACCCTGACCCTAACGCTAAACATGACCCTGACCCTGACGCTGACGCTAACCATGACCATGACCCTGTCGCTGACCATGACCTTGACACAGACCCGGACATTAACCGTAACACTAAAACTAACACTAACCCAAACCCATAACCCTAACCATAACGTTAACCCTAACCCTAGCTCTGCATTTAACCCTAACCCTAAGCTTAACCATAACCCTAACCATAACCTACCCTAACCCTAACCCTAACCAAAACCCTACTCTAACCCTAACCCTGACCCTGATCCTGACCCTGACCCTTACTCTAACCCTGACCCATTTTCTGACCCAGACCCTGACACTGACCTTTGACCAGGACCCTGACCCTAACGCTAACCATGAACCTGACCCTGACGCTGACCCTGAACCTGTCGCTGAACCTGAAGTGACGCTGACCCTAAGCTTAACCCTGACACTAACCTTAACCCTACCCTAACCCCTAACCCTAACCCTAACCCAGCCCTTAAACCAAACCCTAATACTAACCCTAGCTCAGCCCTTAACCCCAACCTTTACCCTAGTTGAAAACCCTAAACCTCTCCCTATTTATGCCCTTCACTGTAACCCTAACCTTAACATTAGCCCAGCCCTTCCTAACCCTAACCCTAAACCTAGCTCAAAATTCTACCCCTCTATCTCTGACCTTCACCCCAACTGTAAACCGAAAACTAAACCCTGAGTCTAACCCTAACCCTAGTGTGAAACCCAAACCCTAACGCTAAAACTATCGTAGAAGTGCATTGAATATACGCTTGCTTCCTCTGAAAGATGTTTCTAATTTCCTGTGAATCCAACAGAAATAACAGTCTATAACTTCATAAAGAAGTTCCAAAAGCCAAAAATTAAAGTGACTTACATAAAGATATGAGAAATTGCATTGACAATGCAGTTGCTGTTCTCTGAGGAATGAAGCATTTTGTAGAGTTTCCTAGAAAACACACCTAAGGTACAATAAGTTATTACACAAATAACGTGCCAAGGAAAATATTCACATTGACTTACACGAAGATGCCACAATGTGCATTCCTTACACACTTGCAGTTTCTGAGAACGGAAGCAGTGTGTACAGTTCTTAGCAAACAACGCTAAGTTTCAATGAGTTATATCATACAGATATTATAAAGAAACATATTTACAGTTAACAAAGAAGTCACAATGTGCATTGATTATAAACTTGTGTCTCCCAGACAACTGAACAAGTGTTTATAGTTTGCCTTCACATTCGTAAAACAACCATAAGGTTCTCTCTAAGGATCACCATAAAGAACCCTATGCGTAACCATGGCTCAAAACCTTAACTCTAATCCTAGCTCAGCCCTTACCGCTTACCCGAACCAGAAAACTAACCCTAACCCTAACCGTTCCCCTGGCGCTACCACGAAACCCTGATTCTAACCCTAACCCTAGTGCGAAACCCAAACTCTAAAGCTGACACGATCCTAGCAGTACGTTGAATACATGTTTGCTTCCTCTGAATGATAAGTGTTTATAATGGCCTGTGGATCGAACAGAGTAACAGCGTATACTTTCATAAAGAATTTCCAAATGCAATACTTAGAGTGAGTTCACAATGAAGTGAGAAATTGCATTGAGTAGTGAAGCTGTGTGTAGAGTTTCATAGAAAAACACGAATAAGGCACAATGAGAAATGACATATCTAACTTCCAAAACTAAATATTTACAGTGACTTACAAAGGAAGCCTCAATGTACATTACTTACACACTTGCTTTTCTCGAAAAACGGAATCAGTGCATAGAGTTCTTGGAAAACAACCGTAAGATTCAATGAGTTACATCATAAAGATATTCAAAAGATACGTATTTACAGTTACATATAGAGTGACAGTGTGTATTGATAGGAAACTTGTGTTTCCCTCACTACTGAACCAGTGTTCGTAGTTTCCCATCATATTCATACATCAAACATAATCTTCTTCTAAGGATATCGATCTGGGACCCTAACCCTAACGCTGGCTCAAAAGTCTAACCCTAACCCTAGCTCTGCATTTAGCCCTAACACTAACCTTAACCATACCCTAACCGTAACCCTACCCTAACCATAACCCTGCCCTAACGATAACCCTATCCGTAACGCTACCACTAACTCTAAACCTACCCTAACCCTAAGCCTGAACCTGACCCTGACCATAACCATGACCCTGAGCCTTGACTTAATGCTGATCCTGACTCTGAACCTGACCATGGCTTTGACCTTGCCCCTGCCCCTGACCCTAACACTAATCATGACCCTGACCCTTACGTTGATGCTAACAATGACCCTGACACTGTTGCTGACCCTGACCTTGAAGCTGACCCTAACCATAACCCTAAACCTAACATTAACCTTAACCCTAACCCTAACGGTAACCCTACCCTAAACCTAACTCCAACCCTAACTGTAACAGTACTCTAACCCTAACCCTGACCATGACCCTGACCCTGACCCTTACCCTAACCCTGACCCTGATTTTGACCCTGACCTTGGCTTTGACCTTGACTAGTACCCTGACCCAAACACTAAACATGACCCTGACCCTGACGCTGACCCTAACCATGACCCTGAGCCAGTCGCTGAACCTGACCTTGACACTGACCCTAACCGTAACCCTGACCCTGACCTTAACCCTAACACTAACCCTAACACCTAAACCTAACAATAACCCCTAACCCTAACCCTAATCCTAGCTCTGCATTTAACCCTAACCATAACCGTAACCATAACCATAACCATAACCCTACCCTAACCCTAACCCTGACCCTGACCATGACCCTGACTTTTACCCTAACCCTGACCCTGATTCTGACACTGACCCTGGCTCTGACCTTGACCAGGACCCTGACCCTAATGCTAACCATGACCCTGACCCTAACGCTGACCCTAACCATGGCCCACACCCTGTAGCTGACACTGACCTTGATGCTGACCCTAACCGTAACCCTGACTCTGACCTTAACGCTAACAATAACCCTAACCCTAACCCTAAACTCTAACCCTAACCCTAACCCTTAACCTTAAACCTAGCTATGCCTTTAACCCGAACACTAATCCTAACACCTAACACTAACCCTTACACAAAGATGTGAATTAAGTGCACTGATAATGAACTTCATGTTCCCTGACAGCTGAAATAGTGTTTATATCTTCCAATCAATTCGTAAAGCAAAGATACTATTCTTTGTAGGGATATCTAGACGAAACCCTAACTGTAACCCTAGCTCAAAACCTTAACACTCACCCTAGCTCAGCCCATACCTATAACCATAATCCTAGCTGAAAACCGTAACCGTATCATAATCTCTGCCCTTCAGCCTATCCCTAACCCTAACCCTAATGCTAACACGAAACATTGACTCAAACCTTAACCCTATTAGGAAACCCTATGCCTGACAGTATCCTAAGACATTGTATTTACGCTTGCTTTCTCTGAAAGATAAGTTACTAGTTTCCGGTGACCCGAACAGAAGAAACAGCATATACATTCATTAAGTGGTTGCAAATGCAACCATTTAGATTGAGTTACACAAAAAAGTGAGAAATTTCATTGATAACAAAGCTGCATTTCTCTGATTAATGAAGCAACTTGTAGAGAAAGGTAGAAAAGACACACAAGGTACAATAAGTTAATACACAAATAACTTCGAAAGTAAATGTATACAGTGATTTACACAAAGATGCCCCAATGAGCAGGACTTACACACATGCTATTGTCTGAACACAGAAGCAATGTGTGGAGTTACATATGTCCAGTTAGGCAATAAGTTACAATATGTATTGATTACAAACTTGAGTTTCCCTGACAACTGAACAAGTATTTATCCTTTCCTTTCACATTGGTACCACAAACATAACGTTCTTTCTAAGGATTTCCATATGAAAAAACAACCATTTCTCTCACTCAACTCTGTAACCCTAACCCTGGCTCAGCCCTTAATTCTAACCCTAACCTTAACCCTAACCCTACCACGAAGCCCTGACTCTAACCTTAACCCTACTGAGAAACACTAACCCTAACATTAACAGTATCCTACAAGTGCATTGAATACACACTTGCTGTCTCTGAAAGAAAACAGTTTTTAGTTTCCTGTGAATCACATAGAAGAAACAGTATACACTTTCCGAAAGAAGTTCCGTGTGCAATCATTTAGATTGAGTTAACAAATAAGTGAGGAATTGCATTGAAAACACTGTTGCTTGTCTCAGAAAAATGAGGAAGTGTGTAGAGTTTCATAATAAACACGATAAGGTACAATAAGCAATTAAATAAATAACTTCCAAGGGTCAATATTCACAGTGACTTACACATAGAAGAGATGTGCATTATTACACACTTGCTTTTGTCTGAGAACTGAAACGGAGTGTAGAGTAATTAGAAAAATACCCCAAGTCTTAATGAGTTACATCATAATGATATTCGAAAGATACATACTTACAGTTACACATAGAAGTGACAATGTGCATTGATTACAAACTTGTGTTTCCCTCCCAAATGAACTAGTGTTCATAGATTCCCGTCACATTCATAAAACAAACAATGTTCTTTCTATGGATCTCCATAGGGAACGCTAATCCTAACCCGGGATAAAAACCCTACCCTTAAACCTAGCTATGCCCTTAACCCTAACAGTAATCCTAAACCCTAACACTAACCCTTACACAAAGAAGTGAATTAAGTACACTGATTACGAATTTCATGTTCCCTGAAATCCTAAATAGTGTTTATATTTTCCGGTCACATTCGTACTGCAAACATAATATTCTTTCTAGGGATATCCAGATGTAGCCCTAACTGTAACCCTAGCTCAAAACCCTAACACTAGCTCAGCCAATCCCTATAACCTACTCCTAGCTAAAAACCTTAACCCTATCACTATTTCTGCCCTTCAGCCTATCCCTAACCCTAACCTTAACGCTAACAGGAAACATTGACTCTAACCCTAACCCTAGTATGAAACCCTTACCCTAATAGTGTCCTAGAAGTATATTGTATTTACGCTAGCTTTCTCTGAAAGATAAGTTACTAGTTTCCTGTGATCTGCACTGAAGAAACAGCATATACTTTTATAAAGAGGTTCCAAATGCAAACATTTAGATTGACTTACCCAAAGAATTGAGGAAATTCATTGATAACATATCTGCATTTGTCTGAGTAATGAAGCAGCTTGTAGAGTATGGTAGAAAAGACACACAGAGTACAATGAGTTATTACACAAATAACTTCGAAAGTAAATATATACAGTGATTTACACAAAGATGCCTCAATGAGCAGGACTTAAACACTTGCTATTGTCTGAAAACTGAAACAATGTGTACAGTTCTCATAAAACAAGCATCAGTTCAAATACGTATATCATAAATACAAAGTTACATATTCCAGTAAGACAAATAAGTCACAATGGGCATTGATTGCAAACTTCTGTTTTCCCAACTGAACAAATGTTTATACTGTCCATTCACGTCCATACAAAAACCCTAATAATACTCTAAGGATCGCCATATGGAACCCTAACCGTAACTCTAGCTCAAATCCATAACCCTAACCCTAGCTCGGCCCTTAACCCAAACCCCAAAGCTAACCCTAACCATAATCCTACCAGGAAACTCTGACTCTACCCTAACCCTAGTGAGAAACCTTAACCCTAACACTAACACTACCTAGAAGTACATTGAATATACGCTCGCTTTCTCTGAAACAGTTTCAAGTTTCCGGTGATTCACACAGAAGTGAAGTCCCTAATGCAATCATGTAGATTGAGTTGACAAAGAAGTTAGATTGCATTGAAAACACAGTTGCTTTTCTCAGAGAAATGAAGCAGTCTGTAGAGTTTCATTAAAAACATAAGGTACAATAGGCCATTCAGTTAATAACCTCCAAAGGTCAATATTTACAGTGACCTTGTGTAAGTCACTGGAAGTATTTACCTTTGGAAGCTATTTATGTAAGTTTATAATTAAGTTATTTATGTAAGTTATTATGTAGTAACTTATTGTACCTTATGAGTGTTTTCTATGAAACTCTATACACGGCTTCATTTCTCAGATAAAAGCAACTGTGTTATCAATGAAATTTCTTATTTTATGTAAGTCACTCAATGTTTGCTTTTGGAATTTCTTTATGCATGTATATACTGTTACTTATGTATGATCGACAGGAAACTAGAAACACTATAACTTTCAGAGTAAAGAAAGTGTATATTGAATGTACTTCTATGATAGTGTTAGGGTGACGGTAGGGTTAGGATTAGGGGTTCACACCAGGGTTACGATGACGGTTATAGTTTCGTGTTAGGCTTAGGCTTAAGGTTAGGGTTTTAAGCTAGGGATACGGATAGGGTTAGGGTTTGGGGCAGTTCTAGGATTAGGGTTAGGGTTTTGAGCCAAGGTTTCAGTTAGATTTAGGGTTCCCTAAGAAAATTCTTTATAAAGAACATTGTTAGATGAATGTGACTAGAAGCTATAAACACTGCTACAGTTTTCAGATTAAAGCAAATTTTTTATCAATACACTTTGCCTTTATTTTTCTAAGTAATTGTAAATATTTATCTTTGGAATATCTTTATTATGTAACTATTATTGTAACTTATGGTTTTTTTCTAGGAAACTCTACAAACGGCTTCATTTCTAAGAGATAAGCAACTGTGTTATCAATGTGCTTTCTCACTTCTTTATGTAAGTCTCTCTAATTGTTTGCATTTGGAACTTATTATTAAAGTATATATTGTTATTAAAGTATATACGGTTACTCATTTTGGATTCACAGGAATCTAGAAACACTGCTTCACTTTCAGAGACAAACAAGTGTATATTCAATGTACCTCTAGGCTAGTATTAGGGTAAGTATTAGGGTTTTGGCTTGCAGTAACTGTTAGGGTTTCACTCTAGGGTCAAGGTTAGGGTTTTGTGTTAGTTTTAGGGTTAGCGTTAGGGATAGGGTTAGGGTTAGGGTTTTGATAGGGCTAGGGTTAGGGTTTGGGTTTTGATCTAGCGTTAGTGTTAGTTTTAGGGTTGCAACTTTTTTAGAAAGAACCTTATGTTTGTTCAACAGTTGTGATGGGAAAGTTTAAACACTGCTTCATTTACCTCGGAAAAGCAAGTTTGTAATCAGTATCTTTATGACCTCTTTGTGTATGTAACTATATATTTATCTTAATGGTATATCGCATTGTAATTTTGGTTTCTTCTCTACGAAATTCTGCACTCTGTTTAATTTGTCACAGTAAAGCTAGTGTGTAACTAACATACACTGCTACTTCTTTGTGTGAGTCACTTAAAATACTTACCTCTGGATGATGTTTAGGTAAAAACTTATTGTACCTTATGCTGTTTTTCTTTGAAACTCTATACACTGCTTCATTTCTCACAGATAAACAATTGGTTTTATCAGTGCTACTTCTCCCTTCTTTGTGTATGTCAATCCAAATGCTTACTTTTGAAACTTTTTAATGTAAGTATATATTGTTATTTTTGTGCTATTTCCAGGAAACTAGAAACACTAATTAACTTCAGAGAAAATCTAGCATATATTCAATGTACTTCTAGGCAAGTGTTAAGGTTAGGGTTAGGGTTTATTATGGTTAGGGATAGGCTTAGTGTTTCGGCGTAGAGATAGGGTTAGGGTTATGGTATGGGGCAGGGCTATGGTTATGAAATGAGGTTTTGAGCTAGGGTTTGGGTTAGGGTTAGGGTTGGATATGTAACTTCTTAGAAAGAACATTATGTTTGTTCTGCGAATGTGACCAGAAACTATAAACTGTTTCAGTTGTCAGTGAAAATCAAGTTTGTAATCAACTGACTTTGTCATTTCTTTGTGTAAGTAACTCTAAACATGTATCTTTGGAATATCTTTGATATTACCTATCGTAACTTTAGTTTGTTACAGACAAGTTGTTAGAGCCATCTCAGACAATGGAGTCAAACCTAATTATTTCATCAATTCCCCCCTCTTGTTCATTCTCTTATTTATGAGAGATTGACCAAAACTCTTCAATAAGGGTCACTTTTTGTCATCCACATGCTTTATTTGTCTTTGTCTCAGCATGGAGCTCATAAGTCATGAAATCAGGCTCACTAAAGAAATTTAACTTTTGTTGTCATTCTAGACACAATGAGGCCATGTGGCCTACCATTGATTAGTGTCAATATGCATTTAACAGACTCCAGAAAATACAGTGCACCAGTAAAATTACAATGACTACTATCAGTATACTAATACCAAGATAGTAGAACGTTTGTTAGTCAAAAATCTCTACACAAAAAGCCAACTCAAAAAAAAAAAAAAAGGAAGGAAGGAAAAGGAGAGAAGAGGAGAGGAGAAAGGAAGGAAGAAAAGAAGAAAAGGAGAAAGGAAGGAAGGGAAGGATATGATAATGTCTATAACAATCTACAAAGTCAGTTTTTGAGTCCAGAGAACACTTAGTCAAGAAGATTTCTAGGTTTAACCATGACACATATTTTCCTGCTTTGCTGTTTGAATGTCTCTAGTTAAGTCATCTAGCATTTCAGCCAACTTCATGAGAGACACATGCAAATGCATGCATGAAGTTTGTCCTCTGAAATTTATATCAAATAATCAGTATGTAGGGCTATAGGAAAAGAACAATTTATAGAGAGATAATAAAATCTCAAAGGCAATGAACAGGACTAGAATATAATAATGGTTATACTATAGTTTTCTACAGAAACATATTTTCTATTTATAGTAGCCTTCATTTCTACCAATGATAACCACAGTAATACTAATTTGTTTGCAAAATAGGTCTAGTCTCATTATATTTGGATTGATACTTTACATAAGTGCAGTAAAAATAGTGGTTGATCATCTACACATTGTTTAAGTTTGATTTTCTTGAAGAATCTTGAAGAATAAAGAATCTCAGATTAGACTATTAAAAGTCTTTCCAGGCTAGGAGACCATGCCAAGCACTTCACATCAAACTTTGCCTGTAACATCTATAAATCTGGTGATTTTCTCTTCTTCTCAAGGTCCTTCAGATATTTTTTGAAGGTCTCTATGTCTTCCTTATTCCACTTGTAAAACTAGTGAAGCCTTAAAGCCAAGTATCAGGTCATTGTTTCTTCCATGGTGCTTTCCTTGCTTCATAAATGTAACCTTAGTTTTTCAAACCAATCTGGTCATATTTGGTGTTTTTTTTTTGTTTGGTTTTTTTTTTGCAATCACACAAGAGGAAGTTTATTTTCTGGCTAGCCAGGGTCCAAGCTCCAGAGCACCAACGCAGTGGCCACTCTGGCAGGCAAGGACCCCGACCGGAACAACAGCATGCCTTTTATCTTCATGGTGCACAAGCTACGCACAAGCTGACTACTCATGAATCATGCATTGACCTTTAAAATGATTGGTTGCCCACTATTGCCTTTTGAAATAATTGGTGGGTTGGTTGCCCTCTATTGCCTGATGGGCCAGTCACCCATGCTTCAATGACCTCATCCCATAATTCCCCATACAGTGGTGTAGCAAGCAAGCAATGTCCAGAAGCAAAAGTTTGCCGTTAGCTCATTGCCCCACCCAAGTGAATTCCCGACAATTGGAAGAATTCTTCTGCCCTTCCTTTGTCCTACAAATTCCTATGCCCTTCCTCTGCCCTACATTCCCCCCTTTCTCTAGGTAGCAGACGAGCACTCTTGCTCATCCTCAAGGTCTCTTAGGTGCTCTAGTTCTATAGCACTTGACCACAGCTGCTGATATTGTTGTTGCAATACTAGTAGCTGGACAGTGTTTATCCGTTCTTTCACAAAAGCTACTAGTCTATTAATTACACATGGCGCGAAAGTAAGGACTAGGATTAGCATAATGAGTGGGCCTAGTAGGGTGGATAGTAGCGTTGTTAACCAGGGGGAATTGTTAAACCAAGACTCAAACCAACCTGCTTGCTGTTCATATTCCCGTTTGCGACGGGCAAGCCCTTCCCTGACCTTAGCTATAGATTCTCTAACAACTCCCGTACGGTCTGCATAGAAACGACATTCTTTCGTTTGTGTGCAGCACACAGTCCTCCTTGCTGGAGGAATACTAGATCTAACCCCCTCCAGTTCTGGAGCACTACCTCGGATAGGGAGGTTAGTGACTTTTGTAGGTGTGAGATTGAATCTTCTATCCTTGCAATATCTTCATCAACAGCTGCCCTCAGAGTATTAAACCTTCTTTGCTGCATTGCCAGAGAAGAGATACTAGTTCCTGCTCCTATTGCCCCTAAGCCAAAAAGAGTAGCCAGGGTTATGGCTGTGATGGGCTCTCTTTTTCTTTCAAAAATTAGGTTGGTGACTCTTCGCCCTACTATGCCCTCATACATTGTCTCCTCAGTGTGGTATATTATTTTTGGGAACACTAACACCATTATACAGTAATCTTTAGACCCATGTAAGGTTATGGGGTTGGTGGGGGTTCGGGGCAGTAAGTACAGCTGTAGGTCTCTACCCAAAAAACATTAGACCAAAAACACAACATCCTCAAAACACAACAACCAACCCCCACCACGACCCGTCCATGTTTGTCACCCAGTCAATCTTTTTATTTTTTTTTGAGACAGAGTCTCGCTTTGTTGCCCAGGCTAGAGTGAGTGCCATGGCGTCAGCCTAGCTCACAGCAACCTCAAACTCCTGGGCTCAAGGGATCCTCCTGCCTCAGCCTCCCAAGTAGCTGGGACTACAGGCATGCGCCACCATGCCCGGCTAATTTTTTCTATATATATTATTTGGCCAATTAATTTATTTCTATTTATAGTAGAGACAGGGTCTCGCTCTTGCTCAGGCTGGTCTCAAACTCCTGACCTCGAGCAATCCGCCCGCCTCGGCCTCCCAGAGTGCTAGGATTACAGGCGTGAGCCACCACGCCTGGCCAACCCAGTCAATCTTTAGATGCCACAACCCCAGTCCAAGTCTGTGTCAGCGGTCCTGGGCTGTCGCCGCCTCTCGGGTCAGTCTGGTCTTCAGAGGATTCTTTGGGTCTGCAGTTGCTTTCTATACTGGTCCTGGCACCGCTCCTGGTCTTTTTTATTAGCAGGTCTCACGTGGGAGTGGTGTATCCAGGTCGCTACTATTCTATCAACCTTAAGAGCAGTGGGGGTAACAAGAATAATTTGATAGGGGCCCTTCCACCTCGGCTCGAGGGTTCTGCTGTTATGCTGTTTCACCCACACCCAGTCCCCCGGCTGGTGTGGGTAAAACAGGTGTCCGGCACCCTCCTCCTCAGGCCGGTAGATAGCACCGAGGGCCGGCCATACCTGACTGTGGACACGTTGCAGAGCCTGCACCGCTTGTAACACTTCTTTGGGATGTCCCGGAAGAGCCTCAGGCCTCATCCTAGGAACTACAGGAGGGGGTGAGCCGTACATGATTTCCAAAAGGGGTTAAACCCAAGTGATAAGGGGTGTTCCAGGCTCGGAACAGGGCGAAGGGAAGGAGGGTCACCCAGTCTCCGCCAGTCTCTAGGGCCAATTTAGCCAGGGTCTCCTTTATTGTTCTATTCATTTGCTCTACCTGCCCAGAGCTCTGGGGATTATATGCACAATGTAATTTCCAATCTATCCCCATAGCCTGGGCCAGCCCTTGACTAACTTGACAGACAAACGCAGGTCCATTATCTGATCCTATCCTTTCCGGCAGTCCATACCTGGGGACTATTTCTTCTATTTTCTTAGCTACTGTCAAAGCTGTTTCTCCTTTCGTAGGGAAGGCTTTTACCCATCTGGAAAACGTATCTACCATGACTAGTAAATAACGATACCCATACTTCCCAGGCTTGACTTCTGTGAAATCCACTTCCCAAAATAGTCCTGGCTGCCTCCCCCTTTCCCTCGTACCTGCGTGGGTCCCTCTGGTCCTCCCCGGCTGCATGACCTGACAGGCTCAGCAGCTTCTGACGATGTCATCTGCAACCCATCCTTGTGACTTGAACCTTAGTTGAGCAGTGTCCAGCAGTTGCAGCATCTTTCTCTTCTCTAGATGTGTGGTCTGATGTAGGTGTTCTAACAGGTGGCGTCCTAAGAGTTCTGGCACTATTAGGCGATGCCCTTCGTCCCGCAGCCAGCCATCTTCACTTTTGCTTACACGTAGCTGCTCTGAGGCCCAGACCTCATCTACACTGGAACAGTCTGGCAGAGGAGGCAACCCTCCCATGCCTGGGGGTGGCAGGCTAAGGTGCAGGATGTTTGGCTGCGGAGTGTCTTCTGCAGACTTCTTAGCTTCAGCGTCCACTCTCCGATTGCCCCGTGCTTCCATGGAATCCCCGCTCTGGTGTCCCGGGGTATGGACTACCGCCACTGCCTTTGGCAGCAAAACAGCCTCTAGTAGGTGGAGTATTTCAGGCTTGTGCTTAATTTCCTTTCCCTAGGCATGATGAAGCCCCTTTCCCTGTAGAGGGCCCCATGTATGTGCACAGTCCCAAAGGCAAAGCGGCTGTCAGTGTACACCATCAGCCCTTTTCCTCGGGCCCGGCTAAGAGCCTCCGTCAGCACTATTAGTTCTGCCTTCTGAGCAGATGTCCCTTGTGGAAGGCATGCCGCCCAGACAAGTTTACCTTGGTCATCTACTATGGCCGCCCCTGTGTACCTGCGTCCGTCCCGGACGAAACTGCTTCCGTCCGTGAACCAGGTCAGGTCGCTACCTGGAAGGGGGCGATCCTTCAAGTCTCTACGCGTTGTCTGGGTCTCGGCTAGGATCTCAAGGCAATCATGTTCAGGTGCGGCTGCATCGGGGGTTGGCAGAAGCGTAGCTGGATTCGAGGCGGCAGGGGTCTGGAACTCCATGCGGGGTGCGTCCAGAAAAACCCTTGGTAATGAATCAGCCTCGCATTTGTGACCCACCGTCTCGGTGGCTGCTTCAGAACCCCCTCTATGGTGTGCGGGGTGGTGATCTGCAGCCGCTGCCCTAGGGTGAGCTTATCAGCATCTTTGACCAACAGGGCCCTGGCCGCAATGATTCACAAGCACGCTGGCCACCCCACCGCCACCGGATCTAGTTTTTTTTGACAAGTACACCACCGGTCTCTTCCAGGGTCCCAGGGCATGCGTGAGTACCCCCTTGGCTATTCCCCTCTTCTCGTCTATGAACAGGTGAAACTCTTTTGTAGGATCAGGGAGTGCTAGGGCCGGGGCTTCCAGCATGGCTGCCCTCAGGGCCTGAAAAGCGTTTTCTATTTGCACAGTCCACTCCCATGCTCACCCTGCCCTACACCTTTCATACAGACGTGGAGCCTTTTCCTCAAACCCAAGACCATCATGGAGGGCCTCAATGAACAGGGTAGGCGAGTTTTTAAATCCCTGGGGCAGTCTCGTCTACGTCAGCTGCCCATGAATTCCTCTCTGTCGTCCTGCCACTCTAAGGCAAAAATCTCCTGGCTGCGTGTCACCACCACCAGGCTAAAGAAGGCATCCTTTAGGTCTAGGATGGTATACCAAGACAGCGTGAGAGAGAGAGAGCTCAACAGAGTATAGGGGTTAGGGACTGTAGGGTGGATATCCAGGGCCCTTGCACCGACTTCCCTGAGGTCTTGCACAGGCCTATAGTCCTTACCCCGCCGGTTTCTTCACCGGCAACAGGGGGGTGTTCCAGGCTGACTGGCATTTCCGGAGAATCCCACTGTCCAGGAGTCTCCGAATGTGGGGCGTAATTCCCACTCTGGCTTTCTGGGACATGGGGTACTGTCTGACTCGGGCTGGCTCGGCTCCGGGATTTAACTCAATGTAAAGGGGCGGCCGGTGTTTTGCCCATCCTGTGCCCCCTGTCTCAGCCCACGCTATGGGAAATTCACAGAGCCATTGTTCCATGCCTTCCTCTCTGCTTTTTGTGGGCTAGTACAGTCTATATTCATCTGCCTGTGTCAGGGTCAGGATCTGAGTGACCCGTTATTATTACTCCCTCTTCTTCAAAATGAATTTGAGCCTTAAGCTTGGTAAGGATGTCTCTTCCCAGTAGCGGCGTGAAGCACTCAGGGATGACCATAAAGGCGTGACTCAGTTGTCCTGAACCCAAATTCAATCTCTGCCGTGTGGTCTACTGATATAGTTTGGCTCCTGTTGCTCCCTGCACCCAACTCGTCTTACTGGACAATTTTCCTGTGTCTTCCGTTAGTACCGAATGTTCTGCTCCTGTATCTATGAGGAAGCTGACTGGGTTCCCCTCCACTTGCAAAGTTAACCTAGATTCGGGGAGGGGGACCGAACCCCGTCTTTCCTATTCGTCTGTCACCTGTCCTGCAACCATGACTTTTTCAGGACCTCCAAGTCTTCGCCCCCCTTTCTTTTTGGGGCACTCTCGGGCCCAATGCCCGTGCTCCTTGCAATTGGCACATTGATCTTTCCTAGCCTCTCCCGCCGGGGCCTTTCTCTATCCTCTGACCCTATCTGCCCCCCTCTTGTGGCGGCTAGCAGGATTTTAGCCATCTCTCTGTTTGCTTTCCGTGCTTCCCCAGCTTGGAATTTCCTATCTTCTATCCTGATTCTCTCTAACCACTCTTCTGGCATCTCTCTATTGTTATAGACCTTCTCCGCCACTTCTAACAGGTCCTGCAGAGTCTTCTCGCCCAATCTATCTATTCTCTGCACCTTGCGCGTAATGTCGGGGGCCGCCTGATTGACAAACGCCATCATAACAGCGGCTTATTCTCCTCCATTGTGGGATCTATGGGGGTGTGCTGCCCGAAGGCCTCTATGATCCTCTCTAAGCATGCTGCCGGGCTCTCCGGCCCCTGACAAACATCTCCTACCTTGGCCAAATTGGTCGGCTTTCGTGCCGCCATACGGAGACCGGCCATCGGAGTCTGGCAGTAGACCTGGAGACGCTCCCTACCTTCAGCCTCATCGTAGTCCCAAAGCGGCCGTTCAAGGGGAAAAGTTCGATTGATGGTTTGCGGGTTCGTAGTAGGTCTGCCGTTCTCCCCCGGAACCAGCTTCTGTGCCTCCCCCTGAATTCTTTCTCTTCAAAGAGCACCTTAAGCAACTGTTGGCAATCATCTCAGGTGGGCTGATGAGTAAAAAGAACAGAGTCTAAAAGATTAATTAGGTTTCTCGGATTCTCGGAGAAGTTTGAGTTTTGAGATTTCCAATTATAGAGGTCACTAGTAGAGAGGGGCCAGTATTGTTATGTCTGTGCTCTGTCCTCTCCCGGGAATCCCACTGCCCTCAGAGGGAGCGCCTTTAGGTCTGGGTAGAGATTGGAGTCTGGCAACACTGGCGTCCCAATGGACCACAGACTCCGTGCCCTCTCCTTTCTGACTTCTTTAACTGCCAGAACTTCCGTCTTTCCCCTCGGGGCAGGTAGGAGGGCCTTCAGCCAGGGTGGCGGGTCTAGAACCAAGTCTTGCCAGACCACAATATAGGGGATCTGATCAGGGTGGCCGTGGTGGCCAAATACCACCCCTTTTACCTTTTCGATCAAGGAGGCATCAAACGAGCCCTCCCTGGGCCACCCCACTCCAAACGTGGGCCACTCGGCCTCACAAAGGGTAACAAACTTTCCCTTCTTGACCTCCAAGGACAGGTTGTGTGCCCTTGCCCTGACATCCTTAAAATGGCTCACCAGGATGGACAATGGCATTGTTAGAGCCTGTCCCATGGCTAGTCGATAATAGGCAGATGTGCAAACCAATATTCTACAGTTGGGGCACTGGGGACAAGGATCTGAATCCCTAGCCTTTCACACTCCCTACGGAGGTAACGGCTGTGCTCCTCCCGCACTAGCCACTCCTGGCACGGGCAGCAGGAGATACACTGTGTGCTGCCAGCCCATGCAGGGAAATACCCACCTGGGGGTTCTAGTCACCCCCGCGGATCTTTTTGTGGGTCCCCTGATTCCACGGCCCCAGCCCGAAAACCCATGCAACCCTGATGGGTTCTCGGGCCGAAACCATAGAACCCAGAGACTTCAACAAGCCAATGAGAGATGTCACACCCACTCACACACACACAGAAAGCCGGCGACAAACAAAGCAGACAACAGACAAGTAGACAGTGAGGTAAACAGACAACCTAACCTGGTCCGGACCTACTCCCCAGTCTCCTCCTGACCGAGCCCTTGGCTATAGGGTCAGCTCTGGAGTCCCAATGGAGCCAGAGGACGTGACCGAGCCCTTGGCTACAAGGTCAGCTCCAGCTCCTCCTGACCAAGCCCTAGGCTACAAGGTCAGCTCTGTAGTCCCAACGGGGCCAGAGGACGTCTCCACCTGGTTCCGACCGGTGACCCACCAGCACGTCCGCCTAGGTCCTGTGCCGGCATCCTGCAAGGGGATTCTGTGTCCCTTGCCCAACACCACACCCAGCTAGTCCGGGGGTGGATTTTCACACTCCTCCCTCAGCCCTGAATTCTATCCGGTAGTCTGTGGGGAAGGCAAATCCCGGACGAGCCCCCAAATGTTAGGGACCAACCTTCCACAGCCCCACCGGACAGAAAAGCAGAGACATAGAGGATGCAATCACACAAGAGGAGGTTTATTTTCTGGCTAGCCAGGGTCCAAGCCCCAGAGCACCAACGCAGTGGCCACTCTTGCAGGCAAGGACCATATTTGGTGTTTTGAATATTTTCAAGTATGACATCCTGGGGAAAATCAGGTGCACTGTTGGAAACTCTGCCCATCAGGAAGATTGCACTTCACCATTGTCCTTCAGGGTGATCCAGAGAAGGGCTGTAGTGCTGAGTTGTCTACCTTTGGGTGGTAACTGCGTAGCATGCAGAACCATATCTAAACAAGGCCTGAGTCTTCTCTTCATCAACTAATCATAGAGAACTCCCTATGAGGCCATAGGTGCAGGCTGGAAGAGAGATGTCAGGGTAGCAGGAGTGGGGACCATGGGCATTTGGGCCACTTATTTATGTAACTTACTTAAGCGTTCAGGAGTGTTCAGACCCCATGAAATGAGCATGACCTTAATGACAAAGTGTTAGTGTGCACACTTAACTTTATGGCTTTGTGGGTTACTTAATATCTAGTTCATGATGGACAACTCAGTTCCCATGATAACTTAGTGGCATATATTTAGAAATTTAATCTCTTCTAAGGCCCAGCAGTAGTCCAAAATCTGTTTCTCAAAAGGGGATTAGTTATTCACAGATGATGGCAGGAATTTGCTCCAAAATCCTAAGAACTTACACTATGATTACCTATAGCTTCCTTCCAAAGGCCCTATATGCCATGGATATTTTAAGCACCATTGGATCTACTGGATCATATGGCCCAAGTGGCAAAGCAGCTTGCTTAAACATCTAGAGGTGTTGCAGAGCCTTCTGTTATTCTGGACCCTACTCAAATCTGGAATAATTGATGAATGGAAACCACAAGAAACCCTCGTTACCCTGCAAAATGATGAAAATATTAGCGAAACAACTATAAGTAACCATCAGAGAATAGGATGGTGTTTGCCAGGGACTTGAGGGGAAACAATGAGGTGATATTGATCAAGAGGCATCAGTTATGCAAAATGAATAAATTCTGAGATCTAATGTACAGAATGGGGATGATAATAATTGTATATTCTGTACTTGCAATTTGCTAAGAGAGTATATCTTACATTACATTTTCTTAACACACAGAGAAATGGTAAATATGTAGAGGTGATATATATTTTAATTATAGATGTATGATAGTGATAACTTCACATTTTGGTATATCAAATACACCACCTATATGTATGTATATTCACATATTGACAGTTTTTATACATCAATTATATCTTAGTAAATCTGTTAAACAAGAAATATAATATCACTAGAGGATAGTCAATATTGGGTTCAAACTAGTAACTAACTGGAAAATCTCTATCCCAAGGGTATTGTGGATGTGTGATTTGACTCAGAGCTCTGATGAGCAATAAATCATAATGTGCAGAAAAAATTTTAAATGCAAGTTCACATAAGCATTATTCCCAATAAAAAGAACTAAGAAATTATCTAATGTTCATAAACAAATTTATAGAATGCATATACATGCAATGGAATATTATTCCACATGGAAAAAGAATGAAGCACTGATACATGGTACAACACAGGTGGATCTTGAAAAGATTAGACAAAGTGAAAAGATTAGACTAAGCCAGTCACATAAGAGCACGTACTGTATTCTTCTTTTTATATGTAATATTCAGAATAAGAAAATCTATAGAGACAGAAAGTAGATTAGTGTTTGCCTGAGGCTGGGGAGGGGGACAGATATATATTGCACATATAAGTGAGATAATATTAATTCTCTTTCTGCATCTTGCTTATTTCTTGTAGCATAATGTCTTTCAACTCCATCCATGCTGTTACAAATGGCAATTTTTAAACTTTCATATGGGTGTATAAAAATTGAAAGCTATCAGGTGTGAGGTTTTTTTGCATGATAAAAATGTTCTAAATCTAGAGGTGGGTATGCTTCCATAACTCTGTAAATATACTAAAAGAGAAATGAATGGTATGCTTCAAAAGGTAAAATTTTATAATATTTCAATTATATTCCAAAAAGCTGCTAGAAAAAATAAATGTTACTTCACATTATGAAAATAAAAAATAACTTTTACTTCTCTATTACCAGATATGTCAGTGGGCTTTCAGTGTGTAGCAGGCAGAGTCTGGATACATGGTTGACTTGGTCCATAAGGACAAAAGTGCTGACAGTTTGGAAACACAAATTAATTAGCATGGTAATGTTCTTCAGCCGCCACCTGGGATTACTGGACAGCACCAGATATATTGTAAGGAAGAGATGTGAGAAGAGAAGTTACAAAGGAACATAACCAGATAAGAATTCTTGGGGTGTCTCTTGCCTCAGGAGAGAATCTGGGGAAGACACAGGACCTATGTTGGAGTCACTGCTTGTGTGTGTACAGGAAGAAAACTGCAGAGCTACTGGCCCAGATCCTAAGTCCAAAACCCAAAACACTATAAAAGACTAAAAACTTATAAGAAATGAGAATATCACTTTATTATGAAATGCACAAGAACCTTTTGCTTTACCATATCTACTGCTCCATTAAAAAAAAAAAACATATAGGAAAATATATATCTTGAAAAATTTGCAAGTTCCAGGACATGTTGTTGGATTGACCAATGTACTGTAATCTCTGCCTTCTTGGAGTTCCAGGGACAGATTATGATGACCTGGAAGATTCCCAAAGGGCAGCAGGTGCCAAAGAACACAACTCTTCTTACTCCATGAAGATAAAACATAAGTTTGCAACCAAAATTATTCAATAAATGTTTCACCTCTTATGCTACCACTGTCTGGAGGACTCATTTAGAAAAAATGAGCAAGGCATTAGCTAATGTGAGGCACGTGAGAATCAGATCTGTGGACCTCAACCTATATCTAGTGAAGTAAAGACAGATATAATGATACCTAAGAGAATAATTCTGTAGTATTCCAACTATAGTCTGCAATAAGGAGATAATCTCTATTGCCTCATCTCTGAAGGTCATTATGCCCCTTTATCAGGGTGTTATTTATATTCAGAGCCAGAGGATTCTGCAGAGAACCAGAGATTGGTGTCACTTCAAAACTACTGAAGTCCATTATTCCCAACACAAAAATTATTCAGTCATGAACAGTTATTGTTCACTTTAACAAGTAATTATGTTTGCATATTTGTTATCCTTTACATAGCACTTAGAGTAAAAATCATTATTATTATAGCATTACATGTGATTGGTGACTGAATATTCTACTCACAAAATTAGTGATTTAATTCTCATGACTGATGAGAAATCTTAGCCAAAGATAGGGTAAAATACTTATTGAACTCCCATCCCAGTAAGTTTCCTGAATTAGGATTTAAACCCAGGTTGTTTGGCTGTCAAGTAATAATTCTTACTCAGAATACTCTACTAACAAAGTTATGTATGTTCCCTTGATCCAGAAATGAGATTACAGTGGTACCAACAACTATCATTATTTCAGAAAACTGCTGTGAGCTAAATTATGGGATCAGACACATGAATTAGAAATAAAACACCACAGACTTTAGAATAAATTATTATTGTTATTGATTGTTAATAATAATCAATTATTATTGATTATTATGATATATTGAACAATAAATGGAATAATAATAGCTAATGATGACATAATTATTAAATTATACTCCAACATTAGAAAATACATAAAGGTAAGTCCAAAAGGCAACAAAATAAATGTACTGAATAATTATTGGAGAGATTCATAGTGAGACTAGAGGTGACATTGCAACATTTTTAAAGCAGAAAATGTTGAAGACCTTCAGGGTTTTTTTGCTGCTATCTGAACCCCCAAATCATGATGTAACTTTTTCCTTAAGTGTGTCTTCCATTACTTTACCAAAGAAAATAATCTCAGCATAATCAACAGACAACAGAGCTTTTCTGTCAAAACAGGTGCTGTCACTCTTAAGCATATCATACCCCCAGCATTAGAAAAAAGATATTTACATTCTAGTCACTGCCACTCAGACATACAGGTTCTGTACAGCAATTGGTCATTGTATTATAGTCCCCTTAATTATTAATGTAGTCACATTTATGAAGATATTTATACTAATATTTTTATTATTTTTAATTTCAAAATATTAAGGTGGTAACATTTTTTTGTCATGTGGATTCAGTCAGGGCCATAAGTGGGCCCATTACCAAAATTAGGTTCATTATACACATCAGGCAGGTTTTTGCCCCTCTCCTTCTTGTCCCTCTACCTGCTTGATTTTCTATGACTTTTACTTCCCTCTGTACACTTGTGTGCCCATCAGTTTCTTCCAATTCATAAGAGAATACTCGTGGTGTTTGTTTTTCATTCTTGAGATACTTTAGTGAACATGATGGTCTCCAATTCCTTCCACATTGCAGCAAAAGGCATTAATTCTTCCTTTTTATGGCTGGGTAGTACTCCATGGAATACATATACCACATTTTGTTAATATACTCATTAATTGATGGGTACTTAGGTTGATTCCAGATATTTGCAATTACAACTTGTGCTGCAATAAACATTTGACTGCAGGTGCTTTTTAAAAATGAAAACCTAGTATTTTTTATTTCACAATATTATGGGGATACAAATGCTTTGGTATCATAAATTACCTTTGCATCATGTGAGTCAAAACTACAAGCACACCCATCCCCCAGACAGCACACCCCATACCCATTAGGTGTGAATTTACTCTTTCCGTCCTCCCCCACCCACCTGCTTGACACCCAATGAATTTCACTCCCATATGTGCACATAAGTGTTGATTGATTAGTATCAATTTAATGATGAGTACATATGGTGTTTCTTTTTCCATTCTTGTGATACTCAATTAGAAGAATGGTCTCTACTTCCATCCAGGATAGTACAAGAGGTATAACGTAACATTTTTTATGACAGAGCATTACGTCATGGTATATATATGCCATATTTTATTAATCCACTCATATATTGATGGGCACTTGGGCTGTTTCCACATCTTTGCAATTCCAAATTGTGCTGATATAAACTTTCTAGTGCAGATGTCTTTTTTATAGAATGTCTTTTGTTCCTTTGGGTAAATACCCAGTAGTGGGATTGCTGCATCAAATGGTAGTTCTACTTTGAGCTCTTTGAGATATCTCTATGCTACTTTCCATAAAGGTTGTACAAGTTTACAGTCTCATCATTAGTGTATAAGTGCTCCTATCTCTCCACATCCATGCCAAAATTTGTTATTTGGGGATATTTTGATAAAAGCCATTCTCACTAGAGTTAAGTGATATCTCATTGTGATTTTGATTTGCATTTCCCTGATGATTAGAGATGTTCAAAATTTTTCATGTGTTTGTTGGTCATTAGTCTATCTTCTTTTGAAAAGTTTTGGTTCATGTCCTTTGCCATATTTTAATGGAGTTTTTTTATTTTTTTGCTGATTTGCCTGAGTTAGTTATAGATTCTAGTTATTAGCCCTTTATTGGTTGCATAGCATGGAGCTATTTTCTCCCATTCTCTAGGTTGTCTATTGACTCTAATGATAGTTTTCTTGGCTGTGCAGAAGCTTAATAATTTGATTAGATGTCATTTATTTATTTTTGTTGTAACTGTGATTGTTTTGGGGATATTATTCATAAATTCTTTGCCTAAGCCGATGTCTATAAGTGTTTTTCCAACATTTTCTTCTAGAATTCTTATGGTTTCATGCCTTAGGTTTAAGTCTGTTATCCATCATGCGTTAATTTTTGTGAGAGATGAAAGGTAGAGATTCTGTTTCAGTCTCTACATGTGGCTATATAATTATCCTAGCACCATTTATTGAATAGGAGTTTTTTTTTTTATCCCAGTATGTTTTTGTCTGTTTTGTCAATGATCATATGGCAAAATGAGGATGATTTTATATCTCTCATCTATATTGATGCTTCCTAATTTGTTCTTTTAGCTTATGGTTGCTTTGGTTATACAGGGTCTTTTATGGTTCCATATGAAGTGTAGAGTTGTTTTCTCTAGATCCACAACAAATGATGTTGGCATTTTAATAGGGATTTCATTGAATCTGTAGATCACTTTGCATAGTATAGACATTTTAATGTTTATAATGTCATTTAATATGTTCTCTATTATTTCCTTCCTCAGTGTTTCATAGTCCTCCCTGTAGAGGTCTTTCACCTCCTTAGTTAAATATAGTCCTAGGTATTTTATTTTATTTTTTGTTACTATTGTGAAAAGTACTGAGTCTTTGATTTGGTTCTTAGTTTGACTGTTGTTGGTATATATACATGCTACTGATTTTTGTACATTGATTTTTTCACCTGAGACTTTGCTGAATTTATTTATCAGTTCCAGCAGTCTCTTGGCAGATTCTTTGGTGTATTCTAGATATAATATCATGTGAAAAGAGTGATAATTTGACCTCTCTACCACCATTTCGATATCCTTGATTTTCTTCTCTTGTCTGATTGCTTTAGTTAGGACTATGTTGACTAGAAGTGGTGATAGAGGGCAAACTTCTTTGGTTCCAGTTCTAAGAGAGAATGCTGTCATTTTTTCCACATTTAATATAATGTTTTATCTAAGTTTGTTATATATTGCTTTTATCATTTTTAATTTGTCCCATCTATGCCTATTTTGTTAAGTGTTCTGTTCATAAATGCATGCTTAATTTTTTCAAATGCTTTTTAGGTGTCTATTGGGAGGATCATATGGCCTTTCAATTTGCTTCTATTTATGTGGTGAATTACATTTATAAATATGCTTATGTTGAACCATCCCTTCACCACTGGGATGAAGTGTGCTTGGTCCTGATGAATTATTTGTTTTTTTATTTTATTTATTTATTCATGAGCACCTGAATTTGGTTTGCTAGGATTATATAGATAATTTTTGCATATATATTCATGAGGAATAAGAGTCTGTAGGGTTTTTATTGAGTCCTTTCCTGGTTTTGGTCTGCTATCACCAGGAAACACATCTAACCCACAAGGACTCATTCAGACTCAAGGTGAAGGGATAGAGAACAATATTCCATGCAAAGGAAAACCAAAAGAAGGCTGGTGTAGCAATTCTCATGTCAGATAACATAGTCTTCAAATCAACAGAAGCAAATGAAAGACAAATATGGTCATCATATAATGGTAAAGAAAAAAATATCAATTCTAAATATTTACACATCTAACACAGGTGTACCCAGATTCATAAAGCAAATCCTTCTTGATCTAAACAAAATGATAAACAGCAGCATCATAATATCTAGGGACTTTAATATCCCTCTGACAGAATAGGACAGATCTTCCAAATAGAAAATAAACACATGACTTAAGCACAACTCTAGAACAAATGGGACTAAAAGACATTTACAGAACATTCTACCCCAAAACCACTGAATATATGTTCTTGTCATCATCTCACAGAACATTCTCTAAGATTGATCACATTCTAGGCTACAAAACAGATTTCAACAAATTTTTAAAAATTAGAAATTATAACATGTATCTTCTCAGACCACAAAGGAATATAATTAGAAATTGATTCCAACAGAAACACTCATCTCTACACAAAGTCATGAAAATTAAACAATCTATTGCTGAATTATTGTTGGGTCAAGGAAGAGATACAGATGGAAATAAAAAAATTCTTTGAACTAAATGGGGATGCAAGTTATCAAAATCTGTGAGATACAGCAAAAACAGTCCTGAGAGAAAAACTCATAAGCTTAAATGCCCATAACCAAAAGACAGAAAGATCACATATCAACAATCTAATGAATCATCTCAAGGAACTGGAAAAGGAAAAGCAAACCAAGGCTAAACCTAGCAGAAGAAATGATGTAACCAAGATCAGAGCAGAACTAAATGAAATTAATTACAAAAGAACTATACCGAAGATAAACAAAATTGACAGTCCTCTTGCTAGATTGATAAGAAGCAGAAAGGAAAGAACTTTAATAAGCTCAAATAGAAAAGAAAGAAGTCATAACTGATATCATGGAAATACAAAACATCATCTTTAAGTTCTATAAAAATCTATGTCCAATAACTTGAAAACAAAGTGGAAAGGATAAAACTTTAGAAATACACAGCCTCCTTAGTGTTAATCAGGAAGAAACAGTGTTCCTGAACAGACCAATATCAAGTACCATAATTGAAGCAGCAATAAAAATCTTTTTCCAAAAATTGTTCACACCCTAAGTTTATCAAACTTACAAAGAAGAACTGGTACCTATACTGTAAAAATTGCTCCACAACATTGAGATGCAAGGAATACCCTCTAACCCATTTTACAAAACCAGTATCACCTTCATGCCAAAACCTGGAAAGTATTCAACAATAAAAGAAAACTACAGACCAATATCCCTTATGAATATACTTGCAAAAATTCTCAATAAAATATCAGTAAACCAAATTCAACAGCACATCAAAAAAAAAAAAAATTCATCATTACTAGGTGGGCTTCATCCCAGGGATCCAAGAATGGTTCAACATACACAAATCTATAAATGTAATTTGCCATATAGATAAAAGTAAAAATAAAGACCATGTAAACCTCTCAATAAATGCAGAAAAAGTATCTGACAAAATTCAACAGCCTTTTACAATGAGAACTTTTAACAAAATAGGCATAGATGGAACATACCTCAAAATTATTAAAGCCATATACGACAAACAGAACCAAATCATACTGAATGGGGAAAAATTGAAATCATTCCTGCTAGTAACTGGAACCAGACAAGGTTGCACACTATCACCACTTCTATTCAACATAGTACTGGACATCCTTGACAGAGCAACCAGACAGGAGAAGAAAGTTAATGGTATCCAAATGGGGAAAGAGGAGGTCAAACTATCACTCTTTGCTGAGGATATGATATAATATCTATAAAACCCCAAAGATCCAACCAGGAGTCTTGGACTTGGTAAATGAATTCAGCAAAATCTCAGACTACAAAATCAATGCACACAAATCAGTAGCTTTCATATACACCAATAACAGTCAAGCTGAGAATGAAACCAAAGATGCAATTCCTTTCTCGATAGCATCCAAGAAAATGAAATACTTAAGAATATATTTAATGAAGTATGGTATGGAAAACCATACCATGCACATGGATTGAAAGAATCAATATTGCTAAACTGTTTACACTACCAAAAGTGATCTACAGATTCAATGAAATCTCTATTAAAATAGCAACATCATTTTTTTGTGGATCTAGAAAAAAGAATTCTATGCTTTGTATGGAACCAGAGAAGGGCTTGTATAGCCAAAGTGACCTTAAGCAAAAAGAACAAATCAGGATGCATCAATATACCAGAATTCAAGCTATACTACAGGAATATAGTCACCAAAACAGCATGGAACTGGCAGAAGTACAAAGCAGACAAAAACATACACTGGGGAAAAGAATCCTCATTAAATAAATAATGCTTGGAAAATTGGATAGCTACATGTAGAATACTGAAACAGGATCCACACCTCTCACAAAAATCAACTCATGATGGATAATAGACTTAAATGTAAGCAAAGAAAGCATAAAAATTGTAAGAGAAAATGTTGAAAAAACTCTTATGGACATCAGCCTAAGCAATGAATACATGAAGAAGACCCCAGAAGCAATCACAGCAACAATAAAAATAAATAAATGTGACCTAATCAAATTAAAAAGCTTCTGCACAGCTAAAGAAACTATCATGAGAGCAAACAGACAACCTACAGAATGGGAGAAAAAATATTTGCATGCTATACATCTGATAAAGGGCTGATAATTAGAATATTTATACAACTCAGTGAAATTGGCAAGAAAAAGTTAACCCCATTAAAAAGTGGGCAAAGAACATGAACAGAAACTTTTCAAAAGAAGATAGACTAATGGCCAAACATATGGAGAAATGCTAAGCATCTCTAGTCATCAGGGAAATGCAAACCAAAACCACAATGAGGTATCACTTAACTCCAGTGAGAATGGCTTTAATCAAAAAATCCCAAAATAGGAAATGTTGGCATGAATATGGAGAGATAGGAACGCTCATACACCACTGGTGGGACTGCAAGCTAGTACAACCTCTATGGAAAATAGTATGGCGATACCTCAAAGAGCTAAAAGTAGCACTACCATCTGATCCAGCAATCCACTCACTACTGAGTGTTTACTCAAAGGAACATAAGACATTCTATAATAAAGACATCTGCACTAGAATGTTTATAGCAGTACAATTTATAATTTCAAAGATGTGGAAACAACCCAAGTGCCCATTAACTCATGAAAGAATTAATAAAATGTGGAAAATGTATACCACAGCGTACTACTCAGCCATAACAACAAAATGGTGAACTACATCTTATATTACCATGGATAGATCTGGAGCCCATTCTTCTAAATGAAGTATCACAAGAAAGGAAAAAGAAACACTACATGTACTCACTATTAAATTGGTACTATCTGATCAACATTTCTGTACTTTTGGAAGTAACAATCATCAGGTGTCAGGCAGGTGAGAGGAGAAGGATGGGATAGGTAAATTTACACCTAATGGGTATGGTGTACACCGTCTAGGTGATGGGCACACTTGTAGTTCTGTCTTGGGCAGTGCAAAGGCAATTAATGTAGCCCAAGTGTTTGTACCTGCATAACATTCTGACATTTAAAAAAAAAGAATATGGAGACTTTTTAAATACTTTTTGGGCATTTGTAGTGTGTGTGTGTGTGTGTGTGTGTGTGTGTGTGTGTATGTGTGAAGTGCCTAATCCAATATCTTGCCCATTTTGCTCTAATGTGTTGTCTTTTTTCTTATCTATTTGTGGGAGTTAGTAACATATCTGGGATGTGAAAGTTTAGTCACATAAATGTACGGCAAATGAACTCTGTTACTGCCTTTTTACATTCTTGAAGGTGTATTTTGATACATAGAAGTTGTTAATTTTAATCAAGTCTAATTTATCAATTTGTGGCTTTATGGTTTAATGTTCTTTGTGTCCTATCTAAGAATTTTTTTGTGTATGTTCCAAGGTCATGAAAATATTATTCTAAAATATTCTCATCAAAATATAAAAGTATGTTTAAAGAAATACATACATTTAAAACTTCCACATTTAGATTTAAAATCACCTAGAATCAATTTTTGTTTACACTGTGAGGTGGGAGTCAAGGTTTATTTCTTCCTTACATGGATAACCAGTTGACCCTAGGCCATTTTCTATGAAGAATTCTTTTTCCCAACTGCCCCACTGTGCCTATTTTGTCATACACAAAACGTCTGAATATGTGGGTCTGAGTTGGACTCTCTACTCTTATTTCTCATGTGCCTATTCTTGCTCTACTAAAACATATGACCTTGATTACTGTAGTTTTAATCTAAATCTAAACATCTAATAATGTAAGTCCTTCTACTTTATTCTTCTTCATGATTCTCTTGATTGTTCTTGGCCCTTATGTATATGTAAATTTTGAAATTTGCTAATCAGTTTCCATAAGATATCTGCTGATACTTATGATTGCTGGAACCTGTAGATAAATTTGGAGAGACTGACATCTTAATAATACATAGTAAACAAAACAAAACAAAAATATTTATAACTCATACCACAAAGGGTGGTATGACTTACCACATCTTCACTATATAAAGAACTAGAATGTGATAAGAAAATAAACAGCTACAAAGTAGAAAATTTGAGAAAGGACAATTACTCATAAGTCACAGAAAAAAAAAAACTCTAAATAGATTTTTAAATATGAGGATGTGCTCTGGTTCTGTCATAATATGACAAAATTGTCAAATTGAAAGTCTAGCACTCTGTGGCCCCACTTGAATCCGGTGGTTTTGTCCACAGGCCCCAAAAGATATGGAGCAAAAAGAACAGTCAGAGGCTGAAGGTGAAGAATCACGTCAGACTGGCCTCAAGAGCCGTGTTCTGGGTACAGTGTGCATGCCCATTTGGCCTTTGACAAGAGACCTGGTTTCCCTATTCTACATGTCCACAGCACAGGCTGTGTCAAAAGACATGTGCGCACCCATGTGTGTCTGAGGCTGGCTCATTCCAACGCCCTATCTGTTGTTGATGTACCCTGACACTGTGTCCTCATAAGTACATAGTTATTGAACTCCTCATTGTACAAATGAGAAATTGTGGACAGAGAGAGGAAGGGACTGGCCCAGACCATGGGGGTAAACAGAGTCCAGAGTATTAGGGAGCAGTCTGACTTCCCAGGCATTGGCCCAACCTTTTCCCATCAGGAAAGCCTCTAGGAACCCGGGGGGACCCTAACCACTCTTTCTCCACCTGGGACCATTTTTCTTTCTACAACCCCACATGAGCACAGACACATACATGCATAGTGACTTCTCAGATGAGGAACATGGAGGTCACAGAAGGAGTAGACACCAGGCATGTGACAAGAGAAAAAGAAAAATTGTAGACATCTCTCTTATGGGTTAGGGCATCCACTGCCATAGATAAATGCCCAGGGGCCTAAAGCATGGGCAGGATGATCCCTCAGGTTCCCAGGGTTCTACCTGGACTGAAGCTACATCCAGCACAAACTTGAGAGGATAGGACTAGGGTCCTGCCATCATCTTTGGAAGAACCTTAAGATAAGATGAGCCAGGTGTAGACAGGATATAGGAAAGAAAGACTAAGTAAACTGGGGTGTTTGGAGTGGGTGACCCCAAGTGCTCCCCATGATCATAAGAGTCTGCTGCCTTTGGTTCTCCTTTGGTGACCAGCTGTGCTCTAAGATTCTGGGAACATACATTGCACTTTTTGGAGATCCTTCATGGTGGAGAGACAAATGAGTGGATGAGAGCTTGAGGTAGGGCAGAATGTTGTAGAGCACTGTACCCCAAGTGTTAGGCCCACAGAAAATATGAGCTCCTGTTTGCTCCTTGAGGTCCTCATTTCAAAGTTGGTGGAAATCATTGCTGGCTGAGTTGAGGATGCCTCATGGATGACCTGCACACCCTAGGAGGCAAATAGGTGACATGGTAGTCCTCTAAGGTCCCACTCACTGCCTTTGAAATCTGCATATCCTGTTCCTTGGCTCCCTGTAACCCTGGATAGCCATTACCCTGAGGACTCCCAAATGCAAGAGGCTGTTTTGTTCTGTAATGCTCCTGACTATAGCTGCATTGCTAGTGCTGGCCACTAGGGAGCAAGAGCCTCCTGTGTCCCTGGTGCTTGGCTAGAGCAGCTGGAGCCAGGGGAGAGTCAAGCCTAGGTCATTCTGGCCTTCCCCTGCCTCAGACCCAGCTTGCACCTCTTGTTATCAATGACCTCCACATTATGAGGTGGTTAGAATCAGGAAGGGGGCTTTGAGAGCCCCCAGTTTATTCATTGAGCCACAGTGCCCTGAGCACTCACCCTGTACCAAGTGCCCTGGTAACTACATTTCCCAGCCCCACCCCCAGCCCACAGTCTGAAGATAGCTGGACAAAAACACTAAAGCAAGTATGTGAGAAGCAAAGAGCAAGCACTACAGTGAGAATAACACATGATGTTGGCAGGGAGAATTGGGGATTCACTGTGTGGTGGGTCCACAATGCCTCACAGAGGTGACATTTATGCTGTGATCAGAATGATTAACAGCCAGTCCTGCCTACATCTGAGAACAGTGTGTGAGGGAGGAGCCACCCCTGGCACAGAGACACGCAGGTGAAGTGAGTTTGCAGAGGTTAGAAAGGGGCCCGTGTGGCTGGAAGGGGCCTGGGAGAGAGAGGGAAAAAGGGAGGGATGATCCTGGGGCCTGGAAGATGAGGGGAGTGACCTGCTTTTCCCTGACAAGGATGACCTCAAACTTAGCACCTTTAAATAACAAATACTTAATATGTCACAGTTTATGTAGCCCAGGATGTGAGCACGGCTTAGTTGGTTCCTCTGCCTCAAGGCATCCCATGAGCCTATGGCTGTGGGCTGTTGGCTCATGAGCCAGCTGAAGCTGGACGAAGGGAGGATCACCTTCCAACCTCACTCAACGTGGGCATTGGGAGAAATCACTGTGGACTGAGTTTCTTTTTGTTCTCTCAGTTTCAATCCCTCAGTTCTCTGCCAGTCAGCCACTACATGAGGCCGCTCATAACAATGGAGCTTGCTTCCCCAATTTGAAGAATACAGTGGGGGAGGGAGATTTTGATGGAGGGAATGCATGAAAGACATTAAGAGAGAAATAATAGGCTTTTGGTAATTAATTCCTGGAAGTTCAATGGACTGTTTTTGTAACCTCAAAATCCATATGTTGAATTCCTAATCCCCACTGTAATGGAAATAAGAGCTGGGTCCATTGGGAGGTAATTACTTCCTGATGGTGGAGCCTTCAAAGTTGGGAATACTGGCTTTATAAAAGAAACCCATGAGAACTTTCTCCCACTAACCCTTGTCAGGTGAGGACACAACCTGAAGTCTGCAGTCCACACCTCAGAAGAGAGTCCTCACCAGAGCCTGACCATGCTGGCACCCTGATCTTGAATTTCCAGCATCCAAAACTGTGAGAAATAGAATCCTGTTGTTTATAAGCTACACTATTTATGGGTTCTTTGTTATGGGAGCCTGAACTAAGACACATGGGACATCCCGTCACTTCTGTTGCATTCTGTTGGTCAGAAGTGAGTTATAACCACTTAGCACCGCGAGCCTTTGTGGAGGCTGCGCACCACACAGGCTGAGATGAACTATAGGGATTCAATTGCAAATATAATTGGAAGACACTGGGAGGTTTGATGTTAGAGTATACCAATATTTGAATTTCATTTATCTTCAACCTCTTACTGGTGAAGAATGGAAAATGAGGCCCAGAGGGGAAGTGACTTTTCCAAAATCACACTGTTGGAGCCAGGCCTGTTTGAGTTGTATTCCATGCTACCACCCACTACTTCTTGTAATTCTTTCATGTCTAATTTTGTGCATTACTTATATGTGACACCACAGTATACTTTATAAGCTGGACAAGGGGAGTTTTATTTTATATACTCCTGAAAAATTCCCTAAGAAGTATATGCTAGTATGATCCACAATGCACATGTTGGGAGGCTGGGAGGCCCCAAAATACACAATGATTTGTCTATGGTCACAGAAATGATGAAAAAGGAGGTTCTGACCCAGCTCTGCCTCCTCAATCCTGTGGCCCTGAGTGTGTCCCGGTATTCTCAGGCGGATGATGGGAGCTGTGTTTACATAATTATTTACAAATGAGGAAATTGCATGGGGGAGAAGGGTGAGTAGTCAGAATCCCAGTTAGACCTTTGGGTAGGTTTTATTAAGGAAGGGGCCCAAGTGATGGAATGTTGAAGAAGTGACCTTTCTTTGTGACAGACTCCAACAGAACTTAGAACTCTAAGTTCTAAGAACGAAGTTCTAAGTTCTTTGAACTCTAAGTTCTCTAAAGACAGCTATGTATCCAGCTCACCTAGAAGGAGACATTCAAGAGAGGAAGATGTCATCTTCCTGTATCCTGATGTTCCAAGGCTCACCTTAGGAAGCCCTGAAATGAGAACTTATAACTAATGATGAAGACATTGGCTCATCCTTCCCACTGAACACCTCTGGCCATTTGGCAGGGGGCACCAGAATGTAACACAAGGCAGCCCTAGGCAGACCCATCAAGGCCAGGCCTCACCTGTGATCCCATCTGGGCCAGTCCATACCCCTACACATCATTACCTATTAGCGGCGGAAAAGATGAGGGGGCCCTTTCTAAAAAGGGGCAGGTTGTCAGGTGTTGGAAGCCTCGTTGGTCTGTCATGTTCATACCCAGGTTATGATGGGAAGGTGACTGTTGGGAACCAATTTTGTCTGCTCAGATGTTAAGTCCAAGACTTCGAGCTGACACCTGTTTTTCTCCCTGGCTGGAGGTCTATGCAGATGCTTTTATGTGCCTATTCTGGGAAGGAGAATCTCTTTTGGGAATGTCTCCCTTTAGGACAGCCAGGCAGGCCATTGATGCCACTTGGGCTGGCTGCCAAGCACTCTTTTTATAAAATTCCACATGATAATCAATGAAGAGCTGTTTGATGGGTCCAACTCCTCCATTTTCTTGAATAAAGGGCAGGTGCACCATGCCTCCAACTATGGCCAGTGCCAGTTTGTGGGCTGCGCTGAGAGTGGGAGCAGAGGGGTCAAAACACAGAGACCTCAGACCACACACAGGGACAAGGCTAGGGTGGGCCAAAAACTCAGACCTAAATAGGGGACTCCCTGGCCTCTATCCTAAGGTTTTCTCACTTGAGTAACCTTCAGTCCCCTCCCAAAGAAATTCACCCTTCATTAGTCTCCAGTGACAACTTGGATATGTGCACAGTCCCTGTTCACATACTTGTAGGCATATCAGAGAATATGCTTTTGTGTTGTTTTCACTTTCTGCTAGGCCATGAGCACCTTTGCACATTGCTCCCATTTTCATGTTCTAACTACACTTCCCAGGTACCTCCTGTAGCAGGAGGCTCCACTGCCCTGCCAGACACTCCCCAACACTTAAAAGCCAATACTTGAGAGGTTTTACCCAAAATGGGGGGATTACACAAAAAGGGGATTGAACAATTCTATGCATTTGTCTGCAATGTGTTATCTTACAGAACTCGTCCCCATAGCCCCACCAGGACAAAAGCTGTGCCATCACAAGTCTTCATAATATTCCAGATGCAAGACCATTTCCCATAGCACTGTGCTGCTGGAGCCTGGCATGACAAAATTCTATTTCCATGTCAGCTGTGCCAGAGGATATCCTGTGAGCATCCTAATAGGCTGTGACAGTTTGCTAGAACTTCCATAACACAGCACCACAGACTGGAGTGCTTTAACAACAGAAATTTAGTTTCTCACAATTTTGGAGACTTGAAATCTGATATCAAGCTGTCAGACGGGAGTTTTCTATGAGGCCTCTTTCCTTGGCTTATAGATGTCCATCTTCTACCTCCCTGTTCACAGGATCTTTTCTTGTGCTTCTATGTGTCCTTACCGCTTCTTATATAAGGAGTCCAGTCCCATTAAATTATGGCCCACCCCAACGAACTCACTTAACTTTGATTACCACTTTAAGGGCCGTGTGTCAAAATATTATCACATTCTCAGCCACTGAGTTTTAGAACATCATTATGTGAATTTGAGGGGGAAGGAGGATACAATTTAGCCCATAAAATATACTAATCCCATACAGAAAATAGAGTCCAAAAGAACAGATTACTGGGTGAGCAGATATGAATATATACAATTTTAATACCTACAGCTGTGTTACTTTCCAAAAGTACTGTAGCAGGTACATTATCACCAGCAGTTTCTGAATGCAACTCCTTCTCTGTATCCAGCCTCCCATGGCTGTAACATTCTCTTTTAAGTTTTGTAAATCTGGTGTCCCTGTGTCAAATAAAATTATGTTGTTTCTTTCGTTCCAATTTCTCAGCTGATATGTTAGAGTCACCTTTCAGTTTTTAAATATCTATTTGGATTTTCTATTCACTGAGTCATTGACTCATATCCTTGGCCCTGTGATAGGCTTCTTCTAGCCCTGGAGTCTTCCAACATTGGCCATTTGCCAGATCTGAGATTGCTGTAGCTTAGTTTCTCAACTTTCTTTTTGATGTAAATAAAAGAAAAATATTACATTGCTTTTAGTCAAAAGCATTCTCCTAGAGTTCTTTGCCCTAGAGTTCCTTCCATTGTATCTAAAATGTGGAGAAAATGAGCCCTTTTCAGGTCCTTTCTCTCCATCTCAAGAGCAGGAGAGCTTCACCAAACTTAACTTAGAGAGAATTTCATGCAAGTCTCAGTGTGGAAAGTTTTCAGTTCTTACCCATGTGCTGGTATGCAGCCATTTCATATTCCAAAGCCTATATTTTTCCATCTTTACAATGAGAATGAGTTTTTGAGGGCTCACTGGGATAACACTCTTCATACAGGCTATTAATCCAGGGGGATGCTGTTGATCCACAGCTGACAAGATACCATAAGGATATCTTGAAGGTATTAATAGGTTAAACATTCTCTACTCCATATGAAATTTTATGCTGAAAGCCTAGAACCTTTTTCACCAGGGATACCAATGCCCTCCACATGTACAAGTGCCTAAATGGTTGTCCTAGGTCTGAGCTGCAGACCCCAATCCTTCAGTGAATTGTGGCACTGTCACTGACTGTATGTTTGTCCTTGTCCCCCTAGTATGAAAATCAGTTTCCCTGAACCAAGAGGAGACCTGTATAATGTGGATCCTCCATCCAGGAACAATGGAGAAACTGGTGGACTTATTGGCTCCAGCCTTCCAAGGTTGAACCATGTCCCCCTTCACCACTTTCCTGGGCTCCTACTGTGACTCTGTCACCTGCTAGATATGTTTGGGGATGTCACAGCAGGCCTCTGAACACTAGTTTGCTCCTCTAAGATGTGGGGTGGTCAGAAGATAAACCTCATAATGTTCTTGTAGGGACTAAATGGTGTAAGACATAGCAAGTAGTTTTGTAGAAAGACTACTGGGCCAGCTGTGATTGTTAATTTTTATTATTTTTCTCTCTTCTCACTAAAGAAGCTCTCTTCCTTATGCATCAATGGCCCATGTACCTCCATGTTTTGAAAACATATAGAGATCAAACCTATTTGTGCTTTTGTAAAGGTCTGAGATTACTTCTAGCTTATCTTTATCCTTGACACACATAGAACAGGGGTTGCTTGGTGCTGGAAGGGAGAACTCAGGCCCATGCAGATATCTGAGAAGACTCTGGTTGGGGTTCATTCATTTAACATATATGTATTAATCACTTAATTTGTAAAGTCATTTTTCTAGGTTTTTGGAATAATTCAGTAAGTAAAGGAGATGAAAAATTTCTGGGCATTAATTTTATTCAGAAAGTCAGACACAATAGACACTATAAGAAGGTCATGTCTACATAATGTGAGATATGATGCTTTTGGAGACTCCTCTATATGGATGTATCCACACAGATTCTGACCAGAATAACACTCCCAGGAATGTCTATGACATTTAATACATGCAGAAAAAGGAGTTGACAAAATTGAACATCCCTATAATAAAAACACTCATCAATAAAGGTGTAGAATAGGCCAGGTGTGGTGGTTCATACTTGTAATCCTAGCACTCTGGGAGGATGGCTCAAGGTCAGGAGTGTGAAACCAGAATGAGCAAGAGTGAGACCCCATCTCAACTAAAAATAAAAAGAAATTAATTGGACAACTAAAAATATATAAAAAAAAATTAGCCGGGCATGATGGCACATGCCTGTAGTCCCAGCTATTCGGGAGGCTGAGGCAGAAGGATTGCTTGAGCCCAGGAGTTTGAGGTTGCTATGAGCTAGGCTGACGCCACACCACTCTAGCCTGGCAACAGAGTGAAACTCTGTCTCAAAGAATGAATAAATAAATAAATAAATGTATAGAACTAATGCACCTTAACCCAATAAAGGACATGTATGACAAATTCACAGCTAACATCATAGTAAATGGGGAACAGGTGTCAGCTTTTCCACTAACAATTTAAACAAATCAAGGATGACCACTCTTGCCACTTCTATTCAACATAGTACTGGTTGCCCAAGCCAGAGCAATGAAGAATGAAATAAAAAGCACTAAGAATAGAAAAGAAGTTAAATCGCCCCAGTTTACAGTGTGTGTGTGTGTGTGTGTATAATCTTCTTAGATTTCGAACACAAAGAAATGTTAAATGCCTAAGGTAATGGATACCTCAATTACCCTGATTTAATTAATTCACACTGTATGCTTGTGTCAGAACATCACATGTACCCTATAAGGATACATGGCTATTATGTACCCATGATAATTAAAAATTAAAGGAATAAAGAAAGAATACCTTAAAAACGCCACCAAAACACTTTTAGAACTATTAAGCAAATTCAGTAAACTTGCAGGACACAACAAAGTCAATATGCAAAAGATGCTACCATTTTTATACACTAAAAATGAACTGTCTGAAAATGAAATCAAGAAAACAATCCTATCTGCAATAGCTACCCAAAATATACTTAGTAATAATTTTAACCAAAAAAGTGACACATCTTTACACTGAAAGCTAAAGAACACTGAGTTAAAAAAAAAAAAAATGAAGAAAACACAGATAAGTGGAAATATATCTCTTGGTTATAGATTGGCAGAATTGAGATTTCTAAGATGTCTATGCTACACAAAATAATGTGTAGATTCAATGCAATCTCCATCAAAATACCAAAGACATTTTTCACTGAAATTTTTTTTAAAAGCCTTAAAATTCATATGATATCACAAAAGACCCTGAATAGTATAAGTAGTGGAACAAAAAAGAACAAAGCTGCTGCATCACACCACTTGACTTTGAAATATACTACAAAGCTATAGTAACCCAAACAGTATGGTACTGACATAAAAACAAACACATAGGCCAAAGGAATAGAATAGAAGGCCCAATAATAAATCCTTTTTTTACATAGATAACTGATTTTAGACAAAGGTGACAAGAAAACACAATAGGAAAGGGAAAATGTTTTCAATAAATTGTACTGGGAAAACTGAACATCCACATGCAGAATAATGAAATAAGACACTCATAGCATATACAAAACTCAAAACGCATTACATACTTAAAGGTAAGACCTGAATTTCTGAAACTACTACAAGAAAACATAAGGCAATCATTTCATGACATTGGTATGGATCATGATTTTTTGGACGTAGCCTCAAAATCCCAGACAACAAAAGTAAAAATAGACAAATAGGATTACTTCATACTACAACATTCCTACATAGTACCAGATACAATCAACAGAATGATGAGACAACCTAAAATGAGAGAAAATATTTGTGAATTTTATACCAGCCAAGGGGAATCAAAATATAAGAAACTCAAGTATAAAATAAAAATCCAGTAATTATTTAAAAGGGGGCAAATGACATAAATATTTATCAAATGACATAAGATATACATATGGTCAATAGAGGAAAAAATGCTCAACATCAATAATCATCAGGGAAAGGTAAATCTAAACCATGATATCAACTTACTCTTTTTAGAATGACTATTATTGATAAGGTGAAAGATAATTATGTGTTGCAAAGGTGTTGAGAAAAGAGAACATCTGCATGCTGTTGGCGTGAATGTAAACCATTACAGAAATTATGGAATACAGTATGGAGATTTCTCAAAACACTAAAGATAAAAACTAGCATAGAATACAGCAGTCACACTATTGAGTATGTATCCCCCAAAATAAAATCAGTATGTTGAAGAAACATTTTGTACCCCAATGTTTATTGCAGCTCTATTCACAGTAGCCAAGATACAGAATCAACCTAAGTGTCCATCATTGAATTAATGGATAACAAAACTGTGGTATATAAAGAGAATAGAATATATAGTATTTAGCCATACCAGATCCTGTCACTTTCTACCAATGGATAAACCTAGAGGATATTATGTTAACTGAAATGAGCCAAGCACAGAAATACAAACACCCCATGATCTCATGGCTATGTGGAATCTAAATAAGTTGATCTCATTAGAGAGTAGAATGGCACTACCAGAGATTGGGGTGTTCTGGCAGGGAGGGGAGTTTGGGAAGATGTCTGTCGAAGGAAAAATATTTACAGTTAGATAGGAGGAATAAATTCAAGGACTCTACTGTATAGCCTGGTGACTATAGTTAATGATATATCTTTGAAAAATGCTAAGACAGTTGTGTTCTCATCACAAAAATAATAACTATGTGAGGTAAAGAATTTGTTAAGTAGCTTGAATTAAGCATCTAACAATGTATATATACTGCAAAACATCATGCTTTATATGATACAATCTTATCTGTCAATTTAAAAATTAATAAATTAATTTAAAAATATCATGGTAGGATAGCAGTATTCCAAACACTGAATCTGTGTCTTCATCATAAGCTTAGCTAAACTGCATCAAAAATGTGTAGTTGATAAGTCATAAGCATATGCTTATGACTGATAAACTAGGTCCTGCACATGGTGGTAAATATCTGTATTTACCACCATGTACAGGACCTAGCACAGAACATGGCAGTGGCCAAAGTACTTTAGGCCCAATGGCAATGATATAGAAGACATTCAAGAGGCAGACAGTGTTAATGGTTCCATCTCCGGCTACTCTGTGAATGTGAAAAAATAGTTTACATCTAAAGTACTGAAGGAATGGTTCAATCCAAAAACATGTCATAATCTCATTTTTCTAATGAGAATGAACAAGGACTTGGCTACAATTAAGTGACTAAGAATGAAAAAATATGACTGTGAACTACTCTCATTAAAATAAAGGAAGCTATAATAAAGTAAGACTGAGCAATTCCTCAAGATTGAAATATCAATCTGGAAAAGGAAGATCATTCTAAATTTTAAATCCAAATAAGTCATTCTCTTATTGTTCAAACTTAACATACACACTAAAAGAGAAGATTATGCATAGAAACATAAGTTATACTGTAAGAATTTCATTTAAAAAACTAAACTCAAAATTCATCACTTACTATTAACTTTCCTGAAGAATTTATTTTTAAAATGTTTAATCTTAATAGACTTCCAAATGCTCATGTGCTTTCTTACATAGCATTTACAATATGTAAGACCCACTGTTATTAATGCTTTATCTAGTCTAACTAATTTTATATTTACCACACTTTGTTTTAGGAAATAATAACATTCTCCTTCTTTATAAAAAATGCTAATTGCCTGATTTAATCGTCTGGTCCACTGACATTACATCTTTCTTATTTCAATCATGTTATCAGAATGTTTCATTTCTAAACTAGAAATGCTCTCAAACTCTCCAGATAAAAACAATCTTTACCACATTAAAAAATCCAAACTTCTCATTAAAACCTAAAATGTACTATGTGAAATGACATGGAATGGGGAGAACAGTAAGAAGACTGTAGCCATAACAAAAGCAAAGAAAAACAGCTGAGATGTATGCTTTGCTGGCAATGAACAAAAAGATATACCAAGAAACTGAAGGTAGTTATAAAATGAAAAAAGCAGAATTACTCTTTCTAAATTCAGACAGAGTCAACTGGGTAGCACAGGAACAGATGTCCTCTCTCTACAAGCAGAATCAATACCACTTCTTCACATGACTGTATTCTATCTCTTACCTGGAGCCATAAACTAATTCCAACATAAATACTTACTGCTAATTATGGGGCATCTATTACACAGCTAGTGCTGTCTTGGATTTGTCCACTTCAAATATAAGTCAAAACAGCTACATGACTTATGAAGTCTCCCCAGTTTTACCTAGACAAGTTGACACAATTAAGTCAACCAATACAGTTATCAATTATAAAAAGTAAAAGGAATAATATCTAAAGAAAAAATAGCTTAAAGTTTTTTCTAATTCAGAAAAAAATTAGAATGTACTAATTAATGCAAATTAACATACTCATTGTGGAATTACTCATATCTTCAAATTGTTTTGTGAGCACAATTAAATTTCATAAAAATAATGCCAATAATCCCTGAGCAGATCATATAAAAAATACTTCATAAACTTTGAAAGAAAATAACTATGTATTAAATCTACAATGAGTAAGAGTCAATTAAAACAGAAGATTTTCATGGGGAAGGTTCTGAACCAGGAGCTTTAGATTTTAAGGAAATAAATTCAATACAAAGCAGAGAAAATATATTTATTTTCAGAATATTTGAGGTTTCTAGTTTGCTAGTAAATTATCTGTTTTGTTCTAATATTTTTTCATTGATTCTCAAAACAGGTAAATACATCAAATAGTTACTTTCTTCATAGTCCTCTTACAACTAAAGTTTATTTTTATAATAATATACTTCTATATTTAACTTCATGTTAATCAAAAATAAAAGTTTTTATGTGTTTTGCAGGCCAGGGAGGTCACATGTTCAAAAAAAATGTAGGATAAAATTTTGTAAATAGTCATTTACAAAATTTGAAAAATCCATCCAGAAATGAATGGATTTTTATTATACTCCTGCATAACATCCATTATAACCATCATAATGGCTGTGTAATCCTTTAGTTACATAAAGAATAAAAATATGATCTATGAAAAAATATTCTTTTATTTGAAGTTTAAAGTCTATTAGAATAAAGATTATTAAAAATGTTATTCTACTATGTTATTCAATAGTATATTGTTAATATGAGTTACCTAAAACCTTGAAAAAGGTGGGCCAAGTGCATACTGCTAAGTGATAGAAGCCAGTCTAAGAAGGCTACATACTGACTGCTTGATTGCAATCATATGACCTTCTGTAAAAGGCAAAATTATGGAGACAGTAAAAAAGATCTGTAGTGCACAGAGGACTCTGTGCTCTGTAGAGCACAGAGGACTTTTAGGGCACTGAAACCACTCTGTCCGATGCTGTATGGTGGGGGAATATCATTACATACGTCCAGACCCATAGCATGTGCAACACTAAGCACTTCATTCAATGCTCAACAGTCAACACATTAACTTTTTTCATCAAAACAAATTAAGTTCACACATACACTTAAAAGAAGCATTACAAAATCTATTGTATTTTATTACCTTCATATGTACTTGGTAAAACAATTTAATGCTAAAATTCAAAATCTTTCTCTTTTACTGTAATGCAGGAAACTATTCTATCTCATACATCACTAGTCAATCACAAAGAGCCTCTCCATTTAGAGTTTACTCAGGCATCTAACATCTCAGTGTCCTTAATTTCCTTGGAAGAGTATATCAATGATGCCCACCAAATTCAGAAGGAACTTTCATAGATTTGATGTAGCAAAAACTGCTAGATGCTTTCACAGAAACACTAGAAATAAAGGGATAGTATCAAGTAATTTGAGAGTTGAAGTCCATCAATATTTAATTTACAAAATCTAAAATTATTTTTTTATTTCATATTATGGGGTACAAATATTGTTAAGGTTACATATATTGCCCTTGCCACCCCACCCCCCAGTCAGAGCTTCTAGCCCATCGTCCATGGTGGTGTGCATCGCACTCATTATGTAAGTATACACCCACCCCTTCCTCCCCTTCCCACCTACCTGACACTTGATAAATATTTTGGGGTTTGGTTTTTTTTGACATTTTGGTTACATTTTATATCTTTGCCTCTCCCTAGCAAGGGTTAGAGGTATGCCCTTCCCCTCCACAATGTTCACCACATCCCTTAGATGTGGGTCTACACCCCCCAATCCCTGGTGAACACCACCACCATTTGAGCACCATAGTTTTAATTAGTCAGTACCAATTTGATGGCGAGTACATGTGGAGCCCATTTTCCTGATCTTGTGTTGCCTCACTTTGGATAATGGGCTTTAGCTTAATCCAGGATAGTATAAGCAGTGCTAGCTGGCTGTCATTTCTTAGAACTGAGTTGTATTCCATTGTCAACATATACCAAATTTCAATTGTCCACTCAAGAATTGACGGGCACTTGGATTGTTTCCATGTCCTTGCAATAGTGAATTGTGCTGCCATAAACATTCAGGTACAGATTTCTTTATAATAGAATGTATGATGCTCTTTTTAATTTGGGGCTGGGCATGGTGGCTCACGCCTGTAATCCTAGCACTCTGGGTGGATCGCTGAAGATCAGGAGTTTGAAATCAGCCTGAGCAAGAGCAAGACTCTGTCTCTACTAACAAAAATAGAAAGAAATTAATTGGTCAACTAAAAATATATAGAAAAAATTAGCTGGGCATGGTGGCACATGCCTGTAGTCTCAGCTACCTGGGAGGCTGAGGCAGAAGGATTGCTTGAGTCTAAGAGTTTGAGGTTGCTGTGAGGTAGGCTGATGCCACGGCACTCTAGCACAGGCAACAGAGTGAGACTCTGACTAAAAAATAAATAAATAAATATAAATAAAAAATAAAATAAAATTCTTTTAATGCAAAACAAGCTTTCTTTGAATGTAATTACAACTCACCAAAAAAAATTCTTCTCCTTTTAAACTTAAATATATTCTCTCATATATGGTAAGGTAAGAGGACTGGGGAAATACTTTGCTAATATCTTTATATTTGCATAGTTTCTATCTAGAATTAATTTTCTTATTTCTATAAAGATTCGAGCACTATTTAAAGGCTCTGCCACATTCTTCACATTTGTAAGATTATATGGTATGGTATCATGTATGGTATTATTATTATTCTGGTATGAATTATCTTATGTCTAGAAAGGTTTGAACACATGTTAACTGCTTTGCCATATTCTTCACATTTGTGAGAGTTTTCTCCAGTATGAATTTTCTTATGTTGAGAAAGGTTTGAGCAAGATTTATAGACTTTGCTACATTCATTACATTTGTAAGACTTCTCTCCAATATGAATTCTCTTATGTTCAGTAGAGTGTGAGTACTGGTTAAAAGCTTTTCTACATTTTTACATTTGTAAGCTTTCTTCTCTACATACAGCTGGTCTTAAATTGTGTCTATTTAGATTTGACAATTTTCTAAAGACTTTCATACATTCATTACATTGAAAGTTTTTCCTATGGGTAGTTGTTGAAAATTCTTTAATTTTATTATAACATTCATTTTGCCCCTTACACTCACCCACATTTTCCCAGTCTTTCCTTAAGTTTAAATTCTGAAAGGCACAGCTTATATATCTTCTCAGTATCTCTTTCTGAAATGAATATTTTATGCCATCCTCTGGCAAATGGTCTTGAGTATAATTAGAAGACATAGCTGAAATTAATAAAAATAACAAGTTTCTTCAGACACAGAAGTATATACATTACAAATCGTATATAAAATTATACTAAGCACATTAGAAATATGGCATAATAAAATACCATAGGCCCTAATTACTTTATAGATATACAAGTAACAAAAACATACTGACAAAATTGCCTTTGTGAGAATTACAGACACCCTAACAGTTTGCAGCACTCCGGGTGAAGTACAATGCCAATACCCACACAGAAGGGGAAAAATGTCACATTTACCCACCACAGCCCTTCCTCCTCCTTAATACAGCATGGTACATATAGGAGTAAACTCCCAACTTCTGGCTTCTTCCACAGAAGAGAAAAAATAATGGGACATGTCCATACTTCTGTCTTTTGTGGGCCTTTCCAAACACTGGTTTCTGTTCCCACACAGTGCTGAAAGGAATACTGCTGTACTTTGGAAAACAATCTAGGTGTGCTGAAACCAAAAGTAAATGATTGTTACAGCAGCAGGGAAACTTCAGCATCACAGACAGACAACTGGCATAGTAACTGATTTATTTTCCAGTTAATGAGATTTCCTCAAGTTCCTCAAGTTTGCACGTACACCTAAAAAAGAATTCTGTAGTATTATAATATGGTTCAGAAAACACTTTTACTCATGCTCTAAAATTTGAAGGCTTGTAAAAAGAAACTTGAGGAAATCTCATTAACTGGAAAATAAACACACAATTTCACAGAAGAAACATCCTGAGGACAGATTTGCGTGGCTACCACAATCCCTAATTCAGTCAATTTGTGTCAGGTTCTCCAAGGACAAAGCCACTCTACAAAGGTTGTGACAGGTGGCTTTTTTAAAAATCTCCAAATCTAACCCACAGATTACAACATATACTAATTATCTGGGTAACACAGGCCAATCAAAAAAACAAAATAAATAATCAGAAATCAATTGTAAAAATGGAGATGTATAAATTACATGAAAAATTGAAAATAACCATGTGAATGATGTTCAATGAGTGAAGTAGGAACAACACAGACAACTAAATGAAATCAGGACAGTGAGACTATCAATAAAAATGTATAAAAAGAAACAAATTCTGAAGCTGAAAAATACAATAATAAATGACTGAGAAATTCTCAAATGTAAGAAAAAAGACACACAAAAAATCAAGAAGCTCAACATACATCAGCTAGGATAAACATAAAGGGAACCATAAGAAGACAGATTATAAGCAAAGTTTTGAAAATCACACACAAGAAAAGACAAAGAACCTGAAAGCAGCAAAAGAAAAATGATGTGTCATCTATAAGCCCGATCCTATGAGATGACTGGTGAATTTATCAATAGAAACTTTGTATGCCAGAAAAATGTTAGGTGATATAGTCAAATGCTGAAAAATAAAACAAAACAAAAAACATCATAGTGGAATTCCTATATTCAGCAAAATTCCCCTTCCAAATAATGAAAAAATAAAAACATTCAAAGATAACTAGATACAAAAAAAATCTATCACCACTAGATCTGCCCCGTAAGAAATGCCCAAGGGAGCCCCTTTCATTAAATATAAAATGATACAAGAAAACACAAAATTATATGAAAGTAAATAACTCTCTGACAAAGATATGCACGTACACCTAAAAAAAATTCTGTAGTATTATAATATGGTTCAGAAAACACTTTTACTCATGCTCTAAAATTTGAAGACAAAGATGTAAAAATAATCATCAACCCACAGTTAATGGGTATATAATATAACAAGATATAATTAGTGATATCAATAACAAAGTTGAGGGCAGATGTAATGAGGAAGAATTTTTACATGCAACTAATTTAAGTTGTTAACAGTTTAAAATATATTGTAACTATAAGAGGTTTTTTCTGTAATCCTCATGGTAACCACAATGAAAATACCTATAGAGATACACTAAAGTATTAATAATAAAATAAGAAAGGAGTCAAAGCCTATGACTATAAAATTCAATGAGACACAAAGGAAGACAGAAAGAGAGAAAAAGAGGGGCAAAACAGCTACAAGAATCAAAGAAAATAATTAATAAATTGGCAATAATAAGCCATTTCAGTTCAGAAAACTATTTAAACATTCATGAACTAAACTTCCCAATCAAAAGATATAAACTGAATAAAGGTATCTAAGAAAATAAAAAAACCAAGATCCATATACATACTATCTACTAGAGACTCACCTTAGAGCTAAAGAAAAAAATGAACTGAAAGTGGCTGGACAGAAATACATTCCATGCAAATGGTAATCGAATGAGAGCAGATGAAAGTCCAGTTAGGCGCAATATATTTTGAGGCAAAAACTGTCCTATATCATAAAGTATACTTTACATCAAAACTGTCACAAAAGACAAAGAATGATATTAAATAATAATATAAAGGTTCATTCACTGGGAACCTATGATTTATTGTGTGTGTGTGTGTGAGAGAGAGAGAGAGAGAGAAAGAGAAAGAGAGAATGAGAATTAGGGCTGCCAAATACATAAAGCAAACATTGACAAAACTGAAGCAAGTAATATACAGCAATATAATAACAGTAGGACACCTCAATGCCCCAATATCAGTAATGAATAATAAAGCAAGTCACAATATTAATGAGGAACAGAGGACTTGAAAGCACTATAAACATTATACCTAATAAACAAATAGAGAATACTCTACACAACAGTAGCAGAATACACAATCAGAATATACTAGCAGAATACACAAACAGATCATAAAAAATTCTCCTGGATAGAGCAACGTTAGGCAACAAAATATGTATTTTTGCAATTTTTAAAAAATTAAAATATTATAGACTTTTATGACCAAAAGGGAATGAAACTAGAAATCAGTAACAAAAGGAAAACTGGAAAATCCACAGATAAACGGTAATTAAATGACACACTCTTGAGCATGCTCTTGAGAATTAGGAGACTTAACATTGGGAAGTTATCCATACTGTCCCAAATGATTCAACGTAGTCCCTTTAAATTCTTAATGTCATTCTTTTTCAGAAATAGAAAAAGCAATTCAAAATTTATCTGGAATGTCAGGGAACCATAAATAGTTCAACAGTCTTCAAAAAGAGGAACAATGTGGAGGCATCACATTTGATTTCAAGACATGTTATATATGTAGAGTAATCAAAGCAGTTTGATACTAGCTCAAAAGCAGAAACTAGGCAAATAAAACAGAATGTAGGACAGATATAAAACCCTCACATATATGATCAAATGAAGAGTTATTTGCACATCCATATTTACTGTAGCATTATTCACAAAAGCCAATACAATCTTCTCTCATATAATGAATAAATATAACTTGTATATAAAAATAACGAAGCAATTACTTAGCTTTTAAAAAGCAGGAACTCTAACATCTACAATAAGATAATTTTGACATTATGCTAAATAATATAAGCCCCCCCACCCCAAAATACAGATACAGTATGAATTCACTTATATAAAATATCTAGTTACATTTTAAAAAATAGAATTGTGTTTGTAAAGAACAAGACAATAGGAAAAATGGGTAGTTGTTTCATGCATATTTAGTTTTAGTTTTGCAAGATAAAAATGTTCTAGAGGTGTGTGTTTTATAACAATGTCAATATACTTAATATGACTGAGCTGTATAATTAAAATATTTCAGACCATAAATTCCATGTTATGTGTTTTTTACAAAGAAAAATAAACAATATTACCAAAAAGAGTTATGAAACTTTTCAAAAATTATCTTCAAATCACAAATATTTGCAAAAATATATTTTCACCAATAAAAACATTTTGGCACTAATTTGCAGTAATCGGGAAGTGGGCAGGTAGGAAGGAGGGAAGAGGAGAAGGGTATGTACTTACACAGTGGGTGCGGTGTGTACCACCTGGAGGCTGGACACGCTAGAAGCCCTGGCATAGCGGGGTGGGAGAGGGGGGACAGGGGCAAGATATGTAACCTTAACAATATTTGTACTCCCATAATATGAAGGAAAAATAATAATAATAAAAATATTAAAAAATAAAACATTTTGGCATTAAGACAATATCTATGACTACTCACCTAGACAGGTTAAAATAACAATTAACTACCAACCAAGAAAAAAAGGACAATTCATTAACAAAACAGTAGCAATATTTATACAGGCAAACACACAGAAAGTTTTATGGGCAATATACATATGGCTGATATATATTTGACTTTTGTTCCACACTGTCTTAAAGTTGAATATTGTACAAGAAACACACTTAACTTGTAAAGACAAACACGAACTAAAAGGGATGGAAAAACATTTTCCATGCAAAAGGATACAAAAAAGGAGTAGTAGCTATCTTTTTATCACATAAAATAACTTCCAAGACAAAAACTGTAAAAAGAGACAAAGAATATCATTATATGTTGATAAAGGAGTCAATTCAGCCAGAGGATATAACAATTCTGAATATATATGCACCCAAAATTAGAGCACACACACATATACAATGCAAATATTATAAGAGCTAAAGAGAGAGACAGACGTCAATACAATAATTATTGGATATTTCAAAACTCCACTTTCAGTATTGGACAGATCATCCAGACAGAAAATCCACGGTATGATGTGGCGGTATGATTCCCACAAAGAAGAGGTCTTATTAAATAACCTCAGGACAGCAGTCATGTTTTCTATGACTAAACAGAGAATGTCGGTGCTAGAAGAAAACAAACAAAAAACACCCACACATGAAAAGTGGGATCTGAGAACTATTCATCTAACATAAAGTTCCAAGCACATATCAGATGTGTAGCACAAGGCTTTGCACTTACATGCTGGTACCCGACTGTTCTTGCAGGGCTTTATCTGGGAGAAGAGATGGAACACTCCTCCTACTAATGCTTTCATTTTCTGTTGAGGAAAAATAAATAAATGAAGACCATGTGGTTTGTAAAGTAAGTAAAAGTTGATTTTCAATCCAATTCAACAAGTTTTGTATCCCCCATCTTTGCCTATCAAGAAGCCTACAATTTCAGTAGGCAGATAAAAGTATAACATCTAAAATGGAAAAGTTTAAAAAACAGGATAGCAAGTATAAAAAAGTTGTATATGGAGTCATTTTTTTATGGTCAGAGAACAAAGAGGTTAAATGTTGTTGTGTTTTAAATATTTGGGAAAAACACCATCATGACCATGATTATTGCTGATTACCTGTCCAGCCTTACCTTCAACACTGGAGATGAAATCTCTTATTTATACCCCAAAGTGTCATCAGAGCAGTCACTACTCTATTTCCTAGGCAGGAGAGGTCCCAAACTGGCCTTCAAGGAAAGACAAGGGGAGGAAAAAACAGTTAAAGCAAAGACACAGACACTAAAAATTTTAAATCACATAAAAATTTAATGAACCTTTAAATTTAAATGTTTCCACATTTGGGAATCCCTCCTTCCAAATAGGTTTTTTTATTGTTATAACGTAAAAAATAATACTTTTCTAAGTGGTATATAAATACAATTCAGACTTTTTCCAATGACCTAAAATTTGTGGTAAAATTAAGTTTTATTCGACTTGAATTATCCAGATAATTACTCTCTACATTCAATCTTATATAATTAACACCTCTAAAAACAGCCCTAGGGATACCTGATTAAACTGACACTATAGTCACAGACAGCCATGAGTGGAGTTCAGGTGTCTCACGAAAGCTGTTCTTCCTCTATACCCTCTCACCTTATCCCGGCCAGAGGTTTCACCCACTGTCTAGACTAGGCCAGCCATGCATGGAAAGTGGATGCAGGTCCCCACAGAAACCACACACAACTAACCAGCTGGCTCAGTGTCACATTCCATTACATGATTTACAAGGGCAGTGCTTTAGAAAGGGCACCACGACCACAAGGGGAAAAATGGCCAAATATCAGAATGTCTTATGCTGTAGAGTGGGGAGGTAGAAGGACATGGCTAGAAACACCAACACCAATTCCCAAGACAGCTGAACAATCCAAGTGCAGTAGCTCAGCCAACCCTTCCAAAGAAACCCGATCCAGATGGAATCCTGCTGCTGCTCCGGGGCTGCGTTCACCCCAAGGGAACTCTACCAGTTGTCGGTGCATCCCTCCTGCCAGCTTTGACAGGGAACAGGGGCGCAGCCCCCCAGGCCTGGCCACCACCAGGATCCCTCTCCCGCCCTGAGTCCCCAGGGACAGAGGAGGCGCTCAGGGCGAGGCCCCCACCCCGCCTCGGCCCTCGCCACCCTCCGTCCGCAGCAGCCCACCGACCCCGCCCAGCCCGTATCTAAATTGAGACCAACCTCCGAGTTCCCATGGTGACCAGAGTTAGCAGCCATGTCCCCCTTCCAACCCCGACCACCACCTAGAGACCCGAGTCCTCCTGGACCTCTGCGCCGGCGCGGGTGCCCACCCCCACCCCCAAATCGACGTGGGGCGGCCGCGCCTCAGGCGGGCGAGAGGCTGACCGGCGCAGACCGGCGCAGACCGGCGCCCCCTGCGTCAGCGCCCGCTGTCCCTCAGGTCAGATGCCACCGGCCCTGGCGACTGGGGAGGCGGCCCCGCCAAGGGACAGGGGCAGGATGGCGCAGGGTCCCCGCTCCAGCCCGGCGCCCCGCAGGGAGGAGCGGGCTTCGGGCCCGCGCTGAAGGGAGCCGGCAGGGAGGCGCCTTCCTAGAGGAAGAAAACAATCCCAACTCTCGCAGGGAGAACTCGAGGGAACGCGAGAAGCAGCCAGCGAGGCGGGAAGCCGTGGCGCGGGGTGGGCCTGTGCGGGAGAACGCGGGGAGGGCCTGCACGCACGCGGCGGCCGCGAGTGCTGAGCGCTGAGCCGTAAACCCGCGTCCTTCCGTGGCTGTGGCGAGTGCGGGCGCCGGGGTGGGGGCCGCGCAGCGGACGGCCCAAGTCCACGCGGCGTCTTCCTGGCGCCAGCGCCTGCTGGGATCCGAGTCTCTGCGAAGGAGCGCGGGCGAGGCGGCGTGCTCAGGCAGGGAGAGGAGCGCCGCCACAGGCCGCGGCCTCGCCCCGCGGTGCGCACCGCGGGCTGGAGAGATCAGAGCAGGACCCTCGGGCCGGACCCCGCCCCAGCATCAGCCCTTGTTGCCTCTGCCTCAGCGCAGCGGTGGGAGCCTGCCTGCTCGCTGGTCGTGGGACCATCTCCAGGCAGCTCTGGCCGTGGAAGGTGCCGCTGGGGCTTGTGCGTTGGCAGAGAGGTGGGAACCTCACCCTGAGCAGAGGAGTTGCTGGATTCCCACCTCCCTTTCAGTGGACTGCAGAGGGGAGCCCCTCAACACCGTCCCTGCTCCCCAGGCCTCGGGATGGAGCTGCTTGTTGCAGTGCTGTGACTGTGCACACGTGGAAGCCCACAGCATCTCCTGACCTCTTGTGCAATCCCGAATGCTAGTCTGTCCGGGTAACCCTGGCTGGCTTCTGCACACGTTTGCACCAGCACAAATGTGGCAGTAACTGATTTCAGACTGCGGCAGCAGGGGTCGTCAGTCATTCGCACTTCCTAAAGTAGTATATCTGAGAAATGCATTTTCATGATCACCATAAGAAACTTAAATATAAATCACTAATGCTTATTTCATTTAAAAATTCCTTAAAATAAAATTTGTCATTTGAAGCAGAAATTAGAGCCACATATTATGGAGTGTATAACATGGTGAAATAAAATGTGTGAGAGTGATGGCAGAAAGGATGGAAAAAGAAATAGAAGTACACTCTTTTAAGGTTCTTTGTATCATGTCTGGACTGTTATATTATTTCAAGATAGATTTTGATAAAATGCAGTTACACGTTGTCAATGCCATTGGCAACCACCAGCAAAAGGAGATATAGTTAATAAGCCAACAGAGAATATGAAAGAGACTACTGAAAAGTACTCAAATAATCCAAAAGAAGGCAGGAAAAGAGAGGAAAAACATAACAAACACTAGACCAGATGGGATGAGTAGAAAACAAATACCAAGAGTGTAGGCTTGACTCAATAATTACTTTGACTATAAATTGTCTAAACATGCCAATTAGAAACAGAAAAAGTTACACTGAATAAAAAAACACCAAAACCCAACTATATGCAGTTAAACACCTAGCAGGGATCCTCCCCAGAAAAAAATATCTGCGCCTTAAATGATCTCCTTTTGCAAGCTCAAGATTGTCCTTGTCTTGGAATCAATGGGCTCATGTCTCTGCTTCTCAGTCAGGACTATTCAATTAATTATAAATAAGAAAATACCCAGTCTTTCTAGAATCCAGCAAAATCATTTAAAATCAGTGTTTATGTTTATAGAAGGGAAGGAAATTCTACAGGGCAAAAAGTGAAACCACAAATGTTTGTCCTCTTCTCTCATACCACATCAATGCAGAAGACTTCTGTGACCAAATGTGTGCAAATTTCTCCCTACCACCAAACAAGCAATCAATTTTGCAGGAGTCACCCCAGCTAAACACCTTCAAAAACAGTTCTATTCTGTTACTGTCTACGTGGAGATGGCATCAAATCACACAAGTTGTGGACTCAGTCCCACAAGACTGTCCATTCTTGGGACACCAGATGCAAGTTCAGGCCTCCAAAACTTCTGACCAACCAGCTTCAAGTTGGAAATCCACATTCCTCTCTGTAGATTTGATTAATTTGCTAGACCAACTCACAAAACTCAGAGAAACAGTTACTTATGTTTGCTGGTTTACTTTAAAGGATATCCTAAAAGATGTAAATAAACAACCAGATGAAGAGATACATATGGCAAGGTATAGGGGAAGGGTTGTGGAGATTTCAAGCTCTTGCAGGGCTTACACCCTTCCAGAAGCCACCCCATGTTCAGCTATCTGGAAGCTCCCCAAACCCTGTCCTTTTGTGTTCTTGTTATTGAAGGCTCTTCTTATGGGCAGAATTAATTTAACCATAGACCATTTTCAATCAACCTATCCTTCAGCCCCTATCCTCTCCCTAATGGGAGTAGGACTGAAAATAATCCATCCCTCTAAGCACATGGCTTATTCCTGGCAACCAGCCCCCCATCCAGTGGTTTCTAGGGGATTAACAAAACAAAACAAAACAAACTCCGTCATTAAAATAAGCTCAGGCATGTTTGGTAAGGCTTATAAATAATACTAAATTGTCTTTCACTTTCCCATTCAGGAGCTAATTCAGGAACTAAAAAAACAAAACACCAAATACTTTAACAAAAGATACTCTTATTGCTCTAATCAGTTAGGAAATAATAAAGCTTATACGAACTGAGAGCCAGGAATCATGGACAAAAACCAAAATATATCTACCATACTACCACAGAAATTGCAAGACATTTAAATTTTATATATCAACAGGAAAATCAAAAGTATCTAGTCCTCTCAGACAATAAGCAGGTCATTTTATGATTATTTCCATGGTAACAAATCATTTAGCAAACAGTCATAGTGAACACTTCTATGAGTTGTCATATCCCATCTCATAGAATTCACCATTGACTCTAACATCCAGGTAACAGGACACAGAACAGAGTTATCCACTGACAAAAATTCTTCACCCTGCACAAAGAAGAAAGTGATATTTTGCTAAATCTTTTTAATCCACCAAACTTTTCTACAATGCTTTTCTTGTGAAAATGTAATCATTGCTCTTCAACCAAAATTGAAGAGATTTTTTCTATGTCCTTCCCCAGGTAGAATTCCCAAAGCTAAATTCTGGAACTCCATTGAAAATTGCCTCCAAATAAGAGGTATGTCTGAAAAAGAGCCATTGCACTGAGGCCAGTGTGGTGGCTCACACCTGTAATCCTAGCACTTTGGGATCTTGAGTTTGGAGGATTGCTTAAGGCCAAGAGTTTTAGATCGGGCTGGGCAACATAGTGAGATCTGACTCTACAAAAATCTTAAAAATTAACCAATGTGGTGACACATGCCTATAATTCTAGCTACTCAGGAGACTGAGATGGGAAGATTACTTCAGCCCAGGCACTGGGGGCTGCAGTGAGCTATGATTGTGCCACTGTACTTTCTAGGCTAGGCAACAGAATGAGACTCTGTCTCAAAAACAAAACAAAACAGAGCAAAACCAGACCTGAGAAATGTACTGTATTTGCTCTGGGCGAATAAAAAATAGGTGAAGAATAATTTTTATCACATAAAATATATGACTAGGTTTTTTTCTTTTTCTGAAATCTATCACTTTCATGCAACTTTGAAAGTATTTTCTTATATTTTGAGCTCTACTTCTCAAATTCACTTTATTGTTAATGAAAAAGTGAAGTTGAAATGAGTGGACAAAACTTTTCAAGGTGATTCTTTCAAGGAGAAGCAGTAGTGACAGAAATGTTGGTCTCAAGTGTCAAGTCAGGCCATCCTAGCACTTGGGACAAACTCCTGCCCTACTCTGCTCACCATACTGCTCAAAGACCGCCCTCCCAGGAGCCACCTGCACTGTTCCTATACCCCACTGTGTACCACCTCACTCCCCTCTAAACCAGCATGTAACTGGCTGGCCACCAATGTGACTCCAAATAATGGAAACTGGGGTTGGAGGAAGAAAATATTAATGTCTCAAGAGGTTAGCTTTTTAGATAAAAGATATGCCAGAAGATTCCTCTGAGCTCCAGGGCATCCAGCAAATTCTCCCCAGAGGCTCCAGCCCCATGCCTCTGGCTGTCCTCTGGAAGGAGGTGACTCACAGCTATGTTCACTAGACAATCCAGGAGACATGGCTGGTGTGGGCACCCGGGGCCATCCCCAGACAGTTGTGAAAACCAGGGCCAGGAAAAGACAGGAAGGTGGCTGAGGACAAATCACCCAGTAAAGTCTCCAAAAAAGTAACTCAACCTAAGACATCCTGGTAGGGTTTCTATGCCTAGAAAAAATAAAAGGAGAGGTACAAAGGTAGTTTACAGAGGAGTATCAAGTAAATACTCTCTGATTTCTGCTCATGTGGAATTTTCAGCAAAACATTTTTTTAAAAGACAACCACTGTTCTGTGAAAAAATAATAAACTAAAATATTCTGTCTCTTTCAACAGTCCAATAAAGAACTTATAATGTTGTGAATTATAAGTTGTCATTTGGGAATGTGAGGAAGGAATCAGAAATTTGGGACTTTACCACAAGCCCTAGAAGTTATGCAATGTTGTATTTGAGAACCTGCCCATGCCGTACATTGGAAATGTAACACTTTTCAGTCCCTCCAAGAAGTGTTAAAATAACTGAAAAGAAGTCAATTAGACTGAGGTGAATCTAGTGTTCTGGATTTCCTACCTACGAATATAGAAATCTAACTCAAATGCATGTTTTGTATACTACCTAGACAGAAACAAAATGTAGGCTTAACCAACCACAACACACCTATTAACCTGATTACATAACCAGAATATAGACACCTGGATAGTGCAAATGACTACACAACTCTAAGCAATCAATTATTGAATTTGGTTTGCACCAAATTCGTGCACCCCCCCTTTTTTTGAGACAGAGTCTCGCTCTGTTGCCTGGGCTAGAGTGCTATGGCATTAGTCTTGCTCACAGCAACCTAAAACTCTTGGGCTCAAACGATCCTCCTGCTTCAGCCTCCCAAGTAACTGAGACTACAGGCATGAGCGACCATGCCTGGCCTTTCACGCACGTTATAAAAGCCTTTCTCCTTTAAGCGTCTCCAGTGGACCCCAAACCACAATTTGTGCCAAAAAAATCTTTAATGTTTTAATGGTGCCATAAGTTAATATTTAACAACAAAGCAGAAGACTGGGGCCCCCACGGACCACAGCTTCTCCCACGCAAGAGCCCCGCACATGGAGTGAGCATCCTACCCTCCCATCATCACCGCACAATCTGAGGAAGACTAGGGGATGAGTGAGCAAAACTGCCCAGTAGAGCTCTAGCTGGACCACATGCCGTGTTTCCCCGAAAATAAGACAGGGTCTTATATTTATTTTTCTCAAGAAGACACCCAGGGCTTATTTTCAGGGGACGTGTTATTTTCCCCCCAAAGCCTCAGCTTGCAGCACTCACAGGCTGGCCAGGACCTGACAGGGGGAGCCGACCTTGTTGGTGGGGCTGCCCACACCTTTCCGGTCACCTCTGGGATAGTAGCTGTCACGATGGGGCAGAGGAGAAGGGCTGCCTTTACCGCTCTGCGAGAAAATGCATAGGTTGTGCAGATGCCCAGCGTAGCCACGCCCATCACTAGGTCTTATTTTCCGGATGGGGCTTCTATTGCACAAATGCTTAGAAATCCTGCTAGGACTTATTTTATGAGTAGGTCTTATTTTTGGGGAAATACGGTATGCCTTGGAGAATGAGACAGAATGGTCCAGGCTGCACCAGCCTGGCCCTTCCCTGTGTCCAGAAAGGACTAAGGGCCCACCTGTACCAGCGGGGAGGCAGATCCCCAGACAATACCCCCGACCGCGGGATGCCTGTGTCCCCATAGCCAGTTTACCCAGTTCCAACAAACCCACACACTCACCAGTTCCTGGCTTCCAGGGTGTCTTGCCATTCTCCCTACAGGTCTCCTAGTACACTCCGGTACTAGTACTGCGGCAGAGCCACCCAGACCTCCCAGGGCAATGGAGAAGGAGCAGAGAACACACTGGAGTTTAGCAGGCTGGCGCAAGAGACAAAGGCTCCGCCAGACGGTGGAAGGTCCCCCCTCTTCTGCTCTGTGCCTGATTGGACAGTTCCACAACGGTGCAGCTCCACCGTTTGGGGCCCTGAGTGACAGGTGATGGGAACCTACACATTCATGGCTGAAACCAGGGCCCGTCTGCGCTGGGACCTGACACTTCCTGGAAGACATTCACATTTAACCTTTTCTATAAGGTTATATCCATTTATGAATTATATATATGATATTCAAAATTTGGAACAATATAATGGCAATTATTTTTAAATTTCACATTTTCTAACCTTCATGTCCACTGCTCTTTGGAAGAGGCACCCTTAGTTTTAAACAGGGAGGCGATCCTCTTAGGCAAAAATACATATTAGAAACAAAGTACGGGCCATGTGTGTCATTTTAATCTTTCTAGTAGCAACAAAGAAGAAAAAGAAACATACTCGATTGTAATAATTCATTTAACTAAATATATCCAAAATATAATTGTTTTCCTATGTGAGCAATACAATATTACTAATGAATTATTTTATATTTTGGTACTGAATCTTTCAAAATGACTGTATTTAAGCTTCCGGCACATCTGGACTCAGAAAGTACTTTTGGATACACATCTGGTTTTTACACTTTTATTTATATTACAGTTGAACAGTGGGTCCAAAGACTGTCTGCCTGCCTGTTCCTTTCATATAAATGTTTAGAATTTTTTGATTACTATATTTATAATTTCACTTATTTTACGGAGGGTTGCCAAATAGCAGTTTTCTAACTCTATTATGTCCTCTACATGTATTAGTTGTCATTCTTGTATAAGAGTTACATTTTCTCATGAGCTCTTTATTAAATTAGAAACTAGCCTATTAGGGCCAGGCATGGTGCCTCACACCTGTAATGCTAAAATTTTGGGAGGCTGAGGCAGGAGGGTTGCTTGAGGCCAGGAGTTCAAGGTTGAAACTGAGAAACACAGCAAGATTCTGTTTCTACAAAAAATTTAAAATTAGACATGTGTGGTGGTGTGTGCCTATATTCCCAGTTACTTGGAAAGCTGAGGCAGAAGGATCTGCAACTGCACTCTAGCCCCAGCAACAGAGTGAGGCACAGTCTCCAAAAAGAGAAAATAAAAGCCTATCAAGAAAAGTACAGGCCAGGCGCAGTGGCCTAGGCCTGTAAACCTAGCACTCTGGGAGGCCAAAGTAGGTGGATGGGATTGTTTGAGCCCAGGAGTTTGAGACCAGCCTGAGCAAGAGCAAGACTCCATCTCTACTAAAAAAAAAAAAAAAAAAAAAAAAAAAAAAAGAAAGAAATTAGCTGGACAACTAAAAGTATATAGAAAAAAATTAGCTGGGCTTGGTGGTACATGCCTATAGTCCCAGCTACTTGGGAGGCTGAGGCAGTAGGACAGTAGGATCGCTTGAGCCCAGGAGTTTGAGGTTGCTGTGATCTAGGCTGATGCCATGGCACTCTAGCCCAGGCAACAGAGCAAGACTCTGTTTCAAAAAAAAAAAAAAATGGAAAAGGATAAAAGCTTGATTCTTTATCAATTGTCATAATAATAGTGGTGTGGTCCCATTGAACAAATAAATATATAATATTTTCTTAAAATTGTTTGTGTTCTTATAGAATTTTATGTACTGCCATTTAAGTCTATTTTTGAGTTCCAATTGTCTTATTTTAAATCAGCAAGGGAACTTTTACATAGCTTCCTTTGTCTTTGTGGCATGAAACCATATGTTTTGAGAACTTTCTTGTTTTCCAGTGCAAACAGACATACTTCCTTTTGTCTGTTATATAAGTTGCAAAGAGATGTCACCTTTGGCATTTTCCTTTTTACTTGACTTATGGTGCTTCATAGAACGTACAATATTTTGGCTTTATATTGTGTACTTTATCAATCTTTGCTTTTATTAACATTTCTGGGTTTGAGTATATGCCATATTTTTCACAGCTCAAAAATATTTATCAATGTTTTCTTCTACTATTTGTATGTTTTCCACTTTTTGGCATTTAGATTTCTCCTTTGTCATTTACCTTATTATAGCATGTGAAGGATGAATCTATTTTCATCTTTTCTTAAGGAATATCCAGTTTCTAAACACAAAATATTAATAAAGGTGCCTCCTCCACAGTTTTTATTACATATCTTCTCTTAGGTACTTTGCTAGATTTCGACTTTTCTACTGCCCTGGTCTGTTTGCCTATTTTTGCATCAACACCATACTCCTTTACTTACAGAATATTTTAATGTTTTTAATTTATAATAGGACAGACACTCTCACTGTGTTCTTTCTGAAGGATTGCGTCTATTCTTGTATGTTTTCTCTTCCATGTGCACTTTGGAAAATCATTGCTAGCTGAAATAAAAACTGACAGAATCAATTATGACATCAAACAAAATGTTGCAGTTAGCTTAAGAATACATGACTTTATATTATTGAGTTTTTCTATCCAAAAATAAGATGCCACTTTTCATTTGTTTAAGTTTTCATTCATATATTACAGGAATTCTTTATTTTTTAGCTGATATAGATGCCACAAATTTTTAATTACATTTGTTCCTAAGTAATTTTGTTTTATTTTTAAAAATATTTTATACTTTTTATTGTATTCTTCTAACACTATATTCATGAATGATTATGAATTATATTTAGAAAACCTACTGTGTTGTACATCAATGCTGTATTAGTCTTTTCTCTACCAATTCCCTTCTGTTTCCAGATATATAATTATATGTTCAAAGTGAGTCTTACATATTTATTTCCCTTTCTCTTTCTACCTTTAATTGCCTTGGATAAAGCTTACTTCAAATTTAATGAATACTATAAGTAATGTTTTGCTTTTTAGTGTTGTTTCTAAAAAGAGTAGTAATGTCCCTCATGTTTTCCATGAGCATGAAAAAGACCATTTTGTCATGGCTGGGTGCAGTGGCTCATGCACTGGTCTCCTAGCACTCTGGGAGGCCAAGGTGGGAGGATCACCTGAGCGCAGGAGTTTGAGACCAGCCTGAGCAAAAGTGAGACCCCCATCTCCATTAAAAATAGAAAAATTAGGTGGGCATCATGGTGTGTGCCTGAAGTCCCAGCTACTTGGGGCATGAGGCAGGAGGATCCCTTGTACCCAGGAGTTAGAGATTGCAGTGAGCTAGGCTGATGCCACAGCACTCTACTCAGAACAACAGAATCTTTGTCTCAAACAAACAAACAAACAAAAGACTATTTTGTCAATTTTGAAAAGATCTATTGATTCCTCATTTTGACGGTTTGAAATAAGCAGGATAGTGTGTTTAATTCTGCTAAATGGACATTTTTTTGTCTATGAACACAATCATGTGACTGTTCTATTTATCTCCATGAAAATGAAGAATATTATCAGTGGATTTCCTAATATTGAATTACTCTTAAGTATCATCCATAAAATGCATTTTGTCAATATATATTGTTTTTAACAATCACTTAGGATTTGTTTGATAGCATTTTATTTTACATATTTCATGTGTAGACAGGGATGAGATTTTTCTGTAATAGTCTATTGTTGGGGGCTGATTTGGGGGTTATGTCTTATACTAATTATTTGTCAAGTGGTGCAGTGAGCAGGCTCTTGAACCCTGGAGGGTCTTGAACCCTAAAGCAGGGTCTTGAACCCTAGAGGATCTTGAATCCTGTACGAGGGCTGTCTCATTTCAGGTGGCGGGACCGAGAGGATTACCCCTTCAGCTAATGGTAAGTGGCACCCGACAGGGGACTCTTGGGAATAAAAGCAGGGTCTGGAACCCTGGGGGGGTCTTGAACCCCACTGAGCAGGGTCTGGAACCCTGGGGGGGTCTTGAACCCCACTGAGCAGGGTCTGGAACCCTGGGGAGTCTTGAACCCTTTACTGAGCAGGGTCTGGAACTCTGGGGGGTCTTAAACTCCGTACTGAGCAGGATTCGAACCTGTGTGGCATAACCCCCAAATCGGCCCCCAACAATCTATTTTGTACAAAATTTGTAAATTTTGAGTACCAATGCTCCATTTGATTTTCAAAATTTATTTGGAAATACTCCTTCCATTGTAATGATCTTGAATTGAGTTAGAAGCATTGATTTATATGACATTTAAAATGGCTATAGAATCCCCCTGTTAAAAAACTTGATCCTGGAAATTTATTTATGAGAGCCTCTTTTATAAACTTTTCTGCTCCTATAGATTTTATTCTGTTTAGTCTTTGAGTCTAAACTGGGGTCTATTTGGTAAAGAATATTTTCCTAGAAAATGTCCATATCATCTAGTTTTGAAATCAATGTATGTTGACTATGCTAATTATTCTTTAATAATTTTAGTATAAATTTATGATATTAATTTATGATGTTCAGTCTTCTGCATCTAATCCATTGAAGCATCCTTCTTAGTTTTTTCTGTCATCTCATTTTCCTTTCTATAACTTAAACAAAAGGGCACCTTGGGAATTCAAGAATTAACAAAGTGTTAAATTTTGGGTAAAGGATCTTCTCGGGGACGCACATAATAAAGTGTATAACACATTCTTCACTGTCAGTCCCTCCCACATACGACATCAACATTTCCTGCTCTCTTCTACATGAGACTCTGTCTGCCTCCATGGATCATGGAAGAAGAAGAGCCTCTCCCAAACACTTTAATGTTCTTTTTGTAGACGCTGATTATGAACTAGCAATTATTTGGGGGATTCATGGCAAAGATAGAGATTTTCAGAAATAGTCTCTGTTCCACTGTCATTTTCACTGTAGATGAAATGACAATTGCAGCTCTGTGGGGAGGTGAGGTCCCAGCTCAGGATTTTTCTGCCTCCCTTCCACATGCACACTAACTGCCCAAACTCTCACACTGAGACCATCATCCTGAAAGCAGGAAGGAGTCAGGTGAGTATTTTAGTTTATTTTTAATAATTTTTTTCTGCAACAGGGTTTCAAAAATTTCTTAGTAAATTAACTTTATGATATCTATTAAAACAGCACTTTCAGGATTGGAAAAATGGAAAAAAGAATTTACTTAAAATTGTTTATTTTGGGTTTGTTATTCATATTTCCCTAAAGTTGTGAGAACAATGAAAGTGGATTTAGGGTTCCCCATCCCCACCCACTGAAGCTTTAGGGTTTTAGAAAATAATTATTATGGGTGCCTAAGAGCTGTATATATTTGTAGGGTATGTATGAAGTTTTGACACAGGTATACAATGTGAGTTAATAAAATTGGGGTAATTTAGGTATCTACCATCTCAGGCATTTATCATTTCTTTGTGTTAGGAATATTGCAAACCCACTCTTTTACTTATTCTAAAGTATACCCTACCTTATTGTTGGTTATAGTTACTTTGTTGTGCTATCAAATATTGTTAACCCTAATTATCTATCTGTAGTTTTGCACCCATTAATCATCTCCACTTTATTTCCCCTCCCTGCTACTCTTTCCAGCCTCTGATGACCTACATTCTACTCTCTGTATGCATGAGATCAATTATTTTAATGTTTAGCTATTACTTATGAGTGAGGACATCTGAGATTTGTCTTTCTGTGCTTGGCTTATATTATTTAACATAATGTACTTCAGTTTTATCTATGTTTTTGCAAATGGCAGTATGTTATTCTTTTTTGTGGCTATATAATTATCCATTGTGTATATGTACCACAATTTCTTTACCCATTCATCCATTGATGGACACTTAGGTTGATTCCATATCTTGGCTATTGTGAATAGTGATGCAATAAACACTGGATTATAGATATATTTCCATATACTGAGTTCCCCTCCTTTGGATATGCACTCAGGAGTGTTTTTTTTTTTTTGGGTCATATAGTTCTATTTTCAGTTTTATGAGAAACCTCCATATTGTTCTCCATTGTGATTGCACTAATTTACATTCCCATCAAGAGTGTATGAGGGTTCCCCTTTGTCAACATCATCACCTGCATTCCTTACCACCTGTAGTTTTGATAACAGCCATTTTAAATGGGGTTGAGAGGGTATCTCATTGTAGTTTTGATTTACATTTCTCTGATGATTTACGAGTTTGAGCATTTTTTTCACATAACTGCTGCCCATTTTTGTGTCTCTTTTTGAAAAATGTCTATTTTGATACTATGCCCATTTTTAATCAGATTATTTAATTTTTTTCTTATTGAGTTGTTGGAGTTCCTTATATATTCTAATTACTAATCCCTGGCCAGATGTGTAATTTGTAAATATTTTCTACCATTCTGTGGGTTATCAATTGTGCTTATTGATTTTTTTTCCTTTGCTGTCTGGAAGCTTTTTAGCATGATGTGTTCCTGTTTGTCCAATTTTGCTTTGATTGCCTGTGCTTTGGGGATACTATCCAAGATGTTGTTGCCCAGACCAATGTCCTGAATTGTTTCTCCAAAGTTTTATTTTAGTAGTTTCATAGTTTCAGGTCTTAGATTTAAATCATTAATCCATTTTAATTTTATTTTTGTATATAACAAGAGATATGGCTGTAGTTTCATTCTTCTACATATGGGTCTAATTTTCTTTTCTTTTTTTATTGTAGCATATTATGGGGGTACAAGTGTTAAGGTTACATATATTGCCCATACCCCTCCACCCCACTCGAGTAAGAGCTTCAAGCATGTCCATCCCTATGGGTCTAATTTTCTAAGACCCTTTTATTGAAGAGACTGTTCTTACTCAACTCTATGTTCTTGGAATCATTGTCAAATATAATTTCACTATAGATGCGTGAATTTATTTCTGGGTTCTCTATGCTATTCCATTGATCTATGTGTCTGTTTTTATACCAGTACCATGCTATTACTTTTTTTTCCTTTTTTTTTTTTTTTTGAGACAGAGTCTCACTTTGTTGTCTAGGCTAGAGTGAGTGCCCTGGCGTCAGCCTAGCTCACAGCAACCTCAAACTCCTGGGCTCAAGCGATCCTCCTGCCTCAGCCTCCCAAGTAGCTGGGACTACAGGCATGTGCCACCATGCCCGGCTAATTTTTTTTATATATATATCAGTTTTTTTTTTTTTCTATTTATAGTAGAGACGGGGTCTCACTTTTGCTCAGGCTGGTTTTGAACTCCTGACCTCGAGCAATCTGCCCACCTCGGCCTCCCAGAGAGCTAGGATTACAGGCGTGAGCCACCGCACCCGGCCTCCATGCTATTATTTTTACCATAGCTCTGTTGAAGTGAATATTTTAGGTTTCGGTTTTAGAGGCAAAGTCTGTATCCAGGATTCTGGATAAATGTTCATGTCTAGAAAAGGAATTATTCTGGATTTAAATGCACCAAGTGCCAAATATATGAAGGATAGAAAAAAAAATTCCTGAGCCAAGGGCTGAACTCTTGGAAATAGGCTGGAGGTTATAGATCTCTGTCTTCTCCTAATATTATTTAATCCATAATAATGGAAGTGGAGTTTTATCTTAGTAAATTTCAGCTGATACTTAAATTCTCTATGATTGTTATTCTGAAATTAATCTCCACTACTTAAATGCAGACACTATTTTCAGAAAAATAAAAATATTGGTATAAAATCTGTTTGCAATTATAATTGAGACTATAATGCAAGATCAACTGCTGTACAGAAACCATGTGTCTAGGTGGCAATGAGTTGAATGTATATTTTCTCTAATGGTGGCTGTCTGATGTGCTTAAGTCTTACGATGTGCTTAAGTACCTGTTTTTACAAAAAAACTGTTGTTAATTATGATGATGATATTGTTTTCTGTGCTAAAATAATGGAAGGCACATTTAACCACTTTAGTATGGCACTCACCAGCTGGGAAACCTTGCCCACAGCCGGCACTCACAGTCCGCAAGGTAGTCCGTGCTGTGCATTCACCACTACTCGGTTTTGCTCCTTTGATGAGAAAAGCTTCAAAGCACTGAAAGCTTGTTTTACTTTACAGGCAGCTTTACTTGTAATGTAAATCAGAATAGGTAACACATACATATGTGTTTTCATTACGTTATTTTTAAATGTTCAGAATTTTATTTTGATAAATGAAAAATTAGAAAAGTCATATCATGGCTGTCTGCTACAGTCGCTGTGCGCCTTCATCTGTGGCTGTCGACTAGCCCAGGCTCTAGTGAGGCTCCTATGGAAGTGGTTAAGCTACTCATAATTAGCTACTCACATAATCAGGGAAACACAAGTTAAGAAAACCAAGCTGCCCCCTTCCTAGGCTGGTTCCCCAGCTGTGGCCTCGCACTCGGACGGTGGCCCTGCGGCTCCAGGTGCCACACAGATCGCGAGGCTGGCTCTGTCCCCGAGGGAGCAACAGGAAGGCGGGCGCTGGCTCCGTGGTGCCACTCACACCCCCGCCCCCAGCCGCCGGGACTCCTCAGCCTGAAGCGCCCGGCCCTGCCTCTGCGCCGGACTCTTGCTCGTGCGCCGCTGTGCTCAGTGCTCAGCTTGGCGCCCAGGGCCTCCGAGGCGGCGCCGCTAGGACGGCCGGCGGGCAGAGCGCGAGGGCGCAGGCGCGGCGTGGGAGGCCGCTGTGCTCAGTGCTCAGCTTGGCGCCCAGGGCCTCCGAGGCGGCGCCGCTAGGACGGCCGGCGGGCGGAGCGCGAGGGCGCAGGCGCGGCGTGGGAGGCCGCTGTGCTCAGTGCTCAGCTTGGCGCCCAGGGCCTCCGAGGCGGCGCCGCTCTGACGGCCGGCGGGCAGAGCGCGAGGGCGCAGGCGCGGCGTGGGAGGCCGCGTGTCCTGAGCGGTGACGCGGTGGCGCGGCCCGCGCCCGCGAGTGTGCGGGAGAGGGCGCCGCTCGGAGTCCGGGAGGAGAGGTGCAGCTGGTCCGAGGGCTGAGGGCGGGAGCGCGGTGGCGGCTGCGAGGCGGCTGCGACCACGGGCTCCACGTCCCGCCGCCGGCGGTGCAGCCCAGCGCTTCGGGCCCGCCGCCGCCTCCCCGCCGCTGCAGAACCTCTCGGGCAGCGGCCGAAACTTTCTAGAGCGGGAAGCCAGCGCCCTAGTGGGCCTCAGGGACCGCTCGGTGGGAGCCCAGCCCTGCCCAGGGCCAGCCGCGAGCCTCGCCGCGGACCTGCGGGCGGCTTCAGAGCGCGGCGCCCAGACCGCAGGCTCTGGCTGCTGGGGCGCGACCCACGCCCTACCTGGGGTGGCTGTGGGCAGTGCACGCATTAGGTGCAGAACAACGTGTCAAAACTGGCTCTTTGTTTCCCTAAAGGGGGAAACTAGCTTTGTAATTACATTTTTTTTCTTTTTTCTTTTTTTTTTTTTTATTTCGGCATACTATGGGGGAACAGATTTTAAGGTTTCAATAAATGCCCTCCCCCCACAAGTCTGAGTTTCCACCATGACCATCCCCCAGATGGTGCACATCTCACTCCTTTATTTTTTTATTTTTTATTTCAGCATATTATGGGGGTACAGATTTTAAGGTTTCAATAAATGCCCATTTCCCCCCCTCCCCCCACAAGTCTGAGTCCCCAGCATGACCATCCCCCAAATGGTGCACATGTCACTCATTATGTATGTATATACCTACTCCCCTCTCCCCTACCCCCTCCCCAATATCCTATTACTGTAGTACCTATGTGTCCACTTAGGTGCTACTCAGTTAATACCAGTTTGCTGGTGAGTATATGTGGTGCTTGTTTTTCCATTCTTGGGATACTTCACTTAGTAGTATGGGTTCCAGCTCTAACCAGGAAAATATAAGATGTGCTATATGACCATTGTTTCTTAGAGCTAAATAGTACTCCATGGTATACATATACCACATTTTATTAATCCATTCTTGGATTGATGGACACTTGGGCTGTTTCCACAGCCTTGCAATTATGAATTGTGCTGCTATAAACATTCGAGTGCAGGTGTCTTTTTTGTAGAGTGTCACTGGATCCTTTGGGTAGATGCCCAGCAATGGGATTGCTGGATCAAATGGTAGATTCACTTGTATTGCTTTATCTCCATATTGCTTTCCACAGAGGTTGCACTAGTTTGCAGTCCCACCAGCAGTGTAGGAGTGTTCCTCTCTCTCCGCATCCACGCCAGCATTTGTTATTTGGAGTCTTTTTGATAAAGGCCATTCTCACTGGAGTTAAGTGATATCTCATTGTGATTTTGATTTGCATTTCCCTGATGATTAGAGATGATGAGCATTTTTTCATATGTTTGTTGGCCATTCTTCTGTCTTCTTTAGACAAGTTTCTGTTCAAGTCCTTTGCCCACTTTTTAATAGGGTTATTTGCTTTTTTCTTACTGATTTCCATGAGTTCTAAGTATATTCTACTTATCAGCCCTTTATCGGATACGTAGGATGCAAACATTTTCTCCCATTCTGTAGGTTGTCCATTTACTTTCATGACTATTTCTTTGGCTGTGCAGAAGCTTTGTAGTTTCATCATGTCCCATTTATTTATTTTTGTTGCTGCTGTGATTGCCTTTGGGAACTTCTTCATAAACTCTTTGCCTAGGCCGATGTCTAGGAGAGTGTTTCCAACATTTTCCTCTAGAATTCTAATAGTTTTATACCTTAGGTTTAAGTCTGTTATCCAGCGTGAGTTGATTTTTGGGAGAAGTGAAAGGTGTGAGTCCTGTTTTAGCCTTCTACAGGTGGCTATCCAGTTTTCCCAGCACCATTTATTGAAAAGGGATTCTTTTCCCCAGTGCATGTTTTTGTCTGCTTTGTCAAAGATTAGGTGGCTATATGAGGATGGTTTTATATCAGGATTCTCAGATATGTTCCACTGGTCCATATTCCTATTTTTGTGCCAATACCACATTGATTTAATTACTACAGCTTTGTAGTATAGTTTGATATCTGGCATATTAATGCCTCCCATTTTGTTTTTGTTGCCTAGAATTGCTTTTGATATTGGGGGTCTTCTTTGGTTCCATACGAAGCGTAAAATTATTTTTTCTATATCTGTGAAGAATGCTGATGGGATTTTAATAGGTATTGCATTGAATCTGTTACAGATCAGTTTGGGTAGTATAGACATTTTGATGATGTTGAGTCTGCCGATCCACGAGCATGGTATGGATTTCCATCTGTTTACATCCTCTGTTATTTCCTTCCTCAGTGTTTCATAGTTCTCCCTGTAGAGGTCTTTTACCTCCTTGGTTAAGTATATTCCTAGGTACTTTAATTTCTTTGTTGCTATTGTGAAGGGAATTGAGTCTTTGATTTGATTCTCAATTAGAATGTTGTTGGCGTATATGAATGCCTTTGATTTCTGTGTATTGATTTTGTATCCTGAGACTTTACTAAATTCATTGATCAGTTCCAGGAGTTTCTTGGTAGAATCTTTGGGGTTTTCTAGATATAATATCATATCATCAGCAAACAGTGAAAGTTTGATCTCTTCTGCCCCTATTTGGATACCTTTAATTCCATTTTCCTGTCTGATTGCTGTAGCCAAGACTTCCAGCAGTATGTTGAACAGAAGTGGAGATAGTGGGCAGCCTTGTCTGGTTCCAGTTCCAAGTGGGAATGATTTCAATTTTTCCTCATTCAGTATGATATTGGCTATGGATCTGTAATATATGGCTTGTATCATTTTTAGGTATGTCCCTTCTATGCCTATTTTCTTAAGTGTTCGTATCATGAAAGGGTGTTGAATTTTGTCAAAAGGTTTTTCTGCATCTATTGAAAGAATCATGTGGTCTTTGTTTTTGCTTCTGTTTATGTGGTGAATTGCATTTATAGATTTACGTATGTTGAACCATCCCTGCATCCCTGGGATGAAGCCCATTTGGTTGTGATGGATTATTTTTTTGATAAGCGTCTGGATTCAGTTAGCTAAGATTTTGTTGAAAATTTTTGAATCTATATTCCTTAGGGATATTGGTCTGTAGTTTTCTTTTTTTGTTGCATCCTTTCCTGTTTTTGGTATCAGAGTAATATTCGCTTCATAAAAGGTGTCGGGTGGGTTTCCGTTCTTCTAGATGTTGTGGAATAGTTTCTGCAAGATAGGTACTAGTTCTTCCTTGTAAGTGTGGTAAAATTCGGTGTGAAACCATCTGGACCGGGACTTTTCTTTTTAGGGAGATTTTTAATTGCTGTTTCTATTTCAGCTGTTGAGATTGGTCTGTTCAGGGAATCTATTTCTTCCTGGTTGAGCCTAGGGAGGCTGTGTGTTTCTAGAAATGTGTCCATTTCCTCCACATTTTCCAGTTTGTGTGCATAAAGATTTTTGTAGTATTCATAAATTATATCTTGTATCTCTTTGGGATCAGTTGTGATATCTCCTTTTCTGTTCCTGATGGAGCTTATTAGAGATTTCTCTTTTCTGCTCTTTGTTAGCTTAGCCAATGGATGTAATTACATTTTTCCTTATTTATTTAAAAGTGATGAAGTCTACTGTCTCATGTATTCATGATTCTGTCAGTAAATATAAGCACATTTTTATTAGTTTTTGTCAGTTTAACTAGTGCTTGTGTTGGTTTCTATTTTTAAGGCAAATTTAAAATTGTATCTGAGGTCGGGCATGGTGGCTCACACCTGTAATCCCAGCACTCTGGGAGGCCAAGGCGAGAGGATCACTCAAGGTCAGGAGTTCAAGACCAGCCTGAGCAAGAGCGAGACCCATCTCTACTAAAAATAGAAAGAAATTAGCTGGACAACTAAAAATATATAGAAAAAATTAGCAGGGTATAGTGGTGCATGCCTGTAGTTCCAGCTACTCGGGAGGCTGAGGCAGGAGGCTTGCTTGAGCCCCGGAGTTTGAGGTTGCTGTGAGCTAGGGTGACACCAAGGCACTCTAGCCCAGGCAACAGAGTGAGATTCTGTCTCAAAAAAAAAAAAAAAAAAAGAATAGATGGGTATGTAAGCAAAGAGATTAGAATTCTAAGAAAGTACCAAAAAGAAATGCTAGAGATCAAAAACACAGTAATAGAGAATGGATTTGATGAGCTGATTAGTAGATTTGACAAGGTTGGAGAAAGAATCTCCAAGCTTGATTGTCTCAATAGAAACCCCCAAAATTGAAAAACAAAGAGAGCAAAGATAAAATAAAAGCAAAAACAAAAACAGCAACAACATCAAAAAAATATCAGAGAACTGTAGGACAACAGTAAAAGATGTAACTACATGTAATGGGAATATCAGGAGGAGAAAGAAAAAGGACCAGAAGAAATATTTGGGCCGGGTGCGGTGGCTCATGCCTGTAATCCTAGCACTCTGGGAGGCCGAGGCAGGGTCAGGAGTTCAAAACCAGCCTGAGCAAGAGGGAGATCCCGCCTCTACTAAAAATAGAAAGAAATTAATTGGTCAGCTAAAAATATATACAAAAAATTAGCCAGGCATGGTGGCACATGCCTGTAGTCCCAGCTACTCAGGAGGCTGAGGCAGTAGGATCGCCTGAGCCCAGGAGTTGGAGGTTGCTGTGAGCTAGGCTGATACCACGGCACTCTAGCCCGGATGACAGAGTAGGACTCTCTCTCAAAAAAAAGAAAAAAGAATAAGAGAAATATTTGAAGTGATAATGATGAGAATTTCTCCAAAATTAATGTCAGACATCAAACCATAGATCTAAGAAGCTCAGAGGACACCAGACTGGGTAAATGCCAAACAAAATGAAACAAAACAAAAAATACTACATCTAAGAATGTCACTTTCAAACTATAGAAAATGAAAGATAAAGAAAAAATCCTGAAAGAAGCCACAGCAAAAAAAAACGTCTTACCCATACCAGCAAAGATAAGAATCACATCTGCTCCTCAGAAACCACGAAAGCAAGAAGAGAGTGAAGTGAAATATTTAAAATGTTCAGAGAAAACAACCTACCAACTCAGAATTCTGTACCCTGTAAAATTGTCCTTTGAAAGTGAAGGAGAAATATAAAGACCCACTCAGACAAATAAAAATTGAGAGAATTTATTGCTAGTATAGCAATACTTCAGCCTTGTAAGAAATGTTAAAAGTTATTTGGAGAGAAGGAAAATGACACAGGTCAGAAATTGAGATCTACACAAATAAAAAGCATCAGAGAAGGAGTAAGTGATAGTAAAATAAAAGCATTTCTTTTTCTGATTTTTAATTGACCCTACAGGTACAGTTTGTTCAAAATAACAAAAGAAACAATGTATTATTTTTATGAATATATATGCTTACATGTAAGTGAAATAAATGATAGTAATGATACAATAAGGACAGGGAGAAATTAGGATTATTTTGTTATTATGAAGTAAATAAACTACTGTGAAATGGTATAGTGTTATTTGAAAGTGGCTTATATTAGCTGTAAATGTATATTGCAAACTCTAGTGCAACCAGTGAAGAAAGAACAGTAACTTATATGCTAAGAAAAAAATAGAATCATATAAAATGCTCAACTAAAACTATAAAAGGCAGAAAAAGAATAGAAGACACAAATAGGAGCAAGGAATAAAAACCACAAATAGAAAACAGTAACAAATATGGTAGATACTGATCTAACCATATCAATAATCATGTTCAACATCAGTGATCTGAATGCACCAATTAAAAGATTATCAAAGGGGTTCAAAACACACAGAGCTCTGTCCAATACAGTTTCAACATATATCACTAGGCCACATGTATACACATAACACAATTCTAAACATTTTTCATACATATCACTTTACTTTATTAAACAGGCAGCTAGCTGTGATAGACACAGTGTTTCAACCTAAATCACTAAAAAAGTAATATATGCACCCCATGCCACTAAACACAGTGTTTTCCATTATATCACAGTCCTCAGGTTGGCAGGCACATAGTCCAGATAAGCACAGCGTTGCAACATTTTCTTACACACAGCAGTGCCTGGCCCACTCACTTGTCTCTAAAGATAGTAGTGCATGTGCCACGTTCTGCTAACCACAGTGCTTACCTCATATGTCACTATACCCAGTTAACACATGCACCAACCTCTCCTACGCACAGAGCTTCAAAATATCACTAAACAAAGTGGTGCATGCACCTCACACTGTGAGCGGAAGGTTTCACACACGTATGACTACACACAGGAACAGAGGGCACTATCTTTGCTAAACAAAGTTTTAACACACATAACTAAACAAAGTCCTGCCTGCATAAACTGTTTCTCATGTATCACTGTACTCACTAACACCAGGCTCTGTAAGCGCAGTAATTCAACATGTATCACAGAAAAATAGTACATGTACACAAACTGCTAAACAGTGTTTCAAACAAATATCCCTACTACTTACCTACCACTCTCAGAGTGTGTCACAACATGTCATGTAACAAAGGAGTACACACACACAGAACTGCAATGTTTCTAGCACATGTCTCATGCAGAGTAACACTCACCTAGCACTATTAAACATGCTGTATCAACATATAGCCTTAAAAAGGTCATAGTCAGAGTGAGGCACAAGGCCCAGGTCAGGATCTGGCTGAGGGGCAGGGTTAGGTTTGGTGTTGTTATGCTAGTGAGAGTGATATTGAGGGACAGTGTAAGAGTGAAGATTGGGGCAAAGTCAGGAAAAGGATGAAGTCAAGGGTTAGGATCAGCTCGTGGTCAGGATCAGGCTGCAGGTAGTACCAGGATCAGCACAGGTTCAGGGTTATGGTGAGGGTGGGTCAGGGCAGGGTTCAGGACTGGAAGATCCTTGGTGTGGTTCAGAGTCATCAGGATCTTTGTGATGACAGGGTTCAGATCAGGGGGCCAAGGCCAGGGACAGGGTCAACGTCACAGTGAGGCTCTATTCAGCATCAGGTGATCATCAGAGCTGGGGCTGGGAAGGGCCTAGCTCAAAGTGGATGAAGGGCCTAGCTCAAAGTGGATGAAGGGCCTAGCTCAAAGTGGATGTGAGGGCAAAGGTCATGAAAGGGCCAGAGAGGGACACAGAATGTCCAGGATCATGGGAGTGTTAGGCTTAGGGCCACAGCAGAGCCAGGACCAAGGCCCGGCTCCAGGTAAGCATCTGGGTCAGGTTTGGAGCCAGGGTGAGGTCCAGGATCAGGGTAAATGTTAGACACCCTTTCCTGGTGAGGGTCAGCGTCCCTATTAGTATCCTAGGGTTGTGTAGCAAATTAACACAAACTGGCTTAAAATGATAGAAATATTTCTCTTATGGATGGTGGTGGCCAGAAGTCTGAAATCAAGGTGCGAGGAGGGCCACACTCACTCGAAAGCTTCCAGGGAGGATCTTTCCTTACCTTTTGCAGCTTCTGAAGGCTCCTGGAGTTCTTTTGTTGCAACAGATCCTGCAGTCTCTGCCTCTGTCTCCACATGCCATCTTCCTGTGTCTCCTCTGTGTCTGTCTCTTCCTTCTCTGTCATTCCACATATAGCTAAACAAACCAGCACATGTCCAATCCACCATGAAACAGGGTCTCACACATCTCAGTTTAAGTTTCTTAATAACATCCACAAAGACCCTATTTCCAAATCAGTCACAGGTATCAGGGGTGGACATATCTTTTGGTGCAGGTTCAAGGTCGGAGAGTTTGGGTCAGAGCCATGGTCAGGCCTCATGGCCAGCCTGAGGGTAGTTTCAGGGTAAAGATGAAGTCAGGGTGGGGTAAGGTCAGTGTTGGGGCAGGATGAAGGGTCAGAGTAATGGTTATACCTGGGTAAGGGTTATGGTCATGGCCACTGTCATGATCAGGATCACAGACAGGGTCAGGTCAGTGTAAGGATCAAATCAAGAGTCAGCATCAATGTGAGGGTCAAATTTAGAGTTAAGGCCTGAGTGAGTGTAATGTCAGAGTCTGGTCAGTATTGGGGTCAGGTGCTGGGACACAGTGTGCTCATGGCCAGGGCAGTGCTTTTGGTAAGGGGCAGAATGAAGCAGGGTATTTTAGGGTCAGTGACATGGTGGACTCAGTGTCAAGGGTATAGCTAGTGACAGCATCACAGTGACAGGATCTTTTAAGGATCAGGATCAAAGTCTATGTCAGAGTAGGACCGATGATGAGGGTCACAGTCAGGGTCATGGGAGAGGCATATGGAAGGTCAGCAAGGTTCATTGTCAGGATCAGCATCCATGAGGGTCAGGGTTACAATGAGGCTAAGGTCAGAGTCATGGTCAGGGTCAGAGAGAGCATGCAGGCCAGAAAGAGGACCCAGGTCGGGTTTGGGTGAGGGCAAGGTCAGATATGCTTATTGGACAGTGTACTGGATTGTGCAGGGCCCAGTCTAACCACAGGGGAGCTGAAAAGCAGAGGACTGTTCCAAGCTGTGCTCAAAGGGAGAAGGGCCTGTGAAAGGAGGGGCAGAGAGACCAGTATCACTTGCTTTGAAGGTGGAGGCATGTAGCAACCTCTGGAAGTTTAGAAGGTAAAGGAATGGATTCGTCCCTAGAGACTCCAGAGGGGTCTGGAGCCCTGCCGACTCCTGCATCACAGCCCAGGGAGACCTGTGTGAGACTTACAGCCAACAGAACCATGAGATAAATCTGCAGTGGTTTAAGCCACGAAGTTAAGGTCATTGTTATGCTCTACACATTATAATTTGTATACAGTCAGGAAAATGTTGTGTGTTAAGTTTAGGGTCAGTGTGAGTGTTAGAAGGAGGTTCCGGATCATCCTCAAGGTCAGGATCAAGTAAGGTGAAAGATAGTGGGATGTAGGGTAAGAGTGAGTTTGACTGTCCAGGATGATTCTGAGTCAGTGTGTGAGTAACAATGAGGTTCAAGGTCCAGGTCAAGAAGAGAGTCAGCTTTAGGGCCAGGGTAAGGATGAGAATCAGAATCAGTGTCAGGTGAATATCAAGGTCAAATGGTGAGGGTCAGGGTCATGTTAAGTGTCAGAATCTAAGGATGAAACTGGATCCTTACCTCTCACCTCTCACAAAAATCAACTTCAGATAGATAAAGACTTAAACCTAAGGCATGAAACCTTAAGAATTCTCGAAGAAGATGTTGGGAAGACCCTTTCAGACATTTGCCTAGGCAAAGAATTTTTGAACAAGACCCCCAAAGCAATCACTGCAGCAACAAAAATAAACAAATGGGATCTGATCAAATTAAAAAGCTTCTGCACAGCCAAGGAAACTATCATTAGAGCAAATAGACAACCTACAGAATGGGAGAAAATATTGGCTCTTTACACATCTGATAAAGGCCTGATAACAATAATCTACCTACTTAAAATAATCAACAAGAAAAATCAACCCCATCAATAAATGGGCAATGGAAATGAACAGAAACTTTTCAAAAGTTGAGACAGAATAATGGCCAGCAAACATATAAAAAAAAAATGCTCAACATCTGTAATCATTAGAGAAATGCAAATCAAAACCACAATGAGATATCACCTAATCCCAGTGAGATTGGCCTCTATCAAAAAAATCCTAAAACAACAAATGCTGGCGAGGATGTGGGGAGATAGTCACACTCTTACATTGCTGGTGGGACTGCAAATTAGTGCAACTTCTGTGGGAAAGGATTTGGAGATATCTCAAAGAACTAAAAATAGAAATACCATTCAATCCAGCAACAGTATTATTAGGCATCTACCCAAAAGAGCAAAAGACATTCTATTATAAGGACATCTGCACCCGAATGTTTATGGCAGCACAATTCACTATTGCAAGGACGTGGAAACAACCCAAGTGCCCATCAATCCATGAGTGGATTATTGAAATTTGGTATATGTTTACAATGGAATATTACTCAATTATAAGAAATGACAGTGACCTAGCATCGCTTATATTTTCCTGGATTGAGCTTGAGCCCATTATCCGAAGTAAGGTGACACAAGATTGGAAGAATGGACTCTGCATGTGCTTGCATCAAATTGGTACTGATTAACACTATGGTGCTCACATGGTGGTGGTGTTCTCCAGGGATTAGGGGGTTTGGGAGGTAGACTCACAACTGAGGGACGAGGTGAGCATTGTAGAGGGGAAGGGCATACCTCTAACCCTTGCTAGGGAGAGGCAAAGATATAAAATGTAACCAAAATGTTTGTACTCTCATAATTTCCTGAAATAAAAAAAGTGTCAGAATCTATTTGACTGTCACAGGAAGTATCAGGCACAGGGACAAAGTGAGTATGGGAGACAAAGTTGGGGGAGACTCAGATAAGGGTCAAGGTAATAGTGAGGTTAGAGGTCACTATCAAGGTCAATCTAAGTATCATGGTCAGGGTTAGGGTAAGAGTCCCCATCAGGGTAGGCAGGTCAGTGTAATAGAGTAAGGCCCGAGGTCAGGGGTAGCATACTGTTGGGACTCAGGGTTAGGGGCAGGGTATTAGGGTAAGGACCAAGGTCAGGGGAAGCATAATGTTGGGATCCAGGTCAGAGTGAGGGTCAGGGTCAGGGTAATGGGGTAAGGCCCAAGGCCAGGAGCACCATGCTGTTGGGATCAGGGTCAGGTTTAGGATCAGTGTCAGGGTAATGGGGTAAGGCCCAAGGGTAGCATACTGTTGGGACTCAGGGTCAGGGCAAGGATCAGGGCTAGGGTGAAGGTCAGAGTGAGGGACTGTCACAGGGCTAGTGTAAAGATCAGGACCAGTGTTAGGGTCCAGTTGGGTCATGGTAGTCATGAGAACTGGAGTCAGAGTCAATGTCAAGGCCATGTCAAGGGTGAGCATGAGGCCTATAAACAGGGTCACTGTTAATGTGATGTCAGGGTTGTGACAAAGGTCATCTTGAGAGGAGGGTGTCAGAGAGAAGGTCAGCAACAGGGTCTTCTCTAAGGTCAATGTCAGGTTCAGAATAAAAGGACCAGGGAAGAGGGTTGAGATCTGGGTCAGATGAAGAGCCAAGGTCAGGGTCAGATTTAGGTTCAGGGCAAGGGTAAAGTTTAGGATCAGGGTTAGAGTCAGAATTAGGCTGAGAGTGAGGGTTAGATTATTTTCAGGATGAGTGTCAGGATCAGAATTAGAGTGAGGGTTCCTGAGGGCTAGCTAGTGTGGTGGTCTGGTCAGGGTCAAGGTCAGGTCCTGGGTGAGGGTAAATTCAGAATATGGGTCAAGGTTGAGGTGAAGCCTAGGCCCATGCAGGATGAGGGTTATGGATAAATTCTAGTGCAGGTCATAGTCCATGAGGGTCAGCCACATGGTCAGGCTGGCTATTGGGATCACAGTGGTTCCATGTCAGTCATGGTGAAGGGTCAGTTAAATCTCAAGGTTAGCTGCAGGATCAGGTTGAATCTAGTGTTGAAAACAGACAAAGTTCATGGCCATGACCTTCACTAACATTGGTTTACTACATTTTTTCCCCCTAGAGAGTGCAAATTGACCTATTTACTCCTGGCAGAGAAACAGGGCAGTGAGGAGGACAGGTGCTATGAGAGGACAATTCAGGAGGGCACGGACCAGCGCTAGGTTGCAGCACACCTGAGCCCAAACTCAGGTGAGAAAAGCTTCTAAACCACCCATGCAGACAGGTTCCCTGCCAACTGCAGATCAATAACTTGAAGACAGCCTTGAGAAATTCAAAAAGCATTGGATGTTCGTGCCAAGCTTGGCCAATGCTGGAGTGACACCAGGGGCTGTGGAGTGGGCTTGGCTGGGTTTGAATCCAGGCGCCCCACTTACAGGCCTTGGGCCCTGGGGTTGCTCCTTTCCTAGCACCCTTGGGGCCTGGGTTTCACCATGTGCAAACAGAAACATTCTTTCTTACAAGGGTGAAGAATACACAATATGAAGGCCAAATAAATAAATAGCAGCTGTAACTAGTCCTATTTCTCACTTTGGTAAATTATTCCAAAAGGCTCAAGAGCTAGGGTGCAGGAAATGAACACTCTCCCAAGGGACCAAAGAAAATGTAAGTCACTAGGAGGCGGTTGGCCAGGAAGCCTTCCTCCTCTTGGTGCCCACTCTGCTCGCTGACTGTCTCACCCCACCACAGGCGCTCTCTTGGGGGCCCCCTGCGCACATCCAGGCCTTCCCTGAACCCCACACAGGTCGGGTGCCCTGCATGAGCACTCCTGGTGGTCCGTTTGCCCTCTGGCCCCATGCCACATGCCTTAGAAAGAACAGGTGGTCAGAACCCTAACCTCCCCTCCAGGCCCTTTTCCCTGGGGGAGAAAGGGAAGTGCAACATCCCTGTACCCACCTCTATCCTCTACCTCCCTCGCCAGTGAGCCAGGACAGATTGCAAGTCTTAATGCTCCCAATATCCTTTTATTCTCTTGTTTTCTTTTTAAATTGAAGTGAAATAAATATAAAATAAAAGTAACAATTATGGAGGGTACAATTCAGTGTTATGTAGTACATTCAATAAGTGGTGCATTCACTACTCCTACCTAGGAGTGCTGAAACATTTTTATCGCCATAAAAGAAAACCCTGTATCCACTAGTGATCTCTTCTCCTCCCAGCAATGACAACTACCAATTTGTGTTCTGTCTCCATGGGTTTATTCTAGATTTTTCATATAATCAGAATTATAAAACATATGAGCTTTTATGTCTGGCTTTTTAATTTTTAGGGTTCATCCATGTTTGTAGCATGTCAGTACTTATTCTGCTTTATGGCGAATTCCACTGTATGCATATACCACATTTGTTTATCCATTCATCCACTGATGTACATTTGACTTGTTTCCACCTTTTGGCTATCATAAATATTATGAACATTTGTGTACAAAAATTTTAGAACCTGTTTTCAATTCTTTTGGATATATACCTGAGAATGGAATTGTTAGGTCATTGTTATTTTTCACATTATAGTCATCAAGTGGTTTTGAAGAGGTATCTCATTGTGGTTTTGATTTTATTATGTTCTTGAAAATAACATTAAGGATCTTTTCATATGCCTGTTGACTGTATCTTTTTTAAAGAAATGTCTATTTATGTCCTTTGCCTAATTTTTAAAAATTAGGTTGTTTGGACTTTTGTTGTTGAGTTATGAGATGTCTTCATATATTATGGATATGAGACCCTTATCAGATATATGGTTTCTAAATATTTTCTCTCATTCTCTAGATTGTCTTTTCACTTTCTTGATAATGTCCTTGGATGCACAAAAGTGTTTGATTAAATCCAATTTCTCTGTTATTTCTTTTATTGCTCAATTTTTGTATCATATCTAGAAATCCATTGCCAAATTCAAAGGCAGGAAGACTTAACCCTATATTCTTCTAAGATTTTTGTATTTTTAGCCCTTTATGTAGGTTGTTAATCCATTTTGAGTTAATTTTTGTAAATGGGGAGAAATAAGGGCCCATCCCTTTGTATGTGCATATCTAGTTGTCCTAGCATCGTTTGTTGAAGAGACTATTTTTTTTCCACACTTAATAGTGTTGAAAATAATTTAGCCATAGATATAGCTTATTTCTGGACTCTCAGATCTGTTCTATTGGTCCATATGTCTGTCTTTATGTGAGTACCATATTGTTTTTATTATTATACTATAGCTTTGTAATAAGTTTCTCCTATATTTTTTAATTGACAAACAAAACTTGTATATATTTTATCACATACAGCACATTATCTTGAAATATATATACGTTGAAGAATGGCTAAATCTAGATAATTAACCTGTAATACGTTTTAAAATCAGGAATATGATTATGCCAACTTTGTTCTTCTTTTTCAAGATTGCCTAGGCTATTTGGAATCCTTGCAGTTCCATCTAAATTTTAGGATTGGCTTTTCCATTTCTGTAAAACTGGACACTAGAATTTTAATAGGGATTTTACAGAATCTGTAGATCACTTTGTGGAGTATATTAACATCTCAATAATATTAAGTCTCCCAATTCATGAACACAGAATGTCTTTCCATTTATTTGGGTCTTATTCATTATAATTTCCTTCAGCAATGTTTTAGAGTTTTTATTGTATAAGCATTCCACTTATTTGTTTAAATTTGTTCCTATTTTATTATTTTAGGTGCTATTATAAATAAGTTCCTAATTTTTTGGATTGTTCATTATTAATGTACAGAAGTATAAATGATTTTTTGTATGTTGATCTTGTATCTGACAACTTTGCTGAATTTGTTTATTATTGCTAACAGGATTTTTGTGGATTTTTAGGATTTTAAACATATAAAATCATGTTATCTGTGACTAAAAATAGTTTTACTTCTTCCTTTCCAATTTGTTTGTGATTTATTTCTTTTTCTTCCCTAACTGCTCTGGCTAGAATTTCCACTATTATATTGACTAGAAGTGGCAAAAGCAGGCTTCTTGTCTTGTTCCCAATCTCAGGGGAAAACTTCTAGTATTTCACCATTGAGTATGCTACTAACTTTGAGTTTTCATAAATATCCTATACCAGTTTGGGGAGGTTCCCTTTTACTCGTGGTTTGTTGCATGTTTTGTTTTTCCATAAAACAGCATTGGATTTTATCAAATCCTTAGTCTGCATCAATTGAGACGATCATGTGGTTTTTCTCTTTTAGTCCATTACTGTGTTATTGATACTGATTGATTTTCATATTTGAACCATCCTTGCGTTTTTGGGATAAATCCCACTTGGTTGAATATATAATCCATTTAATATGCTGCTGAACTTGGTTTGCTAGTATTTTGTTGAGGACTTTTGCATCTATATTCACGAGGAATATTAATCTATAGCTTTCTTTTGTTTTTTAAAGAAATGTTATTGTGTATATTTAAGGTATACAAGTTGACATTATGTTACTGTGGTGAAGCAAATTAACACATGTATCCTTTCACATAGCTACTCATTTTTTGTTTGTTTTTGTAAAAAGAGCAGCTAAAATCTACTCATTTAGCCTGAATCCCAAAACCAGTACAATCTTTTACCTATAGTCATCATGTTGTATATTAGATTTTTAGACTTTTTCACCTTACATATCTGCTACCTTGTATCCTCTAACATCTTGCCATTTCCTCCATACTCCCTACTCCCCACCCCTGGTAATCATTGTTTTGTTTTATAGCCCTGCATATTTGATTTTTTAAAAAAAACTCCACATATAAACAAGATCATGCAATATTTTTCTTTCTGTGTCTGGCTTATTTCACTTAGCATGATGTCCTCCAGGCTCATCTATGCAGTAGCAAATGGCAAGATCTCATTCTTTTTTATAACTGAACAAATATTTAATTGTTTATATATACCACCGTTTCTTTATTCATTCATCCATTGACAGACACTTAGGTTATTTCCATACCTTGACTATTGTGAATAATGCTGCAGTGAATATGGGGGTGCAGATACATTTACAAGGTGGTGATTTCATTTCCTTTGGGTATATACCCCAAAGAGGGATTGCTGGGTCATATGGTAGTTCTGTTTTTGATTTATTTAGAAACCTCCGTACTGTTTTCCATAATGGTTATACTGATCTACGTTCCCACCTACAGTGTACAAGAGTTCCCTTTACATCACACCCTCACCAAACGCTTACTATCTTTTGACTTTTTGAAAATATCCATAAGATGATATCTTATAGTGGTTTTGATTTACATTTCATTGATGATTAATGATGTTGAGCACTTGTTCATATTGACCATTTTTATGTCTTCAGAGAAATGTCTATTCAGGTCTTTTGCCCATTTTTAACAGGGTTGTTTGTTTTTCTGCTATTGAGTTGTATGAGTTCTTCATAAATGTTGGATATTAACCTCTCCTCAGATATATAGTTTGCAAATATTTTTTTCCTAAATCCATAGGCTGCCATTTCATTCTGTTGATTGTGTTCCTTGCCATGCAGAAGCTTTTTAGTTTGATATAGTCTCATTTATTGATTTTTGCTTTTGTGGGCTGAGTTTTTGATGTGATATCTAAAAAATCATTGTCAGGGCCAATTCCAGGAGATTCTATGCTGTGTTCTCTTCTAGGAGTTTTATAGTATCTGTTCTTGCATTTAGGTCTTCATCAATTTTGAGTTGATTTTTGTTATGGTGTAAGATAAGGGTCTAATTTCATTCTTTTGCATGTGGAAATCCAATTATCTCAGCACCATTTATTGAAGAGACCATCCTTTCTCCATCATGTCCTGTCGGTGCCCTTGCTAAAAGTTAGTTTACTGCATATGCTTGGATTTCTTCCTCGGATCTCAGTTCTGTTCCACTGGACTATGCGTATGTTTTTGTACCAGTAATATACAGTTTTAATTACTATAACATTGTAATATAATTTTAAATCAGGAAATGCTATGCCCCCAACTTTGTTTTACTTTCTCAGAATGGTTTTGGCTATTTAGGATCTCTTAAGAATTATGTTTCTGTTTCTGTGAAGAAAGTCATTGGGAATTTGATAGAGATTATATTCGATTTGTATACTGCTCCATGTAGTTTGTATATTTAAACAATATTACTCCTTCCAAGCCATAAGCACAGTATATCTGCTGGGAAATAGAGTTAAGAGACATGGAAAGTTTCAGGAGTTTTGGAGGCCTTTGCCTTGAAGGAATCTGTGGGCATGTTAGTTCACAGACCAGAAGCTGCTTAGCATTAGGGGGGGGCATTGCACTGATCAGAGGTGACTGCAAGGCAGTGCCAATCTCATGGCCTGCAAGCCAGCACCTGGAGCTTGTGCAAGGAAGAGCTCTGCATGGGGCCCAAAGGTAAGAGAACTGATCAAGGGATGTCAGCCCAGCAGATGACCTGCATCTGGAGCTATCATAAAACCTCAAGACTTTTCCTGTTTCACTCCTGACCACATGTCTCATTATACAGAGAAATAGATAAGTATGCAGGCTCAGTGTTCCTGTTTTATGCGTTACTGCTTAATTAACAATTTTATCTTAACTCATGTACTCAGCCAAGTCTACTCTTAACTTAAGGCTTAAGAAATTTGTCTTGGAAAAATTTTATAACTGTTTGCTTACGTAGAATTAGGTAAGGGTCTCTTGAAACCTTTGGGGAGCCTTGAAACCTAAACGAATAATCTATACACATAATTCTTTGACCAAGGACAACTGCTTGGTGTACCAATAAATACTGGTGTGGGACTTAACTCAGGGACTCCTGGCTCATGGGAATGCTGGAGGACCCCTGTCTTCCCCATCACTTTGAACTATACTTTGTCTCTGTCTCTATTATTTCCAAATCTCTTGTGAGGATCCTGCCTGGGACCTGTTTTGTTGGGAGAGTGTCTAACTCCCAGCAGATATCTTTCCATTTATTTGTGTCTTCTTCAATTTCTTTCATCAATGCTTTATAGTTTTCAGTGTATAGATCTTTCACCTACTTGCTTAAATTTATTTCTAAGTATTTTTGATGCTATCATAAATGGGATTGTTTTCTTGATTTATTTTTCAGTTAGGTACTCATTTGTGTCTAAGAATACTACTGACTTTTGTGTGTTGAATTTGTACCCTGCAATTTTATTGAATTTATTTATTAGTTGTAAAAGATTTTTTGGGGGGGAATCTGGGTTTTTTGGTTTTTTTTACATATAGAATCATGTCATCTGCAAATAGAGATAAGTTTACTTTTTCTTTTCCAATTTGGATGCCTTTTACTTATTTTCTTATCCGATTTCTTTTGCTAGTACTTCCAGTACTATGTTGAATAGAAGTAGCAAGAGTGGGTGTCCTTGCCTTGTACATGATCTTAGTGGAAAAACTTTCAGTTTTTCCTTACTGACTATAATGTTAGTGGTGGGATTTTTATAAATGGATTTTATTATGTTGAGTTAATTTCCTTCTATACTTGGACTGTTGAGAGTTTTTATCAAGAAAGCATGTTGGACTTTGTTGAATGCTTTTTGACATCAATTGAGATGATCATGTAGTTTTGATCTTTCATTCTGTAAATGTGATGTATCACACTGATTAATTTGCATTTATTAAGGCAGACTTGCATGCCAAGGATAAATCTCACTTGGTCATGACATATCATCCTTTTGATGTATTACTGAATCTTATTTGAATTCAGCAAATTCAAAATAAAAATGAATATTTTATTGAGAATTTATGCATCAGTGTTTATCAGGAAGATTGGCCTGTAATTTTCATGTGACATCTTTGGTTAGGTATCAAAATGATACCTAATAATACCTGATGTGTTTAGAAGTACTCCCTATAGCTCTATTTTTGGAAGAGTTTAAGAAGTATTGGTGTTAATTCTTTGAAGGTATGGTCACCTTCAGCAAGGAAGCCATCTGGTCCTGGGCTTTTCTTTGTTGGTTCTTGATTGCTTCTATAATAACTTTGTGTATTATTGATCTATTCAGACTTTTGACTTCATCCTGACTTAATTTTGGTAGTTTGTATTTTTCCAGGAATTTATCAACTTCCTCTAGATTATTCAATTTGTTGGCATATAATTGTGCATAATCATCTCTAATGATCCTTCTTATTTCTCAGGCATCTATTGTAATTTGTTTAACTTCCATTTTTGATTTTATTTATTTGAGTCTTTTCTCCTTTTTTCTTAGTTAGACAAGCTAAGGGTGAGTTGATTTTGTTTATTTTTTCAAAAAACCAACTCAGTTTTATTGATTATTTATGTGTTTTTCTGTTATATATTTGGTTTATGTCTGTTCTGATTTTTATTATTTCCTTCTGCTAATTTTGGGGTTAGTTTGTTCTTTTTCTAGTTTCTTGCAGAGTTAGACTATCTATTTGAACTCTTTCTTCCTTTTTCATATAGGTATTTATTGGTATAAACTTCCCTCTTAGAACTACCTTTGCTGACTTCCATAGGTTTTGGAATATTTGCATTTGTCTTGTCATGGATGAGGGAACACATTTTTCAAATGCATAAAAGGCTTTTGTGTCCCTTCTTCTGTGAACTGTTATTTTCCCATTTTCCATTAGATTTTTTGGTCATTCCAGCCCTCCCCCCCCACTTTCCAACTGTAAATTTTACTTCAGGGAATTATTATTTTGCTATGATATGAATATCAACTATTCTTATTTTTCTATGTCTTTGTCTATTATAATTTTTTGCCATGCATAAATTAAAGTTTTATGTAGTGGAATTTATCACTCTTTTGTATTATGATCAGTGAATTTTGAGTGGCAGTTAGAAAGACTTTCTCTCCTCCCTCCTCTCTAGGATTATAAATGAATTTGCTCACATTTTATTCCAATACTTTGAGAGTCTGATTTTTTTTCCACATTTTAATCTTATATTCATTTGTAGCTCAGTGCCCTCTTAACTACCAGATCAAAAAACTATGGACCAGTAGATTTCAAATACTTCTCCCTAAATTAGACATTTAAAAAAATATAATCTTATTCTGTATTTATATACAGAATATTCTATATTTATATACAGATGGATGGAAGGAAAGCTGCCCTGAAGGTGCAGCAGAGACCCCCGGTGACTCTTGCCCTCCCAAAGACGTCATGGCTTGCATGGAATCCTTAGGATTGTTATAGGTAGAGTGAAGACTGTAGATATTTGCAGAACAACAAATAGACCAAAAAGTTTGATGAGAAAAAAGTTATCAATAAAAGAAGAATGTTTCTGGTTGTCTTGGTGTTCACCAATGAGTGTTTGCTGAGCAGGAGATAGATATGAGCGGAGAGGGTTCACATTCCAGCATGGGCTCACCTTTCTTTTTCTTTTCTTTTTTTTTTTTTGGAGACAGAGTCTCACTTTGTTGCCCAGGCTAGAGTGAGTGCTGTTGTGTCAGCCTATCTCACAGCAACCTCAAACTTGTGGGCTCAAGTGATCCTCCTGCCTCAGCCTCCCCAGTAGCTGGGACTACAGGCATGTGCCACCATGCCCGGCTAATTTTTTCTCTATATATATTAGTTGGCTAATTAATTTCTTTCTATTTATAGTAGAGACGGGGTCTCGCTCTTGCTCAGGCTGGTTTGAACTCCTGACCTCGAGCAATCCGCCCGTCTTGGCCTCCCAGAGTGCTAGGATTACAGGCGTGAGCCACCGCGCCTGGCCGGGCTCACCTTTCTTACTGACAGTTCCCTTTTGCTAAGTTTATGTGTTTAATTGAAAATTCCTCATAATCATACTATGTTCTGACTGGTACCATGGAGAAAGCATGGACCTTGATATCACACATGAGTTCCAGCTGTGCAACCTCAGGAAAGTCATTTCTATTTAAGAATTATTAGTTCATTCATAGCAAATTTGTTTGGGTGCTTTGTAATAGTGAAAGACACTATCCTAAGTGCTGGGGATATAAAGGTGAAGAAGGCTGGGCGAGGTGGCTCACGCCTGCACTCCTAGAACTCTGGGAAGCTGAGGCGGGCGGATAGCTTGAGGTCAGGAGCTCGAAACCAGCCTGAGCAAAAGTGAGACCCCGTCTCTACTACAAATAGAAAGAAATTAATTGGCCAACATAATATGCATAGAAAAAATTAGCCGGGCATGGTGGCGCATGCCTGTAGTCCCAGCTACTCAGGAGGGTGAGGATTGCTTGAGCCCAGGAGTTTGAAGTTGCTGTAAGCTAGGCTGACACTGCAGCACTCACTCTAGCCTGGGCAACAAAGTGAGACTCTGTCTCCAAAAAAAAAAGGGTGAAGAAGACAGAAATGGTATTACCTTATAATACAGAGGCAGAGCCAGATGGTAAACAAATAATTATAACAATTATTTAGATTATTATTGTTATAACATCTTCAAAGGGGCATAGGGGTCTGTGAAAGTGAAGAGCAAGGAGGTTCAGGCTTGGTAGTTTAGGGAAACTAAAGCAATTAGGTTCAGATTTGACAGGTGTGTAGGAATTGGCATGGCAGAGGAAGACTGAGCCTTTTAGGCAAAACGAGGAGCAAATGAGGAGCAGGGCACATTTGACAACCAAAAGGAAGGCCAATATGGAAAGCATAAACATCACCAGAATATCTGGATTATATGTGTGTGGTGGGTGAGGGGCAAGACTGGATTAGGAGACCTGGGTTGAGGTTCCTAGTAGTCTGGGCAAAAGACATTAGTGGCCTGGAAAACAGTGATGGCAGTGGACAGACAGTGGGTAGATTGGTAAGAGACACAAAAGTGTTCATGAAAATTCCCAGGTTTCTGCATAAGTTACCATCAGGTGGATGTCAGTGCCACTACTGAGATGGAGAATTCAAATAGGAGCAAGTTTGGGAGAATAAATATTTAGATGGATGCACATCTCCAAGTGTAGACAACAAGCAGGCAGTGTACTAGGGCTAAGGTAGGAACATCACAGAGATGTCCAGCCAGATATAAAATCCAAACCACAGGTGCAGTAAGATGGTCAGGAAGATGGTGAAGCAATGTGGCCAATGTCTTCTCTTGGTACAGTCCCAGTCAGAGGCCCAATATTCTATTATAAATCCTAAACTAGATTTAGCATCTAGTTTATCTTATTCCAAGTGTTGACAGCAATAGTCTTAGCAATAATGTCTTCCCCAAGCCAAGCTTTCTTTTCTTTTCTTTTTTTTTTTCATTTTTTCAACTATTGCAGAGTGGACATCTATCTATTAAGCATTTGTGACTTTAGGCACTGGAATTCAAGATGATTGTCAACAGAAAAAAGCCAAACTCTGTAAAATAATTTCAAAGAGAGCCAAATTTCAGGACCATGACCCGGAGCCATGCTCAAGAAGCCTTGAGCAAGTGGTTTCTCTGTAGCTCGGTTATAGTTTGGTTTTATACATTTCAGGGAGACAGGGGTTACAGGTAAAGTCATACATAAATCAATATGTGGGAGGCGTACATTGGTTTGGCCTGAAAAGGTGGGCCATTTCAAAGTGGTAGGGCTTACAGGTTATAGGTGGGTTTAAAGGCTGAAGAAGTTTTGTTTAAAGGCTTGGAATCTTTAACCATTTTGGTATGGTGCTCATTGGCTGCGAAACCTTGCCCACTACCAGCACTCAGAGTCCGCAGGATAGTCTGTGCTGTGCATTGAGGACAAATCCGTTTTGCTCTTGTGTGATGAGGAAAGCTTTACAGCACTGAAAGCTTGTTTTACTTTACAGGCAGCTTTACTTGTAATGTAAATCAGAATAGGTAACATATACATATGTGTTTTTATTACGTTATTTTTAAATGTTCACAATTTTATTTTGATAAATGAAAAATTAGAAAAGTTCTATCATGGCTGTCTGCTGTGGACTATAGTCAACATTCCACTAGAGTGGTTAAAGATAAAGTCTGTTAGTCACATTGAGACAAGCCACCTGACATGCATTTGTTGTGTAAATCAAGGACCTGCAGGTTTGTCTTGCATATTAGGCTTGTTAATGGCTTACAAAGGATGTCCCCAAGAAGGGAAAGGGCATGATGAGGCATGTCTGACCTCCCTCCTCATGGCAGACAATTTAGTTTTAGGATATTCCTTTGGCCAAGAGGGGGTCCAATCAGTCAATTGGTAGGGGTGAGCCTTAGATTTTTAGTTAACATGATGGAAGAATAGGGATGAGGGAGGAGAGAAAAACTTAAAATGAATCAGCTGAAAGACAATGTATTCTTACAGAGGCACAAAAAAGTGCTTTTGAAGAAGACTAACCTCCATTCCTGCGTACTTTTGAGAGTACAACTTTCTGAGAATCCTTTCTTCCTCCCTAGTCACACTTTTTCAACTTGTTTAAATTATTATTTTAGTTTTTTCTACAGTAGACATCTTTACAGAACCTTCCTATCCAGTTAGACTTTGTAACCTAATCCAGTTTCTGCTGAGTCCCGGCTCTCCTTCCTACTGGTTTGGTTTTAAGCCCACTCCCAAAGTGTGGGGCAGCCCAGCAGTCCCACTTGAGCGGTCCAAGGAAGGGCGCCCAACCGGGCTCTCAGTCGCCAGACCGTGGGCTCCTTAGAAACTGGCCCGGTCAGACCTACAGCACCAGAAATCCACTCCTCAGTGTTGTTTAACAAGCCGTGATTTTGAAGTCTCTCACATTTGAAAATCTCTGCTCTGCAGACTTAAAGTTTACCCCGTTCCCCACCCCCAAAAGGCGAGGAGGAAATAACACTGCTCTTTCTCTGGGTTACCAAGAGCTACAACCACTCCTTATGTAATGATTTGAATTTGTAGCCTACTTCTGGTTTTCACTTCATTTTCATTGAAGGTCAGCTGTTGCCTGATAACATAAATGACACAGTAACTCAAGTCGAAAGACAACACTCAAAGGCCAGTCCCAACCGAGCAGGCGGCCCAACCGACTCTGCCCGCCTCTACTGCAGCTTGGAGACTGCGGCCCGGAGGCGGAAGCCCCAGCCGCAGCGCCACGCCCCTTCCGGGCTCGCAGCCCGCCTAGGCACGCCCGCGAGCGGCCGGAAAGCCCCGCCCCGCTCCCGAGCGCCAGCCAATCGCAGCGCGCGGTGGGGCGCGCCGAGGGGCACTGCGGCGACCTGCGGGGCGGCGCGCCGGGAGATGGCCAGCGGCGGCGGCGCCCGCGGCTCCAAGGTAGTCTGTGGGGCGGGAACCACGCGGTTTTCCGCGGGGCAGCTGCCCGGCGCGCCTCGCTCGGTCCCCTCCCCGTCCGGAGGCCGGCGTGGCGTTGCGCCTAGGGGCCAGGCGGCGGCCGGTCGGGTCTGCGCGCGTGCACCGCGCTCGCGTTGCCGGGTGCCGCCCCGGGTCGGTCTCCTGTCCCAGGTGTGGGTTGAGCCCGCCGCGGCCGTCGGGGTCGCGCCTCCTGGTCCGCGGCAGGTGCGGAGCCCCTATCCCGGAAAGGGCGAGGGGTGGCGGCCGTAGGGCAGACGAAGTGGGCGGCTGGGAGTTGAGTCTGGAACTAGCGTGTGAGGTGTATCTGCCCCAGCTGGTGCCTGGCAGCTCTTTTATTTGTCTGTTTTTGACTTTGTCGTGTAATGCACCGAGACAGGAGTGTATATGGGAATTGCTTGCCAGTTTTTCCCCCGGTGTCTCTGTTGCCACACTTTCCACTCTACAGCAGGAGAGGAGTTTGAGGCTAACTGCTCTCAGCCTGAGTATGTGTATCTGCACCTACCTCAGTGTCTAGACAGTGTCTAGACAAGCAGAGAGGTTAAGTGATTTGCCTAAGGTCACACAGTACACAGCAGTTAAGTGAAGAAGCTAGGATTTGTACCCAGATCGTCTGCTCCAGACCTTTAGTTCAGACTCACAGCCTGTTGTTCACTGCTTCATAGCAGCTGTTGCATGAATATTTAAATTGCACCTGTGTTAATGACTATATCCCCTTTGTTCTTCTGTTAATTGTGCTTGTCTAGCGTGTGCCCGTTTTCTTTTTAAAGTTCCTTGCTTACAATTATGTTTGATCATACCAAAACAGTTTCATGAAACGTGCTGCATCTTCTCCTGACTCCTCTTCCTTTTACTCAGAAACATCCTGAAAAAATAGCCTATACCTGACTCAGATACCATTGATTGTCAGAGCACACCATCAATTTTGTAACTGATTTTAGGAAATAAAAGAAACCACGTGCCAAGCTTACCTATTGATTGTAAGACACATTCCGATTTCAGAAATGGTAAGAAAATCAAGGAGGCATATGAAATTGCTAAATCCAGTATAAGTTGTTTACTTGGTCACTGCAGCATTTGACACATTTGCCACCTGCTTTTATTTCTTTTGGAACATCCCTGATGTTGCGGTCCAGATTCCCTTCCTGTCTCACAACTGCTTATTTTCTTTTGTTTACTGTCTTCCTGCCATACTCTAAATTTGACCTTGTGCTTTTCTCACTTTACTAGTTTGCTGTGGACAGTCTCATATATTGACGTTAACTGTCTCTGCTCGCGTTAGAAGACTTTCAGATCTCTATTTGACTATCCCATGAGCTCAGTTAAACTCAGTATGTCATTAAATCATTCTCTCACCCTTAGTCCACCAGGCTCTAACAGTTCCTCCTCACTTAGAAATATTAGTATTTTTGAAGTAGTAATATTTTTGAAGTATTAGTATTTTTGAAGAAGTATTCACTTTTGCTCTCTTCATTCTGCCATTTTTATGTCATTGACCCTATCAATTTTTCTTAGTAGTTGTAATTAGTTATCTATTGTTGTGTGTTAGGTTGCATCGAAACTGAAGCAGCTCACAAATGTTTATCTCATAGTTTCTGAGGGTCAGGAATCTGGGAATGTCCCAACTGTGTGGGTATAGGTTAGGGTCTCCCACAAGGTTGCAGTCAAATAAAGGGCTGTTGGAGCTGGAGGATCCACTTCCAATCTTACTCATGTGGTTGTTGTCAAGTCTCTGTTCCTTGAAGTTTCCATAGGGCAGCTCACAACATAGTAGCTGGCTTTCCCAAGAAGAAGAGAGAGGGAGCAACCAAGACAGAGGCTCCCAGTGTCTTTTATAATCCAATCTCAGAAGTGACATACCATCTTCTGTCCTATTCTGCTCATCATATAGACCAACCTGGTACAAGGTGGGTGGATACCATAGAGGGTATACTGCCAAGAGGCAGGGATCATGAGGGCTATCGTGGAGGTCGGCTGCCATAATAGTTTTTCTCTATGGATTTATTTTTCACTTCTATCACCCTAGGTGACAGAACTACTTCATGCTTTGAGTGTTTATATGTGGTATTAGTTAGCATGCTCCCATTCCTTCTTCTGAGATGATTTTCATTTAGGCACCACTTTTGTTATATTGTTATTCGTCTGCTTAAACCTCATTTTACTTCTGAATGACTATATAATACTTTATTTCAGGTGTATCCTATATAAGTGCTTTATATGTGTTAACTCAGTTAGTTCCTTTAAATCCTGTGAGGTAGATACTATTGGTCTTATTTTATGGATGAGGACACTGAGGTTCAAGCAGAGAGGTTAAGTGATTTGCCTAAGGTCACACAGTACACAGCAGTTAAGTGAAGAAGCTAGGATTTGTACCCAGATCGTCTGCTCCAGACCTTTAGTTCAGACTCACAGCCTGTTGTTCACTGCTTCCATATTTTCCATGCCTTCTTCCTTAACTTTATATCTTTGTTCAGTATTTACCTTCTAGGTAAACTAGACTATTGTTGTCACTATACTGTCTTCCCTCTTGGTATTTGGTCATGTTCTTAGTTTGGAATAATGCCATTTCTCCCATTTCTACTTATTGAAATCTTAATCATACATCAAGGCTCACCTCAAATCCCACTGTTGCCCAAATCATCCCAGTTATAAATGAATTGTTTTGCGTATTCTTGTGGAGTTTTGTCTCAGTCGCTCTTACTATTTTATGTCTTGTATTAGGTTTATTTGTCTGTACCTTTATTCCCATATAATGTAGATGTTTTAAGATTAGGGACTATCTGTCTCCACCACATGTCCCCAGAGAACCTGCCATAATCCCTTGTATGTGTTAGACACCTAATAAACATCTGATGAATGAATGAAAGGGGAACTAATTTAGAAGATTTACAAGTATTCCAGGTTTAAAGAAACACGGGGAAGTACCCTGGTCATAAGTCTTGGGTATTAGCCAGCCTCAGCTCTATAAGTAACTAATTTTGCAGTTTTGGACAAGCCACATAGATCTTTCTGGACTTGTAAAATGAAAGTTGATGTGGTTATGGACTAAAGTGGTAGAATTTGGAATAGTATGCAAAGGATTGAGTTGATAGATTATAAAAAGATGAGATTTAAGGCAACTTAAATTGGAAGACTGAAGAAGAGAGAATCAATTGTGACTCAGAAGTTGAACTTGTGAGAATGAGGAAGGTTAAGGACAGTTGGTTGCATCTTATTTGATATTAGGATACACAGATATGTGACATTTAAGCCACAGGGCGAGATTAAGGCTGGGAGTATCTTAGTTCTTCTCTTGCCCCCCCTCTCCTCCAGAGGCAGCTCCTGCTCTATCTCCTTCACTGTCTGTTAACATGCTGTGATTCTTTTTTCCCCTGTATGCTTTATACTCTCCCTTTCCTTGCTAAAAGTAGCTGAGAATGAACACCTATACTTCCTTTCATGGCCAGCTGCTTGCCTTTTGAGATTTCCTTATGCCTGCCTTACTCTCGCCATTCCTTTTGCCTCCTTAGACTGAATTATAGCTCCTAACTCCTCCCCACCCTCTCCACCTTACCCTTCTGTCCACTCTTTTCCCACTGAAAGAAAAACTGCATCTTGGCAAGATCATGAAAGAGAAATAAAGCTGACACTTCCCTTCTCTAACCCTTTGGGTCCTCATCACCAAAACTTATTCTATTTCTAGTGCTCCTTGTGTTAAGACAAGCACAAGGTCGGTATTAAATACAATGTATAATACATATCAGTTTCAATTGAAGAGTACTCAAGGCTGTAGCCTGAAATTAAAAGTGTTCTCTTTTTCAAGAAAGGGAAATATTTTGCTTCTTTGAAGCAGGAGAGAAGGAGCCAATGAAGAGAGTAAGGACCTTTAACCGTCCTAGAAGAACTGGATTTCATTACAGAGTGAGGTTACTTTTCCTCTGAGATGGTAGGGAAGAAGGAGAGTTCAGTAAATGGGAGGTTGGCTGATTTTTGCTATGGTTAATTTTTTTCCCTTGGGGAAGATGTGACAACTTGATCTATGTGGCTGATATGGAGATGTAAACAGAAGGGTAAATGTGGAGCTCATTTTATGTGATTTCACGTGGTGTGTGTGTGTCTGTGAGTAGAGAACTAGGAAATGAGTAAGAGTATTCACCAGCTGTGACCAAGGACATGTAATGAGAATATACATGGGAGCTACTCTTATTTTCAGGTCTTTTTACATTTTACAGTAGCCCAATGGATTGGTGGTTGGTAAAGTAAGCTGGCAGAGGGTAGGGGTCTTAGTGCTTGAAAGACAACACTGAAGTAGTTGGCCATAGAGTACAAGATGACAGGAGAGATGTTATGATTGGGAGGGGGCTAGTGACTGATAAAGTGAGTGGATGTGGAACTTAAAAGTCCCAGTGAATTCCCAGGTACTTAGAGCCCAATCAGGCACTCACTTGTGATGCCTGTGTGTGAGAGGTGCTCATATAGTTATTTGATAGATACTTTTATTAAAGTGAGATAATGGAGGACCTTCAGTTTGGAATTAGACATCCATGGAGGAAAGTGTTTGCACATTGCCTACTAGCTGTTTGACTAGAGCAATATACCTAACATTTCTAAGTTATAGTTTCTTTGTAAAATGAGATTAATACTTTTCTTTCCAGGTTAGTATGAGGATTAAATGATAAGAATGTCTGGGGTAGTATGCTGAGCACATAAGCACTTGATAAATGTTAATGATAATGAAAGCAATTAATAGTAAAATACAATGATAATGAAATAAGTTATATAAGGACAAAGATACTGTACATCCTCTATAATTTTGCCTCTAGGTTTCCTTGGAATTGCCTTCTTTCAGCTTATTGAACAAGGAATAGGAAGAGGGCTTAGTTTTAAAGTTGTTCAGTGATGGCAGGAAATTCTTTCATGGTTATCTTGGTAGGCGTACTTTATGTTTCCAGTTTAAGGTCTTGGTAATCTCATTGAATGATTTACTGGTGACTCTACTCAGAATTAGACTACCTAATACTGACATTTCATTCTAGAAGTTGTCTTATCTTTACAATGGAAGGGAAAGAACTATTGTTGAAGACTTCTTATATGTCAGGTGTTTCACATAATGTACCTTAATAGAAAAAAATATGTATTTTTAATCAAAATGATATATGCTCGTAGATAGGATAAAATAGTATGAAAAAGTTTATCATGAAAACCAGGAATGCCTTGGCCTTTATTTTTATGGAGATAATTGTAGATTTATATACACTTATGAGGAATAATACACAGAAATCTCAAGTACCCGTTATGCAGTTTCCCCCAATGGTAACATTTTGCAAAACTGTAGTACAATATTACCATTAATATATTGACATTAATACAATCCAGCCGTTTTACTCAAATTTCCCCAGTTTGTGTGTGTATTAGTTCTGTCTTAGTCCATTTGAACTGCTAATAACAAACTACCACAGACTAGTACCAGAAACCACCACAGTGGCTTATAAACAAGAGAAATTTGTCTGTCGTACTTCTGGAGGCTGGGCAGTGCCAGATCAAAGTGCTGATGGAGTCCATGTCTGGCGAGGGCCTGCTTCCTGGTTCACAGGCAGGTGTCTTCTCGCCATGTCCTCACAGGGTGGAAGGGGCGAGGGAGCTCTCCTTGGTCTCTTTTTTTTTTTGAGACAGAGTCTCACTTTGTTGTCCAGGCTAGAATGAGTGCCGTGGCATCAGCCTAGCTCACAGCAACCTCAATCTCCTGGGCTCCAGCAATCCTGCTGCCTCAGCCTCCCAGGTAGCTGGGACTACAGGCATGTGCCACCATGCCTGGCTAATTTTTTTGTATACTTATTTTTAGTTGGTTAATTAATTTCTTTCTATTTTTAGTAGAGACAGGGTCTCGCTCAGGCTGGTTTTGAACAACTGACCTCGAGCAATCCACCTGCCTCGGCCTCCCAGAGTGCTAGGATTACAGGCGTGAGCCACCTCGCTCTGCCCTCCTTGGTCTCTTTATAAGGGCACCAGCCCCATTGCGTCTGATCACCTGCCAAAGACCCCTCCTCCTAATACCATCACCTTGGGGGTTAGGATTTCAACATATCATTTTGGGGCAACACAAACCATATAGCAGTTCAGTTCAAACTATTCAGACCATAGCAGTTCTATACAATTTTATCACATGTAAAGGTTCAGGTATCCACCACCACAGTCAAGATAGTGAATAGTTCCTTCAGCTCAAGGAACCCTTTTATAATCACAGCTGCTCACGTCCGGTAGTTCTGTTCCCTATTCTTTGGAAAAAAAAAATTGTCATTTCAAAAATGTTATATAAATAGAATTATATAGTATGTAACCTTTTGGGGTGTTTTCTTCTTCTTCTTCTTTTTTTTTTTTTTTTTTTACCTCAACTCAGCATAAACCCTGGAGATTTATCCAAATTGTACATATCAGTAATCTCTTTGTTGTTATTGCTGAGTAGTATTCAGTGGAATGGATATACCATAGTTTGGCTTAACATTTTACCTGTTGAAGGATATTTGGGCTGTTTCCAGTTTTTTGGCTTTTACAAATAAAGTCACCGTAAACATTTGTGTACAGGTTTTTGTGTGAACATACGTTTTCATTTCTCTGAGTTAAATGCTGAGGAGTGCAATGCCAGGTCCTGTGGTAATTGGATGTTTAGTTTTTTTAAGAAACTGACAAACTTTTCCAGAGTGGCTGAACAATTTTTCATTCCTACTGGCAATATATTGATTCAGTTTTATGAAAAACAGCATGTGTCTGTGGATAATTAATTATACAATCCTGTGGTTTTTAGTATATTCACAGAGTTGTACAAATATTTCTAATTACAGAATATTTTCATGACCCTCCAAAAGAAACTCCATAGCTATTGCTAGTCACTCCTCATTCTCTTTTCCCTCATCCCCCGGCAACCACTAAGCTGCTTTCTGTTGGTGTGGATTTGCCTGTTCTGGATATTCCATATGAACGGAATCATAGAATATGTGAGCTTTTTTTGACTGGCTTCTTTCACTTAGCATAATGTCTCAAGGTTTATCCATACACGATTGTGTATATATAAGATCATGTCACCCATGAATAGATATAGTTTTACTTCATTACCAATCTAGTTGTCTTTTATTTCTTCTTCTTGCCTAATTGTCATGGCTAGAACCTCCAGTACAATATCAAATATAAGTGGTAAGTGTTGACATCCTTTTCTTGTTTCTTCTCTTAGGGATAAAGCATTCAGTGTTTCACTATTCTCTATGATGTTAGTTGTGGATTCTTTGTAAATATTCTTTATTAGGTTGAAATAATACCCTTCTTTTGCTAGTGTGTTGAGAGTTTTTATCATGGAAAGTTGTTGGCTTTTATCAGTAGCTTTTGTTACTTCTATTGAGATGATCCTGTGTTTTTTTTCACTTTATTTTAGTAATATGACATATTACATTGATTTAAATTTGGGATATTACATCAACCTTGCATTCTTGGAAAAAATTCCTATTGGGCATGACGTGTATTTCTTTGTATATTTTGCTGGATTCAGTTTGTTAGTATTTTGCTGAAGATTTTTCCACCTGTATTTATGTTATATTGGTCTGTGTTTTCTTTTCTCATGATGGCTTTGGTTTTGTTATCAGGGTAATACCGGTTTCATAATATGAATTAGGAAGTATTCCCTCTTCTGTTTTTTGGAAGGGTTTGTGAAGGATTGGTATTAATGCTTTTTAAAATGTTTGTTATAAATTACCATTGTACCATGTGAGCCACAGCTTTGTCAGAAGTTTTTAAGTTACTGCTGTAGTCTCTTTATTTGTTATAGGTCTATTCAGTTTTTTATTTCTACTAAAGTCAGTTTTGCTAGTTTGTGTCTTTCTAGAAATTTGTTCATTTTATTTTAGTTTGTTGGCATACAGTTATTCATATTTTTTTTATAATTGTCAACGGAAAAAAAAACTCTGTAAGACAATTTTAAAGAGATTTATTCTGAGCCAGATTTGAGGACCATGACCTGGAGCCACACCCAAGAAACCTTGAGCAAGTGGGCTTGCTGTGGCTGGGTTACAGTTTGGTTTTATACATTTCAGGGATACAGGGGTTACAGGTAAAGTCATAAATCAATACGTGGAAGGCATATATTGGTGTGGGCCATGGGATGGGACTTACAGGTTTTAGGTGGGTTTAAAGATTCTTTGACTTGTAATTAAGGAGTTGTTAATCAGAGACAAGCCACCAGACATATATTTGTTGTATAAATGGTGTAAATTGAGAACCTGCAGGTTTGTCTTACATACCCTTAGGCCTGTTAATGGGTGATAAAGGATGTCCCCAAGAAGGGAGGGTGGCATGATGAGGCATGTCTGACCTCCCTCCTCATGGCAGGCAATTCAGTTTTAGGATATTCCTTTGGTCCATTCAGTCAGCTGGTGGGGGTTGAGCCTTAGGTTTTATTTTAGTTCACAAAATGTTCTCTATGATCTTTTTGAGCTCTAAAAGCTTGGTAGCGTTTCCCCTCTTTCTTTCATTCCTAATTTTTGTGATTTGATTCTTCTTTTTTTTCTTGGTCAGCCTAGCTAAAGGTTTGTCAGTTTTGTTGACTTTTCAAGGAACTTTAACTTTTGGTTTTGTTGATGTTCTCTTTTGTTTTTCTGTTCTCTATTTCATATATTTTTTCCAAATGGAATGTAAAGTTATTGATATAAGATTTTCTTTTTAAATGTGGGCATTTACATGTATAAATTTCCCTGTAAATACTGCTTTAGCTGCATCCATAAGTTTTGGTGTGTTTTGCTCTCATTCCTTGTTAAGTTATCTCCTAATTTTTCTTGTGATTTCTTTTTTGATCCGTTGGTTATTTTGAAGTGTATTGTTTAATTTCCACATATTTGTGAATTTTCTAGTTTTACTTCTGTTGCAAATTTTTAATTTCATTCCATTATTGCCCAACAACAGTATTAATATTATTTCATTTATTTTAAATTTATTGAGGCTTGTTTTATGGTCTAACATATGGCCTACTCTGGAGAATGTCTTATGTTTACATGAGAAGAATGTGTATTCTCCAGTTCTCAGAGGGGGTCTTTGTGGTTTTTGATGAAAGTTCAGATGTTACTCTTATTGAAGATCTTTTGTATATGAAGAGACATTTTTCTCTTGCTGCTTCATAAATTTTTCATTTGCCTTTCACCAGTTGACATGGTGTGTATAGGGTGGATCTCTTTGGATTTATCCTCAAGAGTTTTCTAAGCTTCTTAGTTGTATAAATTAATATTTCATCAAATTTGGGATTTTTGGGGGGCTTTATTTCTACAAATATTCTTTCTGTCTCTACTTCTGTCTTCTTCTGAAATCCTTATTATGCATATATTTTTATGTATGATGGTGTCCCACAGGTTTCTCTGAGGCTCTGTTTATTTTTTAAAATTCTTTTTCCTGGTGCTATCTTTGTCCGTTAAATAGCTGTAGAATCAGTGGTAATGCTGGTCTCCTAAGTAGAGTTGGAAAGTGTTCCCCCACAGTCTGTTTCTGGAAGATATTGTGTAAAATTGATATTAATTCTTTGTTTAAAGTTTGGTAGAATTCTATAATGAAATTATATGGGATTAGAAATTGTTTTCAGGTACTTTTTAACTTTAAATTTAATTACTTTAGTGGTTATAGGCTATTCAGGTTAGTTGTTTCATCCTGGTTGAGTTTTGGTAGTTTGTGGTTTTTGAGGATTTGGTTAATTTCCTAATTTTTCTTGAGTTGTTGAATTTGTTGAATTTATAACTGTAACCTTCATAGTGTTCCCATATTGTATTTTCAGTGGCTTCAGTATTTATAGTGATAATTCCTATTTCAAACTCATATAGGTGATTTTTATCTTCTTTGTTTTTGTTTTAAACGTTTATCAATTGTACTTTTTGAAGAACCAATTTTGATTTTACTCTTTTAAAGATTATTTTCCTATTTTCAATTTAATTGATTTCTGTTCTTTATTATTTCTTTCATTCTGCTTGCTTTCTTTAGGTCTTTTTTCTTCTAATTTCTTTCCTTTTTTTTTTTTTTAATTTTTTAGAGATAGGGTCTTGCTGTGTCCCTTGGGCTAGAGTGCAGTGGTGTCATTGTAGTTCATTGCAACCTCAAACTCCTGACCTCAAGTGATCCTCTTGCCTCATCTTCCCAGGTAGCTGGGACTATAGACACGTGCCACCATGCCCAGCTAATTTTTCTATTTTTTGTAGAAATGGGGTCTCACTCTTGCTCCGGCTGGTCTTGAATTCCTAGCCTGAAGTAGTCCTCCTGCCTTGGCCTCCCAAAGTGCTAGGATTACAGGGTGGGCCACCTTGCCTGGCCTCTTCTAGTTTCTTGAGGTTGGAATGTTTATTATTGATTTGAAACTTTTCTTAAATTTTAATGGAAGTATTTAGTACTATGCATTTCTCTCTTAGTTCTGCATTAACTGTATCCTATATATTTTGGTATGTTGTACTTTCTTTTACATTTAATTTTACATATTTTAAAAATTTTATTTGTGACTCTTTGACTCATGGATTAGTTAGAAGCTGGTTGTTTAATATCCACGTGTTTAACATTTACCTGTTATGTTTCTGTTATTAAATTTTGGTTTAATTCCTTTATGATCAAGCAACACAGTATGATTTCAATTTCTTAGTTGGTTTAGGTTTGTTTTTATCACACTGAATATGCTTTATCTTGGCGAATGTTCCATTTGTGTTTGAAAAAATGTATTTTGTTGTTGACTGGAGTGTTCTTTCTGTGTTGGCTAAATATTGAGTGATTGTTTTTGTTCAGATCTTGTATAACTTAGCTGATTTTCTGTCTAGCAATTCTGTCAGTTGCTGAGAATAGGGAAAGGTGTTGGAATCTCTAACTATGATTGTGGATTTGTCTGTTTATTATTTCAGCTCTGTCAGTATTAGTTTTTGTGTATTTTAAAATGTCTTTATTTTATTCCCTTGATTGATAGTTTGGCTGGGAATAGAAATCTAGATTGGAAATCAGTTTTGCTCAGAATTTTTTGAGCCATTGTTTCACTATCTTTTAGCATTCATTTTGTTTTAAATTACTTAATTAAAACATAAGTGGGGTTGGGATCGTAGCTAGGGATATTCAAGCTTGGCCCATAAATGTGTTTGGGAAAAGCAAGTTAGAATTTATTTCAGTACTCTTACTATATAAAATTCCTCTTTCATGGATAATGATCAGAAAAGGTAATGCGGGAGAAAAAAGTTTGAGTGCATGGAAGAAATAGGGTGAAAAAGTAGATAGAGAAAGTTAGGGAAGAAAGTGTAGTAAGTGTTAGGGTGTTTTCAGATATCTTCACTTGCTCTGAAATTTATAGTCTTAATATCATTTTTTTTTTTTTTTGGAGACAGAGTCTCGTTTTGTTGTCCAGGCTAGAGTGAGTGCCATGGCGTCAGCCTAGCTCACAGCAACCTCAAACTCCTGGGCTCGAGCGATCCTTCTGCCTCAGCCTCCCGAGTAGCTGGGACTACAGGCATGCGCCACCATGCCCGGCTAATTTTTTATATATATATCAGTTGGCCAATTAATTTCTTTCTATTTATAGTAGAGATGGGGTCTCGCTCTTGCTCAGGCTGGTTTTGAACTCCTGACCTTGAGCAATCCGCCCGCCTCGGCCTCCCAGAGAGCTAGGATTACAGGCGTGAGCCACCGCGCCCGGCCTCTTAATATCATTTGATATCCTTTTGATAGGATTTGATTTAAAATGCTCATTAGTTTCTATCACTGCTCATACTTTTGGGGAACTTGTTAGTAACTATTACTGGTGTTCCTTTTGGAACAGACTTAAGCTGGATAAATAGAATTTTAGTGTATGTAATTTAGAATAGTTTTAAACAGTTGTTCTCTTTACTGATTAAAAATAGCACACATCTATTCTAGAGCTGCTAGAGGGTAAGGAATACAACAGAAACTACCAACTATAAGCCTATAATCAGATAATAGAAACATTTTAATGTATTTCCTGCCAGTATTTTTCTACAAATGCTTTTCACAGCTATTATAAAATTGAAACATTATTATTTTAAAATTTAATGTAATTAGTAGTACATAGATATGTTCTTTGAAAATAATGTTTTCCATTGTGGTAAAATCAATGGCAGAATATGCATTCTTATATATAAGTAAAATTTTCATTGGGTTCTCATAAATTTATGTTTTAATTTTTATTACAAAGAATAGAACCTCCATATAAAGAAAATTTTCTGTTATTTTAGATAAACAAAAGGAGCAGAATACAACTTGTCTATTTTAAGGTCACATTATGAAAAATTTATCCAATCAGGAGACTCAAATAGTGTAGGAAAACATTAAAATAGTTGTATCATGTTGGTGGCTTGATACCTGGTACATAATTTTGTACTCAATAAACATTTTAGGAATGGACATATAGTGGTAACATGATGATTCCCTTTTTCTATTTATTTTGTTATATTGTTAATAGAATAAATAAAGGAGGAGAAAATTCCATAAAGATTTAGACACACATGAACAATTTTTTTAGAAGTTACTTAACTAGTTTGTATTGCTTTAGAATAGATTATATTCCATACCTCTTAAAAGCTATGAGAAAAGTGGTATATACTACTATCTGTCCAACTGGTTAATTTATAGAAAAAAGAGAAACATAGTGCCTGAATTATGGACACAATTTTACCAAGATTTTGAAAATACTTCTCTTTCTACATTATCTCTGTAAGACCTTCCCTATTTTGAACCAGTTTGTTGAATTTCATGTTCAGCTCTTTGTCATTTACACATTTATAAAATGTAAATAACAAATATACCTGTACATTTGTATGTGTGGAGAAATACAGTAACCTGGCCAGGCGCGGTACCTCACACCTGTTAATCCTAGCACTCTGGGAGGCCGAGGCAGGAGGATTGTTTGAGCTCAGGAGTTCGAGACCAGCCAGAGCAAGAGCAAGACCCTGTCTCTACTAAAAAAAATAGAAAGAAATTAGCTAGACAATTAAAAAATATATACATATAAAATTAGCTGGGCATGGTGGTGCATGCCTGTAGTCCCAGGTACTCAGCAGGCTGAGGCAGTAGGATCGCCTGAGCCCAGGAGTTTGAGGTTGCTGTGAGGTAGACTGACGCCACAGCACTCTAGCCCTGGCAACAGAGTGAGACTCTGTCTAAAAAAAAAAAAAAAGAAAAATATAGTAACCAAGGGGAAACAAATAAAAATTAAAAAAGGAAAAAAAAAAAGGAAAAAATAACTAAGGGAAAAACAAGATGGAGAAGTTGGTAAAGAAACTGCAATATTTGGAAAAGTAAATACGATATTCGAGTGGGCAAATCTCTGTGTACATCTGCTAGGGAAGGAAATGAGCATACTAGATGGGGTCAAGCCGAGGCAGAGATTTATGTTTTCTTTAATCATAGAGATTTGAGCATGGTTGAATGATGACCTAAGACATGGACAGGTTAACAGGGGAGTGGTGGGGTCCTGTTCACAGTGTGTCACGAGTAGCACCTGGTTCCTTGTTGTAACTCAGGCCACTAGAATGTAAGTTTCCTCCTCAGGTTTTTTTTTTTTTTTTTTTTTTAACTTAACAGAGTCTGTATAATATTTTTACTCCTTTACCCAACATTATATATTTACTTTACCCCAGTAAAAAATCCCAAGCATTCACAGAAGCTTGTAGTTTTCTATTTGAGCCTGAGAGTGATTTGTATTTAATTTATGCATACAGATTGAATTTTAATCCTATACGCTTAGCAGTGGTTCTTAAATTTAATAGTATAAGAATCACCAGAGATGGTTGTTCACATGCAGTTTCCTGGGCCTCTCCTCCTTCTAATTTGCAGTTTGGGTACTTGGCTAATTTACTATTTTAACCATTTTTAGGTGTGTAGTTCTGTGGCATTAAATACATCTGCTAAAGACTGAATGTTTGTGTCTCTGCAAAATTCATATGTTGAAATCTATTTCTGAGTGTGATGATGTTTAGAGTTTGGGCCTTTGGGAAGAACCCTTGTGAGTGGAATTACTGCCCTTATTAAAAAGATATCACAGACTCTGTTCCTCCTTCGGCCACATGAGGACACAGTGAAGAGACTGCTATTCGTGAACCAGGAAGCAGGCTCTCACCAGACACTGAATCTGCTGGTGCCTTGGTCTTCAACTTCCTAGGCTCTAGAACTGTGAGAAATAAATGTCTGTTGTTTATAAGTCACCCTGATTTTGGTATTTTGTTATGGCAGCCCAAACAAGGTAAGACAACATTGTTGTGCAGCCATCATCACCATCCATCTTCAGAACTTTTTTATCATTCCAAATTGAAACTCCATACTTACTAAACAATAACTTCCCATTCTTTCCTCCCCAGCACCTGCCAGCCACCATTCTACTTTCTGTCTTTGTGAATTTGACTACTCTAGGGATCTCATATAAGTGGAATAGTACAATGTTTGTCCTTTTGTGTCTGGCTTATTTTACTTGGCATAATGTTTTCAGGGTTCATCTATATTGTAACATGTTTTAGAATTTCATTCCTTTTTAAGGCTGAATAATATTTCATTATACACACACACCACATTTTGTTTTGTTCCATTTATGGGTATTTAGGTTGTTTCTACCTTTTGGCTATCGTGAATATTGCTACTGTGAACATAGGTGTACAGGTATGTTTGAGTCTTTGTTTTCAGTGTTTTTGGAGTATATACTAAGAAGTGACATTGCTGAAACATGGTAATTCTGTTTAACTTTTGAGGCTCTGTGTACTTGTTTTCCACAGTGACTGCAACATTTTACTTTTCCACCAGCAATGCACAAAAGTTATAATTTTTACACATTGTTGCCAATACTTCCATTATTTTCTATCTTTTGGTTTTTTTTTTTTGTTGTTGTTGTTTTGTTTTTGAGACAGAGTCTCGCTTTGTTGCACAGGCTAGAGTGAGTGCCGTGGCGTCAGCCTAGCTCACAGCAACCTCAATCTCCTGGGCTCAAGCAATCCTTCTGCCTCAGCCTCCCGAGTAGCTCGGACTACAGGCATGCGCCACCACGCCCGGCTAATTTTATATATATATATTAGTTGGCCAATTAATTTCTTTCTATTTTTAGTAGAGACGGGGTCTTGCTCTTGCTCAGGCTGGTTTCGAACTCCTGACCTCGAGCAATCCACCCGCCTCGGCCTCCCAGAGTGCTAGGATTACAGGCTTGAGCCACCGCGCCCGGCCTCTTTTGGTTTTTTTTATAATAGCCATCCTGATGGGTGTGAAGTGGTATATTATTGTGGTTTTGATTTGCATGTTTCCCTAATGGTTGGAGATGTTAAACATCTTTTTGTTGAGTTGTAGGAGTTCTTGATTTACAGGTGGTTCTCAGCTTATGGTTCTGCTTACAGTTTTTTGACTTTATGATGGTACAAAGCAACACACATTAAATGGAAACTATACTTTGAGTATCTATCTATACAACTATTCTGTTTTTCAATTTTCAGTATTCAATAAATTACATGAGATATTGGCTTTGTGTTAAGATGATTTTGCTCAACTGTAGGCTAATGTAAGTGTTCTGAGCATGTTTATGGTAGGCCAGGCAAAGTTATGATGTTTGCTAGGTTAGGTGTATTAAATGCATTTTCAACTTACAATATTTTCAGCTTACATTGGGTTTTTCTGGATATAACCCCATCATAAGGGGAGAAGCATCTGTATTTTGGATTCTAGACCCTTATTAGATATATTATATGCAAATATTTTCTCCCATTATTCAAATTGTCTTTTACTTTCTTCCTAGTATCCTTTGAAACTTGTAAGTTTTAAATTTTGATGAAGTCTAGTTTTTCTTCGGTCACTTGTTTTTTGTTATATCTAAAAAACTATTGTCTAATCCAAGGTTCTGAAAATTTACCTGCTTTCTTTTAAGAGTTTTTGGTTTTATCTGTTACATTTACATCTTTGACCCATTTTTAGTTAATATTTGTCTTATATTCTTTTTCTTTCCTTCTTTTTTTTTAAGAGGTGAGGTCTCACTCTGTTGCCCAGGCTTTGGAGTGCAGTGGCACAATCTTAGCTCGTTGCAGCCTTGAACACCTGGGCTCAAGTGATTCTCCTAGCTCATCTTTCTGAGTAGCTGGGACTACAGGCACATGCCACCATGCCTGACTGATTTTTTAAGTTTTTAGAGATGAGGTCTTGCTGTGTTGCCCAGGCTGGTCTCGAGCTCCTGGGCTCAAGTGATCCACCTGCCTCAGCTTCTTGAGTAGCTGGAACTACAGGTACATGCCATGGCACCTGGCTGTTTTATATTCTTTTGCATGTGTAATCCAGTTGTCCCAGCACAATTAGGTGAAAAGACTATTTTTTCTCTATTGAATAGTCTTCAAAATCTTGTCAAAAATCAATTGACCATAGATGTATAGGTTTAATTCTGGACTATGAATGCTATTTCATTTAATAAGTCTATTGTTAGGCCAGTAACATACTGCTTTGATTCTTGTAGCTTTGTGGTAAATTTTAAAAGAAGGAAGTGAGTTCTCCAACTTTGTTTTTTCTTTTCCAGATTGTTTTGGGTGTTTGGGGCTCCTTACAATTTTATGTGAATTTTAGGATTATCTTTCCATTTCTGTAAAAAAAGGTTATTGGGATTTTGATTCAGTTAAATTCACTCTGTAGAAAGCTTTTGGGTAGTACTGCCATCTTATCAATAGTGTCCTTACATCTATGAACACAGGATATTCTTCCATTCTTTAATTTCTTTCAGCAGTGCTTTGTGGTTTTCCGTGTACAAGTCTTTTACATCCTGGTTAAATATGTTCCTAAGTATTTTACTCTTGATGCTACTGTAAATTGAATTGTTTCCTTAATTTCTTTTTTGGATCACTCAGTGCTAGTATATAGAAATACAACTGATTGTTGCTTGTTTATCTTGTACCTTGCAACTTTGCTGAATTTGTTTATTAGCTCTAATAGTTTTTGGTAGATTCTTTGAAGTTTTCTGTATGTAAGATCATGCCATCTGCAAGTAGAGGTTACTTCTTCCTTTAGAATTTGGATGCCTTTATTTTTTTCTCTTGCCTAATTGCTCTGACTAGACCTTCCAGTCCAGCACAATTGAAGTGACAAAAATGGGCAAACTTGTTCTGATTCTAGGGGGAAAACATTCAGAAAAGCCCTTTGTCATGTTAAAGAAGCTCCCGTGTATTCCTAGCTAAATGTTTTTATCATGAGAGAATGTTGGATTTTTTTTTTTTAGTGCTTTTTCTGCATCAATAGGTTATCTCTATTTTTTCCCCTTTTTTCTATGTGATGTGTTCTACTGATTGATTTTGATGTATTGAACCACCTGTATGTGCCTAGGATAACTCCCACTTGATCACATTATATAATCTTTTTAATGTGTTGCTGGATTGGGTTTACTGATATTTTTGTTGATGATTTTTGTATCTATGTTCATGAAGGATATTGATCTGTACTTTTGTTGTGATATGTTTATATGGCTTTAGTATGCTTGTTTCAGAAAGAGGAAGTGTTACTTCCTTGCATTTTTAGGAAGAGTTTGAGAATGATTGGTGTTAATTCTTTAAATGTTTGGTGGAATTCACTATTGAAGCCATATGGTCCTGCACCATTGTTTGTGGGGGGGGGGGTTGATTATTGATTTAATCACTTGTCATTGGTCTGTTCAATTTTTCTATTTCTTCTTTTTTTTCTTTTTTTAGACAGAGTCTGATTCTGTTGCTGGGGCTAGAGTGCTGTGGCATCAGCCTAGCTCATAGCAACCTCCAACTCCAGGGCTCAAGCTGTCCTTCTGCCTCAGCCTCCTGAGTAGCTGGGACTACAGGCATGCACCACCATGCCTGGCTAATTTTTTATATATATATTTTTAGTTGTCTAGCTAATTTCTTTCTATTTTTAGTACAGACTGGTGTCTCGCCTTGCTCTGACTTGTCTCTAACTCCTGAGCTCAAACGATCCTCCTGCCTTGGTGTCCCAGAGTGCTAGGATACAGGCGTGAGCCACCATGCCTGGCCTGGAATTGTAGTTTTTAATAAGTGTCCCATTGTTTTGGTTTTCTTCTTCAGGAATTCCTGTAATCTGTATGTTGGATTCCAACAGAGACTTAATCAGACTCTCTTTCTCTTGAATCCTTTTTGTCTTTCTTCATGGGAGGTGGGTAGCAGAACTTTAAAATGTCTTCCTTTTACCTTCTATTTAATATGATAATAAGTAAAATGTTTGTATTCTTAAGATATTATCTGTGATCTATTTGTTCTTAGATTCATTCTGGTTTAGTCCCTTTTTCATCAAATGATTTTTTAATTTTATTTTACTTCTTAAGTTTGTCACCTCATTTCTAAGCTTTTATAACTCAATATTTTGTCTTATTTTGAAATAGTAGTTTACCATTTTATCTGTTTTTTGTATCTTGGTGTGCTTTCTTTGTATGTTGGGATGTCATTCCACTTCTTATTTTTTCCTCCCAAATAATAACTGTATGGATTGGCTTTGATACTCTTCTGTTGCTTATTTTTATATCATAGTTTTTCTAAAGTGCAAGGAGGAGGGTGGATTTGGGATAGCTCTTCTACCTTGTATTGTTTTCATGTAGTTTGCAAAAATATGGCCACTTATTTATTTGTTGTATAGATGCTTCTTAGCTCTGCTCCATCTAGACCTTTTCTTTGTCTCTCGCCCTGTGTTGCTGAGCATATTCCACTCCTAGCACTTTCTCCTCATGTGGGGCCCTGTCCAGAAGGGAGTCCTGGCTGACATGTTTCAGGGGTCCCAGTTTGCTCCCACCCCTTTGCATCTTCTCAGGGTTAGAGCTCTTGCCCTCACTGAGTTCTAGGCACCGATCTCAGATCGATCGCCTGCTCTGCTTCCCACGGAGCTCTGGCGTCTAGTGCCACCTTGTCCCCTTGCTCCCCTCAGCTTTGTTGCTCTCAAATACTGATACCACGAAGGAATTTGGAGGGGCAGTGGTTTGTCCTCACCCACTTGTATTTTGGAGTTTGGTGATTCATTATAAATGGCATCTATGGGTTTTTGGTTTTGTTACCTAGTTGCTCTATCTTTATGTGAAGATTCGGAGATGTTCAAATACTTTGCTTACTACTGCCATTCTTGGGTTTCCGAATTGTTAATTGTCAACTTAATGTATATATAATAAGGTTGATTTTGTTTTGTTTTTTCTTGAAAAATCATCTTCACAGAGAAAAAGGAATTGGGATGCAGAGTACCCCTCCTTTCCAGGAGACAGGCCCCTGCAGGTCAGAAGAGCAGGTCTCAGGACAGCTGGGGCAGCTGCCTCCCTCTCTGAAGCATGGCTCAGATGTGGAGAAGGATTTCAGGACACTTCTGGGACTCCGGTAAAGTAGCTGTAAAATTGTCTTCCCTGAATGCTGAATAGTAAATCCTCAAATTCCTGAGTGTTCATGCCATTGTAATTACATAATTTTGGAATTCCCTTCCTTATTTTCTTTAAAGAAACTGTAATTGGTATGTTACTTTTTTCCTCCCTTCATTCTTTGAATTCTGTTAATAATTGAGACAAGTTAGAATTCACCTCTTTATGACATATAGAAAACCTTTCTACTTCTTTGTTTGCAAGTGAAGGATATATACTAAGAATATTCTCAGAAGGTGAAACCATTGACCATACTATTCTTCACAAGAAGTGTGTTTATGAAATGTTATTTTTATTTATTTATTTTAGCATATTATGGGGGTACAAATGTTAAGGTTATATATATTGCCCATGGGGGCCCCCCCATTGAGTAAGAGCTTCAAGCGTGTCCATCCACCAAACGTTGCACATCTTACTTGTTTGATTGTATATACCCATCCCCTACTCCCCCCTCCTACTCTCCCGACACCCGATAAATATTACTCCTACATGTCCACTTAGGTGTTGATCCATTAATACCAATTTGCTGGTGAGTACATGTGGTGCTGGTTTTACCGTTCTTGAGATACTTCACTTAGGAGAATGGGTTCCAGCTCTATCCAGGAATATACAAGAGGTGCTATAGCACCATTGTTTCTTTAATTCCATTTTCCTGTCTGATTGCTGTAGCCAGGACTTACAGCACTATGTTGAACAGAAGTGGAGATAGTGGGCAACCTTGTCTTGTTCCAGTTCTAAGTGGGAATGAATGCTTCAATTTTTTCTCCATTCAGTATGATATTGGCTGTGGGTTTGTTGTATATGGCTTGTATCATTTTTAGGTATGTCCCTTCTATGCCTATTTTGTTGAGCAGTCTTATCATAAAAGGGTGTTGAATTTTGTCAAATGCTTTCTCTGTGTCTATTGAGAGGATTGAATAGTTTTTGTTTTTGCTTCTGTTTATATAGTGAATTACATTTATAGATTTGCATATGTTGAACCATCCCTGCATCCCTGGGATGAAGCCCACTTGGTTGTGATAGATTATTTTCTTGACAAGCACCTGGATTCGATTGGCTAGGATTTTGTTGAGAATTTTTGCATCCATATTCATAAGAGATACTGGTCTGTAGTTTTCTTTTTTTGTTGCATGCTTTCTTGGTTTTGGTATCAGGGTTATGTTCGCTTCGTAAAATGTGTTGGGGAGAATTCCATCCTTCTCAATGTTGTGGAATAATTTCTGCAGGATAGGTACCAGTTCTTTTTTGTAGATGTGGTAAAATTTGGGTGTGAAACCACCTGGTCCAGGACTTTTCTTTTTAGGAAGGTTTTTTATTGCTGTTTAAATTTCAGTACTTGATATTGGTCTGTTCAAGACTTCTATTTCTTCCTGGTTGAGGCTAGGGAGGCTGTGTGTTTCTAAGAAATTGTCCATTTTCTCCACATTTTCCACACTGTGTGCATAGAGGTTTTTGTAGTATTCATAAATTATATCTTGTATCTCCGTGGCATCCGTTGTAATTTCTCCTTTATTGTTCCTAATGGAGCTTATTAGAGATTTTTGTTTTCTACTTTTCATTAGTCTAGCCAAAGGTGTGTCAATTTTGTTTATTTTTTCAAAGAACCAACTTTTTGTTTTATTTATTTTATTTTATTTTATTTTATTTCGGCATATTATGGGGGTACAGATTTTAAGGTTTCAATAAATGCCCATTTCCCCTCCTCCCCCCACAAGTCTGAGTCTCCATCATGACCATCCCCCAGATGGTACACATCTCACTCATTATATATGTATATACCTGCCCCCCTCCCCCCTCCCAACTGCCCAATGCCCTATTACTGTAGTACCTAAGTGACCACTTAGGTGCTGTTCAGTTAATACCAATTTGCTGGTGAATATATGCGGTACTTGTTTTTCCATTCTTGGGAAACTTCACTTAATAGTATGGGTTCCAACTCTAACCAGGAAAATATAAGATGTGCTATGTCACCATTGTTTCTTAGAGCTGAATAGTACTCCATGGTATACATATACCACATTTTATTAATCCATTCTTGGATTGATGGGCACTTGGGCTGTTTCCACAGCCTTGCAATTATGAATTGTGCTGCTATAAACATTCGAGTGCAGGTGTCTTTTTTGTAGAGTGTCATTGGATCCTTTGGGTAGATGCCCAGCAATGGGACTGCTGGATCAAATGGTAGATTCACTTGTATCGCTTTAAGGTATCTCCATATTGCTTTCCACAGAGGTTGCACTAGTTTGCAGTCCCACCAGCAGTGTAGGAGTGTTCCTCTCTCTCCGCAACCACGCCAGCATTTATTGTTTGGAGTCTTTTTGATAAAGGCCATTCTCACTGGAGTTAAGTGATATCTCATTGTGGTTTTGATTTGCATTTCCCTGATGATTAGAGATGTTGAGCATTTCTTCATATATTTGTTGGCCATTCTTCTGTCTTTTTTTTTTTTTATAAGCCATAAGCTTTTTTTTTTTTTTTTTTTTATTTCGGCATATTATAGGGGTACAGATTTTAAGGTTTCAAAAAATGACCATTTCCCCCCTCATTCTTCTGTCTTCTTTAGACAAGTTTCTGTTCAAGTCCTTTGCCCACTTTTTAATGGGGTTATTTGATTTTTTTCTTCCTGATTTTTGTGAGTTCTAAGTATATTCTAGTTATCAGTCCCTTATCGGATGCAGAAAATGCAAAAATTTTCTCCCATTCTGTAGGTTGTCTATTTACTTTCATGACTATTTCTTTGGCTGTGCAGAAGCTTTGTAGTTTGATCATGTCCCATTTATTTATTTTTGTTGCTACTGTGATTGCCTTTGGGGACTTCTTCATAAACTCTTTGCCTAGACTGATGTCTAGGAGAGTGTTTCCAACTTTTTCCTCTAGAATTCTAATAGTTTCATACCTTAGGTTTAAGTCTGTTATCCAGCGTGAGTTGATTTTTGTGACAGGTGAAAGGTGTGGGTCCTGTTTTAGCCTTCTACTGGTGGCTATCCAGTTTTCCCAGCACCATTTATTGAAAAGGGATTCTTTTCCCCAGCGTATGTTTTTGTTTGCTTAATCAAAGATTAGATGGCTATATGAGGATGGTTTTATATCAGGCTTCTCAGATCTGTTCCACTGGTCCATATTCCTATTTTTGTGCCAATCCCATATTGATTTAATTACTACAGCTTTGTAGTATAGTTTGATATCTGGCATATTAATGCCTCCTGTTTTGTTTTTGTTGCCTAGAATTGCTTTTGATATTCGGGGTCTTCTTTGGTTCCATACGAAGCGTAAAATTATTTTTTCTATATCTGTGAAGAATGCTGATGGGATTTTAATAGGTATTGCATTGAATCTGTAGATCAGTTTGGGTAGTATAGACATTTTGATGATGTTGAGTTTGCAGATCCACGAGCATGGTATGGATTTCCATCTGTTTACATCCTCTGCTATTTCCTTCCTCAGTGTTTCATAGTTCTCCCTGTAGAGGTCTTTTACCTCCTTGGTTAGGTATATTCCTAGGTACTTTAATTTCTTTGTTGCTATTGTGAAGGGAATTGAGTTTTTGATTTGGTTCTCAATTAGATTGTTGTTGGCATATATGAATGCCTCTGATTTCTGTGTATTGATTTTGTATCCTGAGACGTTACTAAATTCATTGATCAGTTCCAGGAGTTTCTTGGTAGAATCTTTGGGGTTTTCTAGATATAATATCATATCATCAGCAAACAGTGAAAGTTTGATCTCTTCTGCCCCTATTTGGATACCTTTAATTCCATTTTCCTGTCTGATTGCTGTAGCCAAGACTTCCAGGAGTATGTTGAACAGAAGTGGAGATAGTGGGCAGCCTTGTCTGGTTCCAGTTCTAAGTGGGAATGATTTCAATTTTTCCCCATTCAGTATGATGTTGGCTATGGGTCTGTCATATATAGCTTGTATCATTTTTAGGTATGTTCCTTCTATGCCTATTTTCTTAAGTGTTCGTATCATGAAAGGGTGTTGAATTTTGTCAAAAGGTTTTTCTGCATCTATTGAAAGAATCATGTGGTCTTTGTTTTTGCTTCTGTTTATGTGGTGAATTGCATTTATACATTTACGTATGTTGAACCATCCCTGCATCCCTGGGATGAAGCGCACTTGGTCGTGATGGATTATTTTTTTGATAAATGTCTGGATTCGGTTAGCTAAGATTTTGTTGAAAATTTTTGCATCTGTATTCCTTAGGGATATTGGTCTGTAGTTGTCTTTTTTTGCATCCTTTCCTGGTTTTGGTATCAGAGTAATATTTGCTTCATAAAAGGTGTCGGGTGGGTTTCCGTTCTTCTAGATGTTGTGGAATAGTTTCTGCAAGATAGGTACTAGTTCTTCTTTGTAAGTGTGGTAAAATTTGGGTGTGAAGCCATCGGGACTGGGACTTTTCTTTTTAGGGAGATTTTTAATTGCTGTTTCTATTTCAGCTGTTGAGATTGGTCTGTTCAGGGAATCTATTTCTTCCTGGTTGAGCCTAGGAGGCTGTGTGTTTCTAGAAATGTGTCCATTTCCTCCACATTTTCCAGTTTGTGTGCATAAAGATTTTTGTAGTATTCATAAATTATATCTTGTATCTCTTTGGGATCAGTTGTGATATCTCTTTTTTTATTCCTGATGGAGCTTATTAGAGATTTCTCTTTTCTGCTTTTCATTAGCTTAGCCAATGGTGTGTCAATTTTGTTTATTTTTTCAAAGAACCAACTTTTTGTTTTATTAATCTCCTGAATAGCTTCTCTGTTTTCAATTTCGTTTAGTTCTTTTTTTTTTTTTTTTTTTTTTTTTGAGACAGAGTCTCGCTTTGTTGCCCAGGCTAGAGTGAGTGCCGTGGCATCAGCCTAGCTCACAGCAACCTCAAACTCCTGGGCTCGAGTGATCCTTCTGCCTCAGCCTCCCGGGTAGCTGGGACTACAGGCATGTGCCACCATGCCCGGCTAATTTTTTTTTTTATATATATATCAGTTGGCCAATTAATTTCTTTCTATTTATAGTAGAGACGGGGTCTCGCTCTTGCTCAGGCTGGTTTCGAACTCCTGACCTTGAGCAATCCGCCCGCCTCGGCCTCCCAAGAGCTAGGATTACAGGCGTGAGCCACAGCGCCCGGCCAATTTCGTTTAGTTCTGATTTGATCTTGTTGATTTCACTTCTTCTGCTGGGTTTGGGGTTGGTCTGTTCTTCTTTATCCAGCTCTTTGAGTCATTTCATTAGAATGTCTATTTGTGATCTTTTTGTCTTTTGGTTATAGGCATTTATGGAGATAAACTTTCCTCTCAGAACTGCTTTAGCTGTGTCCCAGAGGAGTTGATAACATGTCTCTCCATTGTCGTTTTCTTCATAGAATTTTTTTATTTCCATCTTGATTTCTTCATTTATGAAGTAATCATTTAGTAGGAGGTTGTTTAATTTCCACGTTTTTGTGTAGAAATGTGAGTTTCTGTTAGGGTTGATTTCTAGTTTTATTCCACTGTGATCTGAGAAGGTACATGGTATGATTTCTATTTTTTTAAATTTCTTGAGATTTACTTTGTGTCCTAGGATATGGTCAATCTTAGAGAATGTCCCATGAGCTGATGAAAAGAACATATATATTCAGTGGATTTTGGGTAGAATGTCCTGTAGATATCAGTCAGACCCAATTGTTCCAGGGTTTTGTTTAAGTCCATTATTTCTTTATTAATTTTCTGCTTGGAAGATCTGTCTCGTGCCGTCAGTGGGGTGTTGAAATCTCCAGTGATTATGGAGTTGCTATTAATCCATTTGCTTAGCTCCAGTAAGGTTTGCTTTATGAAAGTGGGTGCACCCAAGTTGGGTGCATATATATTTAAAATTGTCATCTCTTCTTGTTGAAGTGTGCCCTTCACCATTATGTAATGACCCTTTTTGTCTTTCACTACTTTTGTTGGTTTAAAAACTAAATCGTCTGAAATTAGAACTGCTACAACAGCCTTCTTTTGGCTACCACTTGCCTGGAATACTGATCTCCACCCTTTTACTTTTAGTCTATATGCATCCTTGCAGGTTAGATGTATTTCCTGAAGACAGCATATACTTGGCCTGTATTTCTTATCCGGTCAGCCAGCCTATGTCTCTTGAGTGGAGAGTTTAAGCCATTCACATTTATTGAGAGAACTGATAGGTAAGGGAGATTAATGTTCATTCTGTTGGGTTGGATGTTGTTGCTTTGATTTCTCTCTCGAGTCGTTGTATTATCTGGCCTTTAATCTTTGGGTTTTGGTTGTTTTTATATTGTTTTTTTTTATGGTGTTCCGTGTGTAACACTATTTTGAGTAGTTCTTGTAGGGCTGGTCTTGTCTTGGTGAATTCTCTGAGACTTTGCTTGTCTGAGAATGCCTTTATTTCTCCTTCATATATGAAGCTTATTTTGCAGGGAATAAGATTCTAGGCTGGGCATTGTTTTGTTTCAGAAGAGTGAGAATGGGGCCCCAGTCTCTGCTTGCTTGTAAAGTCTCATTATAGAAGTCTGATGTTATTCATATTGGCTTTCCCTTGTAGGTTACTTGCTTCTTTCTTCTTACAGCTCTTAGAAGGCCCTCTTTAGTTGATATTTTGGTCAGTCTGATGACTGCATGATGTGACGTCTTCCTGTTTGCATTGAATCTCCCAGGGGTCCTCTGAGTTTCTTGAACTTATGTATGGAGATTTTGAGCAAGGCCTGGGAAATTTTCCTCTATTATGTCTTCAAAAAGCTTTTCCAGTCCTTGAGTGTTGTCTTCTTCCCCTTCTGCTAACCCTATGACCCTCACGTTAGGTTTTTTCACATAATCCCACAGATCTTGTAGGCTTTGCTCTTTTCTCTTGTTTCTCTGGTGTATCTCTGTGACTGATTTATTTAATTGAAAGGTGTTATCTTCAATCTCAGATTCTTTCTTCTGTTAGATCTACCCTGTTCTTGAGACTTTCCACAGTATTTTGTAATTCCCTGAGTTGATTCTTCATCTCCAGGACTTCGGTTAAAGTTTTCTTCACTGTGTCGATCTCTTTAGTGAAACTTTGTTCCATATCCTGGAGGCTTTTCATAGTTTCTTTGTGTTGGTTATTGAGTTGTTGTTGCAGCTGGGTGAGTGTTCTTATGATCCATATACGAAATTCTTTTCTGTCATATTGGTTGCCTGATTTGGGTTGGTGTCCGTTTCTATGGGGCTGGTGCTCCTCTTTGGGGGTGTGTTTTCCGTTTGGTTCTTCATATATCCAGAGTTCTTTCGCTGATTACTTCCCCTGTTGATATGTTGTTGTTTCTTTCCTTTAGGTTTTTGTTTGGGTATTCACACACCTTGTTTAGTTTCTGAGCCGTTAGGTGGTGTCTGTGGGTGAGTTTCGACCACTCCCTGTATATTGAGTCAGTGGGTGCCGTGAAAAGGCTGTGTAGGATGCCATCCCTGTCAGTAGGTGGCGCTTGCTTGGAGGAACAGGCTATGCTGTTGATTTTGTGTCTTGTTATCAGCTCTTTTTCTACGCGGAGCTGGTTTGGGCAAGTCTGCCCTCAGGCACCACCAATGTCATTAGCAGGGATCAAAGTTCTGTTCTCTGCTTCCAGGAAAAGCTGTCAGGGCGGGGCTGGAATGGTCCCGCTCAGCCAGAAAGTCTGCGTGTGGGTGTGGGGCTGTCTGAGACCCGCAGTCTGTAGCAGGCCTCGCTTCTTTCCACCCTCCCCAACTCTGCAGCTACTCCTGTCTCTGCCAGCAGGCCAGACCACACGCCACCAGGCCTCCCCAGACTGTGATGCTGGCGGGGAGGTTCCCTGTGCAGGAACGCCACCTGGGCTGGGCGTATGGCCTCCTTTTGGGAGAAGGGTTGCCCCCTAGGATGCTGATCTGCCCCTGAAGGCCCACACACCTCAGTAGGGTGTTCATGTATAACCCTTCTTTGCCCCAGGCAATGCTAGACCTCGGTGCACGGGATCTGGTCTGCAGGTCTGACCTCTGGGTCCCAGAGTTCAAACTGTATCCCCACCAGGGAGAGGAGTTCTGGTCCCAATTCACACACAGGGAGCCCAAGCTGGTTCTGTGTCTCTCAGCCTCTGAGTCGGCACTGGTCTCCTGGGAACACCTTGCCAGCAGCACCTGGGCGGGCTGTCGGGTAGGGAGCTCACAGTCTGAGTTCCCCTGTGTCAGCTGTAGGGTCCCAAAAGGGAAGGTCCTGTTCCCTGGAGGTGCCTCCGGCTGGTGGCTGTATTGTCTCTCTGGGCAGCCGCGGTTAGGGTCGGCGGAGGGGAGGATGAGGCAATATGGCGCCTGCCGCACGGCTTGGGTCTGTGCACACAGAGGTGCCGGGAGGGAGTTGAGAGCCTGGTGCCACGTCTACTACAGGCTCATCGCTGGCTGGGGTAGCTGTCTCTGGGCTGGTGTCCGCAGGTCTCTCCACCCGCTGGAGAGCCCACCAGCAGTCCCAAATGCAGTGGAGCGGAAACAGCAAATCCATCTACCGTTGGCGCTGGTCTCCGGGCTGCTCCGGTGGTCTCAGCCTCCAGTTCTCCTCTGCAGCCTCATCCCGTGGAGTCTCCCGGGGTCTCAGGTACCCCTCCTTCCGGTCCTCGTCCGCTGTATGCTCGTCTTCTTGCTTCTTTTTTCTAATTTCTGCTAGTATCTGTCTTTTCTGCAGAGACACTCTGTCTGGCGGTGTTTCTCGTCCGCCATCTTGATCCTCCGTCCTGTGTGCAACTTTTTGTTTTATTAATAATCCGTATAGTTTCCCTGTTGTCTACTTCGTTTAGTTCTGATTTGATCTTAATGATTTCTCTTCTTGTGTTGGGTTTGGGGTTGGGCTGTTCTTCTTTTTCTAGCTCTTTGAGATGATTCATTAGGTTGTCTATTTGTGATATTTTTAATTTTTGGATATAGGCATTTATGGAAATAAACTTTCCTCTCAGGACTGCTTTAGCTGTGTCCCACAGGTTTGGGTAACTTGTGTCACCTTTATCATTTAGTTCAAAGAATCTTTTGATTTCCATCTTGATTTTCTTGTTTATGAAATGATCATTCGGCAGAAGGTTGTTTAGTTTCCATGACTTTGTGTAGAAATGAGAACTCCTGTTAGGATTGATTTCTACATTTATTCCATTGTGGTCTGAAAAGGTATATGGTATAATTTGGTATAATTTCTGTCTTTTTAAATTGTTTGAGATGTGTTTTGTGTCCTAGAATATGGTCAGTCCTGGAGAATGACCCAGAGCTGATGAGAAGAACATATATTCAGTTGTTTTGGGGTAGAATGTCCTGTAAATGTCAGTCAGGCCCATTTGTTCTAGAGTTCTGTTTAAGTCCATTATTTCTTTGTTGATTTTCTCTTTTGAGGATCTGTCTTGTGCTGCCAGTTGGGTGTTAAAGTCTCCAACTATTATGGTGGTGGTGTTTATCCATTTGTTTAGATCAGGTAGAGTTTGATTTATGAATCTGGGTGTACCAAGGTTGGGTGCATATATATTTAGAATTGTTATGTCTTCTTGTTGAACTTTACCCTTCACCATCATATAGTGACCTTCTTTGTCTTTTATTACTTTTGTTGATTTAAAAATTAAGTTATCTGTAATCATCACCGCCCTGCCAGCTTTCTTTTGGCTTCTGTTTACTTGAAATATTGTTCTTCACCCCTTTACCTTTAGTCTGTATTGGTCCTTGCAGGTTAGATGTGTTTCCTGAAGACAGCAGATACTTGGCTTGTGTGTTTTTTTCCATTTGGCCAGCCTATGTCTCTTGAGTGGGGAGTTCAAGGCATTCACATTTATTGAGATAACTGATAGGTGGGGCAGATTTCTATTCATAATTTTTGGTTGAACTTTGTTGCTTTGTTTTCTCTCTTGAGCCATTGTGGTATTCGGGCTTTGATCTTTAGCTTTGAGTAGATTTACATTCGTGAGTGTTTATTGTGCTGATCCGTGGTTAACACCGTTTTGAGTACTTCATGAAGGGCTGGTCTTATCTTGGTGAATTCCCTCAGACTTTACTTATCTGGGAATGTATTGATTTCTTCTTCATATACAAAACTTAGTTTTGCTGGGAATAAGATTCTAGGCTGGTCATTGTTCTGTTTCAGAAGAGTAAGAATGGGGCCCCAGTCTCTCCTTGCTTGTAAAGTCTAAGTAGAAAAGTCTGGTCTTCTTCGGATTGGCTTTCCTCTGTATGTTACTTGCTTCCTTCACCTAACAGCTCTTAGAAGGGCCTCTATAGTTGATATTTTGGTCAGTCTGATGACTGCATGTCGTGATGTCTTCCTGTTTGCATTGAATCTCCCAGGAGTCCTCTGAGTTTCTTCAACTTGTATATCGAGATTTTTAGCAAAGCCTGGGAAATTTTCCTCTATTATATCTTCAAGTAGCTTGTCCAACCCTTGAGTGTTGTCTCTTCCCCTTCTGGTAACCCTATGACCCTCACATTAGGTTTCTTCACATAATCCCACATCTCTTGTAGGGTTTGCTCTTTTCTCTTGTTTCTGTGCTCTATCTCTGTGACTGATTTATTTAATTGGAGGGTGTTATCTTCAGTCTCTGATATTCTTTCTTCTGTTTGGTCTACCCTGTTCTTGAGGCTTTCCACTGTATTTTGTAGTTCCCTGAATTGATTCTTCATTTCTAGGAGTTCGTTTATACTTTTCTTCATCGTATCGATTTCTTTAGTGAATTTTTGTTCTGGGTCCTGGAGTCTTTTTGTGTTTTCATTGTGTTGGTTATCCAGTTGTTCTTGCAGGTCATTCAATTTTCTTATGTTCCACATTTGAAATTCCTCTTCTGTCATTTTGGTTTCTTGATTTTGGTTGATATCCATTTGTATGGGGCTTGTGCTCCTTTTTGGGGTGTGGTTTCTGTTTGGGTCTTCATATTTCTGGAGTTCCTTCGCTGATTTCTTCCCATCTCAATCAGTTGTTGCTTCTTTCCTTTAGATTTTTGTGTGGGTATTGATACACCTTGTTTAGTGTCTGAACCGGTAGGTGGTGTTTTTGGGTGAGATTCGACCACACCTATATGATGAAAAGGGTGTGCAGGATGCCCTTCCTGTCAGTAGGTGGCGCTTGCTTGGAGGAACTGGCTATGCTGTTGTTTTTGTGTCCTGTGACTGGCTCTTTTTCCTCTAGAGAGGCACTCTAGTGCCTCGGATCGTCGGTGGGGCCCTGGGACTTCCAAGTGTGTCCTTTTCTCCCCCTCAGTGAGGGCTGGTCTAGGAGAGAGTCTGGGTGGAGCTGGGTTGGGCAAGCCTGCCCTCAGGCACCACCAATGTCATTAGCAGGGGTCAAAGTTCTGTTCTCTGCTTCCAGGAAAAGCTGTCAGTGAGGGGCTGTAATGGCCCTGCTCAGTCAGAGAGTCTGTGTGTGGGGGTGGGGCTGTCTTGAGACCCGCAGTCTGGAGCGGGCCTCGCTTCTTTACACTCTCCCAGACTCCTCGGCACTCCTTGGCCTCTGGCAGCAGGCCAGACCTCATGCCACCGGGCTTCTCCTGGCTGTGATGCCGGCTAGGAGGTTCCCTGTGCAGGAACACCACCTGGGCTGGGCGCATGGCCCCTCTTTGGGAGGAGGGTTGCCCTCCAGGATGCTGATCTGCCCCTGAAGACACACACACCTCAGTAGGCCGTTCACATATATCCCTTCTGTGCCCCGGGCAATGCGAGACCTGGGTGCATGGGATCTGGTCTGCAGGTCTGACCTCTGGGCCCCAGAGTTCAATCTCTATCCCCACCAGGGAGAGGAGTGCCAGTCCCAATTCACCGATGGGGAGTCCATGCTGGTTCTATTGTCTCTCAGCCTCAAGGTCTGCTCCGTTCTCCTGGGATCACTGGGCCAGCAGCACTTGGGAGGGCTGGTGGGTAGGGAGCTCACCATCTGAGTTCCCCTTAGTGAGCTGTAGGGCCCCGAAAGGGAAGGTCCCATTCCGTGGAGGTGCCTTCAGCTGGTGGCTATATTGTTTTTCTTGGCAGCCGTGGATGGGGATAAGGGAGGGGAGAAGGAGGCAATATGGCGCCTGCCGCCCGGCTTGGGTCTGTGCACACGGAGGTGCCCTGCGGGAGTTGGGAGCCGGGTGCCGCGTCTGCTACAGGCCTACCGCTCGCTGGCAGTGGCCATCTCTGGGCTGGTGTCTGCAGGTCTCTCCACCCGCTGTGGAGCCCACCAGCAGTCCCAGATGCAAGGCAGGGGAGAGTTAATCGCTTCAACTACCCTTGCCGCTGGTCTCCAGGCTGCTCGGGAGGTCTCTGCTTCCAGTTCTCCTCCGCACTCTCCTCCCATGGAGTGTCCCGTGGTCTCAGGTACCCCCCCTTCTGACCCTCATCTGATGTATGCTCATCTTCTTGCTTCTTTCCTCTAATTTCTCCTAGAATCTGTCTTTTATTCAGAGACAGTCTGTCTGGCGGTGTTTCTTGTCCTCCATCTTCATTAATCCATAGAACGGAGTGTTGTTTATGAAATGTTTATCCAAGCCTACTTTGGAGATACTGAGGTTTTACCCGGGGTCCTCAAACTACAGCCCGCACTCACATGCGTACTGCCAGGGACATTTATCCTGCCTGTCGTGTGTTTTTGGTGCTGCTGCCTATCCTGCTTAGCAGCCGACTCTTCCTGGGCCCACAGTGCGCATGTGTGGAATGTGCGCCACACTCTCCAGTGGCCCTCCAACGGTCTGAGGGACAGTGAACTGGCTCCCTGTTTAAAAAGTTTGAGGATCCCTGGTTTAGACCCTTGCAATAATGCAAATATTACAATAAAGTTAGTTACATAAATATTGTGGTTTCCCAATACATAGATAAGTTATATTTATACTGTACTATAGTCTATTAAATGTGCAATAGTATTATGTATAAAAATGTACATACCTTAATTAAAAAATACTTTATTGCTAAAAAATGCTAACAATCATCTGAGCTTTCAGAGCATTGTAATCTTTTTGCTGGGCGGAAGGTTTTGCCTAGATGCTGATGACTGTTGACTGATCAAGGAAGTGAGTGCTGAAGGTTTGGGTGGCTGTGGCAATTTCTTAAAATAAGGCAACAGTGAAGTGTGCTGCATAGATAGACTCTTCCTTTTAGGAAAGGTTTCTCTGTAGAATGTGATGTTGTTCGATAGCATTTTACCCACAATAGAATTTCTTTCAAAATTAGACTCAATCCTCTCAAATCCTGCCACTGCTTTATCAACTATGTTTATGTAATATTCTAAATTCTTTGTTTTCATTTCAGTAATGTACACAGCATCTTCACCAGGAGTAGATTGTATAATATTTCAAGAAACTACTTTCTTCGCTCATCCATAAGAAGCAACTACTCACCATGCAAGTTTTATTTTGAGATTGCAGCAATCCATTCACATCTTCACGTTCCACTTCTAATTCAAATTCTCTTGCTATTTCCACCACATCTTCGGTTACTTTCTCCACTGAAGTCTTAAACTCTTCAAAGTCATCCATGAGAGTTAGAATCAACTTCTAAATTCTTATTAATGTTCATGTTTTGATCTCCTTTCAAGAATAATGAGTGTTCTTAATGACATCTAGAATGGTGAATCCTTTCCAGATATTTTGTTTTATTTCTTTGTTTTATTTTTGTCTTTTTGTTTTAAGAGACAGGGTCTTCCTCTATTGCCCTGGGCTAAAGTGGCATGATCATAGCTCACTACAGCCTTGAATCCCTGGGATCAAGCAATCCTCTTGCCTCAGCCTCCTGAGTAGCTAGGACTATAGGCATATGCCATCATTCCTGGCTGATTTTTAAATTTTTTGGAGCAAGAGGCTTAACTTTTGGCCTGTCTTGACTTTTGACATGCCTTCCTCACAAAGCTTAATCTTTTCTAGCTTTTGATTTATTATGAGAGATGTGTGACTATTCTTTTCTCTAGAGCACTTAGAGGCCATTGTAGGGTTATTGATTGGCCTAATTTCAATATTGTCGTATCTCAGGGAATAGGAAGGCCTGAGGAGGGGGAGATGGGGAAACATCTGGTCAGTGGAACAGTCAGAACACAGACAACATTTGCTGATTAAATTATGTTGGTGTGATTAGTGCCATCCCAAATCAGTTACACTAGTAACATCAAAGGATCACAGATCACTATAACAGATACAATAATAATGATAAAGTTTGAAATATTGGGAGAATTACCAAAATGTGACACAGAGACATAAGGTGAGTGCATGCTGTTGGAAAAATGGCTCCTATAGACTTGCTTGACACAAGGTCACCACACATCTTTAATTTGTGAAAAACACTATATATGCAACATATAATAAAGTGGAGCACAATGAAATGAGGTATTCCTGTATGTTCAGAATCTTTTGACAATGAAATATTCTGGTTAATTTTTGTATGTTTGGTAACTTACACTATAGAGGAATGGAAGAATGCTGTTGTAAACTCTAAAGATAATTTAGATACAGGTAGTACTGAGGACCTCATAGGTGGTCAGAGTTGTATATATGAACAAGTATTGATATTGAATGTTAATGCAAAACATTTTGATCAGTCAGATCTTTGTTTAGATTCTGGAAACATATAAATATAAATTTATAAGTATGTAAGGAGTGCTGAAATTGTACTTCAGGAGTACTGAAATTGGTGAATATAAGTAAAGGAAATCGAGAGGAATATGTTAAGCAGGATATAGTTTAATATTTTAAATATTTTATAAAATATGGTTGGTTTTTAACATTTGTTATATGACTTACATTATTATCATTTTTCCAACAGTCATTAACAGCTGAAAAGAAGACTGTTACAGAAAAGCATCTTGAATTATCCCCTAGACCCAAGAAAGGTAATATTATTTTGTTGGTTTCTTAACAGAGAAAGTATAAAGGTAGTAATATATGCCCATGTGATTTTTTTTTTTGTTTTTTTTTTTTTTTTTTGAGACAGAGTCTCACTTTGTTGTCCAGGCTAGAGTGAGTGCCGTGGCGTCAGCCTAGCTCACAGCAACCTCAAACTCCTGGGCTTGAGTGATCCTTCTGCCTCAGCCTCCCGAGTAGCTGGGACTACAGGCATGCGCCACCATGCCCGGCTAATTTTATATATATATATCAGTTGGCCAATTAATTTCTTTCTATTTATAGTAGAGACGGGGTCTCGCTCTTGCTCAGGCTGGTTTTGAACTCCTGACCTTGAGCAATCCGCCCGCCTCGGCCTCCCAAGAGCTAGGATTACAGGCGTGAGCCACAGCGCCCGGCCTTTTTTTTTTTTTTTTTTTTTTACTTTCTTTTTAAAAGTTACTTACATAGTTTGGGTAACTTGTATATACATGGTTAAAAAACATCAAAACAATGTAAAAAGATATTTTTGAGAACTCTCATCTCTATTATCATCTACCCCATTCTTCCTGCTCCCTACAGGTAATTATTAACATTTTTTTGTGTGTGTTCTTTGTCCTTTTTTCTTGCAGAGCCAGTAGGTTAGCTCATGCTTATAGCTCCAGGGGTTTGTTTTTTTTAAATAATATGATTTGGGAAATAAACATGATTTATGCTATAAGAATTGTACTGCTTCAGACTGTGAAATTCTTTCATGGTTAATTAGTTAGGGAAGACTTTGAAGCTATAAGCTACAGGAAACTCTGTTCAAACACTCCAGTGTTTGAACAAATGGGGTTGAATTTGTCTCTTGCAACAAGACATCGAAAGGGCTAGACTCAGATTCTGAGTTCCACAGCCTTCGCATGGGGTTGGTTCTCATGGTGGTGAGGTGGTTGCTTAGTCTTCCAGGCTGGATTCTGGGCAGGAGTATAGGTGCTGAGGATTTTGCCAAGTGTACTTTGCCTTTCCTTTGGGGAGGAGTGCTCTCCCCAGTATCTCTACCTTTGGCTGGAACTTGTTACATAGGGACACCTACACTAAAGACACTTTAGTGAAATTAAGGATTTTTATATAGATATGTTGCTGCTTAAACAAATTTGGATTATTATAATAGTAATGAAGAAGAGGGGATGGACATCAGATAGGCCACTAGCTCTGCTGCCACAGGCAGTCAGCTCCCCTGGGGGTGGGTGGAAGAGTGGGGGCTTGGGGCTTTAGGGATCTTGCTGTGTCCTGACTGTAATCTTGGGAAAACAAGCTGAACACTCTGAGCCTTGGTTTTTGCATCTGGAAAATGAGCACAGTAATGTGTGACCATTGAGTTCTTGTGAGTATTAAGTGAGCCAAAAAAAATAGTAGACAAAATGCCTAGTTGAAAGGCTTTCCTTAGGTGCTTCATTGATAGCAGCAATTGCTGTTATGTCTGATGGCAGAAAGCTATGTGAGAGCCTGCTCGGAGTTCTATAGCAGAATGACTTCTGTGACTAGAGACTAAACATTAAGACCATACTATTTATTTCACTAACATTTAAGTGGATTCTTTTCTATGCAAATGAAAAAGTAAAATTTCCCAAAATGTTTCTTTAAAATTCATAAAATGATGTATTATAAAATAAACTGGCATACACTGTTTTATAATACTATAATCTTCTGATGAAACTGTAGAATTTTACTTTTCTTATTAGTGCCAAGTGCTGTGATACTCAAAGATCAATTTAATTCTGATTTTTGAAACTTCATAATATATGGAGAAAAGTATTTTTGTTTAAACAGATGTAGCTTATATCTCTTGAGATTTTAAATAAGTGTAGCAAATTCAACTGTGAGAGAAAAAGAAATATTAAGTAAATTGCTACCTTGTATTAATTACATAATGCTCTTTTGGGGTGATTTTTCCCATGACAGTATATATTCAACCCACTCTGCTATATTTTCTGTGCTATAGAATGATCAATATATATTCTGAAAGGCTAAAAGAACTTTTATTAATGTATAATTATTTATTGCATATGCCCTTGTTAAGACAAGAAAGAATTGTTAATAATTTAATAAAATCTTGCTATTTATAATAGAGATAGGTAGAAAAAGGGACTCGAGGCATTTCCTAGAATGTTTTTTTTAAAAACAGTACCTTCTAAAATATTAGTTTAAGACAACCTATTAATAAAAATTATAAGGGAAAAATTTTATACCACATTTAGGGTGAGGAAATAATATTTTTATTAATATGAAAGCTGGGAAGCAAAAGTGGAGAAAATACTTTTGTAAAGTGTACATAAGGTCAGAGACTTGTGTCTATATCTATTCTCTCATATGTAAGGCATTGAGAACAGAGAAAACTGAAAGAGGGATGAAAGAGAGAGGAAGGGGGTAAGAGAAGTGAGAAAATGAATGTTGGCAAAGATTTTTTTGTCAATTTACTGTTTTTTACTTGTATTTTTTTTTAGAGACAGAGTCTCTCTGTGTTGCTCAGGCTGGAGTGCAGTGGTGTGATCATAGTTCACTGCAGCCTTGAACTTTTGGGCTCAAGCAGTCCTCCTGCCCAGCTTCTTCAATAGCTTGGATTATATGTGTGCACCACCATGCCCCACTAATTTTCTAAAACAAATTTTTGTAGAGACTGAGTCTTGCTTTGTTGCCCAGGCTGGTCTCAATTCCTGGCCTCAAGTAATCCTCCTGCCTTGTCCTCCCAAATAGCTGGGATTACGGTTCACGCTACTGTGCCCAGCTTGGCAGAGGGTCTTGCAGAAAATTCAAGGGAGAAGGAAGATAAAAACTTAAAATGAAAAAAGTCTGTACTCTTTGTAGGTATTGATTCTTATTAAAAGGCAGAAGTTTTATTTTATTTTTTTAAAGGGGGTTTACCAAGCAAAATGAAAGGAAAAAAATGGAATTCATGTTTAATTTTTTTTCCTGAAATATTGTACAAAATATTTTCTCAAAGTCTTTATCGATTGAGGTCAGAAAACTCTTGCCCCTTAAAAGCATTACTAAATTTTTTATGATTGTTTGTTGACCAGCTTTTTTCTCGATGGACCACTTGCTTCTTAAGGGAAGATCCCTGTGTTGCTCTGCTCATCTTTGTTCTCAGCTGTATTAGTTTCCAAGGGCTGCTGTAATAAAGTACTACAAACTGGGTGGCTTGATCAACAGAAATTGACTACCTCACAGTTCTGGAGGCCAGAAGTGAAGGTGTTGGTAGGCGTGGTTCCTTTTGAGGGCTGTGAGGAAAGGTTCTTTTCCAGGCCTCTCCGTAGCTTATAGATGGCTGCCTTCTCCCTGTGTGTCTTGTCATTGTCTTCTCTCTCTGTGTGTCTGTCTCTGTGTGTTCAAATTTCCCCTTCTCATAAGGACACCAGTCATCTTGGATTAGGACCCACCTTAATGACCTTACTTTAGATTACTCTTGTAAAGACCTTGTCTCCAAAGAAAGTGACATTCTGAGGTATAAGGGGTTAGCACTTCAACAAATGAATTTTGGGGAGAAACAATTCAATTCATAGCACCAGGTCCTAGCACAGTACCTGGCACACAGTGGATACCCAGAAATGTTTATAAATGCATGTTAACTGTTTTCATGGTCTGGCTGATAGCTTTCCTAGAATTCCATTGGAATGAGCCTTGGTCTCAAGGACATCCTCTTTTCAGTAAATAGAATGAATTACTAATAAATTCCTGGTTGTGGTTTTAACTGAGTCGTGCAGTTAAGTGCCTTTAGTTCATGTGTTTATAAATCTAGAGTCCTGGTCTCTGAGAATTTGAATGTCATAACTGTTAATTATCCTATCCCTTTTAATAGATGGTACAAGAGCACCAGACAGTTACGTATTTTCTTAGTGTCTCACACTAAACTAATGGGGAGAGAGACTACAAGTCTGTCTGCCTTGGGAGCTTTGCATAGTGGTTAAGAACAGGGACTCAGAAGCTAAACTGGGCATACATCTCACCACAGCTCCTGGTCAAAAGGAAGCATTGCAATTGGGAAATCCTTTCTAACAGTGACTCACAAACCGGAAGCCATAGGGTAAAAGCTGACAAATTCACCTAAATAAAAAGAGAAAAACTGCTTGGCCAAAACGACACATATAAGTCAAGCACGGTGTACGCCTATAGTCCCAGTTACTTGGGAGGTGGAGGTGGGAGGATTGCTTGAGGTCTGGAGTTCTAGGCTGCAGTGTGCTATGATCTCATCTGTGAATAGCCACTGCATTCCAACCAGAGCAATATAGCCAGACCTTGTCTCTAAAATAATTTTTTTTAAAAATTACATACATATCCTCACAATTTAAAACTTTAGAAAAAGTGGGGAAAATATTTGTAACACATACCACAAAGGCCAATCTTTCTAATAACCATTAGAAGTTAATCTAGGGGAAAAAAGATAACTATTACAAAAATAAAGATTGTGAGATTATGATCCTTGGTGTAGAATTCTTCAGGGAAAAAGGAAAAAAAATAATATGAATGAACTGTTTATAGAAAAGCAAATAAAAACGATTTTCAAACATATGAGAAGATGCTCATCTTCACCTGTAATAGGAAAAATGCACATTGAAGCTACACTGAGAGACCATTATTCTCTGATCAGATCATTAGAGATTTAAGTATATGTCTTTCCATTTGTTCAAGACTGCTTTTATGTTTTTCTGAAGTCTTTTAAAAGTTTTCTTGTTTAGGTTTTACATGTCTTTTATGTTTCTTTGAGGTATTTTATCTTTTTTTGCTACTGTTTTAAATTTGACTTTTTATAGTGTTTTGTAACTTGCTATCTTTACTGGAGTTTCTTATTATTAGTAGTAGTTTTTCAGGTTTTTTTTTTTTTTTTTGAGTTTTCCATGAATTCATTTATAATTTGTGAACAGTAATAACTTCTTTTTGACTTATTTTTTAAGATTCATAATAATGAAAGAGATTGACAGTATCTTTTGCAAGGAAGAGCACAGCTTAGCTTTATTAGCTGTTTGATATGGAGTCTTAGGTTATTCTGAGGAGCTTTTTGTTTCCTTTGATAATTTGAAGGATAGGCCACTTCAGTGATTTTAGATGTTCATGGCACAAAGTAAGTATTCAGTAAATGTTGATTATTCCATGTTTTTGTGCCTTTGTAAGTACTGCTTTCCCAGACATCATCTTGTCAGTGAATTCTCCTTTCCTGATAAGTACAAAGTAGAACATTCAATATTTTTTATGCCACCATTGTGCCATGACATATCTTTATTATAATGTTTTATTTTTCTTTTCATGATTAGTATTTCTGTTCAGACCATATTTTCCCTGTGGAGAGGAGTTTTTATTTTCTTTGTTTCCTCATGGTTTATTGTATGAGAGGGGTTCTGTATATATTGAATGAAGCCATTTAAATTGCAAGCATAAGTTTTCTCTTTTATAAAACATGAATTATAAACATCTCATCTCTTAGTCTCATAGTATATTGAAATGTGCTTTGAAACTTGTCAAATACCATATCATATAAAATAAGTGGATAGGATATTAAATATATGTGTGTATATATTTAGTTTAGCATTATAGCTACAATTATGAATACATGCAAAACTATTTTTATTAGGTATGTATTTCTTTTCTTATCAATATCAGAAAAAGTTGCTATTGACTTCTGGTTCTTCCAAGATGAAGTAGCCCTATTCCTTCTACGTCTTCTGCCTATCAGAGTTGCTAAAATACAGAACAGTGGTAACAGCAAATACTGGTGAGGCTGTGGAGAGACTAGATCACTAGTACAGTGCTGGCAGACTGTAAACTGGTACAGCTATACTGGAAAATGGTTCAGAAGTTTCTTATAATGCTAAACATGCAGTTATCATACAGTCCAGCATTTGTACCTTTTGACATTTATCCCAGAGAATGAAAATTAAATTCACATACAATCCTATACATGGGTATTCATAAGCAGCGTAATTCATAATAGTGCCAAATTAGAAACAGATATCCTTCAGCGGGTGAATGATTAAACAAACTATTGTGCATCCATACCATGAAATATTTTATTTAATAATAAAAGGAAAGTAATTGTTGATGTATATAACAATTTGGATGAATGCACAGGAAATTATGCTGAGTGAAAAAAGCCAATCCTAAAAGGTTCATAGTATGAATCCTTTTATATAACATTCTTGAAATGACAGAATTATAGAAATTCAAAACTAATTGGTGGGTAACAGGGGTCAGGGATTGGTGCAGGGGCAGGAGGTAGTATGGCTGTGGAAAGGTAATAGGAGGCATCCTGTGGTGATAGAGTTGTTCTGTGTCTTGACTGGATCAGTGTCAGTATCCTGGTTGTGATGACACAGTACAGTTTTGCCAGATGTTACAATTAGAGGAACTGGGTGAAAGATACAAGGGCTCTATTATTTCTATATGTGAATCTATTATTATCTCAAAATAAAAAGTTTGTTTAAATACTAAGTTTGCTGTTAAATATTTTAAACACAGTGCTGCTACCAGGGATCTTAGCATGGCAAAGGAAGCACACAGAAGCATTCCTGTTATTCATAAGTTTTGGTTTGTAGTTTGCTTTGTGTTTTGTGTGGGTCTTTTTTTTTTCAGTTTCATCGAATATTCTAGGAAGTTACAGTTCTATAATTGTTACCTCAAGTCTTATTTTTCCAGTTTTCCTTTGTGCTCCAGTCATTTTTCTTGTCTCGTGTAACTTTTCTCAACCAGTTCTACTTTTTCTTTTTGTAATTTGGCTGTAATTCAAAGAATCTTAGACTGTATATAGAACTTTAGGCAGGAAGATTTGACATAAGACATTGCTCTTATTATCATGGAGTTTTGTGTATTTGTGACTTAGGCAAAGTAGCATGCATAAAATCTTATTCTGATAGGTGACCATATTAGTTGATCGTATTTATGTGTTTTTTTTTCTTTCTTTCTTTTTTTTTTTTTTTTTAACAGAAACTACCACATCTACCAGTGGGCTTACAAATATAACATGGAGTTCCAGTGGAAGTGATTTGTCAGATGATGATAAGACACTTTCTAAATCACAGAGAGATAATGAACATGGCCCCAGAATAGGCAGATTTTGTAACAAGAATATTTTATGTCCAGAAGATGGGGCCAGTGAAGGTAAATTGATAATTTTGTAAGAAATACATTTTCTTTTAAATATTGGATTTAATATTGGAAGAAACTGACATTCCTTTCTAATATTTATCATTAATTATGATTTTACTGAGTCCAAGCCTATATGTTAAGCCCTTTAGAAACATTTTCTTATTTCATATTTCCTATAACAACTCTGAGAGATCTAGGTATTATTGATTTTTTTTTTATAGTTAATAACATAAGCTTGGACCTGTTAGAATTGTTTGGAATTTCATTTTGTCTCTGACTCCAAAGCCAGTCTTTTCAACTCCTACATAATGCTATATCCATTCTACCTCCTTGCTAACCTGTTCATTGGGTAAACACTATAGAAACCAATGTGTGCTAGAAGTATAACTTACTAACAAGTTTCTGTTCTGATGGCATTTTATATTGTATCATGTCTTAGTTTAAAATAGGGTTTCTCAACCTTGGCATCATTGACACTTTGGGCCAGATAATTCTTTGCTCCAGGGAAAAGCACATTCCTGGAAATTGCAGGGTGTTTTGCAGTATTCCTGGCTTCCACCCACTAGATCACAGCAGCACCTGTAACTCAGCTGTGACAACAAAATATGTCAATAGATATTGTCAAGGGCCCCTAAAGGACAAAATCACCTCCAGTTGATAACCACAGACCTAGAATTATGGAAATCATGTCCTTTTACAAATTTTAACGTGTATAGCTCATCTAGACTGATGTATAACTAGTATATTTAAAAGTAGTATAGCTAGTATATTTAAAAGTCTTAATGCTTTTAAAATAACCTTGTGACTTTTAACTCTGTCAGTTCATGTTAGTTACATAGTCAAGGTTAGGTTTGTACAGACTGCCTCTCTTTACAGACTCCCATTCTCTGGAAGGTGGTTAAATTCTTTTGGCCACTTTGTAAGTCATTTTGGTAACTACCATTGACATTTTACCAGACCAAGTGATATTTTAAGATTATACATAAGCTAATAGTACTTGTATTATTAATTCATCCGTATTAAATGAAATTTATTGTTTATTTCAAATTTATTGAAATTTATTATAACTTGATTTGTCATGATAAATTTCAGAATATAGTTTCAATATTAAAAACTATACTTTTTATGAGTAAATAATATGGCTTGTGAATTATATCCCAGTAAAGCTGGTAGTAAAATAAATTAACTTTTGGGAGGGTGAGATAGGAGGATCATGTGAGGCCAGGAGTTCGAGACCACCCTGGGCAACATAGTGGGACTTTGTCTCTACAAAAAAATATTAAATAAAAAAATCAGCCAGGTGCAGTGGCACATGCCTGTAATCCCAATTTCTTGGGAGGCTGAGGCAGGGGTATGATTTGAGCCCAGGAGTTTGAGGCTGCAGTGAGCTATAATCATAGCACTGCACTCTAGCCTGGGTGACAGCAAGACCCTATTTCTGAAAAAAAAAAAAAAAATTTAAATTGAGTTTGTTCTTTTCAGTAAAAAGAGATATTCAGTAGTTTCCAAACTCTGTTTAAGAGTGGAAAGATGATTTTGTCTAATCACTTTAAAATGAGTTAATATATTGTTGACTTCTCTTAAGAAGTTGAGCATGATTCCTTGGGGTATATATAGAGCTGTGAATAGCTGCTGGTTTATCTCTCTGTCCTCCTTCTTGGCTTTCTCCCTTCCCTCCCTTCCACACTTCTTCCTTCCTTTTAACCTTTACTGGATAACAACCATTACCATTTATCAAGTTTTGTTTGTCTCAGACACTTGGCTGCATATTATATATGTCATCTTCTTTGCATTCTACCATATCCTGTGAGCTAAGAAGTATCCTTATTTTACAGAAGAAACGTGGGACTTGGAGAAGTGAAGTGACTTGCCCAGAGTCACATAATTAATAAGTGTGTCAGTTGATATTTAGAGCCAGGGTTGTCTAACTTCAATGCTGTGTGCTTCAACACTGTTCTGGTGGTTACTAAACCTGGCTTCATATCAGAATTACCTGGTGAGCTCTAAAACTAATATTCCTAGATCCTCTTGCAGCTGGATTATGGTCTCTGGGTTTTAAGGTCTAGAATTGGGGTTGAGAAGGAAGAGCCCTGAGTTAAAATTGTGAAAATATTTTTCTCTTAAAAATGTTTTCCTTTCCATTTGGTTTTCTTATAACTTTGAGAACATTGCTTATTGGAGACTCAATTTCCTCATCTGTAAAATGCAAATTTAAGTCTAATAACTGTCTTCCTGCTTCATAAAATAATTGTGACCCAGGTATATAGCTCTCATCACATTGCGGTATGTTATTCATCCACAGTAGGAATGGTGCTGTTTCCTCTCTTATATTTGTTTACTTTGGTATTGTGAGTATCTAGAATGGTGTGATGGGCCCTTAGTAGACACTCACTTTATTGAATGAACGAGTGAATGAATGAAGAGTGCTGCACAAATGTGGGATGCTTGCAGCAGCACTAAGGGCACTTGTGCTCTTCCTTTGGCTCTCCAAGGCTTCCTGCTGTGATGGTTCACAGACTTGAAGAATCTCTTATATTTACCCCTGCCTGGCTTCCCTGACTGAATAAACAGTGTTTTAGTGTGGGGAGTGATTGCCATTATGCATCTTCTTCTCTCAGTGGTGGTCTGACCTCTAGTTTTTTATAATCATTGTTGTGGACTTTTATTGCGTTTTCTAGAACAATAACATCACATTAAATAATTTTTTTGTTTATTTTATCCCATACTTTTAACTTTAGCTTAATTTTTTTCTGTTTTTTAAATTTTAAATTCTTTTCAGGTATTAGAGCATGTTTTTAATTTTTAGTATTACTTCCCTGGAAATGAGACTGTTGTTAACAGACCTCTAAAATAGGACCAGTATCTTATTAGCTTTCTGAGTTGCCAAAGTAGCTCCTAAGAAGTACTTGTGCTTTGTGCTGTAGAAAAGGTTTACATTACAGGCCATACCTCAGAGACAAATTTATCTTTAATAACTACTGTTATTTTTTTAAGTATAGCAGATTAGAATTATTACATTGGATTATTTAGTATTTGAAAATATGTTAACATTCAGACTTAAAATTTTGCAAAAGTAGCATCTAGATAACAATGCTTATGGTATAAACTTAAAAATCGAATTTAGTTCTTTACTTACTGATGAAAGACATCTACAGAAAAAATTATTGGGTGAAAATATATGAAAAAATAATTTTCTAATAGAAGACTAGTTAAATAAACTATGTCCAGCTATCGAATAGATAGAATACTTTGTTGTAGAAAATAATGAGGATACTCCTTACTGTTATGGTAAAACTTCATAATTATGTTAAGTGAAAAAAGGTATGTAAGAAAGGAGGACAAGATAATATATATTTTATTTGCTTAAACATGTTGGTGAAACTCTGCAAGGATACAAAAATAACTAATAAGAGTAGTTAACTTAGAATTAGAGTGGGGGTAAGAAATGGGAGGAACAAGGAGACTACAGATAAGTATAGAAGTATGCTTTTGCTTGTCCTAATGTATTTTTAGCAGTTATTCAGTGACATGGATATATTAACCACTGAGAATAAAAAAAAGATTTAAAAGTGAAATATTAAGGAGATATAAAATTATACTTGTTATTAATAAAAATTACATTTTTTAGATGAATTACAGTTTATCGACTGGGAGATCGACAGTGACAGGGAAGATGGTAGTGACCGTAATGAATGTGAAGATGGTGAGGGTGCTGTGGACATCTCAGACTGCGCTTCTTGTGCGAGTAGTCATTCTTCGACAAGTGACGAGAGGCTGCCTGAGCTTCCCAAGGTAAGAACGAATTATTTCAAAAATTTATTCTCTTTATAAGATTTGTTAGTCACAGTCTTTTGGTATTTTTTCCCCTTCTCTCCCAATGAACAACCACTTTTGCATCTTAGTGGATTCTTTTGTTGTTTACCGTGGTATGTCTAAATGCCATGCTTGTGCTGTATATCTAAACATGGATAAATATTGAGCTCTCTTCTTACCCACTCCCCACCCCCAATTACACACTGAAATTTTCTATCCTTCCATTCTGCTAGTACAAATATAACAAAGTTCGGTTAGATTATATTCAACATTTACATTATTTTGAATAAATAATATTGATAGCCAGGACAAATATTTATTATTATTTTTCTTTCACAACTTTTTGTTTTCCCTGGATTTAATAATTGTTTCCATTTTTATTCACCTAGTTTTACTTACCAGTAATAAAATAATTGTTCGTTATTGTCTAGCTCTCTTGGTAAGATTTCAGACATAATAGGCCTTCTATCTGTTTCATTTCTTGGAGAACTCTTTTCTACAGCCTCCTAGCTGCTTTAGTTTGAACTCGGCGTCCTCTCTGCTTTGTGGACGTTGTCACCCTGGGTCTCACTTCATTATCATTCTGAAAATTTGTTCAACTCTTTCTCCTGCATGGAGCTTCTTTATCCTGGATTTCATGTTTGCCTCTTTCGTGCTTTTCACACTTGTTCTGGTTGAACACATCTTCCAGTAGCTTCTTAAGAAATGATTAATGAAACATAATTTTTTGAGACTTGGTATGTGTATAGATACTTTTATCATACTTTGTTATGTGATTAAAAATTTATTTAGAATTTTAGATTGGAAATAATTTTCCTTCGGAGTTTTAAAGGCATTGCTTCATTGTCTTAGCCCAAGAGTTGCTATCTATATAAGCCTTAAGCTATTCTCATCCTTGATATTTTAAGGTTTTCTCTTTATTACTGATTTTAAGCAATTTTATCATACTATGTTTTGGTATGGTTTCCTGCTGGGTGTTTGTCAAGCTTCTTGAATCTGTGGTGTTTTTGAGGATCCCAAGAGCACCTCCAGGTTTAGTAATTCACTAGGCAAATACTCAGGACTTAGCATATAGTCATAGTCATGGCTCATAGTCATTATTACAGTGAAAGGATACAAATCTAAATCAGCAGTCTTTCATGAGTCCTCTCCCAGTGGTGTCACAAAGGATGTGCATAATTCCTCCAGCAGAGTTTTGACAACATGTGTAAAGTGTTGACTGTTAGAGGAACTTACTAGACTCAGTGCCCAGGGACTGGTAATGTAGGCACCCTCTGTCTAGCATATGCCCAAATTCCAGACTTCAGGTAAACCATATTGTTTGCATGTTTAGGCACAGTGAGGCACCCTTATCATTCAAGGAATGATGGAGAAACTCTCTTGAAATCTGAGCTTCTAGAAGCTAGGTAAGGACCAACCTTGGAAGCAGGGTTTTCTAAGGATAGCCATCTCAGGCTGATTGTGTTAACTCTGTACATGTGAGTTTATAGTTGTTATCACATTTGGGAAATTTTTGGCTTTTTTATTTCTTAATTTTTTTTTTCTGACTCCCTTTTTCCTTTCCTCCTGGGACTCTAATTACATATATATTAATTAGGCTACTTGATGTTGTGTCAAGCCTCATTTATGCTATATTCATTTTTTCCCCTCTCGTTTTCATTTTGAGTGATTTCTTTTGTTACATCTTCAAGTTTAATAACCTTTTCCCCCTGCAGTATCTAAAGTGCTATTAATACTATCCAGTGTATTTATCATCTCAGATAATATATTTTTCATTTCTAGAGGTCTGACATAAGTCTTTTTTTATACTGTCCATGTCTTTCCTTAACATGATCATACTTTGTTCTATAGTTTGCACATATAGAGTATATTTATAATAGCAGTTTTTAATGGCTTTTTTGATAAATATATCATCTGTGTCATTTCTGTGTCTATTTCTATTTTTTCCTCATTATGAATTGATTTTTCTCCTCATTATGAGTTGTAATTTACTGCTTTTTTGCATGCCTGGAAAGCTTTAAAAACTTTTTTGAAAAATAAAATGCATTTTTATTTTATTTACTATAGTCACCATTGTATGCAATAGATTACTAAAGCTTATTCCCTCTCTCTAAATGAAATTTTGTACCCTTTGATCAATGTACTCCCCTTTTCCCATTCACCGCCCTCCTCCAGCCTCTGGTAACCACCGTTCTACCCTGACTATTATGAGTTCTACTTTTTTAGATTCCACATATAAGGGAGATCATGTGGTATTTGTCTTTGTGTGCCTTGTTTATTTGACTTAGCATAATGTTCATCCATGCTGTCACAAAGGAAGAATTTCCTTCTTTATTAAGGGTGAATACTATATTTTCTATATCCATTCATCTGATGATGCACACCTAGGTTGCTTCCAAATCTTAGCTATTGTGAATAATGCTACAGTGAACATGGGCCAGAAGTGGGATTGTTAGATCATATGATAGTTCTGTTTTTAGTTTTCTGAGAAACCTGCATACTGTTGTCCATAATGGCTGTATTAATTTATTTCCACCAAGAGTGTATAAAGTTTCCCTTTTTGTTAGAACCTCACCAACAGTTATCTTTTATCTTTTTGATAGTACACATTCCAACAGGTGTGTTTTGATACCTCATTGTGGTTTTATACTGTATTTCCCTGGTGATTAATGATGATGACCATTTTATCATGTACCTCTTGGCTATTTGTATATCTTCTTTAGTGTAGTGTCATGTCTATTTAGGTCTTTTGCCAGTTTTAGATTGGGTTCTTTATTTTCTTACTATTGAGTTGTTTGAATTCCTTATATATTTTGAATATTAGCCCTTTATCAGATATATACTTTGCACATATTTATGTCTTTATTGTGTCCTTTGCTGTGCAGAAGCTTTTTAGTTTGATGTAATCTGCCCCCCCCCCCCGCCTTTTTTTGGCTTTTACTGCCTGTGCTTTGGGATAATATACAAGAAATCTTTGCTCAGACCAATGTTATGGAGCATTTCCTCTATGTTTTCTTCTAGTAGTTTTACAGTTTCAGGTTTTACATTTAAGTCTTTAATCCACATTTAGTTGATTATTTTGTATGGTGTGAGATAAGGGTCTAATTTCATTCTTCTGGATGTGGTTAACAAGTTTCCTCAGAATTATTTATTGAAGACTGTCCTATCTCCCATTGTGTATTCTTGGCACTTTTGTCAAAAATCAGTTGACCATAAATATGTGGGTTTATTTCTGGGCTCTCTATTCTGTTCTATTGCTTAGTGTATCTGTTTTTATACCAGTACCATGCTGTTTTGATTACAATAGTTTTATAATAGATTTTTTAAAGCAATAGTGTGATGATTCCAGCCAGCCTTTTTCTTTTTGCTCAAGATTGCTTTGGCTATTCAGGGTCTTTTGTAGTTCCATATGAATTTTAGGATTGTTTTTTCTATTTCTGTGATAAATGACATTGGAATTTTGATAGTGATTGCATTGAATCTGTGTTATTGCTTTGGGTAGGGCGACAACAATATTCTTCCAGTCCATCAACATGGACATCTTTCCATTTATTTATGTTGTCTACTTTTTCTTTCATCAGTGTTTTGTAGTTCAGGATACAGGTCTTTTACCTCTTTGGTTAAAAATACTCCTAAGTATTTTTTAAATTCTATTGTGAATAGGATTTATTTATTTTCAGATAATTCATTGTTAATATGAAGAAATGCTACTGATTTTTGTTTGTTGAGTTTGTGTTTTGCAGCTTTACTGAATTCATTTATCGGTCCTGACAGTTTTTTGGTGGGCTCTTTATCGTTTTCTATACATGAGATTATGTTATCAGCAAACAGATGATTTGACTTCTCACTTTCCAATTTGGATGCCTTTTTTTTCCCCTCTTGCCTAATTGCTCTGGCCAGGATTTCCAGGACTATGTAGAATAGAAGCAGCAAGAATGGACATTGTTGTCTTGTTCCTGATCTTAGAAGAAAAGCTTAAACTTTTCACCATGGAATGTGATAATTGGGCTTGAAATATATGGACTTTACTACATTCCTTATATACCTAATTTATTGAGAATTTTTATCATGAAAGGGTGTTGAATTAGGTCAGTTGCTTTTTCTGCATCTATGCGTATGATCATATGGCATTCTGTTAATGTGGTGGATCCCATTTACTGATTTGCATATGTTGAACCATCTTTGCATCTCAGGGAATATAACTAGAAATGTCATGATCAAATCCCGCTTGATCATGAATGAGCCTTTTAATGTGCTGTTGAATTCAGTTTGCTAGTATTTTCTTGAGGATTTTTGCATCCTTGTTCATCAGGGATATTGGCTTATAATTTTCTTTTCTTGTAGTGTCCTTGTCTGGCCTTGGATCATGGCAATTCTGACCTCATAAAATAAGTTTGGAAGTAGTCTCTCTTCTTAAGTTTTTTAGAAGAGTTTGAGAAGGATTGATATTAGCTCTTCTTTAAATATTTGGTAGAATTCAGCAGTGAAGTAATCAGGTCTTGAGCTTATCTTTGATGGGAGACTTTTTATTACTGATACAATTTTCTTACTCATTATTGGTCTGTTCAGATTTCCTACCTCTTTATGATTTAGTATTGTGGGTTGTATATTTCTAGGAATTTATCCATTTTTTCTAGGTTGTTCAATTTTTTGGTATATAATGGTTCATAGTATATCATGGAATATGTCATCCCATTCTCTCTTGACCTGTAAGGTTTCTGTTGAGAAATCTGCTGGTAGTTATTTAATACATCAGAGCTCTCCTGTATATATGCTTCTTTTCTCTTGCTGCTTTCAGGATTCTCTTTGTCATTGATTTTTTTTTTTTTTTTTGCAATCACACAAGAGGAGGTTTATTTTCTGGCTAGCCAGGGTCCAAGCCCCAGAGCACCAACGCAGTGGCCACTCTTGCAGGCAAGGACCCCGACCGGAACAACGGCATGCCTTTTATCCCCATGGTGCACAAGCTGCGCACAAGCTGATCACGCATGGATCATGCGTTGACCTTTATATGATTGGTTGCCCACTATTGCCTTTAGAAATAATAGGCCGGTGGTTGCCCTCTATTGCCTGATGGGCCAGTCGCCCATGCTTCAATGACCTCATCCCATAATTCCCCATACAGCGGTGTAGCAAGCAAACAATGACCAGAAGCAAAAGTTTGCGGTTAGCTCATTGCCCCACCCAAGTAAATTCCCGACAATTGGAAAAATTCCTCTGTCTTACGAATTTCTCTGCCCTTCCTCTGCCCTACATTCCCCCCTTTCTCTAGGTAGCAGATGAGCACTCCTGCTCATCCTCAAGGTCTCTTAGGTGCTCTAGTTCTATAGCACTTGACCGTAGCTGCTGATGTTGTTGTTGCAATACTAGTAGCTGGACAGTGTTTATCCGTTCTTTCACAAAAGCTACTAGTCTATTAATTACACACTACCCGAAAGTAAGGACTAAGATTAGCATAATGAGTGGGCCTAGTAGGGTGGATAGTAGCGTTGTTAACCAGGGGGAACTGTTAAACCAAGACTCAAACCAACCTGCTTGCTGTTCATATTCCCGTTTGCAGCGCGCAAGCCCTTCCCTGACCCTAGCCATTGATTCTCTAACAACTCCCGTATGGTCTGCATAGAAACAGCATTCTTCTTTGAGGGCAGCACATAGTCCTCCTTGCTGGAGGAACACTAGATCTAACCCCCTCCGGTTCTGAAGCACTACCTTGGATAGGGAGGTTAGTGACTTTTCTAGGTGTGAGATTGAATCTTTTATCCTTGCAATATCTTCATCAACAGCTGCCCTCAGAGTTTAAACCCTCTTTGCTACATTGCCAGAGAAGAGTTACTAGTTCCTGCTCCTATTGCCCCTAAGCCAAAAAGAGTAGCCAGGGTTATGGCTGTGAAGGGCTCTCTTTCTTTCAAAAATTAGGTTGGTGACTCTTCGCCCTACTATGCCCTCATACATTGTCTTTTCAGTGTGGTATATTATTTTTGGGAACACTAACAGCATTATACAGTAATCTTTAGACCCATGTAAGGTTATGGGGTTGGTGGGGGTTCGGGGTGGTAAGTACAGCTGTAGGTCTCCATCCCCAAAACATTAGACCCACAACAACCAACCCCCACCTCGACCTATCCATGTTGTCACCCAGTTCAATCCTTAGATGCCACAGCCCTAGTTCAAGTCTGTGTCAGCAGTCCTGGGCTGGGCTGTCGCCGCCACGCAGGTCAGTCTGCTCTTCAGAGGATTCTTCGGGTCTCCAGTTGCTTTCCACTGGTCCTGGCACCGCTCCTGGTCTTTTTTATTAGCAGGTCTCACGTGGGAGTGGTGTATCCTGGTCACTATTCTATCGACCTTAAGAGCAGTGGGGGTAACAAGAATAATTTGATAGGGGCCCTTCCACCTCGGCTCGAGGGTTCTGCTGTTATGCTGTTTCACCCACACCCAGTCCCCCCCGGCTGGTGTGGGTGAAATGGGTGTCCGGCACCCTCCTCCTCAGGCCAATAGATAGCACGGAGGGCCGGCCATACTTGACTGTGGACACACTGCAGAGCCTGCACCGCTTGTAACACTTCTTTGGGATGTCCTGGAAGAGCCTCAGGGCTCATCCTAGGAACTACAGGAGGGGGTGTGCCATACATGATTCCAAAAGGGGTTAAACCCAAGTGATAAGGGGTGTTCCGGGCTTGGCACAGGACGATGGGAAGGAAGGTCACCCAGTCTCCGCCAGTCTCCAGGGCCAATTTAGTCAGGGTCTCCTTTATTGTTCTATTCATTTGCTCTGCCTGCCCAGAGCTCTGGGGATTATATGCACAATGTAATTTCCAATCTATCCCCATAGCATGGGCCAGCCCTGGACTAACCTGATAGACAAATGCAGGTCCATTATCTGATCCTATCCCTTCTGGCAGTCCATACCTGGGGACTATTTTTTCTAATATTTCCTAGCTACTGTCAAAGCTGTTTCTCCTTTCGTAGGGAAGGCTTCTACCCATCCGGAAAACATATCTACCATGACCAGTAAATATCGGTACCTGTATTTCCCAGGCTTGACCTCTGTGAAATCCACTTCCCAAAATATTCCTGGCTGCCTCCCCCTTTCCCTCGTACCTGCGTGGGTCCCTCTGGTCCTCCCCGGCTGCATAACCTGACAGGCTCGGCAGCTTCTGACGTTGTCATCTGCAACCCGTCCTTGTGACTTGAACCTTAGTTGAGCAGTGTCCAGCAGTTGCAGCATCTTTCTCTTCCCTAGACGTGTGGTTTGATGCAGGTGGCGTCCTAAGAGTTCTGGCACTATTAGGCGATGCCTTTGTCCCAAAACCAGCCATCCTCGCCTTGTGTCGCATGCAACTGCCCTAGGGTGAGCTATCAGCGTCATTGACCAACAGGGCTGTGGCTGCGATGATTCGCAAGCACGCTGGCCACCCCACTGCCACTGGATCTAGTTTTTTTTTGACAAGTACGCCACCGGTCTCTTCCAGGGTCCCAGGGCCTGCGTGAGTACCCCCTTGGCTATTCCCCTCTTCTCGTCTATGAACAGGTGAAACTCTTTTGTAGGATCAGGGAGTGCTAGGGCCGGGGCTTCCAGCATGGCTGCCCTCAGGGCCTGAAAAGCATCTTCCATTTGCACAGTCCACTCCCATGCTCGCCCCGCCTTACACCCTTCATACAGAGGTTGAACCTTTTCCGCAAACCCTGGAATCCAGAGGCGTCAGTAACCCACCGACCCCAGGAATTCCCTCAGTTCTCAGCTCGAGGCTGGAGTGGGTATCCCCAACACAGTCTGCTTCATTGCCTCGGTTAGCCAACTTCGGCCACCTTTTATTTTATATCCCATATAGGTGACTTCATCCTTGCAAATTTGAGCCTTCTTTGCACTGGCTCAGTACCCCAACTTGCCTAATACTTTGAGTAAGTCTTTGGTGCCCTCTAGGCAGGCCCGGGGGTTAGGTGCAGCTAACAGCAAGTCATCCACGTACTGCCGCAGAGTCACCTCTGGGTGATTAGTTCGGTACTCACCCAGGTCATCATGGAGGGCCTCGTTGAACAGGGTAGGTGAGTTTTTAAACCCCTGGGGCAGTCTTGTCCACGTCAGCTGCCCATGAATTCCTCTCTCGTCGTCCCGCCACTCAAAGGCGAAAATCTCCTGGCTGCGTGTCGCCACCGCCAGGCTAAAGAAGGCATCCTTTAGGTCTAGGACGGTATACCAAGACAGCCTGGGAGAGAGAGAGCTCAACAGAGTATAGGGGTTAAGGACTGTGGGGTGGATATCTAGGGCCCTTGCATTGACTTCCCTGAGGTCTTGCACAGGCCTATAGTCCTTTCCTCCCGGTTTCTTCACCGGCAACAGGGGGGTGTTCCAGGCCTACTGGCATTTCCGGAGAATCCCACTGTCCAGGAGTCTCCGAATGTGGGGCGTAATTCCCACTCTGGCTTCCTGGGACATGGGGTCCTGTCTGACTCAGGCTGGTTCGGCTCCGGGCTTTAACTCAATGTAAAGAAGTGGCCGGTGCTTTGCCCATCCTGTGCCCCCTGTCTCGGCCCACGCCATGGCAAATTCACGGAGCCATTGCTCTATGCCTTCCTCTCTGGTTTTTGTGGGCTAGTACAGTCTATATTCATCTGCCTGTGTCAGGGTCAGGATCTGAGTGACCCGTTATTATTACTCCCTCTTCTTCAAAATGAATTTGAGCCTTAAGCTTGGTAAGGATGTCTCTTCCCAGTAGCGGTGTGGGGCACTCAGGGATGACCATAAAGGCGTGACTCAGTTGTCCTGAACCCAAATCCAATCTCTGCCGTGTGGTCCACCGATATAGTTTGGCTCCTGTTGCCCCCTGCACCCAACTGGTCTTGATGGACAATTTTCCTGTGTCTTCCGTTAGTACTGAATATTCTGCTCCTGTATCTATGAGGAAGCTGACTGGGTTCCCCTCCACTTGCAAAGTTACCCTAGGTTTAGGGAGGGTGACCGAACCCTGTCTTCCCTATTTGTCTGTCACCTGTCCTGCAACCATGACTTTTTCAGAACCTCCAAGTCTTCGTCCCCCTTTCTTTTTGGGGCACTCTCGGGCCCAGTGACCATGCTCCTTGCAGTTGGCACATTGATCCTTCCTAGCCTCTCCCGCCGGGGCCTTTCCCTATCCTCTGACCCTATCTGCCCCCCTCTTGTGGTGGCTAGCAGGATTTTAGCCATCTCTCAGTTTGCTTTCCGTGCTTCCTCAGCTTGGAATTTCCTGTCTTCTATCTTGATCCTCTCTAACCTCTCTTCTGGCGTCTCTCTATTGTTATAGACCTTCTCCACCACTTCTAACAGGTCCTGCAGAGTCTTCTCGCCTAATCTATCTATTCTTTGCACCTTGCGCCTGATGTCTGGGGCTGCCTGATTAACAAACGCCATCATAACAGCTGCCTTGGTCTCCTCCATTGTGGGATCTATGGGGATGTACTGCCGGAAGGCCTCTATGATCCTAAGTATGCTGCCGGGCTCTCTTCCAGCCCCTGACGAACGTCTCCTACCTTGGCCAAATTAGTCGGCTTTCGCGCTGCCATACGGAGACCGGCCATCAGAGTCTGGCGGTAGACCCTTAGACGCTCCCTACCTTCAGCCTCATTGTAGTCCCAAAGTGGCCGTTCAAAGTTTGGCCGATGGTTCGTGGGTTTGTAGTAGGTCTGCCGTTCTCCCCTGGAACCAGCTTCCGTGCCTCCCCCTGAATCCTTTCTCTTTCCTCCGTTGTGAAGAGCACCTTAAGCAACTGCTGGCAACCATCTCAGGTGGGCTGATGAGTAAAAAGAACAGAGTCTAAAAGATTAATTAGGTTTCTCGGATTCTTGGAGAAGTTCGAGTTTTGAAATTTCCAATTATAGAGGTCACTAGTAGAGAAGGGCCAGTATTGTTATGTCTGTGCTCTGTCCTCTCCCGGGAATCCCACTGCCCTCAGAGGGAGCGCCTTTAGGTCTGGGTAGAGATTGGAGTCTGGCAACACTGGCGTCCCAAGGGACCTCGGACTCCGTGCCCCCTCCTTTCTGACTTCTTTATCTGCCAGAACTTCTGCCTTTCCCCTCGGGGCAGGTAGGAGGGCCTTCAGCCAGGGTGGCGGGTCTAGAACCAAGTCTTGCCAGACTACAATATAGGGGATCTGATCAGGGTGGCTGTGGTGGCCAAATACCACCCCTTTTACCTTTTCGATTAAGGAGGCATCAAACGAGCCCTCCCTGGGCCACCCCACTCCAAACGTGGGCCACTCGGCCTCACAAAGGGTAACAAACTTTCCCTTCTTGACCTCCAGGGACAGGTTGTGTGCCCTTGCCCTGACATCCTTAAAAAGGCTCACCAGGATGGACAACGGCGTTGTAAGAGCCTGTCCCATGGCTAGTCGATAATAGGCAGATGTACAAACTGATATTTCGCAGTTGGGGCACTGGGGACAAGGATCTGAATCCCTAGTCTTTCACTCCCTACGGAGGTAATGGCCGTGCCCCTCCCGCACTAGCCCCTCCTGGCACGGGCGGCAGGAGATACACTGTGCGCTTCCAGCCCACGCAGGGGAATACTCACCTGGAGGTTCTAGTCGCCCCTGCAGATCTTTTCGTGGGTCCCCTGATTCCACGGCCCCAGCCCGAAAACCCATGCAACCCTGATGGGTTCTCGGGCTGAAACCACAGAACCCAGAGACTCCAACAAGCCAACAAGAGATGTCACACTCACTCACACACACACAGAAATCCGGCGACAAACAAAGCAGACAACAGACAAGTGGACAGTGAGGTAAACAGACAACCTAACCTGGTCCGGACCTACTCCCCGGTCTCCTCCTGACCGAGCCCTAGGCTACAAGGTCAGCTCCGGAGTCCAAACGGGGCCAGAGGACGTCTCCGCCTGGCTCCAACCGGCGATCCACCAGCGCTTCCGCCTAGGTCCTGTGCCGGTGTCCTGATCCGGGGTCCTGCAAGGGGATTCCAATCGCGTCCCTTGCCCAACACCACACCTGGCTAGTCCGCGGTAGATTTTCACACTCCTCCCTCAGCCCTGAATTCTATCCGGTAGTCTGTGGGGAAGGCAAATCCCGGACGAGCCCCCAAATGTTAGGGACCGACCTTCCACAGCCCCACCGGACAGAAAAGCAGAGACATTGAGGATGCAATCACACAAGAGGAGGTTTATTTTCTGGCTAGCCAGGGTCCAAGCCCCAGAGCACCAACGCAGTGGCCACTCTCGCAGGCAAGGACTGTCATTGATTTTTGATAGTTTGATTATAATAGGTCTTGATGTAGTTTTCTTTGGATTGAACAGAATTGGAGACTTTTGAGCTTCTTGTACCTGGATATTTATGTCTTTTTTCTTTTCTAAAGAAAACTTTGGGAAGTTTTCTGTGATTAGAGTACTTCCCCTTTATCCACAATTTTACTTTCTGCAGTTTTGTTACCCGTAGTCAACTGTGGTCCAAAAACATTAAATGGAAAATTTCAGAATTAAACAAGTTGTAAATTTTAATTGACGCACTGTTTGAAGTAGTGTGATGAAATCCTACACTGTCTCTCCTGGGATGTAAGTCATCCCTTTGTCCAGCATATCTACACTGTGTATGCTATCTACTTGTTAATCATTGACAGCATATGCTTTTAATATCCAGACATTAACATCATCTTTGTTTAATAACTCAGGGTCACCCAAAGTGAATGATCCCCCTTCTGATGTCAGAAGGTCAGTAGTAGGCTAATGCTACATCACAGTGCTTATATCATTCACCTCACTTCATCTCATTATTTAGGCATTTTATCATCTCACCTCATTATAGGAAGAAAAAGGGTGAGTGCAATAAGATATTTAGAGAGAGAGAGAGAGACCATGTTCACATAAATTATAGTTTGTTATAATTGTTCTATTTTATTAGTTATTAACTGCTTACTGAGCCTCATTTATAAATTAAACTATTATAAGTATATGTGTATATATGTATGTATATGTATATATATGTGTGTGTATGTATAAAAAACTTAGTATATATAGGGTTTGGTATAATTGTTGCTTCAGGCATCTACTGGGGTTTTGGAATATATCCCCTGCAAATAAGGGAATACTTTATATCTTTAAATAAACTTTCCACCTCTTTCTTTTTCTTTTTGTTTCTTCTGTGACATCCATAATGCATGTATTGGCTTTTTTGATTGTGGTATAATTCCTGTAGACTTTCTTTAGTCTTTTTTATTCTGTATTCTTTTTTTTTTTTTTTTTTTGGTCTGTCTGGGTAATTTCAAATAACCTATCTTTGAGCTCACTGGTTCTTTCGTGTGCTTGATTGAGTTTACTGTTGAAGCTCTATGGAATTTTTCAGTTCAGTCATTGTCCAGAATTTCTGTTTGGCTCTATTTTATGCTTTCTATCTCTTTGTTGAACTTCTCATTTTGTTTGTGTATTGTTTTTGCTTTTTGTTAATTGTTTATATTCTCTTATACCTCACTGAGCTTCTTTAAGATGATTATTTTAAATTCTTTGCCGTGAAATTTGTAATTTTCACTTAGGGTCGCTTACTGGTGCTTTATTTTATTCCTTTGGTCTTCATGTTTCCTTGATTGTTCATGATCCTTGTGGCCGTGTATTGGTTTCTGTGCTGGGATTAATTATTCCTAGCCAGACCAGAAAGCATGCCGTGGTCTAACATATTCTGTTAACCTTTCAATATATGGACTGGACTAGTAATCCTTTACCTCTAATAACTTCTTCAGTGTAGAAGTAAAGGCTCATGTGATGGTGTGGTCTGCTTCTCTTAGTATTCGTACATTGTACTAAGAGCATACTTCTGAAAGTTTTTGCTCAATATTTACTTATTACAGCGGTTGTTTCCCTGGCTAACTACCTGTTACCTAAATGTTCCTGGCTTTTTAAATCACCTCATTTCTATTGAGAGAGGTGGGCTTCCTGTGCATAGTTTCATATCACAAGTCATCTGTCTTTGTAATTTTCATGCTTTATCTGGTACTTCATGAACAGGTTCTGTACTGAGAATAATAAAATATTCAATAAAGTTAGCTTTATGAATTCTTTTTTCTTGTTTTGAATAAAAGAAATGGCAGATTATTCTTATGGTAGAATAGTGCCATCACTGAACTAAAAATTAATTTTATTATTAATTTGTCAAAAACTAATTTTCTAGGCTGGGCACAGTGGCTCTCACCTGTAATCCTAGCACTTTGGGAGGCTGAGTCAGTAGGATTGATTGAGACCAGGAGTTTGAGGTTACAGTGAGTTACAGTGATGCCACTGCACTCTAGCCTGAGCAATTGACCAAGACCTTGTCTCAAAAAACCCCAAAACTTTAATTTTCTTATTAGGAAATATCAGTTTCTTAGAACTTTTCATTTTTTTCTTCCTTGTTTTTGGGGATAATATTCTGTGAATCAAGAATATATTTATCCTTTCAAATCTGTAAATAACCATGATGAGAACAACTTTAATGCTACATGGATGGAGATGGTGGCTGGTTGGCTGGACTCACTGGCTGAGAAACTCTCAACCACAGGTTGCTTGTTGCATGCAAGTCAAATTCACACCTTTTTAAAATTATAAATTATAGTATGACACAGATTTTTTAGTTAGCTACTGAATAATAAAATATGCACTCATAAGAAGTGAATTGTAAGTGTTTACTGTTCTCTGAAATGTGAACTGTGTATCTCTGGTAGGTATATTGGAACAGTTTATTTCCTCCTTTGTTTTATTTCTTTCATAATAAAAACATAACGGACAACATAGCATTCAATGGATTTTTCCCTCAAAGGAGAAAAAGAGAATCAAATCATATATATTGAACATTTATCTATTGGGCCTTATATTGTACTAGTTGCTTCATGTATTAATACATTTTCCATTTGAACTTTAAAACAATCTTGTGAAATAGATGTTATGCTCAATTTTCAGACAAGGAAACTATTAGAAAAGATATACGACTATGGGCAATTTGCTTATGTAGTAAACAAAAGTATACCAGTGTAGATTAAATGATTCAGAATCTATTAGTAATATATTGATTGGTCATTTTGGAAAAGCATGCATGTGGGCAGAACTTTGAAATGTATGGTCATAAAAAAGAGAAGACCTTGGCCTGCTTTGTATTAAAAAATTAAAGACTTCTTTCATATATATACTTCTTCCTCAATCATACTTGTTTTTCTTAATAAACTTATGTGTATTAAAGCATAATATATTACATTGTTGTTAAAAAGCGACTCAAAAAGTACATTTATCATGCTAGTTGCCAGTGGTGCATGCCTGTATTCCTAGCTACTCTGGAAGCTGAGGTAGGAGTATCGCTTGAGCCCAGGAGTTCAAGTCCAGCATGGCCAACGTAATGAGACCTCTAAAAAAAGAAACATTTAATCATATATGTGTATATAAAAAAAGTGGGTTTCTCTGAGCAGACACTGAGAGACATTCCTATCATGTAGAAAACGCCCTTTTGGAAATAGCAGAGGATATAAACAGGTGGAAGACCATACCATGCTCATGGGTCGGCAGACTCAACATTGTTAAAATGTCTATACTACCCAAAGTGACCTACAGAGTCAATGCAATCCCCATTAAAATACCATCATCATTTTTCACAGATATAGAAAAAATAGTGTTACACTTCGTATGGAACCAGAAAAGATCCCGTATAGCAAAAGCAATCCTAGGTAATAAAAACAAAATGGGAGGTGTATCAATTTACTAGACTTCAAACTATACTACAAGGCTATAGAAATTAAAATAGCTTTTGACTGGCACAAGAACAGGGATATTGACCAGTGTAACAAAACAGACAACTCAGATATAAAACCATCCTCATATAGCCATCTAATCTTTGACAAAGCAGACAAAAATATACACTGGGGAAAAGAATCCTTATTCAAGAGATGGTGTTGGGAAAACTGGATAGCCACATGTAGAAGACTAAAACAGGACCCACACCTTTCACCTCTCACAAAAATCAACTCACGCTGGGGAACAGACTTAAACCTAAGGTTTGAAACTATTAGGAGTCTAGAGGAAAATGTTGGAAATACTCTCCTAGACATTGGCCTAGGCAAAGAATTTATGAAGAAGACCCCAAAGGCAATCACAGCAGCAACAAAAATAAAAAATGGGACCTGATCAAATTAGAAAGCTTCTGCACAGCCAAATAAACTGTCAAGAGAGCAAACAAACAATCTACAGAATGGGAGAAAATTTTCACAAGCTACACAACCTAAAGGGCGAATAACAAGAATCTATTTAGAACTTAGGAAAATCAGCAAGGAAAAATCAAAAAACCTTATCAAAAAGTGGGCAAAGTCTTTGTTCTTGATTTTATTTGTGAAGAACAAAGACTTTGTCCACTTTTTGATAGGGTTGTTTGATTTTTCAATAGATGCAGAAAAAGCATTTGACAAAGTCCAATACAACCTTATGATAAAAACTCTTAACAAAATAGGCATAAACAACTCATACCTTAAATTTATCAATTCCATCTATAACAAACCCACTGTTAATATCATTCTATATATTTTTTTATTTCGGCATATTATGGGGGTATAAATTTTAAGGTTTCAATAAATCCCCTTTCCCCTCTTCCCCCACAAGTCTGAGTTTCCAGCATGATCATCCCCCAGATGGTGCACATCTCACTCATTATGTATGTATATACCCGACCCCCTCCCACCTGCCCAATACCCTATTACTGTGGTACCTATGTGTCCACTTAGGTGCTATTCAGTTAATACCAGTTTGCTGGTGAGTATATGTGGTGCTTGTTTTTCCATTCTTGGGATACTTCACTTAGTAGTATGGATTCCAGCTCTAACCAGGAAAATATAAGATGTGCTATATCACTGTTGTTTCTGAGAGTTGAATAGTACTCCATGGTATACATATACCACATTTTATTAATCCATTCTTGGATTGATGGGCACTTGGGCTGTTTCCACAGCCTTGCAATTATGAATTGTGCTGCTATAAACATTCAAGTGCAGGTGTCTTTTTTGTAGAGTGTCATTGGATCTTTTGGGTAGATGCCCAGCAATGGGATTGCTGGATCAAATGGTAGATTCACTTGTATCGCTTTAAGGTATCTCCATATTGCTTTCCACAGAGGTTGCACTAGTTTGCAGTCCCACCAGCAGTGTAGGAGTGTTCCTCTCTCTCTGCATTCATGCCAGCATTTACTGTTTGGGAACTTTTTGATAAAGGCCATTCTCACTGGAGTTAAGTGATATCTCATTGTGGTTTTGATTTGCATTTCCCTGATGATTAGAGATGTTGAGCATTTCTTCATATGTTTGTTGGCCATTCTTCTGTCTTCTTTAGAAAAGTTTCTGTTCAAGTCCTTTGCCCACTTTTTAATAGGGTTATTTATTATTTCTTGCTGATTTTCTTGAGATCTAAGTATATTCTAGTTATCAGCCCCTTATTAGATGCGTAGGATCCAAAAATTTTCTCCCATTCTGTAGGTTGTCTGTTTACTTTCATGACTATTTCTTTGGCTGTGCAGAAGCTTTGTAGTTTGATCATGTCCCATTTATTTATTTTTGTTGGTGCTGTGATTGCCTTTGGGGACTTCTTCATAAACTCTTTGCCTAGGCCGATGTCTAGGAGAGTGTTTCCAACTTTTTCCTCTAGAATTCTAATAGTTTCATATCTTAGGTTTAAGTCTGTTATCCAGCGTGAATTGATTTTTGTGAGAGGTGAAAGGTATGGGTCTTGCTTTAGCCTTCTACAAGTGGCTATCCAGTTTTCCCAGCACCATTTATTGAAAAGGGACTCTTTTCCCCAGCATATGTTTTTGTCTGCTTTGTCAAAGATTAGATGGCTATATGAGGATGGTTTTATATCAGGATTCTTAGATCTATTCCACTGGTCTATATTCCTATTTTGTGCCAATACAACATTGATTTAATTACTACAGCTTTGTAGTATAGTTTGATATCTGGCATATTAATACCTCCCATTTTGTTTTTGTTGCCTAGAATTGCTCTTTTTTTTTTTCCTTTTTTTCAGACAGAGTCTCACGTTGATGCCCAGGGTAGAGTGAGTGCCGTGGCGTCAGCCTGGCTAACAGCAACCTTATACTCCTGGGCTTAAGCAATCCTGCTGCCTCAGCCTCCCGAGTAGCTGGGACTACAGAAATGTGCCACCATGCCCAGCTAATTTTTTCTATATATATTAGTTAGCCAATTAATTCCTTTCTATTTATAGTAGAGACGGTGTCTTGCTCTTGCTCAGGCAGGTTTTGAACTCCTGACCTTGAGCAATCCGCCCACCTCGGCCTCCCAGAGTGCTAGGATTACAGGCGTGAGCCACCGCGCCTGGCCTAGAATTGTTTTTGATATTCGGGGTCTTCTTTGGTTCCATACGAAGCGTAAAATTATTTTTTCTATATCTGTGAAGAATGCTGATGGGATTTTAATAGGTATTGCATTGAATCTGTCGATCAGTTTGGGTAGTATAGACATTTTAATGATGTTGAGTCTGCCGATCCACGAGCATGTATGGATTTCCGTTTACATCCTCTGCTATTTCTTTCCTCAGTGTTTCATAGTTCTCCCTGTAGAGGTCTTTTACCTCCTTGGTTAAGTATATTTCTAGGTACTTTAATTTCTTTGTTGCTGTTGTGAAGGGAATTGAGTTTTTGATTTGGTTCTCAATTAGATTGTTGTTGGTGTATATGAATGCCTCTGATTTCTGTGTATTGATTTTGTATCCTGAGACTTTACTAAATTCATTTATCAGTTCCAGGACTTTCCTGGTTGAATCTTTGGGGTTTTCTAGATATAATATCATATCATCAGCAAACAGTGAAAGTTTGATTTCTTCTGCCCCTATTTGGATACCTTTAATTCCATTTTCCAGACTGATTGCTGTAGCCAGGACTTCCAGCACTATGTTGAATAGAAGTGGAGATAGTGGGCAGCCTTGTCTGGTTTCAGTTCTAAGTGGGAATATTTTCAGTTTTTCCCCATTCAGTATGATGTTGGCTATGGGTCTGTAATATATGGCTTGTATCATTTATAGGTATGTCCCTTCTGTGCCTATTTTCTTAAGTGTTCGTATAATGAAAGGGTGTTGAATTTTGTCAAAAGCTTTTTCTGCATCTATTAAAAGAATTATGTGGTCTTTGTTTTTGCTTCTGTTTATGTGGTGAATTGCATTTATAGATTGACGTATGTTGAACCATCCCTGCATCCCTGGGATGAAGCCCACTTGGTCGTGATGGATTATTTTTTTGATAAGCGTCTGGATTCGGTTAGCTAAGATTTTGTTGAAAATTTTTGCATCTATATTCATTAGGGATATTGGTCTGTAGTTTTCTTTTTTTGTTGCATTCTTTCCTGGTTTTGGTATCAGAGTAATATTCGCTTCATAAAAGGTGTCGGGGAGGTTTCCGTTCTTCTTGATGTTGTGGAATAGTTTCTACCAATAGTTACTAGTTCTTCCTTGTAAGTGTGGTAAAATTTGGGTGTGAAGCCATCTGGACGGGGACTTTTCTTTTTAGGGAGATTTTTAATTACTGTTTCTATTTCAGCTGTTGAGATTGGTCTGTTCAGGGAATCTATTTCTTCCTGGTTGAGCCTAGGGAGGCTGTGTGTTTCTAGAAATTTGTCCATTTCCTCCACATTTTCCAGTATGTGTGCATAAAGATTTTTATAGTACTCATAAATCATATCTTGTATCTCTTTGGGATCAGTTGTGATATCTACTTTTTTGTTCCTGATGGAGCTGATTAGAGATTTCTCTTTTCTGCTTTTCATTAGCTAATGGCATGCCAATTTTGTTTATTTTTTCAAAGAACCAAGTGTTTGTTTTATTAATCTCCTGAATAGCTACTCTGTTTTCAATTTCGTTTAGTTCTGATTTGATCTTGTTGATTTCACTTCTTCTGCTAGGTTTGGGGTTTGGTCTGTTCTTCTTTTTCCAGCTTTTTGAGTCATTTCATTAGATTGTCTATTTGTGATCATTTTGACTTTTTTTGTAGGCATTTATGGAGATAAGCTTTCCTCTCAGAACTGCTTTAGCTGTGTCCCAGAGGATTTGATAACTTGTCTCTCCATTGTCATTTTCTTCATAGAATTTTTCAATTTCCATCTTGATTTCTTCATTTATAAAGTAATCATTTAGTAAGAGGTTTTTTAATTTCCACATTTTGGTGTAGAAATGTGAGTTTCTGTTAGGGTTGATTTCTTCTTTTATTCCACTGTGATCTCAGAAGGTACATGGTATGATTTCTGTTTTTTTAAATTTCTTGAGGTTTACTTCGTGTCCTAGGATATGGTTAATCTTAGAGAATGTCCCGTGAGCTGATGAGAAGAACGTATATTTAGTGGATTTTGGGTAGAATGTCCTGTAAATGTCATTCAGACCCAATTGTTCTAGAGTTTTGTTTAAGTCCATTATTTCTTTATTCAATTCTGTTTCAAGGATCTGTCTTATGCCATCAGTGGGGTGTTGAAATCTCCGGTGATTATGGAGTTGCTATTAATCCCTTTGCTTAGATCCAGTAAGGTTTCCTTTATGAATCTGGGTGTACCTAAGTTGGGTGCATATATATTTAAAATTGTTATCTCTTATTGTTGAACTGTGCCCTTCAACATTATATAGTGACCCTCTTTGCTTTTCACTACTTTTGTTGTTTTAAAAACTAAATCATCTGAAATTAGAACTGCCACGCCAGCCTTCTTTTGACTTCCACTTGCTTGGAATACTGATCTCCACCCTTTTACTTTTAGTCTGTATGCATCTTTGCAGTTTAGATGTGTTTCCTGAACTGCATATACTTGTCCTGTATTTTCTTATCCATTCAGCCAGCCTATGTCTCTTGAGTGGAGAGTTTAAGCCATTGACATTTATTGAGCGAACTTATAGGTAAGGTAGATTACTGTTCATTCTGTTGTGTTGGATGTTGTTGCTTTGAATTCTCTCTTGAGCCTTTTTAATATCTGGCCTTTAATCTTTGGGTTTTGGTTGTTTTTATATCCATCAGTTTTTATTATGGTGTTCTGTGCATAATATTGTTTTGAGTCCTTCTTGTAGGGCTGGTCTTTTCTTGGTGAGTTCTCTGAGACTTTGCTTATGTGAGAATGTCTTTATTTCTCCCTCATATACGAAGCTTAGTTTTGCAGGAAATTAGATTCTACGCTGGGCATTGATTTGTTTCAGAAGAGTGAGAATGGGGCCCCAGTCTCTCCTTGCTTCTAAAGTCTCAATAGAGAAGTGTGGTATTTTGCAAATTGGCTTTTCCTTGTATGTTACTTGCTTCCTTCATCTTATAGCTCTTAGAAAGGCCTCTTTAGTTGATAGTTTGGTCAGTCTGATAACTAGATGTCGTGAGGTCTTCCTGTTTTCATTTAATCTCCCAGGGGTCCTCTGAGCTTCTTCAACTTGTATATCGAGATTTTTAGCAAGGCCTGGGAAATTTTCCTCTGTTATATCTTCAAATAGCTTGTCCAACCCTTGAATGTTGTCTTCTTCCCCTTGTGCTAACCCTATGACCCTCACATTAGGTTTCTTCACATAATCCCACATCTCTTGTAGGCTTTGCTCTTTTCTCTTGTTTCTGTGCTCTATCTCTGTGACTGATTTATTTAATTGGAAGGTGTTATCTTCAATCTCTGATATTCTTTCTTCTTTTTGATCTACCCTGTTCTTGAGGCTTTCCACTGTATTTTGTAGTTCCCTGAATTGAGCTTATTAGAGATTTCATTCTTCATTTCTAGGAGTTCGGTTAAACTTGTCTTCATTGTGTCAGTTTCTTTAGTGAACTTTTGTTCCAGGTTCTTCAGGGTTTCTGTGGTTTCTTTGTGTTGGTTGTTGAGTTGTTCTTGAAAGTCGTTGAATTTTCTTATGATCCACATTCAAAATTCTTCTTATGTCATTATGGTTGTCTGATTTTGTTTGGTGTCTGTTTCTAGGGGGCTTGTGCTCCTCTTTAGGGGTGTGTTTTCTGTTTGGTTCTTCATATTTCCTGAGTTCCTTCGCTGATTTCTTCCCATGTCGATCAGTTGTTGTTTCTTTCCTTTAGGTTTTCGTTTGACTATTTTCCCGCCTTGTTTAGTTTCTGAGCTGGTAGGTGGTGTCTGTGGGTGAGATTAGACCACTCCCCCTAATATTCTAAATGGGGAAAAATTGAAATCTTTCCCTCTTTGATCCGGAACGAGACAAGGATGCCCACTATCTCCTCTGGTATTCAACATAGTGCTTGAAGTCCTAGCAATAGCAATCAGGGAAGAGAGGGGTATTAAGGGCAATCAAGTTGGGCAGATGAAATCAAGCTCTCGCTCTTCGCCGATGATATGATATTATACCTAGAAAACCCCATGGACTCTTCCAAGAGACTCCTAGATTTTATAACCAAATTTGGTAAAGTTTCAGGTTATAAAATCAGTATACAGAAATCAGAATCATTCATATATGCCAAGAACCATCAAGCAGAAACTCAAATAAACAACGCAATACCTTTTACTATAGCCCCAAAGAAAATTAAATATCTATGAGTATACTTAAGGAAACATAAAAAAGATTTATACAAAGAGAACTACGAGATACTAAAAGAAGAAATTGCAGAAGATTTAAACAGATGGAAACATCTACCTTGTTTATAGATTGGTAGAATCAATGTAGTTAAAATGTCAATATTACCTAAAGTGATCTACAGAATCAATGCAATCCCGATCAAAATACCATCAGCATTCTTTACAGATCTAGAAAAAATAATTCTTCCCTTTGTATGGAACCAGAAAAAACCTCGTATAGCAAAGCAATCTTAAAGAAAAAGAACAAACTGGGAGGCATCAGTTTTCCTGACTTCAAGCTGTACCATAAAGCAATAATAGTTACATCAGCCTGTTACTGGCACAAGCACAGAAGCATGGATATCTGGAATAGATCTGAGATAGCAGAGATGAAACCATCAGTATACGGTAATCTAAGCTTTGATAAAGTTGACAAAAATATACAATGGGGAAAAAAATTTCTCTTCAATAAATGGTGCTGGGAAAACTGGTTAGCCACATGCAGAAGAGCAAATCAGGACCCCTACCTGTCACCTCTCACAAAAATTCACTCAAGATGGATAACAGACCAGGCATGAAACCTTAAGAATCCTAGAAGAAAATGTTGGGAAAACCCTATCAGACATTTGCCTAGGCAAAGAATTTTTGAGGAAGACCCCCAAGGCAATCACTGCAGCATCAAAAATAAACAAATGGGATCTGATCAAATTAAAAAGTTTCTGCACAGCCAAGGAAATCATCAGTAGAGCAAATAGACAACCCACAGAGTGGGAGAAAATATTTGCTCTCTACACCTCTGATAGAGGTCTAATAACAAGAATCTATCTAGAACTTAAAAGAATTAACAAGAAAAAATTCAAACAATCCCATGAAAAAATGGGCAGTGGAAATGAATAGAAACTTCTCCAAAGAAGACAGAATAATGGCCTGCAAACATATAAAAAATGCTCAACATCTATAATGATCAGAGAAATGCATGTCAAAACCACAATGAGATACCACTTAACCCCAGTAATAATGGCCTATACCAAGAAATCCCAAAACAACAAATGCTGGCGAGGATGTGGAGAGACAGGAACACTCTTACACTGCTGGTGGGATTGTAAATTAGTGCAACCTTTGTGGAAAAGATTTTGGAGATACCTCAAACAGCTAGAAATAGAAATATCATTCGACCCAGCAATATCATTATTGGGCATCTACCCCAAAGAGCATAATACATTCTATTATAAAGACATCTGCACCTGAGTGTTTATGGCAGCACAATTCACTATCATGGAAACAATTCACTGTCATGGAAACAACCCAAGTGCCCATCAATTCATGAGTGGATTATTAAAATGTGGTATATGCTCACAATGGAATATTACGACAGTGAGCTATTACAACAGTGAGTTATCACATCACCGTTTATGCTATCCTGGATTAAGCTTAAGCTGGTTATCCAAAGTGAGGTGACACAAGATTTGGAAAATGGGCCCTACATCTACTCACCATCAGATTGGTACTGACGGTTCTCAAATGGTGGTAATGTTAACCAGGGATTCGGCAGGGGGAGGGGGGCGCGGAGAGACCTACATCTTAGGGATGTGGCAAGCATTTTCGAGGGGAAGGGCGTAACTCTAACCCTTCTTAGGGAGAGGCAAAGATATACAATGTAACCAAAATGTAAAAAAAAAACCCAAACATACAACAATAACAAAAAGACTTTATCGGGTGGTGGGCAGGCGGGAAGGGGGACGAGGAGAAGGGTGTATACTTACATAATGTGTACGGTGCGCACTACCTGGGGATTGGACACGCTTGAATCTCTGGCAAGTTGGGGGGAGGGAGGGGTGGCAGGGGCAATATATGTAACCCTAATAATATTTGTACCCTCATAATATGATGAAACAAAAGGGGGAAAAAAGTGGGCAAAGGACAACAGAAATTTTTCAAAAGAAGACAGAATAATGGCCAACAAACACATGAAAAAATGCTCAACATCTCTAATCATCAGGGAAATGCAAATCAAAATTGCAATGAGATATCACTTATCTCCAGTAAGAATGACCTTTATCAAAAAGTCCCCAAACAATAAATGTTGGTGTGGATGCGGAGAGAGGAACACTCCTACATTGCTGGTGGGACTGCAAACTAGTGCAACCTCTGTGGAAAGCAATATGGAGATACCTTAAAGCGATACAAGTAGATCTACCATTTGATTCAGCAATTCCACTACTGGGCATCTACCCAAAAGATCAAATGACACTCTACATACAAAAAAGACACCTGCACCTGAATGTTTAAAGCAGCACAATTCACAATCGCAAAGTTGTGGAAACAACTCAAGTGCTCATCAATACATGAGTGGATTAATAAAATGTGGTATATGTATACCATGGAGTACTATTCAGCTCTCAGAAACAATGGTGATCTAGCACCTCTTGTATTTTCCTGGATAGAGCTGGAGCCCATTCTACTAAGTGAAGTATCTCAAGAATGGAAAAACAAACACCACATGTACTCTCTCACCAGCAAATTGGTATTAAACCTAACCTATACGGACATATAGGAATAACAATTATCAGGTGTCGGGCAGGTGGGAGGGGGAAGGAAGGGATGTGTATATACATACATAATGAGTGAGATGTGCAGCGTCTGGGGGAAGATCACGTTTGAAGCTCTGACTCGAGGCGGGAGGTGTGCATGGGCAATATACGTAACCTTAACATTTGTACTCCCATAATATGCCGAAATTAAAAAAAAATATTAAAAAAAATAAAGAAAAGGCCCTTTTGGGTTTTTGGTCTTCCCTAACATAGTGGTCTTCTCTCTGGCCTCAACTGTTGTGTACTTTTCTTCTTTTCTCTTCGTCATATGTGAAGAAAGATTCAGTTATTTTCCTTTTTCCCCTCCTCAAACTATAAACTCCTCCAAATACTGATAACTGTTAAATCTTTTTCTAATTCCAGTTACTCTCCTGAATATATGGGTTTCTAGCTGCCTGACGACATCTTTGTGTTGATGTCTTGAAGTTACTGTTAAGTTTAAGAGCCATATCTTTTCTTTTAATTTCTTTTAATTTTAATTCACGCTCATCCTTTTTATGCATTTTTGGTCTTAGTTAATGACTAGGTTAATGACTTCTCTTTTTCACTGCTTGAATCTATTTCAGTACCCGGGCATACAATTTGGTCTGTAAAGTAGATCATTCCCAGTATTTCTGCCCCCAAATTGGCCCTTTCACTTATTGTGTTTATTGTTTCAGTTTCTTCATAACTGATTTCCTAGCTTATATCTTTTCTTAGAATTATCTTAATAAAAATTATGACCTTATTACTCACTTATTGAAATACTGAAAGTCAAGCTTAACCTACCTGCATTTAACCTACCTGCATTTACATATAACTTAATCATCACAGTTCAGCCTTAGGCTCTTAAAATGAATAAACACAGTATCTACTGTATGATTTTATTTTTAAAAAGTACAAATGATTCTGTAGTGACCAGGTTAGTGGTTGACTGGGGCTGAAGTGGAAGACGGTTTGGATTATAGCAGAGCATGAGGAAAGATGTCCAGAAGGATACATATATATAAATATTAATTGTAGCATTTTTTATAAGAATATGAACTTTGGGAAGTAACTATTGACTACACACCCAGGGGTGCTAATGCAGGCCCAGTACTGTGAGACACAGAACCCCTCTAGGGCAATTTTGGATCAAAGACCTCTCATCAACCTGGCCAAAATTTCCTACTGCTGCACTGTAGTCAGAGACTCTTTCTACCCAGTCCTCCTTCCTTCCCCTTTTTTTTTCCATAGCTATCTGAGCTGTACTGTGGCCTTAAGGATCTCCTTCACTACTCCTGCTCTGTCCTCTTTGTCCTTGCTGTCTTGGCATCTGCCTCCTAGAAGACTTTAACTCATATACTTGCATACCATATTCACTGCTCAATATCTGGCACTCACATTAGCACTTCCTTCCAAATACTTCCTTCTACTAATACCTAAAACCATTCTTTTCTGTTTACTCAAAATATTTCAGGTAGGTTGAAATAAGTAGGATAATTACAATGTAGTTTTTGTATACTTGACTATATTTGTAGTTTATAATTTGTCTTTGGATTTCCTCAGAAGCAGGACATCTGATATCTCTGGGTAGTGAAGCGGGCAGGTGAGCTTGGGAAGAGGTATCAGCCAGACAAGAATCGTTATTAAGTAAGTTACCATTGTGGGCACCTGGAGGTTAGTACTGCTTGGAAACTCTGGGAGCCTCAGAGTTACCCCACCAGACGAACAAGGAAGCTGGGTTATTTATATGTGGATCTGTTAATTCTTTGGTTAAGGGCTGCTCTTTCATAGAATTGGGGAGGCAGTATTTGCAAATTCTTACCGCCTACTGCACAGGCAGGACAAATGAGTTCCAGAAGTCAGAGAATGCCAGGCAGTAAAGAAATGGATATACTAAAAGTTGGAAATTGGGCCAGCATCACTGAAAGTGTTGGGGAAGGAGATATAAATAGAGCATTGACAGCTACAGTATTTAAATGAGCTGTATACATTGAATAACACTCTGTAGGAGAATAGATTTATTTTGTAATTAGGAATTTTGTAAGTATTACTTAGGTCAGGCGTCCCTCAAACTTTGGCCTACGGGCCACATGCGGTCCACCGAGGACATTTATCTGGCCCGCCAGGTGTTTTTTGCTGCTGCTGCCTGTCCTGCTTAGCAGTCGACTCATCCCAGGCCCGCAGTGCACATGTGTGGAATATGTGCTGCACTCTCCAAAGGCCCTCCAATGGTCTGAGGGCCCCCTGTTTAAAAAGTTTGAGGACCCCTAATATAGATCTCCAAAAACAAAAGTTTGCTTATATAACTCATAGGCTGTTACTTTTTGTCTCTACATGTTGGTAGAAATGGAACACAGTGATTGGAGACTTACTGTACAGCAGAACCATACTTTAACTCAGTGGGAAGCATTGGTTATATTAATAATTCATGTTTAAGTTGAATCCCTTCCCACATAAAGAATGTTGATGATTTAGGACAGTTTTGCCTATAGGCATGATTCTGTCAGTCTTCTGGAGCAGAGTTCTGTTAGTAGTATTCATGTCAAAGTAACTGAACTCATACCAACAGCAGATAACTAACATGAGTGCTACTTTGTTGGGCAATCATCTAAGTGCTCTACTTACATGCATTGGCTCATTTAAATCTCACAGTAACTCTGTGAGGTGGTAGCTATTGTTGTCATTCCTATTTTCCAGATGAAGATTCTGAGGCACAGATGGATTAAATAATTTCCCTTCTGTTATAAAATAGTAATTGAACCAGGATTCTAACTCTGGTATTCTGGTTTCTGGGCTGTGGTCCTACCCATTTTGTTAGAGTGTTAATAATAGTAATAGTGATAATAACAATAACAGCACTATAACCCTGTATCCTTACTGTGTGTCAAACACTTGACTAAGTGTTGATCACATGAGGCTCATGTTATTGTTAACCCAATTTTAGAGATGAGGTAATAGAGGCACAGCAGAATGAGGTTCTAATGCATGCGGTCTGATACCAAATTCTCTTAACTCTGTATGTTGTATTCCTTGGAATATAATAGTATAACTACATGTTAACTATAGTCATGTGCCACTTAATGACAGGGATACATTCGAGAAATGTTAGGTAATTTCATCATTGTATAAATGTCATAGAGTGTACCTCACAAACCTAGATAGTGTAGCCTAATATACACCTAGGCTATGTGGTATAGCCTGTTGCTATCCTAGGCTACAAACCTGTATAACATGTTACTGTACTAAATACTGTACGCAACTGTAACACAATATTAAGTATTTGTTTAAATGTAGAAAATTAATTTTTCAGATCCATTATAATTTTATGGGACCATTGTCATATATGCAATCTTTTGTTTGCTGAAAAGCCATTATACACACAGACTTGGAGGAGTGTGATAGGAACCAGAGAACACAGCAATAACTTCTTTCTGCAATGTATTTGATTATTGATGTGACTTTCCCTATTTTTAAGGTGACAGCAGTTCAGTATTGCTATCTGGGTTTTTCAGTTTTCTTTGAGACGGGGTCTCACCGTGTCACCCAGGCTAGAGTGTGGTAGCATCATCATAACTCACTGCAACCTCAATCTCCTGGGCTCAAGTGATCCTTGTGCCTCAAGCTCCTGAATAGCTGGAATTACGGACGTGCATCACCATGCCTGGCTAATTTTTCTTATTTTTTGTAGAGACAGGGTCTCACTATTGCCCAGGCTGGTCTCAAACTCCTAGCCAAAAATGATCCTCCCACCTCTGCTTCCCAAAGTGCTAGGAGTCATCACACCTGGCCATGGGTTTTTATAATTTATTTTATCAGTGTCTTCCAAGAGCCATTTGTGTGGTTTTGAATGTTTCCTCCAAAACTCATGTTGAAATTTAATTGCCATTGCGACTAATATTGCAAGATAGGACCATTAAACAGAAATTAGGCCGTGAAGGCTCTGCTTCCTGAGTGGATTAATGCCATTTCTGAGGGATTGGGTTCATTATTTATTTCCAGAGTGCATTGTTATGAAAGTGTGCTTGGCCCTGTCTGCCTCTTGCTCTCATCCTTGCTTGCCCTTCTGCCTTCCATCATGAGATGATGCAGCAATAAGACCCTCACCAGAGGCCAGCACCTTGATATTAGACTTCCCAGCCTGTGAGAAATAAATTTCTTTCCTTTATAAATTATCCAGACTAGTATTCTGGTATAGCAACACAAAATGGACTAAGACACCATACCTATAGAGGGCAGCAGAGGCATAGCAGTGAGTTTTCTTCATAACGTACATTTTTCAGGAAGTAGGAAGGAAATTGGATTTAGGTGAGCTTTGTTATGTAATTCTGATATACTTTATATAGTGACCCTTGTGCAAATACATGTTTATTATTAGATGTAGTAAGTTCCAGATTACTTGAATGAGGGTCATGCATTTTTTAAGAAGGTGAACAACAGCAGTTAACTGGCATAGATAAAAGATCTGAAAGTAGTTCCTGCAGTTTTAAAGAGAAAGCAAATGTGGTTTTCAAATTTGAAATAAGGAACAGATGGTTTCTTTGTATTCTTATAAGGATAGAAAAAATGATTCAATAGTTCATGGAAGATGGAATTATGGAAAAGTTGTAACAAAACTGGAATAAACAAAATTTTGTATTCTTATATGGGAGAATATTATAACCCTATAGAAAGTGATCTGACAAACTTTGAAAGTATTTAACGAGCCTGTATATGATTTTATCTTTGTTTTTTTATTAATATTTGTTTATCTAAAATTTTGAAAGTAATTTTGCTTTTAATTAGTTTTATTAGTGAATTAGACTAAAATGTATGAATTACTAATTGTTAATGTCAAGAACTGTCCATTGTATACATTTTTTCCTAAATTTTTAAATTATAAATTCACATGACATAAATTTTAATTTACCCTCTTGACCATTTTTAAATGTGCAGTCCAGTGGAATTAAATATATTCATAATACTGTGCAGCCAACACCACCATCTATCTCCATATCGTTTCTGATTTTGTAAAACTGAAACACTCTACCCATTAATCAATAACTCCCCATTCCCTCCCCCCACTCCCCTGGCAAACACTATTCTACTTTCTGTCTCTATGATTTTGACTGCTGTAATTACTTTACATGAGTAGAATCATACAGTATTTATCTTTTTGTGACTGGCTTCTCTTAGGTTAATATCTAGGTTAATTCTCTTAGGTTAATATATAGGTTAATATATAGGTTAATTAATCTGTATTGTCAGAATTTCCTTATTTTTATAAGGCTGAATACTATGCCATTATATGGTTATACCACATTTTTGGCCTAACATGATCTATCCTGGAAAGTGTGCAGTGTACACTTGGGAAGAATGTATATGCTGTTGTTAGCTACAGTGTTGTGTATGTGTCTTTTAGATATAATTGATTTGTTGTCGTAGGTCCTTTGCTTCTTTACTTCTGTCTGGTTGTTCTTTCCACTATTTTCAATCTGTTTGATTTCATCAACTATTATTGTAGAATTGTCTATTTCTCCCTTCAATTTTTTTTTTATTTCAGCATATTATGGGGGTACAGATTTTAAGGTTTCAATAAATGGCCTTTCCCTCCTCCGCCTACAAGTCTGATTTTCCAGCATGACCATCCCCCAGATGGTGCACATCTCACTCATTATGTATGTATATACCCACCCCCCTCTCCCCTCCCCAATACCCTATTACTATAGTACCTATGTGTCCACTTAGGTGCTATTCAGTTAATACCAGTTTGCTGGTGAGTATATGTGGTGCTTGTTTTTCCATTCTTGGGATACTTCACTTAGTAGTATGGATTCCAGCTCTAACCAGGAAAATATAAGATGTGCTATATGACCATTGTTTCTTAGAGCTAAATAGTACTCCATGGTATACATATACCACATTTTATTAATCCATTCTTGGATTGATGGGCACTTGGGCTGTTTCCACAGCCTTGCAATTATGAATTATGCTGCTATAAACATTCGAGTGCAGGTGTCTTTTTTGTAGAGTGTCATTGGATCCTTTGGGTAGATGCCCAGCAATGGGATTGCTGCATCAAATGGTAGATTCACTTGTATCGCTTTAAGGTATCTCCATATTGCTTTCCACAGAGGTTGCACTAGTTTGCAGTCCCACCAGCAATGTAGGAGTGTTCTTCTCTCTCCACATCCACGCCAGCATTTGTTATTTGGAGTCTTTTTGATAAAGGCCATTCTCACTGGAGTTAAGTGATATCTCATTGTGATTTTGATTTGCATTTCCCTGATGATTAGAGATGATGAGCATTTTTTCATATGTTTGTTGGCCATTCTTCTGTCTTCTTTAGACAAGTTTCTGTTCAAGTCCTTTGCCCACTTTTTAATAGGGTTATTTGCTTTTTTCTTACTGATTTCCATGAGTTCTAAGTATATTCTAGTTATCAGCCCTTTATCGGATACGTAGGATGCAAACATTTTCTCCCATTCTGTAGGTTGTCCATTTACTTTCATGACTGTTTCTTTGGCTGTGCAGAAGCTTTTTAGTTTCATCATGTCCCATTTATTTGTTTTTGTTGCTGCTGTGATTGCATTTGGGAACTTCTTCATAAACTCTTTGCCTAGGCCGATGTCTAGGAGAGTGTTTCCAACATTTTCCTCTAGAATTCTAATAGTTTCATAGCTTAGGTTTAAGTCTGTTATCCAGTGTGAGTTGATTTTTGGGAGAAGTGAAAGGTGTGAGTCCTGTTTTAGCCTTCTACAAGTGGCTATCCAGTTTTCCCAGCACCATTTATTGAAAAGGGATTCTTTTCCCCAGTGCATGTTTTTGTCTGCTTTGTCAAAGATTAGATGGCTATATGAGGATGGTTTTATATTAGGATTTTCACATCTGTTCCACTGGTCCATATTCCTATTTTTGTGCCAATACCACATTGATTTAATTACCACAGCTTTGTAGTATAGTTTGATATCTGGCATATTAATGCCTCCCATTTTGTTTTTGTTGCCTAGAATTGCTTTTGATATTGGGGGTCTTCTTTGGTTCCATACGAAGCGTAAAATTATTTTTTCTATATCTGTGAAGAATGCTGATGGGATTTTAATAGGTATTGCATTGAATCTGTAGATCAGTTTGGGTAGTATAGACATTTTGATGATGTTGAGTTTGCAGATCCACGTGCATGGTATGGATTTCCATCTGTTTACATCCTCTGCTATTTCCTTCCTCAGTGTTTCATAGTTCTCCCTGTAGAGGTCTTTTACATCCTTGGTTAGGTATATTCCTAGGTACTTTAATTTCTTTGTTGCTATTGTGAAGGGAATTGAGTCTTTGATTTGGTTCTCAATTAGATTGTTGTTGACGTATATGAATGCCTCTGATTTCTGTGTATTGATTTTGTATCCTGAGACTTTACTAAATTCATTGATCAGTTCTAGGAGTTTCCTGGTTGAATCTTTGGGGTTTTCTAAATATAATATCATATCATCAGCAAATAGTGAAAGTTTGATCTCTTCTGCCCCTATTTGGATATCTTTAATTCCACTTTCCAGTCTGATTGCTGTAGCCAAGACTTCCAGGAGTATGTTGAATAGAAGTGGAGATAGTGGGCAGCCTTGTCTGGTTCCACTTCTAAGTGGGAATGTTTTCAATTTTTCCCCATTGAGTATGATGTTGGCTATGTGTCTGTCATATATGGCTTGTATCATTTATAGGTATGTCCCTTCTATGCCTATTTTCTTAAGTGTTCGTATTATGAAAGGGTGTTGAATTTTGTCAAAAGGTTTTTCTGCATCTATTGAAAGAATCATGTGGTCTTTGTTTTTGCTTCTGTTTATGTGGTATATTGCATTTATAGATTTACGTATGTTGAACCATCCCTGCATCCCTGGGATGAAGCCCACTTGGTCGTGATGGATTATTTTTTTGATAAGCGTCTGGATTTGGTTAGCTAAGATTTTGTTGAAAATTTTTGCATCTGTATTCATTAGGGATATTGGTCTGTAGTTTTCTTTTTTTGTTGCATCCTTTCCTGTTTTTGGTATCAGAGTAATAATCGCTTCATAAAAGGTGTCGGGGAGGTTTCCGTTATTCTTGATGTGGTGGAATAGTTTCTACAAGATAGGTACTAGTTCTTCTTTGTAAGTGTGGCAAAATTCGGGTTTGAAGCCATCGGGACTGGGACTTTTCTTTTTAGGGAGATTTTTAATTGCTGTTTCTATTTCAGCTGTTGAGATTGGTCTGTTCAGGGAATCTATTTCTTCCTGGTTGAGCCTAGGGAGGCTGTGTGTTTCTAGAAATCTGTGCATTTCCTCCACATTTTCCAGTTTGTGTGAATAAAGATTTTTGTAGTACTCATAAATTATATCTTGTATCTCTTTGGGATCAGTTGTGATATCTCCTTTTTTGTTCCTGATGGAGCTTATTAGAGATTTCTCTTGTCTGCTTTTTGTTAGCTTATCCATTGGCGTGTCAATTTAGTTTATTTTTTCAAAGAACCAACTTTTTGTTTTGTTAATCTCCTGAATAGTTTCCCTGTTTTCAATTTCATTTAGTTCTGATTTGATCATGTTGATTTCACTCCTTCTGTTGTGTTTAGGGCTGGTCTGTTCTTCTTTTCCAGCTCTTTGAGTTGTTTCATTAGATTGTCTATTTGTGATCTTTTTGACTTTTTTTTGTAGGCATTTATGGAGATAAGCTTTCCTCTCAGAACTGCTTGAGCTGTGTCCCAAAGGACTTGATAACGTGTCTCTCCATTGTCATTTTCTTCATAGAATTTTTTTATTTCCATCTTGATTTCTTCATTTATGAAGTAATCATTTAGTAGGAGGTTGTTTAATTTCCATGTTTTTGTGTAGAAATGTGAGTTTCTGTTAGGGTCATTTTCTATTTTTATTCCACTATGATCTGAGAAGATACATGGTATGATTTCTATTTGTTAAAATTTCTTGAGGTTTACTTTGTGTCCTAGGATATGGTTAATCTTAGAGAATGTCCCGTGAGCTGATGAGAAGAACGTATATTCAGTGGATTTGGGGTAGAATGTCCTTTAAATGTTAGTCAGTCCCAACTGTTGTGTAATTTTATTTAAGTCCATTATTTCTTTGTTAATTTTCTGATTGGAGGATCTGTCTCGTTCCGTCAGTGGGGTGTTGAAATCTCCGGTGATTATGGTATTGTTATTAATCAATTTGTTTAGATCCAGTAAGGTTTGCTTTATGAATCTGGGTGCACCTAAGTTGGGTGCATATATATTTAAAATTGTTATCTCTTCTTGTTGAAGTGTGCCCTTCACCATTATATAATGACCCTCTTTGTCTTTCACTACTTTTGTTGGTTTAAAAACTAAATCGTCTGAAATTAGAACTGCCACGCCAGCCTTCTTTTGGCTTCCACTTGCCTGGAATACTGATCTCCACCCTTTTACTTTGAGTCTGTATGCATCCTTGCAGGTTAGATGTATTTCCTGAAGACAGCATAGACTTGGCCTGTATTTTCTTATCCATTCAGCCAGCCTATGTCTCTTGAGTGGAGAGTTTAAGCCATTCGCAATTATTGAGAGAACTGATGGGTAAGGTAGATTACTGTTCATTCTGTTGGGTTGGATGTTGTTGCTTTGATTTCTCTCTTGGGCCATAGTGATAACTGGCCTTTAGTCTTTGGGTTTTGGTTATTTTTATATTCGTGAGTTTTTATTATGGTGTTTCGTGTGTAACACTGTTTTGAGTCCTTCTTGTAGGGCTGGTCTTGTCTTGGTGAATTCTCTGAGGCTTTGCTTGTCTGGGAATGTTTATTTCTCCTTCATATACGAAGCTTAGTTTTGCAGGGAATAAGATTCTAGGCTGGGCATTGTTTTGTTTCAGAAGAGTGAGAATGGGGTCCCAGTCTCTCCTTGCCTGTAAAGTGTCATTAGAGAAGTCTGTTGTTATTTGAATTGGCTTTCCCTTGTAAGTTACTTGCTTCTTTCTTCTTACAGCTCTTAGAAGGGCTTCTTTGGTTGATATTTTGGTCAGTCTGTTGACTGCATGACGTGATGTCTTCCTGTTTGCATTGAATCTCCCAGGGGTCCTTGGGCTTTTTGAACTTGTATATCAAGATTTTGAGCAAGGCCTGGGAAATTTTCCTCTATTATATCTTCAAAAAGCTTGTCCAGACCTTGAGTGTTGTCTTCTTCCTCTTCTGCTAACCCTATGACCCTCAAGTTAGGTTTCTTCACATAATCTTACAGCTCTTGTAGGCTTTGCTCTTTTCTCTTGTTTCTCTGCTCTATCTCTGTGACTGATTTATTTAATTGGAAGATTTTATCTTCAATCTCTGAGATTCTTTCTTCTGTTTGATCTACCCTGTTCTTGAGACTTTCCACAGTATTTTGTAATTCCCTGAGTTGATTCTTCATCTCCAGGAATTTGGTTAAAGTTTTCTTCACTGTGTTGATCTCTTTACTGAACCTTTGTTCCATATCCTGGAGGCTTTTTGTGGTTTCTTTGTGTTGGTTATTGAGTTTTTCTTGCAGGCCGGTGAGTGTTCTTATGATCCAAATTCGAAATTCCTCTTCTGTCATTATGGTTGCCAGGTTTTGGTTGGTGTCTGTTTCTAAGGGGCTGGTGCTCCTCTTTGGGGGTGTGTTTTCCGTTTTTTTCTTCATATTTCCGGAGTTCCTTCGCTGATTTCTTCCCATTTCGCTCAGTTGTCGTTTCTTTCCTTTAGGTTTTCGTTTGGGTATTCATACGTCTTGTTTAGTTTCTGAGCCGTTAGGTGGTGTTGATCACTGTCAGCAGCCGTTACTGAGCTGGTGCCTGCAGGTCTCTCTACCCGCTGGGGAGCCAGTAGTCCGAGATGTAGTGGAGGGGAAATAGCCAATTCCCTTACCCTTCCCGCTGGTCTCCAGGGTGCTCCGGCGGCCTCCCATCTTCTGCCTCCTTGATTACACAGGTGGAGATAGATGGCAGGAAAGGTTGCAGTTCCTATCTCTGCTCCACCTCCAATGCGGGGCTAGAAACTTTGGAGCCAAAGGCCCAGCCCCATGTCACCAAAGTGTGTTGGTCGTAACGTCTCTCTGTCCTGTATTCACCAAAGGCAGCCTCCTACTAGGGTCTGCCCTGCCCAGGCAACCTCCAGGGCCTGGACACCGAGCACAGGAGACCTGTGCATATAGAGACTGGCCTGAAGCCGGCAGGCCGGTAGCCAAACCCCCGGATCCCTGTCTTCTGTCTCTTTAATTACACAGGTGGAGATAAGTGGCAGGAATGAGAACAGTTCCTATCTCAACTCCGCCCCCAAGGTGGGGACAGAGACTTTGGAGCCAAAAGCTCAGCCACAAGACACAGGACGGTGGTAGACGTAAAGTCTCTCTGCCTTATAGCCTCTAAGGGTAGCCTCCTTCTGGGGTAGGTCCTGCCCAGTTGGGCTCCACACTCTGGACACAGAGCACGGGCGACCTGTGCAGTGAGAGATTGTCCTGAAGCCAGAACCACCAGGCCCCATCTTCTGTCTCTTTAATTCCACAGGTGGAGATAAGCGGCAGGAATGGGAGCAGTTTCTATCTCTGCTCTGCCCCTAAGGCGGGGATACAAACTTTGGAGCCAAAGGCCTAGCCCGAAATCCCTGGATGTGGGTGTCGTAAAGTATGTCTGCCTTTTAACCACTAAAGGCAGCCTCCTACCAGGCCAAGCTCTGCCCAGGCAGGCTCCACACTCTGGGCACAGCGCACGGGAAACCTGTTCAGGGACTGACCAGTTGTGGGCAGGCAGGCAGTCAATGGGACCCACCAATCCCTGTCTTTTGTCTCCTTAATTACACAGGTGGAGAACAGTTCCTATCTCAGCTCCGCCCCCAAGGCTGGGACAGAGACTTTGGAGCCCAGGGCGGGGCTCCGGGTCTCAGGAGAGTGTGGAAGGCAATGTTTCTCCGCCTTAAATCCGCCAAGGGCAATCTCTCCTGTAGCACTGCCCTGTCCAGGCAGGTCCACTCTCTGGGCACAGAGTCAGTGCCACTTGTGCAGCAAGTAACGGTCCAATATCAAATTGGTGGAGCAGGGGCGCACCAGCGCTCTCTCTGCGCCTCCCCTCTGAACCCCGAGCCCAAGTAAGCGCTGGAATGCCAAGTCAGCGCCGGAAAGCGCAGGCGGGAGCGGTGCCCGAGGGGCAGAGGGAGGGGGTCCTACTGGATCAAGGAGTCTAACTTTGCGCACTCTGACCTCTCAGTGCTGTCTCAAACCTCTTCTGTATCCAAAGTTAAAGCCTCCTTCTGTGTAAACTCCCCTTAAACTTGACCTGGGAGTGTTCTGCAAGGAGATGCCCGAGTGGGCTCTGGTTCCTGCTGCGCGAGGACCCTCCCCCACCTTAAACTGCGGCAGCTGTGTGCTCTGGCGAACTCAGCGCGTTCCCTGCTCTAGTCTCCTCTCCACACGGCTTAGTCCCGTGCTGCCACTTCTCACCAACTTCAGGCACCTCCTGGCCTATGTGGAATTGGAGCTCGGTGTAGGAGGGGGTGTTTCTCAGGACCAGGTTGGGCTGGCGCCACTGCCCGCTGACAGCGGCTTAAACCACGCCTCGCTCCCTCCCTGTTGTGTGCCTCCGAATCCCCGAGTTTTGTGGAAGAATGATCGGTTCACCTTTGCTTTAGGCTGTAAATGGTCTTATCCCTCCGTTTCCTGTTGGATGTCTGCAGGCTTGTTAAGCGGTCCCGTGGAAGTGCAGATCGTTCGAGTGTGGCTATCCGCTTTCTTCACTTTTCGCTCTGGGAGCAGAGAGCCAGGAGGGCACCCCTACTCCGCCATTTTCTCTCTCCTCTATCTCTCCCTTCAATCTTTGCTTCAATATTTTGCTTCATGCATTTTAAGATCTCTTAATCAGTACATAAAGTTTATAATTTTTATATCTTTTTGCTTATTCATTTATTAATATATAATAAATTTCTTTGTCTCCTGTAATGTTTTTTGACTTAAATATATTTTTTCTGATATTCACATAGCCACCTCTGCTCTCTTATGGTTACTATTTACAAGAAATATCCTTTTTATCTTCTAATTTTCAATCTGTTTGTGTCTTTGAATGTAAAATGAGTCTAGAGTAGGCAATATATGGCTGGATTCTCTTTCTTTATTCATTCCACCAATCTCTGTCTTTTGATTGAAGATAATACATTTTAATCTAAAGTAATTACTGGTATGAGGGGTTTTCTGTCATTTTGCTATTTGTTGTTTGTATGCCTTATTGCTTCTTATTGTCCCTCATTGCCTGCATTACTGTTTTCTGTTGATTTTTTTTCATGAAATGTTTCAATTCCTTTCTCATTTCTTTTTGTGTATATCCTATAGTTATTTTCTTTGTATTAACATGGAGATTACATTTACTGTCCTGAAGATATAACACTCTAATTTGAATTTATACTAACTTCAGTAACATACAAAACTTCTGCTTCTTTACTTCTCCATTCCTATCACTCTTGATTGTTTATATCACAAAATTATATCCTTTTACAATTGTGTGCCCCAAAATATAAACTAGTAATTCTTTTAAATGCATTAGCCTCTTCAATTACATAGAAAACAAATGTAGTTACAAAATTATAATACTACTACTTTTAGACTAATACTTTTTTAATGTATTAATCTCTGAAATCATATAGAAAACAAAAAGTAGAGTTATAATAATACTAGCTTTTGTAATTGACCGTGTATTTACCTTTATTGGGATTTTCATTTCTTCATTACAGCTTCTAGTTACTATCTTATGTCCTTTCATTTTAACCTGCAGGACCCTTTTGAGCATGTTTGTATGGCAAGTCTAGTGGTAATAAATTCCCTCAGCTTTTGTTTATATGGGAATATCTTGATTTCTCCCTACTTTGAAGGACAGTTTTGCCTAATAGAGGATTCTTGGTTGACACGTGTTTGTCCTTTCTTTTTCTTTTAGCACTCTTAATATGTTGGCATATTGCCTTCTGGCCTCCATGGTTTCTGATGAGAAATCTGCTCATAAGCTTACTGATGATCTCTTATATGTGACAAATTGCTTTTCAAGCTGCTTTAAAATTCTCTCTTGGTCTTTTCTTTTTGAAAGTTTGATAATAATGTGTTTTCATGTGGGTCTCTTTGAGTTCATCTTACTTGGAGTTTATTGAGTTTCCTGAATGTTTTTATTCATATCTTTCATCAAGTTTGGGACGTTTTCAGTTATTTCTTCCTGAAATATTCTTTGTGCTCCTTTCTCCTTCTCTTCTGATATTCTCACAATGCATGTGCCTGTGTCTTCATTGCTAATGATATTCATACATTATTTTCATGCCTTTCTCTACGTCTTTCTTAGTTCTTTGAGCATCTTTAAAATACTTGTTTTAAAGTCTTTGTCTGGAAGATCTACCATCAGGTGTATTCCACTGACCATTATTGTTATTTTTTTTCTTTTGCATATGCAGACTTTCCTGTATTATCATTTTTTTCAAATCTGGACATTTATATCCAATAATGCGGTAAATCTGGAAATCATATTCTCCCTCTTCTTGAGGGTTTGCTGTTTTTTTGTTATTATTTTTGCTTATTTATTTTTTTATTGTTGTAGGCTGTCTCTGTGTGAAGGATCAGCCTGAGGAGTAAACTTAAGATCTGAGTTTTCTCTGAGTATGAACTTTTCCCTGGGCATGTGCTGTCACCTTCTAATTTTCTCCATATATGCAGTCGCTTTTGAATGGCCTAGTCTTTTTTTTTTTTTTTGAGACAGAGTCTCACTTTGTTGCCTAGGCTAGAGTGAGTGCCGTGGCGTCAGCCTAGCTCACAGCAACCTCAAACTCCTGGGCTCAAGTAATCCTGCTGCCTCAGCCTCCCAAGTAGCTGGGACTACAGGCATGAGCCACCATGCCCGGCTAATTTTTTCTATATATATTAGTTGGCCAATTAGTTTCTTTCTATTTATAGTGGAGACGGGGTCTCGCTCTTGCTCAGGCTGGTTTCGAACTCCCGACCTCGAGCAATCCACCCGCCTCGGCCTCCCAGAGAGCTAGGATTACAGGCGTGAGCCACCGCGCCCGGCCTTGAATGGCCTAGTCTTTAATGTCTGCCTTCCAAAAGGGGAAAAAGAGAAAAATTAAGGGGTGGAAAAAGGTGTCAGCTCTTTAAATACCCTGGTAGTCACTTCAGCTGGAGGGGGGAGGCCCTTGCAATGATGCGGGGAGATGTAACAAAAATGACTGCCTGCCTCATTGTCTTCACTTCTGTGCTTAGAAGCAGCAGTTACTTATCAGAACACACTTGGGGGACAGGGTTGTGTTTGCCCAACTTGGCTCCCATAAGCTGTGTGCAAATTGGTATTTGGAATGCATGCACAGCTGCCTGCCATGGAGCTAAAGGTGGCAGATGAATGGCTGCTACTGTGCTAACACCTGAAATTGAGCAAAATTAACTTCAATTTGCTGTTTAAGTCTTCAGCTAGAAGTTGCAAGTCTTCAGTAGACTCCAGAATTTCAAAATATTACATAGGACAGATTCTATCAGTACAATTATTGTCTAGGTGGGGAGACAGATTTCTAGTGCTTCCTACTCCACTATCTTCCCAGAGTCCTCTGATTGCATACAACTTATATATACAGTTGAGGAGTTTAATTATGATGATCAAAATTATGATCATACATTGTAGAAACCTCATCTCATGTAGAATTATGTTTATATAAGCACTAATAAAATTTAGTGCTTGCAAAGGGAATTCTGGAATTTTTAGTCTTGCTTTTTGTGTATGATTATATATATGTGTATATGTGTATATATATACACACATATATATTTATTTCAGGGTATTATGAGAGTATAAATATTTTGGTTATATTATATGTCTTTGCCTCTCCCTAGCGAGGGTTAGAGGCATGCCCTTCCCTTTACAGTGCTAACCACATCCCTCAGATGTGGGTCTATCCCCCCAACTCCCGAATCCCTGGTGAACACCACCACCATTTGAGCACCATAGTGCTAATCAGCCAGTACCAATTTGATGGCAAGTACACGTGGAGACCATTCTTCTGATCTTGTGTTACCTCACTTCGGATAATGGGCTGAAGTTCAATCCAGGAAAATATAAGAGGTGCTAAATCACAGTCGTTTCTTATAATTGAATAATATTCCATTGTATACATATACCAAATTTTAATAATCCACTCATGAATTGACGGGCACTTGGGTTGTTTCCACATCCGTGCAATAGTAAATTGTGCTGCCATAAACATTCAGGTGCAGATGACTTTATTATAGAATGTCTTATGCTCTTTTGGGTAGATGCCTAATAATGCTACTGCTGGATCGAATGGTATTTCTATTTCTAGCTGTTTGAGGTATCTCCAAAATCTTTTCCACAAAGGTTGCACTAATTTGCAGTCCCACCAGCAGTGTAAGAGTGTTCTTGTCTCTCCACATCCTCGCCAGCATTTGTTGTTTAGGGATTTTTTTGATAGACACCAATCTCAGTGGGGTTAGGTGATATCTCAATTGCATTTCTCTAATGATTAGAGCTCTTTAGCATTTTTTATGTGTTTTCTGGCCATTATTCTGTCTTCTTTTGAAAAGTGTGTTTTCATTTCCATTGCCCATTTATTGATGGGGTTGTTTGATTTTTTTCTTGTTGATGCTTTTAAGTTCTAGATAGATTCTTGTTATCACCCCTTTATCGAATGTGTAGAGAGCAGATACATTTTCCCATTCTGTAGGCTATTTGCTCTAATGATAGTTTCCTTGGCTGTGCAAAAGCTTTTTAATTTTATCAGATCCCATTTATTTATTTTTGTTACTGCGGTGATTGCTTTGGTGGTCTTGTTAAAAAATTCTTTGCCTAGGTCAATGTCTAAAAAGCTCTTCCTACCATCTTCTTTGAGAATTCTTAAGGTTTCATGCCTTAGGTTTAAGTCTGTTAACTATCTTGAATTGATTTTTGTGAGAGGTGAGAGGTGGGGATCCAGTTTCATTCTTCTGCATGTAGCCATCCAGTTTTCCCAGCACCATTTATTGAAACGAGATTCTTTTCCCCAATGTATATTTTTGTCTGCTTCGTCAAAGATTAGATTACCATATGTGGATGGTTTCATTTCTGAATTCTCAGTACTGTTCCAAAGATCTGTCTCTGTTCTTGTGCTATTACCAGGCTATTTTAATTATTATAGTGTTGTAGTACAGCTTCAAGTCTGGCAGATTAGTACCTCCTGGTTTGTTCTTTTTACTTAAGATTGCTTTGGCTATACGAGGTCTTCTCTGGTTCCATATAAAGTGTAGAATTATTTTTTCTAGATCTGTAAAGAATGATGATGGTACTTTGATAGTTATTGCATTAATTCTGTAGATCACTTTAGGTAGTGTTGACATTTTAATGATATTGATTCTACCAATTCATAAGCAAGGTAGATTTTGCCATCTGTTTACATCTTCTACAATTTATTCTCTTAGTGTTTTGTAGTTCTCTTTGTATATGTCTCTTTCATTAAATATATTCCTAGACATTTAATTTTCTTGGAGGCTATTGTAAAATGTATTGCTTTTTGGATTTGAGTTTTGTTTTGACTGTTATTGGTGTGTATGAATGCCTCTGATTTGTGTGTATTGATTTTGTAACCTGAGACTTTACTGAATTCATTTATCAATTCTAGGAGTCTCTTGGATGAATCCTTGGGGTTTTCTAGGTATAATATCATGTCATTGGCAAAGACCGAGAGTTTAATTTCTTCTGCCCTCACTTGGATGCCCTTAATACCCCTCTCATCTAATTGCTGTAGCAAGGACTTTGAGCACCTTGTTGAATAGAAGTGGATATAGCGCGTGACCTTGTCTAATTCTGGTTGGAAGTGGGAATGGAAATTGTTCCCCATTCAGTATGATATTGGCCATGGATTTGTCATAAATGGACTTGATAATTTTAAGGTATGAGCCATTTATGTCTGCTTGGTTAAGAGTTTTTATCATAAAGGTGTGATGGGCTTTGTCAAATGCTTTTTCTGTATCTATTGACAGAATCATATAGTTTTTGTACTTGCTTTTATTTATGAGGCAAATTGCATTTATAGATTTGCGTATGTTGAGCCAGCCTTGCATCCCTGGAATAAAGCCCACCTGGTCATGGTGTATTATTTTCTTGATGTGCTGCTGAATTCTATTTGCTAAAATTTTGTTGAGGATTTTTGCATCTATATTCATAAGGGATATATTGTTCTATAGTTTTCTTTTCTTGTTGTGTTCTTTCCTGGCTTTGGTATCATGGTGATAATTGGCTTTGTAGAATGAGCTAGGAAGGATGCCATCTTTCTCAATGTTGTGGAATAATTAGGTATCAGATAGAGAGTTCCTCTTTATATGTTTGGTAATACTCTGAAGTGTAGACATCTGGTTCAGGACTTTTCCGTTTTGGGAGGTTTTTAATTGCTGTTCCAATTTCTGAGCTGGAAATTGGTGTATTCAGAAATTCTGTTACCTCCTGGGTGAACTTAGGGAGGTTGTATGTTTTCAGGAATTTGTTTATTTCTTCATTATGTAGTTTTTGGGCATATGGTTCTTTACAATAATCAAAAATAATGTTTTGTATTTCTGTGGTGTCTGTTGTGAACTCTCTTTTTCATTTGTAATTGAGTTTCTTAGAGTACTTTCCCTTTGAATTCTTGTCAATTTTGCTATAGAGGGCTGTCAATTTTGTTTATCTTTTCGAAAAACCAGCTTTTGGTTTTGTTGATCTTCTGTATAATTCTCTTATTTTCAGTTTCATTTAGTACTGCTTTGATCTTAGTTATTTCTTTTCTTCTACTAGGATTGGAATTGGTTTGCTCTTCCTTTTCCAATTCCTTAAGTCTACTTATTAGGTTGTCGATTTTTAAACTGCCTGTTTTTTAGATGTGAGCATTTATTGCTATTAGTTTTCCTCTCAGGTATGCTTTTGCTGTATCCTACAGGTTTTGATAACTTGTGTCTCCATTATCATTTAGTTCAAAGAAACTCTTGATTTCCCTGTATTTCCTCGTGACCCAGTAGTTATTCAACAATAGATTGTTTAGTTTCCCTGAGTTTGTGATGTGGTGAGTATTTCTGTTGGAATTGAACTCTAATTTTATACCACTATGGTCAGAGAAGATATATGGTACAATTTTTATATTTTTGAATTTGTTGAGGTCTGATTTGTGGCCTAGTAAGTGATCAATTTTGCAGAAAGTTCCATGGGCTGCTGAGAAGAATGTAAATTCAGCTTTATTTGGTTGGAATGTTCTGTAGAGATCAGTCAGACACTTTTGTTCAAGAACTCTGTTAAAATCCATTATTTCTTTGCTTATTTTCTGTTTGGAGGATCTGTCCAGTTCATTCAGTGGAATGTTGAAGTGTTGCTACTATGGCAAGATATTATATATCATGCTATTTAGGTCAGAAAAGGTTTGCATTATGTAACTGGGTATTCCTGCATTGGGTGCATAAATATTAAGAATTGTTAAATCTTCTTGTCGGATCTTCCCTTTCACCATTATATAGTGGCCATCTTTGTCCTTTTTTACTTTTGCTATTTTAAAGCTTATGTTATCTGCAAATAGTATAGCTACCCCTGCTTTCTTTTGACTTCCATTTACCTGGATGATAGTTTTCCATCACTTGACCTTTAGCCGGATGGTATCTTTGTGGTTTAGATGCATTTCCTGTAGACAACAGATACTAGGCTTGTGGATTTTTATCCACTCTGCCAGTCTTTGTCTCTCTCTTCAGAGGACAGTTTAAGCCATTCACATTTATTGAGAGGATTGAAATTTGAGGAAGGTTTCCATCCATATTGGTGGGTGAAATCCTGTTTTATTGTTTTACTCCTTGAGCCATCATGAAGTCCAAGTTCTTGTCTTTAACTCTTGAATGATTTCACTTAGAAGAGTGTCTATTGCACTGTTCGGTATGTAATGCAGGTCTGAGTACTTCCTGTAGGGCTGGTCTGGTCTTTGCACATTCCTTCAGCGATTGCTTCTCTGAGAAGGAGTTTATTTCTCCCTCATAGATGAAACTTAATTTTGCTGGATAAAGAATTCTAGGTTGGTCATTATTCTGTTTTAGAAGATTAAGTATAAACACCCAATCCCATCTGGCTTATAAATTTCAGTTGAGAAATCTGCAGTTAGTCTAATAGGCTTTCCTTTGTAGTTCATTTGTCGCTTTTGTGTCACTGCTTGGAGAATTGCTTCTTTTTGTTTTTTGGTCAGTCTAATGACCACGTGATGTGGTGATTGCTTTTTCACATTGAGTCTTCCAGGAGTTCTGTGTGTTTCTTGTATCTGGATATCAAGATTTCTGGCCAGGCTCGGCATATTTTCTTCCAGTATTCCATGAAATAAGTTTTCCACCCCTGGTGAATTTTCTTCTCCCTCCTCTGGGATCCTGATGATTCTAAGATTTGGCTTCTTTACATAATCCCCCATTTCTTGTATGTTTTGCTCTTGTCTCTTGTTTCTGTGTTCTTTTTCTTCCTCTAATTTGTTTAGCACACAGGCATTATCTTCAAGCTCCAAGATTCTTTCCTTTGCACAATGCATTCTGTTTTTAGGCTTTCTACTGTATTTTGAAGTTCCTTGAATGCCTCTTTCATTGCTAAGATTTCTGTTTGGTTTTTCTGTAGTATTTCAATTTCTTATGAGAATTTTTCATTCATTTACTGACCTCTTGTGGTTTCTTTATTTTGGGCTTCTGTTTTTTTCTTCAGTTCCATTGAGTTTTCTTACAGACCATATTAGCAATTCTTCCTCTGTTAGTTTAATCATATCGTGTAAATTGGTATCAATTGATGGAGATCGAGTATTTTCTTTTGGAGGTGACTTTTCTCTCTGATCTTTCATGTTTCCTGTGTTCTTTTGCTGATTCCCTCTTATTTGTGTATTTGTCAAGGACTGGAGGTTCTGGGACTGGATTATGAACTAAATTCTGGGATTCCAAAGGGCCATTTCTTGGCAGAGCTGGGTAGATGTGCTCTGGTCTTTTATTGTCTTAGAGGAGTTTTAGCCTGTTGGGTTATCTCTGTCCTGTTCTCTTCACCTTCTGCTTATGGAGATTAGTGAGTTTGGATCCCTTGCTTAGACTCCCAGGAGTTGGATTACTCTTGTGTGTATGACTCCGTTATCAACCACTAGTTTGAGGTGAATGGCACTCTGTTGGGCTATGAGGTTACTCTCTCTTTTGTTGCTTGTATTTTGCGTGGAGGAGATGGTTATCAAGGTATTCCAGTACCTTTATATCGAGCTATTTATCCCCCGATGGGATATACAGGCGTCTCAGTCTTTGGGGAAATGTCATGCTACTCCCAAGGATTCCTTCAGCCTTGTTGGCAGTTTAGGTGGGGTGAGAAGAGCAACAGGTATCAGCGAGCCTTGGAGAGTATACTTAGAGGTTGTTTGATCTGTAGCTAGCGGTGATGTGCTAATATGTTATTCAGGGCTCTCTGGCCACTCTTGTGGGGCGGCTCCTGATGGGAGATTTCAATTGGTGCAATTGCTAAGGACTCTTGTCGAGATTTTCCCTCCCAGATCACAAGTCCCAAAGTTGACAACAGCCTGTGCCAAGGGTAAGCCCTTGTGTTCTGATCTTATCAGATGATCAAAACCAAGCTGCTCTACCAAGTCAGCGATCTGTTCCCTTTTGCTTAGTTCCAAGGTCCCACAGATTCAAGCTAGTCATATAGAGAAAGCAACTTTTCTCTTTTCTCCTTTCCTTCAAGGGCTGAATCTGTCCTGGCTGTGGGAGGGGTGTTAGCTGAGACTGCTGCAAGTCTCAGTCTGGAAAACATCTTTTCTCCTTTTTCCCCTCCTCTAAGGATGGAGTCTGCCCTGCCAGAGGGGAAGATAACCCCCCGGACTGGGACAAGGGCACTTCCTAGGGTTACCAGGCGTCTCAGCCAAGAAGTGGCTCCACCCTCCAAGGATGGAGTTTATCTAGTTGGTATGAAGTATGAACCTCAGTGCTGCTGGAGAAGCCCTGCCCGAGGCCACTGAGGGTCCCAGATCAGAGAGCAGCCTACCTCGCTTCTCCACCCCTGCAGAGGTGGGGTCAGTCCCTTCTGTATGAAATACCAGTGGCTTGGTCGCAGCTAAGTGCAGGCCAAAACCCCAGCACTTTCCAGCCTGGAAAGTGATCTCCCTTGCCACTCTGCACTTGCAAGGCTGGGATCTGTGCCTATGGTAGGAGGCACCGGCTACCAAGTCACAGCAAAGAGGTGACCATGGATCTCAGCTTGAAAAACAGCCTTGAAAAGCAGCTAGAAAATACACCCTTTCAGGGGAGGAATCTGGCTGTTTGGTGAAAAGCAGCTCAGCAGTGGGTAGGCAGAGAAGAGGAGGTAGCAGTCCTGTCACGGGTTTTGACTTGAAAAATGGCCTCTTTTACTCTTTTGCCCCAGGACAGAGTCTGTGCCTTTGGCACGAAGCACCTGTCCCTGAGTTGCAGGAAAGCAGGCGGTAATGTCACCCAGGTCTCGGCTGGAAAAGTGATCTGTTTCACCTCTCCGCCCTGCTAAGGTGGGTTCTGTCCTTTTGGACCAAAATGCAGGTGGCTGGGGGACCGCCTGAGTCCACCTGGCATCTCAGCCAAAAAAGCGACCACTTTCTCTTTTCTGCCCCTTCTAAGGTGGAGCTTGAGCCACCGGCACAGACAGACCCCAGAGGCAGGGTTGGGAGAGATAGCGGCTTCTCTTGTTACTCCCCTCCTCCAAGGACAGGACCTGTTGTGACGGGGTCGGGCGGAGGTGATGCCTGAGTCCGTTTCCTGGGCAACACGCCACAGTGTTTTTAGGCTATGGATTCCCAGAATGGCGGCTACCCCCCCCCCCCCCCACTGAGAGCCAGTGCTGGAGGCAACTGCATGGCAGGTAGTGGGGCTGGCTTTGGCGGCTTTCTCTAAGATCCGCTTGCTGAGCCCACTGCTTCCCTAACACGCTGACTCATGACTAATCAGAAGGCGGGATATGTACTCTGTGCCACCCTGCGCCAGCCAAATCTTCGGTGATTTCTGAGGGCCGAACCTCCTTTATGGTGTTCACCTCCCTTGTTCTGGTCCTGGTGGCCTCCTGAAGTGAGAAGCTTGTCACCAGGCTCTCTCCTGTGGAACTGGGGAGTGTCCACTGGTCCAGTCCCTCCCCCACCCATAGTAGACCCAGCACAGCACACAGGAGAGTTCAAAATGTTTCCTGCTTTTGTCTCCACTCCACACAGCCTGTTGGCCCATGCTACTACTTCACACTGACTTTAGGCACTTCCCTGCCTGTGTGGTGTGGAGGTGGGTGGAGGATGAGTTGTGCCCCTGTGGGTTAGATCGCACCGCCCCATCTGGCTGGCTGATGGGTGTGGCCATCCCACACACTATTCCCTATCGTATATCTCACACTCTCCAGACTTTGCGATCGATTGTCTGATTCATCTTGCCCCCCACCCCCCAGCACTGCTTGTCTCTTGCTGATTCTCTGCAGATTCACAAAGCTGATCCTGTGGGAGTGTGAATCACTTGTGTGTAGTTGATTGTGTTCTTCACCTACTACTCTGGGAGCAGGGAGCCAGGAGGTCACCCCTAATCCACCATTGTCTAGGACCCCACAAGTTTATATTCCAATGAGATCTCATGGTGAAAGAGAAATGTTGGAGATTATATTGAGGAATCTGTATTTTTTTTATTATTTTATAAGTCATGTGCTATGTGATCTATGATCTTACAACATTATAGCAGTTTTTTGGCTTTTATTCTCTGTGTGAAAGTGACTTATTATATGTACCATTATCATTTGTAGCACCTGTGTCAGAAATTTTATCTTGTTTTTCCAACATCTTCCTTCAATCATGGCTGAACTTTAGCTTAAGAGATGCCAGAACAAAAAGTTTGTCAGTTTGTCCTTTTTGTTAGCATAATCTTCTTCCCCTTTTACTATCACCCTGTCATCCCATTTCCATTCATTCTCCTCTTTCTTCTCCATCCATTCACATCCCAAATACTTCTGTTTTCTGATATAAGAAAGACTAGAATAGAAAAAGACCCGCTGTAGGAAATATTGTTACAACCATGTAATGTTAAAAAGTGATAGTAAAAGTCACCACAGGCATGACTCTTCTGATATTAAAAATAATTCTTCAGTGTTCCACTTTTAATGACAGAGTAGCACATGTCAGACTATCTTTTCATCAAATAACAATGATTTTTGGACAAAATATAAGAAACATGTATGTGAAGGCACAATAGGAAGAGAGAAAGTAGGCTTAAACTGGAGGATGTTGACAATTGGAAGACAGAATTGCACAAGGTGAGTTTTTCATTCTTTGTGGTTGTTTGCCCAGGTGCACAACTCAGTCAGTGATTGTGTAGGCTGGATGAATCTTGAATAGAAACCACAGAACAGGATTTGGGCTGACCATAGCAGCTAGAAAGTGTATGAGTGTAGAGTCGAGTCTTATAGAGGAGGGTGCCGCAAATTTTGCATAAAACTTTCAGGCTAAGAGAACTAGCCAGATTTCATTTGTTGCCCTCCACAAGGAAGAAAGAGTTTGGGGAGGAGATGGGGCCAAGTTAACTGCCTATTAGGCAAAAATAAATAAATAAATAAATAATAAATAAATAAATAAATAAATAAATAAATAAAAATGCTTTTCAGAAAGAAATAATTGAATCCAGAGTTTCTACAAAAGTATCATTCACAGTGTCCAGTATGCAATCCACATTTATTAGACACACAAATAACAAACAGAAGAATGTGACCCATACTTATGTCAAAAGGCAGTTAATTGAGAAAGGCCCTGGTATGTCTCATAGGTTAGAATTGGCAGCTATTGTAACTCTGTTCAAGGACATAAATGGAAATATGTATATCATGAACAAACAGATAAGAAACGTTAGCTGAAAAAAAACCCAAATGAATATTTTACAACTAAAAAGTACATTTGTAATAAAAAACTAATTAGATGGGATCACAGAAGATTGGGAAAAGATAGAAGAATTAGTAAACTTGATATATTGGTAGAAGTTATTTTATCTTAAAAAGTGAAGAAAGAGGTTTCAAAAAGTGAAGTTAGCCTCAGTTACTGGTAGGACAATATCAAAAGGTCTAACATGCATGTTATTGGAGTCCCTAGAAGTAGAGTTCAGAGGAAATTGGCTCAAAAATTTTTGAGGAAATTACAGCTGAAAATTTCCCTAAATTGATAAAAAGCATGAATTTACATATTCAAGAAGCTGAGTGACCTCCAAACAAGGTAAATACAATAAAATAACACTTAGGAACATTATAATGAAGCTGTTTAAAATGATAGACAAAAAATCTTCAAAGTACCCTGAGAAATAAGCTAATGAATGATAAACTGACTTCCTATTAGGAATAATGCAGGACAGTAGGCTGTAAACACCCTTAAAGTGCAGGTAAAAAGACAAGTCAACTCAGAATTGTATAACCAAATAAGAAAACTTATTTTCTAACTAAGAAAATTTCTGCTCTACAAGAAATCCTTAAGGAAATTCTTCAAGCTAAGGAGAAGTGATACCAGTTGAAAACTCATATATTCAGAAATGAAGAGCACTGCAGTTGGTAAATATGTAAGTCTTCCCCTCAATTAAAAATACATATAATTCTTACAGCTTAAAGTAAAATCATAACATTATAATATGGCATTTATGGCATATGTTTATATAATATGATTACTGTTGCATAAAGAGTGGAGCTAGGTAGATGAAGTATGTACTTACTAGGTTCTTTCATAATATTTTTAATTATTATGGGAACATAGTAGTTATATATATTTATAGGATAATGTGATGTTTTGATACAGTATACAATGTGAATTAATCAAATCAGGGTAATTGGCATATCCATCACTTCTGGCATTTAATATTTCTTTGTGTTAGAAACATCCCATTTCCATTCTTTTAGTTGTTTTAAAGTATACCCTAACTTATTGTTGATTATAGTCATTTTGTTGTGCTATCAAATATTATTCATTCTATCTAACTATATTTTTGTACCCATTATTCATTCCCACTTTATCCCCTCCTCCCTGCTACCCTTCCCAGCCTCTGGTAACCATCATTGTACTCTCTGTCTCCATGAGATCAATTGTTTTTAATATTTAGATTTTATATATGAGTAAGAATATGTGAGATTTCTCTTTTGGTGCTTGGTTTATTTCACTTAATGTAATGTTCTCCAGTTCCATCCATGTTGTTTCAATTGCAGGATTTCATTCTTTTTGTGGCTATGTAATATTCCATTGTATATATGTAGCACTATTTCTTTATCCATTCATTTGTTGATGGACACTTAGGTTGATTGCATGTCTTTGCTATTGGGAATAGTGCTGCAAAAAACATGTGAGTGCAGATGGCTTTTCAATATACTGAATTCCCCTCCTTTGGGAATATCAGCAGTGGGATTGCTAGGTCATGTGATAGTTCTATTTTTAGTTTTTTGAGGAACCTTTATACTGTTTTCCATAGTAGTTACACTAATTTACATTCCCACCAACATTGTATGAGGGTTCTGTTTTCTCCACATTCTTGCTAGTATTTGTTATTTCCTGTCTTTTCAATAAAAGTCTTTTTAACTATGGTGAGATGATATCTCCTTGAAGTTTTGATTTGCATTTCTCTGATTGTTAATGATGTTGAACATTTTTTCAGATACCGATTGACCATTTTGTATGTCTTCTTTACAGAAAAGTCTATTCAGATCCTTTGCCTATTTTTTGATGGGATCATTTGATTTCACTCTTATCAAGTTGTTGGAGCTCCTTATATATTCTAGTTATTAATCCCTCATCAATGGGTAGTTTGCAAGTATTTTCTCCTATTTCTGTGGGTTGCCTCTTCACTTTGTTGATTGTTTCCTTTGCTGTGCAGAAGCTTTTTAGATTGGTGTGATCCCATTTGTCCAATTTTGCTTTGGTTGCCTGTGCTTTCAGGCTGTTACTCAAGAAGTTCTTGCCCAGACCAATGTCTTGAAGTGTTTCCCTAGTGTTTTCTTTTGGTAGTTTCATAGTTTAAGGTCTTCAATTTAAGTCTTTAATCAATTCTGATTTGATTTTTATATATGGTGAGAGATAAAGGTCTGGTTTCATTCTTCTGCATATGGATATCCAGCTTTCCCAGCACCATTTATTGAAGAGACTGTCCTTTCACCATTGTATGTTCTTGGCATCCTTCTTGCGGATAAGTTCCCTATAGATATGTGGATTTATTTCTGGAATCTCTATTTTGTTCAATTGGTCTATTTGTTTTTATGCCAGTACCATGGTGTTTTATTTATGATAGCTCTATAGTATACATTAAAATCAGATAATGTGATTCCTTCATTTTTGTTCTTTTTGCTCAGGATGGCTTTGGCAAGTCTGTGTCTTTTGTGGTTCCAAATAAATTTTAGTATTATTTTTCTATTTCTGTGAAGAATCTCATTTGTATTTTGATGGGAATTGCATTGAATCTGTAGGTTGCTTTGTGTAGTTTGGACATGTTAACAGTATTGGATCTTTCAATCCATAAGCATGGAGCATCTTTACATTTTTTTATATTCTCTTCAACTTCTTTCATCATTATAGTTTTCATTATAGAGATCTTTCACTTCATTGGCTACATTTATTCCTAGGCACTTTATTTCATTTGTAGTTATTGTAAATGGGATTACTTTCTTGGATTCTTTTTCAGGTTGTTTACTGTTGGCATATAGAAATGGTGTTGATTTTGTATCCTACAATTTTACTGAATTTGTTTATCAGTTCTAATAATGTCTGGGTGGGATCTTTAGGTTTGTCTAGATAAAAGATCATATCATCTGCAAACAAGGATAATTTGACTTATTCTTTCCCAATTTGGATGCACTTTATTTCTTTCTCTCATCTGATAGCTAGAACTTCCAGTACTATGTTGAATAACAGTGGTGAAAGTGAGCATCCTTGTCTTGTTCCAGATCTTAGAGTAAAGGTTTTCAGTTCTTCCCCATTCAGTATGATACTAGCCATGGGTCTGTCATGTGGCTTTTATGGTGTTAATAAGTTCCTTATATACCCAGTTTTTTGAGAGTTTTTATCATGAAGGGATGTTGAATTTTATTGAATGCTTTTTCAGTGTCATTTGAAGTGATCATAGGGTATTTGTCATTCTTTCTATTAATATAATGTTTTACATTGATTGATTTATAAATATGTTGACCAGTGCTTGCATCCCTGGGATGAATCCCACTTGATCGTGATGAATAATCGTTTTAATGTGCTGTTGAATTCAGTTTGCTAGTATTTTGTTCAACAGAGATATTGGCCTATAGTTTTCTATTTTTGTTGTTTCTTTGTCTGGTTTTGATATCAGGGTGATACAGACCTCATAGGATGAGTTTGGGAATATTCCTTCCTTTTCAATTTTTTGGAATAGTTTGAGCAGGTTTGGTATTAGTTCTTATTTGAATCCTTGGCGGAATTCAGCATGAAGCCATCAATCAGGTCCTGGGCTTTTCTTTTTCTTTTTATTATTGCTTCTATTTAGTTAATTGTTACTGGTTTATTTAGGTTTTGGATTTCTTCTTGGTTCAGTCTTGGTACATTGTATGTGTCTAGGAATTTATCCATTTCTTATAGATTTCCCAAGTTATTAGTACATAGTTGCTCATAGTATTCCCTGATAATCCTTTGGATTTCTGCAGTATCATGTGTAATGTCTCCCTTTTTATCTCTGATTTTATTTATTTGAGTCTTCTCTCTTTTTTTTTTTTTTTTTGAGACAGTGTCTCACTTTGTTGCCCAGGCTAGAGTGAGTGCCGTGGCATCAGCCTGGCTCACAGCAACCTCAATCTCCGGGGCTCAGCGATCCTACTGCCTCAGCCTCCTGAGTAGCTGGGACTACAGGCATGCGTCACCATGCCCGGCTAATTTTTTGTATATATATTTTTAGTTGGTCAATTAATTTATTTCTATTTTTGGTAGAGACGGGGTCTCGCTCAGGCTGGTTTCGAACTCCTTACCTTGAGCAATCCACCCGCCTCGGCCTCCCAAAGTGCTAGGATTACAGGCGTGAGCCACCACGCCCGGCCGAGTCTTCTCTCTTTTTATATTAGTCTGGCTAAAGGTGTGTCTAGTTTGTTTATCTTTTCAGAAAACCAGCTTTTTGTTTCATTAATCTTTTGTGTTTCTTTGGTTTCAATTTTATTTCTGCTGTGATCTTTATTATTTCTTGTATTAATTTTGGTTTTAGTTTGCTCTTGTTTTTCTAGTTCTTTGAGAACTAGGTTCACTTTGCATCATTAGGTTATTATTTTGAAGCTTTTCTACTTTTTTGATGTAGACACTTATTGATACAGATTTTCCTCTTATTACTGCCTTTGCTGTATCTTATAGGTTTTGATATGTTGTGTTTTCATTTTCATTTGTTTTGAGAAATATTTAAATTTCCTTTTAATCTCTTAAGTAACCTACTGGTCATTAAGGAGCATGTTGTTTAATTTTCATGTGTTTGTATATTTTCCACTATTCCTCTGTTACTGATTTCTAGTTTCAGTCCCTTGTGATCAGAGAAAATACTTTATATGATATCAGTGTTTTTGAATTTTTTGAGACTTTTTTTGTGGCCTAACATATGGTCTATTTTGCATTCTTCTCCTCAGCTCATGAGAATGATCCATGCGTTGAGGAGAAGAATGCAAATTTTGCAGTGGTTGAATGAAACGTTTTGCAAATATCTATTAAGTCCACTTAATAGATATTAGGACCAATGCATATTAAGTATAAAGTACAATGTTTCATTGTTGATTTTCTATCTAGATGGTTTGTTCACTGCTGAAAGTGAACTGTTGGGGTCTCCAACACTTCAATTATTTATTTATTTATTTTTGAGACAGAGTCTTACTTTGTTGCCCAGGCTAGAGTGAGTGCCCTTGCATCAGTCTAGCTCACAGCAACCTCAAACTCCTGGGCTCAAGCAATCCTCCTGCCTCAGCCTCCCGAGTAGCTGGGACTGCAGGCATGCACCACCATGCCTGGCTAATTTTTTCTCTATATATTAATTGGCCAATTAATTTCTTTCTATTTATAGTAGAGGCGGGGTCTCACTCTTGCTCAGGTTGGTTTCGAACTCCTGAGCTCAAACCATCTGCCCGCCTCGGCCTCCCAGAGAGCTAGGATTATAGGCGGGAACCACCGCGCCTGGCCCAACACTTCAATTATTGAGATCTTTCTCTTTAGCTCTGATAAGATTTGCTTTATATGTCTGGGTTCTCCATTGTTGGGTGCCGATCTATATATTTAGAAATGTTATACCCTCTTGCTGAATTGATCTCTTTGTCATTATATAATGACCTGCTTTGTCTCTTTTTGCAGCTTTTGTCTTGAAATCTGGTTTGTCTAAAGAAGTATAGCTACTTTTCTTCTGTTTTTGGTTTCCATTTGCATATATATCTTTTTCCATCCCTTATTTTCAATCTATGTGTATCTTTATGGGTGAAGTGTGTTTCTTGCAGACAACATATAATTGACTGTTGTTTTTTTTATCCATTCAGCCACTCTGAATCTTTTTATTGGAGAGTTTAGTCCATTCCCATTCAATGTTATTATTGATAAGTAAAGACTTACTGCTGCCATATTGTTACTTGATTTCTGGTTGTTTGTGGTCCTCTCTTTCTTTCTTCCTTGGTTAAAAGTGATTTTCGACTGGGCATGGTCATGGCTAACGCCTGTAATCTTAGCACTCTTGGAGCCCGAGGCAGGAGGATCTCTTGAGGTCAGGAGTTCAAGACCAGCCTGAGCAAGAGCGAGACTCCGTATCTATTAAAAAACAAAACCAAAAACCAAAAAAAAAAAAAAGAAAGAAAGAAATTAGCTGGACAACTAAAAATTTATAGAAAAAATTAGCCAAGCATGGTCGTGCATGCCTGTAGTCCCAGCTACTCAGGAGGCTGAGGCAGAAGAATTGCTTGAGCCCAGGACTTTGAGGTTGCTGTGAGCTAGGCTGATGCCAACACACTCTAGCTTAGGCAACAGAGCGAGACTCTGTCTCCAAAAAGAAAAAAAAAAGTGATTTTCTCTGGTAGTGTGTTTTAATTTCTTATTTTTCATTTTTTGTGTATCTGTAGTAGGTTGTTTGATTTCAGGTTACCATGAGGCTTGCAAAAGACATTTTAAAAGTAATTATTTTAAACATTTGATAACTGTGCCTATAAACTAACAAATAAGCAAGGAGAAATCTAACAGAAATTCTTCCCTTTAATTCCATCCTTCTGCCCATGCTTTTTAACCCTTTGTTTTTTTTTTTGTTTTTTTTTTTTTGAGACAGAGTCTCACTTTGTTGCCCAGGCTAGAGTGAGTGCCGTGGCGTCAGCCTGGCTCACAGCAACCTCAATCTCCTGGGCTCAGCGATCCTACTGCCTCAGCCTCCCGAGTAGCTGGGACTACAGGCATGCGCCACCATGCCCGGCTAATTTTTTGTATATATATTTTTAGTTGGTCAATTAATTTATTTCTATTTTTGGTAGAGACGGGGTCTCGCTCAGGCTGGTTTCGAACTCCTGACCTTGAGCGATCCACCCGCCTCGGCCTCCCAAAGTGCTAGGATTACAGGCGTGAGCCACCGCGCTCAGCCCCTTTGTTGTTTTAATCCATATTTTTTATACTATCTCAAAAAGTTTTTTTTTTTTCTTTTTTTTTGAGACAGAATCTCACTCTGTTGCCTGGGCTAGAGTGCCATAGTGTCAGCCTAGCTCACAGCAACCTCAAACTCCGGGGCTCAAGTAACCATCTGCCTCAGCCTCCCAAGTAGCTGGGACTACAGGCATGTACCACTATGCCCGGCTATTTTTTTCTACATATTTTTAGTTGGCTAATTAATTTCTTTCTATTTTTTTAGTAGAGATGGGGGTCTCGCTGTTGCTCAGGCTGGTTTTGAACTCCTGACCTTGAGCAATCCTCTTGCCTTGGCCTCCCAGAATGCTAGGATTATAGACAGGCGTTAGCAAGGGTACCTGGGCTCAAAAAGTTTTTATTGTTGTTTTTGATGGGTTTGTCTTTAGTCTTCCTACTCAAGATACTGCAATCATAGCAGTAGAGTATTTTGTCTTTGTGTCCGTACTATTACCAGTTAGTTGAGTTATATACCTTCAGAAGATTTCTTACTGTTCTTTAATGTCTTTTTCTTTCAGATTTAAGAACAACTTTTAGCACTTCTTGTAGGACCTGTCTGGCATTGATGAAATCCCTCAGCTTTTGTTTGTCTGTGAAAGTCTTTATTTCTTCTTCATGTAGAAGAATATTTTTGCAGGATATAATAGGGTTAAGGATGTTTCCTTTAATACTTTGCCTGTGTCATGCCACTCTCTCTCTCCTGGCTTGTAAGGTTTCCACTGAGAATTCTGCTGCCAAATATATTAGTGCTCCTTTATATGTTATTTTTTTCTTTTTTCTTGCTTCCCTTAGGACCTTTTCTTTATCTGTGACCTTTGAGAGTTTGATTATTAAATTCCTTTAGGTACCCTTGTTTGGGTTAAATCTGCTTGGTATTCCATGATCTTCTTGTACCTGAATATTGGTATCTTCCTCTAGGTTTGGAAAGTTCTTTTATTTAATATTATTTCTTTGAATAAGCTTTCAACCCTAATCTGCCTCTGTCCCTCCTCTTTAAGGCCAGTAACTCTTAGATTTGCTCTTTTGAGGCCCATTTGTAGATACATTCATTCTTATTTATTCTTTTTTCTCTTCTGTGTACTTTCAAATAGCCTATCTTCAAGCTCACTAATTCTGTTTTTGTTGTCCATTCTGCTATTGAGAGACTGTGGTGCATTTCTCAGTTTGTTAATTGGATTCTTTGTTTTTTATTTCAGTATATTATGGGGGTATAAATTTTAAGGTTTTGAATATGCCCTTACCCTCCCCTCCATAAGTGGGAGGTATTGATACCTCCCATTTTGTTTTTATTGCCTAGAATTGCTTTTGATATACGAGGTCTTCTCTGCTTCCAAAGGAAGTGTAAAATTATTTTCTCTATATCTGTGAAGAATGATGTTGGGATTTTAATAGGTATTGCATTGAATCTGTAGATTAGTTTGGGTACTATAGACATTTTAACAATGTTGAGTTTGCTGGCCCACGAGCATGATATGGATTTCCATCTGTTTAAATCCTTTGCTATTTGCTTCCTCAGTGTTTCATAGTTCTCCCTGTAGAGGTCTTTTACCTCCTTGGTTAAGTATATTCCTAGGTACTTTATTTTCTTTGTTCCTATTGTGAGGGGTATTGAGTCTTTGATTTGGTTCTCAATTTGATTATTGTTGGCGTATATGAATGCCTCTGATATCTGTGTATTGATTTTGTATCCTGAGACTTTACTAAATTCATTTATCAATTCCAGGAGTCTTTTGGTTGAATCCTTGGGATTTTCTAAATATAATATCATATTATCAGCAAACAGTGTAAGTTTGATCTCTTCTGCCCTAATTTGGATGCCTTTAATTCTACTTTCATGTCTGATTGCTATAGCCAGGACTTCTAGTACTATGTTCAATAGAAGTGGAGGTGGTGGGCAACCTTATCTGGTTCCAGTTCTAAGTGGGAATGCTTTCAGTTTTTCCCCATTCATTATGATGTTGGCTATGGGTCTGTCGTATATGGCTTGTATCATTTTTAGGTATGTCCCTTCTATTCCTATTGTTTTAAGTGTTCTTATCATGAAAGGATGTTGAATTTTGTCAAATGCTTTTTCTGCATCTATTGAAAGGATCATGTGGTCTTTGTTTTTGCTTCTGTTTATGTGGTGAATTACACTTATAGATTTACGTATGTTGAACCATCCCTGCATCCCTGGGATGAAGCCCACTTTTTTGCGATGGATTATTTTCTTGAAAAGCATCTGGATTCGGTTAGCTAAGATTTTGTTGAAAATTTTTGCCTCTATATTCATAAGGGATATTGCTTTGTAGTTTTCTTTTTTTGTTGCATACTTTCCTCATTTTGGTATCAGGGATATGTTTGCTTCATAAAAGGTGTTGGGGAGGATTCCATTCTTCTCGAGGTTGTGGAATAATTTCTGTAAGATAGGTACCACTTCTTTGTGTGGTAAAATTCGGGTGTGAAACCATGTGGGCCAGGACTTTTCTTTTTAGGAAGATATTTAATTGCTGTTTCTATTTTGGCTCTTGATATCGGTATCTTCAGGAATTCTATTTCTTCCTGGTTGAGCCTAGGGAGGCTGTGCGTTTCTAGAAATTTGTCCATTTCCTCCTGATTTTCCAATTTGTGTACATAAAAGTTTTTGTAGTATTTGTAAATTATATCTTGTATCTCCTTGGGATGGGTTGTGATATCCCTTTTTTGTTCCTGATGGAGCTTATTGGAGATTTTTCTTCTCTGCTTTTCGTTAGTCTAGCCAAAAGTGTGTCAACTTTGTTTATATTTTCAAACAACCAACTTTTTGTTTTATTAATCTTATGTATAGTTTTCCTGTTGTCAATTTCATTTAGTTCTTCTTTGATCTTGTTAATTTCACTTCTTCTACTGGGTTTGGGGTTGGTCTGTTCTACTTTTTCCAGTTCTTAGAGTCGATTCATTAGATTGTCTGTTTGTGATCTTCTTGAGTTTTGGTTATAGGCATTTATGGAAATAAACTTTCCTCTCAGTACTGCTGTAGCTGTGTCCCAGAGGATTTGATTACTTATCTCTCCATTGTCATTTTGTTCAAAGAATTTTTTAAATTTCCATCTTGATTTCTTCATTTGTGAAGTAATCATTTAGATGAAGGTTGTTTAATTTCCATTTTTTGTGTAGAAATGTGAGTTTCTATTAGGATTGATTTCTCCTTTTATTCCACTGTGATCTGAGAAGATACATGGTATGATTTCTATTTTTTACAGTTTTTTGAGATATGGTTTGTGTCCTAGGATATGGTCAATCTTAGAGAATGTCTCATGAGCTGATGAGAAGAATGTATATTCAGTGGATTTTGGGTAGAATGTCCTGTAAATGTCTGTCAGACCCAATTGTTCTAGAGTTTTTTTAAGTCCATTATTTCTTTATTAATTTTCTGTTTGGAGGATCTGTCTTGTGCCGTCAGTGGGGTGTTGAAATCTCTGGTGATTACGGGGTTGCTGTTAAATCAATTTGCTTACATCTAGTAAGGTTTGATTTATGAATGTGGGTACACCTAAGTTGGGTGCAAATATATTTAAAATTGTTATGTCTTCTTGTTGAACTGTACCATTTGCCATTATATAATGACCATCTTTGTCTTTCACTACTTTTGTTGGTTTAAAAACAAAATTTTCTGAGATCATAGCTGCCACACCAGTCTTCTTTTGGCTTCTGTTTGCTTGAAATACTGATCTCCACCCCTTTACTTTTAGTCTGTATGCATCCTTGCAGGTTAGGTGTATTTCCTGAAGACAGCAGATACTTGGCTTGTATTTTTTTATGCATTCAGCCAGCCTATGTCTCTTGAGTGGGAAGTTTAAGCCGTTCACATTTATTGAGAGGACTGATAGGTTGGGCAGATTACTGTTCATTCTGTTTGGTTAGACATTGTTGCATTGTTTTCTCTCTTGAGCTATTATAATATGTAGCCTTTAATCTTTAGGTTTTGGTCGTTCTTATGTTTATGAATATTTATTATGCTGATCCGTGTGTAACAGCTGTTTGAGTACTTCTTGTAGGGCTGGTCTTGTCTTGGTGAATTCCCTCAGTCTTTGTTTATTTGAGAATGTCTTAATTTCTCTTTCATATATAAAGCCTACTTTTGCAGGGTACAAGATTCTAGGCTGGGCATTATTTTGTTTCAAAAGAGTGAGAATGGGGCCCCAGTCTCTCCTTGCTTGTAATGTTTCAGTTGGGAAGTCTCGTGTTATTTGAATTGGCTTGCCTTTGTATGTAACTTGCTTCTTCCGCATTACAGCTTGTACGAGGGCCTTTTTTGTTGATATTTTGGTCAGTCTGATGACTATGTGTCATGGTGTTTTCTGTTTGCATTGTATCTCCCAGAGGTTCTTTGTGCTTATTGCACTTGTATATCTAGATTATTGGCCAGACCTGGGAAATTGTCCTCAATTATATCTTCAAATAGCTTATCCAACCCTGCATGTTTTCTTCCTCCTTTTCCGGAATCCAGAAGAGTCGCAGGTTATATTTCTTTGTATAATCCCACAATTCTACTCTAAGCTTTGCTGATGTCTCTTATTTTTCTGCTCTATCTCTGTGATTAACTTATTTGATTTGAAGATGTTATCTTCAGTATCTGAGATTCTTTCTTCTGTTTGGTCCACCCTATTTTTTTTTTTTTTTTGAGACAGAGTCTCCCTTTGTTGCCCGGGCTAGAGTGAGTGCCGTGGCGTCAGCCTAGCTCACAGCAACCTCAAACTCCTGGGCTCAAGCAATCCTTCTGCCTCAGCCTCCCGAGTAGCTGGGACTACAGGCATGCGCCACCATGCCTGGCTAATTTTTTCTATATATGTTAGTTGGCCAATTAATTTCTTTCTATTTATAGTAGAGACGGGGTCTCGCACTTGCTCAGGCTGGTTTCAAACTCCTGACCTCGAGCAATCCGCCCGCCTCAGCCTCCCAGAGAGCTAGGATTACAGGCGTGAGCCACCGCGCCCGGCTAGTCCACCCTATTTTTGAGGCTTTCCACTGTGTTTTGTATTTCCCTGAATAGATTCTTCATTTCCAGGAGATGGGATTGATTTTTCTTTAAGATCTCGATTTCCTTAGTGATTTTTTTTTTGCAAGTCCTGAATTTTCTTTCTGATTTCTTTGTGTTGGTTATCCATTTTTTCTTGGATATGATTGAACTTTCTTACAATCCAATTTTGGAATTCTTCTGTCATTTTAGTGTTTTTTTTTGGTTTGGTTAGTATCCATATCTTGAGAACTGGTGTATCTCTTTGGGGCGTCTGATTCTTCATAGTTCCAGAATTCTTTCGCTGAGCCCTCCCCATCTGGATCAGCTGATCTTTTTTCGTATGGTATTTAACAGACTCTGTATATAAACTATTTCTCTAGATGGTACATGAAGTAAGCCTCCTGGGGATCCTCTCTTCTATGGTTTCTTGATCTGCCACTAGGGGGAGCTCTTCCACCACACTTGGAAGGTACCCTGATGGGAGGGGTTACTTGTGGAGCCTATTGTGGCCACTTGCAGGGGATTTGTTCCTTGACCACAGCCCTGACTGTTGGCCACTGACCCGGGGAGGAGATCCTGCCCCAACATTTTGATAAATTGGTTGACCTATACTGGTCTGGAAAGCAACGTCATTTGGCTGCCAGCTATCGATCTGTGCACAGGCCCAGCAGATTCACCCTAGATCACGGGGAGAGTGGCTTTTCTTGGCTCACCCCGCCTCCAGGGGTGGAGCCTACCACTTTCCTCATGAGAGATGCAGGTTAGGGGGAGGAGTTAGCACCCTAGTCTGCCCTGGATCCCAGGCCCCCAGTGGCTGTAACTCTTCAGCTGTAGAGTTCAGAGTTCTTTGATCGAGCCAGGCCTGGCCAGCTGATCACAGATTGTGTAAGGGCAGAATTTGTCAGGAGAGGCTCTAGGCTGGGGGAGGGGATCTGCCCGCCACACGGATCACACCATGGAGGCTGGGCTGTGAACCCCCTCAATGGCGACCGCTTACCCACTGGCAGGGTACCAGCACTGGGGGCGACTATTTAGGAGGTGGCAGGTGCCGGATTGGGGTCTGGGTCATCAGAACACCCCGTTGCCGCCTCTATGCCACCTTCCCACCGATTCATGCCTGTTCAGCCATAGTTCTTGCTCTTATTGACCCACCCTTGGTGGCCTATTCACCCAAAGCAGTTCCAGCTTAGAGTCCCTGACTTAGTGAACAGCTCTGTAGGACTGGCCCTGCTGGTTACCAGAGGCAAGATATCTAACTGCCTCCCCTATCAGCTCAGTCTGGTTTCCACCCCTCTTGGTGCCGTCCTAGTACGGAGCTCCTGGGGGTTCACGGTGCTTTCCACTAATGACCACACTCTACAGCACCCTCTGCTCTTGCCACGATTTTGCACCAACTTCAGGCAGGTCCCTGGCTGGGTGAGTGTGGAGGTCAGTGGGGAAGCAAGAAGTTCTCCTGTGGGTCTGATCCTACTTCACCACCTGGCTCGGTGGGCCGGTGCCTTCCAGCGCTCTCTATGCCCTATGTTTGTTTTGCACTCTCTAGAGAACGTGATCTTATCTCCGGATCACCCTGTTTTTTCCATTTTTGAGAGTCTCATGCTGGACCTCTGCCAATTCACAGTGCTGTTCTTGTGGGGGAGAGATCCACTCGCGTGTAGGAGACCAAGATCTATGTCTCTGTCTTTGGGAGCAGGAATCCGGGGGGTTACTTTACTCCGTCATTTTCTCTCTCCTCTTAATTGAATTCTTAAACTTTAGAATTTCACCTTTATTGTTTTTTTATTTCAATTTCTTTGTTACATTTCTGTGATAGGCTTTTGAGTTTCTTCTCTGTGTTGTCTTGAAGGTCATTGAGATGCTTCAGGACAGCTATTTTGAATTCTTTGTCTGAAAAATCACCTATCTCCATCACTCCAGAATTAGTCTCTGGTACCTTATTTAGTTTATTTGGTGATGTCACGTCTTCCTGAATGTTCTTGATGCTCATGGATGTTCATCAACATCTGGGCATTAAAGAGTTAGACATTTTAATCTTCATAGTCTGGGCTTGTTTGAGCCCGTCCTTTTTGAGAAGGCTTTCCAGATACTCAAAGAGAATGGAAAGTGTTGTGGTCTGCGTCTCTGGTCACTGCAGTTGTGTCAGCACTGGGAGTGCCCAAGCACAGGAATGCTGTGACTCTTGCAGACTCCTGGTGGTACCACCTTAGTGAGATTGAGTAAGATACAAGAGAATTCCCTGGATTACCAGGTAAAATGTCTCATTCTCTTCCCTAACTCTCTGTGCTGGGCTGCTGGAATTGGGGGATGAGTGATTTGGGCATTCTCTAGTGGCCACCACTCCAGGTCATACCTGAAGCTAGCCCAGTCTTACCTAAAGCCTGTGATGACTACTGACTGGCTACCTCTGAAGTTTGTTCAAACCCCAAGGGCTCTTTAGGCAGCAGGTGGTGAATCCTACCAGGACTGGGTCCTTCCTTTCAGGGCAGCATGTTTCCTTCTGGAGTAGAGTGGGTCCAGAAATGCCACCCAGGAACTAATGCCTGGACTCAAGGGCCTCAGGAATCTGCTTGGCACTTTATTTAACTGTGGCTGAGCTGGTTACCAAGTTGCAAAACAAAGTCCTGTGAGCTCTTCCCTTTCCTCTTCTCAGGTGGAAGAAGACTCTCCCTGAGCCTTGTTGTCCATAGTTGGGGAAGAGGTGACCAAGGCACTGGCTTGGCCACAGCTGCTAGTCATGTTCACCCCGAGTTCACTGGCTCCAAGTCAGCACAGCCCCAGGAATTGCCCAAGGACTGCAACTCTGGTGGCTTGACTACCTTACCAGGGCCCATACTGTTCTTTGTCTGTCAGTGGTGGGGTGAGTGGGAACTTGGGCTTCAGGGCACAGGATTTTCCTCTGGCCGGGCTGGTCAAAATTCTCCCTCCATGCGCACTGGCAGAATTCTTCCCAGTGCTGTGTTCCTCTGGGCCAGGACGGCCCTGAGTTTCAATGCAAAGAGTCAATTCACTCTCCTGCTGCCGGGCACGCAGATGATCTCCACTCTGCTCCGTGTGCTGGCGCAGTACTGCTGGGGGATGGGCGGGTAGTGCAGGCAATACAGTACTGTCTTTCCTGCCCTCTTCAATGCCTCTTTCCTTCGTTTGATGTTAAAATCAGGTACTATGATTGCTCACCTGAATTTTGGTTCTTCTGAAGGTGTTTGCTTGCATGGATAGTTGTTGGATTAGGTGTTTGTGTGGAGGGATGATCACTAGAGGTTTCTATTCGGCCATCTCGCTCCACCTTGTCATCTCTAGTTTCCTAGGTTCTTATTGTGTGTGAAGTGTTAGAATTAGCTCTAAAGTGCACTGTGAAAAGTTAAAGGTGTGTATTATAATTCCTAGAAGTAAAAAAGAAAAAATGCAAAGAAGTATAGCTAAAAAACAGGAGAGAAATCAAAATGGAACTCTAAAATACATTTAAAGAATCTGGAAGAAGTGTAAAGGGAAAAACAGAGGAATATAAAATAGATGGATGAAAAGAAAACAAATAGCAAAACTAAAATCCTAGATCACTTTATCAATAGTTACATTAAATGAAAATAGAGTAAGTATTTTATTTAAAGGTATAGATTCACACATTGGATAAAAAGCAAGACCTTTCTATGTTCCTTCTGTCAGAGATGCATTTTAAATATAATGACACAGATGGATTGAAAGTATAATAAATGTATGGAAAAAGATGTAGCATGCAAATAGTAAGGATAAGAAAGGTATATTGGCTTTATTAATGTTAGATAAAGTACACTTTAGGACACTATTATGGGAGATAAAGAAGGGCATGTCATAGTGATAGAACTCATTAGAAATACATATTATACATTTTTATGCACCTAATATCTACAGTCATAGGTAGAAATTTTAGCACCACTTTTTAACTTACACAAAATGTAGACAAAAAAATCAGAACAGAGAAGATAAGAAAAAGACTTCAACCACCTTGACTTGTAGAACATCACATGCAACTAGAATGCAATGGAGTGTACATTCTATTCAAGTGCACGTGTTATGCATACTAAGAAGAATCATTTATTAGGTAATAAAGCATATCTCAGTACATTTCAAAAGATTGGAATCCTAAAGTATATCCTCTAACCACAATAGAATTTATTAAATTTTCTATTTCATTTCATTTTATTTTTTTAGAGACTGGGTCTCATTCTGTCGCCTAGGTTAGAGTGCAGTGGCACAATCATAGGTCACTGTAGCTTCAAACTCCACGTTCAAGTGATCCTTCTGCCTCTGCCTCCTGAGTAGCTGGGAATACAAGTGCACACTCCCATACTCAGCTAATATTTTTTTTTTTTTTTTTTTTGAGACAGAGTCTCGCTTTGTTGTCCAGGCTAGAGTGAGTGCCATGGCGTCAGCCTAGCTCACAGCAACCTCAAACTCCTGGGCTCGAGCGATCCTTCTGCCTCAGCCTCCCGAGTAGCTGGGACTACAGGCATGAGCCACCATGCCCGGCTAATTTTTTTATATATATATCAGTTGGCCAATTAATTTCTTTCTCTTTATAGTAGAGACAGGGTCTCGCTCTTGCTCAGGCTGGTTTCGAACTCCCGACCTCGAGCAATCCACCCGCCTCGGCCTCCCAGAGAGCTAGGATTACAGGCGTGAGCCACCGCGCCCGGCCTCAGCTAATATTTAAAAAAATTTTTTTTGTACAGACAGGATCTCTATATGTTGCCCAGGCTGGTCTTAAGCTCCTAGCCTCAAGCCATCCTTACACCTCAGCCTCCCAAAGTTCTGGGATTACAAATGTGAGTCACCACACCTAGCCTTCTGACCACAATATAATTTAAAGTGGAAATCAATAACAATGATATATCTAGGAAAATGTCAAATATTTGGAAATTAACACAATTTTCCGTAGTTGCTCTATAAATTTAATGTGCTCCAAATTATTATCTTAAAAGGTTTTTTCTATTTTAGTAGAAATTGACAAGCTGATTTAAAATCCATATGGAAATATTATAGAAAGTACCTAGGTTATACAGAGCAATCCTGAAGATTTTCAAGATGGAAAACTTAGACTACCTGATTTCAAGATTTATTCTAATGCTACAGTAATCAAGACTGTGATACCAGCATAAGGATATACAGATATATAAATGGAACAGAACAGAGAGATGAGAAATTGTTTTTAACAATGAAAGCTATCCAATGAGGAAAAAGAAAAGCTTTTAATCAAGTAGTGCTGGAACACCTAGATATCCATATGGATAAAATTTCACCTTGAACTCCTACCTCACATGGTACACAAAAGATAAATCAAGATGAATCATAAATCTAAATGTAAAGCTAAACGGGTAAAGCTTTTAGAAGAACAAAATAAGAGCATAGACAAAGTTTTCTTTGACAGGTTACATAAAGCAGTTAAAAAGAAAAACTAACACTATAAATTATGCTTCATCAAAATAAACTTCACATTAAAAGACACCATTAAGAGATGGAGAAAATAATATCAAAACCTTTATCTGTAAAGGACTTGCATCAAGACTATGCATAAAGAACCTCTACAACCAAACAGTAAAAATGCAGCTTCAGTTGATTTGAGAAGGATTAGAATAGACACTTCATAAATGATGCTGTATGAATGGTCAGTGAGCACATATGAAAACGTTATCAACATCATTAGGAAAATGAAAAGTAAAACCACGATGAAATACCACTTCACACCCACCACTTTAGCTTAAAGAGTAATACCACTGGAGCAACTCTTTATAAAGTTAGGAGTTCTTATATCCTAACCCTTGACTTAGCAATTCTACTCCTAGTTATTTACACCAGGAAAAATGAAAATATGTCTATAAAGATTTGTTAAAGTGTTTATTATAGGCAAAATCTGGAAACACATTATGTATCTGTCAGTTGGAGACTGGATAAAGAAATAGATGTAGTCATAAGTAGAATACAACTTAGCAATGAAAAGGAATAGCATTCTGGTATATTAGCAACATGGTGAATTTCACAAACATGCTAGAAAGAAGCCTTATGCAAAAGAGTATGTTCTGTATCATTTCTTTTATATTAAGTTCTAGAACAGGCAAAATTGATGGTGAAAAACAATGTTGGTATGGTGAAAAGCAATGTTGCCTCATGGTGGGGTGAAGATTGACTATGAAGAGTCTTAGGGGAACTTGCTGGGTGACAGGAATAGTTTATGTCTTGCTAGGAGTTTAAGTTAAATTGTGTATGCATTTATTAAAAATTGTTAAATGGCAAGTCTTTTATTGCACATAAAATTTACCTAAAAAGGTAAATATTAATATATATAAACACATGTTGAACTCTTATTATTGATGTCCATGCTGAGGTATTATGAGATAATGTGTACTGTTGTATGCAATTTTGAAATGAATCAAAAAGTAAGATGGATTAATGGATGGAGAGATGTGATAAAACAATCACAGCCAGATATTAACAATTTTGAAATCTAGGTGATGCCTATATTGGTGTCCACAGTACTGTCTTTAAAAAATTTCTGTATGTGGGAGACTGAGGCAGTAGGATTGCTTTAGTCCAGGAGTTTGAGGTTGCTGTGAGCTTGGCTGACACCATGGCACTCTACTAGCCCAGGCAACAGAGTGAGACTCTGTCTCAAAAAAAAAAAAAAAAAATTCTGTTGTTTTGAAATTTACATAATATTAATACAATGTGGGAAAAAATAAATTTTTAAAAAATCTCAGGGAAAATATAACTGTGTTTTCTTTTTTATGTAGGTAGTTATCATAGAACTCTTGAGTCTTAGAAAGTCTGAAATTACCAATTGGGTGTACAGTGTCTTCTTTTGCCACCATCTGGGTTTATTTCCAGTTGTTGTAAAACACTACAATTGACATCGAAAATATTTTGACATTTTTGCACTAGACATGGGATGCTCCCACTTTTACTCTTTAGAGACAGAGAAAGGCCCTGGGCATTTGTGTTGTATGAACCATACTAGGCTCAGATTTCTATTCTACCTCTCACTCTATGCGTGGCCTTCAGCAAGGTATAACTTTTCTTAGACCCAATTGGCTTGTCTATTAAATGACTTTAATGATATATTCCACACGGAGTTGCTGTTAAAATTGGTGGGTCATGGCACAGAACCTACCTAGCACATAACAGGTATTCAGGTAATACCAGATGCCCTTTAGAATGCAGGTCAAGATTTCTGGGATTAAAATAGATTGAGAAGCAGAATTAGTCTTTTCCCTCTTCAGAGCTCCTTTAAAGTTTTAGTGATTACACAACCCATGGAACACACACGTATAGTCCCTACATGTTTTAAATGTAAAAAAAACCAGGTTCTTTAACCCTGCTTCTCCCGTATTCAAGACAGATTGTCAAGTAGTTGTTCATTTTTGCCATGAAGTTGAATAAATCTCTTTTGTGTCCCCTTTTAGATTTCAACATCAAAACCTTATAAGAGAGCCGGGCGCGGTGGCTCACGCCTGTAATCCTAGCACTCTGGGAGGCTGAGGCGGGCGGATTGCTCGAGGTCAGGAGTTCGAAACTAGCCTGAGCAAGAGCGAGACCCCGTCTCTACTATAAAGAGAAAGAAATTAATTGGCCAACTAATATATATATAAAAATTAGCCGGGTATGGTGGCACATGCCTGTAGTCCCAGCTACTCGGGAGGCTGAGGCAGGAGGATTGCTTGAGCCCAGGAGTTTGAGGTTGCTGTGAGCTAGGCTGACGCCACGGCACTCACTCTAGCCTGGGCAACAAGCGAGACTCTGTCTCAAAAAAAAAAAACCTTATAAGAAGTTTCATCTTTTTTTTTTAAGTCTTTAATTACAAGTTAGAGCAACTAACATTTATATTACTAATAATCTTCCTGATTATATGGATCCTTTGGTTATTGTTAAATGGTTCTAAAATCTACAAATGAAAACTGGCTTTTATGGCCAGTTCACCATATTTTTGGAAGAGGAAGTCTAAACTGATTATATTGCTTTGAGTTAGAATATCTGAGAAAATGATACTTATAGTAGTTTGCTAGGGATGCCATGACAAAATACCACAGACTAGGTGGCTTAAGCAACAGAAATTTATTGTCTTACGTCCTGGTTGGAGGCTGGAAGTTGGAGATCAGGGTGCTGGCAGTGCTGGTTTCTCCTGAGGTCTCTGTTTGGCTTGCATGTGGCCATCTTCTTGCTGTGTTTCCACAGGCCTGTTTCCTGTGTGTGCAGCCCTGGCGTCCCTCCCTCTTTGAGTGTTTGAGGACACCAGCCATACTGGATTGGGGCCCCACCCTAACACCCTTATTTTAACCCAGTCACCTATTTAAAGACCTTATATTGAAATAAGTTACATCCTGAGGCTCTGTGACTTCAACATATGAATCTGCGGGGACATAGTTTATCCAGTAACAGTACTATAAAGAAAAATTCAAAAATTAAGGTGGAGGCTATTTTTATAAAGGAAGATAGTAATAAGTTTACTTTTGGAGTCTTAAATTGGGAATGTATAGTAGATAGATATTTCAAATTCCAATGATGTCACTTGGAATTTGAAATAAAACATTATTGAATGCTGATTTTGATAGCATTCGCTTAAAGGTAGTTTATTAAAATTAAAGCAACATAAGGATATTTCTTTTTCTCTTGTCTCCTAGTCTACATTTCTGGGGCAAGAAGAAAAATTAGTAGTTTAAGTAATTGTAAAAATTCTTAGAAGCATGAAGAAAGAACCCATAAGAGAAATTTGAAGAATAAGATTTGTTTCTCATGGATTTATTTTCATAGATTGGTCAACTTATTTTTCCTTTTTGAAATGCCATCATTTTATGATGTTTTACATATGTTATGATGAAAATGGTTTTCATGTTATAACTGTTTTGCATAGGATTTACCTAAAATAGACTACTGATCCAACCAACTTTCGGAGTTCTAAAGCCATAAAGACATCTTATGGTGCTCCCTTATCCAGGTCCCTGGCTATTGTTGCTACAGTAGCTACTGACAAATGCATCTGAGGTTTGTCCTCTTTCCATAAGAATGGAAGACTCTTCCAGCATGGTTGCCCTGATGTCCTGTGGGAACACTCCTCCTCTTTCTGTTTTTCCCAGATGCCTCTGAGATAGCTAGCTAGGTTGTTGAACTTTTCCCAGCCCTCAACACTATTTCAGGGGTTATCTAAGGAGAAGAAAGCAAGCTTCCAGTAGCACTCAAGTTGATAGGAAGATAATGGTCAAATGACTTTACCGTCCCTTCTTTTGACCATCTCTGTATCTTGTCACAAAACAAACAAGCTTACGTCCACATAGTTTCTTTTGTACAATAACAGAAAGTACAACTGTTTTCTTTCCAGACTGATTGCTTTAAACATTGCCACATACATATACTGATTGCTTTAAACATTGCCACATACATACACTTCCACATATGTACAAATTGGATGTTCCTTAGCAACATCCGATTTGATACCAGATTTTTTAGTTGAGTTTTTTAAAATTGATTTTTTTGAGATGAAATTCACATAGGATTAAAATAACATTCTAAAGTTAAATAATTCAGTGGCACTTGGTACATCTATAGTGTTGTGCAACTCTTACCTCTGTCCCAGTCTAAAATATTTTCATTACCCTAAGGAGATATGATACTAAACCGTTAAACATCCACCCGATACTCCCTACCACATTCCAATCCCTAGCAACACCAGTCTGCTCTCTATCTATATAGATTTTGCCATTTCTGGATATTTTACATAAATAGAAATTGCACAATATGTGACTGTTTCTGTCTGGCTTTGTTAACATATGTTCTTAAAGGTTCATCTATCAGTATCTCATTACTTCTTATAGCTGAATAATCCATAGTGTGTGTGTATATATGTATTGCAAATTATTGATCCGTTTATCTATTGATCGATATTTGGGTTATTTCTACCCTGTGGATGTTATGAGTAATGCTGCAGTGAACTTCAGTATACACCTATCTGTTTGAATACCTGTTTTCAATTAATTTTGGTTATATACCAAGGAATGGAATGGCTGGATCATATGGTAATTCTATCTTTTTTTTTTTTGGCATTTCTTTTGTTTATTTTATTATTATTATTATCTTTTTATTTCAGAGTATTACGGGGCTACAAACGCTTTGGTTACGTAATTGCATATGCACTGCCCGATTCAGAGCTCCAAGTGTGCTCATCCCCCAGACAACGGGTATAGCATCCGTTAGGTGTGAATTCCCCCATCCCCACTTCCCCCTCCCACCTGCCCTACACCTGGTGAATGTTACTTCCATATGTGTACCTTAGTGTTGATCGATTAGTACCAATTTAATGGTGAGTACACACGGTGTTTGTTTTTCCCTTCTTTTGATACTTCACTTAGAAGAATGGGCTCCAGCTTGATCCAGGATAATATAAGAGTATTAGTTCACCATTTTTTTTTTATGATTGAGTAGTACTCCATGGTATCCATATACCACATTTTATTAATCCACTCATGTATTGATGGGCACTTGGGTTGTTTCCACACCTTTGCAATTGTGAATTGTGCTGCTATAAACATTGGAGTGTAGATGTCTTTATTATAGGATGATTTTTTTTCTTTTGGGTAGATACCCAGTAGTGTGATCGCTGGATCAAATGGTAGTCCTACATTTAGTTCTTTGAGGTGTCTCCATATTTTTTCTGTAGAGGTGCTAGTTTGCAGTCCCACCAGCAGTGTTGAGTGTTCCTCTCTCTCCACATCCAGGCTAACATTTGTTGTTTCAGGACTTTCTCATAAAAGCCATTCTCACTGGAGTTAAGTGATATCTCATTATGGTTTTGATTTGCATTTCCTTGATGATTAGAGATGTTGAGCATTTTTCTTCATGTGTTTTTAGGCCATTAGTCTATCTTCTTTTGAAAAGTTTCTGTTCATGTCCTTTGCCCACTTTTTAAATGGGGTTGTTTGATTTTTTGTTGCTGATTTTCCTGAGTTCTGTATAGATCTAGTTATCAGCCCTTTATTATATATATAGCATGAAAATATTTTCTCACATTCTGTAGGTTATTTGTTCACTCTAATGATTGTTTCCTTGACTGTGCAGATTTTTAATTTGATAAGGTCCTTTTCATTTATTTTTGTTGTTGCTGTGATTGCTGTTGGGGTCTTCTTCACAAATTCTTTGCCAATGTCTATAAGAATTTTTCCAGTGTTTTCTTCTACAATTCCTTGGGTTTCATGTCTATTACAGTCTTCTACATGTGGCTATCCAATTTTCCCAGCACCATTTATTGAATAGGGATTCATTTGCCCAGTGTATGTTTTTGTCTGTTTTGTCAAAGATAAGATGGCTATGTGGAAATGGTTTTATATCTGTGTTCTAAGTCCTCTTCCATTGGTTTGTGTCTCTCTTCTTGTGCCAATACTATGCTGTTTTGGTTACTGTAGCCTTATAATATAGCTTGAAGTCTGGTAAATTGATGCCTCCCAATTTGTTCTTTTTGTGTAAGGTTGCTTTGGCTATATGGGGTCTTCTCTGGTTCCATACAAAGCATAGAATTATTTTTTCTAGATTTATGAGAAATGCTGTTGGTATTTTAATAGGGATTGCATTGAATCTGTAGATCACCTTGGGTAGTATAGACATTTTAACAATGTAGATTCTTCTGATCCATCAGCATGGTATGGATTTCTATCTGTTTATGTTCTCTGCTGTTTCCTTCCTCAGTGTTCATAATTCTCCCTGTAGAGATCTTTTACCTCCTTAGTTAAATGTATGTCTAGGTATTTTATTGTCTTTGTTGTTATTGTGGAAGTATTGAGTCTTTGATTTAGTTCTCAGTTTGACTGTTGTTGGCATATATAAGAATGCTACTGATTTGTGTACACTGACGTTGTAACCAGAGACTTTGCCAAACTTATTTATCAATTCCAGTAGTCTCTTGGCAGGATCTTTGGGGTTTTCTAGATGTAAGATCATATCGTCAGCAAAGAGTGGTGGTTTGGCCTCTTCTGCCCCCATTTGGATGCCCTTCATTTTCTTCTCTTGTCTGATTGCTCTGGCAAGGACTCCCAGAACTATGTTGCCTGGATGTGGTGATAGAGGGCAACCATGTCTGGTTCAAGTTCTAAATGGGATTGCTTTCAAATTTTCCCCGTTCACTATGGTGTGGGCTGTGGGTTTGTCATATATGGCTTTTATCATTTTTAGGTAAGTCCCATCTATGCCTACTTTGTTAAGCATTCTTATCATAAAACGGTGCTGAATTTTGTCAAATGCTTTTTAAGTGTTTATTGAGAGGATCATATGGTCTTTGTTTTTACTTCTATTTATGTGGTTAATTACATTTATATACTTGTGTATGTTGAAACATCCCTGCATCTCTGGGATGAATTCTACTTGGTTGTGATGGATTATTTTTTGATGAGCAGCTGAATTCAATTTGATAGGATTTTATTGAGAATTTTTGCATCTATATTCATAAAGGATATTGGTCTGTAGTTTTCTTTTTTTGTTTAGTTCTTTTCTGGCTTTGGCATCAGGTTCTGATGTTGGCTTTGTAAAACTTGTTGGGGAGGATTCCTTCCATCTTGATGTGGAATAATTTCTGCAGGATAGGAACTAGCTTTTCTTTATAGTTCTGGCAAAATTCAGGTGTGAAACCATCTGGTATGGGACTTTTTTTTTTTTAAGGAAGGTTTTTTTTATTTCTGCTTCAATTTTGGAACTTGATATTTGTTCAGGAATTCTGTTTCTGATTGAGCTTAGGGAGGCTGTGTGTTTCTAAGAATTTGTCTATTTCCTCCACATTTTTAAGTTTATGTGCATAGAGATTTTTATAATATTCATAAATGATATTTTGTATTTCCATGGTGTCAGTTATCATTTTTCCCTCTTCATTGCTGATTGAGCTTATTAGAATCCTTTCTTTTCTGTTTCTGGTTAATCTAGTGAGAAGCGTGTCAGTTTTGTTTATCTTTTCTTTTCTTTTTTTTTTTTTTTAGAGACACTCAAGTTGTGTTAAGTTTTGTTTATCTTTTCAAAGAACCAGCTTTTTGTTTAATCTTTCATATAATTCTTTTGTTATTGATTTCATTTAGTTCTGCTCTGATCTTGCTTATTTCTTTTCTTCTGGTGGATTTGGGGTCGGTTTGCTCATTCTTTTTCAGTTGTTTGAGACTATTAATTGGGTTGTTGATTTGTGATCTTTCTGTCTTTTGAATGTAGGCATTTATGACGATGAATTTTCCTCTCAGGACTGTTTTAGCTATGTCTCACAGATTTTGATAACTCATGTATTCTTTATCATTTAATTCAAACAATCTTTTGATTTCCATGTTAATTTCCTCCTTGACCTGACTTTCATTTAGCAGTAGGTTTTAGTTTCTATGACTTTGTGTAGAGATCAGTGTTTCTGTCAGAGTTGATTTCTAATTTTATTCCACTGTGATCTGAGAAGATGCATGGTGTGATTTCTGCTTTTTTAAAATTTCTTGAGACATATTTTATGGTCAAGCATGTGGTCAATCTTAGAGAATGTCCCCTGAGCTGATAAGAAGAACCTATATTAGTGGTGTATGGGTAGAATCTTCTGTAAATGTCCATTCGGTCTATTTGTTCTAGAGTTCTGTTTAAGTCAATTGTTTCTTTGTTTATTCTCTGTTTGGAGGATCTGTCCTGTTCTGTCAGAGGGGTGTTGATGTCCCCAGGTATTACGGCATTGCTGTTAATCATTTGGTTTTGATCAAGTAGGATTGCTTTATGAATCTGGGTTCACCTGTGTTAGATGTATAAATATTTAGAATTGTTATGTTTTCTTGTAGAATTGTTCCTTTTACCATTATATAATGACCATCTTTGTCTTCCATTATTTTTGTTTCAGACTAAGTTATCTCAAATTAGAACTGCGACACCAGCTTTCTTTTGATTTCCATTTGTGTGGAATATTGTTTTCCACCCCTTTCAAGTCTCTGAATGCTTCCTTGTAGGTTAGATTTGTTTCTTGAAGATAGCATATCCTTGGCTTGTATATGCTTATTCATTCAGCCAACTTATGTCTCTTCAGTGAGCATTTTAAGCTATTCACATTTATTGAAAGAATTGATAAGTGGGGTGGATTTTTGTGCCTCTTGTTGAATAGAACTTTGTTACTTAGTTTTATCTCTTGAGGTATTGCGGTATGTGGCCTTTGACCTTTAGCTTTTCGGTGATTTTAAATTGGTGAGTGTCTGTTGTGCTGATGTGTGTATAATGCAGTTCTGAGTGCTTCCTACAGGGCAAGTCTTGTTTTGACACATTCCCTCCTGTGTTTGCTTGTCTGAGAAAGATTTTATTTCCCCTTCTTATATGAAAGTTAGTTTTTCAGGGTACAGAATTCTAGGTTGGCCATTATTTTGTTTGACAAGACTGAGAATGGGGTTCCACTCCCTTCTGGCTTTTAAAGTCTCTGTTGAGAAATCTGCAGTTAGTCTGATAGGTTTTCCTTTGTAAGTTACCTGCTCCTTTCACCTTATGGCTCATAGGAGGGCCTCTTTCATATTTATTTTGGCTAGTCTGATGACTATTTGTCATGATGTTTGCCTCTTTGTGATCAGTCTCTCAGGAGCCCTTTAAGTGTCTTATACCTGGTATCTAGCAAGGCCAGGGAAATTTTCCTCAATTATTCCCTCAGATAAATTATCCAACCCTTGTGTATTTTCTTCTTCACTCTCACAGATGTCTATGATTCTTACAGTAGGCCTCTTCATATAATCCCACATTTCTTGTAGGCTTTGCTTATTCCTCTTGTTTCTCTGCTCTGTCTCTGTGACTGAGTTGTTTAATTGAAAGGTGTTATCTTCAAGCTCTGACATTCTTTCTTTTGTCTGATCTAAAGGCTACCCACTGTTTTGCAATTCCTTGAATGAATTTTTCATTTCCAGAGTTCTGTTTAATATTTCAATTTCTTTAGTGAATTTTTCATTCATTCTCTGCATTGTTTTGTGGTTTCTTTGTGTTGGGTTTCCATTTTATCTTGCATTTCATTGAGCTTACTTATAATCCACGTTCACAATTCTTCATCCGTCATTTCAGTATTCTTATTTTGGTTGGAATCCATTGCTAGAGATTTGGTCCCTTTTGGGGGTATCCTTTCGCTTTGATTCTTCATACTTCCAGAGCTCTTTCACTGATTCCTTCTTATCTGGAGCAGCTGTGGCTTCTTACTTTTGGATTTTCTTTTGTTCAGATAATGACACACCCAGTTTAATCTCTGAGCCAGTAGGTGGTGCTTGGGGATGAGAATTGACCATACCTCTGTATTTGACATTTTGAGAAAGCAACAACCTGTTTTCCACAGTTTCTGAACCATTTTATATTCCCACCAGCAATGCACAGGGATTTTAATTTCTCCACATCCTTTCTAACATTTATGTTCTTTTTAAAAACAAACAAACAAACAACAAAACAAATCCTAGTGGGTGTGTGTGAAGAAGTATCTCATTATAGTTTGGGTTTGCAATCCCCTGTAGCTAATGATGATGATCATGTTTTCATGTGTTGGATGATTATCTGAAATATCTTCTTTGAAAAATGTCTATTCAAGTTCTTCACTGAATTTTTATTGTTTTTTTTTTTTGTTGTTGTTGTTATCTTGTTGAATTGTAAGAGAATTATATATATGTTCTGGTTACTGGACCCTTGTGAAATAATGATTGACAGTTGTTTTCTTGCATTACGTAGGGTTGTCTTTTCACATTCTTGACACGTTCTCTTAGTTTTCAGAAAGTACAGTTTATCTTTTTTTTTTCTGTTGCTCATACTTTCAGTGTCATATCTAAGAATCATTTGCTAAATTGATGATCATGAAGATTTACACCTATGTTTTCTTCTTAGAGTTTTATAGTTTTAGCTTTCGCATTTAAGTCATTGATCCATTTTGAGCTAATTTCTTTATATGGTGTGAGGCTGGGGGGAGTGTCCAACCTCACTCTTTTGCATGTGGCAATGCAATTGTCCCAGCACCATTTGTTGAAGACTGTTTCTTCCTCAGTGAAAGGTCATTACATCCTCTTGAATCTATATTGCATCCTTTTTACAGAGCATATAGTGGAATGTTCACTTTTTTATTCTATATGACTATCTCTACCTTTGGTTGGATTAATTTATTAACCTCTAATGTTATATTGATATAGTAGCATTTATGAAAACCATTTACTTTACAATTTCTATATATTTCAGGTTTTTTTTCTCTACTCTTTCCTGATTTCTTTTATTATAAAGTAATATTTTCTTTTTCCACATTTAATTCTTTTAATGTCATTTTCACTATATGTGTTTAGGTTATCTGGTTGCTCTACTGCTTACTGTATACATCTCCACCAAATCTCCCTCAGTTTTGTATTAGTTTTATTCCAGTGAGATGCAGAAACATTACCCCTATTTAGGTCTGTTTTCTCTTCTACCTCTTCATACTGTATGTATTGTATCTCTATGTTACAAACTCATTAGTAGTGTTCTAATTATTAATTAACATATTTTGTGTTTTATAGAAATGAAGAGAAGGAGAGCAAGTATACATTTATAGTGTTAGATGACTTATTTACCTTCTTATTTACCATTTCTCATTCTCTTCATTTGTTTCTGTGGAATCACATTACCATCTGGTATCATTTCCTTAGTTTGATAAGGCTTTATTCCCATCTGCTGCTTTTCTATTATTGACAGATATATTACATTTCTATATGTTATAGGTATAACAGTACAGTTATATACATATTGTTTTATGCAGTTTTTAAAATCAGTTAGAAAAAATACACATATATAATGATTTTTAATGAGATAATTAGTTTTACATCACTCAGTATTTTCATGTGGATTTGTGTGGATTCTTAGATCACTTGCTTTTTCAGCCCTAAGAACTTCTGTTAGTGTATAAGGTGGGCCTTCAAGCAGTGATCAGTTTTTGTTTATCTGGGAATGTGTTTATTATGCCTTCATTTTTTGATGATGGTGTTTTTCTTAAGATTTTTTTTTTCAGAGCAGTTTTAGGATTACAGAAAGATTGATAGTAAGGTGCAGAAATATCTCATATATCCCTCCCCACATGCACATATTCCCTGTTATCAATGTCCCCCACCAGAGTGGTACATTTGTTGCAATTGATGAACTTACATATAAATGTATTTATCACTCAAAGCCTGTGATTTACATTAGGGTTCACTCTTGGTGTTATACATTTTATGGGTTTGGACAAATACTTAATGACATGTATCTACCATTATAGTATCATACAGAATATTTTAACTGCCCTGAAAATCCTCTATGCTCTGCCTAATAATTTGCTCCCTCTACCCTAACCCCTGGCAACCACTGACATTTTTACTGTATCCAGAATTTTTTCTTTTCCAGAATGTCATATAATTGGAATCATACAGTATGCTGCCTTTTCAAATTGGCTCTTTCACTTGGTAATATGCATTCAGGTTTCCTCCATGTCTTTTTATAACTTGATAACTTACTTCTTTTTTTTTTTTTTTTTTTGAGACAGAGTCTCGCTTTGTTGTCCAGGCTAGAGTGAGTGCCGTGGCGTCAGCCTCGCTCACAGCAACCTCAAACTCCTGGGCTCGAGCGATCCTTCTGCCTCAGCCTCCCGAGTAGCTGGGACTACAGGCATGCGCCACCATGCCCGGCTAATTTTTTATATACATATCAGTTGGCCAATTAATTTCTTTCTATTTATAGTAGAGACGGGGTTTCGCTCTTGCTCAGGCTGGTTTTGAACTCCTGACCTTGAGCAATCCGCCCGCCTCGGCCTCCCAGAGAGCTAGGATTACAGGCGTGAGCCACCGCGCCCGGCCTATAACTTGATAACTTACTTCTTTTTAGCACTGAATAATTTCCATTGTCTGAATAGAATATTATTTATTTATCCATTCACCTACTAAGGGACATCTAGGTTGCTTCAAGTTTTGGCAATTATGAATAAAGTTGCTATAAACATCCATGTGCAGCTTTTTATGTAGACACAACTTTCAGCTCCTTTGAGTAAATACCAAGCAGAACAATTTTGTTGTATTGGTAAGAGTATGTTTAATATTATGAGAACCTGCCAAATTGTCTTCTAAAGTGGATATAACATTTTGCATTCCCACTAGCAATGAATGCTCCACATCCTTGGTAAAATTTGGAGTTGTTAGTGTTTTGGGTTTTGGCTGTTTTGTAAATGTGTGATGATGTCTTTGTTGTTTAAATTTGCATTTCCTTGGTGATATATGATGTGGAGCATCTTTTCTCCACAGAAGAATAGCAAATACCTATTTGCTCTCTGTATATCTTCTTTGGAGAGGTATGTGTTTTGGTCCACTTTTCAAATGGGATCATTTTCTTACTGAGTTATTTTTGTTTTGTTTTGTTTTGTTTTGTTTTGTTTTGTGATAGAGTTTTACTCTACTTGAGCTACAGTGCTATGACATCATCATAGGTCACTGTATCTTCAAACCCCAGGGCTGAAGGGATATTCCAGGCTCACCTTCTTGAGTAGCTGGGACTACAGGTGCATGCTTCCACGGAGCCTGGCTAACTTATTTATTTATTTATTTTGTAGAGACAGGGTCTCGTGATGTTGCCCAGGCTGGTCTTGAACTCCTGGCCTCAAGTAGTCCTCCTGCTTCAGCCTCCCAAAGTGCTAGGATTACAGGTGTGAGCCTGTATTTGGTCTCTTAACGAGTTTTTTTTAAATTATTTTTTTATTTCAAAATATTAATGAGTTTTAAAAGTTCTTTGTACATTTTCAATAACAGTCCTTTTTTTATTTCAAAGTTTTATATGGGTACAAATGTTTTTGGTTACAAGGATTGCTTTTGTAGTGCTTGTGTCAGGGTAATAAGTGTGCCTGTCATCCAGATAGTATTTGTTATACCCATTAGGTAGGTTTTTGCCCAACCTCTCCTCCCACCTCCCCCTGATTGATTTCCATTGAGTTACACTTCCCTCTGTGCACATGTGTGCTAATTGGTTAGTTACAATTTAATAGTGAGTACATGTGGAGTTTGTTTTCCCATTATTGAGTTACTTCACTTAGGATAAATGGTTTCCAGTTCCATCCATATTGTTGCAAAAGGCATTATGTTGTCCTTTATCTCATGACTGAGTAGTATTCCATGGTATACATATACCACATTTTGTTAATCCACTCATGAATTGATGGATAGTTGAGTTCATTTCACATCTTTGCAATTGTGAATTGTGCTGCTATAAACATTTGAATGAAGATGTCTTTTTTATAGAATGAGTTTTTTTCCTTTGGGTAAATAACCAGTAGTGGGATTGCTGGATCAAATGGTAGGCTTACTTTTAGTTCTTTGAGGAATCTCCATACTGTTTTCCATAGAGGTTGTACTAATATGTAGTACCACCAACAGTGTATAAGCATTCCTTTCCCTCTGCATCCACACCAGCATCTATTGTTTATGGACTTCTTAATAAAAGCCATTCTAACCTGGGATAAGGTGGTATCTCATTCTGGTTTTAATTTGCATTTGGCTGGTAATTAGTGATGTTGAGTATTTTTTTCATATGTTTGTTGCCATTTGTCTGTCTTCTTTTGAAAAGCTTTTATATATGTCTTTTGCCCACATTTTAATGGGGTGTTTTGATTTTTTTCTTGCTGATTTGTTTGAGTTCTTCATAGATTCTGGTTATTAGCCCTTTATTGGATGTATAGCAGGTACATATTTTCTCCCATTATATAGGTTGTCTATTTGCTCTGTTGATTGTTTCCTTGGCTGTGCAGAAGTTTTACATTTTATATTTAGGTCTGTGGTCCATTTTGAGTTAATTTTTGTGAAGAGTATAAGGTTTGTGTCTAGATTCATTTTTTGGAATGTGAATGTCCTGTTGTTTCAGCACCATTTGTTGAAAAGATGATCTTAGCTCCATTGTATTGCCTTTGTTCCTTTGTCAAAGATGATTATACTTTTATGGTTTTTTTTTTTTAGTGGGCTCCCTATTCGGTTCCACTGATGTGTTTGTTCTTTTGCCAGTACCACAGTGTCTTGATTATATTAAGTAACTTTATAGTAAGTCTTGTAGTTGGGTAATGGTCATTCCTCCAGCTTTGTTCTGTCAGCTATTCTGGGTCTTTGGCCTCTCTGTATAAAGTTGAGAATCAGTTTGTCAATATCGACTAAATAACTTGCTGGGATTTTGGTTGGGATTTCATTAAACCTACAGATTAAATTAGGAAGAACTGGCATCTTGACAGTATTGAGTCTTTCCATACATGAAAATGGAATAACTCTCCATTTATTTACTTATTCCTTAGTTTCTTTCATCAGAGTTTTGAAGTTTTTTCAAATAGATCTTGTATATATTTTGTTAGATTTATACCTAAGTATTAATATTTCATTGTGGGGGACGAACGTAAATGGTATCGTGTTTTTAATTTCAAATTCCACTTTTTCATTTCTGCCATATAGGAAATTGACTTTTGTATATTAACTTTGTATCCTGCATATAATTGCTTGCTAGTTTCAGGAGTGTTTTTATTGAGTTTTTTTAGTGTTTTTCTACATAGATAATCATGTCATGTGTGAACAAAGTTTTATTTCTTTTTTCCTAAACAGTATACACTTTTTTCCATTTCTTGTCTCGCTGCATTAGCTATGACTGCCATTATGAGGTTGACAAGAAGTAGTTAGAGGGGAAATCCTTGCCTTGTTTTTGATGTTAGTTAGAAAGCTTCAAGTTTGTCAGCATTAAGGATAATGTTAGTTATAGATATTTTTTTAATCAAGTTGAAGAAATTCCCCTTTATTCCTAGTTTACTAAGAGTGTTTATCATGAATCTGTGTTGGATTTTTGTCAAATGGTTTTTCTTTGTCTGTTGATATGATCATGTGTTTTGTTTTTTTTCAGCCTTTTGATGTGATCGGTTACATTAAGTGATTTTTGAATGTTGAACCAGCCTTGCATACCTGGATAAATCCCACTTGTCGTGGTGTATAATTCTTTTTATACATTGTTGAATTTGATTCACTAATATTTTATTGAGGATTGTTTTCCATCTACATATTCGTCAGAGATATTGGTCTTCAGTTAGTTTTCTTTTATTGTAATTTTTTTTTGCCTTGTTTTGCTATTGGGTGATGCTGGCCTTATAGAATGAGTTAGGAAGTATTCCCTCTGTTTTTATCTTCTGAAAGAGATTGTAGAGAATTGTTATAATTGTTATAAATTCACCAGTGAATGCTTCTGGGACTTTTGCTTTCTGTTTTGGAATATTATTAATTATTGATTGAATTTCTTTAATTGATATTAGACTATTTAGATTGTGTATTTCTTCTATGATTTTTGGTAGGTGGTATCTGTTAAGGAATTGGTCCATTCCATGTAGGTTATCAAATTTTGGGGCATACATTTATCATTCATTTAATGTCCATGGGGTCTGTAAAGATGTTTCCTCTTTCATTTTTGATATTAGTGATTTCTGTCCTCTTTCTTTTTTTCTTAGTCTGACTAAATGCTTGTCTATTTTACTGATTTTTCAAATGCTAGTTTTTGGTTTCTTTCATATTTTCTACTGATTTCCTATGTCAAATTTCATTGATTTCTGCCTAATTTTTATTATTTTGTTTCTTCTGTTTACTTCAGATTTAATTTGATCTTTTCCTAGTTTCTTATGGTGTAAGCTTAAATTATTGATTGTAGATATTTTTTTCTTTTCTAATTAGTCATACATGATGTAATGACTGGGGTGTCTTCTGAGAAGTGCATTGTTAGGTGATTTCACCCTTGTGGGAACATCTTAGAGTATACTTAACAAACCTAGGTGGTATAGCCTGCTACATACCTAAGCTGTATGGTATTGATCCTAGGCTCCAAACCCATACAGCATGTTACTATACTAAATACTGTAGGTAGTTGTAACACAATGATAAGTATTTGTGTATCTAACCATAATCTAAACATAGAAAAGTTCAGTAAAAATATGGTATAAAATATAAAAAAATGGTACAACTGTACAGGGCAATTACCATGAATGGAGCTTGCAGGACTGAAAGTTGATCTGGGGAATTCAGTCAATGGTGAGTGAATGTGAAGGCCTTAGGATATTATTACTATAGACTTTATAAACACTGGACACTTAGGCTGCACTAAGTTTATAAAAACATGTTTTTTTTCAATAATAAATTAACCTTAGCTTACTTTTTTACTTTATAAACTTTTAAATTTTTTCTAATACCACTCAGCTTAAAACACATATTGTACAGCTGTACAAAAATATTTTGTTTCTTTATGCTCCAGTAAGCTTTTTCCTATTCTTAAATTTTTTAAAATGATTTTTACTGTTTAAACTTTTTTGTTAAAATTTAAGACATAAACCCACTTTAGATTAAGACTACACAGGATCAGGATCACCAATATCACTGTCTTCTACCTTCACATTTTGTCCCACTCGAAGATCTTCAGGGGCAATAACATGAATAGAGCTGTCTTCTCCTATGATAACAATGCTTTCTTCTGGATACTTCCTGAAGGACCTGTCGGAAGCTATTTTATAGTTAACTTATTTTTATAAAAAGGAATATGCTCTAAAATAATGGTAAAATATATAATATAATAAATGTAAATACCAGTAACAGTTGTTTATTATATCATCAAGTATTTTGTACTGTACATAATTCTGGTATAGTTTTATACGACTGGCAACATACTAGGTCTGTCTACACCAGCATCACTGTGAACACATGAGTAATGTGTTGTGCTTGGTTATCGTGACTGCCATGCCATCTCCAGGTGATAGAAATTTTTCAGCTCCATTGTAATCTTATAAGACCACCGTCGTTGTATATGCAGTCTGTCATTGACAGAAATATGTTATGTGGCACATGACTGTATATGCATTCAATGCTATAAATTTCCCTCCTAGCGCTGTTGTCACTGCATCCCATACATTTTGATAAATTGAGTATCATTTTCATGTAGTTGAAAACATTTTAAAATTTCTCATCGCATTTACTCTTTGACCCATGTTTTATTTAGAAGCATCTTCTTTAATCACCACCTATTTGGGGATTTTCCAGGTATCTTTCTGTTAATTGATTTCTAGTTTAATTCTATTGTGGTCTGAGAGCAGACATTGTATGATTTCTGTTTTCTAAAATTTGTTAAGGTGTGTCCTATGGCCCAGAATATAGACTATTTTAGTGATTGTTTCATGTAAGTTTGAGAAGAATGTGTATTCTACTGTTTGGGGATGCAGTAATCCCAAATGTCATTTATATCCAGGTGATGGTATTGTTGAGTTCAAATATATCTTTACTGATTTTCTGCCTGCTGAATCTGATAGGAATCTTGAAGCCTGCAACCAGAAATGGATTTGTCTATTTCTCCTCAAAGTTCTACCAGTTTTTACTTCATGTATTTTGACACTCTTTTGTTAGGTGTATATATGTTAAGGATTGTTGTGTCATCTTGGAGAATTGACCACTTTATTACTATGTAATGCCCCTCTGTATCCCGGATAACTTTCCTTACTTTGAAGTCTTCTTTGCCTGAAATTAATATAGCCAGTTCTGCTTTTATTTGACTAATGTTAGTGTGATATATCTTTCTTCATTCATTTACTTTTAGTCTATATGTGTCCTTAATATGAAGTGGATTTCTTGTGAACAACATGTAGGTGGGTCTTGTTTTTTGTTGTACTCTGACAATTTCTGTCTTTTACTTGGTACTTTCACATTCATGTTCATATTTGTTACTGGTTTCTGTTTGTTCTTGTTCTTTGCTTCTCTTTTTGTGTTCCATTTTTTTTCTGCCTTTTGTAGTTTTTTTTTTTTTTTTTTTTTTTTTTTTTTTTTTTTTTGAGACAGAGTCTTACTCTGTTGCCCGGGCTAGAGTGCTATAGCAGCAGCCAAGCTCACAACAACCTCAAACTCCTGGGCTCAAGCAATCCTTCTGCCTCACCCTCCCGAGTAACTGGGACTATAGGCCTGCTATAGGCTGGCTAATTTTTTCTATGTTTTTAGCATTCCAAGTAATTTCTTTCTATTTTTAGTAGAGACGGTGTCTCGCTCTTGCTTAGGCTGGTTTTCAACTCCTGAGCTCAAACGATCCACCTGCCTCAGCCTTTGGTAGTTTTAATTGAACATTTGATATTTTATCTTCTGTCTTTTCTTAGCATATTTCACCTTCTTTAGTTGTTACCCTAGAGTTTGCAGTATACAGTTACAACTAATCCAAGCCAACTCAAATATTCAAATAGCACTATCCCACTTTTACAGATAGTGTATGTTGTAATAGCAAAATAATCCTAATTTATCCTTCTGTTCCTTGTGTCATTGCTGGCATTCATTTTAGTTATATACATAGTTATAGCATGCATAATAAGCACATTATGAACATACATTGAATACGTTGTTGCTATTACTATTTTGAACAAATTGTTATTTGTTACATCAATTAAGAATAAAAAAAGTTTCATATTTTACCATCATTTATTCCTTCTGTGATGCCTTTCCTTTCTTTATGTAGGTCTAAATTTGTGACATACATTATTTTCATTTTCTATAGAACTTCTTTTAATATTTTTAAAATTCAGTTCTATTGGCAACAAATTTCCTCAATTTTTGTTCATCTGAGAAAGTCTTTACTTTTCCTTCATATTTCAAGTATAATTTTACTTGGCATGAAATTCTAGGTTGGTAGTTTTTTTTTTTTATCTTAACACTTTAAAACATTTCACTGTACTCTCTTCTTGCTCACATTGTTTCAGAGAAGTTAGATATAGTTCTTATCTTTGCTTCTCTATAAGTAAAGTGGTTTTTTATCCCTGGCTTTCTTGACAATTTTTTTCTTTATATTTGATTTTCCTGTAGTTTAATAATAATATGCATAGGTGTAGGGTTTTGTGGGTTTTTTGGCATTTATGTAGCTCGGTGTCCTAAGCCTCTGGATCTGTGGTTTGGTGTCTGACAGTAATTTGGGGAATTTCTTAGTCATTGTTGTTTTAAATATTTCTTCTCTTTTCTTTTTCTTGTTCTTCTACTTGTGGTTATTCCCCTTATATGTTTGTTACACCTTTTGTAGTTGTCCCACCCTTCTTGGATGTTCTTGTTTTTCAGTCTTTTCTTTCTTTGCTTTTCAGTTTTGGAGGTTTCTAAAGTTACATCATATGTATATACCACATTTTTTAATCCTTTCATGAGTTGATGGACACTGGCCCCCACCCCACTATCACCATTACTTTTTGGCTGTTATGAGTACTGCTGCTCTGAAATTGATGTATAAGTTTTTCTATGAATGTATGTGTTCAGTATATGTATATATTCAGTGTTCTTATATATACATCCATAAGTGAAATATACATCTGTAAGATGCAATCATATTGTATCTCTCTGTTTAACATTTTGAGGAGCTGACAGATTATTTTCTAAAGCGACCGCACAATTTTGCATTCCTGCTAAAAATTTGTGAGGGTTCCAGTTTCTCAACACCCTTGTCAACACAGCCCTTCAGCTCCTTTTTTGTTATAGTTATTCTAGTGGGCATGAAATGATATATTTTTTTGTTTTGATTTGCATTTCATTTTGATTTTGATTGCATTTGATTTGATTTTATATATTTTTGTTTTGATTTGCATTTCTCTAATGGCTAATGATCTTTTCATGTGCTTATTTGCCATTTATTTATGTTCTTTGGAGAAATATGTATTCAAATTTTTTGTCCATTATTTAATTGACTTATTTGTGTCTTGTTATTGAATTGTAAGAATGCTATATGTATTCTATATACAAGTTTTTTAAATCAGGTGTATGATTTGTAAATTGTTTTCCCCATGAATGTGTTGTATTTTCACTTTCCTGGTACTGTCCTTTTTCTCACAAAAGTTTTTATTTTTAGCAAGTCTCATTTATGTAGTTTTTCTTTAGTTTCTTGAACTTTTTATATCATATTTAAGAAACTATTGTTTAATACAAAGTCATGTTTTTGTCTGAGAGTTTTATAGTTTTAGCTCTTCAATTTAGATGTATATAATTTTGAATTTTTAGATGGTATTAGTTAGATGTCCAAATTTATTCTTTTACATGTCAATATTCAGTTGTTGGGGCACTATGTGTCGAGAAGACTATTCTTTTATTAATACCATTTAAACGTCATGGCACCTTTGTGAAAAATCCATTGCCCATAGGTTATTTAGGTTTATTTCTAGATTCTCTGTTTTATTCCATTAATCTACATATCTATGCTTAAGTCAGTTCAACCCTTTCTTGATAAATGTAATTTTGTAGTAGGTTTTGAAATTGGGAAGTGGGAGTCCTATAATTTTGCTTTCTTTTTCAAGATTGTTTTGGCTCCTCTGGGTACTTTGTATCTCCACAGGAATTTGAGAATAAGCGTTTCCATTTATGCATTCTTGCTTCCCAATCATGGGTCCCTTGCCTGTCCTTTTCTTGGTATTGGTTTTGGGGAAGCAGACGTGTATCCTACATTGAGAGAGATCACACTCTAGTAATGAATGAGTAATAGTGATTATGGCCTGAAGATTTCAAGATGGGACGTGGTTAAAAGATGTGTTGTTCACCTTTTATGCTATGAAATTCCCAAAGGTAAATGTAACATGACCAGAAAACTTGAGATTGTCAAATGAAGCACAGTAACAACCTTTGAGAGAGTCCTGGGAAATTTATAGTCATATGCATTACAATGGAAGATGCAGCATCCTTAGTAATGATTTAAGCAGCATTAAATAAATGCCATTAATGAACTACAAGCAGATATATGTTGTTTCAGTACTAACATGTTCTAGGAGCCTTGGCATTGTGTGTCATAATAACGTTACCTTTTTCTTGGGTGACTGTTACGAGATTAGTCAGGAACAGCACATTTGATAATGAAGAATTTAGAAATGGGACCTGGACACTGGAAGAATATTCATTTTTGTGATTGGCCAATAAATAAAACTTAGAGTATCTCTTCTCTACCAAATATTCTAAAATTTTATTAATAAATCATTCAGCACCCATGGGGCTGTGAATTTTATAATGTATTTTTATTTATATACAAAGGACTTTACAAAAATTATTTACCCAGAGCTTCCACAAATCCTAGGGGTAGCCCTGCTCAAGTTTACATGAGTAGATATGATCCCAGCTGTTGGGAGATCAGCCTTGGCTTTCCTTCAGCCAAAATGGTTTAGCTTACATGAGAATAGGGAATATTTTCAAACATAAAGGATGAAATGAATAAAATGAGTTGAGCTTGCATTTTTCTAGTTTCAATATAAGGATTGTTTAGTGTGACTGTTCATGGGTGAGAGGTCACTCTGAGGAAGTAAAAAGTTTCTTTAACTGGATCTATGAACTTGTCTTAATACAACTGCTTCTCAGGGGTTTTGATTTGCCTGGACTATATAGAGAAGAGGAACAATGATCTGAGAGTATTAATAATTATAAGTTGTAGTAGGTAGGATTTATAGATTTATAACAAATAAACCTGAAAATATTTTCAAATGTTGTGTTTGCTTTTCATTTCCATTTAAAATATTATCTTTAAGAAATGATTCACAATTCAAGAATTAAGACCTGACCAAAAACCATGGGATTATATTTTAGGACATTTAGAGATTTTATTTGTACCTTTTTAATAAAAAACAATCTGAAAATATTCAAGATTGTGCTTTGGTAAGATTGCCCCTAGTGTTTAATTTACTGTGTTTCTAGTGAGAACTAATTTACCATTATCCTATTGTGAATTATTCTATTACTTTCTTATGGAGCACTAATCTAACATGCTCCTATTGAGAACTAATTTTCCATGTTTCTATAATGGTAGCCAGAGAAAAATATTTAAAGGTGAAAAATTATCTACCTTGCTTTTTATGTAGTTAACCTATATTTTTCATACATTTCTCATTTTCCTGAAGATGATTAGTAGATGAGAAGTGAACTAAGTACTAGGGCTTGTGAAAATGGATGTTTATTTAAATAAACCATAGGATAAGGATTTTCTTTACCAGTTTGAGGCCTTAGAGTGATTAAAAAAATTCACTATTTTAATTTAAAACAAAGTTTAAGTTGAATACCTTTTGAACATAACTATTTACATTCTTCTATTGCTGCTTTAATTTCTATCCGTGAGTAAGTGTAGTCTTTGCATAATTATAATCTAGTTGTGATATAATTTTGTGGGGCTTTTCCAGTGCTTCATGCTTATCATTTTTAGTGGCTGTTAAAATTTTATATTATGCCTTCTTTCTTCACCTTCCAAATGGATACATAGTTTCTAACACAAAGGAGGCCATCAGTGAATGTATGCATTTGGGACATTTTGTCACATGTGGCTGCAGGTTCCAAAGGGGAGATATAACTATGTGACTCAAAGTAGTTCAGTTTCTGGATTCTTCTAAACATGTTTATTGTACACTGATAACATACTTTTTACTTAACCATTGCTCTCTTATTATAGCCAAGAAAGTATTTAAATAATGCCTATTTTCCCACCTAGAATGTAAGTTTCATAACAGCAGGGATTTGCCCTTTTTTATTCTTTACATTATTCCTAGTGCCAAGTACAGGTACTTAATAAATATTTGTTAAATTAGTTTAATAAATATTTGTTAGATTGAATTATCTAATTTTTTGCTTATTAAAAATGTCTGCATATAGGTAGATACATACGTAGACAGATAATGTGAATATCTCTTCTTTTTAGAGTAAAATCAGTAACAAGGATAGGAGATAGGATTATGAATGAACTTTTGTCTTAAAATATTGAATATATTATATATTATATACATTATATGAATACATATAAATATATTACAAATACTTTTCTCTATTTTTCTGTGACCTCTCCTTGGTTTTTTTAATCTATCCTCCATTTATGTCTCTTACACCTAATTTGGCACTTAATTATGCTAATAAGCACTGGCATTTAGAGATGAATGAGATGCAGACTGTTAGGGCACTTACAGTCAATGAGAGATGTAGAAAAGTTGACTGAAGAAAGCACTGAAGAGGACCATCACATGTCACATTAGATTGAGAGCAACCAGAAAGGTATTCCAGAGAAGGAGATTTTGGATTCAAGGTGAAGGGTAAATATATACTAACCAATTGAAGATCTTTGGGAAAGAATGTGGTATGTGGTTGCCAGAAGGCAGTAACCCTGTTGCTTGGGATATCTTTGATCACACAGTATTACAGAAGTCTAACTATTCAAACTAAAATTTTACAGGAGGAGGGGGATTTTACATAATTAGGGACAGATTTCTATATGCTTATTTTCATATAAAATAATCTAAATCTTAGAGGAGTTAAAGGGGCCCTGTAATGTATACTACTCCCTGTTTTATTAGATCTTAACCCATTCCATACTCTCAACAAAGGAAATCCCTGAAGGTAAGATGGTGAGACCCACCGGTGCCAAGGATCAGCCTATTCATGATGGCTATTTGTTTAATAGACGTAGAGTAGAGGAAGAGTTGTTTCAATGTATATTTTAAATTTTTTAGGGAAGTTAAAATTCTTGTTTACTGTTTGATTTCTCTTTTTGACATTTCTATCTACCCATTTAGGGATGTATAATATGGAGAAGTGTGACAAGCATTTATATAAATGCTTTAAAGAATTACAGGTGCTTGTATAAAAGTATGAACACTGGTGACACAAAAAGGTATAATTTTACTGTGGGAGGATCTTTCATAATTTCTATCTTACTCAAAATATTGAGATATACATATTATTCTGCTAATACGTTTAATAATAGTAAGATTTGAAAACATTTTAAATCCTTTAATACACTTGGATTTTGCTATGGTGTGAAGTGTAGGTTTGAATTCAATTACATGCTTCTCCTAGTAGCACTTTTTAACTGTTGATTCATTTCCTGTGTATTTTGCTCCATAGAATTTATAATATATTAATTTTTTACAAATAGTAAAAAATAGTAGAGTCTATTTCTATGTTCCCTGTTGTGTTCTATTTTTCTCAATTTCTATTTTTGTTATATAGTATTATGTTTTAAATATTGTCAATAATTTTTTTTTCTTATAACTGATTGAGGTAGGGCTGTTTAATTTTTTTCCAGCAAGAGAAGTAGATGTGTTACAGTTGTTCTAAAGGAAAGAAACTTTGGCTGAGAGAATAAAAGATTAGCTCCAGCTTACCTAGCTAATTAGTGTGGTACCTGATTGAATCCAGACTTAAAAAGCCTGTGTTCTTACTGTTGTGCTCAGTGTCTTCCTGCTTTTCTCATGTAATTCTAACTACAGTTACACAAGATAGCTAGTAGCGTTCTTGTCTTACAGTGAACTAAGCTGAAGACAGGGAGGGCAGTTAGCTTATTTAAGGTTACTGAACTAGTGGATGGAAGAGTTGGGATTTAAATTGGAGTTGTTTTGACTGTTGTATAATAAAGAATATATCTGGTCTTTTCCCAGGTTTTTGACACAGATCTTCAAAAATCCTTGGAATTTCTTGATTGATAGGAGTGTCTTTGTTATGCTAATTAAGCAGGTTTCTAGGTGGCTTCAAGTGAAGGCTGGTTACTAGCAAAACCCAGTACCATGACTGGGACTTCAGGCCCTAGGGAGACCACTGATTTAATCAATCACTCCTGTGTAAATAAGGCCCAAAGAAAATCTCTGTCAACTGAAGCTCAGTGGCTCTTCCTGGTTTTTGAACACACAGTGTTTCTGGAGGGTGCTATACCCTGGCTCCATGTCATGTAGACAGGAGAGGACATAGAAGCTCTGTGATTGAGACCTGCCTAGGTCTCACCTCACCTTATGTGTATCCTTTATATTAATAGTAAAACTGGTGGAAAGTGTAGTACTTTCCCTGAATTCTGTGAGTTTTTATAGTGAGTTATTGAACCTGAGCAGGTTGTGGAAACCCCTGTGTTTCTAGCTTTTCAGCCCTCAGATACCTGGAACTTGCAGCTGATATCAGAAGTGAGGGAAGTTTTGTGTAGAAGACTTTGCTCTTAACCTGTGAGGTCTGTGCTAACTCAGATGATTAATGTCAGAATTGAATTGTAGTATACTCAATTGGCATTAGAATAGTTGGAGTTGAAACAGTATACTGATACATAACCTTTCCTTGACAAATTTGCATATATCATTTCATATAATTCTCACAGCAACCATAGTCCCTTTACAGCTATAAAATTTATGTTCTTTAAGTCTCTCATAGCAGAAAATTTCTGTGTAAGTAACTTAAAACCTATGGTAAAAATAATGCTTGTGTGACTTTGGTTGTGGGTTAGGGCTTTTACATACATAAACATGTATTTTTTTGTTTAAAAAATCCTTGTAACTAAATATTTCACAAATTTAAATTAATAATAGGTTATCGAATACTAAATTCCATTTACTATTCCACTTTCAAAATTTCTTTTTTTCAGTGTAAATAAAATGTTTCATTTTGTTGCAGGTAATTCTTATACAAAGCAGAACTTTATATTTCTACAGCTTCATCTTCATCCCTGTGTTTGTTGCTAAATTTTACATTGTTCACACTAAGTTTTAGTTTCCAGAGCCACAAGTAACTTTTTTTAAATTTTTTTAATTTATTTTTATTTTTTTAAATGAATTAAAAAGTTTATTAGCCATAGAAAAAAACCAATTCCTCAAAATCAGTTCTTCTTATGTCTCCTGTAAACAGTAAGCTTACAGAAAATTTCCTTCTCATGAACAGAAAATCACTATACTTTTGGTCCAAGATATGTTGGGTTTTTTCCTTCTTCTTCAAATGACAGATGGATGTAACTGAATCTATGAACGGGTGTACTTGCCCCAAATGTGCAACATAAATACAGAAGCGATGGACAGAAGACTAATAACCAATACTGGAACGGGGTAACTTTTGTTCCTCATCTGGGAACAACTGAAGGGAACATTCCTATGTACATCCAGTGGCATTTTTCAAATTCCTTTAGTAAAGCTTCATTGCTGCCTGTGATCACTTCTTGCCACAGCAGGGAGGAAGCAGCAGCACCCTCCAACTTAACTTGGCCGTGTGGGGTCTCCCCCACCCCTCTGCAGTCCAGAACCACACCGAGCACATTCCTTAGGATGGTGTGTGCTGCTCTTTGGCTTCCTCTCTCATTGCCCAGATTCTTACCAATATATTTGCTGCAGCTCTGCCTTTCATCTTAGCCTGTTTTTCCATTCTTCACTCTGTATTACTGTTTTTAATATCCCAAGAAGGATATTTTATGTAAAATTTTGTATTTAAGGAAACTATTATAGAAGTCTAACCATTTGAACTAAAGTTTAGCATAAAGAAGTAGATTTTGCCTAGTTTGGGAGACGTTTCTGTGTTTATTTTCATATATGAAAATGATTCTATAGAATCATCTGAATCTTAGAGAAGTGAAATCCTGAGGACCCACAGTTGGTAAGTGGAGGACTTGCCAACATGAGAGGAGGCCCAGTGCTGCCCCTCACCACTCTCTTCGCAGCAGTGTTTCTGCCCTGCGGTATCTAGTTATCAAGAGAACAGGCAGATTCTCTTCCTCATGTTTCTGATCTGCGTTCTTTTGTACTTTGAAATTAGTCCTTACTTTATTTTATGTTGCTTTATTTTACTTTACTTTTTACTTTTTTATTTTATTTTATTTATTTTATTTTATTTTATTTTAGAGACAGAGTCTCACTCTGTTGACCCTGCTTAGAGTGCCATGGCATCATCATAGCTCACTGCAACCTCAAACTCCTGGGCACAAGCAATCCTCCTGCCTCAGCCTCCCTAGTAGCTGGGACTATAGGCTTGCACCTCTATGCCTGGCTAATGTTTTCTGGTTTTGGTGGAGAGGGTGTCTCGAGCTTGCTCAGGCTGTTCTTGAAATCCTGAGCTCAATCAATCCTCCTGCCTTTGCCTTCCAGAGTGCCAGGATTACAGGTGTAATCCACTGCATCTGGCCTCTAATTTTATATTTTCAAAGGTAGCTGTTAATACACATTATAAACTCCATTTCTTATTATTACCTTTCATATGCATCCTGGTATTTAAATATTTACTTACCTTTGGTGCAGATACCTTTCTTTCTTATTTTAGGCTACACTGTACTTAACATAGTAATTGTGGAGATTTTCTAAGCATGTTCTTAAAATCAGACTAGTCATCTTTAAGAGTAGACATTTTAGAATATATAGGTAATTTATAAAAATAAATCTCCCAGTTGCATCTGGGGTTCCACTGGATTTGAAATTATTAAAAGACACAAACTCTCCAAGTTCATTATCTGGCTATTCTAATTTTATTATACTAGTAAATTAATATTATGTTTAATGACGTGATGTTTTTCATGTTAACTTTCCACTTAGGAAAAGTTTTGAAGATTGTAGCCTTGTTTTTTTCATTGATTAGATTGACTTTTTTTCTTTTAAGTTACCTAATACATAGTCTAGTATTTGAGCTAATTTTTCTAAAAAAACTTATTTGGAATATAAAATCTGATGATGGTATTAAAATTAAGCAAATTAGGGAAAAAAAGGTTGCCTTATTGTCTCTCCTATTTTTGACTCCAGGTGTCTTAAAGTTGGACTTTTTTGTGTTCAGGAAGACACTTTATTTACATCCCTTTAGTCTACGTTTGGATTTCTCTTTTCCATTGCTTAGCATAGAGGTTTGGCACGTGCCAAATGTTTACTCAAGTCAATAAATTAGTGACGTGAAGGATGTGAAGCAGGTTCACTGTGCATTGGTTGCCAGCTTGTCTGAGTCTACTGAGACAGAATCTACAACAAGTTACATTAGGCAGGCTTGTTACTTACAGATAGGCAGTGAGAGACAGAGGCAGCCTAAGGACTTCTTGCCAGCTGGTCTCCCAAGGCTCAGAAAAGCTGCCAAGGGTGGCTGGAGATTCATCTGTGTGTATCTTCCTTGCACCACAGCTAAGGGACCCTGAAAGCCCTCCTAGGGTTTTGTACCACAGAGGGCATAAATCTGTTGGGCTAAAGTGTGAGAGACATCCTGTTTTGAGGGAAGGAGTGATTGGAACAGAGGTTGGGCTGCTCCAGCCAGTCCTTCCTTATTTCAGGATGTTTCATTCCTAGCACACTCTACAGTTGTTCTCGAGAACAACAAGGGAGAAAGGGGAGAGAACTGGGTCAGTCTTAAGGCCACTTGGAGAACTTTCCTATGGAGGGGGAAAAATGCTTGTAGGAAATTCTTATGTATTTAACCTTCAGTATCAGATTTTGTTGGTTTTTTTAAAAGTAACAATCCAATAAATTTGCTGTTATTGCTATCTCCATTTTAAAGGATGAAATTTGTATGAAGAGGGATTAAGTAAATTATAACAAAAAAGATTTGCAGATTCCTAAAAAGAAGCTCTGAGCAAGAAAGGGATATTTCATAGTATGATTGCTAAGATTGGTGGTTCTAAACATTTTTTTTCCCCTTGACACATGTGAAAGGTGACATTTAATATAATTTATGCATTTTACTCTCAGAGTCATGTGCATTTCTGGCACTAGCTAATAACGTCATATCTGCCTTTTTTACCCAAGAAACACTACTGAAATTGTGAGTAAGTGTGATGGGAATCTAACTCCTTAAATAAGAGGGCAAATGTAAACCGTGATACTTTATCATTAATGGCCATATCTTACATCCCTTCACAGCTGTTGATCATAGCCTATATTATATTATGGTTATGGGAATGGATGGCTTAAATGAAAGTTTAATATAACATTTGAGAAACAACTTTTGTGTGAGATAGTCCCTCCTTATCCACAGTTTCACTTTCAGAGGTTTCAGTTACCCATGGTCAACCTTGGTCTGAAAATATTAAATGGAAAATTACAGAAATAATGATTCATAAGTTTTAAATTGCATGCTGTTCTGAGTAGCATGATGAAATCTCTCAGTGTCCCACTCCATCCCACCTGAGATGTGAATCCTCCCTTTGTCCAGCTACCCACATTGTAGCTGTTTCCTGCCCATGAGTCTGTTAGTAGCCCTTCTGTTATCAGATTGACAGTCATCGGTATCTCAGTGCTATGTTCAAGTCACCCTTATTTTACTTACTAATGGCCCCAAAGTGTAAGAGCAGTGATGCTGGCATTTTGTTATAATTGTTCTGTTTTATTATCATTTATTTTTAATCTCTTACTATGCCTAATTTGTAAATTAAACTTCTTTATAGGTGTGTATGTATAGGAAAGAACATAGTATATACAGCAATGCCTCCTTATCCACAGTTTTGCTTTCTGCAGTTTCAGTTACCTGCAGTCAATATGGTCCCAAAATAGGTGAGTAGAGTACAGTAAGATATTTTTAGAGAGACTATATTAACATAGCTTTTATTATAGTATATTGTTATAATTGTTCTGTTTTATTATTAGCTGTTGTTAGTCTCTTGCTATGCCAATTTATAAATTAAACTTTATCATAGGTATGTATGTATAGGAAGTATTATAGTCTATCTAGGATTTGGTACTATCTGTGGTTTCAGGCATCCACTGACGGTCTTGGGACATATGCTCTTGGATAAGGGGAGACTACTGTATTGATTCTTATTTTTAAGTCTTAAGTCTTAAAAGCAATATGGAGAAATGAGGTGATTTAGAAAGGAAACTTTTGAGTTGGGTTTTGAAGGCTGAGTGAGATTTCATGAAGTAGAAAATGTGGTAAAGACATGGGGTAAAAAGTGTATTTAATTGTCATGGCAAGCTGGAGTGTGGAACTCTAGGGTGGGGAAAGTAAGAGATGAACTATAATGGTGGCTTGGGGCAAGGTTGTGAAGGGACCTGAGGAGTGGGTTTAAGTCTTGGGGGAGTGGGCCAAGTGTAGCCACACTAGGTTGTCAGTGTTTATAGGTGAACCTCACACTCAGGTGGCTATGCAGATCAGGAAGGCCACTTGAAAGTATGAAGCAGGCTGATATTAGACATCCAAAAGTGGTAGGGGCTGTGGGAAAATGCAGAGAATATGCTGGTGGAACCATAGTGATGTTTCTAGCCACTTGTCTTACAGAAACACTGTGCGATGTCATCGAAAGCTCTCATTCTCCGTTAGAAGATAGAAATTTGCATTCATATGAGTGGTTTAATGATTAATGATTTGTTAAATACCTGCTATTACACACCTGTCAGAATAGCTAAAAAATCCAAACACAAACACCCTCAAAACTTGATAAGACTGAGTGCTGTGAGAATGAGCAGTAACTGGAACTCTTATACATTGCTTGTGGGAATGCAAAATGGTAGAGCTACTTTGAAAGCAGTTGGGCCCTTTTTATAAAATTGAGGATATATTTACCATATACGACTCAACACTCAGTTTTAGGTATTTACCCAGGTGAAGTGAAAGCTTATATTTTCACAAAAACCTGACCATGAAAGTTAAAAACAGCTTGTTTATAGTCACCTAAAACTGGAAACTCAGACCTTCAATAGGTGAATGGATGCATTCACACAATACTGTGCTCTCAGCAATAAAAAGGAACAAACTATTAATCCATGTAAAAAGCACAGTGAACCTTAAATGTATTTTGCTAAGTGAAAGAAGCCAGAACCAAGTGTTACAATTCTATTATGATGGAAAACAAGTCAGTGGTTAATAGGGGTTGGAGTAAGGGATTGACTACCACAAGGCAGTGTGAATGAGTTTTGGGGGTAAAAGAACAGTACGGTGGCAAACTATGCATAATTCTATGCATTTGTCATAACCCATAGATGTCTAAACACCAAAGAGTGAATTTTACTCTATGCACATTTAAATAAACCAACTCAATTGTCATGTAAACCCGAGATACAATAATATAGATTGTGGCAAATGATATAACTTCACTGAAGGGGATAAGGGAAAGGGAGCTGATCTAAGTAACTTTGGAAAAAAGCGTTTGACTGGATTCTAGAAGGCTAAAGACAAAAAGAGTGTACACAAACATTGTATTCAAGTTGATTAATTTGTTTTTCACAGCTATATGGTTAGCAATTTTGAAACTACTATAATATACTGTATGTATATTATAATTGAATAAGTAAATATATTTGACACTATAGATATTGAAAAGCAGAGGAGAAGTTACAGATTAGCCATGAGGATTGCTGGAATGAACCTCATGGTGCTGGATGGGAGCTCAGTCTATCAGTAGAAAATTAGGTATTTTCTTTTCTTCTATACACACACACATATAGATAGACTCAAGAAATAGTAATAAATATGTGTGTGTATAATTTCCTATCTCTGTCTACTGAGGGGGCCTAGAAGCAGTGAGAAACGACCACAACTAGTACATAGATGTTGGTTTCTGATAACATTTCCAACTGGGGAGGCAGGACTGCTTAGCACAGTTGTAGACTCTGTGGCCTAGGCAGAGAAAATACAAGATGTGCCTGGAGCACCAGCTACCATCAGAAAATAAGGAAGAGTTCAAAACAAAGGGAGTGGATAATGTCTAAAGGACACATCCAATCTGAAAGTGTTCTGAATGGCCAAAGATGAAACAACTTGAACAATGATATAAACAATGCTAATATTGGATTATAACTCAGAGAATAAAATAAATAGCTACAAGTACATGCCAATATAGATATATGATTGAATATGTCTATCTACATAGTAGAAAAAGGGCAACGTTTGCTTTTAGAAGAATTTACATTAAAAAGTATAGAAAGAATGAGAGAAATAGAAAATCATGTTTAGATTACCACAGTAGTTGTAATTGCTGAAGGCAAGATCCCTCAGTGAATGTTAAAATTAGTGGGCAAAACTTAATGAGAAACAGGATATTTGTATGACTTCATAGCATTTTCTCCAAAATATTTCTTAATTACACAGGGAAAAATAGTAACTTTATGTGTTGAACCATATCATACATCCTTTTTTTTTTTTTTTGAGACTGAGTCTCACTGTGTTGCCCCAGGCTAGAGGGCCATGCCCTCAGCCTAGCTCACAGCAACCTCAAATTCCTGGGCTCAAGCGATCCTTCTGCCTCAGCCTCCTGCGTAGCTGTGACTACAGGCATGTGCCACCATGCCCGGCTAATTTTTTCTATTTTTGGTAGAGACAGGATCTTGCTACTACTCAGGCTGGTCTCGAACTCCTGAGCTCAAATGATCCACCCACCTCGGCCTCCCAGGGTGCTAGGATTACAGGTGTGAGCCACCCCACCAGGCCCCATACATCCTTTTAATCAAGTGAGGAATGTTAAAAATAATAAGATACTGATATCATGTACTCCTTAGGGCACACCACCACAAAAATCCATAACTAATCTAACCATGAGAAAATATTAGACAAACTCCAAATGAAAGACATTCTACAAAGTACCTGAACAATATTCTCAAAGGTGCCAAATTCTAAAAGCCAAGGACAGACAGAAGAATTGTTACAGCTGGGAAGAGACTCAGTGGGCATGGCAGCTAACTGCCAGGTGGGAACCTGGGTTGGATGCTGAAACGGAAAAGCTGGAAACAACTGATTGAAGCCTTTAGTTTAATTAGAAGTGTTAAATCAATGTTAATTTTTTAGTTTTCCTAATTATATCATCATTATGTAAGATGTTAACATTAGGAGAAGCTAGATGAAAGCTATGTAGAAATTCTCTATACTATCTTTGTAACTCTTCTGTGTGTCTAAAATTTTATCAGAGCAAAAGTTGAAACATAGTCCTGCTATTTTAAACTTTTTCTTCTCTTAATTGAAGTTGCCAGTCCCCTAATGTTCATGTTTGTTAAATGGACACTAGAGGGACATTCAGAGCCCCGGGGTCCCAGGAAGACACCCTGAAACCCACTGCTGAAGATGTATAAATGTCTTCTTCTATATACAGGTAGGGATGTGTGCAAAAGCAGGTAGTCTCATTTCTCTGTCATCCTGTGTAGGTAGACTCGTTTCTTTAAGGAGCATCAGATGTTCTTTGCATTGAATTTTTCACAATTCTAGTGTCCATGCTGTCTGAATTGTTGAGATGCTTATGTTTAGAACTGTGGAATGCCATCAGAGAGCATATCCTAGTAAATGTGTAATATAAATGATGGTTTTATATGAAATGAACTGAGGTAGTGAACAGCATGTTTTTATTTATTGGTTATATGGCCATATCATAGAAATACATAGTAGAGATGACTTTTTAATTAACAGGAAAATTTTAAGCCCTGGCTGACTTCTAAACACAATTTTGGCCCATATATTCATAGGTATCGGTTGGTATCAAGATATTTGTATTAGTTTTGACATTCATCTGAGTAAACCATATTTGGAAAAATAAATCTGATTGAAAAAAAAGGGAAGCTTTTATTTGAGGGTGGGCCATGTGTGTGTGTGTGTGTGTGTGTGTATTTTCTTTTTTTTTTTTTGAGACAGAGTCTCGCTTTGTTTCCCAGGCTGGAGTGAGTGCTGTGGCGTCAGCCTAGCTCACAGCAACCTCAAACTCCTAGGCTCAAGCAATCCTGCTGCCTCAGCCTCCAGAGTAGTTGGGACTACAGGCATGCAACACCATGCCCAGCTAATTTTTTTCTATATATATATTAGTTGGCCAATTAATTTCTTTTTATTTGTAGTAGAGATGGGGTCTCGCTCTTGCTCAGGCTGGTTTCAAACTCCTGACCTCAAGCAATCCACCTGCCTCGGCCTCACAGAGTGTTAGGATTACAGGTGTGAGCCACCGTGCCCAGCCAGCCATATATATTTTAATTCTTTGTCTTTGTCCTTTTATGTTTGATGTTATTTACAACTTTTTAAACATTAGGTAAACAAAATTATGTCATAATTTTGAGAGTAACTTTCAAAGTACAGCTGGCCTGTCTATCTGTGGGCTTTGCATGCATGGATTCAACCAACTACAGATAAAAATATTCAGAAAAGAGCAATTCTACAAATTTCCAAGAAACAAAACTTAAATTCGCCATGTGCCAAGTACTACATTGAATCCAATGTAATGAAGTGATGTGTAGGCATTATATTGTTATAAATAATCTAGAGGTGATTTAAAGTATACAGGAGAATGTGCATAGGTTATATGCACATGCTATAACATTTTATATCAGGGACTTGAGTATCTATGGATTTTGATATCCACAGGGGTCCTGGAACCAACCCCTCACAGATACTAAGGAATGATTATATAATTTTGAAGGAATAGATGTTCAAAATCCTTTAAACATTTTACTATGTTGAAAAAAACAATTTGACTTCTTGTCTTCATGGGCTGTAAAAATATAAACATTTAGGGTTAAAAAGGCTTTATTTCTCTTTGCTTTAGCCTAGACGTTGAATATGTATTCCCATAGGATGAGAGATCTGATTTCTTTTAACTATAGCAGTAAAAGTGATGAAGAATTAAGACTGAAAACTGCAGGTTTTAAGGGTGAAAGGAAGGACTAAACATTTATCATTTTAGTAGTGGCATCTGCCAGAGTAGACTGCTGAATGTTTGTGGTTTAGATCTTGCTCACTCTGCATATTCTAGGACTCCTGTAGGTTTTCCCCAGAGTTATGAGGTGGCTGTAATCTGCTTTTGCTAGTGGTGAGAATGAACTATTCTAATGCTATACCAAGAATGATGGCATTTTAGGAGACCTGGAATTTAGAGAAAGGAGGATGGTAAAAAACTAAAGGAAATGAGTAGTGTTTTTTTCTGACAGAAAGTATATACGGCCCCTGCATATTTCTATATGTATACCAGGTTTTGTTTTGCTTGCCTTCTCATTTGCATGTTACCTTGTGGCTGCATTAACACAACCTGTATGGGAATGACATAACTTTATTACCTCTTACCTGCTCGAGCTGCATTGCGTGAGAGGGCTGAACTGTGGCCCATATTTTTCTCTAGGGTTTTCACGGAAGTGAGTCAACAGTTTACTTGCTGTCCCTCCCTAATACATCGGCTTTGGGTGCCTTGGAATTTTCCAGGTACAGTGTTGCAGGAGTCTTAGGATAGAAGGCGGGCCAGAGCTTGGTTTAGTGTTCTTGGGAGAGGGTTGAAGTGATTATTTAAGGGAAGCATTGAATGAGACCAAAATGGATTGAGAATTTTAAAAAAAACCTGAAATAAATGTGTACCAAACACTGAAAATCTCTTATTATATTTAAGTATTTTTTATCATTGTATTTTTAAATTGATTTAAAATGTATGCTGAGATTCTTTTTAGTGTGGATTTCAACACTTTGTTTTGTGCTTGTGCCAAGAACACAGTGTTCTGTTAAGTCATTCAGTGACGAAGATTATTGGCCTGTTGCCAGCCAGGGTCAAGTTCATTCAAAAAAGTTTCAGTGTAGATTCTGACTGGGTGAGCAATGTTCCTCTTGTCTTTGCATGTTAAGTGGGTCGGGAGAGTTAGTTGTTTTAAAACAAGCTGTTAATACTTCTGTTTTTTCAGGGTTAAGGTTTTTTTCTCATTTAAGGCTTCGTTTACATACAGTACTGTGATACAAGTCTCACATTGTTGTCTACTTACTGAATTTCTATGCCTGATTTGGTAAAATAACAGCTCCTCTAACCATACCAGATTAGAATCTACCATATATCACATTGACTCTGCTATATCATTGAAGGTATTACTTTATACCTTTAAAAACACCCATATATTCAGAAAGTTCTTTTCTCAGTCTCATATGTGAATTAAAAAATTGAACAAAGTAGATTAGAAGTAAGAAAAATACAATGTTTGATAAGGAGTGAAGATCTTTAAGTATTTTATTCGTTCCTTCATTCCTTGGAATGAATAGTTCTTCTTCAGTTTCTTTTCTTTTTTTCATTTACATTTTTTGTTTTCCAGCCACAGAAATGCATTGACTCTTGTATTTAAAATTTAATGAGTATACAGAAAGCTAAGGATTAGAGCTAATTATACCTCTCATTATACCTCTCATTTGTCACTTAGCAGTTTTGTCTGGAATATTTAATTTGCATATATGTGGATGAGTGGACAAACATATGCCTTTTAACTAGCTCACCAGACCCTCAGAAGTTAACTTTTTTTCCTATTCATTGTAGTATTTAAACCAAGGTGATAAATGTGTATTGTTACTGATGAAGGTTTTTTAAAGAAGGCTTATCTTAGTGTCTATTGGAATATGTGATTTTTTTTTTGGTTGATGTTTGGTAATGTGTCTTTTTATGATTAATCATTATGTCTCCCTTATTCAATAATGCCTTTCTAGAATCTGATAGGCTGCCTGGCCCTCAGTTGCTCACCAGATACTTACAACCTGACCAATAAATGGGTAATTGTCACAGCTCAGACTTGAAGTAATGGAGCATTTATGTCTGGGAACCTATTTTATATCACAAAAAATAAATGAAGAAAATAAATTACAAGTATATGCTTTCATAGACATATTAAATACTTAATATGTAAGTATTTAGACCTAAACACATTATCAAAAAGCTATATTATAACCATTCTTTTAGTGCATTTTTCTGCATGGGTTATGTAGGTTGGGCTGCTTAAAATCAGAGTCCAGTGAGGTTTGAATGCAAGAAACTTACTTTCCCATGATATATTCCTTTGCAAGAGATCCTCATTACTCTTCCAAGGACCTCTTCTGAATAGTATTAAATATTTTTTTGTAGATGGGATATTTATGAATTTCTTGGGAAATGTTTCGTCTTAAATGCTGGGAGGAGTTTACTGCTTCCTTCCCTCTGCTCTGAGGCTCTGTTATTGTTGTTAGTTACCAGCTGGGTTTGGGTATCACATAATAATAGCACCTTCTTGTTGCCTTTGTGTCCTTTGTCATAGCTCTGGTAATCATTGCCTTACTTACCTCTGTCCTCAAATAGACTGTAGGTCTATTTGAGGGCCAGGATCATCATGGAATGAGTAAGTGAATAAATGAGTGTAGTAAACATAAGACATATGGACAGGTAGTGAGTGGCAGGGATTTTTTTTTTTTAAGTGGCAAAGAACCATATACTCATGAGTTAATGAGTTAAATGCCTATATATCTCTATGATAAAAGTATAACTAGATATGACTTTTAAACATTCAGTCTTCATGAAAATAGAATTGATAATATTAAACTTTTTGATTTGTGTTTATTCCCTTAAATTTCTCTGCTTTTATAAGGCAGTTTCATTCCTGAAATGAGGGTGATGGGATAAAGTTAAGGGAGCATAATTTCTCTTCAGTGAAAACTCCTTCAGAGTGTTCATCAGTATTGGAACTTTCATGTCAAAGTTGAGAATACTTAACAAAATGTATTTCCTGAGATGATCAAGACTTTCAACCATAAAAAAATTAAGTGGAGAAAGATTCTACACTTAATTAGGAAAAATAGCTAAAGAAATGAGTGTGTAATGATCTCATGTTGTGGTCATTTAAAAACCTATTACCAGGATTTTTATATGATAATTCAGTTTGAAGTAGACTGCTTATTAACAAAGCTGACGTATCCCATGGGTTCAATATGTGGCTGTGATTTGTATAACTTATATTTCCAGAAGAAATTTTAGTGGAAAACATTATTGCACAGACAGCACATTTGCAGTGGGTAGTAGTGAGGGTGGGTTGGGGTGGTAGTTTGCATCTGTTACCTAAAGTGAGACTGTATGAACATAAGGTCCTAGAAAATTTTGGATATTGAACTTCACTTTTTAAAACTTCTACAGTAATGACAGCTGCTATTTTGTAGTCACCTACCTACTATGTGGGGGTGCTGCAGAATCTATTCTGTACATACTTTCTCATTCGGTTTCTATAGTGACCCTGTTGAAACGGGGTTTATTTTGCATATGGGATGACTGGGGTTTCATCTTGGTTGTGTCTCAAATAAATTGCCTAGCATTGCTTTGCTGGTAAGGGGCAGGAGGAGGACAACCAAGGAAATCTTTGAATTAGACCATACAAAGAATCCCCTTGTGTTCTACTAGTCAGTTTAAGTTGAGTGCTCACATGAAACATTTTCTTTCATAAGTAGGAAATTAAGGAATAGGAGAGTATTCATTTATCAGCTAAGCTTATAAGGGAACAGTTAAACTTTATATGCTAGCTTGCTTCTTGTTCATCTTTTACTCAAAGTCTAGCATCCAAATTTCTGAGCCTTGGAGTACTTTGGTATTTGGATCTGAGGGAGGGAAAATCATTCCACCAGGTTCTCATGTCCCTACACCCACTCTCTATCTACCTGTCAGAACTTGTCCTTATCTAGCCTGTGTGGGAGACTATTAGCACTTAGTTGTGCTTGGTGGTGTGTCTTGTGGTTACTTGAGATATCCCACCAGGTTCTAGAATATCTGCCTGAAGAAAAAACTGGGGGGTGGGGGAGGTGTTAGACAGCCAAGAGGAGGAGGAAATTTGCTTAAGTCAGACTTCTTTATCTTATTTTTGCTTAATATCATTTACTTTGGTCATAGTTTACATTCTTTTTGTGGTACGATGGAGCAAGATAGCATTTATTGTCCTCTCTATGTCATTTTTGATTCTTTTGTTTTAGTTGAACTGAAGGGAATTCCCTTTCCCTTTTTATTAAATAAGAAGGAAAAGCAAAATGAACCTCATACTCATTTCCATAAATATGTGCTATTACTTTGCTTTTAACTTATAAGAAAGAAATTTGAAGTACAGAATTTGGAGTTCTGAAAAAGAATTAGGGAAGGAAATGGGGAGGAAATAAGGAGAAAGAAAGGAGATCTCATACATGCTGAACATGTAATGTTTTAAAGCCTCATGAATGTCATTAAGTAATATTAGAGACCATTAAATAAGATGTGCTTATCAGTGATTTTAGCAGATTTGTGAAACCTTTAGTCACTGAAATATGTGTGGTTTAAGTTCACTCTGGCAATCTTTGCTCTCTAGCCTGGTGGGAGTTAGCATCCTTATTTACCAAATGTGTTAACAAGGAGATGGACCATTTGGCAGACCATTTTATTTTTTAAATTTTTAAAGAAATAAATATTGAGATATTATCTTATTTTTTATCAAACATCTTATGTTACAAATGATAAATTTACAATGCACACTGACTCCTGAGTTTGGCCTATTACCTTGATGTGACAGGAGACAGGACCTAACACCAGCTGTTAATTCAAGATTCAGGTTTGAGGCTAAGATTTCCCTATGCTTTTCCCACAAAGTCTGGTGAAGAGGAACTGATGAAACAAAGCCATGTCATTTCTCCCTGTATTTCTGTCTAAACATGGCATAGCAGTGGCTTGGATCATTTGATTAGAATTTGTTTTTCAGTCCAAAAGAATTATTTGACCCCTATATTACTTCAGTGGGGGAATTTTAAAGATTTTATTTATTTTCATAGAATGTGTTTCTTTACATTTTTATGGGCTTTAGTCCTGCCCATAAATATTTACATTTAGGAAGGTAGGATGTAGGATACACCTATACATGTTACCCCGCCCCCCCACACACCTTTTTGAGTTTTCTTTCCATTATTAAAATAACTTATAATCACAGAAATTTTTCTGGTAGTCTCTAGCTGGAGGCAATAGGAGTTAACGTTTTTATAAAGTTTGTTTTCATGTTAAGACTAGCTCTAGTATTATTGGGATTTCAGAGACATCTGGTAATGGGATTGAGCACAGAGATCTCAGATGCCCTTTCCTTTACAAATTTTGGTATTGACCAGTTTTATATTATTCACCTTGGCACATTTGATGAGGAATTTACATCACTTCTGTTATTAGTATTGGGACAAAAGTCGTAGTCTCAAACTCTGACAACTTCTCTTTTTTGGAAAGCACCACAGGTCAAGGCCTCTGCTTGCTTGGGCACCCTGGGTCTCACTTGTGTGTGTGTTGGGGCATGTAAAGGAGACTGGGAGACAGCCTTTCCTTTTTCCTGTTCTCAAAGGGGCAAAAAAGGGAAAAAAAAAAAAGACCTGATGAATGGGGGATAATAATTTCATGACTCACCTTTTCTGCAGTGACATGGGTAGGGGGGAATTTGTTTTAATTCCTTTTCCCATATTTCTAGAAAATCAACCACTGCAGATGAGCTTTGTGAGATTTTGATCTCTCAGTATTGTGCCCTGTAGAGTTTATAATTGTTCTCTAATTTAGAGTGGAGAGCATCCTGTCTCTCAAGAAACTATAGTCATTGTTTCTTTGTGTTGTATGTTTTTTTTGTGTCTCAAGAGTTTATCATAAATGGTGGTTTTCATTTCAGAATGTGCCACACTAGCTTCCTCCTTCTCTAAGAAACAGATCCTCAGTAACAACACGCTGTTACAGTGAGGAGGGTTGGGTTCCGTGCTCTATTGTGTGTATGAGTACATCTATGTAAAACTGTTTGAAAGAGCCTGGAGCAATTTATCACTCTCTATTATAGAAATGGAGGGACTGGCTTTCCCTGAAGAGAGGCAGCAAGAATCAGTCTCAGTCTTATTGTTGTGTGGTTAGTGATTTGTCTGTTATTTCTCAGTAGTCTCTAGGCAGCCAGACTATATCAGAAATTTATTTTGCTCAACTTGTTTGTCATTGATCCATTGTAACTCTGTTAGAACAAGCTCCAGGGCAGGAGACCTTTGAATGCCTGTGGACCTAGGCAGGTGGTATAAACCGGTTGGCTCAGAAGGCCCTGCCTGACTAGAGAGGCCACCCTGGCTGAGCACAGGGGCTGGTGGAGAGTTCCAGCCCACTGTGGCCTTGCAAGAATGTGATTCCAGCATTGCCAGATCCTCTCTGTTTTAAGAGAACTTGCCATCCAGATCTGTATGTGAAAATCTCCCAATTTCTACATGTTGGCTATTGGTTTAAATTTAAAAAAAACCCCAAAATGAAAAACTGTGTGGGGCAAAAAGTTTGTCCACTGGTTACCAGTTTGTGGCTGGTGCTTTAAGGTATCTTGTGGTGTCAGTAGCCTTGTTCTTGGAATTGACAGGCCACAAACATAGCTTTGATCTTGTTTGTGTTAATGGTAGGATGAGACTCTGATTCAGCCAACATTTATTGAATGTATATGGTGAGCATTCACATATATTTCACACCTTTCTTAAATGCTGTTATGCTTTTTAATATTAAAAATAAATGATGAGTGATGCTGATAAAAGTATAAGAAATGTATAACTGAAAAATGGATTACATGACCACAGTTACATAAAAAAAAGGTAGCTAAAGTACCAGTGTTGTGATCTCAGGTAGGTCCATAATCTCTGACCTTAGTTTTATCATCTGTAAAATGGGAATGGTAATATCTACTGTTAGAGCTTGTGGTGTTGTTCAAGTGGGGCAATAGGAAGAGATGGTGCTTTGTAAATGGTAAGGCACTACATGAATTTTGTCATGGCAATAAGTTATTAATTTTTACTAAGAATTCAGTTCAGCTTCCCATCCATCTGACCACTAGGTAGCAGGAGACAAGACGAGCTCAGCAGTCCACTGTCCCAGGAGCAGTTACAAGCTTGGGCTAGAATGAAACTGGGTTACACAGGCAGGAAGCAAAACCAAATATTTACACATGAGTACCAGGTAGAGCAATGGTTCTCAAAAGGTGATATTCCAACCACTGGCAGTTAGCAATAGCAGTTGGGAACCTGTCAGCGATGCAAATCTCAGACCCTTACTGACCTCCAAACTCGGGGGTTGGGGCCCATCCCTACTTGTTTTAACAAGCTCAGCAGGTGACTGTGGTTTGAGACTCACTGAGATAGAGGGCCATGCTGAGGAGCAGGAATGTAGGTGAGAGGACTGCCTGGAGCCAGTGGGTTAGGGGAATTACGAATTCAGGACCAATGATGTCAGGAGCAAAAGCCTGAGGCCAGGTTTTATTTTAATTGGCTTCATATCGTCTGAGAAAGTGGGCCTTTCCCTTAGTTCCCAGGGACACCACATGTATTCCTGGACTGCCTGCTCTTTGTATTATTGTCCAGCCCAGAGGCTGTACATGCTGAACATCTTTTGGGCCCTTGACAATCAGACGTATATACCTTGGAGTAGCCAGAGTGGCCCTAGGATAGAGTATATATGGCCAGAGTAGAAGTGTGAGTGCAGGGGCCTAAGCCTAGCAGATGTGGAAGTGGATGCTGTGGAAGTAGCGCGTGTGTTTGCATGTGAGTGCAGCATACTCCTTTGAATGCACTCTCGGCCCAGGGGGCTGGCCATGCGGTCCTAGAAATGGCTCATGGTGCTGAAGCCTGAGAGGGTCTGATGTGAGTGTGACTTTGTTCTCCATGATGCCAACAGGACCCCTTCTGTCACTTTTACATACCTGCAGTGATTGTGATGTGCAGTGGGGTCAAAAGCTCCCCCGACATGCTGTTGCTCTGCTTCTACTGGGAGTTAGGACTAATGAGTCCTCTTCTGTGGCCTATAAGGCTGTCCTGATCACATCTCACCTACATGGGAAGGACCCTGGAGATGGGGTCCCAGCCTTGTCTCCAGCATTTCCTTCCATTGTTCCTTGACCACACATGGCTACATGTCGGCTATGTCAGATCTCTGCCATTTCTAAAACACAAGTTGTTTTCCTTCTGTTTTTTTTTGTTTTAAATGGAAGAAATCAGGCATACAAAAATGTAAAGAGAAAAAATTTAAAGACGCAAAGAGAAGAAATAATGAACACCTATGTTATTTTTTCTAGCCAAGATCTGGTACAGAGCAAATCTGTCCTGACCAAATCCCATCCTACCTTCAGGTGGTCAGCCCAGATGCCCAGATCTACCAAGTAAGCTGGAGAGCGAGGGAGCTTGTCAGAGCTCATGCCGCAGTAGGCTCCACAGGAGTCTCCTAGGCAAGCTGATGTGGCAAAAGCATCTCTGAGGGACTTAAGAGGCACAGAAATTAAAGCTGTTTTTTCCTTTAAATTAGGTAGAGAAATACTTCAGAATCTTCAGTCTCGTGGTTTCCCTTCCTCCTGCCCCAGTCCCTGGTGATACTCTCTGGGGAAGAAAGCTTGTTGGATGGCTGCTTTCCATAATGCTTATGTTTGGAGCCATAGTGGATAGTATCATGTTATTGAAACCCTGCTTTTTAAAAAACACTCACTTTCTGATTTTGCCGTCCAGAAGAGCAGAAGCATGCAGTGGTGCTGCAATTAAATGTGGGGACCACTGGGCATGCACACACACACTATTCAGGAGGATGAACTGCCAACACAGTATCTAGGTTGTCTCTCTTTTCCCTTTCCTTTCCTTTCCTTCCCCTTCCCCTTCCCCTTCTTCTCTTTTCTTCTCTCTCTCTTCTCTCTCTCCTCTGCCCTGCCCCCGCCCCTCCCCCTCCTTCTCCTCTCTCTCCTCTTTTCTTATCTTTCATTTTAGCATATTATGGGAGTACAAGTGTTAAGGTTACTTATATTGCTATGCCCCTCTCCCCCCTCAAGTAAGAGCTTCAAGCATGTCCGTCCCCCAAATTGGTTGTTTTTCTGTTTAGTGTTTCTCTCTGTGTCTCATTTGGTGGTGGGTAAAAAAAAATCACATTCTTTCAGCAAGGTCTGCAAGATATTTGTGCCCACGAAGGAAGGTAGCTGATGTCCCTGTATAGGGTCTGCACTCATTTGAAGGAAGAAATCTTTGTTTTTAATACATTTGGAGCATTGTTTCAGAGAAGAAAATGGAGAGGAGAAAATAAGCTTTCTTTGCTCAGTTATTGCTCCTATAAAAGTATTGTTCCTCAGCTAATTAGGAAATAAAGCATTTGCTTCTTGATGAGAATATTTTGTGCATTTTGCTTAGAATAGTAACTGGTCACATTTAATCCTATATAGACTTGAAACTGACCTCAGCCTCTTTCAAACTCTTGCATGGCTTTGTGCCCTCTTTGACATCAAGCCAAGGGTTACTGCGAGCCTGGTGTTGCTCTTAGTGCCTCCCACGATCTTGGCCCATACTCTGTAGCTGGAGCCTCCTGGAATCTCCCAGTTGAAGTTTACCTGGGGAGTCTTTGCCATCATCTTGGCCTAATGTGGATCAAAAGCAATCAGAAGAACTCTATTATTTGAAGCAATATTTTTGATCTTATGACTTCAATACATATTTTGTTTTATTACATATAAGATGTGGAACCTACCCCTGGATGAGGGACTCATTCCACTAGTTGGTTACATGTGCTCAGTTGTTCAGTTACCAGCTGGAAGGCCCGAGTTTCTTTTCATTTCACTTCACAAGTAGAAATCTCATTTGAAATATATCCAATATTCATTTGGTTTCTTTCAATTGCAACAAATCTTACAGACTATGATTTGAGTTTCTAAAATGCCATGTGTTTCTCAGGAAGTGGCATTTCTGGTAATGTGGGCCTCATGATCCAAAAAAAGTCTACTAAAAAGCAGATTCATCTTTAATTATTATGGTTTTTCTAAGTTTGTGGTTAGAGCTTGTCCTGGATCCAAACATACCGCAGAGTCTCAGGTGAGTTTCTAGGCTTCCCTGCATGTACTCAGGCAGGCAGCAGATAGGCAGATCTTAATGCCCACAGTGAAGACGCTGTGGCACATACATGTAAGCGCTGCGGTGGAGCCCCCCTGCTCACCTCCGTCTTCCCCACCCCAGGTCTGTGGCCTGCTCACCTGCGCCACCCCGTGTTGTGTACAGCACAGTACAGCATCTGTAGCAAAAGGAGGGGTCTGCAAATGTTTGGAGAGTAAGACCTGCATAGTTTGTTTCCTTCTGCCAAAGAACCCGGAACAGGCAAAGTCATACATATATATTCTTTTCCTTCAGAAGCATAAAGTTCCTTCCTGGGCATTGACCTTTATAACGAGTGCAGATGAATCTTACTTGTTTCCATACTCACAGAGGTGCTCAGCCTCTGCTCCTTCCATGTTCATACGGTCCAAGTGGCAAGGGGAAGGGTGGAAACCACCTTGCTCCTGTCCCACCTACCCAGAGTTGCCTTCTCCAATAGGTAAGCACTGTTATTCAGTTCTTCCAGAGATTTAAATAAATGTATATGCAGATGTGTTGCCCGCCTTTTATAGAGAAATGACATTGTACTCGACAACTGCTCTGCACTCACAGTATACGTTTTAGCATGCCCCAGGTCTTTTCTGGAGACACAGAAAGACGGGATCCTTCCTTGTACCACTGTGCTGTGGCCTTCCATCAAGTGGTGCTGCCCTCATCACTTAGCTGTCCCCTGTAGGTGGACTTTCAGGTTGTTTCCCATTTTTGGCACATGAAAACTCACATTTTCCAAGTTCTATTCCTTTTCCTGCTTTAAAGCTTCTTTTGCTACAAAATAAGAGGTTTCTTATCCTAGAATCTCTTTTCCATTTATTCCCATTATAAAAGTCTTAGATTTTATTTAATTTAAACATAAGATAAATTGACTTATATATAAAAGCCTGGGCTATTATTTGTACTGTTATTTCATTTGTGCAGAGACCAGGGTGGATGGCTTACTTTATTAACCTCTATTGCAAAGATGTATTCTTCTAGGCAAGGAAAGATAAACAGATTTTAAAAGTGGGTCACAGGTCAGAACTGAGGTATAGATTGGATTGTGGAAAAAAAGAACTACTTTTCTCGTGTGTGCTGCATAAGATGCTATGGAATAAGAAAAAAATATATATGTATACTTACACACACACACGTGCATGCACGCACACATGTGCATACATGTGGAGTTCCCAATATAGTGGGAAAGGTAAAATGTACCTATTGAAAAATGATAAGAAACCAGAACAAGATAAAGATAATACCAGGTAGCCTGGGTCAGAGGACAGCCAAGCAGCAAAGCAGATTGCGGGATGAGAGTGATGAAGTCTTGGTGGAGCTGACTCTCCCAGGCGAGGAAATGTCTGCTTGAGAGAGCAGCTGAGCAGAGGCCAGAGATGGGGCCAGAAGGGTGAGGTGTTTCTGAGGCTGAGGAGTACTGTGGCATTGGGCATGGGCTTTGAAGTGTGAGTTTGGGTTCAGGGGCACTGAGTGTGGGCCTTTAGTGTGGGGGCGGGAGCTTTGGTAGTCTGACTAGATCGAGGGGCTGCTGTGGTTCCTGAAGAGAAGATTGAGCACAGCATTGGGGATCTTCCTGGTAGGTTTGAGTGGGATGGGGCAAGTGTGTGCAGGGAGAGACAGAAAAGGAAATTGCAGGGAGGTCAGGTTAGGAGACCAATACTTCAAATGATCCTATTCTAGACACAAAGTGTGCTTGAAAATGGAGAGAAAGGGAGAGTTGTTAAGATTTATTGGTGAATGAGTTTCCAGTTCATTTTGACATAAATGAGAACATAGAGTAAATGATGAAGAATCATTCGAAGGCTGAAATCTTGGAGCTTGGTGGTATAATGGAAATCTGAGAAAGGGGAAGGTTATTAGTTCAGTTTTATCATGTGAGATTGAGTGAGGTATTCAAATATAAATGTCTGTTAGGTATTTGTAAAGGTGAGCGGATTAAGGCTAAAAGAGGCATAGATTTAAGAGTTGCCTATAATTTTTGATTATTGCCCTCCCAGGATTGAAAAATAAAAGCTTTTTTAGGAGTAATGCTTTTCTAATTAGTGCTATAAAATTGTTTCTTGATGCCAAGTCTTTGTAGATTTTTTTTTTGGAGACAGAATCTCTCTCTGTCACCCCAGGTAGAGTGCAGTGGCATCACAGCTCCCTGCAACCTAAAAATCCTGGGCTTCAACAGTCCTCCTGCCTCAGCCTCCTGGGAGTAGCTGAGAGTATAGGTGCATGCTACCATACCCGGCTAGTTTTCCCTTCCTCCCTTTCTTTTCTTTCTTTCTTCCTTTCCCTTTTTTTTTTTTTTTTTTTTTTTTTTTTTTTTTTGTAGAGACAGGGTCTTGTTCTTGCTCAGGCTGGTCTCGAACTCCTGAGCTCAGCCTCCCAGAGTGCTAGGATTACAGACAGGAACCACCATGCCTGGCCTTTGTGTTTTTTAATAAACTGCAGTAGCTAGAATTCTAAATGGTCTCCAATATACCCACTTCTTACTGTATACTACAGAATTCCTGGGACTGTGAATAGGATGGGATTAGGTTTTGTTATATGGGGTTAGGTTTTGTTATATGGTACAGTTGATTTTGAGAAGGGAATTTATCCTTAATAGGCTTGACCTAATCCTGTGAGCCCTTTAAATCTGGGTCTAGAGCTCAGAAGCTGAGGAAGTGAGGGATTCAAAGCAGGAGAGGTGTTTATGTTCCCCTGCTGACTTGAAGATGGAGAGGGCCACAGGTCTAGGAGCTCAGAGTAGATGCCAGCTGGTAGCCAGCAAAGGAACAGAGACCCCAGTACTATAACCACGGTAGCTGAATTCTGCCAGCTTCGAGCTCCTTGAAGAAGGAGTTTGGAGTTGGATTTTTCTCCAGAGCTTCTAGAGGAGAACTAAGCCTCACCAATACCCTGGTATCAGCTTTGTGATACCTTGAGCAGAGGACCTGGTTAAAATGCACTGGACTTCTGGCCTGTGGAACAGTGAGCTAATAAATAGGTGTAGCTTTAAGCTACTAAGTTTGTAGTAGTTTGTTACACAGCAGTAGAAAACTAAAGCAAAGGTTGTGAATAACAGTTGAAGGATGTAGGTAGTGTGGACCATTATATAAACCCACACACTTAAGACAGTGTGAATATGGGAATAGAAAGAAGTTAAGTGGTTGGCAAGAAATTCTCCCATTAACTATCATTCCTTTCCTTCCCCACTGACCTTCTCCACTCCTTTCGTAGCACTTAGTGTACTGTGTCCATAATCAGCCTGAGCCTTGATGGAGATCATAAGAACACACTGATTCAAAAGCCAAATTAGAAATTGTAGGATGGCAAATGTTGTCTCAGTCCTTTGGGGCTGCAGTAACAAAATACTGCAGACTTGGTGGCTTATAAACAACAGAAATTTATTTTTCATAGTTCTGGAGGCAGAGAAGTCCACGATGAGGGTGCCAGCATATTAGATGTCTGGTGAGGGTGGCTTCCTGGTTAATAGATGGCCATCATTTTGCTGTAAACTCACATGGCCACAGAGGAAGGCAGCTCCCTGGGCCTCTTTTATAAGGGGACTAATCCCATTCATAAGGGCTCTACCCTCATGATCTAATCACTTCCCAAAGCCCCAATACTGTCACATTAGGGATTAATTTCAAAATAAGAATTTTGGGGGCACACATTCACTCCATAACAGAAGTCAGTGGTTGTAACTTCTGTCAAAAAGTAAAAAATATGATTTTGCTTGGGAGACTCCACTGGTAGGTGGTTTTCAGTGAAATACTGAATACTGAAATAAGATTTTAGTAATTAGAATAAAAAGCAGATCCTTGGAGCCTTGTGTCTTCTTGCCAAAGTGAATGTGCTGTGGTATTATGGAAAGTAGCATGTGGACACAAAACTTCATGCTCACCTTCCATACCTACATCTTTTCTGTGCAGAAGTGGTTAATGTATGGTTAGCCATGGAAAAGAAAGTCATGTGTGGCCTTCTTTTATGAAAAATTGTCAATAGTCTCCTTGTTAATTCCACTATTAACTATTTATATTACTGACTGTAAAACATACATGTAACACTCAGTTTTCTGTTTAATGATGGAAAAGGTCTATTCTGTGAATATTTATAAGTATCAGGAAAAGAATTCTAGGAATGATTTTTAAAAATTGAAAAGGGAAATAAGTAGGTGGGATATAAAGTTCTCCTGAAGTTCAAATATCTTGATGAAAGGGCTAGAAACAGCTTCTAACAGAGGTTCCTTAGAGCTTATTATGAAAATTGTAGTAAACTGAACTTGATAGCTGCAATGCCAAAGAAATGACGAGTAATGTGTTCTCTGTGACTAGAATACACTTCCTAAGCAGGTAGAAATGAACAAACTTTAGGAGAAGCTAGCTAGTCATTTATTACGTAGACTGGAAGCTTATTGGGGGGTAGTTTGTGTATGAAGAGGGCATCACAGGATATTATAAAGTAAAGAGAAGTCTTACCAAGATCCTCATAGTGTGCACGAGCCGGTGAGTGAGAGTTCTTCCCCTCTGTCTCTTTCAGTATGTATCATTGTCAGATATTTTTTCCAGAAGAGGTTTCCACAAGGAATAAGGAGAGAGGCAGCTTCTAAAAGAACAAAGGTTAGGCCGGGCGCTGTGGCTCACGCCTGTAATCCTAGCTCTTGGGAGGCCGAGGCGGGCGGATTGCTCAAGGTCAGGAGTTCAAAACCAGCCTGAGCAAGAGCGAGACCCCGTCTCTACTATAAATAGAAAGAAATTAATTGGCCAACTGATATATATATAAAAAATTAGCCGGGCATGGTGGCGCATGCCTGTAGTCCCAGCTACCCGGGAGGCTGAGGCAGAAGGATCACTCGAGCCCAGGAGTTTGAGGTTGCTGTGAGCTAGGCTGACGCCACGGCACTCACTCTAGCCTGGGCAACAAAGTGAGACTCTGTCTCAAAAAAAAAAAAAAAAAAAAAAAAAAAAGAACAAAGGTTACATAGACATGACTTGACTTTTGTGGGCTAGCCTTACCCCGAATTGCATTGCTAAAGTTTTGAATTTATAATTGATAATAGCCTAAATTACTTAGTATTTTAATTGTATTTGAGACCCCAAGCATTTCTTCAATATTTTCTCAAGTCCTTGAGACATTTTATTCTCCTTCTTGACTTCCTCTTCATCTTAGAAACTGCAATTTCCTTTGTAGGAACAACTTCCTGCTGGGTGATGCTCTCTTGGGCCACTTCTGTCTTGGGTGCCTGTGTTTTTATCTAAAGCCGTAAGCGTGTTGCAACACTGGCCATTTCATCATCATGTGGATTGGGAAAGTCCAGCAGGAGGTCACAGTTGGCCATCCCTACACAGGCTTCACACTTCTTGACTGCTGTGTCATGAGGGACAGTTGAGATTCGGAATAGCGGTTGTGAATAGGATGCTTTGCAGAAAGGACTTCTTTTCTAGAGATGAATTTTCACCACAGTCTAAAAAAGATCTTACACAGTCCAGTGCTGTTTCCTTTATGGTCATATTCATTAATTTCCAATAGTGATTTTCACAGTTTGTCTGTTTATTTTTACTTTTTAAGGGATCCTCACCCTCACTGTAGGAGAGTTTTTTTCTTTAACAGAATCAAAAGGAATTTCTGTTTTTTGTTTTTTTTTTTTTTTTTTCATCTTCTGTTCTTTCCTGTTTTCTACACTGCAGGTCTGTTGTGTACTGTTAATCTTATCTTTTCTGTGTGGGATCTGGTTTCATGATTATCTCTTGGAAAGATGGTTTTGTAGGCACAGTAACAGGTCAGAAGTGATTAACTATGGAGTGAGTAGCTAGTGTCTATAAATTTCATCATGACCTTTGGATCATGGACCCCCTCAATCTTTGGAGGGTCTTTTTCTGCATGTGACATTTAATGTAACAAGAAATCTGTCTGCTCTCATAAGGCAGAAGGAACCTCTTTAGTTTCCTTCTTTATCAACTGCAGAAGTGATGCAAAGTTTATTTCCTCTTTGTTGCAATTCAGATAGGACAGTTCCCTCGGGAACTCCCAACACATAAGGCAAAAGTATATCATGAAATAAAATTTTTTTTTCTATTATTATTTAGAGATCAGATGAACAGAAATTTTTGGTGAGTGATGTGGTCAAGATTTTATTTCATATTTTCTTATAGAGTAGATTTCTCTATGCCAGTCTTGGAGCCAACCATATAAAAACCCTTTCAAGGAGCTCACAGTCTCAAAGAAGGGATAGACGTGTATACAAATAGTTGTAGTGAATAGAAATTCAGTAATAGAAACAGTATAATATGTGGTGGTGACCAGCCTTCTGTGGGTGAAGGGGACCCAGTGATGGATCCACTGCTCCATAGTGGATGATGTGAAAGCAGGTTTAGAGAAATGGTGTCAGATTCACTCACAATAGAATATTGGGATGGGAGAAAGGCTTCGCAGATGAAAGATGTGTGAATAAAGTCTGTGAGTAGGAGTTTGCCATGTGGGCACAAAAGAGGAAGGGCATTCCAGATAAAAGAAACAGTATGTGAAATATATAAACCAACTAGCTTTTTAGGGAAACTTCAGTAATTTTGTATAGTTGTGTCAGGCTTTTTTGTGGAAAAGCGGCGGGAAATGAGATTAGAGAATTAAGATTTTGAGGGCTTTGAATGCCAACCTATTTGGCTTTTATTTTTGTTTGAAAAAAAATAGAGATCTTTTCCCATATTAAAAAAAAAAGAAGAACAAAAACTACCTTTCTTAACCACATTTCCCTGTGGCTCCTGTCTTATTCCTCTGCTCCTGTTTAAAGCAAAGTCCCTTGAGACATTGTCTAGCTTTGCCATCTCTCATGTCTCCTCTCTCATCCCTTTTGCTGCCTACAGTCCAGCTTCTGCCTCTGACCTCCTCAATGCTGGTCAGCAAGGGCCTACACAAGGCAAAATTCAGAGGTAGGCTCTCCATCCTCACCCTGCGTGGCTTATGAGCAGCACTGGGACTGCTGATCACTTGCTTTTCTTTAGACACTATAAGCACAGATAGATAGATAGATTTATTTACTTACTTATTTATTTATTTATTTATGGAAGAGAATGAAAATCATCAAAGTGTAGGTGCTGCTTCGTGAAACTCTTGTTTCAATTACAAACACATCTGTCTTGCCAGGTGAAATGTGTGTTGTGGTGCAAAGAAGTTTGAAAAAATTTGAAAACACTGACATAGATCACAGGGATTAAGAGCTTGGACAACTTGGGCTCAGATGGCCAGTTTGGAGCCCACTGGTCATTAACCCTGTGCCTGGAGCAAATTACTTAATTTTTTTGAGTCTTTGGGGTTAGTTCAGGCAACTACAACAAAATACCATAGACAAGGTGGCATATAAACAACAGAAATTTATTTCTCATTCTAAAGGCTGGAAGTCAGAGATCAGGGTACCAGCATGGTCTGGTTTTGGTCAAGGTTCTTTTCTGGGTGCAGTCTGCTGACTTCTCGTATCCTTGAGTGGCCGAAAGAGAATGAATTAGCTCTCTGAACTTGACTTATAAGGGCACTAATCATATTCATGAGGGGTTCGCCCTCATGACCTAATTGCCTCCCAAAGACCCCACCTCCAGATACCATCACATTGGTATCAACATATGATTTCAACATATGAATTTTGGGGGGTGGAGGGGACACAAACATTAAGTTCATAAATAGTTTCCTTCTCTGTAAAATGAATGTAATAATTCAGATCTCATAGTAAGGATCAAAAGAGATTATGAAGATAAAGCCTCTGGCACACAGTAGGTTGTTTAAAAAATAGGGAGAGCACACAAATAGATGGCTAGGTTCTACCCTGTGAGATAGAAATCCTCTGCTTGGAACTTTCTGGGATGCATGAATCACCTTTCAGCTTGACTGAATCTTGTCTCATCTTGTCTTTCCTCTGCCTCTGCCATACTGGCCACATCATGGCTCTCTGGACATGGTGGACTGTTCTTTCCTCCATCTCACTGCTCCTCCTGTTGTTTTTGCCTGGAGCACCCTCTTCTTCCTAACCTCTGCCCCATACTATGAAACATCTACTCATTTTCAGGTCACCTCTTCTGAGAAGACTTCCCCATCAACCTCCTTGCCCAGAAACTCAAGTCTTCCATGTCCAATATGTATTATAGCACCTGTAACTCTTTATGTTACTGATATATTTGCTTTTCTCTTCTTTTTTCTATATTGTAAGTTTCTCAAGGTCAAGAAAAATCCCTTATCTATCTTTCCTTCCCAGCCTAGAACAAAGTCTGTCTCATAGTAAACGTATAATTAGTGTTTGATAAGAAAGGGTAGGAAGGCTTACTGTTTCCATAGCCAGTGCTGGGCATTAGGGATAAGTAAGACATGACACTGTCTCTGTGCTTACAAACCTTATAGTGCTTTTTATACTCTTTCATTTAATCCCTCATGATGATTTTGTAGAATAGGCATTATTAATCCTTTTTTTTTTTTTTTTTTTTTTAGTTGGAGACATTGAGGCACAGAGAGGTTAAAAATCTTGTTCAGGTTGCACAACTAATAGAACACAATGCCTACAATTCTTAGCAGGGATTTACTCTGCTAGTCTTGAAGGAAATGGAAAGGAAGGAGGTGTAAGAGGGCTAGGGCTAGAATTAGGGTCTTCAAGAACTTATTCTTTAATTCCCAGGCTTGTTATCTAACTGTGGGAAATGGAGGTAAACATGAAAATATTCAGCACACTACTATGGAATGTATTCTTTAAATGATATTATAAAACCATTAAAAGTCTCCCGTTTATCTGAGTAGTGTTTCAAATGGTGCCACCACTATTAAAAATAATGATTTCCATCCTCTCTTAGTTGAAAAAGTTAAATTTTAAAAAATCAAATATTTAAAAATTCTATAGACTAATTTTCTAAGTTGCCAATTTTTATGTCAAAAAAAGTAGAGATTATCATTATGTAACTCTTACTTATGTAAGGTACATTAAACAATTCTGATCAAGAAAAGGTTTACCCATAGTGAGGAGAAAATTGGGCATATAGTTGGCATATGTTAGTAATTAGCCTGACTTTTGGCAATTCGGGGGAGACACACATTCAAAATATTTGCAGTTTCAAGGCTTAAAATGTGGCAAGAGTCTAGGTGCTGTTTTTTTTTTTTAAAGAAAAATCTAGTGCTTTTCACTATATAGACTTAGAGTAATGTGCTCTAGCCATATCAAATCGGTAATTTTTCAATGGATTCAAAGTCATTGAAATTAAGGAGGGTTTTAATGTAGGCCCAAATTGTTATTGTTTAAAATTTCCAAAGAACTCACATTAATATTTGATTGTGTTAAAATGTAGTATTCTGGCTTAAAATCCATTTTTAAAAATTCTAAATTAAAAAGATAAAAGCGAAAGGTAATGATCTTCAGTTGTTAGTAAATATTCAGGAGCACAGGCATGGGAGAAACAAGTTGCTTTCTCCTGAGGTTTACTTTTTAAAGTGCTACTGTCAACCCTAGTAAATCATGTGTTACTGTTTGTTTTGTTCTTTTAATGAAAATTGATCTTTTCTTGACCTGTTGGCATGTGTTCTTTTAGGTTAATTTGTTTTACTCATCCTAGGTGGTGATGGTTTCTGCTAAGCCATCTTTTTTCTTTTGTCCATCTGGGAAATTTCTAAAAATGGGATTAGAGACAGATTTGGAGAAAAAGTCAATCAAAAAGGGATTCTGGAGAGAGAAAAATGGTGGATTAGGGGTGACCTCCTGGCTCTCTGCTCTCAGAGTGGGAAGTGAAGAAAGTCGACAACCGCATGCGAATAAACTGCACTTCCACAGTATCAGCTTCGCAAGCCTGCAGAGACGCACCAAGAGACAAAAAACAGTCTTGAAAAACAAAGGTGAATCAAACAATCTTCCGCAAAACCGAGAGTCGGAAATATACAATAGGGAGGGAGCACGAGTCTTCCGTGTGGATCGGCCTGCCAGCTGAGGCATTGGTTCTGCCTAACAGGGAAACCGTCCTTCCCAAACCGATCTCCACACCCCGGCAGGCAGGGAGGTGCCTGAAGTTGGTGGGAAGTGGTAGCATGGGCAGACAGGTTGCGTGGAGTAGAGTCCAAAGCAGGGAAAAGTTTGAACTCTTCTGAGCGCTCTGCCGAGTCAGTTTTGGGTGTGTGGGGGGGTTCCGAACCCAGTGGACGCTTCCCCATACTGCAGGAGTGAGTGCAGAGAGTAGCATCTCACTTCAGGAGGCTTCCAGTTCCAGGACGGGGGTGGGGGCTGTATACCTTAAAGGAGGCTCTGCCCTTGGAAATTGCTGAGGTTTTGGCTGATACTGGGTAGACAGAGAACGCAGAACTCTGCACCTAAACGGTTGTGGCTCAGCGAGCTGGAGAAGTAGTGGGCTCAGTGGGCAGTTTGGAGACAGCCCGCCAAACCCACCACAGCTTTTCGCCCTCCAAGCGCCTTCCACTCTGGCTCTGGGAGTGCAAGCAGCGCTACTCCATAGCTTGGAAATGCTGTGGAGGGTTGCTCTGGAAGCAGTCTCAGACCTCCCCCTTCCCCAGCCCCGCTGAACAGTCAGGCATTTGGAAGAGGGAAATAAGGAGAGAAACCGTGTGCGCCTCCAACCCCGCTTGGGGTCTTCCCATTCCCTCGGCTTAGACTCTGCGTTTAAAGAGGCGGAAGGGGGAGAGTGGTTGCTTGTGCAGCTGTCTTGCCAGATTGGACTTGGGCAGTCTCCCGCCGCACCTGCCACCTGCGCTTTGTGCCCAGACAGCAGAGCCCGTCTTGGCAAGGTGGAGTTGCAAAGGAGGCTGCTTTTCCAGACTGACCTGGGGAGACATTACCACCCACCCTCTGCTGCGACTTGGGCCTGGATGCTTCATGCCAAAGGGACTGACTCCATCCCTGGGCGGAGTTGAGAAAGAGGCTGTTCAACCTGAAACTCTTGTCGCAAGACTGTTACCTCTGCTTCGCTTCTACCTCCCTATTGGCGGCTGAAAGGTGGTACTAGCAGCTTATCAGGACAGCCTTTCAAGCTGAGACCCGTGCTCACCTCTTTACTGTGGCCTGATAGCCGGTGCCTCCAGCCAAAGGGGAAGACCTGTTCCTGGGAATTGCAGAGGGGTGAGGGAATCTGCTGTCTGGGTTGAGATCTGCCAGGGTTGAAGATGGTCCTTGGCAGTGACCAGACCCCTGGGGTTTTGTGTGAAAGGGACTGACCCCTTCCCTATAGGGGCTAAGTGGTGAGGCAGGTCACTCTCTGGTCTGGGACCCTCAGTGGCCTTGGGCAGGGCTTGTCCAACAGCCCTGAGGTTTAGGCTACATATAACTAGATAAACCCTGTTGTTGGAGGGGTGGAGGAACGAGAGTAACCACTTCCTGGGCTAAGATGTCAGGTAGCCCTAGGAAGTGCCTTTTCCCCAGGCCATTGGGTTATCTTCCCCTCTGACAGGGCAGACTCTGCCTTTGGGGGGAGGGGAAAAATGAGAAAAGATATTTTCCAGTCTGGGACTTTTGACAGTCTCATCCATTGCCTCCCCACCAGCCCACCAAAATAGACTCAGCCCTGGAAGGTCAGGAGAAAGGAGGAAAGTTGCTTTCCCTGTAGAACTAGCTTGAATATGTGGGATCTTAGAATTAAGGAAAAGGGGGCAGAGTGATGTCTACATACAGCTGGTTGGTTTTGATCATCTGATAAGTTCAGAACACAAGGTCTTGCCCTTGGCACCCAGGTTGTTGCCAACTTACGGGCCTGTGGTTCGGGAAGGAAAATCTGGACTATAGTCCTTAGCAATTGCACCAATTGACTCCTGCCAACAGGAGCTCCTCCGTAAGAGTGACAAAAGATCTCTGAATAACATATTAACAGCTCCTCTGTAGCTACAGATCAAGCAACCTCTGAAGTATTCTCTCCTAGGCTCCCTGATACTTGTTGCTCCTCTCATCCCACCTAAAGTAGTAACAGCACTCTAGGAACTCTGGGGAGTGGAGGACATTCCCCAAAGACTATGGTACCTGTATATCCTATTTGGAGGCTGAGAGCGCAATACAAAGAGTTTGGGATAACTTGATAACTGACTCCTCCTCACAAACCATAAGTAACAAAATAGAGAATAAACTCAGAATCTAACATAGTGCCTCCCACCTCAACCTAGTGGTTGATAGCAGACTTGCACTCACAAGAGTGATCTAACCCCTGGATGTCTAAGCAAGGGTCCCAAACTCACTAAACTCTATAAGCAGAAGGTGAAGACATCAGGTCAAAGATAACCCAAAAGGCACAAACTCCTCTAAGAAAATACAGGACCAGAGCACATCTCTCCAGCTCTGCCAAGGATCATTCCTTTGGAATCTCAGAATTTAGTTCATAATCCAGTCCCAGCACCTATGGTCCTTGACAAAGCACCCAGATGAGAAAGAACCAGCGAAAAATCACAGGAAACATGAAGGATCAGAGAGAAAAGTCACCTCAAAGAGAAAATACTCAATCTCTACCAACTGACACCAACTTACATATATGATTAACCTGATGGAGGAAGAATTCCAAATATGGATTGTTAGAAAATTCAATAGAATTGAAGAGAAAATAGAATCCCAACATAGAGAAACACCTGAAATGAATGAAAAATTCTCTGAAGAAATTGAAATAATACAGAAAAACCAAACAGAAATCCTGGCAATGAAGGAAACATTCAAGGAAATCCAAAATTCAGTGGAAAGCCTCAAGAACAGGATGGATCATGCAGAGGAAAGAATCTCAGAGCTTGAAGATTATGCCTATGTGCTCAACAAATCACAGGAAGAAAGGGAAGACAGAAACAAGAGATAAGACCAAAGTTTACAAGAAGTGTGGGATTATGTAAAAAAGCCAAATCTCTGATTGATTGGGATCCCAAAAGGGGGAAGAGGAACATTCACAAGGGCTGGAAAAGCTATTTCATGGAATACTGGAGGAAAATATGCCAGACCAGGCATCTTGATATCAAGATACAAGAAGCACACAGACCTCCTGGGAGACTCAATGTGAAAAGGCAATCACCTCGTCACGTGGTTATTAGGCTGACCAAAGTAAATGTGAAAGAAGCAGTCCTGTGTGCAGTGAGATGGAAACAACAAATAAACTACAAAGGAAAGCGTATTTGACTAACAGTCAAAACTCAAAAAAAAAAAAATGCAATACCTTTTACTATAATCCTAAAGAAAATTAAATATCGAGGAATATATCTAATGAAATATGTAAGAGACATATACAGGGAAAACTACGAAACGGTAAAAAAAGAAATTGTGGAAGATGTAAACAGATGGCAAAATGTCAACACTACCTAAAATGATCTACAGAATATAAAGATATTTTGAAGTCTAAATATCTGTGTAGGTTGACTTTTGTTTTCTATTTTTTTATGTCTGTCAGGATATAGAGAATATCTTCCTGTTTTTCTCCAGCCCAGGCCTCTTTGTGATGTTTAGTTTTATATGCTGTCCTCAGTTTTAGCTTGGTTTTAATATTCTAATTTGTTCTGGACGACCCTGCTTTCAGTTATACTTAATTTAATCAAGGAGGCAAAGTCTTATATTGTAAGAAATGCCATTTACAAACAGACAACGTATAATTATAACAATTGAGGCCAGGCAGTTTTGTAGACAGTTTTGAAGGCATGTGATTCTCTCTTGTTTTGCTTTGTCTAGTTTAGAAATTGTATTCTCTTTTAAAAAAATTTTGTATAAAATAGATCAAGATTTAGTAGTTATTAAGAAAACAAAAATAATAATGTTTTTCTAAAGTTGGGCCTTCAAAGAAATAGGTCTAATTGTTCCATATTCTCAAGCTATTAGAAATGTCTTATAGTTTCTTTTAAGATAGTTGTCATTAATACAGTAAGATGTGAGTGATGAAGAAAGGTATTTGAATAGATTCTGGGCTCTTACAACTATTATTAAGAGCACAGTACAATAGAAAAGCTTTTTCTGAGTGAAATTTTTCAAAGTTCTGCATTATCTGAGGATTTATGTTAATGTTGGTGCAGTGTTTCCAGGAAGTTCCATTAAAGCCTTGTTTGCCTTGTATCAGTCCCGGGAAATCTATCATCTTACACAACCTTAAGATAGAAATTTTTCTAAGACAAAACTTTTTCAAAATCTCTCACTGTGCATTTTTGGGGGCTTTATATTAGACATGCTTTGAGGTCTTCTTTGAGCAGCATTGAATGCCATTATTGAGTAAATTAAATGTTCTAAGCTTTTTGGTTGTAAGAGCCAGTTGTAGGAACTGTACAATGATTGGACATCAGAAATATTCTTTATTACTGCCTGGCTTAGATGATGGAGGAGATCATGTGGCAAGTAACTGGAGCAGTGTTAGAGCGCTGACAGCAGCCCCAGCTGACTACTAGCAAGGAAATGGGACCCCAATCTGCAAGGAGCTGAACCCTGCCACAACCACATGAGATTGGAAGAGGATTCTGATCTCCAGATGACAAGGTGGCCTAGCCAGGGATTTGATTTGATCCTGGGGAGTCCCTGTATGGGCCTCTTCTGTTTGCTCAGATAAAGTTTGTACAGAACTGTGAACTAATAAATGGGTGTTGTTTTAAGCTGACAGATTGGTGGTAAATTGTTATGAAGCTTAAGAAAACCAATATAGGGGAATATGAGCCAGTCTGGACTATTCCAGTGCCAGTGGCCAAGTCTTAACTTACGTTTTCTCTTCACAGCATTTGGTGTTGGACTGAGGTTATAGTAGGTGCCAATAGATAGTAAGTTGAATTTTAAAATTCATTTATACTTCTGATGTAGGTGATTTGAATATTAGAGTTTTATTAGAGCATATTAAAGTACATTGAGTGATGAAAAAAATCTTAGGTTTTTCCTTTGTCTTTTTTAAAATTTCATTTTAACCTAGAAAAGACATTGAGAAATATCTTTATTGAAGCTCAGTTGTTCTGGATTGAGGCTAGCAAATTGTAGCTTGCAGACCAAATCTTCCCTACCACCTATGTTTTTGCAAATAAAGTTTTATTGGAACCCAGCCACACTCATTAGTTTATGTGTTAGTTTTGGTTGCTCTCATACTACAATGGCAGAGTCAAGTATTTGTAACAGACACTGTATGGCCCACAAAGCCTAAAATACTTACTATATGGTCCTTTATATTAAGAGAAAAATTTCTGACCCCTGTCCTTGATGATGACTTGCTTTCTAGCCATATTTATTTAACCTTAAATGGATTCCACAGATGAGGACTGATATTTCTTTAAGTCCTGAACATAAGTTATTTTTTTTTAAAATGTATTCAGCCATACCTGATTATATCAGGGTTATATAGACTAGTTTTTACTTCTTATTCTACTTAAGTGTTGGGGAGTGTGTTAAACTTAATAAAATCCCATAAATTTATGTGTCTGGAGTCCCCAAGATCATTTCCAAGTTCAGTGATTTGCTAGGAGTCACAGAACTCAGAAATGGGTATACTCCTGGGTATGGTTTATTATAGCAAAGGAAACAAAGCAAAAGGTGCCCCAGGAGCAGTCAGGAGGAGACCAGGCATAAGCTTCCAAGAGTCCTCTTCCAGGGGAATTGCACAAGACACATTTAGTTCTTCTAGCATGAACTGTGGCAACACATGCAAAGTGTTACTTATCAGGGAAGCTCACTTGGTCCTAATAGTTCAGGGTTTTTATTTAGGTTCATTTGTGTAGGTACACAGTGCCTGTGTGACTAACCACAATCAATGAAAACTCTGGTTCCCCAGAAGGAAAGCACATATTCACCATAAATTCCATTGTTTGGACAGACTGCCTAGACAAAGTGGTACAGTGTGGCCAAGGCTCTGAGCGTTCAAAATATTTTTATAAGAATATTCCAAGAGCTCAATGCCCAAGGAGAGCTGGTCAAGGGCCAGTTATGAGAACAGGCCCTTTGTGGTTGGAGCAACTCAGCCCCTGAGTTAATGCATTCATGAACTCTCCATAATAAGGATCTTAAGTGACATATATTTCAGAAACACAAAATGTTCTGCTAGCTATAATTACATTTCAAAATGTCCTTTTAGTGACTTGAGTAGTAGTAGTATCTTATTTTTCACATAAGAAATACCTGTATGACTTCGTAAATTAAGTCCAGAAATAACTTTATACTGTTATGGGTATTTAAAGTTTCACCAAGATAAACATTGGTATGTTTGAAATCACAATTTAAACCAAGTATCTTCCCAAGAGTGAGGTTTCCAGGACTGCCTTTGCTGTTTCTAGTTTTTATAGGGACTAAAATTGTCTTTCAGTTTTTCTCATAGTTCATGTTTTTGCATAAATATCAAAGAGTAATCATTTTCAGAGATGACTTATCTCCGTAATATTGTTTTAGCTCATTTAGCCAATAAAATTCCCAATAGTATACTAAACATTATTGTTTCACTATTGAAATAGTGATGAAACAAATATGAAACATTTCATCTTTTATTGAAGTCCTTAGTATATCACCTTAATTGAACCCCTCATGGTTATGGAAAAATATATAGGACAAATTTGTTCTTTAGAGAGAATTCATTTTGCCTTTCCTCATATTTGTAGCTATTAAAGTTATTTGTATATATTCTCCCCACCCCATTCTTCTGCCTGCCATATTTTCTAGGCAGAGCCTGGTACAGGGTGTGTAGGATGCTATGTGGATAAGTAAGGATTCCTGAGATTTTTCTCTTGCATGACTCTGGGACAACTACATATAAATCACTTAATCTTCTGTTTCAGTTTACCTCATTTGACTTCTTCCACCACAGAGTAATCTCATGAGGATTATTTTGATAAAATTTGATTGTTTCAAAGACACACCATCATACACGTATATGGTGAGGTGCTGCTTGTGAGAAGTTCTGCCAGGGCCTATGTGGGGCTATCCTTGTATCTGGAAGAAGGCCCTGAGTCTCTGACATAATTGCTATTAGATTTGCTTTATAGCTGAGTGTTTGGGGCTCTTAGTGGCTTGACTTAATTATGAAAATGTAGCCAGATGTAACACTCTAAAGAGCAGAATCTATAGTTTATTAATCTTTATTATAGTCAACCTGATGTCTCACATTGAACCTTACTGTTTCCTGGTCCCTAATCCCAAGTCAAACAAGAAGGGGGTTGTGACTGTTGCAGTCAATCAGGAAAGCTGTGTGGAGCAGGCTTGGTATCGTAGCAGTGGGGCCAGCTAACAGCCTTGCAGACGGAGAGAAAGGAAACCCAGCTGGCATGTGCAGACCTGCATTACCTCAGAGTCCAAAATAATGATTCTTCGCAAGAATAACTGCAGGCTGTCATTAGATCATTCAACTATATTTAGCATATAATATTAAAGAAGATAGGAGTAGAAATAAATAGAAATTTCTATTTCAAAATTCACTTTGAAATAAAGTAGAACATATGATGGAAGATTTTACTTCCAAGGAAGTTCCATGAAAATGATTAAAATATAAAAGTTTTTAGAGGTTCAGTTCAATGAGAGGCTTAGTGCAAAATTGGTTATATTGTAGACAAAGGAGTTTAGGAAAGACTACATATTACTCCTCTTAGAGGTCACAATATACACTAGCATATTAAAGGCTCCAGTGAAGTCTTACTATGGAGACCTGTTTAACTTTACTCAGCAGAGTTTATTCAAACCATGGAGCTCCTTGTCCCCTTTGTCCCTGTTGCCATCACTCCTGCCCACAGCTCAGGGCTGTCTACTTACTCACCACTGCTTTTGCTTCGTTTTGTTTTGTTTTTGTTTATTGCCTTCGTTCTCTTAGTGTAACCACCTGGCTCAATTCCTCTGAAGCCTGTACATTCTCAGGGCTCCTCTCTCAACTACTTCCATTTTCCCCTCATCAGTCCTCCATTTCATAGGATTTTGATTCTTTGCCTTGGATAATGGTAATAAAAAGCCTGGCTCATAACCAGAAGCAACCTGCGTCTTGCCTCTGGTTCCATTTGCATAAGTGAACAGATTTATTTTTAAAACATGCTGTCTTTTTTGTTTCTCTGTTAATTTAAGGCCCAGGTTTTGAGTGTAGGTCTGAGTTGGATGACCCCTCAGCCTCCGCCAGCCCAAGAGCAACATACGCTGCCCTGCCTGGGTCTGGCAGAAGGTGCTATTGCAGAAAGACTCAGGCTTGGGTCTCTCACCAAACATATTTTGAAACACAAAGAATAGCCAGATAGATCATATCACAGATCGTATCAAAATTCCAAAATTTATGCTATTTCCCTTTTCTTTCTGTCTGTGATCACCGTAGACAAGGCGCACGAGGACCTGGGAGGGCCCGGAGGTCGTATTGCTGGGAGGAGGACTGCCGTGTTTGCTGTGGCGTCCTCCTGGCCCTTGGCACACTTTTCTCCACTCTCAGTGACTGCTTGATGAACTTTGAGTGACCTAGCAGGTTACTTCCCTGAGGGTTCCTTCCTTGAGCGTGGTAATGCTCCTCCCCTTTTCTCTTCAGGTGTGCCCTTGCCCTGCAATTTTGCATTTTCTCCCCAGGCTCCTCAGTGCAGGTGCCTGGTGGTGAAGGTGAGTGGAGTTGTGCTTTTTAAACCTACATCGGTAGAAATTGAGTTCTCTCATTTTCATTGGGCTGCAACTTAAGTTTGGAAGCACATATTTGGTTTGAGGAAGGCAAGTCAAGTGGTTTTCAGAGGTGTAACCATGGGTGTAGCTTGTGAAACCTGTTTACCTAAAAAAGGGGTTTTTTTCTCTGGAATGTGTGAGAAAACCTATAGCTTTTATTTTCCCTCTCAGTAGCTGGCTCTGATTTTCATGGATAAAGTTTCAGTCACAAAAAGCACACCATGTAAACAGTGAAAGTACATCTCTTATCAGAGTTTAAACCTTTCTATTGTCTGGACTTATGTTGCTTTATTGGTTTTAATCCCAATAGAAAATAAAATTTTGTTAGCAACTGGGAGTAAGGTATAGTCTCCATTTTCGGTGGTTTGCTGTCTTTTTTCACACAGCCAGTGAAGCTCTTGATGAATAGCCAGAGAGCAGCCCACGTTGTTGAAGATGTGTGCAGGTTATGACTCCACTAGGACATAAAGACCACATTGGATGAGGACTTTGAGTTTTCCCCCCACTATATTCATTGTACCTAGAATGATTCCTGATAACATAGTAGATAGCTATTTGTTAAATAAATTCCATTTTAGAAGTGACAGTGGAAATTAAGGCATTTGATAACCAAATTTATTGGCATATCAGCCCCCAGTGCTTTCTCATTCCCCCAAAGCAGTCTTGACTGGTAATTTTACCTTCTGTAGTATTTCTGTTGTTGCCCCTACTATCCAACCTCCTTAAAAATAGTTAATGGTTTATACTGAGTTTAAAAGCTTCTAAACAGGGATAGCCTTGTAATTCTCTTGTTCTTTCTTTACAGTGCTGACTGTTCTCATTTGTAATGTGACTTTAAGAAAGGAAGGTTAAACCAAGGGTAAATAGGGTGAACTTACCATAGCACTGCACTGGGTGATGTCAGAAGCTCCTACAAAGGCAGGTCTGGGCCTGGTCAGTAACTGGGTGGGAGGCCTCAGAGAGCAGAAACCAGCACTCAGCAGGCTGTGGCATTGTGAGCCTGCTTGGCCTGTGAGTCAGGGCACAGCCAGCACCTGCCCACATGGTACCAGGCGCATGGCGTGTCCTCCCAGAGCCACCCTGTGACACGCCTTTGTATGTTGGCTGAAACCAAAGACTTGAGACTTTTACTTTTGCATGAGAGTGACAAGTTTTCTATCTTATAATTGGTTATCTCAAGGAATGGTTTTAGTTACTGTCCTTTGTTCTAGCTGGGTAGCATTGCGCTATAAAGGTATAATTTAAAAACAAGGAGGTGATCATTTATCAGTGATAGTCCACTGTTGCTCTTAGTGTGATCTTTCTATAAATTTTAGAATTAAAAGCTTTAATTTCTGAACGTTAAAGAGCAGTGTTTCATCTGGCTAATCTGTTTCATTTGTCATTAAGGCAGCTTTACCACAGAGGTACACCTTCATTTTGCAATTAGACTCTGATTTCTTCCTGGCTTTATTTGTAGGCACAGTTTTTCATCTAGGAGGTTCCATACATGTAGACTTTCATACGTAAATTTAGATTAAGATTTGTTTTGCAGGAATTGGGACACTGCATTTTGATGGTAGCTTGCCAGGTATTCAGGGGAATCACGAGGATCTTTTAAGAGTATCACATGAATTATGCTAATTTATCCATTTTTAAATTTAAAGTGTATGATAGTTATTTAAGCATTTTTAATTTTATTTTTTAAAGAAAAAGTGATATTTTTGAATATTCACCTGTTTAGAATATCATAGGATTTTCTAGTTGTTCTTTTTGGTCAGCTCACATAAGTATACGCACGGGCGTCTCATCCTCCACCCCTGCCCCCAGTTGCATACATTACTGAAAACCTGGCAGATTGTGAGGGAAATAGTGGGTCTTTTTCTTGTCATCTTGGCTACCCAATGTTATAGAATGTCAAAATAAAGAATTCCTAAAAGGAATGGAAGTCATGGAGTCATTGCAACTCTTAGTGTACAACCTGTAGGAGGCTGTGATAAGACCTAAGCCATGGAAATGCACCTTAACTTTCAGAGAGCCCAGGAGTTAGGGTGCTGCACTGGTGTGTCCTTGCCCCTGCCTGCAACAAGACGTCTTACAGATACCCATTCTTTTCCAGTGGTCTCTTTACCAAACAACTGCATTTCCAGCCTTCTGCCAGGTGCTCTGTGTCCCTGTGCCGGTACCATGAGCATTAAACTCCAAATAGTCTCTTCTTTCTCATTTCTTTGCTCCTAAATGTGTTCTCTATTTCAATTAGTAGCATCACTATCCTGGCTGGCATGAACTTTGGCCTCTCCTAGAACATCCCTTAAACCGACTGACTCTTTCTCTGAAGTATTTTCATTAGTGCTATTTGGTTACGGAACTGTTTTAGGATAATAATTATTAAAGTAATGGGCAGGAAATGAATCAACACCTGCCAGTGTACTGAATTACTTTCAGCACATTAAAATGCTATATTAACTTAATTTGCCAGAACATTTTATCAGGGGAGTTGGGGATAATAACAAGTCAGAATGCACAGATTTTACCACAGACCCAGACCCCTGGTATGGAGAAACCAGTGAATGGGTGTGGGTAAATTTGCCCAAATTCATCATTATTCTAAGAAAATAAATGTGGAACATAGTCCCCACTGCAGATGGGTCTGTTCACTTATCTCTATGTAAGAGGGTGTATGTGCTCTCTCTCTTTCTGTGCACACACTTTTGTATTTAATTGAGCTTTAGAAAATCATCAGTTTTTGTCAGTATAACTATACATTTGTGTTTTTATAATTATAATTTGTATATTTTATAATTAATAGAAAGGCTTGGGCTTACCATGTGGCTTTTATTTTTTTGACTGAAAGAGAGAAATCCAGGTAGCCTGTTTATCTTTTGTGATGCAGTGTTTCAGTGAACCCAGTATCCCTAAATGATATCAGATGGTCATAGTATAAAATGTTCATATTTTGATATATGGTATTTAATATTCTCAACTTACTGTTTTGATAGAGGATTTACTAAACTTTAAAATAGGAAAGATACAGAGAAATATGTACAAATATGATAACAATTTATGCAGGATTCTACTTTTTTCCTCACTGAATTCTGATGACTACATTGGCATGTATTGTTCAGTGAACTTTTGAATGAGAGTTTATTGCTCGTTTTTAAGCCCCACCCCCATAAAGCAAAACCATCCGTATTTCTGGTGAAACTACTCCTGAATCTTTGCTTTTTGTTTTGTTTGGTTTGGTTTGTTTTTTTTTTTTTCTGAATCTTTGTTTTTTTATAGACTTAAACCTTCTTGTTAGCTTTTGAGAAAAGAGCATAGCTTTACTGATACTTTTGCTTTTTTATTTTCTTTCGAGATACTAAAATAAAGCTTTTAAAGACTAATGAAACAAATCTAGCATTGAAGAAAAGTTGGAAATATCTAAAATCAGTTTCTTTTTTTAGCACTTCAGTATCATTTGTACTAAAACTGGTATCTGTAGGTCCTATTGCCCTCATACCATGTTTAGGAACATTATTTTTCAGTTAACAGCAAACGTTTTAAAATCAGGAGAGTTCGCTTAAAATTTGGATCTCTTTACCATCTCTTGAAGTATAAGAAACTCTGGTAGTGAAATGGCAGATTCCCCCATTGCAGGAGGCAGCCTGCTCTGAGTAGCAGCGGTCAGTTCAGATGGCTGCCGGGCTTCCCTCAGTTCCTGGGCTGCCTCCTTCCTCTCACTGCCTATGGCTAGAGGCCAGGAGCTTAGACCAGAACCTTTGCTAGAAAATTCCACTGGTGATTCAAGTCAGTTGCCACCAGTATATTTTTGTTTATCCAAATGGCCTAAGAAGTATTTCTGTATTTCTTGTTCTGTTCATTTTGAAGAGAGAACAAATATCCCTAGTTACTTAACAGCTTAGAATAATGTGTCCTCCTTGTGAGCTAGCTTCCTGCCAGTCTCTTTTTGTCATTTTTCTTCCTTCTCTCCCCATTTTGTGTTTTGTTTTTTTCTCTTTTGGCATTTAAGAATCTGGATCCTGTAAGTAGGTTTTATATTCCCTACTTTGAATTTACTAAATTTTAATAATTTTTAATAAAAATTTAATACATGTTTTTGGAAAAAGTTTTCAGTTAGAACAGTAAGGAGAAAAGTAAGCATCTTAGCACCCGGAAGTAATATAGTTAAGTTTCTTGGGTAGTTTTCAAGAACAGTTCTTTGTGTATATGAGAACATTCCTGTCTGCTACTCTGTGGTTTTTTTTTTGTTTGTTTGTTTGTTTGTTTTTGTACCAGTAAGTTCTTCCTGTGTAATACATTGCTTTTGTAATTTTCTGTATCCTTATAAGGACTTAATGCATCTATTGCATTCCTTGTAATGGTCGCATAAATCAGCACTTGATTAATACATGATTCTAGTTTTTTGGTTTTTGATTTTTTTTTTTTTTTACAAACCATGCTACGATGTGCCTCCGTGTACATTTGAATTAATATACCCTACAAGTGTAGTTGAAAGTGTCTACATTTTGATTTTTGACACATACTGCTGTTAGTCCCCCAATACAGTCACTTTCATTTACTCTTCCCTTCAGTAGCCGTCCACATGCTGACCTCCACACTGCCTTTCCCAGGGACTGAGCAGCTTGTCTTGACCATTGGCATCACGTTTCCTTTGAATGCCTGTTTGCATCCTTTGCTCATTTTTTCCATTGTGTTGGCTTCCCTTTTCTTACTGATCACAGGAGTTTTTTGTATACTACATTAAAGAAAGCTAGCTGCTTGTTGTGGCAAGTTTTTTCTTTCTCATCCTCATCTTTTTTTGTGTTTTTTCCTCTTTGTTTTTTACCACTTTGCCTATCTTTTAATTGTTTCTATGTGTGAATCTTTTTGTATACAAGTTTTAAATTTTTATGTAGTCAATCTTTTTTTTTTTTGTGGACTTTGGATATTGTACTAAGGAGGCCTTTTCCTAGTTTACAATTATTTAAAAAATGCATTCATATTTTGTTTTAGATCTTTGTAAATATATTTGGATTTTTTTTGACTCTTTGGAAATTTATTTTGGTGTAGTAAGAGAGGGATGCAGCCTTTTTTCTCTCTAGATAGTCAGTTGTCCCCAAGTAGGTTTTTTTTAACCCTTCACTCATTTGAACTCTGGACTCTTATCTTTCCCATCCCATCCCATCCCATTCATTTTACTCCACTCCACTCCACTCCACTCCACTCCACTCCACTCCACTCCACTCCACTCCACTCCACTCCACTCCATTGTTATAAACATTTTGGTTACATGTAATGCATTTACCTCGCCCAAGCCAGGGCTACGAGCGTGTCCTTCCTCTATACAGTACACTCTGCTTCCATTAGTTGTAGGTTTACCCACCTCCCCCACCACTGCCACCTGACCAGTACCCAGTAAGTGTTACTACCGTGTCAGCACCTTAGTGTTGATCAGTTAGTACCAATTTGATGGCAAGTACATGTGGTGCATGTTTTTCCATCCTTGTGATACCTCACTTTGAAGGATGGGCTCAATCTCTATCCAGGATAATATAAGAGGTACTAGATCACCATTGTTTTTTGTAGTTGAGTAGTACTCCATGGTATACATATACCACATTTTATTAATCCGCTCATGTATTGTTGGACACTTGGGTTGTTTCCACATCTTTGCAATTTGTTAACAATTATCAATTGCAGAGATGCTGCTTTAATGGCCAGCAAACATATAAAAAAGTGCTCAACATCTCTAATCATCAGGGAAATGCAAATCAGTGATTTGCACTACAATGAGATCTTACCTACCTATAGTGAGAATGGCCTTTATCAAAAAGTCCCAAAATAACAAATGCTGGTTTGGATGTGGAGAGATAGGAACACTCCTACACTGCTGGTGGGACTGCAAATTAGTATAACTGCTGTGGAAAGTAATTTGGAGATACCTCAGAGAGCTAAAAATAGAAATACCATTTGATCCAGCAATCCCACTACCCGGCATCTACCCAAAGGAACAAAAGACATTCTATAATAAAGACATCTGCACTTGAATGTTTATAGTAACACAATTTGGACTCTTATTTTTATTATTTTTTTATATGCAGTCTTATTTGTGTTTGGGTCTGTTTCTTTAATCTTCATTCTATTTCACTGGTTTTTCTATTCCTGTATTGGTGCCAAATGTTTAATTACTATAGCTTTACAATATGATTCATTACCTTGTAGGAGTAGTTGTCCTTCATTTATTTTCTTTTTTAGAATTTTCCTCACTTGAATTAAAAAAGCTGGAGAGAATCTTTTAAATTTAATAGGGTGATTCTACATGGTATAAAAGGTATTTGTGTATTATATATAATTTCTAATTACTTGTTGAGCTGAGGCTCCCAGGGTCAGTGAGAGCGCCAGCCATGTGCAGTCCTGGGGAGACATGACAGCTTCTTGGAGGAGTGGAGTCAGGAGTGGCGGGGAGCAGGCTGCCTCTTGGCTCTGTAACTAGATTGCTGTGGGGGCTTGAGGAAATCACTGAACTGTCCCTGCGTTTCCTCAATTTTATAGGACAGCCTCTCCCAGCATAGTTACTGACATTTAGATATAATTAATCATTTTCTGTCACTATTTTTCCCTCATCTGTTGTGAGGAACAAATGAGGTAATATATGTATATGTACTTTAGAACTGTCAGAGCTCGTGTGAGAACTTGATGATGGTGGTAATATTATTGTTTTGTCTTACTTTAGTTTAAGGGAGCCTCATTTGCTCATGCTCCAGAAAATAAGGGGGGCATAGAAGAGAAGGAGCTGTGAGTTTGCTGCTGTTGCCCTGGCTCAGCACTCCTGTTCCAAGACAGTGCTGAAGGCAGGCCTCCCGGGTGGGGGGGTGTGACCTCAAACATGAGAAGGACTCGGGGAACACAGGGTGTGTTGTCCACAAGGCAGAGGAAACGTGGTGTGAAAACCTGAAAGCAGGTCGGGGGGCTGGGGAGCTGCCAAGGAGCCAAGGCCTGGAGGGAGCAGGGTCATGTGAGGCCTAAGTGTGCTAGGAGGTCATTTATGGGGCCTAAAGGGGAGAGTGTGACGATCTGACTCGGGTGATTCTGACTGTGGTGTGGAGGGTGGCTCAGGGTGGAAGGGGCAGGAGTGGAGTGGCTCAGAGGTGTTGCCACAGTGGGGCGCAGTGGGTGGGGTAGTGGAGAGAAGAGGGCATATTTGACATAGTTTTGGAGTTAAAACTTACTGATGAATTGGTGATCTTGGGGATTTCTGACTTGAGAACCTGGGCAGAATGTGGTTTTACTTACTGATACAGGGGATACTAGTTTTGAGGAATATAAACTTGTCAAATTGACATATTTGTGAATTTGGGAATTGAACCATCTGAGAGAAGATGGACAGCTCTGAAATATAGAGAAGTCTGTGTGAATATTTATAGTTACTTCCAGTGGGTGTTCTGTGCATGAACATCTCTCATGTTCAGATCCATTCTGTAAGCAGCCTTTAGAACAATCTCCTCAATGTGCCTTCCAGGTTTATCCTCTTTGCCTCCTTGGAAGTCTTCAAAAGCTTTCTGCTTTCTTCAGGGGATACCTACTCTTAGACTTAGCAGTCAAGATCCTCCACAGCTTGATCCTCACTCACCTGTGGGATTATGGTGTTCGTGTTACTGGCTCTTGCTTCCCACTGTGCAGTTGTCTGGACCTGTCTATACATCATGAGTACCATTGTACTTCCTTGCCATATATGCTTTCTTCCCTCTTTTTGCATCTTCATCTGTTAAGGATTTTTCAGTACTCTCGGGTTTTACCTATTACAATCTGCTGATTTTAGATCAGTCAGAAATAAGGGCTCTTTCTTTGTCCATTTGGAACATATAATGTGAGTTGTGCTTATAATATCTCCTTTATTGTATTTCAGCCTCTCTTTATGGAATTGTCTGTCATTAAATTTTCTATCTTCCATGACACCTTATACATAATGTATACGAATAAATATTTGCTTAAGGGAATATTTTCTCTGTTTGGAGATATTTAGCAGGTAGTTAGCTTCTTAGTTGCAAGTAATGGAAACTAAATGTAGCTAGTTTAGAAAGAAGAGGAAATTCATTAGAACAGTACTACGAATCCTAAGTAATCTAAGGTAAAGCTGAAGGGTGAACTGGGCCCCTGGGCAGCCCTGGGGACCTCATCAGCTCATGGACTTTTTATCTTGAGATTTATCATTAATGTAGCTTAGCTTCCACTCCCCAAAATCTGTATCTCTCAGTTCAAAATCAGGAGAAAAAGAGTCTGGTTGGCTCACTTTTGGTCAATTGCCAACTTGAGGCCAGTCAGCTCTAACGCCTGAGAGAGGCGTGGGTCAGAGACACGTGGCTGCTGAGATGTGTGACCCTCTCTTCCTGTGGCTGCCTAGAGGCTGAAGGATATCCATCCCCCTGTGGATAGGGCGATTGGTTCTCTAAAACGAGGGGTTAGAAATAAACTGCGGCAGATATTTGCTATAGTGGAATTGCTAACTTTTAGAAACTGAGTCAATGTTGAACACTTTCTGGTTTGGGTACATTATAGGTGGCTTCGACCAAGGACAGGTTACAATATTGGAGTGGAAACAGGACCAGGAGATTGTCTTTGGTGACTGGCTTCATAGGAACTACTCCTTGCCCATAACTTAATCTTGTCATTTGTGATATTTAATCAGTAGGTCAGATGATTATGAACTTCCTTAGCTCAGGGGGAAAAAAGAACCCTGACAGTAATAATGTTGTTATATTCTAAATGTTAACAAATGATGATAATAACTATGCAGTCATTTTCTGCTCTATGAATTTAACCACTGCAGTTATTTTTCTGCTATAAAAGATCCTTATTTATTCATTTGTATTATTTCTATAACTGGGTCGTATACCTAAAGGAAGTAATCGTCTGTGAAAGTTTTAAGACAGCACCAGTTGGTTAGCTTTCCAGAGGGAGCAGAAAAAAATATTGGAAAATATAAGTATTTTAAAAGAAAAATTTTAATCTTTTATTTGGTACCCTAAATCTATAATTTATGCAGAATAATTCATTTCTTCATAAAGATGATTAGGAACAAAAATTTTGCCCCAGTACATTGGGCCACTGGATAGCTGTATAGCCAGCCTATCTGGAATAATGGTTAAAAAATTTTGGTTGAAATAATTTTCTTAAGGTACTGGAAAACATGTCAGTGTTGTATATTCAAAACTGACAGAGGTTCTTCCTCTGTCACTTTTAGATTTTAATAACAGCTTTCTAACTATCTTCTCTGTGTAACACATAGATCCAGGTGATAAAAAAATTCATTGTCTCTCCTACTAGAGAAGTAGGTAAAGGGCGTGATCAAACAGTTGACTGAAGAAGAAATGTGAAGAGCCAATAAACAAGTGCAGTGATGCACAACCATATGGATAATGGATACATGGAAATCGAAATGAGAATAATACCGTTTCATACCCACCAGAAAGATAAAAATTTAGAAGTTTAAAATTGCTCGTTTCATACCTACCAGAAAGATAAAAATTTAGAAGTTTAAAATTGCTCAGTGATGCTGCTGATGTGGTGCAGCTTTCAGACACTGCTGATGGCATGTCTGTCAGCACAGTGTCTCTGCAGAGCAATCTCACAATTGTGGGTGACGTGGAGAACAGACTATCTAGTAACCCCGTGCTGGCACACACCACAGAGAAAGCAGCATGCATGCAGCCAGTGAAGCAAGTATAGTACATGTGTGTTGCCATGTTGTGAAAATTTGTAAAATCCTAAGTGTCTACCAGCAGTGAAATAGATAAATACTAGATTATTAAGTATGAATTGTCCAATTTCCTTAAGAACTAAGTTAGACAGTTGCTATCTCTGACATTTCACACTTCTTGTTTTATTTTTATTGTGAAGGGACATCCTCATTCTTTCAAATGTATGGTTTGGCTTGTAATTATCTTTCAAAAAATTTTTAGAGCAATTTTTGTGAAACCCATTAGCGATAAGTAAAAAATTTGTGTTATTTTCAAATATGACCTCCATGGTGGAACCAATGCAGTGCAGACAGCTCAAAATATCAACAGTGTTTGGGAAGGATGTGGCTAATGAACACACAGTATGTCAATTGTTTGAGAAGTTCCGCTCTGGTGATTTTAATTTTGAAAATGAATCACGTGAGCGACCTGAGACCAAGATGGATAATGATGAGCTGAAAGGTGTAATGGAAGTGAATTCATCTCAACCTACGCATGAATTGCAGCAAGGTTTGACGTTATTATTCCAACAATATTGGACCATTTGAAACAAATGGGCAAGGTAAAGAAGCTGGATAGATGGGTTCCATATGAATTAAATGAGTGTCTGAGTAGAAGTCATCTCAAAGTTTTCCTTTCTTTGCTGTCACAACATAAAGGCAAATCATTTCTATACTATATTGTTATGTGTGATGAAAAAGAATTCTTTTTGACAACCGCAAGTGTTTGGCACAATGGTCGCAAAAAGGTGAAGTGCCGAAACACAATCCAAAACCAAATATTCATCAAAAAAAAAAAAAGCTAATGGTGTGTGTTTGGTGGCACAGCACTGGTATTATCCACTATAGCTTCATGAAACCTGGTCTATCGATTACAGTGATGTCTACTGTAACCAATTGGATGAAGTGATGTGGATGCTTGTGATTATCAGCCAAGATTGGTCATAAGCGACAGGCCAATCCTCTTGCAAGACAACACTTGACCATATGTCATACAAACAATGCTACTCAAACTACAGAGGCTGGACTTGGAAACTCTGTCTTCTAGCAGATTCACCAGACCTTGCACCGAGTGACTACCACTTCTTCCAGGCTTTGGAGCCCTTCTTGGAAGGAAAAACATTCAATTTTCAACAAGCCGTGGAAAATATCTTATGCAATTTCATCACCACTTGCTCTCCAGGCTTCTTCACTGTTGGTGTAAACAAGCTACTGTTAAGATGGCAAAACTGTGTTGATAGTTTAGACACATACTTTGATTAATTGTACTGCTTCTTTGAGATATAATAAACTTTTGATTAGAAATAGGACATTTCATATTTAATGACCTAAATAAAAAGTGGTGTACTCAAACTCTGGAATACTGTGTAGCCATGAAAATTAATGATCTACAGCTACTCTGTCTTTGAAAGATGATACTATACATTTGTGTACATGTGGGATTAAAAAGGAATAAAAACAAGATGTTAATGAAATTCTAAATTCAGGAGAGAGAGTGTTACCTTGGAGGAAGAGGAGGAACAGGAGAACAGGCACGTGAAGAGAGATACAGGAAATTTCAACTGTACCCCTCAAAAAAAACTTTGTATCGTGTTATAGTAAAATTTGACAAAAAGTGATAGGTACACGTACTTGTTATATCTCTAATTCTTAAAATATTTCTTGAGGAATTTATCTATTTTGGATGATTAAACTGAGGAATGGTGGAATAAAATAACTTTTCCAGCATCACAAAATAATTAAATAGTTGAGCTGAGATCAAAAATAAGTCTGTCTTGTTCTAAAGCTCATGGCCCTTCTTTCTCATTAATCTGATTCCACAATTTAGGGATGAAATATTAGGTTGAGCCTATGAAAGTGCAATCACATTTGACCCATCTTTGACTGTTGCCTCTCCCGTCCATCCTCCTTGGGGTGCGCACATCTGTGTGCACACACTCATGGACATACTGTCCTTTCTGAAGGAACAAGTGTTCCTCACAGTCAGGCTCAGGCCAAGACAGCTGGTGTCCAGTGAGCCTGTAGATCCTTTAGGTTTTCTCTGTGTCCATGCAAGGAGAGTTCCTTGAACATTCATCTGTAGTTATGGGCTTGCGGGGAGTTCTAAGATACAGTATGTTAGAGGAGCGGCTTCTAGTTCTCTTGCCCTAAAGGTGTTCATTATGCCTTGGTTCCTGTTAGAAATGACAACATAAAGAATACATGATTTTCTCTGCTGAGTATTTGTCTTTTTGATTGTCTACAGAAGACATTATTTGCTATGTTCCTCATTGTCCTTTATATAGAAATCCTCTTGGAAATCAAGAAAAAAATTGTTACAGAAAAATAAATATAAAATTTAAAATCAAAGTACATGTATAAATTACTATAGGGTCTAAAAAGAATAGCTAGCATTTTCTGAATGTTTAATGTTAGGTATTATTGCATCTACAGTTTGAATATGAGGAAAGAAAGACATAAGGAAGTTAAGTATATTGCCTCGGGGAACGCTCTAGTAAGGAGCAGGGCGCTAGCGTCAGGGTCCAATGCCACCTTCATTGGTAAAGACTTGCCCCAAGTGATCTTTCTCCATTTCTACTTCTGTATGCACAATGCATTGAGAATTGTCCACAAATTGCTTTGTGTTTTTAGTTTAGTTTAGTTTTTTGGTTTTTTTTTTTTAGTTTTTAAATTGATTTTAAATATGCAAGAGCAAGAATGGACTTTAAAATTTCTTTGTATTGCTATAGCAGTTAAGATAGCATGTGGGGGAAAGAAAAGATAGCATGTGGGTAGTAGGCATTCAGTGTATTCATGTATGTTAATATTAGCTAGTTCTTATTGAAGAAGTGACAGCTTAAACCAAAAGAACCTAAAATTTATTGTCATGAGTAGATGCTGAGAAATTCCAAATTACTATCTAAGCTGCTGTTAAATATTACCAATCTTATTGCTGTTAATTATTCACTGAGGAAATTTATTTGGATTTATCATGATTTTGATTTCAACATTGTCACACCAGTTGTTTATGGATGAGCAAGAGTTTTTTTTTTTTTTTTTATTTCATCCTTTCTGTGAAAGAAAATAAATTATGCATATCCAAACTTCTTAAAAGAATTATCAGGTCTCTATTTTCACTTCACCTTCCATTTATTCTTTAAGGCATATTCTTACCAAGGTCCCATGGATTCTCTTGTATCTGTACAATCTATTTTTTGCCAAATCCGATACACTTTTCTGTCTCTTCTTATCTGAAGGCACCTTGAATGTTGATGGTATTCCCAAGATTCCAACCTGGACCTTTTCTTTTTACTTTTACATACTTTCTTTTTTTTTTTTTTTTTTCCATGTCTGCAGATTTTAATTTCAAGCTTATTACATCTTTGGCTTTAGATTTAATGCTTTAGATATATTAATACAATCATATACTTTTTCCCAAATCACAACTACTAGGAAAGATATTTAAAAGCACTTCAATATCTTTATCTTTCCTCAGGGAAGATATGCACCACAAACAACGTATTGGGGACGGAAAAAATAAGTCAGCTTAGGTTTTTTTGTTTTGCTAAATCTGAAAGGGGATGCTGCTTACTGTCTGCACAATGAATAAAACGGAGAAACCAAGTCTGTCAAAAGGAGGAAAAGAGTGGGACTAGTAGAATAAGAAAATATTCTAGATGAATAGGAAAATAATCCAAGTCTTTGAAGTATAGTAACTGCCTAAGCTATAAGAAATATCTATATTTCTTATAAAAATAATTAGCCAAAAATCTAATTATTTTGATTCTGTTCATCTTAAGCTAATTAAGAATTAGTTATGCCAGACTAACAAAGGTAAAATGCTACAGGAACATTTTTGAAATGAAAATGAAACTGAATTTCATTCAGTATGAAAGAAAGTCCATACTAAATGTCAATTATGAATACAAGTTTTAGAAATCACACTCTCCATCTCCAAGTGCTTGATATAAAGTCCAACCTCTTTATAATAAAAATAGCTAGGGAATACATTTGTGTATATCCTTTTATATTTACTTTTTTAAGAGATGGGGGTCTCAGTAAGTTGCCCAAGCTGGACTCAAACTCCTGAGCTCAAGCAATCCTCTAGCCTCAGTTTCCTGAGTAGCTGAGACTAGAGGCACAAGCTACCACACCAGGCTTCTATGTTACTCTTTTGCTAAATAATGTAGAGTATCAGTAAGTCATATTCTGCTAGGAAGTGACAGATCACACGAACAAGGTCAGGGAAACTAAAGGGCAACCTTCAGACATACAACAAAGAAAAAGTATTATAAAATTAGCAGTTATAATTTAGTTATTTTCATTCTTCATGTAATATGTAAAAAGAAAAGAAACAGACATCTTCAATATAAAGAGCTGTCAACTATTAGACTGTGTCCTAGAAAAGCATTTATTCTATAGGGATTGGTTGCTAAAGAAGTCATAGCTCTGTAATTACAAACCATTTGTACACAGGGTGAACTGTTATAAACAGTGCTTTTTTCATGAGGAAATCACACAATGTATGGTTTCCAAATTTTTTTTTTTGTTTTTTGTTTTTTTTGAGACAGAGTCTCGCTTTGTTGCCCAGGCTAGAGTGAGTGCCGTGGCGTCAGCCTAGCTCACAGCAACCTCAAACTCCTGGGCTCAAGCAATCCTGCTGCCTCAGCCTCCTGAGTAGCTGGCACTACAGGTATATGGCCACCATGCCTGGCTAATTTTTTCTATATATTTTTAGTTGGCCAATTAATTTCTTTCTATTTTTAGTAGAGACGGGGGTCTCATTCTGGCTCAGGCTGGTTTTGAACTCCTGACCTCGAGCAATCCGCCCGCCTCGGCCTCCCAGAGTGCTAGGATTACAGGCGTGAGCCACCATGCCCGGCTGGTTTTCAAGTTCTTAAGGATACCACTCTGTGACAACTCTGGAGTCTCACAAAGTCCTTTAGCTAGTCCTTAAAAATCTGCTTAAATTCTGCAAGAGGTTCACAACTCAAAACTCTGTTTAAATTCTGCAAGAAGTTCATAACTTAATCTTATCTTTACATACAACAGTATCTTGTTAATTAGGCTGACAAACGGTAGAGATTTTTCTTCCAGAGTCTTTTCTGAAGGTGCCTTCTGAAGAGCTTGTCTTAACTGTTTTTTATGTAATTCACGATATCATCAATTTCAAACTTCATCATGTTAGTTCCAGAAAGGACATCATGGGGGCAACAGTTGAGAAGGTGACTCTTGCACACTCTGTCATCACTGAATTTGATTCGCTGACCAGTAGTATCTCGGCTCGGCGAAAGCGGGGCCTTTCTGACACTCCCTTGCAGATTGAAGTAGGCAGGCATAGATACATTGAACCCATTCTCTCCGATGCTCCCTGTATTTTTTTAAGCTGTGAGTGGATGACCATGCTATGTGATCAACAACTGTGAAGGCATATTCAGGAGACATGACAAAAGATTCATCAAGGGCAGCTGGTTAAATTCTTTTCATGTTGAGTCAAGTAGGTCAAACATCTGTAGTACGTGGTTCACAGCCAAGTTTATAATTAGAGGTACAGCTGGGGCTAGAAACCAGGTCTCCTGAGTCTCAGCCCAGTGCTCTTTTCCTTAGCCCATGATGCCTTATCAGAAAAATCCAAATACAGTCAGACCCCCAGTTATATGGGTATGAGTTACACTGATTCACATATACAAACTTTATATAGTGTGACCAATGTTTCAACTCACGCGGTACCCTGCTTCCATTTATGCAGTATGCCAGGCATCGGCACGATTTTCAGTGGCACACAGGCGGTTGCCACCACCAGGGCCCGTCCCGGAGGTGCCCGTCAGCTGGTCCAGCGTCGCGCGCATCTGGGCCTGCGCCGACATGGCGGCGGCGCAGCGGGCGGACGGCGGGGGTGGGGCGCAGACCCGGCCCTTCTGGGCGGGGATGAGGGAAAAGGGTGGGGGAAGGTGCGATGCTGTCTCGGTGGCCGCCGCCGCCTCCAGACGTGAGGAAAAGGAGCCCGAGGGGTTGCTGGAGAGTCCGGGCTGCGCTCCTCTCGACGACGTGTACATGGAAGGCAGCAGCCCCCGAAAGCGACCCTCGTGCCCTCACTCTCCGCCCAGTTCCCGGGACAGAAGCGACACGGGCTAAACAAGCTCTCGCCTCCTACACCGCCACCCGCCAGAAGCCGTGAACCCCCCTCCAAGCTCTGACGCCGCTCGCCGCCGTACATACTTTCTTTATACATTCTTCTCTGACGCTCATGCCTTCACACACTGTTTCTTTTCTTAGGGTTCCTGAAGCTGTATCTCCATCCCACATTACTCTCTTAAAACTCTAGACCCATGAAGCCTCTGCCTATTGGTCACTGTTACTCCAGCTATACCATAGGCATCACAACATTGCCATATCAAAACCAAATTCAGTATTAGAAACTCTCCCTAGATGTGTTTCCTCTGATACTGAATTTGGTCCTCAAGTGTTGCTGCATCATTTTCCTCATTTTTTTTCAAGTCCACTTCTTTATTCCTCTTGCAATGATGATAGAAGAGCCCTCTAGCTAGCTGCCTTCTCTCTCTGCTAGCATGGGCCCTTCCTCTCCTATATTATAGTCTGTTCTTCAGAATGTTGTGTGGATGATCATTGTACATTAACATCTGATGTTGTTACTCCTCATTTAAAGCTGCCAGTGGCTCCCCACTGCCTCGGAATACCTGATCTTATATTCTTGGTCACCTTACTTCTTCTCCCTGGAATGTTCTTCCTCTTCTCTCTGCCTGATTAACTCACACTTAGCATTCAGCTTCAGGTGGCAGATCCTGGGAAGCAAACCTTTTCTGATGCATTAACTCTTCTCTTTACTTATGCTCAACCTGGCTTTGTCACTGCTCTTATGTGTTCTCCTTGGTGCCCAAGCAATACCTCTATTATAATACTTTTATCATGATGTTTTATAACTATTTAGGCCTGGCCTCCCCAGCCTCACGAAGCAGTGTGAATCTCTTTGCATGCAAGTCTCCAGCCCAGGCCACCTGTAGGCTGGTTATTTGTTGACTTATTTCTTAGACAGTGGTTCTCAGGTGGACATAATTTGCCCCTCAGGGAACATTTGGCATCATCTGGAGACATTTTTGAGTTGCTGTGACTGGTGGGGCAGGTGCTCCCGTTATCTAGTGGGTCGAGCCTGGGGATGCTGCTACACACCCCACAGTGCACAGGACAGCCCCACCGCCTGACCCAGCCCCGAATGGCAGTAGTGCTCAGGTTGAGAGAACTTCTAGAATGAAGTGCAAAAGTTTTGGCTACTAAAGAAAAGACATAATAAAAAAAAGATGAAATTATTTAATTATTTAGATATATTCTTAAATAACATATAAAAGTTTTCAGTGTCAAAGACCTTCATTTTCAGTCTAAATTGCTCTGGTTCTTTGGTGGCTCATTTTTAATATTTATTCAGAAGCTGTCTTACGGGAAAATATGTGCCCAAATGCCTATTAATGGGTTAGCAGATACCTGCAGTGATTTAGGCACAAAGCTGAAATGGGGAGGAAGGTGGTAGAACTAAGCTCTTCATTTACTTTAGAAATTTAGTCATTCACTTTTTCTTATTTTCAGTGTGCCTAATAGAAGGTGACTAGCTTGAGGAGGTATGGGGATGGATGATGTCTTTTTTAATTAAGACTCATAAAAACGATTTAACCATATAATCCTCAGAAAAGGTCTCTTATTTTATGTAGATTAGCAAATGATGAGAACTCTAGTGCTATTTGTGCAACACCAGGGCACTAAATTAGATGGGGCTGCTAATACACTGGGAGATTAGACTATTGAAGGAATAATTGTTGCTGACACTAGATCAACATGGAACTGACCTATAAAACCAAGTTATGGGAAAAGAAAATCCTATCACACTTAGAAGTTTTAGTGTGTCTAGGCAAAGACAGAAAACATAAGAAAGAATCTTTTGATTCTTCTCTTCAGGATTGGTCATGTGTTATGAATTCTTGTTTTATAATTCAATTTTCAAAAACTTATTTAGGAAGTTTAGAAATTTGACTAGGAGAAAGAGAAACATTTTAGGAAATGTTAGGGGAAAGAGACAGTGATTCATATTCTTAAATAGTTCCTATCGATATTTGCAATTTCATACTAGTTTCTGGAAAATATTATATTAGAATTTTGCTTAAAAAGTCAAGTTTTTGTCTTTAGCTTTGGACATTCTTTTGGTAAATTAAATGGTTTGTACCTGGAGAGGCAATTTTTTTATGTTTGGTTTATAACAAATAGTGAATATTATTTAGTTCCACATTACATTTCAAAATCTGAGAAATACTTTTTTCTAATAGGTGTCAGATTACAGTGACTGTCATCAGCCTTTCAGATTAGTATGATTAGTTGTTTTTTAGAGGCTGCCTATATATGTGGCACTTTTAGTTTGCGGAAAGAAGATTGAAATATTTGTACTGATTTCAGTGGATCCCACGAGATAATGCCTAGCTTACAATTGGTTTAACCTCTTCTTGTCTTTGTCTTGGGTACTTTTGGATTTTGTGTTAAAACAGAAGTTTGAGCTACAGATACTGTATTTAAAAAGCTATTTCAATTAATATAATATCATAAGGAAATAGAATGATAGGCATATGTAAATTTGGACTTGAATAAAGAATTCCCCATATTTAATTGCATTTCTCTTAATTTTTTTTCAGCCAATTTCTACAGAAATTTTGGAATATTCATCAGATAGTGAAAAAGATGATGACTCAGAAAATACCCTAGTCATTGATTCAGAATCCCCTCACAAACTCACAGAGTCTGGATCAGATGCGAGACAGGGTGTGGAGAGACTGACAGACCCAAGGGCAGAATCGGCGGAAATCGTCATATATACCCCCCAGAAATGGACAGCTACGTTTCCTAGGACTCCAGAAAATTCAGCAAAGAAGAAGAAGCTTTTAAGGTTAAGTTATGCCTTTTTAAATACTTTTTTCAACTTTTCTTTCTTCATAAACCCAAATATCTAAAATGTTAATTTAAAAATACTTGTTTATTTGGGAAAGAAAATTAGCATAAGAGAATTGTAATTTTGATAAACAATTATTGAAGTCCTGAGTTCTAGAACTGATTTATGGAACTGTCCATCCAAGCTGAGCACTCAGGGACTGAGTCATGACCAGCTTACATGACTATTTTTCTTAATGGTGACTTCTTGTCAAATTTTTCACGCATCAGTGTTTCAGGTGCTGTCTTAGACAATAGAGGCAAGTGAACCAGAGTTCGCTTGAGTGAACTGTTTGTGAGTAAATTATAGAGTTCTGTTCGTGAGTAACTTATAGTCTAAAAAGGGAAATGTAAACCATGTCAGATTACTTTCACAAATATGGCGAGAGAGCCTGGGCAACACTTGCAAATATAAAGAAGTATGAGAGAGGAAAGCCTTCTAGACAAGAAACAGCTGGTGTGCCTGTGGAGCACCACAGAGGAGGAATGTCCTTGTCACTAGAGTGTCAGGGGCTGGGCCTGGTGGCCAAGGAATCATCCTTGCCCTGTGTAATACAAAGTCTCTTTGTTCTCTAAATAAGATCAAAACAACACCAACCAAAAACCCAATGAAAACAAGATAGCCTGTGAGAAGCAGTGCCACAAAAGCAAAGTTGTAGAGAATTTCAGGGAAAAGGAGTTTCGGTAGAAAGAGTAAACATGGTAATGAAGAGCATAGGTTTTGGATTTCACTTCAAGAGAAGGCAAGCCTTGTGTGCACTGAAGAGAGCCTGGGCAGTGTCAGTGGGCCAGTGGGCCAGGGCCGAAGTAGCATGTGGCTCAAGAAGTGGGGCCCGAGTTTCCTTTGTGGGATTTGGGGCCCAGGCAGGAGGCTTTGCTCCTTCTCTCTAGGATTGCTGCTGGCCTGAAAGGGATGCAGCTTTAGAGAGGGTGTAGCGAGTAGGAGAGACAGACTTTGAGAATAGTGGGGGTGCCAGTAGGACAGAGAGGTTGGGATCCTGTGTCTGTCATTGTCCTGGAGGAGGAGGGGGAGGGAGATCCAGCTTAGGCACACAAGTGAAGGGAAGGGCCTGAGGATGTGGCTGAATCTGGTTGGACAGGTGGAGCACAGTGAGTCAATTCATGCCTGTTCACTCCAGAATTATTTTTTTTTTCATGAAATAAGATGTAAGGACTTATGCCCAAAGTGAAGAAGTTGAGTCCTCAAGAGAGAATGGTGGTGGTTTGTACCAGTCTCTGGGGAGAAAGGAAAGGAAACCCATCAAAGGGATTAGCATGTCCTTTTTGGTGGAAGTAATGCCACACAATTACAGGAAGTCATGCCCCCAGCCCTCGCAAGGGCGTCACATGCCAAGCACTGTGTCAGGCACAGGAGTGAACAAAGGTGATCAGAGCCCACACCTGTGTCCAGGGGAAGGCTGATAAGAATTAAAGAAGATGTGATGGCAAAGGAGATAAGCTTTATGGAGAAAAAGCAGAAAGGGAGGACAGAGGAGCCTGAGGTGAGAGGGGGCATTTCCATTTTATACGGGCACAGGGAAGCCCCTGAGGTGGGGTGCTGAGCAGCAGGAAGCATGGAGTGCCCTATCCTATGCTGAGGCAGCAGGGCTGTGCAGGGGAGTGGACACTTTCATTTTTGTTTCTTTAGTATGAAAGTCACAGGCTTTTGAACAAATATTTTCAGTTAGACATCATATATCTGAGGAGGAACATGAGTCTGGAATCCACAGGCAGACCTAGTGCTAGGGAGTGAATTTGTACGCTTTGGTGTCCAGATGGTGTTAAAGCATGGGCTAGTTGAGGTCATGGGGGATGCAGTGCAGAGCAAGAGGAGTATCTGTCCGAGGCCCAAGCCCTGGGTGTTCTACAGAGCTCAAGGTGTGGAGGAAGAGGCTGCTGAGGGGGATGCAAACCAAGGTGGGTGTGATATCCTGGAGGCAAGTGAGGAGAGAGGGTGACTCACTGTGAGGGATGCTGCTCAGGCTGACCCCTGAGATTCCATGGTGACAGGTGGAGTGTAGCACTGTCTTAGTGGAGTGGCCAGGCAGAGCAGACTGCTGTGCATTCAAGAGAGGAGGGAAGGGGGAAACTGGAGACAGCACGGATGGAACTCTGGAGGAGTTTGGCTTTAAGGGGAGCAGGTCAACAAGGTACTAGTTGGAAGGAAATGGGAAAGTCGAGGTTTTTTTTCTTGAGGGAGAAATTTCACTTTTTGTATATTGATGGGAAAGGTCTAGGAGAAAAGGGGAGACTGCTGAGGTTGAGGAGGGAGAGGACAACTGATGGAGCTGTCTCTGACGTGGGAGGAAGGTCATGAGTGATGGTGCCCTGGCCAGGAGCATGAGCAGAGTCCTTGCAGGTTCAGGCATGAATCTATGCGTGGCTGGGGAGTGGGTTCCTTCTGACAAGTTCTATTTCAGTGAAATGGGAAGTTCACTCATCAGCTGATAGGAAGGATAAAGAGGGATGTTTGAGGAGAGGGTATGTGACCCAGGCATATGAGGGGGGGTGAATGGATGGGGAAGTGCTTCCAGTTGTGTGACAGGATGAGATCCTGTTGGGAGCAGTGGTCATGGATTGAGTTTGAAACCCACCAGCCAGTGTGGATTCAACCCTGGGGCTGCACTTACAGAGCAGGCAGAGCATGGGAATCGCCCAGGGGCACATTGGAAAAGAGTTAACAGGAGTTCCGAGAGAGAAGTTGTAATGGCCTGTGAAGCCCAAGCTGGCCTGAGTAGAAATGAGACCATGCAGGGTGTGGAGCATAGTGAGGTAGGGTAGGACCAACCAGCCAGGCCTTAGGGAGAGGTTGTCAACCCGTGTAGAGTCAGGCTGCTAGAGGAGACGAGCTGGAACAGTAAGGATGATGGGTGCTTAGAGTTGAGCTAATAGGGGAGACAGTTTGTAACTTCAAGATCAGAGAATGACCTGGGGATTGGGGGTTGTGGGTGGGTGGAGGACATAATCTTGGAGCCTGGCTGACCAGGAGAGGTGGCCTCTGAAGATACCCAGACAGTGCTAGGGAGTTCCCTCCCGGGGCTGGGTGGGCTGGAGTGTGAGTGAGTGTGCGCGATGGTCTGGAAAACTGCAGTAAACAGCCAGGCCTTCCCATGAGAGAGCAGGGGAGAGAACACAGCACTGTGACTAAAGGCCACTGCATGGGAGTCAAAAGAAGGTGAAGGCCGAGTGCTGTGGCTTATGCCTCTAAACTTGGCACTCTGAGAGGCCGAGGTGAGAGGATTGCTTGAGGTCAGGAGTTTGAGGTTGCTGTGAGCTAGGCTGACACCACTGCACCCCAGCCTGGGTGACAGAGCAAGACTGTATCCAAAAAAAAAAAAATAAGGAAACATTCATTCATAGAAGTGGCTGAAGCAGCTCCAATAATATGTAAATAATAGCTTTCTTCTTGTGATTTCTAACACAAACTAAGGAGGTCTATTTTATGCCCACTCTTTTAAAGTTACTGTGTTTAAATATTAACAATGAAATTGGTGTGCTTAGGGTTGTCAGTCTCAGGCCTTCAAACTGGAAGACTTTGTTTTACTAAACTGACTAGAAAGGGCTGTGGCCACCTGTACCCCCTTGGTGAAGGAATGGTGATTTGCTGACCTCCTTCTGAAGCAAAGGGAAAAATAACATATTTTGGCATATAGGCTGTTTGGTAATGAAAGTACTGGAGAGTCATGCTTCTAGAGAGTTGAGAAAATTTCTTATATAACAGCGACTGAGAACCAGTGCTGCATTAAACCTTTGCTTGTTGAAATGAACTCTTTGTTATCAAAATGCTGAAATACAGACATCCTGATAATGCTCATGGTAAAAGATATCCAGTTTCTGTCACAGAGGGATATAGGGGCCTGAGAAATAAACTATTGCTAGGGGAAAAGGTGGGTATAAGAAATAGACTTCCATTATCTAGCATAAGTAGAGCAGTGGTTAAAAGAATTATTTTTACCTGACAATGGCCAGCTGGCTGGGATCAAGAAGAGACAGTTGGCATTTCAAGGCTGGAGTACATTGGCTTTTCCCTCTGGTTTGCTCCATGGGAAATGTAACTCAATCTCTTTGGGCTTTTTCTTTTTTCTTTTCATCTTTTTGATTCATGGCATTGTTTGAGGCATAACTAAATAAAAGCCAATGCAAAATTGCTTAGATATTTAAGTGTGCTGTTAATAATAAAGCCGTATCTCCCCAGTCTTATGATCGAGTTATTTTCACAGTATCTATTATATCTAACAGAAAGCAAAAGTTGAAAGCATTATACTAGTCATTTTAATTATTTTTTCTTTACCTAGTGGTATAGCCTATTTAAAACATTTTAATGAGTATTTGTTTTTTCTTTTTTTGAAACAGGGTCCCACACTGTTGCCTGGGCTAGAGTGCAGTGGTGTGATCATAGCTCACTCAACTTCAAGCTTCTTGAGCTCAAGCAATCCTCCTGCCTCAGTCTCCCAAAGTGCTAGGATTATAGGCATGAGCCACCATATCTGGCCTTTAATGAGTATTTTGACTGGAAATGAGTTAGAATATTTTTAATCTTTATTATTATTCTCTTCTCCATATTGATTTTATGGAAATGTTTACCAATGTTGAATTGATGCCAGTAATCTTTTGAGATAGGTTACCAATCTGTTAATTTTGTAGAAAAGATATTAGGATATCTTAACTTTCTCCATGAATTCATATTTTCATTCCATTGGAGTTCTGGACGTAGTCTGTGAATAACTTGGCTTGGCCACAGTAAAGAGTTGATATGGGTGTGGATGGCGAACTTCCTGAACCTCCTATATGACTTTTGTTTTTTAATGTTAGATAAGTTTTTACTAGAAATGGGATTATCGATTAGAGAATGTGTTTTTTCTATTCTTAAATTCAAGTGCATCTGGCCCAAATTCCCAGCAGGATAGACCCCAAAACCCAAACTGAGCTGGAGATGCAGATTTTATCTGAGGGGCTCCAGGTACTCTTCAGGTATAGAGAACTCTTGTGCTCATGTTTATTCTTGCTTTTACCTCTCATCTTGAAATTCCTATAGTTTTCTTCTGGGGTTCTAGGCTTGACCTTAACCAGATACCATTTTCAAATTCTATTTTGCTTTTATCCTCTGTAAAGGTATAGCACTGAAAAACAACATTTGGCAATGAATTATCTATCTAATCTAGATAATTATGCAAAGAATATAGTGTTTTGCCTTTTTCTTGTATGTATTGTATTATGAATATCATTTTAAAAACTATTCTTTCAGACGTGGTCTGTATATTGTCAACTAAGAGTGTGGACTCTGGAGCCAGATACCTGGGTGTGTGCCCAGCTGTGCCACTCATTAGACATTTCACTTGGGCAGGTGTTAATGTCTCACTGCATCAGCTTGTCATCTGTAAAGTGGGGATAATAGTAGTACCTACTTCATAGTGTTTTCTAGAGGAGTATAAAGGAGTTATTTCATGTAAACAGAATGATATAAAGAAGGGCTTACCATTAAGTAGAGGTTAGACATATACGTAAAGCAGAGGTTCTTTGGCATATTTCTGAGTATGAGGTGTTTTTTAAAAAATGTTTCTGTTATATATACTATACATACGCACACACACATTCAGAAATAATTACTGCCTATAGGAAAACATACTACTATGTTTCCCTGAAAATAAGACCTACCCATAAAATAAGCCCTAACAGGATTTCTAAGCATTCGTGCAATATAAGGCCTACCCCGAAAATAAGACCTAGTCATGGGCATGGCTATGAAATGTATCTGCACAACCCATGCGTTTCGTCGAGGAGCGGTAAAGAAGACGAGCAGCCCTTCTCATCTGCCCCATGAGAGCTCTATCACTCAACTTGAGAGATTGGTGCCAATGGTTCTAAAGGAAATAGAGTCGCAGGAAATTCAGGATGGAATTCGGGGTTTGGAGAGTTATGATGATGTTCCAGAAGAAGACGACTTAACTATATTTGAATAAATGTAGATTGTCCTACTGTACTTAAAAAAAAAATAACACATCCCCTGAAAATAAGCCCTAGGGTGTCTTCTTGAGGAAAAATAAATATAAGATCCTGTCTTATTTTCAGGGAAACACGGTAGGTAGTAGTGATAATATAATATATTTGTTAAAATAAAACCTTTTAATCATGGTGGAAAGAGCATGGGGTGTAAGTAAAAACCATAACAAAAACAGTAACAGCAATCATGGGCACTTCTTGAAGGTTTGCTAATTGCCAGGCACTGTGGTAAGTCCTTTCTGGTTTTAACAGCTTGTTTCTCATCTGGCTGGTTATGTAATATTGAAGTGCCTTACCCTCTCTCTAAACTCTGTGATGTTATCATCTGTGCAATAGGTATTGATATCTGTTCTTTCTACCTCAAAGGATTATTAGTTCACTAAAACAAGATAATGTAGTAAAATTATGAGTTAACTGGTAATGAGATAATAAACTTATGAGAAAATACATTGATAAATTATGTAACATGTAGCCATAATGGTGATTAACAATTGATTTGGAGTTCTCTTGAGATTATAGATGTGTTAGGAACTGCTGACTTCTCTCTCTCTCTCTCTCTCTCTCTCTCTCTCTCTCTCTCTCTCTCTATTTATTAATTTATGTATGTATGTATATATTTGTAATGCATATATACTTTCATACATTTATAAAAACGTGTATATGTACACATACACATCAATGAATATATATGTTTATTGATAGGTAAGGGTTCTTGTGAAATACCTGTATGTCCATTGCTATGAATTGTCTTCCTGCCATATATGGAAATTTGTTTTTTTTATCATGTTGGTATATTTGCTCTGCGTTTGTGATTGATTCTCAAATGTCACTAGAGTCCAAATAAGAGACCCATACTTAAATGCTTATTTGAGTATTCTACTTATCAACAGTTTGGCAAGTTTATTCTTGACTGGAACTCTGAACCCACTATACACTTATCTATTGCCCCATCTGTTGAACCCACTGTGAGCCCTCCTGCACCCCATGGGGTAGCTCATGACTATTTTTGTGTCTGTGGTATTTAGCAAAGTGCTAGGTGCCAGCATATAGCTGGTGATAAGTAAGCAGTACATATTTATGGAATAAATGAACTAAGAAAGAACAGAAAAGGAGGTAAACTGATATTTAACTTCATATTTCTAAAAATATGATATTCTTAGGAAGTAAAATTAGTGCATATTCCTAAGAATCATGAAACTGAGCTTCTAAGAAACCTAAAGTCTGACTTAGGAGGATATGGCCTGTGGGAAGAGAATATAACAAAAATACATTAAAATTTTACATGTTTTACCTGTTTGTCTCTGGTTGAGGGATATAAAATATAAATATTCTAATTCTGTAGTTTTTCTTTTAATTAAACTTAATACATTATAATTCATTAAACAGAGGTGGGCTAGCAGAAAGACTGAATGGACTGCAGAATCGGGAGAGATCTGCCATTTCTTTGTGGAGACATCGATGTGTTTCTTACCAAAAGACACTTTCAGGTAAGGCTTGCATAGGTATCTGAGACGGTATGTAAAAACATTCCAGTTAAAAGTATTTTTATTTTCTAAAAGTATACCCAGTAAAAACAACTAAAACATATTTTTTAATTAAAGTATATAAATTTTTCACATACTTTATACTTTTCATATACCTTATTATTTTCATGAATTTTTAAAAAAATATATTTTCCCCCAACATTCTTATTTAAATTTGACATACAAAAAGCTGTACATCATTAATGCACATAACTTAGTGAGTTTGAAGATAAAAATACATGTGTGAAACCATCACCACAATCTATGCCATAAATCTATCATCTCCAAACGTTTCATTCTGTTTTCTTATTTATTTCATCATTATTATTATTTGCAATAAAAACACTTAACATAGGATCTGTCCTCCTAGCAAAGTTAGTGTACAACACAGTATGTTTGACTATAGGCACTATGCTGTGTAGTAGATCTCTAGGGCTCATTTATCTGGGATAATCACAATTTTATATCCTTTGATTAATACTTCCCCATTTTCCCCCTGCCCTAGTCCCTGGCAGCCACTATTCCACCCTGTGCTTCTATAATCATAGCGCTTGGTCAAGAAAAAGAAGTAAAAGGTATCCATATTGGAAAGGAGGAAAGAAAGTTATCTCTGCAGGCGACATGATCTTATATCTAAAAACCCTTTGAGATTCCACAAAAACAAAAAAAATGTTAGAAGTCATAAATGAATTCAGCAAAGTTGCAAGATTCAAAATCAACGTAAAAATCAGTTGCATTTCTATATAACAACAAGGAATTATCCAAAAATGAAATTAAGAAAGGAATTTCATTTACAATCATATCAGAAAGAATAAAATACTTAGGAATAAACTTAATCATGGATGTAAAAAACTTGCACACTCAAAAAATGGACTTCTTTTCTCCCAATGTCATATAGATCTCAGAAATTTTTCCGAGAGATGAGTCCGTTCTTATAAGGTCTAGTGACCACTCCCTGTAGACCTTCTCAGAGTTCATAAGAACCCTTATTGTTGAAGATCTGACTTGGGGGGTTTTATATTAGACCTTTTTCCTAATAAATCTAAACCAGTGGATTTCAGACTTTTTTTTATTGCAATTCTGGAGAGTCATACCTTTTATATCATCTCCTTACACCCACACCTGAAACAAACATACAACACTAATGTTAGTATGTGTGATACAGTCTGATGCATTCTTTTTTACTTTTACCGTAGTCCTGGTTTTACTAAATTGATTGCAGGACCCTTCCAATGGGTTGTAACTTGCAGATTGAATGTTCTTACTATAAGCAAGTGACTGAAAACTCTTATTTCTTAACAAATTGTTTGACATTGAAAATATTCCACATGTCTGGAAAAGCCCCCTCTCCTCTGAAACGGTGCTCTCTTAGATGGCTTATTCCCATGCTGCCTCTCCGTCTGGAGTGGGGGTGGGCGGGTGGCCTTGGTCACCTATTTCAGATCTACTGTTAATAGTCTCTCCGGGGGATCCTTGGAATATGCATTTTAATAGGCTTTCAGATGATTTTTGCACATGCCAGAGTTTGAGGAACATTATTCTTAGAGTTGATCCCCCAACTGCCAGTAATGTATTCTACTAAACTTATGTTCCTCAAGTATTACACATGTCTTCAGAAGAATTTTCAATTCTTATCTCATTTATGCTTTTTAAAATCCTTTACTAGCTGTTGCTTAGCAATTTCCTTCTCTCTTTCATATTTTTATAGAGCATTATAATATGAAATACATGTATGTGTATCAGGATGACCTGATATACACATGATCCAAGAATACTTTTCCTTTTATGGAAATCTATGGGTCAGTCCATTGTTATACTTATGACTTTATTTCTTAGTATGTTTTTTCATATCAAAGATTATGACATTAAATAATCATCTTTACAACTCATTTGATCAGTCTGAAAGCAAGGCATATATAAAGGTTGCCTAGTCATATTATTTAGGGAAGTCTTAATAACATACTGGCTTAAGCACAAAAAAGAATTTAATAGTACTCATGGATTAAAAGCTATAGGGAAAAGACTTCATGCATCAGGCATATTGGATTTGAAAAGGTTGGCAGTCATTCTCCATGTGGTAACTCCCAGCTTCAAGTCCAGTAAAAAGAAAGCTTTCTTTTCAGTATATTATCAGAAATGCTTGAAATATTTTCATTGGCCTGGCTGAGACAAGATTCCTTCCTTGAAATAATCCTAATCACTCTGGCCAGGGTGGAACACCGTTGATAATACTCTACTAAGCCATTTGCTTTTAACTCGTGATTGTCTTCTTTCTAGACTTATTTAATAAAAGTCAGCGAGAACCATTTGTGATGCTATAATATATTTCATTTTAGTCTTTTTGTGATGCATCATGTTCTTCTATTTTAAAATATTTGCATGTACATATTTAACCTCTCACGTGTGAATGCCCTTCAAGTGGAATGATCACTTTCTCTTAAGAAATAAAATAAAATCCTAAGCCCCCCAATTGACTGAACAGACCCCCTCTTGGCCACAGGGACCCAGAGAAACCTTAACATTGAGTTCCCAGCCATAACAGGATGAGCAGTCAGACATGCGCAGTTGCACCCCCTCTCTTGCTAAGCACCATCAGCGTTCTTCCTTAAGGGCTAAACAGAAACCAGCCCTTTGGAAAAACTTGCCCCACGACTGATTTCAGCCAACCTTTTGATCACCTCCTCCCTTTTTGTGGTTTCAACACAGCTCACCAGCATTCCTTCCTAATAAGAGACCACCAACCATGGAGTAGCTCTGACCAGTCTAAGGTGGCTGCAAAAAAGAGGATATTCATGTCCTCTACTTTACCTTTTGATATCAGAGGGCCAAAAGGTCCTCCCTGGTATCATGGTAATGCCATAATTTTATGAACATGGGACCCGTGAAGTTAGCAAGAAGCTCAGTTGTACCTGTGCATGTTTCTCCTTTAATAAATATTCAAGACTCTTCCTATAACCATTTAAATATGCATATTTGGCCACCCAGCTCAGCATAAATTCCTGTTTGTACCCCCATAATATTCTGAAATTAAAAAAAAAAAAATCCTGTTCTTTACCATTCCTTCAAAGCACTCAATTCTTGCTTTCTTCTGGGGGCCTCACTTCCTGCCTGGAGGTTGTGGTACCCTTTTTTAAGAATAAAGCCTCCTTCCAAATGTATAGATTTTGAACTTTTTCAGTCAACATTCTTTGTGTCACTCATTGTTTTGAATTTAGTTTGGGGTTCTATGCATTATAAACTTGTTTTATTCTGTTTGAGCCAGGAAAGTATGGCCTTGCTACTTAAATTCACATACTTGCTACTCCTTTCTGTTCTGCTTTTGCCACCTTTCTTTTGAGGTAATTATACAAGAGAATGGCAAACTTGAATTTCTTTTGACTAGATATAAATATTTGCATTATTGGGTTTCAGGGAGGCCACTTTGAATCTGCAGCCATAGAGACTAGCTTTGTATTGAGGGGTTGGAGTGGGTGGAGAGCAATAGGATGAAACATAGCATAGCAGACAGGTGACTGGCAGGCAGAGCTTTTCCCTGGAGTTTGGCCTCCACAGGTTGCAAAGGCCGGAGCACTACGGCTGCCGTTTCTGTGGTTTCGATGTCCACATGGCACCCTTGTTTCCTTTCCCATATGAGAAGGCAGAATGCTCATTCTTTAAAGCCTCTTGGAAATCTAGTCTGAGCTCCTTTCTGGGGAATTGAGAGTACGTGGCCTAGAGTAGGTAAATGACTTGCTGTGATTATTTAGCTAGTCGAAGGAAGAGATGGGGCCAGAAGCCGGCCTCTTGGTTCCTGGTACCATGCTCCTTCAATCCTGCCACTCTTCTGTCATATGCAAATAATTGTGTTACTCCTCTGCCAATTTCCTCTTGATATTACTGTTGAGGAATAACCAAATAGTTCAAATTTGACTTTGTGTGTTTAGTAGGGTATTCCTGAATTTTGTTGACGTTTCAGTCTTGACAAAGTGTAAATATCTTCAGGATAGCAGCAAAACATGGGCAAACTTTGAATTGGACCATAAATTCCTAAGAAATAGTTGGAAAAAAAGCTTCTGCCCTCTTTCGTCTTTAATGTTGTTCTTATCATGATAGCACATTTGGAGGTTTATTATCTGCAAGTGCAATGCTGTGGGCTTGGTATGTATTAAATAATTTAGAATGTAAAATAGTCCTAGTGTTTGCTTTCCTTATTTTCCAGATGAAGAGAGTATAGGTTGAGTATATGCCGTCAATGAGTCAGCCCAGACTTGAATTCTCTTGAGTCTATGTTCTTACTCACTAGTCTGTACAGACCTTCATTAGTTGATCTGTTTGGGCTGAAGAAAATTAGGGTTAAGATTGAAGACAAGATTAAGGAATCAGCAGAATTAAAAATATTAATACAAATGTGTTTTTTCTTTTCAAAAAAAGTAATCTTTCAAAGGGTAGGTCTGTATCACGTTCTTGAGAGTACTAATTTGAGGAATGTAGGGCATAGGTTTGAAGGTTGTAAAGACCGTATAAATTGTGAATATGTATAGAATGTCCTAAAATCTTATGATTTTGTTAGGGAAGGTGGCAGATTGTCTTCTTAATTATAGATATTAATATACACTAGAACCCTAGATCTTGTTATCTGGGCTGCTCATTAAAGTAAATTGACCAAATTGGCAAGAACAGAATTGGGAGAGTATCTTCTGGGGGAGTAGGTAGAAAAATGCCAAGTCAAACGTGTCTGGCTATTCCAAATGAAGAGAGAAAAAGATTTTTTTGTTTGGCTCATAAGCACCAAGTAGCTTATGGAATGTTCCTTACAATTTCCTTCTTAAATTTTGTTTGTTCTAGATATGAGATATAGCATATTGAACTGAGCGTCTCCTTATTTATCTCCTTCGGGTATGAGAAATTACAGTTTATAAAAGTAATGTGTAGATTGTATTTATTTAGCTTGAGACTCTTCCCATGCGTCTTCTATTGGATAGTATTATTTAATTATCCATGGTTGAGAGATGTGTCTTGTCTGTATTTTGATTTGCAATGTTTGAGTGAGTGCCTCTAATGCATCTTTCTGCCTTTTTAAAAAACTTTTTATTTTGAAATAATTGTAGATTCACATGTATCACATGCAGCTGTTAGAAATAATACCAAGTGATCTCTTGTACTATTCTCCCAGCTTCACCCCAAAATGATATCTTTCATAACTATAGTATAATAGGAAAACCAGGATGATAATTCAAGATACAGTTCACTGAACTTATTCAGATTTCATCAATTTTACATGCATTTGTATGGGTATGTTTGTGTGTGTGTGTTTCGTTTTATGTAATCTTATCACCTGTTGTTATAGTCTAATGTTTGTGTCACTCTAAATTGATATGTTCAAACTTAATCACCAATGTAATGGTATTAGGAGATGAGGCTTTTGGAAGGTGATTAGGGCATGAGGGTGAAGCGCCCCTGAATGGGATTAGTGTCCTGATAGGAAGAGACCTCAGAGAGCTCGCTAGGCCTGCCACCATGTGAGGACACAGCAAAAAGATGCTGTTCATGAGAACATGGACCCTCACCAGACACCGAATCTGCCAATCTTAAACTTCTCAGTCTCCAGAACTATGACAAATAAATTTCTATTGTTTATAAGCAATCCAGTCTATGGCATTTTGTTATAGCGGCCCAAGCAGACATGTGTAGATGGTGACTGTGTCACCATTACACAGTCTGGACACAGAAGAGTCTATCACCACAAGGATCCCTTGTGCTACCCTTACAGCCACAGCCACCTCTTTTCTGCCCTCCTTTCTGACACCTTGCAACTGCTCATCTGTTCACCATTTCCATAGTTTTGTCATCTCAAAAATGTTATAGAAATGGAATAATATAGTTTGTAACCTTTTGGGATTGACTTTTTTCACTCAGCATAATTCCCCAGAGATTCACCCAAATTGTCATATATATCAGTAATTTGCTCTGTTATACTGCTGGGTAGTATTTCATGGTGTGGATGTACTACAGTTTGTTAAACTATTTGTTGACTGAAGGACATTTGGGTTGTTTCCATGTTTGGGTTGTTAAAAATAAAGGCATGTGAACATTTGTGTATAGGTTTTTGAATGAACATAGATTTTTATTTTTCTGAGATAAAAGATCAAGAGTGCAAGCACCAGGTATTATGGTAAAGACATGTTTAATTTCATAAAAAAATTACATATGAACATCAAATATTTTAGTGAATGTCTCTAATACACAGGCTTAAAACATTTATTTTTAACACCTTTGGTATATGGATGGCACTTTTTCTTTTTTTCTCTCATGGATAGCTGACTTTGCCAGGCTATTTTGTAACTCCCACTTATACCTTGTGTTTTTTTGTACTTTTAGGGTTTTTTTGAGGAAACAGGGTCTTGCCCTGTTGCCCAGGCTAGAGTATAGTGGCACAATCATAGCTCACGGCACCCTTTAACTCCTGGGCTCGAGCTATCTTCCTACCTCAGCTTCCCGAGTAAGTGGAAGGAACTATAGGCATAGGTGGGACTATAGGTGCATGCCACCATGTTCCACTGATTTTTTTGTTTTTTATAGAGATAGGGATTCTTGCAATATTGCCCAGGCTGGTCTTGAACTCCTGGCCTCAAGCAATCTTCCCAGCCTCCCAAGTGCTAGGATTATAGGTGTGAACCACTGCACCTGGTCCCTCTTATACCTTTTAATATCTTTTAATATTTCAGTGTTTTTTTCCTTGTTGGTGCTGTTAGTACATTTCATCCTAAAAGACATATGTCTCAAGGTTCTTTGAACTGGAATAAACTTCAAATGTGTGCCTACTCCCTTGGCTCTTCTTTGTGCTGCACTGAGGAGATATTGGATTTAGCTTTTAAAGATCAGTGAAAAGTGCAAGTTTTGCACACAGAGGCTGTGTAGAGGGTGTGTTAGATGACACTGGGTGGTGGGGGGCGGGTTGCAGAAGAGGCTAGACCATGCAGGAGCTGGAGGCCTTGGCTGGATTTTACTTCCAAAGTGATGCCTTGAAAACCTGCACTTTAAAATGTGGCTCATGCTATAATCCTGGCACTTTGGGAGGCCAAGGCAGGAGGGGATTGCATTAGGTCAGGAGTTTGAGATTAGCCTGAGCAAGAGTAAGACCCCATTTCTACAAAGAAAAAAAAAAAAGGAAAAATTAGTCATGTGTGGTGTTGTGCCCCTGTAGTCCCAACTACTTGGAAGGCTGAGACAGGAGGATTGCCTGAGCCCAGGAGTTTGAGGTTGCTGTGAGCTGTGATAATGCCACTGCACTCTAGCAGGGGTGACAGAGCGAGACTGTGTTTCAAAATAAACAGATAGATATCGATGGATGGATAGATAGATAGACAGACAGATGGATAAATAGAGGCTGTGGAATAGAGAATGATGACTTATAGAGGCAAGGGGATAATTTTTCTAGATTTCTCTTCAGGAAACAGTGTATTTTTCTTTTTTTTTTAAGGGAAGCAGTTTTCTGGCTCTGCTTTGCTGTTTACCTGGATGTTGATGGCCAGTGTTTACTAAGTGATATTCAAAGCATTTTGCATGTTTATTAACTCATAATCCTCACAGTGACCCTTCCAGTTAGGTCCCACTTTCCTTACATTAGAGACTGGAGATGTGGGTGGGCATGGCCCTGTGTGCTTGGCTAGTAGTGGCAGAGCTGGGTTCAGGCTGGGCAGCTCATTTGGTGGCCCATTGTCGTGGCCCACTTGTTGTGGGGACAAGTCTGGGCAGGTGCTCAGAGCAGGAGCCCACAGTGGGACTGAGTTCTCTAGATGGGAACACAGCACCGACAGCTGGGCCCCAGCTCCTGTGTGCAGCTGTGTTTAGTAACGGTGTGACAGATATTTTCACAATGTGTTTGATATTGTAGTTTTTAAAACTAAAAATAGTTATAGATATTTTCAAATTAAAAAAAAACTACTTGTATTATTCAGGAAGAAGGCAAAGAAAAAGTAACATTAAAAAAATTGGTGGGCTTCAGATAAAAGATTTTTCACTATGAGATTTTTGTTTCTAAGACTTCTAACCTTAAAAAAAAAGATTGTAGAAAAAAGTGAAAATACAAACAAAATCAATGAAATGTAGTAGCCTTTACTATTATCTAAAGCAGAATTCTCTGAATTTTCTTTTTCCTCAACTTTTTGATCTCAACTGACTCTGTTGAGAGTGGTCACCGTGTGTGTGTGCATGTGTGCGCGTGTGTGTGCGGGCTTGCTTCAGAATACCCTCTGATGTGCCTGTGGGGAGGTGAAGGTGCTGTAGGTTTCTGTGTGTGTGGTGGGCATGTGCATGTGTTTCAGAAGTAATAAAAATGTCATACTGAATTTATTATTACAAGAAACAAAGAATGAACTAGCTATTTGTATTAGTAATAGCTTTTGTGTTGAGATTTATTTTTGTTTTGTTTTGTTTTTTACCTTTTTGCTGCTGGGTCATGTTCAGCTGAAACATTGGTGTTTTCTTTTTATTTTTTTATGGCAATGGCTGTAGTATTTTGGCTAATGGTTTTTTTACTTTGTTTCTTTATCCATTTATTAAGCAAGTAAGTGTTCATCACTGACAGAACTGTTTGACTTTATCATAACATCCTTGCTTCCTTATTTAATATATTTTATCCTTGTTTCCTTATTTAATATATTAAAGCTTTATTCTTTAGAAGAAAACAAAACATTATTTTAGACATGAAGATGTTTTAATAACTGCTTTAGTTCATTTTGTGTTGCTATAGCAATACCATAGACTGGATAATTGATACAGAAAAATTTATTTCTCCCAGTTCTGGAGGCTGGGAAGTCTAATATCAAGGTGCTGGCAAGATGAGAGAGGGAGGAGAAGGGGGCCGAACTCATCCTCTTATCAGGAACCTGCTCCCATGATGATGACGTTAATCATTCCTGAGGACAGAAGAGCTTCATGACCTAATCATTTCTTCAGCTCCTCACCTCTCAGCACAGTTGCACTGGGGCTAAGTTTCCAGCATGTGGACTTTGGGAGACACATTCGAACCACAGCAATAACATCTGTAACTTTTTATTATTGAAGTACGTTTTAGAAAATCAGAAGAAAGAAACAAAGCCAAAGAGGATAAAGTATTATTTCTTAGGATTTGTAAAGGAAAATAACTGTAATGAGTTACTCCTTGAAGAATATTTTATATATACAATTTCAAAAGAAATTGAAATCATATACTAATTTCATGTTCTAATGATTATGATAAAATAGGGTAACACTCCTGAGCAATTCTAGTGCTTGTAGACTTTCTTAAGATATATAATAGTTTGGAGGTATTAGTAAATATTATAATATAAAATAAACTGTAGGAAATAGTTAACAAAGGTTACCATTGGAAAAGGGGTTGGCATAGGGTTTTTTAACACTCCTTTTATAAAAGAAAAAATTTGTCAAAATCAAAATATTTTCACAATTAAAGAGGAAGGGAGATAAATGTGAAATGATAGAGAACTCCATCCTGAATTTTACTTATGAAGCACTAAAAAATTTTGCCTTTGTCTCATAAGTGAAAATTCAATAATAAGACTGGTTTTCCCAGCGATAAAACCAGTCCAGCCTCTTGGTGGACTGTTGTCCTGGTTCTTTGGCTCCTTTGCTTAGAAGAATCACAAACAAGTTGGTGAACTCAGACAGGAAGCTATTCCACACAAACAGCTTTTATTGCAGAAAAGAAGGAAGCTACACAAAGCAAAAATATGTTCCACAGAGAGGAATGGGGTCAGTCTCCAGTGGAGAAAGATGTTAAGGACTCCCAGGTGTTTTCCTTTTATTGGTGGGCTTATGGGAAGTGTGGGGTGCTACTGGGTGGGGTGATGGATCTACATGATTGACAGGTGCTCTGGGTTTTTCCTGCAGTCCTTTCCCCTGATTGGACACCCCCCCCCTTCTCCACCCCTAGGAAATGCCCTTTTGGCCTGTATCTGTCACCTGCACTTTTGGTCCCTGCCTAACAAGGTGGTTTTTCAAAACAAAGAGTATATATAGTTGCTCATTGACCTTGAGAGGGTTAGCAGTGAACACACTGGAAGGTTTAGTTTTGTAACCTCCAACACCAACCAAGCCCTCCCTGTTTCCCATGAACCTTCTCTAGCGTTTCTGTGCTTCTGACACAAGGAAAGGGGGAGGCTGTGGGGCGCCTTGCCTGAGACCACCTGCCACCTATCCCTCAGTTGCCCTTAGGAGCAGCAGCTGTGGCACCCTGACAGTGCAGCCATGGAGTGGGGCCCCTTCAGCCAGAAATTTGTCCCCCTCCACTATTTCTTACGGCTTCCAAGGAGCTCCTCTGGGACTGAAGAGCTCCTGGTCTGGACTCACCACTTGAGTAGCTGGGAGAGGAAGAAGGAGTGTCAAGGTCAGCAGTTTCTCTATAGAAACAGTGGTGCGAGCAGGAAGAAGAGCACAGAATTCTGTGTAGATATGTGTGTGTCTAAAAAATTTAATTTCCTTGATGTAGTATTAATATTTTCTAATAAAGACTAACTTGGTAGAAAATGGTAGACTGATCATTTCTACCAAAACAAGTCAGTATGATCAGATCTCATTATTTAATTGAAAAATAATTCTTAGTAAACCTGTATGATTTAATCTGTCTCCTAGTGTTGCAAATTTAAACCCAGGAAAGAGAGCTGTTCTTAATTTGGCCAATTTTTGGCAATATTTTATGCTTTTACAATCTTTAGTTTCTGTGGAAATTTTTTACATAATATGACAGATTTTTAAAAAACCAATTTGTTTATTTAGATTTAAGAAATGAGAATGACAGATTGAAGAAGAGTTGTTAGTTTTGTAGTTCAAAGTCTTTAAAAAGTCATTTAAAATTTTGTCTTAAACTCCTTTGCTATTTTATCTCCCACCCTTTCTTTCAGTTGAAAGGATGCTGCTTGTGACCTGCTCACTGTGGGTCAGCTCTGATTTGGCCAGAGAGGTTTTGCTGCAGTTCCTCTTCTTACTTCCCCTTTCCTCCAGGGCTGAGGGAGCTGACTCTGGATTATCTCCAACATCCCTCTGCCCGATAAAACCAGAAAGCCAATTACAGTGTTCAATCCTCACTTTTCCCTTTTTACCCATATTTCAGTGCAGCAGTGATATTTAATATCATTCTTTGTACTCATGGACTAGAAGAATTCACATGAATACTCTGGGCTAAACTATTCAAGACAGTAGGCAAACTATGATATTAGTATCTCCACTGTTAGAGCTGTGATTTCATACCTCAAAATATTATACATTTTGGTGATCATTTTAAGTGTGAATTAGCCAAAAAAGTAAAAAATTCATATTGACTTTCATGATGTTATTTCATGATTTTATTACAAATAGTGATGGGAGGCCAGGCACGGTGGCTCACGCCTGTAATCCCAGCACTTTGGGCAGCTGAGGCAGGAGGATTGCTGGAGGTCAGCAGTTTGAGACCAGACCTGTTATGGGAAACATAACAAGACCCCTTCATACAAAAAATAAAAGTAATAATGATGGGACCTAATAAACAGGAAGGGAGACTTCATACGAAAATCAGTTCTTTAGCTAATGCAGTTGTCACGCCTCGGATGCTTCTACCTCATTTGTTTTTACCTTCATCTCTAGAAATAAATTATTTCTTCTGAATTTTTTTTTTATTTTTAATTTCAGCATATTATGGGGGTACAAATGTTAAGGTTACCTATATTGCCCATGCCCTCCCTCCACTCTTGAGTCAGAGCTTCAAGCATGTCCATCCCCTAGACGGTGCACATTTCACTCATTATGTATGTATATACCCATCCCCTCCTTCCCGCTCCCACCTGCCTGACACCCGATAAATGTTACTCCTGTATGTCCACTTAGGTGTTGATCCGTTAATACCAATTTGCTGGTGAGTACATGTGGTGCTTGTTTTTCCATTCTTGAGATACTTCATTTAGTAGAATGGGTTCCAGCTCTATCCAGGAAAATACAAGAGGTGCTAGTTCACCATTGTTTCTTAAACCTGAATAGTACTCCATGGTATACATATACCACATTTTATTAATCCACTCATGTATCGATGGGCACTTGGGTTGTTTCCACAACTTTACGATTGTGAATTGTGCTGCTATAAACATTCGAGTGCAGGTGTCTTTTTTGTAGAGTGTCATTTGATCTTTTGGGTAGATGTCCAGTAGTGGGATTACTGGATCAAATGGTAGATCTACTTATATCGGTTTAAGGTATCTCCATATTGCTTTCCACAGAGGTTGAACTAGTTTGCAGTCCCACTAGCAATGTAGGAGTGTCCCTCTCTCTCCGCATCTACACCAACATTTATTGTTTGGGGACTCTTTGATACAGGCCATTCTTACTGGAGATAAGTGATATGTCATTGTGGTTTTGATTTGCATTTCCCTTATGATTAGAGATGTTGAGCATTTTTTCATATGTTTGTTGGCCATTATTCTGTCTTCTTTTGACAAATTTCTGTTCATGTCCTTTGCCCACTTTTTGATAGGGTTGTTTGATTTTTCCTTGCTGATTTTCCTGAGTTCTAAATAGATTCTAGTTATCAGCCCTTTATCGGATATGTAGCACAAGACAGATCCTCCAAATAAAAAATTAACCAAGAAATAATGAACTTAAAACTCTAGAACAAATGGGCCTGACTGACATTTACAAGACATTCTACCCTAAAACCACTGAATATATGTTCTTCTCATCAGCTCATGGGATGTTCTCTAAGATTGATCATATCCTAGGACACAAAGCATGTCTTAAAAAAATTTTAAAAATAGGAATTATACTATGTATCTTTTCAGATCACAGTGGAATAAAAGTAGAAATCAACCCTAACAGGAACTCTCATTTCTACACAAAGTCGTGGAAACTAAACAACCTTCTGCTGAATGATCACTTCATAAACAAGGAAATCAAGATGGAAATCAAAAGATTCTTTGAACTAAATGACAAAGGAGACAAGTTATCAAAACCTGTGGGACACAGCTAAAGCAGTCCTGAGAGGAAAGTTTATTTCCATAAATGCCTATATCAAAAGTCGAAAAGATCATAAATGGATAACCTAATAAATCGTCTCAAAGAGCTGGAAAAAGAACAGACTGACCCTAAACCCAACAGAAGAAGTGAAATCATTAAGGTCTAATCAGGCGCGATGGCTCACGCCTGTAATCCTAGCACTCTGGGAGGCTGAGGCGGGTGGATTGCTCCAAGTCAGGAGTTCAAAACCAGCCTGAGCAAGACCCCATCTCTCCTAAAAATAGAAAGAAATTAATTGACCAACTAAAAATATATATACAAAAAATTAGCCAGGCATGGTGACACATGCCTGTAGTCCCAGCTACTCAGGAGGCTGAAGCAGTAGGATCTCTTGAGCCCAGGAGTTTGAGGTTGCTGTGAGCTAGGCTGACGCCACTGCACTCACTCTAGCCTGGGTAACAAAGTGAGACTCTGTCTCGAAAAAAAAAAAAAGATCAAATCAGAACTAAATGAAATTGACAACAGGGAAACTATACAGAAGAGAAGATTAATAAAATAAAAAGTTGGTTCTTTGAAAAAATAAACAAAATTGACATGCCTTTGGCTAGACCAGGGGTCATCAAACTTTATAAACAGGGGCCAGTTAACTGTTTCTCAGACCATTGGAGGGCCGGACTATAGTTTAAAAAAAACTATGAACAAGTTCCTACGCACACTGCACATATCTTATTTTGAAGTAAAAAAACAAGCGGGCAAAAACACCCACATGTGGCCCACGGGCCGTAGTTTGCGGACACCTGGGCTAGCCTAATGAAAGCAGAAAAGAAAAATCTCTAATAAGCTTTGTCAGGAATAATAAAGGAGAAATTACAACTGATGCCACAGAGATACAAGATATAATTTATGAATACTACAAAAACGTTTATGGACAGAAACTGGAAAATGTGGAGGAAATAGAAAAATTCTTAGAAACACATAGCCTCCCTAGGCTCAACCAGGAAGAAATAGAATTTCTTGTGAATTTTTATATGTAAAAATCTATGAACTGAGATTTGGTGAGACCATGGAATTAAATAATACTTTTATATTCCTTGTGAATTTATTTAATCTGTGTTTCTTCATTTCTTTTTCCATGAAAATAAAAATAGTAATTCTGTAGTTTTAAGATTAGTTTATTGTAGACCTGAAGTTTAAGAGAATCTTTCTACTGTCTGTTGGAAATAATCCAAAAATAAGCTGTCAAGTTAGCCTATTTTAAGTGTATTATATAGGCGAGTAAAGTGTGTTTCCTGTTCAATTCCATAAGTGGCTTGATAAATACATTTCATTTATAGTGTTAAATTGGGATGTCATTAATGATAAAAATTATCTATATGTTGAAAACTCTGTTCTTGACCTTCAGAAAAGTATTGATATTGGCAAGGAAACCTTTTTTTTGGCTTGCTCAACAAATTGTCATTTTTACCCTTTCGTCTAGTTCAGAATCACACTGGCATTTGTCCATGCTGTAAAATTGTGTTATGTCATCTTAAACTTTCTGCCAATCTAGTTTGCCAGATTTCTTCAGCTCACTTTTATTTTCAAAAGGGTTATAGGTTTTCCACTTGGAATCCTGTTGTCTGGAGAGGCTGTTGTAGTGTGCAGGGCCAGACTTGATTTTCCTCATCTTACAGGGGAGCTTGCCGCAGGGTTCGAGTCGACAGGCCAGGTGGCCCTGCTCTGGTCAGCCCGCTCAGTGCAGACCGTCCAGAAAAAGTGATCTAGGAATGGATTGCTGTTAATACCTAGCATATTACTATTCTTATTTTTCTGAACAGATGCAGTGGTAAATTAATTTTTCTGTTACAATATAGGAAACGTTTCAGCTGGCAAATGGAATAAACAAGTCCTTAGGTTGGTTAAATACGATGTAAAAGTTAGAAAAAAATGGAAAGTGCACTTTTTTATTGTGAGAGTAATTGGAAAGAGTAACCTGTGCCCCAAGTTCACTCCCCTTCCATCCCAGAATGCCACGACTTCATTCCCACCAGCACACAGAAATCGTCACCTTTCCTGGCCACTGCCCCTTTGCAGCACTCACATGCCTGGTCCCCATCCTCCTTACTTCAAGGACAGCACTTCTCTTGGTTTGCTGCTTCACGTGTTCATTTTCCTTCTCTGTTCTTTGCTTGCTCTTCCTTGCTGTACTGCTTCATATGAGTCCTCAGGCTTCTGCCTTGGGCCTCTTTACTTCTTGTTCTATGTGCCCTTCCCGGTACTCGGTGACTTTTGTGGGTGCAGCCCCCAACTGATAGGCCCTGCCCCAGTCCCATTTGCACCTGAGTGTCCTGCAGTGCCTCAGACCTGGCATGCCTCCACCCTTGCCTTTCCTGGCCTGTTAACCCAGCAACCTTTTATTGAGTTTTCTTTTACACTTTTCTACCCATCTGGTCCCCAGTTTCTGATGATGATTCTTCCTCAGAGCTGTCTCTCAAGCGGATCTCATTTACCTGTCTGCTGCCACCTCTGCTCAGGCCTCTGCTCCTTCATGCCAGGATTGTTGTGTCAGTCTTCACCAACCTTCCCTCATTTTAGTCTGTTGGGGTCTTCATCCTAACAGGCAAATCTGATACTATTACTCTCCTGTTCTAAAAAATTTCCATTGACTGCCCGGTGTCCTTGGGATAAGCATTCATCACGGCAGGCTCTTTGGTGCGGCATTCTTCGTGGTGCTCTCAGCTGCCTTGGTCTCGTTTCCCACTGCCCGCTCCGGAGCCTCTGCACACGTGCACACCACGCTGAATGTCTCCTTCCTGGATCAAGCCATGCCTTTCCTGGGATAAGGTTGCCACAAGGCCTAATATGCATACTTTTCGCTCAATGCTTTGTTTGTACTTATACTTCCAGTATTTTATAGCATTATAATCACCCGAAGTCTAAATAAATAATAGCTACACAGCATGTTACAAAGATGCATAGGGCATATCTAGCAACCTCGAGACATGCTCGGTAACTCTGGAAACTAGTGATGAATCTTAATATATTACATGGCACCAGAGTGCAAAATGGTCTTAGTCAGGAGATGTTGGTTCTGGTCCCAACCCGACCAGGGCTGAAGGCCTATGTAGGGTCACTTCATATATGCCTCAGGTTTTTACTGAGAAATGATTACCTTGTTAAGCCTTAGGTTATTTCTAATTTTAAATTTCTGTGTTCTGTCTTGCCTTGTATGTAATTCCCATGTGGAAGTCAATCTCATAGTGTGTTTAACTTCAGAGTCCCAGAGTTTGACTTCCTTTGAACTTTTCCAACATTGAAGTTCACTGATCTCTTGCAGCATGTCTTTCAAGAGAAGTACTTTTATGGTAATGGTCACTCTGTTTTTACCATGACATCATTTTTTTTTGAGACAGAGTCTCACACAGTCTCTTAGACTGTGGTGCAGTGGCACAGTCATAGTTCACTGTAGCCTTGAACTCCTGGGCTCAAGCTATCCTCCTGCCTCAGTCTCCCATTAGCTAGACCCCCAGGTGCACTCCACCATGCCTGGCTAATTTTTTTATTATTTTGTAGAGAGAGAGATCTCACCATGTTACCTAGGCTGGTCTCAAAGTCCTGGGATTAAATGATCCTCCCATCTCTGCCTCCCAAAATACTGTGATTACAGACATGAGCCACTGTGCCTGGCTGACATCATCTGACATTTTAATCCTTAGGCTAATTTCTCTTTCCCTTTTCCCTCTCTTCTTTATCAGTTTGTTAATGCCATGGCAAGGAGGTAGCAGCAAGACTAAAACACCTGCTCATCTCTAGTAGTTGTGAATTTGCCACGCTCCTACTCAGACAAGCACTGTTCTGGCATCGTAGATTTTACCTGTTTCAAGCCAGTGATAGATGAATTAGAAGTTGTTCCTTAGATTGTCCTTTATTGATAGCCATTGTAGAGGGGCCAGGATTGAAGGGTTGATGTGGGAGTATCAAGGAGTGACAGGCAGTAGGGATACCCTGGGTTCTGTAGTTGTATTTTTAGCTCCCTCTGCTACACAGGTTCCCAGTGTGTGGGCTTCATGGTGGAGGTGCTGTTCTGCACAGATACGCGTGCACTGCTGGCTCCAATAGAATTGAGGGTTTGGAAGCCTCTGGACTCTGAAGGACTGTAGTGACTGCCCATCATTACTAACCTGCTCTTTAACATTGGGTTCTTGAAATTTTTCCCAACCCATTTATTTATTTATTTCTCAGTTCATGCTACATTTATAAAAATAGACAAACTTAATTATCTATTTCTATGCTTTCTATTTAGTGATATGATCTTATAAAGGTTGTTCTTAGTCTGATTTTTGGAGACCATTTTAATCTTATTTTCTTAGCAAAAATACTACCTATAGTTGTGTAAAATAAGGTGTTTTAAATGAGGAAGTTTTCGGGGAAGAAGAACTGGCTTTCTGGATACTCAGAGTGGAGGGTGGCTCTGTGATGGCGGTGCACGTGCTGAGTAGTGTCGGCATCGCACTGCCCACTGTCTCAGTCAACTCAGGCTGCCAGAGCAAAACACCACAGACGTGACTTAAACAGCAGACACTTGTTTCTCACAGTAGTGGTCTGTGGCCTGTTAGGAAGCTGGCCACACAGCAGCAGGTGAGTGGTGGGCAAATTAGTGAGGTTTCATCTATGTACAGGCACTCCCCATCACCTACATCACCTGCCACATCAGTGGCAGCATGAGATTCTCTCTTACAGTAGTGTGGACCCTGCTGTGAACTGGGCAAACGAGGGCTCTAGCTTGCGGCTCCTTATGAGAATCTAATGCCTGGTGATCTGAGGTGGAGCTGAGCGGTGATGCTAGCTCTGGGGAGCACCTGCAAATACAGATTATCATTAGCAGAGAGGTCTGACTGCACAATAAATGTAATGGACTTGAATCACATAGAAACCACTGCCCCCTCCTGCTGCCTCCTCCCCCATCCGTGGAAAAATTGTCTTTCATGAAACTAGTCCCTGGTGCCAAAAAGATTGGGGACTGCTGCACAGGACACTACAGGCTACCTCTGCAGAACGAGTCACAGTGATGTGCTGGGCAGTAGGCAGCACTGTGACATTCTGACCCCCAGGAGGCTTAGGTGCTCAGCTGAGTTTCAGTTGCTCTCATCACTAGGGATTGTGGCAAACATTCTGATTGGCTGGTCAGTCCTGTCTAGTTTTTTATTTTTTTTTAAGAGTTGGGTTTCAAATTTCTATTACATGCTTAGAATTATTGTGGCTTCTGAAGATGGATAGTTTAAACTGGGTGAAAAGGCAAAAAAAATGTGGAATCAAGAAGTGAAAGCACAATTGTTTACAGTTCAGTAAGTAGTTGTGGTTAAGAAATGTGTCTGTTCTTCATTGCCAGATGACTTAAAATTTTATGGGGAGGAATAAATTTTAAACGAAAACTAATTGTGCTATTCATGGGATAAGGGTATGAATTTCTCCAGAATTTGTTTTTTTAGGTATTATAATCTGGCTCTCCTGGTTAGAACTGTATGAATTTAATCCTCAGATTATCTGTGAAATGAATCTAATTGCATCTTACAAGATTTACTCAGAAACTGAAATTTGTATTTACCAAGCATTAATAATACAACCAATGTTTAAAGACTCACTTAACACTCACAGGAACGTATCATTGCTACATGTTTGGGAATCACTGGTAAAAGTATGCATAATTGTAACTTCTTAAAAGAAAAGACAACATAATTATACACAAATAAATACAATTCAGCTTTTAGTGCATGTTATTGAAAAAAATTGTGGATAATACAAACAGTGAATAGATGAAACGTCATTTGGCTTTGATTTTGGAATGTATTGTTTGTTTTTCCCATTGGGGCATCATTTAAATCATAGTTGAACGTGCATTCTCTGGGTACATGCAAAATGCAGTTGAGGTCAAGGTAGGCAGGTCAGAGGCATCTGGACTGGCAGTGAGATCAAGACCTGAAACAGAGTCCCCATATTCTTCACATCAGTTTGTGTTAGGGTTTGTTCAGCTCTCACATGTTTACTGGCACTGATCCAGGTGCAACACAGAGTTTATGGTTTAGTAGACAAAATTATTCATTTTCTGTGTTAAATCAGAGGTGTAAACAAGATGAACAGTGATAACATAAAGGAGAGTGATAAACTGCAGGTGACAAGGAGAGTTGTGTTCAGAGAGAAGTTCACCAGGGAGACTCTCCCTTAAAGCATGATTTTTATTTTTCACCTCATTGTAGAAATAATTTGAAGTTGCTTGAATGGAGCTATGGAATTGGAGGCTAGAGCAGTAAGAAGTAGCATGTAACAAAGGACTTTCTACACAGTGGCAAGTAGTTTGAAGTTTATGCAATAAGCCATGGAAGGAAGGGTTCAAGTACAGGATGGCTATCATTAAATCTGCATTTACAAAGATCATTCTGATGGGCCTTAGGAACAATAGGTTGGAAGAGTTACTAGAAGGTACTAGACTGGGGAGGTGAGTTAGAACCAGACAACTGTAATAGCTAAGAGGCATCTCAATCTTATATATTAAAAATTGGTGTCTTGATACGAATATCTTCCACCACCTCCACCTCTCAGAAGATAGAAATCTCCACTATCTCAATAAATGTTAATTCTATTTTTATTCTTTCTCAAGCCAAAAAACGTTGCCGTCATTCTTGACTACTGTTCTCTCTTGTGTTCATTCCTCGTCTGTCAATTGGTCCTATTGGCTCTAGCTCCAAAGAAGAGCTAGACTCTACCTGTTCTCTCCTGTCACTCCCCAGGTCCCAGCCACCATCACCTCTCCTAGGCTGCTACAGGTGTCTCCTAACTGTCTCTCTACTTCTTCCCTTGTCTCCTTCAGTCTGATCTCAGCCTTCCCTGTTGGCTTCCCATCACACTCAGAGGAAACACCCAAGTCCACACATGTGATGTAAGACCTGCCTCCTTCCTACTTGGCCATGCTGAGCTGATCCTCTTTTCCTGCTACAGGAAAGACCAACTGCAGGCTCAGGCTGACTGCATTTAGTCCCAGGCAAAACACAAGTGGGCTCTTCTCCAAAAAGGTAGGGTGGACTTGTGGTGAAAGCTAAGACTTCTAATGGGGATATTGGGGCTACTAGAATATAGTCCTTTTTCTTTTGGCATTTGAAGGGCCTGATCAATCATAAGAATTATTACAGTCAAAGCATCTGACTTGAGGCTGAGATGTTCTCCTTCAAATATAATGCCTGACTAGAGTAAGGCATTGAATTCTGTTTATATAATCATGCTAACATAAATTTGCTGATTATTTGCTCTTAGACTACAGCCAGACCACAGAGATTTGGCCTAGGCTATAGGACACACATTGAGCATTAATCTTGACAGTGAAAGTAGAATTGTATGGAATTAAAATTGTGTAGCATGTTGAGGAGGAAAAATGTAGAGTGGGGAATATACCCTTCTTCATTTTACAAAACTATGATCCTTAGCAAAAGTTAATAGAATAGGACATAGAGTTAAAGATATTATTTAAGGCTGGGCGCGGTGGCTCACGCCTGTAAATCCTAGCACTCTGGGAGGCCGAGGCGGGCAGATTGATTGAGGTCAGGAGTTCAAAACCAGCCTGAGCAAGAGCGAGACCCTGTCTCTACTATAAATAGAAAGAAATTAATTGGCCAACTAATATATATAGAAAAAATTAGCTGGGCATGGTGGCATGCCTGTAGTCCCAGCTACTCAGGAGGCTGAGGCAGCAGGATTGCTTAAGCCCAGGAGTTTTAGGTTGCTGTGAGCTAGGCTGATGCCATGGCACTCACTCTAGCCTGGGCAACAAAACGAGACTCTGTCTCAAAAAAAAAAAAAAAGATATTATTTAAGATTTCACAAGTAACTAACAGAAACATCTCAAATAAAATGATATCGGTACTGAATACATGTGTTATTTTGGGGGGAAAGCCATAGAATACAATTTTAAAATGAGTAAAATGTGAAATGATTATAGCATAGTAGTTTGGAGTGACTGCAACAAGGTGAATCATAACCACAGTTGGTGGTGGCCAGTGTCAGAGAGTTTATTAAGGACAGTGACCTTGTCTGCCTGGGAAGCAGACGGACTTTAAAATCCCCTGATGTCCATCCCTGACCCCTATGCTTGTGTGTGCTCTGTGTGTGTGTGTGTGTGTGTGTGTGTGTGTGTGTGTGTGTGTGTGTGTGTCTGCACACTCACATGCATGCTGGGTGAGGAGTGAGGGGAAAAAAAGGACAGTGGACACTTGATGGGTTGACCTGAAGGAGACAAAATGTACTAATTTCAGGAAATACTAGGACATACATTTTAGAGCAAGATACTGCGTGGGTTAACCTGTTGGGGTATCTGTGAAGATAAAGAGATGTAGACCAATAATCTAAGAGGAAAATTCTAAATTACTGTGTGGTCAATGTTTGGATAAGTGTAATAAATGGACAAATTAACATTAGTTGCAACAATTATACTTTGAAAAGATTTTGTCTTAGAAAGACTTAATAGATGCTCCTGAGTATGATTTCAGTATCTTTCCCCCCATACTAACTTACTTCACTTTGTCCTTTCTTGTATAATATTTGTTATCTTCATAATCTGTATTAATTTATTAACATAACCTACCTAAAAGGATTTGAGTTGACATGCACATAAATGGACCCCAGCTACTTATATATTTATTATAAAATAAATCATTTAATCCAGTAGTCAAAAATATATTTTATTCTTATATGATTTGCTCAAGGTTTTTACAAACTCTTGGTCACTTAAATCCAAAGACTTTTTTTTAAGAGCAGTTAGCTGATAAATAAATCATTCATACATTCATTTAGTTAAATGTTAGCCTTTAAGTTAAATATTGTCCATTTGTAACTAAAAACTGTGTTTTATCTGTTAGGCATTTATGGATAGAAATGACTAGATCTCATAGTGTATTTTCTAGATGAATTTTTCTATTCTTCTCAATCATTTAACATTTTTGCTGTTGTATATTAATATTTGTGGTCTCCATTTGATCTTCGTGGCACTTCCTCTTCAATGTTTAGTACTTGACAAGCTGTCCTTTTCTTTTTCAGTGCAAGTTCTGTGAGATCCTGACCATCATCCAAGCACAGCAACGGGCCTTTCGGAGTGCATTTCTCAACCTGAAGTGCTCTCTGACTTTACATTTTAAAAGGCCTTATGTTTTAGCATTATGAAGTAGTTAGGGAAAATCACGCACAATTTCCTATTTACTGGCATATACCTGAGAGAAATTTTGGTCTTCGGCTTGTAAGGATACTCAGTTTCTGGGATTGGACTTGCCAGTCATCCTATCTGTTCTTAAGAAAGTCATGTTATCATCTAACTTTATTTTATGATTTTCTTACATATAAAAAAGGGAGATTAATATCTTCGTTACCTATTTTTTACATTTTTTTAAATGAAAACAGGCTCAGAAGGTATTCGTTACCTATTTTGTAGGATTATTGTGGATCAAGTAAGCGAATGGACTTAAAAATGCCTTGGAAAGCTGGTGGTGGTGACAGTCACTGCCATCATGGTGTGTGTGCTGGGCCAGGCACTTTGCAGTGCACTTGCTGGGTTAGTGCACTCGGGGGGGGGGGGGGGGGCTGACATTACGTCCATAAAATTGAGGGCCCTCTTATAGCAGAGGGAAATACAAATAAAGCATTTGAGTGTTTCAGAGGGAAAGAATAGTCACTTCTGGCTAGGATTCAGGAAATACCTCTTGGACAAGGTGATATTTTAGCTGTCTTGGCAGCATTTGTGTCAAATGTTGCCCTGGTGACACTGAAGTGGCCTTTTATGTACCAGTCATCTAATTTCAAAATAATCTTCTTTGTAAAATGAGTATCTCTTGTGCTCTGATTAAAAGCTTGCCTCAAGTGCATAATTTGGCATAGATTGCCCGGTGCTTTTTTCTCCCTCAGACAGGGAGGAACTTACAGTGCTTCATTTTCTTCTGAGTAGGGGAGCACTGGAGGCTGTTCTGTAGGAAGGAGTTTAGAGCACTCAGGGGAGAGGATGGTACTGTCCCCAGCCAGGTGGCACTGCCATAAGAGCACTACTCATCACTGCTTCCCATGCTGCTTAGTGAGCAAGTGAACTGTGGTGTACAGTGTTGTGGTGACACTCAACATCCATAAAATGTATTTATTCCATAAGTTATTTGGTGCTACAGATCTTGAGCAAAATTCATAGTTATTGGAATATTGTCAGGATTTATCATAAACATCTTCAAAGAAACTGTAGTCAGTGGCAGTATGATGCATCTCAGGTACACAGGTATTTCTGCTGTAATATTATTTATGTGTTTCAAAATAGCTGCCCTTTCATAAAATCTGTCAGAGTCTATAGGAACTATTAGGTTGGACAGACCACTGAAAATCAATGTCACTCTTTAAGCCAAGCTGCACAAGATAGTAATTTTTTTTTTTTTTTTTTTGAGACAAAGTCTCACTCTGTCACCCAGGCTGGAGTGCCATGGCATGATCATAGCTCATTGCAGCCTCAAATTCCTAGGCTTGAGCTATCCTCCTGGTTCAGCCTGAGTAGCTGGAACTACAGGCACACACTACCACAGCTGGCTACTTTTTTCTATTTTTTTGTAGAGATGAGGTCTTGCTCTTACTCAGGCTGATCTTGAACTCTTGACTTCAAGCAATCCTCCTGCCTCAGCCTCCCAAAGTACTAGAATTATAGGCGTGAGCCACTGCACCCAGCCAGCAATAATTATTATCTGAAGAGAGAACTTGGGCTACTTGGGCAGGCAGCTGAGCATGGCTGGGGACTGCCACAGCAAATACTACGGTACACAGAACCAAGAGCATATGCTCAGCTGGTCCACTTGAACTTGAGCAGGGCAGTGGGTGCTTGAGGGCAAGGTGGTCATGGAGCCCTGGACAACAGCTGTTTTCAGCAGGAGAAAAGGGAGATGGCTAGCCTGTCACATGTGGGGGACAAGCCCTGAGTATAGGTACAAGTTTTAGCAATTCTTAAACTATGTGCAAAAATGTTCCTGTAGCCAATGGAGCCCCTAAAAGTAGGTCTTTTGCCTTTGCTTCTAAAGACCCTAATTCTCTACCCATGGCTCTGGATGTCTTGCCCAGGAAAAATTATATGGACTGAAGAGACCTGCACACTATCCTGACTACTTTCCCCCTTCACCAGTTGAAGATGAGCTGCTTTTCAGTAAGAAACACCTGTTGTGGCAGAGTGACTGCGTTCACTTCTGAGTCAGTGCCTTTCTTTAGTTGTTTCCACACCTCCATGTCCTTCCCCAGAGTGAATAGCAGCAGCTTAACATTGTGCTTGTTCATGTCCTTCCCCCATTCACTTCCTTCCTTTCCTTGAGAAATAGCAGCAATGTAGGTGTGTATCTTAAGAAATAGTCGTCTGCAATAGAGTTCTGGGTAGGCGATGTGTCCCAGAGGTCAGGGCCGTTGGCACTTAGACAAAGGAGGGGATGGAAAATGTTGAGTTGAGTGGACAATGAATGCAGAAAAAGTGAGAGGGAGAAAGAAATGGACAGAAAATTAAGCTATATAACTAAAATCTTAGCTGTATTTAAATATTAACTTTTATTATTCACAATGAACCAGTTGGCTAAAGTGGTGGAGAAACTCATTAGCATCTATCATTAGAGAGGCACTATGTTAGATACTTCACTTTTATTGTTCTCATTCAATTAATTAATTTTTTCTAATTAAAAAGCACAGAGAATAATAGAAACACATAAATGTACTCACCTAGAATAAATAACACATGTTAATCTTTTGTCTTTTTTTTACTCCACGTATTTTTATAATAGATACCACATGACAGATAAATTTGAAGCCCTCTTGGTTCCCCTCCTATGTCACTCTCCTCTTTCTCTCGCCTCAGAGACAGCAGTGACTGTCATGACTTTTCTATGTGTCCTTCTACTTTATATGTTTATATTTGTATTTATATGCATATCCATACAAATATTGTATTGGTTTTCATGAGTTTTAAAAGTTACATTATAGATACTTTATATCCCCGCTTTTGCTTTTGCGATCTCTCCATCAGATGCTCATAGATCTGGTTCACGACTATATATTCAGTGCTGTATAGTGTCCTGTTGTGTGAACACACCACAGTGTGTGTACCCATCCTACTGGTTTATTCTGGGTCCAGTTTTCTACTTTTACAAATAACAGTGAGATATATACTGTTGTTTAGGTCTCCTGGTACATGTGACAGTTTCTGGGAACATAAATAGGATTTCCGGGTTGTAAGTTATACACACTCTCAACTTTATTTATCTCATTTAATTCTCACAAATGTTCACTGGGGCAGGTGTCATCATCTCCATTTTATACATACGAAAACTGAGGTGTTGAAATGGCACATAAGTTGGCCAACTTAATAAGAAAGCCAGCGCTGAGAACAGATCAAATCCTACCCATTTAAATCTGTAGCTCTAATCCCCAGCAGGCGATATAAATCCTCAGCGTGTGATCTTTATGGTCATTGGAACAGTTGTAGCAAGCCAGTAGCATGGGTGCTTCCAAAGCAGAGAGTAAGCAAGCAATGAGTAGGAGGAGGCATGTGAGAAAGAAGCAGCCGTGTTCCCCTTGCTGTGATTACCAAAAGGGTTCAAGAATTAAAACATCCTCTTGAAATGATGGATCTGAGGTTTCTATATGTGTAAGACTGTTTCTTTATTGTAGAAGACTATTTGTTGTTGCTTAAAATGCATATATTAAATGCAGCTTGCAGGCATATTTTGATTAAAGAAAGATGTTACAGTGAGTGTGGAACAGGTCTGTATTTTACTTTGCAAAGTGCGTGGACCATTTTCTCCAGGTGAAAAGTGTTAATCTGAATGTGGATCTTTTTTTCATAACCCTTTAATTCACGCTTGAACCATATGTATTTTGGACTTCATTTTTGCTTTGTTCTTTTCTTCAACTTCCAGGTAGGAAATCTGGTGTATTAACTGTGAGAATTCTAGAGCTACATGAGGAATGCGCCATGCATGTTGCCCTGTGTGAGCAGTTGGCGGGGCCGTCAGCCGCTGGCCCTTCCGGAAGTGTGGGCCCCAGGCCTGGAGCCCACTTGAAAGTTCTCTTTACCAAGGAGACTGCAGGCTACCTCAGGGGGCGTCCCCAGAACATTGTCCACATCTTTCCTCCCTGGTGAGTACAAAGAGCTGGTTCCAGCAGTCACCAGCTGTGAGTCTGTCTTGTAAGAAAGACTTTTATCAAGAACATTTTTGTCACTTTATTATAGAGAAATACCAGGGGAAGAAAGCCAGGATTTGACATAGGTTTTATGTAACAGAAGCACTGAATTGTCTCTAATGGTTTGTTTGTACTTCTGTCAGCAGATTTTTGATAATTTGAGGTGAGAGGGTTGAAGAAACAACCATAATAAGATTCTTGCCCAAGTGGTGTGTTATAAGATCTGGCTGTTTTTATTTTTATCCTTCTTATAAAAATAATTTTCATAAGAGGCATCATGTGACAATAAGATAACCCATGTTAATTTAATATTTCTTTGCTAGTCACTTGAGGGGGAGGATAAAAGCATGAACTGAGACATAATAAGATTTGAACTTAAGGAGCATTAAATGGTCATTACTGGGTCAGAAACTATTTTCAAGGATACCATGGCTGCTTTCTTTTGTATGAGATACTGATTTGTGCCATGAAAAGAAGAAAATCTGATTAGGGAAAATTTGAGCAGCCTTGTTTTAAGAGCATTAAGTTTTGTGGCAATTTTTTTTCCATTTCAGCATATTATGGAGGTATAAATGTTTAGATTACATATATTGCCTTTGCCCCACCCAAGTCAGAGCTTCAAGCGAGTCCATCCCCCAGATGCTGTGCACCGCACCCATTAGGTGTGATGTGGCAATTTTTTTAAGTTTCATTTATCTGTGATATTCTTAGATTCTTAGATTTGGAATCAGCTAACAAATCTTTAAGTTAAACTTCCAGAGAAGAAATGTTTTGATCACGTCCATAACAAGCACCTGGTGCTTCTCGGTGTCCACAGCAACCTCCATGTGACTGCTCCAGTGTCAGCCGTGTGGGAGTCCTGAGCTTCCCGCGCATGCCCCCCTGGTAGGGTCTGACCTTCCTCTGTCAACATCGTCTTCCTACTCTTCCCCATCTCTGGAGATAGAAGTCACATTCTTGTTCTCCCAGGTAGCCTTGCCTCCTCTTTCTTTCCTATTCTCTGTTCTGCCCACGGGAGCCTCCTAGTGGTTCCACTTCAGAATCCACAGTCTAGTGCTTCTTGCTACCTTCACTGTCATAATCCTTGCCAGGTTATCTTGTCTCTTCTGGAGTATTGCAGTCATCTCTTAACTGTCCCTGTTTCTGTCCTGGCTCCGCTCTGTCTCTTGTCATACACAGGTCAAATCCTACCACCCTTCGGGTCTGCACTCTCCAAAGCAGCACACCTCATGCAGAGTCAAAGCCAGGGCCAAATGTGACCCCTCCTGAGCCCTGGGATCTCATCTCCTGCTGCTCTAACACCCAGCACCCTCTCTCAGGCCTGGGTTCTTGCTGCTCCCTGTGCTGTGGTGCTTTGTCCCACCCATGGCCTGGGAATTTACTCCCACGTTACCTTCCAAATGAGGCCTTCCCTGGGTCCCATATCTAATAATTGAAAGTACCTCCTTCCACACTCTTCATTTTCCGTATTTGATTTTTCTCTTTAAGTTGTCACAATCAGATATGTTGAAGTAAATTATAATACTTTTGTTTATTTGCATATCGTGTGTTTCTCCACTGCAAGGCTTTTAACCATTTTTTTCACTGCATAGGCCTGAGGGCACTCAGCAGAACTTTAATGTGGAATGAGTGAGTGATCTTCTCCATGTCTAACAGTGCCCCATCCCCTATTTTGTCACTATAATTTCTTGTGTTCTTTCAGTTGTTTTATTTGAAGTCCTTTTTGTAAACTTAAGGTAAAAACCAGTAATATTAAGAATATCCGATTCTTGCAGTGTGTCCTAGTTTTATCTTCTTTATAAATAAAAAACTGCAGTTTATATTTTAGTTTATTGTAGCTCAACCAAATGTTTACTCAGGCTATGTTGAGTTTTTTACAGTGAGCCACAGAAAACTTGAAGATAGTTGTGTTTCCACTAACTTTAGAGATGTCTGTAGGCTTTTGGGTTATATCATTGCATTAAGTAAGCAGGGAAAATTAAACTCTAGACATATAGTCCCTAAATCATCATAGTCCCTCTACATCTCCACACCTTTAGTATGTTTTTTATTTCCTTTCCCATTTCATCTTAAAAGTAATTAGTTGGGTTTTTAGTAGGTATTTAACACATATGATACAGAATTCAGAGGTACCAAAGGTACCAAAGACTCAGTGAGTACTGAGTCTTCCTCCCATCCTTGTTTCCAGCAACTTCATTACCATCCCCAGTAGCAGTCACTGATACCAGTTTCTCCCACATCCTTCCAGAAATGGGGTGTGTGTGTAACATACACACATGTAATCATATGAATGTATTTTCTGCCATTATTTTTTTTACAAAAATGGTAGCAAACAATACTCTTTTATATAATCCCTTTTCAACTTAAATTTATCTTGAAGATTGTTCAGTAACAACATATCAGCACATAAAGAGTTGCTATATTCTTTTCACTGATTCCAATGTAGAGGTCCTATCACTGAGACAGTCCGTGCCCTTCAGATGGACATCCGAGCTGTCCCCTCTTTAGTTACTTCAGACAATACTGTAGTGGGTATCTTTGTACACACATCCTTTTGCATGTGTGTGAGGAAGGGCTGTCAGATACATTTCTATAAGTATTATTGCTGGATCAGAGGATATGTGCCTCTTTAATTTTAGCAGACTTTGTCAAATGGCACCATTTTATATTCCCACCAGCAGGGCACGAAGTGCCTATTTCTCTTCCCTTACCATCCTACTGTATTGATCTTGACCAAGTTAAAAACTGGGAAAGTGATATTTATCATTTTAATTTGTATTTCTTTTATATAAAATGAATTTATACATTTTCCTCTATGTTTAAGAACTATTTGTATTTTATTTTCTGTGAAATGTTCATTTATAACTTTGACTTTCTCTTAGACTGTTGGTCTTTATCTTAGTGATTTCTATTAACTCTTTATAAATAGGTCAACGATTCGAAAAATTTTATTTTGTTTACAAATGAAAACATATTACATATGCCTTGTAAAAGATAAAAAAGAGCTCCTGTCAGTCATGTGTTAACAATTGGTTCTTTCCCATTGTGTCTTTGGTGATGGACTTTTTTAGGGGTCAGAGGTTGGTTTTGTTGATTTCTTTTGATAAGCAGAGATTTTCTTTTTTTCTGTGGTTTGTTTTCTCCATCTTTTATAGCTTCTGAGTTTTTTGTCATGGATAGAAAGGACTTCCTTACTATGATATATAAAAATTATTCTATGTTTTATTTGAATACTTTTATGGATAATTATTTTTTAATTTTATATTTAAATCTTTGACCTTCCTGAAATTTATCTTTATGTAATATGTGAGGTAGGGCATATAACTTTATTTTTTCCAAATGGCTATTCAGGAGTTCCAGCATTATTTATTGAACATTCCATTTTTTTTCCATACAACTTCAATGCCATCTTTATCATATACTAAATTCCTACACATATTTTGTACTATTTCTACTTCTTTTAACATGAATGTATTTGCATATGTTAGTGTCGCACTATTTGCATTACAGCTTTGTATGGTATGCTACTAACTGCTAGGGCTACTCATCTCTCATTATGCTTCCTTTTTAGAACTTTTCTTATAATTGTATTTTTCCTTTTTGCTTTAAAAATATTTCATGTTTTATTTTCAAATGAAAACATATATGCATGGTAAAAGATAAAAATAATTCAGAAATATATAATGTAGAAAGGAATCATTTTCTTCCTACCTCTTGAATAAATCACACTTCCCCTAGATAACCACTATTAACGATTTAAAATAATCTTCGAACATCATACTTTTTAAAAATTAATTCTTAAATACTCAATTATGTATTTAACACATTGTAAGAATATATGTAATGCATATGTAAGTTATGTAATCCTGCTTATTTTTCTATAAGAACTTTAACTTATTTAATTAAAAATTTTTTGTTACATTTATTGGTATAGATTAAATCTATGCATTCATGGGGTAGGACTTAAAGGTGATTTCTAGCAGGAAGGTGACGTGACACCGCCTCCCACGTTCATGGGGTGCACGGCAGCACACCACAGTGGAGCGCTCTCATCTCTTACCTTGAATCTGTCTTCTCTCCTTCAGAAATCTGTCCTTATTCAGATCTTCTGTTCACGCCTTAGTTTTACTCCCTTGTGAAATTTAGGTCTTCTTTCATTAGAATTTAAGTTTATTTATGGTGGCAGAACCTTTTTTTTTAACCTTCTCAACTTCTAATTTTTTGTACACCATTACATATTTTAAAATGCATTTATTAAGTGATCCAGTTTTTTAATGAAAAATTTTAGTATCTTAATATGATTATTTTTCCTTAGGGAAGATGTTTTAGAGGCGTTGAATGTGGACACTTTCTTGGGCTTGTGAGAAAAAATTAGATCGAGATCATGTGCAAGCATTTATATAATGAAAAATTTCCAACTCCCACCTTAGAATTTACAAGTGGGTGAGTTATTATCATTTGACTTTGGAATGTTTCTAAGTCTGCGTCTTACCAAGGCACTTCCCTTGGGTGTTGCTTCTTTTACTGTTTTAGGCAGCACATTGGACTCCCTGTGTGGTGCTATACACAGAGATTGTTCAGTGACTATTTCTAAACTTGATTTGGATATTTTCTTTTTCCTCCTAAGGTTTTTTGTTGTTTTGAGACAAAGTCTCACTATGTTGCACTGGCTAGAGTGCAGTGGCATCATCACAGCTCACTGTAACCTCAAACTCCTTGGCTGGACCAATCCTCCTGCCTTGACTATGTTGCACTGGCTAGAGTGCAGCGGCATCATCACAGCTCACTGTAACCTCAAACTCCTTGGCTGGACCAATCCTCCTGCCTCGACTCCCGAGTAGCTGGGAATACCAGCACACACCATGATGCCCTGGTAATTTTTCTATTTTTAGTAGAGACAGGGTCTCACTATTGCTCAGGCTGTTTTGGTTTTTAGATTTTGAGTATTTTTGCTCCATAAATGGAGTATAGGTTGAAAAATAAAAGTAAAAGGAAATCCTATAGTTGCCCTAAAAATGATATGTGGGATCTTACTGTTTTTGTATACTACGCCATCCGGTAAAAAATGGATCTTGCTGTTTAGGACAACTTGAAATGCTTATGTTAACCAAGCCAGATGCTATCAGATGTTTATGCTATCTTTGGAATCTTAGCAAATCCCTAGACACAAAAATATCTGAAATACATGTAATTTGTTAAATATCTTTTCAGCCCTTTGACTTCTCAAAATGACCACCTCCAAAGAAGGAAACAAATGTGGCTTAATACAGTTAATAAATACAAACAGGTGTAAGAAGTTTGTTTTTATAAGTATTGGTGATATAAAGCAAGTTACTTTGGCAAATATTAACAAATACTAATCATTCCCAAATGTTGGTGGGAATGATAAGTTGGTACCTTTTTTGGCTATAAGTCACTATACTAAGAGGAGCGGTCCAGGTATCTGGGTTAGGAGGGGCAGTTGGGATTACTGGCGTAGACGGAGTAGCAACACTTCTTCCTTGGTCACCTTCTCGTTAAAGAGCAGATGGGCTACATGCTATCTGTATTAGTCTACTCAGGCCGCTGTAACAAAATACCACAGATGGAGTGACTTAACAATGCAGTTTATTTCTTTTGGTCCGTAGCTAGAAGTCCCAGGTCCAGGCACCTGTGGGGTTGGTTTCCTCTGAAGCCCCTCTCCTTGCCTGTAGAGGGCTCTTCCCTAGCTGTGCCCCACGTGGCCCCTCCTCTGTGTACACACACCCTGGTATCTGTGTATCTTCCTCCTATAAGGATAGCCAGATTGGATTGGGGCCCACTCTAGAGGCCTCATTTTATATTAATTACCTCTTTAAAGGCTCCGGGGTTAGGACCTCAACATGTAAGTCTTGCGGGGGGGTACATTTCAGCCCCTAACACTATCATAAAAATGAATACTTTTTCTGCTGACTCTCAATTTTGTGAATAGCCAAGTCAGCTGATTTCCTTGTTCCTGTAAGTCCCAGAAAAGCTTATTTGATAATCTCCCAAATAGTTTCCTGAATTGTATTATGTGTTGTTACATATAGATTTAGATTTTTTTGGTCAAAAATGCTTTCTTAAAATAAATAGTCATAGTATTTTTTCAGGTACTTTAGGAGGAGAGATAGAGGGTAAATATTTTGAAAGATGAGTATATCAATCTGCTGGTATAGGTGATATAGGCTGTTTGTCTTAGTAGTTTGGAAGTTTCTGCTTTTAATTAAGAAGTCTTTTTCTTTATCTAAATGTTAACTGAAGTTAGTCTAGATTCCACTCAAAAATAGGTCATACTTAATAAAGAAAAGCCAAAATAATTTTTAAAAGGACTATTTTTTTTAACAGAAACTTGACCTGTCATAGTGAATCTATTTTTGCTTGTGGGCTATCTAATCTTTTTTCACTAAGAGACCTTTATATTCATTTAATCTGTATTTCAACATGGGCACAGTGTTAAAAAAAAGACAAAAAACTATAGACTTGAAATGCTCCTGTTTGTCCTTTAGTAACAGACTCAGTAATAGACAGGGTTTGGGTACAGTGCTGCTGACCCTAAGGAGGTTAGAACCTTCTGTAGAGATTCCCTAGTAAATTCTCATTGAGTTCCTATGAGAGGCAATGTTATTTTGGCTCTGCCAATCTAAAAGTGAAAGTAGAAGTAAAGAGCCTTGCCTAGGATTAATGGCATTATGAAAGACTTATAGAATCATATACCAATAAGCAACTTGTTAAAAAAACTCATTAATGTGTAAAATTTCAAACATATAAAAATAATATAGGATAATAGAAGCCCATGCCCCATCACATAGTTTCAACATCTGTTACCTAATGAATAAACAGCTTTTACTTATGAAGGAAACTTAAAGCTTTAAATATCATATAATTGCAAAGAAACATCTTTGCCAGAATGAGGGCCAGTGAAAGGTAAGTATGTGATGGTGTATCAAGGGACAGCCAGGACACCTCTAAGTGGCATGCATTCATTCATTCATTGATTCAGAAATATTTACTGTGCCCCGTGGCAGACACTTTACTTTCCCTCATAACACACACCCTAATATGAGAGAAGAGTGAATTTGACTTCCCATTATCATGAATATATCTCTACATCAATAAATTCATATTATCATTTTCAGTGATTACTTAGTATTTCACTATATGAGTATATCATAATTTAAAGTCTCTTATTTTAGAATTTTAAGATTGCTGCCTATTTTGAGCTGTTGTAAACAATGCTTGAATGAAATAGTCACCTTTATACCTCCCTTCTGAATATGTTCATAGGATATTTCTAGAAGTAGAAATTCTTGGTCATAGAATACTAGTGCATGTTGAGCCTTTTGATATATGGTTTCCATAGCAACCTATAAAAGTTGTATCTGTCTGCTGCTGCCAGTTTCTCAGTCACGCTACTCAACATTTTTTACAGCTGCACAGTGTGATATAATTTCTTTCTATATTCTCAGCATGTAGTACATATTGGTTCTTTTGCTATCATAAAATCTCTGTAGTAAACATTGTTGTATGTATAGTTTTGTACATATTTTAGATGATTTTTTTTCTTTTTTTTTTATTTCGGCATATTATGGGGGTACAGATTTTAAGGTTTCAATAAATGCCCTTCCCCCCTCCCCCACTAGATGATTTTTCATAGTAGATTTTAGGAACTATGTTAGTAAGTTAAAGGGTATATGTTTTGTTACAGCTGCTGTGACTTCTTGATATGGTTAAGTCATCTGCAAACCTCATATTACTACTATGACTGCCTGGTGCTGGTCACATTAAATACAGGCATGCCTTATTTTATTGCAGTTTGCTTTATGGCACTTTGCAGATGTTGCATTTTTTATAAATTGAAGGTTTGTGGCAACCCTGTGTTGAGAAATTCTGTGGGCATCATTTTTCCAATAGCATGTGCTCACTTCATTTCTCTCTGTCAAATTTTGGTAACTCCCAATTATTTCAAATTTTCTCATTGCTATTATATCTGCTGTGGTAATCTGTGATCAGTGATCTTTCACGCTACTATTGTAATTGTTTTGAGACACCATGAACCTCACCCAATCTGATGGTGAACTTAATAAATATTGTATGTGTTCTCACTGCTCTACCAACCAGCTGTTCCTCCTTCTCCTTTCCTCTCCTTGGACCTCCCTAGTCCATTAGATTTGGTAATATTAAAATTAGGCCAATTAATAACCCCGTAATGGCCTCTTCAGTATTCAAGTGAAAGGAATAGTTGCACATCTCTCACTTTAATTCAAAAGCTAGAAATGATTAATTGTAGTGAGGAAGGCATGTCAAAAGCCAAGATAGGCTGAAAGTTAGGATTCTTGTGCCAGTTAGCCAAGTTATGAATGCAAAGGAAAAGCTCTTGAAGGAAATTAAGAGTGCTACTCCAGTGAACACATAAATGATAAGAAAGTGAAACAGCCTTATTGTTCATGTGGAGATAGTTTTAGCAGTCTGGATAGAAGACCAAACCGGCCACGACATTCCCTTAAACCAAAACCTAATCCATAGCAAGGCCCTAACTCTCTTCAATTCTGTGAAACCTGAGAAAGCTGCAGGAAAAAAAATCTGAAAGTAGCAGAGGTTGGTTCATGAAGTTTAAGGAAAGAAGGCATCTCTGTAACATAAAAGTGCAAGGTGAAGCAGCAAATGCTGATTTAGAAGCTACAGCAAGTTATTCAGAAGATCTAGCTAAGAGATATGATGAAATGGCTATACTAAACAATACTAGGCAATGTAGGTGAAACAACTTTCTATTGGAAGAAGATGCCAACTAGGACTTTAATAGCTACAGAGGAAAAGTTAATACCTACCTTCAAAGCTTTAAAGGACACTGACTGTCTAGTTAGGGGCTAATACAGCTGCAGACTTTCATTTGAGGCAAATGCTCATTTACCATTCTGAAAATCCTAGGGTCTTTAAGAATGATGCTAAATCTACTCTGCCCATGCTCTAGAAATGGAACAACAAAGCCTGGATGACTGCACCTTTGTTTCTAGCAAGGTTTAATGAATAATTTAAGCCAAATGTTGAGACATACTACAGAGGAAAAAAAGATTACTTTCAAAATGTTACTGTTCATTGACAATGCACCTGGTCACCCAATAGCTCTTATGGAGATGTAAAAGGAGATTAAGGTTGTTGTCATGCCTGCTAACACAACGTCTGTTCTGCAGCCTATGGATCAAGTAGTAATTTCGACTTCCAAGTCTTATTATTGAAGAAATATATTTTGTGAGGCTGTAACTGCTGTAGAGAGTGACTCTTCTGGTGGATCTGGGCAAAGTAAATTGAAATCTTCCAGAAAGTATTCTACATGCCATTAAGGGCATTCATGATTCATGGGAGGAGATCAGAATATCAACATTAATAGAAGTTTGGAAGATGTTGATTCTAACCCTCATCCATGACTTTGAAGAATTCAAGACTTAAGTGGAGGAAGTCACTGCAGATGTGGGTGGAATAGCAAGAGAACTAGAATTAGAAGTAGAGCATAAAGATATGTATGAAATTGCTCCAATCGCATAATAAAACTTTAACAGATAAAGAGTTTTATTATGAATGAGCAAAGAAATGGATTTCTTAAGATGGAATCTACTTCTGGGGAAGATGCTGTGAACATTGTTGACAACAAATGATTTAGGGAATTACATAAACTTATAAAACAGCAGCAGGCTTGAGAGTATTGAGTTCAGTTTTGAAAGGGGCTCTGTGGGTCAAATGCTGTCAAAAAGTATCAAATGCTATAAGAAATCTTTCCTGAAATGAAGAATCAATCAATGCAGCAAACTTCAGTGTTCTTTTATTTTAAGAGATTACCACAGCTACCCCAATGTTCACCAACCACCACCCTGACCAGTGGACAGCCATCAACATACAGACAAGACCCTTCACCAGCAAAAAGATTATGACTCACTGAAGGCTCAGATGATCGTTAGCATTTTTTTATTTTTTAGCAATAAAGTACTTTTAAGTTAAGGTATACACATTGGTTTTTTTTTTTTTTAGACATATGCTGTTGTATACAGTATAGGCTATAGTATAAATGTAAACATAACTTTTATATGCACTGAGAAGCCAAAAATTTGTGTGACTCACTTTATTGCAATATTCACTTTATTGAGATGGTCTGGAACTGAACCCATAATGTCTCTAAGGTATATGCAAAACTAACTCAAAGTAGATCAAAGACTTAAATGTAAGAGCCAAAACTATAAAACCATTAAATGAAAATATAGGGGGAAATCTTTATGACATTGGATTTGGCAATGATTTCTTAGATATGACACCAAAAGCATAGGCAGCAAAAAGAAAAATAAGTGAAACTCTATCAAAATTAAAGAGTTTTGTGTGTCAAAAGACACTGTCAGAAGAGTGAAAGACAACTCATAGAATGAGAAAATATTTGCAAATCATTTATCTGCTAATGGATTAATACCCAGAATATATAAGGAACTCCTACAACTCAATGGAGAAAAACAACCCAATTCAAAAATGAGCAAAGGACTGTTTGATATTTCTCCAAGGAAGATATACAGATGGTCAATATTAACACATGAAAAGATGCTCTATATTATCAGTCATTAGGGTAATGCAAATCAAAACCACAGTGAAATACCACTTCTTACCCATTAGGATGCCTTTGATCAAAGACGGGAAAACAAAAGGGTTGGATGCAAAGAAATTAAAACTCTTATGAACTGCTACTGGGAATTTTAAAAGGCATAGCCCCTGAGGAAAATGATTCTGGAAATTAAACAGTTCTGGAAATAGATGGTTGTGATGGTTATACAACATCATGCATATACTTAATAACCCTGAATTGCTCACTTAAAAATGGTTAAAATGCTAAAATTCATGTATGTTTTATCACAATAAAAATGAGTTCAAAAATGAGCAATTAGAAGTTATTTTTCTGCATCAATTGAGAGAATCATATGGTCTTTGTTTTTGCTTCTATTTATGTGCTAAATAGATTTATATTACATTTATAGATTTGAGTATGTTAAAACATCCCTATATTTCTGGGATGAAGCCCACTTGGTCATGATGGTTTATTGTTTTCATAAGCACCTGAATTCAGTTTGCTAGGATTTTGTGGAGAGTTTTTGCATCTGTATTCATCAGGGATATTGGTCTATAGTTTTCTTTTTTTGTTGCGTTATTTCCTGGTTTTGGTATCAGGGTGATGTTGCCTTCATAAAATCTGTTGGGAAGAACTCCTTCCTTCTAGGTGTTGTGGAATAATTTCTGCAGGATAGGCACCAGTTCTTTGTAGGTTTGGTAAAATTTGGGTATGAAACTACAAAGCATGGAACAAAATTGAACCCTTTTATGAAAGGAATGCATAACAAAATAAGCATAGACGGGACTTACCTAAAAATGATACAAGCCACATATGACAAGCCCACAGCCACCATCATACTGAATGGGGGAAAAATAGAAAGCATTCCCACTTAGAACTAGAACCAGACGAGGTAGCCCTCTATCACCGCTTCTATTCAACATAGTGCTGGAAGTCCTCGCCAGAGCAGTCAGACAAGAGAAAGAAATCAAGGGCATCCAAATGGGGGCAGGAGATGTCAAACTGTTGCTCTTTGCTGACAATATGACCTTTTATCTAGAAAACCCCACCGATTCTGCCATGAGACTACTGAAACTGATAAAAAAAAAATTCAGCAAAGTCTCAAGTTACAAAAATCAATGTACAGAAATCAATAGCATACCTATACTCCAACAACAGTCAAACTGAGAACCAAATTAAAGACTCAATACCCTTCACAAAAGCAACAAAGAAAATAAAATACCTAGGAATATATTTAACTAAGGAGGTTAAACACCTCTATAGGGAGAACTATGAAATACTGATGAAGGAAATATCAGAGGACGTAAACAGATAGAAAACCGTAACATGCTCATGGGTCGGCAGGATCAACATTGTTAAAATGTCTATACTAGCCAAAGTGATCTAACGGATTCAAGATCCATAATCTAACTGATCTAACGCAATCCCTGTTAAAATACCAACAGCATTTTTCACAGATCTAGAAAAAATAATTCTACACTTCATATGGAAATAGAGAAGACCCCATATAGCAAAAGCAATCTTAAGAAAAAAGAACAAATTGGGAGGCATCAATTTACCAGACTTCAAGATATACCACAAGGCTATTATAGCTAAAACAACATTGTATTGGCACAAGAACAGAGACATAGACCAATGGAACATAACTGAGAAGCCAAATATAATACCATCCTCATACAGCCATCTAATCTTTGACAAAGTAGACAAAAACATACACTGGGGAAAAGAACCTTTATTCAATAAATGGTGCTGGGAAAGCTGGATAGCTACATGTAGAAGACTGAAACAGGATCTGCACCTCTCACCTCTCACAAAAATCAACTCACAGTGGATAACAGACTTAAATCTGAGGCATAAAACTATAAGAATTGTAGAAGAAAATGTTGGAAAAACTCTTATAGACATTGGCCTAGGCAAGGACTTTCTGAAGAAGACACCAAAGGCAATCACAGCAACAACAAATAAATGGGACCTGATCAAATTAAAAAGCTGCTGCACAGCCAAGGAAACTATCATGAGAGCAAACAGACAACCTACAGAATGGGAGAAAATATTCACATGTTACACATCTGATAAAGGGCTGATAACTAGAATCTATATAGAACTCAGGAAAATCAAGGAAAAATCAAACAACCCTATCAAAAAGTGGGCAAAGGACATGAACTTTTTAAAAGAAGATAGATTAATGGCTAATAAACATATGAAAAAATGATCAACATCTCTAATCATCCAGGGAAATGGAAACCAAAACCACAGTGAGATATCACTTATCCCTAGTGAGAATGGCCATTATCAAAAAGTCCCAAAACAATAAATGTTTGTTTGGATGCGGAGAGATAGGAACACTCCTGCACTGCTGGTGGTGGGACTACAAACTAGTACAACCTCTGTGGAAAGCAATATGGAGATACCTCAAAGAGATACAAATAGAACTACCATTTGATCCAACAATCCCATTACTGCGCATCTACCCAAAAGAACGAAAGACATTCTATAAAAAGACATGTGCACTAGAATGTTTATAGCAGCACAGTTCACAGTTGCAGAGATGTGAAAACAAGCCAAGTGTCCATCAATACATGAGTGGATTAATAAAATGTGGTATATGTATACCATGGAGTTCTACTCAACCGCAAAAATCAATGGTATCTAGCACCTCTTGTATTATCCTGGATAGAGCTGGAACCCATTTTACTAAGTGAAGTATTCCAAGAATGGAAAAACAAGGATCACCATCAAATTGTTATTAACTGATCAATACCTAAGTGCACATATAGTAATAACATTCATCGAGTGTCAGGCAGATGGGGGAGGAGGAGGGGATGGGTATATTCACACCTAATGGGTGCGGTGGGCACCATCTGGGGGATGGACACACTTGAAGCTCTGACTCAGGTGGGGCAAGGGCAATATACGTAACCTAAACATTTGTACCCCGTAATATGCTGAAATAAAAAAATTAAATAAAATTATTTTCAGCTACTTATTCTCTGGTATTTTTTTCAGTTCATGAATTAATTATCTCACCAAAATTCATACCTGTATAGTACACGTGGATGTGGAGGCATACCGAATCTGTAGATATATCCATCCAATTTAAATAAAATATTTAATGAAGCTTAGTTCTGATATTAATAATTAGTATATTGAATCAAGGTCAATAACTCCTTTGTTGTAAAGTCCAAATCTATGAGCTCACAGGGTTCCAAAATTCCAGTTATGCCCCAACTAATTAATCCTTAGACTTATAAATAGTACAAGAGCAATAATTGCAAACTTTTACATGAGTGTTCACCATATGCTAAGTACAGTGCCCAATTCTTGAGTCTCATTTAGCCTCACACTAGCTTCAGGGCTTTTACTCTTTATCTTCCCCATTTTCTATACCAGATCACTGAAAGTGGCAGACACTCCACAAGAAGGCTGTTGTCAGACCTCACTGTCCAGCAAAGCTGCAGCTCACTGCAAGCGCCCATGTACAAGTGTGCGACAGCAGGGCTTGCCTTCCCCCACATTCTCTGAAGAGAGGCTGGGATGATGGGCTGTCCCCTGTGGGGTCTGATTAAGAAGACTTGGTGGAGGATTTGCACCTGACTGGTGGATGCTGTGTTGCGACCGGCGATGAGGTGGTCGTAGGGAGGAGTGGTGACTGAGTTCCAGGAGAGTGTTGCTGGACCTAGGGCCTTTGGGGCTGAGGGCAAACTGCAGACTTCTGACATGATTTTGCAGGATCCAGCATTAAAGGACCCAGTAAAATACTGCTTGCTGAGATCACATGTGTAGGGTAAACCAAGTGAAGTCATAGGGATGAGATGTGCAATGGACTTGTTTCTGAAAGAGTGATTTATTGAGATAATTGGGTACTGTACTTTTTCTATCTAAGGTTAGGGTTAGCACAGTTGACTGCAGAGAAGCTAGACATCACTAATCTCAAAATAAGTAATTTTGATGCAACAACACAACCATTACTTGTCAGAGACAAGCAGTTTTGATCCAGCTTTGAAACCTTGTTAAGAATTTTACAGCTAAAGCAATAAACTTATGGTTAAATATTAAACATTATTGAGTGAATGAAATGCTTCATATCTAGTGCAGCCTCCCAGTTGGTCCATTTCTGTTCTTTGTTGCAAAGGTAAAGATTGGCAGAGCAAACCAAAAAAGTTTCACTGTTTAAAATGTTTCCCTTCTGGCCATAATCTTCTAGGGGTGCAGTGTTAATGAGCACAGCCCAGAACCTCTGCAGCATGCTGGCTCTGCACTCTCTCTGGGGTTGCCCTCTGTAAGGACATGCCACTTAGCACAGTTGTGTTTTCGAATGTAAAGTGCAGTGTGACCCATCAGGTTAAATGATATATGTGAATAAAATATTTCATTTATAATTTAATATAAATTTATTCTTGCTTAAAGGTTCTTAGGAACAAGCATATTGTTTGTCTCCTGTGAGTTCACAGTATGGAAGCATAACTTGCTATAGCTGCACATGTCTTGGTTGGAATAAAAAAGGCTTTTCTTGATTTTTCTAACTCATTTTCTTCTTTTATTGTTTCAACATAAAGGTAATAATCTATATGATAAAGCAAAGGGGCAGAATAGAGGTGGCCATTGAGCTTGTTCTGAAAATGAGAGTGGCTTGTGACAACTTAGGGTCCACACTATCTCTCGCCGCTTGGTGGGCACTGTTCTTTCTTACTGGAGTGTCCTTTCACACTCATAGTCTGCCAGACAGACTCATCATTCTCCTGCTTTTCTTTATTCCTTCCATGCCGTCTTCTTCCCAACATCAAGCACATTTGGTGCCTTCCACATAGGCCACTGTAGCACGTTCAGTAGTGTCTCTAGTTAACATTTCTGCATTTCCTCCTACACTGGGAGCTTCTCGAGTGCAGGCAAGTATGATTTGTGGCTTAAGTGGAAATCTTGGCTTTGCAAGACCAGTGTAGCCATATAGACTCTATGTTTTCCCACAGGATCTTGAAATTAGATACTAGCTCATTTCTGGGGAAGTAGAGGGAAGGTGGGATTTTGTATGCTAGTATTTGTAGCTATGAAAGTACATGGTTTAGTTGGATAGATAGAAATGATTGGGAAGTTTTCATTCTTGTCCATACCTGACAGGACAGAAGGCTTACAGTAGGAGAGATGGGTAGTCTTCAGTTAACAATAATGCTCTCCTGCTAAATTAGTGGTAGGCAGACAAAGAAAATACTTATGAATAGGCATGATCACTGGCCTTCCAGTTGTTTTCACGTGGGACAAGTTCTGTCCCTCAGCCTGCACGGTGGTGCTGTACAGAGTTCCTTTAGTCCCTTTCTTTACCCAGTTTTTAATTGAGTAAAGAAAACTAACCAAAAGGCAAAAAAATTCAAATTTTTCTCCCTTCCTTCCTTTTCTTTCTTTTCTTTTCTTTTCCTTTCTTTTCCCTCCCTCCCTCCCTTTCTTTGCTGTCTCTCGCATGCTCTCTCTCTCTCTCTCTCTCTCTCTCTCTCTCTCTCTCTCTCTCTCTCTCTCTCTCTCTCTCTCTCTCTCTCTCTCTCTCGCTACAGTGCCATGGTGTCAGCCTAGTTCACAGCAACCTCAAACTCATGGGCTCCAGCAATCCTCCTGCCTCAGTCTCCTGAGCAGCTGAGACTACAGGCACACACCACCAGGCTTGGCTAACTTTTTCTATTTTTAGTAGAGACAGGGTTTGGTTCTTGTTCAAGCTGTTTTCAAACTCCTGAACTCAAGTGATCCTCCCACCTTGGCCTCCTAGAGTGGTAGGCAAACTTTTCTGATTAATGACTACTAAGTGGAAGTTTTGTTTTCTATATACTTGACCACAAATCCTACGCATATTATGGAGTAAGATTTTCTATAAAACAAATCTTCTTTTAATACTGTGTAGAACAGTCATGTATATTCTGAGAAGAGTTGAAAAGTAATATTTTGAAAATGAACGTCTATTTATCATGAGCTTACTTAATATTTTTCCTTAATAAAAATGCCATCCTTAGCCATTTTAGAGATATAATCTGTAGGAATTATCCAAAGGGTAAACAAATAGGAGTGCCAGTTCCAATCTTTCAGATTATCCCAGCCCCAGTCATAGTGTCACACTCTCAGTGATGGCTCTGAGCATTGGCCTCTTTGTGATGGGGTTGAGGGGCAGCTTTTTGCCCCTGGGAGATCTGTGAATGGATCAGGCTGCCATTTTGCATATTTTCTCTTTCACACAAGTCAATAATGTAAAAATGGAGTTCTAAATCCCTATTCTCTTTCCAAAAATAGCTTCAGGGCTTTTTCCTTGGCAATAGAAAATATAAATAAATGTCTCTTTGACTTTATTCTGGTATCTAGAATCCTAAGGATTTTTTAAAGAATTGATTTAAGAAATTAGAATCTAGTCCAATAGAGTTAATTTATTACTTGATGTATTTTATAGAATGTCCATAGACTTTGTCATTTCCATTTCACAGATAAGAGTACACAGTTTACACAATATAAGTATAGTTAATTTGCTAAAAGCAAATAAGTCTGTGTCCAAGTCATAATTCACATTCAAAATCCTTGGCTCTCAGATCTGTCTGGATTGTGTGTATTGTCATTTTTACCAGTAGCTTCATGGACACTAAGTTATGGAAAACCAGTTCTGTAACTGGTTTTAGACCTCTGGAGAAGCAACTTTGGAAGCAAGTGTTTCATAGATTCTCTTCAACTACTAAGGTGGTGATGATGAGCAAATAAGAGAGTGTGTTGGGAAAAGAAGATTTTTACTTGTATTACTTGAAAGTAGTGATATTGCCCCGACATGAAGAGAAATGTAGTTGAGTTGTTCTTCCCCTTGTTCAGCAGAGCTGTGAGGAAGGCAGGCTGCGTGGTGGCTGCAGCACAGCCTCTCAGTTCAGAGCCCCCACGCACCCTGCCCAGTTCCAGAACGTCCCCGATTAGAACGTTCTCACAGAAGACAGGAAAGTAGTCTGGTCTGTTGTTTCACATTTATTTTATTATTAATTTCTTTCCTACATTTATGTAAAAATAAGAACAAATATTGAGGAATAAATGTGTGTTTGTTAGACTGTTTCATAATTAAAATAATCTAAAGATCGTGCAGTGATCTTTAAAGCCATATACTGATTTTAAAAATATATTCTAATAAAATTTCAAGGAAAATATCACTTGGGTAATTTTTAGGTAATTATTAACTTTTTTATGTATCTGAGCCTTTGAATTTAACATTTTTTTGTGAAAGAAAAATTACATAAAAGGCTACCTGTTTTTTGCCTTTTATATCTTTTGGGGAGTGTAATGCTGATGTTACATCCATTTTTAACTGCAGAGAAGAGAGAAAATAATAAGCATATTGGTACTGGAGTCAAGAAGACACGTATAATATGACCCAAAAAGGTAAGGGGTAGATGGTTAGGATTTGTTTTTCTAAACTGATACAGGATTATAACTGGAAAAAGAAAAGTTTATTTTCTTGGTTATTGGTATCATTTTAATAAAAAGAAACAGCATCTTTTAAAAATTGATTATAGATTATTTAAGAGAAAATATAAATTGTTGGGATTACTTCTTTGAGGTTTTTCTTCCAGAAATTGTTCCTAACATTCAATGATCTGTGAGTATCAGGCAGGACTAGCTTAAGGGTAGCCATTGTAACACAAAAGTTTTATTTTTTGTGTTAAAAATTGCAAAGCATGTATATTTTCAGCAGTGGCTCTTAGAAAAATCTTAGTAAAACTACTATTTTCACTCCATATGTTTGGGTCTGCTTATAGATACCATGTTAACATGTGACAGTCTTGTTGGAGCTGTGAGTTTAGGTGTTAAAAGCTAAAGTGCTTCTTCACAGGCAGACGGCCAGGTCTGTGGTGTCTGGACTCCTGGGGACTGCGACAGTGCAGAGTGACCTTCAGCAGTGGGACAGCAGAGCTGCAGGAGCGTAGGAGGTGGAATGAGGACTTTTGGCTTTGGGATTGAGATGCCACAAGCTCCTTGTTTGCCATGAATCCCTTTCGCCACAGCTGTGACACAGTTTTAATAGCTGCCTCTTTAGGCTGTCTAGGATATTATGAAAATGCCATGTGAAAGCAACTAGCACAAGGCGACTAAGTAGAAGCAGCTCAATAAATAGTAGCCACGGTTGTACTACATCCCTAAGTTGGAAGACACAGTCAGCATTTTGAGTTTCGTGGCTCCCTATATATTGCCTTGTGTTTCTCCTTCCTGTGAGGCACCTCGTCCCACTCTAATCTCATCTTCCCAGGGACTCCTCCCCCAGGACGACCTCTGACCCTGATTAACTTCTGATCCTTCATGGACCAAAGGCTGTGTTTAAGTTAGAAGTTCACATTTATTTGCTTGTTTATTATGCATTCCATCTTGTTCAAAAATGTATTTTAATTGGCTGACAAAAACAGGGATTCAAAGAGTACAGAAATCTGTATTCAGAGAAAGGAGGAGACTCAGTCAACACCAAGGCCAGAGTTCTGCCCAAAAATAGATCTGTTAACAAGAAAAGCACAGCAGTATCTAGTAGTGATATCTTAGAAAATTTCGTTACAAGGAGGGAGCTGTAACAGAAATAAAACAGTTTAGGACAGCAATTTTAATAACCTGTTTAATGAAGATTATTTCTCTTAATATCTGTTAGTAGAAGCTGCCAGCATAAGAGCTCAGTGCTATGCAGCGAGATTATCGATTTTATAGTATTTATGGGCCTTCTTATCATTAGAATATTTTGAGCATCTCAGAGCATAGTTTCTTAATGAGTAAAATGGAGATAAAAATACTAAAAGGGTATGTTAAACCTAATGAAACGTACTATCTGATACCAGTGTCTGTCCATAGTAGATGGTTAATAAATTTTAGCTATTTTATTACTCATAGTAATTTGTAATGTTTTATATAGTAAAGATAATTTTAGAAATTTAGTCCTAATATGCCTAATCTAGAAGTACCTTTTAAGGTAGCTAGAGGAAAAAAATAAAAGAGTCATTTTAAAGCTACTACTCAAGAATTACTACTTCTTGCAGACTGTCTCTTGGTAAGAATTAAGTGGCAGTGAGTTTAAAGCCATCCTACAGGTATACTTTCATCCTTTGTTTCATTCAACAAATACTTTAAGAGTGCTGGGTACTGGGAATGCAGTCATGTCTGGACCTTGATGGACTTGACAGTCCTGTAAACAGGCAGGTAGAGCCTGGTGGGTGGCAGTATGCACAGGCACATACTGGGGGCACGGAAAGCCAGAGGGGCCTCTGAGATGGGTGCCCACAAGAAGGAGACCTATGCTGAGCTGGGAAGGATGAGTTGGAGGGGCTGGCCAGGATTGGGGAAATGTTTGGGAGCAAAATAACTTGCTCTAGTGGAATGAAGGGGCGGCTTGTGGAGGGGATGAGGCTGGGGCTCCAGGAGCATCTGGGGCGTGAAGGCAGGGCTTGTGCTGCCTGTGAGGAATGGACACGGATTGGAAGACACGGGTAGCAGAGGACATGCATCGGGTCTGTTTTAGAAGACCCACCAGAGAGAATATGAAGGATGAGTTAAAGGTGGGCTAGAGCATCTAGTCTTTCAAGCACACTTCTGTGGAGGACCTTGCAGTGAGCCAAGCAGGCGAAAGACAGTGAGAGAAGGTGACAGCCAGCTAGGTGGAGACAGTGGTGGTGGAGAGAAGGACCGATGGGGAGAAAGGATGAGGTTCTGAAAGCACCTAGGAGAATGAGGGTTTGGTGGTTGCATGTGGGATGGTTTTTTTAGCTTGAAAGTTTTGGGCTAGTATAACTGGGTAGATGGTGGCATCTTCATATAGTCGGATAATACAGGAGGGATATCTTTAAGATGTTCTTCAATTCTTGGTTAGGTGCAAATTGACCCCCTATGTTTTAAAAGTCAGGTGAGCTGAGATTGCTGAAAGTGAGTAGCCTAAGAGCAGGTGTGCCCAAATAGAGCACCCACTCAGCCCTGTACAGAGGGAGCCTGAGAGTCCCTGCAGCAGAACCTCAATCACCCGAGAAAGGGCATTTGGGGTTCACTATGAACACATGATCACTATGGTTCAGGTCCTCAAGGTTCTACCCCATAAAATAGGAGCATTTCTGAATGTTCACAAATACTTCCATTAAAAAGGAAGTCCCAGTAAAATGCTCATAAGGTATAATTGCAATGAGACATCACTTAGGGAAATGTTCACCACAGAAGACAACTTAGATTTTTGAATAATTAGTCTGAGGCCATATTCATTATGATTAGCAGAGGCAGTTGCTCATCCAAGTCACTCTTAGTAATAAAATATTAATAATATATGATTTGCTTTTCAATAATTTTTTTCTGTTCCTCATTTTGGTTAGCAAGGCATTCATCTCATCTAAAAGTGGCTTAAAGTCAGCAAGGTAAAATTTTAAAAGAAAGGGATGTAGAGCACAATTCTGTTTTTGCTGGGAAGTGTCTCATCTGTTAGGACTGCGGTCCCCAAGCCCCAGGCCACGGACGAGGCTGTGGGACAGGTGGGAGGGGGCCAGCCAGCTGGCGAACGAGGCTTCATCTATGTTTGCTGCACTCTTCATCACTTGCACCAGCACATGGGCTCTGCCTCCTGTCAGCTCGGCACTGGGTTCTCACAGGAGAGAACCCTACTGTGGACTGCACATGGAGGAGTCCAGCTTGCTCGTTCCTCGTCAGAGTCTGGTCCTGATGATCTGAGGTGGAGCTGGAGCCATGGTGCTGGTGCTGGTGAGCAGCTGCAAGTGCAGATTGTCATTGGCAGAGGTTTGACTGCACAATGAATGTGGTGTGCTTGGGTCATCCCGGGGCCACCCTGCAACCCCACCTCAACCTCCCAACCCCATCCATGGAAGGATTGCCTACCATGAAGCCGGTCCCCGGTGCCAAAAATGTTGGGGATCATTGTTGTGTTAAGAGAAGCTTTCCTCCTGGCTCTGACTCCCACGGTTAGTGCAGCCTCTGTTGCAGAATCATAAACAAGCTCCACTCAGTAGCTCAGCCTACTCCAATAATGAAGAGGGAGAATGGGGAAGAGCTGCAACTGATGCTGTTGCTAAGACTTCTCCTTTGGTGATAAAATGCCAGTGGTACACAGTTCCTGGAAAATGGCCTGAAGATGGCTTGCTCTTCCCAGACCGGGGACATGAGGAGTCCAGGAAGGAATTTGTCAGGAAAGAATTCAGCACACGTTGTAGTTGAATGTTTTAATGAGCTAAAAGAACTGTAAATTCAGGGAATTAAGGTTTACCAATTTAAACAATAGAATAGCGTATGCTCAAGAACCAAGCAGGATTTAGTAAAACTAATAGTTCAAGTCCATAATGTTATGAGGACTGTGATAGCTTCTTAGTGTTTGCCTTCCTGTTTCTCTTGGTTTTCAAAATGATGCTTGGTTAGGTCATCTGGCTTTACTCTAAGGCAGAAAGTTTAAGATATTTCAAATTCTAAGGCATTGTGTTTCACTATGCTTTGAACTTTAAATGAATCTCAGTAAAAAGAGGTTGTGCCCACCATCCTAAAAAGGGGAATTCATCTCATTTGAGGCTCAGGATGGAAGAAAAAGTAAAATAATATCTTGGAGACTTTCTTCCCCTATTTTACCACTATTTTTCTGTCTTGAATCTACCTAATGAATCAAAATATGTCCATTTGCTATTCATGAGAGCCGGCCTGGTATCAGATGCTGTGCCAGGCATTGGAGATTCAGAGGTGAACATAAAGACAGGATGGACTTAGTGTCTAAAGTAGAAAATTAGGAATAAAGCAATTTAAGCACCTATTTTATTTATAATGTTATCCTACAGTGTTCATGGACTTGTTTACAGGCTATATCTTAGACACAAACATGTTTATCTCTTAAATTAAATGACTGTGTCCTAATTTAATGATTCAGGGGGGAAATGTCCTAAATCCCTAGAAATAATAGCATGTACCATTTTGTTAAAATGAAAGGTCTATACTTGAAACTTTCCAGCTCTTACAAATGAGGAAATTCCAAGCATTCTGCAGTAACAGATAGTGTTGGGGGTAGCTGGTGGATGACGTCAAATGTGGGAGTGGTGAACAGCATCGTTCATATAAACTGAGAATGTACAATCTGGGATCGAGTGTCCTCGGCGCTCTCAGTGATTGGCACGGCCTGTGTGCTCCCGTGTGGCCTGGCTGGCTTGGGTTTCAGTGTTTATGTGGGACGCAGCAGAGAGTCAGGAAGAGGCACAGCGCCCCATCCTTCCTGTCCAGACCAGCCAAGTCAGCAGGGAGGGTCTGAGCATCTATTCCTGGGGCCCTGTGAGAGGATTCTTCTTCATTCCTTTATACTGGTTAATCCCTTCATCGTGAACGGGCTTGGTTTGTCAGAAGAAAACCGTAGCCCACATGTTAACAAGATCATTTGTTGTCCAAACTTTAGAGGCTTTAATACCAGTTTTATTAACTTTATCAGTACTTTTCTGATACAATGTTGATAAATGCAGCCATTCTTTGTTACAAAAGCAAAAGTTAGGGATACGGAAAAGTTAATTCAAGATAATCGGCAAAAAGGGACCTGAAGCCAGCAGCCATTGTGGGATTCCTGAATAGTGGTGGTGGTAATTGCAGGAAAAGGGAAGGGCAGCACAAGGACTCCCTGTGCAGGACCTGTCTTTGTGATGTCACTCTTTAATGTATGCTGCGTGCGTGCTGTGGTCTTCTGACTGATCTGCTAGTCACAGTGTCACAGTGTCACGGCTGCTGTAAGGTATAATGGTATTTTCTGGTCATCACGTTTCATTTACAGTTTGTAGTATGTGAGAGAGATCTGGGGGAAAAGGAATATAATTTGACATTTGTATGTATATGGTAAGTGAAAAACAGAGAATTGTAATGTAGCTCTAGGTTCAGGATTAGTGGTAAAAAGTAGGCCCTACAGGTTTGAGAGGTTTTTCTGGAGATGATGGTGATATTCTACATCTTGATGGGTGCTTGGATTACATAGGTTGTGTGTATTTGTCAAAATTTAGTGAATGTTTATTTAAAATTTATGCATTTTACTGTATATAAATTTTACCTTTAAGAAAACTATAAAATATTGAACTCCAGTTAATGATATATAAGTATTTCAGTGGGACATATGCTGATGTCTGTAATCTACTTTGAAATGCATCAAACGTAAGTTAGACTGATGGGTAGCTAGAGGAAGAGATATGTGTTAAGCAGGTATAGTAAAATGCTAATGCTGGAGTCTAGGTGGTGGGTACACAGGTGTTTCCTGTAAAATTGTTTCAGCTTTGCTGCATGTTTGAAAATTTTCCTAATAAAAATGATAGAACAGAAAGGAGACTTACGGGGTTATTTTTTAACTCGGATGTCCAAAAAGTAGAAAAGGTAGAGGTTTTTTATGGTCATAAAGTTCTGTCTGTAAGCAACTGATAGGAGATGGTTGTATGTACAAAGGAAATTGAAGCCTGAGGCCCTGGGGTGTGGAGGTTACCTGTGTGGCTGAGAATGGGCTCCAGGGAGCACCAGGGGCTGTGCTGGCCAGATGGGGACACTGTCCATTTTGCTGACCACTGTGTTTCTGGCCACTTCAGTGTCTGTGCCCAATCTATATTGAATGACTGTGGGCAAAGTGAATACAAAGGAAAAAATGAACAGTGGAGGCAGACAAACAGTTTTGGGAGTGAGTGACTGGATTGACTGATAATGTGATCAACAGGGTTGACTCTACATAATTGAGTTTAAAAAAACCTAAAAAGGACCAATTGAAGTTGGCAAAGAGGAAGTCTCTGGAGACAGTATAGTTCTTAGTCTCTGTTCTTAATTCTTAAAGTGTTCAGCTATTTTGGATATGATAGTGATCTGTCTTCAATTTCATATGGATAATGTTATCACTTTTAATAGGTACTAAAGCCAATATTTGCCATACCTTGTTCTACTCAGAGTAAATAACAAACATTTTTGGGTGATTCATCATGTCCTAGCATCTGTCATTTTCCATGTGAGGACTCAGTTCATGGGTTATGTAACATTACAAGTTGAGCATAGTAGATGGGTATTTGTACCTAAAGTATGCACTTCCCTTCTCCTGTTGCTGATGTCTTTCCAGTAAACCTGTGCAGCTTGTCATTGGCAGTTCGACCCTCAGCATTGACCTCTGCCCTCTGAAGTTGTGAGGGAGGTTTCTTTAGGGCTCCAGTGAGTGGGGCACTGAGCCCAGACATAGGCTTCAGAGGTGCTTCCTAAAGAATGAAAAGAGGTTGGCAAGATGTGGAGGAGGAGGGTGCAGGCCCTGGTTCCACCAGTCTCTGCATTCTGGTTGATGCCCCTCCCCAGTGGAGTCCTCATAGGCAGCCACTTGTCCAGGAGCTTTTCCACTCACTGCCTTACTCAGGCCTGACCCCATAAAACTCCCATGGGTTGATGGTTTATTGGGTAATAAATAATATCAATATTATCAATTTGGATGTTATCTCTATCTTTTCATTCTTTCTTTTTTCTTTTGGTAGGTAGTTTGGATGTAGGGGAGAGTATTAAAAATATGGAAAGTGGAAACAACCAGATATATTTAAAAATGAATCCCAAGTACCTCACTTACATGAACATGCATGTGAAGGTGAAGACTGCTTATGACTGAGTCCTTCACCACGGACAGGCCCTCAGCAGTGGGTGGTGTGCTGAGCAGGGCAGGCTTGGGCTTCCCTGTCCCTGCTGACTCAGCTGTACAGACCCTGCCAGTTCCCATTCAGGGGGGTCATAGCTGCTTGGCTTTTTATCATGTGTGTGTGTGTATGTGTGTGTGTGTGTGTGTGTGTGTGTGTGTGTGTGTGTGTGTGTGTGTATGTGTGTCTTTTAGTTTATTCTTGGGGTTGTCTTATTTTTGAAAAGCTTTTTTATTTTTACATCTCTGTCTTTGGATAGATATTTCTTTTAAGTAAGCCTTTTTTGTTGTTTTTTTGTTTTATCTGTTAAAAATCTTTATAGTTTATATCATCTAGCTTATGTTAATTTTACATTTTTTTATTTCCTGCCATCCAGCAGAGTTAGTAGAAAATGGAAGCATGAGAAATAAAACATGAAGCCAGCCTGTACCCCAAACAGGGCAGGCTAAAGGCCTCTCTTGACTCTAACAAGCCCTGAGTAGATACTCCAGCAGCACTGAGTGTCCTGTCTGCTGCCCTTGGGGGTAGCTGCCTTCCCAAAAGTAGTCAGTCTAGAGGAGCCGATGGCCCATTTAGTTCAGGTGGCTGCACAGATTATCCCTGAAGGAGGTGAGTAAGAAGCTGAGCTCCAAAGATAAGACAAGGAATGGATGGACAATACCATTGTCTTATCTTTAGGATTGGGATTCCGTGAAAATTATGTATATGTCCTTTTTTAGGAAGAAGGTCCCTTTATATCTGATTATCACAGACCCCAAGTAAAATCAGCAGTCACTGCTATAAGGCCAATCAACCCATTATGATCATGATCAAAACACCTTGGTCTCCTGTGTTATATATACATCATTTGATTAAAGCTAATGCAATCAAGTGAATCATATACATTCTTAGAAGCATGTTTAAGAGAGTGTTGGGATAGGATGGGATGAAACTGGAGTTTACTGGAAAAAGATCTAGAGAAAGTGCTCAAATTTTGATTCCCAAATTTAAACCTGGAAAATTACTGAGTGGAGCCTTACACTAAAAATTTTCAAAGTTTCTTTATCAAGTTAGCAATCTGTTTCTGGAATTGTCAGAGTAATCAGACTGAACTGATTTTCAAGAATGAAATTGTATAGCTGAGGATGTAGGAGTCTTCCCCATCAAGGAACATGGACTCAGTGTCAGGCACACAGCCTGACAAAGGTGTTGGATGAGTGAGTGGACGTCAGAATTGTACTGTTTTGTTCGCCAGAGTCAGGAACCCAAGAGAAACAATAGTGTCAATGATAGTAATAGCTTTTGGTGAGCACTCATTTGTCTTCTAAGGGTTTTATGCACATCAACACTTAGAGGACAGATGGGTCAGTCCCCTGAGCACTGACTCTAGGGAGGCCGTTTGCTCACTGTTCTTTGGAGCAGCTATGAATTCGTCGGTAAGGCCAAACACAAGGTACACCAGCTCACCTAGGGTGGACTCAGCTGCTCCTGGCTGTGGTGGGTGAACCTCGCAGTCCTGTGTGCAGCGCCTCCTTGAAGGCTGACTCATCTCCAGCACTGCTTAGAGTGGAGCGTGCGTGAGGGAAGTGACACTGGCTCTTAGGCCCTTCATGCAGTGGCTGCTGCTATTGAGTTTCCCAAGGCTCATTGCTGCAGACAGTGCAGTGGGAGAGACATGTCTCATAGTTCTGGACATAGAAAAGCAAAAGTAAAAACCAGAGAACAAAAAGCTGGCACCAGACACAATTGTAATCCTGGATTAGAAAATAATTGCTGTGTTAAGGACATCATTGGGACAATCAGTAAAATTTGAATGCGCACTGCATATGAGATTATAGTGTTGTCAGATTTTCCAAATGTGTTCACTATTTTGAGGCTTTCCAAGGCAATGGCCTTGTTCTTAGGAATATAAGTAGCTACAATTACCATAACAATAATATGATTATGCGTATTTATTTGGAGAGAGTGACAAAGCAAATGTGACAAAAGGCTCACCATTCATGAATCCAGGTCAAGAGTGGTAAAAGAAGCCTTGTGTATTTTCTGTAAGTCTGAAAGTATTTCAAAATAAAGTGTTGAGGAGGGAGGCTATCTTGGGTAGCCACAAAACGTAGGTGCGGAGGGAAAGAGCGTGAATGCAGTGAAAGCGTGGAGCGCCAGGGGCAGCTGTTCTGAGTAGTTCCTCTCTCTGTTTGGCTTAGTGTTCCAGAAGGAGACAGGTTATGTGGAGATTTAAAGCAGGCCCATATTGAACCTTTTATTTCCTAAATAATTCCATATAAAGGTCTGTAGTCACACAATAACCTTGAGAGAGGTAGAGTCAGGCCCCAGAAGGTCAGGTGCTACAGGGCGGGATTAAGGGGCCAAGACCCTAACCCATGGAATACCTCCGCTGGGTAGTGCCTCCAGAATGACTCTTTAATTCCCTTTCTTTTCCATTTTCACTACTACCTTTTTACCTCTTGCCTAAACCATTGCAGTGGTCTCCTGCTGGCTACCTACACACTTCTGGGCCCTTATTTCTTCCAGCCATTTTGAGTCCTACTTCTGGTATTGCCACAGCCCTGATGTAAATTTAGGGCTGGCCATGTTGCTTGTCTGCTCAGAAATCTTAGATGGTTCCTTGAGGTGTGTATTGAGCCTGTTTCTCAGTGTACAAGTTAAGATTTCCCTAACACAACTTTTCCAAGTGCACCTTATGTTCTGATACTTATTCTGTGGCCCAGTTAATGAACCAACTCAATATTCCTGGTATTTCCACCTTCTGCCTGGAACGTCTTGACTCTTCATTTAAGATATTTCAAATCCCGCTTCCTCATGAAGTCTCTACTGATTCTTTCCAGCTGGATGGGCTCTCTCCAGTGTTTGAACCGTTAGAGTTTGTTTGTTTTTTAAAACTAATGCTTCTCATGTAGCATGGGTCATATTCTGCTTAATGCAAGAGCTGTACATAGGTTTGTCCTATCTTTCTACTCTGTAGATTGCTATCTCCTTAAGAGTAGAAATTGTGGTTGTGGCATTTTGCCATACATGGGACAAATCTTCAGTAAAAGAATTTGCTATAATTTGAAATGAGATTATAGAAAAACTCATTTGTTCCATATAGGTTTAACATTATTACCTTTTAAATCTGTTACCAATATGAAACCCAGAGTTAATGTCACAAATACTCCTATTAGCTATTTTAATATATTATTTAAGCAGACTTTAAAATTTATTTTTATTTCCTGGAAAACATTTAAGAAAAGAAATTAATGCTATAGCACTCCAAAAATAGGTTGTTTTTTAAATATTGTGCCTTATTTTTAACACTTCAGGATAATGTAGGAAAACATGAAATGGAGATCAATTCTTTTTTTTTTTTTTTTTTTTTTTGAGACAAAGTCTTGCTCTGTTGCCCAGGCTAAAGTGCCGTGGCATCAGCCTAGCTCATAGCAACCTCCAACTCCTGGGCTCAATCGATCCTCCTGCCTCAGCCTCCTGAATAGCTGAGACCTCAGGTATGTGCCACTATATCTGGCTAATTTCTTTCTATTTTTAGTAGAGATGGGGTCTTGCTCTTGCTGAGGCTGGTCTCAAACTCCTGACATCAAGCAGTCCTCCCACCTTGGCCTCTCAGAGTGCTAGGATTACAGGCATCAGCCACCATACCCTGCCTAGACCAATTTTTAATGTTTTCAAGGCCTTTTTATTTTTCAGTAGCACTGTGTGAGAAAAGCTGAAAATGCTGATAGCTGTTGTGCTGGCTCTGGGAGCAGGAGCCCACTGACAGTGCTCAGATGGTGCAGAGGGCCTGACGCTCTCCTCGTGGCATCATAGGACTTGAGAATGCCCCATCGAGTGACAATTCCTTAAGAGTACTTTTTCATCCAGAAGTTGGTAGGTAGATTTTTAAGGTTTTGGTCTTTTTAAAAATTATTATTATGGTAAGATTTTGGTCTCTTAGGAGCTGGATGTTTAATATATAGAATTAAAAACAAAAACCTTTTTTTCCCCAAGTTAACACAAAACGTCATTTGTTATTAAATAGAGCATCCTTTTAAAACAATTTTATAGGCCGGGCGCGGTGGCTCACGCCTGTAATCCTAGCACTCTGGGAGGCCGAGGCGGGTGGATTGCTCGAGGTCAGGAGTTCGAAACCAGCCTGAGCAAGAGCAAGACCCCGTCTCTACTATAAATAGAAAGAAATTAATTGGCCAACTAATATATATACAAAAAATTAGCTGGGCATGGTGGCGTATGCCTGTAGTCTCAGCTACTCGGGAGGCTGAGGCAGTAGGCTCACTTGAGCCCAGGAAATTGAGGTTGCTGTGAGCTAGGCAGACACCACGGCACTCACTTTAGCCTGGGCAACAAAGCGAGACTCTGTCTCAAAAAAAAAAACCAAACAATTTTATATTCCCTACAAAAAGCAGACACAGGAAGAGGATAGAAGCAGTCTTTACAACTTCATATTGGAACTAAATAAATAGGAAATTGGTCATGTGTATGATTTACCTACATGTCTTGAGGTCAACTTTTAGATAATTTTTACCTATCAGGGTCTTCAGCTTTGCAAAGTTCTTTAGGATAGGTGTAATTTAGCTCTGTGCCTGGCAATTCCCTCCTGCTCTGGAGCCATGGTCCCAGGCAGGGCCCTGCAGAGGCTTGCCTCACCTTTCCCCACCTCTCTGCCCCGTGGTGCAGGTGAACCAGGAGAATGGGACTCAGGGCACATGGTCAGGCTGTCTCAAAGACCACCGCTTTTGTGTTGTCGTTCATTTTCATACAGGATTTGCTATTTTCATTGTTTTTCATTTATCTCTTTTTTTTTCCACTCAACTCAAGTACCTTTTGGTTTTGGACATGACACTTGCTGCATCTCTGCAGTCCCATTTTTTGGTGAAAAACTTTTCTGAAGGCTCCCATGATAAAAGTAAAAGAATGTAAGTTATTAAAAATTACTAAATATTGCTTTCCTGTTTTCCTCTTTTTGGGTTTTTTGTTGTAATAGTTTAAATTTACTTTTTAAAGGTATTTTCTAAAACCTGCCCTTTTAGTGAGAACTCCATATTTTTAAAGTGGTATCTTCCAGGGGTTTAATAGAATCTGCCTTATTATTAGTGTTATGATAGAATGTCCTATTTAATGTTTGGACTTTTGGTGAATAGTCTATGACCTAGTCAACATATCCTATTAGGTTTATTTTCCATGCAAATATTTATTTTTTAATAAAATAATACATTTTAAGAAAAGTACTCCTTTTTTACAAGGAAAGGAGCATGTATTATTGAAATTATACTAACAGCCAACATCTATAAAGCTCTCAAATTTATATTTTCAGGTTATATTTTTAAAGACTTATGAGGCAATGACTAATCTTTTTCCAAATACAGGAAGTTATAAATGGGATTTGTCCAAGAGAATAAAAGGGACCTTTTGAACTGAAGAACGGTTTCCAAATTAATTTGTTAATTTCTGAAAGGTAATCCACATTTATGAGAAATAACATTTAAAAAATACAATGAATTGGTAAAAATATAAATAAATGTTAGTATAAACAAATATTTTTTTAATTACATTGGAACCATGAAAGATTTGTTTATACTATCAGACTTCGTATTAACTGATTTATATAATTTAAAAATCACAATTGACTCTCTAATTTTATCATTTGAAACAAAAGGACTTAGGATACTGGATTCCACAGGGCTTTTATGAGGATCATATGAAATTATAGGTCTGAAAGTTTTCACAGTCTGTGAAGCAAAAGTATTTCTATTAAGTGGCATGCCACTGTGTAGGGTTTTTACTATGGCTGTTAGGATGTGAGATTAATTGAGACCCTCCTACTCCCTTCTTGAAGGAAGACTTGATGGAAGACTTCCCACCTCCAAGAATTTCTTTCACTCTCAAAAGGGAATTAGTTTGCCCTACTAGTGTTTGGGATTGAAGTGAGGTACTTATTTTTTAAATCATCTGTGAAAAATTTATATATTTTTTTCCTTTTTGTTATAGGTTCATTCAGGTTTTTCTCTTTCTACCTGTCAGTTTTAGGATTTTGTGTTAGAAATTTGCTTTTTCTAAATAAAATAAAATTTTTCTAAACTAAATAAAATTCCCTTTTATTTAGTTTTCTAATTTGTTGGCATACGGTTATTCACATTATTTCCTTTTAGTGTGCCATATAATACCTTTGCCTTCTCTAAAGTTGATAGTACTTCACCACCTTCGATTCTGATTTCACAATTTGAGTCTTCTCCCATTTTTTCATGGTCAGTCTAGCTAATGATGTGTCAATTTTCTTGATCTTTTTAAGGAACCATCTTTTGGTTTCCTTTATCATTTTTCTATTCTCTATGTCTCTGCTCATTTCTACCTAATCTTTGTCATTTTTTCCCTTTTTGTAGTTTGGTTTCAGTTTGCTCTAATTGCTTTGGTTTCTTAAGATGAAAGGTGTGGTTGATTTGAGATCTTTCTTCTTTATTTATTTATTTATTTTTATTGTGGCATATGATGGGGGTACAGATTTTAAGGTTTCAATAAATGCCCTTTCCCCCTCCCCGCACAAGTCTGAGTCTGCATGACCATCCCCCAGACAGTGCACGTCTCACTCATTATGTATGTATATACCCACCCCCCGACCCCCTGCCCAATACCCTATTACTGTAGTACCTATGTGTCCACTTAGGTGCTGCTCAGTTAATACCAGTTTGCTGGTGAGTATATGTGTGCTTGTTTTTCCATTCTTGGGATACTTCACTTAGTAGTATGGGTTCCAGCTCTAACCAGGAAAATATAAGATGTGCTATATCACCATTGTTTCTTAGAGCTGAATAGTACTCCATGGTATATATATATGCCACATTTTATTAATCCATTCTTGGATTGATGGGAACTTGGGCTGCTTCCACAGCCTTGCAGTTATGAATTGTGCTGCTATAAACATTGGAGTGCAGGTGTCTTTTTTGTAGAGTGTCATTGGATCTTTTGGGTAGATGCCCACTAATGGGATTGCTGGATCAAATGGCAGATTCACTTGTATCGCTTTAAGGTATGTCCAAATTGCTTTCCACAGAGGTTGAACTAGTTTGCAGTCCCACCAGCAGTGTAGGAGTGTTCCTCTCTCTCCGCATCCACGCCAGCATTTATTGTTCGGGGTCTTTTTGATAAAGGCCATACTCACTGGAGTTAAGTGATATCTCATTGTGGTTTCAATTTGCATTTCTCTGATGATTAGAGATGTTGAGCATTTTTTCATATGTTTGTTGGCCATTCTTCTGTCTTCTTTAGAAAAGTTTCTGTGCAAGTCCTTTGCCCATTTTTTAATAGGGTTATTTGATTTTTCCTTGCTGATTTTCGTGAGTTCTAAGTATATTGTAGTTATCACCCCCTTGTCAGATGTGTAGGATGCAAAAATTTTCTCCCATTCTGTAGGTTGTCTGTTTACTCTCATGACTGTTTCTTAGGCTGTGCAGAAGCTTTTTAGTTTGATCATGTCCCATTTATTTATTTTTGTTGCTGCTGTGATTGCCTTTGGGGACTTCTTCATAAACTCTTTGCCCAGGCCAATGTCTAGGAGAGTGTTTCCAACATTTTCCTCTAGAATTCTAATAGTTTCGTACCTTAGGTTTAAGTCTGTTATCCAGCGTGAGTTGATTTTTGTGAGAGGTGAAAGGTGTGGGTCCTGCTTTAGCCTTCTACAGGTGGCTATCCAGTTTTCCCAGCACCATTTATAGAAAAGGGATTCTTTTCCCCAGCATATGTTTTTGTCTGCTTTGTCAAAGCTTAGATGGCTATATGAGGATGGTTTTATATCACGATTCTCAGTTCTGTTCCATTGGTCAATATTCCTATTTTTATGCCAATACCAGATTGTTTTAATTACTACAGCTTTGTAGCATAGTTTGATACTGGCATATTAATGCCTCCCATTTTGTTTTTGTTGCCTAGAATTGCTTTTGATATTCGGGGTCTTCTTTGGTTCCATACGAAGCATAAAATTATTTTTTCTATATATGTGAACAATACTGATGGGATTTTAATAGGTATTGCATTGAATCTGTAGATCACTTTGGGTAATATAGACATTTTAATGATGTTGAGTCTGCCAATCCACCAGCATGGAATGGATTTCCATCTGTTTACATCCTCTGCTATTTCCTTCCTCAGTGTTTCACAGTTCTCCCTGTAGAGGTCTTTTACCTCCTTGGTTAAGTATATTTCTTTGTTGCTATTATGAAGGGAATTGAGTCTTTGATTTGGTTCTCGATTTGATTGTTGTTGGTGTATGTGAATGCCTCTGATTTCTGTATATTGATTTTGTATCCTGAGACTTTACTAAATTCATTGATCAGTTCCAGGAGTTTCTTGGTTGAATCTTTGAGGTTTTCTAAATATCATATCATCAGCAAACCGTGAAAGTTTGATCTCTTCTGCCCCTATTTGGATACCATTAATTCCACTTTCCTGTCTGATTGCTGTAGCCAGGACTTCCAGCACTATGTTGAATAGAAGTGGAGGTAGTGGGCAGCCTTGTCTGGTTGCAGATCTAAGTGGGAATGCTTTCAATTTTTCCCCATTGAGTATGATGTTGGCTATGGGTCTGTCATATATGGCTTGTATCATTTTTAAGTATGTCCCTTCTTTGCCTATTTTCTTAAATGTTCGTATCATGAAAGGGTGTTGAATTTTGTCAGAAGGTTTTTGTGCATCTATTGAAAGAATCATGTGGTCTTTGTTTTTGCTTCTGTTTATGTGGTGAATTGCATTTATAGATTTACGTACGTTGACCCATCCCTGCATCCCTGGGATGAAGCCCACTTGGTCGTGATGGATTATTTTTTTGATAAGCATCTGGATTCGGTTAGCTAAGATTTTGTTGAAAATTTTTGCATCTATATTCATTAGGGATATTGGTCTGTAGTTTTCTTTTTTTTGTTGCATCCTTTCCTGGTTTTGGTATCAGAGAAATATTTGCTTCATAAACGGTGTCGAGGAGGTTTCCGTTCTTCTCGATGTTGTGGAATAGTTTCTGCAAGTTAGGTACTAGTTCTTCTTTGTAAGTGTGGTAAAATTCGGGTGTGAAACTATCTGGACCAGGACTTTTCCTTTTAGGGAGATTTTTAATCGCTGTTTCTATTTCAGCTTTGGAAATTGGTCCGTTCAGGGAATCTATTTCTTCCTGGTTGAGCCTAGGGAGGCTGTGTGTTTCTAGAAATTTGTCCATTTCCTCCACATTTTCCAGTTTGTGTGCATAAAGATTTTTGTAGTATTTGTAAATTATATCTTGTATCTCCTTGGGATCAGTTGTGATATCTCCTTTTTTGTTCCTGATGGAGCTTATTAGAGATTTCTCTTTTCTGCTTTTCGTTAGCTTAGCCAATGGCGTGTCAATTTTGTTTATTTTTTCAAAGAACCAACTTTTTGTTTTATTAATCTCCTGAATAGCTTCCCTGTTTTCAATTTCGTTTAGTTCTGATTTGATCTTGTTGATTTCACTTCTTCTGCTGGGTTTGGAGTTTGGTCTGTTCTTCTTTTTCCAGCTTTTTGAGTCATTTCATTAGATTGTCTATTTGTGATCTTTTTTACTTTTTTTGTAGGCATTTATGGAGATAAGCTTTCCTCTCAGAACTGCTTTAGCTGTGTCCCAGAGGATTTGATAACTTGTCTCTCCATTGTCATTATCTTCATAGAATTTTTTTATTTCCATCTTGATTTCTTCATTTATGAAGTAATCATTTAGTAGGAGGTTGTTTAATATCCACGTTTTTGTGTAGTAATGTGAGTTTCTGTTAGGGTTGATTTCTACTTTTATTCCACTGTGATCTGAGAAGATACATGGTATGCTTTTTTCTTTTTTAAATTTCTTGAGGTTTACTTTGTGTCCTAGGATATGGTCAATCTTAGAGAATGTCTCGTGAGCTGATGAGTAGAACGTACATTCAGTGGATTTTGGGTAGAATATCCTGTAAATGTCAGTCAGACCCAATTGTTCTAGAGTTTTGTTTAAGTCCATTATTTCTTTGTTAATTTTCTGATTGGAGGATCTATCTCATGCCATTAGTGGGGTGTTGAAATCTCCGATGATTATGGTATTGCTATTAATCAATTTGTTTAGATCCAGTAGGGTTTGCTTTATGAATCTGGGTGCACCTAAGTTGGGTGCATATATATTTAAAATTGTTATCTCTTCTTGTTGAACTGTGCCTTTCACCATTATATAATGACCCTCTTTTTCTTTCACTACTTTTGTTGGTTTAAAAACTAAATCGTCTGAAATTAGAACTGCCACGCCAGCCTTCTTTTTGCTTCCTCTTGCTTGGAATACTGATCTCCACCCTTTTACTTTTAGTCTATACACGTCCTTGCAGGTTAGATGTGTTTCCTGAAGACAGCATATACTTGGCCTGTATTTTCTTATCCATTCATGCAGCCTATGTCTCTTGAGTGGAGAGTTTAAGCCATTCACATCTATTGAGAGAACTGATAGGTAAGGTAGATTACTGTTCATTCTCTTGGGTTGGATGTTGTTGTTTTGAAGTCTCTCTTGAGCCATAGAAATATCTGGCCTTTAATCTTTGGGTTTTGGTTATTTTTATATTCGTGAGTTTTTATTATGGTGTTCTATGTGTGACACTGTTTTGAGAACTTCTTGTAGGGCTGGTCTTGTCTTGGTGAATTCTCTGAGGCTTTGCTTGTCTGGGAATGTCTTTATTTCTCCTTCATATATGAAGCTTAGTTTTGCAGGGAATAAGATTCTAGGCTGGGCATTGTTTTGTTTCAGAAGAGTGAGAATGGGGCCCCAGTCTCTCCTTCCTTGTAAAGTCTCATTAGAGAAGTCAGGTGTTATTCGAATTGGCTTTCCCTTGTAAGTTACTTGCTTCTTTCGTCTTACAGCTCTTAGAAGGGCCTCTTTAGTTGATATTTTGGTCAGTCTGGTGACTGCATGAAGTGACGTCTTCCTGTTTGCATTGAATGTCCCAGGGGTCCTCTGGGCTTCTGAAACTTGTATATCGAGATTTTGATCAAGGCCTGGGAAATTTTCCTCTACTATATCTTCAAAAAGCTTGTCCAGCCCTTGAGTGTTGTCCTCTTCCCCTTCTGCTAACCCTATGACCCTCACGTTAGGTTTTTTCACATAATCCCACAGCTCTTTTAGGCTTTGCTCTTTTCTCTTGTTTCTCTGCTCTATCTCTGTGACTGATTTATTTAATTGGAAGGTGTTATCTTCAATCTCTGAGATTCTTTCTTCTGTTCGATCTACCCTGTTCTTGAGACTTTCCACAGTATTTTGTAATTCCCTGAGTTGATTCTTCATCTCCAGGAATTTGGTTAAAGTTTTCTTCACTGTGTCGATCTCTTTAGTGAACCTTTGTTCCATATCCTGGAGGCTTTTTGTGGTTTCTTTGTGTTGGTTATTGAGTTGTTCTTGCAGGTGGGTGAGTGTTCTTATGATCCACATTCGAAATTCCTCTTCTGTCATTTTGGTTGCCAGGTTTTGGTTGTTGTCTGTTTCTAAGGGGCTGGTGCTCCTCTTTGGGGGTTTGTTTTTAGTTTTTTTCTTCGTATTTTCGGAGTTCCTTCGCTGATTTCTTCCCATTTCGCTCAGTTGTCGTTTCTTTCCTTTAGGTTTTCATTTGGGTATTCACACGTCTTTTTTAGTTTCTGAGCCGGTAGGTGGCCTTGCTCACTGGCGGCAGCCGTCGCTGGGCAGGTGTCTGCAGGTCTCTCTACCTGCTGGGGAGCCCACCAGCAGTCCTAGTTGTAGTGGAGGGGAAACAGCCGATTCCCCTATCCTTCCCGTTGGTCTCAAGGGTGCTCCGGCGGCCGCCCGTCCTCTGCCTCCTTAATTACACAGGTGTAGATAGATGGCAGGATCGGGAGCAGTTCCTATCTCAGCTCTACCCCCAAGGCAGGGCTAGAAACTTTGGAGCCGTAGGCCCAGCCCCAAGTCACCAGAGTGTGTGGGTCTTAACGTCTCTCTGCCTTGTATTCACCAAAGTCAGCCTCCTACGAGGCTCGGCCCTGCCCAGGCAAACTCCAGGGCCTGGACACCGAGCGCAGGAGTCCTGTACAGGGAGAGACTCTCCTGAAGCCGGCAGGCAGGTAGCCAGGCCCACCGATCCCAGTCTTCTGTCTCTTTAATTACACAGGTGGAGATAAGCGGTAGGAATGGGAACAGTTCCTATCTCAGCCCCGCCCCCAAGGCGGGGACAGAGACTTTGGAGCCAAAGGCTCAGCCAGAAGAGACGGGAGCGTGGTGGACGTAAAGTCTCTCTGCCTTATAGCCACTAAGGGCAGTCTTCTACGAGGCTAGGCCCTGCCCAGGCATGCTCCGCACTCTGGGCACAGCACGGGAGACCTGTGCAGGGAGAGACTGACCAGAAGTGGGTAGGCAGGCAATGGGACCCACCAATCCCTGTCTTCTGTGTCCTTAATTACACAGGCGGAGGTCAGCGCTATCTCAAACCTCCTCTATATCCAAAGTCGAAGCCTCCTTCTGTGTAAACTCCCCTTAACCTTGACCTGGGAGTGTTCTGCAGGGAGATGCCCGAGTGGGCTCTGGTTCCTGCTGCGAGGAGAGTGGCTGCTGGGTTCGTCCCTCCCCCACCTTAAACTGCGGCAGCTGTGTGCTCTGGAGAACTCAGCGTGTTCCCTGCTCTAGTCTCCTCTCCACACGGCTTGGTCCCGCGCTGCCACTTCTCACCAACTTCAGGCACCTCCTGGCCTATGTGGAAGTGGAGCTCAGTGTAGGAGGGGGTGTTTCTCAGCACCGGGTAGGGCTGGCGCCACTGCCAGCCCGCAGCGGCTTAAACCACGCCTCGCTCCCTCCCTGTTGTGTGCCTCCGAATCCCCGATTTTTGCGGAAGAATAATCGGTTCACCTTTGCTTTAGGCTGCAAATGGTCTTATCCCTCCGTTTCCCGTGGATGTCTTCAGGCTTGTGAAGCTGGTCCCGTGGAAGTGCAGATCATTCTAGTGTGGCTATCCGCTTTCTTCACTTTTCGCTGTGGGAGCAGAGAGCCAGGAGGTCACCCCTACTCCGCCATTTTCCCGGATCTCCTTTCTTCTTTTTTAACACAAGCATTCACAACTATAAATACACCTCCAGGCAGTGCTTTCCCTTCTTGTTGTAAGTCGTGCTTTGTCGTATTCTCCTTTTCATTCCTCTCCAAGCATTTTCTAATTTCCCTGTCATTTCTTCTTTGACCTGTTGGTCATTTAGGAGTGTGTTGTTTAATTTCCACATATTTGTGAGTTTTCCAAATTTCCTTGTGCTGCTGATCTCAAATTTCATTTCATTGTGGTCAAAGAAGATACTTTGTATGATTTCAGTCTTTTTAAATGTACTGAGCATATGGTCTGTTCTGGAGAATGTCTGTGTGCACTTATAAAGAATGTATATTCTGTTATGAAAGCTTTTTCGACTTCATTTAGCATAACCACGAATTTTAATTTTGCTTGATATTTTGATAAGAATTGCTGAGATCATTAGTTCTACAAGTGTAAAGTTTATTTTAAATTGACATCGGATGTAAATACAGTGTTTTATAGGGCTTGGAGTATCTGTCTCACAGTCCACCTGGTCATGGGCAGCTGTTGTTCAAGCATCACTCTAAAGACGAGCTAACAAGGAGACTACCTATGGCACAGTCTTCATTTGGAGAGCCTGTTCATTATGATAGTTTCACAGAGTGAATCGTGGTAATTACATATAGTGCTTCCTTGCTAAGTGAAGAAGCACAGTGTGTACTGTTTTTTTTTTTAATTGACTACAACATCAATGAGTAAATACTAACAAAATGTCAAGAATTAACTGTGACTTTCAATGCTGAAACAAAGAGAAGGACAGATGTTATGTGTTTTCATACAGCTAGAGGAAGGACAGCCCCTCCCTCTCTCTGTCTCTCTGCTTGGCAGTGACAGGCCAAAGGGAAGCACGTTGTTGGCCAACTGATCTAACGGTTCTTTTGCATCATCTTATAATGAGCAACAAACACAGTCATTGGCATGCATTCCCTCTGGAGTAATTGGGGTCAGCAGTTTCTTTATCAAAGCAACTGGGTTTAGTACACTTTTCTATCATCCAACACATTTTAACATTCAGATCACAACTTTTAAAAGCAACCCAGAACATTATTGGAAAATGGCTTTATTATTTAAATTAAAAAGTCATGATTTAGACCACTTTCTTCACCTCCCACTCTGAGAACAGATAGCCAAGAGGTCATCCCTAGCCTAGGCAAAGAATTCTTGAAGAAGACCCCCAAAGCAATCACTGCAGCAACAAAAATAAACAAATGGGATCTGATCAAATTAAAAAGCTTCTGCACAGCCAAGGAAACTATCATTAGAGTAAATGGACAACCTACAGAATGGGAGAAAATATTTGCTCTCTACACTTCCAGTAAAGGTCTAATAAATAACAAGAATCTATCTAAAGCTCAAAAGAATTAACAAGAAAAAAATCAACCCCATTGAGAAATGGGCAATGGAAATTAACAGAAACTTTTCAAAAGAAGACAGAATAATGGCCAGCAAGCATATACAAAAAATGCCCAATATCACTAATCATTGGAGAAATACAAATCAAAACCACAATGAGACATCACCCCAGTGAGATTGGCCTGTATCAAAAAATCCCAAAACAACAAATGCTGGCGAGGATGTGGAGAGACAGGAACACTCCTACACTGCTGGTGGGACTGCAAATTAGTGCAACCTTTGTGGAAAATAATTTAGAGATATCTCAAAGAGCTAAAAATAGAAATATTCAACCCAGCAATAGTATTATTAGGCATCTACCCAAAAGAGCATAAGACATTCTATTATAAAGACATCTGTACCCAAATGTTTATGGCAGCACAATTCACTATTGCAAGGATGTGGAAACAACCCAAGTGTCTGTCAATTCATGAGTGGATTATTAAAATTGGATATATGTTTACAATGGAATATAACTGAATTCTAAGAAACGAGAACAAGCTAGCACCACTTATATTATCCTGGATTGAGCTTAAGCCCATTATCCAAAGTGAGGTGATACAAGATCAGAATAATGGGCTCCACTTGTACTCGCCATCAAATTGGTACTGACTGATTAACACTATGGTGCTCAAAGGGTGGTGGTGTTCACCAGGAATTCGGGGATTGGGGTTAGTCCCACATCTGAGGAATGTAGTGAGCATTATGGAGGGGAAGGGCGTACCTCTAAGCCTTGCTAGGGAGAGGCAAAGATATAAAATATAACCAAAATGTTAAAAAAACAAAACATTTATTGGGTGTGGGGCAGGTGGAAGGGGGGAGGTGGGGATGGATATATATAGATACATAATGAGTGTGATGTGCACCGTCTAGGGGATGTACACGCTTGAAGCTTTGACTCGAGGGGGGAGTGGAGGCAAGGGCAATGTGCCTTACCTTAATGTTTGTACCCCCATCATATGTTGAAATAAAAAAAAAAAGATTCATCAAAAAAAAAAAGTCATAATATTATACAAAACAATGATTAAGTTATGGGCAGCAATTAATCCCCACCCAGATAGTCTCTAGGAAGATTTCCTATAAAACAAGCCCAATTTTTTTGAATATCGCCACAGGCACATCCTGGATATTCTGTGCTATTTTCTGGACTTTTCCTTTGATGCCTAAGGGAGAGAGTATCATGTCTACCTGTACATTTTTCACACCAGTTTAGACATATCATGTTTGCATTTGTATTCAACCAGTCCATAGTATGTGACCTACTCCATTATCTTTTCTATAAGAGAGAGCCATAATAATATCTTTTAAAAAATTTATTTATTTTTTATTTAACAAATAATAATTGTACTTCATGGAGTACAAAGTGATGTTTCTATATATATAATGTATAGTTATCAGATTAGGATAATTAGCATATCCTCATCTCAAACATTTATCATTTCTTTGTGTTGAGAATGTATCTGTATTTGACTAATTGCTCAGCCCTTACCTAGTTGGTTCATTCCGGTCCCAAATTCAGTGTTTCTTCCCTTAGCTTTTTGATCACATAATGAATAAATAATTTCCCAATCTGTACCTATTTTGCTTATTAAAAAATATTAGTAATGCCTAGTATTAGATTTTTAGTTACCATTTAGAAAAGACCTCTATTTTCCTTCAGTAAGTTTCAATCTCAAATTCTAACTGTTTTACAAAAGAAACCTAAAAAAGCATTTATGTGGATCAGTGACTATTTTGCTGCCATCAACCCAGAAGAGGTACTCAATAAATGTCTCTTGGCTGATGGAAAATTGCTTCAGTAAAACTGAGCACAGAAAATATTAAGAGTACCTAACACATTGTTTGCTTGATGCATGAATCATGGATGTAGTACATTGATATGTAACTTACTATGGAAACTCATACAAAGTCTGACTGTTAGGTTTCTGGAATATAGATTGATGTCACTCAAATGGCAGGATGTACGTTTGCACTAGAGTTGGCCCACAAAGTTGGGATTCTCTTATAGTTTTGGGGTTACTTCTAAAATATTGTTCTACCCCAGGCTCTCTCTCTTCTGTTGAGCAGACTCAAATCCCTGGGGTGGCTCTAGAATCACTTTAGCTTCCTATCTGCCTGAACATACGGCTATTGGCATTTTCTTTATCTAACTGAGAGAAATATGCGTTACCCCAGAGGTATATTTAGGCGGCCTTTATTGCCTGTTATTTCCAGCCCATCTATGGTTGATTTGACAAAATTTGGTAAAAACATAGCCCTAATTACCCAAGAAAACATACAGTGTTGTGTGACTATAGATAGTACCTCAACTTAAGCCAATTGTGTATTGGTGCTTACCCAAAAGACTGAGAAAATGTAGATGGGCCAATGAAAAATTAAAAACCCTTACTGGAAAAAGGAAGTAAATCATTTACACTATTTGAGCACCATGGCTTTCAGAAATAGAGAACACTGAATGGCACAACAGTATTTCAAATGCACCGATTTGCCATGACTGAAATGAAAAAGGCCTCGTGACAAAGCTAGCACTATTGTGCAGGTTTCCCACTTATAATATTAGTGTTCACTTTCTCTGAGCCTTTAACTTTGGTGAATTTTTTTTCACTCACTAATGGATCGTATGTGTGCTTAGCCCATATCATGTACATGATATCAATATATATTATTTTTGAGTATTATCCTCTTGACTCATCTGATATATCTTCTGACTCATTATTTTCTCAAACTTAAATGATAAAATGGGAAATAATACCTTCTGTATATGTTTCTGGACTTTATTTCTCACAGCATTTCTGCATATATTATCTCCTTTGCTTCTTGTCGTAATGCTACGGGAGTTCAGAGTTCAGTTGCAGACTACAGAATCCAGTCTAGCTTGTATAAGCAGGAAGATCATGTTTGGATGCTTACCTGGGAGTGATGCAGGGAGGAGGGAAGCTCAGAGACATTCCAGCAGCAGCATGTACTTAAACCTGTCATAATGCCACTCTCCCTTGAGAAATGACTAGGGTCTTTCTCTCTCTCTTGAGGGAAAACCCAGATTTCCTCAGTTACTGCAGTCAGCTCCATCAGTGATCTCAAAGTGATAACTTTTCATCCTCTAATTTAGACATGGTTCTGTCTTGGAATTCTGGAATTCTGTAACCTATGAAATTAATTACATGGTTAATATCACCAGCACACCCTATCTAAAATAGGGGAAAGAGAGAAAGAAAATGAGTTAATATGCCTACTATTTCTCAATTGACATACCAAGAGAGAAAGAAACATGCATAGCTATTAAGAGTTCTCATTTCTACTTGTGGTTACTACCTGTCTCCTGGTCTGTTTGCCACAAGAGCCAAGGGCAGGGTTGCTTACATTGTATCCTGGCCCATATGGAGAACTTTTTCTCCACCCACTTAGTACTGGCAGCTTTACAGGTTATTCAGTAAATAGGTCAGGGTAGTATATGAAAAGGTGGCTTGTATTACCTCTAAAAGCCAATAGATCTACTAAAATTTTTACTTCTTTTTTTTTTTTTTTTTCGGTAGTAATAAGTGCGAAGAGCAACATTTTTTTGCTTTAGAGGAAGTAATCTCAACATGCTCTAGATCATTGCACCAACGGAAATTTTACTTTGGGAGCAGGCTCCTAAATTTTCGTAGTATTTATCTTCTACCCTCTGGCACATACTTGTCTTAGTAGGGTATCCTTGGGTACCTGTTACTTCTTACAAACAAGTCCTGTCAGCATGATACCATCCTGTCATATGGGATGGCAAGGTGATTAAGGTTCCTGCAGACTGAATTGATGGTACAGAACCAGAGTTGACACAGTGCTAAGGTAATAGGGTGAAGGTGTCCTGCTGCCCAGCCTGGGGAAAGCAAGTAGCTTTCTGTCTTGTCTTCCTGTTGGGACGGGAAAGCGTGCGCACGCACACACATCACATCACTAGCTGCACACCAGATAAGGGGATGCATTGGTTTGTTCTATTAAAAACTATATCTGGATCAGCAACTAGAGCTGCTCCCTGATTAAGCTGTGGTAATCCACTGACATTCTCAAAGACCTGTTTGTCTTGTGCGTAGGCCTGACACATGCAAAAAGAGATGCAATAGAAGTTACCACCCTGTACCTTGCAAGACTCTGATGGTGGCATTAATCTTGCTGATACCCCTAAGAGATGCAGTATTGCTTTCTGTTGTTATTATAGCAGAGAAGAAAAGTTTGGAAGCTTCTCTTTAGCTTTTCTAATCATACCAGTGCTCATTACCTAAGGTACAATTGTGGACTCTGCCTATATGTGAGTATATATTCCCTCTGTAAACTCAGGTCCCAGGCAGGTAATCATGAGACAGACTCCATTTGTGCCTGACACCTGTGAGGCCTTCCCCCTGACCAACTGGACACAGAGGTGTTGAGTCCTCAGGTATCAGCATGAGCTCAGGGACAACATCTGATAAACGCTGAAAGGTCTAGTTATTTCCCTTTCTCCCCAAAAGTAGCTCCACATCCTTTGGGAATAGGTAGAAGGGAGATTTAAATTACATGATTATAATATTATTGAAGAGTTCCTTCAGTTGGAGGCTCTAGGCCCCTAGACTGACTTGGACTGGACCAAGCAGAGTGACTGTTGAAGCTGTTGTACAGGATCATAGCTGCTTCTGTCACTTGACCTATAGGTCAGATCAGAGTTTCCTAGGCTTCCCCACTGTTCTGGTCCTACAAACTCCCCTATTAACTCTCCACCACCAAATATACCCCTGCCACTTGGGCCCTCCTGCTTATTATGTTCACTGGACGGACCCCTCTTGCCTTGGGACACTGAACTCTGCCAGCTCAGCTGTCTCAGACCCTGTGGACATCAGGGAGCCCCTGAGGCAGCATCTGCAATGCTGACTTCCTGTCCAGGGCCTCCTGGGGGTGTAGTTACAAGATGGGTGAATCTCCCTATGTCTTTATTTCCCCATCTGTATTTTATCCACACATTTCTGATATCTAGGTATTTTGATTCCAGGGTGCTGTTACAGTATGTGGAAGGTAGAAACTAAGTTATTTTGTTTTAGCGCCCAGAGAATGGCATTTATAGACTGATATATTTTGGCAACTGTGACAAATTCCCAGTTTTATATTTTGGGTATCTATTGCTAGTAACAAATTATAGCATCTAACAGACAAAAGCAAGTCAAAAAACTTATCAGAGTATTTTCATATTTATATTATTATTTCCTCTTCAGATTACCTCCTGGTATTGGTAAAAATAGATTCTTACAGATGAGGAAGCAGATTCAGAAAAAGTAATTAGCTTTTCTGGAGACAGAACTATGTCTAGAACATATACCTCTTGACTTCTTATCTTGTGCTCTTTCTTTACAACACAGCACCTTAGTGTCATGTGGATTTTTGCGTGCATATAATACAGCACACATATCACACGTGTCACACATGATACACACACCACCCATGTACGCACACCACACATTCTACCCATGCATGTGCCACACACACACAACCCTACTCTATCCAGAAACTGTAATTGTGTCATGTTAAATGTTGATGCTTTTAACAACAGTGTATATTAATTATTAAGAAACTCATATATAGCAATATTTTTTTTGTTTGGATGAATGTAAAGTCTGCATTTTGATTTTATCTATAATCATTACAATTGTGGTACTTTTTTCTAAAAATTCTAACCTTAAACGTTGCCCAAACCCAATTCATGAAGGAATCTTCAGTCTCATTATCAACCAAAGAAATATAAATTAAAGTCTCTTGGCAAAGTGTTATACGTCAATTATATGTGCAGTTACGTGTGTACACACACATGGCTGGCAGTTACACTACAGTGCGTCTGCTGAAATTTCTAGCTGTCTTATAACTGAGTACAGTTCCTTTGGAAATCAGTATGGCAACATGTAGCAAATGTCAAAAGAAATTGCATACTCAATCTAGATATCCATGCCTACAAGTTTATTCTAAGGAAATTATTTAACAGAAATAAAAATAATTATATACATAAAACATTTTTTGCAACAGATCTACTCTCTCCTCCCCAAATAACATTTTGTAGTTTTAAGATTTCTTAAAGCATGAAAGGTCATAATATATAATGGGGAAGTATTCTATATAGTGTACAAAATGAGAGTACAAAATGTTATATACAATGTATTTGCACATATAGTTAACAATTTTACTTGATTGAGTCTAAGACATTACAAATGAAAATCATAAGAGGCTTTTGTGTTTATATTTTCTTTGCAATATTTACACTTTTCAGTTTCTGTCTCTATAAAATAGTTCTCTTTAGCAAAAATGCACTGTGTTCTGAGCATTTCTGAAGCATCCTTAAAATGGGACTTTTGTCTCTTTCTCCTAGGAGGGGGTTTGGAAACTAGGTTGTTGAGGATGGTTTGATAAAGGAGAGCCCTCTGATTGAAGCCCAGGCTCTTTGTGTTCGTATCAGCCTGTCTGCACACTGATGCCTAAGCTGACTGTTCCGCTGATGACTGCTCTTCAGTCACTTTTTATTTTTACTTATTTTTCTCCCAACAAAACAAAACAAAAACATTTTGAAACTTAGCAGTGAATATGGCTTATAAAGCCAGGTCAGTTCATTCTCTCTGTCTCTCTCTCTCTCTCTCTCTCTCGTTTTGGGAAGAAGATATTGTTCATTTTTAAAGCATAACATGAAGGAGTTCTTAGTATGATTTAGTGCAGGCCTCAGCTGCTATCTCTTCCACGGATTTGGCTGGAAGCTGGAGCTTCCCGACAGCCCTGACTGTGGAGAGGTGGAATGCAGCGCTGACGTCATGGCCACTCCTGGGAATGTTTTGCATTCCTCTTCCTGGCAGTGGTCAGGTGGCTTCCAGCAAGAATGAAGGACAACAGCTTCCAAGGAGGAAAAAAAGGAGAGGAGGAAAAGAACAGTTTATAATCAAAGTGTTGTGGGGGAGGCACTTTTATTCTGAGCCAAATTGAAATTAGAACCAGATGTCTTGCATTCTGGTGCTGCATGAATGTTAAATACATTTATTAATGACTGTAATAGCTGAGCTATTTGGCTTTTTACTGAATTTAAATCTTGAAACACTCTTTAAGAATTATGGAAAAACAACTTCTTATAGTTTACATTTTAACTATGAAAGCAGCTTTGTGAGTGTAAAATCGAGGACTCTAATAAATTGGCCCTGTAGTTAATGTACAGACTGTTTTAAGGTCCATTAATCTTCTGAAAAGTCATTTCTGAAACATAAAATCTCTGTAATCCATTAATGTATCTTGTGCTGTTCAAATAAATTTAAGCCAGTCATTAAGGAGAGAGGTAAACTCTATTTTAGCATCTGCTGCAGAATGTTTTTTCTCAAAATATTTACATTTCCAATGTTATGTCTGTACATTACTGTTCAGACTAGATATTCAGAACAAAACTTAGCAGATTATTAATGTAACAAAAGTTTTGCCACAGTGGTACCAACTCCACAATAAGATGTGCAACAGAAAAATGGACAGTAATTGAGTCTAATTTAAACTTTGTTTTTCTTCCAGCAACTGAAGTACCTTTGTTCAAATTCACTATGCTGGTTTAGCTGACCACTATCTGTGTGTCTGTGTTTTAAAATAAAATATTATGCTCTTTTTTTTTTTTTTATAGCTGAACTCTTTCAGTAGATTTTCACTTATTTTGATGTAACAGCAGTTACATTAACAACAGTTCTCCGGTTTGGGTGCAATCTGTTTGAATACTTCCTGTTATACATTGAAATGGAAAGTTGGCTTCCTGTTGTAGGTCATGTTGCTGGTGAGGAATTTCCAGAAATGTGGAGAAATGCTGACTCATAGTATAATGTGGACTGATCCAGCGACAGTAGGGTTGAGGGGATTTTTTGAGCTCTTGGCTAAAGTAAGCAAAATATGTGGCTGTAATGTTCTTTTTATTTTTAGATGTAGGAGTGGGGATAGAGGAGAGATGGTTGCTTGGGGATGGGATCCTTTGCTAATAGCTTTAAAATGGCTAAAATTTCTAGGGTTAGATGTGTGTCTAAGTGTATGTTTTTCTATGGTCTATTATTAGAATTTGGAAAACAACTTGTTTTTTGCAGTCTTCATCTACTGTTGTTCTTTTCTGCCTCCTGCTCACAGGCGAACTACGTGGCTCCTTAGGCTGGGTGATGACTCAACCAAGGCTCCACAATGTCAGTCACTAGTACTTGCACTTAGGGGATCACTCCAGAAACAGGTCCATGGTATTGCACCTTTTAGATCTGTGATTAGAAGCCCCTGGACCTAATAATAAGAATTTACTGAAAACCTTAAATATAGCTGGCAAGCTTTGTTGCCTTTAATGTGCCTGACATTGACCTGAATATTTTATATTTGTTAAACTGTCTGAATCTGAAGTTACTGATTGAGATTTCTTTCTTGTTCATTTAGTATAAAAATGACTGCTGGATTGGTTAGGAGAAGGGACTTTCTATGACAAAAACCTCATCTCTGGTCTCATAATGTTAATATATCCCAAATGTATTCTTCCTTCAATTCCACAAACACTGAGTAACTGCTCTGTGTTGGTGCTGAGGACACAGAGAAGAGGAAGATGTGCTCCTTGTTCTCTATTTGAGGGGAGGGAGGCACTGGGAGGCCAGTACAGGGGATGTTTGTACATAAATATCCATAGCATTGCTTCACAGTTGCTGTGGTAGAAATCTAAGGGACGGTGAGACACAGAGGAGGGAATGTGCAAGTCGGTGCTGCAGTCCATGGCAGTGGTTTCTTCTTGTGTGATTCTCACGCTCTCAGAGTTGCTGAGTGAAAGTAATTTGAATAGAAAATGTTAGGAGAAACATTAAAAAATGGAAAACAGAATCTAATGAGGAAGATGAGGGAAATATAAATATATAGGTGATAGATATTCAGGCTTCCTAAAAGGAAAAATAAACAAATGTAAACAGTACACTGCAAGTTATATCTGTATGTGCTTTGAGGCCACCATGCAGAACAGCGTGGTGTCTGTTTCCCTGGCACCTATGAGTGCTGTCACAGGCGCTGCTTGCCCGAGAGGCCATCTTTCTGCCTCTGTGGTCTCTGTAAGGTTTTTCCTCGGCGGCAAAAAGAAAAGACAGACAGAGAGAGAGTGGGGCCAAACCACGTGGCTTTATTATACACTCTCGGACGAGGTTCTGGGGTCCCCAGAGAGGGGCCCCCGGCAAGTCGCCACTGTTTGAAGGGGCTGAGGCCTTTTATACCCTTTGGGCCTGGCTAGGGAATTTTGGTGGGAAGAGCTGGGGATTTTAGGAGGGGCTGGAGGTATTTGTGGAACCCAAGAGCCAAAAAAATGTTCTTATCCAGGTGGACATCTGGGTGTGGTTCCTGTCAGCGGGGCCTGGAAGTTTTGTCCTTGGCGGGTCTGGTCTCATGAGCCTTTTTTTTTTTTATCTAGGGAAGGGAGGGGCTGCCACCAGCCTTACAGTCTCCCTTTCTAATACACTGCTGAAACATCTGAATAGCCATAAGGAATCACAAAAATCGTAGAACACCATTTTGAAACTATTTTGTTATCTTTAAAGGTTGAGAGATACAAGGAAGAGCACATGTCTTGCTCTTGCACAGAGGCCTCATGTGGGGGAGGGGACGGCGCGGTGGAGGCTGAACCTGCATGCCGGACACCCACCAGCCCTCCTTGTAATGCTAGTGTGCTCTCTGACAAGACCCCTCTGTTGACTTTTATGTCTACCCGTTTCTTCTGCTAAAAGATGATAAAGAAACCAGTGAACTGTTTTGGTGCTTATAAGGAATTTTATAAGGAAATTTTAACAGAATTAAACTCATATTTCAAAATATGAGATATCGTTCTCTGCTTTTTTAAGTGTGTGTTCTTTGAAAACTTAGCAAAGAAGAGCCTTGTTGACATCTGCCTGGTGTTTTGCATGAGAATCAAGTGAGCACGGACATGTGGTCACCCTCAGCTTTGATGTCCACTTGTATAGGGAAGACCAAAGTGATGAGGGGCATGTAGGACCTGTCACACTGTCCCCAAGGACCCTTGGGAAGGGTCACAATCCCTTTGAGTGGGCAATCTACAAAACTCAGGGCCAGAATAATTACATGTATGTTTCTATAATAGCACTTATAGGGCTTTATTATATTTATATGTTTTTTGTCTGTTGTTCCCAATTACTTTATGAAATTCTAGATACTAAATTCTCTAAGCTATTCTTCTATGCACATGTCAAAAAGTGTATAGGTATTTAATATATTTGTCAACTAAATATATGAAGTTGCTCTCCTTTGAGGCAGAAATACATTTCCTCTGTAAGCTTTCATATGTTTATACACATAGTCCATGCACACTTTTTAAAAAAATTGTAGTAAAATATACTTAATATATAATTTACCATTTTAACCATTTTAAGTGTATATGTAATTCAGTAGTATTAACTACATTCATAATGTGGTATAACCATCACCACTATTCATTTTCAGAACTTTTTCATTATCCCAAACATAAACTTAATACCCATTAAACACCAGCTCCCTATTCCCACCAGTGCTGGCTAACCTCAATTCTACTATCTGCCTGTATAAATTTTTTTATCTTAGGAAACTCACATAAGTGAAATCATATGACATTTATTCTTTTGTGTCTGGCTTATTTAACTTAGCATAATGTTTACAGAGTTTATGTTATAGAATATATCTGAATTTCCTTTTTTAAGATTGAGTAATATTTCATGGTATACATATGCCACATTTTTGTTTATTCATTCATCTGTTGTTGAACATTTGGTGTGTTTTTACCTTTTTGCTATTGTGAATAATGCTTTTGTGAACGTAAATGTACACCTATCTGTTTAGTTTTTGCTTTCAATTCTTTTGGCTATATGCCTAGGAGTGGAATTGCTGGATTATATAGTAATTCTCTGGTTAGCTTCATAAGGAACCACCATATTGTTTTCCATAGAGGCTGTACCATTTTATATTCCCACTAGCAATGCATGAGGGTCCAGTTTCTCCATACTCTTACCAACACTTGTTATTTTTTGTTTTTGATCATTGCTATCCTAATGGGTATAAAGAGATAATAGTGGTTTTGATTTACATTTTCCTAATAAATCATGATGTTGATCATATGATACACTTTTAAATTCTGAAATATCCTGAGCACTAGTCACTATTATTTACAAAATAAATGTGCACAACAAAGATTCAGAGTTCCTCCTTAATTCTTTTCTACTCCAATGCCAGCCTCCCCTTACCCATGAACACCAGTTGCTTGAAGTGAGGTACACGTCCATGGTCTCAGGGCCCTCGAAAGCCATTGCTCTCTGTGTGCTCAGAGAAGAGTGAGCTCTCCTCTAATTAGTCCCTTTCTAAAATATTCTTTTGCTATGTTTGTATCAGATTCATTAGGTATCCAAAATGATTATGTTCACTTACACTGATTTTAGTTTTCTCAAGAAAAAAATCCAAGCTTTTAATCTAAAACTATAAATAATATGTAGGCATTAAATAATTAGAAAAGAAAGGTTTATGGAATTATTACTCACAGTGAGGATATCTTGTAATCATGAAATCAATGAAATGTTAGCTTATTTTCATGGTTTCATTATTTATATTTAATTGTTTAATACATCTGAAATGTATTTTGGTATATCTCATGATGTAGGGATCAATTTGAATTTTTTTCCAAATAATTTTATCAGCATTACTTTCTGATTAATTTTCCCACACTGATTTTAAATGTTTCTTTTATCGTATACTATATTCCTGTACATCACAGCATCTATTTTGTGCCTCTGTATTCTATTTCATTTTGTTGATAACTGTCCTTTTTCATTCTAATCTTTTCAGCTAAACTAATATAATATACTTTCTGTAGTTAGAATTTTTACTTTAAATTCTCTTTAAAGGTTGCTATTATTAATTTTTTAAGTAATTGTAGACTGTTCAGTGAGCATTCAGAGATACTCTCCACATGAAAAAGTATACCAGTAGTAGTTCATAGGTACATTGGTCTGGCAGGAAAGCCAGGCAGCTTAAGTTCCAGTTTCACCCCATGCTACATGCAGGCATGCTACAAGTTCTGGTGTGTTCTTGTGGTGTCTTCATCACTAAATTTAGGGACTTATGATAGAAATTAAATTATAGAACCTCCTGCTCCATCTGGTTGGCTGGGACATTCTTGCCAGTAGTAACTGTTTGCCTTGGGCTTCACCTAATCATCATTGTTAGAATTCTGAGTACAAATGTTTATAGCATTTCCTTTTTGAAGCAAATATTTCTATTATGATTTATGATGTTTTCTCTCTTTATTTGATCAAGAACTGTTATTCAGACACTGTGCCTAGTGCAGTCGGAAGCACCACTGCCCCTCACCAGACCCTCGTGTCTGGTGATGGTCACTTGCTGGCACTGGGGTGACAGTGCATTTTATTATATCACTCAAGCGTTATGTCACTTTTAAAGTCTTAAATTAGCAAGATGAAACGACATGAATAATTGGTGAAACTTTTGAAAGCCAAGCCCAGAGATTCCTGTAAAGAACTGTAGATTGGAAGTAATGTAATAATCCCAAGTACATGTGAACAAGAAAGTGACAAGAGTGGACACTTCTCTGACCTGGCTATGTGTTCTTGTAAGCTATATAACAGAGTTTAAAAAAGATGTATGCTTGTTTATACCCAATAAGAAGTTGGCAAAATATATGAGATTATAAATACAGATTTATATTCACTATTATTTCTTAAATAAGTCTTGCCCTAAATTAGTGTGTTGCTTCTTATGTGTACAAATAATTTATAAATGGCTGTGTTTTACTGGGGATATGATCTTAAAAATTTTAAAAATAAGGTATGTGACCAGTTTCAAAAACAACTGAACTAGTCAGTAAGTGTAGAGTCTGACAAAAATTCTACCTCTTGCTATTAGACTTAAGCCAATGGTGTAGCACAAATTCATCCCAATTCCTGTGCGAGGAAGAGGGGTACCAACGGTTTTATAACTTGAACTTTATAAATAATATAGTCTGATTGCATAGACTTTGAATGTGGAATATCTATTACTTGATTCTCGATATTGTTTCTCAGTTTTCCTGAAAAATTCTAAAAGCGAATTTTAGAGCCTTTTGTAACATGGAGACACAAATATTTTATAAGCACTGTACCATTCCTGTATTGATCTACTAGCTTGTTAATGATCTCCTGGCATGTTAATGATCAATTCAACATGTGTAAGCCTCATGGGTGACAGGGACCTCTTCTGTTCATTTTTTTCTTCCTTTTGAAAGTAGTACAAATTGAGGGCGGGTGCGGTGGCTCACGCCTGTAATCCAAGCACTCTGGGAGGCCAAGGTGGGTCGCTTGAGATCAGGAGTTTGAGACCAGCCTGAGGAAGAACGAGACTCTGTCTCTACCAAAAATAGAAAAAAATCAGTGGGGCATGGTTGGCAGTTGCCTGTAGTCCCAGCTATTCAGGAGGCTGAGGCAGGAGGATGCTTGAGCCCAGGAGTTTGAGGTTGGTGTGATGATGCCACTGCACTCCACCTGAGCCACAGAGACTCCAACTCAGAAAAAAAAAAAAAAAAAAAAAGGAAAGCAATTGGTACAAATTGAGTGTTTTATATGAATTGAATAAAACTCGAATTGTTTGATTTTATGCTTATATCAGACAAGCTCCAAGAAGTCTGGCTAAAGATTATTTTGCTTTTTCATTTTAAAATCCAGCCTTAGGAATCTTTTTACCCTGAATTTTTGTCTCTCAGCCGCTGAGCTGATTCCCTCCCCTCACAGTCAAACCTAGTGGTCCTCAAACTTTTAAAACGGGGCCAGTTCACTGTCCCTCAGACCATTGGAGGGCCAGACGATAGTTTAAAAAAAACATGAACAAATTCCTGTGCACACTGCACACATCTTATTTTGAATTAAAAAAACAAACAGGCAGGCCGGGCGCTGTGGCTCACGCCTGTAATCCTAGCTCTTGGGAGGCCGAGGCGGGCGGATTGCTCAAAGGTCAGGAGTTCAAAACCAGCCTGAGCAAGAGCGAGACCCCGTCTCTACTATAAATAGAAAGAAATTAATTGGCCAACTGATATATATATAAAAAAAAAAAATTAGCCGGGCATGGTGGCACATGCCTGTAGTCCCAGCTACGTGGGAGGCTGAGGCAGGAGGATTGCTTGAGCCCAGGAGTTTGAGGTTGCTGTGAGCTAGGCTGACGCCACGGCACTCACTCTAGCCTGGATAACAAAGCGAGACTCTGTCTCAAAAAAAAAAAAAAAAAAAAAAAAAAAACAGGCAAAAACACCAGCATGTGACCCGTGGGCCGTAGTTTGAGGATGTCTGGTCTAACCTTTGGCAGTTCAAGACAGTGTGCTAGCGAAGGCATGACAATTTTTAACTTACTCCTTTCAAAAAGAAGGTAAACATATTTAATGCTTTGTGTAGGTTATTTGTTTTATTCCTTAGCACAGTACAAGTACGCCATTATTATTATAAATTTGCAGATGAGGAAACTGAAATCAGATTAAATAATTTGCTAAATGTCCCATCACTAGCAGATCACAAAGCTGTGTGACCCTGGGCATGACTTCAGAAAAGAGGCCCATCTTGTAGTGTGTAGATGAAAGTGGGTATTGTTGATGATCCTGAGAAAATTTGAACAAATTGGATGAGACTTAAAGAATTTTCCAGGGATGTGGCTCCAGAACTGTGACCTTCCCCTTTGTGGTAACAGCATGACCTTGTCCTGCCACTCAGTGTGGCTTCTATATAAACATGGACATAGCTTTACTGTAAAGAAAAGTTAAAAGGCTTGTCTTATTAGAGGAAAATGCATGTGTAGCATTTCGAGAATGAATGTTAGATCCAAGTCATCTGACAACAGAGAGGCTTCTAAGAGTGGAGTGTCAAATCAGAGGCAGATTGGACAGAATCCACTTGTGTCTCTGAAGCCTTTCTTGTTTCTAGGGGGCTGGTTCCAAGGAGAAGTTGATAACCTCATTCAGTTTTCCCATAGAGACTTAATTGGAGATGCTTTGACTAATAAACTATTAACCATGTTCCACATTTCTTTCCTTTCCTTACAACTTTCTCCTTAAGAACAAATAATTAAAACCAGAAATTTCTGTCTTAGTTATTATGGGATATGTGTAGATATAAATGAAAAAAATACAGAAACTAAAAGGAGGATACCTGAGACAATATCCAGACATTTTGTTGTGGTTCTTATAAAGGAGAAATCCGTTTTGCATTTGGAAGCCTGCCACTTAGTTTCTGGAGGTGGAAATATAATCACCAAGATAGGAGAGTTGTGTTAATGACGGATGTTCCTAGTTCTTAGAAATATATGAGCAGGAGAAAAATAATTATAGTACTAAAGGGACTGTCCTATTCCTGTTGGGCTCTGCTCTCTTTGATGGAGCTTGTGCTTTGACTCTGGTTTATGCAACATCCATTATAAATACATGACTGTATTTAACCACGTGTGCTTTCCCTTGCATGGTCTCTTTCCCTAACTCTGTGAAGAAAATAACTTTTAAAATTCATTAATTTTCTCCATTTGGTTATCAGCAGCAGGTAAGGTTGCTAAAGGATTAGAGCCAGCGTGGAAATAGGAAGGGGGGCCTGTGACCTCAAAGGGAAAAAGGAAGTTTCCATGTCCTGCTGCTGGCATGACCCTAGACTGAGTGACTCCCTGACACCCCTTCCTATAAAGGCTGGTTAGGGTACAAATGTGTTCATATGAAAATATCACTGTGTCATTTATGCAATATTCTATTGCTTTGCTCTTTTAAAAAAGATAAAAGTAGGAAATATTTATTGCATTTTAAAAATGTGGTTTTAAAATCTATCTTTATTAGTGTTTAGTCCTAAAAATGTTTTATTTACTTGTTTTTTGGATAGATGTTTTCTTTTTCTTTTCTTTTTTAATTTTTTAAAGGTGAGGGTCTCGCTCTGTTGCCCAGGCTCTAGAATATAGTGGCTCTTCATAGGCGCGATCCTACTGCTGATGAACATGGAGTTTTGACCTTCTCTATTCCAGTCTGGGTTGGCTCACCCCTTCTTGGGCAACCTAGTGGTCCCCAGGCTCCCAGGGCATCACCGTATTAATGCTGAACGTAGTTCGGACACCCAGTCAGCATAGCAAACTACAGCCCAGAACTCCTGGGCTGAAGCGATTCCCCTGCCTCAGCCTCTCGAATAGCTGGGACTACTGTACACACCACCATACCCAGCAGTAGATTTTTTTCCTTAGGTGGTAGTATTCTGTTTCTGAGAAAGCTCTTTGTTATGCATTATTTGTGAAATCTGTGCCAACTTGATATTTCTGCCACATTTTTTAAAAGCAACATTTTAAATAAAGATTTAAAGTTTTTAAAAATAAGTTTTTCTTTTAGAATTTGAACTTTAATACTATTTTGTTATGTTTTCACCTAAATTTTATTTTTGAGCTTTTTGGTATTTTATTGAAAATCTGTTTAGTTTTACTTGACTTAACCAGGTCAAGACTGAGGCATTTCCCAGAGGCGGTCTCTAGTAGTTTTATGGCCACAGATCTCAATTCTGGGGCCAAATTGGACATGTGTGGACCATGACCCTGGCTTGGGAAAAAAGACACATTTTCACAGAGGTTTGAAGACTGTGTGCACTTTAGGGGAAAAGGCCAACTGAATGCAGAGGGTGAAAAGGTATAATTAACACTTCAGATTTTCAAAAGCCTTTCAGTCTTAAACAAGCTACCTCAAGTCACACAGCAGCTGAGTTTTGTCTCCAGTGTCTGTGTGTCTCCACACCAATTGGTGGTGCAGGTCACACTGGATCTCAGGAGCAACCATAGTACATCCAGGCTGCCGTCTTCTCTCTTTGTTATGTTCTGAGAGCCTCTGAATGGCTCTCAGATTTTTCTCTTAATGGTAACAGCATGATCGGCCCACAACCTTCTCAATAAGAAGTGCTACTTCCTCAGGAAAACAGAAGTGTGGTATATACCATTACATAATCTAGTTTCTCTGGTGATAAAATGTTAGTTTTGAGAGCTATTGTGAAGTTCTCCTATAGAACCATGGGCCCTCTGCTTTCCTGTATTGGGGAAAGAGCTGGCAACTTTGTCCACATATCCCGTGAAAACACAGTGACGGCCAGACTAAAGTGTCCTGGAGTGTCAGCATGATATCTGACAAGTGTTTAATTCACAATCCTAAACTCCCAGTGCTGGAAGTTATTTTAGACATGAATTAATTGATATTGACACCTGAGTCAGGTTACCAATAAAATAGAGGGTACTCAGGTAAATGTAAATTTTAGAAAAATTACAGGGCATACTTATACCAAAAAATTATTCATTGTTTATCTGAATTCACATTTACCTGAGCATCCTGTATTTTATTAGGTAAATCAGGCAACTCTATACCTGAGGCAAGATTATGCAAAATATTAAGAATCTACATAAAGTATTATCATTGTGTAGATTAGAAATATTCTCCACTTCTTATTCCTCACCTAAACCTTTCAGTTTAGGAAGCCTGTATTTCATCATTTCTTCTATGCTGTCCTCCTCTATATATCTAGATTAAAATATTTGTATCTGGCATGCAGTTCAGTGTTTCACGTGCCTTACTGCAATCCCTTGATGCCTGTAATTGCAGTACCGTTTTGATAAGGCCAGCTGTGGGCAGTGTGGGTCCTGACTGCTTCTGACCCACCCCTAGACGCTCTTGCCATCTGTGTGTGTTCCTACTGAGGGCCCTGTGGCAGCCCAGCCAGCTTGAGGCAGGAGAAACAGGCAGGCAAACCTGCTGGCAGAGGTCAGGGGGTGCTTGGGCCAAAGTATGTGACTGTCCTAATTCTCGCTCAGGATCTCAAAGCATTTTCATATTAAGTTATTCAACTTAGAGAATAAGAGGGGAGTTGTGATGTTAGAGAGAGCTCAGAGGTTAGAAGGGAATTGGAAGAATTAAGTGATTACTAATATGTTCTAAGACTTGGTATCCAAAGGAGAAAAAGCAGAGCCAAGAATTTCTACTAAGAGTGACGGTTGTAGGAATTCAGACATTTTCTGCAAAGCATTTCTCATATAATTTAGTAAAATTTAATGTTTTGGGAAGATCTTTTGTAGAAGGAAGCTTATATTTCCAAAGTACTTCATGAAAGGTGTAAAGGCCACATTGTGAATTAGGGATGACACACCCTGTTTTGAATTGGATTTCCTGCTAGTTCTGATCGGAGGCATTCTTCCCGGACTAGGGTGAATTCAGTTCCAGTGTTTGCTTGTAAAACTGAATCCAGTCATTGTATTTGCAGTTTGGCTTCTTGCCTGTTATTAAAGTACAGAGCAAACCTCAGCTAGTTACTCCCTATGAATCTGTGTGTTCCATAAAGAGCAGGGAAAGGAAAGGGGAAAACCCAAGGAGTGACAGAGTTCACTTGCACACCGTGCCAGAGGGCAGCTGCTTGCTGTCTGTGGTCACATGACTCTATGGAGCACCCTGGTATTCCATTTACTGGAATAAGAGACAGTCTTTTCAAAAAAATATCTAGTCTCTCTTTTTATAGTCTAGTTTTGGCATCACCAGCCAAATAACTTACTTTTACTTTAACAAATATAGGTGTAAATTTAGGAGATTTTATGTTTCTGCCTCTTTCCAAAGTCTTGTGTATGAAGAAAGAATTTCTATAAAAAGAGATTACAAGGCAGGGTGGCACTGCTGGCTAGGACCTGACTGTGCCCACTGAGTTGTCTTGGAGAGAACATTGGGTTGTATACACGGCCATCTGGATTTTCGGGAAAAATCTGTGGGGCTCACTCCTTCTCCTGGGAGTCATAGAAAATGTGATGCAGTTTGCTCAGTGTAATTCCAGCAGCCTGATGAAGACACCTTGTAAAACCCAGCAGAATGTAGCACCAACCTGCATGTCCTCAGGAATCGTGTATCAGAGTCATTTTTCTGGGTTAAACTTAAAGTCTCTGAATTTGGGAAAGGGACAGAATGAAAGCATGGTCTGCTCTGGGGCTGCTGCCACCTTGGGGTGGTGCCATCTGGTACTTGAATAAATATCAATACATGCTGAGTTTACTATTCGCAAAGAGTGGAGTTGTGCTACCTTTCTGTTAGTTTACTAGGTGCCAAGAGAGAAATCAAGAAAATTTAAGATGTAGATTTTGGTGAGGTAGATTTTGGTCACAGGGAGCCTATGGTCTTTTATTGGCTAGAAGCCTTAAAAGTCAGCTGTCACACAGTGGCAGACCATGAACAAAAATAAAAAAAATGAGTTCCTACTTCTTGGATGTTTTATGGAGAAGGCTGCCTCATAGGGGCCAAATGTACAGAAATGAAACTGTTGTGGAGATTCCCAAACCTGACCACAGCTGCTGCTGGGATGGTGGCACCCAGACACCCAGGAACTCCAACAAGACAGTGTTCAAAGAGGCCAAAATGAAGCAACGATCAAACAGGAGTTCTGACTTCGGATTTCTGGTCTGGCATGTAAGGAAGTGGCTTGGAAGTCGTCATTCCTGTCTTCACAACAACAACAAAAAAGTGCTGAACAAACTAAAAATCAGTACTTCTTAGTTACATCAGAGAATTGAGGTCACAGGACAAACCACTGCTGCCAAAATTGGAGTGAGACATAGGTGGATATAGAGAATCACGGCTTCCCAGAGCAAAAGACCAGGAACTGGAACGAATACCAGGGTAGGAAAATTTAAATTAATTGACAAATTGCCAGATCTCAGTATAGACAAGCTTGAAAGTTACAAATTCCAGGGGACCCAGTTTTGGGGATTGCATTTGGTAAAGTTTATCTCTGGCAACCCTGCCAAGTTCTCTGTAAAGATCACAGAAAAGTCAATCCCCTTGTGCTTCCAGCAGGGAGGAGAAGAAAGGTAGCCATTTTAAAACATATCTGAGCATTCTGTTCTTAACTATGCCTGCCCTTAAAAGAAACTATTTTACCAGAGTCTAACCTATTGGAGTTTTATCAGGGTCCAACTAGCCTGGGGGAAGTGAAACACCCAACTCCCTATCCCTCCAGCCTTTCTATCTTTCCTAAGGGGGTAAAAAAGCTGAGAAGCACTTGTGAAGGTCACAGCCCAGAGGCACAGGGTCACTAAAGACTGAGACCTCATTATAGGACCAAAGAATGCCTGCCCTTCACCACACCTTACCACCTTATGCTCAGGACTCCTTCATAATAACAGGAACTACATGTCTCAGACCTTATTTAAGAAGGCTCTAGGAAACCCAAAGACAATAGGGAAGACAAAAATATGGACACCAGAGAAAATTTTAGCTTCTGAAAACACTGCAGCAAACAGTAAAGACAGCCTAACTCCTAGGCAGATAAACCTCACACAAAAGATATATATCTGTAAGTTCCTCTTACCCAGTATATCATGTCTGACTTTCAACAAAAAATTACAGTTTGAAAAAACAGAGGAAGCATTAGAACCAGACTTAGATATTGCAGAGATGTTGAAATTAATTAGGCTAGGAATTTTTAAAATACCTAAGGTTTATGTGCTACGAGCTCTAAAGAGAAAAATGGATAACATGCAAGAACAAATGAGTAAGCAGAGAGATGGAAACTCTAGGAAAGAATCAAAAGGAAATGCTAGAAATAAAAAATACCATAACAGAAATGAAGAATGCCTTTGATGCATGAGTAGACTGGACATGGCCCCTGAAAGAAAAGGTGAGTTGGAAGAACTGTCAGCTGAAAATTCCAAAACTGAAATACAAAAAGATAAAAGAATGAAAAAATGGAACATAATACCCAAGAACTGTGGGACAATAATAAAAAATATACATGTAATGGGAATACAAAAGGAGAAGAAAGAAAGGAACAAAAGAAACATTTGAAACAATATAATTACTAAGAATTTTTCAAAATTAATGATATATACCAAGCTACAGATACAGGAAGCTCAGAGAACACCAAGCAGGATAAATAAAATCTATACCTAGGCATGTCATATTTAGTAGACAAAAAAAATCTTGAAAGAAACTAGAGCGGGAGGCAGCAGAAACACTACCTATGGAGGAACAAGGATAAAAATTATATGAGACTTCTCTTCAGAAATCATACAAATAAGAAGGTGCAGTGAAACATTTAAAGTATGGAAAGAAAAAACTCACCAAACTAGAATCCTGTATCTTAGCAAAAGTATTGTTGAAAAGTAATAGAAATAAATACTAGCTCAGACAAACGAAAACTGAGGGAACTTGTTGATAGTAAAAGCTGCTTTGCAAGAAATGTTAAAAGAAATTCTTCAAAAAGAAGGAAAAGAACATGTTAGAAACTGAGATCTGTATAGGAAAGGAAGATCATTAGAGAAGAAATAAATGAAGGTAAAATAAAATCTTCTCAATTGATGTAACAGATTGTTTACAATAATAATCACAATAATATAGTCAGTTATTATCTCGTGTATCAGTAAAATGAATGATAGCAATGTTATAAGGGATGTGATGGAGGAATTTGGAATATTTTGTTGTTATAAGATATTTACCCTACCCATGAAATAGTATAGTATTATTTGAAAGTGGACTTGAATTATTTGTAAATGTATATTGCAAACTCAAGGGGAACCACTTAAAAAAGTGAAAAAGAAAATACAATCATACATCATTTAATGACAGATATACATTCTAAGAAATATGTCATTAGGTAATTTCATCATTATGCGAACACCATAGAGTATACTTACACAAACCTAGATGGTTTAGCCTACTGTGCATCTAGTCTATACGGTGTAGCCTTTTGCTTCTAGGTTACACACCTGTACAGCACATTACTATACTAAACTCTATAGGCGATTATAACACAATGGTAAATATTTGTGTATCTAAACATAGAAAAGGGACAGTAAAAAATACAGTATAAAAGATAAACAGTGGCATGCCTACATAGGGCTCTTACCATGAATGGAGCTTGTAGGAGTGGAAGTTGCTCTGGGTGAGTCAGTGAGTGGTAAGTGAATGTAAAGTCTACTTATTGCACACTACTGTAGACTTTATAAACATTAGACACAAATTTTTTTCTTCAATAATGAATTAACCTTAGCTTACTATAACTTTTACCTTTGTAAGCTTTTTAATTTTTTTAACTTTTTGATTCTTTTATAACACTAAGCTTAAACACATCTGGGTCTGGTTCTTTCTGTTTGGGGAGATTATTAATTATTGATTAAATTTCTTTAATAAATATAGACCTATTCAGATTATTTCTCCTTGGGTGAGTTTTGGTAGATTGTGTCTTTCAAAAATTAATCTATTTCAACTAGGTTATTAAATTTGTGGGCATAGACATTTCTATAATATTCCTTTATTATCCTTTTAATGTCCATGGGATCAGTAGTGATGGTCCCTTTCATTTCTGTTGTTTGCATTATATCTTTTCTCTTTTCTTCTTAAACTGGCTAGAGGGTTATTAATTTTATTAATCTTTCAAAGAATCAGCTTTGGTTCTGTTCATTTTCTCAATTGATTTTCTGTTTTTAATTTCACTGATTTCTGCCTAATTTTTATGATTTTGTTTCTTCTATTTACTTTGGATTTAAATTCGTCTTCTTTTCTTAGTTTCCTAAAGAGAAAGCTTAGATTACTGATTTTAGGTCTTTTTTTCTATTGCATACATTCAAAGCCATAAATTGAATTACACTGCTTTCATTGCAACTGACAAATTTGGTTAAGTTGTATTTTCATTTCTACTTAAGTTAAAATATTTAAAAATTTCTGGAGATTTTTTTTTGGTAGATATTTTTATTTGGTGATCATTTTCCTCAATTGAGATTGTATTACATTTGTATGATCACAACCTTTTTGTATGGATTTATACTGCTTAGAATTTAAACACTGAGCCCTCTCCCTTTCTTTACACATCACTCAAACAACAGAATTGATTGTTTTGGCCTTCTAATAGAAGACCTGAATTTTGCCAGTTATTTCCGCAGGCAGGGAGCCAGGACCATGGATTGACTTTAAAGGAGCCACAAAGATAAAGAGTTCTCAAGTCAGACAGATCTGGCTTTCAGGTCCAGCAAACCATTTACAACCAGTAGGACTATGGACAAGTTCCTTAACCTTTCTAAAGCTCAGAATCCTCACTGGTAAAATAAAAATAATAATATTATTTACATTACAGGATTGTGTCAGGACTAAATAAGATAGCACTTGTAAAGTGCCTATCACAAAGTTAGTCATGAAAAAAAGTGGGTTATTATCATATGGCATCTAGTTTTATTTTGCTGTGATAGCATTCCAATAAATAGTTGTTAAAGTAATTATTTCACAGAGGTTAAAAAAAATTTCAGCCAGGTGCACTGCCTCACACCTATAATCCTACTAGCACTCTGGGAGGTTGAGGCAGGATTTCAGGAGTTTGAGACCAGCCTGAACAAGAGTGAGACCCTGTCTCTACCAAATATAGAAAAAAATTAGCCAGGGGTGGTGGTATGCACCTGTAGTCCCAGCTACTCAGAAGCCTGAGGATTTGTTCCAGGTATGTAAGACTGGTTCAACATTCAGAAACAATTAATGTAGTCCTTGATACCAACAGGGTAAAGAAGAAAAATCATAAGAAAAAGGATTTGACAAAATGCAACACCCATTCATGAAACAAGCTCCCAGCAAACTAGCAATAGAAAATGTTTCCTCAACTTATTAAAGAATATCTACAAAAAAACCTACAACTAACATTATACTTAATGGTGAGAAATGAGATATGTTCCCATTAAGATACGGAATGAGCCAAGTTGGCCCCTTTTGCCACTCACAGATTATCTTTGTTTGCAGGTGACAGGATTGTCTTTGTAGAAATCCCAGAGAATTGACAAAAATATTCCTAGACCTAACAGGGATTATAGCAAGGTTACAGAATATGTTAATATATAATAGTTATTTTCTTATATACTAACAATGAATAATTTGATAATAAAAACACAATACCACTTACTTTGCATCAAAAAATCAAACAAGTATAAATCTATCAAAATATATAACAGATCTACGTGAAGACGCATACAAAAGTCTGGTGAAAGAAATCAAAGAAGATCTAAATAAATGGAGAGATATTCCATGTTCATGGATAGGAAGACTCAATATTGTTAAGATGTCAATTCTTCCCCATTTGATCTATAAATTCAATGTAATCCCAATAAAAATGGCTCTAAGTTATTTCATGGGTATTGACAAACTGATTCTAAAGTTTATATGGAAGTACAAAATACCTATAATAGCCAACACAATATTGAAAGAGAACAGAATCAGAGGACTAACATTATCTAACTTCAAGACTTACTGTTACGTCTTCAGTAATCAAGACAGTAATGTAGGCAAAAAAATAGACAAACAGGTCAGTAGAACAAACCACAGAGACTAGAAATAGACTCACACAAATATAGTCCATTGATCTTTGAAAAAAGAACAAAGGAAGTTTAACAGAAAAAGGATAATCTTTTCAACAAATTGTGCTGTAGCAACTGGACATCCATGTGCCCCCACCCCCCAAAAAATCTAGATGCAGACCTTACTCCAAAAAGTAACTCAAAATGGATCATAGACCTAAATGTGAAATGATAAATCTAGAATATAAGATAGGAGAGACTCTAGATAACTTTGGGTTTGGCAACAAACAACCAAAGGCACTATCCATGAAAGAAAAAATGTATAAGTTGGATTTCATCAAAATTTTTATATTCTGTTCTGTGAAATACACCGTTAAGGCAGTGAAAAGACAAGTCAGCATGAGAGAAAATATTTGCGAAACTCATATCTCATAAAGAACTTGTACCGAGGATATACTAAGAACTCTTAAAACTCATTAAGAAAACAACCAACTCAATTAAGAAATTAGTAAAAGATATTAACAGGCAACTCATTAAAGAGATGTACAAATGACAACCATATTGAAAGACTTAATGTCATATGTCATCAGGAATTGCAAATTGAAATAGCAATGAGATACCACTCACATCTTTTAGAGTGATTAACAGCCAAAACACTGACAACACCAAATGCTGGTAAGGAAGTGAAGCAACAGGAACCCTCTTTCCGTGGTGGTGGGAATATGAAATGGAACAGCCACTTTGGAAGACAGTTTGGCACTTTCTTACAAAAATTAACATACTCTTGCCATATGCAGTCAAATGCTCTACCACTGAGCTATACCTCCTACTCTTGCCATATGATCCAGCAATCACACTTCTTGATATTTACCCAAATAAGTCGAAAACGACATGGATATTTATAGTAGCTTTATTCATAACTGCCCAAATGTGGAAGCAACCAAGATATCTTCGATAGGAAGGGGGGAATAACCATACTATGGTACGTCCACACAATAGAATATTATTCAGTAATAAAGCCATGAAAAAACATGGAAGAACCTTAAGTGCCTATTACTAAGTGAAAGAAGCCAATCTGAAAAAGCTGCATGCTATATGATTCTAACTTTACAACATTCTGGAAAAGGCAAAACTGTGGAGGTATTAAAAAGATCTGTGGTTGCCAAAGGTTTGGAGGGAAAGAGGGATGAACAGGTGTAGCACACAGGATGTTTTGATTAGTGAAACTGTTTTGTATGATACTGTGATGGTGGATACATTTGCCAAAACCTACAGACCTGTAGGACACAAAGAGTGAACCCACTATAAACTAGGAACTTTACTCAGTAATACTTTATCAACATTGGCTCAAGAAGTTACTAATAGGGGAAACTGTGTTTGGGCTAATGAGGGTATATATGAGAACTCTGTAGTTTATGCTCAATTTTTCCAAAACCTAAAACTTTTCTAAAAAGTAGTATATTAATTTTAGAAAAATAAAAACAAGACTTCCCAGAGGTTGTTTTGAAGATGAACTTTGGAAGGAAAAAAGAATATGAGAGTAAATTAATGTTCATTGTTGAGGAGTGCTGTTCTTTTTCTCAGTTTTGAGCTTATTCATTTTGGTCCAAGTCATTATACTTAATATTGGAGTTTTCAGTTTTTGCCTCCACAAATTTGATACAGCTCTCTGCCTTACTTTATAAAATAGAGAGTAAACCAAAGCCTTCAAAATGAAATTTGTATAAATTGAACCATATTTTCCTTTTTATGAACAAATTAATTTTTTTCTCATAGTAACAGTAAGAAATGCTTGTTGTGGAATACTTGCAAAAAAATGCTGACAGATGTAGTAGATAAGAAACTATGAACCCACCTCTTATTGCACTATGCAGAGGTAAACCTTTTTTATTTAATGGAAATATCATACTGTATATTAATGTAAGATTTTAGATTCTGATTATTTTTTGCTTACCAACAATACCATCATATACCATGCCTTCTTTTATCATTAGAAGGCTTCTAATGATATATAATATATGATGATTGCATCATATTTGATTAGATAGATGGATGATAGTTTATTTCCTGATTTGTTCAAAAACATTTTAATTCTTTTTATACTATTTCTCTTTGATAGATTGGGTCAAAAGATACAAATATTTGCAAAGCTGAGAATATGTTACCAAATCTCTGCAAATAGGCTTTATGAATCTTCATGGACCTTGGAGCATTTTAATTGCCCATTTCCCCGTGTCCTCTCCAGTACTGAGCAGACCCACCGAGAACATTTGAGGGCCCAGGTAAAAGTACAAGTGGAGACCCATATATTGCAGTTTGAACAACACGGAGGTTAAAGGTACCGTCCCCCTTTGCAGTTGAAAATCCCTGTATAACTTTTGACTTTTGTTATTTATGTATTTATTTGGTGGGGGCGCCGTATTCCCAGCTTGGAGCACCCGCAGAGCCCTTGGGGTGGGAGGCGCAGGTGAACTTGGGCTCAGTGGTGCATTTTGTGAGTGGCTCCGAGAGACACAATACAGTAGATTCTCCAGCAGCAAAGCCGCCTGATGGCACAGAAGTAACTCACTGGGCAACCACCCAGTACATCTTCCCTGACCCAGTGGTAGACAGCCTCCCTCAACCACAATGCCCCCAAAACTTAACCACCAGTAGCCCACTGTTGGCTGGAAGCCTTACTGATAAACAGTTGACTAACACATATTGTGCATGCTATATGAATTTTATACTGTATTCTTACAATGCAGTAAACTAGAGAAAAGAAAATGATACTAACAAAATCATAAGGAAGAAAAAACATATTTACTATTCATTAAGTGGAAGTGGGTCATCATAAAAGTCTTCATCCTTGTCTTTAGGCCAAGGAGGAAGAGGAAGGGTTGGTCTTGCTGTCTCATGGGTGGCAGAGGCAGAAGAAAATATATGTTCAAACCTGTATTCAAGGGTTAACTGTATATTCAAAAGTTATACCTTAAGCACCAAACTGTTAAATAACACATTCTACCCTTTACAAATGTATTAATACCTCTGTAAAAACGTAGAAGGCCACGTTCAAACTTAGACTCTGAGTCCAGAAAGATCCAGTCCATGCCTTTGGCCACATGCCCCTTTTCTCTTTGCATTGCAGGGAGGGCCCCTTGCTCGGGGGTGTGGGTGCCCCAGCCTGCCCCCAACAGTGCACTTGGGCTACTCATCAGGCCAAAAACTGCTCTAGGCCTACCTGGGGAAGAATCTCTCCTGGGCAGGCAAGTCTGAGCTTCCAGGAGCATGATCTGGACAGAAGAGGGGGTGGCTCTGCAATGTCCAGAGCAAGGCTACATTTCTTAGCTCTTAGCTCTATAGGTGTAGCCAGATGAGGACCACATGGGCCCATCCTACCTAAGGCTCAGGGTAGTGCTGAGATTTTTGTTTGTTTGTCTGTATTTATTACAGTTGGTCCCTGACCTTTTTGGTACCAGGGACTGGTTTCATGGGGAAGGGAGCAGCTGGAAATATAGATGAAGCTTCACTTGCTGGCCTTTCTTTCCTCTCCTGCTGTGCAGCACCCTCACCCCTTCCTAAGTTTCATGGAAGACAGTTTTTTGGGGTGGGGAGAGGGGAGCCGGGGTGGAGCTCTATAGCCAGGTCCCTAACAGACTCAGGGGTTGGGGATGGCACTTTCAAAACATTTGTTTCAATAGATGATAAATGACATCTCATCATTTTACTTTGGATTTTTTAAATTAAAGAGGTTGTATACTTTTTTAAGCATTTCATATGTCCTGTGGTTTTTCCGATCAGGTGCTTTGCCTGTTTTTCTGTTGTTATTTTGGTGTTTTTCTAATGCACTTATGTAAAAATGCTTTATAAATCAGATTCCTGTTCTGCAGGGGACTGTATGCAGTCCAGGGAAGTGAGGTTTGGAGCGTAACTGACAATCTAAAGCCCTTCACTTTGCTCCTGAAGCATGTCCTTTTCTCGAGGGAAGCTATCTGGTGGGCAGTTTGATGGCTTCTTCTTGGACCTGGAACCCAGTTAGTACTGTTCACTAGCAGCTGAAGTCCTCTCCCTCCAGAGTGGGGACCTGGCCTGGCCCTCCTAGTGCATGGAGTGTGGATTGGGCCAACTTCCTCCTGACCCTAATCCTAATCTAACTTTTAAAAAAAGGAAGTAAAAAAATTACATAGACTGGGCTGGGTGGCAGGTGAAGGGAAGACAGAGAAAGAGAGAAAGAATGAATGGGAGTAAGAGGAAGACAGAGAAACACATGTTTTCAGGAAGAAGAATTGGGTATGAGGAATTTTGGCTGCTCTATTCCCCCATGTTAATGCTTGGTAGGAGGTAAATAAACTCTTGAAACTTGTGTAGCTTGCTATGGGAGAGACTGTCCCAAGACCAGGTTTGAATCTTAAACACTTTCATGAATATCATGAAGAGGTCATAAGGCTAACTTAAGACCATAATTTTCTAATGGAACAGAACCAATAAAATGTTCTCCACATTATTCTTTGGTGGGGAATGTGTAGGCCAATCTGAAGCATAGGGAAAAATAAACATTGACATTATCCAAAAAGAATAGGCTGACTTTTTATATTCAGTAAGTAAAAAGGAAAAGAAAATAGAAGATTTATCTTAATTTGACTTTGAATTTTATAAAAAAGTTTCCCTGTTACTACAGGATGATTTTTTTGAAAACTCATATTACTAGGAAAGATTACAAATATATAATTGCAAAACTACAATAGAGTATTTTGACCCTCGCTTAGATAGTCCCTAGCCCTCTTCTGCCCCTGTAGCCAGGCTACCATTCCACTTTCTGTTTCAAGGTTGAGTATTACCTCCTTCTAAGAACTTTCCCTAACTCCACCTTTGGTTCAGAATACCGTCTTCCAAGACATCCCTCTAATCTGCATGATTTACAGTATTACCAATACCACTTACCACACTCTGGTAGCTTTCTTCTTGTCTTTCCCCCACTGCCCCTTAGGCAGTAGGCAGCTTCAGGAAACGTACTATTTTATGAAACTTCTGTGTCTGGGGCATAGCAGGTATTCATGAAATGTTACTAAGCCAATTAATGGATAATAGAAACTTTTCTGATTTTACTTAATGAAAAACAGCAGTTTTACTTTATACTCTTAAAAGAATATACTATGAACCTGTCTTGGTACCAAACTCTTTACATGAATTATCTCATTCAATCACAATAATCCTGTGAGTTAGAAACTGGGGCCACCCTGACTTAACAGGTGAGGAAACTTGCTCGAGTCTACACCACCAATAAGATGCGGAGCTGGGACTCCAGCCTGGATCTCTCTAACTCAGATACTTTTGCTTTTCACCACAGTACTGTACATATCTTCCGATGAGAAGGGAAATACTTTTGGAACATTTTTAAATGCAGTGAGTAGAAGAACTTTTAAAAATCAGTGTATTTAAAATGATTTTTCTTAATGTTGGCAACATTCCCAATTGGATACATGGCAATTTTTGCCCATTTCAAATAAAAGCTCTGAAATGTAGTTTTATCTTATTTTCACAGTAACCAGAATTATTAGAAGAAAATAAATGTATACACACACACCCCTCTGTCTGATCTTTACTGAAAGTCCCCAGACACGTTCTAGAAACCCTTCCAAACAGTTATGAACATTCACTTGCTAGATAGAAATGGAATCATATGGAAGAATCTGTAATCTTTTGAAGTGGGCTTTTTTCACTCAGGAAAATTCTCTGGAGATTCATCCCAGTTGTTGCATGTATCAGTAGTTGGTTATTCTTTTTTTTTTTTTAAGAAGACTAGTTAAGTGCAGTAGTGAGGAGGGGGAAAAGTAGTAGAACAAGGAGTTCATTCTGTAACTGTGAACGATCAAGTGAAATAACTCACTACCTTTGGACCAGCCAGTAGTTGGTTATTTCCTACTGTAGAGCATGGTGTGCCACAGTTTAACCACTCACCTATGGAAGGACATCTCCCTATTACACATGAAGCTGCTATGATATTTGTCTGCAAGTTTTTGTGCAAATGTAAGTTTTCATTTTTCTGGGTAAATACTCAATAGTGTAATTGCTGAGTCCTATAGTTGTTACATGTTTAGGTCTTTTATAAACTTGCCAAATTGGTTTCCAGGGGCTATTCCATTTTACATTGCCTCCAGCAACGTGTGAGTGATCTAGTTTCTCCACACCAGCATTTGGTGTTGTCAGTATTTTTTATTTTTATTTATTTATTTTTTTTTTTGAGACAGAGTCTCACTCTGTTGCCTGGGCTAGAGTGCCGTGGCATCAGCTTAGCTCACAGCAACCTCAATCTCCTGGGCTCAAGCAATCCTATTGCCTCAGCCTCCCAAATAGCTGGGACTACAGACATGTGCCACCATGCCGGGCTAATTTTTTCTATATATATTTTTAGTTGTCCAGCTAATTTCTTTCTTTCTATTTTTTTTTTTTTTTTTTTTTTAGTAGAGATGGGGTCTTACTCTTGCTCAGGCTAGTCTCAAACTCCTGAGCCCAAATAATCCACCTGCCTCAGCCTCCCAGAATACTAGGATTATAGGTGTGAGCCACCACGCCCAGCCAGTATTTTTTATTTTACCCATTCCATTAGATGTGTAGTAAAATCTCATTGTGGTTTTAATGTGCATTTCCCTGTTGCTAATGACATTGAGCATCTTTTCATGTGTTCATTTGCCATTCATTTATCCTGTTCAGTGAAATGTGTGTGCATGTCTTTTGCCCATGGTTCTATTGGATTGTTTGCTATTTTACTGTTAAATTTTGAGGATTCTTCGTATAGTCTATATACTAGTCCTTAATCCAAATCTATAGTTTACCTTTTCATCTTCTCAACGAGGTCTTTCACAGAATAAAAGTTTTTTTTTATTTTATTGAAATCCAAATTACCAATGTTTCCTTTTATGAATTGTGCTTTTGGTGTCAAGTCTGAGAACTCTTTGCCTAGCCTTAGATCCCAAATATTTTTCCTGTGTCATTTTATATTTAAATGCATGATCTACTTTTAGTAATTTTTAATATAAGGTATAAGACTTAGGTGGAAGGGTTTTATTTTTGCCTACGGATGTCCAGTTTCTCCACCATTTGTTAAAAAGGCAGTTCCTTCAATGAATTGCTTTTGCACCTTTGTCAAAAATCACTTGTACATGTTTGTATGGGTCAATTTCTGGGTGTTCTGTTCCACTGACCTATGTATGTGTCCTTCTGCCAGTACCGTGACACAGTCATGACTACAGAAGCTATGTGTCTTAAAATCAGGATCTTACCTCCATATTCTTCTTTTTTAAAAGTGTTTAATCTATCCTGGTTCCTTTGCCTTTTCATGTAAATTTTAGAATAATTGTATCCATAGCTACAAAACAATCTTGCTTTCAGTAGGAATTATGTTAAACATACATATTATTTAGGGAAGAATTGAGATCATTACTATGTGAAGTCTTTCAGTTCATGAACACAGAATGACTCTTTATTTATTTGATTCTTCTTTGATTTTATTCATTAGCATTTTGTAGCTTCACCATACAAGTCTTGTACATGTTTCATTAGATTTATACCAAAGTCTGTCTGTCCCTTGCTTGCTTCCTTGCTTTCTGCATTCTTTTTTTATTTCAGAATATTATGAGGATACAAACATTTTGTTTACATGAATTACTTTTGTACAGTTTGAGTAAAAGTTATAAGTGTGTTCATCACCCAGATATTGTACATTGTATTGTTAGGTGTGAATATACCCATCCCATCTCCCCCTTCCCCCTGCTTGATTTCCATTGAATTTTACTACCATATGTACAAATGAGCATTGATCATTTAGTTCCAGTTTAATAGTGAGTACATGTGTTCTACTTCGCTTAGGAGGATTGTCTCTAGTTCTATCCACATCATTACAAAAGATATTAGTTCACTATTTTTTTATGGCTGAGTAATACTCCATGGTATACATATGCCACATATTATTAATGCACTCATATATTGATGGGCACTTGGGTTATTTCCACATCTTTGTGACTGTGAATTGTGCTGCTATAAGTATCGTTTTTATAAAATGTCTTTGTTTTTTCCTTTGGCTAAATACCCAGTACTGGGATTGCTATAGATCAAATGGTAGGTCTACTTTTAGTTCTTTGAAGTATCTGCATACTTTCTATAGAGATTGAACTAGTTTTCAGTCCCATCAACAGTATATAAGTGTTCCTTTCTCTCTATAACCATGCCAACATCTGTTTGGGGGGAGTTTTTGATAAAAGCCATTCTCACTAGAGTTACGTGATATCTCATTATGGTTTTGATTTCCATCTCCCTGATGATTAGAGATTTGAGCATTTTTTCATATGTTTATTGGCCATTAGTCTATTTTGAAAAGCTTCTGTTCATGTCTTTTGCCCACTTTTTAATGGGGTTATTTGATGTTTTCTTGTTGATTTGCTTGAGTTCTTGGTAGATTCTGGTTATTAGCCCTTTATTGGATGTATACCATGCAAATATTTTCTCCCATTCTGTAGGTTGTCTATCTATTGATTGGTTCCTTGACTATGCAGAAGCTTTTTAATTTGATCAGGTACCATTTATTTATTTTTGTTGTTGCTATGATTACCTTTCGGGTCTTTTTCATAAATTCTTTGCCTAGACCAGTATCTTATATAGGAGTTTTTCCAACCTCTTCTAGAATTCTTATAGTTTCATGCCTTACGTTTAAGTCTGTTATCCATCGTGAATTAATTTTTATGAGTGGTGAGAGGTGTGGATCCTATTCGGTCTTCTACATGTGGCTGTCCAATTTTCCCAGCACCATTTATTGAATAAGGATTCTTTTCCCCAGTGTATGTTTTTGTCTACTTTGTCAAAGATCAGATGGCAATATGAGTATGGTTTTATATCTGGGTTCTCTGTTCTGATCTATTGGTCTAGGTCTCTGTTCTTGTGCCAATCCCATGCTGTTTTGGTTACTATAGTCTTGTTCTATAGCTTGAATCTGGTAAAGTGATGCCTCCTGATTTGTTCTCTTTGCTTAAGGTTGCCTTGGCTATTTTGAATCTTTTCTGGTTCCATATGAAGCATAGATTTATTTTTTCTAGATCTGTGAAAAAGTATGTTGGTATTTTAATGGGCATTGCATTGAATCTGTAAATCACTTTGGGTAGTATAGACATTTTCACAGTGTCGATTCTGCTGATCCATGAGCGTGATGTATTTTTCCATTTGTTAACATCGTGAGTGATTTCCTTCTTCAGTGTTTCATAGTTCTCCCCGTAGAGGTGTTTCCCCTCCTTGTTTAAATATATTCCTAGGTATTTTATTTTCTTTGTTGCTATTGTGAAAGATATTGAGTCTTTCATTTGATTCTCAGCTTGACTGTTATTCGTGTATAGGAATGCTACTGATTTGTGTACATTGATTTTATAACCTTAAACTTTGCTGTATTTATTTATCAATTCTAGGAGTCTCTTGGCAGAATCTTTAGATAAGACAATAAGATCATATTGTCAGCAAAGAGCAACAAAGTATCAAAGAAGTTTGATGACTTCTTTCCCCATTTCGGTACCCTTGATTTCCTTCTCTTGCCTACTGGCTCTGGCTAGGACTTCCAGCCCTACATTGAACAGAAGTGGTGACAGTGGAATAACTATAGGTCACATTTGGCAAGCTTCCAAATTAACTTGCCTGGGGGAGATCTTATGATTCATAGCAACCAACATTCTGTCCTTGAGTAAAGAAGCTTATGATGAGTTCTTTAAATCTTATGGTGAGTTCCTCAGATTGTTGATATACTGATTGTCCAAGGAAAAAAGCCAAACTCTGTAATTTTAAAGAGATTTATTTTGAGCCAAATTTGAGGACTGTGACCCAGAGCCATTCTCAAGAGGCCTTGAGCAAGTAGACTCGCTGTGGCTGGGTTATAGTTTAGTTTTATATATTTTAGGGAGATAGGGGTTATAGGTAAAGCCATAAATCAATATGTGGGAGACACATATTGTCTTGGCCCAAAAAGGTGGGACATTTCGAATCAGGGGCTTATAGGTTATAGGTGGGTTTAAAGATTTTTTGGCTTGTAATTGGTTAAAGACATGAAGCTTTGTCTAAAGGCTTAGAATGTTTTCACATAAGGAGCTGTTATCACAAACCACTAGACATAGATTTTTTTGTGTAAATTGAGGACTTGTAGGTTTGTCTTATATATCTAGGCCTGTTAATGGGTTATAAAGGATATTGTTAAGAAGGGAGGGGGATATGATGAGGCATTTTTTACTTTTTTCCTTTGGCAATTTAGTTTTAGGATACTCCTTTGGCCATGAGGGGGTCCATTCAGTCAACAGGTAGGGGGGTGAGCCATAACATTTTATTTTAGTTTACAATTCCCCCCTTTTGACCAAGATATGTCAGGGACAGCATTTATGGCCAAACTTTTATTTTGTGTTATTTGTTGACAGGGTGATGTGGCTCTCTGTCCTGGGTCTATCTAGTCCCTTGGTGGGACCTTTGTGGCTAAGAGGACTGAAGAGCCGAAAGGGGGCTTATAGTCAATTAAATATTTTAAGCCAAACAGGACTGGAGGTAGACAGACATTTATCTATATTTTAAAACCTTTTAGGTGAGACATAAGAGTAAAATCTAAAATGTTAAATGAAAAGTTATAAAACTAATTTATCTATAAGTATTGAGGTACTATATTTTTGGGTTTAGTGGTAGACTTGTAGCAAATATAAGTATCATTAACATTTAAGCTAAGGGAATTTTAGAGTTTTATTGTGTCATAACATTTAAGTCTTTTTAGTAATTTATATTAAGGTGACTGATAAATTATTATTTTTTTGTATAAATCTATGATAAAAATTATATTTAGTAATTTTAAGTCTTTAGGAATTAGGAAAAAACTTTTGATTGGGATGGATATCTGTAGCATGTGGCTTGAAAAGACAATGTATTTTAGTTAATTTTTTTAGGCTTTTGTGTGTCCCTCCTTGATATGGATGGTCTAAATTGATTTTATTTCTCAGAATTGGCCCTTATAATCTGACATGCCCCCTCTTCAGAGATATATCCTGGGCATAGATAGAGGGAGGATATTTGAACAGAGCTTTGGAAGATTTTATGGTTTTAAGGTCTTAGAGATCAGGTAAACTTGTTATTTATTTAAATTTGTCAGGACTTTGGAAAACAAAATAAAAGAATTAGTAATGCTTTAAATAAAGAGTGTTTTTGTGAAAATTTAGCTCAGTCTTATGAGGTTGAGTTAGCTATATATGGTTATATCAGTTTTTAAATTAAAGTTAAAGTCTTAGAAGTTTTGTTTTAGTTTAATGGTATATAATCTCTAAAGTTTTCAGAAACCGGTATTTAAGTGGATTTGTCAGTCTTTTTTATGACCTTACTTGAAAAAGCCAACTTTGGACTTTAGTCAAAAAGAACCATTTTTTTTAGATGAATTAAAGTAAAATAATAATTTTTATTTTTTTTTTTTTTTTTTTTTTTATTCCTTTATTTTTTTTTTTTTTTCCATTTTCAGTTGGCCAATTAACGTTTTTTTTTTTTTTTTTTTTTATTTTTAGTAGAGACGGGGTCTCGGCTCTTGCTCAGGCTGGTCTTGAACTTCTGAGCTCCAACGATCCACCCGCCTCGGCCTCCCAAAGAGCTAGGATTACAGGCGTGAGCCACAGCGCCCGGCCGAATAATAATTTTTAAAAGCTGGTAAAACTTGGACTAGCCATGGTTAGAGACAATTGATAAATCAAATTGGTTATTTTGTGACATATAGCAATTTATATCATAACCATAATTATTATTGGTAATATATATATTAAGACATGTCAATATTTTATAATACTGGACTATATTAAGAACATATTTATGTAAGTATAGCCTAAAGAAAATTAAATGCCATTTTATATTTGACAATGTTTCTTGGATGGTTTTGACATATTAAATAAATCTAATGTCTGTCTTAGACTTTTAGTGATCTTAATGTATAAAAAGCTAGTTTAAGGTCAAAAGGCTGGATCTAGAATTTAAGTTTTGGAAAGGTTGTTAAATGTCAAAGTCTTAAAACATTTGTTTATATATAATTATAAACCACTATAAAATAATTTATTTAACCAAGAGAGGTAATCATCAAAAGATTTTAAAGGTGATAAAGTTATATGGGTATAAATCTTAACCCTTTTAAAGTTTAGTTTTTATAGTTAGAAAAAAACTAATAAAGTGCACAGGGATTATCTGATAAAGCATAAAATCTTTGGTTTTTTAGGTCAATTATTAAAATCAAACAAAAACCTTTTGTAGTATATTATTTTTTATATTAAAAAGGAAACAAACATGTTATAGAATTAAAATGAGTATGTTATATCATTTTATTAAGAGTAAATTAATATTAACAGAAATCTTTGTTTTAACCAAAATTTTTTAATAAATTTTTTTTTAAACTTTATCTCAACCTGTATGTGTCATATATTATATATAAAACATATCTTAAAACTTTTGGTTTTGTTTTAATTTTTTTTAAATAATTTTATATAAGACAAAAATTTTATACATATTATTCTTTTTGTTTAACCTTTTTATCAAAAATGTTTTTTTATATTTATTGCCTTTTAAATCTTTTGCTTATTTGTAAGTGGACTTTTGTTTTTATCTTTTTACATTTATTTTGATTTAACCTTTAACCTCTAAATTAAGACAAAGTTATGTATATTTTAATAAGAATATATTTTGTTTTATAATTTTTTTATTAAAATATCTTATTTTTGGTATATCTTATATATAGAATTATATATATTGACTAGAATTTTTATTAGTAGTAACTTTAAATTTTAGTGAAAGCTTAAAATGTAGGAATTCATGAATTGTTTAGTATAAGACATTTGTCTTGAAACAAGATTGCATTATTATAAAATTATAGCCAAACTGATATATATATATATTTTTAAACCCAAAAATCCTATTTTTTTGAGAGGAGACTCAGTTTTTTAAACAAGTATAACACCTAATAGACAGACTGAAGTATAAGTTAATAAGGAAGCTGAATCTGTGTCTTTTTTTGTAGTTTATTAAAAAGTGAATAAAAAATCTTTTTTTATTCTCAATATAATATGACAATTTAGTTTAAAAGAGAAAACCAAATTTTATTGTGTTCGTATATTAATGATAAAGTTAATTTTAATAAAATTTTATAAACAAATCCATTTAATTTTAACCAATTTGACTGTAAGTTAAGACTTTTGTAAATCTTTTATAATCTTTAATTTTTATGTGTAATTTTTAATGATTGAATAAGTAGTTTTAAAAACCAATACATTAAACAAAATTATCTTTTAACAAAACTAATACTTATGTCTTATAACATTTTTATTAAAAATTTTTGTATATGAGATGTACAACGTTTGAGGGATGGTCACACTTGAGGCTCTGACTCGAGGGGGAGGGGAAGTATGGGCAATATACGTAACCTTAACACTTGTACCCCCATAATACGCTAAAATAATAAAATAAATAAAAAATAAAATAAAATAATAATAAAGTTAACTAACCTTTTAAAAAATTTTTTATAGAATTGTTTTTCTTTCATCTAGAAGTTTTAATTATATATATATTATATATATATTATATATATACATGATAATGTCAACTTAGAAAAAACCTAGGAAGTTAAAGTAACTTTGAACTATTAGGCATCAGTTTTATTAGGATTTCTAAATATAAAGATATAAGCTTAAATTTATGTTTAAGAACTGATGTTCTAGTATTTTACTTTATAAATGACCCAGACATTTTATAATTATCTTTTTTAACTTAACATAATGACTTTAAGATTTTTAAATTATATGAAAACTTTGTTTTTATTTTATGTATAGTTACCTAATTTATCTTATTTACTTATTTAACTTAGCAGTTCATTTAGATTTTAGCTATTAGTTTAAGTTACTTTTCTGTTAATCATTTTTATACCCTGTAAATTAGATAATGCAGAATAGGGATCAAAATATAAACTCATAAATTTTACCAAGAAAAAAAAATCAACAAGTCTTATTTAAGACTTGTTATTTTAAACAAATATAACATCACTTTTAAATTTTATAAACATAGTAGACATTTTAGAATATCTTGTTTAAAGGTATTAGTTAATTAGAGCCTTTTAAAACATCACATCTCTTAACAAAATCTATTGACATCATAGGGCTTAAAGTGTCTCTGGCCCCCAAAGTTTGGGAGCAAAGGCCACTGTTTCCATAAAGGCTTGTTTAAAATTGGCTGACATGAATATTAGTAGGAGTAATAGGAGTAAGAATTAAAACTTATACATGGATGGGTTTAGAATGAACACTCAAAGATGCAGGGGAAATTGTCCATTTTTTCTCATGTTTGAAGCGTGGACAGCTGTGTAGAAATAATGATTGGACAAAAAAGGTATAAGCTAATTTTAACAGGCTGAGTGGCAGAATCTAACATGGCTTTTATATTTAGATTTTTTTGGTCTCTGAATATACATTCCTTCTTTTTGGTGTAGGGCAAGGCCCTTTTTGGTATGGGGTTTTGCAGTGGAACAAAGTAAAAATAAAGTAGGTCAGATAATTATTTTATGGCCATTTTATATAGAATAATTTTAGCTTTTATGGGTAGCTTTAGGATAGAATTGGTATAAGAGGCGGGCAAGGTCAGAAAATTTTGCTTCTGAAGCCTTTATTTTAAGTTAGTTTTTTGAATCTCATTAACATTAAGATCATTTGACTATAGACTGAGGGAAAAAAACTTTTAGTACCAATCATTAGCACCTCAAATAATGATACATAGTAGTAACATGCTTTTCACATGGGGATCAAGATTAAGCTGTTTTAAAAAACAATCTAAATAGTCTCAAAACAATTTTGGGGGGTGTAAACTTTAGTATATGCAATATTTATGAAGAGTAAGACTGCTTTGAGATTCTCACGGATTTTAACCATCATTTACTTTTTATCTTAAATTATTATACAAAAATTAATAGTTTAGAAATTTTTTCTTAGGCAAAAACTTTGTTATAGCAACATAATGTATATGTAACTGCCTAGCTTGTAAAGAGTAGGACAAAAATGGACACCACCAAGGGAAAACTAAAGCTTTTAATTTAAGTTTTTTTAACTATAACTTCTAGAACAAATTTGAATTCCTAACAATACTGTTAATAATAGATGATAGTGAGTTAGAGACACCTTTTGTGTATCTTTTTACAGGCATTGAATTGGTGGAAGTAAACTATATCTACAGTTAGGGTTAAAAGACCAGAACCAAAATGTTTTTATAAAACCTTTGACCATTAAGTTTGTTTTTTGCTCTATTTGGTGTTTTAATTTGCTGATACTTAGACACATTTGCATTTTTATCTTAAACACATAGGTATTTTTGTTGGTAACTCAGATTTAGTGATTGTCATTAGACCAAATATTAAATTTACTTATCAAAAATCACAAATTATTTTGTCTTTGGGTGAGTTTATATTTTTATAACCTTTATATCAAATCTTGACACCTCAAGAACACAAAAATGTCCAGTAAAACCCAGACAAACCAGATGTATGCAATTTGAAAGCATTTTTATTATCACTTTATTAAAAACACCTTTTTTGTTTTAATAAATAAGACACCTTATTTATCAAAGATTACTAAATTTACATGAAGCATTTGGGTTTAATTTATGAGTGCTCTCTTAGTTTTAAGCCAGTCTGGAACTATATAATTACAAACACATAATACATGGACATATATAAAACATATCTAAACATATACATTTATACACATATATACAGACAATGTTCTAATAGATTTTATCCTAGAACTCTAGCTGCACAAACTCACCAGTCTGTAAATGACATCTGGATCCAAATTTTTTCTGATGAGACTGGAACTTGTTTACATGGCAAACTTTAGCTGCCCTGATAGGTAACCTAATTAGGCCTGTGGATCAAAGTTTTGGGAAAAGCCGTTTCCATGGCTGTTTGATTTTTTAAAAAAACCTTTACCCACCCCCCTTTCTTTTCTTCAGTTCAAAATGCGTTTTTAATGTTTGCATTTTAGCTAGAACTGGCTGCAGGATCTCTATGTAACCTTTCAATTGTAAATAGCCTAAACAGTGAATTATCTTAACATCAATAGAAAAAGTAAGCAGGTTTTAGAGTAGCCAGAAAATAAGAGAAAAATAGCTTGCAACATTTTAATAGTGGTAGGTTGACCATTTCAGCTCTGAATTTTTTTTGATGTAATTTGCCCTTTCATAAAAACTTGTGCACAAGCTTGAGCCCTAGAAAACCTGGCATGCCTTTGAATCTTTTTAGTTACAAAGATACTTGCAAATAGAGGCACCACAAACTAACTGGGGTGCCCAACAGGTTTCATTCTCCTTGTCTTTCCTTGTTTTTAAAAGATTTTTCATTCTTCTTACAGAAAAGCCAGTTGAGATTAATTGTAGGATAAAAAGACAATGGAGAAGGCCCCTAGAATGCAACTCCAAACTTAAATTAGGATCCTAAACAATAATTCCTAGGAAAGGAACCAGCTCAGAATAAACCAAGACCATCAACCAAAAACAGGAGGTCCAGAGCTCAGGAGAACTTACCAGTTCCGCCAAAGGAAAAGCTTGGAGTCGGAGGGCCTAAAGGGGCCATGCCGGTACCTGGCGCTGAGTTTGCTCAGCTCCTTAGGTGGTCCTGAGCCTTCTCTGAGATCCTGCCAACTATGCCAAAATTGTCAATGGACAAAAAGCCAAACTTTGTAAAATAATTTTAAAGAGACTTATTTTGAGACAAATTTGAGGACCATGACCTGGAGCCACTCCCAAGAGGCCTTGAGCAAGTGGATTCAATGTGGCTGGGTTACGGTTTAGTTTTATATATTTCAGGGAGACAGCGTTACAGGTAAAGTCATAAATCAGTATGTGGGAGGCATACCTTGGTTTGTCCCAAAAAAGTGGGACATTTCGAAGGCGGGGGGGCTTACAGGTTATAGGTGGGTTTAAAGATTCTTTGGCTTGTAATTGGTTAAAGACATGAAGCTTTGTCTAAAGGCTTGGAATGTTTTCACATAAGGAGCTGTTATCAGAGATGAGCCACTGGACATAGATTTGTTGTGTAAATTGAGAACCTGCAGGTTTGTCTTGCCTACTCTTAGGCCTGTTAATGGGTTACAAAGGATGTTTTTAAGATGGGGTGGGGGCATGATGAGGCATATCTGACCTGCCTCCTCCTGGCAGACAATTTAGTTTTAGGATATTCCTTTGGCCACGAGGGGGTCCATTCAGTCAGCTGGGGGGGGGGGGAGGGCGGTGAGCCTTAAAACTTCATTTAAGTTCACATGATCAATGTATAACCTACTGCCCTTGAAAAGGACATTTTGTTTCTAAATCATGAATAGTTATTGATTGTGTTGCATGTAGGAATTTTAACCTATATGTTGTAATATGTAGCCAATGAAAAAGGACAATTCCAGTATTGGGAGTCCTCCTCCCTTCTAAACTCTCCCATAAAGACTTTCCAACTTCTAGCAGACTCTTGAACATATCCAACTTTGTTGGTATATCTTCCTGGATTGATTCTCACATTCAGCTTCCAATAAAACTTATCAAATAAAAAAATAAAAAAAGGAACTGGTGACAGTAGGCAACCCTGTCTGGTTCCAGTTTTAAATGAGAATGCTTTCTATTTTTCCCCACTTAGTATGATGTTGGCTGTCGGTTTGTTGTATATGGTTTTTATAACACTGAGGTATGTCCCATCTATGCTGATTGTATTGAGAGTTCTTATAATTAAGGGGTGCTGAATTTTGTCAAATGCTTTTTTCTGCATCTATCAAGAGGATCGTATGGTCTTTCTTTTTGCTTCTATTTATGTGGTGAATCTATAGATTTGTGTATGTCGAACTGTCCTTGCATCTCTGAGATGAAGCCCACTTGATCGTGGTGGATTTTTTTTGATATGCTGTTGAATTTGGTTTGCTAGGATTTTATTGAGAATTTATGCATCTATATTCATAAGAAATATTGGTCTGTGGTTTTCTTTTTTAGTTGTGTCCTTTCCTGGCTTTGGTATAAAGATGATACTGTCTTCATAGAATGAGTTGGGAAGTTTTCCTTCCTTCTCTATGTTATGAAATAATTTCTGCAATGTAGGTACCAGTTCTTCTTTGTAGGTCTAGTAAAACTCATCTGTGAAACCATCTTGTCCAGGAGCTTTTTTTTGAGAGAGATTTTTATTGCTGCTTCAATTTTATTACTTGTTATTGGTCTGTTCAGGAGTTCTATTTCTTCCTGATTGAGCCTAGGGAGGTTGTGTGTTTCTAAGAATTTGTCCATTTCCTCAACATTTTCAAGTTTATATGCATAGATATTTTTATAGTATTCAGAGATGATATTTTGTATTTCTGTGGTATCAGTTGTAATATCTCCTTTTTCATTTCTGATTGGGCTTACTAGGGTCCTGTTCTGCTTCTGGTTAATCTAGCGAGAGGCCTGTCAATTTTGTTTATCTTTTCAAAAAACCAATGTTTTTGTTTTGTTAATCTTCTATATAATTCTTTTTTTTTTTTTTTTTGAGACAGAGTCTCGCTTTGTTGTCCAGGCTAGAGTGAGTGCCGTGGCGTCAGCCTAGCTCACAGCAACCTCAAACTCCTGGGCTCAAGCGATCCTTCTGCCTCAGCCTCCCGAGTAGCTGGGACTACAGGCATGTGCCACCATGCCCGGCTAATTTTATATATATATATCAGTTGGCCAATTAATTTCTTTCTATTTATAGTAGAGACGGGGTCTCGCTCTTGCTCAGGTTGGTTTTGAACTCCTGACCTTGAGCAATCCGCCCGCCTCGGCCTCCCAAGAGCTAGGATTACAGGCGTGAGCCACAGCGCCCGGTCTTATATAATTCTTTTGTTATTCATTTCAGGTTTCTGCAATTATAAATAGTGTTGTATTTTTTTATCCATTTTTTCATTGGTAGCATATAGAAATATAATTGATTTTTGTATGTTGATTTTGTTCCCTGCATCTTGCTGAACTCATTTATTACTTCTAGAAGTATTTTCTAGATTCCTTGGCAATTTTTACATAGGCAGTCATGTCATCTGCAAATAGGGATAGTTTAATTCTTCTTTTCTGATCTATATGCCTTTTGTTTCTTTTTCTTGCCTTATACCACTGGCTAGAACTTCAGTACTATGCTGAGTAAGAGAAGTGAGAGCAACATCCTGGCTTGTTCCTAATCTTAGGGCAAAGTTTTCAGTCTTTCCCCATTAAGTATAATGTTAACTGTAGATTTTTTGCAGATATTCTCTGTGAAGTTGAGGAGGTTTTCGTCTATTTCTAGTTTTCTGAATTTTAACATGAGTGGGTGTTGATTTTTGTCAAATGGTTTTTCTGTATTGATTTATGAGATCACATGATTTTCTTCTTTATCACTTAATTTGGTGGATTACATTGATTGATTTTTAAATATTGATCTAACCTTGCACCCTTGGGATAAACTCTGCTTGGTCATGCTATATATATATATATATATATATATATATATATATATTCCCATATATATATATATATATGGGAATATATATATGGAATCCATTACTGGATTCTGTATGCTTATATTTTGTTAAGCATTTTTACATTGTATATTTGTAAAGCTTATTTGTCTGTAGTTTTCTTTTTGACTTTCTGTACTCTCTTTAGTTTTGTTTTGGTATCAGCTTAATTCTAGGTTCGTAAAATGGATTTGGAAATGTTCCCTTCTCTTTTGTTTTCTAAAAGAGATTGCGTAGAATTGGTATTAATTCTACTTTAAACAGTTAGTAGAATTCTCCCATGAAACTATTTGAACCTAGAGATGTCTTTGTGGGGAATTTTTAAATCACAAGCTCAATGTCCTTAATAGTTATAGAGCTATTCAAATAATCTATTTCATAGAAGATGAGTTGTGGTGGCTTGTATTTTTTTTCAAGGAATTGGCTCATTTTATCTAACATGTCAAATTTTGTGTATAGAGTTATACAGAATATTCCCTTGTCATCCTTTTAGTGTCTGCAGAGTTTGCAGTGATAGTTACTGCTTCACTCCTGATATTAATAATTTGCATCTTCTCTGTCAGTCTTGCTAGAGGTTTGTCAATTTTATTGATTTTTATCCACGAACCAGCTCTTTGTTTCATTAATTTTCTCTGTTTTTTATTTTTAACTTCATTAATTTTTGCTCTTATCATTTCCTTCTCTCTGCTTGCTCTGGGTTTATTTGTTCTTCTTTTTCCAAGTCCTTATGGGAGAGCTTAGATTATTGATTTGAATCTTTTCTCATGTATCCATCTAGTACATATAAAATCAGTACATATAAAATTCCCTCTCAGCACTGCTTTGTATCCCACCAATTTTTATTAATATATGTAGTATTTTCATTTTCATTCAATTGAGTGTATTCTTTTATTTTTCAGAAACTTCCCTTTTTGACCTATGGATATGTTAGAATATGGTGTTTAGTTTCTAAGTGTTACAAAAATTTCCTGTTATTTTTCTATTACTAATTGGAAGATAAGAAAAAGTAGCTTTAGGCTTTAATTAAAACCCAATAATTAATATGATAAAGTATGGTATGGTACATGAAGTATGCAGATTAAGTGAAATTGATAATTATATATATATATTGATTAGATCTGCTTATGCATATTAACACGAAGGGAAAAAATAAGTAAATAATGTTTTAAGCTGTATTTTTACATGTAAAAATGATGAAAGGATTAATTAAAGGTAATTTTAAGAGACAGCTGGAAATATTCTATCTTGTTTGTTTAAATATCCTCACTATTCTTTTGTTTAAATACATATTACCCAGTTTAGTTTTTCATCTGCAGGTGGCCTATAATTTTCATCATTCAGAAATAATCAAGTTCCTATCATCCAGTTCTTGGTCTAGAAATTAATGGCAAAATTTTTATTTCCTAATTCTTAGCCTTTATCTAACTAGAGTTATTATAAGTAAATAAGTGGTATAATCTGGGTTATTAGTAGTAGTAGTAGTATACATTTTATCTTTGTTTTGCTTTGAATTTCTCCTATTCTGCACTCCAAATCATTATTTGATTGTCTTAAAGGGTAGATTTTAGAAGAGGTTGCATATGGCCTATTAAGAATAAAACAATTAGAGAATATGTTAAAAATTAATCTAGCCATAGCACTCTGTTACATAAAACAACCATTCTAAGATAAGATTAACTTTCTGAAGGAACTGAGAAAAATTCTTTTCAATTTGTATCTACTGGTGCCTACTAAGTGCCTAGCACTTACTGCATACTATAGGGGTGAAACAAATAGAAGGTATAATTCTAGTTCCTGATTCACTAAAGTCTCATTGAGGAAATAGTCCTACAGAAGGAACTGAGGATATAGATACTTGTGTATAATGATGTGCTCTAGTAACTTTTCATTTGGTCCATCAACAATTCAATAACAGGGTAAGTAACTTTTTTGTAAAGAATTCTGTACTATTAAGAACTACATTATAATGGAATTCAGATTACTTCCTGAGTACATTGCATTTTAATGGAGGTGATAATAGCTGGGACTGGGAATGAGGGCATGTGTATTCTTTGGACCCTTGTTATGTGGCTTCCCCATAAAAGGAGGCCTGTGGTTTTCTGTATATTATAGCCTGTGCCCTCCCAGTGGGTATTGAGACATTCTTGATGCTTTGGGTAACAAGGCACTTTGTATATGTGAGTTCTTACCCTATCTGGTAAAAATCATGGTAGAATGGAAAGAACATCTCACTGTCACTTCCATCAGGGCAGTCTTGAACAGTTCTTAGAGCCGTTTTCATGTATCAAGTGAGAGTGTTGACAATACCTTATCCACCTGACAAAGTTGTCATGGGAACTGAATAAAATAATAAAAGTAAAATCTTTAGTCATCTAAGATTTTAAAGATGGCACAGGCATGTTAATGAGTTTTTATGTAACCCTACACATGTGTCAATTCCTAATGCTCCCTGGAAGGCCATTCTCACTCCTGTTACATTTTCTGTTATCAACCAGGATGACTTTCCATCTCTGCTGGGCCAAAGAGAAGCCAGACAATGAGAACTAGCTCGTAGGCCTAGCCGCCTCAAGCATAAAACCACAGCTGTGATCTGAAGGCCAGCTGACCTCAGATTGCCAAGTAGGGGCTGGCTGGGAGTGCGTTTTTTCAGTTCCTGGGTTAGTGTGCCCAAACAATTGTCTTGTGCTGAATCCCAGCCTGCCTCTACCCACTCTGCCCACTTGTTGGCTTCATTCTACTAGGGAGACACTTGGTCCCATCTGGTGCTCTGATTACAGAGTGAGCAATGATTCCCAAACCAGAACTGTTGTCTGAAAGCTAGGTATTTAGGCTGAAAAACTCTTGCTTTTTGTTTTCTGGAACACACGGGTAGTATAGTAAAATATTCTGGCCTTCACATTACTTGAGGAATGAAATCCTATGGTTAGTCATAAACCATAGTGCCTAAACTGCATATTATAATTAAAACCTACAGGTGGATTTTTAGGACTAGAAGCTTTTACAGGTCATGGGGTGGAGGGAGGAGTAAGTTTAGTAAGTTTAAATTGGGGTATTTATGTGTCCCCACCCCACTACTTTTTACTTTCTGATCCCAAAGGACACACCCTTAAAGTATGAATGGGTTGCTTTCCAAAAGCTCCTTGCTTAGAACTTAGACTGCATTTGCCCAGAGAACAGCAGTAGAAATCATGACTATATTCCCAGGCCAGCCCCCCAAAGTCTGTTCCATATTAATGCATTATGATATTTTGCTGATAATGGGACTTCAGTTCCCTATAACCATATTTATAAGATTTCCCTGAGAAAAAGGATTTTGAATCCAAGTTTAGATGCTATGGACATATGTGCCCCTGGAGTTGGGAGAAGGAGAGGGATGGAAAAAAGGAGAAAACTCTGGGTAGTGGTGGGGCAGGCATGTCAGAATAAATTAGAAAATATTCTCAAATGCCAGAAGCCTATGTCTTGATGCCTTCTTAGAGAAAATACCTGTCCAGGCCAGCTGCTGCTCCTCTGTTGTTCTGAACTAGTAACAAGAAGGGCAGATGCGGGAAAATTATGAACAGATGACTGTGAAATCTTTCATGCTAATGTGTGCACATCTTTGGTTATTGGAGAAAATGATAAGAGCAAAAATCAATGAAGTAAAAAATTTAAAATAGAGAAAATTAATGAAACAAAGAACTGGTTCAGGGACAAAAATCAATAAAATTGACAAACCTCTAGCAAAACTGACAAAGAAGATACAAACTGTTAATAACAGGAATGAAACAGGGAATCAACTGCAAACTCTGCAGACACCACAAGGATGACAAGGGAATGTTGAATGCAAGTTAGAATCTGATTATATAATCTTTGGTGTATATTTTTCTCATTTTAAAATTAAGCCGTGTCACGATTGCTGTATTAAATAAAGTGTGAATAACCGGAGGACAGAAGCATGTGTTGGCTTCACTCTTTCTCCACAGCCTTCAGGCTACACTTTCCCAAATCACACTGTTGGCCAAAATTGTGTTTAGGTAGATTCATCTCCTTTCTAATCTGATGAACCTTTGGTATATTACTCAAGACAAGAGAGGTATTTTCAGATATGCACCAAACTTTAGAGTTCCTTATTAGTCAATATAAGGAAGCCAATTTTGTGCTTTACTTTGATGCTTCCATGTAGAAAAGAGCTATGCTGGGTAGCAGTTCTAACACTCTTATAAACAGATAGGGCTCTTGTCTTTAACTTTGATATGAATATTTAAACCATATAAATGTAAATAGTTTGTCTTGAGTCTTCTGTACCTCCAGTTGAACACAAATTATTTTCCCCCAAAGAGTAAAATTTCTTCAGTGTTCCAGTAGATAATGGGCAAGTTATGGTTACATTTGGGATTGTGGATAATGATTGTCTTTACATTTTTTTTACACTTTTAAGATGTAATGTCATGTAATTTTACTATTAAATAAAATAATAAACATTTTATTTATATATATAAATGGTAAATGTTCTTATGGAAAATAGAAAGCATGCTCAGCATTATGAGCCATCATTAGGAAAATTTAAGACCACTTTAAGGTACTACTACATCTTTATTATATTGTTATCTTTAATACAATAATAATGTAACAGTATCTACTATTATATTACAATTATATTAAAATAAATAGAATAAAACTGTGTTAATGGTTATAAAACAAAGGTGTTTTATACATTGCTTCGAATGATAGGTTAATAATTACAATGACTAATACTCCTTTAGGGTTAATATTGTATTTGGCATGTGCTATTATCCTACTTTACATATGAGAAAAATCACTGCATGCATGTGAGAAGTTAGTGGTGAACAGGGAAAGTAACCAGACGTGCCTTATGAAGTTGGGTCTTAACTACTACCTACGCTGCCTCTGGCTAATCTTTCAGGGATCAATTTAGCAATCTGCCACAAAGCCTAGTGATATAAGAAAACAATCTAAAAAAAATTAACAATAATCTAAGCAAAATGTGCTCCCTGAAACAGCAAAAATATATAAACAATCCAGCATGTGAAAGCAAATAAGGAATATAATGTCCCATCAGGTGACTCTGTGAATATGAGGTAATAAAACACCACTCATATAAAAACAGAGCAGAAAGTGATAGCACATTAATATTGATTATATCTTTTGTTCTATCTTGAAAGGTTTGGGAAGTACTTTAAAATAAATAATTAACCTTCTCATGAATTGAGGATTTTCTATTAACTGCCTAGTACAAATTTAAAAGAAAAGTGAAATTCAAGTAGATTTCAGCACGTTTTACTGTGATTTATGGATAAGTAACAAGTTTCACTGTTTTTTAAACATGAGGAAGAGTTTGAATTCCAAATTAACCTTGTAATAAGCCAGTGAAATATGCAATGATGTATCTTGGGCAGTATCTAACCCTTATCTGTAGATTTCAATCTCCTTTGTGGTTGCTGGTGACCTGGTTTGTTTTAGTCTTTGAAGAATGTTTGCTCTTGTTTATTTCTCTAGTTTGTCACTATTTCATCTTGTAGTGTTCCTTTAAACAATGAGCTGTATAACACAAAAGGAAAATAAAAGCAGTTTACTCATACAGAGGTGAAAAAAGGTATGAATAATGGACTTTTTTTTTTCTTTTTTTTTTTTGAGAGAGTCTCGCTTTGTTGCCCAGGCTAGAGTGAGTGCCGTGGCGTCAGCCTAGCTCACAGCAACCTCAAACTCCTGGGCTCAAACAATCCTACTGCCTCAGCCTCCTGAGTAGCTGGGACTACAGGCATGCGCCACCATGCCCGGCTAATTTTTTCTATATATATATATTAGTCGGCCAATTAATTTCTTTCTATTTAAAGTAGATACGGGGTCTTGCTCTTGTTCAGGCTGCTTTTGAACTCCTGACCTTGAGCAGTCTGCCCGCCTCAGCCTCCCAGAGAGCTAGGTTTACAGGCGTGAGCCACCTTGCCCGGCCTTTTTTTTTTTTATTTCAGCATATTATGGGGGTACAGATTTTAAGGTTTCAATAAATGCCCTTTCCCCCCTCCCCCCACAAGTCTGAGTCTCCAGCATGACCATCCCCCAGATGGTGCACATCTCACTCATTATGTATGTATATACCCTCCTCCCTCCCCCCTCCCACCTGCCCAATACCCTATTACTGTAGTACCCATGTGTCCACTTAGGTGGTGCTTGTTTTTCCATTCTTGGGATACTTCACTTAGTAGTATGGGTTCCAGCTCTTACCAGGAAAATATGAGATGTGCTATATCACCGTTGTTTCTTAGAGCTGAATAGTACTCCATGGTATACATATACCACATTTTATTAATCCATTCTTGGATTGATGGGAACTTGGGCTGTTTCCACAGCCTTGCAGTTACGAATTGTGCTGCTATAAACATTTGAGTGCAGGTGTCTTTTTTGTAGAGTATCATTGGATCTTTTGGGTAGATGCTCAGTAATGGGATTGCTGGATCAAATGGTAGATCCACTTGTATCACTTTAAGATATCTCCATACTGCTTTCCACAGAGGTTGAACTAGTTTGCAGTCCCACCAGCAGTGTAGAAGTGTTCCTCTCTCTCCGCATTCATGCCAGCATTTGTTATTTGGAGACTTTTTGATAAAGGCCATTCTCACTGGAGTTAAGTGATATCTCATTGTGGTTTTGATTTGCATTTCCCTGATGATTAGAGATGTTGAGCATTTTTTCATATGTTTGTTGGCCATTCTTCTGTCTTCTTTAGAAAAGTTTCTGTTCAAGTCCTTTGCCCACTTTTTAATAGGGTTATTTGATTTTTTCTTGCTGATTTTTGTGAGTTCTAAGTATATTCTAGTTATCAGCCCCTTATCGGATGCGTAGGATGCAAAAATCTTCTCCCATTCTGTAGGTTGTCTGTTTACTTTCATGACTGTTTCTTTGGCTATGCAGAAGCTTTTTAGTTTGATCATGTCCCATTTATTTATTTTTGTTGCTGCTATGATTGCCTTTGGGGACTTCTTCATAAACTCTTTGCCTAGGCCGATGTCTAGGAGAGTGTTTCCAACATTTTCCTCTAGAATTCTACTAGTTTCATACCTTAGGTTTAAGTCTGTTATCCAGCGCGAGTTGATTTTTTGTGAGAGGTGAAAGGTATGGGTCCTGCTTTAGCCTTCTACAAGTAGCTATCCAGTTTTCCCAGCACCATTTATTGAAAAGAGATTCTTTTCCCCAGCGTATGTTTTTGTCTGCTTTGTCAAAGATTAGATGGCTATATGAGGATGGTTTTATATCAGGATTCTCAGATCGGTTCCACTGGTCAATATTCCTAATTAATGGACATTTTTAAGTAATATAGTTTTTGGAATCACAACAATTCAGTACTGGAAAAATTTGTTGCATCTGACTATCTGTAAGTATATTCTAGTGTGCTGTCTGACTAAAGCTGCATATAATATTTTTAAAAAGCAGTTGTACCCTGCCTGGCTGTTACTGTCTACTTCATATGTGTGTTCCACTGGAAGCGGATTCTTTGCACGCCCAGCTGACCAGACTGGAGCACGTGAGCCCACCCTCCTTCCCTGGCTCCAGGCCCCTGGGAGCTGGTCACCTGGTCACCCATGACTCTGCTTCCCTTTCTGTAAATGTCCCAGATAGTGTGAAGGCACAATTGTACATTCTTCCAAGAAAAGGAAATCCTGATGACCGGTGAGGTCTTTGTTCTTTATGCAATGGTGGTTGAGAAGACAGGAGCCTCAGGTGTGGCTTGACCCAGCAGCATCCCCTGAGCCCAGTGGAGGGGTTTAAAGATGAGAACAAGGGGCAGCAGCATATGGTCTTCTCCTCTTGCTTCCTTTGTGGAGAAAATGAAGTGAAATAAATTACGAAATAACTCTTAGAAGGAAAGACTCCATATGGTAGCATCGTGTATCCTCCATGACCTCAATCCAAGTTTTCTCTGTCAGATCAGGTTGACAGCACAAACAGAAACTTTGATTGTTATTCTTACTTTTAAGTAATCTGTGAAAGACCACTTGCTGATAAGAATAATATTAATTTAATGTTATCTGTTTAAAGTGAAATGTTTATTCCCTTTGGGGAAAATAAATACAAATGGTAACTCTGAAAGTGATACAATTTCCTGGTTTGTTATGTTGACAGGCCATACCTGATAAAATTTCAGATGATCCTATCAAAAGTAAGTGCCCATTCTTATTGGCTAAACTAAAGAGCATGTCATAATTTTCCCTGGTGTTAACTCTCTTTCTCAGACTATGAGATGCAGTTGTCAATGTGAAACAGCATTTGTCCAACTCATCTGATAGGAATTGCTGTTCTTTTACCTTGTGGGATATTTTCACAGTCTTGACTGTCCTTTCCGATATCCCTGTCATACACATGCTGGTGGGCTGAGCGGAGGCTCCTCCTCTCCACTGCGGCACTGATTCCTGGGCACAGCATCTTTCCTGGAAGCCCCAGGTGAGTCACTCGCCAGCTCCATCCTGGTGTCTTTGGGCACCAGGCAACCCAGTGCACTCTTCCTCTTGTCCAGCCTGCAGCTGTCCTCTTGGTCCTGGCCATTGCCTGCAGATCCGTGAAGAAGTTCAAACTAGAAAGGCATTTTAATAAAATCTCCTGGGTTTGCTTACGGACAAACAGTCCCAGAAGCCCAGTGTAATTGCTTTTACATATTACACCAGAGTTACAGAATTACATATTCACTATGGCTGTTTGGCTAACGAGGATTTTTCTTCTTCTTTCTATTTCTTTTTATTTTCCCAAGTTATCTGTAATGGCCATTTATGATTTTCACAATGAGGAAATACTTCCTTTTTCCTCACTGTGTTCCTGCCCTTTCACACAGATCTTGGGGCAATCTAGCCATTCTTCAGTCTCAGTAACTCCCACATTTTGCCACTTTGAGAGTTAGCATCTGTGTGTATTTTCCTCCAAAGACATAAGCATTTCACTCTTAACAGACCCTTCTAGGCTCTTTGCTGTCCAAGGAAACTGAGGCTGGTCTCTTGTGTCCTCATGGTGTCCTGGGTGTTGTGTTAGATTACCTAAGGCAAAGGTAGTTCAAGCTCAGGTTCTCCATCCCTGACTTTGTCATCTTGGCTAGTTAATGTCCTCAACTTAAATTTGTGATAATTGTAAGGTCACCGTGATGCTTCACTGAGGAAAAGCAGCAGAAGGCCAGACACGGTGCCTGCCATGGATAAAGTAGTTCCTAAATCTTAGCTGTTGTTTTAGTGACTGCTCACATTGTCCACACATTAAAATCAGACCCAGGTTATACTGCGAGAGTCTGTGAATTGTCAGTTAGGTCTCTGTGATAACATATCAGATAGAAGTATTTCTCAGAGTTTATTCTGGAGTTTCCACCTGGAGCCTCCAAGCAGAATTGCTGTAACACCCTTACATTTAACCCCACACCTCTTTGGTAGCTGCCTGCCCCTCACGTGCAGGGAAACTTCCCTCACTCCGCCTCCCTCTGAGCCATGTCCCCTCACACTGTGCCTCCAGACTCTCCTCCCCCAACCACTTGAGGCTGCAAACAGCCTCTGTCCATGTGCGGATTTGACATTCTTTTCTAAGCCTTTTGCAGTCGAACTTTAGCCATCTCTTCCCTGCTGGGATTGGCTGTTCAGTGGTCATTCTTGACCACTTAATGTTTAAATCCATTGGCTTTTTCCAGCTTGCATCCTGTTTGCCTCCTCTGCGGCGTGGCCAGTTCTGACCTGCCAGCCAGGTTGCAGCACTTGGCTGTCCTCCTATGGGTCCTCCCCACCTCCTCCAGCGGGTCCCACACGCTGCCCCTGCCAGCACGTAAGAGTTACTGTGGGTTGGCATGGAGCTTTATAAACAGTTGGTGACACATTATATTTATTATAGTGATGTAAAGAAATACTTATGTAATAACATGGAGCAGTAGATTATTGAATTTTTTTGTGAAGCATGATACAATCTGTGAAATATATTTAAAGAAAGAGGTAAAGGAATTATACCAGTGTTTATTGCTGTCTGCCTAATGATTTTTGTTCCTTCTTCTTTCTACTTTTCTGATTTCCCAAGTTTTACATAATGATCATTTATTACTTTTATAACCTGAAGATTTGTTTCTTTCCTTTCTTCTAGCCTTCTTTTATATGTCTTTTAGAGTGATTGCATCCACATAAGTATGATTTCACAGCTATAGCGCTATACATAATTTTTTTCTCTTTTTTCTATTTGGCACTACAGAATGTGGGTAACCTGTTCTTCTGGGTAGTATCTGTGACCATCTTATTGATGTCCTAATATTCCATTGGTTTGAAAAGATACCTCATTTTAAATAGTTTTTGTTAATATTAATATTACCTATGTAATATTATTGTACAGATGGTAGAGGTTATGAATTCTCAGTTTCAACTTTGAGGGCACTTAAAATACTTAGTTTCCTTAAGGGGTAAAATGAGAAAAGGGACTGTTTTGGGACCCTGGCAGGCCGCAGTACCTGGGGGACTCACCTGGTGTTTTTCTAAGGGTTTCTCTCCACTCTCCACCCTCACCCTCAAGACGTGATTAACTGGTTGGAACCAAACACGAAAGGCACCCCACCTTGGTGAAAGGCCTCAGAGTCAGCAAAGAGAAAGCCAACAAATGTCATTGTCACCTGAAGTGACTGTCTTTGCCAACACTGTTGCTGCGTGCAGTCTAGAATCAAGTTGCCATTGTGGTTGCCACTTTTTTTTTTTTTTTTTTTGAGACAGAGTCTCGCTTTCTTGCCTAGGCTAGAGTGAGTGCCGTGGTGTCAGCCTCGCTCACAGCAACCTCAAACTCCTGGGCTCAAGCGATCCTCCTGCCTCAGCCTCCCGAGTAGCTGGGACTACAGGCATGCACCACCATGCCCGGCTGATTTTTATATTATATACATTAGTTGGCCAATTAATTTCTTTATATTTTTATGGTAGAGACGGGGTCTCGCTCAGGCTGGTTTTGAACTCCTGACCTCGAGCAATCCACCCTCCTCGGCCTCCCAGAGTGCTAGGATTACAGGCGTGAGCCACCGCGCCCGGCCGCCACTTTTTACTCTTAAGGGCAAAGGCCCTATTTTCCCTATTCATGAATGTGTATAGATTTGTTTTGTTTTTAAAGCCTTAAGACAAATGTTTTTTCTTTGAATGTTTTTAAACTGTTTGTTATTGTTACAGGGCATACCTGTTTTTAGGATTAGTTGTAGGGCACAGGGAAGGGGATAACAGGGAAGATACTTATTCATACTGCTCTGTCATTGTCCCATCCTCCACCCCTGCAAAACCGCACCCCTCCAATTGTGCTCTTACCCACCCAGCCTGAGTGTAGTCTTTGTCCACTCTCTTGGGAAACTTTCTGATTGAAGACTGGAAAGAATTTCTTAACTCTCTTTTGACTTATGACAGTTTTTTTTTGTCTGTTTTTTTTTGTTTTTGTTTTTTTTTGGCAAATATGCTTCCTGGTATTTAGAATCATTAGGCTAATTAGAAACAGTACTTTACTGGTTTGTCTTTTTTTTTTTTTTTTACTTCATTTACAATTTACTAGCTCTTCCAGTGTATCAGAGTGATAGGGGGTTTAAACGATCTGAGGTGAATGGGACAGAAGGTGGACTTAGAACATACTGAACAAGTATTTTGATTGAATCAGGCTACTGGTGTAGTTTTTCAGTCTATTGGTAAGTAGTGTCGTCAGTCTTCCATCCAGGCAATCTTGTAGAGTTCACAGGGGGGAACCTGAGTGTCCTTAAAATTGGAGAGGAGTAAGCCCGCAGATCCGCTGGTTACGCTATCTCATACTGGTTATTAGTTATGGCACAAGAGAGGCAGTAGGGTTGATAGATTCCAAACAGCTGGCAGCAAGCAATTCCAAAGGAAATTCTGGCAACAATTCCTATTTTTGACTCTAAAATGGTCAGCACCTTTTTAATACAACCTTCATTGTTTACTTGATCTGCATCTCTCTGTGGAGAACAATCTTGAAGTTTACAGCAATTCTTGGGAAATTCTTTTTCTGAATAATAATCAGTATCCGTCCAATCTTTATAATCGGTGATACTACAACAATGGAACGTATTTTGGATCTTGTCTACTGCATTGCTTCTATAATCTCCCATAGAGTTATAATGCTTCAAAGCATTCTCATAATTATTCTTTTTTTTTTTTTTTTTTTGAGACAGACTCTCACTTTGTTGCCCAGGCTAGAGTGAGTGCCGTGGCATCAGCCTGGCTCACAGCAACCTCAAACTTCTGAACTGAAGCAATCCTGCTGCCTCAGCCTCCCGAGTAGCTGGGACTACAGACATGCGCCACCATGCCCGGCTAAGTTTTTTTGTATATATATTTTTAGTTGGTCAATTAATTTCTTTCTATTTATAGTACAGACGGGGTCTCGCTCTTGCTCAGGCTGGTTTCGAACTCCTGACCTCGAGCGATCTGCCCACCTCGGCCTCCCAGAGTGCTAGGATTATAGGCGTGAGCCACCACGCCCGGCCTCATAATTATTCTTAAAGGTGTTCTTAATCTCATGTCTGAAAACAAATCCTAACATGGCAGAGACCACTTGGACCAAAAAAATGAGAGTCGGAAACATTGCATACAGTTTTAGCATCCATGCAGAAGCCCGGCAGGTAGCAAAACAACCAAAGGTGCCCAAAAGAATAACAACAGTGCCAGGGCCAATCAGCAAAAAAGGGACATTGGTGGCCTTCTCATTTAAAAGGGAAAAATAATTCTCCAGGCTAGCCTTGCCCCAAATGCCAGCGGCAAGGAGGACAACGCCAGCAATCCAGAAGATGAGAGTGTAGATCACGAGGACCCTCTGGAAACAAGTAATGACTGGTTTAGTATGTAGTCTCCAGGACGGGGACGCCATGACTAGCCTGAGACCCTGCACCACTATACTCTACTGGTTTTTCTTTATCGAAGGAAAGAAATAAACTAATCTGGCCGGGCGCTGTGGCTCACGCCTGTAATCCTAGCTCTTGGGAGGCCGAGGCGGGCGGATTGCTCAAGGTCAGGAGTTCGAAACCAGCCTGAGCAAGAGTGAGACCCCGTCTCTACTATAAATAGAAAGAAATTAATTGGCCAACTGATATATATATAAAAAATTAGCCGGGCATGGTGGCGCATGCCTGTAGTCCCAGCTACCCGGGAGGCTGAGGCAGAAGGATCACTCGAGCCCAGGAGTTTGAGGTTGCTGTGAGCTAGGCTGACGCCACGGCACTCACTCTAGCCTGGGCAACAAAGCGAGACTCTGTCTCAAAAAAAAAAAAAAAAAAAAAAGAAATAAACTAATCTTTATCAAGGACAACTACATGTTTTGCTTTTCAAGTTATTACATTAAAGTCTCACAAAAGCCCAGTGAGGGAGCCAGGTCAAACAGGCCCCCTTGAAACCCAAGACTCTGCTGGATCCCAAATCCTATATTCTCTGTGAGACCACACCACCGTCACTGTGCCTTACCTATCATGCGACCTTGGCACTGTCTATCCACACTCACATGCTGGGGATAAGCCTGTCTAGGTGGTAGTGGTATGAGAAGATAAAATTAGAATCTACAAGGACTCAAATCTTTGGCAAACTATTAGCTTTAGGAAAACACTCCTGAAGACAGAGCCTCTCACTGTCTCTAAGCTGATCTAATTTTTTTCTAATTCTGTAAGAGACTAGGCAAGTTTTTTGAAAGTTTTTAAAGTCAGGTATTTGAATAAAAGGACATCTTTGTGAGATTACTACCTTTGAATAATTTTTTAGGTGTTGTTCTTAGAAATAAAAGGAAGGAAACATCTATTTAATGTAATCTCTGACTAGTCCTTTATCTCACCATTATAACATAACTATTTTAGATATTTTGAAATATTTTCTTCTAATCTTTACTCATTTGTATCCTTACCTTTTCATTGTTACAGTTACATTAGTCATGCCATTTTACATTGTGGTTTTTTACTTAATATTTTATTAAACGTTTTATATATGATTATGTAATCTTTACATACTGTTTTAATACTTACATAAAATTCCTTCATGTTGCTGTCCCATGAAGTATTAAAATAGGCACACATTGTTTAACCTTTGTCTTATTAATAAGATTTTGGTATTAAAAGTTTAAGAAAAAAGAAAATAAGGCAGCAAAGGAGAAATTCTTCTTTCTATTTGGCTTGGACCTATATAGTATTTCAGATATAGTTATGGATAAGAATCTAATGTTTATACTAAGATTTTTTTTTTAACTGGAAACTTTTTTCCCTTCTAACCTGAAATAATTTATTTCTCTGAGTTTCCATATCTAGTCACAGGTGCAAATTCACTTCCCTTCCTTCCAGTTGGCTAAAATGCAGTTTTAAGAGGGAAGTCATAGAACTGTAGGACTAGAAAGGACTTGTAGAGTCCAGCTTCTTGCCTCAAGATAGGGGTGACAGTCAGTCACCTGAGGCAGGTGTGTATCTTTTTTATCTTTGAAGCTCTCCTGGGGAAGGGATTTCATAACTCTGTCTGAAAACACTGTTAAATAGTTTTAAATAATTCTTCTGCTTTTTAGGTCCATCTTAAAACACATTTACAATAGTTTGAGCTCCCATCAGTCAGTAGTCATTGAGCACTTGCTATGTGCAGGACACAACATCAGGTACTGAGAAGTATATAAATTAAAGTTCCAGCCCTGGAGACCATACGTGCCACTTGTAGAGACTGGGTGGCCTCAAATATCACACTAAATATTTTGGATTTTATTCTAAGCCATCAAGGATATTTTAGTCTAGATGCAACACTGTGGAAGTGGTATTTTAGGTAGAAATAATCTGTGGTTCTGGGCAGCAAGGTTTCATTTATCATTCATTCAGCAAATACTTGTTCAGACTCTATTTTGTATGTCTTCTGATTAAGGAATATGGAGCAGATAAATAAATAGAATAAATCTTCCCTTTAGAAGATTTTAAACATACACGTGCATAAATAATTACAATATAAGGCAGGGAATGCTATGCAAATAATAGAGACAGAGGGGCTATATTTTTTCTGTTTGCATTTAACTCAATGAGGGCAGCTTCCTGGACAAAATGAGGATTAAGCTGGTTTTGGAGGATGGGCAATATTTCTAAAGAATGCAAATTCTGGACTCTGCTGTTGCATTCAAAGATCCCTTTATCAGAAATACGTTTTCAGGCCGGGCGCTGTGGCTCACGCCTGTAATCCTAGCTCTTGGGAGGCCGAGGCGGGCGGATTGCTCAAGGTCAGGAGTTCGAAACCAGCCTGAGCAAGAGCGAGACCCCGTCTCTACTATAAATAGAAAGAAATTAATTGGCCAACTGATATATATATAAAAAAAAAAAAAATTAGCCGGGCATGGTGGCGCATGCCTGTAGTCCCAGCTACCCGGGAGGCTGAGGCAGGAGGATCACTCGAGCCCAGGAGTTTGAGGTTGCTGTGAGCTAGGCTGACGCCATGGCACTCACTCTAGCCTGGGCAACAAAGTGAGACTCTGTCTCAAAAAAAAAAAAAAGAAATACGTTTTCATTTAGACGTCAAAACTCAGGTGCTCAGCGAAGTAAGTCCATATTGTAGGAAAGGGCTGGCTATTAGGAGGCAAAGTTATCATCATTGCTTTGCCATTAGTAGACTGAATATATGACCTTTGGATAATTCACTAACTTGAACTTTTGTTTTCTTATAGTTAAAATGAGTAACTGGGTGTGGGTTATTTTCAAGGCATTTTCTAGCTCTACTGAAGTACCTGTATGGAAAGCTTAGTAGCTATGGGCATGAATCTGATGCTAATATGCCTTGTTTGTGTCCTGGATCAGCCATTCCCCATCTCTCTGATTAGGCACATTACTTTGCCTCCCTTTCCTTATCTGTAAAATGGAGATCTTCGTAATACACTCCCTCATAGGGTCAGTATGAATATGAAAAGTACTTAGAACAATACTTGGCACAGACTAAGTGCTCAGTAAATATTCGTTATAATATTGGAGTGACATCAGGGAAGATGGCACAGGAGAAAGCTCCAGGAATTCATGTCTTCACTAAAACAAAAAATAACGATTGAATTGACAGGAATTGTGTGAGGCAACTATTTTGGAATTCTTGGTCTAGCAGCGTCTTGTAGCATCCAGGGGAAAAGTCTCTGATAAATTTCAGTAAATTTTGGTCAAATTCAGCTTTCACACTGCTGCCATTACCACTCCCCAGCCCCAATCCCATGGCAGGCAGCTGGCAGGCTGTGAGCGCTCCTGGTGCAGCATGCTGGAGCCAGGTGAGCAATGAGGGTTTTCTCATATCAGAAGGAGAAAGAGAGAAAGGGGCAGAAAAAATATTTGAAGAAATCGTGACTCAATTTACATAAATTATTTTACCCAAAAAGGAAAGACCTGAATATGCACTCCCAAGAGCTCAACGTACTCTTAAGTAGGATAAACACAAAGAGATCCATGTCAAGAAACTTGTCGTGTACAAGGGATCCTCAATAATATTAAAAGTTGATTAATCCTTAGAAACCATGGGGGCCAGAAGGCAATGGGATGACATTTAAAGTCTTAATAGAAAAAAGTATCAACCAAGATTGTCAATCTTGCGAAGTTATCTTTCAAGAGAAAAAGAGAAATTAAAACAATTCCAAATAAACAATAGCTGAGGGACCCTGCCCTGCAAGAAATGAAGGGAATCTTTCAAGCTGAAATGAAAGGACACTAAACAGCAACTTAAAGCCATAAGGAAAAAAACAGAAAAGAAAAAAAACTCTCATCAATAAAGGTAATTATATAGGTAAATATAAAAGCCAATATTAATTTACTTTCAGTATTTGTGATTTTTCTTTTTCCTATATGATAAAATAGGCAAATGCATATAACAACAATTATAAATTTATGTTAATGGGCATGTGATATATAAGGTTGTAATCTGTGACAATCACTATGTATAGGGGTAAGGGTGAAGATGTGTAAGAGCAGTGTGTTTATATACTATTAAAACTAAGTTGGGACTAGGCACAACAGCTCACATCTGTAATCCCAGCACATTGGGAGGGTAAGGCAGGAGGATCACTTGAGCCCAGGAATTCAAGACCAGCTTGGGCAATATAGCAAGACCGCATCTCTATAAAAATTTTTAAAAATTATCCAGGCAATGTGGCACATGCCTATAGTCCCAGCTACTCAGGAGGCTGAGGCAGGAGGGTCACATGAGCCCAGCAGTTTGAGGCTGCAGTGAACTATGTGACTAGGCCACTACATTCCAGCCTGGGTGACAAAGCAAGACTCTAAAAAAGAAAGAAAGGAAAGAAAGAAAGAATCTTAATTGGCGTAATTCAAACTAGGTTGTTATAAATTTAAGAAGTTCATTGTAATCCCCAAGGTAACTGCTAAGAAAATAATTTTAAAATACACAAAAAAGGAAAGGAGATGATCATTAGAAAGGTACACTACAAAAAAATCAACTAAATAAACAAAAAACAAGGCAATAATGTTAGACTTGAAGAACAAAAAATATTTATACATAAGATATGGAGAAAATAATAGATAAATGTCAGGATTAAATCCTTCTTTATCAGTAATCACATTAAATATAAATAGACGACAATAAAAATTAGAAAATGTAAATGGGTGACACTCAACTATTAAGAGAGATTGGATTAAAGAAACAAACAGGATCCATGTATATGCTGTCTGCAAAAGACAATTTCCATATAAAAACACAAAGGGGGCCGGGCGCTGTGGCTCACGCCTGTAATCCTAGCTCTTGGGAGGCCGAGGCGGGCGGATTGCTCGAGGTCAGGAGTTCAAAACCAGCCTGAGCGAGACCCCGTCTCTACTATAAATAGAAAGAAATTAATTGGCCAACTGATATATATATATAAAAAAATTAGCCGGGCATGGTGGCGCATGCCTGTAGTCCCAGCTACCCGGGAGGCTGAGGCAGAAGGATCACTCGAGCCCAGGAGTTTGAGGTTGCTGTGAGCTAGGCTGACGCCACGGCACTCACTCTAGCCTGGGCAACAAAGTGAGACTCTGTCCCAAAAAAAAAAAAAAAAAAACACAAAGGGGCCGGCCAGGCGTGGTGGCTCACGCCTGTAATCCTAGCACTCTGGGAGGCCGAGGCGGGCGGATTGCTCAAGGTCAGGAGTTCGAAACCAGCCTGAGCGAGACCCCGTCTCTACCAAAAATAGAAATAAATTAATTGACCAACTAAAAATATATATACAAAACATTAGCCGGGCATGGTGGTGCATGCCTGTAGTCCCAGCTACTCGGGAGGCTGAGGCAGTAGGATCGCTGAGCCCCGGAGATTGAGGTTGCTGTGAGCCAGGCTGATGCCACAGCACTCACTCTAGCCTGGGCAACAAAGTGAGACTCTGTCTCAAAAAAAAAAAACCACAAAGGGGTTAAAAGTAAAAGGATGGAAAAAGATATTTCATGCCAATAGCAACTAAAAGAGAACCTAGGTGGCAATATTATTAGACAAAATAGACTTTAAATAAATAAAGATTGCAAGAGATAAAGGACATTATATATTGAGAAAAGGTTCAATAAAGCAAGAAGAGATAACAGTTATAAACATATACACACCTACAAATGAGCCCTAAAATATATTAAGCAAAAATTGACAGACTCAAAGGAAGAAATAGACAGTTCTAAAGTAATAGTTGTAGACCTCCTTTTCAATAAGAATTAAAACAACTATACAGAAGATCAATAATGAAATAGAAGATTTGAACAACACTATAAAATAATTAGACCTAGCAAACATGTACAGAATATTCCACCTAACAACAGCATAATACCCATTCTTAACAAGTGCCATGGGAAATTCTCAGGATAGAGTATATGTTAGGCCATGAAACAATCCTTAATAAATTTTAATTCAAATCTTACAAAGTATATTTTCCAATCACAATAGAATAAAGCTAGAAGTCAAATACAAAAGAACCATTGGAAAAGTCATAAATATGTAGAAATTAACACACACTAAACAACCAATGGGTCATGAAGAAATCATAAAGAAAGAAAATACTGGCAATGAATGAAAACAAAAGCACAACATACTAAAACTTATGAGATACAAAAAAGCAATGCTAAGAGAGAAATTTATAACTATAAATGCATACATTAACAAAAAAGAAAGACATCACACCAATAATGTAATTGTACACCTTAAGGATCTGGAAAAAGATCAGACTGAAACCACTGTTAGCAGAAGTAAATAGTTAAGGTAAAGAACAAATAGAATAGAGAAACAGGAAAAACAATAAAGAAAATCAGTGAAACCAAAATTGGTTTTTGTAAAGATCAATAAATCGACAAATCCTTAGCTACCCTATGACAAAGAAAGGCAATTCAAATTACTAAAATTAGAAATGAAAACAAAGGTAGTAATTATTGATCTTACAGAAATAAAAGGATTATAGAAGAATACAATGAACAGTTATAATGCCAACAAATTAGCCTAGAAAATAGACAGTTTCCTACAAATCCAACCAAAACAGACTCAAGAAGAAATAGAAAATTTGAATAGACCTGTAACAAGTAATATTGAATCACTAAACAAAAACCTCCCAACCAAGAAAATCCCAGGACCAGATGACTTCACTGATGAATTTCCCAAACATTTAAATGAGAATTAACACCAATCCTCAAACTCTTGCAAAAATTGAAGAGTAGACTCTTTCCATGAGCCTAGCATTACCCTAATACCAATACCAGATGGTGACATTGTAAGAAAACTGCAGACTGATTATCTGTTATGAATATTGACACACAAATTCCTCCCCCCCCAAAATACTAGCAAACCAAATTAAGCAGCATATTTAAAGGATTATATATCATAACCAAATGAGATTTATTTCTGGAGTGCAAAGAAGATTCAACATACAAAAATCAATCAATGTAATATACCACATTAATAGAATGAAAGTGGGAAAAGCCTATATGATCATCACAATTGATGCAGCAAAAGCATTTAACAAATTCAATACTCTTTCATGATAAAAAGTAAGGTAGTAATAAAAGGGAACTTCCTCAATATGTTACAGGCTTATATGAAAACCTCAAAGCTAACATCTTTTGATAAAAGACTGAAATTTTTTCCTCTAAGATCAAGATGAAGATAGGAATGCTTGCTTTCACTATTTCTATTCAACATAGTACCGGAAGTTCTACACAGAGCAATTAGGCAAAAAATAAATAAATAAAATTCCTCCAAATTGGAAAGAAAAAAGTAAAGTCATCTCTGTTTGCAGAAGACATTATATGCAGGAAAAGCTAAAGAATCCACAAAACCATTATTAGAGCTAACAAATTCAGGAAAATTCCAGGATATGGCATCAACACTGAAAATACACTAAGTTGTATTTGCTTATTACAAATCTACCCACTTGCAATAAGCAATCCAGAAAGGAAATTTTTAAAAATGCATTTACAGTAGCATCAAAAGGAATTCAATACTTAGGAATAAATGTAACCAAAGAATCAAAAGCTTTGTACATTCAATACTGCACAACATTGCTGAAAGAAATTATGGAAGGCCTAAATAACCCATGTTGGAAGACGTAGTGTTAAGATGACGATATTACCCATAATGATGATGATTTTTACAGAAGTAGAAAAACCCATTCCAAAATTCATTTGGAATTGCAAGGGACCCCAAGTAACCAAAACAATCTTGAAAAAGAAGAACAAAGTAAAGGACTCACACTTTCTGGTTTTAAAACTTATTACAAAGCCACAGTAATCAAAACAGTGTAATACTAGCATAACGATAGATATGTAGATCAGTGGAGTAGAACCCAGAATAAACCCTAACATATATGGTCAGCTGGTATTCAACAAAGGTGCTACCAAGACGAATAATGTGTATAGCACAGTCTTTTCAACAAATGGTGCTGGGAAAACTGTATTTTCACCTACAAAAGAATTAAGTTGGACCCCTCCCTCACACCATACAAAAATGAACTCAGAATGAATTTAAGACCTAAACAAAAGAGCTAAAACTATAAAACTCCTAGAAGAAAACATTGAGAAGAATCTCCATGACGTTAGATTTGGCAATGATATCTTGTATGTGACACCAAAAGCACAGGGAACGAAAGAAGAAATAGATAAATTAGACTTCATCAAAACTAAAAATTTTGTGCATTAAAAGACTTTATCAAGAGAGTGAAAAGACAACCTATGGATGAAAGAAAATATTTGCTAATCATATATATTTTAATTATCTATAATATATAAAGTAATTGTACAACTTAATAGCAACAACAAAAAATCCCAATTCAAACCTGGATAAAGAATTTCAATAGACATTTCTCCTAAGATGTTATAAAAATGGCCAGTAAGCATATGAAAATATGTTCAACATTATCACTCATTAGGGAAATGTAAATGAAAGCACAATGAGATACCACTTTATATCCTTCAGGATGGCTAATACAGGGGAAAAAAATAGCAAATGTTGGTGAGAATATGGAGAAATTGGAACCCTTGTGCATTGTGGCTAGGAATGTAAAATGATGCAACCACTGTGCAAAACATTTTGGCAGTTGCTCAAAAAGCTAAACATAGAATTAACATATGATTCAGCAATTCTACTGGTAGTTATATACTCAAAGGAATTGAAAGCAGGAACTCAGATACTTGTATCCCAATGTTCATTACAACCTTATTCACAATAGCCAAAAGGTAGAAACAGCCCCAGTCTTTATCAACAGATAAATGGATAAACCAAATATGGTATGTATACACCATGGAATATTATCCAGCCACAAAAAGGAATAAAGTTCTGATACATGCTACAAAGTGGATGAACCTTGAAACATTATGCTAAGTGAAATGAGTCAGAAACAAAAAGACAAATATGATATGGTTCCTCTTAGATACTTGGAATAAGCAAATTCATAGAGACTAGATTAGAGGTTAGTAGAGATTAGGGGTAAGAGGAATGGGGATTTATTATTTATAATGGGTACAGAGTTTCTGTTTGGAGTAAAGGAAAAATTTGGAAATAGTGATGGTTACACAACATTGTGAATATAATTAATGCCACTGAATTATAAACTTAAAATGGTTTCAATGGCAAATTTTATGTTATATATATTTGACCATAACTTTAATAATTAATAATGTAAAATACTAAAAACCATTGAATTATATACCTTAAACAGATGAAATATATGTGAATTTTATTTCAGTAAAGCTGATTTTTAAAATATATCTATTATTACTGTTGCAGATACTAGTACTACCAAAAATAACAACTATCAAATTCTTAAAATTTTGATGCTAATCATTCCTTGGTCCCTTCAGCTAAAGTTAATCTCACCTTCAATTTGCATATGTTTATTTGTATCTCTTTTAACTAATCAGTACTAACAGGAATTATGTGTATTTCTAAGAAATGCAGTATGAGAATAATGATAACATGATCATCTCAATAGACACAGAAAAACCATGTGACAAAAGACAACACCTTTTCATCATAAAAACACTCAACAAACTAGAAATGGGAGGGACCATCCTCAATTCAATAAAGGACATCTACAAAAAACCTACAGCTAACATATTCAATAGTGAAAGACTGAATGTTTTCTCTTTAAAATCAGGAACCAGAAAAGGAAATTCATTCTTACAACTTCTATTGAATATTATTCTGGAGTTTCTACCCAGGGAAATTAGACAAGAAAAGAAATTAAAAGGCATCTACATTGGAAAGGAAGAAATAAAACTATCTTTATTCAAAGATGACATGATTTCAAATATAGGAAATCCTAAGGAATTCACTAAAAAACTATTAGAAATAATAAATTAGTTCAGAAAGATTATAGAGTACAAGGTCAATATACAAAAATAAGTTGTTTTTCTGTATACTTGCAATTAACAATCTGAAAATGAAATTTAGAAAACTGATAGTATCAAAGAGAATAAAATACTTAGAAATAAATTTTGCTTTATTTTGTTTTGAGACAGGGTCTCACTGTCACCCAGGGGTAGAGTGCAGTAGCATCATCATTATAGCAAAGTGCAACCTCAAACTCTTGGGCTCAATTGATCCTGCGTCAGCCTCTCCAGTAGCTGGGACTATAGTAGAAATAAATTTAATAAAACAAATGCAATACTTATGTTCCAAAAACTACAAAACTGTTGAAAGAAATTAATATTGTTAAGGCAGTACTCACTAATTTGATCTACAGATTCAACATGATTGCTATCAGAATCCCAGCTGGCGTCTTTGTAGAAATTGATGAGCCAATCTTGGAATTCATATGTAAACCCAGGGCATCCAGAATAGCCAAAACAATCTTTAAAAAGAACAAAGGTGGCCGGGCGCTGTGGCTCACGCCTGTAATCCTAGCTCTTGGGAGGCCGAGGCGGGCGGATTGCTCAAGGTCAGGAGTTCGAAACCAGCCTGAGCAAGAGCGAGACCCCGTCTCTACTATAAATAGAAAGAAATTAATTGGCCAACTGATATATATATTAAAAAAATTAGCCGGGCATGGTGGCGCATGCCTGTAGTCCCAGCTACTCGGGAGGCTGAGGCAGAAGGATCACTCGAGCCCAGGAGTTTGAGGTTGCTGTGAGCTAGGCTGACGCCACGGCACTCACTCTAGCCTGGGCAACAAAGCGAGACTCTGTCTCAAAAAAAAAAAAAAAAAAAAAAAAAAGAACAAAGGTGCAAGACTCACACTTCCCAATTTAAAAACTTACTACAAAGCTACTTACTTTACTACTTACTACTTTACTACTTACTTTACTACTACTACTACTACTTTACTACTACTACTACTACTTACTTTACTACAAAGCAAAAACTTACTACAAATCATGACAGTGTGATCCAGACATAAGGATAGACACACCGACCAATGGAATAATATATTAGAAACCCCATCTATCTGTGGCCAGTTGATTTTTGACAAGGATATCAAGATCACTGAATGGATAATAATCCTTTCTATATCTGTGAAAAATGATGATGGTATTTTAATAGGGATTGCGTTGACTCTGTAGGTCACTTTGGGTAGTGTAGACATTTTAACAATGTTGATTTCTGCTGCCCCATGAGCATGGTATGTTCTTCCATCTGTTTACATCCTCTGCTGTTTCCTTCTTCAGTGTTTCATAGTTCTCCCTGTAGAGGTCTTTTACCTCCTTAGTTAAATATATTCCTAGGTACTTTATTTTCTTTATTGCTATGTCAAAGAGACCCCATATAGCAAAATCAATCCTAGGCAATAAAAACAAAATAGGAGGTATCAATTTATCAGACTTCAAACTATACTACAAGGCTATAGTAATTAAAACAGCTTGTTACTGGCACAAGAAAAGGGACATTGACCAGTGGAACAGAATAGAGAACCCAGAAATAAAACCATCCTCATATAGCCATTTAATCTTCAACAAAACAGACAAAAACATACACTGGGGAAAATAATCCTTATTCAATAAATGGTGCTGGGAAAATGGGATAGCCCTATGTAGAAGACTGAAACAGGACCCACACCTTTCACCTCTCACAAAAATCAACTCACAGTGGGTAACAGACTTGAACTTTAGGTGTGATGAAACTACTACAATTCTAGAGGAAAACGTTGGAAATACTCTTCTAGACATTGGCCTAGGCAAAGAATTTATGAAGAAGACCCCAAAGGCAATCACAGCAGCAACAAAAATAAATAAATGGGACATGATCAAATTAAAAAGCTTCTGCATCACCAAACAAACTGTCAGGAGAACAAACAGACAACCCACAGAATGGGGGAAAATTTTTGCAACCTACACATCCAATAAAGGGCTGATAATTAGAATCTATTTAGAACTCAGGAAAATCAGCAAGGGAAAATCAAACAACTCTATCAAAAAGTGGGCAAAGGACATGAACAGAAAATTTTCAAAAGAAGACAGAATAATGGCCAACAAACATGAAAAAATGCTCAACATCTCTAATAATCAGGGAAATGCAAATCAAAGCTACAATGAGATATCACTTATCTCCAGTAAGAATGGCCTTTACCAAAAAGTCCCCAAACAATAAATGTTGATGTGGATGCAGAGAGATAGGAACACTCCTACATTGCTGGTGGGACTGAAAACTAGTTCAATCTCTGTGGAAAGCAATATGGAGATACCTTAAAGCGGTACAAGTAGATCTACCATTTGATCCAGCAATCCCACTACTGGGCATCTACACAAAAGATCAAATGACACTCTACAAAAAAGACACCTGCACTCGAATGTTTATAGCAGCATAATTCACAATCGCAAAGTCGTGGAAACAACCAAAGTGCCCATCAATACATGAGTGGATTAATAAAATGTGGTATATGTATACCATAGAGTACTATTCAGCTTTATGAAACAATGATGATATAGCACCTCTTGTATTTCCCTGGATAGAGCTGGAACCCATTCTACTAAGTGAAGTATCTCAAAAATGGAAAAACAAGCACCACATGTACTTACCAGCAAATTGATTAATGGATCAACACTTAAGTGGACATATAGGAATAACATTTATCAGGTTTCAGACAGGTGGTAGGGTGGAGGTGGGGATGGGTATATACAAACATAGTGAGATGTGCAACATTTGGGGGATGGTCACGCTTGAAGCTCTGACTCGAGGGAGGAGGGGGTGCATGGGCAAAATACGTAACCTTAACATTTGTACCCCCATAATATGCTGGAAAAAAAAAAGAATAATCTTTTACACAAATGGTGCTGGGAATACCAGATACCCACATGCAAAATAATGAAGTTGGATCCTTACCTTAAATTATATACAAAGAATAAGTTGAAATGAATCAAAGACCTAATTGTAAGAGCCAAATGACTGCACTTCAGAGTTTTACCAAACATACAAACAAGAGCTCATACCTGTACTACAGAAATTATTCCACAACATTGAGAAAGGTGGTATCCTTCTGAACTCATTCTACAAACCAATATCACCTTGATACCAAAGCCAGGAAAGGACACAACAAAAAAAGAAAATTACACACCAATATCCCTCATGAATATAGATGCAAAAATCCTCAAGAAAATTTTAGCAAATAGAATTCAGCAGTACATCAAAAAAACAATTCACCATGACCAGGTGGGCTTTATTCCAGGGATGCAAGGCTAGTTCAACATAGGCAAATCTATAAACACAATTTGCCACGTAAATAAAAGCTAGAACAAAGACCACATGATTCTCTCAATAGATGCAGAAAAAGCATTTGACAAAGTCCAACACACCATTATGATAAAAACTCTTAACAAAATAGGCATAGATGGCACATACCTTAAAATTATCAAGTCCATTTATGACAAACCCATGGCCAATATACTTAATGGGGAAAAATTAAAACCATTCCCACTTCGAACCAGAACTAGACAAGGATGCCACTATCTCCTCTTCTATTCAACATAGTGCTTGGTTCTAACTATAGCAATCAGGTAAGAGAAGGGTATTAAGGGCATCCAAATGGGAGCCGATGAGATCAAACTCTCTCTCTTTGCCAATGATACGATATTATATCTAAAAAACCCCATGGATTCATCCAAGAGACTCCTAGAATTGATAAATGAATTCAGTAAAGTCTCAGATTACAAAATTAATACCCACAAATCAGCATTCATATATGCCAGTAACAGTCAAGTCAAAACTCAAATCAAAAATGCAGTACCTTTTACTATAGCCCCAAAGAAAATTACGTATCGAGGAATATATCTAACGAAACATGTGAGAGACATATACAGGGAAAACTACAAGACACTAAAAAAAGAAATTGTGGAAGATGTAAACAGTTGGCAAAATCTACCTTGCTCATAAATTGGTAGAATCAATGTCATTAAAATGTCACTACTTAAAGTGATCTACAGAATTAATGCATTCCCCATCAAAGTACCATCATCATTCTTTACAGATCTAGAAAAAATAATTCTACACTTTATATGGAACCAGAAACAATCTCGTATAGCCAAAGCAATCTTAAGTAAAAAGAACAAACTGAGAGGCCTCAGTCTACCAGACTTCAAGATGAACTAAACTACAAAGCTATAATAATTAAAACAGCATGTGACTGGCACAAGAACAGAGACAGATCTTTGGAACAGGACTGAGAATCCAGAGATGAAACCATCCGTATATGGCAAACTAATCTTTGACAAAGCAGACAGAAATAAATATTGGGGAAAAGAATCTCTTTTGAATAAATGGTGCTGGGAAAACTAGATAGATACATGCAGAAGAGTGAAACTGGATCCCTACCCGTCACCTCCCACAAAAATCCACTCAAGATGGATAACAGAATTAAACCTAAGGCATAAAATCTTAAGAATTCTAGAAGAAGATGTTGGGAAGACCCTTTCAGACATCAGCCTAGACAAAGAATTTTTGAACAAGACCCCCAAAGCAATCACCACAGCAACAAAAATAAATAAATGGGATCTGATCAAATTAAAAAGCTTTTGCACAGCCAAGGAAACTATCATTAGAGTCAGCCTACAGAATGAGACAGAATAGACAGCCTACAGAATGGGAAAAAATATTTGCTCTCTACATATCTGATAAAGGGCTGATAACAAGAATGTATCTAGAACTTAAAAAAATAAGGAAGAAAAAAATCAACCCCACCAATAAATGGGCAATGGAAATGAACAGAAATTTTTCAAAATAAGACAGAATAATGGCCAGCAAACACATAAAATAAATGCCCCACATCTCTAATCATTAGAGAAATGCCATTCAAAATTACAATGAGATATCACCTAACCGCAGTGAGATTGGCCTCTATCAAAAAATCCCAAAACAACAAATGCTGGTAAGCATGTGGAGAGACAGCACACTCTTACACTGTTGGTGGGATTGCAAATTAGTGTAACCTCTGTGGAAAAGAATTTAGAGATATCTCAAAGAGCTAAAAATAGAAATACCATTCGATCTAGCAATAGCACTATTAGGCATCTACCCAAGAGAGTAAAAGACATTCTATAATAAAGTCATCTGCACCTGAATGTTTATGGCAGCACAATTCACTATTGAAAGGATGTGGGAACAACCTAAATGCCTGTCAATTCATGAGTGGATTATTAAAATTTGGTATTTGTATACAATGGAATACTACTCAATTATAAGAAATGACAGTGATCTAGCACCTCTTATATTTTCCTGGATTGAGCTTGAGCCAATTATCTGAAGTGAGGTAACACAAGATCGGAAGAATAGGCTCCGCTTGTACTTGCCATCAAATTGGTACTGACTGATTAATACATTGGTGCTCACGTGGTAGTAATATTCTTTAGGGATGGGAAGTTGAGGGGGTGGTAAACTTACAACTATAGGACACGGTGTGCATTGAGGGGGGATAGAGCATGCTTCTAACTCCCGCTAGGGAGAGGCAGTGATATAAAAGGTAACCAAAATGTTTGTACCCTCACAATATCCTCAAAGAGGAAAAAAACAAAACAAAACACAGTACTAAGTCTTCACAACCTTGGATTTGGTGATGGATTCTTAGGTACAACAATAAACACACAAGCAACAAAAGAAAAACAATTGTATATCATCAAAATCAAGAACTTCTGTGCTTCAAAAGATACTATCAAGAAAGTAAAAAGTTAACCCAGAGAATGGGAGGAAATATATGCAAAACATGTATCTGCTAAGGGGGTTGTATATAGAATACATAAAGAATTCTTACAATTCAATAATAAAAAGACAACCTAATTTTTAAAATGAGCAAGTAATCTGAACAGGCATTTTCAAAATATACACAAGTGGTCAGTGAGGGTCACAATTAAGATTATGGGTTTTAAAGTCAGACTGTCTCAATTCAAATCCTGGTCCACCACTTAGCGTACCCACTACTTGTTAGTTTGGGCAGTTACTCAGCTTCTTTGTGCTTCAGAAGATCTTCTGTTAGGGGTAAAGCAGTTGTGCTGTAAGCAAGTTGTGAGGTGTTGGGCACACAGGAGACGCTGAAGCAGTGTTAGGCTGCTGGTGCTGTCTCCGTTATCGCCAGCACTGTCACATCGCTGGGCCACCACTGCCGAGTTGGCAGTGTTAGGCCTGGGTTCCAGCACCCTTTTCACTGATTCACTATGCAAATCACACAGCTAGTCTTCACCTCTAGAATGAAGATAATCCAAATTAGACAACTAGTGACAAACAGGTTTGTGAATAGTTGATCAGTATCACTAATCATCAGGGAAATGCAAATCAAAACCACAGTATGATATCACCTCATACCTATTTGATGACTATTATCACAAAGTTAAAACATAACAAATGTTGATGAGGATGCAGAAAAAAGGGAACCCTTATATGTTGTTGATGGGAATAACCATTGTGGAAAACAGTATAGTGTTTCCTCAGAAACTTAAAAATAGAGCTACTGTTGTGATCCAGCAGTCCCACTTCTTGGTATGTATGCAAAGAAAATAAATCACACTCAAAGAGGTATCTGCACCCCATATTCATTGCAGCATTTCTCACAATAGCCAATACATGAAAATAGCCTACGTGTCTATCAGTGGATGAATGGATAAAGAAAATCAGGTACATATACAAAATGGAATATTATTCAGCCTTAAAAAAGAAAGAAATCCTACCATTTGCAACAATGTGAATGAACCTGGGGGACATTATGCTAAGTGAAGTAAGCCAGTTATGAAAGAAAAATACTACATGATCTCACTTAACATGTAGGAACTAAAAAGTTGAGCTCCTAGAACAGAGAAGAAGGGTGGGACTGAGGTAGAGAAAAAAGGAAGATGCTGGTCAGGGAGCGCAAACCTCAATTATAAGATGAATAAATTCTGAAGACATAATTTCCAGCATGGTGTCTACAATTAATAGTAGTGTACTTGAAACTTGCTAAGAGAATAGATCTTAAGTATTCTAACTATACACACAGAAAAAGGGTACGTGATATGTTAATGCTATGGCAGTCATTTCACAATATGTATGTATGTCAGAACATCACATTGTACCCCTCAAATATATACAATTTTTATTTGTGAATTATACATCAATAAGGCTAGAGAAAATAAAATAGAACAAAATAAATAATAATTAAATAAAATTAAATTAAAAATAGACATAATCCTGTGTATCCTACTGCCTTCCTAGGGTAGTTACCAGAAACAAATGAGGTAATTTAAGGGAAAGTAATTTATAAAATATATAATTAATATATAAATACAAACATTATAGTAATAATCATAATTAAAATTATTAAACATTACAGTAGTTCTCCCCTTATCCAGGGAGGATAGTTCCAAGACTCAATTGGATGACTGAAACCTCATAATATACCTAACTCTATATAAACTATGTTTTATCCTATACATGTATACCTATGATAAAGTTTAATTTATAAATTAGGTACAGTAAGAGATTAGCAACAATAATGAATCAGAAAATAGAACAATTATAACAATATACTGTAAGAAAAGTTGTGTGAATATTCTCTCTCTCTCTCTCAAAATAGCTTATTGTACTGTCCTCACCTATTTTCAGACATTGGTTTTCTGCAGGTAAATGAAACCACAGAAAGCAAAGTCTGTACTGTATTATAATAAACATGATAACATTATCATTATACTTTCCCTCGCCTAATAAATTAAACTTTTTATCAGATTGATCATGTTGTCATTTATATCAGTTGGTGTACCGAGTAATCTCTTGTATATACTGAATTCTTAGTAAATGTACTAGAGAAGAATTTAACTAAAATAGTATAAAGTTTGAAGCAATATAAAATATTTGGATGGTATTTCATTTTCCTGAGAGGGTGCTACAGAATATTTAGAATCTAATATCAATAACCTATTTGTTTATTTTGATAAAGATAACTTAGATGATCCTTAGCACTGTATTTATACCCCAGTAGAATGATAGTTTACAACCTTAACATTTATATGTCTTTAACTATAAATTTTAGGAGGCCAGTAATTCAGTTGATAGATATTATCAGTAATAAACTGGTGAAAGAAGGCACAAATACTTGTATAACTGATTCCTGCATTGTTTCTTTTGAAGATGTGCTTTGCAAATGAGAAATGGTATTAAGACAGAAAGGAAACATTCAGACAGCTCTGTTCCCACCTGAGCTGTCCCACAGGTTGGCTCAGCATCACTGAAGGAGCTGGAGCTTTGCCACTGCCTGTCCCCTAGGAAGCCTACTAAGTCAAGTCCAGGAAGAGAAGTGTGCTGTTAACAGATAAGGTATCCTATGGGCAGAAGATAATGACTTCATCATTGATGAAAACAAATCCTTCTATGTTTGCCTTTTTTTTAACAAACATTTTTGGTTTATTAAGTAAAAAATCATTCACATTATTTAGGTAATAAATTTAAGGCAAATATGCCTAAAGTATAAAATGACTTGAGGTTCTATTTAAAATAAGTTGTCTAAATTATAAATTGAAACTTCCACCCAGTGAGCTTTTGAGAGCAGAGTGCACTTGGTGCTTGTCCTGACTGTCTCCTGAGGGCTCAGCACAGCCTGGGCACCGCTGGCATTTGGGGAGACCCAAAGTACAAGAGCATCCACAGGTGATGGTTTGTAGTTAAAAGTTTATGTTTCATGTTGGCAACTGAAAGGATGAAGAGTTGAAAGTATAATGGCATAGTACTGACTTCTGTGGCCATGTACTTCACCTTCAGGTAGAATCGGGCACGCTCAGGAATCCTCCGTGAGAGCCGGAGTGTGCTGAGGGGTCGGTCTGTCGTGAGACGCTCCCTGCACTGCTGCCAGTCTGTGGGCTGGACACCACGCTGTCTGGGACCAGAGCCAGGCAGCTCTCAAGAAGACATGTCATTTCATATAAAATGTAACCAAAATGTCAAAAAACAAAACAAAACATTGATTGGGTGGTGGGCAGGTGGTGGGGGGAGGCGGGGAAGGGTGTATACATTAAAGTGCGATGCGCACTGCCTGGGGCATAGGCACACTAGAAGCTCTGACTGGGCTGTGGGGGGATGGGGTGGGCAATATATGCAACCTTAGCAATATTTGTACCCCCATAATATGACGAAATTTAAAAAAAAAGAAGAAGTCATGTCAGAGGGGCCAGGTCTGTTCTCTCTCCTCACCAGCCTGGATGAAGGTGACAGGAGCATGTCAGAGGAGCAGTAAAGCCCAGGAGGTTCAGTCCTCTGCCAGGGTTTATCTTCACGAAGACTGTAGCCTTTAGCTAGTTGTATAATGTCAGAGAAAGTTTTCCTTTTCCGGGGCACAGTCTCTCTTTCTGAGGGTTAAAATTTATATATGTGTTTCTGACTCTACTCATTGTAGTGTTTCTCATAGGCAGGCAGTTGAAGCTCACCTTGGGATATTATTTTGATTTTAGCATATGACCCACCCTGTTATGGTTTTGCTGTGCTGTGGTTGCTATTTGACATTCTGAGGTTTTTGCTTTCCTTGTTGCCCTAATTTTTTTGTTTGTAAATATAAACTGTGCCTTTCAAGAGAAATTGTTTCCTTTATAAAATATAGTTTAAATTCAAGAATGTTCTTATTACTCCTAAAATTCAAAGCATTGTCCTTTAACCAGTCTTGCACATTTATCTAGTTTAACTGAGGTTTGTTCTGTTTGAAGCTGGACTAAGCTTAGTATTTGCCTCTATGTGGTAATAATTAAATTTAGGCTTTGTGACTTCTGAGCACAGTATTTCTTGGTCTTATTGTACTGATTCTTTTATGTTAGCTCTCATGTGGTCATTGTCTTCCCAAACTCCTTTTATTGCCAGTCAGTGTGAATCCTTTTGTTTTGAATTTCTTCATATATTTTTGACTGAAAGTTCAATTTAGGATATTTTGTGGATTTTAGAAAAAATGTTCAATCAATTTGACTTGTTTTTCCCTTTTCTATTCTCAGTTGCACTATTCAAATACCATAATCTGTTTGTTTTTTTCATATCTTGTGCCATCTTAATTTTTACTTCTGCTTCTGCAACTTGGTGACATCAAACATTCAACCATTAAAACATGATTTACTTGTGAACAGTGTTGACTTTTATTAAGGTGACCTGTATTATGGTGACCATTACTAGAATTCTTTTTTATACCTTTTAAAGCACCTGATACTTTTCTGCCTTTGTTGATTTTTAATGATCTAAATCATTTGCAGATTATTAAATTATTCATATGAATAATTAATACTATTGTTTCTTAATAGTGATTTTTTTTATGAACTTTGTCAATGTTTTCATCTCGTCTAGAATCAAAAAACTGGAAAACAAACAAACAGAACCCTTGAGATACTTTTGCTGGTTCAACTCTTCTGCACAACCTAAGCCAGTTTATTCTTCCTAGAGCTCTAATAAAAGTCAGCCTAGGTAAGCACAGAGTCGCCTGTTCTGACCCCTGCTTGTGTTAGGAATTGCCACTTTATCTTTTTGTTTCAGAATTTCCATTGTCTTTGAAGGTGGTCTGCATGGTTGAGGTTTGTGGTTATTGACATTCTAGAACAGAAGTTGGGTTTGTTACCTGTGTATTTGGGAATTCATATATTTCTGATTTAAAATGGTACACCAAAGATTTCTCAATTTCAGGTTTAAAATGAGCTTCGATTTTTTTTTTTTGTTTAAATAACTTTGTTGTAGTTAAATGATAATTTTAAAAGATTTGTCATAGGAGAAATACTGTTTTGAAAATTTTCTATAAGAGACTAATTTTTACAGTTAGACTTTCATATTCAAGATCTTTTAAGAATAATAAATATCATTTATATAAAGGTGTCTAATGTATCAAATACCTTCACATACATTATTGCCTTAAAATGCTCTAACATAAATATTTATAAGGCCAAATGGATTCTGTTAGTTTAGGTGATATTATCAAGATTATTTGGCTTGTAAGTGACAAAACTGGGTTTTGAATCCATGTCTTTAGACTTCATAGTCTGTAGGCTACCTGACATACCACACTGCGCTGAATAGGATAGTTTGCACCTAGAGACAAATGTGTAATGGTGGATTGGATGTTTCTAAGAAAAGCGGGTATATTATAATACTTGTTGACGTGACTTGTTGACAGTACAGATGAGATGCTTAGGAGGCTTTATTAAATCAGTCAAATGAAGAAAAATGTTCTTCAAATCATAACTTTCTCTGCAGTAATTAAGCTGTGGGCCTAGAGACTTAAGGTGTAATTTTTACCTTTTCTTCTATTGCATGAATGAGATCTTTATTGTTAATTAGAGGGCTAGAAAGTCATGCTGTTCATGTCAACAAGTTAATGCATTAAAATCCTGTAGCTCTAAGGATTGCAGAGATCGACCAGATATGATGGAACATCTAGCAGTGGTGCTTCCCCACCAGGACTGATGAAGCCAGAAGGACTCCATTGAAAGGCTTTCTGTCATTTACTCCGAGTCCTAAATTTTGAGCAGCTGTTTTGTCAGCTGAGAAGGGTGAGTTTCAGATACATTCTAGGTAACTGACCCTTGGACAACACAGGTTTGAACTGTGCAGGTCCACTTATAATGCAGATTTTTTCAATAAATATAGTCAGCCCACCATATTGACAGTTTCCACATCCATGACCAAATGTGGATTGAAAATACAGTAGTCACAAGATGCAAGACCCACATATATGCAGGACCAACATTTCATATCAAGTACAGCAGGGACAACTGGGGGGCTTGAGTATGTGCAAATTTGTTATCCTCGGGGATTCTGGAACCAATGATACTGAGAGACGACTGTACTTGAGTTAATTTAGGTAGAAGTAAGCTGTCTTGTGTTTTTGTTTTTTGTTTTTATTGTAGTAATACTCCAAATTGGTTGTGGGACCAACAGCATCAGCATTACCTTGGAACTTACTAAAATGCAGATTGTGGGCCCCACCCCAGACCTGCTGAATCAGTAACTCTGGAGGTGGGGCCCAGCAGTCTGTTTTAACAAGCCTGTGATGCTGATTCATGCTGGAGTCACACTGGGAGATATCAGAGTTTTAAGATAAAGATTTAGAGTTGGCCTGGGAAGAGTAGTACTGGCAAGTGTAGTACTGGCAAGTGTGGGAATATATATAGATTTGTAATCAGGAGATGCTTTATAACTCAGGATTGGAATGACCCTTAAAGATAAAGACCAGTCATAACTGATACTAAGGTATCCAATTTTCTTTAAGTACTATACTATATACTTAATTTGTTAATATATTTTCTTTTGAACTCATTATAAAGATTGCTACTTATAATCTTCAAAACACATAATTGAATAGAACAAGTATAATTCTTTACCCAGAAACCATATATGTAGAAAGCCCAGTGGTAGCACTGTACTACTCTTGACCTAGTAGCAACATGTGTTAGTGAAACAAAGTATGTGACGGGCACCACTGTTGAGTGCCAGACTCATAACCAACTGTAGACAGATCATACTGTCACAGCATGACAGTCTAATGAGAACAAAAACATACATATAGTATACATATGTCTATATTATTGTGATGCTTAGGAAAAGAAGATAATGAGGAATATGTTGAATCTTAGCTAGTTTGGTCAGTTTGGGTATATTTGAGAGTTACTCTTAGGAAATGATTGTTTATCCAAGCAATGAGGCAGTTTATTATTAAAAAAGAGATTGATTTGAATATTGATTTATTTGTATTAAAGAATATACTTTTAATAGTGAAAAAAGATACAATAATACAGAGAAGAAAAAAAAAACTTACCTGTATATAATCCTTTCATCTAGAGATACATTGCTTAACTTTTTAGTGAGGATCACTCTATTTTTTCTTTATAAGAATATTATATTAATAATATATAGTGCTACCATCTTAGAATCACATAGTTCATATAAGCCTAAATCTGTTTTTCTTACTCAAAAATATAATAAGAATACCTCCAACAATGTTATTAAAAATATTTTTTGAATTAAGATTTTAATGCTATAATTTATATAGGTGTTTCATTATCTGTTTTTCTAATATTTACAGTAAGTGTGGATTCTTTATCATATTTCACCATAGTAAATAAAACTGTGATGAACATTTTTGTACATAAATGTTTTTCTCCACATTGCTGATTATTTCATTAGTACAGCTTATTTACAGTGCCCTTGTTGAATAAAAGTATATGAACATTTTTAAAACCTTTAATTACCCAGTTGTGCATAGGCATGGATAACTGCTGTGAACCCAGAGAAAATTAGATTTTTTTAAGATGTCTTATCTTGCATTGGAAAAATTAAATTAACCTCTAGAGAGTTTAGAAATAGCCAGTATCTAGTAACATTATCTACTATTTTAAATAATAGCTGCTATGGTGTGCCAAACATTGTATATACATGTCTCCACGTGTATATAATGTTACAGCAATACCATTAGGTGGGTATTAACCTCATTTTATATATGAAAAAGTTAAAGTTCAGAAAATTGAAATAATTTGATCAAGATAAAATAGGCAATAAACAGCAGAACTGGAATTTAAACCTATATCTGACTTTAGACCATGCTTTTCCTCCTGCTTCATCTTCCCTCTTTCATATTTTCGGTTAAGTTCTGGCAGGATTTTTGTGACTAAATAAAAGTACAAGATTTGAGCCTTGAAAATAAAGTTTACAACTATCACCAGAAATATGGTGGTTCTTTCTTGGAGTTACCATTTCCAATGACCCTATGCCTCAAAAAAGGAAATGATCAGATCAGAGACTTACATTTGTCTAGAGAATTAGATTTCTGGTTTAGAGAAAAAGTTTAATCTTATACCCTTCTATGACTATATCTTTATTGTACTATTTACTTTCATACAGAAATAAACCATGTAAAATACAGTCTGCTCCTCAATGTTATATCTATTTGGATAAAAAGGGAATTAGACAAAATATACTCTAGGGATTAAAAATAGCATAGATAATCATATATGTGTCTGACTTGGATAGGAAGGTAGAAGAAACACATTTGAACACAGGAGTTAAATCTTGTCAAATACGTTGAAAATAAAGGAAGTGTGAAACTTAAACTTATTTCTGAAATTGTCTTAATATTTCACTTTAGAGACATTTCCTAAAACTTGTGTTTTTAGAGTTTTCTTGACTAAATCTGATTATTGATAGGGAGAAGGGGTGCACCTTCACTCTCTAAATGACTGGGAAGGCCAGCTGGGTATTTTGCTACTTTAACAAATTCATTACTTATTGTCAGTTAGACTATTGACATTGTCTTGTCTCTAACTTAGATTTCATGCTGGTGTGCTGATGCACATGTTCCAAGTAGGGAACGTAGATGGTATCAAAGCCTGTGAATTCAGCCCTGGAAGTCCTTGGGGGCATAGTAGCCCCTTCATATCCAGTCAATCAAAAAGTGTTTATTGAGTAACTGATTTATTTTCTATCCGGAGAATCAAAATTCTCAGGTAGCCCTTTCTGCAATGATGGAAATGTTCTATTTTTATGCTATCCAGTATGGTATTCACTAGCCACATTGAATATTAGAAATAGGACTTATGCAACTCAGAAACTGCATTTTAAATTTTATTTTACTTTATTTCATTTAAATTTGATTACCCACATAGCTAATAGCTACCTTACTAGATTCTGCCACCACAGGGACCCTTGTGCAATCAAATGTAAGTCTCTCCACTGCAGCTTGTTGAACTGTCTAACACTCGATAGCTACGAACAGGTAGAACAGCACAGTTTTCTCTGGCTCCTCCACCCATAGCCAAATTTCCTGCTTTCTCATGAGCCCCATCTAATCCTGTGTGCCTGGCTAGCCAGCCACTTCCTGTTAGTTTGTGTCACTTCTGTTTTTCATGCATTGCTTCCTTCATGGTTAATGCAGGATCTCTCTTGCCAGTGTCCAAGTGGTGAGTCCCATCCTTCCTCCAGGGAGGTGGCCTGGTATCTTAAAAAGAGAACAGACTGGCTTTAAAGCCAGTTGGCTTGTATTACAGTCCTGTCATGGGCCAGTGGTGTGGAATTAGTTGTTATTTAACCTCCTTTGAAGATTGGGACAGTCATATTTGCCCTGCGGAGGTGTTGTGAAGAGGACTGGAGAAGTGTGTGGCCAGTGCAGTGAAGCCCAGCAGAATCTAGACAGGGAGCACAGTTAGCAAACGAAGGCTTGATGCGCATGAGCCTACAGGCAGGTGATAGAAAAGTAATATTTGCTGCTAATGATTATAATTTGTTATTAATATTTAGGAGGTGAAAGATAATGGGCCTTGAGGAAATAACACTGGGGTTTTTTTTCGCAGTTTTTGCTAAACAATAGCCATAAACTAACTTGAAAGGACTGAAAGTATAACTCATAATTATAATGATAGCAGAAATACAGTCCTTGAATGTGGGATGATCTAAGAACTCTATATCAGTTCATTCATTGCATTCTCACAGGAAATCCGTGTAGTACTTATAGGTATTGTTAATACTCCCGTTCCATAAAAACGTAGTCACAGAGAGATTAAATTTGTCCAAAGACACACAACCAGCAAGTGACAAAGCCAGGATTTAAGTTCAGACTTTTTAGTTCCAAGCCTATATCCTTCTCTCCTGCCTCTCATGTAATTGTGTGCTTGGGGACCTCAGCTCTATGTATAACATTCTCGGGTGAGAGGTGGAAATGATCCTTAATGCAAAGAATGTGTGTTTGGACAGCCGTTTCTGAACTGTAATCAGAAAACATTTTGACAAATGCAGTAGCATTTGAACTCCAATAAAGACTGTCCTTCTAGTTTTTGTGTATTTCATTTATGTGTGTGTAACTCTTCCACACTGTAGCCCGTCCTACCACCATGGCTGCTGACTTCTCAAGGATGTTCTGATAATTTCCTGGGAAGTAAATGCATATCCTGAAAATTCCTTGTAAGAAAGGATCAGTGGGAGTCCAGCATCATTTTATGATCATTGGTGGTATTGTTTGTGCATGTGATTTATCAAGTGAGGTTTAACACCTTAGGTTTGTTTTTAGTTTCAGTTCAATCTTCAGAAAAGCTAGTTAAACATGCTTTTCTGAAGATGTTTAATCTCAATCCATACATACTCTGTCAACTTGCTTTTGATAGTCACATAGTTGTGGCAATGAGGTCCGTGGAGAGATTGCAAAGGCCACACCGCTTAGCGTTAGATTGCAGCAGGAAAGATCATGCTAACCTCAAAACTAATGCTGGTATTGTGGATATGAATGTTTGAAAGCTGTAGCTTCCTCTGAATGCTAATAAGGGAAACTGACCACGTGAACCTTTTCTGTGTCCCCCTCGTCATGCCCTCCTGCACCCTACCCACGGCACCCTTCGTCTGGCTACTTCTCCTACAAAGCCTCCCAGAGGGGTCTCCTCTGGGGCATCATATCTCACTCACCACCTTTCCCTTTCCACTGAAACTGTCTACACAGCAGCCTTGTTCTCCTTGACTGAATTCCCAATCCCCTATCACTGTGCCCACATTCCACAGGTGGTCATTAAAAGGAGAGTGAAATGAACCAAACAGACCTAGATAATGGGTTTCAAGATCTTTCACATATGCAGTGGCCTTGCAAATCTATTTTATGAAGGTGTGCTACTGTGTGAATTAATTTCTCAGATCATATGGGTATAAGTTACATCTGTGACTAAAATCTCAGACTTCCCACATTATGCTGAATCATACTTTAAACCTCATTCAGATTCTCTAATTCGGAAATTATAATCCTTTGACTCTAGTTAGACTAACACCTGTATAGTTATCTTTGGGGGAGAAAGGAGGCTTGTGAGTATATGAGAAGACTGAACAAAGTTTCAAAGGTATCTTTACCTTATGTTAGAGAATCAAGCATTTTCAAATCTCAGTAACTTTTGTACAGAAACAATATGCTAATCAAAAATTAGTTGTATGCATTTAAGAAATTTTGCTATATTTTCTGTCTCTCAAGGACCATATCTTTATTACTTTATGTCAGGCGTCCTCAAACTACAGACCGCGGGCCACATTCCACCCCCCCAGGACATTTATCCAGCCCGCCAGGTGTTTCCTGCTTAGCAGCCGACTCGTCCTGGGCCCACAGTGCACACTCTCCAACAGTCTGAGGGACAGTGAACTGGCCCCCTGTTTAAAAAGTTTGAGGACCCCTGCTTTATGTGATGTAAAATATTGAACTAAATTTCCTTACAAATCATTTTTGTTCCTCACTTTTTCAGTTTGATTAACTTGAATCAGGAAGAATGGCCTTAAACAACACTTAGAATCGGACAGTTCTAATATTGGTATCTTTATTTGTAAACTGGCAGATTCTGAATGCACGCACATACTTTACCTTGTGCTTTCTTCTTCTTAGCTGATAAAATAGTATTACTTTATTATATTTAAAAATTAACTTGAAAGAATTAAAAAGCTGGAAGTTTATGACATCTCTCATCCATCTGACTGTGTGCAGCAGTCGTACCCAGATGGTAACCAGACACGCGCCCACCCTCCTTACCTGCTTATTTTCTTGTAGCCTGTTCCCTCTAGTTCTATCTTCTTTTCCCTCTCTCCCTCCCTCCCTCTCCCTCCCTCCCTCCCTCTCCCTCCCTCCCTCCCTCCCTCCCTCTCTCTCTCTCTCTCTCTCTCTCTCTCTCTCTCCCTCCCTCCCTCCCTCCCTCCCTCTCCTTTCTCTCCTTTCTCTCTCTCCATTTCTCACAACATTTTTTTTCTGGGTTGCCATGCCTATAGTCTATAGGTTTAAAATATTACTACAGTAAATTTATATTGAATAAGTTGTATGTAAATATACTAGATACTAAGAAAATTTACCTAGATTAGGATAAATTACAATCTAGTAGAGAACTGAGTCTATCTAGCTCTTGAAAAATATTCATATACGATTACCAGCTTTAAATATAATTAGTCACGTGTTCTGTGTGTTAGGCAAGTTACACCCAGAATATATTACGTGAAGTTATAAATAAGCAATTTATCTTTGAATGGAGAAATTTGAATAACAGAAAATTTTTCACAAAGCCCAAATTTATGCTTGCATAAACTAGTACTGATGCTTGGACAGAAATTACATATTGACCATTGTTAACTGGTGGTTTTCCTTAATATAGGAAAAGTCTTAGAGGGTAGAATCCTTATAAGTTTAAATCGACCAATGGGGTGATTTAAGGGAATGTTGTTTTAAATTGATTAAGATTACAGAATTTCCTCTATATTTTTCACTAAACTATTTATTTTGAGATAACTGTAGATTTACATGTAGCTGTATGAAATAATGCAGACAGATCAATTGAAACCTTTTACCCAGTTTTCTTCAGTGGCAGAATCTTTCAAAATTATAGTATAATATCACAATCAGCATATCAACATTGATACAGTCAGGATATAAAACAATTCCTTTACCACAAGAATCCTTCATGTTGCTTTTTTAAAGCTATATCAACTTCCTGCCCTTCTTCCCCCACCCCCACCCACATCCTGAACCTCTGCTACCACTCTTAGTTCGTTTGCTGCCTGAAACTGGGCAATTTATAAAGAAAAGGAATTTATTTCTAACAGTTATGGAGTCTAAGAAGTCCAAGGTCAAGGGACCACATCTGGTAAGAAGGGTAGGGGACTCTGTGAAGTCCCGAGGCAGCACAGGTGTCACGCAGCAAGGGGGCTGGGTGTGCTAGTTCAGATCTCTCTTCCTCTTCTTATAAAGCCACCAGTCCCATTCCCATGATAATCCGTTAATCCATGAATGGATTAATCCATTCATGAGGGCAGATCCCTCATGACCCAAGCACCTCTTTAAGGCCCCACCTCTCAGTACTGCCACATTGAGGATTAAGCTTCAACATAAGTTTTGGAGGGGACAAATATTCTAACCATAGCAACCACTGCTATGTTCTTCATTTCTTTAGGGATTGGCTTTTTTCACTCAGTATAATTCCCTGGAGAGTCATCCAAGTAATTGAGTGTATCAATAGCTTGTTCCTTTTTATTGCTGAATAGTATTCCATGGTAGAGATTTAACAGGTGTTTTAAGCCATTCACCTATTGATAGACATTTAAGTTGTTTACAGTTTGGGACTATTATGAATAAAGCTATTATTAACATTCATATGTAGGTTTCTGTATGAACATAAGTTTTCATTGCTCTGGGATAAATACCTAAGAATACAAATGATAGATTATGTGGTAGTTGCATGTTTAGTTGGTTTTTTTTTTAACTGTCAAACTTCTCCAGAGTAGTTAGACAGTTTTACATTCCTACCTGCAGTGTATGAGCAATCCAGTTTCTGCACATCCTCACTAGCATTTAGCATTCTCATTATGTTTTGTTTTAGGCATTTTGATAGTGTACCTCATTGTGATTTTAATATGCATTTTCTTAATGGCTAATGATTTTGAACATCTTTCATTGTGCTAATTTTCCATGTATATATCTCTTTGGTAAAATGTCTATTCATGCCTGTTGTCCATGTCCTAATTGAATTGTTCATCTTTTTGCCGTGAGGTTTTCAGAGTTCTACATATTAATCCTGTCTAGGATATATGGCTTGAAAATATTTTTCATGTGTCTCTAGCTTGTCTTTTCATCCTATTAACAGAGTTTTTTCTCCAGTCAAAAGTTTTTATTTTGAAGTCTAGTTTATCAAGATTTTTATCTTAAATCTTAAGTACTCTTTGCCTAATCCTAGATCCTAAAGATTTTCTCCTATATTTTTTTCTAACAGTTTCATAGTCTACATTTATGTTCATGATCCATTTTGAGTTAAGTTTTGTATAAACTATGAAAACCAGGTTGAAGCTGACATTTTTATGTCTGTGGATGTCCAAAGTCTATCCTTCCTTTGGCACTTTGGTTGAGAATCAGTTGTGGCCAGGCATGGTGGCATGTGCCTATAGACCCAACTACTTAAGAGGCTAAGGTGGGTGGATCACTTGAGCCCAGGAGTTTGAGCCCAACCTGGGCAACATAGTGAGACACTGTCTCTAAAACACACAAACAAAAATCACACTATAGAGATCATTTTTTAAAATCAGTTTTTGCATATTTGTGGGATCTATTTCTGGGTTCTTTTTTATTCTGTTTCATTGGTTTATGTGTCTATCCCTCTACTAACACCATACAGCATTGATTATTATAGCTATGTAATAAGTTTTTAAATTGGGAAAAGTGATTCCTTCCACTCTATTCTTTTTCAAAATTGTTTTAGCTATTATAATTTCTTTGCCTTTCTGTATAAATTTTAGAATCAGCTATGTATAGCTGAAAAAAAAATCTTGCTGGAATTTTGGTGGGAATTGCTTTAAGCCTATGTATCCATTTGGGAAGAACTGACATCTTTAAGATATTGAGTCTTTAAATTCATAAATGTGGTATGTCTCACCATTTGTTAAGATCTTCTTTGTTTTATTTCATTAGAGTTTTAGAACTTCAACATACAAGTCTTGTACATGGTCTGTTAGATTTACACTGAAGTTTTTGTTTTTTTCTTTTTGTTTTTACAATTTTAAGTATAATTATATTTTTAAGTTTGGTATCCATGTGTTCACTGATAATATATAGAAATACACTTGATTTTTTTTATATGTTCCTGTAACCTTGCTGAACTCACTTATTGGTTCTAGGAATTATTTTGTAGATTCCTGGAAATTTTCTGCATAAGCAATTATGTTATCTTCAAATAAGGACATTTTTATTTCCTTCTTTCTGATCTGTATGCCTTTTGTTTACTTTTCTTGCCTTATTGTACTATCTAGAACTTCTAGTACTGTGTTGAATAAAAGTGGTGAGAGAAGAAATCCTTACCTTGTTTCTCAGCTTAGGTGGAAAGTATTTATTCTTTCGCCATTAATTATAATGTTAGCGATGGAATTTGTGTAGATGCTCTTCATTAAATTGAGGAAGTTCTCTATTTCTAGTATTCTGAGGGTTTTTTTTTTATTATTACAGGTGGATATTGAATTTTGCCAGATTTTCTAGATTGATTAATCATCTGATTTTTCTTGTTTAGCCTTTAACCTGGTGAAGGTGATTTTCAAATATTAAATAAGACTTGCATTCCTGGAATTAACCCCACTTGGTCATGTTGTATAATTTCTTTTATATATTGCTGAATTATGTTTACTAACATTGTGTTACAGATTTTTGTGTTATAGTCCAGAGGTATGTTGGTCTATAGTTTTCTCTTTTTTTGTACTGTCTTTGTCTGGTTTTATTATCAGAGTAATACTGGCTTTACAAAATGAATTGGGAAGTGTTTCCTCCTCTTCTGTTTTCTAGAAGAGAATGTGTAGAATGGGTGCTAATTTTCTTTTCACATTTGGTAAAATTCTTCAGTGAAAGTATATCACTTTTGAGAGTTTTTAAGTTACAACTTCATTTTCCTTAACAGTTATAGGGATATTCAAATAATCTATTTCATATTGCACAAATGTGGTAGTTTGTTCTTTTTGAGAAATTGGTTCATTTTATCTAAATTATTAGAATGTATATGTGTAGAATTGTTCATAATAGTACCTTACTAACCTTGTGATATCTCCAGGGTCTATAGATACATCCTCTGTTTCATTCTATTCTATTCTATTTATTTATTTGAGACGAGGTCTTGTTCTATCATCTGGGTAGGGTGCAATGTCATCATCATAGCTCAGTGTAACCTCAAACTCCTGGGCTCACGCAATCCTCCCACCACTCCAACTAATTTTTATTTTTCTTTTTTAAATTTTTATAGAGATGAGGTCTCACTCTTGCTCAGGCTGGTCTTGAACTTTTGACCTCAAGCAATCCTCCCGCCTCAGCCTCCCAAAGTGCTAGGATTAAGAGGTGTGAGCCACCATGCCCTGCCCTCTATTTCATTCTTGATATTGGTACTTTGTGTCTTCTCTCTTTTTTTTCTTTTTTACTCAATTCATTGATCATTTAAAATAACCAACTCTATTGCATTGATTTTCTCTGTTGTTTTTCTGTTTCAATGATTTCTGCTCTTTATTATTTATTTCTTTCCACTTGCTCTGGGTTTATTTCGTATTACCTTTTTCTAGGTTTTTGAGGTAAGAGCCTAGATTACTGATTGGAGACTTTTCTTCTTTTCTAATATAAGCTTTAATTGCTATAACATTTTCTCTCAGTATCATTTCAGCTGTTTCTCACGAATTTTGATATGTTAAATTTTCATTTTCATTCAGTTCAATTATTTTAAAACTTTCATTGTGGCTTCCTTTCTGACCCATGGATTACTTAGAAGTATGTTCTTTTATTTCCAAGTGTTTGGAGAATTTCATGTTATTTTTCTGTTATTGATTTTTAGTTTGATTCCATTGTGATCAATGAACGTATTCTATAAGTAATTTCAGTTCTTTAAAATTTATTGAGGTTTGTCTTATGGCCCATAATATGATCTCTCTTAATATATGTTTTGTGGGCACCTATAAAGTATACGTATTCTGCTGTTGTTGGGTGGAATGTTCTGTAATGTCAATTAGATCCTGTTGATTTGTGGTGGTGTGGTGCTCTTCTACATCCTTTCTGATATTCTCTCTAGTTCTGTCAAATGTTGAGAGATGTTGATGTTTGCAAGTCTAATTGTGGATTTGTCTATTTTCCCTTTCATTCTATCACTTTTTGCTTCATGTATCTTGAATCTGTGTTGTTTGGTACATACACATTTAGGATTGCTATGTCTTCTTAGTGGATTGACCTTTTCATAATTATGTAATGTTTCTTTCTGTATCTGTAATTTTCTTTGCTCTGAAATCTGCCTCATCTAATATTAATATAGCCACCCCTAATGTTTACTTGATATAACTTTTTCCATTCCTTTACTTTCATTATACTTTTATCTCTATATTTAAAGTGAGTTTCTTATAGACAGCACATAGATTAATCATATATTTAAGTCCATTCTTTTAGTCTCTGCCTTTTAATTGGTTTATTTAAATCATTTGCAGTTAATGTAATTATTGCTATGTTAGGACTTAAGTGTACCTTTTTACTTTGGGGTTTAATTGTTGTTCTTTGTTTTTATTTCTGTTTTCTTTTTTCTGCTTGATGTGAGTTACTTGAAATTACTTAATTTTTAAAAAATTTTATTTATAATGTTTTTGTATGTATCTCTTTTAATTGGTATTTTTAGTGGTTGTTCTGAATATTACATATACATAACTTATCAAGCCTACTGGGTCAACATTTTATCAGTTTGTGTGAAGTATAGAAACCTTATGTTCCTTTATATCCATTATATCCCTTTACTTTCCCTATTTATAATATGATTGTCTTTAATATTTTCTGTGCATACATTTAGAACCACATCAGAGACTGTAATACTTTTTATAACAACCTCCCAATATAATTTAGAAAACTCAAGAGGAGTGGGAAATCCTATAGTATGTACCTAATTATTTTATCTATATCTTTCTGTTTTTATTTCTTCCTTCTCACAGGTCCTGGACTCTGTTTTGTTTCATTTTGCTTTCCAGTCTATTTTCCCTTTATTGTTCATATTGGATAATTTCTATTATTTTGTCTTCAAGTTCATTGATTCTTTGTTCCTTCTATTCTGCTATTGAACCTATCCACTGAGTTTTTTATTTTCATTATTTTATTTTTTTAGTTCTGAAACTTTCATTTTTAAGAAATAGTTTATTTCTATTTCTTTGCTGAGACTTTCTATTTTTCATTTGTCTCAACTGCATTCATTTTTACTTGGTTTTTTTTTTTTTTTTTTTTTTTTTTTATTTTTTTTTTTTTTTTTTGAGATAGAGTCTCACTTTGTTGTCCAGGCTAGAGTGAGTGCCGTGGCGTCAGCCTAGCTCACAGCAACCTCAAACTCCTGGGCTTGAGTGATCCTTCTGCCTCAGCCTCCCGAGTAGCTGGGACTACAGGCATGCGCCACCATGCCCGGCTAATTTTTTATATATATATCAGTTGGCCAATTAATTTCTTTCTATTTATAGTAGAGACGGGGTCTCGCTCTTGCTCAGGTTGGTTTTGAACTCCTGACCTTGAGCAATCCGCCCGCCTCGGCCTCCCAAGAGCTAGGATTACAGGCGTGAGCCACAGCGCCCGGCCTCATTTTTACTTGTTGAAGCATTTTTATAATGGCTGCTTTAGAACCTTTGTCAGGTAATTCTAACATTTGTGTCATTTCAACATTGGCATCTATTGTCTTTTTTCATTCAAGTTGAGATTTTTCATGGTTCTTAGTATAACAAGTGATTTTAGATAGGAACCTGGACATTTGAGGTATGTTATGAGACTCTGTATCTTACTTAAACTCGTTTTAGGTGGTTTCATATGACACTGATCTGGCAGGAGAAGGTGAGAGTAGGGTGGGATTGTTACTGCCAGGTGGGGGTAGAAGTTCGGGTTCCCCATTTGACACCTAGGATAGAGGGAGATTCCTTGTTCCTGCTGACCAGTGGTATGAATTCCAACTTTCTGCTATGCCTCTGCCAAAACTACCCTGGCTAGGGGAGTGGGGGGCAGCCAGGGAAGCCTTGCTGCTCCTCACATGGCTTCTGCTGACAACCATGGAGGGGTGTGAAAGTGGAGGGTGACCTCAGCACCTCAGTCCTAACTCTTACTAGCTTCCTGTGACACCACCCCAGGCAGGGAGGGAAGAGTGCTTGGTTACTGTTGTCCAGTGAAGATAAGGTCCAGGCCCTCAGATAGTCTCCAATGTCATGGTAAGCAGGTACTCTTTGCAAGCCTGTGGGGATAAAAGTCCCAGCTCCTTGCCAGTCCCCCTTGTGTCACACACAACCCCCTGCAGCCCAGCTATTGAGGTTTGTCATTACAGCCCCGTTAGGGTGGAAGGCCAGGCTCCCCAGCTGGCCTTTGCATGGGGATGAGGCATAGTTTTGCTGTGGTTTTGCCTAGAGTAGAGCAGCTATTGTCTAAGTTTCTGCTTTGCTAAGCTGCCCTTCCCTGGTCCTTTGGTTGCAGAGAGCAGGCTTTTGTTGGGGCTTTGTCTGTCTGAACCCATTGTTGTTTCCAGGATGCCACCTCTTTCAGTCCCAAATCTGGGATATAAGGGGCAAAAAGAAAACCCAGGAGCTTACCACGGTTTTGTTCCTCGGGTCCTGAGGTCTCTAGGCTTTAGCCTGTCAGCCTCCTTCTCTCCACCTTTCAGTGTCTTCTTATGTTTACTTTACATAAAAGATCAAGCGTTTTGGGTGCCCTTATTGAGAGGACTAGGGAAAAGTATCTCTACTCCATCCTCCCAGAATCAGAATTCCTAAATTTTTCTTAATGCTAAGCAGCACTGCCTACTTTGAGGAATGGGCATCAAAGCATTTTCTCACATCAGAGGACTCAGCAACGGTAAAATTCTGTCTGCTATAGTCTCTGATTCCTTTTCTACTTAACTGTGAGACATTTCAGCAACTATGGCTAGTTTGATAGCAAAGGCAGATGTTCTTGTGGCATTTAATGGATTATTCTTTGAAAGATTAGAGCTGTCAAAATGTCTGAAGGTCTTATTTGTAAATATTTATTTCCTTGTCTGGGCACTTATTTGAGCCTGTCGTTAGTCTCTGTTCCTTCTCCGTATTTCTCCCTGAGGAGAAGGCGAAGTCAGAGTCGTTGACAGCCGCGGGGAGCGTGAAGGGCAGTGGCCACTCCCTGGCTGGCACGGTTCTCGCTGCCCATACAGGCGAGCCTCTGCTCTTTGCATCCCAATTTAGGAATAGGAGGGGAATCCAACATTGTGAATAAACTGTTGAACTTCTTTCTCTTTTCTAGGCAAAAACTAACTCTCCCAGATGGAAGTTGCTCTGTTATTCTGAATACTTATTTTTGTCAAAAAATTGTTGCCAAAGAAGATTCAGAAACAACTCGTCAAGTGTACTGTCAGGACACACCCCTTCCAAGAAGAAACATAATTTTGGCCCACATGTTTAGAATTAAGAGTCTTACAAATAAGTCACCTGAAATACAGGTAAATTCTCATTGGCAGAGGTTTTATGCTTGTAATAATAGCAGTGACTGGATTTGAAAGGGCTTCCCTCCAAAAAAACAGCAAATATATATGCTGGAGCATATTATTATTTTTATACCTGAATATATTATAGTTCAGTTTGGCGTTTAGTTGTGGTCTTTTTACAATATTTCATCTTTCTAATTATTTAATATATATTTTAAATCCTTATTCTAATTTATTAAAATATAGTCATGCATCACTTAATGAAGGGGACACATTCTGAGAAATGTATCCTTAGGTGATTTTGTTGTGTGAACGTCACAGAGGGTACTCACATAAACCTAGGTGGCACAGCCGCCCAGGCTGTATGGCACAGCCGCCCAGGCTGTATGGCACAGCCGCCCAGGCTGTATGGCACAGCCTGTTGCTCCCAGGCTACAAACCTGTGCAGCATGCTACTGTACTAAATACTGTAGTTAACTATAACATAATGGTAAGTATTTGTGTACCTAAATATACCTAAACATAGGCAAGGCACAGTAAAAATATGGTACAAAAGACAAAAATTGGTACACCTGTAGAAGGCACTTACCATGAATGGAGCTTGCAGGACTGAAAGTTGCTCTGGGCAGGTCAGTGGGCGATGGTGAGTGACTGTGAAGGCCTGGACATTGCTGTGCACTGCTGTAGACTTTGTAGATACTGGACACTCGGGCAACACTAACTTTATAAAAAAATAGTTTTCTTTCTTTAATAATAAAATCCCTAGCTTACTGCAACTTTTTTACTTTATAAACTTTAATTTTTTCAACATTTTTATAACACTTAGCTTAAAACACATTATACAGCTGTGCAAAAATATTACTTTTCTTTATATCCTTATTCTATAAGCTCTTTTCTACTTGTAATTTTTTTAGACTTTTTTGTTAAAAACTAAGAAGCAAGGCACACATTAGCCTAGGTCTACACAGGGTCAGGATCATCAATATCACTGTCTTCTACCTCCACATCTTGTCCCCGTGGAAGATGTTCAAGGGCAGTAACAGGCATGGAGCTGTCAACTCCTATGATAACAGTGTCTTCTTCTGGATACCTCCTGAAGGACCTACCTGAGGCGGTCCTACAGTTAGTTTTTGTTTTAATAAGTAGAAGGAATATACTCTAAAATAACAATAAAAAGTGTAGTATAATAAATACATGAACCAGTAGCATAGTTGTTTATTATCATTATCAAGTGTTCTGTACCATACATAATTGTATGCTTATACATTACTGGAAATACAGTGGGTTTGTTTATGCCAGCAGCACCACAAACATGTGAGTTCATCTCTAGGCAATAGGAATTTTTCAGCTCCATTATAATCTTACAGGACCACCATTGTATATGTGGTCCATAGCTGACTGAAACATCATTAAGTACTTAATGACTGTATATGAAAGTTTTCATTTTCTCTGTTCTCATCTTGTAATTACCTAAGAATTTTGCTTAAACTCTCCTTTATTTATTAAAAAATCATATTTTTCTTTTCCACAATATCCCTTAGGATAAAAATAGCTGCATGAGCTTGAGATTATACACTAGAGGTTGTTTTCTGGAATTCTGTTGGCCCTGAGCCATGCTAATCTGCCAAGTTGAATTTAGGGAACCACCAAAATTCACTCACAATGGGCATGCAGTGCACCCCTGGGCTCACTCTAAGTTCTGAGTGTCCATGTGGCTTCCAGTGTACTGGCCTCACTGGTCCCTGGGTTATTTGAGTTGTCACTGAACAGAATGCTGAGACTGACAGATTGAGGGAGGGAAAATAAGAAAGAAAAGCAGGCAAACTTTCAGGCTGTTTTGTTCCATTCAGTGAAGCAAAATCTCTCTTTGAGTATCAAAAGAAGTGTCTGAAAAAGATTTTTTGAAAAGGAGGGCTCTCCAGTCAATTTAATTTTAACAGATTTAAAATATGGCTCAAAGTCCATTACTGCTTTAATATATCATTTTAAACAGTATGTGATATTAATCCCATGAGATACATTTTTGTTTAATGACAGTGACAAGAAGCTACAGTGTAGCATAGTAGTTATTAGGTGTGTGTGGACTTTGGAATCAGATGCCCTGGTTCAAATCCTACCTCAGTCAATTCCTGCTGGGCTACCTTGGCAAGATCTGTAGTCTCTGTGTCCCAATTTTCTTATCTGTAAAACGGAGATAATAATATTATCTACCTCCTCAGGTGGTTGTAAGGATAAACATGTTTAATATGTAAAGAACAAAGCCTGGAATATAAGAAGTGCTCTGGAAGTATTGTCTTACTGCAATAGTTAATATTATTATAAGGGGTGGTTGGGAGAATATATGAGCGTGTAAAGTACTTAGCCTAGGAGATTGCACATACAGTCACTTAATAAATGATTCATTTTTATTAATACCTAGTCATTCTTCTATTTTGCTTTTTAGTTTGTCCTGTTGGGGTTGTTACCTCAGAAAAGAAAATTTTTTAATTACCATGAGGTATTTTAATACCAAGACTTTCTGTGTGTTCAAAGACCTGCCTAGTCTGTGACTCCACTGGCAGGAGACCCAGCTACTGTCCAGTCACTGTCTGCCCTTCCGTCCCCAGCGCGTCAGCTACCTGGCGCGGAGGCCCGCCAGCGCCTTTGTCTCCGTGTTCCGCACTCCTTAGCGCGGTGCGCGTGCATGGCGGGCTCCCGCGGAGTGTCACTGTTGGGCGTGCGGCATGCTGTCGTGAGTGAACTGACACTGTTTCCTCTGCACGTCTTGGCCAGGCCGTGTGCGCTGGGGCGGCCGCCACAGGGACCGGCTGGACCCGCGGCTGCGAAGAAGAAGCAGCGAGAGGGCGCGCCGCCGTGAGGGACGCCCTCCTGGACGTGGCGGAGGGCGCGGGGGCCGCGCCGGGCGTCCGCGTGGTGGTGCAGAGGGCGTACGCGCTTCCCGGCGGGGCGCGCGCGGGCGCTCGCGCAGCTCGGTGAGTGGGGCCGCGGGCCGCGGGGCCGGGCCGGGCCGCAGACACGCTCGCACGTGGAAGCTCCACCAGCGCGGTTTCGCCTTAGACACGGGCTGTTGTTGTTTGTCTTTTTCTCGCGTCAAAATTTGGAGCACATGGACACATTCATTTATTTATATAAAAAGTCCTACTAAAAACTAATTTTGTTGCATTTACTTTTATATTTAATGGTTCGTGTTATTTAAAATAATACAAATGTACACTATTTGAGTAATGGATACCCTAGAAGCCCTGACTTCACCACAGTGCAGTCTATGCATGTAACAAAATTATATTTGCACTCCGTAAATTTATACAAATTATAAGAAAATGTTTTAAAAACAAAGTAATACAAATACAAGAAATATTGGTATTGTGTCAGGAAAAGCCAAGACATGCTTACTGTACCTAAAAAGACAACAGCAAGTTTTATGTCTTGAAAACCAGAGTAAATAATACTTGCCACCCCGTGGCTTTCCGAGAGTGCTGTTTCAAACAGTCTGCATCACGCGGCTGGCTAATAGACCTTTCTGCAGCAGTGTGAAGGTCTGCCTGCACAGTCTAATGCAGTAACCTGGAAATGTCGTCATTGAGCACTTGAAATATGGCTAGTGTGGCTAAGGAACTAAATTTTAAGTTTTACTTAATTTTAATTAACTTGAAGTAGCCTCCTGTGGCTAGTGGCTACCATGGTATACATGCAGCTCAGTGGCTTTGTGCATGAGGGTGGGCCAAACCCAGAATCTGCAGGACTGTGCCCAGACAAGCTGTGGGAGTGATGTCTTCTCTTCTACTTAGATGTAGGCCCTTCCTGGCTTTGTGTTTTTCCAATAGCTGTAGACCCATCATTGATGAGGAGTTTATTTATGTCAGAGCCTTGGCATAACCATTTGAGGTTATCTTTCTAGCAATGTTAAATTTCCCTCCAAGAAGTAAGATGATTTGCAATGGAATAAAAGTATAGATGCTATGTCATCATGACAGACATTTTTTTGGTCTACTCTTTCCATCACACATTGAAGAAACAGTAATTAACAGTCGTTCGAATCTTGTGATGCCTTCTGATGTCATGCAGAAGGAGCAACAGGAAACACTTCTATGTTATTTATGTTATTTACGAATCATCTTGAAGTGGGGTAAATTTATTTGAAAATACTGTGAATTGCAGAAATCTCCTTGAGGTTTAAAATTAGGTAATATTTCTTTTGGAATTGTATAAAATTATTTTTCTTTTGTTTGAAACATATATGTGTATGAAAGCCATTAAATCAGTTTTAAGGTCTTTAAAGTGGCATATAGTTGTAGACCAACCTCGTACCAAAGACTTAAATCTGTGGTAGATTTAAATAGAATTCACTTATGGATCATGCATAGGTTTTTGTTTTGTGTTTTTATTTGACTTGGCTTTTTTCATGGCACATATCCAGTGTTAGGCTTTGGAGAAGAGAATACTAGTAAGCTCAGCAGTGAGGATCTTGGTAGAGCTTCCCCAAGACAGCACACAAACCACACACTCTAAGGGGACGAGGAGACAGACAGCAGGGACTGAGTCACCCTGATGAGAAGGCACCATGAAACTGACAGTGTGGCCACTTCCTGTGAGTAATCAGAAACAACGCATGTCTTGAAGGCTGTCCCTCCAGGTCCTTTCGGTGGTACTTGTTTTACTTGTTGAGCAAAGAGAAGAAAATTGGAAGCTGAAGTTTGATGAATCGCTGCCAATGTGAATGGCATTGTGAATGCTTTGGACCTTGGAACACATGCAGTGACGTATCAAATGAGAATATGTATGTGGTGGATTGAAAGAAGACCAGGCACAAACTTCAAAAACAAGAAAATAGGTTATTCAGATGTAATGAATATGCATTCTCTGTGGTGCATTTCTTGTAGCATATCTGAGATTGTACAACACTGAGGCTATAGGATATTATTTTCATTTCGCAGATGAGGATACTGAACCTTAGAGAGATTCTTAACTTGCTGGCAGTTATAAAGACAGACAAAAAGAAAAACAATAGATGCCAAGATGGCATGATTGTAGAGTATTGGAGTCAAAAGAAAAGGGAGAAAGTGGGGTTAGAATCAAGCTGTGTTTGGTTGAGCGCTGACCCAGGGCCAAGTTGTCCAGGGCAGCAGAAATGCAAGTGCCTCACCTTGGGGGACTTGCTTGGTTGGTATAGAAAAAAGAGCTTTTGAACAGAGCTATAGCATTTGATCTAGGGTTTGAGAACAGGACTGCTCAGATATCATTTGGGTACAAGAAGGTCTGATCATTAATATGTTCTAGATTCACTTGCTGTGATAATAATCAAGCTTTTTAGTTTACAAATCAAAGTAATATAGAAATAAAACTGTACCCATTAATAATTCTTTGATAATATATATAGAAGGAAAAATGTACAATATTGAGGTTTCTGCCTTGGAACACATTTAACAGGATGCTAAATGTGTTTTTTATATGTATACATGTAGCACATACAAGAGAATACAATTAGAAGATGTAGATGTATAGCCTGGAACATTCCTTTTGTTTCTGCTTGTTATTTCTACCTTCAGCTTCCTCGTCGTGGAATTTTGTGGAATGCCCTGTGGGTCCCCCCAAATGGACACATTTGGGTTCATCTTGCATAGTCTCTTCAGCATAGCAAGCTGCAGAGAAGGGAAAATTGCCCAAGCAGTGACCCCTTCTGACCAAAGGCAGCTGTTAGTTGCCCAAGAAAAAGAATGGATCCCAAGAAAAGAATGGCTTTTCTAGAGCTCTGCTCCACCCCAAAGAGCTTTGTAACTAACAGTGAACTTAAAGACAGCCTTGATCACTGGGGGTTTTCTATAAAGTATATAAATTACCACGTCAGAAGAAACTAAGGCCTGTGGGAAAAGGAGCGACTACGTCTTACACGTTTAACACAATAGTCCCCTATCCCACACAGCCTGGGTCAGATGGTCCTAGTGAAGCCCTGTGATACGCTTCTGTCTAACTTTACTTTGCATCTTGTTCATTCCCAGTGCTCAAGCAGTACCACTTTTCTGAGATCAGTAAGGGCTTATGTTCTGATGACGGATAGCCCAATTTGTGCCAACTTTGAAATGAAAAGAAATTTATTTGAAGCCCACCAGTCCTGTTCAGGGTCACAGAGGTTCAGTCAGAAGGCTCCTGTCCTCTGAGTTGTGAAATATTATCAAAAATATACTTTAGATTTCAGAAATATAATATGTAAGAGTCTCCTCTCTATTGATCTTCGGGAAAACTTCCTTTAACTCAAGCTTTTAATGAAAACATTTATTTTCGGTTTCTCAAAGTATTATAGGTCAGAGTAACCAACACAAACATAAGTTTTATAAATCACTAAAATCAAAGGTAACAGAAAAACGAATGCAGAAGACAGTCCTTAACCACCAGGCTAGGCAATCTGTTCAAAGCCCAAACATACAGCTTCTCTACATCTACTGCATGTTAAATGATTATTAAATGAATTCATGACTAATAAAACCATAGGATTTTTTAACAGAAAGGGAACACTGGTCCTATCTATAGATAATTTAGAGTGGAGGCTAAGGCAAAGAAAGGGTAAGTGAATTTCCTGGAGACTCCCTCTGTACAGCCTCACTCCCAACCTTGGTGATTTCCATTAGACATCACTTTTCTTTCTTCCTTCCTTTCTGAAACATTCTCTTCCTTTCTCCTTGAGATATTTAGCTTAGGGACCAATAATTGAATTTTATCTCTTAGAGGTGCACGTTCTTTCTTGCCTGTCATTGCGGAAATATATCAAAGGGGAGAATTAGTATCTTGCAAGAGCATTTAATTAACAAAACTTACTAAATAGCCATGTCTTCAGACAGAAAGCTGGAAGGATAGAACCTTCCAGTTTAACAGTTTAATAGTTATCTTGTGTTATAGTTTTACGAACATTTGCTGAGCTGAATACAGGAAGAAAGCACATTTTCCTTTTTCCATACTTTGATATTTTATTCCCACTTTTTGTCCTTTGCCCTTTGCTTTATTCTCTTGTCCTATATTTATTCCTTCTTTTCTCTGAGAAAAAGAAAAATCCACCATGTTCTGGCCCAGGCCATGAGTGTACAGTGGTTAACAAAACCAGATGTTGTTCCTGTGCTCATGGAGCATCATGTAGTAGGAGGATCCCATACAAAATAATTTAAAAGAAATACATTTATGATTACAGGTGTGATAAGGGCCCTGGTAAGAAAAAATAGGGCACAGTGGACAAGAGACAGAATTTTATTTAGAGGATTCAAAGATAGGCAGTTCTATTTAAGTTCAGGTGTTAGTCAGGTAAAGAGCAATGGAAGAGAATTGCACACAGAAGAGAGAATGCCTCTGAAAGCTCCTAGGCAGGAGAGAGAAGCCAGAGTGGCCAGGATGCCCGGGCCAGTAGGAGAGCCCAGACAGGTGGCCAGCCACAGCCTCCCAGACCACACGCAGGAGCTGTGGGGCTTGCTGTGGCTGTCTGCTGACCCAAGAATGAATTTGCCCTATTTGAAAGACAACTGTAGCTGTCAGGTAGTTTGGGAAGGTGGGCACACGGGACAGCGCCCCAGAGGAAGCGCCCCAGAGAGATCGAGGAAGTGGCACTGCGGCAGTCTAGGTCAGAGATGACTGGTAGGGTCCCGAGTCTCCCCCCCACTGGAAACAAAGAAGAGGTCTGTATTCTAGATGTGGGCGTTGCCTTGGCAATGGATGAGGCGTGTGTGGCGAGTAAAGCAGAAGTAGAATGATCCTCAGCTTGAGTTCCTTGATGGAATGATGATGCCATTGACTGAGATGAAAAAAACTGGAGTGAGACCAGGTCTGGAGAGAAGCTTGAGAATGCAGTTTGGGGCCTGGGTTGTTTGAAATTCCTGTGAGACATCCAAAAGAGATGTCAGATTAGAAAGTTGGACATAAATATTCGGGGGTTCTCAGCCTGGTCAGTGTGTGTATTTGGATGTACATGCATTTTATGTGCTGATGTCAGCAGGTTGTGATTGGCCATGCTGCTAAGCTTCAAAGGCACTGGGGGGCATGAGTGAAAAGCAGATGTCCCCCAACCAGCAGGCAGCCCTCCACAGCCCAGGATGTTCTCCAGCCCCCGCTCCCTGTGCATTCTTCCAGAGGTGTCTGTCACAGCTGCCCCCAAAGCCAGGGCAGTGGATAACTTCACATTAGGGAAATGATAGAGACAAAGGAAAGAAGTACTGGTGTTGAGCTCCAAGCTTCTCTTGCATTGGAAAGCCGGTGAAGACAGGCGGGCTGAGGAAGCTGGGCTGACCATACAAGAGGAAAACCCAAGCATGGGGCAGGAGCTCAGGATGGGGCTTCAGTGTGTGGGAGCAGGCGGCTACACGGAGTGCTACAAAGAAGCCGAATAAAGCGAGCACTGAAAACCTGTGCCCCAGATTTGGTGAGGAGCTGCTGGGTAGCTTTATGGGCAGGTGGCATGAGTGGGGGGAGCAGACAAGCTTGGATAACAAATGTTTTGTTGATGCGTAAGGGGATGAGAGTGTAAAAATTTAAGTAGAACAACAGATCCAGAGTGAGGGCTTCTGTATCTTGTTTCCTGATGATACACATAGGTACCAGTTGTCTTTTAAAAATGTATTGAGGTAGAGGCAGGCAGCAAAATGGAAAGAACAAAAGGTCTGGAACCAGACTGGTGTGGGTTCAGTGCTGACTCCAACAATTAGCAGAGAGACTTGGGGCAAATCATGTTCCCTTTTCTGTGAAATTGGAATTATAATACTTACCATAGTACAGACTCAAAGTGAGGACCAATTGGGATCACGTATGTAAAGTCAGCATGGTGCTTCCTGTGTGGTAAGTACCCACTGAAGAGCAGCTCGACAGCTCTTTTAAAACAAACACATTGGACAAAGTGTGGTGAAACAAATCCTAAAGGAGAAAAAAAAAGCACATATGCTTAAAATTGTAAAGTACTGATGAACAACATCGCTGCATCAACAGAAACCCAAGACGAGCAAAGAAAAGACACCGTGTCACATGTCAGCCCTCAGCGTCAGTGTGAGTCTGTCTGCTGGCTGCTGGGGAAGCTTGCTCGGAAGCTGATTGCCACTTCTGTGCTTTGGCCACCCACCCCACACCTGATACACCCACCACTCCCATCAACAAGGAGTTAATGCCCTTTTACTTTAGAAAACACATGTTTGTGTAAATTCATATGTGAACTGTGACTAGCTATCTAAATGATGGAGGTATGGAAGTTCTTCTGTAATAAACATGTTGCAGAAAGTTGTCCTAATGCTAGTAATAGGTCCAGTATTGAATAGTGCTGCAATTATGGTTGGTATAATTTTGTCTTTGTCTAGAACATTAAACATATAAAAACATCCCAGACTCGTGATGGTGAAAATGGCCCAGTATTAAAGAATGAGGAACATGAACTAGGAGACAGTGGATGTGATGATTGGAGGCACTAGCTCTTGTGTGTGTTTGGACAGCGGAGACTCTTGTGTTCAGCTTGCTAGATTCCTTTTGAAAAGAAGGGAGTCAGCTGTGGTGCATTGGTTGCTTAGCTGTGTGTTCACCAACCATGTACCCCCTAGGTGGACGTACATCTTCTCCCCACTTGTGAACATTTATTTTTCTTCCTGTGAAGTGATTGGGTGTTGTGCTGGAGTCACATCCTCCTCTCTGTATTGAGAGGGTGGCATGCATTCCTTCTCTAGAACAGTGAGATATCCCGCCTATTGTTAAAGAGCCCAAGGGAAGGCAATCCCTTATCAACAACACCTGGGCCAGTTCGCCTGCTTTTCCTTTATGTGCCACCACACGCTGCCAGAGTCCATGGGATGACTTGATTGATCCATCTGCCTGGCATAACATTTTCTTAAGGTGGTTGTCGTTGATACTTTGTTTCTGAAGTTTCTTTGCCTCTTCATGTTGTAGAAAAATTGGAATTGCTCCTATTCAATGATTCAAGTGTTTGGGGCTTTTGTATTTTTATGCAGTTGTTTATTTTGAGATAGGGTCTCATTCTATCACCCAGGCTGGAGTACAGTAGCATGATCATAGCTCACTGCAGCCTTGGCCTCCTGGGTTCAGGCAATGCAATTTGAGTATTTTTATTGTGATGTGAAAGATATTATGAGTCCAAGGTATCATTTTTTAATATGTCCTCATAATGGATGCTATAGCCCATTCTTCAGGTTTTTTTCTTATCTGTGCTCTCTCAATAAATTCAAATCATCTCTTAGTCATTAGTTCTGTGTTCCTGAGTCTTAAATAAACCCTTTAATCTCAGTTGCCTACCTCTTAACTTTTGCTTATTTCCTCTCTAGAAACAGTTCTCAGTGGTCCTGATGACCACCACAGTGGCCGATAGTGCCAAATGACATGAGGTCATTTGGGACTATTTCTTGTCGGCCCTATCTTACTGCTGCTAATTCTGCTAATTGATGTCTAGATCTTTTATATTCTTTGCCATTCTTCCTGGTCACATTCTGACTTATCTCAAAGGGTAAAATCGTGTCAGAGCCTGTGGAATTTAGTCAAGTGTTTATTTTCCAGTAGTGTGTACACAGAGACCTAGACATTGAAACTTGACAGAAGGGAAGCTGAGGGAATCTATCTTATCCCTTCCCCTTTTCCTAAAGAGCTTTATGATACATAATCCACATCCCATAACGTTCATCTATTGAACGTGTACAATTCAATGGTTTTTATTATATTTACAGACTTGTGCAATCATAGCCATAATCTAATAATAGAACTTTTGGAGACCTCAAAAAGAAACCTCATACCAATTGCTAACTCCCCATTCTTCCCAGCCTCTGGCAACCACTGATCTACTTTCTGTCTCTACAGATTTGCCTATTATAGACATTTCACATAAATGGAATTGTACAGTAGGCAGTATTTTGTGACTGGCTCCTTTCACCTAGCATAATGTTTTTAAGGACTATCCATGTTGAAACATGCATCAGTACTTCATTCCTTTCTATGAATGAATAATAATCCATTGTATGGATATTCCATATTTTATTTCTCTTTTGAGGTGACGTGCAGTCTGGGTTGATGCACATCTGGGTTGGTTCCACTTTTTGACTAATATCAGTAATACTCCTATGAACATCCATGTACTTGGGAGTGGAATTGCTGGGTCACAAGGTAACTCTATGTTTGATTCTTTGACAAACTGCTGGACTACTTTCCAAAGTGACTATACCATTTTACATTCCCACCAGAAATGTATGAGGGTTCTGATTTCTCCACATGCTTGCCAAAACTTGTTATTGTCTTTTTGATTCTAGCCATCCATGTGGGTATGAAGCAGTATCTCATTGTGGCTTTGATCTACATTTCCTGATGACAGTGATGGTGGGCATCTTCTGATGTGCTGTTGGCCAGTTGTATATCTTCTTTGGAGAAATATCTTTCAAGTCCTTTGCCTATTTTTAAAATTGGGTTATTTGTCTTTTTTATTGTCGAATTATAAGAGCTCTTTATATATTCTAGATATACATCCCTTATCATTTGCAAATGCTTTTCCCATTCTTAGGGTTTTTCACTTTTTCAATAGAATCCTTTGAAACACAATGGTTTATAATTTTGATGATGTCCAATTCATCTTTTTTGTTACTGTTGCTTGTGCTTTCAGTGTCATATCTAAGAAACTATTGCCTAATTCAAGGTTATAAAACTTCTATGTTTTCTTCTAAGAATGTTATAGTTTTTGCTCTTATATTTAGATTTTCATCCATTTTGAATTTTCATCCATGGCCCAACATTGTGGATTTGACCCTCCTTGTGGGTAAGGATTCTGTTTAGTAGTAATAGTAGTATTTATTGCATTTTATGCAAATACTATTATTACTACTATGCCTACTGCATCTGTTCTCAAATATATTTCAGTTAAATGTATATTTATTACATTTTGTACTGTATTTTGTTTTTTAGTCAGAATCTTCCTCTGTTGTCCAAGGTAGAATGCAGTGGTGTCATTGTACTTCACTGCAGACTCAAACTCCTGAACTCAAGCGATCCTCCTGCCTTAGCCTCCTTAGTAGCTGGGACTACAGGCACATGCCCAGGATGCCCGGCTAATTTTTCTATTTTTAGTAGATAGGGGGTCTCACTCTTGCTCAGGCTGGTCTTGAACTCCTGACCTCAAGCAATCCTTCCACCTTAGCTTCTCGGAATGCTAGGATTACAGGGATGAGCCACCGTGCCCGGCCCTGTATTATGTCTTTATGTGCATATCATTTCTTCACTTCTATAATAGATGGCAGAAAATGGATCCATTTTTCCACCCTTTAAGTTTTTATTATCTTTTTTGTCTACTGTCACATTACAGCTATCTGATTGAAATTTTAAATGCTTCATAGTAGAATCAGAGGTGTAGATCATTTGAAAGCAGTTTGTTCATGCTCTCTATGTACTCTATAATACCAACCTGTATTATGTGATCCATATTCTTGTTTATAGCTACATACCTTGAATAACATTCTCAATGAACTTATAGATAATATGAGAACAGCAGCAAAAGTTTCCATGTTCTTTTTTTTTTATATATATATATTAAACCAGTGATGATAGACTTGAAGGAAAAAATGAACAGAAATGGCAACAGCCTAGAGATGTGAGTACAGGCAATTATTAAAATAAAGTTTTGATAACAGAATGAAGATAGCAAGAGTAATTTTCCAAATTCATATCCAGACATGGTATGTGCAACCATAGTTCTAAGTTTGCATCTTCACCTGGCCATTATGATTTTCAAGCACCTGTTATCCATCAAGATCAAGAGTGCTGTCAAAGTGGCCCTATGTAAAAGGCATGGAATATTTTCCTCGCTGTTCCTGTCCTCTTTCCCTGGAAACTTTTGTTCCTAAAAGAGGCTGGAGAACTGGAACGGTCACCCTGTCCTCACCCCCCATGCCTGCAGCTGCAGTCTGGAGCAGCACTGTAGTCACACTAGGACTTTTCTGTGAGCCTGTTCGAACCTCTGGAATATGCTTTGCTGAGATGACAGCATGGAAAGAATCATGGGAGACAGAGCACACAGCCTGCAGACTGTCTGCAGGGGCACTCGAGTGCAAGCACACCATGCCTCTCACCTCCGTGGCTAAAGGGCAGAGGGATGAATTCAAGTGTGACCCCTCTTGGCTTCCTACTGCAGCAGAGCTGCTGCGCCTTGCCACCTCTGTCTTCCCTGTTTGTCAAGGGGGACCGACTCTGCCCCATCTCCCCGCTGCTGCTAGACCCAGAGTGTGGGGAGCAGCCAGCTGGCAGTCTTGGTAGACTCATCCTTGTTGTGCTGACTTCTTGGCTCCACAGCTCTCAATGGCTTGAGCCAGCTCAGCTCCACCTCACAGGAAACTGGAGCAGACAGACCCCAGAGCAATTCTGTGGCTGAATATCCTCCTTCTCAAGAGAGAGATGGTTATATATAAACAGGTACCCTTGTTTCTTCCTGGCCTATTGGCCAGGCACTGGTATTATAAATGTTCTGAACCCTCACAATTATTTGCTTGGATACTAACTATGACAGATACAAGGACATCTAGATAGGTGTTTGATTCTATAGTGAGACTAATGACCAGGTGTAGGTACCATTGCACTGGTACTCATCAATGCCTTCAAAATAAGCTTGTACATGATTTCTTTACTTCACGTCTCCCATTTAGCTGTGAATAAGACTGCAGAGGTCAGGACTGGCCTTGTCTGGCTTTGATACAGGACCGTGAATCAGCTGGCGGGACAGAGCAGTGGCCAAGGGAGCAGCTGAGGAGGCAGGGTGAGGCTGTGGGCTCCCTGCTTCTCTCAGGACTAGCCAGTCCATGGAGTTTTGCTGCAAATGCTGTCAGTTGTCCAAGGAGATTGACAAGGAGGCCCGTGAGGTAGGAATTGCCAGGAATATGCTGCTAAAGACAAAGATGAAATCTAGTCTGCTCCAATCAGATCGAGGGTGAGACACTTGGAACTGAGTTCCCTGCAGAATGTTGGGTCAGTGTAAACAAGCAGGGAGCAGGGCAAGAAGGAGGTGGCAGGGAGGGCAGCCTTGTAAGAATGTCTGTAAGGAAAATAAAGAATTCAGTTGGTAATGACTTAAGGGTTTTAAAAGCATTTATTACAATTAATGTAGAGCTAAGAAAGGTCAAGCAAAAATTAAGCAATCACAGACAGATGAAAAAAGTATTAAAATATAACAGTTAACATTGGATGGAATTAAATTCCCTGAGAAGAAGGAACCCATAATGTGAATTTAACAAAAAGGAGACCTGGGCCATGCAGGGGCAGCTGGTGGAAGAGACTCTTCCAGGCCTCCAGGTGGCTGTGAGGCCCGGTGAGTGTGTGCCCGGCCACCGTTTCACTTCCCTTAAGAATGTGACCACCCTTCTTTTCTTTAGTGTGAATCAGATGCAGGTTGTCAAAAGCTCCTGCAGCAGGGAAGAAGAAGAGAGGACCAGGCTACATTCACATGTTTGGGAGTGGGAAGAAGCAGACTGAAATAAATGTGAAAACCTCCTCAATGTCTACCACTTAAACAGACTTTTGGAAAACTTCAGAAGTAGCTTTGTGCCTTGAGTTTGCACACAGGTCAGTTTTCAATGGAGCACTGGCTACCCAGGAACAGACATCGGACGGGGAGAAGCTGAGCGCCTCTGAGGGCTCAGAGCTGTAGAAAAGTGGGAAACTGCAGTGGCAACAAGGATACCAAGAAATCTTGTTGTCTTTAAAACTTTTGAATGTGATTAATTGCAGTTTTTACTGTGCTCATTGATGCATCATCATCTCTCCAGAAAAGGCTAAAATGAGATTTCCTAAAATGATACACTTTGCACAAGAGTTACTACATACTTGGGGGAAAGTGTCTAATGTCTTTCATCATGCTGGACTATAAAAGCACTGTCTGGCATTTTACTTTTAAGCTTCAACTTCAAATTTCTTCCAGGTGCTTCCTCAAGAGGAATATCTGGTCTCTGTTCGATGGATCAGTGGAAAGTTGGGAGAGTATAGTCTGAGGAGCTGAGGTGCGGTGATTTGAAGCCATGTATCTGTGAGCGCTCTCTCAGACGTTATCCTCTGGAGAACCTGTTGTGCTAACATTTGGCAAAAACAGCACTAAGTGTGCACATTTCCATGTGTACCTTAATATATGACCCTTTATATATAGACTACCTTGAAGTTTACAAAGAGGCTATTTCCAGTCACTGCCTCCAAGGAGGAACTGGGACAGGCTCCCGAAATGCCTGGTAGAACCACGTGAATTTTGTGTGTGTGTGCACGCATTACCTTTTGCTTGTTTGTTTTATGGAGATGAAATTAACATTAACTATTTTAAAGTGTATAATTAGGTGGTAGTGCATTCACAGTGCTGTACAACCACCATTTAGTTCTAAAACATTTTCATCATGCCAAAGGGAACCCAAAGCCCGTTGAGCATCTCTCCCTGTTAAACCCTTCCCCAGTTCATGGCAACCTCTAATCTGCTTTCTGACTCTATATATTTGCCCATTCTGGATGTTTCATACAAATGGACTCCTTCAACACGTGACCTTTTGTGCCTGGCATTTTTCTCTTAGAATGATGTTTTCAAGGTTCATCCATGTTGTAGCATGTACCAGTACTTCATTTCTTCTTATGGCTGAATACTATCCTATTGCATAGATACATCAAATTTTTTTATCCCTTCATCAGTTAATAGACATTTGAGTTGTTTCCACTTTTTGGCTGTTATGAATAATGCTGCTGTGAACATCTGCATAGAAGGTTTTCTGCGGATGTCTGTTTTTATTTCTTTTGGATATATACCTAAGAATACAATTGCTGGGTCATATGCTAATTCTGTGTTTAACTTTTTTGAGGAACTACCATACTGTTTTCCATAGTGGCTGTACCATTTTAAGTTTCTACCAACAAAGTGTAAGAGTTCGAATTTCTCCACATCCATGCCAACATTTGCTCCTCTCCTCCCCCCCTCCCCTCCCCTCCCCCCTCCCCTCCTCCTGGATGTGAAATAGTGTCCAATGGTGGCTTTGTTTCACATTTCCCTAATGAGTAACAATGTTGAGCTTCTTTTCATGTGTTGTTGTCCATTTGTGTATCTACTCTGGAGAAATATCTATTCAAGTCTTATTTTTAAATTGTGTTGTATTTTTATTGTTGAATTTTAAGAGTTTTTTTATTATGTATTCTGGATTCTAGACCCCTTATCAAATACATGATTTGCGAAACTTTCCTCCCATTCGGTAGGTTATCTTTTCACTTTCTTGATAGTGTCCTTTGATGCATAAATGTTTTAATTTTGATGACACTGAATTTATCTATTTTTTTATTATGTTACTTGTGCTTTAGGTATCTTATCTAAGAATCATTGTCAAATCCAAGGTCATGAAGATTTAATCCTGTTTTTTCACTAGAGAGTTTTATAGTTGTATCCTTATATTTAGGTATTTGGCACATTTTGAATTAATTTGGCTAGTCAATGCTCATTGCAATTCCATCTTTATTTTAGGATTGATATATCCATTTCTGCAAAAATGGCCATTGGTTTTTTGTTTTTTGTGTTTTTTTTGAGACAGAGTCTCACTTTTGTTGCCCTGGCTAGAGTGAGTGCCATGGCGTCAGCCTAGCTCACAGCAACCTCAAACTCCTGGGCTCAAGCGATCCTCCTGCCTCAGCCTCCCGAGTAGCTGGGACTACAGGCATGCACCACCATGCCTGGCTAATTTTTGGTATATATATTTTTAGTTGGTCAATTAATTTCTTTCTATTTTTAGTAGAGACGGGGTCTCGCTCAGGATGGTTTCAAACTCCCAACCTCGAGCAATCCGCCCGCCTCGGCCTCCCAGAGTGCTAGGATTACAGGCGTGAGCCACCGCGCCTGGCCTGCAATTGGTTTTTGATACGGATTTCACTGACACTATTGTACTTGACACTATTGTCATCTTAATAATATATTGTCTTTTAGTACATGAAGACAGAATACCTCTCCATTTATTTAGATCTTCTTTAATTTTTCAGAAATGTTTGGAGTTTCCATTTTATAAGTCATATACCAGCTTAGATACATTTATTTCTCCTTTATTCTTTTGATGCTATTGTAAACCAATTGCTTTCTTAATTTTTTCAGATTGTCCATTGCTACTGTATAAAAAATATAACTGATTTTTGTTGATTTTGTATCCTGCAAATTTACTAAATTTGCTTATTAGCTGTAACAGATTTCTGTGGATTTTTTTTTCAGATTTTCTATGTATAAGATCATGTCATCTTCAAGTAAAGACAGTTTTACTACTTCTTTCCAATTTGTCCTCTATCTTTTTTCTTATCTAATTGTTCTAGTTAGAATATTCAGTACAGTGTTGAATGGAAGTAGCAAAAGGGGATCCTTGTCTTGTTGCTGATCTTGGGAGGAAAGCTTTTACTCTGTCACCATTGAGTATACTGTTAGCTGTAGACTTTTCATAAATGCCCTATACCATGTTGAGGAAGTTCCCTTCTTTTCCTACTTTGTTAAGTATTTTGATCATGAAGGGGTGTTGGATTTTGTCACATGCTTTTTCTGCTTAGCATAATCAAACTTTCAAATTTTAAATACTGTATGGAATCAGAGAAGTTACTTATATATGATGATGCTTAGTAGAGAATGTTTTATAACCAAATCACTAAAAGTATTGCTTTGAGTCATCGGGATATAGAACTAATTCTATTCTACTGATCCTTCATTGTAGTAATATTCTCTGTAATGGGAATTTACAAATATGCACTTATCGTTGCTTTTTATTTAAATAATTTTAATAAAATTTTTATTTTAGTATAGTTTCAGAGTTATAGCAAAGTTGCAAAGATAATACAGAGTTCCCACTTGCCCCATACCCAGTTTCCCCTATTGCTTACATCTTACATTAATATGACACATTGATCACAATTAATTAACCAATAGTGACACAGTATTACTAACTGAAGTCCATACTTTATTTAGATTTTCTTAGATTTTCCTTAATGTACCTTTTTTCTTCCAGCATCCCATCACATTTAGTTGTCATATCTTCTTAGGCTCCTCTAGACTTTCTTAGACACTTTTTGTTTTTTATTACCATGACAGTTTTGAGGATTACTGGATAGGCATTTTGTAGAATATCCCTTAGTTTGTGCTTTTCTGATATTTAGATGGGTGTGGTTTGGGGAAAAGGAGCTCACAGAGGTAAATTACCACTTTCATCTCACCCTGTCCAGGGTGTGAGATAGTGTTTGTCAGTCTTCTACACTGTGAAGTTACTTTTTAAAAAATTAACCTATTTTTAACACCCATTACATAGCACCTGGGAGACGAAGCTGGAGCATGACTGTAACCTCCAGGGATACCTAGGAGAGTCTGCAGCAAGAGCATGTATGACACAGACAAGATCAGAGAGGTAGCATACAAGCCAAACTTCTGAGTAGCCTTTGGAGTCAATTATTATCTTTGCTTCTGGATTGAGGATATAGGGTTGGGAGCACTTCTCAGTCCTCAAACATAATTTTGTAGTGGGAAGATTATTATTATGGCCATCAAAAACTCAATGTCGTGGCTCACGCCTGTAATCCTAGCTCTTGGGAGGCCGAGGCGGGCGGATTGCTCAAGGTCAGGAGTTCAAAACCAGCCTGAGCAAGAGCGAGACCCCGTCTCTACTATAAATAGAAAGAAATTAATTGGCCAACTGATATATATATAAAAAATTAGCTGGGCATGGTGGCACATGCCTGTAGTCCCAGCTACTCGGGAGGCTGAGGCAGGAGGATCGCTTGAGCCTAGGAGTTTGAGGTTGCTGTGAGCTAGGCTGACGCCACGGCACTCACTCTAGCCTGGACAACAAAGTGAGACTCTGTCTCAAAAAAAAAAAAAAAAAAAAAAAACTCAATGTCTCCCTTTAGTCTCATCAAATGGAAATAATAAGGCCTGTTGTAAGTTACCTGTCATTGCAAGGGTTAAGTAGCATCATTTATAAAAGATATCCTTCAATTACTAGACCTTCAGCAACTGCCTCCTGTGGCATATCACCCTGCAATGCGAAAAGTGGCGTGTACAAGGGAGACAAAATATAGCTCTTGTCCTAAAATACCTGTATGAATAAAAGTCACCTCCATAACAAGTCTTATCCTGGTCCAAAACAACGCCCAAACTGTGTTACCATTTGATTAAAACAAACAGGGGTCATATACACTTATGTGTCTGGTGTGCATAAAATGTCTCTGGAAGAATGCACAAGAAGCAGGTAACTTTAATTGTCCCATGGGAGGAAAACTAGGAACAGGAGGGAGAAGTTTGAATTTTGAACCATGTTAATGTATTAACCTATTTTAAATAGCCTTTTGTAATGAATTATCTAAAACAGAGTCCAGGCCAGCTTTCAGGTTTGTTAGTGACCTGACTTTCTGATAATTTCAGTCAGTCTCAGGCATAGAGTCAACCTCATGTGCTCTAAAGATAATAATTCTGCAATGAATCTCTGCATATTTCTTTTTAGGTAGTAAGAGATGATTCAGCTTTAACTAAGTTGGGTTTTCATGTGTTTTTGGTTTTGGTTTAAATTTCTCTTAATAAAAGTGTTATACAATCATGGAATTTTAACATTAGATCAGCCCTTAGATACCAGTTACAAATTGTTGATTTGCGGCTTGTGACACATTTGAACACCTCCCAAGGCTGACACAGTGCTCCGCTGTAACCACGTGCAGCATGCACTCCAGATTCTGTCCTCTTGTGAGCCTGAATCTCTCTCCCTGGATCTTCTGCATTTCTCAAGGTCTGCCCCTCCCAGCGTCATGTAGAATCGATCTGTTTATTTTTCCTGCATGACAGCTATGCATATGCATATTACACAGAGTATCCATGGTTCTCATCACAATCCTAATTGTTCTCCTCGCAGTAAAGCCTCTGACATTGCTGGTGAGCCATAGCTTCTCTGTCTTCGTGTAGTTGATTTCTGGGAGACCCAAATGCAATATTTTATCTCCATTAAATTTCATTTTGACAAATTTAGCCGATGAACCCCTTCATTTCTTTAAATTCTGGTTCTGTCATTGAAAACTTATTTTATTTCTCCCAGTTTTTTTTTTTTTTATTATTTTTATTTTTTGAGACAGAGTCTCACTTTGTTGCACAGGCTAGAGTGAGTGCCGTGGCATCAGCCTAGCTCACAGCAACCTCAACCTCCTGGGCTCAAGCAATCCTTCTGCATCAGCCTCCTGAGTAGCTGGGACGACAGGCATGGGCCACCATGCCCGGCTAATTTTTCTCTATATATTAGTTGGCCAATTAATTTCTTTCTATTTATAGTAGAGACGGGGTCTTGCTCTTGCTCAGGCTAGTTTCAAACTCCTGACCTCGAGCAATCCGCCCACCTTGGCCTCCCAGAGTGCTAGGCGTGCTAGGCGTGAGCCACCACACCTGGCCTCCAGTTTTTTTTTTAATCTAAAGATTTTTATTTAAGTAATCTTTGCTCAGGGCGCCCTATGGAGTGGGCATTATTTGGTGCTGGGAGCATAGTCCCAAGGCAACTGTGAATGTGCATTGTGCTCAGGCGGGCCTGGTAGGCCCCAGACAGTGGCCCTGCACCAGTTGTCCAGGAAGGCTGGACAACTAGAATTGTCACAACTAGAATTACAACTAGAATTAATTCACTAATTGATGCCTTTATGGGAGGAGGCAGGGAGTATAGTCACTCCACCAAATCAGTTTCTAGTTCGCAAAGTGGTCCTTGCATTTCCTCTTGTTTCTCAATCTGTCTTCCTGACCTGTTCGCTACAGCAGAGCCTGCTACAGCGGAGCCTGTGCCTGTGTTGCTCTCCCACATTTCCCAGGCCTCACCCAGCACTGGGGGCATGATAAGCACTCCACCTACAAATATTTGTTGACTGGGATAGAGCATATGGCTCCTCTCTCATAGTCTCTTTAACCCCTTGAGCCGATGATGGTGATGGCCCAAACATAGAGAAATATGGGAAGAGTGAGTCCTGTGCCCGGCTCCCTGCAGTCCTGCCGTCCACAGGTTCAGATGGGCTGCAACCTACACCCTGTGGCACCTCCTGCCACTTCCCTCGCTGTGCCTCTCTTTGTCCCCAGGTGGACCTGCCTTCTGCATGTCTGTGCCTCCCTCCATTCTCTCCAGCTGCAGGCCTCCCCGCTGTGCAGCTGTGCCAGGGGCCGCCCTCAAGATGAGGTTCTTCCCTTTGACCACTTGCCCCACTCTTGGCTCCATGACTACGTGTGAGGGTGCGGAGTCACCAAATGTTGGTGCCTGACTTTTTAATCACCCAGCCCCTAGTCCAGTGCCTGAACCACAGGATGCAAGCCTGAACTGATTTGACTGCTTCATTAAGATTTTTGTCTTTAAGGCTATGCAGTTGATTTGAAGTGGCTATATGAGCTGCATGTTGGGTAAATATAAAGTGTATCAGGATCCCAGTGGCTCCGAAATGAGCCCCAACCACAGCTGAGCGGCTGGGCCATGGAGTTAGGAGCTTGGGCCCTGTAGGCGCTGCATCCAGGTGTGCACCCTGGCTCCACCACCAGCTTGCTCTCGGACCATGGGCAAGATATTTTCACACCGGTCTCCTCATTCGTAAGATTTCTGCTCTTGTGTCTGTGCTTTTGATTTAAGGCTGCCACAGAAGCTGCATGCTATATAAACCATTCTCAAAACAGACAGTGTCCGGGCCCCACCTTCTCCAGAATTTTTAGCCATGCTGGGAGTGAGAGCCTGGAAGAGAAGTGGCAGTGCGAGAGTGGGGCAGGTGCGCACACCCCCTCTGCCAGGCAGGGGATGGCTAGACACGTAGGCACAGCAAGGCAGCTCTCTCGTGGCATGGGGACAGGGTGAAGGGCAAGGGCAAGGTGCTGTGCTGAGTGGGTATTGGCCGAGGTAGAACATACAGACTAGGCCAGGCCTACCCAGGCTTAGACCTTTATTTTATTTCAAATAAAATCTATTTGAAATACCAGCATCACCATCTCTAGTCCTCATGCTGCTCCAAACCATAGGAAGACGTTATTCCCAGGCAGGAAGGTCTGAGTGGTGAAGAATACATGTCCAAAGGAAGAAAGGAAGGCAGGAAGGCCGGGCCAGCCAGTCATCTGTTGGGTAGTACGTAGGGCTTGGAATCAGAATAGCATGAAGAAGAGGCTAACAATGGCAGGCATTTGACAACAGTTCAAATAAGTTGTTGTAAGAACTTAGTGGGTCCTTGTGTGTAAACCTTGGGCAAATTGAGAATCATCATGCATGCACAGAAATAATAGCCATCCCCCTTCCTGGGTGACAAGGGAGTATGGAGATGCTGTTGCTTACACATTCTTTCAGAGTTCTGATTTCACTATGACAAATGTCAAATCAGTGGAATCAAATGAAGTATTTTTACATAGTTGTGTGGCAGGATTATTGATTTAATAGTGAGGGTCGGGGGAGGGGTGTGGGAGATGATGGAGGGATGTAGAGTCGAAGCCTCCATGGCAACAGAAGTGAGTTTGGTAAACCAGAATAATCCCCTGGAGGCTTTGATGTTAGGGGTCAAAGTTTAGCATCAATGAAGTGGGGAGTTATGGTAAGTTCCTAAGCAGACAGTGATGTGGAAAAACCATCATGATATTGTAATGTAGAAAGAACAGTTATCTGATAAGCAGGAATTCCATGTTTTCATTTGGACTGTGGTGTTGCCTGTGTGACATTAGGCATGTAACTCAATTACTTCTCAGCCTCTGTAACATCTGAAAAATGAACGAGTCTTTATAGTGCTGCGCTTCACATTCTTTTCTTCTGTGGTTCTTTAATGTCTTCGAGAGCAATCATTATTTGGTATTATGTTAGTTACAAAATAATTTTAACCACCTACCCAGCACATATATTCTATTTCCCCCACCATGCTGCCTTTAAGGAGGAATTATTAAAAGAAAAAACGAATAAGAAGAAGGAAAGGAAGGGAGAAGGGAGGAAGGAAGAAAGTTTATATGCTGAAGAATAACCAGAGAATGATATGGTACCATGTCTGTGCTGAAGGAGCCCACCACCTTTTTAGAAAGGCAGAGAGGATATATTCTCTCTCTCTCTCTCTGTCTTTCTCTCTCTCGACACACACACACGTGCACAGGTTGTGTTCTAACAGAATGCAAGCTGGAAAGTGCTAGCAGGGTAAGGAGTAAAAATCACAACAGCTGCCATGAGTTGGCAAGGAAGACACTTCCAAGGAGAAAGAGTTTGGCCAGGTTTTGAGAAGGACAAGTGAGATCTCTGTGTGAGGTTAGCATGGAATCATTCAGTTTTCTTTTGGTTGTGAGATAAAATTCACCATTTAAGCCGTTTTAAAGGGTACAATTCCGTGGGTTTTTATATATTCACAGTGTTGTACAGTCATCACCACTGTGTGACTCCAGACCAGCTCCGTGGCCCCAGAATAACACCATACTCGTTAGCAGTTACCCGCTTCCCTCATGTGCTTTCTGTCTCTGTGGATCATCTACTCTGGAAATTTCATATCAGTGGAATCCAGACAATATGTGGCCTTTGTGTCTGGGTCATTTGGTTCTCTAATACTTCTTTGCACAAATTATCCTGACAGTGACAGAAAATATCAAATGAATGAGCTGGGCTTGTCACATGGTCTTTTGCTGCCTTGGCTATCTCACCTGTAGATTATAGATTTTGGGCTACATGATCTCTAAGGCCAGTTTTAATGTTTTGTTCTCTCTTCTCTATTCAGGCCCTTATCTTATTTGGCTGTGTCTGTCTCTCCCATGATGACGTGTCTTTGCGGGAAGGGACTGCACCCTTGTTTTGCTGTGTGTGCACATGTCTGCCTGGGGCCTCTCGGGCACAGTGCTGGTAAAGGGCCTCCATAAATGTGTGTCTCATAAATAAAAGGAGTGAGTGCTCAGTTCTAAGCTGAATGCCTAGATCACAACAGTGAGATTTTTAGCTCTAAAAGTTCAAGTATGGAAGTCATTGTAAGATAAGACCAGGAAGGGTAAACTGAGATCACATTGCAGAGGGCTGTAGAGTTTACCTTATGGGCAAATCGCTGAGGCACTTGATTGATTCTACTCGTGTCTCAGTGGCGAGGCGGAAGCACTCTTAAGAGCCTGAATGCCAGAGCAGGGAGGCACTGCAGGAGGAATGGAAAGCAAAAGAAGGGCTTCTTGAGTGAGGGGAAAACTATCTGGACTTGGTAGTGGTTTGGATTTGAGTAAGGTAGAGAAAGGGGTCTAAAAATGGCTTTGAAGTTTCAACTTCAATAACTTGGAAAATGACCTTGAGAAAATAGGGGCTGGGCAGAGGGTGTGAGAAAGGTTGGACTTGAAGTCAGAGACCCACAGCTTGGAGTAGCTGTGCAGCCCGAGGAAGTTCCCTGAGCCACTGGGGAGGCCATTAGAGGTGTGGCCCTCAGAGGGCTGGTTAAATGGGCCTAAGTCAGGTGGAAGGAGGCGACTGCCCACTGAGTGGAGTTGGAAGTGCTTTGGTGGGGTCTGCAGGAAGGGGAAGCAGGGGCTGGAGTCCCAGGAGGTGGGGTGGCTCAAGACTTAGGGTCCGCACCACAGGTCAGTGTGCCAGGTACTAAGCATCAGCCCCGCATGGATGAGGCTAAAACCTTTTTTTCCAGCAGAATAGCTAATTGAATAACACTTTCAACCTATTGAGGAACATGAAAAAATGCCAGGTCCACTCCCTAAATTTTCAGTTGACGTTAAGGTAACCTCATACATTTTTAAAAGGCTAGCGCCGGGCGTGGTGGCTCACGCCTGTAATCCTAGCACTTTGGGAGGCCGAGGCGGGCGGATTGCTCAAGGTCAGGAGTTCGAAACCAGCCTGAGCGGGACCCCGTCTCTACCAAAAATAGAAATAAATTAATTGACCAACTAAAAAATATATATATACAAAAAATTAGCCGGGCATGGTGGCGCATGTCTGTAGTCCCAGCTACTCGGGAGGCTGAGGCAGTAGGATCGCTTGAGCCCCGGAGATTGAGGTTGCTGTGAGCCAGGCTGACACCACGGCACTCACTCTAGCCTGGGCAACAAAGTGAGACTCTGTCTCAAAAAATAAAAAATAAAAAAAATAAAAGGCTAGCTTAGGTAAAACCCATGATATCATGAAAAATCCAGACACTCTCTTCATTTTATTCCTGGCCGTGTTCACTTAGCCACATCTAACACATGATGGAATAAAGAAAGTCATGGGTACCAGGACACTCACATTCTTTTTGCCACCAAGCATTGTGTCCTATGGCAGACTAGCAGTCGCTTGAGCCCTGAGCAGACCACCTGTGAGGTGAAGACTGGAGGAAATTGCCACAGTCCCTTCCAGCACTAGCAGTCTGGAGAGTTTTAGCCATGCAAAGAACTAAAATAATGATCATCTCTTTATCATAAGATTGCTTCCCCTTGGAAAGTAAATCATTTAATAAGAAATGATTTACTTTTACTTAAGAACTTTGCGTACTTGATAAGGTATTAATTTAGCTCAGATTTAGTGATATGTTTTCATAGTAAAAAACAAAGTACTCTTAAGTATATGTATGTGTTTAAGAAATTGCTCAAGATACTCTCCCTCTGCTCTTGAAAAGTTTCTCTGCCTTCTGTTTGTTATAGAACTAAATCCAAGATCATCCGGAAGAATTGGCTTTGTGTACTGATTGATCATGTGATTCCTCCCCACACACACCCACATTGGTGCTCAGCGAGTCCCCTGCACACACTGTCCAGTAAACAACTTCAGAGAACCAGACCTGCCAGTTCATTCACTGAGAGCATTTGGAAAGGGTTGTCTTTGTGCAGCCTTGACATCCTGGCTGGGGTGGAATGGAGAAGTTAGCATTTGTGTTTTCATTAGTTCTTTTTATAGCAGCAAACCAGCTGGAGCTGGTTAACGTTAGCCTGGGCTGCCCGTTAGTGTGCAGGTCTCTTACGCAGGACGAAGGGCTTCTGATGAAAACAGATTTTGTTACTCATGATACCACTGACTGTTTACATGAGTTCACTCATTCTGTCATGGGATGTGACTTAGAATGGCTCTGTTAAAGTACAGGAACTCTCTGGGCACTATTCAGATCCATCCTTAAAACAAACAAGAGATTCAAAAGTATAGATAGCTTTCCCCGTGAAACCAGCCATCCTTCCACAGAACCTGCTTCCTGGTGACGTGCCAAAAGAAAGCTAGATTCTGGCCAACCAGCATGTCTTCCCCTCAGTGTTTTAAAGATTGAATGGAGAAAGTTGTTTTTCCTGCAGCCACAGCAAGGAATCATCGTCTTATAGGGGGTAGAGCGTGATTTATCCAGCCGTTTCTGGCAAAGTTGAAAAGAACTGTTCTTATGGCTGTAAGTTTCATGGGTAGAAACTCTGAAGGAAGGCCGGGCGCGGTGGCTCACGCCTGTAATCCTAGCACTCTGGGAGGCCGAGGCAGAAGATTGCTTGAGATCAGGAGTTTGAGAAACTCTGAAGGCAAAAATTTACCATTTTAGGAATTATTAATTTAGGATAATAATTTAGGATAAATTAAAGAACATCCCTAATCCAAAAATCTGCAATACAAACTGCTCCAAAATCTGAAACTTTCTGAGCACCAACATGATGCCGCATGGGTGGCTAAAATAGTGACACCTTTGCTTTCTTGATGGGTCAATATACACAACTTTGTTTCATGGCCAAAATTATTAAAAATAGTTTACAAAAATTACCTTGAGGCTATATGAAGAAGGTGTATGAAACATAAATGAATTTTGTGTTTTAAATTTGGATCCCAGCCCCAGGATATCTCATGTATATGCAAATATTCCAAAATCCCCAAAAATCTGAAATCTGAAATACTTCTGGTACCAAGCATTTTGGATAAGGGATACTCAAACTATATCGATCATGGATATACATATATTTATTTATGTCTAGTTAAATGGACGTGAGAAATGAAAACCAGTTTGAATGGAGAACACTGATTGGTTTTTTATGTGACTTGTTTTGAGATTAAAGGCTAAACCAATTTAGCCAATATTCTGAAGTAGTCAAGACGCTTTAGGGCTCAGCTACTTCCTGGATCAGTCTCATTGGAAATTAGAAAATGTATCCTCCTTTTAAACATAATTCATTTGCAAAAATGAGTTTAGGCCTTTGAAAAGTGCTAAATGATTAAGTTGTGAAGATATAAGGGCTAAGATTCCTCCTTTAAGGGTTGCAGCAGCAGTTCAAAGAGATGCAGACTCTCTCACAGCCGAGGTCACTTGAGGAAAAGTTTTATTTGATTCTCTGATGCTTTGTTTTCCCCCAGAAGAGGTGATAATAGCCTTAGGGATTTAGTAATCACATGTGTTGGGATGGCAGTTAGGGACTCAACTGTCTTCCACCTCACAGAATTGGTTAGTAGATTAAGTGAGGTTAACTAAGATGAGAGGCTGGTGCCCAGTAGTAGGTCTGGATTTTTGTTTATTTTTTTATTTCTATACACCAGGTATTGGCAAGCACGTTATTTTAAACTCACTGGTACACACAGTCTTTTGCAAACACTCAACTCAGCTGTTGCAGCATGAAAGCAGCTATGCACAATAATACCTAAATAGGTGAGTATGGCTTTGTGCCAATAAAACTTTATTTACAAAAACAGGCTGCAGGCAAAATTTGGCCACAAGCTGCAGTTTGCCAACCTCTGATCTATACAAATAGGTAAATTTCATTACGTTTAGTATTTCTCTTGAACTTTCTTGAAAGGATAAAAGAATTTTCAGTCACCGTTTTACTACAATTCCAACTTTCTGCACTGTGCATCAAAATAACACTTGAAAGTAGAAGTATGTATTTTTAATTACATGTAGAAAATGTAAAAATTACAGTGCTGAATGTATTAATATATTAATTTTCAGATGAAATAGCTCCTGTCACATGAGGTAAAATGATGTGACATTTTGAAATGTCTGGTTTTCTGTATACCTTGTGTCTTAAATATATTAAATTACAAAATGATACAGGTAGCATATTGAATTTTTGAGCCAAGATAAAGTAAAAATTAAAACCTTTATACCAGAATTTATGATTCAGAAGTGAAAGGAAGAAACACTAGGGAAAATAGCAGAGGCCTGGCAAAAGAGCACGTAAGTAGCCAGAAACAATGGGCAAACGTAGTGTTTAATGTGAAACTGAAGGAAAGCAGTAAGGGCAGTGGGAAGCAATCTGGGATTTGTTAATCAGAGGCTCTAAATTCCAGTGCCTACTCTGGTCTTGACACAGGTGTAACTTTGGCTGACTTATTCAAGCTCGGAGCTTTACTTTTCTCGGTCTTAAGTGGAGAGAATAATATACTTTACACATTGTTTTCTGGTATTAAAGAGAAGTGCTTTGTGAGCTTTAGATTGCTGTAAATATCACTGGTGACTGTCCACATGACAGATGTACTTCCCTTGGTCCAGGCAATCTGAGCTGCCTTCTGAGGAGGGTGGCCAACTTTTCCAGAGCAGGAAGACTGAGGAGGGCCTGCAGCTTCTCTTACTCACACAGTCATCTTGGCTGTCATACCTAACCTTTACAGGTGTATATGAGCTAAATGTTCTAAGGAAGAAGGAGTTACTAACTCCTGGCTCAGCAAATGTCACATAACCTGTAGCCCTTGTGCTCTTTGGGTGCACCTGGGTGGCTGATCTGACTTGCTTGGTTCTTGTTCACAGGGAATGTAGATCAAATCCATTTATTATTCTCTGCTGACTCAAAAAAGTAAAAGAGCTACCAGCACTGAGAGGAAGTCACAGTGCTACCCACTGTCACACTGAATCCAAGCCCTTCTTGAGGGGACCCTTACAAACTGTTAGAATAAGAACCTACACCAGCAGCCACAGGCACCCCAAGGGAGGAGGCAGGTGGGGGAAGGTATGAAGGACTCTGAAAGAGGGGGAGGGGGAGACAGAGATGAGAGGCTGTGGTGCCGCCTGGAGAGGGGCGAGGGGCACTTGCATTTCTGACACTCCCAAAGGTCCTGGAGAGGCACTAGATGGCAGAGGCAGGATATGAGCTCCTTCTTTTTCCAAGTCTCTGCCCTGCCTCAGGCAGCCCTAAAGTGCCCTGACCCCGACAGGGGCAAATCTGGGCACCTGGATCAGGACTTGTGGCTGCCCGGAAGCCTTGTGATCACAGGAAGAAGAAAGATCACAGTTCTGGGTTCAAGACTCTGCGTTTTCTATGCCCTAAGTTATAACGATAGAGTTTAAGGAAAATCTGTATTAGGGTCAATTTACAAACAGTTCTTGAAAATAAGAATTTAGGCTTTTGTTTACAATCACATGGGTCTTACCTCCTGATGGTTACATATTTCATGCATTAGTTAATGAATTACAAAAACCACACAAATATTACTGCATATTTTTAAACTAAAAAAGTAAGACAGAAAAATGCTAGATTCATGACTCATCACAATAAATATGTCAGGGAAAATGGTGAAAGAGGAAATTTATATCTCTGAAACAGATTAGATTTTATTTGGGACATATTAAGAAAGGAATGAAAAGTTGCTGAAGAATTATTATGTGACTCTTCAGAGTTAACTATTCACCAAAAATTCAGAGAATCAACATGCAATTTTAAATTCAGAGGTAACAATAAATAATAACTAGTTTGTTTTCTGGAAGGCCAGTGAAATACAGCTCCTTGATTGTTAATGAAATTTACTCTGTGACAAACTAAGTCTTTCTAATGAGACCAGGGTCCAGAATTCTTAGTGCTTACCGTGGGATGGTCGAGAAAACCGAAGGGCCAATTATTCTATTGCATTAGATTAGGTAGGTGTTGATAACCATGAGCAGTTATATTATTTTAAAGTTGGCCCTGTGAGGTTTTAAGACATAGAACTGAATGTACTGCCAGATATTTTTGCAGGAGTCACAGATGTAAAAGAGAATTCTTCACACACATCCCCTCCCCGGCACCAAGACAGAACATATTTTGAGTTAAACCCCTTGGAATGGACTATTTTTAGAGAAATGGCATGGGGAGGGGTGGATAGTTAGGAAATATATTCTTCACAACCTTTTTTCATTACATACCATAAAAAATATTTACATTTTAATTTCATTGTGACTTGTACTGTACTATGACTCACCCTACTGAAAGCGAAATACCAAGATGAACTACCATCCCATCTTTTTCAAACGAATTGCAGTTTTACCTACACTGAAATCTGAGAGTTAACACATGGCACCCAGGCATGAGCTAGGCTTGGCAAAACTCAAAATATAAGCAACATTGCTCAACATCACACCCTTCCACTGTGCTCACAGCCCATCTTGTGCAAAAAATAATGTGACAACTTGGTCCATTAGTATTTTGAGTGTAATTTTAAATGATAAAAATCAATGTAATCACATAGTTTCAAAATTTGCAAAAAATAGAATAGAAAAATTATTCGAATTCTACTTCCCATGTAATTATTTTGCATATTGTCTCTAGTCTGTTTTATAATACTTATTTAAAGTTGAAATCATGAAACATTTTGTTCTTAGCCTAAAGAGTGTCAGCAAACTATAATCACCTTTACTTCACTGTATAACATTTCAATTTGACTATGTTACTAACTCAGGGGAAAAAGAAGGAGCTTGGTTGAGAAATTATCATATTCTAAGTGCTTATTTTTGTCCCTTGTTTTGTCTTTTTTTTTTTTTTTTTTGAGAAGCTAATGAAACACAGCACACAAAAGACCCATGCAGTACCTGGCCTTTTGGGGCACTCTGTGCAACAGTTCTGGAAGGGCCAGCCCTCCAGGAGGTGGGTGGAGGATCAGCCGAGGGCCTGAGGCTGGAGACTCCTAGGCTGAGCTGGAACTTGAAACCAAGTCTGTCTGACTCTGAGTGTTAACACCAACAGGGCACAAGGCAATCTGCCTTTTAAATGTAGCAGCCAAGTTATTTCACATTCTGTGCTCAGTAGAACAGTGCCCACTTAGAACCACTGGTCACAGCATAAAGACACTCATTCTCAGTCATCAGGTCTAATGGAACTCACACTAGTACAGGAAATAGAAAAAAATACAGGTAATATTTTCATTTGAGGCATAAACAGTTGTCTCTCAGCTTCACTTGTAAAGAACCTAGCTGCTAGCCCAGCATAGTGGTTCATACCTGTAATCCTAACACTCTGGGAGGCCAAGGCAGGAGGATTACTTGAGGTCTGGAGTTCAATACCAGCTGAGCAAGAGTGAGAGCCTGTTTCTGCAAAAATTAGAAAAATTATCCAGGTATGATGATGCACAGCTGTAGTCCCAGCTACTTGGGAGGCTGAGGGAGGAGGATCGCTTGAGCCCAGGAGTTGGAGGTTGCTTTGAGCTATGATGAAACCATTGCACTCTACCCAGGGCAACAGAGTGAGACACTGTCTCAGGAAAAAAAAAAAAAAGAAAAACCTAGCTGTCAAAATAGGTGTCTATAATCCGGAGTTAGGCAAATTAATACTACTAGCTTATTATTTCTCGATGTCTCAGAAAGTCATCTGAGACTCCGATGACAAAGAAATGTAATGGAAGTGTCTCAGTGTCACCTCTGGCTTTGTTGGCTATGTGAGTGGCAAGGAAAGGACTCCAGTGCTTCCCTTAGGAAGGGTCAAGGGCAGACCCACAGGGCAGAGAAAGGAAGCAGATATTCCTTTCTGTTGTTGCTTTGCCTCAAGCCCCTGCCACCTGATGTGTGCAGGACACTGCAGAAAGATTTTTTTTAACACTTTCATACTCCACTTTTAATAATGGGTGGAACAACTTTACAGAAGCTTTTAATACCAAAACCAAAAGTATCACAAGAAAAAAACCCTACAGACTAATATTATTTGTGACCATAAACAGACTGCCCTTAACAAAGTACTATCTATCTAGCAATATATAAAAGGGCCAAGTGGAATTTATCCCAGAATTCAAGGATGGTTTAGCATCTGAAAATCAATTAATATAATACATTATATGAATAAAATAAAAGACAAAATATACACGATCATCTCAATAGGAGAAAAAAGCATTTGATAAACTATTTAATCCTTTCATGATTAAAAAGCACTTAGTGAAGTAGAAGTGGAAGTAAACTTTCTGAAGCTAACAAGATTATCAAAAAAGGCATTCGGATTGGAAAAGAAGATTTGTTTTTCCTTTTTTTATTTTTTTTGTTTTTATTTTTATTTTTTTCAACATATTATGGGGGTACAAATATTAAAGTTACATATTTTTGTTTTTCCTTTTTAAGACTAGACATGAAAATTTTAAAAGCACATATAATGATATAAAAAAGTAGATGTTAAACATGAAATAAGGCAAGAAAAGTAAAAAAGGAAGGGAAAAGAATCACTTCTAGTCAGGAATAACTGTGTAGAACTACATTCATATGTGTAAGAGTAAAGTGTTAGCACTCAGAGCAAACCCGGAGGAGAGCGTAGCCGTGCTGTTGGGTCTGCCCAGCTCTACCTCAGACGTGTGGACGAATCCCACAGCCCTGCCTGGGCAGTGGTGGGAGTCCCACACATGACTCTTGAAGGGACGTGATGGAGAAGGTCCTGAGCCATCATGTCCTGGGTGAAAGTCTCCATTAGTATTTCAGATGTTTAAACTTGCTCTGCTAGCAATTCCAAGTTGTGATGGAAAGGTGCTGACTAGAAAGGTGCTCTCTTTGAATCTCATAGTTTCTTGTATTTTGTTGGTGGGGATATTTATGATAGAAACAATAGTAATTTTTTTTTATTTTGGAATATTATGGGGGTACAAATTTTAAGGTTTCAAAAAATGCCCTTTCCCCCCTTCCCCCACAAGTCTGAGTTTCCAGTGTGACCAACACTCAGACGGTGCACATCTCACTCATTATATATATATATATATATATATACCCGCCCCCCTCCTCCCTCCCCCTTGCCCAATACCTATTACTGTAGTACCTATGTGTCCACTTAGGTGCTACTCAGTTAATACCAGTTTGCTGGAGAATATATCTGGTGCTTGTTTTTCCATTCTTGGGAGACTTCACTTAGTAGTATGGGTTCCAGCTCTATCCAGGAAAATATAAGATGTGCTGTATCACCGTTGTTTCTTAGAGCTGAATAGTACTCCATGGTATACATATACCACATTTTATTAATCCACTCTTGGATTGATGGGCACTTGGGCTGTTTCTACAGCCTTGCCATTATGAATTGTGCTGCTATAAACATTCAAGTGCAGGTGTCTTTTTTGTAGAGTGTCATTGGATCTTTTGGGTAGATGCCCAGTAATGGGATTGCTGGATCAAATGGTAGATCCACTTGTATCGCTTTAAGGTATCTCCATATTGCTTTCCACAGAGGTTGAACTAGTTTGCAGTCCCACCAGCAGTGTAGGAGTGTTCCTCTCTCTCTGCATTCATGCCAGCATTTACTGTTTGGGAACTTTTTGATAAAGGCCATTCTCACTGGAGTTAAGTGATATCTCATTGTGGTTTTGATTTGCATTTCCCTGATGATTAGAGATGTTGAGCATTTTTTCATATGTTTGTTGGCCATTCTTCTGTCTTCTTTAGAAAAGTTTCTGTTCAAGTCCTTTGCCCACTTTTTAATAGGGTTATTTGATTTTTTCTTGCTGATTTCTGTGAGTTCTAAGTATATTCTAGTTATCAGCCCCTTATCGGATGCGTAAGATGCAAAAATTTTCTCCCATTCTGTAGGTTGTCTGTTTACTTTCATGGGTGTTTCTTTGGTTGTGCAGAAGCTTTTTAGTTTGATCATGTCCCATTTATTTATTTTTGTTGCTGCTGTGATTGTCTTTGGGGTCTTCTTCATAAATTCTTTGCCTAGGCCGATGTCTAGGAGAGTGTTTCCAACATTTTCCTCTAGAATTCTACTAGTTTCATACCTTAGGTTTAAGTCTGTTATCCAGCGTGAGTTGATTTTTGGGAGAGGTGAAAGGTGTGGGTCCTGCCTTCTACAAGTGGCTATCCAGTTTTCCCAGCACCATTTATTGAATAAGGATTCTTTTCCCCAGCGTATGTTTTTGTCTGCTTTGTCAAAGATTAGATGGCTATATGAGGATGGTTTTATATCAGGATTCTCACATCTGTTCCACTGGTCAATATTCCTATTTTTGTGCCAATACCATATTGATTTAATTACTACAGCTTTGTAGTATAGTTTGATATCTGGCATATTAATGCCTCCCATTTTGTTTTTGTTGCCTAGAATTGCTTTTAATATTCAGGGTCTTCTTTGGTTCCATATGAAGCGTAAAATTTTTTTTTCTATATCTGTGAAGAATGCTGATGGGATTTTAATAGGTATTGCATTGAATCTGTAGATCAGTTTGGGTAGTATAGACATTTTAATGATGTTGAGTCGGCCGATCCACGAGCATGGTATGGATTTCCATCTGTTTACATCCTCTGCTATTTCCTTCCTCAGTGTTTCATAGTTCTCCCTGTAGAGGTCTTTTACTTCCTTGGTTAAGTATATTCCTAGGTACTTTAATTTCTTTGTTGCTGTTGTGAAGGGAATTGAGCCTTTGATTTGGTTCTCAATTTGATTGTTGTTGGCGTATATGAATGCCTCTGATTTCTGTGTATTGATTTTGTATCCTGAGACTTTACTAAATTCATTTATCAGTTCCAGGAGTTTCTTGGTTGAATCTTTGGGGTTTTCTAAATATAATATCATGTCATCAGAATCTCTTCTGCCCCTGTTTGGATACCTTTAATTCCACTTTCCTGTCTGATTGCTGTAGCCAGGACTTCCAGCACTATGATGAATAGAAGTGGAGACAGTGGGCAGCCTTATCTGGTTCCAGTTCTAAGTGGGAATACTTTCAATTTTTCTCCATTCAGTATGATGTTGGCTATGGGTCTGTCATATATGGCTTGTATCATTTTTAGGTATGTCCCTTCTATTCCTATTTTATTAAGTGTTTGTAGTTTAGTTCTGATTTCATCTTGTTGATTTCACTTCTTCTTCTGTGTTTGGGATTGGTCTGTTCTTCTTTTTCCAGCTCTCTGAGTGATTTCATTAGATTGTCTATTTGTGATCTTTTTGACTTTTGGTTATAGGCATTTATGGAGATAAACTTTCCTCTCAGAACTACTTTAGCTGTGTCCCAGAGGATTTGATAACTTGTCTCTCCATTGTCATTATCTTCATAGAATTTTTTTATTTCCATCTTGATTTCTTCATTTATGAAGTAATCATTTAGTGGGAGGTTGTTTAATTTCCACGTTTTTGCATAGGAATGTGAATCTAACAGAGATTGATTAGGGTTGATTTCTACTTTTATTCCACTGTGATCTGAGAAGATACATGGTATGATTTCTATTTTTTTAAATTTCTTGAGGCTTACTTTGTGTCCTAGGATATGGTCAATCTTAGAGAATGTCCCGTGAGCTGATGAGAAGAACGTATATTTAGTGGATTTTGGGTAAAATGTCCTATAAATGTCAGTCAGACCCAGTTGTTCTAGAGTTTTGTTTAAGTTCATTATTTCTTTATTAATTTTCTGTTTGGAGGATCTGTCCTGTGCTGTCAGTGGGGTGTTGAAATCTGCGGTGATTATGGAGTTGCTGTTAATCAATTTGCTTAGATCCAGTAAGGTTTGCTTTATGAAACTGGGTGCACCTAAGTTGAGTGCATATATATTTAAAATTGTTATCTCTTCTTGTTGAAGTGTGCCCTTCACCATTATATAGTGACCATCTTTGTCTTTCACTACTTTTGTTGGTTTAAAAACTAAATCATCTGAGATTAGAACTGCCACACCAGCCTTCTTTTGGCTTCCACGTGCTTGGAATACTGATCTCCACCCCTTTACTTTTAGTCTGTATGCATCCTTGCAGGTTAGATGTATTTCCTGAAGACAGCCTATACTTGGCCTGTATTTTCTTATCCATTCAGCTAGCCTGTGTCTCTTGAGTGGGGAGTTTAAGCCATTCACTTTTATTGAGAGAATTGATAAGTAAGGTAGATTACTGTTCATTCTCTTGGGTTGGATGTTGTTGTTTTGATTTCTCTCTTGAGCCATTGTAATATCTGACCTTTAATCTTTGGGTTTTGTTTGTTTTTATATTCGTGAGCTTTTATTATTGTGTTCCGTGCGTAACACTGTTTTGAGTACTTCTTATAGGGCTGGTCTTGGTGAATTCCCTGAGACTTTGCTTATGTGAGAATGTCTTAATTTCTCCTTCATATATAAAGCTTAGTTTTGCAGGGTACAAGATTCTAGGCTGGGCGTTATTTTGTTTCAAAAGAGTGAGAGTGGGGCCCCAGTCTTTCTTTGCTTGTATTGTTTCAGTTGAGAAATCTGGCGTTATTCGGATCAGTTTTCCTTTGTATGTACCTTGCTTCTTTCGCCTTTCAGCTTGTAAGAGGGTCTCTTTTGTTGATATTTTGGTCAGTCTGATGACTACATGGCGGGGTGTTTTCCTGTTTGCATTGTATCTCCCAGGAGTCCTTTTGGCCTTTTGTATTTCGAATTCTAGGTTACTGGTTAGATCTGGGAAGTTTTCCTCAATTATTTCTTCAAAAAGGTTATCCAACCCTTGGGTTTTTTCTTCCTCCTTCTCCGGAATCCAGTGGACCCGCAGGTTATTTTTCTTCCTATAATCCCACAATTCTTGTAAGCTTCGCTCATGTCTCTTATTTTTCTGCTCTAACTCTGTGATTAACTTATTTGGTTTGAATGAGTTGTCTTCAACCTCTGAGATTCTTTCTTCTGTTTAGTCTACCCTATTTTTGAGGCTTTCCACTGTGTTTTGAATTTCCCTGAATAAATTCTTCATTTCTGGGGTATCGGATTGATTCTTCTTCAAGATCTTGATCTCCTTAGTGAATCTTTGTTGCACTTCTTGTATCTTCTTTGTAGTTTCTTTGTGTTGGTTATCCATTTTTTCTTGCGTATCATTGAGCTTTCTTACAATCCAATCTTGGAATTCTTCTTCTGTCATTTTAGTGTTTGGGGTTTGTTCAGACTCTGTTTCTTGAGAGCTGGTGTATCTCCTAGGGGGAGTATTTTTGGTTTGATTTTTTGAATTGCACTGGGCCCTCCCCATCTGGATCAATTGCTCAACAATAGTAATTTTAGTTATTGTCCAACACAGAGACCACAAGGATATTTGGTAATGAACACTGTGATTGTGTTTAGTAACATTTTTAATGTCATATGTTGATTTGATGTTTTTTTCCTTTTAATTTATCTTTTTTAATTGAAATTTTTATTGAGGTAATTGTAGAGTCACATGTAGTTATAAGAAATAATACAGAGAGATCCCATATATCCTTTACTCAGTTTCTTCTAATGGTAATATTTTGCACATCAATAGTTTAATATCATAGCCAGTATACTTTAGTGCAATCTCATTCAGATTTCCAGTTTTACTTGTACTCCTGTGTGTTTAGTTCTGTGCAGTTTTATTACACATCTAGGTTCATGTATGCACCACTATAGTCAAGACACTGAACGGTTTCAATACCACACAAATCCCCACTGTTGTCCTCTTAGAGCTACACACACTTCCCTCCCTCTCCCCCTTCCTCCCCAAACAGGCCACTACCCCAAGCCCGCTAATGTTTTCTAATTTTCCCATTTCAAGAATGTTATGGAAGTGTTACATAAATATGCAATATGTCACCTTTGGGGATTGGCTTTTTTCACTCAGTGTCATTTCTTAGAGATTCATCCAGGTTGGTGCATGCCTCAATGGTCTGTTCCTTTTTATTGCTGAGCAGCAGGTGCTCCATGGTGAGGCTAGACCATGGTTTGTTTATCCATTCACCTGCTGAAGGACATCTGTGATGACTCCAGTTCTTGGTTATTATAATAAAGTTGCTGTAAATATTGTGTACAGGTTTTTATATGAACGTAAGTTTTCATTTCTCTGGATAAATACCCAAGAGTCATGCAACTACCATGACTAAACTAAAAGGTTTACTTTTCTAAGAAACTGCCAAACCATTTTCCAGAGTGGCTTTGCCATCATACAGTTCCAACAGAAGTGTACAAACAACCCGTTTTCTCCATGTCTATAACAGCATTTGATGTTTTTAGTAGTTTTTATTTAGCCATTCTGATTCATGTATATGTATTGATTTTAAAACTAAAAGTTTTAGGTTTTTAGTATCTTTTGCTTTTCCCACGTTGGAGCATATTTCATGAGGTACTTTAAAAAAATCATCTAAGTTTATCTTTCTATAGATGCCACTGGACTATAAGCTTCATCAATATAAGAGGTTTATTTCATTCAGGTTTGCATCCCTTGCTTAGAAAGCAGGGCCTGGGGCTAAGCAGACACTGAGTTGGTGTGGTGGGGAGGAGGGAGAGAGCTTCTCACTGACTGCATTCCTTGTCACCATCAGCTAATTCTATCAGGCATATTCAAAGTACATGGCAGCATTATGGCGTGGAAAAAGCATAGTGAACTTAGTAAGTTAAAAAATAACCTCCAGTGCTGTCTAGATGCTTAGCTCAACCCTTGATACCGCTTTAAAAACAATGAAAAAGAGAACTTTTGTACGTACAAAAGTGGGAGATGAAATGCTCGTCAACCGACTCACTGTATTCCTCCAAAGGAAAACCTCAACTCATTAGATACCCTGAAATTATAAGGATGTTCATTAAAGCCATTGTTTCTCTTCAAGCAACATGCCCTGGCCCAAGAGCCAGAGAACAGCCTGAGCCCCTGGCGCAGGCGTGGCTGCAGGGGAAGCCCCTGCCCTCCGTGTCCTGAGCAGGACAGCGAGCACCCACTGAGGGTGTGGCCACCCACCTGGCCCCACGCCTGTGCTACAGGGCCCGACTCCCGCCTGCAGGCAGTGTGGCTTACCTTCCACAGAGCCCCCATCAGCAAGACTGCTGCCTCTGCTTTCCGCGCGGCAGCCTGTCGCCCCACAGAAACAAATGGAGATAAACAGCTGGAGGAAATCCTTCATCCGGAAAGTGTCCAGTGAATCTCTCATGTATCTGGCTGTAAAGATTAACCCCCTGGCCCTAGTAAAGCATTCGTATGATCAAGTAACACTTTTCTTGAGAGTGAGGCCCTGGTTACCAGTTAAAGGAACTGTGGAAGAAAATATAACAAGCATCAAAAAACAAACTGCCTTAAGAAGAGTATATCTGGGCAAAGGCCACTCTGACCTCTGGGAGGGAGGAGGAAGCTGATGTGCTCACCTGTTCTCCAGTGGGTGAAGATGGGGCAGACATCCGTGTTGGCTTTCTGTACAGCCTTGGGCAAGACAACACGCCCATGAAGGTAACTGCGTCCCTATATGGAGAGAAATTTAGCTAGAATAGCTTTCTAGTAATTAGTGAATGCTATACAGGTATACCTCTTTTCATTGTGCTTCAATTTATTGTACTTTGCAGATATTGCACTTTTTAAAAATTGAAGGTTTGCAGCAGCCCTGCATAGAGCAAGTCTGTTAGCACCATTTTTACAACAACATGTGCTCACCTCATGTCTCCGTGTCCCATTTTGGTAATTCTCATAATATTTCAAATATTTTCGTTGTTACTATATCTATTATGGTAATCTGTGATCAGTGATCATTGCTGTTACCATTGTAATTGCTTTGGGGCACCACAAACCATGTGTGTATGGACAGTAAATTAAATCAATCACTGTTGTGTTCTGACTGCTCCACTGACCTGCCTCTCTTGCCCTCTCCTTGAGCCTCCCTATGCCCTAAGACCTAACTATATTGAAATTAGAACAATTAATAACCCTACAATGGCCTTTAAGCGTTTGAGTGAAAGGAAGAGTCACACATATCTCACTTTAAATCAGAAGCTATAAATGATTAAGCTCAATGAGGAAGGCATGTTGAAGGCTGAGACAGGCCGAAAGCTAGGCCTCATGGCACCAGTTACCCAAGTTGTGAATGCAGAGGTAAAGTTCTTGAAGGAAATTAAGAGTGCTACTCCAGTGAATGCAGGAATGATAAGAGAGTGAAATAACCTTATTAGCTGGTATGGATAAAGTTTTAGCAGTCTGGATAGAAGACCAAACCAGACACAACATTGCTTAAGCCAGAGCCTAATCCAGGGCTCAAGTGATCCTCCTGCCTCAGCCTCCCAAGTAGCTGGAACTACAAGCATGTGTCACCATCCCTGGCCTCAAATCTTATTATTTAAGAAATACATTCCATAAGGCTACAGCTGCCGTATATATTGATTCCTCTAATGGATCTGGGCAAAGTAAACTGAAAATCTTTTAGAAAGAATTAGCCATTCTAGATGTCATTAAGAGCATTTGTGATTCATGGGAGGAGGTCACACTATCATCATTAACATGAGTCTGGAAGAAGTAAAATTCCAGCCTTCATAAATGACTTTGAGGGATTCAATAATTCAGTGGAGAAAGTAAGTCCAGAAATAGCAAGAGAACTAGAATTAGAAGCAGAGCCTGAAGACATGACTGAATTGCTATAATCTCATGGTAAAACTTTAACAGATAAGAAAGTCCTTCTTATGGAAGAGCAAAGAAAGTGATTTCTTGAGATGGAAACTACTCCCGGTGAAGATGCTGTGAACATTGTTGAAATGAGAACAAAGGATTTAGAATATTACATAAACTTAGTTAATAAAACAGCAGCAGGATTTGAGAGGATTGACTATAATTTCCAAAGTTCTGTGGGTAGAATGCTATCAAACAACATTGCATGCTACAGAGAAGTCTTTTGTGAAATCAAGAGTCAGTCAATTCAGGCAACAAACTTCATTCTTCTTTAATTTTAAGAAGTTGCCACAGCCACTCCAGCCTTCGCCAACTACCTCCCCGATCAGTCAGCAGCGTCAGTGTCAAAGCAAGACCTTCCACCAGCAAAAAGATTATGACTGACTGGAGGTTCAGAAGATAGTTAGCATTTTTTAGCAATAAAATATTTACATATATATATATTTATTTTTAAATATTATGCGTATATAATAATTGTATATCTTTCTAGGGTACCTGTGACAGGCATACAATCTGTGAGTTAATCAAGTCAGGGTAATTGGGCTATCTATCATCTCAGGCATTTAACATTTCTTTGTGTTAGGAACAACCCAATTCCACTTTTAGTTATTTTAAAGTATACCCTAACTTATTGTTGTTTATAGTCACTTTGTTATGCTATCAAGCAATAAAGTATTTTTAATTAAGTTTAAGCTCCAAGAACAGTGTCAGCAGAAGCTTAGGGTATGGTGTTCGCATTTCTGGAACCCGCGGGCTCCGCCCTCAGTCTGTGCTGGCTGTTGTGAGCACAGAGTGCTGGTGGCTGGTCCTTAGCAGTGACTTCAGCTTACATCCAACCAAGCTTAGGCTCCACTCTGCCTCCCTAGCCATCCCTTTGACTTGCACACCTAGCAAGGAGGGTTAGGTAGGACAGCCAAGCACAACATAAATCCAGATAGAAGCCGGTGTTGGCCCTCTCCTCAACATGCTCAGTGCCCCCCCATCACCCAGCATGTTTCAGATGGAGCATTCTGTGATGATGGGGTGGTCCTGTTACCTTTTTTAGTGAGTATTCACTACGCACTAAAGAGTTATGACATGCCTCCTTCGTGTTCTGGGCTTAGGGATATAGAGCAATGAACAAAAGGAACGGGCCAGCTCTTGAGAAGTTTCCTTTCCAGTTGGGCAGATACAGGCGATAGAGTAAACAAGATAATTTTCAGTTGGTTTGTAGCTGTGTGACTTTGGGCAAATTGTCTAACTATGTGTCTTGCTTTTCTCATCTGTAAAATGGAGATAGGGTGGTATTTCCTTATGTGACTGATATATTAACGAGAGGGCATTCACAGAGTTCGTAGAACAGGGCCTGGCACATAGTAAACGTTACGTGCTCAAAACATTTGCAATTATTATCAGGAATAATACTGTGCCATGGTATGAAGTAACCTGGGTAGGAGTGTCACGGTCACCTTGGAACAAGTAGCAAAGGAAGCCTAGAAAGGAGACCTTTGGGTGAGTTCTGAAGGACAAAGTGGAGCCAGCCATGAGAAGCTCTGTGTGACACGCTTTCCAGGCACAGGGATCGACTGTTGCAAAGGAAGAAGTGGGTGTGGTGTGGTGTGCTACGGAGCGGGGGCAGGAGTGCACCTGGGGCTTAGGGAGCCCAGGAGCCGTGACAGAAGGTGGGCGCACAGAGGAGGCAGGTGCCAGGAGTTTACACTTTGTTCCAAGGTTAGTGAGAAGCTGTCAAGGTTTTTGGCAAGGGATGGATGTGATCCGACCTGTGCTTTGAAAAGATCACTCTGGGTGCCCCAGATCAATGGACTGTGGGAGTACAGGATGAGAACAGGTAACAAATTAGGCCATTTCAGGAATCCAGACAGGTCAGACTGGTGACCTGGGCCAGAGCGCTAATGGTGAAAAGGAGAAGGATTCGAGGCCTGTTTAAGAGATACAGTTCGTGGTACTTCCTCAAGATTGGATGTGGGATTACAGGAAGAGGGCTCAGGGACAACCGTGAGGCTGTCGTGTCGGTGGTGGTGAGTGGTGATGGGGAGGCCTGGCGGCGGGAGTCCAGAGGTCTGGCGATGGCCTTCCTGAGGTGGCCAACAGCTTAGCCATCTGGGAAAAAATTAAACTAGATCTATATACCTCTTATCATATACCAACATGAATTTTAAATGGATCAAAGATTTAAACATAAAAACTCAAAACCATAAAAGTTCTAGAAGAAATCATGAAAGAATTATCTTGAGTTGGAAGTTTATTCTGTGACTCAACATCCATAAGTTACAAAAGAAAATATTAATAAATTCTATTAAACCTTTATGATAAAGTCAAAAGTTGAAGGGCAAATTGGGAATGTGTATTTGTAATTCATATTACAAAGAGCCACTGTCGCTAATACATGAAGTGCTCATAGCACTTATTAATAATAAGGAAAAGACTGACAACCTCTGTATAAAAATAGGCAAAGTTCATAGAAAAAAGAAACATGTGAAAAGATGTTCAACATGTTGTAATAAAGAAATGCAAATTGAATAACACTATTATTTTTCACCTATCAATTTCGTAGAAATCCAGAATTTTAGTAACATTTGTTTAGTGATCCTGAGAGGGAACACACGCTCTGTTACTTTGGTGGAGGGAGTGTAAATTGTCGCAACCCCAGAGAGAGACCTCAGTGTGTATATGTACTAGTGTGTGTGTGTGTGTGTATGAATTTTAAACACATCAACTCTTTGACCCATCATTTCTACCTCTTGAAATTTATCTTGCAGATGTATTTATGTACATACGAAGTGCAAGGTTGTTCTTTGTTCCATTCTTTGTGATAGCTAGAAGTAGCAAATAGCCTAAAGGCTATCATCAGAGGATTCAGATTAAATCATGACACATGCATGTAGTAGAATACTATACAGCTGGAAGAAAAAACGGGTGAGCACTCTATGAACCAATATGGAAAAATGTATGTGATTAGTCAAATAGAAAAAGCCAAGGAATGGAGGGGGTGCCTGGAATAGGCTATATTCCTTGTATGTGTGTGAACTTTGGAAGGATCTGTGATTATCCAAGTAGCAGTAATTATCTGTGATGGGAGGGTGGGACCTGGAGAATGGACGGCAGGAGCCAGAGGGAGGGGAACTTTTCGCCATATACCTCTATACCTTTAAATTTTGAGTTATATATATTACTTATTCAGAAAAATTAAAAGACTTTATGCACAGTTATTGCTCTTGGATTTTTAATCCTTATAACTCTTTTGGAAAGCAGTAAATGACAGACAACAATAGAGATACTACTCTTTGACCCAATATCCCTGGAAATTGTATTCATATTCTTATAATACAATTATATTACATATATTATATTACATACGTTATATTATATATAATAGAATTATATTCTTATATTACAAACAAAAACTAAATACAAACACTATTCCTCTTCATGGTAGCAATGCCTTATAAGAATGGAAAAAATAGGAGCAAGAAGCAACCTAAATGTCCAACGTAGGAGAATTATTTAATTGATTTTGACATATAATATGTTATATTAAGCCACTGTGTAATATAATTAAGAAGACCATGCTAAAACATTTATTTATTCACAAATATATATTGTGTGCCTACTGTGTGTCAAGCATTGTTCTGAGTGTTAGAGATACAGGAATAAATAAGACCAAAAAAAGGACAAAATCCATACACCATTTTGGAACTTCCATTGTTTGGGGGAAAACTGGGAACAGAAAAATAGATACAATGTAAGAAAGTAATAATGGTTACAAATTCAAGTAAAGCAGGATAAGGAACAGGGAAGATGGAGGGGTTGCTATTTTAGAAGAATATTTTAGTAAGAATAATGAAAGCCAAGCTGAGAAAGTAATATTTGAATAAAAAATCCCAAAGGAGATGAGTGAGCAAGCCATGCAGGTACGTGGGCAGCATCCCAGCAGAGAGAGCATGCACGACAGGTTTCCAGCAGGAAAATGCTGGGAATGTTGCACAGCAGCAGGGAGGCCAGGATGTCTGCTCATCGTGCTGTAAATGAAGGTCAGAGAAGTAGGAAGGGCAGCATTGGAGTTCTGATCACAAGGAGGTCTGGAGAGTGAGGGGAAGGCCTTCGGATTTTATTCTGCCTGTGATACAAAGCCACCGGAGGAAGTGAATCTAAATGCCTGTGTGAGAAGGAAAAAGGCCCAAGGTCTCTATTAGGGCAAGCAGTGGATAAAGAGATGGTTTATACCTGGAGCTAGCCAAGGGTAGAGATGCAGCCCCCGCCAACGGCTGGCTGTGGAGGGTAGAGGGAAAGAAAGGTGTGGGCAGCGAAATGAATGTGGTGCCTTGAAACAAGACAGGAAATTCAGGAGGGAGAACGGAATTGGACAGAGCTGGGAAGATGATGTGTTTTGTTTTAAACATGTTGAATTTGAGAGAGCTGTGAGTCACAAATATAGAAAGGAAGAAAACTAAAATGAACTCAGTGGTGTTCCATCAGAATTAGAGGTAGTGTAAACTCGTTTTCAAGATGGATGGATGGATGGATGGATGGATGGATGGATGGATGGATGGATGGATGGATGGATGGATGGATGGGTGAATAGACAGAAGTCAATGTATGTTCGTGAGTGTACACAGTCCCCAGCTCTCAGAGGTCCTGGAGCAGTGATACATCAGAAGCAATGAGCACATTTAGTACTCAGACACTAGCTTCTGAATACCTGAAGGAAGCCAGGCTCCTTGGCAAAGTAGCTGATTCCAGGATGAGAGAAGATACAAGATGAGCCTTGAACACCTTGCGACGTCAGTAAGAACATTCTCAAAGAATGATGGGGGCATCAAAAAGAAAAAGGTCACAGGAACTAGCTAGAAAGAGGCTCCCACTAGCTAAATCTAAAACAGTTTGAGCATCAAAATCAATGATAGTTATGAATTATAACCCATTCAGTAAGAGTCTGTGAGTCCACATTGATACGAAAATAAGCAGGATTGATCATGGAAGTGGGAGTCTGCTAAGGGGTGTATAAACTCACCTGCCAAATCAACTAGCCCCAAAAATGAAAAGAAAATCTGAATGACTTGAAAATCTGATAAGGGATAGTACATAGTTTCACAGTGTCTCCCACATAGTATTTTTCAATTTCAAAAGGAACAAAGAAACTTACAGTTAAGAAGCCTGGCAGACATCGCTTCAGTCAAATAAAAAAAAAGTGAACATCATTAGTAATGGGACGAATTGAACTTATGTGCCAACTCTGGGATGTAATCAGGAGATAGGCACAGTGGTGCAACCTGTAGTCCAAATTACTCGGTAGGCTGAGGTGGGAAGTCACTTGAGCCCAGGAGTTGAAGACTACAGTGAGCCATGATCACGCTTCTGAATACCCATTGCTCTCCAATTTGGGCAGCATAGCGAGACCCCATCTCGAAAAGAAAAGAAAATATTAAAATCAAAATCAAAATAAGGGTGTATAGTCTACAAAATAACTGGCCTGTACCCTTCTAAAACGTCAGGGTCATTAAAGTCAAGGAAAGACTGAGGAACCATTCCAGACTGCAGGGGATCAAAGAGACATGACAACCACCTGCAACATGTGGGTCTGAACTGTCTCCGTTAGCTATAAAGGATGCTACTGTGCAGTGGGTGAAGCATGAGTGGGTGTGGGCATTAGGTAGAGGGAATTTCAGTGTTCATTTCTCCCCTTGATGACTATAGAGCAGTTATATGACAAAGTCCTTATTTGTAGGAAATATACACAAAAGTTTTGGGAATGAAGGTCCATCATGTAAGGAACTTACTCTCAAATAATTCAGGTAAAAAAAACATGCTTTGTACTATACTTAGAACTTTTTAGTAAATTTGAGATTGTTTAAAAAATTGCTTAATTATCACAAAAGTGAATAAGAGAAAAGTAGTAAGGCCCATGCTTTCTAGAAGGTTAGCAGGAAGGAGAGGGTAACAGGCTCCAGTGGAGAAGAGAGGCGCAGCATTCAGAGCTGGTGTGTGGAGAGGGAACAGGACAGATGATGGGCGCTGCAAAGCAAAGGCCTGGAGACAGGGCTGTGTTGGGCACCAGGCCAGGTGGGAAGACCAGGCTGGGTGGGAGCTGGGAGGAATGTCAGTGGAGTGTGGCAAGCTAGAAACAGAGCTAATTCGTACCTGGGGATGATCTTCCTTCTCTCTGAGAAATAGAATTGTCTCTTTTTTTTTGAGACAGAGTCTCGCTCTGTTGCCCAGGCTAGAGTGCGATGGTGTCAGCCTAGCTCATAGCAATCTCAACTCCTGGGCTAAAGCAATCCTCTTGCCTCAGCCTCCCGAGTAGCTGGGACTACAGGCATGCGCCACCATGCCCGGCTAATTTTTTCCATATGTTTTTAGTTGGCCAATTAATTTCTATTTTTAGTAGAGACGGGGATCTCACTCTTGCTCAGGCTGGTTTCAAACTCCTGACCTTGAGCAATCCTTCCGCCTCAGCCTCCCAGAGCACTAGGATTACAGGCATGAGCCACCGCGCCTGGCCTAGAATTATCTTCTGAATGTAGCCTCCTGTCTGCTCTCTTACAGATAGCAAAATGAATATGGGTTAGTCTTCGAACTTGAAATTACTTCATTGTAAAATATAGTACAACAATTTAATACTTCTCAGTGACATTGTTCCTAGAACAAGTTTTCTTAGGCTTTCTGAAGGATTTACAAAATTACCACTTTAATTTGAAAAATAAAAAATCCGTATATGTATGCATTTTGCCAAAGCAGTTTATTTTTTTATTGTGTAGAGTCCAAGCAGGTAGAACATGTATACATACTTCACAAACACAGATGATTTACAAGCCATTGCATTAGACAGGACTGGTTTCTAAGCCAGTTAGTCAGCTTAGAATGTGAAACCCTGATTCAGAAGCAAAACTTCTAAGAATGACTCAACAGTGTTCCATGTCGTGCCAACTGCCCATCACATGGTGCAGTTCACCCACGCCAGCCAGTGCTTGGGCTCTGGACTGGCTCCCGCGTTGGTGCAACAGAGCCTGAAGATTGTTCGAGTGACTGTGTTCTCAGTTCTCCCCAGACTGCCCGTAACTAGGCCCAGTGTAGACTGACTCCCCAGACTGCCCATAGCTAGTGAAGACACATGGGAAGGGCTTCAATCTGTTCCACGCAGCGGGGCCTTTGGGTTGTCAGGCTCCCTTCCCTCACACGCATTGCTGGGGGGCGTCTGCCATGACTCTCGCTTGGGCCCAGGAGCCATGTGGTGGTCCAGAGGGAGCCATGGGATGTGTAACTTACCTGTGGCACCACCAAAACACGTGCCCTATGACTGGAGCCTCGTTCCTTGCTCTACACACCGTTACAAGTCCTTGTCCCTGCAGATTCCAGGGATGAGTAGGCATGGGAAAGTGGAAATACTGAATGACCCCTCATATGGAATGGATGAGAGAAACAAGACCACAGCCTGCCCAGGCACATTTTGAGCAATAAACTTTCTCAGAGTACATCCCTCCTTCTCTCCCTCTTTTCCTTCATTATTCTTGTCCTAATTTAGCACTTCACTAAGATCTTCCCTTCCCACTTCTATACTTTGTAGCAATATATAGTTCTTACTTTGCAGAGTACCTGTGCAAAGCATTTTCATACCTGTTATTTTCCCCAAGGGCAAGAACTACGTCTTATACCTTCTTTCCCCATAAAGGCTGAATGCGTGCCTGCTGATGAGTTCAGCTTGGTCTAAGAAGCGTGTGTCGATCATCTGTGATGCACAAGCCTTTGAGCTGAGGGCTCCGCTACAGTCATAAGGAATAAGAAATATATCTGCCCTCAAGAAACTTCCAGGCTAAAAAGAGAGAGAAAAGATCTACTCAAGTTGTTATAATGCAGAGTAGAGTATGATAAGAACTAACATAAAGGCCAAAAATAAACCACTTTGCATACAAAGGAAAAGGAAGAATTGTTTATACCATGGAAACAAGAAAAATCTTCAGAAAAGATGTGGAATTTGAGTTTGTCTTTGAAAAATGAGTGTACTCCGATGAGTGGGCATGGAGGACTGTGGGTCTCCATTAGAGGAACAGATGGACAGGCAGGTTGGGTTTGGCACAATCAAGAGACATGCAGGGCTACTGGGGCGCCCACAGAGGCTCTTGACCAGGTGAGTGGTATGATTAACGGTGTCCCATGAGAAAGAGCACTGTAGCAGCAACCTGAAGGAGGGTTATAAGGAAGGGAAGAACGGAGGTTAGGAGCCCAGTGGGGAGGCACCTGCCTAATCCATGTAGATGGCAGCAGAGGCTACAAGTAGGACAAGACAGTGGCAGCAGGAGTAAGAAGGAATGAGGACATAAAAGGATAATGCAGAGGTAAAATGGACAGGCTATGGAAACCGAGTACCGCCAGGTTTTGAGACAGAGGGACTGGGAGGAATGGGACCAGTCTCTAAGAGGGAACTCTGCACAATGACAGTAAAGTAACAGAACTAGAGGAAATGAGATGCTGGCCAGTTTGCTTTGTATTCATTGGGCATAAATAAATCCAGTCGTGATTTTAGTCTGTGTATACCCTAGGACTGTGGTCCCCAACCCCCTGGCTGCAAACCAGTACCAGTTCGTGGCCTGTTAGGGAATGGGTCACAGAGCTCCGCTGCCACCTCCCCACCCCACCCCCATCCCGTGGAAAATTGTCTTCCATGAAATCTAGGGACAGGCTGCACAGCAGGAGGCAGTGCGGGCAAAGCTCCGTCTGTATTTACAGCCACTCCCCATCGCTCGCATCACCGCCGAGCTCCGCCTCCCCTGTCTGTGGAAAACTGTCTTCCATGAAACCAGTCCCTGGTGCCAAAAAGGCTGGGGACTGCTGGCCTACGGAACAGACATACTCGTGTAACTCTTTGCCAGTGATAGACTGAAACTCCGGTTAAATTCCCTCTAGAGGGTTCAGACTACATCTTTTGTCCTTAAAGACATACACTCAATATAAGACATTATTTTTTAGATGTCACTAGCATGATGTTTATGTTCTTAAAAATATATAATGCCTCACTGTCTTGGTCAATGGATTTTTGACAGAGGTGTCAGACAATTCAATGGGGAGAGAAGAGTGGTACTTTCTATCACTGTGGATTTGCCTGTTCTGGACATTTCACACAAATGGAATCATATAGTACATGGCCTTCTGTGCCTGGCTTCTCATCAGTTAGCACGTTTTTCTGGGTTCACTCATGTTACAGCAGGTACCAGTGTTTCATTCCTTTCTGTTGCTGAACAATATTCCATCACATGGATAGATCACATTTGTTTATGTGTCCACCAGCTGATAGAGATTGCGGTTATTTCTACTTTTTGCATTATGAATAATGCTGTGAACATCTGTGTACAAGTTATATGGACATACGATTTCAATTTTTGTGGGCATATACCTAGGAGTGGCTGGCCCTTGTGCTGGGACTGCTCCGTGTCCTGACTGCGGCGGAGCGCACAGTGCCACACGCAGGTGGCACGCCTGTATCGAAGTGAATGCACACGCATACCAGTAACATGAAGTAAACTTGGTGCGGTCTGAATAAGAGCAGTGGGTTTTATCAGTGTCAGTGTCCTGGTTGTGATATTGCACTATTGTTTACTAGTACATACGGTGCACTATTGGGGGAAACAGGGCAAAGTGTACTTGGGGTTACTCTGTAGTATTTCCTACAACTACATGTGACTCTACAATTATCTCAATAAAATTTCAGTTAATAAGCCATAAGAGGGAAGTATCTTTGAAAACTTGTTCTATAGGTAAACGTCTATCAACTTATAAAACATCTTATCTTCACAAGCAGTAACCAAAATTGAAGTTCAGGCTGGCACCAGCTGTGTCGGCAGTTTTTATTTGTGTCTTCCTTAAAGACCAGGCTTGCAGCAGAGGCTTTTGTTGTTGTTTTTGTTGTCTGGTTAATTTCAGCAATGCAGTATTTTCCTAAAATAAAGAGGATGTGCGAACATAGAAAAGGCCTATCTCAAGCTTTTTTTAGTTAAGTCACTTTTAGCAAAGTAAGATTGTTATTCCTTCCTGTTCACCAATATTAGAAAGTTTACATGTCACACTTTTTTTTCAGCAAAGAGAAAACATGATTTTTAAATGAATAAAAAACACATTTCTGTGCAGTATAAATCCTGCTGTTAACATCTCCTCATGTTAAAAAGATAAACAACAGGATTAACTGTTTACTTTGGGAGTGCCGAGCTGGTTGTTTTTGAGGAGAAGAACACAATGTCCTGCAGTCTCTGTTTCCAGTCATCCTCGGAGGCTGCTGCCCAGGGCAGGCTCCGCCCGCCAGGCCCTCTCCTCTTCTCGCACGCCCCTCCCTTGCCCTCGCACTTAATTTTCTCACTGCATCCTCCAGTTTCTTCTCCTCTTTCCTCAGGTTGAGGGTGAGAGATAAGAGATTATAAAGTGGAGAAAAGGTCCTTGTTGATCTTTAGAGGCTGCGTAAGTTGACAGTGACCCAGAATGAAACAGCCGGGCCTGACTCCGATTCCAGGAATTCTTGGTGGACTGCTAAGAACTGCTCCCGTAGCTCAGTAAACATCCCACGCGGCCACTTCATCTCGCCGCCAGCACACAGGCCTGCGCAGACACGCGTCTGCTGTGTCTCTCCGTCCTTCGCTGCTGTAGCTGTGAAACTGAGCCAGTGAATGAAAGAAAGGGAAAATAGTTCTGAAAAGTGGAGGGAGCATTTAAAACCTCAAAGAGAAATTAAATTATACTCCCTGTGACTCCCTACACATCACCAGCTTTGTTTTCCTTATTCCTGGTGATTCGTCTGGTCGCTTTTATACAGATAAACAAGAAATGTATTTTTAGAATTTTTTAAATATTCTTTAATTGACATGATGTGACATTAAACTGGTGAGAGAAGAAGGAAAACATTCTTAAAGACAAATATTAAGTCCATAATGGACTTTTGTACTTCCAGCACGGTACAACTGTGACTGATCAATGCACCTCCATCTGTGTCGTCTTACGTTGCTGGGCACGCACTGCGGAAAGTGGCTGCCTGTGGCGCCAGTTTCAGTCGGGTCTTCCTACATGGTCCAGGCCTCACCCTAGTGGCTCAGAAATGCAGAGTCCTGCCGAATAGCTCGTGGTGGCCGAACCCGAGGGGCCTGTGCTGCAGTGCTCTTCCCCTGGAACTGCCTTTTCTCTGCCGCCTTGTTTTCCCAGCTGAGAGGGCTGCAGTGTGGCTGGCTGGGGGCCGGGCGGGGCGAGCTGGAGACCCTGGGTATTTAACGTTGTTTATTGCTTTACCCAGAATGGAGCTTTACCTTACAAAGCAAAACTGCAGTAGCTGAAGGGTGGGTCAGCATCATGAGCTTCGGTGTAAGGCAGTGCGCCCCCACGCTGCTCTCAAGGCCTTCCCTGAGCCCCTTCCCACAAGATGACCCCTTTTATGGAGGAGCAGACATGCTGTTTCAGGACTTAGGAGCACTGGCACCAGATGAGAGAAAACCATATTTTTTGGTCAATTAACCACATCTGTAACAATGTGAATTTGCCTGGTGGATGAGGCAAACTAAGATTTTCAAGCACAGAAGAGGTGTAGGCACTTACCTGGGTGTGAAGCAAATCAAGTTACCTGATTGCACAGGTGCAAGGGCCGAAGTCCTGGCACCCTCTCCCCTGCACCATGTGCTCGCAGTCCTGGAAATGGGCATTCTTTGGATGAGGATATATGTTTTAGGCATGGAAGGAGCATTGATCTTAAATAAGTGGAATTCACTTGCTAAATTGTTATCCCAAGAACTTCTGAATGGCGAGCTCTGTCTCATGAAATCAATGCAGTTCTGAGGCTCATATTCTAAGAGCTAATTTAGACTAAATTAGCTACTTCCTACTTGTGAGACATTTCTTCCTGTTCTAAGTACTTACCTAAGTTCATCACTCCTAAAGACAGCAGTGTCCCTCTCGGGCCAGGTGCAGGTAACCCACCAACCTTCAGTTCTGCCTGGGGCATGAAAGTCACCTACAGCCCCAGCCTTAGCTCTCCATCACTACGCGGAGAGCTGTGCGTTCCTGAATATGCACGTTTGCTTTGCCCACTGGGTATTCAGTGACAAGTGAGCAAAAGGATCTGCTCAACTTGCCTTTCAGAGGGGAAGCTCAATTTTATGAACATTAATTGATCACATACCTTTAACACGTCAAATCTCCTAACTGTGGCTCGGCCAGCCACTAGTTCACAGTATTCCAGAGCTTACCAAGGATAGAGCTGGTGTCTACTGGTTGTTGCAGGGCACTGCCACACACCATTAGAGCGTCTGCTCAGTGAGCTCAGGTGCTGTGCCTGATGTGCATCTGCGTAGCCTTTCTTAGACTAAAGCAATTGAAAAGGCCCTTGGAGAATAGCCCTTGTCTGTAAGAGCACTCTCAGCCCAGAGAGCTCACGGCTCGTCAGTGGGGCAGCAAGGCTGGTGCCCAGAGCCCACACCTGTGTTGCTTCTGCTCTTTTGAATCACATCCTCCACTGGGCAGTTAGGACATCCAAGTTCTGTGTTGAACAGCTCAGTCCTTGCCTACATCCTGACTCAAGTCACTTGACCAGCCTTCAGATTTCGTAGCCTCTCTGTTCTCTGAAATGAGACCCTCTTGGGCTGCGTGTTCCTGCAGCTGCTCTCTGTTCTCCACCGCAGGCCAGAGTAGGCTCTCTCCGCCCTCATCCCTTACCCACGACCATGCTTCCTGTCTCTACCTTGAAAAGTTTCTCTTGCACATTCTCTCGTGCTGACAGAGGTGCGAGGCACAAGGGGCAAGGAGGATGGCAGCGTGTGAGGGCCAGGATCAGGGGTGGCAGGGAAGGTGCAGGCACAAACTGACAAACTCACACCTCAAGGGGCAGCCACTGAGGGCCCCATGGTGTTGACCCAATGCTGCCAGAGTTGCTGGTTTCTCAAGATAACAGGAAAATGTTAAGTTCTTCCAGTTCTAATTTTAGTTACTAATTTTTTAAAAATTTAAAAATTTAACACCAAAAAGTGTAAAGAAAAAAAAAAACGTATCAGTGGGCTTGTCCTGTGAACACCAGTTTGCAGTTTCACTCCTTCCTACCAAGCGTTCATCATTGTTTGAGACAACAGACTCCCTCCCGGGGTCTGAGGTGACTCTCTGTAAAAGTTCTTTATTCTGGCCATCCTCCACCCTGCGGTCAGAGTTAACATTCCTAAAAAATAAATTTTATCAGGACATTCCTTGATCTTAGGCCTGTGAGTGGCGCCCCCAGTTCACATGTTGATGGCAGGAGGCAGGTGTGCTGGCCCACACACCTGGCCATCATCACCTCAGTCCTTAGGTCAGCTTCCTTACACAGTCCCCACAGCCTCTACACAGCCTCCAGATGGGGCCTTTCCACCCCACCCCATCCAGCCCTTTTGCCTCCCCACCTCATTACTCCCTTTTCAAATGCCTATCAAAATTTTAATTTTTTTATAAATATATCTTTGACTTTATGAATAATGCATTGGAGTCTCCAAATATTAAATAGTCTTTCCCTTTATCCCTGCTTTCTCCTGTTGCTGTGGTCTGAATGTGTTCCCCCTCCCCCAAATTAATATGTCGAAATTCTCACCTACCACGTAGGGCCTTTGGGTGGTGATTAATTCATGAGAGCAGAGCCCTGATGAATATCATTAGTGCCCTTAATAAAAGTGCCCTGAGAGAGTTCCCTTGACTCTTCCACCGTGTAAGGTTGCAGCAAAAATACAGCTGTCTATGAGGAAGTGGGCCCTCGCCAGATACCCAATCTGCCAGTGCCTTGATCTAGGACTTCCCAGCCTCCAGAACTATGAGGAAAGAAAATTTCTGTTGTTTATGATCCATTCAATCTGTGGTATTTTTATTATAGCAGCTCAAATGGACTAAGACATCTTTCTTCTTGTTCTCTCTTATCTTCCAGACTTCTTTCAATTTCACAAACATGGAAAAATCCTTTCTCATCCTAGGGTTTCATACTTGCTATGCTCTCTGTTGTCAGTGTTCTTCTCTCAACTTTTGGCATGGCTGGCTTCTCCTTCTTCAGGCTCAGCCTAAAGATGACTTCCTTTCAGAAGCCTTCACTGACCATCCTGGCTAGACCATCCCAGCACACAGCCCAGTGTTGTCTTTCACAACACTCTTTATTTCCTTCCTGGCACTCATATGATTTGTGGCTGCATATTTGCTTGTGTGCTAGGTCTCTCTTGCCAAAAAGGTACAGAGGGAAGAACTCTGCCCACTGCTCGGACCTAGCACCTCACAGAAGTCCTGGCCAAGAGGCAGTCCTGCTGTATTTAGCACAGGTCATTAATTTACTAGATACCTCAAGAGGCCAAGGCACTGTTTTGGAGCACAATGGCAACCCCTAAGTGTTTCTGTTGTTGAGGTTATTGTGACACTTGTTTCTTGGCTCTACAGCCCTTCATGCTTCACTGCATCTGCTGCACTTCCATTGTCTGGCTTGGTAATTTTGTACTTGGCTCATTTATTATGTTAAAGAAAATAAAGATGTCTCTTAGGATAAAAAGAACAACTCACATTTAAGTCTACAAATTCAGAATGGATAGTTTCCAAATACTCTGAACTTATAAGTAAGGGCTAAAGTCCCATTGTGTTTGTTCACAGGACACACACCAAGCATCCAGAGGAGCTTTATTTCCAGTGGAAGTGAATCAAAAAAACAAATAGAAGGCCAGCTTTCAGAATGGGGACACAGTGGATTCTGTACTCAACAAACAAACATTTAAGTAGAAAAAATTGCAAAAAGCAATAATTTAAAGTCTATGGAAATTTTCCTAAGGGTATACAGCAAATGCAGAAACATTTCATGAATTGAATCAAGAAAATCTACTAAACCTCAATAAGAACAGCAAATCTGTGGCCTCTGAACCACGACCCACTCTCCCACCATCCAAATTCATCTTGTAGAGACTAACCTGGGGCTCTCCTCCAGCGGGTGCTATCAAGAATGGCCCCCTCTATCCCCCAGCCCCCAATCTAGGGTACATTTCACCCTAGCAGCACTAGCCACCAGCACCTCTCCTCATCCACCAAGATTACTGACCTGATGGTCCCACTCAGCTTGCCCTAGGTTAGCGGCTCCAGGCTGGAGAAGCCAGCCCAGAAGACCAGCCCCACCCCCATGGCACCCACTCTAGAGCAGGGGTGTCACTCCAGGAGGGGGCTACTCTCCCCTGTCCCAGATGCTATGAAGTGCTCAGAGCTTTTGCCCGGGAGGGAGGCAAATTGTAAGGAAGAAGAGCCCAGCAGTGCTGAAGGGGCTGACTTTATTTGGAACAGACCAGGAGAATTCCGTGCCCAGGAGTATTGTTGAAAATAATGGGGATCTATGGGGAGAGCTACTTGGAGAGTACTTATAGCCCCATGATACTGTAGCAGTAAGTTTAACAGAGAGAATCAGAGAGAAGCGACAGCCAAGAAGAGCCCTCCTGGGATCACAGTCAAACCATGGGGTTATGAAGACTGTGCACAAGTGCTGTTCTGTACCCACTCAGGAGCAATCAGAACAGCCTGCAGGGAAGACTTGAGAGAAATCAAGTGACAAAGGGCAAAGACTTCATTGTCTCTGCGGCTTCTGCGCCACCTCTACCCACACTGGACAAGGCATAGCTGCTCTGACCTAGGAACAACCCCGAGGAAGCCAGGATTTAAAATAAAATCTCTGCTTCTGTGCTTAGATTGAAAAAAAAAAAAAAATCTCACATATCCCTGGCAGTCTGGCATGCCCTAGGCCATTCCCTCATAGGAATAATTGGAGAAGGAAAATCTGAGCCCTGCCTGAAATAGGGGAGAGGGCAAAAAACTATACTCCTTGAACTGTAATAGCTGCCTCCAAGCCACACACATCCAATGGTAAAGAGTCAGTATCTAACTGGCTAAGGGGGCTTAAGCACAACCTTTCACCAGTAAGTGGCTTATGCTGACCTAGGGGCAATCTATGGATAACAATGTGAAGAGATAAAAACAAGACAAAATCTGAGCAGGAAGATTAGAGGCTGCACCATGCAGGGGAAATAAACTTTACAGACTTAGTTCAGACAAGTCACCAAACAAGTGAATAAACTACCATGCAAACAACATTATCAACCTCCAGGGTAAGAGAGGACTTAGTTCATAGTTGCTACAATATATTATCAGAAATTCCCAGTGGTCAACAAAAAATTATAAGACAGACATGCAAAGAAACAGGAAAATGTGATCCATACACAGGGGGAAAAAGGCATGGTATAGAAACTGCTTTTAGAGAGGCCCAGATATTAGACTTAGCAGCCATTATAAATAAGTTCAAAGAACTAACATAAACCAGGTCTAAAGAATTAAAAGACAGTATGACGCCAATGTCTAAAAAATAGAGTGTGTCAATAAAAAGATACAAACTATAAAAAAGAACAAATGAAAATTCTGGTGTTGAACAGGATAATAACCAAGATGAAAAGTTCACTAGAGGAGCTTAATAGTAGATTCGAGATGGAAGAAGAAAGAATTTGTGAAGTTGAATTTAGAATTTAGGGTAATCAAGATTATGTAATCTGAAATCAAGAGAGGAAAAAAGAATGAAGAAAATGAAAATGAAACAGAACCTCATAGAAACGTGGGACACAATTAAATGCACTAACATATGTGTGATGGGAGTATCAGAAAGAGAGAGGATGGTGCAGAAAAAATATTTGAAGAACTAATAGATGAAAACTTCTCAAATTTGATGAAAAACTTTACACATCTAAGAAGCTCAGTGAACTCCAAGAGGGATAAATTTAAAGAGATCCACACCCAGGCACCTCTTAGTCAAAATGTTGACTACTCTTATGGAGTTTAACACTTGAACTCTGATGGAGGTTTAGCTTCAGAAATAAGGCAGTAATTCCCCACTTTTGTAAACTTAAAGAGATACTTATGTCAAATATGCTATGTATTCATTTCATTTAATTTTTAGAGTTTATTATTTAATATTGTATGGTGTTGGGCAATATGATAAAGCTTTCTGATCTTCAGTCTTCTATGTGCTAATAAGGATAATTATAACCTAGCTCTTAAGGGCCTTTTGAGGATGAGACAATGCAAATAGAACAGTGTCTGGCATTCACTGACCACTATCAATATGATGAATCTCTAACCCACATACACTGAAAAAATTAATGTTATTTTAAGCATTTAATTTGTACAGTAACTTGTTATGTAGCAATATGTAACTAATGCAACAACTGAACAATAAAGCAGACCAAAAAAATTAGTAAAGATACAGAAGATTTGAAAAAGAAAAAAGAAAAAAAATTAGCCAGTCATGGTGGTGCACACCTCTAGTCCCAGCTGCTCGTAGTCCCAGCTGCTCGGGAGACTGATGCAAGAGGATCGCTTGAGCACAGGTGTTTCAGGCTGCAGAGAGCTATGATCACACTTCAGCCTCGGTGACAGAACAAGATCCTGCCTATAAAAAAAAATTATTTTACATTTTCCTTATCCAGGCTTAAAAAAAAATATATATATATATATATATATATATATATATATACACACACACACACACACACATACATATTTATGTTTTAGATCCTTATGCAAAAAATTTTTGGAACATTTCCAAATAATTCTTGGCTCAAAGAAGAAATAATGGAAATTTAAAAATACCTACAACTGGTAAATAATAAAAATACTAAATATCAAAATGTACGTGAGGCAGGGTGAGGTGGCTCACGCCTGTAATCCTAGCACTCTGGAAGGCTAAGACAGGAGCATCGCTTGAGGTCAGGAGTTCAAGACCAGCCTGAACAAGAGCGAGACCCTGTCGCTACCAAAAATAGAAAAAATTAACCGGGCATGGTGGCTTGCGCCTGTAGTCCCAGCCCTACATGGGAGGCTGAGGCAAGAGGATCACTTGAGCCCAGGAGTTTGAGGTTGCTGTGAGCTAGGCTGATGCCACTGCACTCTAGCCCAGGCAACAGAGACTCTCTCAATAAAAAAAAAAAAAAAATATGTGATATCAATTTGATATTTAGAATAAATTTTAGTCTAAATAGTTCATATTTTAAAAAGAAGAAAAGCTTTTCAAAATTAATGAGCTAAGCCTCCAACATAAGAAATAGGAAAAGAACGATAGAATAAATCCAAAGAAAATGGAAAGGAAAAGATTATAAAAATAAAAATTAATGACATATGCTGGAAACTCAGACTTGGGGGGGGAAGGGCATTTATTGAAACCTTAAAATCTGTACCCCCATAATATGCCGAAATAAAAATAAATAAATAAAAAATTAATGACATAAACAGTGAATAAACAAAGCCAAGAGTTGGTTCTTTGAAATGATTAATAACAATCCTATGGGAAAATTGATAAAGAAAAGAGAAGATAAATAAAGGAAAAATAGGGATTAGAGACATAGTAAGATGTGCTCATATTGGCAGTAGACTAAAATTTGTGAAGTGTTCTATATTTTTTAGTCAAATTAATAAGACTTGAAGAAAAGAAACATAGTAAGAGAATACTATAGCATCTTTATGTCAATAAGTTTGAAGACTTAGACAAAATGGAAAAATGCCTAGAAAAATGTTACCAAATTGTCTCAAGAAAAAATTAGAAAGTCCAAAAAGTCCAATTATCATTAGAGATACTGAGTTTAAATTCTTTTCAGAAAGAAAAAGCACTAAAACCAAGTGATTTTATTGCCAAATTCTTCTAAATTGTCAAAACACAAATCATTCAGGTCTTATATTTGAAATTTGTATTTTAAATTTTTCAAAGAAAAAAGTAATCTTCATCAGTTCATTCTATGAAGCTGACATAAATGATCTCAATACCAAATGTAATATGAGAAAGGTCAATGTCACTCATGAATATAAATAGAAAATTCATAAATAAAACATAGCAAGTAGTATCTTGACTTTATATATATCAGGAGTGAAAAATTACTTTAACATTTGAAAAGAATTGAGAATTGTCATTTACCACATTAATACGGTTAAAGGGAGAGAAATATAATCATTTCAACTAATACAGAAAACGCATTTGATGAGACCCAGTACCATGCATGATAAATAATTTCTCAGCAAACTAGGAATCCCTAACTGGGTGAAGGATATCTACCAAAAACAAACTATAGTAAACATTCTTCACTGTAAACATTGAAGACATTTCCTTCAAAATCAAGAGCAAGTTAATGATGCCCAAAGCCACTGGCTTCTCTCTAGCACCGTCCTGAAGGTCCTAAAAGGCTATCAGAATAGAAAATAATTGAAAAGCATAAAGATTGAAAAGGAAGAAGCAAAATTGGAATTATGAAATGATTACATAAAACTACGCAAAAAGGATTATGAAAAATAAAATTTAATGATTGATAGATTATAAAAGTTCAGTATACATGTCAATCGTACTATAAACCAACACACAACAACAAACAAAAATACCATTTAAAATAGCACATAAAACCATAGGCAATCTAGGCATAGATCTAACAAAACATGTACATGAACTGTATAGAGAAAATTATAAAATTTTATTATAAAAATTGACCAAAATACTCCACCAAGGAAAGATGTATCTACTAGACACTGTGCCAAACCCTATATAATGTGAATCCTTTAATGCTCACAACAGCCCTCTAAGGTAGGGTCTCTTACTCCTGTGTTAAAATGAGTAAATTCAAGCTCATATAGGCAGGTAACTTTTGTAAGATCCAGAGTTACTAACATGATGCTTCCTCCCTGGGAAGCTGCTGTGTTCCATTGGATATAATATAATTTATGGTAAATATCTGGTGGTTCAGGAAAAACAAGTTGATCATGGGGCCCTTTTCTGCTCAGACCTGTCACACTGGCACTGATTGTAGGAGATAGTGTTTCACTGAGCAGGAAGCATTGACAGGTGGCTGGAATCTGTCTGGGCTGCTGATAAGCTAACTCTGGTTTGGGCTGTCTGTGGAATGCCATGGTTTCAATCCGGTTGAACAAGTGGGAATGATGACTGCACCTTGGGCCTGCGCCAGCCTGCCAGTGAGCCGCGGCTGCAAGAGCAGGACAGGGTGGGGGAGCGTGGGTGGCCACGCATAAATACACAGAGAAGGGAATGGGGACAGCTTGTCTCTAGAGCGAAAGAGTAGACGAGAGCACGCTCCTTGGTTATTTGAGAAGAGGGCAAATGTCAGAGCAAACGTAAAGGTGAAGATGCTAGCCAGTTCCCACCTCTCCCTTTTCAACATAAACAATCAAAAAGAGAAATTTTATGTTTGGATCCATGGGAATTTTTGTGTTTGTCTTGCTTTTTGTTTGTGTTAAGAAGCGTATTAGTTGAGGTGAGCAGCCCTTAACAGAACCGTGGGCAGCAGGTCAGGGGCCACTTTGTCTCTGTCCTTGTAGTGGAGAGCCTGGGGCCTCCTCCCAGGAAATGAAGCCTGGTCCCCAAGGTTCTGCCTGGACCTCCCTATTTAGGCATGGAACGGAGAGGCAAGTCAGGGGAGGAGGTAGTTAGGGGGTGAAGAGGCCTTTAAATGACCTACAGACAAAAAAAGACATTATGAATTCAACATGAAAATGTATACTTTGATTCCTACTCTTAGATAGCATACTGGACACTAAAACAGATCTCAGCTCTCAAAGATAAGGGAGAGAAACATAACATGATTGGACTTTGAGTGGAAAAACTAGTTCCAGTCTAGAAATCTATATCCAGCTGAACTTCCTGTAAAGTTTGAGGACAGATCATGAACAGTTTAAAAAATTTTATCTTCCACTCTCTCCTTCTCAGGAAGCTAGATATGAGATTCTAAATTTAAGTCACTTAAGAAAGAAAGATATGGGGTATAGGAAATCCAACATAGTAGAGCAGCAAAGGGGAACCCCCAGATTTTGTGACAATAGATCCCAGAATGAGTGCTGTGACCCAGGTATAGATGCCAACCCATTCAGACTGGAGACAGCAGAAGGCCCTAGGAGAGTCTGCAGGGTACAGTGCCTGTGAGGCTCAGCATCCTCAGAGAAGATTTTGGTAATTTATTGAGGTTTTGTGTAGATTTTGTGGTAAGTGTATTAAAACTAATTTTAAAATGTATATAGGAAAAGTCATTATGTTTGTTATATTTAAAGCTATAAATTCCCTAATGTATCATTGTAATCCGTAAGTTTTGACATGTGGCATTTTTATTATCATCTAGTTCAAAGTGTTGTCTCTTTTCCACTGTGATTCCCTTTTTTTATTGGTATAAATTTATGGAGTTCAGTGCAATTTTGGTTACATTGTTATTTTATTCTACCATGTTTGATTTGTTTATATTTTTGCTCACTAGTCCTTCATGTGGCTCAAATTTTATATCAGGATAATTTTCTTCTTCCTAAAGTACGTAATTTAGAAATTATTTTAGTAAGTTAGTAAATCTTAGTAAATTCTTCAGGCTCTATAAGTGGAAAATGCTCCTAGTTTTTCTTTGTTTAAAAATGTCTGTATTTTATCATTCTTCTTGAGAGATAGTTTTGTTGGTACACAGTTCTGAGATAGCTTTCTGAATTCTGAAAATATCCCACTGTCTTCTGGCTGCATTCATTGCTCTTGATAAGGTTGATATAAATCACATTTGTATTTCTATGCAGATGTTTTGTCCTTTAAAATCTTCTCATTGTGTACTTCTTGCTTTTATTTTTTTTTTTTTTTTTTTTTTTTTTTTTGAGACAGAGTCTCACTTTGTTGCACAGGCTAGAATGAGTGCCATGGCGTCAGCCTAGCTCACAGCAACCTCAAACTCCTGGGCTCAAGCAATCCTTCTGCCTCAGCCTCCCGAGTAGCTGGGACTACAGGCATGCACCACCATGCCCGGCTAATTTTATCTATATATATATTAGTTGGCCAATTAATTTCTTTCTATTTATAGTAGAGACGGGGTCTTGCTCTTGCTCAGGCTGGTTTCGAACTCCTGACCTAGAGCAATCCTCCCGCCTCGGCCTCCCAGAGTGCTAGGATTATAGGCGTGAGCCACCACGCCCGGCCACTTCTTGCTTTTAAAATCTCCTCATCTTTGGTATTCTGTAGTTTCATTACAGTGTGCATATTCAAATGGATTTCTATTTAGTTCTGCTTGCTACTTGTTTTTCTTCCTGTATCTTGGCTCAGCTGTGAAAAATTCTCAGTCACTCTATCTGTACATTATGACTCTTGTTCCTTTGTCTTGGTCTTCTGGAATTCCTGTTAGACCTTCTCATTCTCTCCTCTGTATTTCTGCACAGTTCTGGCATATTTTCCTCTGTCTGCTCTCAAGCTACATTCTGTATAATTTATTCAGGTTTATAACCCAGATTCCATAAGCACAGTCTTCAGACGTATATAGCAATTTGTTTCACCTATTCAATGATTTTTTTATTTCAATAAATTGTGTCTTTCCTTTTTGAAAACTATATTTCATTCTTCTTCAAATCTGCCAAGTCACTTTGTATAGTTTCTTTGTATAGTTTCTCCTATTTGTATTTTGGGGGCTTTGCCTCTTTAAAATATTTATTCTGTATTTCATATCTCTTAATTCTAATATCTCAAGTCCTCAGCAGGTCTATTGTTATTTCTTTAGACTCTCTAGTTTATTTCCTTGTGTTTGATGGTTTTTATTTGAGCACATTTTTGTTTGATCTTACTCCATGGCAAAGTAGGCAATCCAATTAAAAATACTTTCTTTCAGACACGACACACCTTTGCTTCTCTTGCAAAACCCGCCAGTCTTCATCACGGAGTCTAGAGCTCTGTCCCTTTTGCCAAGGCAGTGCTTAAGGCTCCTGGCTTCAGATTGATTACTGGCTTTTCTTTGTTCATTGTTTGTCATCTCTTCTTTTTCAACACATACTTTTCTTTATATTCTTATCTTTAAAATAATTTTATGTCCCACAGTCTATTTTGTGATATTATTTACTAACAGGCTCCATGAAATGTTTTCTGAGAATATGTCATTTTGTGGTAAATAAGACTTCATTTACCTGAATTATGAAGTGAAAAGATTGGAAATGCAGTCATAAATAAACTTTCATGAATACTGCCCTATGAACTTAAAAATCAGGGGGAATCCCATCATGTCACTGGATATCCATCACGTCTGTGTTGCTCCAAGCTAGGACACTGACTTTATCCTGCTGTATGCTTATCTGTAAATATGTACCTTCTCAGAGAAAGCCCCTTGCTGTTGTTCTTACCATAGTGTTACTCTGAAGCTTTCCTCAGTATTGAGCATCCACACAAAATATAAATGTTTCCTCTCTTGGGAAACAGGATAAAAATGGGGAAAGAGGACATCCTGTTTCTGGGCAATGGTAGTATATTTGGTTTAAGAGGCTGGTCATCTTTGTATGTTTTTTAGCCACATTTGGCTTAGGGTTTAGTTTCCTGCCAAAAGAGAATTCTATCTCCTGTGTTTTGTGGATAGTAATCCAAAAACACCTGCATGTACATATCCAAATGATGTGTGCTTGAATCCAACTTCATTACCCTGACTCATCTATGTAGGAAGATGATTATGGTGGATTTGTAGTAAAAGAGAGAGAAATCCTGCCTTCTTTATCAATCCATACTGCCTCCTACAAGAGCAAGTGTGGGCTGGGCATGGTAGCTCACAGCTGTAATTCTAGCACTTTGGGAGGCTGAGCTAGAAGGATCGCTTGAGCCTGGGAGTTCTAGGCCAGCGTTAGCAACATAGCAAGACCCCATTTCTACAAAAAAACAAACAAACAAAATGAACAAACATGAGTACTGTTTTACAGAATCTGTCTTCTGGTGCAAGACGCCTGTGGAATGTTTGGTGAAGTGCACTTGGAGGCCGCCATCTTGAAGGGAAGACAATTGGAAGGGAAATCCTGCAGCCTGGTGGGCATGAAGGTGCTACAGAAGGCCACCAGAGGAAGGTGAGAGCATAGAGAATGGCTCCAGTTTACTGCAATGGCTGGTTCTTTCATTAGTCTTTCATCTCTAATTTTATTTGTAAAGACAATAAACCAGGATCCTGGAGTTTGGCTGTGAAACAAGGCCAGAGGTTGAATGAGGCCCATAAAGTACCTCTAGGGGAAAAATTATAATAGATAACAAAAAGAATTGTGCATGTTCAGTGAATCATAATTTCATTAAAAATAAGAAGAGAAAAAATGTATATATATGTTTAAATTCTAAAGATTTATCTTCTGTTTTCTTAAGTATAATAATAAATCATTTTTGCATGACAGTTTAATGTAAATGAAAATCTAATTTAGTAAAAAGGCATTTTAGAGTTTTAAACAAAACTCTTAAGTTGCCACATCTTTGTGCTTTCTGTAGTAAGCAAGCTTTGTTCTCTGTCAAGTGTCATGCAATCCCACCTTCAGATGTTGTTTTAGACAGGCAAAGGTGGAATGGTACAAAGATATGGCCCAAACTGTGTCTGTTACATCTGCAGTAATCATTTTAATCTATAAATTAGGGAAAAGAACGTTTTTAATGGAACTATCCAGTCATACAGTGAATTAGTATAAACAGTAAATTGGGAGTTTTCTCAATCTTATTGTAACATCTCCTTCTTCAAATAGTGTGTTATTTTAGCTCTCTTGATGTTGATGTTTTGTCTAATAATAGTAACATCTGAGCTTATAAGAGTATCTGAGGGAGAAAAAAAACCATTATGAAGATATGATATTCTGATTTTTATGCATTTATTGATAGCATCCTCCAGTGGTTTGCTTAATTACCATTCTAGCCATGGCCATTCTAAATAGTGAACATTTGCCAAGTATTTCTCCTGAATGACCTCACCAGGCAGTCAGCTCTCCCTTGGGCCTAGACTCCGGTCTTGTTTGTCTTTTCTGTGGCACAGTATTGGTGAGTAACAGCTCTGCCCAAGAGCTTGTTTTCCTGGAAGACATATATGACATAGATATTTGCCTTGTAAGCACTAAGTAGATACAGGAACATTTTATTGATCCATATAGATGTGTCTTACAACAAATGCTTCCTTTTGTTTGTAAAAAGGCATTTGTATTATAATATAGTTGCATTATAGATTTGGGAGTGGGGGTGGGATTTTCCCAGATATTTGGAAGACATGTCTAGATAAAAGGAAACCTTGAGTGGGTCACATGAACCTTATCCTCATTAAGTCTGAATCTATTTTTGTCCTCATTACAATGTTCATGTGGGCAGTTGAGATTCACAAGCATCTGAAGACTGAGAGTAGTTATGGTAAGATGATATCCCTGCTGTGGAGGTGTTCTTTCACTCAGACTCCACGCATAACTGCCCACCTGAGCCCACCATGAACATCATAGGCTCCTGCCCAGGATGCTCTGGCTGTCAGGAGTCCTGCTGTGCTCCAGGCAGAGACTGCAGGACATACCTTTTTGTGGAAATACTGCTGATGAAGAATACAGCCACGCCTGGGGCCGTGGTGTCTTGGGCTCTATGAAATTCCTGCTCTTTCATCATTATGCTTCACAGCCATACGTGTCCCTGATATTCAACACAGCTTTTACGTGGGGCACAGTGGAAGCCTAACTGTCATCTGCAACGTTTCCGTGGGAAATGCACCAAGTATTCCAAAAATTTCATGTTAAAGTTCCATGATGCTTTTTTAGGTTGGGATTAATTTTACTTTATATATTTAACATTATTTTGGCATGAAGCCATCCAAATAAATATTTAGATTGTCTTTATGTTCTTTTGGAAGCTATATTTCTTCAAAACAAATTATTAAATAGTTGTAGAATGCTGGATGTTATAATTGCCTATTAGTTATATCACCCATTGTCAGTCATCCCACCCACAGCCCAGTAAACACAACAGTATCTCTCTTTTACCTCCCCCAGATTATCGTGTTTCATAGCAAATCTCAAAACTTTAACAAAATACACTTTAAATAAACCTTAACAAAGTATGCTTACTTTCCAAAACTCTGCTAAAATTATTAATTTTATAATTTTAATATCTAATACAGAAAATAACTTTTTCTCCCTTGAAATATAGTTGTATGTTTGGGCTAAGTCATGAAGCCTTTTAGATAAAGCCTTTTAGCACCATAAGATAAGTGTCATCTTATGTAGACTTCTTGAAAGGCCCTTCTAGAGCCATGCACTGGAGAAGACACTTTTGGGAGGCAGCTATGCTCGCCACCACACCACCAATGCGCTTGGAGAAGATATTTTTGAAAGGCATTTTGTCGCACTAAATGTGTATAGAGAGCTCTGAGTGTTGAGAAAGGAAGCAACCGACATGGTTTTTGAATTGCATTCCTTGGAACCAAAAACAGGACAGGGAAAGTACTAGAGCAGTTGATGACTGGAGTGGTTAGGTCTTATAACTGACTGATCTCAGAAGATTTCATGAAAGAAGTGAGAACAATGCTTTAAACATCTTTATCTGCCAGAAAGAAAAGTCTATTCAAATTGGTAAGATGCTATCTGTGAAGACATAAAAGTAGAGTTAGGACAGGTATATGCAAAAGGGGAAGTGAGAGGGTTTATTGAAAAGATAGTCCACGCATTTATTCAGTAAATATTATTTAGTACCTCTTTGTGCTGTGCCCCTGGCTACTTGCTGTGGCATTGAACTATTCTAGATTTGGGGGATTTATCCCAATCCAGGATATACTAAGATATAAAGTCAGTTAGATAAAACCTAAATCCTATTATTAGGGATTTTGCATTGATCCCAGAGAAATTAAGGTCATGAATTTTGGAGTGAAGGAAGGAAGAGGTCATAAAAAGGCCCATTGTACCCATAATAGATGGGAAATAGAAGGAGAGATTGGGGGCAGGGCTACTAGGTTGGAAACTTCTACCACAGTTGAGGGAAGAACAGAGAACTGGTTATGTACTCTCTTAGGAGCTGAGGCAGAAGAGAACAAGACAGCCCACTTCCTCTGGGGAGCCAGGAGGAACCCCGGAAAGATGCTGGTGATGCAGGCAACACCTGGCCAGCACCCACACAGAGAGCTGATCTGGAGCAGCCACTTTGGAGGGGGCGCGCTGGAAGATTTAGGAACTCTGGAGAGACCGAGACAGGCCTGGAGCTGAGGCCAGAATGGGAGGGCACACAGCAGTCTCACCGCCCGCTCCCCTCCAGTGAGGACCCAAGGGACCTGGCTTAGCTTCAGTGAGTGGGGCGGGAGTCTCAGGTGCATTTCAGAGAATAAGCCAATTAGTAAATTGTGTAAATACCCCCTTTCGTTTCTATAGTAGCAGATTAAGTGCTGATAAATCTTACACCGGAAGCCAAGCTTAGTCAACATGCTCAAAAACTATCCAAACCCCCTGTCAGGGCACGAAAGTCCCTTGGAAGCCCCAGCCTGATCCCAGCGCACTGCCCTGGTAGGCTGTTGCACCTGCTCCCACTTGCAGGCCGACCTCCGCTGGGCGGCCTCAGCGGGCTCCGGTCTCCTGCGCAGGTGCCCCCAGGCCACTCTCCCTCCTCCTGCGCAGGTGCCCCCAGGCCACTCTCCCTCCTCCTGCGCAGGTGCCCCCAGGCCACTCTCCCTCCTCCTGCGCAGGTGCCCCCGGGCCACTCTCCCTTCTTCTGCGCGGGTGCCCTCGGGCCTCTCTCCCTTCTCCTGCGCAGGTGCCCCCGGGCCGCTCTCCCTTCTCCTGCGCAGGTGCCCCCGGGCCGCTCTCCCTTCTCCTGCGCAGGTGCCCCCGGGCCTCTCTCCCTTCTCCTGCGCAGGTGCCCCCGGCCTCTCTCCCTTCTCCTGCGCAGGTGCCCCCGGGCCGCTCTCCCTTCTCCTGCGCAGGTGCCCCCGGGCCTCTCTCCCTTCTCCTGCGCAGGTGCCCCCGGCCTCTCTCCCTTCTCCTGCGCAGGTGCCCCCGGGCCTCTCTCCCTTCTCCTGCGCAGGTGCCCCCGGGCCTCTCTCCCTTCTCCTGCGCAGGTGCCCCCGGGCCTCTCTCCCTTCTCCTGCGCAGGTGCCCCCGGGCCTCTCTCCCTTCTCCTGCGCAGGTGCCCCCGGGCCGCTCTCCCTCCGCCACCGGGTGGACTAGAGAGGCTTGCTGCGTCCCCTGTGCCTGGGACCGTGAGGTGCCTGCTGACCTGGGTCTCGAGAGAGGGATATTTTCGTGTTGGTGGGGGTCACAGTGGCAGGCATAAGTTTGAACGTGCCCATTTTTTTCGGTAAATAATACGAACATCAACATTCCTATGAGAAACCTTGAGAGGCATCACAGAATGCAGTGGCCGACTGCCACCCACCCCGCTGCTGGCCTGCCCCCCGGCCCACCCCCCTGCACCCCGCTGGCCTGCATGCACCCTGCTGGCCTGCACCGTGTGCCTGCCTCGCACCACCTCGGCCCCCACATTCCGCCGCCTCCCCGCGTGCTGGGCTGCCAGGCACTGCGTGTCATGGGCCTGTTGACTCATGGACCTACTGATGGCCTCGTGTTGGTCACTGGCATGCTCTGGTCCTGGTATGTTCCCAGCCTGCAGGGAGTCAGGAAGGCACCTCCGTGGCGTGCCCAGCCCGTGTCTCGGACGCTGGCCGGTCGGGAGGCTCCCCGAGGGCAGGCGCTGCTTCTCGGTCACCACTGTGTTTCCTGTATGGGGCCGAATTCCTGGCGCAGGAGAGGATGAGAGGCCAATAGTAATATTTGTGGGATAGAAAGTAGTTGTTTTCTTGGGTTCATTTTAGAATTTTCTCAGCAAGATTTGAATGTGTAGTTTTGTACTTCATGAATAATTATTGGAGCCAATTTTAGCTGAAAGAGACCGGTTTGGTCCCCAAATCCTCTTTCAGTGCAGGTGACAACCACACTGGCCATGAGCCTCTGGAGGCCGACTCAGTTCCTCGCTAAGTCTAAGGGGAAGTAAATGAGCACATGTTGTGAAGCACTTTATCAAGGATGGCAAGAGTATGAACATTCATCACTATTTAAAGGGAAAAAGGCGTGTGTGCATTGCACTTTTCTTGTCCCTTTTAGTCCACACAAAAGTCAGTGAGGGAGGGAGGCTCAGCACCCACCCAGTCCTACAGAGGAGGGCCTGAGACAGAGGGTGGGTGACTGGGTAGGGTGCTGGGACATTCAGTCTCCCAAGAGCCCATGACTTTCTCAGCAGCTGGGTGAGACCCCCGAGTGCACGAGTGTCTGTAGAGAGAATCCTTAGAAAGTGTAGCGCGGCTCTGCTGGGCGGGGTTATTTATTGGAGAGCCCTTTCAGCTGCCCCTTTAGCAGGATATATGCAGTGGTAAGAGCTCTCCTTGGGTAAGAAACTTCAATAGTAATTTCCTTCCTTTGATTTTCCCTCTTCAAAAAGGCCAGCCTTTTTAAAAGCCACACACTTCCCTTGGGGTTTGAGGTCCAGAATCTCTTTGCTAATTGCTGTGCTTGGAAACCCTGCTTTAAGGGACATTTGTAAGCTTTCATAATTTTGAAAAATAAAATTGTTCCTGGTGATTTCACACAAGTTTCTGAAGGGAGAAGTAGGCACCTCCTGACAGACAAGAATTCTATTATTTCAAGCCCTTTGTCAGTTTAGATGTGCATTTTATATTTTCCCTATGGGTTTTATTTTTTTGTTTCTGCCAAATGTTACTTTCACTAGTATTTGAAGTCAAAATTAAAAAAAGATTTAAAATTAATAAAAAGATATTTTCCCTTAAGAGTGGGTTCTTTTGGACCTGTATTTAACAATTGTACTGGGAGGAATAAACAACAATAAAAGAGTAAATAGAAGTTCACGTGAGCAACCGTTTTCAAGGTTGTATCCCCTCTTCTGATCGTCAATAGTTGGGCATTGACTTTTGTTGGCTGTTATGTTAATATTGTGAACGTGCAGGCCTTGTGTTCTCCCAACCTTATTTCTTAGACTTGAGCATTTATTCCTGATTTGGGAGCACATGGCACTCTGTGTGGTGCACAGGGCTTTAGACTTGAAATAAGGAGCGCAGGGTGTGACTGACTCTGCTCCCAGTGCCAATAGATGTAGCCTCTGATTTGTCTGAAAATAAAAGGGCTGGACTGGATAAAATGATCTTTCAGCTGCTTTAGACTTTGAGGTTATTCCTTTCCTTTTGGGGGTTAGTAGGATGGGCTTTTTTTTTAAAACCTTATACAGATATTATATGTGCTTTTTCCATTTGAATGCCTTTCCTTAAAGGAAAGATTGAACCTGCTATGTGAACATTTTTTGAGAGATAAACCTGACAACTTGCCATCTATTTGCCAGATATTTAACATTTTTGATTAAGTATAATAAACGTAACTGAAGCATTTCTTTGTAATGTTTCATACTAAAATAATGGGTTTTAATCACCTGGATTGTGATTTCTTTTTTAACATAGAGCATTTTGGAAGGTAAAATAAGCTCTACAAAACATTTTCTTGGGAATAGCTACATTTTCGGAAGAAGCAGTCTATTTTCCCAATTATCATTTGCTTAATCACTTTATTTTTGAGTGTTTTTGTTACTGTAAACTGTCGATTATTTTTATTGGTAATTCTAATGAAAGACTAATACAGATCATGACTTGTATTTTTATTTTAGAGGAAAGATATTTAGAACCTCTAAGGTCCTTGTCCCAAGTCATACAAATCATGATCAGAATATATAACTCTCTAAAACTGCAACTGTTTATTTACACCCTTACATGTTTTATTGCTTTGCTTTAATCACATTAATTCTAATACAAAGAGGTCTTTATCAACTTAATAACTTAATATGGTTAAAATAGTTTTGATACTGTATATTTTGCATAAGAACAATGAAGATAATCAGGAAAAGTTAAAAAGTTCAATCTTTAATTTACAAAGGCTTATTTTCTTATTAAAATAAGAAAGAAATGTTCAGAAATACAGTATGTTGAGCAATATCATACATCCAAGCCTTAGTTTCTTCATTTTCATCAGCAGCTCAATGGTCATGAATCTTTGATGATTTTATTAAGGGGGAAAAAAGGCATTTATATGCCCAGGCCAGAAGAATATGAGATTTAACAGCAGTAATAAAATTCAAAGGGATATAATTAAGCCAAACTGGTCATTGTCCCAAAACATGACCCTGTTGCAAACACAGAAATAGAATCCAAATAAAGGAAGGAAATATTTTCAAAAAAAGACAAGAAGTGGTCTCAAAAGATGTTTTCATCAATTCCAAAGTGAACTGACTGAAAGGAACATGCTACAACATGGTTGGACCTCAAACACATGATGCCAAGTGAAAGAAGCCAAAACAAAAGGGCTCGTGCCGTGTGCCTCCACTTATATGAGGAGCCCATGGAGATGGAGCGTGGCTGGGGTGGCCAGGGGCTCCAGGAAGCATAATGGGAGTGACTGTAGTGGGGGTGGGGTCTCCTTTGGGAGTAATAAAAATATTCTGAACTAAATTGAGGTGATGTATGCATAGCATTATGAATGTACTGAATTGTGCACTTGCAAATGGCTAATTTTATGTTATATGAATTTTAGCTCAATTTAAAACAATAAAAATAAACTGATTATTCAGAAAGTGCTTACACTAAGTTTTGAAAATGACTACAAATGTTTCACAAGTCCAGTTGGAGAAGAATAGTTTTTAAACAAAATTTCTCAGAGTGATTCCACATACATCAGAAAGACAAAACATAGGGAATAGGGGCTCAAAAAGAAAATGCCAGTTATTAACCTTGGCTATTAAGGCTATTAGGGGAAAATAAGGACAAGGATTTGTTTCTTAAAGTGGGCACCCCTCTAAATCAGCCATCACCTTTATCTTTCAATGAAAGCTTCTTAAGAAAACTGATTTAAAAAAAAAAAAAGAAAACGGATTTTACATCTATTCTCTCAAATCTGCTTTCACTATCAATGAGAGTGAAAATCAAGACATTGATTAAAGCATGCAAAGGGAACGACAGGCTACAACAATGCTTGGAACACCCACAGGATCACAGAAAGAAGCATGAATGAGAACCACACATCACCTGAAAGATAGTATTTGAACTGTGCGGGCTAAGCATTAACCATTGCCAATATTGCTGCCCAAAGGTACCCTTCAGCTACTGAAGTAAAAAGGATTTAAAACTTTCAGACTAGACTTACCACTATTTAAAAAAATAAATCAACATTGTTGTCCATTAGATAAGAAGTTCTGCTGTGACTACAGTCTTTTATATGTTACTATCTCTTCACTTATTCGTTTATTAAACAGCAGCTTAGCATGGACACATGAAATCATGATTCTGGTCCTCAAGGCGTTTCCACTTGGAGTGCAGCAGGTTAATAAGACTTTTGCTGGAGTGGGTGGTCGTCCCTCATCTGTTTCGGTCAGCGGAGGAGGAGGCCTTTGGCAGGGACTCAGGTTCATGGAGTTTCTGGGGAGAGGCCCATGGGAGAGCACTTAGGGTAGAATGAGCTTCCCTCCCACCTATAAACTTACTTTCCCAGTACAGCTTTCATATCCCTTATCTAAGATGCTTGGGACGAGAAGTGTTTTGAATTTGACGATATTTTTGGATTTTGAAATATTTTCATTATACTTACTGGTTGAGCATTCCTAATCTGAAAATCTGAAATCCAAAATGCTCCAATGAACGTTTCCTTTGAGTTTCATTTCAGGGCCTAAAAAGTTTGAGATTTTCAGGTTAGGGACACTCAGCCCATATCTTTTGACTGAAAATAGGCTGCTGTTTGGGGCTAAGTGCTGTTTTTCTTTGTGTTCTCCATGGCAGTTAGTTATTGTTTAATAAAAACCTCACTAATAAGTAATGAAGTCTAAACCAAAACAAACTTCCAAAAATATTTCTTGGCTGTAAAAAACAAATTACTTTTTTAGTAGTACTTGTCTCAAAGGTGGCTTTGGTCTTTCTCCCTCCCTCCACTACCTACTCCTACAATAACCAAGGGACACAGTAAATCCAAGTTATCTCTGAATTATTTGATTGTGTGGGCTAGGTGTATGCAAGGGGACTTGCTGGTTAAAAAAAAAGAAAACGAAAACTTCCAGGAACATCCCTGGTCCCTGAGGGGAGGCAGCTGTGATTCCCCTCTGGCTTCAGAACCCATACATCTCCCATTCATATGTTGGCTCTTAAATTTGCTGGTTATATATTTGGTACTGACCTCATACTCAGTTATCAGTCAGGATAAGTAACATCTACTTCCCAAAGTCGCTAGGAGAATGTAGTGAGATCATGCACATGAAAGTGTTTTATACAGTATAAAACACCATGTAAGAAGTGGTTCTTTCCTTTTTCCTCCAACTTCTTTTTCTCCTTTCTAATTAACTGAAAAAGTAGAAATCTAGCCAATATTGATGCAAGACTTTTTTGCCTTGCTTTTGCAAACAAAATGGGAAGAGAAAGACAATCAAGAGTAATTTTCAAAGAATGATGGAGTTTGGAAGTGTTCCATTTTTTCCAAGGAAGAAAATAAATCTAGTTGGAAATTGCTAGGCTTTGTCAATTATCTGATAATAAGGGGAAAGAATAGATAATGAAGCCAGAGGAATTAAAAGTACAGAGAGATTTAGTTAAAACAGGGATAAAAGAAACCAGAAAGAAGATTAGCTGATAAGACAGCATAAAAACAAATACCACTTATCCCTCCAGATTAGTAATTTAACCGGTTAATTTACCTTGCAGCACAATGAGCCTAGAATTCGGTAAATGAGCAGGCTTTCTTTTTCTTTTTCATTCTTTCCTTCTCTTAGAAATATCTTCTTCTCCTACAACCACTCCAACCTTCCCCCCCACCCCACACACACACACAAAATCATACCAGTAGGAAGTCAGTAGTTTTAAAACTTTGAAACTCTTTTTTTAAGTAGAAATCTAAAGGGGAAGCTCAACCAACATTATAACAAATCCTGTGGAGCTGTTTGTTCTGTTTGAAACTGGGAGGTGGAAGGGTTGGGCCACCACTTCTCCCCACCTGGCTCCTCAGGGGTCCAGCACACTAGTTTGAAAGCAACTGTCGGGGATTCATTGCACGTATAAACATTTCACATGTTTGATGTAGTGGTTTCTCTCTCAGGTTAATAGCTCGTGGCAATAGTTATCATGGGATCACAGGGTAGCAATCTGATTCAGAAGCAGAATGGAAATGTTCCTTTGTTAATCTCAAGTACGAAATCCAAATACCTAATAGCTTTTATTAGCTGTATTCTCAAATTTAGAGAATCATAGATTTTTAACTTTGGATGTAATACTCTTAAATCTTTATAATTTGCCAATGAGATAGCTCTCTGTTAACATGGGATACTGAAAGTGGAAAGAAAAGAAAGTTTGAGTCATTCTGTTTTTTTTTCATTTAACCCTCAAACTAGTTAGGAAGTTAGGTAAAGGTATTTATTTTTTTGGATAAAGACCCTGAAGCTCACTGAGATTAAGTAATTTGGCTCCATGTATGTGACCTGGGCCTAAGGCCAGATACAGCAATTCCAAAGCCTGAATTTTTGGTATAATAGCTAACATTTAATTACCTCCAGTTTTAGGGGAATTCATTTCTGTAAATTTCCCATTTGTTTTATGGTTATAATTCCTGGCCTTCAAAACAGAAATCTGATTATTTCTTGTCAGTAATGCTGATATTAATTTAGATTCTTGGTGTTTTCCATTGTTTTTCTTAACAGCAATAAGCTAACTCTACTAAAATTGTCTTGAGTAACCAGGAGGAGTATCAGATCTGTAATAAATAATTACACTGCATACTTTAAGTTGGGTTTTTTTTTTCAGCGTGCTTTTACATTGTACATTTATTACTTTGTACATTTATTACTGAAAATATGAGTTTTTAAGAAAGATAATTTTCATTACTGTTAAAAAAAAAGTAAAAGCAAGGTAATTTACTTCCTTCTCTAAAACCACTAACAATAGGGTGGGTTGTCATGAAGCCATAGAACCTGTGCCAATATTTGTAAAAAGCCTCAAATTAGCACTTTCAGTACTATCTGTGGATGAGGTAATAATATAGCTACTGCTTTTGTTGGTTGTTACTATTCAAATAATTAACATAAATTATAAAGAAAATGTAATAACCTCTCTTTTGCCCTTTACCTACTGGATATTCACCCCAATGAATAATCTTGCACATCTTTCTCCACTAGTGTAGATATATCTATAAACAAAAAGATACGGTTTGCTTTTTTCACTTAATCTCATGAGGACGTCCATCTCCTGGCAGACATTCGGGCTGTTTCCCATTTCTGCCACGTCAGAGCAGTGCTGCAGTACATACCCTTGTGTGCCCACGTACATGCCTCCTTTATTTATTGGGCTTTATATTTTAAGCTTTTTTGCTGTAAGATACAATAAACATGTAATTGTAGAATAATGAATAATAAATGAATAAATAAAGCACACTCATGAAGCCAACACTAAATTCAAGAAACAAAACATAGCCAGTGTGCAGAATCCACTTGCTACATGTCTCTCCTAACACCTCTACTCTCCCCTTCCTGGAGATCTTTGCAGTTGTGACATTTCCATGTGTTTCTTTATAGTTTTACCCCTTTGTGTACATAGTTAAAAATATATTTAGGTTTACCTGGTTTTGAGCTTTATCACGATTGCATCATACTTGTGTGTTCTTTGTGTTTTGCTTCTTTCACTCATGAGAAACTCCTCGGCTCAGCCACATGCAAAGAGACACCCTGGCATGGGGGCCACTAACTCCTGTGTGAGTATATGTGTGCAGTTGATGTTTTGTTAAACCAATAAACTTTGTAAGATTCGTCATTCATTGCAGGTAGCTCAGGTGTGTTCATTTTCATTCCGTTTTGTGCATTTACAATCTGTTTATCCATACAGTTGTTCTAGGCATTTCCAACCACTACAGGCAGTGGCATGAGCCCCTGATGTGTGTCCCTTAGGCACAGGGGTACACATCATGGGGGTGAAGGGGGGTGTTCTTCACCTTCAGTAGATAATGCCAAATTGTCATCTAAAACTGGGAGTTCCAGTCTCCATTCCTTTTTTTTTTTTTTTTTTTTTTTTTTTTAACCAGGGTCTTGCTCTGTTGCCTGGGCTGGAGTGCAGTGATATCATCATAGCTCACAGCAACCTCAAACTCTGGGCTCAAGTGATCTACCTGCCTCAGCCTCCTGAGTAGCTGGGATTATAGGAATACGCCACCATACCTGGCTGATTTTTCTAGTTTTTGTTGACACAGGGTCTCACTCTGTTGCGAAGGCTGATCTTGAACTCCTGGCCTCAAGTGATCCTCCTGCCTCAGCCTCCCAAAGTGCTAGGATTATAGTCGTGAGCCACCGCACCCTGCCTTCCAGTCTCCAGTCCTGTTAGCATTGTAGCATGTTCCTAATTCTCTGCTTTCTTTCTGTTATTGGGTATATTTAAATGTCTTTTTCTTTATTTTCTTCCCAGACTTTACATTTTTTTCAGCCTGATAGGTCTGTAGTGGAATCCCATTGTAGTTTAAATGATGGTTCCTAATCACTGCTGAGGCTGAGAACCTTTTGCTATGCATTGCCATTTGTGTTTCTGCGTTGATGAAATGCTATTCCAGTCTATTGCGTATTTGGGGGAGAGGGTGTTGAGCTTTATATATTCTGAATATGAGCCCTTCATTGATTGTATATGGCTTGTGTATTGGGGGTAGCTTTTCTTTTTGTTCTCTTTATTGGCTGAAGTACCAATTTATCAGATTCGTCACTCTTTTCCTTTATTGTTAGTACTTTCTTTCTTACTTGTTTTTTTTTTTTTTTTTTTTTTTTTTTTATTTTTTTTATTTTTTTTTTTTTGACAGCACATAACTTCTGCAAAGCACATAACTTCTGCATTTTCTTACTTGTTTAAGAAATCTTTGCCTACCCTAAGGTCATGAATGGTATTTTTATTTGGGATAGCATTCCCAAGTGGAGCTGCTTGGCCAGAGTATGTAACTGGACTCATTTTCATGACCCACAGGCAGGGCCCAGGAAGCGTCATAAGTGTTTTTGAAATGGCTGATTGGACCTGTGACTTTCCCTAGCCGGGTCACCTTTAACCAGGATGCTCCCAGCACAGTGGGAGCTGCATCTCCTTAACCCACGGCCCAGAAATCTGCTTACAGGTAAAATGAGGTTAACTTAGCACCAAGGGAAACGGTGAAGTGCAAAAGTCAAGTGGGTGTTTATAATAACAAAAGCTACCATTTGTCATATACCTGTGTGGTCCTCAGAACAACCTCTCAGAGCAGGTATTATTTTATCCATTTCACAGACAAATGAGGAGCTTAAAGCCCATCAAGAGTAAATATTTTACCCTATCTAGAAAGTAGGAAGATGGGGTTAGAACCTGCCTGCACATTGCTGGAAAGCAAATTCTGCTTCCGTTCTAGCAGCCGGAAGCAGAGCCTCCCTCGATCACACCTGTGGCCATGGGGTGGGGCAGGAGGGTCCACCCCAAACGTCTGACTGTGGCACAAGCCACAGCCTCTTCCCTTCTGTGACTCTCTGTGACTGGGGGGAGTTGTGAGAGCTGTGACAAGACTCAGAAATGCCAGCTTCCCACCCGGGGAGTGGGCAGGAAGGTCCTAGTGCTGCCTTCTACTCCCCAAGGCTACCCACGGGCCTGCAGGTGGTTCACGACCAGGTTGAAGCTTGGTCACTTGGTGAGGGTGTTTGTTTTCCTCTTCATTATTTGACATGTCAGTGTAAATTATTTTAATACAACTCACAGGTTCAGTCTTTGAAGAAATATATGAGGGGAATCTGCTTGTTAGGTGGATTCATGGTACTAGAATGAATTGTGAGGAGGCAAGTTTTTTTTTATTTCAAGTGTCAGAACACCCTTGTAATGTTTGGTTAAAAAACATTCATGTCTATCAAGACATACAGGCTGACAGATTTTGTGTGCAAGCGTGGGTGTTCCTGCCTGCGTGCTGGAGAGTGAGTAAGTCACGTGAGACTTGGAATAGCAAGTACCATCAGGGCAGGAACAAAGTCTGACAACTGCCCACAGAGCTGCAGGCAGTGACGCGTTCGGGAGCCTTACTTCCCACGCAGCTGAGTGTGTGTGAGTGAGTGTGAGTGTGCTCCTGATGACATGCAACAGCAGTGTGTAAAGAAGTTGTTTCTTACAAAGTTATGCTACTTGATAATTTTGTACCCCAAAACCTGAGGCAAGAGTTGATATTAGGAAGGATGTTTGTAATATAACTAGCAAATGTCCTGTAAAATGTAAGGCTTTCAGAGTTACAAATTTATCTTACATAATTATATAAATTTAAGTAGTGATTCAAAGGAAGAGTGCAAAAGGCTTAATTTTAGATATGTGCTTTAATTTCCTTTTTTTTTTTTTTCCAGTTTTTCCAACTAGCTACAATTTGAAAAGTATCTGCTTGAAATTCAGTGAACTACCTTTGGAAAATGTTTAGTAATTCTCCTCATCTGTAAGATATCCATAGTGTATTCTTGGCAGAGAACAGTTTCTGGAGTCAGAATGCCTAGTCTGATGCCCTTGCTATCCGCTCCACCTGGGGGAAGGCCCATCCCACCCCAGTGGTTGAAGGGTTGCTTCAGGAGACACCATAGGTACCACTGAAATACTATTTTGTAGTGTGCATTGTTTTTCAATATCTTATGTGATAGCAATAGGTTTAAATATGAAATTCATCCATCAGTCCAGGCAGCCTGTTCTGAAAGTTGTTGACATCTTTATATAGATGTTCATGGAAACTCAAGGTAAAATTATGTATTTGTATTCTAAGCCACGTTCTACTTAGCTCTATAAAGCACTGAGCCCAGCACAGGGCTGTCCTGTCCAGTGCCCACGACCAGCTCCTGTGGCTTAGCAGAGGTAGTGCCAGCATCAACATGTGTGACTCAGTGGGATGTGGGACATACCTGAGGGTTCTTGTGGCCAAGCACTGGGGGTTACATGGAGCTAGTGTTCCATGACCTATCTTGACTTAGGAAAAGGAAGAGCAGCCACTTCAAAAGAAGGGTGCTGAGAACAGTCTAGCTCTCTCCTGGCTGGTCTTCCCTCCGGCTTCCCAGCCCTCCAGTGAAGACAACAATACTATTTTATTGCAGAAGTCCCCAGCCTTTCTAGAGGAAAGGGAAGAAAGATGTTTGTAGCAAAATAATTATGCAGGGCTGAAGAAAGTATAACAATGAACATATTTTGGGTCAGGGTTAGTGGTCTCCTTGCTGGAGGCACCTGTCTTAAGTTAATGATACTTTTTAAATAGCAGCTTTATTGAAATGTACTTTACATCTCATAAAATCTGCCCTTTTTAAAGTTTATAAATTATTGGTTTTTATTATATTCACAAAGTTGTGCAACCATCACCACTGTCCAATTCCAGAACATCTTCATCATCCCAAAAAGAAACCTTACACTCCTTAGCGGAACTCCCCATTTCCCTTAGCCCCTGGCAGCCACCACTCTACCTTCTGTCTCTATGGATTTGCCTATTCTGGACATTTCACATAAATGGAACCATACAGTATGTAACCTTTTAGTTTGATATTTTCCACTTTAACAGAATGTTTTTAAGGTTCATCCATGATGTAGCATGTATCAGAATTTCATCCCTTTTATGGCTAATTAATATTTCATTGTATAGATAGATAAGAATGAATTGTTTATCCATTCATCAGTTGATGGACATTTGGGTTGTTTCTACTTTCTGGTTACCATGAATAATTCTGCTAGGGACATTCTCATATAAGTTTCTGTGTGGACATCAGCTCCCAGTTCTCTTGGGCAGACACCTGGGCGATGAATGGCTGGATCCCTGCCAAACTGCTTTCCAAAGCAATGGCCCCATTTTACCATCTCACCAGCCTAGTGATACATTTTAATTGCTGCTAATCTAATCTTGTTAGGGTCTCAAGGTTTCCATGGCTCCTAACCAATTTGTTAATGATCTCTTGGGCTATTTGTCGGTAGTAGAAAGAAATGCATTTCGGTATCAAGGCAAAAGTTTAATTCATTCAAGTTTGTCCTGTGTGTGTAAAGGTGACATAAAAAGAGATAAGCTGCCTTCTGGAAGGTATTCTTGTTTCTTCTTAATTATATCTAAACTGTATCTCCAACTAGCGTAGAGTCTGATAATATATAAATTAAATGAACAAGTGAGATTAGGTGGAAGAAGTGTATCTTTCAGAAGCCATGGGTTTCTTAAAAGAGAAACCAGGGCTCATGGAAAGCTCTGAAGCTGAAGCCCTGAGGGAGCCTGCAACGCGTGTCAGCTGCCTGCTCCGTGGAAACGCGCACAGCCACGCTCCTGCGCTCTCCTTGCTTCCCGGCCCCAGGCGCTCACGTGGGCACTGGGCTTCTGCAGAGAACAAACACAGGGCTTGCTCTCAGGAGGCTCTTGTTCTTGTGAGGACGTGAAAATAGTAGCACTAAACAAGAGGAGTTGAGATGGCGCCAGGTCCCAGGAAGAGACGGTGAGGTAGGGCAGGGCCACTTGGGAGTGCCCTCAGGAGTGACCCCCCGCCCAGTCTCCTGTGTCCTTGCCCAGAAGCTGATGGTGGCTCTTACAGGAATAGTCTCCTCCAGACCACGCGGCCTTTGTGTAGTGTTGGTGATGAGAACTGAGGCAGTGCCCAGAGCCAGCCTCAGAGGTGGCCTCCTGGTTGGGTGAGCAGGGCGCCTGGGCTGCACAGGTGTGACCCTGGGGCCACGTGAGGCACACCCTTCGCAAGGTACACCTTTCCTCAGAGTCCCCTTAGGTCTTTCTCAACACTACAAGTTGGCCTGTTCCTAAAACAACTCTTTTCTTGTTGAGTGTTGGGCCACAGGAAAGGATGGAGTGATAGGAAGTATCACATTACTTACAGATAACCTGCATGCATTCACCTAATTTTACAAAGAATGGGAAGTTGTCTTTGCAACTCAAAACGGGATTCCTGTCTATGTTTATTGGGCACTATTAATAATGATTCAGCAGTAGGTAGGAAATTGTTTCTTAGACCACATTGAGATTATATCTTAAAATACAACCTACCAGAAATGCCTGGAGCCTGCGGTCTGGCACTCAGAGCTGCTGGTGTCTGAGGGAGTTGTGTGGCATGCATGTAGCCTGCAGCAGGCAGGAGAAGGGGGTGCCTGCAGAACACCTCCAAACTTCTCAGAACCCCGTGATACTCTCAAAAATGACTGAGGACCCAGCCTGGTGTGGTGGTGTGTGCATATACTCCCAGCTGGCCGGGAGGCTGAGGCGAGAGGATTGCCCAAGCCCAGGAGCTGGAGTCTGCAGTGAGCTATATCATACCACTGCACTCCAGCCTGGGCAACAGAGCCAGACCCCATCGCTTAAAAAAAAAAATGATTGTCCCAAAGAGTTTTTTTTTAATGTGGGTTTTATTGACAATATTTACCATATTAGAAATTAAAACTGAAAAAAGTTTCAACACATTAATTCACCTAGAAGTTCCAATAATAAACCCATTACATGATAGCATAAGTAACATATTTTACAAAAAATATTTTCTAAAACAATTTAGTGAAAAGAGTGGCACTGTTATATGTTTTTGCAGGTCTCTTTAATACCTGGTTTAATACGAGATGATGGAGTATCGTCTGTGCTGTGAATTCAGTCTGTTGTAATAGCATGCATCATGAGCCTCTAGAAAACCCCACTGTGTAGTTATGGGAGAACAAAAGTGAGAAAGAAAAATAAGGTCTTAGTAGAAAATAGTTCTGGCCTTGCAGACCACCTGAAAGGCTCTTAGGACCTCCAGAGACCCCAGGCCCCACTTTAAGAATGGTCTAAAGTATTATTCACTTTCCAGATAAACTATTTTGGAGAGTTGTGAGTACTACCACAGTAATAGGTACAGAGAAATTAGCAACAACATGACAAATTTTAAGAACATTACCCAAAATATGTGCTTGGTTTAAAAAAACAAAAAATTCCGAGCTCTCTGAAGATGAATCGGGTCAGTTGGCCAGGCAGCTTCCTCACTTGTTACCTTCCTGTCTTCTGTTGGCCCCATCACCATTGTGGTTTAAATCTCCTAAAGCAAATTCCACTCTATCCACACCCAAAAGAAAATGGTTTAGGCAGTCTTGGATTGCCCTGTGAAGATTTGGGAGTAGTATATGAGACAGTATCAGATGGAAAAAATACACCCTAAAATAACTAAAAGAATGGGCAAGTGAGCCGGCAGCGTCAGGCAATGGTCTGGTGTGCAAAGGAGAAGATTGTCTATGTTCACTTCTTTCCAATAGGCTGGAGTTTGAGTTGCCCTCATTTTGAATGCCTGGTTTTCCAAATGACATTAGTCATCTACCAGTCACGATAAATAACACCAGATACATGATGCCAAGGAAGTCAATCATTTGCTGCACTAAAATATCCATAAAATTTGTGTAAAAACATGTAAATTTAGCATTGTTTTTAATGGCATTGAGGCAGGAATCCCATTTCCCTCCTTATCTGTTTGTCTGTGTTTCTAAGACTCCTCTTGGCTGTCGTCCCAGGTCCAGCTCTCCCCTTCCAGACACGCCCTGCCCCCAGCCCCCGTCTTTGCTCCTGGGTGCACAGTGCAACGGGGCTGCAAGTGCACGAGGTGTATGCACCCAGTCAAGGTTCTCTGCTCATGTAGCTTACTCAGCTTACTGTGCCCTGACTGTCCCAAAGTGGGAAGCTTTGGCTCTTCTTAACTCCAAGAAAAACATCTGTGCATCAACATCACTTCACTCTTTTTTTTGTTTCTTTGATTTAGCTTGGGAAAGTAAACCTTGTGGTTTATTTGATGCCTAATACAAATTACTTTCTAATTTTCTTTTAAATTTCAGAATATTATGGGGGCACAAATGTTTAGGTTACATATGTTGCCTTTGCATCACCCAAGGCGGAGCTACAAGCATACCCATCCCCCCACCTGCCATCCCCCCATGTGTGCGCACCACACCCATTAGATGTGAATATACCCATCCCCTAGCCCCACCTGCCCGACACCCCATGAATGTTACTTCCATATGTGCACATAAGTGTTGATCAGTTAGTACTAATTTGATGGTGAGCACATGTGGAGCTTGTTTTTCCATTCTTGTGATACTTAGGAGAATGGACTCCAGCTCAATCCATGATGAGACAAAAGGTAATAGTTCACTATTGCTTTTTGCGGCTGAGTGTAGTACTCCATGGTATACATGTGCCACATTTTATTAATCCACTCATGTATTGATGGGCACTTGGGCTGTTTCCACCTCTTTGCAATTGCGAATTGTGCTGCTAATAAATACGCTAGTGCAGATGTCTTTTTAATAGAGTGTCTTTTTTTCCTTTGGGTAGATGCTCAGTACTGGAATTGCTGGATCAAATGGTAATTCTACTTATAGCTTTTTGAGGTATCTCCATATTGCTTTCTACAGAGGTTGCACTAGTTTGTAGTCCCACCAGCAGTGTAGGAGTGTTCCTGTCTCTCTGCATCCACGCCAACATTTATTGCTTGGGGACTTTTTGATAAAGGCCATTCTCAATGGAGATAAGTGATATCTCCTTGTTTTTATTTGCATTTCCGTGATAATTAGAGATGTTGAGCATTTTTTCATGTTTGTTGGCCATTAGTTTGTCTTCTTTTGAAAAATTTCTGTTCGTGTCCTTTCCCCACTTTTTAATGGTGTTTGATTTTTTTTCTTGCTTATTTTCCTGAGTTCTATATAGATTCTAGTTATCAGCCCTTTATCAGATGTATAGCATGCAGATATTTTCTGCCATTCTGTAGGTTATCTATTTGCTTTAGTGATAGTTTCTTTGGCAGTGCAGAAACTTTTTCTTTTGATCAGATCCCATTTATTTATTTTTGTTGATGCTGTGATTGATTTTGGGGTCTTCTTCATAAATTCTTAGCCTAGGCTGATGTCTGTAATAGTTTTTCTAATGTTTTTTCTAGAATTCTTATGGTTTCATGCCTTAGGTTTAAGTCTGTTACCCACTATGAGTTGATTTTTGTGAGAGGTGAAAGGTGAGGATCCCGTTTCAGTCTTCAACATGTGGCTATCAGCTTTCTCAGCACCATGTATGGGGATTCTTTTCCCCAGCACTCAGACTCTTGAGCTTACTTTGTGAGACTTTTTCCAAAGGTAGTCTCGAGTCAGTCCCCCTCCCTTTGTGGTTCATATGTTTTCTACTTAGGTTTTTACAGCTTCTAGAATATCTTAGAAACAACAAAATCCAGGCAACAAAATGGATTTTTTTATTCTAAAAAATAAGTTAACTTTGCTCCATATAAGTATTTCTATTTGTTCTTAGCATTTTATAATCTTTGGAGTATTTTTTTTCCTGTCTTAAGAATTTGGGAATTATTAAAACAAATCAGGGAATGTTTTTTAAGTTAGAGTTAGTTGCTCTGTATTTGTGATTTTTTATCACAGATGAGTTGGAAAGGTTCAGGTTCAGTTTTGCATTGTTTTCATCAATAGCCAAAGCCCTTAGCAGCATGCAGAGCCTCAGTCTGCCGCGCGCACACACCAGCCGCGGTGCTCCGCGCTGCCTCCGCCGCCCGGCCTTGCCACCCTCACCAGTGCCAAAGGCTTTGGGAGTGTCATCCCTCCTCAAGCAGAGAGAGGCACATGTCAAAGAGGGATGGCAGCAGCGCTGGAAATTACAGAATCACAGAGACCCACAAGGAAGGAAAATGAAGCTGAGAGAGGTTTCAGAGCTTCCACCTTACAGCGGATAGATGCCCTCTGCCTCCAGTGCACATCAAAGCCAGTGCCCACCTCTAGCGGTGGCAGTGGCGTGGGGAATGTGACACCTAAGCCCTGAAGGACATGAGTCGGCAGGACTCCTTTCTAAGCAGGACTCCTCGTCTCAGTCGCAGTCCTATGTCTCAGTCAGTCCATTTTAAATATAGAACATAAAGCCATAAAACTTTTAAGATAAAACCTTTGGGACCTCTGACTGGGTGAGTAGTTCTTAGACTTGACAGCAACAGCAGAATCCATAGAAGGAAAAATTAGTAAATTGGACTTTACCAAAATTAAAAACTGATCTGAAAAAGATCCTTTTAAGAGAATGAAACAATAAGCTATAAATAGGGAGGAAATATTTGCAAATCTCGTATCTAAAATATAGAAAGAACTCAGCAATAAACACAGACATGCACATAAACAAGGAGTCCAGCTAAAAACTGGACAAAAACATGGAGACACTTCCCAAAGAGGATATATAATATACGACGGCAAATAAGCAAATGAAAGACATCCGGCATCACTACCCCTGAGGACAAAGTAAATCAAGACCCTGATGAAATGTCACTACACTCCTGTTAGAACAACTTGAGTAAAAAATCTAGTAACACCAAATGCGAGTGAGGATGCAAAGAAGCCAGAGCTCTTGTACATTGCTGGGCTATGGATGTGGGGTATAAAATGATGCCGCCACCCTGGAAAAAGTTTGATGGTTTCTTTACAAAAATAAACATACATTTACTTACCCTATGACCCAGCAATTACACTCTTGAACATGTATCCAGAGAAACAGAAATTTGTGTTCATCTGAAAACCTGTACACGATGGTTCACAGCAGGAGTTTCATAATGGCTAAGAAATGGAAACAATCCAAATGTCCATCAGTTGTTGAATGGATAAATGAAGTGTCCTTTATCCATACCATGGAATGTTATTCAGCCATAAGGAATGAAGTACTGACACATGCTACAACATGGAAGAACCTCAAAAACATGTTAAGGGAAAGAAACCAGTTACAAAAGACCACATGTATGATTCCATTCATAAAAAAACATCTAGAATAGGCAAATTCATAAAGAAAAAAAGTAGATTAGTGGTGGCCAGGGGTTGGAGGGAGTGAGAGTACTGCTTAGTAGATACAAGATTGGTTTTGGGAATGATAAAAACATTCTGAAATTAGATACTGGTGATGGTTATATAAGCCTATGAACATACTAGCAAACAGTGCACTTTCAATGGGTGAATTTTTTGTATGTGAATTATCTCAATTTTAAAAATTGGATTTATACTTTTTATATTCCTATGATACAGTAAAGAACTTAGGAACTTCATATCACATCATACCTCATGCAGAAGAGATTGTTACTGTTTTAATGAACTATCAGCAATCCCTAGAGAAACTAAAAAAACACTTGGTATTTTTCATGGTAAATATAATCATGATGGTAAAATACCCATTTGTACAATTTGGTAAATATAATTTTAGTACATGCATATATCTTGATATATTTCCATTTAAAAATGCATTGGTTACTATAAATAAAAATATAGCTGTAGAATCTTGTCAGTTTCCCGGCCGTGAGTTTAGGAAAGCTGCAGGTTTTCTCCATCCCTGCCTGCGGCTTCTCCTCCACTCCGCTACTCTTCAGATGCGGCTGGTATTTGGTAACAGCGAGGAGTCTGGTGGGGCCCAGACGGGAAGTGCTGGGAAACCTGGCTCTCCCTGCTCCGCTGACTTGACCTTCTCCACCTGCTCTCTCCGGGAGGGCCTCTGCCCTGACTGCCGTGGCCAGACCAACGTTGGGATGGACAGCCTGGCCCGGCTTCTCTCCCGTGGGCTCCACTTTCCAAATGCAGAGGTCAGGACGACAGAGCTTCCTATCAAGTATCGGCAGGAAAACTTTTATTGTTGAAGTTTAATGACCCAAATTTTCTGCAGACTTATTTTATGCAATCTGTAAATTGAAGTATACCCCAGGAAGTTCATTCTGGATAATGATATTATCAAATCCTGAGCATAATGACTTAATCTGTATGCCCTTTTTTCTTCAATTAAACTTTTATTTTAAAACTTTCAATAAAATCTTTTATTAACTTTTGAAAAGATAGGCTTATAGTAGCCACTTGCCTCTCAGCCTGTTTGTTATTTAAACATTATTAAATGATGGCTTTTTAAAAATAATATGTTTCCCCTGTAACAAAATGAAACCTTATGCAAAAATGAACAGTAAGGAATGAATTACAGCGACAAGAACAAGACACTCTATGCCAAACAAAATTGGCTTCTGCCCCAGGTGTCCCCCCAGCAGAGGCTGGGGTTATCTGCAGGAATGTGTGGCTGCCCAGGATGAAGACTCTCCTTCCCACAGCAACGCAGCCATCCAGATCATATCCGTTTTTTAGAACAGTAGAGAAGCTGACTTTTTATGAGCTAAGCATTTTATTTAACACATAGCCAACCGTTACCTAAGAATCTGCATTAAATATATCCAAGCTTTTAGAATTAGCCAGAAGCATCTTCTAAATAAATAAAAGTCAAATTGAAATATAATTTTTCTTAGGCTCTGTGCCTAGAACACCATTTTTCAAAGAAAATTCCAAGGAAATACTAGTTCCTCAGGATGTTATTAGTGACTACACCAAAAAGGGTTGTGTGGTTATAAATTGAAGAAACTTGGGTTTAATGGGACCTTACAGGTGTCTTTTACAGAGAGCTTTGGGGAATCTGCCATCTCCAGTCCCACAGCAGTGTGAGTGTGCCCAGCTCAAGGCGTGCCCTGCACAGCAACCCCGCTGACCAGGTTTTCATGGATTGGATTCCACAGAACACTTTTTGGGAAACTCCAAAAATTTAGGAAAATTGATGAGCACTCAGTCACTATCTGGAAACGGGTTGTGTATTTTCCTATTCATACAAAGATAATTTTTTTACACATCTTTTATCATAGTCTTAATTTTACTCTACTCCTTCACAGAGTGACCCTGGGATTAAAATCCTGTCTTAAACCGGGCAGATTTGTGAGCGAAAAACAGCATAGAGTTTAGGGCCTAGCAGTGATGATGCTGATAACATGGCAGTATCAGGCGGCCAGCACGCACGGAGCACTCGCTGTGAGCACAGAGCCCTAGCGAGAGCTGCACGCGCCGTGTTCTTTCACTGCTGCAGTAGCACCAACAGCTGGGTGCTGCGCCCTGCTGACTTCACAAGGTCCGAGCATGGTGTGACTTTCCTAAGGCCTCACAGCGTTCAGAGGCAGAGCTAACACGAGACAAGGCTCTGCCCACCGGAGGCCCATGCTATTCCCCTCCCTGTGAACAAGGGGCTTGAGTCAAGGTCAGAGCTGGGTCTTGGAAGTGAAAACCATATAAGTGGAATCATATGATGTTTGTCCTTTTGTGTCCTACTATACTTTTTATTTTAGATGAGTTTCATATTACAAGTAGTTTATGTTTGTTTTGGGAAAATGTGGAAAATACACAATCCATGGAGGAAAATAAATATCATTTCCAAGTTCTACTCAGATAACCACTAAAAAGATTTTTATATCTTTCTGTCTTTTCCTCTGGCTTATTACATATAGTAACATGCATAGATATATACATAAAAGCATTATAATTTGTTGCCTGCTTTTTACTCAGAAAGGTATCATAAACATGTTTTCACGTCCTTATGTATTTTCTGTATAACCCTTTCAGTGACTGTATAATATTTCATTGTGTGGATGGATCGTACTTTAATGGACAGGGCCTATTCTTGTGCAGTTGGTTTCCCATGTGTGTCCATCTGTTTTTGTGTCCTCTGTCCTCCCCTTCTGAAATCACCAGCACCTCAAATTGTAGCTCCATAGCGTTAGGGCTGGAGTCTGTTAAGCCTTCCACCAGCTCCAGCTCGCTGGCCAGGCACTTTGTAGGTGGTGTGTGATGATGAGTACCTCTGGCAGCCTTTTCTTGTTGCAGGGCAGCGGGGCTTTTCAGTTTGATCGACTCCCTGTGGCCCCCAGTGACGCCTCTGAAAGCACCTGGCCACGGCCAGCCCTGTGAAGAGGTAAGCCCAGCATGGGGAAGTTCCCCTGGTTGTGGCCGCCCGTGCCAGCACGGAGCCAGGCACCTGCTCCACCTCCTGCATGGCCACGTCCCCACAGAGGCGACAAGGAGCCCGTGCGGCCGGCTCTGTCATCCGTGGAGACCCGCGATGCAAGCCGGGCTGGGATTCAGACCCACCTGGCTCATCTGGGGCCGCAGCCCGGCCGCCGTCCCCTGTGCTGCGCAGCATGTCCCTGGAGGTTATTTGCTGACCGCTTGCCTCACAGTCCCCACGGTGGCAACAGTCAGGTCTCAGGCGAGTGCCAAGGCGCACACAGAGGGTTTTCCCACCAGCCTGCAGTCAGCAAGCAGAGCAGGAGCTCACATGGCCACAGGTAGTCACTCCTCGCCTGCCTCATCAGCTGCGCCTGGTGGTGGCTCACAGGTAGCAAAGTGTATTAAAAGGTGCTCCCCCGTCCCTCTTGAGCCTTCTGCCGCAGGCTGGCCAGTCAGGGTTTCAGGCCACAGCTCCCAAAGCCAAAAACGAGGAGCTGTCTTGCTTACACAGAGTGCTAAGTCTGTGACCTTGCACTTGCCAAACAGCATAGTAAGTCATCAAAAATGCCCATTTCTCGGTTAGTTAGGAAGAAGTAATTTATAAATGATGTTTTCAGTATACTCTGAAAAATAAATGTCTAAAATAAAATCTCAAATTGGTAATAAATTCAGAAGTACAGAAGTTCTTATACTTGGCCCCAGAGGCAAACAGCATAACCATTCCTCGTATGGCATTCCAGAGAGGGCACACATCTATGGGCAAATAGTATATATTAAAGAGTAGATTTTAGTAGTGTATTTGAGTCTTTCAACAATGCATTCACGTTCTACCTTTGCCTTCATTGTAAACAGGTAAAAACTCATCTGCCTCTTCCTGCCTTCTGTTACATCCTCACGGCTCATCCAGTTCTGGGACAAATTGATATCCTTGAAGAAGACCCCATTTCAAAGCTCTACCAGCCTCCAGTTACCCGCTGCTTAAGAGAAATTCTGCAGGTAGTGTTTGTGTTTCTGAGAAGTTCCTCAAGTGCGTTTGCTGTGCTGTGCACTTCCACACCGTCACCAGTCTCTCTCTCTGCCTTCCCAGACTGGTGATCTCGGTGCCCGCTGCAGTTTCTATGCCCGGGTGATTTATCAAAGACCACAGGTAATCTGTCTGTCTTTCTCACTGTCTCTCTCATAAGGTGTTATAATGTATAAGATATTATAAGTTTATTAAAGGATAATCTCTATTAGGGATTAATGGCGTGCCAAAGTAGAAAAGCATTTTTAAAATCCAGTTAAGCATGCTCCGTGCTGAAGTGGTGATAAATCCATTCCTTGTACAGGTGTGGACTGTCAGCCACTGTGCCAGTACTGGGGTATGAAACAACCCAAGCACAACCCTGACTGCTAAGATTTTCAGCTCGGAAATGCTCATTTTTCCCTGACACATAGGCTGGTTACAGAAAGGAAAAAGAAGCTGAAACCTCGTTCCTGGGGTGGGAGTGGGAATCTGAGGATTGAGCTCAGCCACTTCTGGGAATTCCGAGAGCCTTCGAAAGCTGAAGGGGCCCTTTTATGGTCCCTGTGAGGCCTTGGGCAGTTCTAGGGAGTGGCACCCTCATGGCACTTGCTGCTCCATCAGTGGGGAGTAAATGAGGGAAAAGATGTCCATGGCAATGTCACTGCACGGACGACATTCTGTGAGAAACATCTGCCGGACCTTAACTCATGGAGGAGCATCCATGCAAATCTAGTCACCCAAGAGGCACAGGGAATGCCCTACTTGTTATGTCCTCGCCCTCTCGTGGGTGGTGTGCACCAGGTACACGAGTACCCTCTGAGCGCTGCCTCCTCAAGGGTATGTGTGAAAGAAGCAGACCAGGTCCAGGGGTGCCTGTGCCTACCCCGGCTGTTGGTGTGTCACCTGTGACCAACCAGGTGGGAACACCAGGGAATTGCCCAGTGAGGGGTCTCGAGGGGAGGCAGGAAGTTGGCACCTGGGCAGGTGAGCTGGGCACAGGGTTGGGATGGCACCAGTGGTTGTCTTTAAACCAGACTATGCCTGGTTACCAAGACCTGACAAAGCAAACCCCAGAACTTGGGCGAGTCACCTACACACTTGATAGGAATCTCTACAAAGCCTGCATGCTTTGCATACAGCCATGGCTCAGCTGCCTGGCTCGGGAGCTTTTCTCTTCTGCTTAAGTTATCCAGAGTTATTTTCTGTTGTGCTTTCATTTTGAACAAGTTATTTGCATTTTTCTGATCATTCTTAGGCAGGAGAAGAGCCATAGAATGACTAAAAGAATATGCTTCTAAACTTCCAATCAAGTTCTTGATGATGCTCATATATACGAGCATGTTGTATCAACCTATCTTTCATCTGTATTTTTCTTGTGACTTGTTTCAACTTAAAAATGTAAAAGCCTTAAATAAATTTAAAAACCATACTTAGCTTGCAGGCCACACATAAGCAGACAGTGAGCTGGTTTGGTCCATGGGCCATATTTTGCTATCTCAGGTCTACCAAGATCCCTGACGTTCTTCAAATGCTGAGCAGGGCCGCAGGGCCTGAGAGCTGTGAAACAGGAAGAAACAACCGGACGCGTGTCTCCTGGCGTCTGGCAGGCTGACTGAATGCACAGTGGGGTGTGTGGCAGGGAGGGAAGAAGGGAAGGGCCGTCAAGGGGTGCTCATCACCTAGGGATGCCAGGGGTTCTGCATGGGAACATGGTGCTGATCTCTGTACGAGAGCATTTTAAGACTCAAGTAAACTTTACACTTCAGACGTAAGGGATGTGCTGCAGGTGATGCTCAGGTGTCTGTTGCCTTGCCTTTCCTTCTTTGCAGAAGGTGCGTGCTCTCTGCAGTGAACTTGTATATATTAGCTCACAGAGATCCTGAAGTTTAAATAAAAAGTACATTGCCCATAGAAACAGAAACAGAGAATTAAATTGTGAATATAAATGAACTTCATTTAGCTCTTTATTTTTTATTATCGATATTTTTGCCATCTTTAATTTCCATGCAGGATTTTTCAGTTTTTCAAACCATTATCATGTAAATACCATTTTATCTGAGCAGCAGTAGTATACCTGTTCTAGGAATATCTCTAATCCAGTGTCCATGATGCCTCTTGACTCTGCAGTCCCTCTGTCACCTGTAGGGTGGCATGGACGCAGCACACCTCTGCCACAGGCCAACTGTTACTAAACCTCCTCACCTCAGTTTCCGCATCTGTCACATGGGTGTGACATTCTCTCACGGTAGTGGGTTATTCTAGGATAAATTTAATAGTTTTGAAATGCCCTCTTAGTTCCATCATTTTCCATTTATCTGTTTACCTTTTCATCACTTGACAGCTAGTTAGTGCCTCTCCTGAGGCGTTAGAGAACAGTTGCCGTAACCGTCACATTACGCGTCGCCCAGTTGTGTACCGTGTGAGCTGTCCCAGGGTCCGGCAGGGCCCTCAGCAAGGACAGGGGTGGAGCACAGGGTGTGTCTCTGACTTTCCAAGTCTGAGGTGAGCCGAAGGCCAACTTCATGCATCTCCAGCCACCTGGAGAAGACCCAGCCGTAGGGCCACACTGCAGGCAGAACACTGCCCTCAGCGCAGCCGCGAGGCTGTGGCAGCTCACACTCCTGTCCGCAGCCCTCCAGCTGAGAAAGCAGGTGTCAAATCCTTGCACCAAACCCAGGAGGAGGGGAGCGCTGGAGCAGAGAAGGACAGACTGTGGCCGGTCTGCCTGCTGGCTGGAGGGGCCCTGCCCGGAAGTGGGGGAGCCGGGGCGCATCCAGGGATCCCGTCCTGTCCAAGAAGCAGCCTGTCCGTGGGCAGGGCTGTCAGTGATCACGTGCCTAGGAAGCGGTGTCCCTGTAGTCAGAGACAGTCGAAGACCCAGAACCCAATGGAGTAGGTTCTTTGATCCACTAAAATTCTACCTATCTTCTGCTTTGTGGGAAAGAGAATCACCAGAAACCAACTTCCTCGGGGAGGAATTGAGATAAGCTAAGTCCTGGGGCCAGCCTGCGCTTCCGCCAGTCACCGCACCCTCTGCAGTCAGGACTGACTGTGGAATGCTGCCCTGTGTCACTGCCGGAACCTGCGCCGTCAAAACAGACCCAGTGACTATGTCATGAAAGTAAAAGAGATGGATGCTTTTTATCGTTAACTTTTATTTTGTAGTAATCACAGACTCAGAGTAGACTGAAGGGAAACATACAGGGTGCTTTGGGCACCCTCCTCCATGCCATCTCCCACACCCACAGCAGCCCCAGCGCAAGACAAAGCCAAGAAACGGGCACTGGAACAGTCCACGGAGCCCGTTCAGATTTCACCAGTCACACGTGTATTCTGTGTGTGTGCGCACACACGCTTTTACGCAGTTTTGCCACACGTGTGGCCTTGTGTAACCACCGCTGTACTCAGTATATGCTGTTGTGCCGTCACCACAGAGTCCCTTTGGTCCCATGCATAGCCACACCCGTCCTTTCCCTAACCCCAACCTGGCAGCCACTGATATGTTCTCTTCCATTATGATTATTTTATGAGTGTTGCTGAACAGGACCACACGGTATGTATCTGTATTAGTTTCCTAGGATTGCCATATAAAGTTCCAAAAACTAGATGGCTTCAAACAACAGAAATGTATTCTGTCACACTTCTGTTTCCTTGTTTCTTATTTTCGGGTTTGTTGTTTTTTGTGTTTTTTTTTTAGACAGAGTCTCGCTTTGTTGCCCAGGCTAGAGTGAGTGCTGTTGCGTCAGACTGGCTCACAGCAACCTCAAACTCCTGGGCTCAAGTGATCCTCCTGCCTCAGCCTCCCGAGCAGCTGGGACTACAGGCATGCACCACCATGCCTGGCTAATTTTTTCTATATATATTAGTTGGCCAATTAATTTCTTTCTAATTTTAGTAGAGATGGGGTCTCGCTCTTGCTCAGGCTGGTTTCAAACTCCTGACCTCGAACGATCCACCTGCCTCGGCCTCCCAGAGTGCTAGGATTACAGGCGTGAGCCACCGCGCCCAGCCTATTTTCGGGTTTTTGCTGCTGCTGTTGAGACAAGAGTCTCACTCTGCCACCCTGGGCAGAGTGCAGTGGCGTCATTGTGGCTCACTGAGACCTCCAACTCCTGGGCTCCATGCGATCCCTCTGCTTCAGTCTCTGGGTAGCTGGGACTACAGGCATGTACCACCATGCCCGGCTGTTTTTTTGTTTTTTTTTTTGGTAGAGATGGGGTCTTACTCTTGCTCAGGCTGGTCTTGAACTCCTGAGCTCAAGCAATCCTCCCGACTCCCAGGCTCCCAGAGTGCTAGGATTATAGGGTGAGCCACCGTGCCCACACCCGGCCTGTGTCGCACTTCTGGAGGCCAGTAGTCTGTAGTCGAGGTGTGGGCAGGGCCGTGCTCCTCCAGTGGCTCTAAGAAGGACCCTTCCAGCTTCCGGTGTTTGCTGGCGTTCCCTGGCATTCCCTGGCACAGCACATCTGCTCACTGTGTCCTCACGCCGTCTTCCCTCCTCCTGTCTGTGTCCAAACCTCCCCATTTTATAAGGACACCAGTCCGTATTGGATTAGGGCACACCCTAATGTCCTCATCTTAACTTGGTTAAATCTGCAAAGACCCTGTTTCCAAATAAAGCCACATTCTGAGGTACTTGAAGTCCTAAATGCCAACAGATCTTTTTTTGGGAGGACACAGTTCAACCCGTAACAGATCCTTTTGAGACTGGCTTTGTTCAATTAACATAATTCTCTGGAGATCGATTCAGAGGACTAATGATGTTGAACATCTTTTCATGTGTTTATTTGCCATCCATATATCCTTTTTGGTGAAATATCTGTTCACATATTTTGGCCACTGTCTAATTGGATTTCTCATTAATTTACTGTTGAATTTTTAAAGCTTTTTGTATTTTCTAAATACAAAGCCTTTGTCGGGTATGGGATTTGCAAATATTTTCTTAGGGTCTGTAAATTGTATTTTCATCTTTTTAACAGGATTTTTTTTAATGATACAGAAGTTTTTAATTTTGATGCAGTCAAATTTACCAAATTTTCCTCTTATAGATCATGGTGTTGTTGTCTAGTCTAAAAACAAGTCAAGTCTCTTTGCCTCATTCTGGGTCCCAAAGTTTCCCTCTTACATACTTTTCTAGAAGATTTATAAATTTACATTTTACATTTGAGTCCATCACGTGTTTTGAGTTGGATTTTGTACAAGGTGTGTGGTTTAGGTCAAGGTCAGTTTTCTGCCTTGGATGTCTGTTCACTCCAGCACCATTTGCTGAGAGACCGTCCTTCCTCCACTGAATCGCTTTTGTACCTTTGTCAAAAGTTAATTGGGCATATTTGTGTGGAAGAGATCTGTTAGGTTTCTATATCATCCGTGCTTAAATACTTTTCCTGATTACATAGGGCTATAAGAATTTTTTCAATAGACTTTATTCTTTAGAGCGGTTTGAAGTTCACAGCAAAACTGAAATTAAGGTATAGACATTTTCCATATGCCTTCTGCCCACACCTGCACAGCCTGCCTCCCCACTGTCAACACCCCCACCAGAGTGGCACGTTTGCTACAATTGATGAACCTACACATCATTGTCACCCAAAGTCCATAGTTTACATTAGGGTTCACTCTTGGTGTTGTACATTCTGTGGTTTCGGACAGATATATGATGACACGTGTCCATCATTTTAGTGTCATTCACTGCCCTAAAAGCCCTCTGTATTTCACTTACTCATTTCTCCCTTTCCTAAGCCCCTAGAAACCACTAATCTTTTTACTGTGTCCATAGTTTTGCCTTTTCAGAATGTCATATAGTTTGAATCACACAGTGGGTAGCCTTTTCAGATTGGCTTCTTTCACTTAATAATACACATTCAAGTTTCCATGTCTTTTCATGGCTTGATAGCTCATTTCCTTTTGAGGACTGCATAATATTCCATTTTTTGGATGCACTACAGTCTATCCATTCACCTACTGAAGGATATCTTGGTTGCTTCAAAGTTTTGACAATTATGAATAAGAAGAGATCTATTTTTAATAAAATTTTAGCCATGAATTGTTGGTACTACTTCAAATTAATTGGTTGTTGGTATATTTTTACAGATGATTTTGTTGTTACTGACTTTATTCATAACCCCAATAGTAGTGATAACTTGATAGTTGATCTTTCTCTGAAGCAAGTTAGAGAAAAAAAAATTGATGGTTAATTTCAAAGGAAATTAGAACATTTTGGTTCATCAGTAGATTGAAAGAGAGACTACAGGCCAAATCCATAATATTTAAAAAGAGCATCTAAAATCTTTGAATATTGTCTGAAGAACTCTTAACCTCTTGTAGATAGAGATATCTTTGCCTTTCCTAAGGAGTTCACCAATTTTTTAAATTTTGATTTTGTCAGTTATTCCAAAAATATTCTTTATAACTCCAGGGTCTAGTACAGGGTCATACAAAGCATTTATTTGTCATATATGTTTCATCTCCTTCAAATGAAGTGCTTCTTCATCTTTGCTTATCTTTTATGGCCTTAACGTTTTTTAAGAAAGTTACTGGCCAGTTATTAATACTTAGGAAAATGTCCATCAGTTTAGGTTTGTCTGACGTTTTCTAATGAGTAGACTCAGCTTATGCATTTCTAACAGGAACACCACATAAACAATTCTGTGTTCATACCAGGAGACACACACACAGTTAACTTGACCCAGAATTGTGATATTTTATCAATTGATAAAGATGGTATTTTCTAAATTTCTTCACACAAAAGTTAACTAGTATTTCATTCCAATTAATTAATAAATAAGTATTTTATGGGGAGATACTTTGACCATGTAAATATCTTCTTTCTTATCAAACTTTTATTTTAATTTCCATTATGATTCTTACCTGAGTTAATTATACTTGGAAGGTGGCCAAATGGTAAATTTCTAATTTCAGCATTTCTTCTACATTATTAGCTGGTGTTCTGCTATAATTAGGAGCTTTTCATTCCCCTGATTTATTTATATAGTCATTTATATCAGTATGGAACAGTGAATTTGTTTTTTATTCAACAGATTATAATCTGTTACTATTGTTCATTTTGTTGCTCAAATCTTCTCATATTTAAGCTGTCTCCTGTGTCCTTAGGACATGTTCCCATCATTCTTTGAGTACTTCCTTACATTCTGACATAATAAGATGTTTCAGACTCAACTTTCGTTTTCTATACTCTGGAATCAGCCATCCCTTCAAGGAGCCCTGCTTGATTTTAATGGAAAATAGTATTTTTTAAAAAACTTCTTTAAAGACAGGGTCTTACTCTGTTGTCCAGGCAGTCATGCAGTGACTATTCACAGGTAAAGCCATAGCACTCTACAACCTCATCTTCTGGGCTCAAATGGTCCTCCTTCCTCCACCTACCAAGTAGCCAGGACGACAGACATGCTCACCACACCTGGCTGAGAATGGAATTTAGAGCCCGAGACCCGGGTTCTAGGTGGGCTCACTGTCATTGCTTCTAGTCCCTCTCCGTGGACAGAGCAAGGAAGTGTGTGTGTGTCCATGCACACGGACACACGTAAACCCATGTCTGCATCTGCATTTGTCTGTCTGAAATCGTGACTCTACACCAACACTTCCAACTCCAGACCATCACCACAGAAGTTACCAGAGGCCCCCCAATCCCACGAGCATGTGTCTCTTCTCCAGCGGTGAGCAGCCACGCTCCACTAGCTTCAGCATTACTCAGACTTCCTGTATGTGATCAGGCTCCCAGCCACATGGCCACCTCCCCACCCCGCAGCTCCTGACAGCGAAGGCGCCTTCTGTGCCCAGTCCTGTTGAGCAGCCACGCAGAATCCTCAACCTGAGCACACTGCCATGCCAGCAGCACCAACCGAGTCTAAAGCTGGCTGCGTCCCAGGCCCCAGCCTGGCTAGCCATCCTTGGCCCCATTTGCATCTGCTCAATCCCAAGCCCTGACCAACAGGAAGGGGCAGAATACCAGTTGAACAGAACTTGAAAAGGCATTACAGCTTTTACAGACAAGAAAAAAATGAATACATCTACATATATATATAATAAAAAGGAAAGAAGAAAGAAAAAAGATAAAGAGAACCTGTTGCAGGTACAACAAATATATGACACCTGCTATATTCAGAGGCCTTGTACAAAGGCTGAGGGCCACTAAGATCGATCCCTAACTCTCAGGAAACTTACTGCCGCCCAGGGAGACTAATGTGTATGCACTAGATAGAAAACAATATGGGAGGCCGGGCGTGGTAGCTCATGACTATAATCCTAGCACTCTGAGAGGCCGAGGTGGGCGGATTGCTTGAGGTCAGGAGTTTGAAACCAGCCTGAGAAAGAGCAAGACCCCGTCTCTACTATAAACAGAAAGAAAGAAATTGGCCAACTAATATATAGAGAAAAACTTAGCCGGGTATGGTGGCGCATGCCTGTAGTCCTAACTACTCGGGAGGCTGAGGCAGGAGGACCGCTTGGGCCCAGGAGTTTGAGGTTGCTGTGAGCTAGGCTGACAACACAGCACTCACTCTAGCCTGGGCAACAAAGCGAGACACTGTCTCAAAAAAAAAGAAAAAGAAAACAATATGGGAATTAACATTCTAGGATTAAACACAGGATTAAGAGGGGGAAAATGATGATTTTACCTAAGTAGGTCAGAGGAATAATAGAGCCCTGCCCCACTGCCAGGGAAGTGTGGGTCATGCCCAGCAAAGGAGGCCAGTAACCAGGCACAAGGTCGAGGCACTCGAGGCAGCCTTAGGAATGGGGGCTAGTGACCAACATGTACAAAGGCTGCTGTAGGTTTTAAAGCAAGTTTGAAATAATATCTTAAATTGTTAGTATTAATAATAATCCTCTAAGATTGTTGTTTTAAAAAAATTTTAGATACAAGAATAGTTAATGGTCTTTACTGTGTCTTCAAATTTTAGCTGAAGAATCTGCTTCTTCTGGAGCAAAGGGAGATCTGGCTGCTGGTGACTGATACCACCCTGCAAGCCAGGGCTGAGAGCGACCCCGAGCTCCCCAGGACGCTGCCGGTCTGCGTGTCCCCCTCCTGTGTGCTGGGCCCGGAGGTCCTGGAAGCATTCGCCAGGGCGGCTCCTCACGACATCCTCTTCAGGGACGCCGTCCGAGACCAGGGTGCGCTCACTGCCTCCCGGCAGCTGGGGTTAGGGTGACAGGTGCCCAAGCGTGGCTCGCCTGGCTCCTGGGCGCCTCCGCGTTGCCCGGGCGCCGGCACGCTTCCCGAAGCCCACCGCGGACGCGGCCTGGGCGGAGAGGCGCGCCTGCCAAGGCCACCCGGGCGGAGCCGCACGCCGCGGCGCTGACACACCCGGCGGAAACGCCTGGCCCCGCCAGGGCTGCCTGCGCACGGCACCTGCGCACGGCACCTGCGCACGGCACCTGCGGATGGCACCTGTGCGGCTGCGGGGCCACCTGAGGCCGCGGTCTGGAATGTCCTTTCTACAACAGACCGAAAGCTAGAACACTGTCAGTGTTGCGCTTAGGCCGGTCAGCCCTTTTGTCCAGGGATCAAACTAGGATCCTGCCTAAACTATGTATTTTTAAATTTTACTTAAATACAATTCACATACCACAAAATTTCCGTTTCTGGGCCGAGCCTGAGTCCAGTGCGGCTCGCTGGCACGGCGCTGGGCCGCTGGCCCCACCTGCGCCCGGCGCCCACTCGGCTCGCGAGACCGTCTCTGCCGGCTGAGAATCCACTTTTCCCAACGCTGCCGTAACCTGAAGCGTCTCTGTCGGCAGGTCGAGTTGCTTGTGTGGAGCGGACCGTCCTCGTACCTCAGAAGCCCCTTCCGCGCGTGGCCCCTGGCGCTCGGCCCTGGGCGCCGACTGGCCCGGTGACGCTGGACCGGCTGGACCCCGGCACGCCCGCCAACGCCGCGTGCAGCGTGCAAGGTGGGCGTCCGCGGCCTGGGGGGGCGCGTGCAGCGTGCAAGGTGGGCGTCCGCGGCCTGGGGAGGGCGCGTGCAGCGTGCAAGGTGTGCGTCCGCGGCCTGGGGGGGCGCGTGCAGCGTGCAAGGTGGGCGTCCGCGGCCTGGGGAGGGCGCGTGCAGCGTGCAAGGTGTGCGTCCGCGGCCTGGGGGGGCGCGTGCAGCGTGCAAGGTGGGCGTCCGCGGCCTGGGGGGGCGCGTGCAGCGTGCAAGGTGGGCGTCCGCGGCCTGGGGGGGCGCGTGCAGCGTGCAAGGTGGGCGTCCGCGGCCTGGGGGGGCGCGTGCAGCGTGCAAGGTGGGCGTCCGCGGCCTGGGGGGGGCGCGTGCAGCGTGCAAGGTGGGCGTCCGCGGCCTGGGGGGGGCGCGTGCAGCGTGCAAGGTGGGCGTCCGCGGCCTGGGGGGCGGCACGTGCAGCGTGCAAGGTGGGCGTCCGCGGCCTGGGGGGGGCGCGTGCAGCGTGCAAGGTGGGCGTCCGCGGCCTGGGGGGCGGCGCGTGCGTTCCCGCGAGTGCTCACCTGCTTGGCTTCGTTTGCCCGTCGGTGCAGCGAGTGTTTGCTGAGCGCCTGCCATGTCCCAGGCACTCAACAAACCCGGAACCGTGCTGACGCGCGGGACGGTCTGTGCAAGCCGAGCCGACGGGAGCCCGCAGCCCTCGCCCGCTCCGGGAGGCGGGAGGCGCCTCAAAGCCGCGAGCGCGGCTGCGGAGGGCAGGCGGGGCGGGAGCGGGCGGGCGGCAGTATAGAAGTGGACCCGGGAGTGGAATTCCGAGGAAAATTGCAGCTGGTGGTGAATTGGGCACAGAGGGAGCAGGGCGTGCCTGGAGACGGAGGTCGCCGGAGACCGTCTCCCTCCTGGCTCAGACGAGGAGGCCGCGCCGCGAAGGTCCCCGAGGGAGGGTGCGGTGCGTGAGGCCAGCTTTGACGACCATCTCGGCCCCATCTCCACAGTTGGGGTGTTTTGGATACATCCGAGATGTTTCAGCGGCTGGTTGGATATATGAGTCTGGAGCTGAAAATTGCATTAATACTTTCTTTTTTTAACTTTATAAAATTTGTATTAATAAAAGTGATACGTGTCCATTGGAACTAGGGAAAGATGAACAAAGAGAAAGATAACAGCCTCCCCCCACGCCCACCCGCAGCGCCTTTCCGCTCTGCCGGAGTGCGGGAGCACACGGCTACCTACCTGGGGAGCCTGTGTGTTTGCTGCGTGTCATTCTGTCACTTGCTTCTCTCTCTTAATGCTCCAGCAGGGATGAGAGAGCTCTAACCTGAGTTTAACAGTCGCATAATATTCCCTCAAATGAATGAACTGTCCCTCCACTCATGGACATGCAGGATGTTCCTGTGTTTTGCAATTATAAGCAAGTCTGTAATAAGCATCAATCCCTACTGATATCTATAAGGGAGGATTTCAGAGGGTTAGGGTTCACAAACTTTTTAAACAACTTTATTGAGATATAACTCTGTATCTCACATACCCTGTAATTCATTCATTTAAAATGTTTATAATATATTCACAGAATTGTGCAACCATCCCTACAATCTAATTTGGGAACAAAAAGAAACCCTGTGCCAACTATCAGTTACAACCCCCCACCTCCCAGGCCCTAGTCTTAGGAAACCACCAGTCTACTTTCTGTTTCTATGAATTGCCTATTCGGGATATTTCATATAAATGGAATCATATAATATGTGGTCTTTTGTGATTGGTGTCTTTCATTTAACAAAGCGTGTTTAAGTTTTATCTACAATGTAGCATGTGTTGGAATTTTATTGCTTTTATGGCAGAATAATATTCATTGCACAGATATGCCACTTTTTGCTTATCTTTTTATCGGTTGATGGACATCTGGGTTGTTTCTACCTTTTCGATATTGTGAGTAGAACTGCTCTGAGTATTCATGGACAAGTCTTTCTTTGAACACCTGTTTTTAGGCTTTGGGTGTGAATCCAGGAATGGAATTGCTGGGGTGTATGGTAATCCTGCATTTGACCTTATTGAAGAATGCCAAAGTGTTTTCCAAAGTAGCTGTACTATGCGTGGTTTTGTGTATGTTTTTTATTTTTTATTTATCTTTATTTTTTTTCCAGTGGACACCTATCTAGGAATATATGTGTTTAATAGTAAATGACATATTGCTAAATTGCTTTCCACAAAGTTTATAAAAATTCAACCTTCCAAAAGTAACATCTAAGATGGCCCCTTTTCCCCACCTTTACTCACCACGACTTCCTGACTCTTTTTAGAATCTTTGATGAACAAAAAAAACTTATTCCATTGTTCCTTTAAATCACATGCTGCTTGTGAGATTGAACACTTGTTCACTGTGTTGAAGCTATTTGAACTTTCTCTTCTGTGCATCTCTGTGGGGCCAGCGCTGACACGCACCTGCAGTTGTGAATTGATGGCACTGTTTTCTCACCTGTGACATAGGGCTAATAGAATCAGTCTCAAAGCATCATTCAGGGTTAAATGAGATCATGCACAGGAAGCTTTGGGGGCTTAAGGCCTCAGAGTCTAGTGGAGAAAATAGCATCTCCATACTTCTGCTATCGGGAACTAGGAAGGAAAGGTTGGCTGTCTGAGGGCTGGAGCCAGTCGTCGCCAAGGGTGGGGGCCCTAGGGATTTGTCAAGCAAAGTTGGGGAAGGCCCTCCAGGCAGGGGGAAGGGCGGGTAGAAAACCCACAGAGCTGTGAGGAGCAGTCAGAAAACCTCCAAGTGCTGGTGGAGGAAGAGGGACAAAGCACGAAGTCGGGAGGCTGACTCAGGCCAGTGTGGGACGGGCTGCTTCTGTGTTGTTCTGCTCTCCTTGGCCACTTTGAGAAGATTATAGGATCAAATTTTTAAATGAAGGAATTCTGGAAGCCCCATAGACAGACGATGGTGCAAAGCAGGGACAGATTATTGTCAGGAAGATGTCAGAAGGGTGGGGCGTCTGCAAGACGGAGCAGACTGTGGGGCATCAGTGAGCCAGCATGGAACTGCTCCTCGGGGACAGCAGTGCTGCATCCCTGGGCATGCAGGCGATTGGGACAGAGCCACAGTACAGACAGGGATCCCCCAGGTACCCCAAGTGGTCAGGCTATGGGGACAGAACCACAGTGCAGACAGGCATCCCCAGGTACCCCAAGTGGTCAGGCTATGGGGACAGAACCACAGTGCAGACAGGCATCCCCAGGTGCCCCAAGTGGTCAGGGTATGGGGAATGAGCCACAGTGCAGACAGACATCCCCAGGTGCCCCAAGTGGTCAGGCTATGGGGACAGAGCCACAGTGCAGACAGGCATCCCCAGGTGCCCCAAGTGGTCAGGCTATGGAGACAGAGCCACAGTGCAGACAGGCAACCCCCAGGTGCCCCAAGTGGTCAGGCTATGGGGACAGAGCCACAGTGCAGACAGGCAACCCCCAGGTGCCCCAAGTGGTCAGGCTATGGGGACAGAGCCACAGTGCAGACAGGCATCCCCAGGTGCCCCAAGTGGTCAGGCTATGGGGACAGAGCCACAAGGCAGACAGGCATCCCCAGGTGCCCCAAGTGGTCAGGCTATGGGGACAGAGCCACAGTGCAGACAGGCATCCCCAGGTGCCCCAAGTGGTCAGGCTATGGGGAATGAGCCACAATGCAGACAGGCATCCCCAGGTGCCCCAAGTGGTCAGGCTACGGGGACAGAGCCACAGTGCAGACAGGGATCCCCAGGTGCCCCAAGTGGTCAGGCTATGGGGACAGAGCCACAGTGCAGACAGACATCCCCTAGGTGCCCCAAGTGGTCAGGCTATGGGGACAGAGCCACAGTGCAGACAGGCATCCCCAGGTGCCCCAAGTGGTCAGGCTATGGGGACAGAGCCACAGTGCAGACAGGCATCCCCAGGTGCCCCAAGTGGTCGGGCTGTGGGGACAGAGCCACAGTGCAGACAGGCATCCCCCAGGTGCCCCCAGTGGTCAGGGTATGGGGACTGAGCCACAGTGCAGACAGACATCCCCCAGGTGCCCCAAGTGGTCAGGCTATGGGGACAGAGCCACAGTGCAGACAGGGATCCCCCAGGTGTCCCAAGTGGTCAGGCTATGGGGACAGAGCCACAGTGCAGACAGGCATCCCCCAGGTGCCCCAAGTGGTCAGGCTATGGGGACAGAGCCACAGTGCAGACAGGCATCCCCAGGTGCCCCAAGTGGTCAGGCTATGGGGAATGAGCCACAGTGCAGACAGGGATCCCCCAGGTGCCCCAAGTGGTCAGGCTGTGGGGACAGAGCCACAGTGCAGACCTGTGTAACTAACAAACACACACACACACACTCACTCACTCACTCACCCACTCACTCCCTCACTCCTTTAGGGCATGCGCCGCCGTGCCTGTGCCTTTGCCAATCACCGGCAGGCAACTTGCTGAGTTTGCAGATCTCCAGAGGCTCTGTAAGGACTTCCACCTTTATTCTCTTTATTGGTTGCTACTTGTTCTCCTCCCACCCTCCTTGCCCCACTTGTCCCAGAACCCAAGATTGGTCAGGGGCTCAGAGGCGGAAGAAGGATGACTAAGCGGCCCCCAGTGGAGTTCTGGAGTTCTCTGCTCAGTGTCTGAAAGTCACTGCCATGCCCCACATGGCTTAGGCTGCAGAGTGACCATAAGAATTGCCAGTGCCTGGAGCACTGTTTTATGAGAAAATATGTACCAAAAGAGCTAGCTCCCAAAGGATGGTTTCCCTAACCCATTGCTACAGCCAGTGAGTGCCACAGACATGCAGGAAGAGGCAGGTCTCCTCTCTCCGCAGGGCTTGGCCATTGGTATGCTGAAGGAACTTCCTCAGGTCACAGGCCAGGGAGCCTGCCTCTGAGGCATTGTGCAGGGCGGCGGCTGCTGGGAGCCCCTCATGAGGCTCCACCACCCTGAAGCACCACCTGGCTCTAACTGGACCTTCATGTAGGGTGAGAACTAAGTATTTTTAAAGTAAACCACAGGTAGTGTGATCGATCGTGCAGCTCTGTTTGTGGTAGCACGAGACAGACTTAGATGTCCAGGGATGAGTATTTCAGACCCTGAAGCACGCACTCGTCGGAAGGAGAGCTGCATGGGCTGCCGTACATCCGCGCTGCTCTGGGCGAGTGCACTGCCGCCTGCCTGGTGGGCTTTACTGGATGCAGCACGTCCCTAATGGGACGGAGGCCTCGGGGCAGGTACTCCTGGCACTGGCCTTAACCGAGAGCATCTGCACAGGTCCCAGCCCGGAATCCACGTGCTGACACATGGAAGGACCCCAGGAGCTGGGACGCCCTGGCGTGCGGCCCCCACAGCTGCACCCTGGGCCTGCGCTTTGGTGCAAGGTTGGAGCAGCCCGGCCGAGCGGGCGTGCACGTGGGATCCCACCCTTGCCCCCCTTCTGCCGCGAAGGGGTCACAGGGACCCACACGCGTGTCCAGTGCTGCCGCGGTGCTCTCCCAATCTAAACAGCAAATTCAATAAGTAAAGCAGCTCTTTCTGTGACTGCAGTTTCTCAGGTATTATTTCCAGAGGTGGAGAACAATATTTCTAAACAGTAGAGCAAACAGGCTCTGCTTGATTCATGTTTTTCCCTTGTATTAAGATGAAAAGTTTTTTTTTCTTGCCCTCATCTTATAAATTGGTAAGATCTATATTCCTGACTAAGCCATTTCTATTAGGCCCTTTTCCTTTCTGATTTGCTTAATAAATATGCTTAAACTATTTTCCTTATCTTTGGCTCCTTTTTAATAGAGAAAAGCTGGAGAATCCCACAGGTCCTCTCTATACGAGAGCTGCAGGTGAAGTCTGAGGGTGAGCAGGCGGGGCTGGCTCCAGGTGGGGCATGGCGGCACAGGGACAGCGTGAGCACAGGCTGCACTGGCTTGTTGAGGAGAGGTTCTAGGCCTCTTGCAACAAGTCCGTTGATAGGTATCCTAGGAGCCCCAGGTCACGCCAGTGGCCTGAGCAGGGAGGCAGCCCCGCCATCCCAAGTGTCTTAGAAGGGATGTAAACACCAGTTGTGCCTGGCCAGTCCCAGCAAAGCCAGCAGCAGGGGGTTCTCAGAGCAGCCACAGCTAGCCTGAGCACTGGGCTAACCATGGGCAAGTGCCCTAGAAGCCAGGCTGGAGGGGCCAGGACCAGGGTCTTCCACACCTGGGGAAGCCAGGGGCCCAGTGCTCCCCACACTATAGGGAGCTAGGGCTCCACCCCCCCTGACATCCAGAGCAGCCCCAGCACCCCAGCAGCCCCACACTCAGGGAGCAAGGGTCCCAATGCCCCTCATGTTCAGGGGAGCCAGGGTTCCCTCTGTTGTCCAGTTCTGCTGGTTTTGACGGATGGATAATGCCATGTATACACCATTACCATTACTGTATCACACAGAAGGGTTCCACCACTCTAAAAATCCTCTGTGCTCTGCCTGCTCATCCCTCCACCCCCTAATACCTGGCAACCACTGATCTTTTTACTGTTTCCATAGTCTTGCCTTTTCCAAAATGTCATATAGTTGGAATCACACAGTATGTAGCCTTTTCAGACTGGCTTCTTCCATGTAGCAATACTCATCCAAGGTTCCTCCATGTCTTTTCAGGGCTTGTCAGCACATTTCTTTTTAGCACTGAACAGTATTCCATTGCATGGATGCACCACAGTTTTTATCCTTCTACTGAAGAACATTATTTGCTTCCAAAGTCTGACAATTATGAGTAAAACTGCTATTAATATAAACATGTATGTGTGGGGTTTTGTGTGGACATAAGCTTTCGACTCATTTAGGTAAATACCGAAGAGTGCTATTGCTGCATCATAGGGTAAGAGTACGTCTAGTTTAGTAAGTAACTGCTAGACCGCCTTCCAGAGTTTACATTCCCACAAGCAATGAATGACAATTCCTGTTGCTCCATATCCTCGCCAGCACTTGGTGTTGTCAGTATATTGGATTTTTGCCATTCTAATAGATATTTAGTAGTATCTCATTGTTTTAATTTGCAATTTCCTAATGACATATGACATTGATCATCTTTTCATATGGTTATTTCTCTTCTTTGGTGATATGTCTGTTGAGATCCTTTACCCATTTTATAATCAGGTTGTTCATTTTCTTATTGTTGAATTTTAATAGTTCTTTGTATATTTTGTATAACAGTATTTTATCAGAAATATCTTTTGCAAATATTTTTCACATTTTGTGGCTTGTCTTTTCATTCTTTTCACAGTGTCTTTTGCAGACCATAAGTTTTAATTTATATTTTAATGAAGTTCCACATCAATTTCTTCTTTTGTGATTTATGCTTTTGATGTTGTATCTAAAAACTAATCGTAAAGCTATGGTCACCTAGATTTTCTCCTGTGTTTTCTTTCTAAGAGTTTTGTGCTTTACATTTAAGTCTGTGATCCATTTTGAGTTAATTTTTATGAAAGGTGCAATGTCTATCTAGATTTGTTTTTTGCATATGGATATCAGTTGTTCCAGCACCATTTAAGGGGGTATTGTTTGCTTTTTATTTGTTTGTTTGTTTCTTAAAAGACAGGGTCTTGCTTTGTCACCCAGGCTTGAGTGCAGTGGTGTTATCATAGCTCACTGCAAACACAAACCTCCTGGGCTTAAGTGATCCTCCCACCTCAGCCTCCCAAGTAGCTAGGACTACTGGTGTGCACCATCACGCCGGCTAATTTTTTCCTTCTTTCATTTTTTAGAGATGGGGTCTCACTATGTGTTGCCCAGGCCAGTCTTGAACTCCAGGCCTCAAGTGATCCTCCTGCATCAGCCTCCCAAAATGCTGAGATTACAGGCATGAACCACTACACCTTGCCAGCACAATTTGTTGTAAAGACTATCCTTTCTCCATTGAAATGTTTTTGTTACTTTGTCAAATATCAGTTGACTAAATTTATGAGGGTCAATCTATAGAGGCACTCTATTCTGTTCTGTTGATATATTTGTCTTTTCTTTTGTCAGTACCACACTGTCTTGATTACTACAGCTTTATAGTAAAGTCTCAAAGTTGGGTAGTTCCAGTCCTCCAATTTTGTTCTTTTTCTTCAGTATTGTCTTGGCTATTCTTTATTATTGTCTTGCCTTTCCATATAAACTTCAGAATCAATTTCTACAATCAATATCCGCGAATTAACTTGCTGGAATTTTGATTGGGATTGCATTGAGTCTGCAATTTGAGTCTGCAGTGAGTATGCTGGAATTTTGAGACAAATTGAGTCTGCATTCAGTCTGCTGGAATTTTGATTGGGATTGCATTGAGTATATCAAGTTGGGAAAAATTAGCATCTTAACACTGTTGAGCCTTCTTAGCCATAAACACAGAATATCTCTGCATTATTTATATCTTGATTCATTCAGAGGAGTTTTTTAACTTTCTTCATATAGATCTTGTGCATATTTTGTTAGATTTATTCCTAATTATTTCACTTATTTTGGTGCTAATGTAAGTGGTATTAAAAATAACTTTAAATTCCAAGTGTTCATTGCTGGTATTTAGGAGAACATTTGACTTTTGAATATTAACCCTGTATCCTGTAACCTTGCTATAACCGCTTAGTAGTTCCAGTAGTTTCTTTGTTGTTTCTTTTCAGTTTTCTTTTGAAATACATCATTTGTGAACAAAGACAGCTTTATTTCTTCCTTATCAGTATATTTACCTTTTATTTTCTTTTTTTGTCTTACTGAATTAGCTAGGACTACCAGTACCATGTAGAATACCAGTGGTGAGAGAGATTTCTGCCCTGTCCCTGATCTTAAGGGGAAGCCATGTAGTTTCTCACTATTAAGTGCAATGTTAGCTGTAGGGGCGTTATTTGTTTGTTGTTCTGTCTGCTAAAGATAGTATCACTTTGAAAGAAAAGAATATTAGCTCTCCTGCCCTTCTTTTATTCCACGCTTCCTTTCCACCTACCTACCTTTGCTTTTGCATTTTGTATTGTTAAGACTGAAAACATTCTGTTCTATCACCATAATTAAGCCTTGCACATCTTATCTACAGATTGATTCTCAAAGGTGAAAATCAATAAATGGTATTTATATAATTGTGATTATATAGGTTGAGTATCCCTTATTGGAAATACTTGGGACTCAAGTGTTTTATATTTCAGATTTTGGAATATTTGCAGTATACATACCAGTTGAGCATTTCCTTTTCCTCCAAAACACCTTCCAAACTTCCAAACACCTTCTAAAACTTTTTGAGTGCTGACATGATGCTCAAAGGAAGTGCTCATTGGAGCATTTTGGATTTAGGATTTCAGATTGGAGGTGCTCAACCTGTCTAAATATGTTTACTGTATAGGAAGATGGGATACCACATTCAGTTTCCTTTCTTGTATGACATTTTTTCCTGGAGACTTCCATTGACCTTCATTTTCCTGGCATTGCCTGAACATCAACCAAATTTTTTTCTAACAACTCAAAAATGATATCAAATCATTGGAGTTATCCTTTTCCTTTGTAATCTTCCTTTTGGAGCCTCTATTCATCTAATCCAATTTTGCTCTGCTCTCAGCTATTATCCTGTATTAATCACATAGGTTTGTTCCAACTGTTGGTTTTTTATAGATGTTCTTTAGCAAGTTGAGGAAGCCCCTCTTTATTCCTAGTTTGCTGATGATTTTTATGACAACTGAGTGTTAGATTCTGTCAAATTCATTTTCTACATCTATTGATCTGATCATATAATTTTTCTTCTTTAGCTTGTTAATAGGATGGATTATATTAATTGATTTTTGAATATTGAACAAGCCTTGTATACCTGGCATAAATCCCATTTGGTCGTGGTGTATAACCCTTTTTATATATAGTTGAATTAGATTTGCTGATATTTTGTTGAGAATGTTTGCATTTATTTCATAAAAGATATTAGTCTGTGGTTTTCCTTCCATGTAATGTCTTTGTCTGGTTTTGCTGCTATGGTGATGCTGTCCTCAGACAATGAGTTGAAGAGTACAGTATTCCCTCTGCTTCTATTTTCTGGAAGAGATTATAGAAGTTTGTTGTAATTTCTTCCTTAAATGTTTTGTAGACTTCACCAGTGAACTAGGCCTAGCGCTTTCTGTTTTGGAAGGTTATTAATTATAGATTCAATTTCTTTAATAGATATAGGCCTATTCAGATTGTCTATTCCTCCTTTTGTGAGTTTTGATAGATCGTATAGTTTAAGGAATTGATCCATTTCACCTAAGGTATCAAATTTTGAGGCATAGAATTTTTTATAATATTCTTTTAGTATTCTTTTAATGCCATGGTGTCAGTAAAGATGAACTCCTTTTATTTCTGATATTAGTAATTTATATGTCATATAAATTAGTAATTTATATGTTTTTATTCTTGGTTAGCCTGGCTAGAAATCTACCAATTTTTATTGATTTTTTTAATTCTTTTTTTTTTTTTTTTTTGAGACAGAGTCTTGCTTTGTTGCCCAGGCTAGAGTGAGTGCCGTGGCGTCAGCCTACCTCACAGCAACCTCAGACTCCTGGGCTCAAGCAATCCTGCTGCCTCAGCCTCCTGAGTAGCTGGGACTACAGGCATGTGCCACCATGCCCGACTTATTTGTTGTATATGTATTAGTTGGCCAATTAATTTCTTTCTCTTTATAGTAGAGATGGGATCTCACTCTTGCTCAGGATGGTTTTGAACTCCTGACCTCGAGCATTCCCCCTGCCTCGGCCTCCCAGAGTGCTAGGATGACAGGCGTGAGCGGCTGCGCCCGGCCTTTATTTAAATTTTTAAAGAACCAGATTTTAGGTTTCTTGATTTTTCTCTGTTGATTTCCTGTTTTCAATTTCATTGATTTCTGCTCTAGTTTTCATTACTGCTTTTATTCTTTTTCTTGGTTTCAATTTGCTCCTATTTTTCTTATTTCATAAAATGAAAGCTTAGATTATTGATTTTAGATCTTTTTTTCCTTATATATGCATTCAGTGCTATAAACTTTCCTCTAAGCACATCCCACAAATTTTAATATGTGTTGTTAATTCATTCAAAATATTTTTTAATTTCTCTCGAGACTTTTTCTTTGACTCATGTGATGTTAAACTGTAAATATTTTTATGTTTTCTTTTTTCTGTTATTGATTTCTAGTTCTTCTGTGGTATGACTTCTATACTTTTAAATTTGTTGAGGTTTGTTTTATGGCCCCGAGTATGGTTTTGGCGAATGTTCCATGTGAGCTTGAAAATGACATGTATTTTGCTGGGGTTGGATGAAGAATTCAGTAATGTCAGTTAAATCCTGTTAACTGATAGTACTGTCAGTTCAACTCTGTCCTTCCCGATTTTCTGCCTGCTGGGTCTGTCAGTCAATGACAGAGGGGTGTTGAAGTCTCCAACCATAGTAGTGAATTTGTTTCTCTCTCCTCACAGTTCTATCAGTTTGCTTCATGTGTTTTGATGCTCTATTGTTGGGCACATACATATTAAAAATTGTTATGTCTTCTTAGTGAATTGACTGCTTTATTATTATGTAATGCCCCTTTCTATCTAGAGTGATTTTCTATGCTCTGAAATCTGCTCTCTCTGAAATTGAAATAGCTACACCAGCTTTCTCTTATTAGTGTTAGCATGGTATATCTTTCTCTGTTCTTCACTTTTAATCTATCTGTACCTTTATATTAATGGAAGTTTCTTGTAGACAACATATAGTTGGTTCTTGTTTTATGTCCACTCTGATAGTCTCTTTTAATTTGTGTATTGAGATCATTCACATTTAAAGTGATTATTAACATAATTGAATTAATATTGACCATATTTATAACGCTTTTCTTTCTTTCTTTTTTTTTTTTTTTTTTTTGAGATAGAGTCTCACTTTGTTGCCCAGGCTACAGTGAGTGCCGTGGCATCAGCTTTTGCTTACAGCAACCTCAAACTCCTGGGCCCAAGCAATCCTCCTGCCTCAGCCTCTCAAGTAGCTGGGACTACAGGCGTGTGCCACCATGCCCGGCTAATTTTTTCTATATATATTTTTAGTTGGCCAATTAATTTCTTCCTATTTATAGTAGAGACAGGGTCTTGCTCTTTCTCAGGCTGGTTTCGAACTCCTGACCTCAAGCAATCTGCCCACCTCGGCCTCCCAGAGAGCTGGGATTACAGGCGTGAGCCACCGCACCCAGCCTAACACTTTTCTATTATTAGTTGCCCCATTGTTTCTTTTTTTGCCTTCCACTTTTTTTCTGCTTTTTCTCATCTTAATTGAACATCTTTTATGATTCCATTTGCTTGTTTCTCTCAGCATACCAATCATACTTATTTTTTAAATTTTTCTAGTGGTTGCCCTAGAGTTTGCAATATACAATTAAAACCAATGAAGTCCACTTTCAAATAACACTGTCCCACTTTACAAATAGTGTTCCCAGTTCCTCCCTCTCATCCCTTATGATGCTGCTGTCATTCATTTCACTTGCCCATAGGGATGTAATCACTGAATACATTATTGTTTATTATGTAAACAAACTGTTATCTCTGAGATCAACTTAGCATAAGAAGTGTAAAAGATTTTGTTTTGCCTTCATTTATCCCTTCTCTAATGTTCTTTCTTTATATAGATCCAAATTTCTGACGTATTTTCCTTGCCTCTCACCATTTTCATACAGCATTCTCTGTGGGTCTCCCCTGCTTCCGGGCCTGCTGTAGAGCTGCCCTGCTGGCCCGTGTGCAGGCCTGAGGGATCTTTAACAGACTGTTATCGGAGAGGTAGGACTGAGTGCTGCCAGATCCCCTGATAAGAACCAATCATCTGGGCTTTAAGAGAAAACAAAGGCCAGCTTCAAAATAGCAAAGATTAGCTGAGCCTCCCACACAGGAATCCCATAGCAAAGTGGCAGCTAGGCAGTGACCGTCCCCAGCGTCCTGGCCCTGCACGCCCAGCCAGCCGCACCTGCCCCGCTCCAACTCACCAACCCACGAGGCGGCTGCTCACTGCTCTGCGACAGCAGCAGGCGCCCCTTCTCAGCCTCGGCGCCTTGCCCTGCTCTGCCCTCCTGGCCAGGCCTCAGCGGTGGCTGCCCGCAGGCGCCTGCACATCTGCGGGAAGCCCGCGTGGGAGCCTCCGCAGCACTGAGCCTCTGGGGCTCAGACAGCTGCATATTGAGCATTTTCTCTGAGCAGGGACTGAAAGGGCCCTGAATGAATTCCAAGCATGAAGCAGTGGTTCACTGGGAACTGGCAACTTCCCTGTGTCTGTCCAAGCTCAGGGATGGCTTTGCTCATGGCGCCTGGCCTTCTCATCTCTGCACTCCCTGAGCAGCAGCTCCGGAGGGTGTAGGGCTTCTTTCTGGTTTATTGTCTGTGATATAACAGTTTTGCAGCGTTGACTTTGTCTCCCTCGCACACCGCTGTGGTGCGAGCGCACCAAGCACACAGTTATGCAGATGTGTCTGTGGAAAGGGGTGGCAAAGTCCTGTCTTCAAACAGGTTTCAGCCTCTAAATAGAAGAAAAGAATTGTGAGCCCCAACTTTTTTCATCCAGGAAGTAGGGGGAGGAGGGTATAGTGGAGAGCTCAGGTTACTAAGGAAACTATGGCCCAGGCTGCAGTGAGGGCCGGGCTGGCCCAGTGTGGCCCTGCAGCTGAGGTGCTTCCCTTAGGACCGTTTGCAAGCATCTTTTGGAAAGGAAGTTGTAATAACTCTGTGATGTTTTTCCTAAGCCTAATTACTAGGGATCCCTCTACATAGGACAGAGTGAAGGCCCCCCATATCACTGCAGGCAGGTTGATGAGTGTAGTGCCACAGCCTTCCACCCTGACGAAAATTGTTTTTTCCTTTCTGATGCTCATTTAAGTGAGTATTATAGACACTAGCAGTTTAATTGTAGACTTCTTAGACATCCCTTGAAATTTGTTTAGGGTTGCCAGAAAATATTTCCAATGGTTTTTAGACCTTCGATGAAACACATTTCCTCAACTCTTGCCTTGTTCTCTAATTGGAAGGAAATTGCTTAATCCCATATAAATGTAAATTCTATTAACAACCACGGATATCCTAGGGTAAAAAGTAAGTTTGGCTGGTAACAGTCTACTTTTTATTAATTCCCTTAACAGTCATTTACCAAGCACTGGTAAACCAGCGAGCCCAGCCCCATGCTGGGCCACAGCCGGGGTGCTTGGCCACTGTGGGCGCACTCTGGGCTTTGGGGGCTCCGCCACGCAGTTCTTCCCGTGCCTCCTCGCGCATCTGCCTGCTGTGGACTAGTCACACTCATTTCCGGCTGCATTATGAGCCTTTATTGAGTTGACTTTTCATCCCTTTGACCAGTTTTGATTAGATTTGCAAGGACAATGTCATTAGCTGGGGCAGCCTTTTCAAAATCAGGATTTTCATTTTTAAAAAGTTGTTCAAGTATGCATTGCATGAGTGTGTTTTAATAACTGAGCCTATCAGTTCTCATGCTTCTATTTTATCCTCTAAAGATAAATTTTCTCCTAATGCTTGTTCTAGTGGGGAATAAAATGTTTTGCTCCAAGAATGAGAAGGAAGACTCTTCTGTTTTTCTAAATATTCCACATCTTTTTCTTCAAACATCTGATTTTACCACTTTTCAACAAGGACAGTCTGCGATTTATCAGTGTATCTAGGTGATATCTGTAATGCTACACATCCGAGAAAACCATTCCTTCTCAATCTTTGGCATGACCCTCAGTCACAGAGGCTCTGCCAGCTTCACGGGGTGCTGCCTGCCCTGCCTCCATGCCCGCTGGCCCCAGCCCGCCGCGATGTGCAGGTGGCCAGGACACGCTGGCCAGCTCTGTTGCCTGTGGACCCACCTCACTGCCTTCTTTAGGGGCCTCCCCTGACCCTCAGGCCAGTCCAGAGAGCATCTCTGCTGTGCTTCTTAGGGGTCTTTTTCATTCCTCTCATCCAAGTACTAACCAGGCCTGGCCCTGCTTAGCTTCCAAGATCAGATGAGATCAGGCGTGCTCAGGGGGGTGTGGCCATAGACTTTTCTATTTCTCATTTAGCAATTTTTATGGTATTTTTACGCATTTTTTATTTATCTGCTTCCCCAACCAGACTGTGGAGTCACAGAGAGTGGAGATTACAGCATTCGTCTTTGTGTTTCTAGTACCGCACATATATCCCACACTTAAATAGCATCATATGGTTATTTGTTGCTTGAATAATAGTCACAGATTTTGTAGTACAAAAGAAATTTCAGTATCCTTAATCACGATGGCAATAAGGGACATAAGAGAAATCACATAATAGGGGGTATTAACATGCCAATAAGAATACTTAGCTTTCTTGGCTGGGCACAGTGACTCATACCTGTAATCCCAGCACTTTGGGAGGCTGAGGCAGGAGGATCACTTGAACCCAGGAGTTTGAGACTAGCCTGGGTAACACATTGAGAACTTGTCTTTACAAAAAATAAAAAAATAGCTGGACATGGCAGCACATGCTTGTAGTGCCAGCAACTTGGGAGGCTGAGGCAAGAAGATCACTTGAACCCAGGATTTGGAGTTTGCAGTGAGCTATATACCATGCCACTGCACTTCTGCCTGGGTGCCAGAGCAAGACTCCACCTCTAAAACATAAATAATAAAATAAAATAAATAAATAAGATAAAATTTATCTTTCTTCATGAAAGAAATGGAAACTAAAATAAACAATTTTGTTACACAGGAGACAAATTGTTAAGATGGTGTTAGTAAAAGTATAGTAGAACCAATGCTCAGAATTGTGGCTGTGTAAATCAGAAAGTCCTTTTGGGTAACACTTTCTAAATGTATTTTTCTACGTCTCCAATATCATACTCTTTGACACAGGAATTCGAAGGGCCTCAGCACAGAAGAGGCCTTAATATACAGAGATATTCACAGCCACACCCTGAAGTGACCTGGAGACCTAAGTGTCCAGGGTGGGGAATGGTTGAAGGGCTGTGACATTACACTCCAGTGAGATGACAGTGGGATGGATACCAATCCTCACAGCAGCTCACAGCAGCCCGAAGCTGAACGAGAAAGTGGAACGAGATGGGCACGGGTGGTTTGACTGCAGGATTAAATACATACGCACCTGGGAAAAGATCACAACAGATCAAGCAAAAACAAAAATACTTGGTTAGGTAGCAGTATTTAGGCAAGTTTTAAAACTGTTTATTGTTATAATTTTATTTAGACAACAAGAAGAAATTACAAAAAACTTAGGAACATTTATACAAACTCCTAAGTAAGAAAAAAAAGCCACGTGGGGCCTCGCAGGTCGTCCTGTGCTTGGCAGGGTGGGGAGGGCGGCGCGAGAGGTGACTCTCCCCTCCCTCCTAGGCACGGTGGTCGGCGTGGACGAGAGCACGGCCTTCTCGTGGCCCGCGTGTGACCAGTGCGGCAGCGGGAGACTGGAACAGAGGCCAGAAGACAGGTGAGGGCAGGGCGGGGCCTGAGGGCGAGGCAGCGACCCAGCCCGGGCTCCTGGGCATCTCGGCGTCTGCGGAGCAGGAAAGGAGGAGCCGCGCACCGTTTCCTAGCAGTGATTTCTGCTGGTTTTTGCAGCCGCTCCTGCCTCAAAAGAGAAAGCTGGGTTTTGTCCTCAGCTCCTTTATTACCAATCAGGAGAATAAAGAAAAACAGAAAAAACAATAATAAGTAGGGGGGGCGCAACCCTGCCTAACGGGCACAGGAGCACTGGGTGACGGGCACAGGAGCACTGGGTGACGGGCACAGGAGCACTGGGTGACGGGCACAGGAGCACTGGGTGACGGGCACAGGAGCACTGGGTGACGGGCACAGGAGCACTGCGTGACGGGCACAGGAGCACTGCGTGACGGGCACAGGAGCACTGGGTGACGGGCACAGCAGCACTGGGTGACGGGCACAGGAGCACTGGGTGACGGGCACAGGAGCACTGCGTGACGGGCACAGGAGCACTGGGTGACGGGCACAGGAGCACTGCGTGACGGGCACAGGAGCACTGCGTGACGGGCACAGGAGCACTGCGTGGCGGGCACAGGAGCACTGGGTGGCGGGCACAGCAGCACTGGGTGACGGGCACAGGAGCACTGCGTGGCGGGCACAGGAGCACTGCGTGACGGGCACAGGAGCACTGGGTGACGGGCACAGGAGCACTGCGTGACGGGCACAGGAGCACTGCGTGACGGGCACAGGAGCACTGGGTGACGGGCACAGGAGCACTGGGTGGCGGGCACAGGAGCACTGGGTGGCGGGCACAGGAGCACTGCGTGACGGGCACAGGAGCACTGGGTGACGGGCACAGGAGCACTGGGTGACGGGCACAGGAGCACTGGGTGACGGGCACAGGAGCACTGCGTGACGGGCACAGGAGCACTGGGTGACGGGCACAGGAGCACTGGGTGACGGGCACAGGAGCACTGCGTGACGGGCACAGGAGCACTGGGTGACGGGCACAGGAGCACTGCGTGACGGGCACAGGAGCACTGGGTGACGGGCACAGGAGCACTGGGTGACGGGCACAGGAGCACTGGGTGACGGGCACAGGAGCACTGGGTGACGGGCACAGCAGCACTGGGTGACGGGCACAGGAGCACTGCGTGGCGGGCACAGGAGCACTGGGTGACGGGCACAGGAGCACTGGGTGGCGGGCACAGGAGCACTGGGTGACGGGCACAGGAGCACTGCGTGACGGGCACAGGAGCACTGGGTGACGGGCACAGGAGCACTGCGTGACGGGCACAGGAGCACTGCGTGACGGGCACAGGAGCACTGGGTGACGGGCACAGGAGCACTGGGTGACGGGCACAGGAGCACTGGGTGGCGGGCACAGGAGCACTGCGTGACGGGCACAGGAGCACTGGGTGACGGGCACAGGAGCACTGGGTGACGGGCACAGGAGCACTGCGTGACGGGCACAGGAGCACTGGGTGACGGGCACAGGAGCACTGCGTGACGGGCACAGGAGCACTGGGTGACGGGCACAGGAGCACTGGGTGACGGGCACAGGAGCACTGGGTGACGGGCACAGCAGCACTGGGTGACGGGCACAGGAGCACTGGGTGGCGGGCACAGGAGCACTGGGTGGCGGGCACAGGAGCACTGGGTGACGGGCACAGGAGCACTGGGTGACGGGCACAGGAGCACTGGGTGACGGGCACAGGAGCACTGCGTGACGGGCACAGGAGCACTGGGTGACGGGCACAGGAGCACTGCGTGACGGGCACAGGAGCACTGGGTGACGGGCACAGGAGCACTGGGTGACGGGCACAGGAGCACTGCGTGGCGGGCACAGGAGCACTGCGTGGCGGGCACAGCAGCACTGGGTGACGGGCACAGGAGCACTGGGTGACGGGCACAGGAGCACTGGGTGACGGGCACAGGAGCACTGCGTGACGGGCACAGGAGCACTGGGTGACGGGCACAGGAGCACTGGGTGACGGGCACAGGAGCACTGGGTGACGGGCACAGGAGCACTGCGTGGCGGGCACAGGAGCACTGGGTGACGGGCACAGGAGCACTGGGTGACGGGCACAGGAGCACTGGGTGACGGGCACAGGAGCACTGGGTGACGGGCACAGCAGCACTGGGTGGCGGGCACAGGAGCACTGCGTGGCGGGCACAGGAGCACTGCGTGGCGGGCACAGGAGCACTGGGTGGCGGGCACAGCAGCACTGGGTGACGGGCACAGGAGCACTGCGTGGCGGGCACAGGAGCACTGCGTGACGGGCACAGGAGCACTGGGTGACGGGCACAGCAGCACTGGGTGACGGGCACAGCAGCACTGCGTGACGGGCACAGGAGCACTGCGTGGCGGGCACAGGAGCACTGGGTGACGGGCACAGGAGCACTGCGTGGCGGGCACAGGAGCACTGGGTGACGGGCACAGGAGCACTGCGTGACGGGCACAGGAGCACTGCGTGGCGGGCACAGGAGCACTGCGTGACGGGCACAGGAGCACTGGGTGACGGGCACAGGAGCACTGCGTGACGGGCACAGGAGCACTGCGTGGCGGGCACAGGAGCACTGCGTGGCGGGCACAGGAGCACTGCGTGACGGGCACAGGAGCACTGGGTGACGGGCACAGGAGCACTGCGTGACGGGCACAGGAGCACTGCGTGACGGGCACAGGAGCACTGCGTGACGGGCACAGGAGCACTGCGTGACGGGCACAGGAGCACTGGGTGACGGGCACAGGAGCACTGCGTGACGGGCACAGGAGCACTGCGTGGCGGGCACAGGAGCACTGCGTGACGGGCACAGGAGCACTGCGTGACGGGCACAGGAGCACTGCGTGACGGGCACAGGAGCACTGCGTGGCGGGCACAGGAGCACTGCGTGGCGGGCACAGGAGCACTGGGTGACGGGCACACTGACGCCCACGACTCAAGCACTGCAAAAGCTATCCTTGCTACAGAAACATTTGCACCCCTTTATATCACGGAACAAAAGAAGCGAGGCACACTGCTGCCGCCCAGCTCGGCCTGTGGGAGGGCAGAGTGTTCGCCGCGGGCGCAGCCTGCTTCTGGGCCGCCCTGTGGAGTCAGCTCTGCGGCCTCCAGCGCACACTGTGTCATGTGGCCAAAGGGGCAACCCCGTTAACTTTCTGCTTCTTAAGGAGCAAACAGCAAGTGTGTCCTCGACAGCCCTGGGTTGGTGGCGTCGGAACGCAGTCACCACGGCTGGCACGGAAGAGACGGGGCGGCGATCCAGGCGTGCCCGGTGGGCACAGGAGCTGCAGTGCGTTGAGGGAGGCCCCAGGAGGCGGCCCCACTCCCCCAGCCTCCAGCCCTGGGCCGTCCCCGCCAACCCACGTGTTTTTCTGCCAAGGGTCCCCTCAACGGCCTCCAGCGGCTGTTAGCCGAAGCCGACTAACTGCGCCTGCGAGTGACCCTTTCTCTGCCAGCACACGTGCTGGTTAGAAAGGCGTTCCTGCAGGAGCTCTTGACTGTGCTTCTCTGGGCTTTGGCCCCGTGTCTCACACGCCAGGGCCGCCTTTTCCTGCGGGGACTGTTCCCGAGCGGTCACGTCTCCTGTTGTCAAGAGACACCTGCAGGTCTTCCTGGACTGCCCCTCGAGACCCCAGTGCAGCGTGAAGGTCAAGGTAGGAGCTGGCGCCGGGCGCGTGTCGGCTGTGTGCCGCCAGGGCCGGGCGTGGGGGTGGGGGTGGGGGCAGCTCCTGGCTCCCAGGCGGGCAGCACTGGCACCCCAAGCTCTTTCCAGAGGAGTCTCCCTGGGGACAGGGAGGATGCACCCTTCACAAATGAAGTCTCTCCGCGCTGTGACCCAAAAGTCAGGTTTGACCCAAGGCTTTGAGGCAGAAGCTGAGGACTGGTGAGGAGTCATGTAACCGAGCACTTGCTGACGGGACTCTAACGCCGCCCGTTTCCTGCTCTTGCAGCTGCTGCAGCGCAGCATCGCGTCCCTGCTGAGGTTTGCCGCCTGCGAGGACGGGGTAAGTGCCCCCCAGGGGAAGCCCCTCTTTGGAAATGAGGTCACCGCAGCTCAACCTGGAGGGAGAGGCAGGAATCTGTCCCCCTGGCTTTGATCAGCAGCATAGTCCTGAGATCAGAGTCCTTCCTGTCATGGTGTCCTGTTAAGAAAAGGGAATTGGCTAAGACACTGTTTTTAATTGCTGGGTATTCCAGACTCTGATTAACTGGTAACGCCACTGCTTCTTCTCAGAGCTGGTTTGCCTGCCCCAAGAGTTGCTGTGGGGAGGCTCAGAAAAGTGTGCTGTGCCCCTCCAAGAAAAGCACCACCTAACGCATAAGTTATAGGCCAGTGGCGTCGGAAAGTGCCTTTTCGAGATTTGGCCCTCACAAATGAGATGTCCTTGGGAATGCTGCCTCTGTCCTGGCAAGGCAGTTAAACACACCGTAGAGGCATCTGTGGCCAGAACGGGGTCCACACCCAGGGAGCCCACTTGGGCCGGCCTCCGGGCTGGTGCCGTTGAGGGAGGGTGACTGTCCCAGGAGCCCTTTGCTCCACTGAATATAAGGTGTCTTTTTCCAATGGCCCCATGGCCCGATTCCAGCCAGAATTTATGAAACTGGATCCATACTGTGAAGGCTCCTCCACCCACCCCTGCCTGCCCTTGTCTTCCCCTGCACCTCAGAGGCACTGCAGTTGACCCTCTTTCATCTAAACCACGGCTGGCAGAGTCGGGATTAAACTGGAATGTGGATAAACCCACAAACAGGACCTCTGAGGATCACCAGTCGGAGGCCGAGGCTGTGAGCCCTGACCTGGCAGTAGCATTGCCTGTGGTGCTCTGGAGGGTTTCTGCTCCCTCCTGGGGTAGAGCCTACTGACGCGAAAGGTCCCTGGTGACCCCGAGCTCCAGCTCGGAACCCTCGCCGGAGCTGCCACTGCACTGGTGGGAGCCGAAGCGTGGCCCAGGCTGCAGGAGGCTCATGAGCGAGCGTCCGACCGTGCATAAGCCGGTGATTACACGGGCCAAGAACTGTGCTCCCTGCTTTTCTCGTGTTTCTTCCTGCAGTCTCCCCACGTCCCAGCAAGGCAGAGTCCATGTTGCACTGCCAGCGAGATGAAGAGAGCAGGGCTCCCAGCAGCAGACCCCACACAGGGGAGTCGCCGTTATCCCCACAGATACGGCCGCCTAGCAGAGCTGGGCCAGCCCAGATGGCTGTGCACGCAGGCCCTTGTGTGTGTCTCGGTTCTCATGGGGGTTTCAGTGTGTGGCAGCAGGTGGCGAGGCAGTGGTGCCTGTTGACTGATTCCTTGCTTCCTCCTCAAGCTCCTGGGGGCAGGAAGAAGGAAGAAAGAGGCAGTGCTGGAAAGGGGGGTGCTGCCAGGGCTGACTATATGGAGGTTTCCAAGGCGGGGCTTCGGGCAGGTGCTAAAGACTACGCATGTGGGCTCTCAGGGAATGCATCTTGCTGGAAGACATTGGAGGAAGCATAGGATAGGAAACGCTCCTCTTCAGGAACGCAGAACAGAATGAATCAAAACTCATGACCTAAACAAAACTAGTCACACGTAGGCATGGCAGGCAGGTCCCCCGGCAGAGCTGTGGCTGCGCAGGAGGGTGGCTTCAAGAAGCCCCCAGTGTTGGACAGTCGATGGCGCTTGATGCCCCTGACAATCCCCACCACCCTTTAGGGACTGGAGACCAGGAAGCCCTGGCAGAAGTCCTCCCTCCTTCACTTGGTTTCCTTCTGGCTAGGGCAACTTGTTCCTCCCACTCATTTAACTTGTCCACTAGAATGTTCCGGTAAGTAAAACCCTGCTTATAAAGAGCTTCACAGTATGTGTACATGAGTGCATACGTGCACACGCTTGTGTGCATGTGTCTGCTTGGGTGTGCTGTGTGCGTGTGTGCACAGGGTGGCAACAGCCCCAGGTGTTCCCACAGTGGGTGCTCTGGTTTTAGGGTCTACCCAGTGGACTGAGGGTCCACTGAGGGTAAGTTCTGAGCCTAGAGGTGCACATTTTAGGAAGCCCCTTACCCAGACCCTAATCTTATTCAAAGTGGATAATTGGTTCTTTACGTCTGGCCTCGAGAGAAGCCAATAGAAAATGGGCATCCAAAGGGCCTGGGTGTAAGACATCAGCTTAGGGTCACCAGTCTGGATTCTGTCTGTTTTCTGGGTGAGAATGTACATTTACCAAAATCCAGAGAATCAAATCAGGGCTTTCCACAAAAGCCGTCGCTCTATTCCCTGGAGCAAATGTACTGTTTCTGGTTAAGACACATGGGTGTTAAGTTTTATACCTCTGCTTCAGTGTAGTCTAGCTACAGATGTGCAAGCAATAGGATTGGCTGTCATACATGTCATTTCTCAATGGTAACATTATAGAGATGTGGAATTTGAAGTTTGTTTCCTTAGCTTTCAGAAAAGGAAAAGTTAAAAGAACATATATGTATCTTGTGACTTTTAAAAACAGAGACACATTTTATACATATGCAGATATACATTCAAATGAATAGTGCATGTGAGTTTGCTGGTATGATTATCTTAACCTCCCCATGTTAATTTTCCCCAGATATAAAAGATTTATAATTTGAACTCCATTTATAGATGATACAGCCAAAACTAACATTCTGAAAAGCAATGACTTTTTGCTGACTGTTTTTCAAGTCAGAATTCCGCACTTTCACTCCAGAAGAGCACAGAGGCCGGCCCTCTGCTCACGCACGCACGCACGGCCGCTGAGACGCAGAATGTCCTGCTCTCCCACCTGCACTCGGGCGCCGCGCACGGGGCCCTGGCCTGCACCGGCCGCTACTCTCTCCAGGCCAGCAGCCGTGGGGCTCTGTCTTGCTCGCCGCCACCTCTTCAGGGTCGCCACCTCCCACCTTCTCACCAAGGAAGCCAAACTCTTTACAAGGCACACTGAACAGGCTAGGTATTTCACACCATGCCCGTCTTACAAATGGGAAAATGCAAGTATCCGGTGAGTTGGCACGAGGGTTGTGTTCGCATCCCAGACTGATCCTGGTATTCATTGCTAGAAAACAAACCATCTCAAAACTCAGTGGCCGCAACATTTATTCTGCACACAGCCCAGCAGTGCGGACAGGGCTCCGCCAGCACAGCTCCCCTCTGCTCCGCTGGGCCTCGGCCGTCCGCAGACTGGGCCGAGTTGGTCAGCCCTGGCAGGGCTGCGGCCCGACCCTCACCGCATGTGCGTGGGGCAGAGGCCAGCTGGAAGCCGAGCACCTTTCCCAGCCAAGCTTGAAATGTCACTTGGTGTTCCTTCCACTGCATTCTGTCCCTGAGAAGCTAGGCGCCCAGGCCAGTCCAGACCCCCCAGTCCCCGCCTTTGGTGGGAGGGCGCCGAGGAGCCGCAGACCGTGCCTGCTTTGGCCGCACTGTCTGGCCTCTCCAGCCTCAGTCTCTTTGCCGTGACACTCAGTGGTGGATACAGACCGAGCGCAACTGCTGCAGAGACTTGTCCAGGCCTTGCACCAAGGAGGCGGGAGGGGCGCTTGTGAAGTTACTCTGTGAGTGGCCTTGCCCTCTAGGGCTCAGTCTCCCCAAGGCCAAAGAGGTAATTACCTCAATGCTTTTGAGCTTCTCTTTATTTTCAGGCCCAGCCCCAACAGCAGGTGCTCTGCAGCTTGATCTATAGGGGCACACCACACCCTCCCAGCCCACCCCGTGCCTGTGTTCTCATCTAGAGATAAAACTCACCCAGGATGAACCAAATAGAATGTGAAGAAAAAGCTCAGTCTCGTGACTCCAGCACAGAAAGAGCTGTTTAGCCCAGTGTAACTCTAAAAAAAAATGGGATCCTATCAAGGAGGGAAGTTTGGGGCAAAGTACCAGGAAATCCTTTGACCGGAAGTGTTGCTAGATTGGGGAAGTGTCCCAAAGGAAGTGGAGACAGCTGCAGGCACTGGCCTTCCCAGCAGGGCCCTTGCATGTCGCCCCGGGCCCTTCCCTGAGCCTGGGGGTTGCTTGTCATGACATCCAGTGAAACCGCCATCAGGAGGCACTGTCCATGAGCCTCGTGTAAAAGCAGAAGTCGGCTATCAGAGGAAAGTTGGCCGCGACAAGTGGGGCTTTTACAGCAGTCCTTCATTTCTCCTCCCTGCTGCTGTTCTCAGCCGCGGGGAGTGAAAGGTCACGGCTGGGGACAGGCCTCTGCCCTGGCGCTGGGCCGTTCTGTGTTGCTGGGAACAGGACGTCCAGGCCAGCCCCGTTTGCGTTAACCAGTGTGCCTTTATCACTGCAGAGTTACGAGGTGGAGCGCGTCCTGGGGAAGGAGGTGGGGCCGCTGAATTGTTTCGTGCGGTCTGTAACCGCCCACCCGACCCGCTGCGTGGGACTGGAGGAGATCGCGCTGCCGGAGCGGGAGGCGCCTGCGCGGGACGCCGCCCTGCCCTGGGATCTGCGTGCGACCCGCGGCAAGGGTGGGAGCAGTGATGGGGCAGTTACTTGTTAGCTGTGGACAGAGTGAATGTAGTTTATGATCCTGGAATGAAACTTACTAGATTGTCCTGGGACAAACGTTAATAAAATGGTTTTGCAAAATGAAAATCAAAATTCTTTCTCTACGGTTTTATTATTACCTTCTTGCAAATTCAGGAACATGTTGAATTTTAAACTTGAGGCCTTAATTTTATATTAGGCAATATTTTAGCAGAAAAAAATTTGTTCAGTTGTAATTTTAAAGTATTTAAAATTTTACCATGATTCATTGTTTTTCTTGTAGTAATTGTTTTAACATTCCCTCAAAGAATTCCTGGCAAAGCTCAAATATTTGTCCTGTATGTGATGCTGCTGTTGTGCCACAATAAATGTCAGACTTAAGCATTTTGCAGTTGAAAATTTTGGGGAAAATGTTCTGGGGAACTATGTCAGAGGTGAAACTGTTACCCATAAAGTGTAAATAACTTAGTCAGGGTGCTCATAGCTGCACTGATACAGACGGCTCACCCCCACAGCCCTGTTCAATCAGGCTGGGTAATGTATGCACAGAGCAAAGATTACAAACTTCAGTCAGTTATAGTTTGCTTTGTTCACAGAGATTTAAACCACAAATTAATTATCTTTGGACACTAAAGATTTTGTGTTTCCCTACGTATAGCAATATAAGCATGACAGGCCAGGGTTAATTAATTACATAATATACACGTAGCAGCCCAAGACCAAGACAAGCTGCCTAATACCCAGTTTTCTTGGGAGGAAAGGCAGATAGCTTTGTTTGGATTAAACCTTGGAACATTACAGTTACTGGCAAGATAGCCAGTTTTAAGTAGTTTTGTGACTGCCCTTTTCCTCTCCTACATGACTATTTTGTACTTTTTTTGCGCACTTTGAAAATCTACTTGACATTGTCCATAAGACTGAGGAAAGTGAAAGTCCCACAAGAGCCCAAGATGACTGTGACAAGCTTTTGGATAACTTGAAACCTCCAACACCACCTCACCCTTCCGGCAGCCATCTAGTTAGGGAGCTCTTTGGCTGTCCTCAGCAGGGTCCCCAAATCAGCCAGCCCCTCCCCAAGTCTGGGTACTTTTTGGCGAGCACCTTCCACTGGAGAGCTACTAGCTCAACTAGTTCGGTCACGCTGCGCCGCGCAGGGCGAGCTAAATACAACATACGGAGGCAGACGCAGGCATGTTGCAAAGCAGACCTCGCCTCTGAGAAACTCGTTCCTCCGCGGGACTCCTGTCGCCTGTCTCCCGGGTGCTCCTGCACCTGGAATGCACCCGCGCCCGTCCCTATGCGGGAGTCACCGCGAATACAGGAAGCAGGGCGGTTTTAAATGCTGCTTTATTCTTACAAACACTGTAAAAATCAATATAAAAAAGTGAGCATGCTCAGTCTTTCCCTCTTATCTACAATACAAAGGGCTTTCTGAAGTCTTTTTTTGTTTTTTACAAATGTACCTTAGCTGCATGAATAGGAGTAAGATGTAGAAAAAGCCACCGTTACAAAAATAATTTAAGGGGAAACAACCACGTATAGCTTCTCTCGCAGTTCAGTGGTGGAGGCCCGGCTGCAGCTTCCTTTCGCTCCCGCGTCCGGGGGCCGCAGCCGGCGCCCGGCGGGGCCGTCGGGCTGAGGTATGGGTCGTTGCGAGGCGGGCGGGCGTCACCGGCCGTCGGCGGCCGGCAGGAAGGGCGCGCCGGGCAGCTGCTTGAAGAACTGCCGCAGGCCGGCCAGGTCCCGCGTGAGCTGCTCCACGCGCCGCTGCAGCTTCTCGTTCTCGGCCGCCAGCTCCACCAGCCGCTGCTGCATCTCCTGGTTGCGCCGCTTGGCCTTGTCGCGGCTCTTGCGCACGGCGATGTTGTTGCGCTCGCGCCGCTGCCGGTACTCGGGGCTGCCGCGGTCCGGGCCCCGCTTGCCCGCGCCCTTCTCCCGCGCGGGGCCGGGCGCGGGGGGCGGCCCGGGGCTGCCGCGCGGCGGCTCGGGCGACGTGGGCGGCGTGGGCTGCCCCGCGGCCGCCAGGCTCACCACGGTCTGCGCGCACGCGGCCACCTGCGCGGGCAGCAGCGACCCGGGCGCGTCGCCGTCGCCCCAGTCGGGCTCGCGCTTGAGCGGGCGCGGGCCGGCGGGGCCCTGGGGGCGCGCGGGGGCCCCGGGCGGCAGCTCCAGGCCGCCCGCGCCGCCCGCCTTGTGGTTGCTGTTGAAGAGGTCGGCGAAGAGCTCGTCGTGGCACAGCTCCAGCGTGGGCACGGCGGCCATGGCGTCGATGTAGGCGCTGAAGTCGATGGCGCTCTCGTCGTCGTACATGGCGGGCGCGGGCGCGGGCGGCTCGGGCCCCCGGCCCGCCTTGCCCGCGCGGCCCGGCTCGTAGAAGGGCGCGGGCTCCGCGGGCCAGGGCGCGCCGCGCGCCGGGCCGTCCAGGCTGAAGAGCGCGGCGCTCATGGCGGGTCGGGCGGCTCGCGTCCCGTGCGCTGCGCCCCGCCGGCCCCGCGCCTTTTCTAGCCGGGCTGACGCGCCGCCCCGCCCCGCCGGGGCCGCCCGACCCGCGGCCGGCCGGGGAGGCGGCGCTGCCGGGAACGGCCCTCCCTCCCGCACGCCGGCCTCCCTCCTCCCGCCGCGCCGCGCCGGGATCGCGCCGGGGCCCGCCGGCGCCCGGTGCGGGCAGGGCAGGTGCGGACGCGCCCGGCCACAACCGGCCGTGGCTGCCCGGCCCGCAGCCCGCCGGCGGGGCCGTGCGTGGCTGCCGCGGCCTCCCGCGGCCGGAGCCGCACAGACGCGGACGCCTCCGGGCTGCGGGTCGCGGCGCTCCCCGGTCCCGCGCCGGCCTCGGGCCAAGGCCCGCGACGCTCCGCCGCGCCCGGGCCGGGGCCGCGGCCTCCCCGCCGGCGGCCGAGCGGACGGCCGAGACGCGCTGGCGCCGCCGCGCCCGCACCCGGCCGCCGGACGCGCCGCAGAGCCCCGCCGCCCGCCGCGCCGCCCTCGGCCGCCACCTGCCGGCGGCGCCCGCCTTGGCCCAGCAGCCCCGAGAGCGTCGGGTGGCGCGAGCCCCCCAGCCCAAAGCCGGCCTCCCGGGAGGCGTGGGACTTACACAGCCGCCTGCGGGCGGCCTCGACTCGCGGTGGGCGCGTCCTGGGCGACCCTCGTAAACGGGAGGCGTCTGCAGCCTGGTGTGCGTTTCCAGCTCAGGGGACTGTCGCCGGAATGGATTTCGCGGAGCTGGCGGAACGCGCGTTGCGCTCTCGCCGTGGGAAAGTGCCAAGTCAGCCACTGTGCACCGGGGTCCCCTTGTGAAATGCATGGAAAAGACTAACCCAGGGTAGGCTTGTTTGGTCACGTTTCCTGCAGTTTGGGGCAGGCAATTCTGGTCAAATCATTTATTAAATCTGTGTCTTCGTTCACTCCTTCCTCCACCTCCCCTCTCTTCGTCGCGTAGGCTTCTAAGTCACTAGGTGCTGGGTTCCAACACCAAATGCTCCACAAACTGTGCAGTTTCTGCAGTCAGTCCCATGTGCGATTTCTGATGTTGCACACCGGCGTCCAGCCTGAGGCCGCAGGTGTGGCAGGTGTGCCTTAGCAGGTGAGGCCGCAGGTGTGCCTTAGCAGGTGAGGCGGCAGGTGTGGCAGGTGTGCCTTAGCAGGTGAGGCCGCAGGTGTGGCAGGTGTGCCTTAGCAGGTGAGGCCGCAGGTGTGGCAGGTGTGCCTTAGCATGGCCGGCCGGGCCCGCTCTGTGTGACCGCACTTCAGCTCGCTCTCCCTGGGGATCATATTCAGACACTTCATGTGGCACAAGAACAGTTCTGCTCCAAATTAGAGTCTGAAAAAGTGAAAATGTTTTTTTTTTTTTTTTGAGCAGTGCTATCAAAATGTAAACATGTCCAGTAGAAGAGGAAAGTTAAAATAAAAAAAAAAGAAAAAAAAATGTAAACATGAAGTGAGGTTCCAAAAGGTAGGAAACTTGATTTTAATGCCCTCTTCAGATTGTGATTCTCAACTCTCAGATTAGATACTTTTTACCTTCTGCTGCAGGGCTAATTTTAACTTTGTGGCTTATTTTCCTAGGTTTTGTGTCACAGTAGTGAGGTTTATAGATGTTATATGTTTATATCCAAAAACACGGACTTTTCTGGGTGAACCTTATTCCCCATGTATGAGTCTGTTAGCTGCGTCAGGATCAGCGTGGACTACAGTCGACAGCCGCAGATGAAGGCGCACAGCGACTGCAGCCGACAGCCGTGACATGACTTTTCTAACTCTTCATTTATCAAAATAAAACTGTGAACATCTAAAAATAACATAATGAAAGCATATTTGTCTATGTTACTTATTCTGACTGACATGGCAAGCTGCCCGTAAAGTGCAACAAGGTCTCAGCGCTGCCAAGCTGTCCTCACCCCACCAGAGCAAGAGGGGCAACGCCACACAGCGCAGACCCTGCGCCGACCGCGCGGTGGCTGCACCCAAGTGGCTAAAGAGAGGACAGGGCCAACAGAATAAAACCAGGGGGTCCCGGGGTCACCCCCAACTGGTAAATCCTGCGTATTTCATTAGAAAGCTGCAGTGACCGCCAGGATTTTAGCCCCCAGAACCTAAGAGTCACTGAGCCCCTGACAGCGAAGCCAGAGCCCAGAACGGGCGTCTGGTGGGCCCTCCTGCCACAGCCTTGCTCATATTCCCCGTGACGCGAAAGCGACTTGTGCTCCCAGCCGTGTTCCTACCGAGGGACCAGCGCTGGCTGGCCCACGCGGCCGGTCTCACCCGTTCCCTTAGAGCTGTGACCCGCTGCTTCCTCACACTCGCCCCACTTTTGCCGTCATTCCCTCCCTATTCTTGTAATCTTTGCTGTTTCTTTCATTCTGTCTTCAGCCCCGTTTCCTTCTCAGGAGCCATTATTTGGCATTTCCATTATTTGGCTTTGGTCCGTGGACCCGACAGGCAGAACCAAGGCTCCCACAGGAGTGTGCCGCAGGGTGGGCCCCTCATCCTGTTCCCTCGCCCAGTCTGCTCTCCAGATGGCTGCGCTGAGGGACCCTCACGTCCCTCTGGTCCTTAGGGTCTGCCGGAAGGTTCTTTGCCTAGAGAAAGCAGCTTCAGGTTCCCACTGGGAGCCCGCCATCACCCGGGTCAGAGTCCATTGCCTACCCCAAGCAGCTGTTCCCTGACTCAATTCCGAACACCGGGACTGCCTGGTCCCCGTATGATGCCGATGCTTCGGCCGAAAGCCCTCCTCTCCTCTCCTCTCCTCTCCTCTCCTCTCCTCTCCCCTCCCCTCCCCTCCCCTCCCCTCCCCTCCCCTCCCCTCCCCTCCTCTCCTCTCCTCCACTAGCGCCTCCTTCGACCCATGAGCACCTGGCTAAAGTGGCACCTCACTCTTGCTTTCTGTGACTTACTTGAGCCAAATTTATCATTTCCTCCTGTAGTTTTTCAGGAAAAATAGATCCCACATCTTGCTTACTAGGTGCACATTTTTTTGTTTCATTGAAAGTGGGATGCATGTAACAATCACCATTGCCAAGATGTCAGTGATGTTGTTTGTATCGCTGCCTGCGATGTCAGTGTCAGTGGCGTGGTGTGAATCCGGAGGAGGATGGCTGAGCACCTTTTAAAGAAATGCTTGGCTTGCGGGAGTGGCTCACACCTATAATCCTAGCACTCTGGGAGGCTGAGGTGGGAGGATCGCTGGAGGCCAGGAGTTAGAGACCAGCCTGGGCAACAGTGAGACCCCCATCTCTACAAAAAAAAAAAAAGTAGCCGGTGTTGGTGCACACCTATAGTCTCAGCTACTCAGGAGGCTAAGGCAGGAGGATCACATGAGCCCAGAAGGTTGAGGCTGCTGTGAGCTGTGATCCTGCCACTGCACTCCAGTCTGGGTGACACAGGCAGACCCTCTCTCAAAAAAAAAAAAGAAAAAAGAAAGAAAAGAAAAAGAAAGAATGCTATTTTGCTTATTATGATGTTGTCTGATTTCCTTAAGTACTAAGTTAGACAGTTGATATCTCTGACATTTCACTTTGACACTTGTTTTATTTTTATTGTGAAGGTGCATCCTCAGTCTTTCAAATGCATGGTTTGGCTTGTGATTATCTTTCAAAAAACTTTTAGAGCAATTTTTGTGAAAGCATGGATAAGTAAATAATTCATGTTATTTTCAAACATGAGTTCCATCATGGAACCAATGCAGTGCAGACAGCTCAAACTAATGAAGTGTTTGGGAAGGATGTGGCTAATGAACACACAGTACACTGATGGTTTGAGAAGTTCTGTTCTGGTGATTTTAATCTTGAAAATGAGCCACGTGGGCGACCTGAGATCAAGGTGGATAATGATGAGCTGACAGCTGTCGTGGAAGCAAATCCATCTCAACCTATACATGAATTAGCAGCAAGGTTTGATGTTACTGGTCCAAATTGGACCATTTGAAGCAAATGGGCAAGGTAAAGAAGCTGGATAGATGGGTTCTGCATGAATTAAATATCAGAAGAGAAATCATCTGAAAGCTTGGCTTTCTCTGCTGTCACAACATAAAGGGGAACCATTTCTACACTGTATTTTGATGTGCAATGAAAAACAGATTCTTTTTGACAACCACAAGCATTCGGCACAAAGACTGGATAAAGATGAAGTCCCAAAGCACAGGCCAAAACCAAATATTCATCAAAAAAATCTAATGGTGTCTGTTTGGCGGTCCAGGACTGGTATTATTCACTACAGCTTTATGAAACCTGGTCAGCCGATTACAGCGGATGTCTACAGCAACCAGTTGGATGAAATGATGAGGATGCTTGCGGTTAAGCAGCCGAGATTGGTCAATAGAGACAGGCCACTCCTCTTGCAAGACAGTTAGACCACATGTTGCACAAACAACGCTGCTCAAACTACAGAAGCTAAACTTGGAAACTCTGCCTTCCACCATATTCACCAGACCTTGCACCAACTGACTACCACTTCTTCCAGGCTTTGGAGCCCTTCTTACAAGGAAAAATATTCAGTTCTCAATAAGCCGTGGGAAACGCCTTTCAAGACTCCATCACCACTCGCTCTCCAGGCTACTTCGCCACTGGCATGAACAGGCTACCGGTGAGATGGCAAAGCTGTGTTGCTAGTTCAGGCACACACTTCGATTAATGGTACTGCCTCTTGTTTGCGATACAATGAGCTATACTTGTGATTCGAAATCAGACATTTCATGTTGATGGCCTTTAACTACGTCACCTCTCTTGATGGAATAGACACAGGGCTGTGTAAAAGCTTCTGACATGAAACGTGACTCAGAGGAGCCAGAGCGAATATGGAGACATTTAACAAAACTTAACTGATCTTCTTGGCTTCTATTTTCCTTTTTACATGTGCATAAGAGTGATATATTATTGGAAACAGTGTCTAAAAGAGATTAAGTTCTTTCTATGAGTGCAAAACAGAAATTTTAAGAAACACGAGAAGAGTAGCGCCACCACACATGGCGGAGGAAGGAACTGCAGGCCTCGTTCCTCCGCAAATACTACTGGCAAAAACCGCCAAAATCAATTTTTGTGGAAGTCTGGACTCTGGCCACAGACTTAAAATGACCAGGGGAAAGTATTGACATAACCAGGGGAGAAGCTGCCACACTGCAGCAAGAGAGCACAGTGAATTTAAACTGCGCTTGCTGCCCCCATTCTCCAGATGGCTGGTGGCCGTGAAGACGGCACCATGAGCCCCATGCAGGTTGCTGGTGCCAGAGGGGGCCACTCAGTCTCTGTCCTCAAAGAACTGTGGCTGTGCATCTGGACCCGACTGGTCCCTGAGGGACTGGAACAAGAGGTGGCATCTGGGCACTTGCCGAAAGCACATGAGGGCAAAAGTGTGTACTGGCTGCAGCAGCCTGGGACAAGCAATAGAAAGAGCCAAAAACCTGGGAAGATGAGTTTGGAAAAGGAGATGTGTAGGGAATAAGCATCTTTACCCACTTCAGTGTGGCGCTCACCGGCCGCGACACCTCGCCCACAGCCACACTCAGTCCGCACGGCTGTCTGCGCTGTGCGTTGACGACGGTCTGGCTTGCTGTCGTGTGGTGAGGAGAGCTTCAAAGCACTGACAGCTTGTTTCACTTTACAGGCAGCTTTACTTGCAATATAAATCAGAATAGGTAACGTATACATATATGTTTTCATTACGTTATTTTTAGATGTTCACAGTTTTATTTTGATAAATGAAAAATTAGAAAAGTCATGTCACGGCTGTCGGCTGAAGTCGCTGTGCGCGTTCCTCTGTGGCTGTCGACTACGGTCAACGCGGCTGTGCGCGTTCCTCTGTGGCTGTTGACTGTTGTCGACGCGGCTGTGCACATTCATCTGTGACTGTTGTCGTAGCTCGGCTGTACGCATTCATCTGTGGTTGTCGACTACGGTCGACACTCGTACCGGAGTGGTTGAAAGACCCTGCGTGGACCAAGGAGTCAAGCAGATCACACGCGTGCCCTGAGCCGAGCGCTCAGGGAAGGCCGAGAAGACCCTAAGCCCTTACTCCTGCCTGCCGACCAGGCGGCACCCATGCAGGAAGAGAGGGCTAGGGCAGAGCCAGAAACAGCCCGCTGAGTGTCACAGGATGCCTCAGTGCAGAGCCCTCTGCAAAGACTAGAAGAGTTTGTGTGTTTTTTTCCTTTTTATCAGGGTGTGGAGTGGGGAATTTAAAGAAACTGTTAAAACACTAGCTGACCACTAAGCTAATGGAACGTGGACATCAGTGGCCACACAGAACAAACAATAAAGACTTTACAAAAGTAGTTTTGAAAAGTCAGTAAACAAATAACAGCCCACAACAAGCAGCAACAACAAACCCCATGGAGGAGAGAAAATATGATTAGCAGAGTTGCCATATAATACTCGAAATGTCTAGTTTTTGACAAAAATTTATGAGGCATGCAAAGAAACAAGAAAGCATGAGCCATCCAAAGGGTCACATTGTGAAGAAATTAATAGAAGCTGTCCCTCAGGAAACCCAGACACTGGGCTTACTAGACAAAAACTAAATCACTTGTCTTAAAAATGCTTAAAACACGTACTAAGAAGTAAAGAAGAGCGAGAGAATGATGTATTGCCAAATAGAGAATACCAATAAAGAGACAGAAATTATCAAAAGGAACCAAATAGAAATTCTGGAGCTGAAATGAAATGAAAAATCACTAATGGGTTACAACAACAGGTTTGAATAGGCATAACAAAGAATCAGCAAACTCGAATACAGGACAATTGAAATTATGCAGTCAGGGAGCACAAAAAGAAAAGAAAGAAAAAGAGTGAGCCAAGCCTAAGGGACCCATGGGACACCGGCAGGCAGAACAACACGTGCAAGATGAGCTTCCCAGAGGGAGAAAGAGAAAGTAAGTACCAGAAAGAATATCTGAAGAAATAACAGCCAAAATTTCCCAAATTTTATGCATCAAGGAAGCTCAATAAACACCAAGCAGAAAAAACTCAAAGAGATCCACTCCAAAAAACACTATCGTCAAATTGTCAAATACCAAACACAAAGAGACAATCTTGAAAGCTGCAGGCCAGGAAGCAGTGGGATAAAAGAAAAGTAATGCCAACCAGGAACTCTATATCTAGCAAAGATGGAGAAAAAGTCATTCCCAGCTAAACAAACAAAAACCCTAAAGGCTGAAATGAAAGGACACTAGACAGTAACACAAAGGCATATGCAAAAATAAAAAACAATGGTAAACTAGCTACGTAAGTAAATATAAAAAACATTTTTGGTTTGTAAACTCTTTTATTAGATGGTTTGAAAGACGAATGAAACAATAATTGTAAAACTATGCTAATGGCCACACAAAGTGTAAAGATGCAGTTTGTGCTAGTCCAACACAAAGGGGGACAGAGGTGTAGAGGAGCAAGAGTCTTTGTATACTACTGAAACTATTGTATACTATTAAAACTTGGTTGTTATAAAGTTAATATGTTGATAGATATGCCTAGCGTAGCCACTAAGACTACAAGTATACACAGAAGTAGAAATAAGGGGATCAAGACCGCATCCTAGATATCTTCCGGCAGGTGAATGGATAAACTGTGGTGCAGCCACACAGTAGAATATTATCAGCACTAAAAAGAACTGAGCCATCAAGCCATGAAAAGGCATGGAGGAACCTTAAATTCTTATTACTGAATGAAAGAAGTGACTCTGGAAAGGCTGTGTACTGTGTATTTCCAACTATGTGACATTCCAGAAAAGGAAGGCCATGGGCACAGTGAGAGGTCCAGCGGTTGCCGGGGCCGCGGTGCAGCAGAGAGCAGATGCAGCACGGACTTCCAGGGCAGGGAAACTGTTATGCATGATACTGTCATGGCGAGTACAGGTCCTTCCAGATTGGCACAATTAGAACAAGGGCTGAATTGATGGCTGCTGCTCTCACGATTTGGTTCTGACTTCCCCCACCTGACTGGCGCCACTACTGCAGGAGGCTGGCTGGCGAGAGTTTACAGGGGCTGAGTGCGCCAGTCTGCTATCAGCTTTTTACAGTGGTGCACTGTGTTTCTGTTCAAAGTGGAATTGGTGAATAACTGCACAGCTCCACAGTATTTTTTATTCTGTCTTCTTAACAGCCCATCATGTCAAAGAAGACCAAGAGAATGCTGAAGAAAACAGATTTTTAATGAGAATTAGGAATTGCAATATTATCATTTCTGCTTAAGATAAGATGATTTGCTTGCTTTGTGATACTGTAATATCAACATTAAAGAAATTTAATGCTCACTAGTATTATAACATCCATAAGGATCACAAATATTTTAATTAGAGGGAGAGGCACAAAACTATTGCAGCCTGTATTGCAAATTAAAAGATGAAAAGCAAAGACAAATATTTTGAGAACAATAAGACCTGGAAATATGCCACCAAAGCAACTTATAAAGTAGCTTATATACTTGGGAAAAATGGAAGCCATTCAGTGACGTAGAAATAGTGAAAGAAGGCGTTAAGTTGTAGGATACTTAGACCCCAATAACATTTCAAAGTACAAACCACTGCCTCTTTCAGGGAGAACCATAACTGATCAGCAGCATGAATTAGCCTCAACATAACAGAACAGCTTCATGTAATACTTCAAAAGGAAAATACATATTCAATTGCTTTGGATGAATTAACTGATACTGATTTGGTGCAGGTTTTATACTTCATTTGGGTCATAAAAGATTTTCTTTGCTAGGAAGAGTTACTCATTTTGGGCATTCTTGTGAACAGAACATGGGGAATAGATATCTTCAACAACTTTCAAGATAAATGTCGTGAAGTTGGACTGAATTTGGTAAATTTAGTAAGTGTATGTACAGATGGTGCACCTTCCATGACAGGAAAACATGAAGGATTTATTGCACAGATTTTTTTTTTAAAAGCATAATATTAAAAGATCCAGATGCTCTCATTTCTTTTCATTGTACCTTGCATCTGCAAAATCTCTGTGTAAATCTACTATTTCCAGTAACACTTTGCAACAAGTTGTAAGCGTCGTTAACTATATCTGTACAAAATGCAACACAGCATCATCAGTTTCATAACATGCTGAAGTTGAACCATGAGGTATTCAGTGTGGATTTGCCATATTATTCTAAAGTGTGTTGGCTATTGCAGGGACAGCTGTTAGCCAAAATTTTATCGCTGTGAGAAAAGATACCTTTTACAAAGAACAGAATTAGCAATGCGAATTATTGAAAGAAGACTGCTATAGGAATGTAGCATCTCTGTGTGGTATTATGTCAAATCAAAATGACTGGAATATTTCTTTGCAAGGTAAAACTAAGTCTATATATGATGCATGGCAAAAAATCCAAGCATTTCAAAAAAGTCATCTTTTTTCAAAACACTACTTCTTCAAAAGGAAATTCTGGATGAACATTTTCGCCAGTTAGCAAAGGTCATTGATGAGCAGGATGATATATGTGAATCATTTGAAGAACACACAGCTGCTACAAACCCATTAACTGGAGGACACAGTGAAAGGTTCACTGACTTGAGAACCATGACATCACACTCAAATTAGCATTTCAGCCTCACACAGTTGGTACCACCACGGCACCTACAGATGGAACTGATTGTGTTCTCAGTACGTGACATTTTAAAGTCATTGTTTGAACCTACGAAAGATCTAATTGAAATATGGAAAAAGGCAGTGGAATACCCAAACCTTCAGCAACATGCCTGAAAGATGCTTTCTTGCTTTTCAACAAATTATTGCTGCGAATCTACATTCTCCTACCTGACCCAAATCAAGACGCCCTTGAGGTCACAGATGACGGACACCATCTGGAGGACCAACTGAAACTGCCGACCTGCACACTGCAACCAAACTACAAACCCGACCTGCACTGCTGCAACCAAATTTCAAACCCGACCTGCACGCTGCCACCAAACTTCAAACCCGACCTGCACAGCTGCAACCAAACTTCACACCCGACCTGCACTGCTGCCGCCAAATATTCAAACCCGGCCTGCACTGCTGCAACCAAACTTCAAACCCGACCTGCACTGCTGCAACCATTCAAACCCGACCTGCACTGCTGCATCCAAACATTCAACCCCGACCTGCACTGCTGCATCCAAACATTCAGACCCGCCCTGCACTGCCGCATCCAAACATTCAACCCCGACCTGCACTGCTGCATCCAAACATTCAGACCCGCCCTGCACTGCCACAACCAAACATTCAAACCCGACCTGCACTGCCGCATCCAAACATTCAGACCCGCCCTGCACTGCCGCAACCAAACATTCAGACCCGACCTGCACGCCGCATCCAAACATCCAAACCCGACCCGCACGCCGCAACCAAACATCCAAACCCGACCTGCACGCTGCAACCAAACATCCAAACCCGACCTGCACGCCGCATCCAAACATTCAAACCCGACCTGCACTGCTGCAACCAAATATTCAAACCTGGCCTGCACTGCTGCAACCTAACGTCAAAACCCGACCTGCACTGCTGCAACCATTCAAACCCGACCTGCTCGCCGCATCCAAACATTCAAACCCGACCTGCACTGCAGCATCCAAACATTCAGACCCGACCTGCATGCCGCAACCAAACATTCAAACCCGACCTGCACGCCGCATCCAAACATTCAGACCCGACCTGCACTGCTGCAACCAAACATTCAAACCCGACCTGCACGCCGCATCCAAACATTCAAACCCGACCTGCACTGCTGCAACCAAACTTCAAACCCGACCTGCACGCTGCCACCAAACATTCAAACCCGACCTGCACAGCGCAACCAAACATTCAAACCTGACCTGCTCGCCCATCCAAACATTCAAACCCGACCTGCACTGCTGCAACCAAACTTCAAACCCGACCTGCACGCTGCCACCAAACATTCAAACCCGACCTGCACTGCTGCAACCAAACATTCAAACCCGACCTGCACTGCTGCAACCAAACATTCAAACCCGACCTGCACTGCTGCAACCAAACATTCAAACCCGACCTGCACGCTGCCACCAAACATTCAAACCCGACCTGCACGCTGCCACCAAACATTCAAACCCGACCTGCACTGCTGCAACCAAACATTCAAACCCGACCTGCACTGCTGCAACCAAACATTCAAACCCGACCTGCACAGCGCAACCAAACATTCAAACCTGACCTGCTCGCCCATCCAAACATTCAAACCCGACCTGCACTGCTGCAACCAAACTTCAAACCCGACCTGCACGCTGCCACCAAACATTCAAACCCGACCTGCACTGCTGCAACCAAACTTCAAACCCGACCTGCACGCTGCAACCAAATTTCAAACGCTTTCCAACAAAAGGCAGACACTACGAAGTCATTAAAAAGTTAGTTAACTTTAAAATTAACTACAATAGTTCTCATTTTTTGAAATTATCAAGTACAAAAGCCAGCTACTGCCACATTTACAAAGTGGATTTTTGATGACACAACTTTGACATAAGTAAAAGCGATCCCTTTACACACCTGCCGTCAGGGAGTCGGGGGGATTATTGCAGGAATACAAAAGACGAAGACCAAGTTGTCCTGCAATTGTCAGTGTTGTGCTTTTTGGAGTTCGTGTCTTCATCGGCTTCGAAGGCACTTGCCAGCCACCTCCCCACTCGAGGTCCTGAGAGGAGAGTCCGTGGTGAGCTGGAAGCAGCGCCCGGCTCCCTTCGCATGGGAGCGGGGGAGGAGGGCTACACCAGACCAAAGATTCCTGGTGTGGGGCAGAACAGGCCCAGTGAGTCCTCACGCCTTAGACTGGTTTCATACCTATGACTTTTGTTTATAACAGCAGAGTAAGGGATTGAAAAGCTCATGAAGCTGGGATAAATCTTAGTTTCACCGTCAGGATTTCAAAGGATTATTCTACGTCATTTTCTTAAGAAGTAAAATGCATTCATTGCTAAGAACCATAATTGAAGCAGACCTATCAAATTCTATTTTTGTGAACAGACTGACACCATGGCAACACATGCAAGAAAACTAAATACAATTTTTAAAAAACCCAAAAGGAAACAGAAGTCACCCAAATGGGTGAAATAAAGCAGCAGAGAGAACACCCTACTTTGCACCCAACTCCCCCCTTCTCCAGGACCCTGAAACTCAGCAAGTCACTGCAGTGGTCACTGTGGAACTGCGGGGCTCACGGGAGGGCTGCACCACAGCAAACATCTCAAAGGCAAAGCTGGACTCATGCCCTGATTCTGTGAGTCAGGGAGGCAGGAGCTGTACTAACATACTACTTAGTTTTGACCTTGGAGAAGCAGCCAGCCATTTGAGGGTCCATCTACCTGTAACCAAAGACATTTTTTCCAGATTATCCCCAGGCGTCCGTGAGTACAAGGGGCAAGGTGGCTGTCACAGTAGTTGCATGGTAGCGACTAGCCACGTGTGGTCATCTAAGTGAACTATAGTTGATCCTCTGTATTAATAGCTTCTAAACCCACCCCCTACTTGCTGAAGTTTGTAACCCCCAAATCAATACGCATGGTACTTCTGGGATCACTCGTGGACATGCACAGAGCAAAGCGAAACCTGAACTGCCCAACAAACGCCCGCTGAGGTGGAACCAGGCGACACCAAGCTTCTTGTTCCAGCACTCGTGCTTGAAGAAGTCTTTTACAGTCTACCTAGTGCCAGCCCCTTCCAGGTTGCCCTTCTTGTTGGTGGCGGCACCATGTGAAATGGCCCAGGCATCGCGCTGAAGTGTGTCGAGTGTCCCTAGTGCAAGAAGGCCGTGGCGCGCCTTGTGGAGACGGCGTCCCAGACGAGCTTCCTTCAGACCTGAGCTGTGGCGCTGCCGCCCGTGAGTTCAATGTGAACGGATCCACAGCACTTACTAAATAAGGAGACTTTCAGCAGAAACACTCATAAAGCAAGTTAATATGCAGGCTGGCTGGTGGAAATGTGACCAGGGGCTCACAGGAACCCTGCGCGGCGCCTGGGAGCAATGGTTCAGCATTCAGCAATTCACTGTTTCCAGTGACTTTATAAAACATAGTAAGAACTACATGTCTAACAAAATTAAAAACCCAGGCATTCAGTCACACTGGCCACATGTAAAGACCTCGCTAGCCCCACCACCAGCAGCTACCTTGCTGAAGAGCAGAGACAGAGCCTTCCCAGCATCGCAGAAAGCGGCTCCTGAACACAGCTGCTCTGGAAAACTATTCTGGAGAACAGCCACGGGCTCCCCTAGGGGATATTCTAGAGAGTAGCTCCTAAACCTGGTCACGGGCAGCCTGTCCGAGAGCCAGCACCCTGGGAACCACCCCCAGCACAGTACGGTTCCTCTTGGGCTGCCTCCTGGGTCAAGTGCCGTCTCCCAGCTGTGCGCGCCTGGACCTGCCAGGAGTGAACAACTGGGGCTCTTACTGCAAGGGACACCTAGGAAAATGGCAGGACAGGACCCTTCAAGAATCAGTACCTCCACTACGGCAGCCAGTAAGCTGGCGCAAAAAAAAAAAAAAAAAAAAAGGCAGAATCAACTTTTTTGGAACTTTAGATTCTACAGTAACCAGGGAAGTGCTTAATGAGGAAAGAGGCTGTGAAAATTTGGCGAGAGGGTCATGGAACTTTTATTTACCTGCCTGCCACTCTTCTGATCCCCTTCCCGGCTCAGCAGTGGCCGCCTGTGGCTTGCTGGTGCCAAGGGCAGGGGGCAACAGGACCTTGCTCTGGAAAAGCTGACTGAGCCCTGGACCTGTCGGTTGGTGACCTGAGGGACCAGCACAGATTGTTCTGTCCCATTAGCTGGAGCAACTTTCCAGGTGGCAAGTGTCAGAAGCAGTACAGACATTTCTCAAAAAGATGATGTATGAAAAAATGCTCCACCACTAATCATCAGAGAAAGCAAATCAAAACCACAATGAGATATCACCTCATCCCAGTTAAAATGGCTTTTATCAAAAAGACAAAAACTAACAAATGGTGAAGATGCAGAGAAAAGGGAATCTTTACGCTCAATGGGAATGTAAATCCATACGGCCACTGTGAAAAGAGCATAGAGGTACCTCAAAAAATTAAAAATAGAGGCCAGGTGTGGTGTAATCCCAGCACTTTGGGAGGCTGAAGCAGGAGGACAGTTTGAGACCAGCCTGGACAACACAGCGAGACCCCATCTCTAAAAAGAAAAATTAAGGCCTGGGCGGTGGCTCACGCCTATAATCCTAGCACTTGGGAGGCTGAGCCGGGCGGGCTGCTCAAGGTCAGGAGTTCAAAACCAGCCTGAGCAAGAGCAAGACCCCATCTCTACCATAAATAGAAAGAAATTATTGGCCTACACACATATATATATAAATTAGCTGGGCATGGTGGCGCATGCCTGTAGTCCCAGCTACTCGGGAGCCTGAGGCAGCAGGATAAAAAAAAAAATTAAAAAGAAAAAAAAAGAAAAATTAAAAATAGAACTACTTATCGTCCAGTAATCCCACTACTGGATATATGTCCAAAAGAAAGGAAATCAGTGCACTGAAGAGATATTTCCACTTCCATGTTACTGCAGCACTACTCATAACAGCCAAGATAAGGAATCACCCAAGTATCCATCAACAGATGAATGAATAAAGAAAATATGGCCGGACGCGGTGGCGCGCGCCTGTAGTCCCAGCTACTCGGGAGGCTGAGAGGGGAGGATCGCTTGAGCCCAGGAGTTCTGGGCTGTAGTGCGCTATGCCGATCGGGTGTCCGCACTAAGTTCGGCATCAATATGGTGACCTCCCGGGAGCGGGGGACCACCAGGTTGCCTAAGGAGGGGTGAACCGGCCCAGGTTGGAAACGGAGCAGGTCAAAACTCCCGTGCTGATCAGTAGTGGGATCGCGCCTGTGAATAGCCACTGCACTCCAGCCTGGGCAACATAGCGAGACCCCGTCTCTAAAAAAAAAAAAATAAAAAAAAATAAAAAATAAATAAAAAAAAAAAAAGAAAATATGGTATGGATATACAATGGAATGTTATTCAGCCATAAAAAAGAAGGACATTTGTCATTTGCAACAACATGGTTGGAACTGGAGGGTATCATGTTAAGTAAAAAAGCCAAGCACAGAATGACAGATATTACATGTTTTCACTCATATGTGGGAGTTAAAAAATCCATCTCTTAGAGACAGAGTAGGATGACGGTTACCAGAGGCTGGGAAGGGTGAGTGGGGCTGTTGGTTAATGGGCACAAACACACAGAAGGAATGAAATCTAGGGTTCGATGACACAGTAGGACAACTATAGTTAACAGTAACAATGTGTAGTACAAAATAACTCGTGAAATGGAATTGAAATGCTCCCAACACAAAGAAATGACAAATGTTTGGAGGTGATGGATATCCCAATTGCCCCGATTTGCTCATCACACATTGTATACTTATAACTATATTACACATACCCCATAAATAACTACACTACTATGCATCCTTAACAATAAATAAATAAAAATAAAAAATAAACACATGTACAACCAGGGGGCACCTGGGCCTGGGAGGGCAGATGCGTGAGCGCACAGGGACAGGCAGCCCCGCCAAGTGGGGGGACAGCCCCAGCTCCGAAACAACCTGCACAGTCCAGGAGAGGGTTTTTTTTTTCCTTTTTGGTGCCTGGTGTTTAAGGAGATGCTGTCATATCACTGGCTCACCAGTGAAATCATGGAACAGAGATTTCAGTAGCATACATGACAAAGAATACAGTCATTGCAAAAGATTCAAAAAAAGTCATTTAAAAAATAGACAATTGCAGCCACCAACAAACAACTACAACAAAGTCTAGGGAGGAAGGAGACAGTGATCTCTACATTTATTACTTTATAATACTCAAAATTCAAAATATTACATTATAATATTCAAAATAAAAACTAGCATTATCATATTTTTGGCTTCTAATTTCTGCTCTTGTTTACTGTATGATTTAAAAGACAAATCCATGAATAATTATAAGGCCATATTAATGGGCATGCATTACACAAAAGTGCAATTTGCTGCATCAGCAACATAAAGCGGGGGTGGGGTGGGGGTGGAGCTCTGCAGAAGCAGTTCTGTATGCCACTGAAGCTGAGTCATAGCTATATCCTCAGAAATTCAGGCTGTTAATTATAATCACCAGGATAACCACTAAGGAAAAATTTAAAAACATACAGAAAAGGACACAAGGAGGTAATGCTAGCAAAATCAATCAAACACAAGGGATTCAGGGAAAAAAGAGATGAAACAGAAATAAACAGTGACATGACAGGAGTAAATGCTTCCTAGTCAGAAGTCACTATAAATGTAAATGGATTTAACTCATCAATTAAAAGAGACTGGCAGAATGGATTTAAAAACCACATTCTAAATATATGCCATCTACAGGTAAGGCACCACTAGGTGCTGAGACACAAGGGATCAGGACACAGTCTTGTCCTAACGCAGGTTATGACACATTTGTTTTTTAGTCTGATAATATACTAAACAAATGCTCATAAGCAAGCAATCATTCAAGTCCTCTTCATTAAGTTTAAATCCAAACCATTATAGATTATTTTGGGGTGGAAAACAAACATTTCATATGCAACCTGCATATAATGTCAAAATCTGTTTATCATTAGTAAATATTACCATTCATATATTCACAAAACTTTAAAAAATAGCTATACTGAATATATGATACACAAAATTAATAGAAATAAGCCCAGCAGTAGTACACAGTGCATTTTAAATGTGCTATGTCTTACTAAAGCTTTGCCACCTCTCGGAGGCCTGTCTCCCCGTTCAGCTCCCGGGCTGGGGAGAGCGTGCCGGCCCCACCGGCCCCGCGCATCTTCGAGGCCTGTGGCCCAAGGCAAAGAAATGGCTCGATCTCTTCTACTTCTGGGGAAAACACTGCTTGCCTTTGAACTCTTACATTTCTGAAAATGTATGTGGCTTCTGCTTTTAAAAAAACATTAAAATGCCTAATGATTTAATAAAATACTTAATGAAAATATTCTTAGTATCATTCATATTTCCTCATAATCAATAAGAGGTATCTTCTTTTATTTCTTGTAAATATCCTTATTCAGCAAGAATCAGAGGTTGAAGTTTGGCCACACATCGGTCAGACGTGCTGTCCATAAGTATGTAACGAGGACATTTATCATCGAAGTAACTAACTGTATACTAACTGTAGGTCTTCTGAACACTGTGCACAGTAACAATTTCTTTCTACTGTACCCTCGTGAGCTATGATGGGCTTTTTGAGCAGCTTTGAGATTGAACCCATATATATAGTCAACTTGCAATAATCAACTTTTATTAATATGAAAAGTAGTCATTAAGAAACGGGTTTTCCATAATATAAGTGATCCAGTTAATGAGTATAACACAAATTATCAGGACTCAAGTGAAGATTATAACAAATTAATTGTTGTAGAAAACAATATATTATAATTAACTTCCCAAGTAGACTCACTTTGGTTGTTTTTGTGTTATAGCAAAAATATTTACTAAATTATATTGACTAGATTTTCACATACATGATTACTTTTCTTTAAAGATAAAATGTATTTGGTTCAATAGATGCTATCTGTTGAAATCATAAATGTTTATTTTCAATGCCATAATGCACTCAACTTATATTTATCAGAATAAACTTGGCAAGTAACATGATCTATTTTGTAATACGAATATTTTGCTCTTGAAACTGCATAAGAAAGCTACATACTACTTTTGGCAAAGACTTTATCATTAATATTTTTAAGATTATTATTTCTCAAAATCGCAGCAAGAGTTTTCAAATACAAGTGTTTGCAGGAAAAAAAAAAACAAAAAGCTAAAAGGCAAACTGAAGGCAGTCGCGATGTGCAGAGGACGGGAGGAGGGCTGAGATCTGTGGGAAGAAGCCATTTCTGTATTCCGAAATGCAATGTGTTCCAGAAGGCATGTTTTGCTCCAAATGAGGAACTCATTTTCCAACAGAGACTTCCTTTATATTCTAGCACTGAAATGCTTAGTGCTATCCTTGCCATTCCTGGGGTTTCTGGAGTTGCATCTGGGGTGCAAAGCAGTTTTATCTTCCAGCTGCGGTCACAGTAGCAAAGTGAACGATAAAGACCACGGCTTTTACCCTCGAAATAAAGACTTTCTCTTATATAGGGCAAATTTATCACAAAATGTCATAAACCAGAAGAGAATAAAATGAAAGGAAAAAACCTAGAAAAATATCCTAAAATAGCAAATGTAGTCATTTCTAAACATAATAAGCCATAATTATAGCTTTACCTGCTGTTCTTATTATTCCTATACTGCTTATATAACATAATGTGACATCATGCCAACTACACTGCTGGCTCCACTCTCGCAAAACCTTGGTGATGGTGTCCTCCAGAGTTATTTCCAATGTGCCGTCACCAGTGAGGATGTTCCTAGCATTGCCCATACTCACAAACGTTTATGGAGATAGCTGGTTTATCTTACAGCACTTGTAAACGCTTTGAAAGCTCATCATATGCTACATTCTTGATTTAGAACTTGCATGAGCCTGAATATAAGATTTTCTATAACCTTCACCTAATCCTTGATTTAACCCATACTCATCATTATCTTTATTGAAACTCATGCTACAAAACTGTATCACTAAATAGATTTCTTCTCTTTAGTGCTTCAGGAAAACTCAGCTCATTGATTGCTGTCCATAAGTTTAGGGAGCTGCTTTAAACAATTTAGTATATGCTGACCCCACAGACCTCACATCCAGGGCTCCCATCCCTCCCAAGTCCTGCCAAGGATGTTGGCGTCAGTTGCCTGGTCAATCAGGCACCTCACTTGAGTCTCCTCTGAAAGTCCACTCTCTGGTTCTCGAGCACGAATATTGTGATCTTTGCTTCCTCGTGCCACAGCTGTATAATCCCTGAAGGCAGGTGCCTTCTCGTGGCCCAGAAGTAACTCATCACTGGAAAAAAGTTGAAATGACCATGAGAACACAAACCACGCCTTATTTTTCCTCTGTTGCGTAAATTCCTAGAGCTCCTATGGTAATGTATCCTCCCACCCCCATCACTTACAGAGCATTTTCTGTGGCTCGAAGTCAGAGACTAGATGTGTAAGAAAACAGAACATGAATAATGCTGCTCCTAACATTCGTTTATAAGTACGCTTTCCTTTGAAAAATTCCAGGTCAAATGGTAACCCCATGTTTAGCTTTTTGAGGAACTGCCAGACTTTCCCACAGCGGTGGCGCCAGCTTCCATTCCCACCAGCAATGCCTGTGGTCCCAACTTCTCTGCCCCTCGCCAACACCTGTTACATCCCACTTTTTGATTATAGCAGTCCTAGTGGCTGTGAAGTGGTTTCTCATTTGCATTTCCCTGATGAGTACTGATGTTGAGCAATTTTTCATGTACTTAAGGGCCATTTCTATATTTTCATTAGAGAAATGTCTAGTTAAATCCTTTGACCATTTTTAAATTGGTTTTGTTTTTTTTTTATCATTGAGTTATAAGATTTTTTAATGTATTCTAGATACAAGTTCCTTATCAGTTACATGACTTGCAAATCTTTTCTCCCATTCTGTGGTTTGTCCCTTTACTTTCTAATAGCATCCTGTTAAGTACAAAAGATTTAAATTCTGATGAAGTCCAATTTATTTTTTCTTCCTTATGCTTTTGTCGTCAGACCTATAAATGCCAAACGTCACAGCCAAATCCAAGGTCATGACCATTTACCTTGAAATATAAGAGTTTTAGCTCTTATATTTAGGCCTTTAATCCATTTTGAATTAACTTTTGTTATGGTGTGAAATAAGGATCCAGCTTGATTCTTTTGCCAATACCCTATGTTGGAAAGATCATTTAGTGGTCTTGGCATCCTTGTCAAAAATGAGTTGACTACAGGTTGCCATTTACTATTACTTAATTATAAAGTCCAACTTTTTTCCTTCCATTGGAAAATCTCTGTAACTTTCTATTTGCTTTACATCTCAACAAGAAAAATTTAAAATTAACCTAAAGGCCAACCCAATTTGGATTCTGATCTCAAAAGCCCACACTGTATTTTTCACACCTAGGTGGTGTCCCCATCAGGATCGAATGCCTTAAAAAGGACAAAAGCAAATCTAAACCCTAAATCTTCTCGTGTATGCAGCAAAATTCTGGCAACTGTCTTAAGACGAGGACTCTCGTTCCACAGACTGGCCCTGCTGTTCCAAGTCCTGAGGTTAAGCCTGAGCCCAGCAGACGGCCCGGCTGGTGCAGGCTCCATGCCCAGCCCTGGGCACCAGCCTCTCCTAGCCCGGCTTTCCTGTTTGCACAGCCAGGACAGGCACAAGTACCATGGGCCAAACGGAGAGTGCTCAGCACACATACTGGTGCTTCAAGAATTGGTGGCATATTGGCAGTCCATTTGTTTCTTTCCACAAACAACAACCTTACCAAGTAATGATGGCTGGATTGGCACCTGCTAACTTTCTCTTAGCATAACATATTTTCTGTCGGGGATACCAATTTTTTTCAGTTACATTTATTTCTTGAATCCATGATCCTCCTTTTTTCAGCATTTTTTGTTCTAAATTCTAAAAGAAAAGAACATGATTTTCTCTGTTTATTATAATAGTATAATATACAATTATATAATATAATTAATATAATATACAACAGTATAAAACACAATCATATTCAAACAGATTAAACCAAGTAATGATCTTAAAGTAAACAAATATCCACAGCCAGGAACAGCTCACTAGCTTCCTACACAAACTCTAATGGCAGTCTCCATCACGGCAACCCCAACCTCAAGGGGCCGGGGCGAGGCCTGCAATGTCAGTCCCTGCAAAGGTGGCACCACAAGACAGTCTCTGGGGCTGTGTCATGGGCAGCATTTGAGATCCAAGAAAGCACTGTCTACCTTTATGACAAGGAAGACCTCACATGGAACGATTTTTAAACTACAAGTTGCACTAGAGAGAAATCAGATCTGCCATCACCAACGGGTTCATATTCCCTTTCCCAGTAAGAAATAACTCAAGTGAAGCAACAATTTTCTCCAAATATAGGTTTGTTTGTTTATTTATTTTTAAGAGACAAGGTCTCACTCTGGCACCCAAGCTAGAGGGCAAATGGTCTGTTGTCACTCACTACAAACTCAAATCCCTGGGCTCAGGGGATCCTCCTGCCTCAGCCTTCCAAGAAGCTGGGACGACAGGTGTGCACCACCATGCTCGGATAATTTTTATATTTTTTGTATAGATGGAGTCTTGCTATAATATATTGCCCAGGCTGGCCTCAAGCAATCCTCCTACCTCAGCCTCCCAAAATGCTGGGATCACAGGTGTGAGCCACTGTGCCCAGCCCAAATAAAGGTTTTGTCTCTCCCCTGGTGCTCAAGCCAACAACCCTAAATGTTTATTTTAAGAAATGCTATTCAAAACCCTGTAAATATTTCTTAAACATGATCTGATGCACTTCCATCATATGAAAGGAGACAGTGGATCAGTCCCTGGGACATTATAATGAAAGTGGTAAGTACAAATAAAACACAGCCTACTTTCCAGTCAAAGGAGGGCTCCTTCACAAACACATCCATGGTGTTGGTGAGCAGGCCGGGGTCCGAGCGGAAGGCCTTCAGCGCGTGCACCATGACGCTGCACAGAAGACCCGTCTCCCTCATTGGTGACATCAAATTGATGAACTGGCGAGTCAGGCGAAAAGGCATCAACTCAGGGACCGGCAGCTAAACAAAAGGGAAAAACCATGGAAAAAGTAGAAATCTCAAAGTAACAGGCATAAACGCAACGTCCTCTCATAGCGACCATTCATGTTTACTAAGAGTACAAACTCTACTTTTCTTGAAATCAGCTACACAGATGTGAGTTCCTGTGTTGAAGAGTGATTAGCCACCTCAGCTTGCATCCTGCTCTCCATGCAAAACCCACGGGTGCAGGCCCTCAGAGCCTGCGGACATTTCGCAGCACAATCCAAAACGCCCAGAGGTTCATGTCAGAGAAAAGATTTGTATCACATTTTGTGCAAGACGTTTTGATTATGGGGCTTCATAAAATTTCCTTAGAGCCCTTTCTTTTTTTTTTTTTTTTTCTGAGACAGAGTCTCGATTTGTTGCCTGGGCTAGAGTGAGTGCCATAGCATCAGCCTAGCTCACAGCAACCTCAAACTCCCGGGCTCAAGCGATCCTCCTGCCTCAGCCGCCCAAGTAGCTGGGATTACAGACATGCACCACCATGCCCAGCTGATTTTTTGTATATATTGTTAGTTGGCCAATTATTTTCTTTCTATTTATAGTAGAGGTGGGGTCTCGCTCTTGCTCAGGCTGGTTTCAAACTCCTGAACTCGAGCAATCCGCACGCCTCGGCCTCCCAGAGAGCTAGGACTACAGGCGTGAGCCACCACGCCTGGCCTAGAGCCCTTTCATATAGGAACCCATTTTATTCCTGGCTCTGATTATGTAATTTATCACCACCTGTCTAGACAAGGCCACAACGAAGTGGACCTTATACCTCTCTACATGAATGTCAGATTTAACAACCACGACAAAACCAGCCTAACTGCTTCTTTAAAAACTATCTATTTCTAGAGGGCACTATAAGGTCACAAGACAACTGCAGACTACCCAGAACAGTAAGAGTAAGGCAAGCACACCTGAGTAGCCGATCCGAATGCATGTCCAAAGTCGATTCCAATCATGCCACCAGTTTCCATGGACACCATGAAGTTGTTCAGGTGTCTGTCTCCAATGCCCAGGACCCAGTGGCTGACACACATCAGAGCGTGCGAACTGGCAAAGTGGGAGCGGAGCGCCAGGAAGGCTTCGGGGCCCACGCTCATGCTCACAAAGGCCCGCCTGGAAGAAAGACACTGCCTGTGGTCTCTCTCGGGCCACTGCTTGGCTGTGAAGTAGAAGCATACTTACTTTAAGAGATCAGCTGGCACTTTACTTTCTCTTTTTCTAAAAGATGTGACTGTTTCAGTACGATTGGCTCTCCTATGATTTAATAATAGGAAACGTCTCATTAGAACAAATTTCTCATGATTAGAAATTTTAAAACTGTTTATACTGAAGCTCAAATATCAAATAACTAGATTTTGAAGAGCTCTCTGAGGCAAAACTTTCTAAGAATCAAAAGCAACATGCAACCTTCAGAAGAATGAACTAGTTAATGCAAGGGAAAATCAAAACAAAACTTACTTATACATTTGCATGTAAGCTCTAATGCCGCATCCTCCTGACATTTTTGTCAACCAGTCTTTATATTCATACAGTGGTGCTCTGGGAGAACTAACAAGCAGGAAAAAGGAAATTCATATTAGGAAGATATTCAGCATTATATGATTTCAAAGGCAAAGATCCTGAAGAATTCGTTGAAAAATGGTGAAGATGCAGGAAAACTAATATGACTTTTGTTTATATTTAATATTTACACTAAACCCATGTTACTCTGGAGCAAGAATTTCAATATACCAGTATTCATTCTTAATCACTCCTACAGAAACTCAAGCTATTTCCTACACAAAAATTCAAACAAAACAATCAGATACAATAAATTTCCCAATTCACACAGACAGGAGCAAGATGAGCTATTCATTAGCCAGGCACATGACTCGACGCTCTGACCAGAAAGAGCCATCCGGCGCAGGGCAGGCGGGAGGGGCCGGGCCTGTCGCGGCTGCACACAGAAAGCCCCTGCGGTGTTTGTGGAAAACGCATTAAGTCTGCTTTTATCCTTATTTACACCATTGCCACCCCTTTCTTCCTCATTTCATAAAGAGATACCCATAAATCCCACAGTAATTATGAGAGTATTTTCTTAAGTGACAAGGTGCTTAGACTGAACTTGAAAGCTGTTTAATAATGTTCTGTGGGGATAAGGCAGTACCTGGTGGGGGACAATGTGAGATATGTATGTTTAGGTACTTTTGGGGTTTTGCCAAAAACTTTTAACAAATTTTCTCCCAAAAATCTAAAGGTGGAGCAATTTCCCAACACGTGACTTAGCAGTTATGTAAGGTGAATCGTTTCTGAGTTGCTATTAATTTCACAAATAGGCTACTCTGTTGAAATCAAAATTCTCTTCTAGTATAAAATGAGACGAAAATTATTTGCTTTTTTTTTTCTTTTTGATAAGAAGATTCTTAGGTTGTAAAACTATAACATGCTAAATTAAGAAAAAAATAGCAATGATTTTAGTAACAGGGGCTTGGAAGTGCCTTGTTTTAAAAAGGTAGTCCTAAGTTATTAAGTATGAAATGTCCAATTTCCTTAAGTACCAAATTTGACAGTTGGTATTTCTGACATTTCACTTTACATTTCTTGTTTTATTTTTATTGTGAAGGTATATCCTCGGACTTTCAAATGTGTAGTTTGCCTTGTGATTATCTTTCAAAGTTTTTTTAAAGCAATTTTTATGAAACCATGTTATTTTCTAATATGACTTCCATTGTGGACCAACGCATCACAGACAGCTCGAAATATCAATGAAGTCTTTGAGAAGGATGTGGCTAATGAATGCATGCTATGACAATGGTTTGAGAAGTTCCAGTCTAATGATTTTTATCTTGAAAATGAGCCATGTGGGCAACCTAAATCTAAGGTGGATAATGATGAGCTGAAAGCTGTAGTGGAAGTGAATCCATCTCAACCTATTAGCAGCAAGGTTTGATGTTACTATTCCAACAATATTGGACCATTTGAAACAAATGGGCAAGGTGAAGAAGCTGGATAAATGGGTTCTACATGAATTAAATTAGTGTCAGATGAGAAATCATCTCAAAGCTTGCCTTTCTTTGCTGTCATGACATAAAGCTGAACCATTTCTATACTGTATTGTGGTATATAATAAAAAATAGATTCTTTTTGACAATTGCAAGCACTCAACACAATGGCTAGATAAAGGTGAAGTGAAAACCAAATATTCATCAAAAAAAGCTAATGGTGTATGTTTGGTGGTCCAGCAAGCACTAGTATTATCCACTATAGCTTCATTAAAACCTGGTCAATCGATTACAGTGGTGTCTACTGTAACCAACTGGATGAAATGATGAGGATGCTTGTGATTAAGCAGCCAAAATTGGTCAATAAAGACAGGACAATCCTCTTGCAAGACAACACTTGACCACATGTCACACAAAGCACACTGCTCAAACTACAGAAGCTGGACTTGGACTCTCTGTCATCTATCATATTTACCAGCCCTTGCATCAACTGACTACCACTTCTTCCAGGCTTTGGACCCCTTCTTGCAAGGAAAAAAATTCAATTCTTTTTTTATTTTTTTTTTTATTTTCTTTTCCTTTGTGAACATCCAGGGGATCAATTCTTAATAAGCTGGGGTATACGCCTTTTGAGATTCCATCACCACTCACTCTCCAGGGGTAAACAACCTTCAGAATGTCCCCCTGCCCTTAATTTTCTTTACAGAAGCAAAAATCAAATAAAAATACTTCTGATTAAAAAATACATGTTCACTGTAGAAAACTTGAAAAATAGAAGAAAGGATAAGAAAAATAAAAAAGCACCATATCATGACCTAGAATTAATCACTAGTCTCAGCCACACCACATACAGGCTGGGGCATGTAGGATGAATTACTTGACCTCTCTGGGCCTCTGCTTCCTCACATGCACAGAAGCACAAATAGTACCTTGTAGGTTGCTGTGAGAAGTAAATGAGTTCATATACATTAAGAACTGAGAACAGTGCCTAGCACACAGAAAACATTTAATTAAATGTTAGCTGCTAATCTTATTTTTATTTGATTTAGTTCAAGAGTTTTCTCTCTTTTTCAGTTAATATATTTTTATTGTGATAAAGTATCTACAACTGCTGTTTAATACCTTCCACTCCCATTTATTCACCCAGCAAGAGGCAGATTAAAGAGCAGGCAGCAGGGTGGGGCCCAAGCAGCCAGCCCTGCTGGGGGTGGGGTGTCTGGGCAGGAGCCAGTGGCAGGTGGGGGGTGCACTGGAGAAGGAGCAGCCGGCTCCGCGTTACCTCACATAAGCTGCTTTCTCCTCCTGTGACATGCTATTCAAAAGAAGGTCCTTCAAGGTGACAGTATTTTCAATCCATTCAATTAATCCTAACCTGAAAAGGAGAATAAAAAGTTTACAAATAAACCAAAAGCCAAACTGTTCTTTCTTTACCAGAAAAAAAGTTCTGGTGGTATATGTATACCAGGGAGTACTTCTCAGCCATAAAAACAATGGTGACCCACCTCTCGTATTAACCTGGATGGTACTAGAGCCCATTCTTCAAAGTGAAGTATCACAATGATGGGAACACAAGCACATGTACTCACCATCAAATTGGCACTAATCGATCAACACTAACATGCACACATGGAAGTAGCCCTCATACGGTGTTGGGCAGGTGCAGGAGGGAAGAAGGGATGGACAAATCACACCTGAGAGATGTGATGCCCGCTGTCTGGGAGACGGGCACGCTTGCAGTTCTGACTCTGGTGGTGCAAATATTATGAAATAATAAAAGAAAAACGTTCCACAGAATCAGAGCAAAACAGATTTCTTCATGTCTGCTCTCCCCTCACGGCCCCATGGGCTGAGGTGCTTGGAAGCTCTCCTAGTGCTCTGTCTTTGCAGGATCTACAGCCCTGGCTTGTCAAGTGACCTCCAAGCCCATCTCAGGGTCTGGACCCGGCCGCACCTGGAGGTCATGGGCACGACGCGGTACGTCCTTAACTGCATGTCTCTCTGACTGCAGGCAGCATCGCGGGACAGGATGACATTCATGACCTGGAAGAGCTGCTGGAGGCGCTGGTCCTGCCGCAGGTCCTCGCCGCCCTTCACCAGGAAGGGGTACTCCCTCTCATCGTGGCCTCGGATGATAATGCGCTTCGGTTTTCTGATGGAGGCCATTACTTTTACCTTTAAAAATCAAGAAAATATTTCAGGTGCAGTCTGAGACTAGCCCATCCTGTCATCGTCAAGAGAAAAGTAAGGCTGGTTGTGTGTATTCCCCAGAGACCTCTCCCTGAAGACAGAGTCAGCTAACAGAGAACAGGGAACCAGGCCAGCAGGCTCCAGGGCCAGAGAAACATTTCCTTTGCCTGCTCTTGCCAGACTGCTGTGCCCGCAGCAACTGCATACTCCTAGTCACAAACACTTGCTTACAGATGTGGACATCCTTAGCAACAAGCAATAGCCAAAGTGCTAACTTTCTACAATAAGTAAACTCTACACATATTTCATAATGGATATTCACAGCTTACTCTTTGAGTTTATTAGATCCTTAACAATGATTGTTGTTGAAATTCTGAAGATACTGTATTAAGAAATTCAGTAAATTGGCTGTGGGCGGTGGCTCATGCCTGTAACCCTAGCACTCTGGGAGGCCGAGGCGGGAGGATCGCTTGAGCTCAGGAGTTCAAGACCAGCCTGAGCAACAGCAAGACCCCGTATCTACCAAAAATAGAAAAAAAATAGCCAGAAATTAAAAAAAAAAAAGAAAAAAAGAAATTCAGTAAATAATAGAATCAGAAAATTCCATACATTTGAAGTCAACATGGGAAGTTTACCGTCCCTTCTTAGTAAGGATGAACAGATCATTCTCTCTGAAGAATCACACCCTGCATCCTAATAATCCCCATGGCAGTGACAGATCCAAAACCCTCACACCTACCCTCTCATCAAACCCAGCGATGCGAGCGTGGTACTCGGGCAATGGCTTTCCCCTGCCATCATACTGACCTGAAACAAACCACAGAGACTTGCTCACACACATACTGTTAGGCATTTTAAAATATCTGCTGATCTAATTAAGAACTAAGCTAACATGGTAATATTTTTATTTATTTATTTTTTTCAGCATATTATGGGGGTACAAATGTTAAGGTTACGTATATTGCCTTTGCCCCTCCTCCCCCCTTGAGTCAGAACTTCAAGCATGTCCATCCCCCAGTTGGTGCGCATCTCACTCATGTTTGTATATACTTATCCCCTCCCCCCTCCGCCTGACATCCGATAAATGTTATTCCTATGTGTCCACTTAGGTGTTGATCAGTTAATACCAATTTGCTGGCGAGTACATGTGGTGCTTATTTTTCCATTCTTGGGATATTTCACTTAATAGAATGGGTTCTAGCTCTATCCAGGAAAATATAAGAGGTGCTATATCACCATTGTTTCTTATTGTTGAATAGTAGTACTCCATGGTATACATATACCACATTTTATTAATTCACTCATGTATTGATGGGCACTTGGGTTGTTGCCACATCTTTGCAATTGTGAATTGTGCTGCTATAAACATTAGAGTGCAGGTGTCTTTTTCATAGAGTGATTTTTGTTCTTTTGGGTAGATGCCCAGTAAAGGCATTGCTGGATCAAATGGTAGATTTGTATCACTTTAAGGTATCTCTATATTGCTTTCCCACAGAGGTTGAAATAGTTTGCAGTCCCACCAGCAGTGTAGGAGTGTTCCTATCTCTCCACATCCATGCCAACATTTATTGTTTTGGGACTTGTTAATAAAGGCCATTCTCACTGGAGATAAGTGATATCTCATTGTAGTTTTGATTTTCATTTTCCTGATGATTAATATTTTTTACCAAAAATTTTCATTTAAAGGAAATGGACTTTCGGTTCTTTTTAATGTTAGTATTTCTCAATTTCAACTGAATGGAAGTTAGCTTCCTATTGTAATAGTGGAGATAAATTCCAAATAGAAAAAATAACACATGTCAGAACACTGCATTACTTCCAGGTGAATCAAGCTGCACATTAGGAGTCTGACACTTAAATGTTTTTCTTGAAACTGTACACAATTGCAAAGCTGTTAATAATAACAAAGAAAAGTGTTTCTCCAAATATATTTTTTCTTATATTTAGTAGAATGAACACAAGAATAACCAGATTAAAGTATTTTTCCCTCTGGCAAATTCCAGGGAGGGAACATGGAATTTATAGAGATTTCTTCTGGAAAACCATGCTCTGCTTACATCTGACCAATGTGCTGTGCATCTCTATCCTCAACGTCATGATCCTTTTGCCTGCTGGTAAGTCATTTATCAGTCATTCATCCCTTTAAATGGTATCAATGTGTACATCCCAGTATGTGAGCTGCATCTATACCTGTATTGTATTTCTGAAAAAACGTTTTCAGGAGCAAAGCATGAATATGTTCAGAGGAAACCTATGATTACGGGTTATCACCATCATTAAATGAAAATCTGAACACCTGTCATAATCAGGAATATAAGTATAATCTCATTGGACATTTAGTAAAGTGTACTAGTCCTTAGGAATCATGAATTTTCCCAATGATGAAAAATATGGTGAAACTTAAAATTCTTTAAAAAAAAAAAAGGGATAACTTTTAAAATTCTTTTTAAAAAGGGATAACAATCTCACTATTTCAGAAACCAAGCATTCTTGCCACAGCACTGTTCCCCTAAAAGAACAGTTCCGTCACCCGGGATCTTAGCTCACCAGGAACCTCGAGCTCCTCTCTCAGGAAGCCCACTTGGAAGCTGCTCAGCCAAGGCGAGCATTCCCTCAGGTTCCCAGGTGGCTTCGAGTCTTTGTTCATTTTACAAAGCAGCGAGTTAGTAATGTCATTGAAGTCACTGAGCTTCATTCTTGGGAGCTTAGAACCTCCTTTCCCAAAGTGTTGATCAAATTCTTTTCCGAAGGCCTGAAATTAATAACAATTTACTGTAAAGATTAGCATTCAGTTTGAACTTCGTAAAAGGCCCTAAGCTTATGAATATTTGTAATAAACAAGTGCCTAATTATATAGTTTTCTTCTGTGTTTTTGAGATTTATAGTTTTGTGGATTGAATATTTTAATACTCAAAGCATCTGGAGCTGGTCTTTGCCTGCTTCTTGTGTTCCTTTAGAAGAGACATTGTTTGTGGTGACTTCCAGTTATAAATTTTAAGTTTTTAAAAACTTAGCAAAGTCATTTAATCTCTGTGTGCTCACTGTCCAGTCACTAGTCTACATCATTATGACGACACAGGCAATTAGGAACGAAGTTAAAAACAATAAAATAAAAATAAGTCACCTCTAATTCTTCATATAACCTGAGGAACATGATATGAGAATACTGCTTTCCTTAATAAGGGTCTCATAAGCCATTATTTTCCATCATAAACCAGTATAAACACCATTTAGATAATCTCTATTTCCAAAACAATTATTATTAAAAGTATTCTACCTTGGAATATATCAATTCTTTCTTTGTATTAATATTAGCCCCTACTCAGATATTTATTTGAATTATAATCCTGATAGCCAATAAAAATTAAACGATAGTACTACTAGCAGTAACTCTATACTTAACAAGACTTACTTGATCATCTTTAATTATTATAGAAATGTCTTTTACCAAATTTAGAACTAATGCCATAATATAAATCTGGTATAAGTGAAATATAGGCTCTATTTTAAGATAATCCACTATAGGAAAACTGACATGCATAAAACAGATTTATTCTTTAATTTATGAATGGGTTAAAAATATAGAAACAATCTGCAACTCTTAGAATACATGGAAAGATTAGCTACTTCCCAAACATAACCAGCACCAGCACCCTATCTGAAAGGCATGATTGCCCCTAAGGAGCCTCTAAAGTGAAATTTGAGGCAATTTGTTTTGGTAGATTATTATTTAAATTAATGCCAATTGTTTGTTGCTTTGGAATCAGGTATAAAGTTCTGGATAGATCTTCCAAGGTACAAGAAATTAAACTCCAAGCACACCTCATGTCTGGAAGGAACGGCGGCGGTGCTTCTGCACTCTGGGGGGGCCCTGGGTAAAGGCTGAATGTCGTTGTGCTCCCCGGCAGCTGGGAGGAAGTGCAGTCTCCACGGGCAGGTTTTTAGGGCAGTCTTATGGTGTCCAGCACACAGGGAAAGCAAGCGGACATGAATTCAAGGAATAGCGTGCCATCTTTATTGGGGTCTGTGTAGAATTTTTCCACACGAGGACATCCTCAGACTGGCTGAGGAGACAGGGTGTGCCGGGGAGCGGGCCAGGCCAGGTGGCTGCAGGATGAAGGGCTGCCGAAGCAACGCTCACGGGCCCACTGAGCCAGCAGACCCGGGTCCAGCGTCCACTCTGCCACCCTCCCCAATGACACCAAGAGTCACATGCTTAGCTCTAGCTTCTGTTTAGAACAAGGTTCAGCAAACCACAGCCCTGGAGCTACACCCAGCCCACTGCTTGTGAGGATTCTCGAGAGGATTTTGCTGGATGCTGCCAGCCACGCCCATCGCCACACAACGTCCAGGGCGGCTTTCCCGCTCTGAGGGCAGACACACGTTCTGGGGACAGTCTGTGAGGCCAACGCCAAAACCTGGGCCTTCACAGAAAGAGTGTGCAGATCAGTGGCTTAGGAGAAAACAAACTCTTAGACACTCTTCCAAATCCAATATTCTATAATTTTATAAATTATATTAATGTTGGCACATGAGCTTTAAGCAGAACTTATTTAGTTCATTTAACTACAGTAGGTATAGCTCCTGCTCTGAGACACTCACGTCCTCGGGGAGCAGCAGTGCTGACGCGACGTGGCACTTACTGCGTCATAAAGCAGAGGACAGAGGCCACGGCGCCACCTTCACTTGCAGGACATATCCCAGGTCACACCAGGCCACAGACAGTCCTGCATGTGTTGGCATTCATACCTTTAACTAAAGCTACCCCAAGTAGGGAAGATCCACAGGAATTGGTCTCCACTTACAAAATTTTATCATTCATTCATCTAAAGACACCTGTTTCATACCAACCAATATACTAGGTAGTGGAGGGACAAAGATGGATGAAACAAAACCTCTGCCTGCAAGTCTAATTCAGGAGGCGAAAAGGAAAGGAACAATTAAAGATCACATGGCTTTCCACTCCTGAGGATGGGCCAAAAGCACTAAAAACACATCTCCCCAGAAAGTCTGTACACAGCAGCACCATTTGTAAGAGCTAAAACGTGGAAGCATCCCAAATGTCCATTAAATGATGATAGGATAGACAAAATGTGGCACACCCAGAGTGGAATAATATTCAGCGATTAAAAAGGAATGAGGCACTGAGATGTGCCACAAGGTGGATGAACTTAGAAAACATTACTCTAAGTGAAAGAAGCCAGTCACATATTGCATGATGTCATTTATATGAAATGTCCCAAACAGGCAAATCCTTAGAGACAGAAAGTAGTTTGTTGGCTGCCAGGGACCAGTAATGGGGAGTAATCGCTGATGGGTGTGGGCTTTCTTTTCCTGGTGATGAAATGTTCTGAAATCGATGTGTGATGGTTTCACAACTCAGTGAATATACTGAAAATTACTGCATTGCATACTTTAAACAGATGAATTATGGGACATGTGACATATCTTAATTAAAAGAAACCATAAAGGGTAAAGGTCTTCCTTTGTACCATAGACTGTAGAACTTGAGAACTCTGTAAACATGGGTACAGAGACTTTTCCTCTATGTCCCTAAACTTCTTGAGGTTTAATGAATAAAGGCAGTTTGATCAAAATTGGGAGAAAACAAATCACTATGACGGAATGCTAAAAGAGAGACACTCTAATGTAAGGTGCCCTAGGCAAGACAGGAAGGAGCACCGACTTCTTTCCAGGCCCTCGAGTGAGGGGAGAAGGGTCAGGGAAGGCTCCAAAGGAGGATCGAGGTAATGCCAATGCCGGAAGGCAATGTCCAGACAGGCAGGGAGAGAGGGACCCGCCGGGCAGGGGAGTCCCCACATGCCCAGGCCCCTCCTCTGTCCAACTCCAGCACAACTGAGACAGATCTGACATCTGTCGTCTGCCGTACGACTCCCTGGGCTCGAGGAGCGGGCCTGTCTTCTCCAAGTGTCTCCTGCGCGCCCCAGGCTGTGCTCCGAATTGAGACGAGTGCTTAAAAACATTTATCAACTTATATAAGATATAATACAAACATTTTCTTGATCCAATATTCAAATCATTTAAAGAATTAAAAACACTAAACCACATGTAACCTTCAGATCTAAGAATCTGAGCAGGAAGTACAGAAGGTAATGAAACCCTAAGGCTTCACCTGACCCTGCTTATTATCAATGTTCACAGAAAGAATCAGATCTGAAGTCCTTTACAAATTCAGTGTTTTTAAACGAGGATTGTTAACAAATTGTCAAATGTAAACCCTGATCGTCACAATGATTCTGCTGTCATAAAGGCAGGCTTGTCCATCCATACCTGAATAAACTTCCTCCTAAAGGCCCCCAAGCCTGGAGCCCTCGGGTCACCTAAGGCTGCAAACATTCTTTCATACATTTTCTCAATGTTTTTCTTATTTGCAGGGGTTTGTCCTAGTTCAACTCTCATGTCATCAGTCCAGTCCTGTGCAGAATAAAAAAGAAAAAAATCAAGCTAGAATACTACTAAGTTTTACTCGAGTTCTATATTTTATGTGCTAGAAACTGTTATTACCTTAAAGAGCAGTTCAGGATTAGAGAGCTGTTCTAGGGCATTAATAAAATCTTGAATCACTCCTCCTTGATCCAATTTACTTTTAATCCTATTAAAAGAATTATCAAGTTTAGGTAATCAAACATCTTCTAAAGGTCAAGGCCTATAATATATATTAAAATGTATATTTTATATAACTATATGTAAGTATATAATATATATCATATATACACAATACTACCTATATAGTCCAAAGAAAGAGCAATTTAAAATTCCATCCATATTAAATGAGGCATAAAGTATCTATTTCTATCAATAGGTGAGGTTCTTAGATAAAAGGAAATCTTGCAACTGATGTTGACATTTTGATGTATACAATTTGATATATAGTTTCTGAAGTTATGCTGTGAAAGAAAATGTCACTTTCTTGATATACTTTCTTTAAAATCTTTTTCATTTTTTAAAAACAGCCCTGCTGCACCTGCCTGTGAGCTAGCACAATGGGCAGGGCCTGGCGGCAGCAGGTGACAAGTACATAACTGAGCCAACGACAAACCTCCACAGAAGCCGGGCCTTGCTCTTCCTCGTCTCCCCAAGACAAAACACTTGAAATGATGAGGCCAATCAGCTCATGACCAAAAAAAGTCTTGATGGAGTTGAACTGAACACTGTGCATTTACAAAGTATTCCTGTAGATGTGATGCACCAACACTCATTCAAAAACTGTATCCGCTCATGAAGTAACTCAGGAAGTGAACAGGAGAGCACTTCAGGACATCTACCGAGTCCTCATTAAGAAGAGGGCTCGGCCGGGCATGGTGGCTCACACCTGTAATCTTAGCACTCTGGGAGGCCCAGGCGGGAAGATTGCTTGAGCTCAGGAGTTTGAGACCAGCCTGAGGAAGAGCAAGACCCTGCCTCTACCAAAAACAGAAAAATTAGCCGGGTGTGGTAGTGCAGCTACTTGGGAGGCTGAGGTGGGAGGATTGTTTGAGGTCAGAAGGTTGAGGTTGCTTTGAGCTAGGCTGATGCCACGGCACTCTAACTCTGGCAACAGGGCAAGACACTGTCTCAAAAATAAAAAAATAAAAAGAGGGGTCTTCCTGTACATTTTAAATTAAAGGACAATTTAAGGAACTGATTTCATAAAGCATCTCATCTAGTCTGTCTCAACCAACAGAGTAATGACTGCGAGCATAAGGGCAGGATGCAGTGTGTGTAATGTTATAAGATAAAAAGTTGTTTAAAAAGGAGATAAATTCTATAACAAGTAGCATACTCAAGAGTCGATACATTCAACAAACAAATATACTTAAGATTTTCTACTCTTCAGTGACAGCCCTAATTAATTTGAAGACAAATAAAAGCTTCCATGTGCTTGCTTTTACCACATACACGTTTTTATAACCTGTAGTATTTGATCAACCTTATTTTTCTATAGTATCACCTTGCCACAAACTCCTTATTCTTACGACCAGCAGAAGTATCTCTGAAGGAATAGCTTTCACTGCTTATTGTAAATGAGTACACAATCGCCTGTGGGTAGTTGTCAGCAATCTCTTCCACGGTGTGCTGGACGGCCACAGCCTGCTCTCTGTCCAGTAAGGCCACCATGTGGCTGATCCAGCCAATGAACTGCCAGCAAGGAATGGAAGAAATCTAAAACACAGAGAGCTGGCACTTAACAAGGAACAAAACATTCAACATAACATCATCTTATTATAAAAGTAGCATGTCCAATATAAAAAAAAATCAGAAGTATTAAACAGTCTATCCTTCATCTCTTTTTCTGAGGCAACCACAGGATTCTCCCAGACATTATCTGTACACATATCCTCTTTCTATAAGAACAGAATCATACAGACTGTTTCTGATTTTTCTTAGATGTATAGACAGATTTATCCCATTCTTTTTTTTTTTTTTTTTTTTTGAGACGGAGTCTCCCTCTGTTGCCCAGGCTAGAGTGCTGTGACATCAGCCTAGCTCACAGCAACCTCAAACTCCTGGGCTCAGGCGATCCCCCTGCCTCAGCCTCCCAAGTAGCTGGGACTACCAGCAACTGCCACCATGCCCAGCTAATTTTTTTTTCTACCTTTAGTAGAGACAGGGTTTCAGTGCTGCTCAGGCTGGTCTCGAACTCCTGACCTCAAGTAATCCTTCCAATTCAGCCTTCCAGAGTGCCAGGATTACCGGCATGAGCCACTGCACCTGGCCTATCCCACTCTTTTTAACAGCTGTGTAGTATCCCAATTTATTTAACTACTGTTCTATAATGAATATTTAGGGCATTTTCCAATTGTTTGCTGTGACAAGTAATGCTACAGTGGACATTCCTATACACATGACTTTGTACCTGTGCTATATACCTGAAGGATAAATTCCTAGAACTAAAATTATAGTGTGAACCTTAACAATCATTCACATTATAACAACTATAAGAAACACTACTAGATTTACTTCCAAAAAGATTTTTCAACTTTTCATTTCTAAAAGCATTAGGCTGACTACAGCAACCTCAAACTCCTGGGCTCAAGCGATCCTCCTGCCTCAGCCTCCCGAGTAGCTGGGACTACAGGCATGCACCACCATGCCCAGCTAATTTTTTCTATATATATTAGTTGGTCAATTAATTTCTTTCTATTTATAGTAGAGACAAGGTCCCGCTCTTGCTCAGGCTGGTTTCGAACTCCTGACCTCGAGGGATCCACCCGCCTTGGCCTCCCAGAGTGCTAGGATTACAGGAGTGAGCCACCGCGCCTGGCCTCTTTTCTTTTCTTTTTTTGAGACAGGGTCTCCCTCTGTCACCCCACCTAGAGTACAGTGACACCATCATAGCTCACTGCAACCTCTAACTGAGCTCACACCACCCTCCCGCCGTGGCCTCCCAGAGTGCTGGCATCACAGGTGCGTGCCACCTGTGGTCCAGCATTTTCTTTTTCTATATAAAAGTGTCAAATTATTTTCCTTCATGGCTTCTGGTTTTTGTCTCTACTCCAAGACCATTTTAAAAATGTGCTCATATTTCCTATAATACTTTTAAGGTGTTATTTTAAAAATAAGATCTGCTGTCCCTGGAATGCCGGCATGCGTGGGGCAAGCTTCCCAACTGATCTGCGAGCTGAGGCAGCAGCAGGAGTGAGGATGAGATGAGCCACCCCACACCGCTCCCGTGAGTGTAGACTGAGACTAGCTGCCCACCACAGGTGTCTACCAGGTATAATGACAACACTAGCTGAATACTCCATTTATTTCCTCACAAATTCAAAGTGTTATTTTTATCATATATCAATAAAATATCATTTTGGAAAAAGCCAAAATCATAATAAAGTTATTTAACTATTTGCTTACTTATCTTTAAGAAAAACACTTACATGCTGCATTTCTGAATTTACTTTAATCTCCTGTTTAAGACCTATTAAAATGCCCACCTTTCAAAATCCATGCAGTGGACCCTGACAGTCACACTGAGTCCCCACAGCTCAGGGATCAGTACTGTCTACAAACTCGCCGTGTGAAGCTAACCGAGTGCCATGTGACCCTTTCTGAACTATGACATTCTCAACTCGGACTGGCCCTATTTCCAGTTACGTCTCCAAAAGGGGCAGCTCAGGAGCCTTTCGGACAGGCCTAACCTTGTGCAGGTGAAGTCCATGGAGCCCTTCCAGACACAGACTGAGCCCGAAGGACAGGAGTGCAGCTGGCGGGCAGCCCTGGGTGGGGCCCAGGGGCAGGTTGTGTGGAGGTGTGTAGCCACAGGGCTGCCGGTGGGCACTATACTCGCCAGGAGGCAGAGCTGAAGCCGCTCATGCTCCCTGGGCTAAATGCCAGCCTGAGCGTGAGGCACCTGCAGACGTCACAGACCACAGCTGGGTCTCACGGGCAGCAAACTGCTCCACACAGATCCCGTCTTCGTCCCACTCAGACCCACCTCCATCCACTTCCGTGGGTCCTTGCTCAGTGTTCTTACTGACACCCACAGAGGAGAGAGGGTAAATGTGAACACTCTTTTATTCTGTTTTTAGTTACCTATGCTCTTAGACTGTGGCAAGACTCAGTGCTGGCTGGGCAAGGCTATAATGTATGCATTGGGCACACAAGCACGTGTGGATAGAAGAGTTTGTAAGTTCTATAAAGTCCTTTACCACTCACTGGAATAAAAATACCAACCTCTTTTGTCATTAGGCTCAAGGTCTCTTCTGGATACTGTTCTATAATCTGAAGTAATCTAGGAAACTTCATCCTGGCTTCACTGGAATTTAATTTTAAAGCTTTCAACATTTTCTCCACCACAAGTGCTGGATATGCCTGTAGTTCCACAGAGCTAGTACCTACAAAGACAGCAAGTAAGAAAGCAATAGCATCTCCACTTACACAGAAAGTGTAAGTTTAACAAGTGATGACATTTTCCTTTTTTGGCTTATATTTTGTAGTATGTCATTGTTCTCTTTCTAACTACCACTTCAGGTCAACACCCCCAGATGTGTTTTTGCATCTATACTCTGAAGCAGCACCTGGCGCAGTAGTGCCATTCTGCATGAGGCACCGTGGGCTGGCTGGTTCCCAGCATCCTGGGCTGGGAACATACAGGGCAGCTGCTGGCTGAGGCTGCCACATGAGTTAATAAAGCATACATTAAGCAAATGGAAATCGAGGAGACAGCTTGACTCCATTCAAGTGCAGGTCACTTGATTGGAGACATCATTGTCTCTTCAAAAGACAACAGATTTTTCTCAGAATATTTGTAATTTGAAAACAAATAGGAAATCAAAAGTATCTACAAAATTCTTACGACTTTACACAGACATAAAGGAATACTAACTTGCTTTTATCTTTTGCAATTTACCTGACCAATTCTCTTCCTCCTTGCGGAGCTGTTGGTCACAGAAATCCACCAGCGTCATGTAGGCATCGACCACCCCGGCTGCAGGTCCACGGCCCCAGGAGGAAGGCTGGGCCTCCTCAGCCATCTGCACAGCCTCGGAGAGGTGACGGAACACTCTCTGGTACAGACCCGCAATCACCTGGAATTCACAGAGACCTCAGGAAACCTGTGAGTGCAACTGAAGCTACCTCAAAGAACTCTACTTTCCACTTGTCATTCATGAGGCATACACGAATCCACATCTCCAAAATAACACTGGAAATGAGTTAGCTGGAAAAAAGAGAGCCTGCCCTGGTTGTGAAGGAGTAAGCAATTCCAGCAAGATCCTGAGCACATAACAACCAGCCAAACGAAGAAGCAAGCTGGGGTAGGCCAGACAGCCCACGAGCCGCACAGAGCCAGATCAGGTCACCAGGGGCTGTGCAGCTCTACAGGAGCTGGGGAGAGGTGGAAGTGGCTTCTCATGGTCTATGTCCTGCACAGACGGCAACATCACAGAGGGAGAAGACCAGGCCAGACACAGCGAGACAAGGAAGAAACAGGTAACCACTGAAAATGCAAAATAATCTGGAAAGAGCTAAGCACAGCAGGTACCAAATAAACAAGCAGAAGGGCTGATCCGTCCCACAAGCTGAATGGGACATCTGAATGGCAACTGATGGCAAAATTTTGTTAACAAAATTCATGAAAGAACTGTCCACATCAATCCGATGAAAATTAGAAATTTCTCATTTTTAATACTGAAAAATTTCTATCACTCAAACAGAAAACACATGGAGTGTGTCAATTTTCCACATAAGAAACCTGGCGGCTGTAATCCTAGCACTCTGGGAGGCCGAGGCGGGCAGACCGCTCAAGGTCAGGAGTTCGAAACCAGCCTGAGCGAGACCCCATCTCTACTATAAAAAAATAGAAAGAGGCCGGGCGCGGTGGCTCACGCCTGTAATCCTAGCTCTCTGGGAGGCCGAGGCGGGTGGATTGCTCGAGGTCGGGAGTTCGAAACCAGCCTGAGCAAGAGCGAGACCCCGTCTCTACTATAAATAGAAAGAAACTAATTGGCCAACTAATATATATAGAAAAAATTAGCCGGGCATGGTGGCTCATGCCTGTAGTCCCAGCTACTTGGGAGGCTGAGACAGAAGGATCGCTTGAGCCCAGGAGTTTGAGGTTGCTGTGAGCTAGGCTGACGCCACGGCACTCACTCTAGCCTAGGCAACAAAGTGAGACTCTGTCTCAAAAAAAAAAAAAAAAAAAAAAAATAGAAAGAAATTAATTGGCCAACTAATATATATATATAAAATCAGCCGGGCATGGTGGCACATGCCTGTAGTCCCAGCTACTCGGGAGGCTGAGGCAGGAGGATCGCTTGAGCCCAGGAGTTTGAGGTTGCTGTGAGCTAGGCTGACGCAACAGCACTCACTCTAGCCTGGACAACAAAGCAAGAGAAGGGGGAGGGGGGAGGGGAGGGGAGGGGAGGGGAAACCTGGCGGTGCATAACTATCAAATATATTTTAAAAAACACAAAGGGACACGCTATTACTTTCCTATAGCCGGAAGGCTGCCCATTAAAGACACACACAGGACACAAACATAAAACGTTCACGCTTCCAGTATTCACTACCTTCTCTGCATCCTCTGAACTAGATCCAGAGAGCTCCAGAATTCTTCTAGCCTCGCTGTCCTCAATTCCAGTGAGGCAGGCTGGCTCACTGCTGAGAGCATCAGCTATGATCCTGCAAGCTGTGCCCAAGAGAATGTTCTGATCACGGAAAGCCAGCATGTTTTTGCTTAAGTAGCTTGAGGTGTTGCTCTCATCTGTTAGATTAAAAAAAAAAAAGCAACATAATTTTTTCCTGAAATTAAAAGAAGAAATTCATAGTGTAAAAAAGTTGTTTTCTGTTAAGAAATTAATCAAAATAAATCTTCAAAGTACAGGAAACAGACTTCAAATACTGGCTAGGGAATTTCTTAAACTTATTTATTAATAAAAAAATGTTAGAAGTAACTGCAAAGTCCATGGAGGCTTAGCAATTAAAAGTATGACTTAACTTTTTATTCAAGCATCATCATTCTGCATTTTTTAAAGCACCTAATTCTGTCTGTTGCAAAGAATAAAACATGGCTCTTATCAATGCATTGGTGCATAGACTCTAATAACTCAGAGTAGATTTTACAACTGATACTGGAGCCTACTGCTGATAAAGCAACAGACTCAGCTACATATGAGGTTCTAGTTCCACTTCTTACTGTGTGGTTCTGGACAAGGAGCTCAACCAGCCCTGGTCAAACCCATAGCATCCAGAGGTGCAATGATGTGTGAAGAACTAGCACACTTGGCCAACAACACATTCTGCTTGTCCAGGGTCTAACAGTTCTCTGCCAGAGCTGTGCCAGATACAGGACCACAACTACTGGCCCTACTTATCACGCCAGGCTGTTACAAACTATAACCATACTCTAACTGTAAATTATTCTTATTATTGTACTAATCCCACCAAAGAAACCCCTATAAAATTATTTAAGCAATCTAAGGATGACCTGCTTCTCCTACTTCTCTTTTTCAGACAGGGTCTCCTGTGTCGCCCAGGCTGGAGTGCAGTGGCATGGTCACAGCTCAATGCAGCCTTGAACTCCTGGGCTCAAGTGATCCTCCTGCCTCAGGCTCCCCAGTAGCTGGGTCTATAGGTGCGCACCACCGTACCAGCTGATCCTGGGATCAGTATGCAAACACTGCTCTTCTTGGCACCTTTACTAAGGCTCCCCCTCCGGTACTATGCTCTGTTTTGCTGGAGAGCCATCTGGGAGGACAGCGGGAATGTGTGTGGCCACCCTACCACCATGCACACACGCCTGACAAGGAGCAGCAGGGCAGGAGGACCCATGCCTGGGAAAGCACTTCTCCCTTAGTTTAACATCTATATCATCAAGAAAAGAGAAGAACTAAGGAAGACAACAGCTTTTCTTGTTTGATTTTTTACATCTTACATGCAAGTTTAGAGTTTTCAAACTAATTAAACTATTAGACCCATAATTTGGTTAAGTATTAAAGAGAAAAACTTTAATTTCCATTTTATTTTATAGGCAAAGAAATAAAAGCTCCAATGTCATATTCAAGAGCATGATTAGAACACAAAGGACCCCCACCCTTCACCCTGTTCCCAGGGAAATCACATCATTCTGTACTGCACACTTGGCTAATTAACTAAAATTTTTGTAGGCAAAGATTCACCATCCTAAAGTCAGATTTACCTCCCTACAAAGATTTACCTAATGTCTTTGTTTCTAAAACAAAGAATAGTTATAGAAGATATGCAAGGCATCATATAAAACAGCATGCTAAATGTGTGTGGATGACAGCAGTCTAATTACCCAACAGAGACACTGTCTTCAGCATGGCGAGGATCTGCTCGGGGCGGCGCTGGGCCCGGCTCCGGCCCTGGCTCAGGCGGCAGTAACTCTGCACCCACCTTACCAGCCACTCCTCTCGCGTCTTCGACTCTCTGCGCAATTCCTTCAACAGTTTCATGGCAAGTGAGAAATTGTTCTGTATTAACAGAAGAAAAAGAAAAGTGTTATGCTGACACATAGGCGGCAGTTTAGAAATGAAACTGCTTCATAAAGAAGGTGTTAAGTGACCCACCTCTCCTTTGCACAAACAACTGCCTTAGGATAGCTGGGCTCATCTCCTTAGCTTCAATTGGGCAGCTATCTTTTTATCATTGGGATATAATTCACATTTAAAGAGTAAATTCAGTATTTCTAGTATATTTACGAAGTCTGGCAACAACCACTACTAACTAATTCCAGAACATTTTCATCATCCCAAAGAGAAACCCTTTGCCTATAAGCAGTTACTTCCCATTCTGCCTAGCCGTTGGCAACCACTCATCTACCTTCTGACACTACAGATTTGCCTACTCTGGACATTTGGGGACAGCAGCATCACAAAACAGGTGGCAATCTTGTGTCTGCTTCTTTCCCTTAGAACGATGCTTTCCAGGTTTGTCCCAACTATGCCAGGTGTGGGTGCTTCGTTCCTCTTTGTAGTTGAATAATATTCCACTGCGTGGACACACCACATTCTGTCCACCTACTGATGAACATTCGGGTTGTTTCCACCCTTCCAGCCACTTTAGGTAATGCTACTGTGGATACATGTGTGTAAATTTCTGTGTGCTTTTGCTATTCTTGGGTCTACACCTAGCAGCGGGACTGCAGGGTCACATGGCAACTCTGTGTTTAACTTTCTGAGGCGTTGCCAGATTGTTCCCTCAGCAGATGTACCGTTTTGCATTCCCACCAGCAACGCGTGCCAGTTTCAGTGTCTCCGCATCCTTGCCAACACTGATGCAGTCCATCTGCTTGATTCTAGCCACGCAGTGAGTACAGAGCAGTATCTCACTATGGCTTTGATCTGCATTCCCTGATGAGTAGTGATGTTGAGCATCTTTTCATGTGCTGTTGGCCATTTGCATATATTGTCTAGAGAAATGTCTACTCAAAAGTTTAATTGGAGGCGGGGCACTGTGGCTGACGCCTGTAATCCTAGCACTCTGGGAGGCCGAGGCGGGTGGATCATGTGAGCTCAGGAGTTCGAGACCAGCCTGAGCAAGAGCGAGACCCTGTCTCTACTAAATATAGAAAGAAATTAGCTGGACAATTAAAATATATATATAGAAAAAATCAGCCAGGCATGGTGGCGCATGTCTGTAGTCCCAGATACTTGGGAGGCTGAGGCAAGAGGATCGCCTGAGCCCAGGAGTTTGAGGTTGCTGTGAGCTAGGCTGATGCCTAGCCCAGCAATAGAGGGAGACTCTGTCTCAAAATAAAACAAACAAACAAAAAAAACACTTTAAAAACAAAAATAGAAAAAAAAGAAAAAGAAAAAGGAAAAAAGTTTAACTGGGTCATTTGACTTTCTGTTGTTCAGTTGTAAGGTGTTCTATATATATTCTGGATACCAGCCCTAATCAGATACATCATCTGCAAATATCTTCTCCCATTATTTAGACTGTCTTTTCACTTTCTTGAGCATATCATTTGAGACACAAAAGTTTTTAACTCTAATGAAGAACAACTGACCTACTTTTTATTCAGTTGCTTGTTATGTGCGTCTTTTAAATTGTGTACATGTACTCTAATTCTCTCCCAAGTTTTAAGAGACATTTTCATTGGACCTCGGTCTTCCTAATTACTGCCCTTTCAACCATCCAGGCTAGAAATCCGCATCATCTGCAGCCTTGCCCTCTCATGACACCCAGTGCTTCCCGTACCCCACACAGAATCTCTCATGCTCTGCTCAGCTCCACCCCCACCTCCTTAACGTGGACAGTCTCTCTCTGCCTCTGCTTTCCCCTGGGCAGCCAATCTTCCAGTGAGTGGACCAGCATGCCTAGAGAGCCTTCCAAGGGGTCCCAATCCCTACAGCACGGGTCTCCAGCTGTCCGTGGAAGCCTGAGTGCAAGGTGACCCCTGCAAACCCACCATCATCAAGAGGCCCTGCAACCCTTCGAGGGAGCAGACTCTGCCCTTCTCAGCACCTCACCTTCATGTTTTGTGTGCATATTTCTTAGCATCTGGAATGCCTTTCCTCTCCACAACCAAGCCCTTCTGCTCCATAAAGCAAACCCTAGATCAGACTTTTTAAACTTTTTAAACAGGGGGCCAGTTCACTGTCCCTCAGACCGTTGGAGAGTGTGCACCGTGGGCCCGGGATGAATCGGCTGCTAAGCAAGACAGGTAGCAGCGGCAAAAACACCCCGAAGGCAGGACAAATGTGCTAGGCAGCCCGCATGTCCGCGGGTGATAGTTCGCCTGCCCTGCCCTTCCCTGCTCTCTTCTTCCCGCACACTCCTGGCTTTGCTGATACCTCTGCTTCTCACCCACCTGTGCTGCTGTGGTCATGCGTGCGGCCCTACCACCCACTCTCTCACTAGACAGTGACAGTGAGGGCAGGGGCCGTGTTCCTCCCTTACCATGACCCCAGGCTGCCTCACCACAAAACTCGGAAGCTCAAATCACCCCTCTGCCCACACCCTGCTCTCTCTCACCGGATCTCTGCTCTGCCTGCCTCCTAACCTGCTTCATCTCTTGGGAACCGCACCTCTGCTCTCTGGTGCTGTTCTGGGTTGGGTTTTCTGTACTTTGCAATATAAAAATTCCTAATTGATATGATACCCATCCAAAGAAAAATCTGTAAATGAGCATTTAAACCTACAAAACAGAAATATTAATTTTTTCTACTAGAATAACATCCTTTGCTTTGCAATAGGAATCAGTAGAGGGTCATTAAAATAGCAAGCCCCTGGTATATTCAAATATGATTTAATACATCCAAATAGATAATATACAACTTTTAAGCAAAGTATACTTAATATCAAGAAAGGGCCTTATTATTAAATGATAGATTTCCACAAACTAAACCTAAAAATAATTTGTAACTGACTGCCAAGGATTAGTTATGTTAAATGAGATCAAATCTCACATTAAGTTTATTTGCTTTTCAAATAATAGATACTAATCATTTTGAAATGATCAATAGGCATATAATAAACTTTAGAGGCTTTCTGGCTAATTTTAAGTAAGTGTCTCTTCAAGTTTACTTTATTACAAAAGGAGAAAGAAAATACTATCTACTTAATTATTTTTAAGCTTCAGATTTTAAAGAAAAGCTACGTGAGGAAAGATGCTAACTCAGGGAGCTCTGAGATGGAGCGGATGCAGACTGAGCGCCGACCTGACCTGCTTCCTCGCACTGTCTACCATCTCCATCTTCATGGAGAACTTGCAGCTCCTGACCAGGGAGCCGACACCTTCTTCCTGCTCGGGCGCGTCCCTCCTAGCCCTGGCGTCTCCGTCTCCATCCACGTGCATGCTGTCATCATCTGGAAGACCCGGCAGCTTCTCCTCTATTTTGCTAAGAAAGAAACATCTACACAAAACAAAGAAAAGGAAGGCTTAATGTCAGACTCATGAAAGAAAGCTTTGACAAACGGAATCTACTGGATAGCAGTTACAGAGATAAACCCCACAGTTAATACATGTTTGCTCATATTTAAACCATAAATGTACACTCTCCCTTTAAATCAACTCTTTAAAAGATCACTAAAAATACTTCAACAGAATTTTGTGGATACCAGTTAGCACTTCCAGAAAATATAGCATTCAAACTGACAATTTTCCCTCTTGATGAATGGTAACATACCCTGTGTTGAATCAAAAGTCATTTTTCTTCTTTGATTTGTCAATCTAAGTTCATATACCCAAAGGTGAAAAACGTAAAGCTGCAAACAGGCTATAAACAATCAATGAGGATTTTAAAAGATAATGCTGGGCTGTTATATAATTATTTTTATTTATATAATAATTTACACATGTGACCTTAAGTATTTTATTTTCATTAATAATAGTACCACTGACAAAGGGCCTTAACATATAAAGTCCACCCCTAATCAATAATCAAGTAAATTTCTATTGTTCATCCAGGGACTGATTTCTAATTTTCCTAGAAATACTGAGAACAGATAAACCAGCATGCCTCACACCTCTCTTTTGTTTCTTTTTTCTTTTCAATCTACACTTCTCACCCCAAACCAATATGCACTGCCTCCCTCAAAAGCTGCTACTGTTTTTAAGCTTGCACTATTTTTAATCATAAAACTACACAGATAAAATTGGTACAGGCCAGGCATGGAGGCTCACATCTGTAGTCCCAACACTTTGGGATGCTTGAGGCCAGGAGTTTGAGACCAGCCTGGGCAACATAGCAAGTCTTGACAAAAAACAGAAAAATCAGGCCGGCATGGTGGTATATGCCTACAGTCCTAGATACTCGGGAGGCTGGGGCAGGAGGATTACTTGAGCCCAGGAGTCTGCGGTTACAGTGAGCTATGATGACAACACTGCACTTCAGCCTGGGCGACAGAGCAAGATCTTGTCTCAAAAAAAAAAAAAAAAAAGTGGTACAAAATGGTGCTTGATTAATATTGGAAGAATATGAGGACTAATGAATCCATAAATGTCCCTGCCTGTATGACCTCAGAAAGGGCAGAGGTGGGCAGCAGCAGAGGTGGACACCCAGTTACACAATGCGCAGGGACCCCCCCTGAGCTGTCAGGAACACGATCAATTTCAGGAGCAGAGCTGGTGAAGGAGTCCCATGCAGAGGGAACAAGTCAAACAATGGGAGAGAAAAGCTATATACTACATGGCACGTTCTTGCATCAAATCGAGGAGCACAGAGCCAGGAAAAGAACCATCTTTTCTAAAAACAACGGAATCTGGCTGTGGCATGGCACCATGAGCCCCTATGGCTCAGCCCTCTGTGGATAACAACCAGGGACTCCAGGTAAAATAGAAACTATTAATAAAACTCCTGAGAACTCTGAGGGTAAATAAAAGATGTGCAGGAAAATGGAAAGTGGAAGGGTCTGCTGTTGGGAGTGAGTTTCTTATTTCTTCCCTTTATCCATCTGTCATGTGGGTGACTGCAGCTATGAGGTGGGTGGCAGCTCGAGTGACTGAGATCCTTAAGGGAACCTGGAAGGCCCAGGCCAGCAGAGACTGCAGGCAGAGCCCTGGCGGGAGAGACCAGAGCAGGGTCCTTCCGTTCTGCGTGTGAACCCACAGGCCTCAGCCTGCCCTGGATGTGCACATGCAAGGTGGGCTCAAAACGGTGTAGGGAAGGCTTCAAGACAGACCTGAGATCTAAACCGACAGAAGCAAGACAGAGCCTACTGTCCAAACGCAACTAGGCGACTGCCTGCCAGAGAATGACAGAGAAGATCCCAGAGCCGACACCAGAGACTATAGCACCTCCCCTCATCTGCGGTTTTGCCTTCTATGGGTTCAGTTACCTCTAGTACAGTGTAAGGAGATATTCTGAGAAAAGAGAGAGCCCTCATTCACGTAACTTTTATTATAGTATATTGTTATCATTGTTCTATTTATTATTATTGTTTACTCTTAGCGTGCCTAATTTATAAATTAAACTTTCTGATAAGTATATGTTTGTATAGGAAAAAACAGTATATATGTAGGGTTTGGTATCTCATGGTTTCAGGCACCCACTGGGGTCTTGGAGTGGATCCCCCCAACACAAGGGGGCGCTACTGTATTCACAATGTCTAAGTTAAACTTCAAAATCAATTAATAAAAGCACCAGGAGAATGTATCAGATATCAACTCTAAGATGACCCACACGTTAGAATCATGTAAGGACCTTAAAGTGCCATTTTAACTATGCTTTAAGAGATCAAGAAAAATATACATGAAATAAATGAGAAGGTGAGTATCTCAGTAGAGAAAGAGAAAACATAGAGAGAACAAATGGAAATTTTACAAGTGAAAAATACAATAGCTGGTATACAATATTTACTAGATAGACTTCACAGAAGAGCAAGTAAGGCAGAAGGAAATGATAGCTAACTTGAAGACAGATCAATAGAAACGAGCTAACTTGAAGAATAAAGAGGAAAAAGACTGAACAAAAATGAACAGACTCATGGACCTATGGAACCACGGGTTGGTCTATGTGTAACTGGAATCCCAGACAGAGAGAGATATAGGAATTGAGACAAAAAGTATTTAAAAACAAAATGAGGCTGGGCGCAGTGGCTCACATCTGTAATCCTGGCACTCTGGTAGGCAAAGGTAGGAAGAATGTTTGAGGCCAGGAGTTCAAGACCAGCCTGAGCAAGAGCAAGATCCTGTTTCTACAAAAAATAGAAAAATTGGCTGGGCGTGGTGGCACTCGCCTGTATTCCCAGCTACTCGGGAGGCTGAGGCAAGAGGATCACTTGAGCCCAGGAGTTGGAAGCTACAGTGAACTATGATGATGCCACTGCACTCTAGCTGGGGAGACACAGTGAGACCCTGTCTCCAAAAAATAAAAAAAAGAGAGAGAGAGATAATGACACAAAATTTCCCAAATGTGGTGACATAGATGTACAGATTCAAGCAGCTCAGTGAACCTCAAAGAAAACCAACCTAGATACATCATAGTCAAACTGCTGATAACCAATGATAAAGAAAAAAATCTTAAAAGCAGCTAGAAAAACGACACATTACATACAGGGCAGCAGCAATTTAAATAACCATGACTTTGACTCCTTTTGGAAGCCAAACGATACTACTGAGAGTATACAGACAATCTCCCCAGAATTCTACAACCAGACAAAATATCCTTCAGGAATGAGAGTGAAATAAGGATATCTTCAGAGAAAGAAAAAACTAGCAGAATTCATCACAGGTAGATCTGTAGTACAAGAACTGCTAAATGAAAATGACACCAGGAAAATGTGGATCTCTAGGATGAGCATCAGAAACAGTGAGTACACAAAGACTGTTTTCTTCATACATTCTTTAGAATATGTATGACTCTTTAAGGTAAAATTATAGTATTATTTAGTAGTGTTTTCATTGTATCATTAATGCATAACAATAAAAGGACATTTCATCAGGAAGACAGCATTTATCTATGTGTATGTGCCTAATAACAGAACCAAAATACAGTAATTAAAAACAAAATTAAAAAGAGAAACACAATTCTACAATCACAATAGAAAATTTTCATATCTCTATCTCAACAGTGATGGCACTAGAAAAACAAACACAACAGTAAGACAGGTTATAAAAATACTACTTACCACCTTGATCTAATTGAAATCTATAAAACAGTATATCCAAGAACCATAGAACATACAAGATTTTCAAGTTTACAGGGCACATTTACTAATATAGATCATTTCTTGGGCCACAAAATAAGTCTCCATAAAAATAAAAGGACTGAAACGATAGAATGTATTTTCTGACCAGAAGGGAATTAGTTTAGTAATCAATAAGATAGCTAGAAAAACTACCTATTTGGAAATTAAAACACTTTTAAATATTTCATGGATCAAAAATGAAGTCACATGAGAATTAGAAAATATTCTGAATGGAATAACAAAAACACAACATACCAAAATTTGCAGAATGCAGTTAAAGCCATGCTTAAAGGAATACATGTAACTTATTAGAAGGAAGAAAAGTTATAAAATCAATGATTAAAGTTTCCACCTTAAAGAACTGGAAAAAAAAAAAAAGAAAAGTAAATTTAAAGTAAGTAGAAAGAAGGAAATAGTAAATATGAGACCAGAAACCAATGAGACCACAGAAATCAATGAAATAGAAACATCCTATCTGATTTCAAGACTTACTAAAGTGACATTAATGAAGACAGTTTGTTATTGTAAAAAGATATAAATCAAGAACTAAAACAGAGCATCCAGAAATAGACCAACACAAAAATGATCACCTCATTTTCAAAAAGGAGCCAAGGTAATTCAATTATGCTAAGAAAGACTTCTGAACAAAGTAGACTAGATAATCATATGGAAAAAGTGAACATCTATCTCATACCATGTCAGGAGTTAGCTACTCTCCCAGCAAAACAGGTTCCAGACAGGATCGTCACAAAAGATTTGGAAATAGTAGAGACGGAGAAATAATAGAGACAGAGCCAAAGTATAGTTTAAAGTGATGGAAGAGTCAAGGGTCCTCCAGCATTTCCATGAGCTGTGAGGCCCTGAGTGAAATCCCACATCAGTATTTACTGGTATAGCAATTAGTTGTTAGTAGTTACACATTTATGTTACAGATCATCCATTTAGGTTTCAAGGCTCCCCAAAAGTTTCTAGAGATCCCTTAATTCTATCTATGTGAGCAAACGGTTACAAAATTTTTCTAAGATAAACTTCTAAGCCCTAAATTAAGAATAGACCTAGCTGAGTATACAGGTTAAAGATAAAACTGCCAATTAGTAGAAAAGCTAAAACTGAAATACAGATCATATATTTCTTTATCTAGTTTCTCATTAACTGAGACGTGTTCAGGAGTAAAACAGGAACTGTCCTTGAGACTAACTGGTTTTAGCTGCAGGTGTCTGCTGGGCTGGCATTCTTTGATCAGTCAACTATGGGGTTAACTATGACCCCATGCCAAGCTCTGTCTTACACAAACACCTGTGCTGATCTGCAGGTCTTGAGACAGGCATGCTTTGCATTTGCCTCTGATTGGTGAGATGTCCTCCTTGTTGCTAATAAGCAGCTTCTAGCTTGTGAACTAACATACTCACAGATTCCTTCAAGGCAAAGCCCTGCAAAACTCCTGGAACCTTTTATGTCTCTGAGCTATATATCCCAACAACACCATCCATGAAAATTATCTTCCATAGGCCAGGCACAGTGGTTCATATCTATGATTATAGGACTTCGGAAGGGGGAGGATTACTTGAGGCCAGGAGTTTGACACCAGCCTAGGTAAGACTGTCTCTACCCAAAAAATGTTTTTTAATTAGCCAGGCATGGTGGTATGCACCTATAGCTCTAGCTACTCAGGAGGCTGAGGCAGAAGGATTGCTTGAGCCCAGGAGATCCAGGCCTCAGTGAGCTATGATTGTGTCACTACACTCCAGCCAGAGTGACAGAGCAAGGCTGTCTCTTAAAAAAAAAATTATCTTCCAATGGATCATAGACCTAAATGTGAGAGCTAAAACTATTAACATTTCTAGAAGAAAGCAGGAGAATCACTTTGAAGGGAAGCCTTGAAAATCAGCTTGAAGGGGCTCCCACAGGCCAAATCTGAGACAACTGAACACAAAATAAATGACAGTAATGTATTATATCCCATTAAATAAAACTGAAATCCATGAGTCTATTTTGATAATTTTTTAAAAGTAAATAAATAAATAGACTGGAGAGAGAGGAGGGTGCTTCCATACAATAAAATGTAGACTGATAAACATGAATGAGTGGTGGAGTTAGAAATTATTATTTTGCAACCATGTTGTTTGGGCCAAGAGTGATCCACAAACTTGAAATACAGAGGGGCAAGTCTTATCAGAAGGAGGACATCTGCATGTCTCAAGGCATCCCCCACATTACTTAAAGACTGGTATTATACAGTGTGGAGACCAGATGATATTTGAACAAGACAATCAAAATTACTATCACCAGTAAAAGGCAGATGGATACCATACCCACCCATGATGTGCTAGCTGGAGAAGAAAGAGTATTCTGGCCAGGGCTGGGTCACCTGGGTCTCATCATGAGTACGTAAGACAAACCCAAACAGAGGAACATTCCTTAAAAGCATCAATGTCATGAAAGACAAAGGAGGGTTAGAAATTGTTCCAGATTAAAGGAGGCTAAAAAGACTCATGATCTAAATGCAATATGTGATTTGAGATTGGATCCTGTCCTAGAGGGGGAGAAAATGCCACCAAGGACATTAATTGGACAATTGACAAAACTCAAAGTGGGCTGTAGATTAAAAATGAAAGCATGGAAGTTGATCGTTGAACTGTGATGATCTAAGAGAACATTTTTTTTCTTAGGAAATGCAAAATAGAGGCATATAGAGGCACATAAAGAGGCAAAGGGGCTTGGGTGCACTGGCTCACGCCTGTAATCCTAGCCCTTTGGGAGGCCAAGGTAGGAGGATAGCTTGAGGCCAGGAGTTCAAAACCAGCCTGAGCAACATAGCTAGACCCTGTCTCTACAAAAAAATTTTTTTAAAAAGAGCTGGGCATGGTGGTATGCACCTGTAGTCCTAGCTACTTGGGAGGCTGAGGCGGGAGGATTGCGTGAGTCCAGGCATTTGAGGCTGCAGTGAGCTATGACTGTGATACTGTACTCCGGCCTCGGTGACAGAGCAATACTATCTTGAAAAAATAAATTAACTAAAAATTTAAAAAAGTGGAAAAGGGACGTGATGTGTGCAACTTATGCTCAAATGGTTCAGAAAATAAATGTATATGTCTGGGAGAGAGGGAAAGAAAGCTAATGTGGCAAACTGTTAAAAAAAATTGGGCATGAGTCTGGGTAAAAGGTACATAGGAGAGTACTACTTATAACTTTTCTGTGGACATCTGTGCAAGATAAATCACAACCTCTCTGATTCTACTGCTTGCTCCCTAAAATACATGGCTGGTTATCTGCCCTGCGGAGTCCATAGGGTCCCCACAGGAGCAGATGAGGACGTGGAAACGGTCTGAGACCTGGGATAGTAATACACAGTTGTGTAATGCAGCTGGGAGGCAGGAAACAGAAGTGTCAAAAATCTAAGTTTTAATAATATAATGATGAGAGTCATTACTCGGTAGACTTCTTTGCTGTCATCCCACTAATTAAAGTTCAGCCGTAATAAACAAACAGATGTACACTGCCCTGCCTCTCTTGCCTCCCTCACTGCCAGAGCCTGGGCATGGCCACTGCAGTGCCACGGCGCCCCAGAACCAGGATCCTTCTGCAGACTGCAGGGCAGAGGGCGCGCTGCGGGTGGGGAGAGCTCCACCAGAAGAGCTTCGCTGGGAAACAGGCAAGACGGGAGACAGGCAGCCACACCAGACGCAAACCCCACATTTCCCTAAACCACTGGCGAGAGGAAAAACCACTCCAGCAATTTCAAAAGAGAATTCACCTTTGACTCAAAAGGACTACATCTTACCGATTTGTGATGATGTCATCCCAGACGTTCATTGGGTCCATTTTAGCATCTGGATATCTGTTTGTCCAGGTTTTTAGGAGTCTCTTAAGGGGAACTTGAGACGATAAATTGCCTAAAAATAATATTAGCGGATGATCACGTCCACAGTTCAATGACAAGACGAATGGACAAGGTGAGGTAGTTATTAGTGAACAGAAAATCAATCCAAACTTCTGATCCAAATTAAAATTAAAAATCTCGTCTTTCCTTTCATAAAAGACAAATTTACCATACTAAATCTAAAATATTCTGAAATTAAAACTCAATTGTTGTACCTCCTAATATTTTGAAATAAAAATTATTAAAAAAAAAAAACCCGAAAAACACTCAATTGCTTAAGGATCTAGAGTAAAGATAGAGAAAATAAACATATACTATTCTTCTTACATTTACTATGGGTCTACAATCCTTCACCTGCAATTTCAAAATCTAAAAAGCACCGGAAACTGAAAAGATTTTCATAGAGTTGCAGCAAATTTTCCTGATGGCAAAATCAGGATCTTATTGGCAAATGGCTACTTATCCAGTCTTTGTTTATGCCACTGATGTGAACACTCACGACTTAGGCCAGAGATGAATCGCTGTGTTTAATTACGGCATATTGCTCCAGCCCCTGCCACGTGCACACATTATATTCCTAATATCCCAAATGATCTGGCCTCTAGCCACATGTAGAAGACTGAAAGAGAATCTGCACCCATCACCTCTCACAAAAATCAACTCATGGTGGATAACAGACTTAACCCTAAGGCAAGAAACTATAAGAATTCTAGAAGAAAACGTTGGAAATATTCTTCTAGACATTGGCCTAGGCAAAGAATTTATGAAGAAGACCCCAAAGGCAATCACAGCAACAACAAAAATAAATAAATGGGACCTGAACAAATTAAAAAGCTTATGCACAGCCAAGGAAACTATCATGAGAGCAAATAGACAACCTACAGAATGGGAGAAAATATTCATATGCTACCCACGTGATAAAGGGGCTGATAACTAGAATCTATCTAGAACTCAGAAAAATAAGCAAGAAAAAAAATCAAACAACCCTACCAAAAAGTGGGCAAAGGACATGAACAGAAACTTTTCAAAAGAAGATAGAATAATGGCCAAAAAACACATGAAAAAATGCTCAACATCTATCTCTAATCATCAGAGAAATGCAAATAAAAACAACAAGGAGATATCACTTATCTCCAGTGAAAATGGCCTTTATCAGAAAGGCCTAAAACAACAAATGTTGGCATGGATGCAGAGAAATAGGAACACTCCTACACTGCTGGTGGGACTGCAAACTAGTTGAACCTCTGTGGAAAGCAATATGGAGATACCTCAAAGAGCTACAAGTAAAACTACTATTTGACCCAGCAATCCCATTACTGGGCATCTACTCAAAAGAACAAAAGACATTCTATAAAAAAGACATCTGCACTAGAATGTTTATAGCAGCACAATTCACAATTGCAAAGATGTGGAAACAACCCAAGTGCCCATCAATAAGTGAGTGGATTAATAAAATGTGGTCTATGTATACCATGGAGTTCTACTCAACCACAAAAAACAATGGTAGTGAACTATCACAAGAATGGAAAATGGAAAACAAGCACCATATGTACTCATCATCAAATTGGTATTAACTGACCAACACTTAAGTGCTCATGTAGTAATGACATTCATTGGGTGTCGGGCAGGTGGGGGGGGATGGGTATATTTACACCTAATAGGTGCAGTGCGCACCATCTGGGGGATGGACAGGCTTGAAGCTCTGACTTAGGTGAGGCAAAGGCAATATATGTAACCTAAATATTTGTACTCTTGTAATATAAAACGAGAGAAAATTAAAGCTATAAATATCAGCAAAGTGAAATTTCAATTCCATGAGGACTGTTATGAATTCCTTTTCTGAGACCCTTGAGGCTGGATTGTTTGTTTTTTTCTATTTTTTAATAAATAAGTACACTTTAAAAAAAAATCAGTACACTCAAGAGGAATACATTTTTAATACGTTTTTAATTTTCTCTCGTTTTGTTGGTGGAAAGCAGTTTAGAAACACAAACCTAAATAAGACAGACCTGGGTTCAAAATTTGAACCTTTCACTTACTAGCTTAGGCAAGTCATTTAATTTCTCTAAGCCTCTATAAAATGAGGAGGAAAAAAATCTATATCATATAAGGCTGTTTAAAAAAACAAGGTAGGCCAGGTGCAGTGGTTCATGCCTCTAATTCTAGCACTTTGGGAGGCCAAGGCAGGGGGATCACTGAAGCCAGGAGTTTGAGACCAGCCTGAGCACCAGTGAGATCCCATCTCTATAAAAAATAGAAAAATTAGCCAGGCGTGGTGGTACATGCCTGTAGTACCAGTTACTCAGGAGGCTGAGGCAGGAGGATTGCTTGAGCCCAGGTATTTGAGGTTGCCGTGAGCTATGATGACACTATGGCTCTCTAGCCCAGGCAACAGAGACCTTGTCTCATAAAATAAACAAAAAAACACTTTCAGTGTTTGTTTTCACAAAACAAAACAAAAACCCAGGTAATATTGATAGAGATTAAAATAGCTCCTGAAAAGTAGAAAACATGTAATGAATATATATCATTAATAATGTGTACTTGAAAAATAAGTCTCCAAATTTAAAATGCAGAACAATTAGGTAGAGAAATATGAATACCAATTTTCATTAGTATTCTGAAGTGTCTTTCGTAATTATTTTTAATTACGAAGACAAAAATTGAAATTGAGATTTACAACTAAGACATTTTACCTTTGAAAAGATGTGCTCTTTCCCTCGGACTCTGGGGTGGCCTCCCACAGGCACAAGGACCTTCCCGATGGGGCCCTGCCACCCGCCCCCGCCCCCCACGCAGTGCGTGTCCTCGGGAGCCGTCCCCACGGCTGACAGCTCTGTCCACACCCCAGTGCCTAGAGCAGTACCTGACCATGTAAAACATTTATTTCATTCTTTTTCTTTTCTTTCTTTTGTCTTTTTAAGTACATGAAGAAGGAATAAAACATTTATTTCAATGATCATAAAATATATTTTTGGAGAACAAATTCAACGCAGTTTCCAAATCATAAATTAAGAAACACATACTTTCGCTAAGCAAAAAAATCAGATGCTAAAGCTATTCTATAATTAAAAGTGAAAAAAATAATGGTATATTAAAAAAGATTACCTTGTTTGCTTATAAAGCTGATGAACTCCTGAATTTCTGTTAAAGCTTGTACAGACTGCAATTTGGTAAGTCTACTTCTGCGTAAGAGGGCATCAATACTAGAATAATTCTAAGAAAAGGCATTTAGCACTGTTACAAATCAAGTTTCGACATTAAATTTTTAATGCAGTTCTCTAAAACATGAAATATAGCAACTACTTTATAAATATAACAATTACCCAATGTCTCTCAGAGTAGTTAATAATTAGGTCATAGAAACAATTAACAAATGGTTTACATTTTAAAAAATAATTTCAGTCATATTTTAGTTCAATAAAATGAATATAATCAGGTTATCATTGCTTCTATTTGTCAATTTTTTTAAAATCCCACATCCTCTAATGTAAAATTGCCAACTACAGAAGTCAGTTCTTTCTTCTTTGATAAACTTCCTCTTGAGTATACTAATCAACTTCAAAATGCTTAACCACTTTGGTACAAGCATTGACTATAGTCGACAGCCACAGATGAACATGCACAGCCAAGTGTCAACTTTAGCCGACAGCTATGATATGACTTTTCTAATTTTTCATGTATCAAAATAAAATTGTCAACGTTTAAAAACAACGTAATGAAAACATATATGTTACCTATTCTGATTTACATTACAAGTAAGGCTGCCTGTAAAGTAAAACAAGCTTTTAGTGCTTTCAAGCTTTCCTCATCACACAAGAGCAAAACGGATCCGTCGTCAATGCACAGCACAAACTCTAGTGCGGACTGTGAGTGCCAGCTATGGGCAAGACTTCACAGACGGTGAGCGTGGTACCGAAAACCAATTTTTATTGGTTAAATAAAAATTAAAATAATAAATGAGCATGCTTCTATGCGAAATGTTACTAACATATGGTAAATGCTGTTAACAGACTCTACACAAATGAACAGACAATAGTCAGGAGAAGCTCTCAGAAAAGCACAAAGGAAAGAAAGAATAGCAGAAAACAAACAGGCAAGATCAATCCCTGCCCTTCTCCAGAAAGCATCCAAACTTCTGTTCCGCTATTCCAAATAGAAAAGTCTATTCTCAAAGTGTTCTTTAACAGTATGAGAAAGGTGAGAACTAAAGGAAAAACAAAAATGCAACTTTTTTAAAACAGAAGAGAAAAATGTAAAAAGCATTCAGACAAAGGACAGAGTGAAGAGCACTAATGGAAGAAACTGGAAGAACAGAAAGGAGGAAATGGGTGGTAGGAAACAGTACTTGAAAATTCTGTTGAATTTTTTCATGAGTTTACTGCCTTTTAAAAATACAGTAACAATGGTATATTTCAGACAGATCTATCTGTGTCACCTGCATAAAAGCCTGGATGCCTTGCTCGATGTAATACTTGGCTCTGCCCATGTCATCCTGCAGGATGTAGAGCAGACTCAGCTCCTGGCTGTACTGCAGCTCAACGAGGGCCTTCCGGAGTTCCGAGCGCATGGCTTCATCCACAAACGTCAGCAGGGACTGGTCCCCCTCTCCCCGAAGCAGCAATTTTAGTTTGCTGCGGACCATGTAAGGTAGGTATGTCTCCTGAGGAATTTAAAAATCTGCTTGTAACTTCAAAGAGCTGATTTGAATGTGTCTAATTATTTTATTTCTATAATATTCTTTGCTCTAATTTTATAGGTTAAGATTTAAAGCAAAAGTGTTTCAAACTAAAACTAAAATTTTAGAAACAAGTTCATCTAAAATAAGTTTGTTTTGTAACCACAAAATATATAGGAACATGTGCTATAGAAAACAGAAACTACTTTCAGCTGTTAGATGATCTGTATGTTACATACAAACTAAGGAATTTCCAAGCACCATCAGAGAGGGGTAGTGTTGGAGAGACCAGGAGTCACCTGCCCCAGGAGTCAGGCAGCCTGTGTGTAGCCACTGATCCAGGGCAACTCTTGTAATATAAGAGACAAGAGAAAATACTCTTCCATGTAGTCATGCCAGAAATGTTAATATTTATTTTAAAATGCATCCCATTTATTTTGAAAAGGTTAGCTAAAAGTGATGAGATATAACAACACAATGGAGTTTGTGGGAGAAGTTAGGTTATATAAATATCCTAATGCTTCACAACTACTTCCTTGTTTTTAAAAAGTTTTAAACAATTTTATTAGGTAGAAAATGCCTAACCATCTAAAATATTTATTTTAGTAAATTAAAAATAATTCTACCTACCTGATAAAACGGTTCACTCCACATTTTATTTAGATCTGGAGGGTTTTCACTGTCTACACTTGCTGTAGAACAGTATTCAAGTGATTTCCACTCGCCGAGGTGGTTATAACATTCAAGGGATGCAAGTTCCCAAAAATCCTTCTCGGCTTCCGTGGGCTCACCATCCACCCACTCTTGTTTATTGAGAGCCTGGCAGAGAAGAGTTAGTAAGATTATTTTACACATTTGGAAAGAATGCAAATGAAAACATGTAAAAAAGGAGGTAGTATAACAATCAAACTAAGGACAATCATTTTCAGCTTTATGGCAAGGGAGAGAAAAGGTAAAATATTCATAGTAGCATTGAAAGGAAGAAAAAAACACAAGGAATCTTCCAGTAACAAATGAATATAAAAACCCGACCAGGAGGAAGCCATTTCTCAAAGAAACTTACCAATGAAGCCAATTAGTAAGATTAAAGACTTTTAATGACCCATAATTTTATTTAAATCAATGCTGTAGGTTATTTATTACTTAATAAGTTCTTAGACTAAAATTTAGAATATAGGGCATTTGTAGATAACCACAGAGGCTTTTAAAGCCTGGGTTGCTCGTTCACAAGTCTCACAGGTCACAGACTGAATTTCAACATCTGCACTCAGATGGCCACAGCAACTCAAAACGCACAAAATGCACAAAACTGAACTTAGTCACCTTCCCCAATTCTTCCTTAGCTTTTACATTTTTTACTTATTAAAAGAAGACAACCTACTCAAACAGAAATTGCATAATAATAGCAGACATGGAAATAACATTGTTCAGTTTTTAGTTTACTTAACATTGTCAGTAGGTTCTTAGAAACTGCAACTTTCAGTAAACACAAGTATAATGAAACCAACTTTTTCCCATCAGCTTTATAATGAGAAGACATCGAATGTTACACTTGAGGACCTGTTGTACCTTGTTTTGCTTAAAGTCACAGTTCATGCAGAGAATGAGCAACTGACACATTTGCTAGAGACCAATCTTACCTCTTCATACTGCTTAGCAGCTTCAGAATAATCACTTCTGGCTTCTGCTAAAAGTGCATTCTGAGTGATTTGCTTTGTTCCTAACTCACTACTAAAAATGCCACGGAGGACATCATATTCTCCAATTGATCTATACAGCCTATAAAACAAACCAAAAAAAGGTCCAAATCAATGAACACCATAATATTTTTTAAATATTTATTCTAATGAAATGAGATTAAATCAAGATGCCACATATTATATTAACTACGCCTGTCATGGCAGCTCAATCCTATAATCCCAGCACTTTGGGAGGATGAGTCAGAAGGATCACTTTGAAGCCAAGAGTTCAGTACCAGCCTGGCAACACATCAAGACCGCATCTCTCCAAAAAAAAAAAAAAAAAAATTAAAAAAATTAGCTGGGCACAGTAGTGCATGCAGGAGGCTGAGGCAGGAGGATGCTTGAGCCCAAGAATTTGAGGTTATGGTGAACTATGATGACATAACTGCATTGCAGCTTAGATGATAAAGCGAGACTTTGTCTCAAGAAAAAAAGATATATAATATGTTATAAACTTTGAAGCTACCCTTAGGTTTCACTACTCTAGTTATACAGAGGGCAGAAATTATCCTAATGTGCATTTAAAGTAAAATCTGAAAATATCAAAGTTTCACAATGTATTAGCGTCTTCCGTATTAATCTATTATATTATCCATAGGTGAGCTCTTAGAAATCTTTGCCTAGCCCTAAAACACCCAGAGGCAAGTGAAAAATAACCCTGACCCTGCAGACATCGTGTTTAATCCACATTCCATGGCCCATCTCAACTCCACTGACAAGCAATTTCACTGCAGCCTCCACATTTACTGGAGCATTCGTTCATCTCTTTACCTTAACAAAATTCTGGCCAGACCCTGTCAATAAAGCTTGCCCTTCCACGATATTCTCAAGTGTTTATTCAGTTTGTTCCCTTCCTTCATCTTCAAGTTTCAACCCAAACATGCTCTTTTCTAAAACGTGCAGTCACCTGACCAGGAGCCAGGGACTTCTTCCTCCTTGATTCTCCTGCTGTTGGGTTCCCTTCCTGGCATGGGTGCTAGATCTCTTATATTTACATCAAAAGAGCCCTGTGGGGTCACCCCAGAGCCTAATGATTTTTGAATTTATATAAAAATCTAATAGATGTGGCTCTTACTGCCCTGATCATAGATGGTTATATGTAACAAATCGGAGTCAAAGGTGGGTAGGTGGGTGGTGGACAGCAGCTCACAGCCCAAGGATCAAAGAGGAGACGAGCACTGCACACATTCTCATGAACTCAGAAAGGAGATCACTTTACATGTACCCTGCACTGGTCCCCAGGTCCCTGGATGACATTCACTGGAACAGGGTCAAAACGATGACCATGACATATCAAGAAAAGGCTAACTTATGTTCACGATATTCTATCTGCAAGGAATGCAAAAATATTACATACAAAAATATGTGGAAGTATTTAATCAAGTTAGAAAAAAATGTTTAAAGTTTAAGCCCTTACAAGTTGTATGTTCCATTTATTAAACAAATATACATTATATGGGTCTCTCATTCTCCACAAATACTAAACATATGAAACATACAAAGTGTCACTTACACACTGGAGGCAGCAGGATAAAACAGCTCCTGGGTATAGTTGGCATAGCCCAGAAGCCCTATCTGGATAGCCCTGGCATTCCACCTTGCCTCTCTGGGTACTCACCACCTCCTTCACTTCATGCTGTGGTTATAGGGGAAGTATACCCCCATTCCCTACTGGGTCATTAGTTCTGAGAGTCTGGGATCACTGTCTAGTCCACTTGCACATTCCCTCAGCACCTGGCACAGTCCCTGCCACACTCAGTGCTCAACTAAAATGAAAATCACAGGCCAGGCACAGTGGCTCATGCCTGTAATCCTAGCACTCTGGGAGGCCAAGATGGGAGGATCGCTTGAGCTCAGGAGTTCAAGGCCAGCCTGGGCAATAGTGAGACCCCATCTCTACCCCCAATAGTGAGACCCCATCTCTACTAAAAATTAAAAAATCAGCTGGGCATGGTGGCACACACCTATAGTCCCAGCTACCTGGAAGGCTGAGGCAGGAAGATCACTTGAGCCCAGGAGTTGTAGGCCGCAGTGAGCTATGATGATGCCACTGCATCACTCCAGCCTAGGCAACAAAGTGAGACTGTGTCTCAAGGAAAAAAAAAAAGAAATGTGTGCACTAACAAACTAAGTACAAATCAGCAGAAAGCGCAAGGAGCCCCAACCTTACTTTTATTACCTTTTTTCCTATAACCTAATGCTCTAAAAGTCAGCACTACAAAACAGAAGTTCAAGTTAAATTTCAGCCTCAATCTAACATTCTTATCATAATCAGGTCCTGGTGAATTTCATGTGATAAAACCATAGGTAGGGGAAGAGTCAGACATGATGCAAAATGACCTAACTACAAGAAGGAATTTCTTTTCCCCAAATAATCAAAGTAACTGGATTAAACTGTTTCTAAAATTTTGAGTGAGCTGAAAATACTAACTGATCTTCTATTTAGTTTGCAAAACAGGAAAAAACATGAAATATTAGGAACTATAATGTATAGCCACACTTTATAGGAAACTATACGTGGTAGATAATACGAAGTCCAAAAGGTTGTATGCTAAAAGAAATCAACAGATTTAATTAATGTTTTCTTTCCTTGCGCATGACATACCTTGTTATGGCAAATATTCTTGACTTCATAGAATGGTACTCAGACTGAAAGATTTTTTTAAACATTTCACATAAGTTTTACTCTCAACTTTATTGGTTCATTTTCTGCCAAAAGGAAGGCAAGTTTTTTCTGTATTCAAATTCACTGTGCCCCTGAGAGTGCCCAATCACGAGCTTACTTAGCCAGCTCCATCCATCTGCCGATGTCAGGAGGGTGTTGGGTCTTCCCTCGGATGCGCTTGGCGGGCGGCTCTGCAGGCAGCAGGTGCAGCAGAGCCTCCTCCAGAAGGCGGATGCCCACGGGCTGCTGCAGACTGGCCAGGCAACTGGCACTGGCCGTGGCCGGGTCGAGGTTCAGCAAGGCTGCGTGCTGGCAACTGATCTCCTGTGAAACCAAAACACATGCAGCTGCTGAGCCTGTGGTACTTGGACCACATCTTCACAAAGGAGTAATTAATTTGACCAAACATAAAAGACAGTTTTGACGTAAGTATCACAAAGTTTCTCTCTGTAATAATATAACAAATTTTCCATCAATATTCAATTTGATCAAAAGAAGAAATGGCTTCTATTTTTACATGTCCAAACCAGAGATCAATTTAAAGCAAGAAAAACACCAGCAAAATAGGCAGATTTCTCTCTATAAATACTCTATATATCTAAATAATAATTGCAGTTTCCAGGAATATTCAGCCTGACTTGATAAGGAATGCAACTGAGACACAAAAATTTCACATCCAATCACCAAAAAGTGAGTGCATTCTTCTGCCTGTTATTCTATGTAACCTTTTCCCCCTCATCTTTTTCCACTCAGTGGCTATCTTAATTCAATAATATTTTAATAGAGGATTTCAGAAATTCTTATAATGACCTTTACTTTGTAACTCTGAGAATCCTATGCACATCAAAGTAATGAAAAATAAACCCCAGATCAACATTTAAAAAACATGAATAGTGTGACAGCATTTTCATTAAAACAAACCTGTACATAGGTTTTGTGAAAAGCAAGCCCCTCACCATCTGCATGAGCCCCTTCCCTCCCTGCGAAGCTGTTCCCCACACATCAACCACTGGCTGTGCTACCACCAAGACAACCTAAGTTCTACTTTAGGATTAACGGAAAAATGCAAATTCTCCAAAGCGATCAAACAAGCAAAAATGGCTGTCACCCTTAAAAAGAGCTTGTGGTACAGGAAAGAAAACCCAAATAAAATCTATTTCAACTAATAAGATAGCAAAGGCTCTGTCTTGACATATCAGATTTTGAGGCACCACCACCACCCTAATTTGGAGAGGGAAGCCCACTTTAAGATACAAAGTATCTTTTTTATGTTTTTAATTTCTAAGTAATCTCCCTATTCTATAAATATTTATCAAGTGCCCTTCTAGGTTTTAGACCCCACGGTAAACAGCGCTGTCTCTGATTGTGTGCAGCTTAAGATTTATTTATCCCATGTGCCCAATGGAAGTCTAATAAGAAATGCTCTTAATGAATAAATGACTACTATTAGGATATCATTCTTTCATATGTACCTGTGTGTATAAGTTTATTTTTAAGAAGATTGACTGTTCTGTTCAATCCTATTTATAATATCATTTTACTTTATAAACAATGATTTGCTAAGCAAAAGATAAACTTTTACTTCTATGAACTTTTAGTTCAGTAATCCTTGCTTAAACAAGAACCCATGTAAATGCTGGGCCGAAGGCACTATGTGACATGGGAAGAGAATACTGGCTGACTCAATACAATTACTCAAACCCTTTTATCTTTAGGGTGGCTGGGAGAAAACAAAATGAAGGAATTCTACTTGTGAATTGTAAACCAACAAAAACAGAGCTAATATCTAGAAAAAATCTATACTAACAGTTTCATGCTACATCAAAAAGAACAAAACAGAAAAACTACGTATGTACTTCATCTCAGAGAATCATTACCTAATTAGTTTGTAAACTAATACTAGTATTGCTACATTATATTGAAGAATATAATTTAGTAATTACTTCAGGGAGGTTAATAGATACAAAAATACTAAAATGAATCAAAAAGATTTTCTACTAAGGAACTTCTAATTATCCATGTTTTGAATGGCACAGAAAATGCTTCTTACATGAAAAATAATCTCCCATTAGGTATATTTAAGCAGTCACCAAATGTACACCTCCACTTGGTGTTCTCTGTTCAGACCATGTAGCCCAGAAAAGACTTACTGCTGCATCTATGTATCTGTAAGGACACATACAGCCCACCCCGACAGAGGCATCACTTCCCTGCTTCATTGCTACCCTGCACCGTGTTACTACTTCCCTCCTGCTCAAGTACTATACACTTACCAATGCTCCCTTCCATATTTGCCCATGGATTGCCTGTCGCCTGTCTAGAATATAAGTTCTGGAATGACAGGGATTTCTGCCTCTTCCCTGCTGTGGCCCCACCAGATAGAACAAAACCAGGCCTGTGCTCACTCAGTATCTCTCAAGAGCAGTCAGGAGGCAGGAGAGAGTTGGGCAAAATACTACATAAGAAAAAAATAACTAAGCAAAATGCCAGCTTTAATCCAAACTCTGAATGGACTGGCTTATTACAAAATATACAAGGTTTTTTTGGTAAAAAATAAATTCCATCTCCCCATTTGGGAAGGGAAAACCCAAAGAATACATCACGCTATTAGACACCTTACTGTAATCAGTGATGATACCAGAGTCATGTGAGGCAAAGTGAAATAATGCATACTTTATGAAATTTGTGCAGACTTTTACCTGGATACAAGAGACAAAAGGTGGAAAAAAAGAGAAAGTGGTATTAAGAAAATGACTGAAGTCTTGCAGCAACTTTTGAGTGATACTGTTTTTTTCAGATGCCATCTTAAATTTGTCCATCTCTTTCAAAATTCCAGAGAACAAGCCACTGAAGAGCTGTTTTGCAATTAATGGGTCTCTCTGTAAGAAATTTAAAACAAAAACAAATTAGCATTTGAAGTGAAAATGCTACAATTTATCAATACTTTCAGAGCTTTCTTTGAAAATACAAACTGTTGTAAACACATCTATCGCACATCTCAAATCTATTCAGGAAGTTTTAGCAGGCATTGATTGAAAAGGGGAGTATATGGAATTTAACCAAATATATCTAATATATGTTATGGAGGTATAGCCTTTCGACCCAGAAAGATGAATTTAAAAGCTAGCTTAATCAGTACATAACCACACAGCTTCTTTTCTGAGTTGAGTCTGGGTCTCCGATGCCTCATCTTTAAAATGGGGCAACCAGAAGGGTTGTGGCGTGGCGAAGAAGAGCCGAGATGGCACATGTCCAGCACATGGTGCAGTGCCAGAAAAGATCTTAAAGAAAGATCAGATTTCTAGGTATTACCCCTGTGTCAGCATCAGAGTAAAGCTGAAATAACTGTGAGCTTGAATAAAATGCCAGTTTTAATTTTTAAAGTCCTACCATCCTGCCCATTTAAACTGTGGAGCCCATCAGCGGCCGTTTCCGAGTTTCAGTTCCACCTGGCACATCAGCTCCCCCATCGCTCACTCCTCGGCCACGGGGCCGTCACCCTTTATTCCTGCCTGCATCACAAATGCCAAGAGCACTTCCTGGCATTCAGTATCTGCATTTGTTAAATGAAGGCAAGTGTGCTCGAATATTAAAAGACTGACTTGTCCTTTGTTATAAAAAGCTATAGTGGGCACTATATAAAACTTCAGAAAAGACACATTAGGAAAAAAGAAGAAAATAAATATCACCCATAATAACACTCCACAGAGATGGTCACTGGCCCGTGTTGGTCTTTTACTGATGGTATGTGTTGTTTGGTAACCTGCTGTCTTCATGTAACAGGTGGTGGAGAGGCTTCCATGTCTGCAACCCACTGGTTCCTGAGTGCTACGTACAAACTCCTTCACTTATGCTCGCTCAGTTAAGAAAACTGCAGTGGTAACTGAGATACAGAACATCTTCAGCAGTAGGCTTCTGCGGCTGCTGCTGGAGGCATCCCCTGATAACTAGTTCCCAAGCTCCCTTGAATTCTTTTCCCTTAAGGAAGAATGGCCACCCCAGGAAGGCAGAGGAGGCACACTGTCATGTCCACCACTGTACCCCAGTGCTTAGAACATTCCTGGCATACAGGAGACACTCCATGAATGAGCATTTGTTGAATAAATAAACTACTACAATTTGAGAAATGTAAGGCAACACATTCTTCCTTAAAGAACAGAAACAATGTACAGTCAACATTTTACAAACAATACTGAGCCATCTTTACTTTTTCCAAGCACAAACAAGAAGTCCCGACTCGGACACAGATCTCTCCCCAGTCTCAGGCCACAGCTCTCCCTAGCATGGACACGGTATGCTAGAGAGCAGCGTTGACAACACTACAGAGACAGTGACACAGGTGCTAGCAGCTGGGCAGCAGCAAAGTGTAGAACAACAGAGTCTCATCCCTGTTGCAGCCCAGCGAGACCTATGGCTCACACTGTCTGATTCAAGCTTTGCTAACCTTCAATTCATCTATAAACAGCTCTAATAACTACCTCAATGCCCCAGATCACTGGGAGGATCTGATTCGAGAATGTGAATGCCTTTCATGATAACTAGGGCTCTGCTGTGGTGATCCCTGGATCTACATGTGGGTTGAACACAGGGGAGGTGACGAAGCTGACCAAAAACTTAACACGGGATTACAGTTACACAAGATGTCACCGCTAGGGGAAGCCGGGGGAGGGGTGCATGGATTATCTACCATTTTTACAAAATAGTACTACTATTCCTGTCAATCTATAATTATTTAGATTAAATAAAAAACTTAAAAAGCTTAAAAAAACAGTAAAAAGCCACACAGATGTAATCTGTTACTAAAATCAATAAAGCATTGAATACTGAAGTACAACAAAATATACGGTATTATATTTCAGTACCAAGCATAATGTTCTATATATTACAATACTTTTTTTGCATTTTTTAAATTATTATTTCAATAAAAGTCAAAGGGATCTTAAGCAGGCCTTTGGGGGATAAATATCCTGTTTTTGTCAAAGGACTCAGCTAGAAAATTTCATTCACTCTTGACATTTTCTTTTGCGTCCTAAGACATAAAAAAATATTTCCAGTTTCTGTCATTGAGCCAATAGCCAGAGAAGGAATACTGATCTCACTGATAAACTGATACTTCTCCCATGCCCCCCCAAAAGGATTTTGTATAAGCAATGATACGAGTGGCTTAGCACTTTAAAGCTTAAAGTAATATTTTTCACATTATTTCATTCTGACAAACATTACTGGTTAAGAAAAACAGACTTTATGCTCGATTTTATAGATGGAGACCTGTGGCTCCGAGCATTCATGGACATGACATTGACACCCAGTTTTAGGGCCAGATTCTAGATAGCTCTAGTCAGAGGCTCACTATGTGGAGAGAAGACACAGAACTAGGAAATGGCAGAGCCAGGACTTCATACCAAGTCTACTGCTGGGGACAAATCGACACCTCTCTATGACACAGCCCAGCCTCAGCCATGCTCCCTGGCACACAGCAGGCCCCAAATGGTAAACAGAGGCTGTCAAGTGTCAACAGAAAACAGAGTGGTAAGGACAGACCTGGGCCACGGCCTGCAAGGGGGTGATGAGGCTGCTGTGCTTGATCTGAATGTCAGGAAGGTCTCCGTGCCGGTAGCTCCTGTACAGGATGACCTGGGCGTCCTGCTTCATTTTTATCTCACTCTTCATCTCCTGCAACCACCAGAACCGAAGAAGCAAGATTAGAATCCACTGAAGAAAGGCAGTCGTGCACGAGATACGGTATCAAGACCCGTCTTTCACATAAAGGCAAAGTGATGACAACGAGTATTCACAGTCCTTTCGAGCTCTGCTTTACCAGTCCATGGTAGACGATAAATCCAAAATAAAACATTAATACTATGGCACATAAAGAGAGCAAGGGCTACTTTAATATTCATTACAAAGTAATCCAAATATTCATAAAATCAAAACATTTTATTTAAAAACACAGATCGAAGAGCTGCCACTGCCCCGAACTCCCCGACAAAATGCAGGGCGCAGGCACCTATGGGCCTCTGCCCGAGGCCTCTCTCAGCTCCGTCCCCCACTTGGTCCCCCTTGGGTGTCACCGCTCAGAGGGGCCTTCACTACAACCCCAGCACAGGCCCTCCTCAGACGTGCTCGCCCCTGGGTTTGCTCCAACACGGCCTACAAGCTCAGCCTGCCTGTCTGTGAGGCTCACTGGACCGGCTCCAAACGGGGCTTGCCTTCTGCTCGCCGCGACACCGCCTGGACCCGGCACAGCGCCGGGCAGCGAGCATAGTGCCCCAGAGATGTGTTCAACAATAGACGGCCACCAATCCCTGGTCAGCAGAGCAACCGGAACGCCTGTGTCCAAGGGCAGCCCTGGTTTCTATGGCGGCTGCTCCACACTTACCGAGCAGTACCAAGCCCTCCCTCACACCAAGCCAAAGCACCTCCCTGCGATTTCTGTCCCGCAGCCCTGGTCTTCTCTTCCTCTGCTGACCAGATGCCGCACTTCCTCAGGCATGCCACGCTCCATGGGTTTCGGGGTTAATCAGGAGCCCAGAGCCATTCCTCTGAGGGTGCCAAGAAGAATACCCCCAGGTGTGGGGGCCAGTGAGGGTCCTGCACACACCCTCTAGTCTTCAAACAAATAGTTTTAGTTGCAGAGATAAGAGGAAGATGAAAAGTACATTTTCTTCCCACAGAAAATACAATGGAACCATTCAACCATTTCATACTCAGATTTGGAAAGTAAATGGCTGAAGATCTAAACTGAACTAGAACAATGAGAACTAAAATAACTACAGCACTTTTATTTATAACCTATCCTATCTTTCCTGAAAATTTTATCACAGTTACTGATTTATAATTAAAATCAAAACTATGACTAAACAAATTCTGTCCTGATTTCCACATGTGGAGAAATGTGTAACTATCAGGTCATGCCATACTTGCGTCTCCATTCAAGGCTTTCAGTGGAGGGCTCTGGGTGTCAGACCAGCCCTGCCACCCCTTCTTCCAGGCTGGTGACCCCTCCTTGTCCCCTGGCTCACCCTCCCAGCACAGTTCATCGGTCCACAGTGACTCCTGACCCAAGGTGCCCAGGGAATCCCTCCCCAGGGCTCTGGCCTTGAGGGGGGAGCCGGGCCAGTCCCTCTCTACTGGTTCAGGTCGTAAGCTGCAGGATCCACGATGACCGAGGCTCATGTTCCCACCCTCAGAGAAAGCCAGTCTGCACAGAGAACAGGGCTGGGCGTTGGTGAGAAGCAGGGACCAGAGGCAGAGACGGCGCCCGCAGTCCTGTGAGCCAGGCAGAACAGAGTCGGGGGATACCCTCACACCTCTTTCTGAGATTCCCATCACCCAGGGGGGCAGAGGGGGGACAGTCCATGAGCAACCTTGACTCACACAGTGCTGTTCTGTAATTCTGGTTTGTAGAACACTGGAACCAATATCTGACAGGAAGCTTATTTCCTTAGTATATATCTGTGATATAAAACAGATATTTCTGACCAATCCAATTCTTGAAAAAGATACAAACCTTCTCTCGTTGTTGTTCAGCAAGACCTTTTCTGACATAAATCAAACTGAGTTTTTCTCGGTCCTTTAAAAATCGTCTACGTAACCTCAGTATTTCTGCCCGACTGTCTGAGCCTGAAGAACACAAAGCAGATTTGGTTACAGATGGCCCATGAGACAGGCACATGTGCCCTGCTTCCTTCCCCAAATCCCCTAAAGTGAAAGTGAGGGTGCTTAGCGCCACTTTAAAATTTTTATCTAGTGTTTCCTTAGAGACATAAGCCTACCAGGAATAGAGAGCAAGGACCAGAGGAATACTGCCTCAGCTGACTCCCAACCCACAGCGCAGAGAACGGGCGAAAGCTTGGGAACCGGCAGGGCCGGGCCCCTCCAGAGAGGGAGGAAAGTGCAGCCACGGCAGGGGCCTGGGTGGGACACAGGCCGTGCAGGAGGAAGGCTGGCACAGCACCTACAGTGAAGTGAGGACTCCGGAACCGCAGCTGCCCCTCCCGTGGGCCCCCAGAGTGCATCTACCTCTGGGCAACCAACAGCAGGTGCACCAGAATACAGGATCTTGCCCCTACCCAGCTTCCAGGCAGCACACTCCCAATCTGCCTTATTCCTGTGCAAAAGGCACCAGACATTTTGATGTCATCTTTAAATATGAAAGACAAAAACCAAAATAAGTAACAAGGAAAGAGCAACTGTTAAAAGCAGACCATGCAGGGAAAATTTTCAAAAAATTGTCATTTATTAGAAAAGTATGAGTAGATATTACAGCTGAACCAAGAACAAATGTTCAGGGAACAAAAAAAGAAGGCTCATGGAAATTAAAAATATAAGGAAGGGCTGAAAGATAAGGTTGAACAGATTCCCTAGAAAATAAGAGGCCAAGATAAAGTAAGAAAATTAGAGGAAATAATGCGGAAAGGATACCCAAGTGCCAGGATTCCAAAAAAGAGAAAAGAGAAAAAACTGAGGTGAAGAAATCAACAGCAGCACCCACAATGCTATTTCAGAACCAGAACACGTGAGGCAGCAGTCGGAAAGGGCCCACATTATGCTCAGAAAAATAGATTGAAATAGACCTGCACCAAAGGACATTTTGTGAAATTTCAGAAAATTGTTTTAAAAGTGAAGATGCTAAGAGTGTCCACAGAGAAGAGACCCAGGCCCTCACCAAGGACTGGCAGGGAGGACACCACCAGGCCCCTGGCCTGCGCCCTGCGGGAGGCCACACAGAGCTCTGGCTGCGAGCCTCTACAGCAGCGTGACGGCACCAGGACCTCGAGGGAAGCTCACTGCGTATGGCGCCTTTCCTCAGCACGCCACTGAGGAAGGGCTTCCCCCAGAGAAGGGGAAGCCAACCAAGGCAGGGGAGCAGACCTGAGGCTGAGGAGGATAAGGAAGGGGTCCCTAGATGACAGCTGAGCAGAGACCTTGGGCAAGCACCCGGAGGCTCCAGGAGGGATCTCTTTAAGAGGACAAAACATCAATATTGGGACATAGTAAAAGACAACTGCACAACTCGGGGGGAATTTGCTGATAAATATATAGAAATCTAGACATATAAGCCAAAGCAATTATTGATATCCAGGAAGAAATATTATACAAGAAAGGAAAAATAATCACATGAGAACTAGAACTAGCTCATGGCTTAATCATAGATAATATTACATAGTCAGAATAAGAAATACTGAGCACTGATAAAATCATAACTAAGCAGGAGGATGAGGTACAGTAGAATGAACCGCGTGTGCATGTGTGCACACGTGTGACACGCAGGGAAGGAGAAGGCCAGACCCGCAAATGTCTGCAGTGCAAAGCCAAAAGACAACGACTAGTCCTGAGGACGAAACAGTAGCTATGTAAAAACACTATTTGGAGACATGGAAGCCAATACACAAACTCAGCTAAAGGGGTTGCCCGCGGTTGTCTCTGAGATCTGGGAAATGTGCATGGAGAGCTGCCATTTCTTCTAGCAAGCTTTCGAGAAGTGTCTGACTCTTTAAACATCCTGCATATGTAACTGATACAAATAACTGAAGGAAATGGAAACAATTAAAATAATGGTTGTAAAGTGATATTTTAACTAAGCTACAATTTCAATTTTCTAAACTGTATTTCCTTTTAATAATAAATAGTATTATAGTAAGTATAAACTCATCACATTTTATGAACCTCCACATGCTCTCCTTTAGGCAAGAAAGTATGCATACCCCAAAGAAGGCAGTACGTGAAATATTCTAAAGCTATAAAAGGACATAGGCAGATTCAATATATTAAATGAATTAAAATAGATAATTATTAGTATTCATTTGACCTACTTCATTCTACGACTGCTTTTTTTCCCCAAATCTATACACAAAACTCTCAAGGAAAATAGTTTCAAATTAGGTTTCACCTCTTACCTTCCTTAATTTCTACACATGGTCCCCCAATTCTATGGACAACATCCCTGACTTTGTTTTACTCTAAAAACGTAGACAAGGAAACACTGTGGAACAATCTGTGTTGTAGACAATAACTGTTGCCATCCTCGGCAACTTTCATTCACTTCTGAGCTGCCTCTCCATCAATAAAGAGCGCAACTAGCCTACAGTTGTTAACCAGCAATTGCCAGAAATCACCTGGACTGTAGATCACCCCAAATGCACACCTCTCTTTAGTGATTCTTGGAAGCTCAGAGCGAAAGCCTTACTTGCGGAAGGCAGTGTGTGCATGGGCTTATGAAGAGCAGGCACGGGGAGAGACAGCTGAGCAGCCGTGGGAGGCCAGAGTCACTAGGGACTTCATTTTAAGCTTGGAGCTGTGACAGTCCAAGCTCACAGGCAAGAGCAAGGGCTCTGCACTCCTGGTGCATCAGAGGCATGAAGGGGGAAGGAGGTAAAAGAAAGATTCCTGAGACACAGCTGGGCAGGGAGGAGGGGTAGAGGAGGAGAGGAGCTCACTGGCACTCCTTTGACTCAGGGCAGAGTGGAAAGAAGGCCAGCTTTCTCTCTCTCAGTTAAATTTGGAGAATTGTGTATGGGCCACAGGTTTGCAACTGAAAAGTATGAAAAAGAGTAGTTGGGAGTAAAGCATTTTGTGTGTTTTAGTTCCTAAGATTAAATAAAAAGGCATTTAACCTGCTTCTAATTTTACTTCCTTATATCTAAGTTTCTAAGTCAGCGCTTCCCCAGGGTTTTGTCTTGGGACCTTTGCTCTGTGTGCGCCCTTCCTCTGCACTCTCTCTCACTCCCAGAGCTGCACTTCTGTAAAGAGCTGGCTTCCAGCCTGCCCTCAACCACAGCCTCTTGGCGCCGGGTCTGCGAGCCTGCCAGTGGGCGCCTGTCCCCTGGGCCCCCTCACTCCACTGACTACCCCCGACGAACCTCTCTTAGGGACGGCCATTCAGAGCTCTGGTGCCTGCTCCTGCTTGGTGCATTATGTAGCTGCTTCCTAACACTGGAGTTCAAAGCACACCCCCACATCCACAAGCCTGTCCTCTTAGCACTCTTTCTCCAATGCGTCCCAGAGCACTGTGTGCCTGGACTACGCAGGGTCCACAGCGCCCTGGCCCGCAGCCAGCTCCCAGTGAACGTTCTCTCCCACCCCATTCCTCTACTTCTCTGTCTGCTTCATCCTTTCCCTTCCCACATCCCCTGGAAGGTGAGCTCCTCTCAAAGGCTCCCTTATCAAGTCTCTCCTGAGGCTCTCTCCACTCCACCTGCCTGAGTTAACTCTCTCACCTTTGAGACCCCATTGACGAACCTACCTCATCTATGATCACCAGTTTGTGGCCTTACCCACCCCAGAGAGTCACCAAAAGAATGGACTGAGTCCAGCTTATTCTACAGTTTTTCTAGAACTTCTAAAAAACAATCTTTTCAGTATGGTAAGTGCCCAGACAACATTTACTGAATTATATTTTAACAAGCTTAATTACAGGTTACAAGGAAACATGGATACAGTCAGCAATGTGCTGTCCTGACCTGAGCCTCTGTGTTAATATGGAGGATAGGTTATTTTAAGCATGTTTCGGCACCTTACTGACCTTTCACTTTGTTATCCACCTCATCCCCTGGAAGGCCCAGTCTTTTTTTCCCAAAATCAGGTCCCACTGACTTCAAGGGTGCTCGCTGTGACTTCTCACTCCTCTTGTGGGCAAACAGCAGGGAGGAAGACAAGGAATCAGACGAGGAGATCGTGTAATCCACTATCGGGTCAATGCTGCTCGCTGTCAGCCAGTTAAATGAGCTTCGTCCATCTGCAACACACAGAATCAGAGCAGTTACTGCGCTCAGTGCCGCACACAGGGCAGCTTTAATACACCTGCTGGGACTCACTGGCAGCACCTTGATCTTGACCCTCAGCATGCTCACCTGGGACCCTGGCTGGGTCTCTGTCAGGTCCCCAGGGTGTGGCCTGAGGCAGGGTGTCCCCACTACAAAGTAAGAAACAAGCCACCTGCTCCCAGCACAGGAATAATACTTTGTATCTATTGAAAGGTACCAAGAGCCCCTAATTTCTAATATTAGTTAGTGTCACAGAATTTCCATTGTGATTATTCAAATTAGTTCCAATTCCAGAACCAACAAAATGTGAAAAACTTTACATAAAGGAAAAACATTCAAATGTTTACATAAAAAGATTAAGATATTTTGTTTTATAATTTGTACTTCGCTGATCAAAGGAAACAGACCATTTGAGAAAGAACAGTTTAATAAACTGTAAACACAGCAAATGAATTTGGTTTAGCTCTACTTTGCTTTTGAGATGTTTTAAATTTGCTGCATTAGATTTTTCTGTACAAAAACAAAAACATATATGCACTAAAACTTGCCCTGGATTTTCTAGTCAGAAATAATCCTCTTCTCCTTTTTAAAAAAGTATTGTAAATACACAAAATATAAAATTTACTATTTCAATTATGATTAAGTACACAGTTCAGTGGCATTGAGCAAATCCATACTGTCCCGCAGCCATCCATCTCCAGAAGGCCTTTCCGCCAGACAGAGTGGCTGTCCCGGCCAGAGTGCCCTGTGCCCCGCAGGCGGCGTCCAGGTCTGCTACCTGCAGTCTGTGTCGGTGTGAAATCACCCTGCTGCTGGGTGGCCCTTATCTGCCCTGCCATTGGCTGGCGTGCTGAGAAGGGCCCCTCCTGGGTTCGGCTCTGGAGAGTGCTCTGGGAGGCCTGGGTCTCAACAAACATCGGAGTGAGAACAGTACTTCGGAAACGCCAGTCAGAATCAATGGTATATTCCTGCATATAAGAAAGTTTCAAATGAAACGTTCCTTTTTTAGCAATACTGAAATATTTCTATTTAAAATCCAATGATGCTATCAGCAGACATGTACCATAATTTCATATTTCTCTGTGGAAAGCAGCTGGAGAACCTTTTCTAATTTAAAAGTTTTAACGAATTATTTACCAACTAGAAAAACTACTATTGTGGGAGAAAACGCAATTTCTTAACATTCTGCACTAAAGGCTGATGTCAACCTCAGTAATGGCACCACAACTCAACTGCAACGGGTCACACACAACTGGCTCAACTCTCCTCCGCACGTGCACGTGCCAAGTCCTGGGAGGACTTGGGGAACACGGGCGTGAGCGCTTGCCCACATGCAGACCACCGGGGACACTGAGGCACCTGGTATGGGAGGCAGGACAGGGGGGCAGGCATTCCTGAGAAAGGAACCTGAGTGGAGGCCAACAGTGTTAGCCTCCAGTGGGGGAGGCAGAGGCAAATGCTTAGAAGGAACGTGTGAGTGTTCTAAGGAAAGCAGGACAGCCAGCTGGACACTATTAGAAATGCTCATTTAACTAACAAACAAGAAAACTCACAATATTCATCATCATTACAGAGACAAGCACTTCACCTGAAATTCGCATTCTGACAGAGGATGTTCAAACATGGGGTTTGGATAGTCTGGGCTCATGCTGGTCATTTCAAGCAGAAAATTTGTTGCCAAACTTAAGAAGTGCACTTCTATCTTAGGAGAATATAAAGAATTTAGTGCCAACAGTCGGTCCAAGGCATTGGAAGGTAACCTAGTTTCATGGCTCCAGAAATTTCGAATAATTAATCTGAAAAGCAGAGAGAAGAAAAGCACACTGCTTAGACACTGCCAACAAAGAAGAACGTTCTGCACATGGTGTCATGTGGAGAAGGCTACTTTTCATACACGCAAAGCTTAACAGAGAGGGCGACCACTAACGTGTATAGAGAGTATAACCTGAGTTATGAAAAGACACACTGAAGGAAGGGAATGTTAAAATATGTATAAAAATTTAACAGGAGGTGGGAAACTGAGTGATTTTATTCTCTCATCTCTATTCCCTGGGACGTTTTCAATGATAAGTACATAATATAAACTATTTTGAAACTGAAAAAACACTTTAAGAAATTACATATAGTTCTTCACTGCCTTGCTAAGACAGTTTACTCCAAAAATTACTGCCATAAAGTATTCAAAACCTTAAATTAGTTAAAAGCCAGGTTAGGCTCTATAATTTATGAATGCTTATGAAATCCAAATACAATTTTAAAAGCTCAATAAATTTAAAATTGTAGCAAAATGGAAACATAAGTGATACACAGAATCATATAAAAAGTTTATGCCCCTTCCCATATAATTAGTACTTGATAAGACACTCATATAACTGACTTTGGTCAGGCATTATAGAAGATAACAATCATTTCTCCTACTTCCACCTATAATTAACATGGTTTCCTCTGATTTCTAAGGTTTCAAGCACTTCATTCAATAGTAATATAAGTCTGATCTCTACTTTTTGTGTTACATGGGAAACAGATTATGGATTTTTTTTTCCTTCTTAAAATAAAAAAGAAAACAAGATCTCGCTCTGTTGCTCAGGCTGGTCTCAAACTCTTCGGCTCAAACAATCCTCCCATTAAACCTCCCAAGTAGCTGGGATTACAGGTGTGCGCCACTGTGCCCAGCTCTCTCAGATTTTCTTTTTATTTTGAAATACTTTAAAAATACTGCACTAGCAAAGAATACTTTGTCACATCACTTTTTCAAAAGTTTTATTTTAAAGTAACTTATCAAGATTTTGAAGTCTTATTCTTCATAATGTGATTTAAAATACATTTTTACAAAACATTATAAAATACAAGAGGCAGAGAAAATGCTAACACTGTGAATACATTTCTAAAACTGCTGAGAAATAACACTGTGCTAGCCTAGAAAGCGATCCCCTAACAATTCATTGCCGCCGCCCAGGTACTCCGGGAGGGGCACGTACTGAAGCCCAGGGTTCTCGTCCACCAATCCTTGAATCAGCACCTCTTTCGCCAACTTAAATATTTCCTGGGAGTCATCATCTGTTTGACTTTCTGGATCTCTGTTTGAGAAAATAACAAAATGTCAAAACATTAATACTCTCCTCTAGCCCTTTTGTTCAAGCCCAGTAACACTGTCTGGAACCAAAGTAAAAAAGGCTAGTTTTTCCCATGGAGCTATAATGCCCCAAATCCCAGCAGGAGCCCTGTCCGTGTGTGTGCGCAGGCCTGATACCCTCCTCTCGGGCCTCAGAGCTTATGGTGTTTATAAACTTAAAACATTTTTAACTCAACCAATAATTTCACACTCTAAATATTTCCCACACACGTGAAATGAGTTAAAACAAGAACAGAATATATGAAAATGAATTTACTTATTAATCACATGGTTAAAAATGCTTTATTATGTTCCAGATTGCTAAGGCACCCAAATGATCCCTGAAAAAATAAAATGTCAATGTATAGCTTACCTGTAATTGTCATGTGTCCACATGAGAATACTGTACATCTGCTCTCTACACGTTACAGAAGGGTGGGAAACAAACTCCACAACAGGGCCCAGAAGTTCTCGGAGTTCTACTGGTTTAAGTTTTGGCATCATCTTATAAATTATGTCCAAACATACTTTTTGTCTTTCATCATCTCTATAAGAAAGATTTTCAAAAACACATAAATTTAACCACTTTTATTATTGTACTTTCAAATTATGACAGGCAACTTTTCCCTTCTTTGTGCTGTTCTGTAGTTTCAAAATTTGAATAATATTATGATACATAATACTACACTGATATAAAAATTATATTCTTAAAAATAATTATTGTGGGCTAGATTATTAAAAATAAACAAATTAATTCAATGTGCTATCCTGGAATGAATCTTGGAATAGAAAAAGAACACTGGGGGAACTTGTGAAACAGAAATAAAGTCTAGTTTAGTTAATAGGAATGTACTAATGTGTTTTTTTTTTTTATTTTTTATTTTACTGACATCTATGCCTCAAGGAATGTACTAACGTTAATTTCTTAGTTTTAACAAATGTATTAAGATTATGTAAGATGGGGAAACTGTGGAAGAGGTATATATGGGAATTCTGTGTACTATCTTTAAACTTTTCTGTAAATATAAAGTTATTTCAGAATAAAAAGCTTATTTTAAAAAATCTGATAATGGCGAACAAAACAAGCTAAAAATATAAAGAATTTCTGATTTTAAAAATGCTTTCAAGAGCTACCTGGAGTGTCACATAGTGAAGTGAAGTGCAGTCTGCGCCCTAAATGAGGCATACACCTATCTCCTTGTTTGGTGTGTCTTTTGCTCCTTATAGCACCTGCCTGGCTGTCTTTACACCGAGGATGCTCTGTAAATAGTCACGGAAGGACACAAGGACACAATGACATACATTCTTTGCTATTGGCACACTATACATTTATCAGTAATCTATTACCATGTAAAAGTATGTATATAGACCAAGACTAGAAAAGAGTAGAGAAATAAAATAATGTAAGCCATCAGCAGCTTTCTCCTTTAACTTTTACTTTTATATTTACTATATTGCAATTCTGAAAGTAAAGGAACAATTATAATATGAATACACTAACTGAAGGCTCTTACCTGGAAAAACAGGTACAGACCTCAAAAGCATGCAGTTTAAATTTGAAGAGAGCCTGAGGCAATTATGCAGGCCACCTCCTTTATTCATGGGTGAGGGATGGGACCATAGGGTTCTTGGGGGGGTGGGCGCCAGGCCCACCTCAGCACACATTCCATTATTACACTCTCTTCACCTTTCCTTCTCAGATTCAAACTTCACAAATATGCATTTCATGGAAACCCACAGGTTCTTCACCAGTTGAAGGAGAGGCATTAATGTTTTATGAGCCCACCCAAGAGTGTGGGCTGCTGTTCACGCACCTGTGTCTCATGATTTGAACAAAGTCCTTGCTCTTTAACTGGAAGTACAGGTCTGTCATTTCCTCAGCACGACAAAGCACCACCTCCAGACAGAGTGTCTTCAACACTCCATGAAACTTTGGCAGCAGGAAGAACACAGCATTCATGAACCTGGGTGGGGAGGCACAGTGGTGAGGGAAGGGCCTCAGACCCTCCACCCCAACATGCGCCCGAAGGTCCCTACCTGTCAGCAAGAGGAGGAAAGCTCTTGGTCACTTTGTTCAAGCACATAATAAACTTGTCCTCCATAGCATTCTGATGTTGCTTCAACTGTTTTACAACCAAGTCACACACGGATTCCTCCAGTATCTGAAAAATGAAGTTTCTTTTCAAATACACAAAGGTGGAAACCTATGTTAAGCACTGAAAATAAAGTTCATCTTGAATCTTTAAGTGAACTCAAGGAAGGTGTTCAATGTTATCACCTACAACAAGGCTCACAAAGCACATGACAAAACAAGAGGTGCTAGGGATGTCCGCTGTCCACACTGACACTGCATGCCTGGCTCCTGGTCCCTGAGGTCCTACATCCAGTGAGTGCTCAAGACCACATTGCTGTGCTCTGCGCCATGAGCACCAGGGCACCTGGCTTACATCAGATGTAGGGTCAATGAAGAAGATCAGCATTTCCTTCTGACACCAACACACGACAAGTAAGTCCTTTGAGAAGTTAAGCTAAAATCAGTGACTAAATACTGTTGAAGACACCTTTTAAGATGTTCAGGTCTCTGGTCAAAACTATTTACACAGAATGGAATCTTCAAGCAACTCTAACCATATAGCAGCCCCATCGGGGTCTGGCTGCCCATGTCCGGCTTTCTCTCCAGTGCCGGGAGTAACAGTAGCAGTAACTACCTGCCACTACAGATTTGTCTGTATCTGACTGCCTCCTCTCCCCAAACACCAGCTCCCCAAGTGTGGGGACTTGGCCTGTCCTGTTCCCACTGCGTCCCTGGGGCCTAGAAACAAGTAAGTCCTCAGGAATAAGTGTTCAATTAGAGACGTACTCAGTAGTGTCTACTGGAAGGAAGTGATAGAAAATGTTTACATCTATCATCCATGGCTCATCTTCCTCCTCACAAAGACCAGGAAAGGAAAGTGGGCAACCTTTTCAAAGGCACTAAGATTGGATGCACAGTTTTTCAATACAAAATTACTATAGGTTGAGCATCGCAAATCTGAAAATCCAAAGTTCAAAATGTTCCAATATCTAAACTTCTTAGAGCATTGACATGACACTCAAAGGAAATGTTCATTGGAGCATTTCAGATTTTGCATTCTTAGATTACAGATGCTCAAACAGTAAGTATAATGCAAATACTCCAAAATCCAAAAATGTCCAAAATCTGAAACCAAGCATTTTGGATAAGGGATATTCAACCTGTAATGTGATTCTATTTTAAAGGAAAACACAAAACCACAAATTTCAATGGTCTGAACCCCATGGAGAATATTTTAATTAAGTATTACACTATTGATATATCAGTTTTGGTTTTTGGTTTTTTTTTTTTTAAGACGGGGTTTTGCCCTATTGCCCGGGCTCTAGTGCAGCACTGTGATCATAACTCACTGCAACATCAAACTCCTGGGTTCAAGTGATCCTTCTGCCCCAGCCTCCCAAAGTGCTAGGATTACAGGTGTAATCCCAGGCCCAGATATGTCCTTTTATTAAAAGTATTCAATCTGATGACACAACCGAAATGTTCAGAAACTAACAAGCAAAGAAAGCAAGCAAGGCCGGGTGCATGGCTCACGCCTGCAATGCCAGCAGGTGGGGAGGCTACGGCAGGAGCCTCGCAGGGGCCAGGCACACGGCACTGAGAGGCGAGAAGGGCCCATGCCTCTCACAGCTGGGTCACTCTGCCCTCACTGCAGCAGCTACCTGTTGGGCTCGTTTTCTCCAAAAGGAAATCTTGAGACCAAGTTCATGGGAATAAAAGCTGGTTAAATACTCATCCTAACTTTTACAATAAAGTCAATCGCCAAACTGCCAATCTTTAAATGTTCACAAAGTTCCCTTGTGTTTAAAAAATCTTGTATCATCTCTAAAAAATTCAGCACTATATTTGGTATACAGTAGGAAAACAGTCAAATAATAAATGCAGATGCCCACTTTGTTCCCAATGGCATACAGGAAGCACATGTAAGCATCAGGGGTCATAACAAATCAGAGCTGACAAGTGTTTACTTAGAACTGTGCAACACACTCACGTCTTTCCTCTCTGTAATATACTGAAGAACAAGTCCCAGAACTTCTGCTGCTGCCGCATATACCTCTTTATATTTTACAAATGACATGTTATTGACCAAAGCTTGAAAGTATCTACAACAAATACAGAAAACGAATATGCTTAAAACAATGCATTCTGTTGTTTGACATAAAAAGTTAAAATTTTCCCTCTCTTGACATATTAATAGCACAAATTAAGAAAATCTAAATATAAAACAATATAAATTATGTACAGGACTACACATGTCAGTTTGTATTCAAGGGCTCTGACATTACAAGCAGAATAGCGTGGGTGGTCCAACGCCCAACAGCACAGAACTGCCATAGTCAGTTTCCCATAGTGCAAGGCATGACAACAAACTGCAGTGAAAGAAAAGGCTGATATCCAAGAGTAGGAGGCACTGACTCCCTTTCAAAAGCCCCTACTAAGACAAGACAAAGACAATAAAATGACGAGGAAGAGAAGGCCTGTGCTCAGAGTGTATATTCTATGTGAAGCACAGGGAGTGGCACATCTAACCACCAGCCTCACGGTGACTCCGTAAGGCTGTTCTTGGGGCGGAAACCCAAGACCAAACCAGTAACCTGTCTACAGGAAACGAGTTCCTGTTGAGTGCCAAGCCCTGGCTGTCTCAGCTGTGAGGTCACACAGTTTCTGGCACCAGAGACGGTGTGATGGGTCTCAGGTTCAACACAGAGGGCCCGGAGACGGGAGGCCAGGGTGGGTGGGCAGAAAGCTATGGGGCAGCTACAGCGCGAACCTGACTTCAAAAGCACCCTCTGTGGTGTTCTTCACTGTGTCATACCTGCTGTCCCTTGCCCAAGTTGGGACAGCCGGGCTGGAACAGGTGAGTGCAGGGACAGCACAGCCAGCGTTCTGGAGGCCCCACTGTAGTCAGAGACCCTGTGACGAAGCTGCCTGTGCGACCCATGTTACTTTCAGGTGTACGTGTTGAAAACAGTAGTTCAGAAAATAAGACAATACCCAACACTTCTCACCTGCCAACATGAACATGAAAAACTTACACTCATTTTCAAAAACCTATATTCCCCATTCACTCCAGACATATTTCTTCTCCCAAATGACTCTAAATCCAACTTTCTAAATTTAGATAGAAATATTTTTAACATGGGTTCTAGCCCTTAAGTTTATCAAAATTGAACCACACTCCAGTCTATCAATCCAATTCAAGGAGACTTTAAATCAAAAAAGAATCAAGCAAAAAATATGATACTTACTGGAAACTTTCTACACCACATTTTGGGTCATAGGGAGGCAAGTCATTGGCCATCACGATGCCTAATAACTGAATCCCTACTGAATTGTCTTTAGAATTAGGATCTTTACTAGAAAACTTTTCAAATATTAACCTGAAATGTAAGCACACAGGAGAAAATAGAGACTGTCATATAATTAGATTTCAAATTATGTTCATCTTTTATCATTTCAAGTAATTAAATTTCATTGTAATCACCATTTACAACATGCTGCATTTTATTCTAAATTTCTAAACAATATTGCAAAAACTAGTAAACTTATACCTGTAAGGGATGGCTAAGCAATCCTTCCAGCATTCAACAAGGGTTTTTATAATTTCAAGGTTGTGCCTAAAAACAGCTCTTTTTGGATGAAAGACATGTTTCATTAGGAAATGAAGCAATCGATTTGCTAATACTTCATCTTTAGGGACCCCCTGAAAAGGCAATAGAAATTCTATATTAACATGCAGCATTCCATTCTGGAAAAGGTCTTTTTAATCCAAAAGTCCATTTATAAAAGAAATCTGGCTTTTACTGAAGAGTTCAGCTCCTGGTTAAAGCCCTATGTGTGAGAATCTTATCAAGACGGTGGACAAGGAACACCGCCAGACAGAGTGCCTCTGCAGAAAAGACAGATTCTAGCAGAAATTAGAGGAAAGAAGCAAGCAGACGAGCACACATCGGATGAGGGTTGGAAGGAGGGGTACCCGAGACCACGGGAGACTCCACGGAGGAGGTTGCGGAGGAGAACTGGAAGCAGAGACCTCCAGAGCAGCCGGGAGACCAGGGGCAAGGGTAGGTGCAGCGATTAACTCTCCCCTCCCTTGCATCTCGGACTCCTGGTGGGCTCCCCAGCGGGTGGAGAGACCTGCGGACACCAGTCCAGAGACGGGCACCACCAGTGAGCGGTAAGCCACTAGCGGATGCGGCACTAGGCTCCCAACTCCTGCAGGGCACTTCCCAGTGCACAGACCCGAGCTGCGCGACAGGCGCCATATTGCCTCACTCTCCCCTCCGCCATCCCTATCCATGGCTGCCGAGAGAGATAATATAGCCACCAGCCGGAGGCACCTCCAGGGGACGGGACCTTCCCTTTTGGGGCCCTACAGCCAACTAAGGGGAACTCAGATGGTGAGCTCCCTACCCGCCAGCCCCTCCAGGTGCTGATGGCCCAGGAGACCCCTGAGGCTAAGAGACATAGACCCAGCTTGGGCTCCCCGTGGGTGAATTGGGACGGGCACTCCTCTCCTTGGTGGGGATATATTTTGAACTCCGGGATCCAGAGGTCAGACCTGCAGACCAGATCCCGTGCACCTAGGTCTCGCATTGCCCGGGACACAGAAGGGATATACGCAAATAGCCTACTGAGGGGTGTGTGCCTTCAGGGACAGATCAGCATCCTAGAGGGCAACCCTCCCCACAAAGGGAAGCCGTGCACCCAGTCCAGGTGGCGTTCCTGTGCAGGGAACCTCCCGGCCGGCATCACAGCCAGGGGAGGCTCGGTGGCATGAGGTCTGGCCTGCTTGCAGAGGCCCAGGAGTAGCTGTGGAGTTGGGGAGGGTGGAAAGAAGCCAGGCCCGCTCCAGACTGTGGGTCTCAGACAGCCCCACCCCACACGCAGACTCTCTGACTGAGCGGGACCATTCGAGCCCCGCCCTGACAGCTTTTCCTGGAAGCAGAGAACAGAACTTTGACCCCTGCTAACGACATTGATGGTGCCTGAGGGCAGGCTTACCCAACCAAGCTTCGCCTAGACTCTCTCCTAGACCAGCCATCACTGAGGGGCAGAAAAGGACACACCTGGAAGTCCCAGGGCCCCACCGACCACCTGAGGCACTAGAGTGCCTCTCTACAGGAACAAGAGCTGATAACAGGACACAAAAACAACAGCGTAGCCTGTTCCTCCAAGCAAGCGCCACCTACTGACAGGCAAGTGCACACCCTTTTCGTGGCACCTACTGACTCATTATAAGGAAGTGGTCAAATCTCACCCACAGACACCACCTACCGGATCAGAAACTAACCAAGGCGTGTGAATACCCAAATGAAAACCTAAAGGAAAGAAACAACAACTGATGGACATGGAAAGAAATCAGCGAAGGAACTCTAGAAATATGAAGAACCAAACGGAAACCACACCCCCAAAGAGGAGCCTCAGCCGCTTAGAAACAGACACCAACCAAAATCAAGCAACCAAAATGAGAGAAGTGGAATTCCGAATGTGGATCATAAGAAAATTCAACGACGTGCAAGAACAAATCAATAACCAACACAAAGAAACCACAAAAAGCCTCCAGGACCTGGAACAAAAGTTCGCTAAAGAAATCGGCACAATGAAGAAAAGTTTAACCGAACTCCCGGAAATGAAGAACCAATTCAGGGAACTATAAAATTCAGTGGAAAGCCTCAAGAACAGGGTAAATCAAACATAAGAAAGAATCTCAGAGATTGAGGATAACACCTTCCAATTAAATAAAGCATTCACAGAGATAGAGCAGAGAAACAAGATAAAAGAGCAAAGCCTACAAGCGATGTGGGATTATGTGAAGAAACCTAATGTGAGGGTCATAGGGTTACCAGAAGGGGAAGAAGACAACACTCAAGGGTTGGACAAGCTATTTGAAGATATAATAGAGGAAAATTTCCCAGGCCTTGCTCAAAATCTCAATATACAAGTTCAAGAAACTCAGAGGACCCCTGGGAGATTCAATACAGTAAGACGTCACTACATGCAGTCATCAGACTGACCAAAATATCAACTAAAGAGGCCCTTCTAAGAGCTGTAAGATGAAAGAAGCAAGTAACATACAAGGGAAAGCCAATTTGAATAACGCCAGACTTCTCTACTGAGACTTTACAAGCAAGGAGAGACTGGGGCCCCATTCTTACTCTTCTGAAACAAAACAATGTCCAGCCTAGAATCTTATTCCCTGTAAAACTAAGTTTTCTATATGAAGGAGAAATAAAGACATTCTCAGATAAGCAAAGACTGAGGGAATTCACCAAGACAAGACCAGCCCTTCAAGAAGTACTCAAAACAGTGTTACCCATGGATCAGCACAATTAAACACTCATGAATGTAAATCTACTCAAAGCTAAAGATCAAAGCCCAGACATTACAATGGCTCAAGAGAGAAAACAAAGCAACAAAGTTCAACCCAACATAATGAACAGAAATCTGCCCCATCTATCAGTTATCTCAATAAATGTGAATGGCTTGAACTCCCCACTCAAGAGATATAGGCTGGCCAAATGGATAAAAAAAAAAAACACAAGCCAAGAATCTGCTGCCTTCAGGAAACACATCTAACCTGCAAGGATGCAATTAGACTAAAGGTAAAGGGGTGAAGAACAATATTTCAAGCAAACGGAAGCCAAAGAAAGCTGGCGTGGCGGTGCTGATTACAGATAACTTAGTTTTTAAATCAACAAAAGTAATAAAAGACAAAGAAGGTCACTATATGATGGTGAAGGGTACAGTTCAACAAGAAGACATAACAATTCTAAATATATATACATCCAACCGTGGTGCACCCAGATTCATAAATCAAACTCTACTTGATCTAAACAAATGGATAAACAACACCACCATAATAGTTGGAGACTTTAACACCCCACTGACAGCACAGGACAGATCCTCTAAACAAAAACTCAACAAAGAAATAATGGACTTAAACAGAACCCTAGAACAAATGGGCCTGACTGACATTTACAGGACATTCTGTAATGTCCTGTAATGTCCTGTCCAAAACCACTGAATATACGTTCTTCTCATCAGCTCATGGGTCATTCTCTAAGATTGACCATATCCTAGGACACAAAGCACATCTCAAACAATTTAAAAAGATAAAAATTATACCATGTATCTTTTCAGACCACAATGGAATAAATGTAGAAATCAATCCTAACAGGAGTTCTCATTTCTACACAAAGTCATGGAAACTAAATCTTCTGCTGAATGATCACTTAATAAACGAGAAAATCAAGATGGAAATCAAAAGATTCTTTGAACTAAATGACAAAGGTGACACAAGTTACCAAAACCTATGGGACACAGCTAAAGCAGTTCTGAGAGGAAAGTTTATTTCCATAAATGCCTATATCCAAAGGTCAAAAAGATCACAAATAGACAACCTAATGAATCGTCTCAAACAGCTGGAAAAAGAAGAAAAGACCAACCCCAAACCCAGCAGAAGAAGTGAAATCATTAAGATCAAATCAGAACTAAACGAAATTGACAATAGGGAAACTATACGGAAAGATTAATAAAACAAAAAGTTGGTTCTTTGAAAAAATAAACAAAATTGACACACCATTGGCTAGACTAACGAAAAGCAGAAAAGAAAAATCTCTAATAAGCTCCATCAGGAACAATAAAGGAGAAATTACAACTGATACCACATAGATACAAGATATAATTTATGAATACTACAAAAACCTCTATACACACAAACTGGATAATGTGGAGGAAATGGACAATTTCTTAGAAACACACAGCCTCCCTAGACTCAACCAGGAAGAAATAGAATTCCTGAACAGACCAATATCAAGTACTAAATTGAAACAGGAATAAAAAACCTTCCTAAAAAGAAAAGTCCTAGACCAGATGGTTTCACACCCGAATTTTACCACACTTACAAAGAAGAACTAGTACCTAACTTGCAGAAACTATTCCACAACATCGAGAAGAACGGAAACCTCCTCGACACCGTTTATGAAGCAAATATTTCTCTGATACGAAAACCAGGAAAGGATGCAACAAATAAAGAAAACTACAGACCAATGTCCCTTATGAATATAGATGCAAAAATTCTCAACAAAATCCTAGCCAATCGAATCCAGGTGCTTGTCAAGAAAATAATTCATCACAACCAAGTGGGCTTCATCCCAGGGATTCAGGGATGGTTCAACATATGCAAATCTATAAATGTAATTCACCATATAAACAGAAGCAAAAACAAAGACCACATGATCCTCTCAATAGACGCAGAGAAAGCATTTGACAAAATTCAACACCCTTTTATGATAAGAACACTCAACAAAATAGGCACAGACGAGGCTTACCTAAAAATGATACAAGCCATATATGACAAACCACAGCCAATATCATACTGAATGGGGAAAAACTGAAAGCATTCCCACTTAGAACTGGAACAAGACAAGGTTGCCCACTATCTCCACTTCTGTTCAACATAGCGCTGGAAGTCCTCCCTACAACAATCAGACAAGAGAGTGGAATTAAGGGCATCCAAATGGGAGCAGAAGAGATCAAACTCTCACTCTTTGCTGATGACTTGATATTATACCTAGAAAACCCCAAGGATTCAACCAAGAGACTCCTTGATCTGATAAATGAATTTGGTAAAGTCTCAGGATACAAAATCAATACACAGAAATCAGAGGCATTCATATACGCCAACAACAGTAAAAGTGAGAACCAAATCAAAGACTCAATTCCCTTCAAAACAGCAACAAACAAAATAAAGTACCTTCGAATATATTTAACTAAGGAGGTAAAACACCTCTACAGGGAGAACTATGAAACACTGAAGAAGGAAATAGCAGGTAAACAGACGGAAGAATATACCATGCTCATGGGTCGGCAGAATCAACATTGTTAAAATGTCTATACTATCCAAAGTGACCTACAGAGTCAATGCAATTCCTATCAAAATACCATCATCATTTTTCACAGATATAGAAAAAATAATTTTACGCTTCATATGGAACCAGACAAGACCCCCTATAACAAAAGCAATCTTAGGCAATAAAAACAAAATAGGAGGTATTAATTTACCAGACTTCAGACTATAATACAAGGCTATAGTCATTAAAACAGCTTGGGACTGGCACAAGAACAGGGACATTGACCAGTGGAACAGAACAGAGAACCCAGATAGAAAACCATCATCATATAGCCAACTAATCTTCAACAAAGCAGACAAAAACATACACTGGGGAAAAGAATCCTTATTTAATAAACGGTGTTGGGAAAACTGGATAGCCACATGTAGAAGACTGAAACAAGACCCACACCATTCACCTCTCACAAAGATCAACTCACGCTGGGTAACAGCCTTGAACGTTAGGTGTGAAACTATTAGAATTCTAGAGGAAAATGTTGGAAATACTCTTCTAGATATTGGCCTAGGCAAAGAATTTATGAAGAAGACCCCAAAGGCAATCACAACAGCAACAAAAATAAACAAATGGGACCTAATGAAATTAAAAAGCTTCTGCACAGCCAAAGAAAACTGTCAAGAGAGCAAACAGACAACCCACAGAATGGGAGAAAATTTTTGCAAGCTACACATCTGATAAAAGGCTGATAACTAGAATCTATTTAGAACTCAGGAAAATCAGCAAGAAAAAATCAAACAACCATATCAAAAGATAGGCAAAGGACATGAACAGAAACTTCTCAAAAGAAGACAGAAGAATGGCCAACAAACATATGAAAAAATGTTCAACATCTCTAATCATCAGGGAAATGCAAATCAAAACCACAATGAGGGCCGGGCGTGGTGGCTCACGCCTGTAATCCTAGCACTTTGGGAGGCCGAGGTGGGCGGATTGCTCAAGGTCAGGAGTTCGAAACCAGCCTGAGCGAGACCCCGTCTCTACCAAAAATAGAAATAAATTAATTGACCAACTAAAAATATATATACAAAAAATTAGCTGGGCATGGTGGTGCATGCCTGTAGTCCCAGCTACTCGGGAGGCTGAGGCAGTAGGATCGCTGAGCCCCGGAGATTGAGGTTGCTGTGAGCCAGGCTGACGCCACGGCACTCACTCTAGCCTGGGCCACAAAGTAAGACTCTGTCTCAAAAAAAAAAAAGAAATCTAAATTTGGTTTACTGTGAGATAACTGAGATAGGCACATCCAGACACAGACATGTGAAAAAGCTGTATGTACATTTATGGTGTTTCATAATGATCATTCCCATGATATTCTCACATGAAAACTTTTGAACGATGTCGGTGTCCACAGTTTTAAATGAATAGGAAAAGCTCTCGCACATATAAGTCTGCACCCAAGTTGCTCCCCCACAACACAGTGTCACCATCTGGCAACTAGGACCTTAGCAGCCACTCTCACCAGTATGGATTACGGTCAATGCTCTGGAATAAATAAGCTGGCAAATAAACACCACCACACCCAGGGCTTTACTCTCGATAGAAGTCCTCAGAATCTCACACCCAGGGTATACTGTCATTTAGCTTACACATAATTTTAATAAATCTGGTATTTAGTTTCCAAGCTCCTAGCAAGTAAAAGCAATAAACAAAACAAAATAAAATAAATGCCTGACAGCTTAGTAATAAAAGCAAGGTCAAAGGAATCATCAAAAGCAGATGAAAGACAACAAAACAAAACCAAAGCAGTCTGAGGCCATTCCATATGGGAGCATCACAAAACGACAACTCAAGGTCATGAAGAGGAGCTTGAGCTACCTGTCATATGCACTATAACTACAATCCCCAACCCCTGGGCTTCATACTGGTACCAGTCCATGGCCTGTTAGGAACAGGGCTGCAGAGCAGGAGGTGAACAGGATGTGAGTGAGTGAGGCAAGTGAGTGAGCAAGTGAGCAAGTGAAGCTGCGTCTGTATTTACAGCCGCTGCCCATCACTCGCATCACTGCCTGAGCTCCACCTCCTGTCAGATCGGCAGAGGCGTGAGTTGGAGGAAAACAAGCTCAGGGTTCCCACTGATTCTGTATTATGGAGAGTTGTATAATTATTTCACTACATATTATAATGTAATAATAATGGAAATAAAGTACACAATAAACGTAATGTACTTGAATCATCCCAAAACCATCATGTGCCTCACTCTCCAGATAGTGGAAAAACTGTCTTCCAACCCGTCCAGAAAGTTTGGGGACTGCTGCACTATAGGATATCAGCACAGAAATAATGCATTGCTACAGAACAGATGCATCCATCCTTACTGCGGGAGTAGCCACGCCTGTCCATGAAAGAACAGTAGCCACAATCTCAACCAGCATGTAGTGAATTCCTCCTCCTCCACTGTCTTCAGAAACAGCCAGCTGCAGCAAGGGGCTGAGCCAGTGCTTTGCGTAAGGGCGAAAGACCTATGAGAAAATTGAAAAGTTAATGAATCATTTGAAATAACGAAAATATTATTAATAATACGGGAATATATCCTCCATCAGCCAAAATTTTATATTATTACTGGACCTAAGTCCCAAACAGATGTAAATTCCAACAATTACCCCACTTGATCACATTAGATTCTCTGCTGAATTATCTCTTCAAGGGCTCCTGAAACAATTCAATGGAAATGGATTTGTTATTGATCTTTTCACTGCTTAAAACCCTTCTGATAGCCAGGCACCGTGGCTCACGCCTGTAATCCTAGCACTCTGGGAGGCTGAGGCGGGCGGATTGCTCCAGGTCAGGAGTTCGAAACCAGCCTGAGCAAGAGCAAGACCCCGTCTCTACTATAAATAGAAAGAAATTAATTGGCCAACTAATATATATATAAAAAAAATTAGCCGGGCATGGTGGCGCATGCCTGTAGTCCCAGGTACTCGGGAGGCTGAGGCAGGAGGATTGCTTGAGCCCAGGAGTTTGAGGTTGCTGTGAGCTAGGCTGACGCCACGGCACTCACTCTAGCCTGGTCAACAAGCGAGACTCTGTCTCAAAAAAAAACCCTTCTGATACAATGATGCTCATAGAAATCAAAATCAAAGTATTCTATAGCAACCCTCTCTGTCCCATCTGAATAATACTCAGCTACAGAAAATTCTTTTATTTTATGCAGATGCATAAGGCATATAAAAATGAGATTATAAAATTAGGTAGGTACATATGGCTAAATTTTTTTTCACTTTTTCCTGTGTCACAGAAGTCATTCTGTTATAAATGTCACATGCTTAAATCTCTGAAATCTAAATAAGATATATCCATATACTAAATGCCACTGCAGGAGAATGCAGTGATGGAAAAGAACAGACTGAAGAATATAATCCAAGCTGTCTAACCACTTAACCTTCCTACCTTCTCTTTCAAATGTTTTCTTGGGGCTTTCTCATGTACTCTTCTCACAGCTTAATCTTGTGGTTTCAAATCCTTTTGAAATAAGGATTTCAAAAGGCTCCCAATAAGTTAAAAAAAAAAAAATCAGAGCACATTCCACGTATACATTTATTTATATGTGATATATATGAACCACTTTATGCTATTAAACTATAACAAATACTTAAAGGTTGGAAATTTTAAGATAAATGCAAATAAAAGTTCTATTATTTTCTTCCATGGGACGAGGACCTTCTCTAGCATCTCCTCTTGGGAACCACTGCCCTGCCCACTCCAGACTCCAGAGACACACACTGCGCCAGGGACAAGTTCCTGGGACGCCTCGGAGGCTTCTCACACCCACACATGCAGACGCAGGGCACCAGCTTCCTCCTCAGCCTGCCTGCCCATGTCCAGCGCCCCAAAGAAACCATCCAAATGCCAACACCCAGCTCCTTTGTAATAGCAACCAAGAAAGCACTTGGAAGAACATGAGCTTGAAGTCACGATGACCGCAAATGTTACGGGCTGAACTGTATCTCCTAAATAGCTGTTAGGTCCTAACCCTCAGAACCGTGACCTTATTTGGAGACTCGGTCTTTACAGAGGTAATCAAATTAAAGTGAGGTTATGAGGGGGCCCTAATCTAACACAACTGGTGTCCTAATAAAAAGCGGAAATTTGGGCACAGAGACAGATGTGTGGGGGGAGAGGGTGTGAAGACACAGAGAAACTGCCATCTACATGCCCAGAAATGCCTAAGGCCACCAGGAGCTAGGGGCAGCCTGGACCAGACCTTCCCTACCAGTCCTCAAAGGAACCAATCCTACCAGCACCGTGACCTGAGACTTCTGACCTTCAGAACTATTGTTTAAGCCCCTAGTCCATGGCACCCTGTGACCAAGGAATCAAGGAATCAAGCAAGGCCTGAGGAAAGAAAGCAGGTCCCTGCAGTCCCAGACCTCCTGGCGGCTTGGCCTTGGGCTCTTCGCATCCACAGAGATGCCTAGAAGGACTTTCTCGGGGCCAAGAGGATGATGCTGCCCACCACCCAGCACCCTCCAGTGACTCGCCATTGCTCAGCAAATGAGCCCGACCTCTGCTCCAGTGCAGACCTGCTCGCACTGCTCCCTCCGTGCAGAGCACACTCCTGCTGCACTCTGTGCGTATGCAAAGGCTCTCCAAAACCTACTCTACGTCCCGCTGGTAGAAGACGCCCCTGCCAGACTTAGGCCTGTATGGAGATAGACTGACAAATTCAGCAACTGCCTAAGAGTCAGCTGTTTTTAATATAGAGTTAGCAGAAATATTTTCACCAATTTTTTTGCTACTATAAACAAAGAAGTTTGGCAGCCATAAGATAGCTGCTACATGTACTTTATACAAAGCCCATTTCAAACTTGATGGAGGTTAACTCACATGTTTTAAAAGAAAATGATATAATAAAATGGTGTTGAACAAGCAGAGAAATGCGGCTGGTTAATTTATTCAGAGAACAAGTATGTCATGCTCTGTCCCTTTATATCTTCCTTTTTGTGTTTTCTTAAATAGATTCATAGAATTTCAAAGAACTGTTAAAAAGAAATAATAAATTACTTACCTCTTCTGTATTAACAATAAGCTTGGCTAAGAAGAGACGAATATTTAATGGTACTGATGAATTTCCAAGTTTGCCATGGAGAAATTTCATCCAAGGAGAAAGATCTCTTGGCACTGAACCCTGAAATTAAACACTCAAAATTACTTTAAAAAGTGGAATAAAATAATCTCACATTTTGATATTATGAGAAAACAATGACAAAGACAGACATGAAAAACAAAAAATCACGTTTATTTGATATGCAATTTGGCTTGGTCTTCAAGATTAAAAGCTAATTCTCAATATGATACCAATGAACAGCATGAGAAATGACAGAGGTGCGTGGGGACAGTACCTCCTCCCTGGCAGCGGGGCTCAGGCTCCTGTGCATGTGCCGCATCAGGGCTATCATCGGGGCCATACACTCGTGCTGGTTGAGCTCATCCATCTCCAGCTCCAGGACACCCCCGTGGGCCACGGGGGCCTGATGCTCCTATGGAGAGGGAAGAAGCCCATTATGCAGAGTGCGCTGTCAAAATGTCCCTGAACATAAGAGTTTCATTTTGGGGGCAATATCATATAACAAATACTTAGGTAATGATAATTGGGTAATAATATCAAACACACTCAGTGTGTTTTCTTATTAAACAATTAGAATATAAACAGGACCTCACGTCTTCCTTACATTCTGGATACACAGAACCCACCACCCGTCTTCCCAGTCTTTCCCTATGTAGCACCTCAGGTCAGACATCTCTGCCACATTGGCCCCAGACCCCCCGACTTCCTTCCTGTGTGAGATCTTCTCAGTGTACAGGACAGAATGCTGGGGCTTAGGTCTTAGAAAATTCTCCAAATTAGCACTATTCTCTGAGGGCTACCTACAGACAGAGAACTGGCCTCCCACAGTAACAGCAAGGCAGAGCTGTGACCTCCCTCTCCTACAAACTTCAACAATGTTCTGTTAGTATGTGAAATGTGATCATTACCCATCTCTGAAAACGACTAGTGGTAGAACTAGGGTCTTGGGAGCTGTAAGAATAACTCTGAACTCCAGTTGAGAAATCAAATTGACTCATTTCCTCACTCAGGCTACTGTCTGCCAGATATGACAAGGAAGACATATAATGAGGAACATCTGAAATATAAATAAGAAGAAAATACATGTAGTCAAACATGATCAGTAAGAAATGTATTTCTCTAAGCTCAAATGATAATAAAATTAAAGGATACTTTTAACTAAGGCTTTCATCAACCCTGTGATTTCTAACCCATTGTTCAGATTAACAAAGCAAAAAGGAAATGGGGAAAAGATCTCCCTTTGTTTTTGTCATTATTTAGCAGTTACTCTCTATTGTCATAGACAAATTAAGTTAAACTGGATCCAATTTTTGGATATGATTAACAGATTTTCTTTGCATTCAAAATTTTAATGTGTACATTTTGCCCAATATGTCTAACATAAATATGAAAAGAAATACTACTGAAAAATAGCACATCTAAAATATATAAGGGATTTAGAAAACTGGTCCAAATTGTATTCTCATATCAAGAAATGGTGATAAAAGCTATGAAGAAAAATTAAGTCAAAAATCCTAACAAAGAGCATGTTAACTCCTTGTTAACATGAGTGACGGAGGTTTAACTTTAAATAGAGAGGCCAGGGAGAGCCTCCTTCAAGGACTGACACTAAACAAAATGTCACGAAGTATACCGATATCTGTGGTCTATATTGTTAGAGGGAACAGCAAGTGCAAACGCCCTGAGCAAAAACAAGCCTGGCGCCCAGAAGGCACATCCAGGGGCCCTTCTGCCAGAGTGGAGTGAGCAGGAAGGAGGGCTGCAGGGGAGGTGGCCAGCAGTTCAGGGGCCTCAGGCAGCTCTGCCCTGAAAGAGATGGGAAGCTGCTAGAAGGTTCAGAACAAAAGAGTGGCAGGATAGAATCTGTCTTCTAATACAGATTTCTGAATGTATAGAAATATAAAAACAAAATCCATTGAACAAAGAGACTTCACACTAATCTCACACTTTTTTTTTTAAGTATAACATATCTGAGCACCATCTGGCTGCTATGAGACCTTTTCATGCAGTTAAGTTTAGCTAATTACATTCCCGTCAAAATAAAATTCCATTTGCCACTTAAAAATAAAATATTTTTCAAATTCAATTTCAACATTGTGGAGTAGTTAAAATATTTTCTATTTACATAAAAAAATACCAATTTTTAGAAAGCTTCCTCATTTTTTTAAAACATCCTACCTGAATTCCCACTTGCTGCTTCCCTGGCTTCTTTCCTAATTTCAATGTACTTTTTCGTTCTTTCCATAGGAAGCTATTAGGCAAAAGAAATAGACAATTTAAAATATTTTAGAATTGTGGTCACACTTTTTCTGTTTTAATAGCAATATGGCAAAAACACAAATTATGAAATTTTAAACAAAACTTCGATCACATTTAAAAGTATTCAAAAATATCCACAAAAAGAGATGGGTAAGTATTCCTTAAGGGAGCCTTTCCCACATACTCTCAAAGTTTATGGACCTAGGTACTTGCCCCCTCCCTACCTCCCACCAATGTTAGCTCTTATACAGCTGAGCACAGTGTATGCTGAGCTTTTACAGCCACATGCCTGGATTATCAATAATTTTTCCTTGCTCTCTGAGCCTCAGTGTCCTCAACTATACAGTTATGATATATCGTAGCATCTTACAATGTTGTTGTAAAGTTTAGAAGTAACATATAGCATGTGTCTAGATGCCTAATAAACTGGTACTATTATTATTTTGGTTTTTAGTTCTTTGAACATATGCCTAGATAAAAAATCCAAGTCTCTTCCAAAAGGAAACAAGATAGCAAGCAACCATTCAGATGTAGTGATGTGATCAGGGTCAGAAGCTGTGTGGAAATGTGTAGGCCATGGTATGTGAGCTTGGCACTCTGCCCACCTTCCCATTTCTAATGGTCCCTAATTGCTGAAGCTGGCATGTCAACCTGAGCTTGGCTAAAACCAAACTTGTCTCATCTGCCACAGCAAGTCTTCCAGTTACTCCTATGACATCTCCTTTGTCCTGCCCAGCTGCCTCAGCAGTGCCACAAGATTAAGATTCATATCAGTGTGGATCTCAGCTCCTTTAAAGGAATTTACTCAGAAAACAACTCTAGGATATGTCCTACCACCTCCTTTTATTGGCACTGTTTTTCCTTCACAAGTCAAGACATGGAAAAATCCAGTTCTAAGGAATTTTGTTATAGTTGCCTGAGACTGTACCTCAAGCTGACACTGAAAGTTTTTATAGTTGAAACCAGACATGAATATTGGCAATTTAACATGTTCAACATTACAACATTTTCTCTGTGAGCGCCTGATAAATTTTTTTAACTTAGAAATATTAAAAGTTTTACTCACCTCAACTTCTATAGGAAATGTATAGCAGCGCTTCAGGTCAATCAGATTTTCAAAAATAAGCAAGTTCTGTAAATCCAAAGAATCATACAACAATATTTAAATGGTATAACTGATGGACTATAGAACTGATCCTACTTAATAACTCATGGAGAAGCACTTTGGCTTTAAAATACACCTGCAGAACCAAAAGAACCACATCTTTAATATCATAAGAAGGTATAAATTATAATACACTTTGACAGAATATCACCTTTGAAATCCTACAATCAAAGTAATAGTGAATACCTCAGGAGAGGCCTACCTTTTCTGGTTTTTCACTGAAGAGAAAACCTTGGTAAAATTTTAGCTCACTAAAAACACAGCAGATGACAGAGATGGCACAGTTGTACGCAGCACAGTGATAAAGTCTCCTCCTCCCCAGCAGCTGATTCTCCCCGGCCATGTTCTCTGTATATGCATCATGGCACAACCTGCAGAGTACAGCCAGATTACAATCAATTCACATAACATGGAGATCGCTGCTCAAGCCCTGTGACGCCAGACAACAGGATCTGATAGGCGCAGTTCACTTTTCTGAGTGTCAGGTTTGTGCCAGCCACAATACTGGGCACTGGGAATGTGAAGATGAGCAAATCACATTTCACACCAAAGGCAGCCTACATGGATCTCACAAGGTCAGCACAGGAACAGTGGTAAGTAAAGAAACAGGGAGGCAGGGAGGACAGACAGCAGCCCAGTGTGAGGACCTAGCAAAGGGTCTAAGAGAAAGTATCTGAGATGAGTTCTGAAATATAAGTTAGCCAAAGGAAAGATGTGTGCTGGCATTCCAAGCAGAGAGAACAATGTCACTCTGAACAACGGTTAAACCTGGTGGTGAGAGAGAGGAAGTAGGTAGGTCCCTCAGAGAGCTCTCCACAGTGCTAAGGAGTGTGAACATGAGCCCGCAGGATGCGACCGCTGCTTCTGCAGTACTATGTAGCAGATGCAACATACTACCTAGCCCGCAAAGCCAGAGGTGTTTACTATCTGGTCCTTTACAGTAAGTTTGCCAACGCCTGCTCCTGAAGACCAGGTGCCACTGATGGGTTTTAGGCAAAGAAATGAAAGAATCAGGCTCACATTCCAGCTGTAACTGTGATTCTGGCAGCAGTGCAGACAGAACAGAGAGACACAAGCCTAGGAGCAGGGAGAATAGTTACAAAGGAAACAATGGCAATGGCTCACCAAAAAAATCCTGACACTAAAACAAGGCTGAACAAAGGGGAATGGAGTTCAGGAATACTGAAAAGATAAAATCAGCCAGATCTATTTGGTGACAGACAGGGTGTGCATGGAGGATGGGGAGATGAAGAAGGAAGAATAAAATATGACTCTCAAGTCTCTTGTTTGTGCAAGTAAGTGGATGGTGACATCATTCACTGAGGAGGTAAGATAAGGAGTAAGATAAGGTGGGAGGAGAGTAATGATGAGTTTGGAGATGCAAAATAAGACACCACAAAGTCTGTGTTCAACATTTACTAGGAGAAAAACTCCATTACAAGACCAGTTTTAGAGAAAATATATTTGATTGCTTCGTATTTTATAGAATGTCTATGAAAAAATATTTACTACTCCTTTACTTTCAAATGCTAGTCAAAAAAAAATAAAATACCCTAAATTCTTTCTTCCTTTAAATCATAGCACTTAAAAATATATCAAGCTATGCAGGGGGGGAAATAGCAATAAAAGAAAAAATTAGTAAAAGAAAAAAGGTTTTATTCTTTAGAAAAGATGATTATAAGAAAAAATGTCTATAATCCAATAACATGCTAAATTAAAGTCCACCTCGGTAGTTGTACACAAGAAAACTATAAAAGTTAGTATTTACATAAAACATTTATTCATATTACATACATGCATAAAAATACATGTGCCAAAAACCTTAACAAATCAAATAAAACCCCAAATAAGTAAAATCTTACTTAATCAGTGTCTTTGTAAGTTCATTTCCTTCTGTAATACATGACCCATGGAAAACTTGATTAATTTTGGATTCCTTAGAGTGAACATCATTTTTTGGAAGACGAGAATACATTACATCTAGCATTTTATAGTAGCCCATCTTCTTGGTGATTTGAGTATCAAAGGTAGATTCATTTAGCTTAGAAGAGACAACAATTATCTTTAGTCTTATCAAACATGAAAAATGTTATTGAAATTCACATCCAATTTAATACTTACTACATTAATACTTTACATAGAAATACCTTTAAAAGTCAAAAATGTTAATCACTTCAATAAAAGAGCACCCACTTGTCCAGGGTCTAAAATGTGGATATAAGCACGAATGTGTTATATTGGGTGAGTAGGAAGTAACACACTGCATCCAAATAGTAAGGCCAGGATATACAGTGTTTACACAGTCTGACTGGAGATATGGGACCAGCAGGTGAAAACCCAACATAGTAAAACACAAAATTTTTAGCTCTTTTGAAGCCTACATTAATAATGTGCCATGTGGGTATTCAAACTTAGGGAGGCTGCATGATGCCCCACGTACTCACCTAACAAAAGATATCTGAAAGATGCCCTAACCCCTGGAACCTTGACTGTAACTTCCTCAGGTGGCAAAAGAGGGCTTTGCAGACATGATTTATTCGAGGACTTTGAGATGGGAGATTATTTTGGATCATTCAGGTGGTTTTTGAATGAAATCACATGCAACCTTATAAGAGTGATGTAGAAGGAGATCAGACAGACAGGAAAAGGACTGTGAAAACAGAGGCAGAGACCTGAGGGATGCTGACAGCCACCACAAGCTGGAAGAGGCAAGGAAAAGCTTTCACCCTGGAGTTCCCAGAGTGAGCACGGCCCTGGCAACACTTTGGTTTTGGCCCAGTGAAGCTGACTTTGGACATGTGACCTCCAGAACTGTGAGAAAATACATTTCTATTGCTCTAGGCCTCCAAGTTTGTGGGGTACTATTACAGCAGCCACAGGAAACAAATACAGACCCCATGTGGCCATAGACTGTCATCAAGAGTAGAGGAAATGCTCCACCAACAACAGACACCACTCTGCTGAGCACACAGCAGCTTCTAATGACACTGGTCATTAGAGATTGGTAAATTCCCATTAATATTTAATTCATTAGATATATGATACCTTTGTAAACCTGGACTTCAACACATCAATGGCATCCACCACAATTCTGCTAAAGAATTCTCTCAAGGCATCCAGGCTACAGTGCCACAGCAGAGTGAGGAGAACACGATCTATAAACGCTTGGCGAGTGATGCTTAAAAGCAGGTCCTCCCTCCTGAACATACTGTGTATGCTTTCCAGAAGGCCTAATTGTGTGACACATGAACCTCTAAGAAAAAAAGATAAAATTACAATGACTATTCATGCTTTCAACAAATATTTTATGAGTGTCATAACAGGCAAAGTAAACACCAATGATTATAAACTACAAAAATAACTTTAAGAATTATATATACAAAAACCCATGAAATACAAAAAAATCTGCATATAAACCATACTGTTTTACTCATCCCCCAAAATCTTCAAATCAAATTTAGGCATTAGGAAGAAGAATGTTTTCATGTACTTTTAAATCTGGGCTTCCATAAGAACATCTGGAAGGCTATGGAAGAGTCTCAGGCCCAAAGATGGTCACATTTCCAGGATCTGAAACTCATGAGTTATGATTTTAAAATTCTAGTCTCTCCCTACTAAAGAACCACCATTCCTACTTCCTATACAGAGAGGCACCCATCTAGCCCTTTACTTTCTCATCTGACAAATAACATAAAGTTTCACCCATCAATCTATAATTTAAGAATGCACAGCTAGCTTCCTTACCTACAAAAATAAGAGTGTTATGACTAAATGATCATTAAAATTCTGATGCTATGAAGGTAGACATTTAATAGATTCAGAAGGTAATACAGGCATAAAAGTTTAAGGGTGCAGGGCTGGGCACAGTGGCTCATGCCTGTAATCCTAGCACTCTGGGAGGCTGACAAGGGAGGATAGCTCAAGGTCAGGAGTTCGAAACTACCCTGAGCAAGAGTGAGATCCTGTCTCTACTAAAAATATAAAGAAATTAATTGGCCAACTAAAAATGTATAGAAAAAATTAGCTGGGCATGATGGTGCATGCCTATAGTCCCAGCTACTCAGAAAGCTGAGGCAGAAGGATCACTTGAGCCCAGAAGTTTGAGGTTGCTGTAAGCTAGGCTGACACCATGGCACTCTAGCCCAGGCAACAGAGTAAGACACTGTCACAAAAAAAAAAAAAAAGTTTAAGGGTGCAGCACACTACTAGATGCTGCACAGGCTTCGTAATATTCATCCGGGCGCTACCACGGATGGCATGTTTGTGCCCCCTACGTGCACATGCTGAAACCCCAACATCCAGTGTGATGGGATTAGGAGGAAGCTAGAGGGAGGAGATTAGGGCCCTCATAAAAGCAGCCCCCGAGAGCTGTCTTGTCACTTCTGCCATGTGAGAACACAGCAAGAAGGTGCTGTCTATGAACCAGGAACCAGGCCCCAACTAGACACTGAATCCACTGGCACATTGATCTTGGACTTCCACCCTCCAGAACTGTGAGAAATAAATTCCTGTCGTTTGTAGGCCACCCAGGCTGTGGCATTCTGCTACAGCAGCCTGAAGGACTAAGACAGACACAGTCCTGGATTTAGTTTCTCTTGAGGAGCTTTCTGCTAGTGAGCACAACAGAGAGGCAGGCACACAGCTCCCAGCTTTTGAGCATTCAACTCTTTTATAAAAAGCAGAAGCAAAAGATAGAGAACAAAGATCTAATTTACATATGGGTCAACAGATGGGTTACCAAAAATTAAATGTAAATGGAAACATTTACATTTGTGTAAATGTTACATAAACTACATTAAATGTAAATGTAAACGCTGACAATATTGCCATGACAGTAGTGACAAAGACACTCTCCTACGTTGCTGGAGGGAATACAAGCAACACATCCCCGGAAGAAGAGATGCGGAGAGCTGGCAAAACCACAAATGCATTTACCTTGGCACCTACACTGAGGATTCTACCCCAAAGATATACTGGCAAAATACAAATAACATAAACACATGGCTATTTTCTGTGGCATTATTTTAAACAGCAAAAGATTGAACCCAAAAGTCCATTGGTAGTGGACTGCTTCAAAATACTATGACACTTCCATACATTGAAGAATTATATGCTTGTTTTTAAAGGAAAAGCAATGAGGAAGATCTCTGTGGAGTGACCTGTGGGAGCCGTCATGTGGAGGAAAAAGGACAGTGAAGAGGCAGAGGCAAGACCCTGCAATGCACCTCAGTGGACAGTAGTTCTGAGCTGCGAACCCTGTAAACATCTCACATCTATGTTCAAAAAGAAAAGTCAAAAGAAAAAGAAAAACAATCTCTAAAATTTGAAACTTAATTAAAATATGCATACCTAATTGGTATAATAACCACGCATCAAAAAAAGTTCTATCGAATTATTTTAGAACACAAAATTTGACTGTTTATCCTCAAAGGGTACTTTCTAAGTAAACTGTAGCTAAAATAGAAAATGTAAACTTTATCCAGCTGTCATTCTATGTAGTAATATTGGTCTTGTTATTTTTGAAAGTATTTTATGTATATTGTAGAATAATTAAGTAATGATAGAATATCATTGGAAACAACATTGCAAAGGGAAAAAAGGAATACTATCTACCATGTAAGGCAATGTGAGAATAATATTAATAAAAACTAAATTAAAATCCTACAATGTTAATTTTGAAAGGCAAAAAATAAAAGAAAAAAGGATATGAAGTTAAATTACAATCCCATAAGGAGAAAAAAAAAATAAGGAAAAATATTTAATAGTAAAAAATATTATTGCCTTTTTTTTCTTTGCCTGACTGCACTGGCTAGAACTACAATATTAGGTTGAATACAAGGGGAAAGTACAGATATCCCTGCCTTATTCCCAAGCCTAGGAGGAAAGTATCCAGTCTTTCACTATTAAATATTCTGTTGGCTGTTGCTTTTTCTTAGACGACCTTTGTTGGTTTTATCATGAATGGGTGTTGGATTCTGTCAAAAATGTTTCTGCATCTACTGCAATAACATGTTTTTGTCCTTTATTCTATCAATACGGTATATAACATTAATTTCTGGAGGGTAAACCAGCCTTGCATTCCTAGGATAAATACCAAAAGGTTATGGTGTATAATCCCTTGTATATGTTGTTAAATTTAGCTCACTAACATCTTTTAAAGAAACTTTGTGTATATATTCATAAGGGATATTTACTGGTCTATAGTTTTCTTGTGATGTATTTTCTGTCCTTGATATGAGGGTGATACTGGCTCCATAGAAGGAGTTGGGAAGCATTCCTTCCTCTTGTTTGTTCCAAAGAGTTTATGAAGTATTGGTATTATTTTTTCTTTAACTGTTTGATAAAATTCACCAGTGAAACTATCTAGGTCTAGGCTTTCTGTTGTGAGAAGATATTTAATTATTAATTCAATTTATTTACTTGTTAGAGGAATACTCAATAATATTTCTTACATAAAAATATTTCTTCTTGTGTTAGTTTTAGTAACTTGTGACTTTCTAGGAATCTGTCCGTTTAACTTAAGTTGCTGAGTTTGTTGGCATAAGGTTGTTCATAATATTCCCTTATCATCCTTTTTTATAATTTTTGAGAAGTCAGTGGTAATATCTTCTCTTTCATTCTTAATTTTCATGAATTATGTTTTTTCCTTTATTCTTGGTTAGCCTAGCTAACAGTTTATCAATTCCATTTACCTTTTCAAAAATCAATTTTTGGTTTTGTTGATTTTTTTTTCACCATTTTTCTGTTTTGGGCTCTTTAATTTTTATTCTAATCTTAATTTCCTTCCTTCAGTTTGTCCTTGGTTTAGTTGTTTTTTGTTTTTTTTTCTAGATTTTAAGGTAGAAAGTTTAGATTATTGATTTGAAGTCTTTCTTATTTTCTAACATAGACAATAAAATATATAAATTTCCCTCTGAGCACCTCTTTAGCTGCATCCCATACATAATAGATATACTTCCCTCTTATTTTACTCAGATCAAAATATTATCTGACTTCCTTTATAATTTCTTCTTTAACCCAAGTGTTATTCACAAATGTGTTGTTTATTAATTAGTTGGTTATTTAGAAATGTTTTCAGATTCCCCAAAATTCCTTCCATTGCTGATTTCTAATTTAACTCCGCTGTGGTCAGAGAATATACTCTATATAATCTTTTTAAATGTATTAAGACTTTGTTTAATGGCCTCACATATGGTCTGTCCTAAAGAATGTTCCACATATGTTCAAAGAGAATGAATGTTATGCTATTGTGCAGGTTTTATAGTTGGTCAATGATAATATTTTAAAATGTCAATAGAAAGGAATGAACTATATCATGGATGAACTGCAAAGACATTATGCTAAACACAGAAGCCAGATATAGGGTTACATATTGTGTGATTCCATTTATACAAAATGTCCAGAAAAGGCAAATTTACAGAGACAGAAAGTAGATCAGTGGTCACCTGAAGCTGGGGCTGGGAATGGGAATGAACTGTAAATGGTCAAGCAGGATCTTACTTGGGGGATAAAAATGTTATATAGTGCTGGTGGTACCACTTGGTAAAGTTCTTGAAAATCACTGAAGAGTATACTAAAAATGAGTAAGTTTTATGATTTATAAAATATAACTCAAAATAAATTCACATGGATATTTACAAATTCAATATAAATGCCAATTTAAAAATTCATTAGAAGTTTACAATTAGAAGTAGGCATGGCATTAAGCCCTTACTTCAAAAATCAATAATCAAATATGTCCCATATTTCCCACTGTATTTTTAGGAACCAAACAGTCCTAGTGATGAGGGTAAGTTCTTCATCATATTGTAATTCCAGCTACTAAATTTAGAAGGAATAAAAGAATCAGAAAAATAGCCATTTGCAATTCCCAGTGATTCAGGGCAACTATCACAAATGGATGCTAACTCATTAGGAAGATGCTGAGGAGCACATCTGGTCAGACCCAGGACCACTAAAATCAGCACTGCTGACATCACAGCCTCCTAATACATGTACATATGAAGTACAGAGCATCAACTAAGCAGTCTTGCCAAAATTTGAACCTGAATTTAATTGAGCTTTTATATATAACTTTCCATTTACAGGAAACACAGAGCTAGAGGAACAAATCAAATGAAAAAACAGAAAAAAATCAGCTAAATCCAGAACGTACAACTGCACAGCACAAGTGTCCAGGTTACTTCAACAGCAAAAGGAAACTTAACCCTTTGCACTCGCTTTTTTCTCGATTCCTTTATTCTACTTGGGATTTAATTTTTTAAATACCCCAGATTTTACAAAGCACGGCAGTAGAATAAAAAACTGGAGTTTCTTTTCATACAAACTTATTTATTTGGATTTTTTTATATTTCAAATTATTGATACATTCAAAGAGTAATTTTAATCTCTATAAATTTTGCTAACCGTGTTGAGTCACACTCGACATCCGAGTGCAAAGGGTTAATAAAGAAGGCGGACTGTTCTAGATGCAGATGGACGTTAAGAGACACAACCAAGAAATGCCATATATGAAAATTCAAATAATCCAACACATAAGGAGCACCGGATACTGAGGAAATCTGAATATGTAATTACTGACAATGTTGTTCATTTGATAATGGTACTGTAGCTATCCAAGAAAACATTTCTTAGAGATATATACAGAAGAATTTAGAGGTAAAATAACATGGTGTCAGAGATTTCCTTTAAATCATAATAACAGCAGCAAAAGAAAAAAATCAAAGGGAGGGATAAAGTTGGGAAATGCTGATGTGCTCAATCTGGAACCTCATTTATACTCAGTTAGCTTTTTTTAATAACTAGAGAACATTTACTTTTCACTAAGACTTTATCCTGATGAGACAACTAATTGTGTTACCACCGCCCACCCCGTCCTGAAGAAGGGTTAGTACAATGAATGTACTAACTTTGTATCTGCTTTATAAAGCAGATATGAACAGTTTGAAGGACTGGAACCGACATTAACCGACAAAGAACAACTCCCATCTAAGTCATCATAAAAATGTTTAAGTAAAAAAAAGGAAAAGAGGAAAGGAATAGGGGTTTCAGACTGAACAAGATCCTCACATTCATCTAATATATTCAACCTTGGCTACAGTGTAACCAAATGGAAACAGAATTTCAATAATATAAAAGTTCCACTACAGCATGCTGTACACACCTGTCCAAGCCCACCCCTACCCTCCTGATACTTCCAACTCAATTATTTCCTGGCCTGTTGGGCCTGCCGACGAAAGAGCACGTAGATCTTCCTTTTAATCCAGTCTCTGTTATAAAGCTGGTATGTCTGGGTATCAGCTCAGCAAGCCAGGCAGCCAGATGACTGATGCGATGGAGGGACATGTGACAAACACCGGGCACTTATTCACAGACTCCTAGTTAGTGTATCTTCTTATGCTGGCCTCCTGGTAGGCTGCACCAGCACAATGGTGTGAGATGTCACACCAGATTCTCTTCGCTCCAGCTGCCACTGATACCCCCACCACTGCATGAGCTTACCCGCAACACCTCCAACAGCCAATCCCTCTTCCTTTAGCTTTAATATGCTTGAAAACCATTATAATAAATGTTTGTTTTGGAGAAAAAAAAAATGGAATAAAATTTAGTGGTGGCCAAGCGTGGTGGCTCACACCTGTAATCAATCCTAGCACTCTGGGAGGCCGAGGAGGGAGGATCACTTGAGGTCAGGAGTTGAAGACCAGCCTGAGCAAGAGCAAGACCCCGTCTCTACTAAAAATAGAGGGGAAAAAAAAACTAGCCAGGTATGGCAGTACAAGTCTGTAGTCCCAGCTACTCAGGAGGCTGTGACAGGAAGATTGCTTGAGCCCAGGAGTTTGAGGTTGCAGTGAGATAGACTAATGCCCACCCAGCACTCTAGCCTGGGCAACAGAGCAAGACTCTGTCTCAAAAAAAAAAAAAAAAAAAAATTAGTGGCAAGAGTTGAGTGCAACTGCCATTCAACTTTGTTTGGAACAGAGAAGATGATATTGCCCAGAACTGAACTAAAATGTGCATGGTTCCTGGGATGCCAGACTGGATGACTTACCTTCTGGCAATCCTCTTGAAAGTAAATTGAAATAATTCTTCCATAACATGTTGCTGTTCCCGACAAAGAATTTCTGTCATCAACTGCAACAGTATAGGACTTTGAGATAACTCCAATGCATCTAGAAACTAGAAAAAAATATATCATCATCATCAAAATTTTGTTGGGTTTTATTTTTTGTTTTTAATAGTTCTAATAAAAAATACATACAGAAAAATATAACAATTTCACAGAAAATTAAGAGAGGCTAATGTTTTTGTCTTCTTTACAGGTACAGTGAATGCCTGGCATATGATAATGTTCATTAAATACTTAAGTTTTTATTACTTTCAGGTTTTGCAAATGTTGTTCTTCTCTTTATCCCCAGGTTCTGAAAGTCGTCTTCGTTCACCACGCCAGGCATTGCTGCCCTTCTGTTCTGGAGACACGTGTCTTTTCCACACCGCCTTCCAGACTTGAGTTCACTATAAGGGAACAGCCTGATGCTACCTGCCCCTCACTGTGCTACTGCTGCCTGAAGGTTAACCTAAATCTCATGACCCACTTCCCATTTAGAGGAAAATGGGATAGAGGGACAAGTTTTAAAAACACCTCAAGAAAACAATCAGGCTAATAGAGGATAACATCAATGAGACATTCTCTGGTTTCTTCCAAAAACTCAATGTCAGGGACCAAAACAAGGGTTGGGATATGAACTAGCTCTAGATTAAAAGAGACTAGTGACATGACAACTCGATGGAACTGCTGATTAGACCCTGCTTAGAAAAACCAATTATACAAGGGGCATTGGGAGAAATGTGAATGTGGACTAGAAACCAGATGACACGAGAGGGTGGTCAGTTTCCCTAGGTATTGTAACAATATTGTGCCTTATCCTTAGGACATGCATGCTAAATCATTTAGGGATAAAACATCATGTCTGAAACTAACCTGTAAATGTTTCAGCCAAAACAAACACACACATACACACATACAGACAAAGCAAACATGACAAAAGCTAGCAACTGTTGAATACTGGAGATGGTTATATGGATGTCAATTTTATTATTTTTTCAACTTTTCTGTGTATTTGAAAATAATTAAAGGGATGAGGAGAGAATCTGTGTGGATGGGTGCTGTCTGCAAACTGTCCTCCCACGGGGCTGCTTGGCTACCCTGCAGCAGGGAGGGACTGGCTCCCATGGATAAGGGCCCAGAAGAGTTGGGAGGAAGCTGTAACACCTCTGATGACCTGTCCTAGATACCATACAACAGGTGCAGTTTCCCTGTACTCTCCTCCTAAAAGAGCATCTCTCAGTCCAACACACAAAGTTAGAAAGTCATTGCCTCTCCTGGGAGGAGTGATGGCATCACTGTGAGAGGAGCGTGGGGGATGGGCTGTGCTGGGGCGGTCAGGCGTAGGACAGATGCTGCCACACCCACACCATGTGCTGTCTCCAGCCCAACATCACTACGGTGTGTTTTCATCATCTAAGTCTTTGTGTTTCTTCCTTGCTCTATGTACATGTGCCTTAAAAACAAAAACAATGTCTTGTTTTGGGGTACCGGAACATTAGCCTATTGCTCATTAGGAGTATGACAGATCACTGCCTACTCCCAAAGGTGAGTCTCTCACGTTTTTAGTGGTCAAACCCCTGAATTTTTGTTGAGTACACAGTTGCCCAGAATGAAAATGACATTTGCAGCCTGCCCCACAGGGGCATGGCTAACAGGACACAGGCAGAGACAATGCCATGCACCTCCTGCACTGAGCCCTGAGGGGAAGAAATGGGCTCTCTACCATCCTTTCCTCCCTCTTGCTGGTAGGAAGGACCTGAAGCAGCCACACTGGACAAGACAGATGCCGTGTGAACAAAAAGGTAAAAGGAGACCGGGTTCCTGCTGACTGTGGGGCTGCCCGGGGCTCATACAAAAGAGAGATACTCTACCTTGTTTAAGACACTAACAGAGACCTTGCTGTATACTAAATACAAGTTTAGCACCCCCAATCCCAAAACCCAAAATCCAAATCCAAAATGTTCCCAAATCCAAAACTCTTTGACTACCAACATGTCACCACAAATGGAAAAGTCCACACCCGACACCTTTGCTTTCTAACAGTTTAGTGCAAACAAATGTTATTTCAAGCACACAATTATTTAAAAATATTGTATAAAATTACCTTCAGGCTATGTGTATGAGGCATATATGAAATATAGATGAATTTCCTGTTTAGATTTGGGTCCCCTCCCCAAGATATCACATTATGTATATGCAAATATTCCGAAATCCAAAAAAATCCAAAATCCAAATCATTTCTGGTCCCATGCATTTCAGATACGGGACAATCAAACTGTAGTATAATGACAGTAACTAAATGCTTCTTGAATAGTCACCACTCTACTAAATTTTAGAAATTCGACCATACTGGCAATATCCCATTTCCTAGCTTCTTTTGGAATTACTGTCCATAATTTATACATACTTTATACATTTCATTTTCACACATAAAATATTTCATAATTCAAAAATGGGGGGAAAAATTAATTCTAACAGATTGAGATATGCTCCTGCCTCCACAGACAGCCAGTTTTCCAAACAAATTAAACTGAATTCTTAAAGTTACAGTACTTCTCTGATTCTAGATATCTCATTCTTTATCAAAAAATGTAATAACTCCCGCCCCCCGCAAAAAAAATCAACATTTTATTTTTACTTGATACTACTAAAAACTAACCTTTTTCATGCAGTCTACATAATTATTGTATTTCAGAGTCCCTTGAGGAAATTCACTAGACTTCATAGGGAGGCTGGAAACGATGAGCTTTTCAAGGACATGCCTCAGGTCCTCCAGGTGGCCCCCTGTGGGCCTGGTGAAGAACGGGAGGAGGATGACAGCCTGGCCCTGTGGAGCAAGGCGGGTGCATGAAACGACCTGTCATGGCTTACAGATCCTACAGAATAAATAAGAGTACTATTTTCTAAAGCCTTTAGAATAACTTGTATGTTATATTAAAAACCAACCTGAACGCAATTCTGTACCTCAAGCTTGTACTCTCAAGGTCAATCGGCTGACATGATGCTACACACATGTAAATAAACAGGACGCTGTGCTTGGATTCTGTATGTGCTTTCTCTTTCTACAAATAAAGACCCTAGTAGAAACGTACTAGATGAGCTTTGTGTGGAAAAAACATCATAAATAACCTATGGAGCAATTTACAGCCAATCATTACTTGAGAACTTGGCACTGAGCTTAACAGGACGTAGGTATTAATTCCTATTCCCTTGACTAACAGGTAAATTCCAAGAAACTCCATCACATCTGAAATGGTAAACCTGTTAACCACATACAGCAGAAAATTCCAAAACATTATGCTCTTTAACCAGTAAAAATATCCCTTTCATTATGGCCACACTTCAATAGAGCTTCAAATCAAATTATTATAGGACTTTAAAATTAGTGACCTTAGGGGGGCAGGTATATACATATATAATGAGTGAGATGTGCACCATCTGGGGGATGGTCATGCTGGAGACTCAGACTTGCGGGGGGAGGGGGGAATGGGCATTTATTGAAACCTTAAAATCTGTACCCCCATAATATGCTGAAATAAAAACAAAAATGACTATAAAAAAATAAAATAATAAAAAAATAAAATTAGTGACCTTGAAATTACAATACTTATTAAATGCTTGACACTAAAAATCACCAACAGGTTTTATATTATTCTTAATAGAAAAATGGTTGTGTAATAAAGTTACTACAGCAAATCCAAACCATAATCTCATAGCTATACTGTAAAAAGAAACATTCTCATCTCTAGGAGAGACACACAGAAGCACGTGCAGATCGGATCACGTGAAGCCTGGTTTCCCTCTGGCTGACAGGTGGCATGACTGTACAACTGAAACAGACACGCCACACATCCATGGTTGTCAAAGCCCGGGGACAATGAGGGGGTTCACTGTGCTAAGCTCTCTATTTTTGTACATGTTTGAAATCTGCCATAATAAAAAATAAAAAATACCACAAATAATCAAAAATATAAAAATGAAAAAATAAAAGAGAGTGTAAACTGAAAATAAGTCTTTTTTTTTAACCACTTACCTTTAAATGTAGACCCAACTTTGTATCAGCCAGTAGACTAGTATACGTTGTAAAGACTTCAGGGAATGAGCTGTGATTTGTACTAAAAGATACAGATGAATCAATCTACAGGAGGAAAAACAAGAACATGACACATTTCTATATTATGCCTCTATTTCCTGTAACAAATGTTTACATTTCAGAAACAAACTGTAAATTTGTCCTCGGGTTTCAACAATATTTCAACAATCTTGTTCTGGAATATTTTAATACCATCTGTTAAGATAATGCATGTAAAGAGAAAGTATTATGGGGGGAGGGGGGGAAATGGGCATTTATTGAAACCTTAAAATCTGTACCCCCATAATATGCCAAAATAAAAAAATAAAATAAAATAAAAAATAAATAAAAAAAAAAGAGAAAGTATTAGAGGCTGGGCGTGGTGGCTCACGCCTATAATCCTAGCACTCTGGGAGGCCAGGGCGGGAGGATCGCTCAATGACAGGAGTTCGAAACCAGCCTGAGCAAGAGTGAGACCCCGTATCTACTAAAAATAGAAAGAAATTAATTGGTCAACTAAAAATATATAGAAAAAATTAGCCGGGCATGGTGGTGCATGCCTGTAGTCCCGGCTACTCGGGAGGCTGAGGCAGGATTGTTTGAGCCCAGGAGTTGGAGGTTGCTGTGAGCTAGGCTGACGCCATGGCACTCTGGCCAGGACAACAGAGTGAGACTGTCTCAAAAACAAACAAACAAACAAACAAACAAAAACAAAGTATTAGAAATAATAGTATAATAAATAATGATACAAAATAATGGGAAAAGTAACAAATGTAAAGTACTCTGCAGTTATCCTACCAAAATATTTTCTATTTATCACACCAATGAACTTTTGAAGCAACTTACAAAAATTTTTTAAAGATACAAGTTATAGACTTCAAAACAACAAACATTACTATATTTTTTTTAGGTTTCTCAAAGTACCTGTAAAAGTTTTGCTAGTAAGGCCAGCACTGCCATTTTACTTTCAGGAGGAGAATCCTTGGCCCACCACAAATCCAACTTCCTCCAATTTCGCAGAATTGCAGTCACAAGTTTCAGTCCTTGGTCTCTCTGACCTGCTCGAGCTCTGAAGCTCTGATCTAACATACCATTCAAAATGGCACTCACCTGAAACAACATTGTGGTGTGTGAAGAAAAAAGTCTTAATATTGAGAACGGCAGATACACAGAAAACTTTACTTTCATTTCACGGGTATTCTTGGAAAACAAAGATGCTATTTTTATAACAGAGGCTTGCCTACCTCAAAACTCCCCAAATTTGACCTGACTCATCTGTGCCATCAGGCTCATCCTGCCATCCTGGCTTTCTTATTTTGGGGCATTCTCGATGGAACTCCACTTGGAAGAGGAATTAGCTCTTTTCTGTCACCAGCACCACCACTGTACAATCATATGTACACACCCATGTACACAGCACACACATGCATACACATGTCCTTTCCCACCACCACCCTTTGAACAGAGTGCTAGCAAAAATCGTGGTTAGACCAGACTCAGTAATTCTGTCACTCTGACAATATAAACATTTTTCACAGGCACTTCAAATTACTAATATTTTTCCCTTTTCTTAGAAACATTTTCTTTTCCCTGAAAGTAACCCTTGTTTGCTTTCTTTGCTGTTTCTAGTGTGCCTATCATTAATTCGTCATCAAACTCTCCCAAGTTAATTATTAAGAAATCGCCTCAAGTCCTCTATACACACCAGGAAGTCCACCCCCTCCATCTCTATGGAGACTTGGTCCACACCTGTGTTGGGGCCAACTTCCTGCACCCAGCATCTCCTCTCTCCTGGCTCACTCCTGGAGAGCCTTGGGACTCTCTAGCAATAGCCTCCAGACAAGACATGTGTAGGAGAACCACTCCTTTGGGACCTGCCATGTCTGAAGCACCTACATTCTACTCTCATACATGATTAGTAGATCCAGCTGGAGTCAGAACCCCAGGCTGGAGATTTCTGTCATGAACTGTGGTGTCCACACTACTACTGAGAAGACAAAAGTCACTCAATTTCTTGATCTTTTTATATATAACTGGTTTTCCTCTTGTAGGAAGTTCTCAGGATCTTTTCTTGTGGTGAAACCCTAGGGTTCTGAATTCTCAAGAAATGTGCTCCATCTGGAGCCGTTTCTACGCACTGTGCTGGACATGCCATAGCCCTTTTCTACCTGGAAACTCAAGGCCTTCACTCCTGGGGGGTCCCCTTGAGCTGTCAACAGTGAATTCTCTCCTGGCCCTGCCCTCTGGCACCCAGGCCTCAAGCTCTGACCCCAGCGCTCCTCCACGTTTCTCTATTTTCTGTATTTTTCACTCTATTCTCTGTGAAAGTTCCTTGATCTTATCTTCCAAACCCATTCATATTTAATCTCTGATGCCTATGCTTAACTCCGAAGAGCTTTTTTGTTCTCTAATGTCCTTTATCAGTGGCAATTCTTATTTCGTGGATACAGTATCTTCCTGCAACTCTGAGGTTTTCTTCTTCTTCTATGTCCATTTCACTGAGCAGTCTCTGCCCTGAGCTGTTTTTTTCCTGCTGACCCCTTGGGAATCCCTTTCCTTGGGTGCCTGGGTTCCTTGGCTGCTGGCTCCCATGTCAGAACAGATGGAAGTGCTGTGCAGCGTGCAGGATGCGCTGGCGGTGAGGCCTGTTAAGAGCTGACCTGGCTGTTGGTGATGTTTCTATCTTTGTTTCCTGTTAGGGCTTGTCAGGATGTTCTGATATCCAGCCAAGGGGACACACCGAGCTGATAGTATTCTGGAAGCCAAATCAGGGAAAAGGGCCAAGAGCCTCCAAGTCTAGAATTAGGTAGGCTCCCACTTAATTTCCCTGCTTTCCCGAAGGTATCTTTACGTTCAGCCATGCCGGAGTTGTGCCATCCAGAGATATTGACCCTCTCCAGAGAATCAGCGCTCATCTTCTCCTAAAGTGGGAGGGTGAGACCCCAGCAGCAGGGAGAGGAGGGTGCCGCGGGCGAGGGCTGGCATTCCCCCAGTCCTCCCTGTCAGCCTCCCCTCACACTTGCAGTCCACGGCTGGCCCTGCTGGGGCTCCGCACATGGGGCCGCCAGTCCCTGCCGCCCTGTCGCATGTGGTGCAGCTGTCTTGGACTCTGAAGTCTATCATACTTGTCCTCTTTATTTACAGCTATTGTCACTCCTGAAAGTCATTCCACTTTCTGTGTCCTTTAAGATTGTGTTGTTGCCTTTTTTTAACCCCATTCTGTCACTTTAGAGGGATTTGGAGGAGGTAAAGGCATATGTTTTTATCTACCGTGTTCTCCAGAAGTCTGAATAGTTTCCGAGCTCAGAATGCTAAATCTTCTGACTATCATGGGTCTACTACAATTTTATTTCTAACTTTAAACAAATATAAATTCCGGCCGGGCGCAGTGGCTCACGCCTATAATCCTAGCTCTCTGGGAGGCCGAGGCGGGTGGATTGTTCGAGGTCAGGAGTTCGAAATCAGCCTGAGCAAAAGCGAGACCCCGTCTCTACTCTAAATAGAAATAAATTAATTGGCCAACTAATATATATAGAAAAAATTAGCCAGGCATGGTGGTGCATGCCTATAGTCCCAGCTACTCAGGAGGCTGAGGCAGGAAGATCGCTTGAGCCCAGGAGTTTGAGGTTGCTGTGAGCTAGGCTAATGCCACGGCACTCACTCTAACCTGGGCAACAAAGTAAAACTCTGTCTCAAAAATATATATATATATATATAAATTCCTAGTATAATCTAGTATAATCTACCACAAAATATTCCCCTATAATAGACAAGCCCTTTTTGGAATAAAAGCTCAACTTACCAGGAAATTATGTACTCTCCCTTAAAATGGTCATACAAACAGTTAACAGTTTCTGTCCCTACAGAGCGGGTTAGATTTCAAAATCCCAGAAGTTTAGCAAACCAAAGTCAAATATGTGTCCAATACTTATCTCGATTCAATGTGAGGGGACACAGGGGGTCATAGCAGGAATATGCAGGATATGATGGCTCAGCCTTGAGACCACAAGGGAGCTCTGAGTACAGGAAGGTCACTGGAGTGTGGGTGCCAGCTATGGCTGGCAGGAAAGCAAAGCCAGCTTTGGGCCTCAGGCTGCCTTGTAGGTGCCAATGCCACATCTTGGCAAAAGTCAACATCCTACTTAGTTGTGCCTTATAATATTAGGCCTAGAGATTTGGGTGAGGCATGAGGGAATGGAAAAAATAATCACTGTTTCAAATCCATTCATTAAGTATTGACTGGTAATGGCTATGTTTTGGTTTCTTTGATTTTGTTTTTAAATATTAGCAAGAGCTTTTAACCCTCTAAGAAGAAATCGTGTTTTGTTTTAATGGAATTCTTTCAGGAATATGGTAACCCTTCATAAGCATTATATGAGAAAATATTTACTTAAAGGAAAATTTCATTACCATTTTCGGATTATCCACTGATGATTTCATGAGCTCCAATACAGCAAGATCTAGATTTTTCAGCAGTTCAGTGTTGATTGTTTCAGAGAACAAACTATAGAAATACTCCCCGTGGGAGAAGCTGACGATGCCTCTCTGCGAGCTGCCTGAGGACGGCGTGGACACCACCGCTGAGTTCAGAAGAAGACTCACGAGGCGCTCGCACTGCAAGGAGGAAAGGAGAAGTACTCTGACTGGGGCACAGCCTCCCGGGTTACAGAAAGACCCTGGGGTATCAGATGACTTTGGAAAATCACAGTAAGGTCTAAAGAGAGCCTGATACGGGCAGCCTCGGTTCAAGTTTAACCAGCCTTGATTTTCTAGGTTTCACTTTGGGAAAGAAATCTTCCCTGACCCATGTTTCTTCCAAATGTCCAGAAAATCTTATCGTTGCTGATTTGAGAGTAAAGTCTAGGAAGGGCGAGTATTTTTAGACAATTCAAACATGTAATCATCTACATTAAGTGGATAAAGGGGCAAAGAAGAGGTTTCTGCCCCAAGAGAAAAGAAGATGGAACAGAGTGAACACACGAGCTGGCTGCAGATCTCAGCAGTAGTGGGGACTATTTTGATGCCAGCCTGCATAATTCAAAGGGCCACAAAGACATTTTTTTTGTGGTGCCTCTAGAATAGTCCCTCAGAAGCCCTCCCAAATCATTCACCCAAAGGACCACCATGGATGAGAGAAGAGGCCGCATGTCAACTTTACAGTCACAAAGTGTTCTCTGCCTAAGTACTTTTGGAAACAAGGTGGGATAGATGAAACCACAATTTAAAAGGAATATTATTGTTCTCTTTCTTTTATTTAAAAAAATTGCTGAGAAAATAGTCTTTTAGAAAGAAAGTCAGCTCATGTAAGCCAACTACAGTTGTCCAGCTAAGACCTTACCCAACTAAATTCCACTGTTTCTAGAGATACATTGCAAGTGAGTTATATATTTCCACCACTGGGAGAGCACAGTATATAGCTGTTTTTCCTACCAGTCCTCCAAAAGCAAAGGCCAGGTCCAGAAGTTCATGGGCCAGTCGCTTGCAACTAGGGTCTAGCAAAGGCAGACACTGTCTCTCATCTCCAGGGGCAATGCCTTTATAAACCAGGGAAAGAAGTTCTGTGCCAATAGAATGATGCCGATCTGTAGGCTAAAATAAAGTCAACACTGAAATGCCTAGCAAAAAGATAATTTATGGAAAGAAACAATTTCACTCCTCTCATTAATTAAAAAATCTACTTTAGCTACACTGACAACTGCCTTCCAATTTTCATGGAAATCTTAGCTCAACTTTGTTTACTACACTACATTTTTCATTGTGTTGTCTCAACACAAAGACACAATAGCAGTTCCTAAAGTTTTTCAGAAGGCTGCTCTGGAAATATTCAAATGTCCTTTATTTTACTTTCATTTTTTATTTATACATTTTTATATTTACTTACATGTTTATATCCCAGATACTACCTACACATCTAAAGCAAGTATTCCTATAATTCCCATTTAAGCATGCTCTATACCTAAAGAATATCCAACAAAGAATATAAATATTATCATACTAAAGCTAAAAGAAATACAAAAACAAACTGGTTGGGGTTACCTGAGGTGGTAATACAACATGCAGCAGACCAGCACTGTGAAGCTGTTTACAGGCAGACACAACAGAAGCCAGCCTGGTCCTGTCCAGGTGCGTGTCAGGGCTGTACAAGTCAACAGCACAAAGCTTCTCAATGCTGGACACGCAAGAAAGACAGAAAAACAGAAAGAAAACTAAGTAGGTTCTGATCTCATTACCAGGCTATAATGAAAACATATGTGCAGTGTTATAAACTTACCAATTACTTGGCACTCGAGTTCATTAACATGATCTTGGAAAGCAAACAGGCAACACCAAACCAGGTCCACACACACTCATCTAGCATGGAAATCTAACATGGAAATCTAACCATGTCTGAAGCTTGCTTACACTTGGTGCAGGCACTTGCTAAATACATGATTTCCAAACAATTGCTGAGGTCGCTGGCACCAAACACCCACTGGTGAGGCCCTTTCCCTAGGAAATGGGAGTGACACCAGCCATGGAGGGGCTGCAGAGCACTACAGAGTACTGGGACCACAAATTCCATGATAATGCAGGGCCTCACACCACCCGAGTGCCCACCTCTGTGCTGTGACTGTTTCCCTCAGGTGGGCCTCCAGGATGTCCCTGTGTGGGGGCTTCTTCAGCGCTTTCATCAGGTTCACACAAACACTGGGGAGATGATTCATAACTTGGACATCGCCGACGTTGAAACCTACGCTCACCGGCTCATACAGAGTCTCCACCAAGAGTTTCATAAGGTCTGTGGTACACAAATCCCTTTCCAACAGCTGTAAGAAATGGTTTGAATAAAAACATGCTGTCAGCCAGCATTTATTAATATATCTTCACCAGAGTGTAGAGTCCATGAGGTTGGGACTTTTGCCCACCCAGGGTAGGGGTTGGCAGAGTTTCTCTGCAGAGGGCTGGACAGTCAACACTTTAGGTTTGTGGGCTGCAACTCCTTACCCATCACAGCATGAACGCACAGACAGGTGGATAGAGGCACACGGCTGTGTTCCTATAAAAGTTTACCTACGAGAGCAGGCGGCAGGTGGGGTTCTGCCTGCAGACAGCTCCCCAGCCCCCAGCTTAGGGCTCTAATGTATCCCCAGGGCACAGAATGGGGCCTGGTGTGCAGCAGACACTTAGTACACGTTCCCTGGATGAACTGAATAGAGTTGATTTACAGAACAAGCCTCACAAATATATCTGCAAATATGTGCCATGTGTGTTTTCTAAGGTAGACGCTTGATCATAGTATAAAATGCAGCTGGGCATGGAGGCTGAGGCAGGGGGATCACCTGAGGCCAGGAGATTGAGAACAGCCTGGGCAACACAGCGAGACCCTCTCTCTATCAAAAAATTAAAAAATGAAAAAATTAGCTGGGTGTGGTGACGCACACCTGTGGGCCTACCTATTCAGGAGGCCAAGGCAGAAACATTGCTTGACCCCAGGAATTCAAGGTTACAGAATAAGACCTTGTCTCTAAAAAATCCAAAATAATTTTGAAAAAGAAAAAAAAATGCAACAAATAAAAGAATTAGAAAAAAATTTTATATTTTATTCACACAATGAAAATCTAAAGGAAACACAAACTTTTAATATTTTTAAAAACAGATGTACAACATGTTGACTTTAGTTAATAATAATGTATTGGATACTTGAAAATTGCCAAGAGATTTTAAATGTTCTCATCACAAAAAAATGTTACATATGTGAGGTAACGGATGTGTTAATTAGCCATTTAGCCATTCCACAATGTATACATATATCAAAACATCATGCCATATGCTATAAATACATATAGTTTTTCTCAATCAAAATAAATAAATAAATAAGAACAGATAACTCTTCTGACAACAGAAAGTTCTAGAAAAGCCAAAACCACTTCTAACAGGAGCTTTTAAAGCATTTTTCCAATACCAAGTACTGACCTCAAAGTAGCAGAGCTGCAGGAGAGACCCTACCTTCCATCCTTCTGGGGAGGTGCTGAGCAGGGTTGTGGTAAATTCCATAATCCGGACTGCAATGGTGCATTTGCTATAGTTGTACGTTTCTCTCTCCTGTGGGCTGAGGCTCTGACCTGCTGCCCCAGTGCCAAAGCATCTTTCTGCTGCTGTAATATCGTGCAGAGCAATGCTTTCTAAAAAGAAAGCCATTGCCTTCGAAAGTGAAGACTGTGCTCCAGTACCTATAATAATCACATTAAAATATTAATATATGCTTCCTCCCAACTCTAAGAGTAACATAAAATTGCTTCTTTAAGTACAGGTATGATATACTTTTAGTCAAAATTCAAAATTTTTCAAAAGAAAAAAACAGTTCAATAGAAGTTGAATAAAATGACAGTTATTTCTTCTCATTTCAAGAATAATAAAACCCAAATTGAATTCAATTTTAGAATCATACAATAAGAACGCATCTATGGAAAATCAGGTCTTAAAACACTATTCATAGGAATATAAATTAACACAATCATTTTAAAGGGCAATCTGGCAATTCATACCAAAAGCTTTTAAAAAAATATGCATGCCAATCCTATCAAATGCTTTAAAAAAACCACATGCTTTGATCTGGCGCTGAAATTTTAGCCTAATGAAATAACAGAATTTCAAAGACGTGTAACAACGTTCACTTTGGCATTGCTTTTATAATGAAAAAACAGAAACAACCTAAATGTCCTTCAAAGGGGCAACACCGAGACAAATTATGGCAGTGGTCTTCCAGTGGGTGTGGATGGCCACTGATCATCTTATGGAATCAAGTTTTAGATCAAATCCCAAACAGGCTTTTTCATAAAACTCATCTGTCTGAAAACACACTCAGACTGGTTCTCCTTTTCCATCTCTGTCCGGTTCGCCACCACCTTCTCCTGCTTAACAAAAGACAGGCAGGTGCCCGCTCACCTCTCCCAGTCTGACTACAGTTCACTGCCCCAGGGTACAGAGACCTTCATAGAAAGTCTCAGACAAATGGGACAATTTACAATATTGGTATACACGACAAAAGAATGAATAAAAGTAATGACTAAGACATCCTTTTGCAAAATGATCCCATTAAGTACAAAAAGAGAATAAAATATATACATATAATTTTTTCTGTATAGTAATAAAAAACTAGTAACAGTTTACTGTTTACTCATCTAAATTTTTTCTGTATAGAAAAAATTTAGATGAGTAAACAGTAAACTGTTACTAGTTTTTTATTACTGGGGAATGAGATTAGTTTTACTTCTTTATGGTTTTCCCTTGTTTAATTTTCAAAATGAGGTCATGAGATCCCTTAAAACAACAAATTTAAAGTGTAAAGTTGTACAGCTAACATTGATAAAAGTTTCACAGCTGTCTTAACCTATTCTTCTTAGCAGTATTTCATGCTGACGAGTCAACTCTTCTCAGAACTGTATAAAATCTGTGTTCCTGAGCATCAGCACGTATGTGTGCCTGCACATACGTGTGCATCACAGACACACATCACTAGACCACTTCTACTACCCTCAAGGGAAAAATAAGAATGCCTGGGTCTCCCAAATCCCCATACAGGGACTTCATCTCTGACAGAAGTAAAGACAGAATGATAGTTCCTTTCGTAAAGTACTGCCACTACGCACTACAGCATATAACCCATGCTAAAAATCATTTACATAACAGAATATATTCGAACTGGCAAGGCTGGGTTCAGTCCAAGGAGAAAAGGACTCACACGCCTGGCCGGAGAACTGGAAGCAGAGAGCACACCTGCCGGCTGACGTGCGCTCCAGCTGCTGCACACCAAGCACTGCCTCCTCCCTCCACAGGTCACCTCTAGAAAGCTAGGGTTGCCCACTTCCTTCTTCCCTGCTCCAGGTGAGGCGCACTTAGAGCATCCCACCTTGCGTGGGATGCTACTCTCTGCCAACACCACCATTATTACCACACTATGACAAAAAAGCTCAAGGAATATGAACATGCAAGAAAAATAAAGGCACTCTACACAAAAACTTAGCATGAGATCCCAGAGCTTCCTGTCAGGAAGAGCTCTTCTAATGTGCTCCACTTAAATGAAAACTGCCAAAGTTTATTTTATAAAAAGATCAAGGCCGGGCGCGGTGGCTCATGCCTGTAATCCTAGCTCTTTGGGAGGCCGAGGCGGGCGGATTACTCGAGGTCAGGAGTTCGAAACCAGCCTGAGCAAGAGCGAGACCCCGTCTCTACTATAAATAGAAAGAAATTAATTGGCCAACTAATATATATACAAAAAATTAGCCGGACACGGTGGCGAATGCCTGTAGTCCCAGCTACTTGGGAGGCTGAGGCAGGAGGATTGCTTGAGCCAGGAGTTTGAGGTTGCTGTGAGCTAGGCTGACGCCATGGCACTCACTCTAGCCTGGACAACAAAGCAAGACTCTGTCTCAAAAAAAAAAAAAAAAAAAGATCAAGAGCCTGTGAACAGGACAGCAAGCAAGGAGAGGGTCTGTTCAGACCTGCACAGCCTCAGCTCTGCTGCCTGCATCACCCCTCGCTGGGAGACTGCATGAGAAGGCGGGCAAGGCTCCTGGCACAGCACCTGGCACCATCGCTCTGATTCTGCCCCAGAGAGCTTCTGCCCCGGTGATTCCCGGCAGAACCTGGCCATACCAACTTGGGGCAAGGAGACCCACCCAGGACCTCGAGCGCCTCCACAGTCCCCTTCTGGATGAATGTGTGGTAGCACTCCAGGGCGGCCAGCAGCAGGTCCAGCCAGTGCAGCGCTGCGCGCAGGCTGAACCGCCCTGGCAGGTGGGAGAGGGTGGGCTGGGCCAGGATGCCCCCCGGCCGGCCACAGCTGCCGCCCCCCTCAAACATGTGTATGAGGAAAGAGACATCTTCTTCCTTGGTAATGTCTTTCAGCCATAAGGAAGGGGATTTGTTCCCTAAAAAAAAAAAAAAAAAAAAAAAAAAAAACCAGGATTAAAACACATGTATAAATAACTTCCATAATTAAATTTCTTTTGTGACTAATCGAAATTTCAAAATGATGTGGGATAATTTTTTATTTTACTATAGCACTCATAACTTGCTTCACTGTTATTTTTGTATTGCCATCAAAGCTGGTCTCTTCAGTGTCTTTAAACATTCCAGAAATAGCTGGATACCACTGTAATAGCAATAAACTAACATCCTTTCCCCTGCCTTTTTTCTTAAAAATTATTTTTCCTTTTTTTAAGTCACAAAAGAGCCCTGTGACCCTTGGTTCTGATGCTGGCTGTGCTGCCTCCCAGCTGTGAGGACGCAGCTTCTCTGCATCTCGGTTTCCTCATTCATGATGGAAAACAACACTAGTAACTACCTCTTGGTTATTACAAAGATTAAATGAATTAAAGTAGCTAGTATTCTAACACATGCTTAGAACAGCATCTACCACATGGTAAGTGCAGTGTTCGTTAAATACAAGAGTCAAATTATAAGCTTTTAAAAATATATTTTCTTTTAAATATTAAACCTTTACTAAATCAAAGAAAGAAATACATAAAATACATAGGCCTCCGCCTACGATCCACCCAGTGTTTCTCGGGGAGCATGTCTGCACTTGTCTGGGGTCTCAGTACTCAGAACCCACCGGAGCCACCCCTCTCCAACAGCCTGACACAGGCCAGAGGCAAGCCTGTGTCTGTCATAACATCCTACTGATTTGGGTGCTCATACACCCAGCACCCACACTGCAATGACCCAGAGACACCTGACACTGTCCCTTAAAAACCACTGGGGGGAAAAGAGACTGAATAAAGAAAAGCGGATGCCTGGAAGGCCTCAGTGGTTAAGTCAAAGAGGTTCACTCAATTTTTACAAATTATATGTTGGGAGAAGGGCAAGGCTCACTGACTACTTGGCACCTTTTGTCTAACAAAAACAACTGTGAGAGAAGGAGCTCTAATTCAGAATATACAAGGTCCCTCTCATAGGCAACTGAGAGGAGAAGACCAAAAACAAAGATCTGAGGATCAGTAGAGCTGACATCCCTAGAAACTGTGTGGGCCACAGGAGACAATAACTAGTTCTACCTATGTAGTATCAGGACCCCAGTTTCCTCTAAAAATAAGGGAAATACGAAGCCTCCTATCCCCCAGCCACCAGTCCACTCTTCATTGACTGACTTTACAGGATTGTTGTGAGAATGACTTAATACAAACAAACTTTAACTAAGAGCAGTAAGCATATTTAAAATACTAATGATGTTTTTAAAACAATTATCTAAATTAAAACACAGATATACATTTCCATTATACATGTAAAATAATGTAGTAAATTTATCTATATATTTATATAACATACATAAAATATAGCATGAATTCAATTATATTTACATGTACTATACAGTATATAGAATAAAGTATATAACAATATGACATATTCTACAGTATAACAAAATTTAGAATCCTTCTAAATTTTAGAAGCCTAGAAATATATAAAGTAATTTTTTCCCCTCTTGTTCCATGAGAAAAAGCCCAGACAGTAGATCCTGCAATCCCAGCATTTCCTACAAGCCTCTCACCCCGCACATGCTGCACCTCCCTCGCCTAGTGGTGCTGCCCATGCAGAGCCCAGCCCAGTGCTCCGTGCACGGTGGGGAGAGCTGGGCCTGTTCCATCCTGGGGCACAGCTGCCCCACTTCAAGGCTACCAAGCCCAGGTTTGCACTTATTGGAGAAAACCAAACAATACTCTTATTCCTAAGAAACTCAGTAATTAGTTCAATCCAAAGGTACAGTTTAATGGTTTAGGGAATAACTACTGAAAAGCATAGGTTCATTGCTTCTTTAATATCACAATGATGGGAGATCATTCAAATTTAAGATTCTAGCAATTTCTTATTAATTACATGTTAAAATAGAATGGTATTATTTCATTAACTGTTCATATTCTGAATCTTAATTAAATATCATGTTAACTGCAATGGTCACTGAACTCTTTACTTCCTTTAAATGGGATGGAAAAACAAAGCTGTAGCAAAATAAAAGATAATGGGAAATTTGAAATTTACTTATTATTTGACCAACATCAAAATAGCGTTTATCTTTCCTTCTAAAAATCTTTGAAAAATGAATACTCACAATTTATCATGTCACACAAATCTGAAATGATTACTGAACATACTTCTTCTATGTATTAGAAACATATTATTCATAACATTCATTTAAATAAATGGAAAGATCACATTTTAAACAAGTCCGCATCTCTAAGCAACTGGCAAAAGCAAAACCCATCATTTTATAGGACATAAGGATCACCATACCTGGCAATAACGGAACAAATTTATAAAAGAGTTCCATGGATTTGTGTCGACATTCTGTCTGGGGCCTCCCACAACAGGCTAAGAGCCACTTGACCAGATCCAGCAAGCACACGGAAGCTGAGGGAGGGAATCCTCTGCACAGAGACAACCACTGTCAGGAAAATACTCTTCAGCAATCAACATTTAGCTACCCAAGGGCCTAGAAACCATAAACTCAATTTTGCCACACTGATACATATGCAAAACTCATTAAAAGGTATTCAACTTATTTTTAATGTGCTGACATTAGAATACAATCAAAATGTATCAAGTTAAATGGGTCCCAAGTGCTGTTAACCTTCATTTTTAATATTTTTAATCAAGGAAAAAATTTGAAAGCATTTTTTAAAAATTTAAAACTTTAAAATATTAATTTTGAATTAAATTAATTCAATTAATTAATTGCTAATTGATTATTTAATGTTTTATTTAATTTAAATAATTAGTAATTGATAATTTATGTTCAAATAATAACCGATAAAATGATAAATTTAATCAAAACAATTAACTGTTAAATTATTATTAATTAATTTATTGTTAATTATATTATTATATAATGTTAATGTTCATGTTATATAATATTATATAATGTATTATTATATATTGTTAATTATATTATATATGTATATTACATTTATAATATATAGTGTATAACATATAATATATTATATATTTTATATATTATTGACTATATAATTAGTTGATTAAAAATAATAAATGATAATAAAATAATAAATAAGTAAATAGTTGATTAATTAAATTAATTTTAATTAATTTTTAATTTAAATTTTAAGATTTTTTTAATTCTTTAAAATTAAGTATTTCTATGCTTCCTTTCAACATATCTTAAAACGAAAGGAGGTTCAAGATACAAAGTAGCACTTCTCAAAGTGTGGTCCCTGGCCCAGCCTCACCAGTGCACTTGAAAATGCAAATTCTCTGGCCCTGCCCCAGACCTACCTGACACAGAAATTCTGAGGGAGGGGCTCACCTGGCAATCTGTGTTTTAACTAGACCTCCAAGTAATTCTAACACATGCAAAAGTTGAGAACCAATGATCTAAAGAGACATCATTAGTTAATAGTAGAATCTGGAAGAATCAATTTTAAAACAGCAGAGAAAATAGTAATATCCAGTCTACATAAGACCATGCTTCTCCAGACTGGTGGCTGCCAGCACAGACACCAGAGCTCCCCAGACAGCCTGTAGAGAGATCCGGAGGGGCTAATGCATGACACCCCCACCCTGAGAATGAGACACTGTGGAGATGAAAATGAGGGCAAAGAGTAAAAACCACTAGCCAACACTGTAGCACTGAGTAGCTTCGTTTCATAATTCTGTAATTTCATATCTTTCAAAATCCTACTATTTCCACATTCAGTACTTATACTTCAAAATCTACAACCTAACAGTTCATGCATATTCTGGTCCAATAATCTACATGTGTATTCAAAATTAATGCAGATAAAATAAAACATCTCAGTTATAAAGCTAATTTTCAATTTCTATCTATTATCCCAACCAAGATCAAATACCTTATATCTTATACCTTTAACCAAGTATTTTCAAACACAGAGCTGTTTAACTTCTTTGGAAAACTGACTCTTCATACTTCCACACATTCCTTGTTTAGAAATGAACTCTTTATACTTTCACACATCCATCTCAGGTGGTCCTTTATTAGCAGAGCATTAGTTTTACAATGGGGAAAAAAATAGAAAAGGAAGCAAGATCACCTACCGTGGCAAACGTCGTTTTTTTGCTTTGTTTAAAGAAACATGCTTCTTTTCAATGATTCGGCTTAGGTGATCAATGGCATCACAACACTGTTGAACCGTACCTGTTCTCAAGCACAAAGATGTATTTCCAAACAAATTATATGCCTGGTTTAATAATAATGTAATTAATATAATCAATAATATAAATTGGTATTCTAAATCTGTTGGCCTAATTATTTAATTTAGAAGGTAATATTACTATAGATTTAATATCATTTCATCCCTCAGAATATAAAACTTAAATAAATGATTTACATTGCATGTCCCAAAGCAAACACAAAACTCATACTTAACACCACAAGATAGTATGGTACATGCACACACATACAAGCAATGCCACACCTAACCAGAAACTACACTGGCAGCAGCCCAAAGCACAGCCTCACATGGTAGATTTGAGATGGAAGACACCTTGCAGGTGTCACCAAGCCTACATACCAGGCCAGAGCCTGTGCACCTCAAAGTAAGGCTGTTATTTAAGGAGTAAAAGTTCCTTGACCTTCTTTCATCTTAAGTAGGATAAACTATAGTATAGTTCAATAATACAGCCACTACAGGCCGGGCGCAGTGGCTCACGCCTGTAATCCTAGCTCTCTGGGAGGCCGAGGCGGGCGGATTGCTCAAGGTCAGGAGTTCAAAACCAGCCTGAGCAAGAGCGAGACCCCGTCTCTACTATAAATAGAAAGAAATTAATTGGCCAACTGATATGTATATAAAAAATTAGCCGGGCATGGTGGCGCATGCCTGTAGTCCCAGCTACTCGGGAGGCTGAGGCAGAAGGATCGCTCGAGCCCAGGAGTGTGAGGTTGCTGTGAGCTAGGCTGACGCCACGGCACTCACTCTAGCCTGGACAACAAAGCGAGACTCTGTCTCAAAAAAAAAAAAAAAAAATACAGCCACTACAGAAGGAGAACTTAAGTAAGATGATAAAGCCACCCACAGATTGTCTAGAATTATTTATGAGAAGAGCTTTATACAACTTATTTTGTTCTCTATCACCAAGAAAAAGTTTTCTTTGCATGCTTTTTAAATACAGCAGTGATTTTGTTCAGAAAATTCACCTATGTGGGAAATAAATAAAGCAAAGTTAAGCTATTTGATGGCAAGGACTTAATTTTAAGCATTTTTGCCCATAGTTGACTACCAAGAAGAATAATAGAGCTCAGCCTGTCTTTTAAAAAAATAAACAGAAACTAAGATCTGAATCAGTGAAAGAGAAGTCCTGCCACCCACAGGTGTGTGACCCTCTCTGTCACTAACACCCACTACTAGGTCTCTGTGCCAGATAGGGAGATCTCTAAGAAGTCGTCTAGCTCAAAAACTCTATGACGTTCCTAATAGCTTCTGGACAGAATTTAATCATAAAGACTATCATGTATCAGTCTCTTTGATACTTTAGCCCACTTCTGACTCAATCTTTATACTATTCCCTAATCATGGCCCAAAGAGCTTTGTCACAATCTTGTAATGAGACCTACTTCCACTGTCCCAAGTTGTAACTAGTGAGTTCAAAGACACTGATGACACTCAGTGGTTGTTACATCCAGCTTCTTCAGCACGGCGAACCTGCACATTCTCATGCTGTGTATCACCAGAGTACCTGGCTGGCTATGCTGCCCCCCTGCCCTGGATAGGATCCCTGACCAACCAGGGGTGGAGCTCTACGGCAACCAGGGGTATATGGTGAGTCGCAGAGGATGCGGGCATGAAAGAACCTTTCACAAAGCAGACTTGAGGCACTGGAGGGCATATGTTCCCTTCACATTTGTCAAATTTATTTATGGGACACAGGGAAGAAAAACCCAACACCTTGTGAGAGCATCACCTGAGCCTCGACTCCTGAGTGGGAGCACTCCGCGGACCTGGAAGGCAGATGGGATGCTAGGAGGAGACGTACCTAACGACTTCTCGTCCGTATGTGCCAAGGCCAGACTTTCCATATAGATCACCAAGGCTTCAAACACAAACTGTTCCACCAGAGACTCTTCTTCCCTGTAAAATAAAGAGTATGCAGACTCACCTAAGAAAACCATAAAGCGGAAGGGATAAAGAAGAAAATTAAAGAATGCAAACATAAATTAGTTTTTTTCAAAAGGCTCAAATGTTTTAAAACATGAAATAATGTAAATACTTCTCAAAGAAGGATACTTCCTCAAGAGCAGACTAAAGACAGAGGCGCAATGAACGGAGAGGCAGCACCAGCTGCTTCCCCTTCCTGACAGTTGCAAGACTGCTCAGGCACCCATGCGCTGAGGACCACTGTTCTGATGTTCTGACCACACTTTCTTTCTTTTTTTTTTCTGAGACAGAGTCTGGCTCTGTTGCCAGGGCTAGAGTACTGTGGCATCAGCCTTGCTCACAGCAACCTCAAACTTCTGGGCTCAAGCAATCCTCCTGCCTCAGCCTCCTGAGTATCTGGGACTACAGGCATGCGCCACCATGCCCGGCTAATTTTATATATATACATATATATATATATTTTTTTTTTCCAGTTGTCCAGCTAACTTCTTTCTATTTTTGGTAGAGACGGGGGTCTCGCTCTTTCTCAGGCTGGTCTTGAACTCCTGAGCTCAAATGATCTGCCCGCCTTGGCCTCCCAGAGTGCTAGAATTACAGGCATGAGCCACCATGCCCAGCCTCTGACCACACTTTCACATGGTTACTAATATTCAGTATAGGAGAAAAGAAGATCTGATATCATGTCCATGCTCTTTTAAAATAAAGCAATTTTGAAAGCTCTGAGTGTATCTAAAAACAAATCAACATCAAGAGTAAACTCTACAGAAGGCTAAAGCAGGACCCACACCTTTCACCTCTCACAAAAATCAACTCACGCTGGATAACAGACTTAAACATAAGGTATGAAACTAGTAGAATTCTAGAGGAAAATGTTGGAAGCACTCTCCTAGACATCGGCCTAGGCAAAGAGTTTATGAAGAAGTCCCCAAAGGCAATCAAAGCAGCAACAAAAATAAATAAATGGGACATGATCAAACTAAAAAGCTTCTGTACAGCCAAAGAAATAGTCATGAAAGTAAACAGACAACCTACAGAATGGGAGAAAATTTTTGCATCCTACGTATCCGATAAAGGGCTGATAACTAGAATATACTTAGAACTCACGAAAATCAGCAAGAAAAAATCAAATAACCCTATTAAAAAGTGGGCAAAGGACTTGAACAGAAACTTTTCTAAAGAAGACAGAAGAATGGCCAACAAACATGAAAAAATGCTCATCATCTCTAATCATCAGGGAAATGCAAATCAAAACTACAATGAGATATCACTTAACTCCAGTGAGAATGGCCTTTATCAAAAAGTCTCCAAATAACAAATGCTGGCGTAGATGCGGAGAGAGAGGAACACTCCTACACTGCTGGTGGGACTGCAAACTAGTTCAACCTCTGTGGAAAGCACTATGGAGATACCTTAAAGCGATACAAGTGAATCTACCATTTGATCCAGCAATCCCATTGCTGGGCATCTACCCAAATGATCCAATGACACTCTACAAAAAAGACACCTGTACTCGAATGTTTACAGCAGCACAATTCATAATTGCAAGGCTGTGGAAACAGCCCAGGTGCCCATCAATTCAAGAATGGATTAATAAAATGTGGTATATGTATACCATGGAGTACTATTCAGCTCTAAGAAACAATGGTGATATAGCACATCTTATATTTTCCTGGTTAGAGCTGGAACCCATACCACTAAGTGAAGTATCCCAAGAATGGAAAAACAAGCACCAGATATACTCACCAGCAAACTGGTATTAACTGAGTAGCACCTAAGTGGACACATAGGTACTACAGTAATAGGGTATTGGGCAGGTGGGAGGGGGGAGGGGGACGGGTATATATATACATAAGGAGTGAGATCTGCACCATCTGGGGGATGGTCATGCTGGAAACTCAGACTTGTGGGGGGGGGCATTTATTGAAACCTTAAAATCTGTTCCCCCATAATATGCCGAAATAAAAAATAATAATAATAAAAATTAAAAAAAAAATCAAAAAAAAGAGTAAACTCTAAGTCTTTCATAAGCATACCTGGTACCTGCAAATAATTTGCTCAACAATGTCTGTGGACCATCTATTTATACTGAGTAAACTCATGGGTGGTTCCAAGCACCACCAACTGACAGGTAAGTTGCAGAGACTAGATCTCTCACTGTAACATGTGTTCCTTAATGACACAGGGTAATAAATGATTTAAGTACAAAATGACAGGTACAGGCAATGATTCTCACAGGAGTTCAGAGTTGGAAGTTCTAGCAGAGACTTCAGCTTCAGCCCCCAGCATGCAGAGCTGCACCACCTCCTGGGAGCAAGGCGTGGATGATGGGGCAGCCTTAGAACAAGGACTGCAAACTATGTTTGGGTTGGCAGGAATATTAGCCTAATTTTTTTAAACATTTGAATCCAAAGGGGAGCAGAGTTCCACAGCCCACATCTCCCCAAACCCAGATCTGACACTGAGAACAAAGGATGCTGCCAACAGATAAAACCAGTAAGGAGGTAAGAAGGAAAGCACAGGAGTGTGCAGGCAAATCAGTACAGCTATAAGAAAAGGTTTGTTTGGAGGAGCAATGTGTGGTGAGACTGCAGAAGTCAGGTGGAGTTGAACTGCAGAGGTCTTGGGAGGCTATGCTAAGTGTAATCGCTTTCATGTTAGCTACCAAGAGAGCAGTCAAAGGGTATAAATAGAAAAATGACAAAAGAAAACAAGATGCTAGAATTGTGCCCTATAAAAAATGGTGTGCAGAAGTTCATCAGCATGCAGACAGGAAATACTATAACTTCTATTTATACGATTCAACATGCAAGATCTCAATAAATTTAACTCCTATGCACCCTTTCTCAAAAGCCACTTGAAATGTGGTCTAACAAATGAGAGTCTCCAAGAGAGATGGCAATAGGAGGAGAAGGAAACAGATGCCCAAATGCAGGAAGAAGTAAAGGGACACACAAAAGGACAGACACAGAGGCCGAGGCTTGTGGGCCAAGAGATGTGCTGACGGCCATCCCTTCCAGGGCACTGCCGCGTGGTTTCTTCAGGCTGGAAAGAACGCACATGCCGCCCCACGGCCATGTGCTTAGAGGGTTTCTCTTTCTATGTTCAGCCTGGCTCGACTGACAGAGCTCATTTACCCCACAGGAATATTTGCTCTGACCTACTCCTGACAGATGGAGGTTACACTGTTTAGGGATATATGCATAGATAAGAAAACTATAAAGAAAAGAAGGGTATGAGAAATATAAAAGTCAAGAGATGAACAGCTTAAGAGGGTGAGGGGAGACACAGGATTGGGAGGTTGTTAGAATACTGGTAATATGCTATTTCTTAACCTAGGCAATGGGTATGCAGGAACTTGTTTTATTATTACAATTCTATAAATTTTACTCATTTTACACACTCCTCTGTATGTACAAGTTTTGCAATTTAAAAAAACTAAAAAAACCCAGTGGTCAGTATGTACGCTAACATAAGTAGTCAAACTCTAACCAATTCTCACACAAACACACACACATATATAGATTCCCACCCATCTACCCATTTACCTATCTATGTATCTATCTAATTTTTATAATTGATCTCCTTTTCTGTATCCCAATTGCCTCTTCCTGAGAGGAACTATTCTGACCAAATAAAGTCAGGTTCCTCATATGAGATTACTTAGTAGTTATATAACACCATGTAGCACTGATTTTAGCTACAAATTTTCCATTTACCTATGTGATTAATTATTCTCTTTCTGAAATGTTACCCTCAGGAAAGGATGTATCTTTCTATCTCCAGCATTGAGCACAGTGTCTGGCATATAACATTCTTTAATAAGTAGTGCAGAATCAATGAATGAATAAATGAACACCACTACTACCTAAGATCAGTGACCAATTTTCTTTTCCTTGGGCCTCTGAAACAGCCTCTACACTGCTGCCCCGGTCTTAGTCTTGCCCTGCTGAGATCCACTCTCCACACAGCCACCAGCAGGACAATCTGAGGAGGAAATCTAGGCGTACCACCCCCTCCCACTACTCCAGGGACCCCCGTCACTAGAGGCGCCCCACACCCCTCACCATGGCACACAGGGCCCTTCTCCTCAGACTCGTCACACTTCCTTCCAAACGTTAAACATCTCCCTCGCCGCAAACGCCACCCTGTTCCTTATCTCTACCCGCCCCCTTAACCTGAAATGCCCTGGCTGGTCTCCTTTCCCCCTTCGAGTCTCACCTTAAGTATAAGCTCTCCCAGGAGGCCTCACCTGACCTCTTCAGACTGATCACTCTTCCTCTGTGCTCCCAGAGACCCTGTATACAAGTCTTTTGCTACAAGTACAAAACCGCTGTGGTACGATGTTTGTTAAGTATTTCTCAGTAGTTTCTAAGCTTCTTGAGTGCAAACTTAATCTTAACTCATTTTTTAATCCCCAGCACAGCATCCAGCACACAATTGTTTACTAAATGCTTGATATATCATTACATCAACCCACAGAATTAAACACCAAGTCACTTTTCAAAATCACTACTACAAGTTTAAAGAGCATCCTTTACTCTTTCCTGTCACGCGGCTCACATACCTGAACTCCCTGTAGACGTTATTAAAAGCAAGTGACGCTCCCAGCCTCTTGGAAGCACTAGGGTGCAGCGCAAGGCTGTACAGCCGCTTGAACAGTGATCTGGTGTTCACTGGACTCTTCTCCTGCTGCTGTGGTGTTGTCTGCTTAATGGACCATTTGAGGAATTCTCGAATACACTGACCACAAAAATCTCTTAAAGTACTGTCAATGGGGTCTACAATTCCATCCTGAAACAAAACAAAAAGACCTTTATTATACTAATTTTTATAACCATAAAATGACAACTGAATACCCTTGGGTCTGCTTCTGAGCATAACTAAAGTATATTATGAAAATTAATTTATAGCACTAGTCAAGAAAAAATAAACACTAGTGAAACTAATCTGATTGTCTAGAACATAGACTCAGATAACAATTTCCTTTTGACATAATGAAAATACTTTCTTTTTTTTTTTTTTTGAGACAGAGTCTCGCTTTGTTGCACAGGCTAGAGTGAGTGCCATGGCGTCAGCCTAGCTCACAGCAACCTCAAACTCCTGGGCTCAAGTAATCCTGCTGCCTCAGCCTCCGGAGTAGCTGGGACTACAGGCATGCGCCACCATGCCCAGCTAATTTTTTCTCTATATATTAGTTGGCCAATTAATTTCTTTCTATTTTTATAGTAGAGATGGGGTCTCCCTCTTGCTCAGGGTGGTTTCGAACTCCTGACTGTGAGCAATCCGCCCGCCTCAGCCTCCCAGAGTGCTAGGATTACAGGCGTGAGCCACCACGCCCGGCTGAAAATACGTTCTTTTAAACAAATTAATAAACTGAAAAATCCATGGAAAAAGGAGAGAATTCTTTCATTGTAACAAGTCCTTCCCATCCCTGAAGAAACACAATGGCTGTATCGTAAGAATTCCTATGGTTGTTGATTTTTACCCCCTAACAGCATCTGAGATGCTTTGTATATGAGGTTAAAGAGAGCAAGACCCTTGGAAGTTTCAAAGAAATTGTATTGTGATACAAAGAAAAATCATATGGAGGCATGGTTCTGAAAATATAACTTTCTGGAAGAACAGTCCCCATAAAGGCAGTCTCTAAATACCTGACGAAAAAAGCTAAGGAAATCTGACCAATGACTACACAGAAAATTATTCTATTTCATGTTTTTGTTTCCCCTAAGCATTATCCCTCTGAGATCTATAAAGGAAAAGCTTAATTTGAAAAGTACACTCAACACTGATGATATAAGAGAATTCTGCCCAATACCCCAGTGATTTGCTACATGCCAATCCCTGCAGGGCTCGTCACAAGTCAGAGGGAAGCACAGGCCATGGGGACGTGAAGAGTCGGTGTCTCCTGCTTCTCAGGCAGAGGAACAGTGCATGCGCTGACCCTGGGGAACCGGCCACTCTACCCAGGAAACCCACCACTCTCCTTCACTTGAGTGTGGCACCTCCAAGTGCACATTTCTTCTATACCTTTTCCTTCCTCAACTATCTCATTTCACTTTATATTATCTTGTCACACTTCTTTCTGAAGCTCTTACTTATGCTACTTCAAGGATCAAAGGGGGGAAAAGAAACAACTAAAATACAAATTTCAAAATAGAAACATTAGAATAAATCTACCTGAATGCAAATAAGCCACAAATTAAATTTAATTCACCATATTTAGTACAGGCAGGATTCACTGGGAGACACTGCGGGAATTAAACTACAGATGCAATTGTGTCACATCCTGATGAATAATGTTCAGTCACTCTCCACTGCCTGTAAGGTGGCGTCTGTCTAGGCTAACTCAGAGTGAAAGGAGCACTGTCAATTATCACACTACCCTGAAGGCACAGCCAGGACAAAGGGGCCTGCCACCACCCTACACCCAATGCTCAGCTTCTGCCCAACACCCTTAGGGCCACAACTCTCAATGCTCCTGAGAACTGAAACTTGAAAGGACTCAAGTCCTCACAGACACCACATGTACCCAGTGCCTTTATTTCCTCTCTCTGGATGCTCATATAAACTTCCCTATTCCCTTTGGCTCATCTCAAACTTAGCAGAAAGTGACAGAGATGGAAAGTAGAACCAATTTTTAAGAGTACAGAATCAATGGGTATGTGTTTGGACTAACCTGTTGTGCATTTAAGTGAGGCTTTTGCTTCTAAGGTGAATATGTAACAAAACGGGCTGAAACAACAGGTAAAACTAAGGGAGATGTAAAGTTATCTGCACAAGTTCAAAAAAGCCAAAAGACACTACACGATAGCTGACCTCACTGCCTCTTCCCGTAGTGAGTCAGTGACCAAATCCTCACAAGTCTACCCCTCTGTCTGGGGAGAGCTCCATGTAAAAGGAACTCCTGTTTCTAGGGCCCTTTAGTTGTTGAATCTGAATGCAGGAGAAAATTAGATAAGTTCAAAATTCCTTTTACCCTTAAATTAAGTATTGTACTATGAATAATTTGTGTTTTAAAAAAGCTATCGTAACTATGATAAAAGTCTGAGAACATTCTTACTCTGTGCATCAACACACACACATCATTAAAGTAGACAAAATTTGTCATAATTTATAACTATTCTCTCATAAAACAGAACAAAACAAAAACACATGAATACTTAGTTGCAGACATTTAAAATACCACTTCGGTAAATAAATCTGGTATCATGTCCATTATAATGGCATTTCACAAATAACACAAAAAAGACAAAATGATCCAGCTAGATGCTACATTTTAGTATCCCGACAGGTAACTGTTTTTAAAAGGTCTACATACACATCAAATACAACCAGTCAATGGAAACAGCAGGAAGAAAATTAACTATTACTCACCAATATAGTTTCCAGTAAGGCAACAGTATCCTGACTTTCAAATTTCTTATTGTTAGTGAACCAGTGAATCAGCTGCATGACTAGTGGCTCATAGAGTTGCCTTGTCACCTGAAGAAACAATACCATTATTGAGTTTGTTTCCTTCGTGCTAAAGTAATTTCACATTGGAAAAAGTACCACTTAAATGGCATTTGCAAGGCCGGGCATGGTGGCTCATGCCTGTAATCCTAGTACTCTGGGAGGCTGAGGCAGGAGGATTGCTTGAGCTCATGGGTTCAAGATCAGCCTTAGCAAAGAGCAAGACCCTGTCTCTACTAAAAATAGAAAAAAAAATTAGCCGGTCAACTAATAAAAAAAAAAATTAGCCGGGCATGGTGGCACACGCCTGTAGTCCCAGCTACTCGGGAGGTTGAGGCAGATCACTTGAGCCCAGGAGTTTGAGGTTGCTGTGAGATAGGCTGACACCACGGCACTCACTGTAATGTGGGCAACAAACTGAGACTCACTCTGTCTCAAAAAAATAAAAATAAAAATAAAATAAAATAAAAAAATACAATACAATACAATAAAATAAAATAAATGGCATTTGCAGTAGGGCAAACTTAAGCAATACTACTACCATGGCTTTATTAGTTTCCTTTTCTAGTTAGTTCTATGATGAAGAGTCCAGCAAAGCAAAATATGCACACTACAGGTCACTATTCCTCTAATTAGGAAGGCAATTTAGGGTAGATATTGTTGGGTTTCTAATACTCATCTTTTTAGTTTGATCCTGAATGTGCACATAAAATAATCTGGGTCAGAGATTATCATTACCCAACTGCAAAGTAAATAATGACCCCTGTCCACCATACCCCAACTGCCACCAGTGTGATGACTGAAAGACAAAATCCATCCAAGTAGCAGAAAACACACTCTGCACAAACAAGAAAACGTTTTTTGAGTGCTTATGAGATTCTACTTTTTGTAAATGAAACAAATGTATATGCACATTTGCCAAGGTGTGCTTTCAGAAAGATCTAGGAGTCTATTCACCAAACTTTTCCCAGAGGAAGGACAGCTCTGCCTAGGGAGTAAGCACAGGAAAGTTCACTTTTAGCTTCAAATGCTTTTATGTTAATTATGTTAGCAAAGAAAAAGATTTAAAGATATACAGATGTTAACTTTTCTATAATTTATTTATAGTTTGTTTTTCTTTCTAAATCTTTTCCATGTGGAATTCATTTTTGCATAGGTGACAAAGACTCTCTCCCATGACCTAGTCAGGCTCCTCTGAACTCTTCTCAACTAGGCCTTGACTTCTGGGCTCCCATATGCATCTGTTTAGTCCAGTTCTAGCAGGAACTCTGCTGGGTCGATTTAGTGAAAAGCCCCACCCTTAATGTCTGATCAAATTCCTCATCCCTCCTTCCCCCATGTGATGTCTGATCGCCAGGCCTGCATTCAACAAGAATCCTGGTCAGTTTAGGCTGAGTCCCCCTCACCCCTGCTATTTCCTCTGAGTAATTTCCACCCACTGACTCTCACCCTGCTCCTGGCTAAAAATCCCCGTTAGTCCATGCTGTACCAGAAGCGGAGCCTGATCTCTTTCCATTACTGCAATAGTCACTGTGGTAGCCCCCTTGGAATAAAGTCTTCCTTAATATCTTTAACAAGTGTCATGAATAAGTTTTTCTATAACATGTAAGTCAACTGACCTAATACCATTTATTAAATTAAATATCATTTATTAAATGATCCATTTCCCACTTGCTTAAAATGCCCCTCTTCCAGAAATACAACTTTTACATACATACATAGGACCAGCTCTCCCACTGAGCTACCTGTGTACTAGTTCAGCTTTTTACACTTCATATGGACCCTTTTTAAGATCTGCTAGGGCAAGACTCTCTTCAGTACGCTACTCTTTCAAAATATGTCTTTGTTAAGATCAAGTAATTATTCCTTCAAATATTTTTCTTTTTTTATTGAGACAGGGTCTCACTCTGTTCCCTGGATTAGAGTGCAGTGGTGTCATCATAGCTCACTGTAGCCTCAAAACCCCTGACCTCAAGTGATCTTCCTGCCTCAACCTCCCAAGTAGCTGAGACTACAGGCATGTGCTGCCATATCTGGCTACTTTTCTATTTTTTGTAGAGACACAGTCTTACTATGTTGACCAGGTTGGCATTGAACTCCCAGCCTCAAGCGATCCTCCTGCCTCAGCCTCCAAAAGTGCCAGGATTACAGGCATGAGCCACTGCACCTGGCCCAGGTTAACTATTTTTGAAGTTCAAAATTGAAATTCTGGGCTTTTTACTAGAAATTATATCAAACTTATGGATTGATTTGGAAAGACCAGACCTTTTTTCAATAGTGATTCTTCTAACTCAGGTAAATAGCATATTCATCTTCTATATCCATAAAATATATGTTTGTCTGGTACACTTAAGTTTATTCCTAGACATTTTTAAATTTTTTATGCTGCTATAAATAGGATGTTTTCCAAGGAGTCAATACAGATATATAAAATAAGAGAATGACATATGAAAATATGGATATATAAGAACTCTATGTTGTAATTCATGAGCTTCCTCCATCATCATCATCATCATTATTATTATTATTTTGAGACAGGATCTTACTGTTCCCTGGTTTAGAGTGTGGTAAAGTCATCATAGCTCACAGCAGCCTCAAACTCCTGGGCTTAAGTGATCCTCTTGCCTCAGCCTGCCAAGTAGCTGGGATTACATATGCACACCACCACACTTGGCTAATTTTTAAAATTTTTGTAGAGATGGGTTCTCACTATGTTGCCCTGGTTGGTCTTGAACTCCTAGGCTCAAGCAATCCTCCCACCTCAGCCTCCCAAAGTGCAGGGATACGGGCATGAGCTTCCAGCAACAGCCCCGGCTCCCAGTTCTGGGGGCCGATACACAAGGGAGTAATATTAGTGCTTCACACAGAGGATGATTTGACTGTGAGCTTCAGGTAGATGTTCTTTATCATACTAAAGATAAGATTAAACTATTTTTAGTCTACCAGGTGCTGCAAAATGCCTCTTAAGCTTCTATGGAGAGAATCACTGCTTCTTATAATAAATCTATTGCTGTGGTAAATTTCTAGTTTTAACCATAAATCCTATTTAATCATGGTGAATCCTAACACACTGCTGGATTGTACTCATTCATATATACTGCAGAATGTTCCATCTATATTTACAAATGAGTTTTGTGCTTTGTGTTCTTTATATGTGTGCCCCAACATTAGGGTCATGCTAGTTCCATACAATGAACTGAGAAGATCTGTATCTTTTTCTGCTTTGTGGTGGCAGTGGAGATTTGCTCATAAAGCCATCATGAATGGGCCATTGGCCAACATTTCCAATCTCCTCCGTGACTACTAGCCACAGTTATTTATGTCTTTTCCAATCCATGAAAGACTGAGTCCATCCATGAGCAGGGCAACAGCTAATTTATCTCCATACACCTAGACTCTCAGTAAGTGTTAATAGAACAGGATTCTCATACTCAGAAGCACACTAATAATTATAGGGAGAGCATTTAGACATCCAGACTCCCAGGTGAGGTCCCTGAGCGATTAAATCAGAGCACTTGGTGTAGCATCCAAGTAGTATATGTTTTTTTAGAGATTCCCAGCTGAGGCCGGGCCTGATGCCTCATGCCTATAATCCTAGCACTCTGGGAGGATGAGGCAGGAAGATCATTCGAGCTCAGGAGTTCCAGACCCGCCCAAACAAAAGTAAAACCCTGTCTTTACTAAAAATAGAAAAATTAGCCTGGCGACGGTGGCACATACCTATATTCCCAGCTACTCGGGAGGCTGAGGCAGGAGGATCACTTCAGCCTGGGAATTTAAGGTTACTGTGAGCTAGGCTGATCCCACGGCACTCTAGCCCAGGCAACACAAGACTATGTCTCATAAAAAAAAAAAAAAAAAAAGATCCCCAGGTGATTCCAATGTGCAGCAAGCTTGCTGACCGCTGAACTAAACCAATTTTGTTTTTAAATTTCATTCTCTTACCTGATCTACATCACAGGCAAGTCGAAGCAGCACAGGAAAAGTCCGCTTATAGAGCTGGTACATGGGAGGGGTTCCCTGAACCCCTTCAGGCATTTGAGTGCCTTTGCCCAACATAAACATAACCATGCTATGTAACAGTTCACAAGCTGCAACCTAAGCCAGGAGATCAATAAAGTTTAAGTTATCTGTCATGTTGATGACAAAAGAAGAATATTTTGAAATGTTACTCAACCTAGCTCTTTAAGAGGAAAAATTTTTACTGCAGGTAACTATCATATAACCCAAATATAAATGAACTAAAAGCAGCACTTCTTGTTCTATAAAATTAATGCTTCTGTTCACTTTAATCTTTAGCCAAGAGTTAAGAATTGAAATTTAAGAGCTTTCAACATTGACACTAGTACATTCATAAGAAATACATTTCAATACTGTGATAACAGAACTAAATAACCTTGTTTCTTTGTGTAGACATATTTTCATCTATCACTTTTAGTAAAAATATTTCTGAAGCACTATAAAAATTTACAAATTAATACAGATATGCCTTGTTTTACTAGCTTTGCTTTATTGGACTTCAGAGATAATGTGTTTTTTTAACAAATTAAAGCTTTGCTGGCAAATCTGCACCGAGCAAGTCTATAAGGACCATTTCCCAACACCATGTGCTCATTTATTTAGCACATTTTTAGCAATAAAATATTTTTTAATTAAGGTATGTACATTTTTTTAGACATGATGCTACTACACATTTAATAGACTATAGTACAGTGTAAACATAACATTTATATGCACTGGAAAACTAAAACACTTGTATGACTTGCTTTATTTTGATATTTGCTTTATTATTGTGGTCTGGAACAGAACCCAAAATATCTCTGAGATAGGCCTGCATTAAAATTTGACATTATTTGTTTCTCATCTGCCAGGATTAAGGGGATAATTCAGCACAGACCACATATGACTTTTAAATGCCATCTGTATTAATACTACACTTTCTATTATGAAGAGCTTTTGGTATATTAATGCTTTGCCAAGCTATTATCTATTAAGATAATTTATGCCTAACTTCCATTTATCAATAACACCTACTTCTAATAAATCAGTTTTCTAATTACTATATTACAGAAAATAAAAAATTAATGATATTGGAGTGGCTGAAATATGTTATCTATTTCCTAACCGATATACATTTTAAAAGCAATAGACTTCAAATAATGAGTGAAATGAAAAATAAGAGTACTTTAGTTTGTCTGTCACTGGCTGAGAGTGCTAATTCTGTGACCCGAGGCAAGAACACATCCAGGTAAATGACAGGCTTCATCTCTCTGAAGGGCACGGCAAAGCTGAGCCTCTTCTCTCTGTCCCAGGCCACACATTTCTTCATCATTTCATCTGAGGATGCAGCTGTTAAAAAAGAAATTAATAAAAGTATTTGAACACTCAAAATCTTTCTAATTATTGTACCTCTCATTAAACCAGAGTGCTTTTATAATTTTAAGAGAAGCACTCATTCACCTTCCTTTTTTTCTTTGCTTATAACATTAGAAATCACTAAAACACTATTTTATGAATTTAATCTAAAATAAAAACATTTTTAAGCAAGTCTAGCAGACTCAAATGTTTAATATCCAAACTCACTGAGAGTTACTTACGATATGTTGTGGAAAAATAGTAAATGAGCAATATTTTTATTAAAAATCTCCTGTTTCAAACACTTTTCAAATACAAGCTCTAACTTCTTAAATAACCAAAAGTCACTAGTATATTTAACATCAAATTTCAAAAGTAAAAATACAGATGAATTTTTACTAATAAAAAATAGTAATTCTCATAAAACCAATCTAAAAATATACAGATATTAAGAATATTAGATTTTAAAAAGATTAACTTAATGAGTGTTATCACTTCTCGGCCTTTTGGCTAAGATCAAGTGTAGAAATGAGTGTCAAATTAGGTTCTGTTTCAAAATGGAAAACATGAGTAATACATCAAGCTACAACATTTTTTCTGATGGTATACTGAATCATTCCAATTGCATGGATACAGTCCAAGCATTTCATTAGGCAAAATACTCTTTATAATCTTATTTGAAAATATATAAATCACATATGGGGTAAACTATCAGAATAGAAAATGAAAGTACAAATATATCTACAGCGATCAATTTATTTTAAAGTTAAGGTTACCTGTCACGAGATTTTTGTTTATTTGTCCTCCTAGAGATCCAAGCATTTGTACTACTCTAATTCTTATTTCTTCTAAGGATAGTGCTTCATTCTGCAAATTTGAACAATTGTATAAATGTAATTACAAATGGGTTAAAACTTAAAGAGAAGAGAAGGAAGAAAAACTGTACCACCCTCTCTACTGTGACTGTCTGCTAGTGGTTAATTATATCCTATACAGTAGTCTTAATTTTACTGCAAATTCAGGAAAGTCCCATCTCTTCCAAGTTTGTAGTTAGATGTCCATTTCCTAGGCCAGTGGTTCCAAACTTGTTGGCAGGACCTTTTATACTCTTAGGAAGTATCAAGAGGCCAGGCACAGTGGCACACACCTGTAATCCTAGCACTCTGGGAGGCTAAGATGGGAGAAACACTTGAGCTAAGGAGTTCAAGACCAGCCTGAGCAAGAGCCAGACCCCATCTCTACTAAAAGTGGAAAAAGTAGCCCGGCGTCGTGGCTTGTGCCTGTAGTTCCAGCCACTCGGGAGGCTGAGGCAGGAGGATCACTTCAGCCCAGGAATTTGAGGTTGCTGTGAGCTAGGCTGATACCATGGCACTCTAGCCTAGACAACAGAGGAAGGTTTTGTCTCAAAAAAAAAGAAAAAGAAAAAGAAATATCAAGGACCCCCAAAGAGCTTTTATTTATGTGAGTTACATTTATCAATATTAATCTTGTTAGAAATTAAAACTTAAAAATTACATAAAGTCATTAATTTATTTAAAAATACTTTACCATTACATGTTAACAAATGACATAATTTTATAAAAAGTAACTATATTTTCCAAACCAAAACCCTCAGACAAGTGGCCCTGTTTCTCATCAGTGCAGATCCTTTATAGCCTGGCTCACTGGTAGATAGGCATGGGGTTTGGGCCTCACACAGACGTGTAGTTGGAAGAGAGAAGAGCATTTAAATAGTCTTTTTAGATAACTGTGGCTATTCTTCCTTGATATCACACCAAAACTGAACCAGTGGCAGTTTCTTAAAGGTTAGTTACAATGTGAAATCTGAAATCTTATCAATGAACTTTATATACTCTACCATGTTAAAATCCACTTATCTTGCACTTTGAATGGATTTTTTACCCATGCATTTGGCAACATCATGTATTGCTCATCTGAAAATATTGGTTCAATGGATTATGCAGATCTTCCAAATGTTGACATTTTTCATTGTGTATGCAAAAGAATTACATTTGTGAATATTACCACCAATATCATCAGAAAAATCTTTTAAGTATTGAGAGCTATCAATTTTCCAAAATTTTAATTTTTGCTTAAGAGCCTGAATTTTATCATTCGCAATGGATGTTTTAGATGTTTTCCTTGAAGTGGCAGGCTCACTCTGTTCGTTTTAGAGAAAATGTCTGCCAAACCCAAGTATGAGCAACCAGTACGCCTGTCAGTCGTTATTTCAAGTAAACATGGTATCCATGAAAAAAGTGGCTACTTCAGCTCCCAGGTCAAAGCATCACAGCTCTAGACAGCGTCTTTCCTCTAGACAGCTGTCACTCTACACGATGCCTCCGCACACGGACTATGAAGAACACCTGTGCTCAGGGTCCAGCCAAGCTAAGGACCCACAGTGTTCCCATCATGACACTGTGATGAAAATGCCCTCAGGGTAAAGATAACTCTGGCCTTGCACCCTAAAGCCCCCCAGCCCACACTTAGAGCACCGTGAGCCCAGGGAATAGGCACTGGATATCCATCCATAAAGAAATTTTATTTGTAAAACTAGAGATATGCTCAAGCAATTTTATCCTGCTAAAGTTATGTGTGATGAAATAATAAGATAATTTCAGACAACCATTTCTAGTTTCATTCAATTCTCTCAATCAAAAGCTGACAAATTCAGTCCAAAAACTTTGCTGAAAAAAAAAAAAAAAAAAAAAAAAAAAACAAAAGCTGACAAAAACAAGGAGGTGGAAAGAATTTATCCTGAGTTTGTATTACCAGTTTTAGACAGTAAATGTTTTTCAAATTTTAATTTTTACTTCATACTCAAATAGGTGTTTTCCCTATTCTAACTTAATTTTCTTATTTACAGCATTTTTCCCTATTCAATCAGATGGCTCATCTCAAAAAAAATTGGTCTCAAGAAATCATCACCAAAAAAAATCTGACATGAGTTAAAATCAATAAAATGATATATTTAAGAAAGACCTAATCAGTAAACAAAGTCTTACATATCCATGATATCAGTGTTCTGATTTGCTTATTGAATATGAACCATTTTACCTTTTATTATCCACTAAATCTGCAATCCTCAACCCTGGGGCCCAGTACTAGTCTGTGGTCTGTTAAGAACCCGACTGTACATCACTGTCTAAGCTCCGTGCCCACCTCTCTGCACCACACCCCCACCCCACTGCCACGGAAAAACTGTCCCAAAGTTTCATCTGTATTTTACAGCCACTCCCCCATCGCTGGCATCATTTCCACCTGAGCTCCACCTTTCCCCTGCCCACACTGAAACTGGTCAACAGGGACAGCTGCATTAAATACATTTAAGGGAAGCTTACAAACAGGAAAAAAAGATTAAGACAATAAACCAAATAGTTAACACAGTTTATATTTTCATTGCTAAAAATATACTGAAATTATTTCTATATTGTACTCTTAATCTATATGCAAAAATAACTAACATTTTAAATGAAGATTTTTACTTTTCCCAAGTGTTAGAATCTGATCTTTGTGTGCATTATTTAAGTTAAAGAAAACACAAAGGATTTCTTACTGATGAGATGTTCTTTGTCCTTTTCAGATGCTTTAACACAATTTTATTAAATCCCTTCTGGGCAGCCCGAGAAAGTGCTGACACTTCACAGTTATTCTTGGTCTCATCTATCAATAATAAACAAAAAATCAATCTTAAATAGCATTCATCCATTATTTGATAGATATCAGGGAGAACACATTATACTGTCAAATAGAAACATTAAAATCCTAATTTTAAATATGATTTTAAAAATTAAGTTTCTAGAACACAAAATATTAATAGTGGTTGTCTTGTTCTTAAACATCATTGTCTGCCAAAGTAGGAGGGCTCCTCAGGGAAGGGTGTGAACCCTAGGCTTAGACACACTCGCACTTTGGAGGAGAGCCCGAGTCACCAGTGGTGCAGGAGCCAGCTCCCACACCTTATACACAAGCCACATCTAGGACAATCTGAGCATTAAAATCAATCATGATGGTAAAAGTAGACCCACTGAAAAAAAAAAGAATCCTCAAGTCCCTAATAATATAGATAAACAAAGAGAAAGGGAACATTATTTTTTATAGAATGCCAACTAGGATGGAAGAAATGATGGAGGTAGAAAAATCATCAGTTTGCAACTATCACAGTATTAACTGATTCAGGAGGAATTGTCACTGGATACTAAGAGTATTATAGTTAGTGAAAACTCAAAAACAAGAATATTTACAGTCTTAAAATAGCCCCCTATAAGTTACTTTTTTGGAAGCAATCATAAATTTATAGGAAATTTGGAAGTTTACTGCAAAGACTTTTTTCCTGAAGCACTGCAGGTGAGTCACCAACCTGACGCCCACACCCCAGCGCTTCAGTGTGTATTTCTCACAACAGGACGCTCTCCCATGTAACAGCCATGCAACAGCCATGCAACTGTCCACACGAGGACACTGAGACAGTCTGGACATTCATTCCTTTGGTTTAGAACTACACATTAAATTTCACTGACTAGGCCGGGCGCTGTGGCTCATGCCTGTAATCCTAGCTCTTGGGAGGCCGAGGCGGGTGGATTGCTCAAGGTCAGGAGTTCAAAACCAGCCTGAGCAAGAGCGAGACCCCGTCTCTACTATAAATAGAAAGAAATTAATTGGCCAACTAATATATATATAAAAAAAATTAGCCGGGCATGGTGGCGCATGCCTGTAGTCCCAGCTACTCGGGAGGCTGAGGCAGGAGGATCGCTTGAGCCCAGGAGTTTGAGGTTGCTGTGAGCTAGGCTGACGCCACGGCACTCACTCTAGCCTGGAAAACAAAGCGAGACTCTGTCTCAAAAAAAAAAAAAAAAAAATTTCACTGACTAGTCTCTTTAGCCTCATTTAGATAGAAGCCATTCCTTGGTACTTCCTTGAATTTCACAATTTGGACATTGAAAAAATTATATGCCAGTAATTTTAAACACTGTCCCTCCATTTGCGTTTGTCTGATGTTTTCTCATGATCAGATGCAGGTTATGGGAACCAGCTGTAACTCATACTACTTCCCGTATTAACTGCTGAATTAAAATCTGTGACATATGATCATTTTATATCTGAGTAGTCATAATTTTACAGCTATTAACATCAAGCAACTTTTCAACAGTCTGGAGATGCCCAGTGCAGACCAGGCAAGCTGTACTGCTGGAGGGCTGCTCAGCGTGTGTATCCCCACACGCCTTCTCCTGGCTCCAGAATGAGTCCTGACAGCAGTGTGACCTTCCCTCTGCTTCTCTCAGCAATTTTCCTTCCTATGATTTTGCGGTCCATTTGGTGACCTTCTACCAGCAGATGTTAGACTAAGGTCTACTCTCTGATGGGCCAGAGATGGTAAGTGAATCTGGTTTTTAGTCTTTTGTTCTTTTTGAGCTCAAATAATAATTTTGAGTACACTGGGAAAAACAGCTCTCTGATTGCCGGACTGCTCAGTGTTTGTGTCGCTCAGCTTTTGGCTCAAATTGCAGAAATAAAACTATAAGCTCTGTGTGTGTGTTTTGTGTCTGTAATTGAGAAAAGCCTGTACCTCTCATTTTTGTGTATAGTGTTCTCCTATATTTGCAGGGTATTGATAAATTAGATTATAAAGTCTCTTAAAGGAGCTCTCTTCTGATTTATACAAATATTTAAATGAATATTCCTAAAATTCTCTGAAAATAAAGAAATTCTACCTATAATGCTTTAACTATGCTACGCAAATCTTATAGAAAGTAACTCAGAACCAATTCAGGAATCCATATTCACATAATTAAGGCACATCTTTGGTAAGTAGACAAGTTTAATAATTTTAGTTTTATTGCTTCTTGGCTAAGATCAAGTAAAAATAAAAAACATGTCTTATCTATTTGTATTAAAGTACAATACAAACATACATTTTATTCTATAATACTTGGGTTTGTTTTTCCTATAGTCATTCAGGCTTACTAAGCAAATAAGCTAACATTACTTTTCATAACATTTTTTAAATTGTGAGATAACAAACATAACAAGTACTCTTTAGCCATTTTTAAGCCATTTTAATTGAATGGATTAATTACATTCACAATGTTGTATAACCATCTCCACCATCCACTTCCAGAACTTTCAACATTCCAGAGAGTCCTACACAACTTTTAAGATTATGAAAAATGTAGTAAGTTTATGTTCAACTAGACTGAATCATTATTTATTTGGACAAACTTCCTATTTCCCCATACATGTTTTGTAGCATGTCAGCTGAAAGATCATTTCTAAGATCTTTAGGTAATTTGAAACTTTGGACTAAGTTAGTTAATCAGTCACCTCGATAACTTCTAAGTAAAAAAAATACTGAAATATTGGTCACAAGGCATAATTTATAAGTTTATATGCTTTTGCTCCTTGTTTCTACAGGCGATCAGAGGCTGGAGCTCTGGGTCATGTCAATGAGTCTATGCTTGCTGTCCCCTGGAGGTGGCTGCAGAAGGTGACACCATGTGAGTTCCAAGAGTCTGATAAGCTGCTGGTGTGTAGCAGGCAGTTCCCAACTATCCACCCCAGTTTTCCTAATGAAACAGAAGTCAGTTTGGTAGTAAGTTGTATTAGTCTGTTCTGCACTGCTATAAAGAAATAGGGTGGGTAACTTGGAGGAGCCAAATATCCAAACCATATCACAAGTTACACAGGTAAGGAGCAGCTGCAGCTATACTAGAAACAGTAGTGCAGAACCACAATCATGTGTGTGCTTTTGAGTTTTACGAAAAGAGAGTAGCTCCTTGTAAAGCAGTAGTCTAAGGCTTTTTGGTGTCTGGACCTCTTTCCACAATTGGGACTTACCCCACGGATCTTTGCTTTATGGGTCAGAACTAGTATTAACAGTAGTTTCCATACTGGAAGGAGAAACAATGCTTTTAAAGACTTAATGATTTATTTGGAACTGTTAATATGAATAATATCTCAGTATTCCCATGAAAATAGTTTTGATCTCACATACTGCCTGAGAGAACTGCAGTTTTAAAGTTGGTTCAGGGGGAGGAGGGGACGGGTATATACGTACATGAGTGAGATGTGCACCCTCTGGGGGATGGTCACGCTTGAAGCTCTGACTCGAGGGGGAAGGGGGGATGGGCAAGATACATAACCTTAACATTTGTATCCCTATAACATGCTGGAAAAAATAAATAAATAAATAAATAGATAAATAAATAAATAAATAAATAAATAAATAAATAAAAATAGATTTTATACTGGAAATAAATAAATAAATAAAGTTGGTTCAGTTTGCTCCAGAATGTGAAAGGATATAATAAAAGGACCAAGCTTAGAAAGTGAATACCTGAGCCTGAAAAGCAGCTATGAAATGAGCTAAGTTTTCAGCAAAGCCAATCTTGAAAGGTTTGTTTCTTCAGTTTACTGATCAAGGCCTACACTATGAAAAGTCACTCTTTACTTTCCATGTAATATGCCAAGATAGCAAAGATTCAGGGTCTTACTAGAAGAATTTCTGAGCTTTATTGTTGCCTTCATAGTCTGAGAAAGCAGATGCAGGCTGTGTGTCTTTGGTAGGAGAGGTGCAGAGTGGTGCTGCATTCTGCTCAGCAAGCCATGTCAGGAGGCATGCGGCCCACAGGTCCCAATGCTGGCCAAGCCATCTCCACTGTAAAGTCACTATTTTCACCCTTGTGATTAATATGTGTTGTGGGTGAGGTACTTTAAAACCATATATGGCAGGCAGAATTTTGTTGTTGTTGTTGAGTCTTGCTCTGCTGTCCAGGCTAGAGTGTTGTGGCATCCGTCTAGCCTACAGCAACCTCAAACTCCTGGGCTCAAACGGGATCCTCATGCCTCAGCCTCCCAAGTAGCTAGGACTACAGGCATGCACTACCATGCCCAGCTAATTTTTTCTATTTTTAGTAGAGACGGGGTCTTGCTCTTGCTCAGGATTATCTCGAACTCCAGAGCCCAAGCGATCCTCCAGCCTCAGCCTCCCAGAGTGCTAAGATTACAGGTGTTGAGCTATTGCACCCAGCTGGCAGGCAGAATTTTATAACTGCATGTTAATGACAAAGGGAGATTATCCAGATGGGCCTAATCTAATCACACAAGCCCCTTTCAAAGCAGTTTTCTGTGTCTGGTAGAAGTCAAAGAGACAGGATTCAAAGTTCTGTGGCTGGCTGTGAAAGTTCAGAGGCGACATGCAAGGATCCAGAGGGGCCTCTAGGAGCTGAGCATCACCCCCAGCCAACAGTCAGCAAGGAAACAGGAACCTCAGGCCTCCAACTCTGTGGAACTGAATCCTGCCAACAACCCGAATGAGCCTGGAGATAGATTCTTACCAGAGTTTCCAGCTAATAAGAGCTTGGCCTGGCCAACATGCCCGTTTCAGCCTTAGGAGACCCTGAGAAGGGCACCCAACAGACCCACCTGGACTTCTGACCAACAGAACTATAAAATAATAAACGGATGCTATTTTAGGCTGAATTTTTGGTAACTTATTAAACAGCAATAGAAAACATTAAGAAACTTTCAAATTACTCATTTTATCAATACTTATTTATATCCATACATGCTCACTGCTTCCTATTTAATGGACTACAATCTGTTTCTAGAATTATTTATTTTGATGCTCAAATTATCCCCAACATTGCCTGTGACATTTCCCCCACTATTCTTTAAGTAATTCCTTGTTTTGAGGGTGCTCCCCAAAACACAACATTCTAGATTTATGGTATATATTTCCAGTCTCAGGCTTGAACCAAGAAGTCCAGGTTCCTTTTAATGGAAAATGACATTTGGAAGCCACAACCTGGGCACCAGGTTTGCTCATTAGTATTAAGGTACCACACTCCCAGGAAGGCCTTTAGGGGACAGAACTAGAATATAGACACATGTGTTACACAAAAGCACAGTCTCGTGTCTATTTCTATGCTTATTTATAGGCATCCATATAAGTATGCATATACGTAATGAGGGGGCAGAGAGAGGGAAGACAGTGAGTTCACACTGACACATCCACTTCCATTCCAACTTCATAGGCTTCATTCCAGTTCTTTCTGGACTTGTAGCTCCCTCTGATAATGAGAAACCCAGCTTTCATTATCCTCAGTGTATTTATTTATTTGTGCAATCCCCAATATGCAGCCGAAAGACTACTCTATCGCCCTCTTCATCCTGCCTGGGCCCCCACCCAACATGGCTGTCCCAACACATGGGTGTTCTACCCTGCTTTGGCTCTGACCCACCAGGTTGCCCCTTGGGGGACGCACTCTTCACAATCCTTGAGAGCACCATGGCCCTCCCCTTTCCAGAGCCCACCTTCCTCTGCACCACCTAACGCCTCAGGACTGATCACTTCAGGTAGAGAGGGACAGGGCCTGAAATTACTAATTCACAGAGAGGGGAAAAAAATAACCTTATAATTACAAGAAGATAGTGCAGATACATGCTGACATACATGGTCAGAATGGGCATGACTGGCAACAGAACCACCTGCCATGAAGTGCCCTGAAGAGCACCCAGCATCAGTCTGAGCGTTTCTGCCAAAACGGCATAATCAGAATCTCATCATGAAGAAACATCACTGGAACCCACACTGAAGGACATTCTACAAAATAACTGGCCTGTAACCTTCACAAATATGAAGGTCATGAGAACTAAGAAAGACTGAAGAACTATCCCACATTAGAGGAGGCTGAAGAGTATGACAACTAAATGTAAAGCATGATCCTAGATTGGATTCTGGACCTGGAAAAACATAGCTAAAAAAGAAATCAATGGGACAACTGAAAAATCTGCATATGTACTGTAGACGATAAGAGAATGTGTCCATATTATTTTTCCTGATTTTGATAATGACACTGTGGTTATGTAAAACAATGTCCCCACTCTTATTAAATACACAATGAAGTATGCAAGTGTAAGTCTCATGACGCCTGCAGCTTATTCACAACGGGTTGGGAAAAAATGCCATGCATAAATATATATACACACACATATAATCACACAATATATAGAAAGTACATGCAATAACAACATAAATGATACAAAATCTTAATAACTGGTGAATCTGGGTAGAGTACATAGGAGTTCTTCTTACTGTTAATGCAACTGTTCTAGAAGTTTCATGTATTAAAAAGTTACTAAAAACTGTAGTCTTTAAAATGATAAATTTCATTTATCATCTAATTTTTCTTACTTTCTGTTTTTCCCTACTGTCAAATGACCTAGAGTATACATATTTATCAACATGCAAATCCTTTGCTTAAAACACAGTAATCTCTTTTATTAATTTAAAACAAACATAAATCTTTTCAATTAATTAACAGAATTAATTCAAAAAGGGAAATAAAAGTGCTACAAAGATATTTACTATCAGAGATATATTCCTTTTTTTTTTTTCTTTGAGACAGGATCTTACTGTGTTGCCCTGGCTAGAGTGGCGTGGTGTCAGCCTAGCTCACAGCAACCTCAAACTCATGGGCTCAATCAATCCTTCTGCCTCAGCTTCCCGAGCAGCTGGGACCACAGGCATGTGCCACCTTGCTCGGCTAATTTTTTCTATATATTTTTAGTTGTTTGGCTAATTTCTTTCTATTTTTAGTAGAGATGGGTCTCCCTCTTGCTCAGACTGGTCTCGAACTCCTGACCTCGAGTGATCCTCCTGCCTCAGCCTCCCAGAGTGCTAGGATCACAGGCGTGAGCCACTGCGCTCAGCCTATTCTTTTTTTTTAAGTGATATATTTTTGGGGAACTACACAAATAGCAATACTCCTTACATAATGTGAATTTCAAAAGCCTAAGCTATAAAGGTTAACTAGTTTATAGTTTTTATCTCTAAAACATACTTGTTATTACCAAGATTTATATAAAAATCTTCCAAAATGTTGACTCTTTCTTCATGAACTCTCCATATGTATTAAGGATGTAACAAAACCCAGACACAGTGAATGAAATCTGTCACACAACTTTCACCAATGTTTCCAAGCCAACAAAATTTAAGTTTAACAATAAAATAATGACTTAGGGTAAAAGTTCACAAATTTAATACTTGATATCTACTTTGAAGAAAGTAAAGTTTAAATTCTCACAAATATTTCAGTCTTTCCCCCACCTGAAACTTTCTTTTTGCTTACATCTGATGACAACACCCCTTTTCATCCTAGTTTAAGTAAGTCTGTCCCTCTCACTATAAATACTGTTTTTTCTTGAATAGTAATATTTTTGTCTGGCCAGATGGTTTTTCCCTTGGATCTTTTCCCAAACCCGTTTCTTCTATGACTTTCTTTTCAATTCTTCTTAACTAGCTACCATCAGAGCTTCATCAGTTACATTTTAAAAACCAAAAAGAATCAAGTGAAATTAAGTCAGAACCTAAAATGACTATGGAATTTTCTGATAGTTTTAATTACTGATTGATTTATTCAACAAACATGTTTTACAAGGCAGTCTATTAGGAGCCATTAGGGGTTCAAGATATTTACAACAGAGTCCTGTCCTAGAAAATTTTATAAATCCTAGAATATAAGTGAGTAAATCAAAAATAGTTCTAATACATTGATTATATTTCCTATCAGCTCGATTATATTGAGATGAATTAGAGAGATTACAAAAATACCAAACATATTTGGAGCATGCTGAGTTCAAATTTCAGAAGTTAAAAAATACAGTCCTACTATAGTTATCACATTGCCAAGTTAATTATGATATACAACCCAATTCTTCTAAGCCTTACCTGAAAAGGCTGAAGTCTTCAGATATCCATCAAGACAAGGGAGAATGTCTTTATAATAAGGCTGAATTACACGTTTGTGGATGTAAACTGTCCACTCTTCCAGAGCGTTCAGGCCTACTTCCGCCAGCGGGGCATAGCTTAGGCCCAGTTTGAAGGCCATCTACATGTTAATACAAACAACGTAAACTGAAATGCAGGCAATCATAAGATTTAAAGAAAACCACAGCAATTAACAGTGGTTTCTAACTACTATGCCTTTCTATTGCTGGAACACCAGACACTGCTGGAGGGAAGAGGGTCCAGGTGATTATAAGGAAAACAAGCAGCACCAGTCTACATAGCTTGTGGTATTTTGCAGACTCTCAACATACACAAGGTTTAATTCTCATCAGCCTCCAAGAAAAGCTCCGAGACACCAAGTCAAATGTCTCAAGTCCCAGAACTAGCAAGTGGCAGTAGCAAAACTTGAGCCAGGTGTGCCTGCCAGGCAAGACCTTGGAATCCCCACATTCTCTAGGAAACACAAGACTGACCAGGAGACAGCTCTGCTTGAGACGACACACCTACCTGCAATGCAGGAACATAGGCTCTAACATCAAGTGCAATGATGTCATGTGGCAGGGACAGAACAAAGGTCAAACAGGAGGCCAAAAGCTCATCTTTGTACTGCTTCATTTTAACTGCTACCTTCACAAGAAAGAAGAAGAAAACAAGGCTGTGTACCTGAACAGAGCCTACAATTTGAGAATCAATTAAAAATTATTTGCCCAATTTTCAAATACAAAAAGTGGGCATGTAGCCTTATTTGACATGATTGCATTCACTTACAAATTAAGCACTGACCTCTAGAAAAAGTTAATTTGCTGAAGTACTTTATTCCCACTATATAGAAAAACCAAAGAATTTATTTAATTTTGAGTTGTCATCACTCAATTGAATTATTTTAAGAAAATTCAAGGGACTTTTGAAGCACAATAATTTCCTATTAGTTTTTTTAAGACTTCATTCCCAATCTAGATTTAGCAAACTAATTTCCAAATAATTAAATCATTTATGATCACAATTTTTTTCAATAACATTCATTTAAAAAGAGTCCATGATAACACTAAGATAAATCATTTAAAAATTACCTCTTTACCAAATTTTGCAAATAAAGCAAAGCAAGCAAATTTTTCTGGGTCCTCAGGAGAATGTTTCAAACTCTTTGGACTAACTCCCTGTCAAATAAAATAGCAAATTAATACACTGAGCAAGAGTCACATGATTCTGTAACCTAATCCACCAGTTCCCAGCCCATTTTCGAAGGGAGCAATCTGTTTCACTTTACAGATATATAGAGCAGAGGGAAAGGAGAATTGGCTTAAAGGACATTCCAAAGCAGAGGCCAGTCAGAACAGAGAGAGAAGAAGGAAAGTAGACAACTGGTCAAAAGCCATGGGCATGGCTAAGTCCACTTCCCCCTTCCTGTCTCACCCTCTAATTACCCAAGTGGGCTCCTCACATGACTGACTGGTGCCACCAGGGTGCTAACCCAGTTGTTCTCAAACCTCACTGGGCACCAGGATCACCTGCAGCTTACCCACAGATGGTTGAGTCCTGCCCCCAGGATTTGTGATAAGATTAAGTCTGAAGAAGGCCAGAGCCTTCCCAAGTAATGCTCAATGCTGCTGGTCCCAGGACCACACTTTGAGAAGCCCTGCTAATCTTACACAATTAGCCAGGTGCTAGAAAATCAGAGTGGAAAATGCCACTAACATTTTTAAAAGTGTCATCGAACTGCCACTTACGTATCAATTTTTAAAAACACGTAAAATAAAACTAGTAGACTTTAAAACTGCATGTCATAATCATGTATTTTATAATGCTTTTTTATATGCTCATGCAACCTAACAAAATATAGGAATATTCAATGTCCTCAAAAAAAAAAACTCACCTCAAAATATTTTATTTTCTTGGCATTTCTCACTGCAATAGAAAGCAATTTGTAGAAACCACTGATGAGGGGCAACCGTACAGACTGCAGAACTAATTCATATGCAAATGAGTACACCCATGGTTCAAAAAATCCTACTTGTTTCTCAGGCAGAATCTCTCTGCAAAAACAAATTAAAGCTTAAGGTAGAAATCCTTATCATACTAATGTTTATTCAGCTTTATAATTATAAGGGACAAACAATTATGAACTACAATTCCATTTATATAAAATTTTTAGGTGGATCTATATTCCATTTTTCTCTACCTGAAGATCTTTTAAACATTAAAAAAAGAACTCTATACTGGTAGATTTAGAAATATTTTAAAGGCCTACATAAATGATTTTATCTTTTACTATTAATATTTCATTGCTTATATCTGTATAAGGGTATTTCCTATATTATGGCCAATAACTAATAATTTTTTACTCTTAAATAATTAGAATTTTACAAAATACCTGCAAAATTCCACCAGGTTAATGAAAGCTGAAAAATCTTTAGGTTTAGCAGGATGCAAGTTTGCAGCTGGATCTGAAGTTGGGATCACTAAAACACCAGTAGCTTCATCTCCATCCTTAAAAATTAATTATACCAAACAAACATTGTACTATTCAATCATGAATCATTCAAGAAATAACTTTCCAACTGATTTCATGGTCAAGACCTGATGCTGTGATGAAACACACAAAATGAGAAAGAGAGATGGGTCCTCAAGGGCTCACAGTTTGATAAAAAGGATGGGACTTATAGGAAGGGATGAAAGATTGGGGAAAATACAAAACTACCAGGGGTAGCAATTCTTGAAGGAGCTGGCAATAATGCCATGACAAAGGTAGAATTTCAAAAGGTGACTTGGTGATTTCAAGCTGAGAAACAAAGGAATAATTAACAGCAATAAGACAAATGAAAAAAGTATGATTTGGAGGGAAGTATATGAAATTCAGTTTTTTGTTTCATTTTGTTTTTAATTTTAAAGACAGGTCTTGCTCTGTCACCTAGGCTTGAGTTCAGTGGCATGATCATGGCTCACTATGATCATGGCTCACTATGATCATGGCTCACATGATCATGGCTCCTATTCCAGGAGCCCTGGAACTCCTAGGCTCAAGTAATCCCTCCGCTTCAGTCCCCCAAGTAGCTGGGACTACAGGTAAAAGCCACCACACTCGACTAATTTTTCTATTTTTTGTAGAGACAAGGTCTCACTATGTTGCCCAGACTGGTCTCAAACTCCCAGCCTCAAATGATTGATCCTCCTGCCTCCCAAAATGCTACAACTATAGGTGTAAGCCAATGCACCCAGCCTGAAGTTCAATCTTAAACATATTAAGTTTGTTCACCAAATATGTGTTATCAAATACAATCATGTATTCAAATTCAAATGTTAAACAAGTGGTTGAAAATACACAGTAGGAACTAATAAAGGAGGACAAGGCTGGAGACCAGGTGTATTTGGTTAGTGATAACAGAGGCATAGCTGACCTACTGGAAGGAAGCAAGAAGGGCAGGGAACAGAGGAGAAAGGGAAGCCACTCAAGACAGCAAGGATGGCCGGGTGCGGTGGCTCACGCCTGTAATCCTAGCACTCTGGGAGGCCGAGGCGGGCGGATTGCTCGAGGTCAGGAGTTCAAAAGAGCCTGAGCAAGAGTGAGACCCCATCTCTACTATAAATAGAAAGAAATTAATTGGCCAACTAATATATATAGAAAAAAAATTAGCTGGGCATGGTGGCGCATGCCTGTAGTCCCAGCTACTCGGGAGGCTGAGGCAGGAGGATTGCTTGAGCCCAGGAGTTTGAGGTTGCTGTGAGCTAGGCTGATGCTACGACACTCACTCTAGACTGTGCAATAAAGTGAGACTCTGTCTCAAAAAAAAAAAAAAAAAAAGACAGCAAGGACGATAGACACGTTTTCTAAAATGCAGGTCTATTGACTGACATAGTTATAGGAAGTTTCACCAAGTACCTTTTGGTAAGTTTTTTTTTTTTAATGAAATTATTTTCACAAAGCACAGAAAGCAATAAAACACATACTGGTTCCTATCACCCAGCATAAAAAAACAGAACTTTACAAATGCAGTAAAGCAAGCATGGCCATAGCCTTATCCTGTTTCCTTTCTTTATCCTCTGCACATCCTCCCCATCATCTCATCTAACTTCACAGGATTGTAGTAGAAGTACATACACACAAATTCTAACGAGCACAATCTATTCTGAAAAAACCACCATGCTCGAAAGCAAGCTAGACGTTTTCCAGTGGAACTCAGGGTTTTCCCACGAGCCTCGATACCATGGCATCTGGTTCCTATAAACTCCTCAGACAATAAATAGCAGGACAGTTCCTAGCTGGCAACTTTAAACCATGACTTACCTTTTTACCCAGGCTAGGAAAACTGTGTACAGAAAAAAGAGGGCACTTTCTTCTTTCTCTGCCTATTATCTATATTCTACTACCTTGAAAATACATTTGACACTTTATACATCAATTTGGAATTTCCTTAACTCTAAACAAGAACCCCAACCTTCCCTGTAATACTGCAAAAAGGCACCTATATGCAAAATAAGATGTTTATCACTCTTCACTATTGCTAACGAATGAATAAACAAGCCTTTTTCAAAAAAATTGCTTTAACATATTAAACATATAAATTACTTTTAGAACAATCCAGTGATAACATTTTGTATATATTAGGCCACAACCAATAGAAAAGTATCAATGGCACATAATTCTGAAGAAACCAACTTTCTTCAGTCCCCTTCAAATGTGCTGTTATCCGTTATTTACATGCAAACAGAATTCGTATAAAAATGATGCAAAATTATTGACAAAAACTTCTAACCTCTTGTTCCCCAACCATCTGTGTTTCTAGTGTAAGATCCAATTTCTCAACAATCTTCAAAACAGATTTTACAAATTCATTATATAGTAAACGGTTCAGTCTTTGAAGGGAGGAATTCACAAAGAAAAATGCTTCATCTGCTATGATAGAATCCTTTAAATAAAGAAAAATAATAAATTTCAAAATCCTGTGCAAAAAAGTATTAGTGTATTTTATCAGCATTAATATATATAGATATATCTATAGACATAGATGTATATTTATATATTATGGAAACAGTGATGTATAAACTGTAGCAGACTTACCTGGAAGTTTTCAAGCTACAAAATTTAGATACCTTCCTAATTTATGACAACATCATTTGATACCTTATCCATACATACATATAGATTTTTTTTTTTTTTTTTTTAGACAGAGTCTCACTTTGTTGTCCAGGCTAGAGTGAGTGCCGTGGCGTCAGCCTAGCTCACAGCAACCTCAAACTCCTGGGCTCAAGCGATCCTCCTGCCTCAGCCTCCCGAGTAGCTGGGACTACAGGCATGCGCCACCATGCCCGGCTAATTTTCTATATATATATCAGTTGACCAATTAATTTCTTTCTATTTATAGTAGAGACGGGGTCTCGCTCTTGCTCAGGCTGGTTTTGAACTCCTGACCTTGAGCAATCCGCCCGCCTCGGCCTCCCAAGAGCTAGGATTACAGGCGTGAGCCACAGCGCCCGGCCCATACATATAGATTTTAAAAATTATATAAATATAAATATATATATATATATATACACACATATATATCCATCTTCAATATGGATTTAAAAGTCCATTTCTTTAAAATGGACTCTACCATTTCTTTAAAAGTGAACCTATTTTACCATTCCAAAATTCCAGGCCAATTACTCTGCCTATACTCAGTCAAATATTTTACAGGACTTAACCTCAAAATATAGGAATATCTAACATCACACATAAAAAAGATAGATTTGGGTAAAATTACTATCAACTGCTACACTATTTTATGTCAGTAAGGAAAAAAACTAAAAAACACCTAAGATTTCTCATAGGACAGGAAACATTTATTAACAAAAATAGCTTGTCCTAGGCTATTAATGTTCAGTCAAGGTATATATTAAAATACTAGCCACAACCTGGGTTAAAGTAGACACTAAAGAAACATCTGCTAGAACATATTAGATAGAAGTTGTTATTCCAATCAGAAGTGATGTAAATAATAGCTATGCACGAATCCTCTTCATACCTACTAAACCTGTTGGATTTATCTTCATCTTTATATATAAAAGAGAATACAGGAGTGGTGGATGAGGGGAAAAAAATAAGAAAAAGAGAATAGCTCTTTTATGGGGATAATACTATTAATATTAATATTTTTTGTTACCTAAAAGGCTGGACTTACTAGAAAGAACAACTTAGCATCCACTGCTACTGAAAGCTAAAATGGGGGTTCAGCAACAGTAACTAACTGATGTTAAAAAGAGGCCTATGTTTGTGTTCCTTTCAACTCATTTTTTTTCTAGTCTCACTTTAACTGTCCTTAGACTATCCTGACTTAATTCTTTATTACTCGAAGTACATGTTTTTGAAAAAACATTTGAAAGTTGGTAAAATGTAATTCTGAAATAAGTAAGTCTTAATTCTAAAATATTGGAGACTAATAAAGAGAGGAAGTAGGGTACTTTCATGGCTTTCAAATTGTAAATTTTACCATCATCTGGTCACAGCTCAGGAGATTTCTGAAAAGATCCACATAATCTTTGTACATGGGCACTTTCCATTTGCCAGTTCTGACTTCCCCCAAGGCACGACGGTCTTCAGATTCTGACTCAGAACCCTGGCAAGGAAGGTAACATGCCAATATTTGCTGGTGAATTCACAAAAGCAGCACTACTGCCAGAACTTGCTGATTTTCTGAATTTTCTAAGTTAAAACAGCTACCAATAGGAGACTAGATAATTATATTGAGGAAGATATCATATTATGAAAGCATAATAAAAAGCTGAAAAAAAAAGTATAACTCTTCTGTGACTAAAATTGTGATGCACCTACAAGCATTTCAACACAACACACTGTCTACTGAATGTGTTATAAATCATTTCATCAATCCCTAACCTTTTGGGCACCAGGAACCATTTTCATAGAAGACAATTTTTCCAGGGACTGGAGAGCAAGGGGCTGGTTTTGGGATGACTCAAGCATATTACATTTATTGTGCACTTTATTTCTATTATTATTACATTGTAATATATAATATAATAATTATACAACTCACCATAGATTGGAGACCCTTAAATTTTATCTTGCTCCTTTTTTTTTTTAGAGGAGGGAGGGTAAGACGGGTAAACAGGGAGGGGGAAGAAATCTATCTCACTTTCTTACACAGTTCAATCTCTCATCTCAACCTATTTCCTGTAGTTTCTAAGAACTAAGATACGCCTCTCATAATACACATAATGTGCATTTTGTTCTAGAGTTTTAAGAGAGAAAACATTTCCTTTTTGTAAAAATGTATATAACAGTGAAGTTATGCTTAAAGATGTTTCATACCTTAGGAGAAGTGTATTTATCTAACAAAATATAAAGGCATTACATCCTACACTTTTCTAAATGTAAGGCATGGCTAACAACCAAGAAAGGCCACTTTTATGTATTTACATAAAACCTCAGCAACATTTCTAACTTTCAGTGATAAAAGATAATTTTCAAAACATTAAATTCAGAATTTACCTTTTGAAGGATCACTGGTTTAGAACATATTCTGATTAAACCCTGATGCACTAAAAAAAGAAAATAAAAACAAAAATGAACAAAACACTGGAAAATATAACCACTCAATAAAAATGATAGTCATTATTTTTTGGAACCTAACTTTATCTCTCAATTTCTTTTCTAAGTTTGTTAATCTCTTTAGTTTTAAAATTTAAACTCTTAAGATTCAGAAGTAAAAGGATGAAAAAAGGAAGATGAACTCCCACCAAAATTTAGGAGTTCATCAAAAGCTATCAAAGATACAAAAGAATGTGGCAAACAGATTTTCTTTACCTATATCAAATAATATGTTATTTATTCATCATTCATCATAAAAACAAGAAAGAATTTCAAACCTACCCACGGTACTAATACAATTCCAGAGAACTGGTCCTTTTTCTGCTAAGGCTAGGAAAACTTTCACTAGGGCTCTGCAACACACCAGCTGCATTTTTGGACTATACTGTGGGAAACTGTCTATCTGTACCACCATGAGATGCTCCAGAACTGGAGTGTACACCTCAGGAACCTACCAGAAATGGAGAAAAAAACTAAAAGTTAGAGGAAGGAATAAATAAATATAGGAACAATACAAATATTCAAAGTAATTACAACTGAATTAGACATATATTAGATAAGTGGAAAACCTGGCTTGTTATCTAATCTGCTAAGCGTTATGTTTTATTATTGTGATTGTCTAAAAGAAAATCAGAATAAAACTGTCTTAAGGTAAATTCTATCCCAAAGGGCAATTTTTAATCTTTTAGAAAGATGGAAAGACCCTGTTCTGTATAACAAAAAATTCAAGTTTCATGATGATAATTCTGTTGACAGAAAATACTAACTAAAAATACCATGTTTATCACAACACTGCCTGCACTAAATGCATTGAATGACTCCATCAAAGTATTTGAAGAAAAGATCAAATATTTAAAATTGCACTCAGTTTAACTTAAATATTTCACTTACTGTGTCAAGGTAAAGCAAGACACTTGCAATGGACTGGAGGAAACTTGGCATCTGATAAACATGGTCATCGACAGTGTCTGCCTGGGTGAGGAACATCTGCTTGCAGCGCTGAATGAGCTCAACATACATGAAGTCAACATCTTTTGCATTTACAAGCTTGCAAGGCTTTAAGAAAGGTAAAGCGGAAGTCCATCAGTCTTATCAATATCAAATAATGGCATTTAAGGTGTCAGGGTCATGTTAAGCCATGGGATTATAAACTGAATATTAACAAGCTTTTTAACTGAGAAGAAATACAGATTCTATAAAGTGCAGTATCTTATAAAGATGCTTTTTACAATAACCCATAATCACATTCTGAACATTGTCAGCTATAGTACTACACACTCTTTAGACAGTGGGTACTGAAGACAAATGAGAGGCAGTCTCTGCTCCCCAAGGTTGGCCATGCACAGGAGGGACCAGAGACAACACCTAACTGAGACACACTGCTATACCATACCCAGGGCCATCTTTTTTTAAATCCTAAGTCTGTTACCGCAACTACCCAATTTCAGACTTTTCAAAGGCTTCTCTAGACTTCCAAACCTGGTCCAGACTGGTTTATCTTTCACAGTCCTCTCCCTCTTTGCTTGTCTATCATGCCCTAGACACGGGGACAGGCTGAGGTTAGGTAGACCACAAACGTAAAAGGAAAATCCCATGCTGTCCTTTACCTCTGAGACTTATGTGCTGTTTCTTCTGCCCTAAGCATATTTAAAGGAGCTGACAGAGACAAACGAAGATGAAGATTTAAAAAAAGGGAGAGAGGCAGGATTCAGTGGGCTCATGCCTGTAATCCCAGCACTTTGGGAGGCTGAGGCAGGAGGATGACTTGAGCCCAGGAGTTTGAGACCAGCCTGGACAACATAGCGAGACCCTATCTCCACAAAAAATTTAAAAAATTAGCCAGGCAAGGTGGTGTGTGCCTGTAGTCCCAGCTACTTGGGAGCCAGAGGCAGGAGGACTACTTGAGCCCAGGAGTTCACAGCTGCAGTGAGCTATGATCATGCCACTTCATACCAGCATGGGGGACACAGTGAGACCCTGTCTCTGAAAAATAACAATAAAATAAAGACAGACTACAGACTGATGGATAAATTTATAGGAAGAGAGAGAGGAAGCTGTTTTCTCTATAAAGTAGAAGTCACAGAGATCCACTAAGAGAGAAATAACTAGGGTTATTCTTTTTTTTTTTTGAGACAGAGTCTCACTTTGTTGCCCAGGCTAGAGTGAGTGCCGTGGCGTCAGCCTAGCTCACAGCAACCTCAAACTCCTGAGCTCAAGCAATCCTCCTGCCTCAGCCTCCCGAGTAGCTGGGACTACAGGCATGCGCCACCATGCCTGGCTAATTTTTTATATATATATCAGTTGGCCAATTAATTTCTTTCTATTTATAGTAGAGACGGGGTCTTGCTCTTGCTCAGGCAGGTTTCAAACTCCTGACCTTGAGCAATCCTCCCGCCTCGGCCTCCCAGAGTGCTAGGATTACAGGCGTGAGCCACCGCGCCCGGCCGGGTTATTCTTAATATTCATAAATAAAACTCTTCCTGTCACATGTACTTCTCTTTCTAAAACTTTGAGTGAAATCAACTACAATTTTACTTTATAAATAAGGGGCAGTACAGCACAGAGGAGAAAACATGGTGCTCCTACTCTTCAGACTTAGATTTATGGCTTGGATCTATCAATTCTGCAAGTCCTTTGACAAGCTCCCTAAGCTGCCTGGGTCTCAATTAAAGAGTTATGAGGATTTAACACATTTACAAAATTCTAGCACATAGTGGACACTAAGAAGTACTAATAAAACAATGACAATATCAGTTGCCCCTCGGTATACATGGGGGTTGGTTATAGGACATCCTCCTACCCTGAGTGTATCTAAATCTGCGCATACATTCTGCCCTGCAGAACCCCTGTAGATGAAGAATCAGTCTTCCTTATATACAGATTTTGCATCCCACAAACACCGCATTTTTGATCATATCTGGTTGAAAAAAATCCTCATGTAAGTGGACCCGCATAGTTCAAACTCGTGTCATTCAAGGATCAGCTGTATTGTTACAAGTATGAGACGCTACTCAAAAATGTAATAAATTACATTCTTTCAAACATTCAAATGAAATCAAAAAGATAAAATACAGTAAAATTAATGAGCCATACTCCCGCAAAAAGTCCATATCCACGAATAGCAATGGATAACTCCTTGTTGTTTGAATCCATATTTCTGATGATTCCATAGAACTGCTCCATAAAATACTGCAGCTTACTCTTATGCATTTCTGCATTTTTTGCCACCATAAAAGAAACCTGCAAATGCATATTTACTTTTTAGAAATATTTAATAGCAAAACAAAGAATTCTATACAAACATGAAAAAGCTAGAATTGTATAGCTACTACTAACATACTGTTATAGTTAGCTACAATTGCTTTTACTTATAAAGACCCTTTGCTTCTATTTTGCTTAGTCTCCATCAAGTTCAGAAAAGACAGTCTTTTAAATAAGGATATGTGATGCATTTTACCAGAGAAAGGGACTAAAAGAGACCAGGGAGATGCAGGAAGAAGTCTGTATAAGAAAAGAGGTTTTGAATTAAGCCTCCCCAATGAAGTAGAAAGCAGTCTGTAGAGAATGCCTGTCCCCAGAGAGTGAATGAGAGCTGTCAGGTGGCCAGTGAGCTCAGCTTACAACTACCAATCCAAAAGAAAGATAAGGCACCTCAGTTTTTGAAAAAATAAGCTATAAACTGTAAAGCTTAAATTAAGTGAGGCAAGGGAAAAATATACTCTGAGAAGCAAATATATCACTATTTACCAAACTAAGTAACATCCTAAATGCAAGAACTAACAGAAGTAGTCAAAAAAGCATTCCTAATATCAGCAGAAAAACTGTCCAGGTCAAGAATGGAAAGAACTTAAATAATTATCTAAGGTAGGAAAAAAACCCATCTTCCATTGACAACCTACCAATATACTCCCCAAGCCTACCCAAAGCCATACGGCTTTGTTTTTCCAGGTACTTTGCTCCCCATTTATTTTAGAAGGAGACACATACTGTTTCATAATTTCCTTTTTCACAGAATACACTAAATATTGTTTGGACATTGGGCCCCTCCAAACCTCACACTGAAATTTAATGTCCAGTTTTGGAGATGGGGCCCAGTGGGAGATGTCTGTGTCGGGAGTAGATACCTCAAGAATGGCTTGGTGCCCTCCCCACAGTAATAAGTGAGTTCTCACTATTACTTCATGAGGGAGTATGGCACCTCCCCCTTCTCTCTCTCTCGCTCCCTCTCTGGCCAGGTGACACACCTGCTCCCCCTTTGCCTTCTGCCTTGACTGGAAGCTCCCTGAAGCCCTCACCAGAAGCAGATGCTGACACCAAGCTTGGACAGTCTGTAGAACCATGAGCCAAATAAACCTCTTTTCTTTATAAATTACCCAGTTTCAGATATTTCCTTTATAGCAACACAAAGTGGACTGACACAATACCATAATCATGTTTCTCAACAAGTAAACAATGCCATTTTAATTACAGTATAGTTTTTCATTTTATATACTACTTGTAACCACTTAAACTGCTACTAATTTTCTATTATTGTACTTTCAGCAAACATTCTATTTTTTTTTTTTCCTTGAGACAGAGTCTCACTTTTGTTGCCTGGGCTAGAGTGCCGTGGCGTTAGCTTAGCTCACAGCAACCTCAAACTCCTGGGCTCAAGCGATCCTTCTGTCTCAGCCTCCTGAGTAGAAGGGACTACAGGCATTAACTACCATGTCCGGCTAATTTTTTGTATATATGTATTTTAGTTGGTCAATTAAATTCTTTCTATTTTTGGTAGAGATGGGGTCTTGCTCAGGTTGATTTCAAACTCCTGACCTCCAGCGATCCGCCTGCTTCGGTAGTAGTCTTCTTTGTACTCTTATATACTTTTTCACTTATATGCAACTAACCTGCAATGTTTTTTATAACAAACTTTATGTAAAGCTAGTGAATGAAAAATGGAATATTTCTTTCCACAGAAGTATTGTTTAAATTCAAAAATACACATACAATAGGCAAAATAATGGAAAAGAAAGAAGATTGAGAACATTCACTACCTAATTTCAAGATTTAATATAAAGCTGAAATCATTAAAACAGTGGGGTACTGATGTAAGCATGGACATAAATATGAACAAACTAGAGAGTCTACAAATGAACCCACACATAGATGGTCAACTGATTTTTGAAAAACATGTCAAGGTAAGTCAATGGGGAAAAAAGAGTCTTTCTAACAAATGGTGCTAGAATCAGGGAATTGGGGAAAAATCAACTTCAACCCTTACTTTACACCATACACAAAAATTAATTCAAAATGGACTACAGGGTCAGGTACGGTGGCTCTCATGCCTGTAATCCTAGCACCTTGGGAGGCTGAGGAGGGAGGATCACTTGAGGTCAGGAGTTTGAGAGCAGCTTCAGTGAGACCTCGCCTCTACAGAAAACAAAAATTAGTCAGGTGTGGTGTGTACTTGTAGTCCCAGGTACTCAGGAGGCTGAGGCAGGAGGATTGCTTGAGCCCAGGAGTTTGAGGTTGCAGTGAGCTATGATGATGCCACTGCACTCTAACTGGGCTAACAAAGACTCTGTGTCAAAAAAAAAAAAAAAAAAATTGAACTATAGACCTAAATGTAAATGCTAAAACTATAAACTACTAAACTTCCCAAAGAGGTTGGTCTGAGTGCAGTGGTGTTTACAACTAATTGATCACAACTAGTTACAGAGTCCTTTGTTCCTTCTCCACTCCCACTGCTCCACTTGACCAGCCTTTAATTAATAAATATATAACTTCCCAAAGAAACATGTTAGAAAATCTTTCCAACTGTGGGATAGGCAAAAAGATTTCTTAGGACATACAAAAGAGGAATCAGTTTAAAAACTGATAAACTGGATTTCATCAAAATTTTAAACTTCTGCTCTTTGAAAAATGCTGTTAAGAAAATGAAAAGGCAAGGCACAGAAGAAAAACTATTTGTATTATTTTTAAAGAAAGACTTATATCCCAAATATGTAGAAACTCCTAAAATTCATTTAAAAATATATTTCAAAGGGAGCAGAATATGTAAACAAATATTTCATAAAACAAGATATAAGAATGACTAAAAGCAAAAGCGAGGCAACAAGAATAGTCACCACAGAAATCCCAATGGAAACCATAGTAACATAATATTATATACCCACTAGAATGGCCAAAATGAAAAAGAAGGACAATACCAACTGCTGATGAGGATGCACGGTATTAGAACCCTCAAGTTGCTGCTGGGAACGTGAAACGGTGCCACCACTTCAGAAAAAGGTTTGGTAGTTTATTAAAAAGTTTAACGTACACCTAGCATGTGACCCAGCAATCCCACTTCTAGGTTTTTATTTTAGAGAAATAGAAACATTATGTCCACAAAAATACCTGGGCAAGAATGTTCTTGGCTGTTTTATTTATAATAGCCCAAATCCAGAAATAACCAAATGCCCAAAAACAAACATGGTACAGCCATACCATGGAATACTATGCAGCAATAAAAATGAATCAACTACTTATTCATGCTATAGCATAAAAAATGCCCATATACATTAGTAGAGCAAAACAAATTGGCATGAAAGAACAGATACTGTAAGATTCACATAAAATTCTAAATAAGGCAACACTGATTCCTTGTGATAAAAAATGCTGGTTCCCTGGAGCTGGGGTGGGGATATAACACAGAAGGCTTGAGGGGACTCTCTGCAGTGACAGAGATGTTTTATGTCTTGAACATAGTGATTATACAGGTATCTATACTTGTCAAATCAAACTGTAAACTTAACATACATACATGTTAGTATATGATATGTCGATAAAGCTGAGTTTTAAACTAATGCATGTATAATTGCTAGACTTTGAACTTCTCAGTAGCTACAATAAAGAGATGATTTTAAGTGTCTCAATATCTATATGAAAAAAAAAATTCAGTTTTTCCTGATAATGAGATGTAAGAAATTCCTGCCAGGGGCCTTCATCATGGGGGCACTATAAACAATAAAAACCTTACACTAAATATAGCAGGAAGTACCTGTCTAGCAACAGCATAATGCAAAGAGCACCTTGGTCAAAAAAAAAACAAAAAAGAGTCATACAAGAGGGCAAAACAATCCAGACCATAGGCCCTTTCTTTCTGACACTCTGACCAAATACAAAGATAAAACTGACAATACCCAGATTGTGTAGTAAAGAATTTAACCTTGCCCAGAAAGAGGTCTGGCCTTCTCCTTGGCTTCTGGGAGGTGATCTGGAATGTCCTGCCTGGTAGGGGTGTCTCTCCTTGCCCAGGGGCCTCAGGTCACACTGGACGATCTAACAAATCACTGGATGATTTTGGGGGATGGAGGAGAGGCTGGCCACACCCAATGGTAACAGTGTGACTTAGGGTGGGGGCTCTGAGACACATCAACTTGAGGGAACAACTTGAGGGAGATGACAAGCCTGCTGGAAAGCTGAGGACAGCAAGGGACAGTAAGAAGGTGAGAGGGACAGAAGCAAGAGGCAGGTGCCAAAGATCTGACATATCTAGTTCAGTTTTTGATGGAGCTGGACCCCGACCTGGCAAAAGGATGGCAGTGCTTTCTCTCTCCTCTCCCTCCCGCACACCCAGGCTATGAATCTCAGGCCAACACTATCTGCAACACAGTTCACACAGGTTTTTGTGGACTAAACTGTAAATTTAACTACCATGTATCCATTTATTACCCTGCTCCAAACAAAATAAATCTGTTGTAAATCACCAGTGTTTTCCATCAGAGCCAACCTAAGCAGTCTGGTTCCCTGGTGACTAGCCTAAACTGCAGGCCCCCCAGATACCTCTGCAACTTGAGACAGCCTCGAGAGCAATGCCCAGGACCACAGGAACATTCCCCTTGGCCAGCCAAGGCGTGCTGCCAAACTTGCAGGCTCGAGTTCTGCAGCCCACACCCTACCTATTGGAAAACACGAGGGCAAGGGGCCTCCCTCGCTCTTTAGGTGATCTGACTCTGGACAGCCAGCCCTCACCTCTCGGAGACAGGATTCCTCCCCAATCCTGGCGCCACCCACCTTTGCCGGCCGCCCACCCCTGCCCACCTCCACATCTTCACTCCATTGGACCCCCCTCAGCCGTGGCTCTGAGGCCCTAATCAAGCCTGGCATCTCCTGAGCTCTCCTTCAGTGCAGCTGCCTCCCATGAGGCTGGCTGACCAATAGCAGCTTTCTGTTTTAATTTACTATGGAAGCTAATAGGCTGACTTGTATTTATTTTTCAAATGTATATGTATAAGATTGGAATTTAATTCTTTGTGTGGAAAAATATTTTTAAATGAAAGTTGAATTTGTAGTACCTGTTTCAGAAAGGATTCCAGGGCTGAATGTGCAGCTTTTTTCAATTCTACATTTGTATGGCCACACCATTTTGACAATACTTCAAATAAAGAGATGTAGTTGTCCAGAAGGCAGGTGCTAAACTGAGATGCATGCAGGGCGAACAAGCGCAAGCCAGCTGCAAACGCAAGAACCATTATGTTTCAAATAAGACAGCATAAACCAGAACAGAGACCCAAGAAAGCTGCAGGTATATGTCGAAGTAAAAACTGCGTGCGTGAAGATGTAGGAGACTATACTACAATAGCCCGGAGATGCTGATCTGCACTCTTATACTGCCAGCCTCCAGGGGAATCAACAGGCCCACAATTTAGCCAACAAATCTCAAAACAACAGTCAGACAGCTTGAATCCCCTGAAAGACACCCTTAAAACAAAATTTTTTTTAAATCATGTAAACAGAGTATGACCATCTCAACCAGAGCTTACTAAGTCGCCAAAAGCTTCTCTGTAAAAACTGTGTGTGCAGCATCACAGATGTCATCACATTTACTTTAACTCAGAGTTTGCAAAAGCTTACTCGAAATGCTATCTAGTAATCCAAAGGCAGTACACCTCATTAAATACAGAATCTTACCTGAGGGCACAGCATACCTCTTCAGATCAATCTATTTTAGAAAAATATCCATTGTCAGTGTTTGGAAATCACAAGTCTCAACTGTAAAAGATTTAGAGTAATATTAATCTTACCTGAGGACTAATTGCCTTTAGTGCAAAATCAAAAATCTCTCTTGAAGTCTGGGGATCTGGAGAAAGAGGAAGAAGCCTCTGTTACATCATAACAATAGTATCACCTGACACACTTTACCAACAACTGTACAACCAACAGCTTTATTTCAGACAGCTCGACATCTCCATTAACCCCAACAGTCTCTTATGAATTTAGGAGAAACATCTTCTATCATTTGATCCAGCTAGAGAGTTGCAAGTGATTATTGCCGCAGTTATAACCGAGGTAAAGTATTAGGGAGAAAATCTGGAAGAACAAAGACATGGGTTTAAATTCTAACTTACCATTTTTAATAAGCTTTGTTAGATAACATCTCAGGACATCAATTTTCTTATTTCCAAAAGGGACAGTACATACCTTAATTTAGGGTTGTTTGGGGGATTAAATAACTTTTTCAAGGCCAAACATCAAACCCTGTTGGGAGGGAAGCAGTCTGCACCACCAAGACTCTCTGCCTAGTCTCTCCACACTTGGCTCCGGCTCATCTTGCTCACACTTGGAGCTTAGAAAGTACCTAATACTGAACACAGCCAAATGTGTAGCTCAAGGTCTTGACATCTAAGCCTGGATGCTCCATAAGTGTCTCCAGTTAACCATGTCCAACACACACACACACAAAAACTTTCTTGGGCAACAGAGTGAGACTCTATCTCAAAAAAAAAAAAAAAAACAAGAAAGTTTTATTTATTTATTTATTTAGAGACAGAGTCTCACTCTGCTGCCTGGGCTAGACTGCCGTGGCATCAGCCTAGCTCACAGCAACCTCAAACTCCTGGGCTCAAGTGATCCTTCTACTTCAGCTTCCCAAGTAACTGAGACTATAGTCACGTGCCACAGTGGCCCACTAATTTTTCTACTTTTTTGTAGAGATGAGGTCACACTCTTGCTCAGGCTGGTCTCGAACTCCTAGCCTCAAGCAATCCTCACACTTAGCCTCCCAAAGTGCTAGGATTACAGGTATGAGTCACCGCACTTGGGCTGAATTTTCTTGCTTTTTAAGGATAAATAATATTCCATTACATGTATGTAGCACATTTTGCTTATATATTCATCTGTTGATGGACATTTTGTTTGATTACAGTTTTTGGCTACTATCAAGAGTGTTGCAGGATGGGCGTCGTGGCTTCCTAGCTCTCTGGGAGGCTGAGGCTTGTGGATCGCTCAAGGTCAGGAGTTCGAAACCAGCCTAAGCAAGAGCAAGACTCCATCTCTACTAAAAATAGAAAGAAATTAATTGCCCAACTAAAAATATATAGAAAAAATTAGTGCAAAAAAGATTAGTGCAATTAGATGACACTAATTGCACTCTAGCCCAGGTGACAAGGCAAGACCTGTCTCAAAAAAAAAAAAAGGAAGAAGGCGGGGCGCGGTGGCTCACGCCTGTAATCCTAGCTCTCTGGGAGGCCGAGGCGGGAGGATTGCTCAAGGTCAGGAGTTCGAAACCAGCCTGAGCAAGAGCGAGACCCCGTCTCTACTATAAATAGAAAGAAATTAATTGGCCAAATAATATATATAGAAAAAATTAGCCGGGCATGGTGGCACATGCCTGTAGTCCCAGCCACTTGGGAGGCTGAGGCAGGAGGATTGCTTGAGCCCAGGAGTTTGAGGTTGCTGTGAGCTAGGCTGACGCCACGGTACTCACTCTAGCCTAGGCAACAAAGCGAGACTCTGTCTCAAAAAAAAAAAGGAAGAAAATCCTGACATGTTGCAACATGGATGAACCTAAAAGACATTATGCTAAGTTAAATAAGCCAGATACAAAAAGTTACATACTATGAGTCCATTTGCATAACATTCTTGAAATGACAAAACTACAGACAGAGACGGATTAGGGAGCTGGGGGGGAAGTCATATAACTATGGTATATAAGTATTACAACTATGAATATAAAAGGGTAGCACAAGAGACCCTTGTGGTGATGAATTTGTTCAGTAACTTAACTGTAGCCACACATACACAAACTTACAAGTGTGAGAGACTTACATACAAGTAAACACACACACAAACTGATGCACATGAAAGTGGTAAGTTCTGATGAAGGTCGGTGGGCAGCATCAACACTGATGCCCAGTTGTGCTACTGTGCTTAGTTGTTGCGGCAAGTGACCAGCAATTGACCAGGGAAAGAACCCAGCAGCACACAGAGAGTCAGAGAATCAGCTTTTATTTCGCCGGTGGGCTCACAGGGGCATACCACCAAATTCTGAGCACTGCTTCCTTATTTCCCTCCAGTTTTATACACTTCTTGGGGTTACACACAACCAACATCCAATTAATGGTGGAATCAGCAGTAAGTTTCACATGTATCCAATCAGTAGTGGTTTTTGCCTCAGGGCCCCTGGGGGGGGCGGGGGGGGGGGGGGGGGGGCTTTCCCTATCATTAGTAGGATAAGCTTCACAGGTATCCAATCAGCAATGGATTTTGCCTCAGGGCCCCCTAACAGGGGCTTTTCCTTATCATAGTGAACGAAGCCACCAGCACAGGAAACTGGGTAGGGTGTACAGGTCTCCCTGGATTACATCTCACTACTGCATGTAAATTCACAATTGGTTTAAAAGTTCAAAAAAATAAACATGCCATTCTTTTTAAACTTACAGCTTTTCAATAGAGAAAGAAAATCAAACGAAGCCAAGCAATACCTTCTTCCATGGACTTAGTGAAGTTGCACAGAAGTGAAGACAACCCCTTAAGACATCCTGCCACAACAGGTAGCTTGGGCTCTCTTACTGCAGATGTCATCTAAAAGGAAAGTTTTAAGATGGTATCATTAAAATAGAAAAATACAACCAAGTCTATGGAAGCAGAATTTAATAAAATTCATCATACCTGGATCTTAAGTTCACCCAGAAAAGCCCGGAACAGGTTTTCTGAATTATTTATCATCTCACTAGGATGAACTTCTCCTAATACTCCTACGAGCTCATATACTTTCTCTAAGACTGAAAAATAAATTTTAAACAAATGAAGGCCTAAAACTCAGTTAAATAAGTTAGAAAAGTAAAAATGTATGACTAAGAAAATGAGAAAATGTTTAGTTCAAAAGTAATTTCACATACGAAATATGGCAGACTAAAATCTTTCCCAGTGAGTTTTACCCAAATCTACTACTTATATTTGACATGTGTTGTGAGTTTTCTATTTAAAGGAATCATTTTGTAAAGATTAACATTTTTAAAAACAGAAGTATTAACATATTGTTTTCGTTTGTTTCCATTTTGGTTTGTTTTCACCAAAAAGATTCATCTGTAAAACATATAAAGACCTTAGTAATGGAAACCTATGTCTTACACTAATAATTTGTTCACATTAATTTGCTAAAATACTTGAAAAAAACATTCATATGCACCTCACCTGTATCTGGTATTTTTGTTTTCACTGCAAGTTCTCCATAAAATTTAGTAAATAATTCTCCAATTTTAAAGTCGTCCATAAGTCTAGAACTTCTCAAAGTCTGAAGTAACTAAAAGAATACAAATAGCATTTTCTAAAGAGAAAACTAAAGAAAAGGCTTTCTGTAGCTCAGTGCACCTGTACACAGCAAAGTTTCAGAATCAGGTATCTCTTGGGGATTTATACCTAGCCTCTCAAAACTCTTATCCACCCAGATTATTTGGAAGTTGGGGTTTAAGTGGGTGGTGGGAGAACACAAGGGGAAGGGTGATCTAGACTTAATTTTACCTTCCTAAGAAACCAATAACATGACTAGAACCATTCTCCCACAGGCACTCAAGACCAAGGACCAACGACTTGAAGGAATTCTAAAATACAGATGCAAAAGGAAACAGAGACATGGATGAGAGAGAGCCCCAATGACAACTTAAATGCAACATGCAGACCCACTCCCACTGCTGAGGCTTCAGGAAAAAACTGAGAAGCAAGGTAATCTTTTGGCAATTCCTAATAGCATTAGGTTTTGCCAAAAGCAGTAAGGGTGATAAATGGAAGAGCAGCAAATGCCTTAGTTATTTTTCCCCTTCATTTCCCTCACAACACAAAATTCTTCTTTTACCATCCAGAAGGGTCTAAGAACAAAATACAAGGGTATTGTCAGGTAATGGTTGGAAAATGTGTTATCTTAACCACACATCAATATGATTTGATCCTATCCTCCCCCAAAACTCCAATTTTCTGCTTTATAAATTATAGCTCTAATATAAAATACATGGACTCAAATAATATAAAACTACCTTAATAAGAAGATCCAGGGCCGGAATTTTACATTTAGCAGCTCTATCTTTCGTATAAACACTGGTACAAGTATTCTAGGTTTTAAAAGGAGACATATCAAAATCATCAATAAAATATAAAAACTAAGTCTCAATTATAGCTAAAACTACATCTGAGAGAAGCAATACCAACATATGACATAATAAAATTTAGTATCTAGCTATTAAAAGTATAACATCAGACTATATAAATGTACAGATTAAAAATTATTAAAAACATTGATACAATATGCCAAGGTAAGAATAGTAACAAGAACCAAAAAATCATGGTGGGTCATGCCAGTAATCCCAGCATTTTGGGAGGCCAAGGTGGGAGGATTACTTGAGGCCAGGAGTTTAAGACTAACCTGGGCAACAGAGTGAGACACCATCTCTACAAATAAAAAAAATTTAAAAATTAGCTGGGTGTGGTGGTACGTACCGCTAATTCTAACAACTTGGGAGGCTTAGGTAGGAAGATAGCTTGAGCCAGGAATTTGAGGCTGTAGTAAGCTATGATTGTGCCACTGCACTCCAGCCTAGGTGACAGGGTGGGAAGGAACAGCCCACTTCATTTGTAACACAATCAAGTATACATAAGAAAACTCCCCAATAAGAAAGGCATAAATAAAATAAAAACCCAAGTGCCTTATACCATAAGATAAACTAGATACTGATATAGCATGAGGTATGTTTTTTCCACTTTACCTTAATATCAAGAGAGTAAGGCTCGATCTGCTGGCCAATTTTTTCTAAGAAAATACATAAAAACTTTAGGATTTCTTCTCTACAGTCACGAAACTATAACAAAACAGATACACATAGTCAATAATATGGGTAAGAGTAAACCACTCCAACATAAAGGAATATACGAGAAAAGCAAGATGAAAATTTTCAACTTACTTCATCAATGCCAAGGGATTTCCGAACAAAGACAAGCAACCCAAAATCTCTGGAAAAAACTAAGGAAGTCTGTAATGCTGAACAACAACAAAAACAAGTTAATAGAGTGCCAAGACAAATTTCATAAACCACCCTTAAAAGAGGTGCTTGATTTTCAAGGCAGTCTTCTAAGTGATAAAACACTATCTTTAAGGCTGCTGTATTAAAATATGAAAAGCCTAAAATTCTAAGCAATGTTCCACAGGGAAATGGTTGGGAGAATTGCCCCCAAAGATGCTAGTGCCCTAATCCCTGATGTCACACCTGTGAATATGTCAACTTTACATAGCAAAAGGAAATTTTTTTTTTTGAGACAAGAGTCTCACTATGTTGTCCTGATGCTAGCGCAGTGGCATCAGCCTAGTTCACAGGAACCTCAAACTCCTGGGCTCAAGTGATCCTCCTGCCTCAGCCTTCTGAGCATGCCCGGTTAATTTTCTATATATACTTTTAGTTGTCCAGCTAATTTCTTTCTACGTTTTTAGTAGAGACAGTGTTTCGCTCTTGCTCAGGCTGGTCTCGAACTCCTGAGCTAGAATGATCGGCCTGCCTCGGCCTCCCAGAGTGCTAGCTGAGCCACCATACCAGACCAGCAAAAGGAAAGAAATTAAGGTTGCAGATGGAATTAAGGTTGCCAATCAGCTGACCTCAAAATGGAGAGATCATACTGGATCATCCAGAGCAACTGTCCTCAAACTACCGCCCGCGGGCCACATGTGGGTGTTTTTGCCCATTTGTTTTTTTTTTTTGAGACAGTCTCGCTTTGTTGTCCAGGCTAGAGTGAGTGCCGTGGCATCAGCCTAGCTCACAGCAACCTCAAACTCCTGGGCTCCAGCGATCCTTCTGCCTCAGCCTCCTGAGTAGCTGGGACTACAGGCATGCGCCACCATGCCCGGCTAATTTTTCCTATATATATCAGTTGGCCAATTAATTTCTTTCTATTTATAGTAGAGACGGGGGTCCCGCTCTTGCTCAGGCTGGTTTTGAACTCCTGACCTTGAGCAAGCCGCCCGCCTCGGCCTCCCAGAGAGCTAGGATTACAGGCCTGCCCATTTGTTTTTTTACTTCAAAATAAGATATGTGTAGTGTGCGTAGGAATTTGTTCATAGTTTTTTTAAACTATAGTCCGGCCCTCCAACGGTCTGAGGGACAGTGAACTGTCCCCCTGTTTAAAAAGTTTGAGAACCCCTGATCCAGAGCATACAAACGTAATCACATGGGCCCTTAAAAGGTGGGGCTGGAAGAAGAGTCAGAGATGGGAAAATAGGAAAGGAGATTCCAAACCTCTCATGAGAGGGCTTGGCTTTGAAGATGGAGGAAGGGACTGTCACCCAAGAAAAGTAGACAGCTTCTAGAAGCAAGGCACATCAGCACAGAAACAGGGACCTCAGTCCTAAAATTAAGGAGATGGATTCCCCTCCTAGAGCCTTCAGAAAGGAAAACAGCCCTGCACTGATACTTTGGTACTAGCTTGCTAAGACCCCTTCTGACTAAAGAACTATAAGATTAACAAACCTGGGTTGTTTTAAAACACTAAGTTTGTGGTAAATGCTACAGCAGCAAGAGGAAACTAATACACTCCCCTATAATCTTTCAAGTGAAACGACAAATATTGTATTGAGAGTACACCTGGAACTGCTTTAGAAACAAGTTGCCCAATGAACAAAAATGAATTCTAACTTTGAAACCCTAAAGACAGAAAGCAACGTTATTTCTATTCTGCACTGACTTCTTAGGAAGAAAACCTCACCTAGCCATATTAAGAGGGCACACCCTCCAGAGGAGGTGTTCTAAAAAAGGAATACAAGTCTTTTCGCACAATGAAATGTTTGAATTTTAAAATGCTGAAAATCGGCACTTTTACTACAAAGAGAAAAAATTCCCATCCAAGCATTGCTAAACAGTTAAAAAAGAACATCATGATTTTTAAGTTATATTTCTGCAATTCTTCACAAAGTAGGAACAGCGAATATAAGAGTTTGGAAAAGATACTGGTGGTAGGTTTAGGTGAAAGAAAATACTTTCTCTTGTCCTCTTCCCCCATTTTGGACAGCAATGATTGCCAAATTTGGGGTAATTTTCACCAACTTTGGTTTTAAAACACCTTTTCTCTAATGCTAGGAGGAAAAAGGCAGTATGACAAATCACTTATTATACACATCCAGACACTTCCCCAAGATCTAACCGCTGGACTTCAAAACACTGTTAACTACGCCCACGGAGGAGTCACGCCGGGTGCCGGGCCCCACGACCCAGACAGCCGGGAGGTACCCACCCAGCACCGCGGGGCTGGTGCTCAGCACGCACTGCTGCCCCAGGCCGCGGATCAGCTGATAACCGGCGGAGGCCGCGCCGCCCGGGTCGGCGGAGGACAGGCATTCCTGCAGCTGCCGCAGGCCGCCCTGCACGCCCGCGCCGGAGCCCGCCATGACTGCGAACCCGCCGCGCCTGCGCTCTCGGCCCGGCCGGAAGTGCCGCGGAGCGCGTAGGCGGGGGCGCGCGGCGGGAACGGTCCACGGGCGCTCGCGGGGGGACCTCCCTGGGGACTGGCGGGCTTGTGAATGTGGCACACACACCCTCAGCGTGCACACGCCAACACGCCAGGAGAAACGAATGCCGCGACTTGACCGCGGAAGAAGGGAGCGAGCTGGGCTGGGCTGGGCTGAACGCCGGAGGCAGCAAAAACAAGCCGGGGCCTGAGGCAAGATCCACGAGCTGTTCCTCGATGAAGAGTGAAAGATGCATTTGAAATGTCTTTAGAAATAAAAAGAATGCCCAAGGGGTAGAGAGTGTGTTCTCACTCAGTGCTGCACTGAGGAACACACCTCCGAGAAGATGGTTCGGTCCGACCCCAGATTTCCCGCGAAAATGCGGCCGCGTGGGGACCTGGTCCCCCCCCGGCGGCGCGCAGTGGAGCCTCCCAGGGGCGGAGCCACGTGCGAGCGCCGCTGTGATTGGTGAGGCGCCTCCGGGGGCGGTGTCGACCGTGCCGCTGGCGGGAACCTTCGGTTCCGCCTGTGCAGCCCCGGAGCGCGCGCCGCCAGGTGCACCGCAGCCCGCGGGCGTCGGCAGGAGGCCGCTTTTCCCGGTAACCGCGCGGCGGAGAGGGCGCGGGGGGGGGGCGGGGCCGGGCGGAGGACGCGGCGCGAGCCTGTTGTCGTCTCGCAGGTAGCCGAGCACCATGTCGTCCCCCGCATCGACCCCGAGCCGCCGCGGCAGCCGCCGCGGACGGGCCACCGCCGCCCAGACGCGTGAGTGCCCCACCCCTCGCCCCGGCCCCGTGCTTCGGCCGCCCGGCTGCTGGCGCGGACCCCGCGCGGGCGCGCTGGCCGCTCCTCCCCGCCTCGGCCGGTGTGCTGCGTAGTCCGCGGGCACAACGTGCCTGCCCGCTTGCCGCGGTCGGGTCGCGTCGCGTCGGGTCGGGTGTGTTCGGTGCAGATCGCACTGCCTCACGGGACGGACGGAGCCAGGCAGGCCGAACACGGTTGATAGCGGCTTTTCTGTTCGCCGTGACTCAGCTCGAAGCGAGGACGCCAGGTCGCCTCCGTCTCAGAAACGCAGGGGCGAGGACTCCACCTCCACCGGAGAGCTGCAGCCCCTGCCCACCTCGCCGGGAGCGGACGCGCAGAGCCCAGCTGCGCAGGACGCCTTGTTCTCCAGCCCTCCCCAGATGCGCCCCTCAGGTGCGTTTCTGAACACCTGGGTTGTGTGTGGTTGTACACAGCTGGTGCTTCAGCGGGCCAGTGTTCTGGTTTGAGGATGGTGGTTTCCATACGCCTAAAGCATGCATCCCCTCTGTGCCCGGGTGAGTGTGTTCTTCACAAAGCTGGGGAAGGGGCGCAGAGAACACTCAGCACGCAGTGAGGACTTGGTGAGCAGGACTGCAGCGTTTCTTGTGCTTTTTTTCCACAGAGCATTTAGTAGCCCTCAGAATCTTCAACCACCACAGGTTGCAATGAATGCTGCTTGCTACTGCAAATAGACGACAGATCCAGATCCACAGACAGTGTGCTATGGTTTCAGGTTTGATATGCCTCCAAGGTTTCATTGTAAACTCTTGAATTTTGTTTTTACAGCTATTCCTCTTGACTTTGATGTTAGTTCACCGCTGACCTATGGCACTCCCAGCTCTAGGGCAGAGGGCACCCCGAGGAGTGGTGTTAGGGGCACGCCTGTGAGGCAGAGGCCTGACCTGGGCTCTGTGCGGAAGAGCCTGCAGGTGGATCTGCAGTCTGATGGGGTGAGTTCACAGCACGTGCAGTCTTCTGATAGCACCATTTGGGAACATCAAATGGGTAAATCCCATGGACGTGATTCTATCATATTTTTCTGTGTAGGCAGTAGCAGAAGACATAGTGGCCAGTGAGCAGTCTCTAGGCCAAAAACTTGTGATCTGGGGAACGGATGTAAATGTGGCAACATGCAAAGAAAATTTTCAGGTGAGGTGTATGTGTTAAAATTCATCCTTTAGTGCAGCAGTCCCAATCTTTTTGGCACCAGGGACTATTGTCATGGAAGACAATTTTTCCACAGACAGGGGAGGGGGGTGGTTTTGGGATGATTCAAGCACATTACACTTATTGTGCACTTTATTTCTATTAATATTACATTGTAATACTTAATGAAATAATTATACAACTCACTATAGGTTGGGGATCTCTCCTTTAGGGCACTGAAAATGTTGAGAAATGTTATTTATTGTCTCTCTCCAGATAATAACATACTCATAACTTTCTGTATTTTGAATAATCACCTGTTCCCAAATGCATTTAGCTTAATATATTCTCTCTCCCTGAAGAGATTTCTTCAGCGTTTCACTGACCCTCTGGCCAAGGAAGAAGAGAATGTTGGCATAGACCTCACTGAACCACTGTACATGCAACGACTCGGGGAGGTAATCAGAGGTTCTTACCTGTACATTCAAGTTATATGTGGGGTTTTTTCTTTCTGCATCCCCCAAGTTATGTATTTTAAAATAATAAAATTAGTAAAATATAACTTGTTCATTTTATCTTACAGATTAATGTTATTGGAGAGCCATTTTTAAATGTAAACTGTGAACACATAAAATCATTTGACAAAAATTTGTACAGACAGCTCGTCTCCTATCCGCAGGTAAAAATTTGTCTTTGATGAATGTCAGTAACTATGTAGAGGGAATGTTTCTGGATAGCAAAATTTCCTTGGAAACAGAATATACACAAACACTATTTTAAGAAAACCATGTTTTATCTCCTTTAAGATGAACGTTTTTTTCACACTTTAATGTTTCAGTGATTGGGATGTATATTATTATCAATGGCATGTTGTAGTTTAATTGGCCTAGTTTCTCATATAAAATAATGGTGAATCTTACAAGTGATAGCTTCTTGGGTTTCATGAAGTAAGTTATTTTAAGGGCATTACACACTTCCTGCCATCATTAGCAGAATATATTAGCTATGTTATAATTTTTTTCTTCTAGACCTGAGATCAGTTTTTATTAATTAAATATCAGCTATATTGACTCTGGGTATAGGCTTTGGAGGCAGACTTGGTTTTTGAATCTTGGCTTTGCTGCTTACTAGCTGCATAACCTTGGTTAAGTTCCTTAGCCTGCCCAAAGCTGTTTCCTCATTTGTAAAATGAAATCCATATGTTAATAAATTTGAATAAAATAAGTATGATTGAATTTATTTTGGTATCATTTCATTATGGATGAAAAATAAGAATGAAAGTGTGAGTTTAAAATCCTTTTCCTTACTAATTGAAAGCAAAAAATATGCCAGTACCATACAGCAGGAAGGCACATTCATGTATATTCCCATACTTAACCCAAATTAGAATGTATAGTGGTGCCTGTTTGAAAATAGTGTATGTGTATAATTCTGTGGGGTAATGCTATGGGCGTATGCCATGTTACTTTGTTTTTTTTTTGTTGTTTTTTTTTTGAGACAGAGTCTTGCTTTGTTGCCCAGGCTAGAGTGAGTGCCGTGGCGTCAGCCTAGCTCACAGCAACCTCAAACTCCTGGGCTCAAGCGATCCTCCTGCCTCAGCCTCCCGAGTAGCTGGGACTACAGGCATTCGCCACCATGCCCAGCTAATTTTTTGTATATATATTAGTTGGCCAATTAGTTTCTTTCTATTTATAGTAGAGATGGGGTCTCGCTCTTGCTCAGGCTGGTTTTGAACTCCTGACCTCGAGCAATCCGCCCACCTCGGCCTCCCAGAGAGCTAGGATTACAGGCGTGAGCCACCGCGCCCGGCCTACTTTGTTTTTATACTTTGCTGATATGAAGTGGTTTATTATATAGATAGGGATTTTTTTTTTTTTTTTTTTTTTGAGGCAGAATCTCACTCTGTTGCCCAGGCTAGAGTGCTGTGGCGTCAGCCTAGCTCACAGCAACCTCAAACTCCTCCGTTCAAGTGATCCTTCTGCCTCAGCCTCCCGAGTAGCTGGAACTACGGGCACGCACCACCATGCCTGACTAATTTTTTTTCTATGTATTTTTAGTTGACCAGATTAATTTCTTTCTATTTTTAGTAGAGAGGGGGTCTCGTCCTTGCTCAGGCTGCTTTTGAACTCCTGAGTTTGAGTAAGCCACCATGCCCGGCCGAAATGCTTTATTATATTTAACTCAAAGATAAGAATACAAACATAGCTTGGCATCTTTATATTCATTTTAACAGGAAGTTATCCCAACTTTTGATATGGCTGTCAATGAAATCTTCTTTGAGCATTATCCTGACTCAATTTTAGAACATCAGATTCAAGTAAGACCATTTAATGCATTGAAGACAAAGAATATGAGAAACCTAAATCCAGAAGGTAATGTATTAATAGTATTCCTCTCATATGAAGATAATGCCTTACATTAGAATAAATAAAACTTTGTTTCATAAAGGAACTTTAAAAGAATTGGTTGTGGTGGAGGTGGTGATGGATTATAATTTAACAAAATAATACAGATTGGGCAACTGCATACTTATGAACTCCCATACCTTTTTTTTTTTTTTTTTTTATTTCGGCATATTATAGGGGTACAGATTTTAAAGTTTCAATAAATGCCCTTTCCCCCCTCCCCCCACAAGTCTGAGTCTCCAGCATGACCATCCCCCAGATGGTGCACATATCACTCGCTATGTCCCATACCTTTTTGATTTAACTGAAATGTCTGATATAAAAGATATTGTAACTTAATGATCCTCTACCTTAAGATGAACTTACCCAAAATGTAATGTGTCTACAATTATTTTATTAGGTAGGCATTTTCGTAGAGTTGCTGTAGAAAATAAATATAAAATATGATCCGTGCCCTTGAGCTTAAGAAAGAAACCTGGTTTGGGAAATAAAAGATAAGGCAGGCCGGGCGCGGTGGCTCATGCCTGTAATCCTAGCACTCTGGGAGGCCGAGGCGGGCGGATTGCTGGAGGTCAGGAGTTCGAAACCAGCCTGAGCAAGAGCGAGACCCCGTCTCTACTATAAATAGAAAGAAATTAATTGGCCAACTGATATATATATATAAAAAAAAAAAATTAGCCGGGCATGGTGGCGCATGCCTGTAGTCCCAGCTACTCGGGAGCCTGAGGCAGGAGGATCACTCGAGCCCAGGAGTTTGAGGTTGCTGTGAGCTAGGCTGGCGCCACGGCACTCACTCTAGCCTGGACAACAAAGTGTGACTCTGTCTCAAAAAAAAAAAAAAAAAAATCTGTTAAAAATTGTCCGGGCACGGTGGCTCAATCCTGTATTCCCAGCGCTTTTGGAGGCTGAGACGGGAGGATCATTTGAGTCTAGGAGATGGAGGCTACAGTGAGCCATAATCGTGCCACTGTACTCCAGCCTGGGCAACAGAGTGAGACCCTGTCTCTAAAAAAAGAAAAAAAATTAATAAATGCCTCTGTAGATAAATATGTTAAAGGCACGGAAAAATGTAGGATGTAGCCAGTAAATATGAACAAGTGTTTGACTTCACTATTTACTGAAGAAGTGTAGTTCTTTCCTCTTGTGAAACTGGCTCCTGACCGCATTTCTGTGATGGGGAGGTTCTGGTGTGGACACTGGAGGAGGTAGAGGCCTATTTGGTTGGAGTAGTCAACTGATTTCAAAAGTTACCCAGTTGCATTTGAAAGTAAAAGAAGGATCAGTAGGGAGGAAGGCAAGGAAGATCTGTAAGTAGGTGGAAGGAAGACAGGATCAGATTCTAAAGGCCTCGTGCATCAGCTGTGATGCTGGCAGGCTGGGGTGAGCTTCAACGCCAGCAGTGGCCAATCACAGGCTGTGTTTTGCTGATTACCCAGAACACGGTAACTGGTTTGAAACCAGCAGCAAAAACTAATTGGGGGCAGTATGATCTTCAGCGGAGAAAAGTTAAGTCGGGAAAGGTCCAAATTCCAGAGGAAGCATGATTGAGAGTGAAAAGTAAGGCTGCATAAGGGCTGCCTGTGTGGCTGGTGACGTCGCCCAGGGTGTGCAGTGCTTTTCCTCGCCCAGGGGCTGTCTCATTAGGCTTGAGGTACACCGACTCGCTCAGTCCTCAGCAACGAGGGAGGTCCTTTCACTTCCCCGTCCTGCAGAGGAGGCGAAATGAGGCACAGAGAGCCTAAAGGCATCTGAAGATCACACTATAAGTCCAAGCCATCTGGCTTTTCACATGAGACAGCAGGTTACAGGTGGCTTGCCCATCAAGGTGGGAGCTGCGGACAGGATATGCAAAAGCACTGAGCTTCTCCTCTGATGCCCAGAAGTGGAGCAACCGAGGGGTGGGAGGAGATAGTGGACTGACCCCAGCTGTCCCGGCACCGCTGCACTGTGGGCCAGGGGGCTGGCTTGCCAGCAGGCCCAGACCTGGCTGGGCTGAGGCGTGGCTGCTGGACGAGCTAACCTCACTCTCCCCTCGCAGACATCGACCAGCTCATCACCATCAGCGGCATGGTAATCAGGACGTCCCAGCTGATCCCCGAGATGCAGGAGGCCTTCTTCCAGTGCCAGGTGTGTGCCCACACCACCCGCGTGGAGATCGACCGCGGCCGTATTGCCGAGCCCAGCGCGTGCGGGCACTGCCACACCACCCACAGCATGGCACTCATCCACAACCGCTCCCTCTTCTCCGACAAGCAGATGGTACGCCTGGGCTTGGAGGGCTCCCGGGACACCACGCTCACCTTTGTCCTTCCCGTGTCTGAGTCCTCAGACAGCCAGTGTCACTCGTCACTCTGAGGCCCTAGCCGTGCTTCCTAAATGGCAGCCAGCTGCCTCCACCCTTCTCTGAGGGTGCAGGTTTTTTTTTTTTTTTTTTTTTTTTTTTTTTTTTTTTTTATTTTTTTTTTTTTGAGACAGAGTCTCGCTTTGTTGCCCAGGCTAGAGTGAGTGCCGTGGCGTCAGCCTAGCTCACAGCAACCTCAAACTCCTGGGCTCGAGTGATCCTTCTGCCTCAGCCTCCCGGGTAGCTGGGACTACAGGCATGCGCCACCATGCCCGGCTAATTTTTTTTATATATATATCAGTTGGCCAATTAATTTCTTTCTATTTATAGTAGAGACGGGGTCTCACTCTTGCTCAGGCTGGTTTCGAACTCCTGACCTTGAGCAATCCGCCCGCCTCGGCCTCCCAAGAGCTAGGATTACAGGCGTGAGCCACAGCGCCCGGCCAGGGTGCAGGTTTTGTTAGTGGGCTGTGGGCTGGACCACACTGAGGCCCAGCCCAGGGCCAGTGTCGCTGGCCGTTGCCAGTGAGCACCGCGTCTTCGGGGCCTGAGATTCTTCCTGGGAGAAAACACCTTTCCGACTACAAACATCCTAAAAGTTTCAGGTCATTTATAAGTTAACAGATCAAATTAGCCTACTTTTTGATTTATTCAATGAAATTTAACATGAGATATTTTTATGGGAAATATTTGAGATTTTATAATGTTTAAGGTAAGTTAGATACGAATATATAAAACATTTGAGATCAGAATTACTTGGGCATTTTGCAACTGTTCCACTGGTAAAGAATGGATAGAGAAAATTTTCTAAAGTTTTTATCATAAATTTTATTGTCTTGTAAGTTTGACCTATTATATGTCTTTAATCATGAAAATTTTAAGATGAAGTTATTAAAATGACATGTAGAAATAAGTGAGGGAGAGGCAGAAAAATCATTCATTTACTATGTAAAAGTTTATGTAGGAGGACAGGATTTAAGTTTTTTGAGACAGTCTTACTTTGTTTCCAGGCTGGAGTGCAGTAGCACGGATCATAGCTCAGTGCAGCCTCAAACTCCTGGGCTCAAGCAATCCTCCTGCCTCAGTTTTCCCAAGTAGCTAGAACTACAGGTGCATACCACCATGCCTAGCTAATTTTTTATTTATTTTTAGAGATAGGATCTTGTCATGTTGTCCAGGTTGGCCCCTCCAATTCCTGGCCTCGAGCAGTAATGCTCCTGCCTTCACCTCCCAAAGTTTTGGGATTACAGACATGAGCCTGGCCCAAGATTTAAGTTTCTTATGTTGCAAAGATTTCTTATGTTGCAAGATTTAAGTTTCTTATGTTGCAAAATTCCAACAATTTCTTTAATATTATGTGGAGCATTAAGCAGTGCTAAGAGCTGGAGATAGAAAAGCAGAGGCCCTACTGCACAGGAGCTTGTGGTCTAGTATTCTCAGAATTCTGGCTTAGAATAAAAGCCCCAGCATCCTTAGACTTAATGGAAAGGCCACCTGGTTTGAAAGGCCTTGCCTGACCCTGCTCTATGGAAAGCATCTCCTCTACTCCCTCCACCACAGGTCCCCAAACTCCCTACCCTACTGTGTTTCTGTCTGCCACATTTGTCATTATCAGATCTTACTGTACATTTGTCTGTACTCTCTGTGCCCCCATTCTGTGAGGTGGGGGAACTTTATTCACTGTGGAGGGCCAGAACACCTAGAACAGGGTTCAGCATGTGGCAGGTGTTTGGCAGACACCTGTTAGGTGAGTGGACATAGACAGGGCCACTCAGGTATTTGTGAGGTGCACCAAAGTACCTAACAGCAAACCTTAAAAGTGTGCACTACTTCACCCAGGAAATCTAGAAGTAACTTCTAGAAATAATTAAACATGGACGAGCATTTATGTGGAGAGATGCACTACAGTCTTACATGGCAGAAACCAGAATCACGTAAATTACCTCCTATCCCCAAGATGGGAATGTTAAATAAACAGCATCCTCACAAAACCTGTGTCCACATCTATTAAAAGCAGATTTTTCAGGCCAAGGCAGGAGGATCACTTGAGGCCAGGAGTTTGAGACCAGCTTGAGCAAGAACAAGACTCCATCTCTACAAAAAGTAGAAAAAGTAGTGGGGCATGGTGATGCATACCTGTAGTCTGAGCTACTTGGGAGGCTGAGGCAGGATTGCTCAAGCCCAGGAGTTTGGGGTTGCAGTGATCTATGATGATGCCACTGCACTCTAGCCTGGGTGATAGAGGAAGACCCTGTCTCTAAAAAAATTAAAAAACAGATTTTTCTAAAAAGAATTGAAGCTGCTACGAATGAGATACGGTTATCTCTAAGCCGCACAGAGACGTGCCAGTGTGGTCTCCATGTGCTCTCCACGTCCCATGATTTCTCTGTTCTTTCAGATCAAACTGCAAGAGTCTCCCGAGGACATGCCTGCAGGGCAGACACCTCACACTGTTGTTCTTTTTGCTCATAATGATCTTGTTGACAAGGTTCAACCTGGGGACAGAGTGAACGTTACAGGTAAGAATATAGGGTTTGCTTTTGATGCCACTCTTCAGTGAATTCTTAGACTCATTTGTAAGTTTGTTGGAAACAAGGCTAGTTCTGGCTCCAGTTTCCAGTGCAGGCCTTTGTGACCGTGGGGTATAGCCCTGCTTCACCATCACCTTTCTGCCTAGTCCCATGGCCCAGCAATATGAGATCTTCCAGTTCTCCCGGAACTTGGGTTTTGGAACTCAAGGTCCTTGTGGGCACTTGCCTCTTGCTGTCTCAGTATCGCAGAGCTGCGTGTGTATCCCAGAAAAATAGGCTGGTGCCATGAGAGAGCAGCTTCAGACGAGGCTGTATTGGTAAGATTTGAGTTATGCCAGCAACTCAAGCTCAGGGCGGTATCACTAACTCTGTAGTTTTAAATCTTCTACTTATTTCCCAGAGGTTCAGCTAAGGGTTAGCATTTGTTCGCTAGAGAGGAGATTGGATTAGAGCACCTGTTTCCATGCTCAGAAGCTGAGGGGGGGGGGGTAGCTGTAGCTCAGGTCCTACGCTGAGGCATGGTGCCAGGATCCAGAGCCTCTCTTCCTGCAGAGGTGCCCCTTCCACGCCCTGCATGAGTATGGCAGTCTGCTCACAATGCTCTGGGCTACAGGATATCGTCACTTGGGGGGAGGGGCGGTGATGGCAGCATTGCTCTTCATGGACAGGTGGGGTGGGGACTGACCCAGGGAGGGCCTGGGCACACAGCGCCATGGACAGTTCTCATCCCGTTCCTTCCCCAAGGTGAAGTCTCCCGCTTGTCATCAGCAGTATTAAGTTGTAAAAGTGCATGTAGTAATTGAAAATTTGAAAGAAAGTAGTCTTTGGTTAACAAGATGCTCAGTCTCAGTTCTGCCAACCCGAAACCTTTGATAAAGTATTTAATTCGATATTTTAGTCTCAACTGCAGAGCAGTGTTAACGTGATGATTCATGTTAAAGTATTTGGGGAAGGGGGCTGTGGAAAAAGCGACATAGCTATAAAGTAAGCTTCCTCCATGCTGCCCTGTGAGACAAATCATGCCAGGCCACTTTCTGCATGGTCACCCATCCTTAGTATGTCTTGGAGTCAAGAACAATCTAGCATGTATTCTAAGAATGTTAGGTGTAAACTGGTTTTTACAGTTTGTTTTTTTGTGGGTTTTTTGTTTTTACGAGACAGAGTCTCTCTCTATCGCCCCAACTAGAACGCAGTGGCGTCAGCCTAGCTCACAGCAACCTCAGTCCCCTGGGCTCAAGGAATCCTGCTGCCTCAGCCTCCCGAGTAACTGGGACTAGAGGTACACACCACACACCAGGCTATTTTATTTTTTAATTTTCCATAGAGATGGGGTCTTGCTATGTTGCTCAGGTTGGTCTTGAATTCCTAGGCTCAAGCAGTCCTCCTGCCTCGGCCTCCCAAAGTGCTGGGATTAAGGATGTGAGCCGCTGCACCCAGCCAATTTTTATGTTTTTAGCAAGAATTACATTGACCTGTTAAACAAAAGGACAATGGTCTGTGCCATTGTATTGTGACAGATATAAGGGAAGGGTTGGGCTTTTTCATCACAAAGCAGCAGGAAATGCAATTGACTGTTGAAGGCTTATAGTTTGAAATCCAAAAGAGATAGATGTCAGACCTCGTATGGGAATTCTAGGAGAATGGGTGAGTTGGTGTGCTTGAAGTGTTGGTCATTCATCTACTTCTTTTCATGTCCTTGAATTACATTCTTTAGAAAATAGGGCAGGGTGCAGCCATTTGCTCAGAAACACCTCTATTATTAACAGAAAATAGTCATTTTTTTCCTTCACCTTCTATGCAGTAGACTATAACTGTCTATGAAATAACTTATGAGTGAATTTTTTTTTTAGGGATTTCCTTTCTTTCCAAGTTTTTGATACGGGATCTTAGCATTTTGTTCTAGTCAAATAAGTGCTAAGCAGATTCTGTACACTCAGAGAAATGAAACTATTGCTTGTCGAACATAGCCATGAGCGGGGCATTGAGCTTAAGAGCAGAGTAATGTCATTTCACCCTCGAAACGACTGTGTGTAGTGCAGTCACACACAGCTGCCCGGGGTCATTACAAACAAGTGGTCACAGGCATGTCTTTCCAGGTCTGCTGTTTGCAGCAACCTGGGTGCTTCTACTTGCCCCTCTCCTGCCACCCTCTTTCTGCTTCCTCGGTGGGCAGCACCCACCTCCACAGGGCCAGCGGCAGCTGGAGCACCTCCGTCTCCTGAGTGCTGCCTGCTGTCCCTGGGCTGCTGAGCCCCTTGGGCGGGTCGGGAAGGTAAAAGCGTGCCGTGCTTATGCCCTCAGGCATCTATCGGGCAGTGCCTATTCGAGTCAATCCCAGAGTGAGTAACGTGAAGTCCGTCTATAAAACCCACATTGATGTCATTCATTACCGGAAAACGGATGCAAAACGTTTGCATGGCCTTGATGAAGAAGCAGAACAGAAACTTTTTTCAGAGAAACGTGTGGAATTGCTTAAGGAACTTTCCAGGAAGCCAGACATTTATGAGAGACTTGCTTCAGCCTTGGCGCCAAGCATTTATGAACATGAAGATATAAAGAAGGTAATGGTGGGCCTTCGACTGGGACTTGGGGTTTCATTGTCTGGGACCAAATTGTATAGACGTCCACCCTCCCCATAAAGGATGTGATCTGTGGCCTGTTGGATCAAGCAAACTGTTGGCACCCTGGCTTGGTCACTGGTTGAGGAAAATCAGAGCATTGTTATCTGTATCCTCATCTCTGCACTGAACTTAACGTTTTTAAACATGAGAGGCCACGCAGGTTCAGAATAGGGATTTACATGGCCTGGGTGCTGGCATGATGGCGTGTGCTCTTGTATATATAAATTAGCCAGTGATGGCTTAGAGCGTATCAAAGCACTTTCTCGCACACCTTTTTTACCTTCCTGCATTTCCTAATTCTAGTTCTTTGTTTATAGAATGGAACTGCACCTCCAAAGTTTATTTCTCAGTTCATCTATGGTAAGTGAATGTTTAGATGTGCTTTGTGTGTTTGTCCAGGGAATCTTGCTTCAGCTCTTCGGCGGAACAAGGAAGGATTTTAGTCACACGGGAAGGGGGAAATTCCGTGCTGAGATCAACATTCTGCTGTGTGGCGACCCGGGCACCAGCAAGTCCCAGCTGCTGCAGTATGTGTACAACCTGGTGCCCAGGGGCCAGTACACTTCTGGGAAGGGCTCCAGCGCAGTCGGCCTCACTGCGTATGTGATGAAAGACCCTGAGACAAGGCAGCTGGTCCTGCAGACAGGGGCCCTTGTCCTGAGTGACAACGGTATCTGCTGTATCGATGAGTTCGACAAGATGAATGAAAGCACGAGGTCTGTGCTGCACGAAGTGATGGAGCAGCAGACTCTGTCCATCGCAAAGGTGAGTGGCGCTCTCTGTGGGCACAGGCGCGCTTGCAACGTGCGGGTCCTTGAAATGCAGTGTCTCTGAAACTGTGCTGTTGCCCTGGTTCCAATGTGGGGGAACACGTAAGCACTTCTCATATCAAATTTCAGCTCAGTGTCTAAGTATTTTCTATAAGGTAGCCTCTTTTGTCTTTTCTGCTATACTAACCCACTAACATGGTATTCATAGGAGTGGAATTTGTCCTAACGCTCATTCAAGGGCTTTGCTTTCTTTAAAAAGGCGTGGAACAGCGTGCACTCGGCTGTCTTTGGCATGACTCCGAGGACAGGGCTGTCCGTGTGGAGCTGCAGCAGTGAAGACGACATGGCCCTTAGGCACCAGCCATGTAACTCCATGTAGCAGAGTGGTGTGGGCTGAGTGCGAGTTCAGGCAAAGAGGACTCCTGTTCCTGCCAGTGGTGGGGACAGGTTTCTAACTGCGCTCTTTCCTCTGACAGGCCGGGATCATCTGTCAGCTCAATGCACGCACCTCTGTCCTGGCAGCAGCTAATCCCATCGAGTCTCAGTGGAACCCTAAAAAAACTACCATTGAAAACATCCAGCTGCCTCATACATTATTATCAAGGTATTAAAGTATTTTTATAAAACATGTTTTTATCTTGCTCATTTGTAGACTTTACAGGGTGAGATTGAGAAGGAAATACTAAGATTAGCATTGCTTGTGTAAACTCTTCACTCTAATGCAAAGTGTTTTGAATTTGGTTAGTCACAGGTTTTCACAGCAAGGATTGCGTGTTTGCTGCCCAACTCTGGGTAGCATCTTAACAATGGTTTATTTTTTGAAGCAATTGGGACATTCCACCCCAAAATCTTTTTCAGGTAGCCGTCACTCACTGCTCATATTTCAGTCTTAAAGCTACCGTTGAGAATCAACACAGCAGAACCATACGACATTCTGAAAAGCTAAATTTGCTATAAAGCACAGTCCTGTAATCCTCACTTTTTTTCAGCCACACTACTTCAAATGTTGGATGTGTTTCATATGTGGAATTTAGATTTTAATCATTTGACTTTTTTTACAAAAATAGTTTTTTTCCCCAAAGCAGTTCAATGTATTTCATTCAAATCTTCCAGTCTTCAAAATTGTAATAACATTTCCCCAAAGGAAGTGTCATTTCTTTGACTGAGCTGTCTGGTCTGCAGCCATTTCCTGGGTGGCCCCAAGTGCTAAGGGCAGTACAGGGTGCGCAGACCACCTCGAAGGCCCTCTCGGCAGCACAGAAGGAAGACACCTGTTCCCCAAGGTGCTTCAGGAGGCACAGGTTCACTGCACGTGTCTGCAGTCCTCGGGCAATGTTTGTGAGTGTGTTGGTGCCCCAACGAGGAAAACTTAACTGTTTCTTTTCTCAGGTTTGATTTGATCTTCCTCATGCTGGACCCTCAGGACGAAGCCTACGACAGGCGTCTGGCTCACCACCTGGTGGCACTGTACTACCAGAGCGAGGAGCAGGCGGAGGAGGCGCTGCTGGACATGGCGGTGCTGAAGGACTACATTGCCTATGCACACAGCACCGCCGTGCCCCGGCTGAGCGAGGAGGCCGGCCAGGCTCTCATCGAGGTGACCGGGCCGGGAGAGGGCTTTACTGAGCCTGTAGGCAAACATTCTGAGTGCATGAGGGGATCCTTTATGTGCCTCATCAAATGGGTCCCTGGCCAGGGGCGTAGACCAGGATCAGTGCCTAAGTACCTTCTCAGACTGGCCCCGATTCGCCCTCTGCACTAATTGCAGTAGGCTTCTTTCCCCACATGCCACTCCCCTTCCTCTGCCCCACCGTGTCAGGGCTACCCCAGATACCACCCTCTCCAGGAAGTCTTCCACACACTCCCCAGTCAGCATACTTCCAGCCATTGTCGTACACTGAACGTTGAAGTCCTTTCCCAGGACTTCTGTGTTCTGTGTGTGGTCTCTGCCACTTAGTGACCTCCAAGGCCTGGGACCAGATCTGACCTTTGGATTTTCAGCGCCTCCACACGGCAACCAGGCAGGAGTTCAGTTTATGTAATGGAACCCTAACTTCAAAGTTCAACCATGAAACTAAAGTTAGTGTCGCCAATGGGTTTTGCTTTTGTTTTTCTGCCTATGCTAGGCTTATGTAGACATGAGGAAGATCGGCAGTAGCCGAGGGATGGTTTCTGCATACCCTCGACAGCTAGAATCGTTGATCCGCTTAGCAGAAGCCCATGCTAAAGTGCGATTCTCAAACAAAGTTGAAGCCATTGATGTGGAAGAGGCCAAACGCCTCCACCGGGAGGCTCTGAAGCAGTCTGCCACAGACCCGCGCACCGGCCTCGTGGACATATCTATTCTCACTACAGGTCGGTGGTTTTCATTGAACAGAAAAGCTTTTGAATATTATTTAAATATGTAAGTAGTTGATAAGTCAGATTTAAACTAACGGTTAAATCATTTGAAGCAGAATTTCTTAACCTTTTTTGGATCAGGACCCCTTTCAGAATCTGATGAAAGCTGCCCCTCAGTCTTCTGATAAAAATATACACTAAATACAGAGTTTTGAATATAATTTAATTGTTTTGTTTTTTGGGTTTTTTTTTTGGTTTAAATTTATGTTTCCCACTCGCCAAGCTGGTCTATAATATATAGTTTTAAGGAGATTCTATTTCCTTTTCTGCTGTCTAGGCAGTGGTGTTAGCCCATTCATAGTTCATTTCTTAATAAATAGTGACTGCTTGCTGTTCAGAGTATGTGTAGTGCCAGAGGAAATCAACAGTTCCTGACTCACAGAAAATTTGAAACAGCAGAGAACTGAAAACTCATTGTGCTCTGTGCCCTGACGCTCAGCCACGTCCCCTTACCTTTCTTAGCAATGCTATTAAATGAGTATTTATAGGAATTTGAAATATTTCACTTCCTAATAGCAGAAATACTTTCCTTGGTTTCTTTTAAAATCAGGGATGAGTGCCACTTCTCGTAAACGGAAAGAAGAATTAGCTGAAGCATTGAAAAAACTTATTTTATCTAAAGGCAAAACACCAGCTCTAAAATACCAGCAGCTTTTTGAAGATATTCGGGGACAATCTGACATAGTAAGTGTTCATATGTATTTTTTGTTTAATAGAGTTTTTCTCTTTTCCCTTAATACTGCTTTGGGGAGGCGTTCTCATTTTTTTCTTTCTTTATTTATTGTTTAATAAATGTAGATAAGAATAAAGACGGAAAGATTATCCCTAGGCCCATCATCAAGAAATGGTCACAGTCAAGATTTTATTACACCTGTACAGAGTTCTTTCGTGTATAAATTTGTTTTAAGGAAGAAATATGTGGGTCCCCTTTTGTGAATAAGTAAGATGGGTTGTTCAGTGAAAAGAACTATGGGGGCCACACCAGCTCTTTGCCTGCTTTTGTAACTCCTTTCATTTAACGTCACCAAGAGCAGTTACAACAGAGACCATACAGATGCCAGGCCTACAGTACATACCATCTTTACGGGAAACGTTTGGCACCCTGATTTAGAGAATTAAGAAATGTGTGCAATCGTTAAAAAGAGACTGAGTGGTACATTAACATTAAAATTATTGTGTCTCCAACAATTAAGGGAAGACTTGACATGTAAATTGTTTATTTTTCTTCTCTTCTCCAAAGGCAATTACCAAAGACATGTTTGAAGAAGCCCTGCATGCCTTGGCTGATGCCGACTTCTTAACAGTGACTGGGAAGACTGTCCGCTTGCTCTGAAGCGCTGTGAGCAGTGCTCCTCTGTGCCCTGCCCATCGCCCTTGCTCACGCGTGTGCGGCCTGGAGGCCAAGCAGCAGCCAGCACTACCATTGGTGCAGATAGATTCTTAAAGTCATTGCTGAGCTACATAAAAATTTTCTAACCTGGGTTCCATTTTTGGAGTAAAGTGTGTGTGCTTTCATTTTTTTACATTTTAAGTAAAAATAGTATGCCAATTTACAAGCATACAATAGAGATTATTTTCTTCAAGTGCCATTTTTTAGCAGCAGGGCTTTTCTGTATGTATGTATAGATAGCAGCATTTCAGTCTATCTTGAAGAGGGCGGTCTGGATCGTGGCTTTGTGCCAGACTTTCTAGTGGCAGTCATCTACGTGCTTGAGGGTTTTGTGACAGGAGAGCAGACATAGTCGGGGAATATCACCAAGTAATTAAGGGCTAACCAGAGAGCCTCTCCCTTTTACAGCACACAAGTTTAATTCCTTTTAGAGGTTTTTTTCTCATGGCTGCTATTAAATTAGGAATGGGTGGTTGGGAGTGATTAAGTTCTAGGCTAACGTCTTCCACTTGATCCTATATGTAAAACTTTTCCTAAATAAATGATAGAATACTATTTGGTTATCTGGCATTATTTTTCATTAAAAAAGCTTTAGGGCTGGGCACAGTGGCTCACGCCTGTAATCCTAGCATTCTGGGAGGCCAAGGCGGGGGGATTGCTCGAGCTCAGGAGTTTGAAACTAGCCTGAGCAAGAGTGAGACCCCATCTCTACTATAAATAGAAATTAATTGGCCAACTAATATATCTAGAAAAAATTAGGCGGGCATGGTGGCGCATGCCTGTAGTCCCAGCTACTCAGGAGGCTGAGGCAGCAGGATTGCTTGAGACCAGGAGTTTGAGGTTGCCGTGAGCGAGGCTGATGCCATGGCACTCACTATAGCCTGGACAACAAAGCGAGACTCTGTCTCAAAAAAAAAAAGAAAAAAGCTTTAGTATACATTATAACATTCATAGAAATGGTAAGTATTTTACAGATCATAAAAGAAATTCACCATAATATAATGAATTACATTTTATTCAAATATTAATTTAATCCTAGTAATCATTCTTATAGCTGGTTTCAAACTCTTGAACTAAAGGGATCCTTCCACCTTTGTCCTCCCAGAGCGCTAGGAATATAGGCGTGAGTCGCCATGTTGTAACTTAGAATTAACACTCATTAATAAAGTATCCATAGAAAAGGATAGATCTAATCAGATGTATAAATAGTATTAGTGATGGGATGATGTCCACTGAAAGAGGCATCAGTTGGGTCGGGTGTCCCCACAAGGGTGCATGGCTGACTGCCCACCTGGTGGCTTTGCTGACATAGCTTCTGTGAGCCCCTGTGCAGCAGATACTCTTGTGTGTCACCCTCACAGCCACCCTGGAGGATCAGGTCTCCCTTCACAGATGGAGTAGCAAGAAGGCTCATACTTGCCTAAAGTCCCAAAGCAGGAGATGAAGCTGGAATTAACACAGCTCAGTTTTCTGACTTTAGAACTTAACTATACCTATACCACTTCATGCTTTAACTCATGTTTTAACTCTGTTCATTGCTTTTAGACACACTGCTTAGGCTTCCAAAGAAAGTCATGCAGAGAAGGCTCCCTGTGTCTGTCACATGGTGGGTATACCAGTGAGCAGAGAAATTGGAATCTGTTGACTATTCTCACCACCACATGATTTTCAGACTGGAAATGTTTTATTCACAGCTCTGCAGTTGCTCAAAGATAACTGGTCTTCAGACTGTCTGAACACAGTATCATCATGGAAGTTATACACTATGTAGGCTTTTGTGGTCAATGGCACCTAAAGGTGATAGGAAAGCATGTCCTGCAGCCACAGTGAGAAGTAGCTCTCAGTAAGGTCACAAAAAGAGTCTGAACTTTTTAAATTGTAAACTTTCGTTAAAGAAAAAAACCAAAGGCATTGCTGCCCCTAGGTGGCTAATAATCAAGGTGTCATAAAGTTCAAGAGCTGATTCCCTGTGGAGTTGTATTAATAGAATTGATGCCGGAGATGGGCTCTTTCTCCTGATTAAATTCTTAGTCTGTAATAATGGCTACAAGATTGGAAGTTACACCTGAAATTACATGACGTCTAGGTACAGTGCCTGAAGCTGCCTGGGATACTGTGCCCTCCAATATAGATGCTCCTTGACTTACAATAGGGTTATGTCCCAATAAACCCACTATAAATTAAAAATATCCTAAGTCAAAGATGCATTTAATTCACCTAATCTACCAAATACCATAGGTTAACCTAGCCTATCTTAAAAGTGCTTAGAACATTTATATTAACTGTAGAGTTGGGCAAAACCATCTAACACAAAGCCTATTTTATAATAAAGTATTATATTTCATAGGCCACATACTGCTAAGCCCAGATCAAACTTCAAAGAATATTGAAATTGCAAGTTTTGCACCATCCTAAAGTTGAAAAATCATACGTTAAACCGTCATTAAGTTGGGGACCATCTGTACTGTTTGACTAATGTTTTCCTCCTGAAGTTTATACATTAGTAAAATTTTTCTAAACCTAGGTAATTCAATACCATGATGAAGGTATGTACAGCTGCAGATGGAATGTGTGTGAGATATATATATATATATATAGAGAGAGAGAGAGAGAGCGCTTTGTGATATATATATATATAGCTTTGTTTTAGGGGGATTTTAGATGAATGAAAGTAATGTGGCTGTCTGGTTGCTGGTGGGTTCCATCACAGTGAATCTGCTTATGCAATTCAGCAAACTTCTTGTTTACATCTGTACCCTGCCTCCCGGGTACAGGTGTCTTGAAAGCAGGGGTGGTTGTATTGCACCAGTGCAGTGCCTGGTGCTGGATGGTTGTTACTCATTTGCAGAGAATTAACTACTGTGAAGGGACAGTGATGGTATAAGAGTTGTCAGAGCGTGTTCTTGAAATCGATGCCATATCAGGCTAATCCTGACAAATGCTCCCTTAGAGAGTGTGTCCGGTGATTTCATGGAGCACACCCTTCCCTCAGGTGTGCTGGAGCAGAAAAGAGCATCTATCTTTGTAAGGTACAAAAGAGCATCTATCTTTGTATGGTACACGGGTTGAGAGTACCCAAGCAAAGCTGTCCAGGTTCAAATCCTAACTCGCCACTCACTCAAAATGTGCAGTGTTTTGGACAGTGACTGGCACATGGTAAGTGCTCAATAAATATTAGCTATGGTTACTGTGAACAGAAATAAGGAAATTGTGGCATTTTCTTACTAGGACAATACAATTTCAGCTTAATTCCCAGGATTGTATTTTTTTTTTTTTTTTTTTTTGAGACAGAGTCTCACTTTGTTGCCCAGGCTAGAGTGAGTGCCGTGGCGTCAGCCTAGCTCACAGCAACCTCAAACTCCTGGGCTCAAGCAATCCTCCTGCCTCAGCCTCCCAAGTAGCTGGGACTACAGGCATATGCCACCATGCCCAGCTAATTTTTTCTATATATGTATTAGTTGGCCAATTAATTTCTTTCTATTTATAGTAGAGACGGGGTCTCGCTCTTGCTCAGGCTGGTTTCGAACTCCTGACCTCGAGCAATCCGCCCGCCTCGGCCTCCCAGAGTGCTAGGATTACAGGCGTGAGCCACCGCACCCGGCCTGTATTTTTTTTAAAACACCACATTATGATGTAATTTCATTTGAATTTTTCCCTCTGATACTGACCCTGGACGATACCCACACTTGCTAGTTAGAATGGCCTTCTTTTTTTTTTTTTTATTTACACAATATACACACACCATTCTCTTTCAGTATGCATGATACCGGTAGATATAACCAACTCCATCCAAAGGAGTCACAAATTAGCAAGAGGAATGAAAAACTCAGAATTTAATGACTTTCAGCACATAAGTTAGGAAATACTTCAAGAAAGTGCTATTACTTGTTAAATCTAAGATAATTTCTTAAATTCTTTTGCAATGCACTTTTTAAAACTTGTGTTTGAAGTAATTTCAGACTTACACAAAAGCTGCATGATTAAGTAATTTTCATATACTCTTTACTCAAATGTTTCTTTAATGCTAATATTTTATCAAATTTGCTTTTATCATTATCCATAAATTTTTTAAATACTTTGAGAGTAAGTTACAGACAGAATGCCCCTTTACATCTAAATACTTTTCTAAAAACAACATATACACTAAAAAGGATGATGTTACCTTACATAACCATGGAATAATTTCATAACATAATCAAAAAATTAATACTATTACCTGATCTATAGACATTCAGTGTTCACTAATTGTCTCAACGTTCTTTATAGCAAAAAATTAAAACATAAAAATATATATTTCTATTACAGGATCACAAGTTGCATAGTTTACATGTCTTTCGTCTCCTTCAATCTGGAACATTCCTCGGTCTTTTCTCATTGTTCACAACCTTGACATTTTTGTTTGTTTGTTTGTTTGTTTCCAGGAAGTAACAAATTTCAACCTTGACATTTTTTAAGTGTATAGGCCAGTTCTTTTGTAAAATGCATCTCCACTTGGGTTTGCCGAAGTCTCTGTGAGGGACTCCGGCACAGCCTTGGCACTCTACGGAAGTGAGGCTGCGTCCTCTCCCGGGCACCATGCCAGGGGGCACGTGGTGTTGGTTGTCCCTTTCTCACTTGGGTGGTGTCTGCCAGGTTTCTACATTGTGAATGAATTACTACTTTTTTCCTTTGTAATTAATAAGTATCTTTTATTTATTTATTTTGAGACAGAGTCTCACTCTGTTGCCCGGACTAGAGTGCCATGGCGTCAGCCTAGCTCATAGCAACCTCAAACTCCTGGGCTCAAGCGATCCTCCTGCCTCAGCCTCCCGAGTAGCTGGGACTACAGGCATGTGCCACCATGCCTGGCTAATTGTTTTTTTCTGTATCTTTTTAGCTGTCCAGATAATTACTTTCTATTTTTTTAGTAGAGACAGGGTCTCGCTCTTGCTCAGGCTGGTCTCAAACTCCTGAGCTCAAACAATCTGCCCGCACTCCAAGAGTGCTAGGATTACAGGCGTGAGCCACCACACTACAATCACTTCTTAACAGAGCCCTCTGTATGTGCTTGCTCTAAAGAATAAAAAAAACAACCACTATGTCCATCACTCTTCATTCCATTACTGTTAGCACTTATCACAGTCAGAAATTATTTTATATATTTATTTTAAAGTTTGCTATTTGTTTCCTTCCATTAGCATGTAAGCTCCATGAAGGCAGGGACTTATTCTAAGGAAACTACAAATTTTCTAGATAGAATGAGCAATTTGTAACACCTTATGAGTGTTTGTTCTTTGAATTCGGATCTGATCTGACCCAGTCCTATCAAACCAGGGCCCCACCTTTATAACTTTATTTACTTCCTTACTCCAAATATAGTCACACCAGGAGTTAGTGCTTCAACATAGGAATGTGGGAATATACAAATGTTCAGTCCACAACGGTGTTTCACAAGTCCCTTAAGCTCTATTTGCTTTTCTTCATTTTTCTTTCTGCTCCTCAAACTAAAAACTTTCAACAGTCCTCTCTTCAAGTTTCCTGATCCTTTTGCCTGCTCAAATCTGCTATTGGAACCCTCTAGTGATTTTTCCAATTCAGTTTTTCTATTGTTTACTTCCAGAATATCTGTTTGGTTTCTTTTCATAATTTTTATTTCTCAGATATTAAAATAGCTATCGATATTCTCATTTTGTTTCTATGCCATTTTCCTGATTTTTTTTTTATTCTTCATGTTTTCTCTTAGCTCTTTGAGCATATTTAAGAAAGTTGTCTCAAACTTTTGTCTAGTAAGTTCGGTATCTGGGCTTTCTCAGTGACTGTTTCCGTCAGTCTACTTTGTCCCTTAGTCTTTCCTGTTTCCTTGTATACCTGGTGCTGTTTTGTTTGTGTGTTTGCTTGTTTTAAATTGAGTATGTGACTATTATAACATGGAATTATGAAAATCAGATTCTTCTTTTTCACCAAGCTTTGCTGTTACTGATTTTTGATTGTTGAAGGTTGTAATATTATTATATTACATTGGATGTAAGTCTTTTCCAAACTATATCGAAGACTTTTTCTTGTTGTGTATAATCACTGAAGTCTCTATTCCTTTAGCTCCTGTTCAGCAAATGTTTTAAAAGAGACTTCACTGAATTCCAGGAGCTAAAACAAACAAACAAAACACACACACACACACACACACACGGAAAAAGAGAGAAACATAAAGAAAGAAAAGACCAAACAACACTCTCAGGCTTTGCAGACTGGCTCTGGGCGTTCTTGCCACTCAGCTGGGCTTTCCCTCAGCCTGGGGACCCATCCAAGGCGAAAGCTCACGGTCCTCTCAGGACTTCTCCGAGCACGTGTCTTGCCTGGGTTTGCATGTGGCCTTTTACATTCCCAGACGTGGAGAATATTGCTTACTGATGTAAACTAATTTGGCCAGGAGCGGTGGCTCTTGCCTGTAATCCCAGCATTATGGGAGGCTGAGGCAGGTGGATCGTTTGAGCTCGGGAGTTCAAGACCAGCCTGACCAAGAGCGAGACCCCGTCTCTACTAAAAAAAAAAAATAGAAAGAAATTAGCTGGACAAATAAAAATATATAGAAAAAATTAACCGGGGCCTGGTGGCACATGCCTGTAGTCCCAGCTACTCGGGAGGCTGAGGCAGGAGGATCACTTGAGCCCAGGAGTGTGAGGTTGCTGTGAGCTAGGCTGATGCCCCGGCACTCTAGCCCGGGCAACAGAGCGAGACTCTGCCTAAAAAAAAAAACCAGTTTGGTTGTTCACAGTCATTAGATTACTTTGGGTTGAAATTAGTAGATTTCAAAATGCCTTCTTTTTCCAAACTTGCTACCGATAATTTGTTACAATTAAAACAAATATGATACTGCATTATGTACCTGTTAAAATTTATAGAACAAACATTTTTTAGCATGTAGGCACAAAAACAACTTGTTTAGTGTCCTCTAAGCTCTTAGTAGTCCCAGGTTTCTGTCCTTTTAGATGCTCTGACTACACCTGACCATGCTCACCATGGATGTTCACCCAAGGCTGACAGAGAGATCTTGAGACAGATGCAGGATTCAGGTATATCCTCTAGAATTGTGGCTGGACTGAGAGTTATTGCATCACTGAGCTCCGTGGCCACTCTAAAGTACCTAGCATTCTAAAAGATTGCTAGATGCTAATGTCCTGTGTATGCAAGATTGTAGAATGTCTCTAAATTATTTTGGCCCATCACTGTAACTTAAATTCAACTAATTTCATTGATAAAATCCTATTTCTAACACTCATTGTGCTAATTGAGTTGCTAATTTTACCAGCAAAGGCTGCTTTCTGACATTCATTGTGCTAATTAATAAAAGTTTCTGGCATTGAGGGAAATAAAGACACACACATAAGAGCTTATAGTGTCAGCCCCAGGAGCGTAGTCTTTCTGACCAATACTAGAAAGTGTGAATTCCAGAGAATAATCCCCTAATATTTATCTTAAACAAGATAACTCTATCCATGCTGTAGTGGTTTTTTTTGGTTTTTTGGCTTTTATTTTGAGACAGAGTCTCGCTTTGTTGCCCAGGCTAGAGTGAGTGCCGTGGCATCAGCTTAGCTCATAGCATCCTCAAACTCCTGGGCTCAAGCGATCCTCCTGCCTCAGCCTCCCGAGTAGCTGGGACTACAGGCATGCGCCGCCATGCCCGGCTAATTTTTTCTATATATATTAGTTGGCCAATTAATTTCTTTCTATTTTTAGTAGAGACGGGGTCTCACTCTTGCTCAGGCTGGTTTCGAACTCCTGACCTCGAGCAATCCACCTGCCTCAGCCTCCCAGAGTGCTAGGATTACAGGCATGAGCCACCGTGCCCGGCCACATGCTGTAGTGTTTTAAAGTAAATTGACTGCATCAAAACAGAGGATGGCATGGGAGGAGCTTGGCAAGGGGGGCTTCTCCAGGTTATGGGGATGAGACCCAACTTGAAGCCCAGTGGCCACTAAGTGGACAGTGATGACCATGCAATGGGCCAATAGCACGAGTGTGACCAGATTCCACCTATTTTCTGAATATATTTGATGCATATGCAAGCGAATATAAGTTCTTTCTCTTCTTTATACTCAAATGGTAGCTGTATTAGGGTTCTCCAGAGAAACTGAACCCATAGGAGAGAGAGAGTGTGTGTGTGTGTAAAGAGAGAAAGAGAGTGAGAGAGAATAAGGAATTGGCTCACATAATTCTGGAGGTTGGAAATCCAAAATCTGCAATGTGGGCCAACAGATTGAAGACATGAGAGAGCCAATGGCACAGTTCCTGTCTGAAGGCTGCAGCCTGAGGCTCAGGAGAACCGATGGCACAGACAAAAGCCAATGGTGGCCTGCTATAGAATCTTTCTTCTTGCTCAAGGAGGCCTTCAACTGATTGGGTGAGACTCACATTATGGAGGGCAATTGCTTTGCCCAAAGTTCCCCAATTTAAATATAAATCTCATGCAAAAACACCCTCCAAGATGACTTATAAAAGTAATCATCAGAGTAGCATACTATATACACTTCTGTACCTTGCTTTTTTAAAAAAATATTGTGGTAAAGTATACATTACATAAAACTTAATCATCTTAACAATTTTTAAGTGTACAGTTCAGTGGCGTTAAATACATTCATGTTATTCTGCAACCATCACAACCATCTCCAGCATGCTTTTCATCTTGCATAACTGAAGCTCCTTAACTATTAAACAATAATTATTTTCTTCCCCCCCCCCACCCCTGGCAACTATTAATACTTTGTTACTATGAGTTTGACTATCGTGATACCTCACATAAGTCCAATTATACAGTATTTATCCTTTTGTGACCTGCTTATTTAACTTAATGTAATGTCCTCAGACTTCATTCATGTTGTCATGTCAGAATTTCCCTCCTTTTTAAGGCTGAATAATATTTTACTGTATGAGTATATCACATTTTGTTTATCCATTCATTCACTGATAAATACTTAGGTTGCTGTTACCTTTTGGCGATAGTTAATAATGCTGCTATGAACATGGTTGTAAAAAATCTCTCTTTGAGTTTCTGCTTTCAATTATTTTGGGAATATATCCATCAGTGGAATATCTATACCATTGATTATTTTATTTTTAATTTTTGGAGGAAACTCCATACTGCTATCCATAGTGCCTGCACCATTATACATTTCCATCAATGGCACACAAAGGTTGCAATTTCTCCGCATCCTTATCAACACTTGTTATTTGTTTGTTTGCTTGTTTGATAATAGCTATCCTAATGGGTATGAAGTAGTATCTCACTGTGGTTTTACTTTACATTTTCCTAGTGATTAGTGATGTTGAGTACTTTTTTATGTTTTGTTGGCCATTTGTATATCTTCTTTAGAAAAATGTCGATTGAGGCCAGGCATGGTGGTGCATACCTGTAATCCCAGCACTTTGGAAGGGTGAGGTGGGAGGATCACTTGAGGCCGGGAGATCAACCCCTGCCTGAGTGACATAGTAAGACCTCATCTCTACAAAAAACAAAAAAATTAGCCAGGAATGGTGCAATGTGCCTATAGTCCAAGCAATTTGGGAGGCTGAGGTGGGAGGATTGCTTGAGCCTGGGAGTTGGAGGTTGCAGTGAGCTGTGATCACACCACTGTACTCCAGCCTGGGCAACAAATTGAGACACTGTCTCTAAAATAAATAAATGCATAAATAAATGTATGCCTATTCAAGCCCTTTGTCTATTTTTAAATTGGGACGTTTGACTTAAATTTTTGTTTTTGAGTTGTAGCTCTTTAAATATTGTAGACGTTAACTCCATCAGATATATGATTTGTAAATATTTTCTCCTATTCCATGGGTTGCCCTTTCACTCTGTTGATTGTGTCCTTTCATGCACAGAAGTTTTAAATTTTGATGTAGTCCAATTTATCTATTTTTCTTTTGCTGCCTGTGCTTTTGGTGCCTGTTTAAAAATTTTTAAGCTAATAATACATCTTTGCGATCTCTTAATACTAGTAGATAAGGAGATTATTCTTTTCTATGGCTGCATACTATCCATTTTAAGGATATACCATAATTTGCTTAGTCATCTAGTGATAAACATGTAGGTTGTTTCCAATCTTTTTTTAGTACAAATAACGCTTTCAGGAGTAATTTTGCACATATATCCTCATATACATGAGTACAACTGTGCCGTAACTTCTTAGCAGTGAAGTTTCTGGATTGAGGATTATGTGCTGTTAACGGAAGAAAAAAAAAAATCCAAACTCTGTAAAATAATTTTAAAGAGATTTATTCTGAGCCAAATTTGAGGACCATGACCCGGAGCCACTGCCAAGAGGCCTTGGGCAAGTGGACTCGCTGTGGTTGGGTTACAGTTTGGTTTTTATACATTTTAGAGACAAGGGTTATGGGTAAAGCCATCAATCAATGTGTGGGAGGTATACATTGGTTTGGCCCAAAAAGGAGGGCCATCTCAAAGCGGGGGGCTTACAGGTTATAGGTGGGTTTAAAGATTCTTTAGATTGTAATTGGCTAAAGACATGAAGCTTTGTCTAAAGAGGTGGGATGTTTTAACATAAACTGTTTACCAGAGGTAAGCCACCATTTGTTGCAAATAGAAGGCCTGCAGGTTTGTCTTGCATACCCTCAGGCCTATTAATGGGTTACAAAGGAAGTCTCCAAGAAGGGAGGGGGCATGATAAGGCCTGTCTCACCTCCCTCCTCCTGGCAGGCAACTTTGCCCTTGAATATTCCTCTGGCCACGAGGGGGTCCATTCAGTCAGCCGGTAGGGGTTGAGGATTTTAGTTCACAGTGCATTTATAATTTTTATAGACACGGCCCAACTCCGCTCTTTAGGAATTGCTCCAATTCCTGCTCTCATCAACATCACATGGAACAGTTTTCCCGGCTCCCTCCCAGCACAGTGCCCGCCAGACTTGTAGATCTTGGTGGAAGTGGTGTTTCAGTGGAGTGGCAGTTAATATTTATTTTATAAGTGAGAGTGCACATCTTTTCAGAGATATTTGTATTTCCTATCCTGCAAACTAGCTATCCATATCCTCTGCCTATTTTTCCATCAGGATGATATATTTTCTGACCAATTTGAAGAAGACTCTTTGTATATATTAGGGAAATTGACTCTTTGTAACATATGTTGCAAATATTTTCCAATTGTTCATTTATCTTTGTTTATGATAGTGTCTAGAATACAATATCTATTTTGTCATATTTAAAAATATACTGGCCAGACATGGTGGCTCATACCTGTAATCCTAGTACTCTGGGAAGTGAAGGTGGAAGGATTGCTTGAGCCCAGGAGTTCCAGACCAGCCTGAACAAGAATGAGACCCTGTTGCTACCAAAAAGAAAAGAAAATCAGCCAGGTGTTGTGACATGCACTTGTAGTCCCAGCTACTGGGGAGGCTGAAGCAGGAGGATTGCTTAGAGCTGAGGAGTTGGAGGTTGCAGTGAGCTTAATGACACCACTGCATTCTACTCAGGGCGACACAGTGAGACTCTATATCAACAGCAACAAAAAAGGAGACTGAGAATCCCCCTCACAACTACCAACCCCTTCATCAAAAAAATTAAAAAAAAATAAAGCTATACTTATTTTTCCTTGTAATTAAAAAAATTTATCTTTGTAAACTTGTAAATAACAAGATTACGAGGATATTTTATTTTATTTTGTTTGTTTATTCATTCATTTATTTATTTATTTTGAGACAGAGTCTCACTCTGTTGCCCGGGCTAGAGTGCCATGGCATCAGCCTAGCTCACAGCAACCTCAAACTCCTGGGCTCAAGTGATCCTCCTGCCTCAGCCTCCCAAGTAGCTGGTACTACAGGCATGTGCCACCATGCTCGGCTAATTTTTCTATGTATATTTTTAGTTGGCCAATTAATTTCTTTCTATTTTTTAGTAGAGATGAGGTCTCCCTATTGCTCAGGCTGGTCTTGAACTCTTGAGCTCAAACGATCCACCTGCCTCAACCTCCCAGAGTGCTAAGATTATAGGTGTGAGCTACCGCACTCGGCCTAGTAGGAGGATTTTTTTTAAATTTTTTTTCTTAATTTTATTATTATTTTTTCTTCTTTTTCTATACCTCACTACTCACAAAAAGTAGGAGGATTTTTAATGGATAAAATATGTAAAAGAAACAGGTCAAAACTTTAATAATGTCTGTGGGGTACACACCTATGATTACAGATGACTGCTACTATATGTTAGTATTATTAGATATGATTCTATGTATCATATTATATACTGCCTCACATATGGTAAGCATTAAATTATGACTAATTATGCTTATTTTTTCATTTTTTACAATATATTTTGTAAAATAATGTCTTAGCTTTATAACCAGCTTAAATGATATCATTAACAATGATGGCCCAACATCTAGAGGCCAAGCAGAGGAAACCAAAGAAGGAAATAGAGAGACAAGGGAGGGGAAGCAAGCCCAGAAAGACACATGATGGACACTTTCCAAAACAGAAAAGTGGTTAAGCACAACCAGGACCCAGAAATGCCCTCTGGCGTGGGCCTCTGGGATCTCCAGTGACTTTCGCAGGGGTGGGTTACAGGTGGTGGGGGAAAGCCTGCCTGGTCATAGAGGTTGACTGCAGAGGGAAACAGGTAGGGTTGGGAAGACTAGTAAGGTGACTTACCTGGAAAAGAGTGAGAATTTTATCACTTATTTAGGAGAAAATCGAAATAATAGTTTTATTTGTGTTCTCTAGCCTGAGAAATAAATAATCTTTACAGACAGCCACGTTTGAAGAACTGTGAAACGTCAGGAGATAAACTGACTTCCCTGAGCGTGATGAAACTCATGGGTATCCTTCATGTCTCAGACTAGAAGCAGGCGCAGAGCATGGCGTCTGCACTACAACTGGCCCAGACCATGTTGCGGTGGGTGAAAGAAGCTAACAAAATTAATGTGACTGTTTTCCCTGGCACCTTAGGAAGTAATTTATATTGCAAGCAGTACATCACTTATAACCCAAAAAGTGATTCATGACTTCCTAATTTAATGAAATAAAACAGTGGTGTCAGCTCATGATGTGTAGAGGGAAATAAAGTGAATATTCACTTCGTCTCCAGTTACCAGCTATGCATAGTACACTTTTTAGACAGTTTATGAAGCCACCTCTTAAAAGTCTTATTTTGAGTTAATTTTAGGTTTACAGAAAAATGGCAAAAATAGTTCAGAGAGAATCCACATATCCTTTATGACCTTCCTCTAGTACCTTCACTTTAAATAATCATAGTACAACAATCAAACCAAGACGTGACTATTGATACCACACTGTTAACCAAATGGCCAACTTAATTTAATTTCACCGGCTTTCCCAATTGTGTGCTTTTCCTACTCCAGAACCAAATCTAGGATCCCACGTCATATTTATTTGTCATGTTTTCTTAGTTTTCTTCAGCTTGTGACAGGTTTTAGTCTATTTTTGACCTTCATGAACTTGTATGTTTGAAGAATACTAGTCACATATTTTGTAGAAGGTCTCTCAATTTGAGTTTGTCTGGTGTTTTCTCATGATTAGATTGACATGCATTTGACCAGAAAAGGGCAGAAAGGGTTTTGTGGTCCCCTCAGTGCACTGTATGAGGGGGTCCCTGTGTTGAAAGTCGTCTTAATGGTGGCGTTAGCCTTGATCACTTGCCAGGATTCTCCACTGTAAACTCACTACTTTTCTCTTTGTAATTAATGCACATCTTAGAAGGAGATACTTTCAGATTACTTAAATATTTTGCTTCTTATACTTTACCCACTAATTTTAGAATCCATTGATGGTTCTTGCCTGCAACAATTATTATTGTGGAATTTCATAATGATGATTTTTCCATTTCCATAATTCATTTTACATTTATAAATGGGATTCTTCTGTAAAAAAGAGCTGTTCCTTCTCATCCATGTATTTATTCAATTATTAATTTTCATTAGTACAAATTTATATATATTTATTTTATTCTGTGTTTTATAAAACAATATTATTATTTATTTTGTTGCTCAAATTGTTGCAACTTTGGCCATTGGTTGCTCCTTCAGGCTGGCACCTGTATACTTTCAACAGGCCACCATAATTTTTTGAGCTTTTCCTTACTTTTTGGTGCCATGTGATACTCCAGTTTCATCTTTTATTTTCCCTATCCCATTCCTAGAATAAGTCATTTCTCCATGGATTCCTGGGCTTAAAAATTGTTTAGTTGGGAGGCCGTTAGGCTGAGACAGTTCCACTACCTTGGTTTTTTGTGTAATCAAACCAAAGTCCAATGGAAACAGTAAAATTAAACTTAATTTTAACCAACCAGAAACTGCCAACTAACTTCTCAGGACTTTTCGCTTTAACCAATCAGACATATTTCCTTTGTCTTGCTCCCATGAACACCTTGTAACAGTCTGTCTGTGGCCCAGTGCTGGCACTGTGTGAATTGCTGTCTGCTCAAACAAACTCTTTAGCATTTGAACAAGGCTAAGTTTGTCTTTTCACAGTCCTGAGTCAGAAGTGAGGGTCTGAGCCGGGAGGGCACGGCGGGGGCCCCTGCAGCGACGAGCCCCTGCGCGGGTGCCGCTGAAGCCTTGTGACGCTGGTTTTCTCCCCGTACCAGAGGTCACTCAGCAAGCAGCCCCACTCAGCTACCAGTTGCACAATGAGTACTGACGTCTCTAGGTTTATTTGAGCATTTTTGACCCAGACTAGAGCCAGAGGTCAGATTGGATTTCACCTCAGACCAGTAGGAGGTCTCAGGTAGGTTTCAAGAAGACAGAGAATAATGGTTTCATCTGAATCCAAGAAGTCTGGAACTCCTCAATCTCCAAACCTATGCATTTCTAGAGAAATGGGTAAATCTGACAAAAAATAATTTAGAATTATAGTGGCCACAGTGGGAAAGTTTTAACCTAGACAAAGTTCTGTATCTGTGGGGTGCAGTGGAAAAAAAGAGGGATCCCAAATACCCTAGAAACAAGGGATATATTTTGACTGGCATGCAGAGACTTCTACAATAGGCACAGTGGTTCACATCTGTAACCCAGCACTTTGGGAGGCCAAGGTCGAGGATCACTTGAGGCCAGGAGTTCCAGACCACCCTGGGCAACATTTTGAGACCCTGTTTCTACAAAAAGTTAAAAAAATTAATTGGGTGTGGTGGTGTGTGCCTGTAGTTCCAGCTGCTCAGGAGGCTGAGGTGGGAGGATCACTTGAACCCAAGACTTATAGGCTGCAGTGAGCTATGATTGTGCCACTGCACTCCAGCCTGGGCAACAGAGTGAGACCCTATTTCTAAAATAAATAAAGAAAGAGGCCGGGCACAGTGGCTCACGCCTGTAATCCTAGCTCTCTAGGAGGCCGAGGCGGGCGGATTGCTCGAGGTCAGGAGTTCAAAACCAGCCTGAGCAAGAGCGAGACCCCATCTCTACTATAAATAGAAAGAAACTAATTGGCCAACTAATATATATAGAAAAAAAAATTAGGCCGGGCGCGGTGGCTCACGCCTGTAATCCTAGCACTCTGGGAGGCCGAGGCGGGCGGATTGCTCGAGGTTGGGAGTTCGAAACCATCCTGATCGAGACCCCGTCTCTACTAAAAATAGAAAGAAATTAATTGACCAACTAAAAATATATATACAAAAAACTAGCCGGGCATGGTGGCACATGCCTGTAGTCCCAGCTACTTGGGAGGCTGAGGCAGGAGGATCGCTCGAGCCCAGGAGTTTGAGGTTGCTGTGAGCTAGGCTGACGCCATGGCACTCACTCTAGCCTGGGCAACAAAAGTGAGACTCTGTCTCAAAAAAAAAAAAATAAAAAATAAAAAAAAGAAAAAAAAATTAGCCGGGCATGGTGGCACATGCCTGTAGTCCCAGCTACTTGGGAGGCTGAGGCAGCAGGATTGCTTGAGCCCAGGAGTTTGAGGTTGCTGTGAGCTAGGCTGATGCCACGGCACTCACTCTAGCCTAGGCAACAAAGCGAGACTCTGTCTCAAAAAAAAAAAAAAAAAAATGAGAAATCTTTTTTTTTTTTGAGACAGAGTCTCACTCTGTTGCCCGGACTAGAGTGCTGTGGCGTCAGTCTAGCTCACAGCAACCTCAAACTCCTGGGCTCAAGCAATCCTCCTGCCTCAGCCTCCCGAGTAGCTGGGACTACAGGCATGCACCACCATGCCCGGCTAATTTTTTTTCTATATATATTAGTTGGCCAATTAGTTTCTTTCTATTTATAGTAGAGACGGGGTCTCGCTCTTGCTCAGGCTGGTTTTGAACTCCTGACCTCGAGCAATCTGCCCGCCTCGGCCTCCCAGAGAGCTAGGATTACAGGCGTGAGCCACCTATGCCCATTCCTCCCACTGCCAGCACCTGGCAGCCATCTGCTTTCTGTCTCTACAGGTGTCTACTGCTGAAATTCCCTGTGATGGAGTCATATAGTACGTGACCTTTCGTGTCTGGCTTCTGTCACTTAGCACAGGGCTTCTGAAGCTCACCCACCAGGCGGGATGCACAGCACTTTGTTCCTTTCTATGGCTGGATACATCCCTTGCTGCTTTCTTGCTCTCTTGAAACCTACCAGGTCATTTAAAAAGGTATTTATTGAACATTAGCACACATGGAAGGCGTGTAAAAGAAAAAGAGAAAAAAAGAATAGAAATAAAATTTAAAAATATTTTAAATTAAAGAAAAATAAATAAGGCCGGGCGCTGTGGCTCACGCCTGTAATCCTAGCTCTTGGGAGGCCGAGGCGGGCGGATTGCTCAAGGTCAGGAGTTCAAAACCAGCCTGAGCAAGAGCGAGACCCTGTCTCTACTATAAATAGAAAGAAATTAATTGGCCAACTGATATATATATAAAAAATTAGCCGGGCATGGTGGCACATGCCTGTAGTCCCAGCTACTCGGGAGGCTGAGGCAGAAGGATCACTCAAGCCCAGGAGTTTGAGATTGCTGTGAGCTAGGCTGACGCCACGGCACTCACTCTAGCCTGGACAACAAAGTGAGACTCTGTCTCAAAAAAAAAAAAAAAAATAAATAAATAAATAAATAAAAAGGTATTTAATTTGCCTCCATTACATTCTGGTCTGCTTTGGGTTCTGGAAGGACTACTGAGGCAGTGGGTACTTAGCCAAAAGAAGGTCACCAGCAAAGAACTCTCCTAGCACACACAAGAGGCAGATGAGGTCCTCTCCTTTGGAGAGGGCCTCTCGGATGCAGGTTTCACGTGAATACGGGATTATTGTTTCCCTACGTAGCGATGATTTCTGCTGCTTCTTTTGGTTGTCCATTTTTACATTTTCCTGGAAGCCCTGGTACTTGTCAGAGGACTGTGGTGAATAACTCTATAACAAACTGCGAAATGATTGTCAATAACTTCCAGTTAGCTTAAGGAAAGGGTTCATCTACTCAATAGTCTTTTCTTTCTTCATAGGACACAAAACAATTTGTTTCAACTTCATTTTTTTTAAGATTATAAACTTTCTTTTCAGCTTTACTGAAGTACAATTGACAAAATTGTATATATTTAAAGTGTGTAATGCGATGATTTGATTAACTTCATTATTATGCAGTGTTCCATTCTTCTCCTTTGGTGCTGGTACAATCTAGAAAATACACCTCCATGGCTTAACCTTTCTGTTTAGTGTTATGGAAGATATGGTGGTCTGGTTTAGGTGTTTTGGAAACTTTGCTTGTAGTTCTACTTTATCTTGAGGAAGAAGTAGTCTCATTGATTGATTTGCAGCTGGTATAGTATGTCCAAAGGTCACCTGTACAGATAATATAGTCATGAACAGGTGAGAAAATTTGTACCATTTATATTTATCCCTTTAAATTGCCTTTAAAAAAAAAACAATGAAACCTAATTGCATTTTTTTTTTGAGACAAAGTTTCACTTTGTTGCCCAGAGTGAGTGCCGTGGAGTCAGCCTAGCTCACAGCAACTGGGCTAAAGCAATCCTCCTGCCTCAGCCTCCCGAGTAGCTGGGACTACAGGCATGTGCCACCATGCGCAGCTAATTTTTTCTATATATATTAGTTGGCCAATTAATTTCTTTCTATTTATAGTAGAGACAGGGTCTCGCTCTTGCTCAGGCTGGTTTTGAACTCCTGACCTTGAGCAATCCGCCCGCCTTGGCCTCCCAGAGTGCTAGGATTACAGGCGTGAGCCACCGTGCCTGGCCCCTAATTGCATTTTAAGGACAGAAGCACTGGTAGATGTTGTTCATGACACAATATGTCACTTTGAACATAGGCCTTCAGGTAAGGCCTGGGTTGAAGCCCAGCTTTGCTGCTTATTAGCAATACAATCTCAAACCAATTACTCAACTTCTCTGCACCCAGTTTCCTCATGTAGAATGGAAGTAATTCCACTACATTAGTAAGGATCCTTTAGGTGGCTTAGGAGAAAAATCCTAGCACAATCATTTTTTAAAAAAAGAAAATGTGGGTTTTGCATAACTAGCATGTTTATGGGCATATGGATTGCAGTCTCGGCGGCTGGGGTCACCCCATGCGCTGGCTTCTGTCCGCACTCACCTCTGCCTTCCTCAGTCCTGTGGCCTCGGGCAGGTTCTCCTGCTGGAGGCACCAGTCTGCGGCACAGTTCATCAACCCCAAAGACAGACTAACTGTCACACAAAGATGGGCCTGCTCGTGCCACTGCAGATGAGTGGAATATCCGGATGGCCAATCTGGCCCCTGGTCCCCCCAGGTCTCCCCAGCAAACCACCAGCTGAAGGTGGTGGGGGGAAGGCCTTTTTCCTGAGGGAGAGCAGGGTGATGTGACCAGAAGGGGGACCAATGCTTGAAGGAAATGACAGGTACCCACTGCCAACACCCGCCTACCCTGTGGGTGGATGGGATGATTTACCCGAGATGATGTGTTTAAAGTACTGGTGCAAGACTAAGAGCCTAATAACCTATAGCTCTTGCTGTTATCACTTTAGAAAGAGGCTCCACCCAATACACTAATCTTTACATAATAAAAATTATACATTTACATTTTTTTCCTTTTCCTTTTCTTTAGAGTGAGGACAGAACTCTGATTTTTTTCTTTTGCTAAAAACTCTTTCCTAAGGAGGCCAGCTGGGTCGGGCTGACAAACGGTAAATTCCCACTAAGCGGCTTTTGTTAACCAAATGAAGCGGTGGTTTACTTCCCAACCTGATTCTGGTATGGCATTAACATCACCTAAAAGATAAGAAGCCCCTGTCTTAACTCAAGCATCTTAGCAGGCGCCTATTGTAAATTTAAAACATACTCCTGTCTGGACCTCCGAGAGTGCTCATACTCTTATCTTAAAGTAAGCATATCCTTTCTGGTCTTCTAGATAAAGTCTAACTCTCTCAGCCAATTGCCAGCCAAAGAATCTTTAAACCCACCTATAACCTGTAAGCCCCCGTTTCAAGATGTCCCACTTTTTGGGCCAAACCAATGTATGCCTCTCATGTGTTGATTTGTGACTTTGCCTGTAACCCCTGTCTCTCTGAAAATGTATAAAACTGAACTGTAACCCAGCCACAGCGAGCCCACTTGCTCCAGGCTTCTTGGCTGTGGCTCCGGGTCATGGTCCTCAAATTTGGCTCAGAATAAACTTCTTTCAAATATTTCAGGGCTTGGATTCTTTCCGTCCACAAGAGACAGAGTCACTCTGTCACCTAGGCTGGAATGCAGTGGCATGATCATAGCTCACTGTAGCCTCGAACTCCTGGGCTCAAGTGATCCTGGGACTGCAGGTGCATGACACCCAGCTAATTTTAAAAATATTTGTAGAAGGCCAGGCGCGGTGGCTCACGCCTGTAATCCTAGCTCTCTGGGAGGCCGAGGCGGGCGGATTGCTCGAGGTCAGGAGTTTGAAACCAGCCTGAGTAAGAGCGAGACCCCGTCTCTACTATAAACAGAAAGAAATTAATTGGCCAACTAAAAATATATAGAAAAAATTAGCTGGGCATGGTGGTGCATGCCTGTAGTCCCAGCTACTTGGGAGGCTGAGGCAGAAGGATTGCTTGAGCCCAGGAGTTTGAGGTTGCTGTGAGCTAGGCTGACGCCATGGTACTCACTCTAGCCTAGGCAACAAAGCGAGATTCTGTCTCAAAAAAAAAAAAAATATATTTGTAGAGATGGAGTCTCATGGTGCCCAGTCTAGTCTTGAACTACTGACCTCCAGAGATTCTCCAATCTTGGCCTCCCAAAGTGCTGGAATTACGTCAGCACCATGCCCAATCCATTTTAAAATTAAAAGCTAAAAGTATGGTATGATTTCCTTTTTGTAAAAAATTATATGAATATATTATATGTAATATATACACATAGAAAATTATTGAAAGAATATATCTAAGAAATAATAGTGGTCTGTGAGTTATAGGATTATAGGTAATTTCAATTTTCCTCTTTTTTGGCTCACCTTTAAAAAAATTTAAACTTTGGTTTTGAAATAGGGGATGCACTTACATAGTTCAATGCACTGAGGATATAAAATGACATACAGTGGAGGCTCTGTCCCTACTCTTGTAGGAACCAAGAAATGTTCCCATTTTCTTATGTACCCTTCCAGACACACTTTATACAATTTGGGTTTTCTGCATCTATTGAGAGGATCATATGGTCTTTGTTTTTGATTTTGTTTATGTGGTGAATCATATTTATTGATTTATGTATGTTGAACAATCCTTGCATCCCTTGGATAAAGCCCACTTGGTCCTGGTAGATTATTTTTTGATGTGCCATTGAATTCAGTTTGCTAGTATTTTCTTGAGGACTTTTGCATCTATTTTCATAATGGTATTGGCCTGTAGTTTTCTTTTTTTGTTGTATCCTTTCCTGGCCTTGGTATCAAGGTGATACTGGATTCATAGAATGAGTTGGGGAAGATTCCCTTCTTCTCCATTTAGGGAATAATTCCTGTATTGTGGGTACCAGGTATTCTTTGCAGATCTGATAGAATTTGGCTGTGAATCCATCTGATCCAGGGCTTTTGTTTGTTGGGAGGTTTTTTATTACTGTTTTGATCTCATCATTATTGGTCTGTTCAGTAGTTCTATTTTTTCCAGGTTGAGTCTTGGAATGTCTTGTGTTCTTAGGAACATATCCATTTCCTCTATGTTCTCTAGTTTATGCATGTAGAGATTTACATAGTATTCATGGATGATGTTTTGTATTTCTGCAGTATCAATTGTAATGTCAACTTTTTCATTTCTGATTGAGCTTATTTGGTTTCTTTCTCTTCTGTTCTTGGTTAATCTAGTAAGAGGTCTGTTGATTTTCTTTATTTTGTCAAAGAACCAACTTTTGTTCATATTTTGTATTGTTTTTTAATTCTCTAACTTATTTAGTTCTGCTCTGACCTTCATTGTTTCTTTTCTTTGGCTGGGTTTGGGTTTGGTTTGCTCTTCCTTTTCTAGTTCCTTGATGTATGACACTAGATTATCAATTTGTGATCTTTCTGTCTTTCGACGTCCTCTTTGTTGTTCAGTTCAGAGAATTTTTTGATTTGCATCTTAATTTCATTCTTAACCCAATAATCATTCAGCAGCAGGTTGTTTAATTTCCATGACTTTGTGTAGGTCCGAGTGTTTCTCTTGGGATTGATTTCTAGTTTTATTCCACTGTAATCTGACAAGGTACATGGTATGATTTTGACCTTTTTTAATTTGTTGAGACCTGTTTTGTGGCTTAAGATATGATCACTTTTGAAGAATGTCCCATATTCTGCTGAGAATAGTGTGTAGTCTGTTTTTTTTGTGTGTGTAAAATGTTCTGTAAATGTCTATTAGGTCCATTTGATTTAGAGCTTGGTTTAACTCCCTTGTTTATTTATTTTCTGCTTTGATGATTTTTTTGAGCTCTGACAGTGGGGTGTTGAGGTCCCTGGCAATTATGATGGTGCTATTTATTTCTTTGCTTAGTTCTAGTAAAATTTGCTTTTTGTATCTGGGAGCTCCTTTGTTGGGTGCGTATATATTTAGGATTGTTATATATTCTTGTTGAATTGCTCCCTTTACCATTATATAATGACCCTCTTTGTCTTTCTTTAGCTTTATGGCTTAAAGTCAATTTTATCTGATGTGAGAATGGCTACAACTGCTCTATTTTGATTTCCATTTGCATGGAGTATTTTTTTTCATTATTTCATGTTGAGTCTGTGTGCATTCTTGTGGTTTAGATGTGTTTCCTGGAGACAGCAGATACTTAGCTGTGTTTTTTCATCCATTCAGCCAGCCTACATCTTTTAAGAGGATCATTCAGTCAGTTTATGTTAATCGATAGCATTGATATGTGGGATGTTGGTCTGTTCATCCTGTTGGGTACTCCCTTATTGCATTGTTTTACTTCTTGTTCTATTGTTTTATAAGAGCTGTGAGTTTTGAGGGTTTTTAAAGGTGATTTTACACTGGTGGATATCTCTTGTGCTGATTTGTGTATAATGCTGTTCTGAGTATTTCTTGCAGGGCAGGTCTGGTCATGGCAGATTGCTTCAGTATTTGCTTGTCTAGAAAACACTTAATTTCTCCATTGATTGTGAAACTTACTTTTGCATACAAAATGCTAGGCTGGCAGTTGTTCTGTTTAAGTCTATTGAAGATGAGGCCCCCATCCCTTCTGGCTGTAAGGTTTCCACTGAGAAGTCTGCAGTTAGCCTGATGGTTTTTCCTTTGTAGGTTATTTGATGCTTTCATCTTGCTGCTTGCTGAGTTTTCTCCTTTATTTTGACTTTGGCCAGGTTGATTACTATGTGTCTTGGAGATGACCTACCTGGTGTTCGATGTCTGAATTTCTGGCAATACCAAGGAAGTTTTCCCCAATAATATCCTAAAATAGGTTTTCCATGAAGATCTTTCTTCTTCTCCCTCAGAGATACTTATAATTCAAATATTAGTTTGCTTCACATAGTCTCATAAATCTTTCAGGGATTGCTCGGACCTTTTTATACTTTTTACTGCCTCTTTGAATGACTGGGTTATCTCAAGAGCCTTGTCTTCAGGCTCTGAGATTCTTTATTCTTGATTTAGCCTGTTGTAAAAGCTTTCTACTGTTTTTTGAAATTCCCTTAATGGACTTTTTCATTTCTTTAAGTTCTATTATATCCTTTCTTATGTTGTTTAGCTCTCTAATGACTTTTTCATGTTTTTCATTGATTTCCTGAAATGTTGTTTTGGAATGTTTTTGTTTTCAACTTCATCTTCAATTCCATTCATCTTATTTGGCATTCATATTCTGAAATCCTTTCTAACATTTTGGCAATTTCCCTGTGGGTGTAGTTTACTACTGTAGCTCCATTATGTTCCCTCTGAGATGTTGAAGTATTTTTTTTTTTCTTCATGTTGCCAGAGTTCTTTTGCTGATTTCTTGTCATCTGGCTCCTCTTTACTCAACTCTGGGTTAATAGGATTGCAGGGCACCTGTTCTCCTTTGCTGGAGACTCTCTCAATTCAAGTATAGGAGTGATGGCTGCTCAGGGCTGGGGGTTCTGAGTGAAATGCTGGACCTCAGAGAGGTTCTGCCAGCCCAGCAGTAATGGTGAGGACTCAGTGGTGTTGGAGTCCAGGCACAACTCTGGAGTTTCATAGGTGGAGCTGTAGGCCTGGCGGAGGCCCTGGAGCTACAGGGGCAGAGTCTCAGACTTGGACACAGCAAGAGTTTAGAGCTGGCTCTGGGGGATTTGGGGGTAAAACTGCCCATATGGGGGGCTATCCCACCAGTGTGGGGACTGCTGATGCCCAGTAATGCAGGCAGGGGTTTATCTCAGCAGCCCAGTATCCATGTAGGTGAGCCAGAGCTTCTGGTCAGCCATGGTTCTCCACCCACACCTAGGACCCACTGAGGCAGTCACCCTAGGCTTCCCAAGTGGTGCCTGTGGCATCTGGGGCTCCTCCTCTGTTCAGCTCCCACGCTAGGGAGGTGCTGTGCTCACCCAACAGTAACAGGGCATGACCCAGGGAAGCATCTGTTTCCTCTCTGACCTGGCGAGGGTGATGCAAATGCTACTGTGGAGGGCTGGGTCCTGAGAGGACCTGGCTCCGTGCTCCAGAGTAATCAGGGTGGCATCAGTTGCAGAAACCTGGGATTGGCCGGCACCAGATCTCTGCTGAGGTCTCCAACTTTAGAGTCCTTTAGTTTAATTAATTAATTAAGTTTTTGAGACAGAGTCTCACTTTGTTGCCCAGGCTAGAGTGAGTGCCATGGCGTCAGCCTAGCTCACAGCAACCTCAAACTCCTGGGCTCAAGCGATCCTCCTGCCTCTGCCTCCTGAGTAGCTGGGACTACAGGCGTGCGCCACCATGCCTGGCTAATTTTTTCTATATATTTTTAGTTGGCCAATTAATTTCTTTCTATTTATAGTAGAGACGGGGTCTCGCTCTTGCTCAGGCTGGTTTCGAACTCATGACCTCAAGTAATCCACCCGCCTCGGCCTCCCAGAGTGCTAGGATTACAGGCGTGAACCACCGCGCCCATCCTAAATTATTCATTTTTAATTTAAGTGACCAATAATATGTCCCAACATTTATAGTAAATGAGTCTTTGATATTAAATTTAAATTAAGCTAAGGCCAGGCGCGTTGGCTCACGCCTGTAATCCTAGCACTCTGGGAGGCCAAGGCGGGTGGATTACTTGAGGTCATGAGTTCGAAACCAGCCTGAGCAAGAGCGAGACCCCGTCTCTACTATAAATAGAAAGAAATTAATTGGCCAACTAATATATATAGAAAAAATTAGCCAGGCATGGTGGCGCATGCCTGTAGTCCCAGCTACTCGGGAGGCTGAGGCAGGAGGATCGCTTGAGCCCAGGAGTTTGAGGTTGCTGTGAGCTAGGCTGACGCCACGACACTCACTTTAGCCTGGGCAACAAAGTGAGACTCTGTATCAAAAAAAAAAAAAGAAGAAGAATTTAGACTATTTCTTCTTTATAACTCAGCAACTTCAGAATTCATGGATCCATAAGAGAAATCTTTAACTAAAAAGTGATGTACTAACACATATAAATGTTTATAAATTATCACGTCAGCTCATTGAATTATTTTATTGATCAACATACATTAGCACAAACAATGATATTTCAGCTCTTTTGAGGGAACACACAATTAAAACATTAATGACTAATGGCAATGATGTAGGTCCTATCTGATCCAGCCATTCTATTTCTAGAAATGTATTCTATAGCAGTGGTTCAGTGTAAACAAAAGTATGTTCACTATTGTCAAGAAATAGTAAATATTGGAAACAGCTTAAAATGTCCAAAATTAAGAGAATAGCTTGGTAATGTGATAAATATCTTAAAGCCTTAAAGCTTTTAAAATTGTAATTATGAAGACTGAGTGAAGTGAAAAAATATTTTTACTGAAAGTAGCAAATAATATGTAGAATATAAGAGTAACAATATAAAAATGTCTATGTAAGAAGCATGTAAGAAACAAAAACTGGGCGGGCTCCGTGGCTCACGCTTGTAATCCTAGCACTCTGGGAGGCCGAGGCGGGCGGATTGCTCAAGGTCAGGAGTTCAAAACCAGCCTGAGCAAGACCCTGTCTCTACTATAAAAATAGAAAGAAATTAAATAAAACTTAGCCAGGCATGGTGGCGCATGCCTGTAGTCCCAGCTACTCGGGAGGCTGAGGGAGTAGGATTGCTTGAGCCCAGGAGTTTGAGGTTGCTGTGAGCTGATGCCACGGCACTCACTCTAGCCTGAGCAACAAAGTGAGACTCTGTCTCAAAAAAAAAAAAAAAGAAATAAAAACTGATGTTAAAGTGATAGAATTATGAATTATTATATTAATAGTATTTAATAGAATTATTAACAAAATATTTAATGTTATCTTTTTTCTTAAAAAAGAAAAAAGAATTTAGTTATCTAGGAAATTTCCAAGTGTATGTTAGTTCCTTCACATCAATAAAGTCTATGTATCTCTGAATCATTCCTCTATTTTTAATATAATTCACATTATACCAGTGATTATTTATTTTTCCTAGCTAAGGACATGAAAACTTCAAAAATTATCAATATTCGTAAGAATCCCCTCTCATAATGAGATAAAAGCAAGACCTTAACAACGGATTCCATCTGTATTATCTTGGGTTTCACCATTTATTGTTTGTTTAGATTTGAGAATACCTCAGCTGCTGACTATGGGGAGAGGGTGGAACGGGCTCGCTGAATTCAGACTGGACATTGTGATCATTCGCCAATATTCTATCAGATGGGAGAGACAGAATTGATAATGTCATATCTTTCCATCTCAGCATTGTGGTAAAAACGCTTACTTGCTGGGTTTTAGGCTTGAATAACCAGCTATCAGAAGGTGGTCAAGAGGGAGTCTATTTTCCGCCAAGAGCTTTGTTATGCCTGGAAACTTTGGAAAGGACCCATGAAGCATGAGGAAGAACAGATGGAATGGGCAACAGAGGTGTGTAGACCTTCCTTTGGGAGCCTGGTGGTAACGTCACGTAGCCCGCAACAATCCCTGTTTTTGTTTGGGCTGCTAAAACAAAGTGTCATAGAGACTGGGTGGCTTATAAACAACAGAAATTTATTTCTCACATTTCTGGAGGCTAGAAGTCAGAGATCAGGGTGCCAGTATGGTCAGGTCCTGGTGAGGCCCTCTTCCAGGTGACAGACTGCTGACTTCTTGTGCCCTCACATGATGGAAAGAGAATGAGCTAGCTCTCTGGTCTCTTCTTACAAGGGTAACAACCCCATTCATAAGGGCTCCACCCTCATGACCTAATTACTTCCCCAAAGCCCTGCCTCCTCCTAATACCATCACACTGGGGATTAGATTTTCATATATGAATTTTGGGGAAACACAAAATCTCTCAGCCTGTGCTGTGCTGTGGTCTGAACATGCCTCTCAAAATTCATGTGTTGGAAACTTGATCCCCAGTGTGGTGATATTCGGAGGCAGAGGTAGAGCCTTTTGAGAGGTGTTTAGGTCATGAAAGCTCCAGCTCTACGAACGGATTTAATACTGTGATAAAAAGTGCTGGTGGTAGTCAGTTCTCTCTCTCACTTTCCCTGTCTCCCTCTTCTGCCGTTTGAGGACACAGTGTTTATCTTCTCTTGCCAATCTCACCACATGAGGATGTAACAAGATGACCCTCACCAGACACAAGATGCTAGTGCCTTAATCTTAGACTTCTCAGCCTCTAAACTGTGAGAAAATAAATTTCTGTTTTTTATAAATTACCCAGTCTGTGGTATTCTCTTATAGCAGCACAGAATGAACTAAGACAAGTATACAGAGTAGTTTCAGTGCCCTAAAAGCCCTGTTTTCCACATCTTCATTTGTCCTTCCCCCTAGTCCCTAGTAACCACAGATCTTAATGTCTCCATACTGTTGCCTTTTCCAGAACTTCATATAGTTGGAATTATAAAGTATGTAGCTTTTTCAGACTGGCTTCTTCCACTTAGCAATATTGATTTAAGGTTCCTCCATGTCTTTTCATGGCTTTTTATCACACTTCTTTTTAGCACTGAATAATATTCCATTGTCTGTATATATCATAATTTATCCATTTACCTAGGGAGAACAACTAAGTTGCTTCCAAGTTTTGGCAATTATAAATAAAGATGCTATAAACATTCTTGTGCAAGTTTTTGTATGTGTATATAAGTTTTCAACTTATTTGGGTAAATACTAAGGAGTGTGGTTTCTGGATCATATGGTAAGAGTATGTTTGATTTTGTCAGAAACTGCCAAGCTGTCTTCCAAAGTGGCTGCATTGTTTTGCATTCTCACGAGTGCTGAATGAAAGTTCCTGCTGTTCCACATCTTACAAGCATTTGATGTCAGTGTTCTGGATTTTGTCTATCCTAATAGGCATGTAGTGGTATCTCATGGTTGTTTTAATTTTCATTTCCCTGGTGACATATGATATGGAGCTTCTTTACATATGCATATTTGCCATCTGTATATTTTCTTTAGTGAGGTATGCTGTTAAGGTCTTTGGCCTATTTTTAAATTGAGTTGTTTCCCTTATTGTTGATATTTAAGAATTATTTATATATTTTGGCTAACAATCGTTTATCAGATACATTTTTGGGAAATATTTTCTCTCGTTTGGTGAATTTTCTTTTTCTTCTCTTGACAACATCTTAGAGCAGAAATTTTTAATTTTAATGAAGTCTAGTTTACCAATTCTTAGGATCCTGCCTTTCGTGTCATCTCTGAAAAGTCATCACCATATCCAATTCCTGTAGATTTTTCTCCTATGTTATCTTTTAGAAGTTTTATAGTTTTGCATTTTACATGTAGGTGTGTGATTTATTATGAGTTAATTTTTGTGAATGGTGTGAGATCTATCTCTAGATTATTATTTGTGTACATAGATGTCTAGTTGTTACAGTCACCATTTGTTGAAAAGACTGTCTTTTCCTTATAGTATAGTCTGTGCCCCTGGATCAAAGATCAGTTCATTATACGTATGTGGGTCTATGTCTAGGCTTTCTCTTCTGTTTCATTGATCTATTTGTGTATTCTTTCACTAATACAACACTGTCTTGATTATTGTAGCTTTATAGTAAAGTCTTCAAGTTGGGTAGTGTCAGTCCTCCAACTTTGTTCTCTTTTAATACAGTATTTGCTATTCTGGGTCTTTTTTATTTTATTTTTTTTATTTTTATTTATTTATTTTTTTATTTTGGCATATTATGGGGGTACAGATTTTAAGGTTTCAATAAATGCCCATTTCCCCCCTCCCCCCAAAAGTCTGAGTCTCCATCATGACCATCCCCCAGATGGTGCACATCTCACTCTATTCTGGGTCTTTTGCTTCTCCATGTAAACTGTAATATCAGTTTGTTGAGATCCACAAAATAACTTGCTGGAATTCTGTTCATAATTGAATTGGACCTATAGATCAAGGTGGGAAAAACTGACATATTGATAATATTGAATGTTCCTATCCATAAACATGGAATATCTCTGCATTTATTTAGTTTTCTTTGATTTCTTTCATCAGAATTTTGTAGTTTTCTTCGTATAGATTATGTAAATATTTTGCTAGATTTATACCTAAGTATTTCATTTTTTTTGGTGCTAATGTAAATGGTATTATGTTTTAAATTTCAAATTCCACCAATCATTGCTAATATACAGGAAAAAATATTTTTATATACTATAACCTTACCATAATTGTTTATGAGTTCCAGGTTTGTCAATTCCTTAAAAAATTCTATACAGGCAACTGTGTCTTCTGTGAACAAGACAGTTTTATTTCTTTCTTCCCAATCAATATACCATTTATTCCCTTTTTTTATTATGTTACCTGGGACTGCCATCATAATGTAAGGAGTGAAGAGAAGTGACTTCCTTGCCTTGTACTTGATCTTAGTGAGAAAGCTCCTTGTATCTCATCATTAAGTATGATGTTAATTGTAGGTTTTTGTAGCTCTTCTTTATCAAGTTGAGGTAGTTCTCTTCTATTTCTAGTTTACTGAGAGTTTTAAAATTATGAATGGGTGTTGAATTTTGCCAAATGCTTTTTCTATATCTATTAATATGATTATGTGAACATTCTCCTTTGCCTGTTGATGTGATGAATTACATTAATTGAGTTTTGAATGTTGAATATTGTTGTATAACTGGGATAAATTCCACTTGGTTGTATTGTATAATTCTTTTTATATATTGTTGAATTTGAGGATTTTTGCATTTGTGTTCATGGGAGATACTGTATTTTTCTTGTAATGTATCTATCCAGTTTTTGATTTTTTCTTGTGTGAGTTTTGCCAGATTATGTTTTTTGAGGAATTGGTCCATTTCATCTAGGTTATCAAATTTATGGGCATGAAGTTGTTCACAGTGTTCCTTTATCATCCTTTTAATGCCTATGAAATCTGCAATGACGTCCTCTCTTTCATTTCTGATGTTATCAACTCATATCTTGTTTCTTTTTGTCTTAGCCTGGCTTGAGGATTATCTATTTTATTGACATTTTAAAAGTACCTGCTTTTGGTTTTGTTGATTTTTATCTATGGATTTCCTGTTTTCAATTTTAGTGATTTCTGCTCTAATTTTTATAATTTCTTCTACTTACTTGGATTTAATTTTCTCCTCTTTTTCAAGCTTCCTAAGGTGGAAGCTTAGGTAACTTGTTTTATTTTTATTTATTTTTATTTTTTTATTATTTTTTTGGAGACAGAGTCTCGATTTGTTGCCCAGGCTAGAGTGAGTGCCGTGGCGTCAGCCTAGCTCACAGCAACCTCAAACTCCTGGGCTCAAGCAATCCTTATGCCTCAGCCTCCTGAATAGCTGGGACTACAGGCATGTGCCACCATGCCCGGCTCATTTTTTCTCTATATATTAGTTGGCCAATTAATTTCTTTCTATTTATAGTAGAGACGGGGTCTCACTCTTGCTCAGGCTGGTTTCAAACTCCTGACCTCGAACAATCAGCCCGCCTTGGCCTCCCAGAGTGCTAGGATTACAGGCGTGAGCCACTTCGCCCGGCCAGGTAACTTGTTTTAGATCTTTTTTCTTTTCTAATTAATATATGCATCCAATGCTATAAATTTCCAAGGACTGCTTTTTCTGCATCCCACAAATTTTGATGTTGTATTTTCATTTCCATTTAATTCAGAATAATTTTTAATTTTTCTTGAGATTTCTACTTTGACCCATGTGTCATTCAGAAGAGTGTTATTTAGTCTCCAATTATTTGGGGAGCCACTGGAGGATTTTGAGCAGAGAAGTCATATAATCTGATTTATGCTTTAAAAAGATCACTCTGGTTGGCTGTTAAGGTAGGAATGAGCCATTTGTGAGAAGAGCGGCAGCAAAGAGGCCCTTGGAAATAAGTTAGGTGAGATACAATGCACACTTGTGAATAGTGATAGAATGTTAGATGTATTTGGAAGGTAGAGCCAATAGAACTTCTGGATGGACTGGATCCGTTTCTTTTTTGCCTCCCAAGAAGGCTGAAGGAGTCTTTCACCTGTTCTTTTTCCTGGTTGTTATTGAGGTTTGTTGCTTTTTTGCCTCATATAACATTGAGAAAAAGCAAAAATTGAGCATTTTGTTTTCAAGTTATACAAAATCCGACTTCCTCCCATTACAATAAGTAATTTGATCTTCAAAGAAAGTTGGGTAGAAGACAGTAGGACTACTGGCTATGCAAGTCTAGTTTACACAATTTGAAAAAAGTATTCATATATTTTGTCACTAAGATTTAAGCATTTCCTGAGAAAACATTTCTCATTTGTAAAGTAAAACTGAATTTGATCAGTGTTTTGCTACTTGTCACTTTTGATTCTGTTGGGAGGGGCATATTTAAACTTGCCATTATCCATCAGTCTGCCCTAATAAAATGGTGACTGTATGTTAGTAGTGGTTCACTAACAGGTATAATTGGATTGGATATTTGTGAGAAATGTATGATAATAGTTACTTGAACAATGCTTCTAAGGTTGGTGAATGTACAGTATCAGTACATAGGAAGAGTATATTAGTTTTCTATTGGTACATAATGAATTATCCAGAAATGTAGCGGCTTCAAACAGCAAACATCTGCCACCTCACTTTCTGTGGGTCATGAATCTGAGCATGCTTTATCAGGGTTTCTCTGCCTCAAGGTCTCTAGTAAAGTGGCAATAGATGTGTTGGCCAGGATGTGGTTTTATCAGAAGGTGTGCCTGAGGGAGGTTATGCTTTCAAGCTCACCCTTGGCTGTTGACAGGATTTGGTTCCTCATGGGCTGTTGAACTGAGGGCCTGTTTCTTGTAGCTTGTTGGCCAGAGGCTGCCCTCACTTCACTGCCATGTGTCCCCCGACCAAGGGCAGCTCTCAACATGGCAGCTCGCTCCTCTCAGAGGGAGCAAGACAGTGCTGAAGACAGAATTCAATCTTTTAAAAGATTATGTTTTTAAAAACGTAACCTCAGAATTGATATGGCAGTATTTTTGCCTTCTCTATTCATTAGAAGTGAGTCACTAAATCCAACTCACACTCAATGCAAGATGACTATACAAAATTAGGGCATGAATATAAGGAGGGAATATTTGGAGGCCGTTCAGTGAAACAAATATTAAAAGAATGCTATATAGTGTCACGTCATATTAGGGGGTATAGGTAGGACCAACTGAGAAGCAAAAGCAGTTGACACTCCAAGTTCAGCAATTATGAAGAGGGTCTTCTTTTCCCAAAGCTTCAGCCTTGTGAAAGAGATGCGGTAAGTCTGTGAGATGGAAAGAATTAAAAACCCCCACCACAACGTGATTACTCCACTGCATAACAATTACTCCTACAATTAAGAGCTTCAGACTATTAATAGAGTACCACTATAGAAACATCAACATCTACAAGTATTATGACAAACATTGCAGTGAATACCAAGAATGAAAGAGTATTAACTTTAGAGTCAGACCTCATTAGAATCCCAGGTCTTTTATAACTATTGGTAGACATGTGCTCTTAGAAAAGTCATTTCGGTTCTTTTAAGTTTGGTTTCTTGGGGAAGACGGTGTCAGTGTCAAGCACTACTAACTTATAGCTTTTACATATGTGAAGAACCCATCTAGAGCTATGCTACTTACACAGCAGTACCATTTCCACTGTTTCGCTGGGGGGAAAACGAAGGCTGGAAAATCTTTGCGTTCTGAATGACATAATGCTTTCTACTTAGAAATTTTATTTTACGCTTCTTGAATGATCTTTTTAAGTTTAGACATATTTTAATCATGTTTCACTATTGTCCAACTCTTTTTAAAGCGTTTTCCAACACAGAATTGTCAACGCCCATGTTTTGTGTTGGTTTTCATTTTAATCACATTTTATGTGACTCAATTTTATCAAAACATTATCACTTCAATATTTAATCAATAGGAAATTGATTAATGAGTTTTACAAACGTACTAAGGGATTGGAAACCGGTTCAGACTCCCGTCCCGCACGCTCCGTTCGCGCGGCTCGCTTCACGTGCCTTGCACCACACGCCTTCTCTTTGTCTTTTTGCTCTGCACTGTGGCGGCGGGCTCAACTTTGTCTCCCAACCCTCGTGGACTCATTTCTCAGCGTTTCAGTCTGAGAGTCGAATCGCCGGGAGCAGAGAAGCAGCGCGAGGCTCGGGCGCCCCTCGGCCCAAGTGCACGCCGTCACGCTCCGGCACGACAGACCGCCGGGGCGGAGTCTGCAGTGACGCTAGCCGGGCGGCGCACTCCCGGAAGTGACGCGCGACGTCCCGTGCGTGCGTGCGGCTGCGTCGGGCTGCAGGAGAAGATGGCGGTCTCCACAGGTCGGTTCCCGGGCCGGGCTGCGTGCTTTTCCACTCCGACCGGGCTCTGCCCTTCCGCCTGCTTCTGGCGGCCGGGCGCTGACCTCGTGGGAGACGCCCGAGTGCGCTGTCTCGAGTGCTGCGCTCTCTGTGGAGCGAAGCCTTGGGACCCGGGAGCGTCGGGGCGGGACCGGCGCCGAGGGCCCGGGGCGGCCGTCGGGGGTGGCAGGTCGGGCTCGCGCTTCGGCCGCGCGCCTGCAGGCTCCGGGCGGGGTGGCTTCGGCGCGGGTGCACCCGCAGGGTCCGGCGGGCGCGGGTCCGAGTCAAGGTGTGAAGGCAGTATGCGAGGAAGGAGAGGAAGCGGGTGTCAACTTCGGGCGGAGTGGGGGGTCCCGGGCCCCCTCGACTCCCCTTGACACCGGTGAGGGAGGGGAGGACTAAAGAGGATAATGATGCTCTTTAGAATGAGGGAGAGATGATCATTCTTACCTGACAGAATGCGTGTTATCTTCTTTTCGTTTGTGAAAAACAGTGCAAACAAAATAAAAGCACAGAGCAAGGTGAAAGCTAAATGAAGAACAAGTGATTCTTAGATAAGCCGTTCGACTCCTCTCCTCCTGTGCTGAATACAACATTTGGTTTCCTTAGAGTACAGACTTTGAAATTAAATATTGACGCCGAGGTTTTAGAAATTTGACCATTCCAAAAATGTTAGTAAGGTAAAAATGTTAAGTTTTACTGTTTAAAAATGTTGATTGAAACTGGGTTATAGAACAGTGTGATTTAATATTTAATGCCATCGCTGCATAATAAAACGAAGTTTCGAATTCATATGTACTAAAATAGAAGGCTTCAAATGTATGTTGTGATTAATACTTTTAAAGTAATATCTCAGGATACATTCTGCATATGTTTTAATTAAGAATTATGTCTTTTAAATCTTTATTATGTACTGGTGTCGTGGATGATAAGATCTTTACCAATTCTAGTGATAGGGAAATATTTCAATATACGTGGGGTCAGAGCTAACTAGGAAAGCAAGGATTATTTTTAAAGGGACATTTTGATGTTACAACTTTAACTGCTGTGCTTACTGTTTGAAATCCATGTGCTTGTGAATAGGACCATATCTTTTTTTTTTTTTTTAACACTTTTTTTTTTTTTTTTGAGACAGAGTCTCACTCTGTTGCCTGGGCTAGAGTGCCATGGCGTCAGCCTGGGTCACGGCAACCTCAAACTCCTGAGCTCAAGGGATCCTCCTGCCTCAGCCTCCCTGGGACTACAGGCATGCGCCACCATGCCTGGCTAATTTTTTTCTATTTTTAGTTGTTTGGCTAATTTCTTTCTATTTATAGGAAAGACAGGAACTTGCTCTTGCTCAGGCTGCTCTTGAACTCCTGTGCTCAAGCAGTCCTCCTGCCTAGGCCTCCCAGAGTGCTAGGATTATAGGAGTGAGCCACTGCGCCTGGCCTGGACCATATCTTTTAAGAGTTGTGCTTAGTATCTGTAAGTTCTTGAAAATTTAGTAAGTAATAAAATTATGCATTTCAATTTGATTGATAGTTTTTGTTTTTATTTTATGGATTGCATTGTTTGTTAAAACACGATTTTTTAAACACTATATGAGAAGATGTTATAATATTTTGAAAAGACCAAAGATTAGATGATATTAATGGCAAATGCTTTTTGTTAACCCCTTTTAGTAGTTTTTGGAAGTTGAATATAAATTAATAACATTATTTGCTGATAGATTATTAGCATATTATACTTTGGAATCCTGTCCTTTCTAGTTTATATTTCAGTATTGTTACAGTTTCACTTTGTTTGTAGACTTAGAAATTTGAAACCTTGGCGCAATTAAGAAGAGAATATATTTTATTTATTGATTGATTGATTGAAACAGAGTTTCACTCTGTTGTCCAGGCTAGAGTGCTGTGGCGTCAGCCTAACTTGTGGCAACCTCAGACTCCTGGCTGGAGCAATTCTGCCCTAGCCTCCCAAGTAGCTGGGTCTACAGGTGTGAGCCATGGTGCCTGGCCAAGAAGAGAATATGTTTTAGGCAGTTAATTGAGTTTTCTTAAACCACTGAAATTTGATTTGAAATTGCTGCTAAAAACTTGCTTAGGTCAGTTTTATTTATTTTTATTTTTTTTATGATTTTAATTTAATTTAATTTAATTTTTTACAAGTGTTAACTGAGCTACAGCTCAGGTCAGTTTTATATTATTCTATGTATCCATTTTCTGTGCTTTAGATAATTGATTGTATTGTCAAACAGGAAGGGAAATTACTCCAAAGAAACTTTGCATTATTTTTTTTTTTTTTTTTTTTTTGAGACAGAGTCTCGCTTTGTTGCCCAGGCTAGAGTGAGTGCCGTGGCGTCAGCCTCGTCCACAGCAGCCTCAAACTCCTGGGCTCAAGGGATCCTCCTGCCTCAGCCTCCCAAGTAGCTGGGACTACAGGCATGCGCCACCATGCCTGGCTAGTTTTTTCTACATATATTAGTTGGCCAATTAATTTCTTTTTTTTTTTTTTTTTTTTTTTTTTAGACAGAGTCTCGCTTTGTTGTCCAGGCTAGAGTGAGTGCCGTGGCGTCAGCCTAGCTCACAGCAACCTCAAACTCCTGGGCTCGAGCAATCCTTCTGCCTCAGCCTCCCGAGTAGCTGGGACTACAGGCATGAGCCACCATGCCCGGCTAATTTTTTTTTTTTATATATATATATCAGTTGGCCAATTAATTTCTTTCTGTTTATAGTAGAGACGGGGTCTCGCTCTTGCTCAGGCTGGTTTTGAACTCCTGACCTTGAGCAATCCGCCCGCCTCGGCCTCCCAAGAGCTAGGATTACAGGCGTGAGCCACCGCGCCCGGCTGGCCAATTAATTTCTTTCTATTTATAGTAGAGACGGGGTCTCACTCTTGCTCAGGCTGGTTTCGAACTCCTGACCTCGTGCAATCCGTCCGCCTCTGCCTCCCAGAGTGCTAGGATTACAGGTGTGAGCCACCGCGCCCGGCCTGCATTATGTTTTGAAACTATTTTTTAATTATCCTGTATGTTAGTTATACTTTTGTATTGTTTGCTCTTTGGTAGCATCGGAGGGAACTAGTACCTGTGTATTTGTGAAATAAACGTCATAGGGCTTGAAATTTAAAATTGGACATGCCAGATAGATGGAATACACATTTTTAATTTTAAGGTAAAATATCTTGATAAATATAGTTGCTTAATAATAGGTCAAACAGAAAAAAAACCCTGACAGACATTTTTTGGTGTTTATTAAAGCCTTATATTTCAATGTGCAGTATCTAAGTCATATACTATTGCCTTCCTCTTTCTAGAAGAGAATTTGGGGAAAAAATTCTAAATGATTGAGACTTTTAAGCTGAAACATACTTTGTTTGCCATACCATCTGGCCCTCTTATTTTGTAGATGCAAAAACTGAGGCTCAAAGAAATGTAAGTTTGTACATAGCTGGTTAGCCTCTAGGCAAGGTTAGAGTCCAGGTCTTTTACCTTAGTCTAGTGCTGTCTCCATTGAGGAGCTGTCGCAATATTTCTGAAAACATGAATCTTACTCTCTTTAGGATAGAGAGTGGCTTTTACACTTCCCTTCCTAGCAGAATCCTTGTTTCAGACCTTTAGACCCTTCTTATGGATGGAAGAGGGACTTTGATGGAGACCCCCACTGGCCAGGTTCTCTTTTCCAAGAGGCAGAGTCACCTTTGGAAGTCAAGAGGATTTCAAAGGGTGTAGCTTAAGAAACACTATTCTAAGGAATAGTAATTTATTAATGCTATTTAGTACCCATGGTTCAAAATTTAATTAGATCCCAGCATTAGTAATACCAGTTACTGTAGGATACAGAAGTATGTACAATAGTTATTTAAAAAAATACTTACTATTTTTAGATTTACAGAAAAGTTGTGAAGATAATAGAGTTCCCATATACCTCACATTTCATTTTCCTTTGCTAATTTCTTATATTAGTATAGTGCATTTGTCATAATTAGGGAGCCAGTATTGACACATTTATTTATTTATTTATTTATTTTTGAGATAGGATTTCCTTCTGTCGCTGGGGCTAGAATGCAGTGGCATCTTCATAGCAATCCTGCTTCAGCCTCCGGAGTAACTGGGACTATAGGCATGCATGTCAAACCTGGCTAATTTTTCTGTTTTATGGTAGAGACAGGGTTTCGCTCTTGCTCAGGCTGGTCTCCAACTCTTCTCAAACACTATTCCTGCCTCAGCCTCCCAAAGTGCTAGGATTACAGGCATGACACATTTATTAATTAAAATTCATGCTATATTAAGATTTCCTTAGATTTTACCTAATGTCCTTTTTCTGTCCCAGGATCCCATCCAGTATACCATATTACATTATAATATGAAATGTTTTGAAATGTATCATTTAGGTTATATTAGTGTTACAATGGGGGTCTAGACTCTTTGAATGTAGATGCTTATAAAATGTTCTTAAATAATGAGAAACTCAGAAAAAATGGAATTTTGTTTAGTAGGTCTGTGTAAGCTCTGGGTAGAAAACAAAACCAAAATAAAATCTACTAATTGCCCTTTTCAGAAGGAGCAGCATTGTGTATACTGTAAGAGGAACTAGTTTAGCAGTGTTCTTATTTCCCTGCTGCCCCTTAAAGACTACTGTGCCACCTTGAACATGTCACTTAATCACTAAGCTTTGCTTTCCCCATCCCATTTATGAAAAGATTGGACAACGTGATCTTGTTTGTTCTCCCCATGCCTTGTGGTTTTGTTTTGTTTTAAGTGCAGTTGCAGTTGTGTGATCATAGCTCACTGCGGCCTGGAACTCCTGGGCTCAGGTGATCCTCCTGCCTCAGCCTCGAGTAGCTGGAACTACAGGCACTCACCACTGTGTCTGGCTAAATTTAAAAAGTTGTTTTTTTTTTTTTTTTTTAAACAGAGATCAAGTCTTCCTGTGTTGCCCAGGCTAGCTAGTCTCAAACTCCTGGTCTCAAGTGATTCTACTGTCTCTGCCTCCCAATATGCTGGGATTACAGGCTTGAGAAACCATGGCCAGCCTGTTTTCCCCTTCTGTAGATAAAGATACTTGACCATGGGTGAAACTTGAGAGTAGTAATAGAAGAGAATTACATGTATAAATCATAAAATAGAACCTGGAACCTGAACTATATATAGTAGTCTAGTGTATTTCCCTCTTGAGACTTTGATATCTGGCCTGGTAGATTTTTCTAGGTCAGTTAAGAACCTGGATGCTTTTGATATACATATGCTTTTGATAATATGATTAAATAATCTTACTGTACAGGCAGTCCTTGCTTTGAATGGCAGTTTGGGGAGGTAAAAATGGCCAGGCAAACTGTAACCATTCAAAGCAATCTCAGTAAGTGAGAAAATTTTGATTATTTTGAGACCTTTGAAAATGTTAAAACATTGAAAACTCTTCTTGTTGGTTACAAATGTGTAGGAAAATTTTTAAAAAGGTAAAATTAACATTTAGTACATTGTAATTTAAAACAGACATTAAGAATTAAAGTTTTGTTTTTTATAAAAAACTTGTCAAGAGTAGTGTGAATAATGCTTGCCTTTTTCTTGTCATACAGAGCAAGTATCTCTTTTCAAATTTATTTTAGAAAATAATTTATTTTAGAAAATAAAAATGTATATATTTGTCATGTACAACAATGTTTTGAAGTACAGTTTATATATGTTAAATTAACTATTAATATTTAACCACTGTATTGCCTCACATAGTTACCATTTTTGTGGTGAGAGCACCTAATATCCACTGTTATAGTGTTTTTCGAGAATACAATATATTGCAAACTATAGTCACCATGCTGTACAATAGTTCTCTTGAACTTATTCCTCTTCTCTAACTTTACATATATGTCCTTTGATCAACCTCTCCCCAACCCCCACCCCTATCCCACAACTACTTCAGCCTCTGGTAACTACCATTCTACTTCTACTTTTATGTTGTCAAATTTTTTAGAGACCACATGTGAATGAGATCGTGTGGTTTTTGTATTCTGGTGTCTGGCTTATTTCACTTAATGTAATGTCTTCTAGGTTCATCTGTGTTGTCGCAAATGACAGGATTTCCTTTTTTTTTATGACTGGAATAGTATTCCATTGTGTGTATGAGTGTGTGTATATACACACACTCACACACACAACACATATATTTTAATCCACTCCTCTGTTGATGGACACTTAGGTTGATTCTATTTCTTTTTTTTTTTTTTGAGTCAGAGTCTCACTGTGTTGCCCTGACTAGAGTGCTATGGCATCAGCCTAGCTCACAGCAACCTCAAACTCCTGGGCTCAAGCAATCCTTCTGCCTCAGCCTGCCGAGTAGCTGGGACTACAGGCATGTGCCACCATGCCCGGCTAATTTTTTCTGTATATTTTTAGTTGGCTAGTTAATTTCTTTCTATTTTTAGTAGAGACGGGGTCTCACTCTTGCTCAGGCTGGTTTCGAACTCCTGACCTCGAGCAATCCGCCTGCCTCGGCCTCACCAGAGTGCTAGGATTACAGGCGTGAGCCACCGCACCTGCCTTCTATTTCTTGCCTATTGTGAATAGTGCTGTAATAAAATGGAAGTGCAGATTTCTCTTTGACATATTCGTTTTATTTTCTTTGGAGATATATGTATATATGTGTGTATCTCCAATAGTGGGGTTGCTGGATCATGTTGTAGTTTTATTTTTAGTTTTTTGAGGAATCTCCATACTATTTTCCATATGGCTGTACTAATTTATCTTCCCCTTAATAGTATGCACGCGTTCCTTTTTCTCCACATCCTCACCGACATTTATCTTTGATCTTTTTGAGAATAGCCATTCTAACAGGAATGAGATGATAACTCATTGTGGTTTTAATTTGTGTTTCCCTGATGATTAGTGATATTGAGCATTTTTTTCACATGTTGGTCATTGCGTGTCTTCTTTTTAGAAATGTCTATTCAGGTCTTTCATCAGTTTTTTTTGTTTTGTTTTGTTTTGTTTTGTTTTTTTGAGACAGAGTCTCACTTTGTTGCCCAGGCTAGAGTGAATGCCATGGCGTCAACCTGGCTCACAGCAACCTCGATCTCTGGGGCTCAGCGATCCTACTACCTCAGCCTCCTGAGTAGCTGGGACTACAGGCATGCGCCACCATGCCCCGCTAATTTTTTGTATAAATATTTTTAGTTGGTCAATTAATTTATTTCTATTTTTGGTGGAGACGGGGTCTCGCTCAGGCTGGTTTCGAACTCCTGACCTTGAGCAATCCGCCCGCCTCGGCCTCCCAAAGTGCTAGGATTACAGGCGTGAGCCACCACGCCCGGCCGCTTCATCAGTTTTTAATCAGGTTATTTTCTTGCTATTGAGTTGAGTTTCTTAAATATTTTGGATATTAGTTCCTTATCAGATGTATAGTTTGCACACATTTTTTCCTATTCCATAGGTTATCTTTTCACTCTGTTGATTGTTTTCTTTGCTGTGCCAGAAGCATTTTAGTTTGGTTTAATCTAAACTTTTTTTGCTTTTATTGACTGCTTTTGAGGTTGTATCCAAAAAATCATTGCCCAGACCAATGTCATGGAGCTTTCCCCCTGTTTTCTTCTAGTAGTTTTAAAATTTTGGGTCTTACATTTAAATTTTTAATGCATTTTTGAACTGATTTTGTGTTTGGTGAGAGATAAGGGTCTAGTTTAATTCTTCTGCACATGAATATCAAATTTTCCCAGCACCATTTATCAAAGAGACTGCCCTTTCCCATTGTGTGTTCTTGGCACCTTTGTTGAAAATCAGTTGGCTATAAATGTGTGGATTTATTTCTGAGCTCCCTTTCCTGTTTCACTGGTGTATATTTTATGCCAATACCATGTTGTTTGGGTTACTATTGCTTTGTATTCTATGAAGTCAGTGTGATGCCTCCAGCTTTCTTCTTTTTGCTCAAGATCTTTGCCTCTTTGGGGTCTTTTGTGGTTCCATAGGACTTCAAAGGTTATTTTTTCTGTTTCTGTGGAGATTGTCATTGTTATTTTGATAGAGGTTGCATTGAATCTGTAGATTGCTTTGGGGAGTGTGGACATTTTAACAATATTTAATCTTCCAATCCATGAACACAAGACGTCTTTTCATTTATTTGTGTATTCAGTTTCTTTCATCAGTGTTTTATAGTTTTCAGTGTAGAGATCTTTCACCTCCTTGGTTAAATTTTATTCCTTCGTATTTCTTTTTCTTTTTACCTATGCTAATTGGGATTGTTTTCTTGATTTTTTTTTTTTCAGATAGTTCACTGCTAGTGTATAGAAATGCTAATGATTTTTGTATGTTGATTTTTATGTCCCACGATTTTACTGAATTTGTTTATTCTAACAGTGTTTTGGTGAAGTCTTTAGGGTGTTCTATGTATAAAATCATGTCATTTGCAAAAAGGGACAGTTTAACTTCTTCCTTTCCAATTTGGATGCCTTTTATTTCTTTTTGTTGCCTGATTGCTCTTGCTAGGACTTCCAGTATTATATTGACTAGAAGTTATGAGATTGGGCATTCTTGTCTTGTTCCAGATCTTAGGGGAAAAGCTTTCAACTTTTACGTTTAGTATGGTGTTACCTGTGGATTTGTCATATATGGCTTGATTATATTGAAGTACATGCCTTCCATGCCTAATTTTTGAGAGCTTTTATCATAAAAGTATGTTAAATTATTACCCATTTGTTCAGCTTAGTAATTTTAATTCTTTTCTTACTAAAATTGTATGGTGGTTGGGGAAGGGAGTTAGCATCACTAACCTGACAGTTGTTGCCAGGAATTTGCTTTGTTCACTGCTAGTATATTAGTAATCGTAGATCTCAGAATCACAATAGTAATAAAATACAGGGGTCATTTTTTTCCTAACTTACTCTATGTTCAGATGTGGAATTTCTGTCTCCCAAGAGGAAATGTGACTTCACTTTGGTGCCAATGGACAGAAAATCTACCTGTGCTACATAGGAGAAGTTTGGAATGCACTTAATAACTGGTTTTTAACACCTTGATTTCAAGGTGGAAAGAAATTGATCATGAATCTCTAATAAATTTCAATCTCTTAAACCAGTAGGTGCTTAATATTTTTTGATTTAATTAATGCCCATTTGAATTTCATAGGTTCTATTAATTAAAAAAGTTTGGGATCCCAATCCATTGTCATCTAATTGCCCTGGGACTTTTCCAAGGTATACTGTGGGATTTTGTGCAAAATTCCAAGCTACCATGCAACTTTTTTTAAAACTGTACAAGGAGGAGGAATTGTTTCCTACCTTCTTTACATATTGTGCATTATTGTGGTCCAGAAATGCCAAACCTTTTTAAAGATGGTGCAACTTTGAGTCCTTGGCTTAACTACACAGCCTTGAACTTCGTGGCATATCATTTTTGCCATATCCATAGGAGAGCTGTTCTATGTGAACCAGCTCAAGAGTTGCAGATATCACATGCGAATAATATGGTAACTTTAAGAAATGTCTGTATTGTATTTGAAGACTGTTTGCCATAAATCTGAAGTTTGAACCAAGGTATTTCAATTTGGTATGCTAAAAAAGTATTGAATTAATGTAAATTTTTTGTTACAATATTGTAATCTCAGTTCAAAATTTAACTGAAAATATAAAACCCAAATGATTTTTATATAGTAAATTGAACTGTAAAGGTAAAAAAGAAAAAGTATGTTAAATTGTTTCAGATGCTTTTTTTGCATCTATTGAAATGATCATATGGTTTTTGTCCATTCTCTTAATGTGATGTATCACATTTATTAATTTATATCTGTTGAACCATCCTTGTGACCCATGTGACCTTGTGACCAAGACAGATTCCACTCGATAATGGTGAATTATCTTTTTAATGTGCTGTTGAGTTTAGTAAGCTAGTATTTTTGTTTGTTTGTTTTAAGTTTTGTTCTGTTTCCTGGTCTAGAGTGCAGTGTTGTCATAGCTCACTGTTACCTCAGACTCCTGGGCTCAAGCTAGCCTCCTTGCCTTAGCTTTCCTGGTAGCAGGGAATACAGGTGCATGGCGCCACATCTGGCTAGGAATGCTAAGTATTTTGTTGAGGATTTTTGTATATATGTTCTTCAGGAATGTTGGCCTGTAGTTTTGTTTTGTTTTCTTTTTTGTTTGTGTCTTCCTGGTTTTGGTATAAGGGTAATTCTAACCTTGTAGAATGAATTTAGAAGTATTCCCTCCTCTTCAGTTTTTTTGGAACAATTTGAGTAGAACTGATATTAATTCTTTAAGTGTTTGGTAGAATCCAGCAGTGCAGCTGTCAGGTCCTGGGCTTTGCTTTGATGGGAGACTTTTTATTACTGCTTCAGTCTTGTTACTTGTTATTGGTCTATTCAAGTTTTCTATTCCTTTATGATTCAGTCTTGGTTAAGTTGTATATATTCAGGGATTTATCTGTTTCTTCTAGGTTTTCCAATTTGTTGGCATGTAGTTGTTCCTAGTAGTTTCTTACAATCCTTTATATTTCTGTGTTGTCAGTTGTAATATCTCCTTTTTCATCTCTGATTTTACTTACTTGAGTTTTCTCTCTTTTTTTAGTCTAGCTAAAAAGGTTTGCCAATTTTATCTTTTCAAAAAACCAACTCTATTTGTGGATCTTTTCTATTGTTTTTCTAGTCTCTAATTCATTTATTTCTGTTCTGGTCTTTATTATTCCTTTCTTTATGCTAATTTTGGGCTTGGTTTGTTCTTGTTCTTTTAGTTCCTCTAGGTGTAATGTTAGGTTTCTTATTTGATTATATATATATATATATATTTTGTTGTAGGTATTCATTGCTATAAACGTCTCTCTTAGAACAGTATTTGCTGTATCCCATAGATTTTGGTATGTTGTGTTTCCATTTTCATTTGTCTGAAGAAATTTCTTTTTTTTTTGAAACAGAGTTTCACTTTGTTGCCCAGGCTAGAGTGAGTGCCATGGCGTCAGCCTGGCTCACAGCAACCTCAATCTCCGGGGCTCAGCGATCCTCCTGCCTCAGCCTCCTGAGTAGCTGGGACTACAGGCATGCGCCACCATGCCCGGCTAATTTTTTGTATATATATTTTTAGTTGGTCAATTAATTTATTTCTATTTTTGGTAAAGACGGGGTCTCGCTCAGGCTGGTTTCGAACTCCTGACCTTGAGCAATCCGCCCGCCTCGGCCTCCCAGAGTGCTAGGATTACAGGTGTGAGCCACCACGCCCGGCCCATGAAGAAATTTCTTAATTTCCCTTTTAATTTCTTCATTGACCTATTGGTTGGTCAGGAGCAGGTTGTTTAATTTCTATGTATTTTTGAATTTTCTGAAATTCCTCCTGTTATTTCTCTAGTCTTATACCATTGTGGTCAGAAAAGATACCTTATATAATTTTAGTCTTCTTAAATTTGTTAAGACTTATTTTGTGGCCTGACTTATGATCTATCCTTGAGACTGTTCCACGAGCAGTTGAGAAGAATGTTATTTTGCAACTGTTGCATGGAATGTTCTGTTTGGTAAATTCGGTCTGGAGTAGGGTTTAAGTCTGATATTTCCTTGTTGATTTTCTGTCTGGATGATTTGTCCATTGCTGAAAGTGGGCTGTGAAAGCCTCTTATTGTTACTGTATTGCCGTTTATCTTTCCCTTCAGATTTATTAATGTTTGTTTTATATATTTAGGGGCTTTGATGTTTGGTGCATATATCTTTACACTTGTTATGTTCTCTTGCTGAACTGACCCCCTTATTATGTAATGACCTTTTTCTCTTTTATAGTTTTTGACTTAAAATCTATTTTATCTCATATAAGCGCAGCTACTCTTGCTTGCTGTCTTTAGGTTACCATTTGCATGGAATATCTTTTTCCATTCTTTCTCTTTCAGTCTGTGTGTCCTTACAGGTGAAGTGAATCTCTTTTAGGCAGCTTATATAGTTAGTTTTTTTCTTTTTCTTTTTATCCATTCAGTGACTATGTCTTTTGAGTGGAGAATTTAATGCATTTGCTACGTTCAGGGTAATTATTGATAGGTCAGGCTTACTACTGCCATTTTATTAATTGTTTTCTGTTTGTTTTGTATCTCTTTTCTTCCTTTCCTCTCTTACTGTCTTCCTTGCTAGTTAAGTGCTTTTTCTCTAGTAGTGTATTCCGTGCATGTGTATGTGTGTGTGTGTGTGTTTCTTTTATAGGTTTTTTTCCTTTGTGGTTACCATGGGCTTACAAAAAAAGTGTTATAAGGCTGGGTGTGGTGGTGTGCGCCTGTAGTCCCAGCTACTCAGGAGACTGAGGCAGGAGGATGGCTTGAGTCCAGGAATTTGAGGTTGCAGTGAGCTATGATGGTGCCATTGCACTCTAACTGGGGCAACAGAGTGAGATTCAGTCTCCAAAAAAAAATAAAACACCAAAAACCAGTCTTATGGATGATTTGTTACAATAGGTTATTTGAAGCTAATAATAATTATACTTTGTATTAAAAAAAAAAACCTGTACACTTTTATGCTACCCCTCCAACATTTTGAATTTTTGGTGTCACAGTTTACATCTTTTTATATTGCATATCACTTAACAAATTATTGTGATTATTTTTAAAAGTTTTGTCTCTTAACACTCATATTGATGATGAGTAATTTACACACCACCATTACAATATTAGTGTATTCTGAGTTTGACTTTGTGCTTACTTTTACCAGTGAGTTTTTTTTTTTTTTTTTTTTTTTTTTTGAGACAGAGTCTCTCTTTGTTGTCCAGGCTAGAGTGAGTGCCGTGGCGTCAGCCTAGCTCACAGCAACCTCAAACTCCTGGGCTCGAGTGATCCTTCTGCCTCAGCCTCCCGAGTAGCTGGGACTACAGGCATGCGCCACTATGCCCGGCTAATTTTTTTATATATATATATCAGTTGGCCAATTAATTTCTTTCTATTTATAGTAGAGACGGGGTCTCGCTCTTGCTCAGGCTGGTTTTGAACTCCTGACCTTGAGCAATCCGCCCGCCTCGGCCTCCCAAGAGCTAGGATTACAGGCGTGAGCCACAGCGCCCGGCCCTACCAGTGAGTTTTATATCTTGAATTTTTTATGTGTTACTTATTGGTGTCCATTTTTTTTTTGGCTTGAAGAATTCTTTGTAGCTTTTCCTGTAAGACACATCTGGTGGTGATAAATTCCCTTAGCTTTTGTTTGTGTAGGAGAGTCTTTTTATTTTTCCTTCATTTCTGAGAAGACAGCTTGGTTGGGCACAGTATGCTTGGTTGGCAACCTCCCACTCTCAAAATATCATCCCACTTTCTCATGGCCTGTAATATTTCTGTTGAGAAGTCTGATGCTAAGTGGATTGGAACTCCCATATATGTTATTTGCTTCTTTTCTCTTGCTGCCTTCAGGGTCTTACCCATGTATTTGAGTTTTGATGGTTTGATTATGACATGTTTTGGGGTAGTCTAATTTGGATTGGGTCTGACTAGAGACCTTTGACCTTCCTGTAGTTAGATATTTATATGCTTTCTACTTCTCTGCTCCTTCTTGAATGCCAGTGATTTGAACATTTGCTCTTTTGTTGCTGTCACATAAATCCTATAAGCTTTTTTCATTCCTTTTTATTTTTTCTTTTCTGCCTGTGTATTTTCAAATAACCTGTTTTTGAATTCACAGATTCTTCTCCTTGATTAATTCTATTGATTGTTTTATGCTTTTCATTTTATTTATTGTATTGTTCAGCTCTGGGATTTCTGTATGATTTTTTTAAAAAAAATTATTCTTATCTCTGTTGCTAAATTTCTTGTTCTAGCCAGTTACTGTTTTCCTCATTTTATTGAATTGTTTGTATTTTATTGAGCTTTGCTGAGCTCCTTTAAGATACTTATTTTGAATTCTTTGTCAGGTAGTTCATATGTCTCTATATCGTTAGTGTTGGTCACTGGCATCTTATTTTGTTCGTTTTGTGATGTCATGTTTCCCTGAATGTTCTTGATCCTTTTGGTCATATGTTGATGTCTGTGCATTGAAAGGAGGAGGTATTTATTCCAGTCTTTGCTGTCTGACTTTGTTGGGAACACCCGTCAACAGTAAATCTGTCCAGAAATTCTGGACAGACCCTTTGGCATGGTCCCTCAGCCTGTGACTGCTGCAGATGTTGCAGAGCTACGGGGCACATTAAGCCAAGACTACAGGGGCTGGCACAGAACCAGGCTGGAATCCTGTGGCTACCACGACTGGCTCTGCATTGGGGTGTCCCCACAGCCCATGGCCACTGAGGCTAGGGCAGCATGGGGGTGTGTTTGAGCTTGTGGCTGCTAAGGCCTGCCTGCTGACAAGGCTTGTCAAGAGCCCAAGGTGCAGTAGTTTGCCAGTCGTGATGAGGACTGCAGATTGAGTCCGTCTGGCAGAGGCTACACCTTCTTGCCTGGTGCCAGGACAAGTTTGGAGGCTTAGTTTGTGGGTTGCAACCTTGAGTCAGGCTGTGGGGGTTTGCTTTGTGCTGAGTTTTACTGTAGCAGGCCCAGTGTTGGGGTCCAAGGCAAAGTCCTACACTTCTTTCTCTTTTCCCCAAACAGATAGTATCTCTCTTTGTGCTCTGATGGCTGGGGCGGGGAGAGGGGTAATGTGGGTAATGTAAAACTGTCCTTCCTGCCTTCTTCAATGCATCTTATTATTATGATATAACCAGATACTGTGATCTCTTAGCTCTTGTGAAGGCATTTTTGTGCATGGATAGTTGTTCAAATTGATATTTCTGTGGGGGATGATCACTGGAGAGTCCTGTGCTGCCATCTTACACCACCCTGCCGCATAGCAAGCATCTTTTCTAGGCTTTGGTGAATTGTCATAGTCCTGGGTTTGGACCACCTTCCAGTGCTTTATCCTTTGTACTTTCAACGTTAGAACTATCTGTGAGAGTTCCTTTATTGTGAAGTTTTCACTCTGGGATATCATTCTTTCCTCTTAACCAATTTTCTCATTTATATGGGTAAGCTCATCTTCATGAAGTTTTTCTGGCTGCTTATCTGGAGTCCCTCAAATGGCAGCAGTGTCAACATTCCCGTGGCAGCTGTCCTATAACTTTTTTTTTTTTGAGACAGTCTCATTCTGTTGCCTGGGCTAGAGTGCCGTGGCGTCAGCCTAGCTCACAGCAACCTCAAACTTCTGGGCTCAAGCGATCCTCCTGCCCCAGCCTCCCGAGTAGCTGGGACTACAGGGATGCATCACCATGGCTGGCTAATTATATATATATATATATATATATATATATATATATATATATACATTTTTTTTTTTTTTTTAGTTGTCCAGCTAATTTGTTTCTATTTTTTTAGTAGAGACAGGGTCTCACTCTTGCTCAGACTGGTCTTGAACTCCTGAGCTCAAATGATCCTTCTGCCTTGGCCTCCCAGAGTGCTAGGATTACAGGCGTGAGCCACTATGCCGTTTGAGACAGGGTCTTGCTCTGTTACTCGAGCTATAGTGCAGTGGTCATCATAGCTCATTGTAACCTCAAATGCCTGGGCTCAAGTAATCCTCCTGCCTCAGCCTCCTTGGTAGCTGGGACTACAGAGTGTGCCATGATGCCTGGATGATTTTTTTCTATTTTTTGTAGAGACAAGGTCTTGCTATATTGCTCAGGCTGGTCTCAAACTTCCGGCTTCAAATGATCCTTCTGCCTCAGCTTCCGAAAATGCTGGAATTGTAGGTATGAGCCACTGTGCCCAGCCTTTATATTTGATTCAAATTTCATTTCCAGCTTAACAGTTTTTATTTTTTTGTTGTACTTTCATCTTTGTTGATTAATTTCCTTTATAACTATCTATTTTTGAAAATGTCACACGGGTTTACAGGAGTTCAAGAACAGCCTGGGTAACATAGCGAGACATGTATATAGATATGACAGATAGGGGCGGCACAGTTACATTTTTTTGTCTGAACTGGTAACAATTGAATAGTAACCTATCATCAATAGACTTTGAAAAAAGTGATATGATTGGTTATTGCTCTTGATATGCACCTCTTATTTACATAGTGATTTGTGGACTTAAAGAGCTAGAAGCAAAGTTTGTACTTTATGTAATTACTCACAGTTAATATACTATGGTTACTGAAGTTTGAACTGTTTTGTTGGGAGACTGGTATTATTTATCTAAACGTGGTAACTGAATTTCATGCATATGGGAACCACGGCAAGGATTATGGGTATATGGAAACATCCACTTAATAATTATTATTTTGAGAGCTGTTTAACAAAACTAAATAGAAGTGGATATGAGGCATGCAGACTAGAATAAAAAGAATGAAATTTAATGCTTGAAAGTTTGTTTCAGAAGTAGTTCACTTTTTCAAAGGCTCTTTTTCAAAGAACTGATGTAAAATAAGTCTTTGAGATATATAAGGTGAAACTTCAGGACTGGGTTTGGGAGTGCCTTACTCTTCTTGTTTATAGAATGTTAGCTGATTTGTGTGACAGCCGATGTTATTTTCACTTTAAATTGGAACTCAGCAAAGTTTCAAACTAGCAGGAGAGAAATCCTAATGGCTTATATAGGTCCTTTCATAGAAGTACAAATAATAGTTCCAAAAGAAAGTACATTATGAATCATCTCTAGACTCTAGGCCAAGTTTATTTAATAGATGAGCAGTAGAAATCTAGATATGAAATTATGTTCACAAGATTATTTAGCTAGATGTTGAGCCCAGAGCTAGTTTCTTGATTTCAGATTCCTTAATGCTGCTTCTGTATTACACTGTATTGTGTGTGCTTTGGTTGCTTTTATTTTCTGGAAACATGTTATTTTGTAAGTAAATACCATTAAGGATCAAAGGAAGACACTGAGTCTAATGGCATTTTAGGTAATTAAAACTCCATGTTCTTCTTCTTCTTTTTTTTTTTTTTTTTTTTTTTTGAGACAGAGTCTCGCTTTGTTGCCCAGGCTAGAGTGAGTGCCTTGGCGTCAGCCTAGCTCATAGCAACCTCAAACTCCTGGGCTCAAGTGATCCTTATGCCTCAGCCTCCTGAGTAGCTGGGACTACAGGCATGTGCCACTATGCCCGGCTAATTTTTTCTATATATATTAGTTGGCCAATTAATTTCTTTCTAATTTTAGTAGAGACGGGGTCTCACTCTTGCTCAGGCTGGTTTCGAACTCCTGACCTCGAGCAATCCGCCCGCCTCGGCCTCCCAGAGTGCTAGGATTACAGGCGTGAGCCACCGTGCACGGCCTAAAACTCCATGTTCTTTTTTTTTTTTTTTAATTTTTTTTTTATTTTGGCATATTATGGGGGTACAGATTTTAAGGTTTCAATAAATGCCCATTTCCCCCCCTCCATGTTCTTTTTTTTTTTTTTTTTTTTTTTTTTGAGACAGAGTCTCACTTTGTTGTCCAGGCTAGAGTGAGTGCCGTGGCGTCAGCCTAGCTCACAGCAACCTCAAACTCCTGGCCTCAAGCGATCCTCCTGCCTCAGCCTCCCGAGTAGCTGGGACTACAGGCATGCGCCACCATGCCCGGCTAATTTTTTTTTTTATATATATATCAGTTGGCCAATTAATTTCTTTCTATTTATAGTAGAGACGGGGTCTCGCTCTTGCTCAGGCTGGTATTGAACTCCTGACCTTGAGCAATCCGCCCGCCTCGTCCTCCCAAGAGCTAGGATTACAGGCGTGAGCCACCGCGCCCGGCCCCATGTTCTTTTTTTTTTTTTTTTTTTTTTTGAGACAGAGTCTCGCTTTCTTGCCTAGGCTAGAGTGAGTGCCGTGGCGTCAGCCTAGCTCACAGCAACCTCAAACTCCTGGGCTCAAGCGATCCTCCTGCCTCAGCCTCCCGAGTAGCTGGGACTACAGGCACAAGCCACCATGCCCGGCTGATCTTTTATATATATATATATTAGTTGGCCAATTAATTTCTTTCTATTTTTATGGTAGAGACGGGGTCTCGCTCAGGCTGGTTTTGAACTCCTGACCTTGAGCAATCCGCCCGCCTCGGCCTCCCAGAGTGCTAGGATTACAGGCGTGAGCCACCTCGCCCGGCCCCCATGTTCTTTTAATGAGTGAAATATTGTGTTGAAAAGAATAACAAAAAATTTTCAGAAAAGTGATTTTAGTGACTAAATGTTCCACATTCACATAAATATTTTTTTTTTTTTTGAGACAGAGTCTCACTTTGTTGTCCAGGCTAGAGTGAGTGCCGTGGCGTCAGCCTAGCTCACAGCAACCTCAAACTCCTGGGCTCAAGCGATCCTCCTGCCTCAGCCTCCCGAGTAGCTGGGACTACAGGCATGCACCACCATGCCCGGCTAATTTTTTATATATATATCAGTTGGCCAATTAATTTCTTTCTATTTATAGTAGAGACGGGGTCTCGCTCTTGCTCAGGCTGGTTTTGAACTCCTGACCTTGAGCAATCCGCCCGCCTCGGCCTCCCAAGAGCTAGGATTACAGGCGTGAGCCACAGCGCCCGGCCTACATAAATATTTTTTGTGAGCACAAATTTGGTATTGCAGGCAAATACATACATAGTAATTGTTCCCTTAGTGATTCTTATAAATCTGTTATTTTTCTCTCAGGTTATTTTGGGGAGTGAGGGGAAGGTAGTTTATTGGGAGTGCTGTGAGTGATTGATAAAACCTCATCTCTGTATTTGAAGTAGGAATCACAGCCTGATAGTTTTCCAGTCTTGCACCTGTTGTTCTTAAAGTGACCCTTTCAAACATTTAATACTGTGTTTTTGTTTTATTCTTCCTTTTACCTACTTTCCCAAATAGGGTGCCTCTGGATAAGACTGTATATTTTCAGATAGGAAAAACTGGGTTCCAAATATTTTGGGACAGGGCAACAGCTGTATAACCTGGGCTTCTTATTCTTTCTAGAGGATATTAAGTTTTTACTAAAATCTAGAGTTCTGTGGAAAAGGGCCAATCTCCTCTAGTCATTGACCATACCTTTGAGTGATGCATCATAAGAAAGCTGAAACTTCTGGTGAATGGAGTTGTAAATGAATATTGAATTTGGTTTCAGGGAGTTATTTTTTTCTCCTTTTTTTTTTTTTTAAAAAAAAAACAGCTTTAGTGAGATATAATTCACATACCATGCATTTGCCCATTTAAACTACAATGTGTTGGTTTCTGGTATGTTGTACAACCACAACAGATATGTGCAACCATCACTATAGTTGCATTAGAACATTTTCATCATCTCAAAAAGAAACCCTGTGCCCTTTAGCTTTCACTGCCCTAGACCCCCAAACTTCTCAGCCTCTGGCAACCACTAATCTGTTTCAATAGATTTGCCCATTCTGTACTTTTATATGAGTGTAATCTTATAGTATGTGGTCTTTTGTGCTTGGCTTTCATTTACTGTGTTTTAGGGTCATCATGTAGTACTATGTATTAGTACCTTACCCCTTTTTATGGCCAAAGAAAATTCCACTGTATGGATATACCACATTCTGTTTATCCATTCATCTGATGATGGACATTTGGGTTGTTTCCATCTTCTGGCTATTGGGAGTAAGGCTACTATAATATAAACATTCCTGCATAAGTTTTATGCAGACATATGTTTTCTTCCCTGGGTAAATACCTAGGAGTAGAATTGCTAGGTAACATATGGTAACTATGTAAACATTAACGTAAACACATTAACTGCCATGAGAGTTGTATTTAATTCACTCTAATTTTGACTCTGGGGCTGCGTGAAGCATATATAAAATCTTGTTGATGTTTTTACTATTACAATTAATATTGAGAATTTAATTCTAAAAACGATAAAATGAACAGAATTCAATATATTTTGTTTTTCTATTTATGTTTACCTTTAAATTACACTCAACTTTTTAATTCTATTTTCATAATAAAACACTGTGGCCCGAGGGAAAAGTTTGATTTTTTTGTATGTGTGTGGCAGTCAATGTGTTAACTGTTTGAGGAACTGCTAGGCTGTTTTCTGAAGGGAAATCATTTTCTATTTCCACCAGCAGCATATGAGGGTCCCAATTTTTCTACATCTTCACCAGTACTATTGATTGATTGATTGATTGATCCACATCTTCACCAGTACTATTAATTGATTGATTGATCAGTCAGTTGAGATAGGATCTCACTTTGTTGTCCAGGCTAGAGTGCGGTGTTGTGATCATAGACACTGCAGCCTTGAGTGCCTGCTCAACTGGTCGTTCTGCCTCAGCCTCCTGAGTAGCTGGGACTACAGGCACGAGCCACCATGCCCAGTTCTCACCAATACTTGTTATCTGACTTTTTGATTCTAGTCATCCTTGGGAGTGTGAAGTGATATTTCATTGTGGTTTTGATTTGCATTTCCTTGTGACTATTGATACTGAGTATATTTTCATGTGCTTACTGGCTATTTATATATTTTTGGAGAAATGTCTATTTAGATCCTTTGCCCATTTTTTAATTGGGCTATTTGTCTTTTTATTGCTGAGTTGTAGGAGTTCTTTATATATTCCAGATATAATCCCTTATCAAATATATGGTTTGCAAGTATCTTCTCCCATTCTGTAGGTTGTCTTCGCTTTCTTGATGATGTCCTTTGAAACCAAAAAGTTTTAATTTTATTTTTTTTTTAATAGAAATGAAATCTCGATATGTTACCCAGGCTGTTCTTGAACTTCTGGCCTCAAGAAGTCCTGCTGCCTCGGCCTCACAAAGTGCTGGGATTATAGGCATGAGCCACCACCCCCAGCCCCCAACTGTTTTAAATTTTGATAAAGACTAATTTATCTATTTTTTTCTACTTTATTAAAACACAAAGTCTGGCTTTTGATATGTACTTCATCCACCTGGTTCTTTGTTTTAAAAACATGTTGATGTACTATGAGTTGTAATTGATGATCTTGTTATAATTATTTTACATGATTACTATATGACAGAGGGGCAGGACTCTGTGCTCCACCTTGCCAGGTGTAAGGTTTAGCCTCACATTAAAAAAACTTTTATAGCCAGATACCACGCATATCAGCAGTCCCAATCTTTTTGACACCAGGGACTGTTTTCATGGAAGACAATTTTGCCGTGGACTGGATTTGGATGGGGTGGGGTGTCACATGTAGGGGTGGGGGTACAGAGCTCAGGTGGTAATGAGTGGCACCTTTCCAAACAGGCCACTGACAGGTACTGGGCTGCAGCTGAATTTTTCAATTTTGTGATGGGAATGTTGTAGAAAAGTTCAAACAGTGCATGGCTTGGTATACTGTTATCCATGCTAGTGTCATCTGCTTCCTAAGTTATCATTTGCGGCTTACTAATCAGTGCTGATGTAAGTGGTTATGTCATCAGAAGAAATACTTATGTTATTAAAAAGTCTTTAATATTCTAAAGTGTTCACCTCTTAAACAGTGATTTGGAGAGTATCTATTTATTTTGTTTAATATGGTTTTCTCACTGTGGAAGCTAACTGTAGCTTCCTGAACTCACAGGAGAGCTGTTCAGCGGTTTTATTTTTAGTTTACTTTTCTGAAGTGAAACAGTACTAAAAGAATATTTTATGTTTACATATGTTCATAAAAACATGAAGCTGCTTATTTTCCCCTGATCTAGCTGAGTTAGTGTCTAGGAAATAGACTTCTGAATGAACTATCAGTATAGATACAGGGTCTTTTTGCAGGTGTATATGGGGCAGGATGGTTTTGGTTGTATTCGAAAGAGTAACAGTATAATGACTAATATTCTCGTTTATATGATGCATCTTCCACATCACAGGATTGAGTCACTTTGCACATCCTCTAATCCAGAGGTTTTTTCCTGAGTAAAGAACTGTCATGGGGATTAATGATTCACATTCATTCATGTACTAGATGAATGTGCAAAGCTGATAGCATGGCAGGCCCACCCAGCAAGGAATTCCACTGATGGTATCTGAAAGGGAGCAAGTACACAGTCCGCAACAGAGGGCGGAGTGAAGTGATCACACAGAACAACTTCATTAGCTCTTAGGATGGGTTTGCTTTTGTATGTATTCTGAAATATTCTAATAACTTTATAGGGAAAAAAGGCCCAGTGAATTTCTTTTTACTTCTTTTCTTTTTTTTTGAGACAGAACCTTGCTCTGTCCTCCCAGTTAGAGTGCGGTGGCATCATTGTAGCTCACAGCAACCTCAAACTCTTGGGCTCAGGCGATCCTTCTGCCTCTGCCTCCCAAGTAAGTGGCTGGGACTACAGGCAAGCACCACCACACCTGGCTAATGTTTTCTCTATTTTTTTTTTTTTTTTTTAGTAGAGATGGGGTCTTGCTCTTGCTCAGGCTGATCATGAACTCCTGAACTTAAATGTTCCTCTTGCTTCAACCTCCCAGAGTGCTAGGATTACAGACATCAACCATCACTCCTAGCCTATTTCTTATTTTTTAAAATAAATTTTATTGTGTATATTTAAGGTATGCACATGATGTTATGAGATGGATTTATATAGTACAATGGTTACTATGGTGAAACAAATTAACATATCCATCATCTTACATAGTTATCCATTTTCTCCCTTGTGGCAAAAGCAGCTATAATGTACTCATTTAGCAAAAATCCTAACTACGGTACAATGTTATTAACTGTAGTCTTTGGGTTGTACATTAGATCTTTAGACTAATCTTTGGGTCCATATTCAAATAAAATTTTCATGTATATATGAAAATGTTTGATAATTATGACCAATATATATGTGTTGCTATTAGGTCTCTCTTTTTCCTTTTTACTTATGCACAGTTAATATAATTAAGTACATCAAAATGACTTTATATAATGTTTTAAATATGTGATATAGTTTACCTGAATGTATGCCAATTGGCCTCGTTAAGTTTTTGCACTGCCAAATAAACTTTTTGATCAAATTGCTTTTCTGTACCTTCCCAACACCTCCTTTTAAGTATCTATTGCTGTGTAACAAATCACCTCACAACTTCATGGCTTTTAAACAATGATTTATTCTTTCTCATGATACAGGAGTTGACGGGGTGATTCTTCTGCTGGTCTCCCTTAGAGTCACTCGAGGGGCTGCCTGGACTGGTGGGCTGGGCCGCTTGCCTGGGATGCCTTACTTCCCTCCCTGCAGCCTCTTTAGCTCCTGGTGGTGTAGGGGTGGTCAGCATTCTTTCATGGTCTTCCTGGAGAACTAAAGCAGGTTAGCAGGCTCTTTAAAACGCTAGTGCCATAACTGGTCCAGCATTGCTTCAACCATATTCCATTGATCAAACCAGCAGGAGGGACAGCCCAGCTTGAAGGGAAGAAGAAAGGGTGGAGAATGGCTCACAGTGGCTCTGGGGGCAGTCTACAGCCCTATGTTAGTCCTCGAGGGGAAATTTCACAAAGTGGAATTCAAATCAAAGCATATACATATTTAAAAATTCTTATTATGCTTTTAATTCAGTATTACACTTTAATTCAGTAATTCAGATTACTTCTTCTGCAAGATTTCTAGTGCCACTAGTGATGTATAAATATATTTTTTCTACAGTTCTACCAACATTGTGTTTAGGTTTTGTTTTTTTTTTTTGTGACAGAGTCTCACTTTTGTTGCCCTGGCTAGAATGAGTGCCGTGGCGTCAGCCTAGCTCACAGCAACCTCACACTCCTGGGCTCAAGCGATCCTGCTGCCTCAGCCTCCCAAGTAGCTGGGACTACAGGCATGCGCCACTATGCCCGGCTAATTTTTTGTATATATATTTTTAGTTGGTCAATTAATTTCTTTCTATTTTTAGTAGAGACGGGGTCTCGCTCAGGATGGTTTCGAACTCCCAACCTCGAGCAATCCGCCCGCCTCGGCCTCCCAGAGTGCTAGGATTACAGGCGTGAGCCACCGCGCCCGGCCTGTGTTTAGGTTTTTAATTTTAATTTTTTCATGGGTGTATAATAACCTTATTCTTATAGTTTGTATGCTTTTCTTATTGTTACTAGCTGTATTTCATATCTGTCAAGATACAAAATATATATGTACCTTTTTACTACTTGTTCTTTGGAGCTAGCTATTGTAGGGGTTTTTTTTGTTTGTTTTGTTTTTGGGACAGAGTCTTGCTTTGTTGCCCAGGCTAGAGTGAGTGCCGTGGCGTCAGCCTAGCTCACAGTAACCTCAAACTCAGACTACAGGCATGTGCCACCATGCCTGACTAATTTTTTTGATATATATTAGTTGGCCAATTAATTTCTTTCTATTTATAGTAGAGACGGGGTCTCACTCTTGCTCAGGCTGGTTTTGAACTCCTGACCTCGAGCAATCCACCCGCCTCAGCCTCCCAGAGAGCTAGGATTACAGGCGTGAGCCACCATGCCCGGCCTGTAGGGTTTTAATACTTTAAAAATTAACTTGAAAATTTTATACCTTATATTTACTACTTTTCTCCCTTTGCTTTGAATTTTTTTTAAAAAACTTCTTAGGCTAGGGTCATGTCTGATAATCTGAAGTAATGCCCCAAATGAACTGAAGGAAGGTTAAATAAACGAGGAGGAAAATCAGATTCTACTTCTCAGTGGGAGGAACAGCATTGAATTTGTGGCCATCTTTAATCAGCTACAAATGCTTAATATATACAAGGGTCATGAATTTTTGTGAAGTAAAACATAAATTGCACAACATTAAAACTGCATTTATGTTTGATTCAGAAGACATACAGGCATCATATATAGGTTGTTTGTTTAAAATCAGTCTATGATAGCTTGCTTTCACAGAATTCAAGAAGCTGAAATTTGGAAGGGGCTTTAGAAATTATGTGGTTCAGCAGGGATTTTGATCAGAGATAGAGGTGGAGTCAGAGGCAAGGTGATAGGATTTCTCCTTCCTGTTGCCTCTTCTCCCCAGCCCAGTGAATCTTACTGCAGTAGGGTCTAAATTTTCTCTATTAGAAACAGTGCTCAGCCAGCATTCTTTGTCATGTTTTCCTGTGAACATTTTGGAGTTCTCTATGCCTGTGCCCCAGGTCTCCATAAACATTACCAGTTTGCTTACCAGAGTAGTTGTACCAGTTTATTCTAACCTCCTTAGCAAATGAGTTTCCATTCTCTACATCTTTGCCCAAAGAATTGTCAGACTTAGTATTTGTCAGTTTGGTTGCTAGAATAAATCATTATGGTTTTAATTTATGTTTGTCTTATTATTAATGAGGTTAAGCATATTTTCATGTTTATTGGTCATTCCCATTTTCCCTTCCATAAACCTTATTCATTATACATATTGTGCCCATTTTTCTGTAGGTTTGTCTTTTGCTTGTTAATTTCTAGGAGGAATTCTTTCTATATTTTGGATACTAAAATTTAGTCTGTTATATGTTGTTTATATCTTTCAGTTGGTGGCTTATCTTTTCATTTGTCTTGTGAAACTGCAATTTTTTATTTTAGTCAAGTTTATCAGTCTTTTCATTTGTGCTTTTTGTTGTAAGACATTTTTTATCCTAAAGTCATAAAGTTGTATTAAAGTCTGTTTTGCTCTTCTCATTTAGGCATTTAATCTGCCTAGAATTGACTTTTATGTATACTGTGAGATAGGGGTCTAATTTTATTTTATTTTTCCATGTCGATAAAATGTTGCAATACCATTAATTTTTACTATTTTTTTTCCTTTTCTTTTGAAGTAACTTTAGATTTATAGAAGAGTTAAGTAGTACAAAGAATTCCCATGTAACTTCACACAGATCCATCAGGTGTTAATATTTAACATTTTTTTTTGAGACAGAGTCTCGCTTTGTTGCCCAGGCTAGAGTGAGTGCCTTGACGTCAGCCTAACTCACAGCAACGTCAAACTCCTGGGCTCAGGCAATCCTCCTGCCTCAGCCTCCCGAGTAGCTGGGACTACAGGCACGCATCACCATGCCCGGCTAATTTTTTCTATATATTTTTAGTTGGCCAATTAATTTCTTTCTATTTATAGTAGAGACGGGTCTCGCTCTTGCTCAGGCTGGTTTTGAACTCCCGACCTTGAGTGATCCACCCGCCTCAGCCTCCCAGAGTGCTAGGATTACAGGCGTGAGCCACCACGCCCGGCCAATATTTAATATTTTCACATGCTTGTGCATTCTTACTTCCCCTCCCTCCACGCTTATTTTTTATTTCTGGAATCATTCAAGAGGAAGTTAACATATATGTGCCTCTTCACCCCTAAATACTTCAGTGTGTATTTACTGGAAGCTAGGGCATTTTCTTACAGCAATGTACTTATGAAAATCAGGAAATTAATATTGGTAAAGAACTATTATCTATAAGCCCTGTTCAAATTCTGCCAGTTTTCCCACTACTGTCCTTTAAAGCAAAATAATAATAATAAAAACAACAACCTTTTTTTTTTTCTGGTACCAAGGTTGCATTTGGTTGTCATACTTCTAGTCTCTCTAAATCTGGATTCCTACTGACTTTTATTAAATATCTTTGTTAATGTCTCATTTTCATATACACGTGTCTGCTTTGGAGCTTTTCTTTTCTTTTTTTTTTTTTTTTTGAGACGGAGTCTCGCTTTGTTGCCCAGGCTAGAATGAGTGCCATGGCATCAGCCTAGCTCACAGCAACCTCAAACTCCTGGGCTCAAGCGATCCTTCTGCCTCAGCCTCCCAAGTGGCTGGGACTACAGGCATGCGCCACCATGCCCGGCTAATTTTTTCTATATATATTATTTGGCCAATTAATTTCTTTCTATTTATAGTAGAGACGGGGTCTCACTCTTGCTCAGGCTGGTTTCGAACTCCTGACCTCGAGCAATCCGCCCGCCTCGGCCTCCCAGAGAGCTAGGATTACAGGCATGAGCCACCGCGCCCGGCCGGAGCTTTTCTTTTTATTAATCTGTTGATTTATGCACTAATGCCACATTATCTTAATTTCTTTAGCTGATGACGAAGTCTTAATATCTAGGAAAGTGTCCCTCCATTTTCATTTTTCTTTCTTCTTCTATTTTTTTCTTTAGAGACTGGGTCTTACTCTCTAGCCCAGGCTGGAGTGCAGTGGTGCCATCATACTCACTGCAACCTTGAACTCTTGGGCTCAGGTGATCCTCCTTCTTTGGCCTCCCAGGTAGATGGGACTACAGGCTCATACCACCATGGCTAATTTTTTATTTTTTTGTAGAGACAGGGTCTTGCTGTGTTGCCCATGTTGGTCTTGAACTCCTGGGCTCAACCTGATCTTCCCGCTTATGTCTCCCAAAGTACTGGGATTACAGGCTTGAGACCTGTTTTCTTTTAAAATTTTCTGACCTTGTTTTCTTTTAAAATTTTCTCCAGATTCTTGGCCCTTAGGTTTTCCATAAAAATATTAGGACTCTTTGTCCCAGGAACAATGCTGGCGGTATTTCAGTTTAAAAGAATATATAGATTAATTTGGAGAAAGCTGACATCTTTGCAGTATGAGTTTTCTCATCTAAATAGGTTGCTCTGTTCAGTTTTTTGGTGTTCTTTGCTTATACTTTGTAATTTCTCCACTTATATCTTACATGTTTGTACCTGCTCTTCACTTAGAAGATTTCCCTTCTTTTTATGGTGCACCAGGAGAGTTTCTTCTTCAAGGAGACCCTTCCTTGTTCGTTTTTTTTTTTTTTTTTTTGAGACAGAGTCTCGCTTATTGACCAGGCTAGAGTGAGTGCCGTGGCGTCAGCCTAGCTCACAGCAACCTCAAACTCCTGGGCTCAAGCAATCCTTCTGCCTCAGCCTCCCGAGTAGCTGGGACTACAGGCATGCGCCACCATGCCCGGCTAATTTTATATATATATTAGTTGGCCAATTAATTTCTTTCTATTTATAGTAGAGACGGGGTCTCGCTCTTGCTCAGGCTGGTTTCGAACTCCTGACCTCGAGCAATCCGCCCGCCTCAGCCTCCCAGAGTGCTAGGATTACAGGCGTGAGCCACCGCGCCCGGCTCCTTGTTCGTTTTTATCCGGGGGTAATCTTCTTCTCCTACATTGTAAACTTCTTTTTTTTTTTTTTTTTTTTTTTTTTGAGACAGAGTCTCGCTTTGTTGTCCAGGCTAGAGTAAGTGCCGTGGCGTCAGCCTAGCTCACAGCAACCTCAAACTCCTGGGCTTGAGTGATCCTACTGCCTCAGCCTCCCAGGTAGCTGGGACTACAGGCATGCGCCACCATGCCCGGCTAATTTTTTTTTTTATATATATATCAGTTGGCCAATTAATTTCTTTCTATTTATAGTAGAGACGGGGTCTCGCTCTTGCTCAGGCTGGTTTTGAACTCCTGACCTTAAGCAATCCGCCCGCCTCGTCCTCCCAAGAGCTAGGATTACAGGCGTGAGCCACAGCGCCCGGCTGTAAACTTCTTGAGAGCAAACAAAATTCTTAGTCCTGGTATCTAGCAGTTGCCAAATGTTTCTTTTTTTTTTTTTTTTTGAGACAGAGTCTCGCTTTGTTGTCCAGGCTAGAGTGAGTGCCGTGGCGTCAGCCTATCTCACAGCAACCTCAAACTCCTGGGCTCCAGTGATCCTTCTGCCTCAGCCTCCCGAGTAGCTGGGACTACAGGCATGCGCCACCATGCCCGGCTAATTTTTTATATATATATCAGTTGGCCAATTAATTTATTTCTATTTATAGTAGAGACGGGGTCTCGCTCTTGCTCAGGCTGGTTTGGAACTCCTGACCTTGAGCAATCCGCCTGCCTCGGCCTCCCAAGAGCTAGGATTACAGGCGTGAGCCACAGCGCCCGGCCCCAAATGTTTCTTTAGTGAAGGAATGAATTGATATAAAAGTGAAAGACTGACAAAATGTAGTTCTTTTGATGTTGTGCTGCCTACTGTGTTTTCTTCTACATCCCTACATGGTGTTTTCACAATTTTTTTGTTCCCTTAAGGAAGATAAGAAAGTTAAAACAAAATCAAACAAATAATTTGTTTTAAATTTCTGAAAAATTAGAAAATACTACAGAGAACTCTTATAAATGTTTCTATTAATATTTAAGCACTGCAAAATTAGAAGGTAAATCTCTGTTTCTTGGACTTAAATTTAAAGACTTTCTTTGCAGTATTTTTATTTACATAGAGAATTTCAACAATGAGTAGATTGTTTTTGTTTTTTTTAAGACAGAGTCTCACTCTGTTGCCCGGGGCACAACATCAGCCTAGCTCACAGCAACCTCAGACTCCTGGGCTCAAGCAATCCTACCTTGGCCTCCCAAGTAGCGTGGATTACAGGCAAGCGCCACCATGCCCAGCTAATTTTTTCTATATGTTTTTAGTTGGCCAGCTAATTTCTTTCTATTTTTAGTAGAGATGGGGTCTTGCTCTTGCTCAGGCTGGTCTCAAACTCCTGAGCTCAAAGGATCCACCCTCCTCAGCCTCCCAGAGTGCTAGTATTACAGGCATGAGCCACCTCCCCAGCCAACAATGAGTAGCTTTAGACAAATTTGCATTTTAGTTCACATTCTGTAATCTCCCTGCTATGGTTTTTTCTTTCCTTTTTATTTTCTGGATTTTGAGATGCAATATATAGTAACAGAAGGAGTGTTGTACCCCATGTTGGGGAAATTTGAATTTTAGTTTTGACTCAGCTGCTAGCTTGCCGTGATCTTGAATGAGTTACTTTTATGTCTTTGGTCTTCGTAAAATATGGATATATCTATCCTATACACCTCAAAAGATTTTTCTTTAAGATACGAGGGCTAATGATAACGTATTTGAAAACTATACAGTGGTGGTTATGTTACTTCCCTGGACAGGAGTATTTTGCTTTGAATAAACCGAATAGGTGAAAATCATGATTTGTATTGGGATGATTCACTTTATGGAAGAGTTCTTTTTCAGAGATATCGGAACAGAGTTTTTTTTTTTAATTTCAGCATATTATGGGGGTACAAGTGTTAAGGTTACGTATATTGCCCATGCCCCCCCCCCTCGAGTCAGAGCTTCAAGCGTGACCATCCCTTAAACGTTGGACATCTCACTCATTATGTTTGTATATAGTCATCCCCTCCTCCTCCCTCCCACCTGTCCGACACCCGATAAATGTTATTCCTATATGTCCACTTAGGTGTTGATTAGGTAATACCAATTTGCTGGTGAGTACATGTTGTGCTTGTTTTTCCATTCTTGAGATACTTCACTTAGTAGAATGGGTTCCAGCTCTATCCAGGAAAATACAAGAAGTGCTATATCACCATTGTTTCTTAAAGCTGAATAGTACTCAGAACAGGGTTTATTTTGTAAAACTTGCTTCCACAGTTGGTTAAGGTATGTTCCCCATCCCTATCAAATTTGCAGAAATTGGGGGCACTTTTGCTGGGAGCTAGGAAAGTGAGTGTCATCCAGGACCCAGCGTGGGAGAATAATGGCTATGAGGTTCAGTTTTGGAACCCAGGTTTCAGACCTGACTCCCCTACTCACTCTCCTTGTTAGATTGAACCTTAAGAAATTGCTGTTTCTGTTAGTTAAAAATATGCCTGAATAGCAGCAGTTTCATAAGCTTCAACCTAATTATAAAAGCCTCAGTTTTCTTGCCTAGTGATGATGTGATTATTATTAGTAGTAGTAGTGATGTTGATTATTACTTATATGAGGACCAGCTGAGGTGGGATTAGAAAGGAAATAAGATAAAAAAAAACTTAAGCCATTCATATACATGTTTTTCCTTTAATTTTTGAGTAGGTCGATCATTTATCTGGTCAGTGTAGAAGGGTGTACAGTGAGATATCCCTGCTTCTCTCCCCCAGCAAGACTAATATTTTAAACTATCTAGTCAAAGTTCTATTTGTGCTTTTTTCCCCTTGTTAACTTGAAAAAGTTTGTGATTTTTTTTTTTTTTTGCCACTAGACTACAAGGGAAAACATGAATTAAAGTCAGAAAATCTGTGTTCCTAATAAGCACAGCATAGTAAGACTCATTCTATTTATTTGGCAGTCTTTATGTCCTTTTTTTGAGTATTGTGGGAATTAAAGGCAAGTAACCAGGTATCAGGTAGATATCTTTCAGATTAAAAACTGGTAGCATGTTTTCCAGGTTGTTTGCCTTTAGGGTTTTGCTTATGAATATTATCACTAATTTTGTTTTATATCTCTCATGAGTGGAATTTCATTGTTATATGGTAACTAGGAGACTAGATTAGTGGGAAGTCTAGAGACTTGGGTTCTTGAACCTGGTTTGGAGACTACTAGTAGTTCTGTAACCTTAAGGTTGTGGCCAAATGCAAGAGATCCAGAGGGCAGTGCTTGAAAACTACATTTGTGGAGCAACATCCCCACCTTGTGGCTTTTTTCTTTTCACAGACATTAGTAGTTAGATGAAATAAGACAGTGTTCTAGCTTGAATTCGAAAACATAGCTCACTGTTTGTTTTTGAGTCTCAGACTTTAAGAACAAAATAGTCTTAACTGCTGTAACCCTTTAAATGCCAACAATTGATCTGTTAATCTTAGAACTGTTTCCCCAAAGTGCTATGTAGAAAGATGTTAAAAGCTTAGCAGTAATTAGGTTTGGCATTTTCATGGCACTTAAGTAAAAGGAAACATTAGTTTTAGATTGTATACTTTATAGTTTTGGATGCCCATAAAGGTCACTTGACTGAATTGGTTATAAAAATGTGGCAAAGAAATTCAACACAAATTTAGAATTATTCTTGGGAGGATGACTTAATAATGGCAAAGGTAACCAAACTTGTTTAATTTTACTTTAAAAAGTAATTCAGTAGCAATATATTGTGGAGATCATTACTATATAGTTACAGAAAAGTAAAAAAATAGTTGTCCCAATGTTATTTATGTAAATAGAAACTTAGGGCTTAGAATAAAATTTCCAGGGGCCACATTACAGGAATTTACAGAGCTTTTTTTTTTTTTTTTTTTTTTTTGAGACAGAGTCTTACTCTGTTGCCAAGGCTAGAGTGCCGTGGTATCAGCCTGGCTCACAGCAACCTCATACTCCAGGGCTCAAGCAATCCTTCTGCTTCAGCCTCCTGAGTAGCTTGGACTACAGGCACTCGCCACCATGCCTGGCTAATTTTTTTTTTACATATATTTTTAGTTGTCCAATTAATATCTTTCTATTTTTTAGTAGAGATGGGGTCTCACTCTTGCTCAGGCTGGTTTCAAACTCCTGACCTTGAGCGATCCTCCTCCCTCGGCCTCCCAGAGTGCTAGGATTACAGGCCTGAGCCACCGCCCAGCCCTACACAGAGCTTTTATTCTCAATAATTTAGATGGAGGTACATAGAAGTTTTATATCATTCTATTTAATATGGGCACTAAAATGATCATAGTACTTACTGTGTTTAAGATGGATTACTTTGTTTAATTTTCACAATGATTTGATGAGGTAGGAACTATTGTTATTCTGCTTTTACACCTGAGAAAACTGGGGGCTGTCAAGTGCAGCAGAACTAGAGCTGCACTGGGGCAGTCTGATTCCTAGATATGCGCCCATACCACTAGGACGTGCCGTCTGTGTTGCTTGTAGTGCTGTGCAGCGTAGTGGTGTAAAGGGCAGATTAGTGTAGAAAATGAATTTTTAATACTGGATCTGCCATTATAGCTTTGTGACCTTGGAAGAGGTCACGTAACTTTTTCAATTTCAGGTGCTTTTAGGACTAAATAGGATAATTTATTTAAAATAGCACTTAATATATGCTAAACAAATTGTTATTAATAATCATAGTAATTATAATGACTACTTTGTGATTTATAACAGCTCCATGTTTTTGTGGCCTATGATTTTCAAGTACTTTTTATTTTTTTGAGACAGAGTCTCACTCTTGCCTGGGCTAGAGTGCCGTGGCATCAGCCTAGCTCACAGCAACCTCAAACTCCTGGGCTCAAGCAATCCTACTGGCTCAGCCTCCAGAGTAGCTGGGACTACAGGCATGCGCCACCATGCCTTGCTAATTTTTTTTTCTTTCTATATATTTTTAGTTGGCCAATTAATTTCTTTCTGTTTTTTTAGTAGAGGCAGGGTCTCTCTTGCTCAGGCTGGTTTTGAACTCCTGACGTTGAGTGATCCTCCTGCCTCAGCCTCCCAGAGTGCTAGGATTACAGGTGTGAGCCACTGTGCCCGGCCTCAAGTACGTTTTTAAAATCGCAGTACACCAAGTGGCTAGTGGTTTGTTTTTATTTTTTTAAAGTTACAGTACTTAATGGCAGTACTCCAGAAAGAGTACTGCGAATTAGTAAGTAAAAAAATGTTTTGATTTCAGTGGGAGAGAGAAGTTATGCAAAATGACAGTCATTTTCAAGGAGATGCCATTTTTTCTTTCTGCCTTATGACTGTGTGCATGTGTGCAAGAGAGAGAGCCAGAGAGAGGATTCTGAGTGCATTTACGTATTTTTTTACAGACTTGTGTGATGGGATTGGAGGATGTTTCATGTTTGATGCTGTGGAGAGCACAGAAGGTCACAGGATCCATCCTTTGGTAGAGAGGCCAAGCCAGTAGTCCTAGGAAAGGTTGTGGAAAATTGGGATAATTGTGATTGGATTCCAGGGATTGGAGGTCAGAATGATGGCAAAGACCAGATTCAGTAAGAATGAAGGGATGAGAATGTGAAAGGATAGGAGATTCTAGGCAGAGATATTTGTGTTAAGATTTTAGGAATAAAGTAAGGAGGGATGAAGTTTAAAAGAGTAGAAACATGTATGACATGGGGTGGAGGTGTGAGAAGGGTTAGTGGATTGTGAAAAATTTGCTAGGTGAGACAAGGAGGCAAAGGAGTGTCCTGGAAAACTGTTAGGAACATAAGGAGATTTGTTTCTCAACTTGAGTAACTCCCAAGTGATGGGTAAGTGATGGTGCTGGTGTGGCAGAGGTGGGGCCCTGTTGGTCAGGGCAGGAGCAGCAAAGAGGCAGACTGGGGACTGTGGATGCGGCCGCCTCAGCATTCTGCAAGACATACGTTTGCATTTTCTAAGAAATAATATAATTCCCCTTTTGAAAAATCATTAGAGAGTATATATTAATGAACTGTAGCTTTTATGAACTTTCTGGTCATGCCTGTTTATTTGATGCAGAGTCCTTGGCTAGGAACAGAAACCTCAGGTAGGGAAAATGTTCACTTTATCATGATTTCCTTAATGATTGATTGATTTTTGTCAGTATAAAATTGATTAAATAGGAATTTATATACACATTCTATACTGCTATTAATGTTTTATACAGTGCTTTCTTTAGCATTTTTATTTTGAGGGGTTATTAGACTGAGCATTTTCTGGGGCAGATGCTTTTTAAAGGGAATTTTATCTTTTTGGAAAATAATTTTTAAAGGTTAATTTGGTAAAAAGCTGAATTTAAATATCTGTAGCCCTTATAATTATGAGCTTTTTACATTTACATTGATGTTCTTTTGTATAGGAGTTAAAGTTCCTCGTAATTTTCGCTTGTTGGAAGAACTTGAAGAAGGACAAAAAGGAGTAGGCGATGGTACGGTTAGCTGGGGCCTAGAAGATGATGAAGATATGACACTTACAAGGTGGACAGGCATGATTATTGGGCCACCAAGGGTCAGTGCTATAAATTACATATTTTTTGTATTCATATTTATTGTTGCTTTAGAGTAAACATTTCATTTTATACGGTTGATATTAAAATAAACAATTATGATAACTTCTAACTGAAATAATTCCTCCCTTTCTGTATTTATTGATGCTTCCTATGTGCAGGGTGTATTGTTTGATTATCTGGAGGATTGGGGGTAGAAGGTTGACATGGTTGTTGCCATGAAAGTGTTTGCAGTTTAGTAAAGGAGAAAAAATCAATACAGATGACAGATTCTAAATATGGCAGAGCAAGTTCACTACAGGACTTTAGAATATTTCTTCTAGCTGAAATAATTGAGGAAGGCTGAACAGTGGAGGAAGTTGCCTTTGAAATAAGCCCTGGTAGGATTTCATTCAGAAGGTGGTGGTGGGGATGGAGAACAGTCCAGATAGAGAGGAGAAAAGGTGAGGAAATGTAGGGGCATATTGGGAAGTTCAAACATTTGACTTAACACGTTACTAACCCCCTGGTGTGTAACATAGGGTTTCTAAATTGGTTTGTATTGAGTGCACATGCTGTCTGCGTTAGACATTTCACATGCTGTGAAAATGCTTAGGCCTCAATTTCTTCATCTGTAAAGATATATAGAAAAGTCTGTGATTCTTATATATTTTCTAGTATTGTTATTGGCACCTGGCCCATTGTGTTTTATTCTTAAGTCTTTCTCAGGTTTATGACGTTTTATTTTTACTCAAAATCTTTCTTCTGGATTGGAAGTTATTTTTTCTACATTTCTTTACTCAAAGGTCCCATCCACTATTCTCCCTGCAGTGAATCTTTGAAATGTGTATTATGTAATGCTTTTGACTTGCTGGAAAGAACACAATTTTGAATGTTTTTTTTTTTAGTCTTTGGTTTTGTGTATTGGTTGCTAGCTTATGATGAGAACATTTCAACTGTTTGCTGTTGGGTAGAGTTTAGGTTTCCTCTTGATTATTACAAAAGAAAAATGGATCAGATAATTAGCAATGTTAACTTTAAAGAATGAATTAGTACATTTTTATATTATTTTCTGGTATTCCTTTGCAAAATTTGCATATACTCCTAGAAGTTTCCCTCTTTCCTTCCTTGCTCTGATTTTTCCATAAGACAATCTGAGGAAGGAAACATAATACTGATACTTAGAATTCTTTATAACTTGGTTATTTGTAATGAAAACCTTGATTTTCACTGCCTGTGAACATTATTACTGTGATCTGTTTTGTGAAAAAAAAGTGCTTATAACTTATTCTGACTTAAAACTTAAAAGATTTAACAGTCAGAACTTGGTGGAATGTAAATTTGAAATGAGTTAGATTTGGTTTTTCTCCAGCCATTGCCTCCAATAAGAATGTTTGGAGCTTGTATATGAGTTCATCAGTGGTCCTGCAGGCTGACCCCCCAGCACAACTCCCAGATTGGAGGAATAGCTCCAGCTTGTCTCTCACCTGGCTGGGGTCCCCAGCAGGATTCCCAACCTTCCTGGTGTCACCACACCTCAGGAAGCTCTGGCTGTCTGTGCCCAGGGAGGGGAGCGAAGGCTCCTCTCTGCAGTTCCTCTCTCCTAGCCGAGGGGGCAGAGGGCACATAGACAAGGTGTTGCCGTGGGCCTTTCCCTCTCTATGGGTTGTGGTCTTGGAGCTGCAGGGGGCAAAAGTATTTTTTTCTCGGCCGGACGCGGTGGCTCACGCCTGTAATCCTAGCACTCTGGGAGGCTGAGGCAGGCGGATTGCTCCAGGTCAGGAGTTCCAAACCAGCCTGAGCAAGAGCGAGACCCTGTCTCTACTATAAATAGAAACAAATTAATTGGCCAACTAATATATATAGAAAAAAATTAGCCAGGCATGGTGGCGCATGCCTGTAGTCCCAGCTGCTCGGGAGGCCGAGGCAGGAGGATCGCTTGAGCCCAGGAGACTGAGGTTGCTGTGAGCGAGGCTGACGCCACGGCACTCACTCTAGCCTGGGCGACAAAGCGAAACTCTGTCTCAAAAAAAAAAAAAATATTTTTTTCTCACCTATCACAGAGTTCATGGCCAAGGCACTTGTAATGAAATACATTAACAAGAGAAAAGCATACACATTTATTTTTTATGTGACATGGAAACATTCGTAAATGAAGACCCATAGAAGCAGGGAAAACCTGCGTGTTTTTATGCTAAGTTTGATGAAGAGTGGATGGTAGTGCAGAAGTGTGATTGGATCTAATGGTAACAAAGTGGGTAATAAACTGGGGGAACTCAACCAAGGTTTGTTTGTTCAGATTCTTCTTTATGTCTCTGTGCTTTGATTATTTCTCTCTGTGTATAAGACAGGACCTACTTCAGAGGGAGGTCACTAGGTTTTGGGACTTGCTACAGGGGAGAAAGGGCTGAGGGGAAGGTGAGAGTGACCTTGCTTCTGTCATGGTGCTGTATTTGGGGTAGCGTGTCCTGAGCCCCATCAGAGCCCCCCTCTCACTTCCAGTGCCAGGTGGAGGTAGGAAGGGGTGCCCTGTGGAGACCTAGTATTTTCCTGGAGCTGGACTCTGCATACCACTGGACAGCTTCTTCACATCACCCTGTCTCCAGTTCTCTCAAAGGCCAGTGGTCACAGCACACATCCAGTTGCTTTTCATAAAATGGGCAGGCAGGAGTTTGTGTCTCACCCCAGTTGTTTTCTCTTTAGAAGGTGTGGTATTGAGAACAATTTTGTCCTCTTCTGTGAGTATCCACATCTAGCCAGGATACTAGGAAAACTGACCTTAACATACTGTTACTTTTTTTTTTTCCGAGACATATTCTCACTCTGTTGCCTGGGCTAGAGTGCCCTGGCGTTAGCCTAGCTCACAGCAACCTCCAACTCCTGGGCTCAAGCAATCCTTCTGCCTCAGCCTCCCGAGTAGCTGGGACTACAGGCATGTGCCACCATGCCCGGCTAATTTTTTCTATATATTTTTAGATGGCCAATTAATTTCTTTCTATTTTTAGTATAGACGAGGTCTCGTTCTTGCTCAGGCTGGTTTTGAACTGACGTTGAATGATCCTCCTGCCTTGGCCTCCCAGAGTGCTAGGATTACAGGCGTGAGCCACCGCGCCCAGCCTGTTACATGTTTTTTATTTTTTTATATTTTATTGAATAGGATACCTAGTTTTTTGTTATTCCAGTATTTATTTAGATTCATATGATTAGCAATTTTGTTTTTCTGTGTATTTGTGTACAGTTTTATGCAGCAGTGTTTGTTGGTTTTAGGGCTTTAGTATATTTTTCAAGTTTTCTCATATGTAAATGAAGGTACTTGTTTCCATCTTTATTTATTTATTTATTTATTTATTTATTTATTTATTTATTTTTTGAGACAGGGTCTCGCTTTGTTGCCCAGGCTAGAGTGAGTGCCGTGGCCCAGCCTAGCTCACAGCAACCTCAAACTCCTGGGCTCGAGCGATCCTGCTGCCTCAGCCTCCCGAGTAGCTGGGACTACAGGCATGCGCCACCATGCCCGGCTAATTTTTTTTTATATATATATCAGTTGGCCAATTAATTTCTTTCTATTTATAGTAGAGACGGGGTCTCGCTCTTGCTCAGGCTGGTTTTGAACTCCTGACCTTGAGCAATCCGCCCGCCTCGGCCTCCCAAGAGCTAGGATTACAGGCGTGAGCCACTGCGCCCGGCCTTGTTTCCATCTTTAAAATGTAAAGGTTGTGAGAATTAAGTGAAATAATGATTGGACAATAGGAGAGTACCTTATAAATACTAATAGTTCCTTTTATTACTCTCTATTTTATTTTGCTCTTGCTTTTTTTTTTTTTTGAGACAGAATCTTACTCTGTTGCAGCTCACTGCAACCTCAACCTCCTGGGCTCAAGTGATCCTCATGCCTCAGCCTCTTGAGTGGCTGGGACTACAGGCACAAGCCACTAAGCATGGCTAATTTTTTTTACTTTTAGTAGAGCTGGGGTCTTGCCTTGGCTTCCCAGAGTTCTGGGATTACAGGCATGAGCCACTGTGCCTAACTTGCTCTTGCTTCTATTAGATAACAGAAAAACTTGGCTGTTAACTTAAAATTAGAGGTAATAAAGTTAATCAACTGTGTCAACAGTTAGGGTAATGTTTACAATAAGCATTTAATTAGATTAATAGGCTAGCTTAGGGATTTTTCTAACTTTAAAAAATTGAGATAGAATTTACATATAGTGAAATGCACAGATCTTGCCATGAGTTTAACAAATGTAGCTTGTTACACCCCTATTGAGATACAGAACATTTCTGTCATCCTAGAAAGCTCCCTTTCTCATCTCACCTCTTCTTCCTGCACCTGACAGTTTTGCATGTTGTAGAAATTTGATAAGTGAAATTATTCACTGTGTACACTTTTGGAGTTCTTCTTTACCCAGTGTAGAATCTGAGCGACTCAGCTATGTTGTATCAGACAGTAGTAAAAAGAGTTTGTTTCTTTTTATTGCTGAGCAGTATTTTACTGTATGGATATACTATGTTTATCGATTTTCCTGTTTATGAGCACTTGGATTTTATCTACTTTTTGCCATTACAAGTAAAGCTGCTATGAGCATTCTTGTAGAAGTCTTTTTTGTGAATACATGTTTGTTTCCATTTCTCTTGGGTAAATGCCTAGGACTAGAATTACTACATCATGGGGGAGTCTGATGTACATCCAAATTGGAGAAGCACAGTCAAGATACTCTTGAGATTTCTGATTTTAGTTGTTTTTATATACAGTAAAAGTGCTGGTCATATTATTATTTGTTTGCTCTTAAATTGGGATGAATTTTATACAACTCTTTCTTTTTTAAAATATTGAAATGTTTAATAACACATGAGATTGTCTCATATGTTTTACATTATAGGAGTTTAATATTACAAATCTGACCTCCACTTGGGAGTAGCCCTTATTTATGGGAAAAGGATTAGTTTGGGTGAGATCTGTACGTGGGTGATTAGCTTTTTTCCCCCCTGGTCTTATATAGGAGCCATCAGGTATTAAATGTATCACTTTCACTTATTTTTTACTTCTCTGTTTTAGTGGTACACTAATAAGTTAACCAAGTGAATAAAAACTATAAGGAGAAAGAAGAGTTAATTTAGAGGCATGAAAATAAACCTTGAATAATCTAGAAGCTTTAAGTTTGCTTTAAAATAGCTGTTTTATAAGGTGTTAATGTTAATTAAACATCATGATTAAGGAAACCTATTTCATTTTTATTTTATTTAGAGACAAGGTCACACTCTGTTGTCCAGGCTAGAGTACAGTGGCATGATCATAGCTCACTGCAGCCTCAAACTCCTGGGCTCAAACAATCCTCCTGCCTCAGCCTCCCAAGTAGCTGGGACTGTGGGCACACAACACCACACCTGACTATTTTTATTTTTTAATTTTTTGTAGAGATAGGGTCTCACTGTGTTATCCAGCCTCATCTCAAACTCCTGGCCTCAAGTAATCCTGCCATCTTGGCCTCCCAAAGTGCTTTGGCATGAGCCAATTACTGGCATGAGCCACTGCACCTGACCGGAAAACTCTATTTTAAAATGATATGTAGGCCGGGCGTGGTGGCTCACGCCTGTAATCCTAGCTCTCTGGGAGGCCGAGGCGGGCGGATTGCTCGAGATCAGGAGTTTGAAACCAGCCTGAGCAAGAGCGAGACCCCGTCTCTACTATAAATAGAAAGAAATTAATTGGCCAACTAATATATATAAAAAATTAGCCGGGCATGGTGGCGAATGCCTGTAGTCCCAGCTACTCGGGAGGCTGAGGCAGGAGGATTGCTTGAGCCAGGAGTTTGAGGTTGCTGTGAGCTAGGCTGACGCCACGGCACTCACTCTAGCCTGGACAACAAAGCGAGACTCTGTCTCAAAAAAAAAAATAAATAAAAAAAATAAAATAAAATGATATGTAAACATAAAGTTTGCTCATGTGTCTCTGAATTCACATAATGGGATTTAATGAATCACAAAATTAATGATGTAGTAATATGGGTATAACTAATAGGAGACATAATTATGTTTTATTGCTGCAAGATGGTATATGTTTTTCCTTTTACTGGAAGTTATTGATTGCTATATAAGTAGGGTAACCATATAAATTTTTATCCAACAAGACCCTTTTGAGAACAAAAAGAGGCACTATTAATAATTAATACTGAGGCAATGGGAATGAATAGCATCGTACTGGAAACCGTGAATCTTCATATATGTGTGATACAAGGCAAGTCGTTCCTCTCTCCAATGTAAACTTTTTAGCAAAATCTAAAATTAAAGGTTTTTTCCTTTGAATTTGTTATAGGCATTGTTTGTATCACAAAAAACAAGTTCTGATCATGTCGATATTACTTTGTAGAATTATTTTAATTTTATAAAATCTCTACTTTTTTTTTTTTGAGACAGAGTCTCGCTTTGTTGCCCAGGCTAGAGTGAGTGCCATGGCGTCAGCCTAGCTCACAGCAACCTCAAACTCCTGGGCTCAAGCAATCCTCCTGCCTCAGCCTCCCAAGTAGCTGGGACTATAGGCATTCGCCACCATGCCCGGCTCATTTTTTGTATATATATTAGTTGGCCAATTAATTTCTTTCTATTTATAGTAGAGACGGGGTCTCGCTCTTGCTCAGGCTGGTTTCAAACTCCTGACCTCGAGCAATCCGCCCGCCTCGGCCTCCCAGAGAGCTAGGATTACAGGCGTGAGCCACCGCGCCCGGCCTAAAATCTCTACTTTTAAGTATGCTTGCTGCAGTTTTTTTTTCTAACCATGTAGGTCAAATAAATTTGAATGTAGAAAAGTTAATTCTTAATCATAAACACTTGTCTTATCAAGTACGTTCATATTTTACTTTTCCTCTTTTTTAGCACTTGGATATTATTATTGTAAGTATTACAATTTTGATTATCCTTTTGTGTTTTGCTTTTCAGACAAATTATGAAAACAGAATATACAGCTTGAAAGTAGAATGTGGATCTAAATACCCAGAAGCTCCTCCATCAGTTAGATTTGTAACAAAAATTAATATGAATGGAATAAATAATTCCAGTGGGATGGTAAGTTATAGTCATTTTGTTTTTAATATATATAGTTATATTTTAACTACATATAACATATATCATAATATATAATATACTAATGTATAGTCAGGAGAAAGTTTTTAAAAAGCTGAAAGACTAAAGTTTGTCTTATGTTGTTTTTCTTTTATAAATCAGCCTATCCTTAAAAACCTTAAGATGACTGCCTAGATGTGATGGTAACACTTTTCTTAGGGTTTTATTAATTGTTTCAGCAGTTGTACTTTGGTTGAATCCTTTTTGGTGAAAAGATGTCCATTATTTCTCTTTGAATGTTACTTTTCTTTAAAGTACATTTGGTGAAATTAAAAAGATGAATGTGGGGAGGGTCTTTGAGGACAAATATGTCTGTATTGGAACAGTTATGGCTGAGCATGGTTGTCTCTTCAAAGCAAATAAACCAAAATGACATGTTCTGCCTGATGTACACAAGTCAATTGTAGAAATATTAATATCTAGTTTTCCAGTGACTGTGGGGTTCATGTTAAGACTTCAAAGCCCAGGTTCTCTAGGTGCCATGTTGAAAGCACACCCATGCAAAATACATGTTAGGAAGAAAAATAACATCCTCATCATAAAATGAATATCATCCATCTTAGGAAATAAGGCATTGGCAATATCCATGACCTCCTGGTGCTCCTTCTCATCCCATCCTGTGTTCCCTGTTCCCACCAGTGTATTTCGTACCACTAACGTAGAACATGTCCATCCTCCTTCCCTCTCTCCCTCCCTTTCCCCCTAGTATCTATCTATTATAAAAACTAAGTTTATACTAATATCTCCAATTCTATTCTAACACTACAGAGTTTTTTGTAGGATTCTTCCCTTCTATATTTGTAATTCCCTCCTTCAACATTGAGAAACCTGGCTCCCCTATCCAGTGCATTTACTCATTTGCTCAGTTTCCCCTGCATGCAACCACACTTGGCCAACAGGCTGAGCCCTGGACTCACAGTCAGCCCCCTGCCCCTCAACCGCAGCCTAGGATGTGAGTCCGAGGCTGGGCCTCAGATGAGCTGGTGCCTCCTTGTTGGGTGCACCAGCTCAAAGCATGACCTTGAGAAGAGAGGAAGGTTGAAAGGTCATTTGAAATCTCAGCCCTGGACCTACTGCACCACTCCCCACGCCCCCTAATTCACCCCTCTCCCTGTGCCCTCAGAGCTGGGCCCTGGAAGTCCCCCTACATCATCTGTCAATCTTTGTGATTTGCTGGGAACATTCAGTTTTTACATTTAATGTACAATAATTGCTGATATGTTCAGGTTTAGATAGCTCATCTGTTCTGTTTTCCTACATGTTTCTTGTTTCTTGCCTACTTTTGGAATGGCTGCTCTCAACTTTTTTCGTTCTGTTTCTTTTCTTTCAGTGGTTATTCTAGAAATTATACAAACCTATCTATTTTTGTGTGAACTCATATTAAAAGGTGTGATGGAAGCAGGATTTTGAAGCATTTGAATTTATAGACAGGATATTGTTTAGGGAATTTCTTTCATGACATGGATTGCCTTTATAAGGAAGATACTTTGTTAGATTTCACTACTAGACATAGCTGTCCTCAACTACCATTTTGTTTTCCTAGTATAACTTCTGTAAATTAAGTAACTAATGGTGGGTTCTGCATTGTTGTGCAAGCTAGGAAATTCAGGGATAAATTTCAGAACCTGCCTCTAACAAGCTTATCTGATCTCATGGGCTTCTGGGCCATTTTTTGACATTTTGCCTCTCTCTCTACCTTCCTTCTCTCATCCTATCTATCATTAAGTCCTGTCAGTTTTATGTTCTAAATGTAACTTGATTCAGGTCTTATTTTTCTACTTGCATTGCCACTAAATAATTGTTGACCATCATCTCATGGCTGGATTCTTACAGTAACCTCTCTGATTCTGTTATTTTTAATCCTTTCCAATCTTTACAGAGCAAGCAGCTAGTGGAATCTTTCTAACACAAATTGTGTCATGTCATTTCTGTGCTTTAAAATCCTTTAGTGGTTTCAGCCTCAAGGTACATACTTCTTACCGTGGCTCATTGGGAGCGCACACGGTGTACACTTGCCTGCATGCTTTCATTTGGCCTCAGGACCTTTGTACTTTCTCCTTTTCCTGTGTGGACATCTCCTCCCCCAGTCTGCTAATGCCTTATGGGGACCTTCACTTCTCAGTGTAAATGTCACTTTCTCAGGAAAGTCTTTTTTTTTTTTTTTTTTTTTTTTTTGAGACAGAGTCTCACTTTGTTGCCCAGGCTAGAGTGAGTGCCGTGGCGTCAGCCTGGCTCACAGCAACCTCAATCTCCGGGGCTCAGCGATCCTTCTGCCTCAGCCTCCCGAGTAGCTGGGACTACAGGCATGCGCCACCATGCCCGGCTAATTTTTTGTATATATATTTTTAGTTGGTCAATTAATTTCTTTCTATTTTTGGTAGAGACGGAGTCTCGCTCAGGCTGGTTTCGAACTCATGACCTTGAGCAATCCGCCCGCCTCAGCCTCCCAAAGTGCTAGGATTATAGGCGTGAGCCACCGTGCCCGGCCAGGAAAGTCTTTTTTATTTTATTTTGAAATGTTTTTTTAGAGTTGGGGTCTCGCTCTGTCACCCAGGCTAGAGTGCAATGGTGTGACCATAGCTCACTGCAACCTCCAGCTTCTGGGCCCAAACGATCTTCCTGCTTCAGACTCCCAGGTAGCTGGCACTACAGGTGTGAGCCACTGCACCCGGCTTAAAAAGTCTTTATAAATTTCCCGATTTGAATTATGTCCCTTCTATTACTGTGTTATAGTCACTCTGTTATTCCTTTGTTGCAGTTATTATAAACATTTTTCTTTTGGGTTTTTTGGGGGTTTTTTTTTGGTGTTTTTAAAATAAATATTTCTAACATACAGACATTTTAGAGAATGACACAATCAACATTTATATATCCTCTGCCTAGCTTTGTCAAATCTTAGCATTTGTCTTATTTGTAACAGATTTTTTCTTACTAGTACAAAGACTACATTCTAAGTAGAGGTATTCAGATTATTAAATATGAAATGTCCAATTTCTTATAAAAAAGTTTAGTTTATTATATCTCAAGCAAGAACCAGTACCATTAATCAAAGTATGCACTTATATCGTCACAATTTTGCCATGTTAATGGTAGCTTGCTTATGTCAGCAGTGAAGAAGCCTGAAGAGCGAGTGACAATCAAATCATGAAAGGTGTTTGCCACAGCTTGTTGAAAATTGAATATTTTTCCTTGCAAGAAGTGGTCCCAAACCTGGAAGAGTGGTAATCAATTGGTGCAGGGTCTGGTGAATATGGTGGATGACAGAGTTTCCAAGTCCAGCTTTTAGTTTGAGCAGCATTGTTTTTTGTGACATGTAGTCTTTCAAAAGGATTGGCCTATCTCTGTTGGCCTGTCAGCTGCCAAATCACAAGCATCCTCATCATTTTGTCCAGTTGTTTGCAGTGACATCCACTGTAATGGATTGACCAGGTTTCGTGAAGCTGTAGTGGATAATACCAGCACTGGACCACCAGACACCATTAGCTTTTTTTGATGAATATTCAGTTTTGGACTGTGTTTCGGCACTTCATCTTTATCCAGCCATTGTTCTGAATGCTTGTGATTGTCAAAAAGACTCCATTTTTCATCACACATAACAGTACAGTGTAGAAATGGTTTGCCTTTATGTCATGACAGCAAAGAAAGGCAAGCTTCTAGGTGATTTGTCTTCTGACGCTTTTTTAATTCATGTACTACCTGTCTATCTAGCTTTTTTACCTTGCCATTTATTTGAAATGATCCAATATTGTCGGAATAGTAACGTCAAACCCTGCTGCTAATTCACATGTAGCTTGGGATGGATCCGCTTCCACTACAGCTTTCAGTTCATCATTATCCACCATGGTCTCAGGTCACCCACGTAGCTCATTTTCAAGATTAAGATCACCAGAACAGGCCGGGTGCCGTGGCTCACATGTGTAATCCTAGCACTCTGGGAGGCCGAGGCGGGCGGATTGCTCGAGGTCAGGAGTTCGAAACCAGCCTGAGCAAGAGTGAGACCCTGTCTCTACTATAAATAGAAAGAAATTAATTGGCCAGCTAATATATAGAGAAAAAATTAGCCGGGCATGGTGGTGCATGCCTGTAGTCCCAGCTACTCGGGAGGCTGAGGCAGGAGCATCGCTTGAGCCCAGGAGTTTGAGGTTGCTGTGAGCTAGGCTGATGCCATGGCACTCACTCTAGCCTGGGCAACAAAGCGAGACTCTGTCTCAAAAAAAAAAAAAAAAAAAAAACAAACCACCAGAACAGAACTTCTTAAACCATCAGTGTACCCTGTGTTCATTAGCCACATCCTTCCCAAACACTTCGTTGATATTTTAAGCTGTTGGCATAGATGTATAACATTGGTTCCATGACAGAACTCATATTCAGAAATAATATACATTTTTGACTTATCCATGGTTTCACAAAAATTGCTCCAAAAGAAATTTGAAAGATAATCACAAGCCAAATCATGTGTTTGAAAGAATGAGGGTGTACTTTCACAATTAAAACAAAAATGAAATGTCAGAGAGATCAACTGTCAAACTTAGGGAAATCATACATACTTAATAACCTAATAACTTTGTGTGTAGCTTTCTCCTGTTTCCCTTCTTCTTTACTCAGAGGTAGCCAGCCCCATCTTGAATTTGTTGTTTATCATTTTTATGCATGATTGCTGTGCTTTCACTGTGCACAAATGTGTGTATGCTTCTATATTGCATCACTTTTGTATGTTATGTATATGTCAGTGATTTTCAAGATCATCCATGTTGATTGATGTAAATTAGATTGCTTGTTTTTGTTGTTTAATATTCATTTCTCCACTTGCTGGGCATTTAGGTTGTTTTCAGTTTTTATTGAAAAGATTGCTGTAGTGAACATTGTTGTACAAGTATTTTTTATACCCTAGGGCTGTGGTTTTCGGGAATAGCATCTTTGTTAGTTGGTTTGATTCTAATCTGTTGTGGATTAATACAACATCAATTGTAAAATATAATAAAAATGAATTACTAGAAAAATGAAGTAAGAAAATTTTCTAAACACTCTCACTTGTTATGTTTATCTTGTTAAGGACCAGTGACATTTAGTTCATGGCCTGGCACCGTTGCATGGACATACTTTGAGTACCAGTACTCCAGGGAGTACACCTAGAAGTGGAATGCTGCAGTGTGGGGCTTGGCTTCAGCTTGGATATTGCCCAGCTGCTCTCTGCAGGATTGTGTCAGTGTCAGCCTTGCCAGCAGTGTGCACGAATGCCCTGGGAATGTACATTCCCACTAACCCTTCACATGTCTGCAGTGGGGATTTAGAAATAGAAAAATAAATCCTGATTTCAGTTATTACTGGATTATAGGTGTGTGCATGTAGGGTAAATATATTGCACATTTGTTTTTCTCTTGATTGATACCTCAGGATTTGGATTATTACTTTTATAACTACTAAATACCACAGAATTTCACATTGACCATTGGTAATTATAGCAGGATAGTTTTATATTTTTGAGGCTATTTAAGTACCTGATGAATTGTAGTTTATAAGCAGTGATGGTGAGTGTTGCTTTAGTGATTTTGGTTTATGTTTAATTAGTACAGGAATTATTCCTTGTGGGTGGTTAGCACTCTAAACATAAATTAAAGTGCTTTATGCTGCGAGGTCTGAAGTCATAGAGGTTGTTGTACATTATAGACTGATAAAATACAGATTTAGTCTGACATGGTATTTATTTTCCCATGCTCTTGTTTCCCTCCTCCCTCTTCATCTTTTTTTAAAATCCAGTTGTGTGTGTGTGTGTGTGTGTGTGTGTGTGTGTGTGTGTGTGTGCACTCTGTTGGTATTTCACAGGATTTGCAATCACTTCTTATGTTTATTTAACTACCATTTACAGCTGGAAGTATTTGTTTCTGCTTTGGAAATAGCTTGGTATTCTCTCCACTTACTTTATAAACTGTTGTTCATTTATGGATTCTATTTAAAATAGGCTAAGGGGATTGCTGCTCTTTCAAGTTAAAACATTAAGAGGAAGCATTTTAAATACAACTTAACATTATAATATTTTTCTTATTATTTTAGTTACTAAGAAGTATCACTCTAAAATTATTTTTCTTTTCTATATGTAAACAGTTTTATTGTGATATAGTTCACATACCATACTGTTCACCCATCTAAAATGTGCAGTTAAATGTTTTTTAGTGTTTATGGCATTGTGGACCCATTACCACGATCTAATTTTAGAACTTTTTTTGCCCTTCCTAGAGGAAATCTGTACCCATTAGTTATTTCCCATCTTACCTCCCTTTTTTTCAACCACTAACCTACTTTCTGTCTTTATAGATTTGTCTCTTCTAGATATTTCATATACATGGAATCATATATGTTCTCTTGTGACTTATGTTAGCAAAATTCATCCATGTGTAGCATGTATTAGTAATTTATTCCTTTCCATTGCTGAATAATACTCTATTTTATAGATGTATCACATTTTGTTTATCCATCAGCTAATGGACATTTGTGTTTTTTCCACTTCTGACTATCATGAATAATGCTGCTGTGAACATTTATGTGTGTACAAATTTTGAGTTGGCAAATATGTTATTTCTTTGGTAACACATCTTCTTGGGGGTGGAATTGCTGGGCCATATGGTAACTCTGTGTTGTATTTTCTGAGAACTGCCAGACTGTTTTCTAAAGAGAATGGAACATCTTACCTTCTCACCAGCAGTGTACGAAGGTTCCGACTTCTCTATATCCTTGCTGACAACTTGTTACTGTCCGTTTATTATAGCAATCCTAGCAGGTGTGAGGTGGTATTTTATTTGGTTTTGATTTGCAATTCTCAGATGGCTTAATGATGTTGAACACCGTTTCATGTACTTACTGGTTATTTCTTTATCTTTGGAGAACATCTATTCAGATTCTTTGCCCACTTTTTATTTGTTTTGTTTGTTTGTTTGTTTTTAGAGACAGTCCGGCTTTGTTGCCCTGGTTACAGTGCTGTCAGCCTAGCTCACAGCAACCTCAAATTCCTGGGCTCAGGCAATCCTCCTGCCTCAGCCTAGCAAGTAGCTGGGACTAATGGCATGCGCCACCATGCCCGGCTAATATATATATATATATATATATCTTTAGTTGTCCAGATAATTTCTTTCTATTTTTTTTAAGCAAAAAAAAATTTTATTAATGAAATTATAACACTTGTACCCCCATAATACACTAAAATAAAAAAAAAAAAAGAAATTTTAGCCAATTTGATCACATACAAAATTCCTTTATAAATTTTCTTTCATGAATCTTTTTTTTTTTCCAGACAGAGTCTCACTCTGTTGCTGGGGCTAGAGTTCCGTGGTGTCAGCCTAGCTCACAGCAACCTCAAACTCCTGGGCTCAAGCGATCCTCCTGCGTCAGCCTCCCTAGTAGCTAAGACTACAGGCATGTTTCACCATGCCCTGCTAATATTTTTTCGGTAGAGACGGAGTCTCGCTCTTGCTCAGACTGGTCTCGAACTCCTGAGCTCCAATGATTCACCCCTCTGGGCCTCCCAGAGTGCTAGGATTACAATCCTAAGCCACTATGCCTGGTTTTCTTTTATTAATCTTATTACATCTTACATAGACCATCTATGACATACTTGGCCTTTCTGTTTTGTCCTTAATTTCTCCTTTCTTTCTTTCTTTTTTTTTTATTTTGACATATTATGGGGGTACAGATGTTAAGGTTTCAATAAATGCCCTCCCCCCATAAGTCTGAGTTTCCAGCATGACCATCCCCCAGATGGTGCACATCTCACTCATTATGTATGTAGATACCCGCCCCCCTCCCCCTCCCACCTGCCCTGCACCCGATACTGTAGTACCTATGTGTCCACTTAGGTGCTGCTCAGTTAATACTAGTTTGCTGGTGAGTATATGTGGTGCTTGTTTTTCCATTCTTGGGATACTTCACTTAGTAGTATGGGTTCCAGCTCTAACCAGGAAAATATAAGATGTGCTATATCACCATTGTTTCTTAGAGCTAAATAGTACTCTTTGGTATACATATACCACATTTTATTAATCCATTTTTGGATTGATGGGCACCTGGGCTGTTTCCACAGCCTTGCAATTATGAATTGTGCTGCCATAAACATTTGAGTGCAGGTGTCTTTTTTGTAGAGTGTCATTGGATCTTTTGCGTAGATGCCCAGTAATGGGATTGCTGGATCAAATGGTAGATCCACTTGTATCACTTTAAGGTATCTCCATATGGCTTCCCACAGAGGTTGAACTAGTTTGCAGTCCCACCAGCAGTGTAGGAGTGTTCCTCTCTCTCCGTATCCACTCTAGCATTTATTGTTTGGAGACTTTTTTTTTTTTTTTGAGACAGAGTCTCGCTTTCTTGCCTAGGCTAGAGTGAGTGCCGTGGCATCAGCCTAGCTCACAGCAATCTCAAACTCCTGGGCTCAAGCAATCCTGCTGCCTCAGCCTCCCAAGTAGCTGGGACTACAGGCATGCGCCACCATGCCCGGCTAATTTTTTTTTTCTATATATATTAGTTGGCCAATTAGTTTCTTTCTATTTATAGTAGAGACGGGGTCTCGCTCTTGCTCAGGCTGGTTTCGAACTCCTGACCTCGAGCAATCCGCCCGCCTCGGCCTCCCAGAGAGCTAGGATTACAGGCGTGAGCCACCGCGCCCGGCCTGGAGACTTTTTGATAAAGGCCATTCTCACTGGAGTTAAATGATATCTCATTGTGGTTTTGATTTGCATTTCCCTGATGATTAGAGATGTTGAGCATTTTTTCATATGTTTGTTGGCCATTCTTCTGTCTTCTTTAGAAAAGTTTCTGTTCAAATCCTTTGCTCACTTTTTAATAGGGTTATTTGATTTTTTTCTTGCTGTTTTTCATGAGTTCTATGTATATTCTAGTTATCAACACCTTATCAGATGTGTAGGATGCAAAAATTTTCTCCCATTCTGTAGGTTGTCTGTTTACTTTCATGACTGTTTCTTTGGCTGTGCAGAGCTTTTTAGTTTGATCATGTCCCATTTATTTATTTTTGTTGCTGCTGTGATTGCCTTTGGGGACTTCTTCATAAACTCTTTCCCTAGGCCGATGTCTAGGAGAGTGCTTCCAGCATTTTCCTCTAGAATTCTAGTAGTTTCATACCTTAGGTTTAAGTCTGTTATCCAGTGTGAGTTGATTTTTGTGAGAGGTGAAAGGTGTGGGTTCTGCTTTAGCCTTCTACAAGTAGCTATCCAGTTTTCCCAGCACCATTTATTGAAAAGGGATTCTTTTCCCCAGAGTATGTTTTTGTCTGCTTTGTCAAAGATTAGATGACTATATGAGCATGGTTTTATATCAGGATTCTCAGATCTGTTCCACTGGTCAGTATTCCTATTTTTGTGCCAATACCATATTGATTTAATTACTACAGCTTTGTAGTATAGTTTGATATCTGGCATATTAATACCTCCCATTTTGTTTTTGTTGCCTAGAATTGCTTTTGATATGTGGGGTCTTCTTTGGTTCTATGTGAAGCATAAAATTATTTTTTCTATATCTGTGAAGAATGCTGATGGGATTTTAATAGGTATTGCATTGAATCTGTAGATCAGTTTGGGTAGTATAGACATTTTAATGATGTTGAGTCTGCCGATCCACGAGTATGGTATGGATTTCCATCTGTTTACATCCTCTGCTATTTCCTTCCTCGGTGTTTCATACTTCTCCCTGTACAGGTCTCTTACCTTGGTTAAATATATTCCTAGGTACTTTAATTTCTTTGTTGCTATTGTGAAGGGAATTGAGTCTTTGATTTATTTGGTTCTCAATTTGATTGTTGTTGGCGTATATGAATGCCTCTGATTTCTGTGTATTGATTTTGTATCCTGAGACTTTAGTAAATTCATTGATCAGTTCCAGGAGTTTCTTGGTTGAATCTTTGGGGTTTTCTAAATATAATATAATATCATATCATCAGCAAAGAGTGAAAGTTTGATCTCCTCTGCCCCTATTTGGATACGTTTAATTCCACTTTCCTGTCTGATTGCTGTAGCCAGGACTTCCAGCACTATGTTGAATAGAAGTGGAGATAGTGGGCAGCCTTGTCTGGTTCCAGTTCTAAGTGGGAATGATTTCAATTTTTCCCCATTCGGTATGATGTTGGCTATGGGTCTGTCAAATATGGCTTGTATCATTTTTAGGTATGTCCCTTCTATGCCTATTTTCTTAAGTGTTCGTATCATGAAAGGGTGTTGAATTTTGACAAAAGCTTTTTCTGCATCTATTGAAAGAATCATGTTGTCTTTGTTTTTGCTTCTGTTTATGTGGTGAATTGCATTTACAGATTTACATATGTTGAACCATCCCTGCATCCCTGAGATGAAGCCCACTTGGTCGTGATGGATTATTTTTTTGATAAGCGTCTGGATTCAGTTAGCTAAGATTTTGTTGAAAATTTTTGCATCTATATTCATTAGGGTTATTGGTCTGTAGTTTTCTTTTTTTGTTGCATCCTTTCCTGGTTTTGGTATCAGAGTAATATTCTCTTCATAAAAGGTGTCGGGGAGGTTTCCGTTCTTCTCGATGTTGTGAAATAGTTTCTGCAAGATAGGTACTAGTTCTTCTTTGTATGTGTGGTAAAATTCGGGTGTGAAACCATCTGGATCGGGACTTTTCTTTTTAGGGAGATTTTTAATTGCTGTTTCTATTTCAGCCCTTAAGATTGGTCTGTTCAGGAAATCTATTTCTTCTTGGTTGAGCTTAGGGAGGCTGTGTGTTTCTAGAAATCTGTCCATTTCTTCCACATTTTCCAGTTTGTGTGCATAAAGATTTTTGTAGTATTCATAGATTATATCTTCTATCTCTTTGGGATCAGTTGTGATATCTCCTTTTTTGTCCCTGATGGAGCTTATTAGAGATTTCTCTTTTCTGCTTTTCGTTAGCTTAGCCAATGGCGTGTCAATTTTGTTTATTTTTCAAAGAACCAACTAATCTCCTGAATAGCTTCCCGGTTTTCAGTTTCGCTTAGTTCTGATTTGATCTTGTTGATTTCACTTCTTCTGTTGGGTTTGGGTTGGTCTGTTCTTTTTCCAGCTCTTTGAGTCATTTCATTAGTTGTCTATTTGTGATCTTTTTGACTTTTGGTTATAGGCATTTATGGAGATAAACTTTCCTCTCAGAAAGCTTTAGCTGTGTCCCAGAGGATTTGATAACTTGTCTCTCTCCATTGTCATTTTGTTCATAGAATTTTTTATTTCCATCTTGATTTCTTCATTTTGAAGTAATCATTTAGTAGGAGGTTGTTTAATTTCCATGTTTTGGGGTAGAAATGTGAGTTTCTGTTAGGGTTGATTTCTACTTTTATTCCACTGTGATCTGAGAAGATACATGGTATGATTTCTATTTTTTAAAATTTCTTGATGTTTACTTTGTGTCCTAGGACATGGTTAATCTTAGAGAATGTCCCTTGAGCTGATGAGAAGAACGTATATTCAGTGGATTTTGGGTAGAATGTCCTGTAAATGTCAGTCAGACCCAATTTTCCTAGAGTTTTGTTTAAGTTCATTATTTCTTTATTAATTTTCTGTTTGGAGGATCTGTCTTGTGCCGTCAGTGGGGTGTTGAAATCTCCGGTGATTATAGAGTTGCTATTAACCAATTTGCTTAGCTCCAGTAAGGTTTGCTTTATGAATCTTGGTGCACCTAAATTGGGTGCATGTATATTTAAAATTGTTATCTGTTCTTGTTGAACTGTGCCCTTCACCATTATGTAATGACCCTCTTTGTCTTTCACTACTTTTGTTGGTTTAAAAACTAAATTGTCTAAAATTAGAACTGCCACGCCAGCCTTCTTTTGGCTTCCACTTTCTTGGAATACTGATCTCCACCCTTTTACTTTTAGTCTATATGCATCCTTGCAGGTTAGATGTGTTTCCTGAAGACAGCATATACTTGGCCTGTATTTTCTTATCCATTCAGCCAGTCTCTTGAGTGGAGAGTTTAAGCCATTCACATTTATTGAGAGAACTGACAGGTAAGTAGATTACCGTTCATTCTGTTGGGTTGGATGTTGTTGCTTTGATTTCTCTCTTGAGCCATTGTAATATCTGGCCTTTGATCTTTGAGTTTTGGTTGTTTTTATATTCGTGAGCTTTTATTATGGTGTTCCGTATGTAACACTGTTTTGAGTACTTCTTGTAGGGCTGGCCTTGTCTTGGTGAATTCCCTCAGTCTTTGCTTATCTGAGAATGTCTTGATTTCTCCTTCATATACAGTACTTAGTTTTGCAGGGAATAAGATTCTAGGCTGGGCATTGTTTTGTTTCAGAAGAGTGAGAATGAGGCCCCAGTCTCTTCTTGCTTGTAAAGTCTCAGTAGAGAAGTCTGGTGTTATTCGAATTGGCTTTCCCTTGTATGTTACTTTGCTTCTTTCATCTTACAGCTCGTAGAAGGGCCTCTTTAGTTGATATTTTGGTCAGTCTGATGACTGCATGTTGTAACGTCTTCCTGTTTGCATTAGATCTCCCAGGGGTCCTCTGAGCTTCTTGAACTTGTATATCGAGATTTTGAGCAAGGCCTGGGAAATTTTCCTCTATCATATCTTCAAATAGCTTGTCCAACTCTGTTGGACAAGAGTGTTGTCTTCTTCCCCTTATGGTAACCATATGACCCTCACATTAGGTTTCTTCACATAATCCCACATCTCTTGTAGGCTTTGCTCTTTTCTCTTGTTTCTCTGCTCTATCTCTGTGACTTATTGATTGGAGGATGTTATCTTCAATCTCTGAGATTCTTTCTTCTGTTTGATCTACCCTGTTCTTGAGACTTTCCACTGTATTTTGTAGTTCCCTGAATTGATTCTTCATTTCCAGGAGTTTGGTTAAACTTTTCTTCATTGTGTCTATTTCTTTAGTGAACTTTTCTTCTAGGTCCTTGAGGCTTTTTGTGGTTTCTTTGTGTTGGTTATTGAGTTGTTCTTGCAGGTTGTTGAATTTTCTTATGATCCTTATTCGGAATTCCACTTCTCTCATTTTGGTTACCTGATTTTGGTTGGTGTCTGTTTCTAAGGGGCTGGTGCTCCTCTTTGGGGGTGTGTTTTCCGTTTGGTTCTTCATATTTCCGGAGTTCCCTCGCTGATTTCTTCCCATATCCATCAGTTGTTGTTTCTTTCCTTTAGGTGTTCGTTTGGGTATTCACATGCCTTGGTTAGTTTCTGATCCGGTAGGTGGTGTCTGTGGGTGAGATTTGACTACTCCTTGTATAATGAGTCACTAGGTGCCGTGAAAAAGGTGTGCAGGATGTCCTCCCTCTCAGTAGGTGGCACTTGCTTGGAGGAACAGGCTATGCTGTTGTTTTTCTGTCCTGTAACCATCTCTTGTTCCTGAAGAGAGGCACTGTAGTGCCTCAGGTGGTTGGTGGGGCCCTGGGACTTCTAGGTGTGTCCTTTTCTCCCCTCAGTGAGGGCTTGTCTAGGAGAGAGTCTAGGCAGAGCTGGGTTGGGTAAGCCTGCCCTCAGGCACCACCAATGGTGGTAGCAGCGGTCAAAGTTCTGTTCTCTGCTTCTGGGAAAAGCTGTCAGGGAGGGGCTGCAATGGCCCTGTTTAGTCAGAAAGTCTGTGTGTGGGGGTGGGGCTGTCTGAGACCCGCAGTCTGGAGCGGGCCTCGCTTCTTTCCACCCTCCCCAACTCCACAGCTACTCCTGCACCTCTGCCAGCAGGCCAGACCACAAGCCACTAGGCCTCCCCTGACTGTGATGCCGGCTGGCAGGTTCCCTGTGCAGGAATGCCACCTGGGCTGGGCGCACGGCCTCCCTTTGGGAGGAGGGTTGCCCTCTAGGACGCTGATCTGTCCCTGAAGGCACACACACGTCAGTAGGCTGTTCACAAATATCCCTTCTGTGCCCGGGGCAATGCGAGACCTAGGTGCACGGGATGTGGTCTGCAGGTCTGACCTCTGGGCCCCAGAGTTCAAACTAAATCCCCACCAGGGAGAGGAGTGCCAGTCCCAATTCACCCACAGCTAGCCCAAGCTGGGTCTCTGTCTCTCAGCCTCAGGGTCTGCCCCGTTCTCCTGGGATCACCGGGCCAGCAGCACCTGGGAGGGCTGGTGGGTAGGGATCTCACAGTCTGGTTCCCCTTAGTCAGCTATAGGGCCCCAAAAGGAAAGGTCCTGTTCCCTGGAGGTGCCTCTGGCTGGTGGCTGTATTGTCTCTCTGGGCAGCCGTGGGTAGGGCTGGGGGAGGGGAGAAGGAGGCAATATGGCGCCTGCCTGGGGCTCGGGTCTGTGCACACGTCAGTCCCGGAGGGGGTTGGGAGCCTAGTGCTGGGTCCGCTACAGGCTCACCGCTTACTGGCGGCGGCCGTCTCTGGGCTGGTGTCTTCAGGTCTCTCTACCCACCGGGGAGCCCACCAGCAGTCCCAGATGCAGGGGAGGGGAAACTTGGCTGATTCCCCTACACTTCACGCTGGTCTCCCGGCTGCTCCTGCGGTCTCAGCTTCCAGTTCTCCTCCGCAACCTCCTCCCGTGGAGTCTCCTGTGGTCTCAGGTACTCCTCCTTCCGACCCTTGTCTGCTGTATGCTTGTCTTCTTGCTTCTTTCTTCTAATTTCTGCTAGAATCTGTCTTTTCTGCAGAGACTGGTGGTATTTCTCGTTCACCATCTTGATTCCCTCCTCTTTCTATTTTTAATAGAGACAGGGTCTCGCTCTTGCTCAGGCGGGTCTCAAACTCCTGACCGTGAGCAATCCTCCCACCTCGGCCTCCCAGAGTGCTAAGATTACTTTGCCCCCTTTTAAAAAGCAGTTTAAAACACCAAACATTTATTATTTCACAGTTTCTGTGGATCAGGAATGTGGGTACAGCTTAGTTTGGTCCTGTGGCTTAGGGTTTCTTAAGAGGCTGCAGTGAAGTTGTCAGCCTGTGCTGATGGGTGGCTCATGCCTGTAATTCTGACAGTTTGGGAGGCTGAGGTGGGAGGAACACTTGAGGTCAGAAGTTCGAGACCAGCCTAAGGAAGAGCAAGATCTGATATCTACAAACAATAGAAAAATTAGCTAGGTGTGTTGTTATGTGCCTGTAGTTCCAGCTACTTGGTAGGCTGAGGCAGGAGATTGGCTTGAGCCTAGGAGTTTGAGGTCGCAGTGAGCTATGATGAACCCACTGTATTCAAGCCTGGGTAATAGTGCACGACCCTGTCTCCAAAAGAAGAAGAAGAAGAAGAAGAAAAAGATGTCAGCCTGTGCTGTGGTCTCCTGTGAATGCTTGGTTAAGGAAGGATCCTATTCCAAGCTCACTCATGTGGTTGTTGGCATGATTCTGGTTTTTGTGGGCTTTTAGACTGAGGGCCTCAGTTTCTCACAGGCTGTTGTCCATAGACCACCCTCAGTTCCTTGCCACATAGACTTCTCCATAGGGCAGTTCACAGCAAGGCAGCTGAAATTCGTCTCTGAAGCAAGTAAATGAAAGCAATAAAGAACAAGATGGAAGCCAGAGTTTTTAAAAATCAGAATATGACTTAGTATTAGAAGTGATATCCAGGCTGGGCGTGGTGGCTCGCTCCTGTAATCTTCCACCCTGGGTGGCCGAGATGGAAGGATTGTTTGAGCTCAGGAATCCAAGACCAGCCTGTGCAAGAGTGAGGCCCTGTCTCTATTAAAAATAGACATATTACTCTCTACTAAAAATAGAAAAATTAGGCAGGCGTTGTGGCACAGGTCTGTAGTCCCAGCTACTTAGGAGGCTGGGACAAGAGGATCACTTGAGCCCAGGAGTTTGAGGTTGCTGCGAGCTACAATGCAGGCTAGATGCCACTGCACTCTAGCCTGGGCCTCAGAGCAAGACTCTGTCTGAAAAGAAAGAAAGAAAGAAAGGGAGAGAGAGGGAAATGACATACAGACATTGTATTCGTTACAAGTAAATCACCACACACACACACACACACACACACACACACACACAACAATAATAATAATAAATAAGAAGACAAGGAGCAAACTTCTGAAAGTCGTGAATAGGTTGGTGGCATAGATTTTGTATTCACAGGTGTATACTTATCTCCAGTTTATCAAATAGTGTACATTAATTATGTACAAATTTTGGTATGAAAAAAATCAATGAAAAAATCAATATTAGAAACACATCATAGATTAGCCTGTACTCAAGGGCAGGGATTACATAGAGCAGGTGATCTTAAAAGTTGCCTGCCATAATCTGCCTTTGCCCACATTTTGATTTTAATTGGATTGTTTGGCCTTTTATTACTTGGTTGTAGGAATTATTTATATACTAGACACAGTTATTGGATATAGGATTTATAAGTATTTTCTCCCATTCTGTTGGTTCTTTTTGATGGTGTGGTTTGTAGTGCAGAAGGTTTTAATTTTGATGTAGTCAATATATCTGTTTTTTCTACTGTCATATGTGCTTTGGGTATTGTATCTGAGAAACCATTGTCAAATTCTGGCATGACAAAGATTTACTTCTATTTTTTTTCTAATAGTTTTATAGTTTTGGCTCTTAATTTAGGTTTGTGACCCATTTTGAGTTAGTTTTTGTGAATGGTGTGAGTTGAGGGTCCAGCTTTTTTTTTTTTTTGGCATGTGGACATCCAATTGTCCCAGCACCATTTGTTGAGAAGGCTATTCTTTTCCCATCGAGTTGTGTTGGTATCTTTGTCGAAAATCAGTTAAGCATAAATGTAAGGATTTATTTTTGGACTCTAAATTGTATACCATTGATCTGTATGTCTGTCTTTATGCAAGAACTTGTCCTTATCCTTCTTGATCACTGTAGCTTTGCAGTAAGCTTTGAAATCAGAACTTTGTTCTTCTTTTTCATAGTGTTTTGGCTATTCTGGGTTTCTTGCATTCTCATAGGGAATGCAAGGATTGGCCTGTTCTTTTACACACAGACACACACACATACACACGGGCAGTTTGAAGATTTGATAGGGATCGTATGCATCTGTAGATCAATTTGATGAATATTGTCATCTTAACAATAGTAAGTCTTCTGATTGATGTTATATTTATTTAGGTCTTTAATTTCTGTCAAGAATATTTTAGTTTTCAGTGCACAAGTTTTATATTTCTTTTGTTAAATTTATACCTATGAATTTTATTCTTTTTGGTTTTATTATAAATGGCATGCATTGTTTTCTTAATTTTTATTTTCAGATTATTCATTGCAAGTGTAAAGAATTACAACTGGGTTTTTAATATGGATCCTGTGTCCTACAGCCTTGATGAACTTGTTTATTAGCTCTAATAATCTCTGTAGTGTATTCCTTAGAATTGTCCATATATAATAAGATCATGCCATCTGCAAATAGAGGTAGTTTTACTTCTTTCCAGTTTGGGTGCCTTTTATTTCATTTTCTTGCCTTATTGTCCTGGCTCGAACCTCCAGTACGATGTTGAAGAGAAGCAATTAGAATGGATATTCTTTTTTTTTTTTTTTTGAGACAGAGTCTCGCTTTGTTGTCCAGGCTAGAGTGAGTGCCGTGGCGTCAGCCTAGCTCACAGCAACCTCAAACTCCTGGGCTCGAGTGATCCTCCTGCCTCAGCCTCCCGAGTAGCTGGGACTACAGGCATGCGCCACCATGCCCAGCTAATTTTTTTTTTATATATATATCAGTTGGCCAATTAATTTCTTTCTATTTATAGTAGAGACGGGGTCTCGCTCTTGCTCAGGCTGGTTTTGAACTCCTGACCTTGAGCAATCCGCCCGCCTCGGCCTCCCAAGAGCTAGGATTACAGGCGTGAGCCACAGCGCCCGGCCAGAATGGATATTCTTATCTCTGATCTTAGTAGGAAAGCATTTCAGTTTTTCGCCATTAAGTATGATGTTAGCTGTGTATTTTTTGTAGACTTCTTTATTAGGTTGAGGTAGTTCCCTTCTATTCCTAGTTTGTTGAGTTTTATATATCATGAAATGTTCCTGTTAAATGCTTTTTTACATCTACTGAGATGATTGTGATTTTTGTTGTCTAATAGGATATATTACATTGATTTTTTTTTTATATTGAACTCATCTTGCATTTACAAATCCTAATTGGTATATAATCTTATATGTTGTATGAGGTCAGTCACAGGTGAAAGCTTATTCTCAGGACTTTCACGAGCCTGTGCACAGCCCCACACCTGCAATCTAGATTTCCAGGCCTATGTTGGAACTTTTCAGAGCATCTATGGACATCTCATTTACCAGTTTGTCTGCTTAAGTATTTTGGTCACCTTCCTGTTTGCCCCAACTGTTACTGACAAACATCCAGGGTGGGAGGTTGGGGAGGATAGGCATTTCCCAGTGGGTGAGCTCTGAGGTCAGACAAAGGAAAGCTCTGTGGTTTAAGGTTAAGTGCTGACAGTTACCTGGGAATGGGCTTTGAAAGAGCTCCAACCCTGTCTGTCAATCTTATTAGTAGCAGATTAATTTAGAATAGTGCATAGAATACACTGGAAAGAAAAATCTAAAAGCAGAGATTAGTTTAGTAGCACTTATGTAAATCTCAATGTGAGAATTGCCCAGATTTTGGGTAGTGGCACTGGAAATGGAGAGAAAACTTTTGGCCTTTTCTCCTCAAGAAGGAATTGGTAAATATGTTTACAAAGTAGTTATTTAATACAACATTTATTTATTTTTGATGACCAAAGTTTACTGCATGTTTATTATGAAATACAGAAAAGCAGCCGGACATGGTGCCATGTGTCTGTAGTCCCAGCTGTTTGGGAGACTGAGGCAGGAGAATCACTGGAGCTCAGGAATTTGTATCTAGCCTGGGCAACATAGAGAGAGCTGTCTCTTTAACCAACCAACCAGCCAAACAAACAAACAAACTATATAAGCACACACACAGAAACAAATCCAGATTTTTAGGAACTACCTGTTAGAGAAAGAATATTTTCCCTAAACACTATGCTAATTATGAACCCGTAATTTCATATTATATTTTTGTGAAAATACACCCCAAGCCATGAATTTTTTTTTTTGATACAGAATCTCACTCTGTTGCCCCGGCTAGAGTGCCATAGTATCAGCTCACAGCAACCTCAAACTCTTGGGCTCAAGCGATTCTTCTGCCTCAGCCTCCTAAGTAGCTGGGACTACAGACATGCACCACCATGCCCAGCTAATTTTTCTATGTATTTTTAGTGTTTCAGCTAATTTCTTTCTATTTTTTCAGTAGAGATGGGATCTCGCTTTTGCTCAGGCTGGTCTTGAACTCCTGAGCTCAAACGATCCACCTGTCTCGGCCTCCCAGAGTGCTAGGATTACAGGCGTGAGACACTGCACCCCGCCAGGCCATGTATTTTTTTTTTTTTTTTTTTTTTGAGACAGAGTCTCACTTTGTTGCCCAGGCTAGAGTGAGTGCCGTGGCGTCAGCCTAGCTCACAGCAACCTCAAACTCCTGGGCTCAAGCGATCCTTCTGCCTCAGCCTCCCGAGTAGCTGGGACTACAGGCATGCACCACCACGCCCGGCTAATTTTTTTGTATATATATTAGTTGGCCAATTAATTTGTTTCTATTTATAGTAGAGACGGGGTCTCGCTCTTGCTCAGGTTGGTTTCGAACTCCTGAACTCAAAGGATCCGCCCGCCTCGGCCTCCCAGAGAGCTAGGATTACAGGCGTGAGCCACCGCACCCGGCCTAGGCCATGTATTTTTAAAGGCACTCTTATTAAAGTATGTTTAAAAATTGGTGCTATAATTTAAACTTTGTAGTAAATTGTATTCTTTTCCTTCTCTTTCAGGTGGATGCAAGGAGCATACCAGTGTTAGCAAAATGGCAAAATTCATATAGCATTAAAGTTGTACTTCAAGAGCTAAGACGTCTAATGATGTCCAAAGAAAATATGAAGCTTCCACAGCCACCAGAAGGACAAACATACAACAATTAATTTTAGTGGATCTCAAACTTGTCTTAAATCAACAACCTTCTACTCATGTTAATGTCTTGATTAAATATCACAATGCAAAATACCCACACATTAAGTAAAAGAATTCCACCTGGTAAACATAACCTGGACATTTGTATTAAATAAGAATATATTTAATATATGTACACCCATTATGTTTTCAGGTAACAGGAGGAAAAATGCAGCACAATTTTCTTTCTCTTGTTAAGGCATTGTCATTTAAATATAAACCTGGAATACTCGAGACAGAATTCAGGTTTACAAGATGAAAGCGTGAAGAGTTGTCAGATGGCAATGGAAGCATGTGTGGTTTTGAAAAGTAAAAATCTCAAGAAGGAAAAACAGAACTGGCATGCGTTAATCCATCTTGCTTAGTGAAAGAGCTGCAGTTGACATTGTTTAAAGTAGCAGGTACAATGAATATTGTCACAAATTGTGTTAATTTTTGAAGCGGTGTGGGTGCTGACTACTAGTAGTATCAAAAATATGTTCAGGATTGTTTTGATACCTGTATTTATAATAAAAAATGTGTGTGGGGGGTTGATGAGTTTCTGTTAAAAGCTGTTCCTGTGTGTTACATGTAACAGACATGGTAAATATTTGTTTACAGTCTTTGTTTAACAAACCACACATTTAAGTTTAAGTGAAGTCAAGAAAAAGGAAATAGGTGTACGGATATGTGATTTTGAGATTAAAGTTAGTCTTAAGATGTAAATAAAATGTGGAACGTGTGTCCTCAGACTGTGCCATTTCTATTATATGAATGTAGTATATATTTCTATTTCTATTTCCGTTTCTATATTTCTATATTTCCATTTTTATTATATGAATGTAGTACAGCACCTTACTAAGGCGTAAAAATTTAAATTATTATAGCTTTTCATCTGTCACATCCTTTATTGTTTATCCTGTTTTGTATACTTCTTGTGGATTGGTACTTGCAGAGTATTTCAGAGAACCAGTTACCTAATTAGTTTAATTTCTTTGGACGAGGAAGAATCCAGATGTTATATTTTGAATTTGATTTCACCAGAAATATTATTATTAAAAAGATCTTTGAATTCTAGCACTAGATTATTATAAAATTATAGATTAAAAATTATTCAAATATACATTCCATTTTTTCTTCATAACATATTTTTCTGTGAAGCTTTTGGTTAATAGATTGAACTAATGGAAACATTTCCTCCTCCAATTAATGCTTTTCATATAATGAAGATTAATTTCATTTATTCCATGTATGCTCTACTCTAACAAGTAACTATGAAGTTGAAAATTCATTTATGTTCTGTTTTTACCAAAGGGATATGAGCCTTTGGGTCGCTGGTTTTCACTTCAAAGCACTGGGTATATTGCTTTGCTGGAAATGCCATTTTGTTGGTAATTCGTTGAAGAATATAGAAAGGTGGTCAGGTAAATTCTCCTTTTATTTTGGCAAATTTAATACTTTGTCCATAGTTCACCCCAGCAAACCAAAACCATGATTGTCAAAATATCAAATTGTATGTTCAGACTTTGCTTATAAAGTAAAGAAAAAATAATCAACCTTGGATGTACATGAAAATACTTTTGTAGTGTAACAACGAATTTCTTAAACATACCCCGATGTTTTCATCAAGCTCATTCAAAGGTAGAATTTTGAAGTACCTTTTCTTGGTCAAAAGTACATTAAAGTCAGTGACAGTTTATCTAAATGTATTAATTTCAGCATGGTTACTCAGTTATCAGAGATGTTTAAAATGCTTTAAAATGACACAGAGAATATACACATACAAATTAATGCATGTGTAATTTATTAAAATACATTAGAAACGAACTATTACCTGGAAATATAGTCTTAAAATTTTTAAATGGTTAAAGGAGATTAAGTTGAATTATACTGACACTATATAAAGAATCTCCCCTCTCCCGGTACATGTTGTCAGAATCAGCTCTATAATGCTTATTTCTCTTCTTTTGTTTTTGGGATTATGGATCTTTGCAGAAACCTGCATGCCAATAAACCAATTTCCAAAGCAGAATCCATTTTGCATGTCAAGATCAAAATGTTCAAGGCAATCTAAGGGATGCTTAAATCTAAGAGGAGTTAATATAGAACCATTCTTAATTATAGTAACATTTCTAAGACAGCAGTTTTGAAGCAATTTTTCCTTAGTTTTGTAAAAGGGCTAAGGTTGTAGGAGTCTATGGTATTACTTTTTTTTTTTTTTTTTATGGTATTACTTTTTAAATGACCTGTAAAATTGCCTTAGAAATTTGTTTGAAAGGCTAGCAAGTAAGAGACCCTTGAGGATGATTATGTATTAATAAAGATTATAAAAACAAAATTCTTGTCCTATTAGGTCAGTGTTATGTTTTAATAGTTTTACTACTCAATAACTAATTTTCAGAATTGATAATCTAAAAAAATGGTTTTTATAGCATTTTAAAGTAATGGAATTTGTTATGGGCTTATGTGTAACTTTATAGGATTTCAGACATCTGGAAGGATAGTCAGTGGTATTTAAGTCTTTTGGATATAAAAATAGAAAATATTTATAATTTTTTTTTTTTTTGAGACAGAGTCTCGCTTTCTTGCCTAGGCTAGAGTGAGTGCCGTGGTGTCAGCCTAGCTCACAGCAACCTCAAACTCCTGGGCTCAAGCGATCCTCCTGCCTCAGCCTCCCGAGTAGCTGGGACTATAGGCACAAGCCACCATGCCTGGCTGATTTATATATATATATATATATATATATATATATATATATATATATATATTAGTTGGCCAATTAATTTCTTTCTATTTTTATGGTAGAGACGGGGTCTCGCTCAGGCTGGTTTTGAACTCCTGACCTTGAGCAATCTGCCCGCCTCGGCCTCCCAGAGTGCTAGGATTACAGGCGTGAGCCACCGCGCCCGGCCTATAATTTTTATTCTTTTAAAAGACTTGTTCACATTTAAAATTTGAATAAGTGCACAGTGAATTATTGTTGGACTTGTGGGTTTAGTCTGGATTACTTAATACCAGTACATTGATTTTAGTGTTAATTCTCATTAAATAAATAAATAAATATATATATATAATTGGTAAATACATATGAAATATTGTTTTGAAAATTTAGAGGAGATAGCTGGGCAATATTAATGTTTTTTCATTAAGAGGTTTGGTATGTATGGCTTTGTAAGGATCTGGGAGGTGCATCATGGGAAGACAGCATTGAACACTAGACTTTGGTCAGAACCATATCCGTTTTTTTTAATGAGCACATGACCATGTTCTAATGTATGTTTTAAAGAATATAAGTACTAATGATGAAGTCTAGTATCATGCATAATTAGATTACAGGAGGTACTTAAGGAATTTTTTTTCCAGGTTTTCCTTTTATAAGTATACTTTTAGGCATATATATGTATAGAGTCATGGTATCATTTATTGCTGGGAAGGATCTCAAAGGCACTGATTTTACTTTTTGGATAAGTATCAATATAATTTTCCAGTACCGGCTTGACTGGCTTTTGATTATTTCCACAAAAAATTCAAACTCCTCAAGGATTTGAGTAAGTGTATGTATTTTGTATATAAGATAGAAACATCATAAAAAGGAATGGATGCAGTATATTATAAGATTGATAGGAACATTAGCAGTTCCCAGCCAATAACTAAGTTTACTAAAAACAAGAAATGTGTGGGAATAGCATATCTTTTATGCTAAAATCAATATACCTTATAGAAGTTGCTAAATAGTAGATGGAAATTCTACCATAGTTCATACTGAAAATGTATGTGGAGTATTAAAGATACACAATAAGTATTTTCTGAAGAGAAAATCAATGGAGGTATTTGGTGATAAAACACAAAATAAGTGACAAGACAAAACCACCATTTTGTGAAACAAGGGAGTTTTGCAAACTCGTGGAGTTACATGATTTAAAACAGTCATTGGATATGAAGAGGTTGCCATGATATTTATATCCTTAGAAGGATATTCTCATTTTTAAAAATTCCTAAGAGTCTGTCTGCTCCATCCGATTTTTACATGTAGTCTGTAAGACCAACTCAAGATTTTTTTGTACAAGTTTATTTATGAAATCAATGATAAAATCCAGATCTCATTTTCTTTGAAAGATTCCAGGAATCATCCTTTCTTGAGTAAGTGACCAAATACCATTTAAGGGTTATGTATTGCAGTGATCTGTTTGCTGCCAAATGTAGACTTACTATGTGAATTCTTTTATCTTGTTCTTGCTCAGTAGTTAGTAGCTACTTCATCTAGAAATTATGGCAGCTAAAAGATTATGCAGAAGCAAAGTTTTAATATTCTGCCTCCAAAGAAGGACTAGTAGTTGGCACTAAGAAACCAATATTAATAAGAAAACTGATCAGTAAAACATGTCATTGACCTTATTGGTAGTAGAAACTTTCAATTGCTTGTTCAGCACAGTAGTTGAGTAATTTTAAAAAAACTCAGAGATTACAAGGAAGCACTCTTAACAGTTGAGTCCATGGTCTTCCTCTTAATAGTTTTTTTTTTTTAAAAAAAAACAGGCCTTTAACAATAGATTACAAAGTCATCTTGAAAATTTACATTATAATGTGAAATGAGATTTTAAAAGGACATCCTCATTAAAATGTGGTAAAATTAGTTGAATACTAAATGTCCTTATTTTTGGTTTAAGGGCTTTCATCCATTTTTAAGTAACAAACAGGATACTTGTAAATGCTTTATTACATAGGGATGGGATTTTATAGCCCTTGATGTTTATTGGCTTTTAATTTGAAGAAAAAAGATGTTCTTCACAGTTAATAATGGAGAAAGAGAAATGTATTGTTTTATTTCTTCTTAAGCCACTCTGGCCAAATAAATAATGACAGCCAAATGGATTACAGCCATTATCATAGATTATCTTTCTATTATAGTTTTTAAAATCTGGGTAATTATAATGATTAAAGTGGGTGATAAACTTCAATTATCCTGACACTCAAGTGAATATAATTGGGTTCATAAGAAAAGTAAAATATCTTATTTCCTGGGTTTCTTAATCTTGAGTAATAAATGGACCCCTATGAGAAAAAAATTCTTGTGGACTAATACTGTCTGGAATTATTTTTGTTAAATTATTGTTTAATGCATACATTATGTAAACTTAGGCTCTTAGTGCTTTTAAAATTACACACTCAACTACACAGTACTTAAAATTTTAAATAATTTAATATGGAGGATGCTTCACTGAATTAATTTCTGCCTAAAATGTAAATATTGGTGTCATCTCTTGTTTTTTTTTCTTTGTTTTTATAATTTGCCATGTCTGTACTACTGTAAGTCAGATAGTTCTTACAGAGGACTAAAACTCCTGAGACTTTATTCTCCTTGGAGAGACTTTATTCTCCTTGGAGACTGCAGTCTATTGTGAAGAGTTACTGAAATACTCTGTTGTGGCTGTGGTCATCTACAGGAGTAAAAATTACCTATCATTGGTGATGGTGTCATGTTAATAACATTTTAAATTAGGTTGACACAGTTTAATCAATGATATCTTAAAGCTAAGTGGTGCAATTTCCCCACACACGATAGTGATGGATTTGTTGGTCTAGAAGATAAACTACAGTTAAAAGTGCCCCTCCCCAGGCCTGTGACTCCCACCTTTGTTCCCTCCCGAAACTCCCCTACCTGTCCTCTCTCTGCCTCTGCCTGCCTCTCCCTTCCACCCGCGCAATCACCTCTCTCTCCTTGTGACCAGTTCTGTTCCCATTTAGTTAGTTCTTCCTTTAAAGTTAGCGCTTTCTCTCTTCTTTTCTCTATCATCCTCTTCTTGGACACTAACCATGAATTTGAAGGCTGCTGTTGAAAGATTATCTCCCCGAGTGAGCCCTTTATATGCAGAAGTCTAACTGTAGTCCTGTTACTCTGACTCTTTATCCCTGGCCCTTTGTTTACCACCTCTGCTAGTGTTTATTTCTGTTCCCTACTTCAGCTTAGGTCCTCTTCTAACTTCTTCACCACTCTGATCTGCGGATCTTTTCCTCAGTGTATCACTGTTGTCCTCGGTTTACCTGAGTTGAAGTTTTTGGCTTTATTTGCATCTGGGAATTGATGTCCAAGCAGCCACCATCACAATAATAAAGTAAAATTATTTATAAATGTATGTTGAACAATTTTTTTATGAAACAAACACTTCATTGAGTTCTGTTTACCAAACATGTTGGCAAGTGGGTTGTCAGAACCTCCCTATGTCGTCTTCATCTGGCACCTTGGCCGAGTCTAACTGCCCATTAGCAGTAATGTTCTCAGCTGACCCTCATAGTCATACTGATACATGAAGAGCAATCAAGAGGAATCTTTGGCAAATCCTGACACTATTTGCCCTGTGACTTTGGGCAGTTAGTCCCTGTAACCTTCAATTTCTTCTGTAAAGGCTGTGCTCACCTCAGAGCTGTACTTCAGTGAGAGAACATGAATGGGTTTAATCACAGAGTGTGATGCAGAACGATCAATAAATGGTAACATTTCTTAATGTTATTGATCTAAGAATGTTTAACCTATGTTAAAATATGCATTTGCATCGAGCCTGTACTTCAGTGTGAAGAGTGGGTTGATTTTTTTAAGAGGTTACATGGGACTTCATTAAGTTTCTAGTGCGTTCTGAAGTTAATTTTTGCTCAGGGTTGAAGGTGAACAGATAGGCTTAGGACTTCCGTGAGTCCTGATACTCCCTGCCCAGAGGGTGCCTCCCATGCCACGCTTTGGCACAGTGGGCCTGGCGGGTTCCTTTTGGGATGAGCACGGTTGGTTTGGAGACCGGCAGGAGGTCTTCACGAACAAGTCCGTTGGAAAGGTAACTGGTAATGAGAAAGTCTGCAAAGCTTGGGTTGAAAAGCCTGTGGTATTTTAACCACATTCTAATGGAAAACTTGATTCTCTGACCTCATATATGCACCCTATGTAAACGTATGTCCCAAGAAATATGAAAGGAAGTAGGAAAGGGAGGTTATATTTTAAGCTTGCTGTTTCTGCAAGTCACTTTTCAATATAATCACAGGTCTTAGTTGTGGAACCAAAAAGATTATATATATAGATATATATGTATATATATGTATGTATATGTATAGTACCTACTTTTAATAAGCATCACTGGGTTGTGCTAGGCAAATCTCAAAAGTGCTTTTTCTAATTCATCCTTGCCTTCTGCAAGTTGAGTAAACTAATTCTTGAACAGGTTAGGTCTTCCGTAAATATTTATACTATTGGTCTGTAGTCAAAGTTAAAATGTGGATTAAGTTGATAAAATTTGCTAATAATTCTTCCAGGTGTTAAAAGACTGGTTTTTAATGTTGGGTTCACCATAGTTGTGTAATTGCTCAATTGATTACATTTGTTCAATTACATTCATTCATTCAATAAAGATGTATTAGGTTCCTGCAATCTACCAGGTACTGGAGGTGCTGAAGATACAGTGGTGAGGGCTGGGCACGGTGGCTCACTCCTATAATCCTAACACTCTGGGAGGCTGAGGCAAGAGGATCACTTGAGCTCAGGGGTCGAAGACCAGCCTGACAAGAGCAAGACCCCGTCTCTACTAAAATAGAAAAAATTAGCCGGGCATGGTGGCACACACCTGTAGTTCCAGCTACTCAGGAGGCTGAGGCAGGAGGATCGCTTGAGCCCAGGAGTTTGAGGTTGCTGGGAGCTAGGCTTACGCCACGGCACTCCAGCACTCCAGCCCAGGCAACAGAGTGAGACTTTATCTCAAAAGAAAAAAAAAAAGATACCAATAGTAGTGAGTATCACACAACCTTTCTCCTGGTGCACAATCTAGTGCAGGCATTCTCAAACTACGGCCCGAGGGCCACATGTGGGTGTTTTTGCCTGTTTGTTTTTTGTACTTCAAAATAAGATATGTGCAGTGTGCATAGGAATTTGTTCATAGTTTTTTTAAACTATAGTCTGGCCCTCCAACGGTCTGAGGGACAGTGGACTGGTCCCCTGTTTAAAAAGTTTGAGGACGCCTGATCTAGTGGAATTTAGAGGTGGGCAAACAGGCAATTTAAATAGTGATAAATGGCAGGAGAAATAAGGGATTGGTGTATAGGGAGCCCTCAGAAGGGGCACCTGCCCTCTTGGGACTAAATTTACACCAAGGGTTATGATTGATAGCATTTCTTTAAAAGAGAATTTAAACTATACCTAAATATTGGCTTGTTCCTCATCCTGGTGTTTGGTCACCTGTAATTATTTATTACAGAATTACATCATATTTTTAAAAAAACTCTTAGATTTTGGATAGCTACATCTATTCTCTGGAATAGATTTATCTGGACAAAACAAATTGGAGTAGACAATTTCTGAGGCACTTTCAGTGCCAAGTTCTTTAGTTTCTCAGTCCTTCACAGTGTGTGTTCTAAGCAGCATAATGCTTACTTGCTTTACTGTATATTGGACATTGGTGGTCCTGTGGGAGGCATGCAGAACGGTAGTATTCACAAGTAGTGTAGTCTGCCATTTGGAAAGACTTGATTTCATGGTATAGACCAGTGCTTCTCAGGTTTCAATGGCATTCCTGGGGGCTGTTAAAATGCAGGTTTTAATTCAGTAGGTCTGGGATGGGACCAGAGGTTCTGTATTTCTAACAGGCCCCCAGTGGCGTTCGCTCTTGGTGGAGCACAGTTTCAGCATCAGGGGGCTAGTAAACAGTGTTTGGGGGAAGGCTCAATGGAGGTGTTTCTGAGAGGGTAGCAGGCAGTGTTGAGTGGGAAGTGCAGACCATGTTTGGGTGCACAAACTCAATTCTCCTGGTCTCACTGCAGTGCCTCAGGTGACCTGGTTCTGTCTCTCCAAACTCTTCTCGCTCTTCTTCTCTTCTCTTCTCTTCTCTTCTCTTCTCTTCTCTTCTCTTCTCTTCTCTTCTCTTCTCTTCTCTTCTCTTCTCTTCTCTTCTCTTCTCTTCTCTTCTCTTCTCTTCTCTTCTCTTCTCTTCTCTTCTTTTTTTTTTGAGACAGAGTCTCACTCTGTTGCCTGGGCTGGAGTGACATGGCATCAGCCTAGCTCACAGCAACCTCAAATTCCTGGGCTCAGGCGATCCTCCTGCCTCAGCCTCCCGAGTAGCTGGGACTACAGGCATGCACCACCATGCCCGGCTAATTTTTTCTATATATTTTTAGTTGGCCAATTAATTTCTTTCTATTTTTAGTAGAGACAGGATCTCGTTCTTGGTTAGGCTGGTTTTGAACTCCTGACCTCGAGCGATCCGCCCGCCTCGGCCTCCCAGAGTGCTAGGATTACAGGCGTGAGCCACCGCGCCCGGCCCTCACTTGCTTTTCATGGCCCTCTGCTGTAAATTTCTCTGGTGGTTGCCAGCCTGAGACTTGTGACTTGATCTGCTCACTCTCAAAGTGTGTGTGTGTGTGGGGGCGGGAGATGGAAGGTGATTCCACCCCAAATACCTAAATTTTAACATTGCCACATCATGAAAATTAATTCCCTTTTAAATGTTCCCATCCGTGCCATGCATACAATAATCTTTACTGCGGCTGCTGCCCTTGGCCCCAGGGCGGGCACCTGTCCTGTGCAGCCTGTGGAAGTGCCTCCAGCAACGCCCCAGCTGTGCAGACCACCTGCTGGTGCACGCCCACCGTGCTCTGAGTCGTTCTGGCTAGATTTGCAGAGCTACTGTACCTAGTTGAATAGGCATTTCCAAACACTACCTTGCACATTCCAAACCTTCATCGTCTGTGCACATGTGTTCTTTTTCAAAGTCTGGAAAGCTCTTCCTCCTCAGCCCGGTTCCAAACACATGGGCATTCCCTCCTGCAGAGCAGGTGAAATTTCTTTCAGGGAAAAACATAGGTCTTATAGCCAGGAAAGTATCCTTCTATCTGTTAAGGACAAGCTCAAATCTTACTTTTTCGACTGGGCGTGGTGGCTCACACCTGTAATCCTAGCACTCTGGGGCCGAGGCAGGCAGATTGTTTGAGCTCAGGAGTTCGAGACCAGCCTGAGCAAGAGCAAGATGCCGTCTTTACTAAAAAAATAGAAATTAGCTAGACAACTAAATACTAAATTGTATTAATATATCTTCTTTGGAGAAAAGTCTATCAAGTCCTTTGCCCATTTTTAAAATTAGGTTGTTTTTCATTTTTTATTGAGTTATAAGAGTTTTTACATACATATCCTGGAAACTAGACCTTATCAAGATATGTGGTTTGCAAATATTTTATCTTTATATGGATTGTCTCTTTCCATGATAGTATCCTTTGATGCAAAAACGTTTTTAATTTTGGTACAGTCCAGTTTTTCTACTTTTTTCTTTGGTTTCTTGTTCTTTTTGTATTTTATCTAAGGAACTGTTGCCTAGTCTAAGGTCACTGTGTTAGGCAGTGTTCTCCAGACAAATAGGCCCAATATGAGATTGTAGAGTGAGTTTACTGTAAGGTCCTGACGATAGCAGAGGCTGAGGAGTCCCGCAGTCTGCCGTCTGTGAGCTGGAGACCCTTTTTCATGTTTTCTATTTTAGTTTTTCCCTACATACTTTATTCTTTTTGATGCTATTGTATATGGAATACCTTTCTTAATTTTATTTTTGGATTATTGCTGCAAGTGTTTTTTTTTTTTAAATATTAATCTTGTATCCTGCAATCTTGTTGAACTTGTTTATTTGACCGAATAGTTTTTGTATACAAATTCTTTAGATTTTTCTATATACAAGGTCATGTCATCTGCAAATAGAGGCAACTTTTCTCCTTTTCCAATCTGGGTACCTTTCTTTATTTTTTCTTGTCTAATTGCTCGTCATTATCTTTTGCAGTTGCAATTCTACCCCATCCAAGTTTCCTGGATTATTTTTTCATCTTTAAAAATTTTTTTTTGCAGATCTAAATTCTACCATGAGAAGTTTATAGCCATGATCTGATTTTTGTGTCAAGTATTTCTAGCAATAATGTTTATTATAAATTGGATAAAAGACTGACAGTTTGTATTTCTGTCTTAGCTGTTCCAAGGGAGTGTATTCTTGAATTGCTCCATTATCCAGAGTTTGTTGATGGAATTGTTCCTTCAATTCCTCATTACACTTCTGAGCAATGTATTCTAACTCTCCATGTAGTCAGAGGAGCAGATAAAAAGCTCTGGGGACCAGATTGTCCTAGGAGTCCAAACAGTGGGATCAGCCGGCTCTTCCTGTATGTAGCTGGTCTGAGGCCCAGACGGTATTTCATAACTGCACTTGTCTGGCCTTTCTACACTCTACCCTTTCCTCACGGTCCCACTCCTCAGGATCCTGAATCTAATAGAAAGTCAGGCCATTTAAAAATCAACTTAAATATTCCAAGAATAATGGAGCGGGAGAGTAGTCATTCCTGGATATAAAATTACCCCGCTTTTATACTGGTCCCTATTAAATACACAGTAATATCATAATATGGAACTTAAACATTAAGAAGCCTTTAGTGATCTGGCCTAGTGCCACTTTCCATTTTCTAAGTAGAGCTATTCCAACCCCATATATAAATTATATATTAAGATTAGAGAAGGAAATGTTTATGATGGTAAGATATAAACACTAATACCAGTGACTTTAATTAAGCATCTTTTAGGGGTCTTTAATGTGTAAGATTGATGTCTGGCATGGGCTGGAGCATTTTAGTTAGAGACATATGGTTTGTGTGTGTGTATGTTTTAATTTTTATGTAAATGGAATGAAGTTTTAAGATCATGGTGTGGTGCACATCTGCATTTTTGGCTCTCCTGCCAATTCCTCAGCAGCATGCCAGTCAGATTTGTACAACTCAGGCAATAGCCAGGGATGAGAGTCCTCTGCACCCTTCCCAACTGTGGCTTGTCAGCAGCCGGGCCAGCTGGCCAGGCCAGGATGGATGTTCTTGGTCGGCAGGATGGAGAAGGGCGTGGAGTGTTGCTGAAACTGCAGCTGGCTGGGTTCGGAAAGACCAGCTCACACGGCAAGTCATTAATTTCCACCCAGCTGAATTGAGAAGTGGCAGAGACATCTAAAAATTAAATAAAATCTGACTAAGATGGTGCTTTTTATTCTATTATTATGGTTAATAGCCTGGATGATTCAGAGAGAAACTGAGTGCTAACTTGTCGTGGCCCATTTACAGGACAGAGGATGAACACAGAACATAAAACATAAATGCACATAATAGAAAGAAAAACACGGACACACATACAGATGGTTGACTTGAGTAATAATACACCAGGTCCAGTTTTATTTTTATACTCTAAAAGATTAAAGTTAGTTCCTCGTACGTAACCACCAAGGCATGGCAGTGATAGCCATAAATTCCGGAATAGCCTTAGGGAAGCAGACGTCCCCTGACTCAGAATCTCAAGGTGGTTGCTCTAGGCACTAGGCGTAGATAAAGGACTGAGATTAGCAAGGATGGGTAAGGTGAGCCACAGGGGGCATTTTTCATCCCTAGCTTCTCTTAGGGTGACCCCCTAAGATCTTCGGCTGAACCCTGGTGACTGTGCCTGGCTTAGGTCGCCCCTCCCTTGAGGGGTCTTACCCGTCATTGACTAACCAGCCATCTTATGGGGCGTATGCAGCAATCACAGGAACAATGTGTTTATCTTGTGGCTTCCAGACCCTCAATGCCGTGGGGTGGGGCTGCTCTTGCTAGTTGGGGCTCAGGTCCTTTGTTATGCCTCTAGGCAACACCTTTGTTTATCACAGGGAGCCTGTCCGGAACAGATTGCTTTCAAACGCTCTGGGCAGAACACGTACATTACTCATTAACTTTAATTCTTAAACTAGGAAAATATCTGTCAGTTCCCTACACTAACTCGAGTGAGTAATAGTGCCACTGGGCAGTGCTTGGGGTAAAGAATTGCTGGCGACAGTCCTGTCTCTGCTCCTCTGACCTGTTGGTGAGTGTCCGGGTTGAAGACGACCAGACTGACTTGAGACAAGCAGGCTTGGCAAGACAGCCTTGGAGGAAATTCGCTAGGCTGATCAAGATTCAGAAATAAGTTTGGCAGAACCCATTTCCATGTATTATATTACTTTCCAGAACAGTTTTCTTTGCTATTTATAGGTGCATGTGTTATCTTGGCTCTCTGAGAGCAAAAATTCCTATATTTGACCAGGACTGTTTTGCCAATAGGCAGTTTCCTAAGAGAAACGGGACATTTGTTTATTTGTTTTACTTCTGGTTTTGCTGAATAAAAGCTGCAACTTTGCAAAGACCAGAGTTGCTTAGTATCGGGCACTTTGTAGATGTGAAAATGTGCATACATGTTTTATTGCAATTACCTGTCATCATGTGACACAACAGAAACCAGAGCAGACTATGGCATTCAGCACTATATCTGGGAAGGGACTTTTGCTTGGGTGACACAAATGTGTGCATCAGAGAACAAAGTGACTAGGGAGGGTCTCTGCTTTGGTTATGTCTCAATAGGGATTTGGCTATAGTCTTTCTTCTTTTTTTCTTTTCTTTCTTTGCTCCTAAACATCCTATAATGCAAGGCTGTGGTCCTTATATACATAGGGGTTATTTTGTTTTAGTATATGAGAATCGTTTGGTCAAGTGTAATAAAATTATAAGAGAACCACAATAAATCTAATTGCTGGTATACCTTGCTGCTTTCATTTGACAAACTGAATAGAGATATTAAGATTAATATGAAATTTGTAAGTAGGACTTCTGCAAAAATTAAAGTTCTAGGAAGACACGACTCAAAATCATCCTTCAGGCCCTTCAACTATCCTTATATGATACCAACGGCTTCTTATTTTTTGGTAATGTCTGGCTTTTATGGCAGAACAAGAGACCTTTGAGAGAAGGGGGAAGAGGAGAGGGAGGGAGGGGTGGCGGACCAATCCACAAGGCCTCTCCTGGGCTTGGCGGGCTGGCGGGCTCTGCAAGGGAAGGAGCGAGGGAGGAAGGGAGCGAGGGAGGGAGGGAGCGAGGGAGCGAGGGAGATAGGGAGCGAGGGACGAGGGAAGGAGGGAGGGAATGAGGGAGGGAGGGAGCGAGGGAGGGAGGGAGGGAGGGAGTGAGGGAGGGAGCGAAGGAGGGAGGAAGGGAGGGAGCGAGGGAGGTTGGGAGGGAGGGAACGAGGGAGGTTGGGAGGGAGGGAGCGAGGGAGGGAGCGAGGGAGGGAGGGAGGGCGGAGGGTGCGGCAGAGGCCAGCACGGTCCCAGAGCCTGGGAGGCCTGCGATCAGGGGTGCCAGGGCAGCCCCCAGCAGCGAGCCGCTCCCTCCCTGCCTCGCACCGTAACAGGAAATGTGAGCATAGGGGTCCTCTGATTCAGAACATGGGTTGTGTCTAGGGAAGAGTCCATTGAACTGGATGAAAGCTACGGTGCATGATGTCTCTGCCATCAGCCGTGTGATCTCTCAGGCCTTCAGCGAGGCGGTCCGTGTGGCAGAGGCAGAGCGCTGCGGCAGAGCCCAGGAGGCCTGACAACAGGCGGGCCAGGCTGTTTCCCTCGCTCCCTCCCTCGCTCCCTGTTATGGGTGTTTAAAAATTTCGCAAATACCAGATTTTATGTTATGATTTTTTTACTCAATGCAAGTCACACTGCAGGTTGCGGCTACAAATGTGACCCTTTCTGTTGTTAGGTGTATTTGCCAGTTTGACAGCATTCCCCATGTCTTCTCTTTGAGTCCCGAGTCTCTAAGTCACAGGTGTAGACACCAGGTGTGCCCTCAGGGCTGGGAACGTGCTCCCTTGAGGGAAGCTGAGAAATCCGAACGCAGTGTTTTGAGAACCCGCCACCAGGTCGAGCCCGGCGGCCTGGCGTGGCCAGCGATGGAGAGGTATTCAGGGCTTGGTGGCCCAGACCGGTCCTTCCTCTCTGTCCTCGCACTGCGGAAAGCTCGGCACCTGTCCGCCAGGCTGCATGAGAAGAACGAGAACAAGTGGTTGAGGAGAAGGAAAGAGAAGTGTATTGCTTTGCCAGCGAAGGAGGAAAATGGTAGACTTACTCATCTCAAAATCCAAATTCCTGTCCACAGACAGAAACACAGACCTTTTAAAGGGAGGGTCCTCAGATCTAGTCTACTGTCCTTAACAGATTCTTATCATCCCAGCTCTGCCCATCTCTGCCGAAACAAAGCCTGTGTCTTCGCCCACCTGGGAGGCTGGTGCTGGCCGGGGATGGCTGAGCTGCCTCCTGTAACACAAGGGACAAAAGACATTACCCTGCCTGAAGCAGGGCTGCAAAAAGAGTGGGGGAGGTTTTAGAGACACAGAAAATATTCTTGCCTTTTTTTCAGGCCACTCCCTCTGTTTCACTTGTCCCCTGGGTGTGTGGAGAGGTGCTCACAGGCCCTGCGGCCCAGGCGGTCTCTGTCTCTTGCTCTGTCCCCTCTTGCACATCAGGTCTCTGGGACTCAGCCTCTGAGATGGAGATTTTCATACGGGACGTGTGACAGTGGGAATGGCCTGAAAAAATGGTAAAAGTCTTTTCTCTTTAAAACATTCTCCACTCCTTTTGAGAACTAAAACCTGCAACCCCGTGTGGGGCCAGTGGTTGGGAGGGGCAGGTAAGTCTTTTGTTCTTTGTGCTACAGGAGATGGCTCCTGCGAACTGCCAGGCCGGCGGGCACAGGTCCTGGGAGTCCTGCTGGGTGGAGTGTGCGGGATTGTCTCAGGCAGAGATGAGATGATCAGAATCATCAACTGTAGCTGACAGCAATTGCCTGAAGCTGAATGGCCTCCCTTTAAAAGCTCTGAATTTCTCCGTATGAGGACGAGGGCAGTGTTGGCAGGAGTCTCCATCCTCCTCATTTGCCAGCAGATTAACAAACCTCTCTTTCCTTCTCCGCAAACCACTTGTCCTCGTTCTTCTGGCATGTGTCGAAGACAAGTGCTGAGCTTTGGGTAACAGAAGTTTACTTAGAAATGCTCCTCACTGGCTGTGCGTGGTGGCTCATACCCAAACCAGAAAAAGACACTATAAGAAAACCATAGACCAATATCTCTTATGATTATGAATGCAAAAATCTCAACAAAATACTAACAAAAAATCCAGCCATATATGAAAAGGATTATATGCCATGATCAAGTGCAGTTTATTCCAGATATGCAAGGCTGGTTCAATATACAAAAGTCAATCAGAGTAATACACCAAGGGAATAGAATAGAGGACAAAACCCACAGATCATCTCGACAGAACTGAAAAAGCATTTGACAAAATCCAACATCCTTTCACGACAAAAGCACTCAACAAACCGGAAGGAGAAGGGGACTTTCTCAGCCCGATAATGGCATCTGTGAAAGCCCGCAGCGGGCGTCACGCTCAGCGGGGAAAGGCTGAAGTAAGCCTCTCCGCCAGAGAGCTGGGGCAAAGGAAGTGTTCACTGCCACTTCTTCTTCCTTCCCCCCCTCCTCCTCTGCTTCCTCCTCCTCCTCCTCCTCCTTCTTTGGGAAAAAGATTCTTCATTTGCAAGTCAGAATGAAGTCTTTCCACCACATAGAATTCTTGGGTTTTATACAGATAGAAAGTTCAGTTACCGTGCCAGTGTGAATGGTCTGCGGAGGGTGGACTGGAAGGGACTGAGAGGTGCCGCTGTCGCGGTGAGAAACTGTGGGATGAGGATGGCACGGCCGGGGCGGGTGGACTGGATGGGGTCTGTGTGGACGGATCTGGGGAGAAGAGTGAGCTGTGGAATAGACAGAATGCGATGGTTTGTTCCACAGGAAGCGGGGAGCAAAGACAGCGGACATCACTGGCTTCTGAACATAAAACCAGACTCTCTCCTGCTCTGAATGACCCTAGTGACATCAGACAACATGTGCAAGCAGAGGAACACTGACGTTGCTGGCCCACACAGGAGAAAAAGGCACAGATGATCTCCATAAAATGAAACAAACGTGGCTCTGTCACCTTCAACATGTGAGCACGTACCATGCACTTGCTCAGGTTGCAGCCTGCCGGCACGGAAGGGGCCTGGTGTGCCCATGATCAGCTGTAGCTGCCTCCGTCAGAAATGCATGGAAATGAAAATAGCCAGGTTGCTTTCTAGTTATTTAAAACCAATAACTAATTTTAAGATGTACTCTCACCACTTCTATTCATCATTGTAGTGGAGGTTCTAGCCAGGGTAATTAGATTAAAAAAAAAAAAAAGAATAAAAGGCATTCAAATCGGAAAGGAAAGAATAAACAACAACCCCAGTAAAAAGTGGGCAAAGAAATGAACAGAAGTTTTTCAAAAGAAGATAGACAAATGGCCAAAATATATATGAAAAAATGCTCAACATCACTAATCATCAGGGAAATGCGAATTAAAACCACAATGAGATATTACTTTACCCCTGTCAGAATGGCTATTATTAAAAAAGTCAAAAAAACAGTAGATGCTGACATGGATGCAGAATGAAAGGAATGTTTATACACTGTTGGTGAGACTGCAACTTAGTACAACCTCTATGGAAAACAGTGTAGAGATTCCTCAAAGAAATAAATGTAGACTTACTATTCAATCCAGCAATTCTTCTAGTGGGTATCTATCCAAAGGAAAAGAAGTCATTTTATAAAAATAGACACCTGCACTTGAATGTTTACTGCAACGTGATTAACAATTGCAAAGATGTGGAATCAACCTAAGTGCTCATCAATTCATGGGTGGATAAAGAAAATGTGATATACATATATACACACCATGGAGTACGACTCAGCTATAAAAAGGAATGAAATAATGTCTTTTGCAGCAACTTGGATGGAACTAGAGACTATTATCCAAAGTGAAGTATCTCAGGAATGGAAAAACAAACACCACGGGTAATCTCTAATAATTGGGAGCTGAACCATGGGCATATGCGGGCACAAAGATGTAAAGGACATTGGAAACCAGGAAGGGGGAGGGTGAGAGATAAAATCTTACCTATTGGGTACAATGAACACTATCCTGGTGATGGGCACACTTAAAAGGCCCAAAGTAAGTGTTATACAATGTATCCATGTAACAAAACCTTAATATCCACGGAACAAAACCTTGTACTCCCTTAATAGTTTGAAATTAAAAAAATTGGAAAGGAAGAAATAAAACTATCTTTACTCACAGATGATGTGATCTTGTATGTAGAAAATCCTAAGCAGTCTACACACACACACACACACACACACACACACACACACACACACACGCCTATTAGAGCTAGTGAATGAGTTCAGCAAAGATCACCTGTGCGTGGCTGGCTAGCGTATGTTCCCAGTGGGGGAGAGCGGCGAGGGTGGGGACGGGGGACTGAGGCGGGCAGGCAGGAGGCGGGAGGCAATCCAGCTGTCTGAGGTCTTGGGCGTGTCCTGTCGCAGGTTCTTCGGCACACTCATTGGACAATCAGGGCAGGCGTAGGCTAGAAGGGGTTGGTCCCAGGGGAAGCTGCAGGTCTCGGGCAGGCTCTCAGGTGGACCAAGGCCAGGTGGTTGAGCCTGTGGATGCCCATGATCTGAAGTGGAGGTGCAGCTGACCCAGGGGAATCTATAGGCTTGAGACCTGCAGCACAGGCACGTCATTCTGTCTCGGCGCAGGCTGCTGCCAAGTGCAGGTGCAAAACCAGTTTGCGAGGGACCAGTGGTGCCCTAGAGGTCTTTTCAATCCTCTTCTGACCTGAAGGTCTTGAAGTGTTCCCCCAAATGTTTTTTTTTTTTTTCAGGCTGCTTGCTGAGAAGTTTTATTTCCTCCAAATAGGGACAAACACCAAGTGAAGTAAATAATTTTGGGTGTGGGAGTAAGGAGGATACAGATAATTAAATGCAGGGCAAGGATTGCTACATGTATTATGTTCTACAGCTGATGGGGATTTAGAAGAAATAAAAGGGTTTTTTTAGTATTATATTTTCCCAAGGAAAAATACTCATAATAATTTATTCATGTCCTGAAATCCCAATTTTAACCCCGACACTCATCAGACATTAGACTTATCTTGACAAATCCATTTATTAAATGTTAATAAATGGTTTCTAAATACCATTCTATACTTAAAAAACAAAAATAACGCCGGGTGCGGTGGCTCATGCCTGTAATCCTAGCACTCTGGGAGGCTGAGGTGGGAGGATTGCTTGAGGTCAGGAGTTCGAAACCAGCCTGAGTGAGACCCCGTCTCTACTGAAAAAAAAAAAATAGAAAGAAATTAATTGACCAACATATATATATATATATATATATATATATATATATATATATATATAAAATTAGCCGGGCATGGTGGCACATGCCTGTAGTCCCAGCCACTTGGGAGGCTGAGCCAGGAGGATCGCTTGAGCCCAGGAGATTGAGATTGCTGTGAGCTAGGCTGACGCCATGGCACTCACTCTAGCCTGGGCAACAGAGTGAGACTCTGACTCAAAAAAATCAAAAACAAAAACAAAACATGTACTCCTTATAGACGTGGGGAAGGTCTATTCTTGTGTTTACATATTTAAAAAATAACACACATGGATTTATTCTGCCACGTACTGTTCCATGCCTTGCCTTTTAAAAGAACCTAAAGATGCACTTTACCTGCCGTTCCCTGGCAGTGCATGTGGGTCTACCCTGCGCCAAATGTGGCTGACGACAGTCGCTTCAACCCGTCGTTCCGCTGGCCAGCCTTCAGGTCAATGTTTGGTCCTCGCCATCACTGACAGTGCAAGGGGTGAATTTGTGTGAATGTCCTTCTGCACGTATGTGGATAGCTCCGTAGGAGAGATTATGTTTATCATCCATTTGGGTTTCTTCTAGGAATTTCCTCTTTTTTGGGGGTGTCTTTTTCCCTATTGATTTTGTAGGAACTATGTGTGTGTGTGTGTGTGTGTGTGTGTGTGTGTGTGTGTGAGAAAGAGAGAGAGAGAGAGAGAGAGAGAGAGAGAGGCAGGGTCTCGCTCTGTCACCCAGGCTGGAGTGTAGTGGCACGATCATGGCTGAAGCCACCCTCCCACTTTAGCTTCCCAAGTAGCTGGGACAATTGAAGTGCACCACAGTGCCCAGCTAATGTTTTAGTTTTTTTCACAGATAGGGTCTCACTATGTTGCCCAGACTGGTCTTGAACTCCTGGCCTCTATCAATCCTATTGCCTCAGTCTCCCAAAGTGCTGGGATTGCACGTGTGAGCCCCCTGTGCTGGGCCAGAACTATTCATAAATGTTGGTTATTAATCTCCATTGGTTTTGTGCACCCTGAAAACAATTTCTCCTATACTGCCACTTGTGTTTTACTCTGCTTATGTTCTATCTCATCATTTGCAGGTTATCAGTTGTCTGCCATAGGTGAGCACGTTCTCTTTCTTTCCCGGTCTGCCGCATTGGTTCGAAGGCAGGCGTGATGGCAGCGGGCTTCTTGTCTTGTTCCTGCTTCGCCAAGACGATGTTGTCGGTGGCTGCGCCTGGCACCCTCCATCAAGCTACCCTCACCTAACCCTCGCTTCTCTTCTCATGCGTTAGACTGCCAGTAGTTCTGACGGGGCACAGGTGTGGCTCTTCATTCTCGTCCTTCATGGACTGGCCTGTATTCGGTGTGTCTTGCGGTTCACAAGTCGGTGGAAGTTGGGTGGCCCGGTCATGTGTCTCAGCGCCGTGTGGGGCTCTCCCGGGGGCCCTCTGACACCCACTCCGTTTGCATCCCTAGCGGGCGGCAGCTCTAGGCGGGTCTTACCTGCCTAGAACCCGGGTTGCAGCCTCCTAGCTGTTCCGCCTGGGGCTCCTTCCCCCAGGAGCTGCGCCATGCGGCTCTTCTGGGCCAGGCCCTCTCCGGGGTTCAGCCTGGAGCCTGAGAGTGGAGCCTGAGGGCAGGATCAGCCTGAGGGCAGTCAGAGGTGTCTTTCCAGGGACACTGTGGCGGCAGGCACACACAGCAGCTGTTAAAGGCAGTCTCCTTCCTATTCTCGGCCACGCTGACAGCACAGGCTCCTGGCCTCACCGCCTACCGAGGACTCCTCACCCCTTTTCTATTATTTCCGCATGTCCCCAGGGGCAGCTGACGTGTGCTCACAACGTGCCTACCTCCCTGTCCCCACTGCTCCTCAGAGACGTGCACAGCGTGCCGAGGGCGCCTCCTGGTCTCCTCACGGCAGCTGGGCCTGCGCGGCCGTGTGCAGAGCGGCCCCTTCCTGCTCTGCGGGCGCCCTGCAGCACCGGGCCACCTGCTGTCTGCCTCGAGAGCAGGTGGCACGTGGCCGCGGGGCTCACAGCTTAGGAAATCAAAAGGGCAAGGCAAGTCTGTGAGGCTTTGCTGCCATAGCTTTTGTTCCCTCATGCAGACCGGGGGCCGCACAGCTGTATCCTGTGGCCTTCCTCACGCTCGGGGGTGAGCGCCATGGCACACACAGGGCACAGGTGGTGACTTGGTGTGGCACCGAGTGGGTGGATGCCAGCGTGGACTGTGGCTGTCAGGAACCTTCACAGCCCTTACCGGGACACCTGGCTTTTCTTGTCTATTAATATGGGGAGGGGAAGGAAGATCATTTGAAGTTGTCACAAAAAATGACACGTCGTGTTGCACTAACCTGTGTTCTCCGGAGAAACAGAACCAAGAGTAAATATATTAAATATATATTTACTGGGCAGAGTAGGCTCATGGGATTCTGGAGCCTGAGGACCCAAGATCCTCAAGGCCAAGATCGCGGCTTGCAGGGTGGTGGCGCAGGAGAGCTGACGCTGTGGTCCAGCCTGGGCCGGAGTCTGAAGATGGAAGACCAGGGTCCCAGCCTGAAGACAGGCAGGTAGAGAGAAAGAATTCTCTGTCACTCACCCTTTATCCCGGTGCACTGACTGGGCCTCCGCGGTGGGGAGGGTGCCCGCTCTGCCCGCCTGCGGCCCAGGTGTTGCTGTCATTCAGAGACTCTCTCGCGGGCACGCCAAGATCCGCGCAGCCCCGCCCGGCACGTGGACACGCGCGCCGGTTAATCGCCCCTGCCTCTTTCACATTCTCACGAGAGGGGCAGAGGCTCCCTTTGGCCCCGGTCCCTGGACCCAGAGCCCCTTCCTGAGGCCTCTGTCTCGCAGTGCTCCTGTCCTTCTCCGCCAGCCCTGTCGACCGTAAACCACCCCGAGGATCTTCTAGCAACTTACTCAGAGCACCTGGACACCTAGAAATAACTGCGACCAATTTGTGCAAGATATGTCTGAGCAAAACAGGAAGACTTCGTTGAAAGATGTGAGTGAACAGGAAGAGAGATTGCGTGCACGACTGGGAAGACTTGACATAAAAGAGATTTTTTTTCTCCCTGATTAATTAGTATGGTGCAAATTAAAATATTAACAGGCTTTTGTTAAAGTTAGAGATGGTGATCCTAAAATTCTTATGGAAAATCTAATAGCTACAAATAGTAAAAACCAAATCTGAACAGGACGTACAAAGAAGGGGTGTTTTTCCTACTAGACATCAAGTTCTTTTATAAAACTATGTAACTAAGAAACAGAAATAGGTCTGGGCGCGGAGGCTCACGCCTATAATCCTAGCCCTCTGGGAGGCCAAGGCAGGAGGATCGCTCTAGGTCAGGAGTTTGAAACCAGCCTGAGCAAGAACGAGACCCCATCTCTACTAAAAATAGAAAGAAATTAATTGGCCAACTAAAAATATATAGAAAAAATCAGCAGGGCATGGTGGTGCATGCCTGTAGTCCCAGCTACTTGGGAGGCTGAAGCAGGAGGATCGCTTGAGCCCAGGAGTTTGAGGTTGCCGTGACTCATGAACTCATCTGAGGCCACGGCACTCACTCTAGCCCAGGCAACAGAGTGAGACTCTATTTCCAAAAAAAAAAAAAAAAAAAAGAAACAGAAATAGGAAATAGCTCAATTAAACAGAGGAGAAAGAGTTCAGAAACAGAGCCCTGTGTATATGCAAACGCGCACCGTGCCAGGTGCCTCGGTGGAATGATGGCTTTTCTATACCAGACCCCAGGGGGAGGTTACACAGGAGGTGAAGAAGAATCCTCACCACACTCAAAAACCAGTTCCAGACACATGCAGGCCTGCAAGTGAAAAGCAAAACTCTAAAACTTGGACAAAAAAATAGAGGAGACTTTTGCTGGCTAATTTTTGTCCCCCCTACAAAAGATCTATTGACGTTCTAACTCCAAGTACCTCAGAATGTGGCTTTATTTGGAAACAGGGTCTTTGCAGATTTAACCAAGTTAAGATGAGGACATTAGGGTGTGCCCTAATCCAATGCGGACTGGTGTCCTTATGAAATGGGGAGGTTTGGACACAGACAGGAGGGAAGACGGCGTGAGGACACAGTGAGCAGATGTGCTGTGCCAGGGAATGCCAGGGAACGCCAGCAAACACCGGAAGCTGGAAGGGGCAGGAAGGGTCCTTCCTAGAGCCACTGGGGGAGCACGGCCCTGCCCACGCCTCGACTGCAGACTACTGGCCTCCAGAAGTGCGACAGAGTAAATATTTCTTTTTTAAGCCACTCAGTGTGTGGTGTTTTGTTACAGCAGCCCCAGGAAACTCAAGCATTGACTGTCTCTATGACCTTCAGGTGTACTAAAGTGTCTTACTATGCAAAACCCTGAGTCATAGAGACAGCTCAGTTTTACTGCATTGAAGTAAAAGCCTTCTTTCCATCAAAAGTTACCATTAATGTGAAACGTCACGCTGGAAGAAAAACTGCAACCGGGATAACAGACACAGAAGCTGTACTCAGGAATGTGCACAGCAGCGCCCTGTAAACCTGCAAAACTTGTGGGCTAGTCACACAATGGAACATGACACAGAAGTGAAAGTGAATGAGAAGTACACATGCCCACGTTGGAAAGTCTCAAATGTAAAGCAAAACATCCAGCTTGCAGAAGAAGTGTACTCTGACGTTTGCGTAGTGAAGTTTAAAGACATGCAGAATGACACGACAGAGGGTGAGCCCCTGCAGCGCCTCCAGATGCGTGTTAGGAAATGAAGCAGGTATGACAAAAGAACATCCGTGTCTTGTCATGTTCTTCCTTGTGCTTGAGGTGGTCCAGCACGTCACCGGAGCGTTCTGCCGGGTGCTCGCCTGTGGGGCTGAGCCGGGCGGATGGTGGCCCTGGCGTCCCTGCCCGGGGGAGCGTCCTGAGAGCAGGCTGCGTTTCAAGGACCAGAGCAGCGGCGAGGGGACCGGTGGCCTTCCCCTTCAGCCAGGTGGGGTAAGGGCGCCAGTGGGGAGGGGAGACCCAGGGCTGCTCCTTCCTGCGTCGGAGGGGACGCGGGCAGCCACTGAGGGGCCTGAGCTGAGGACGGACAGGTGGGGACATCAGGTAGGGACACCATGTCAGAGCTAGCCCCAGGTGCAGCGAGGGAGGTAAAGGCAGAGCCCAGCCACCCCTGGAGCCTGTGCCTCTCCCACGTGGCAGAGACTCACAGCAGACAGGCGACAGGCCTCTGCCGGGTGCCTTCCTTCTCGTGAGATGTTTCCTTCCTCTGAAGCCTGAGGTCCCTGGGGTGCCACTCGGGAACAGGACACTGGAACGCCTCGGCAGCTCTGGAAACCGCCATGGCTTTGCATGGCGTGGCAGAATGAGTCTCTCCTGTGCTTTGAGTTCGGGAGGACTCTGAGCAGCACAGCTGTGGCTTCAAGTTGCCCTGAGGGCCCGGCCGCCGGACCGCCTGCACCCCACCCCGTGCTGATGGGGCCCCCAATGATGGGTACCCTGTTTCCCTGAAAATGAGACGGGGTCTTATATTTATTTTTCCTCAAGAAGACACCCTAAGGCTTAGTTTCAGGGGACGTGTGATTTTCCCCTCAAAGCCTCAGCTTGCAGCACGCACAGGATGGCCGGGACCTGATGGGGGAGCCGACCTTGTTGGTGGGGCTGCCCGCACTTTTCCGGTCACCTCTCAGAGAGTAGCTGTCACGATGGGGCAGATGAGAAGGGCTGCTCGGTGGGGCTGCTGGGTGGGGCAGACGAGAAAATGCACGGGTTGTGCAGATGCGCTGCGTAGCCACGTCCAACACTAGGGCTTATTTTCGGGGTAGGGCTTCTATTGTGCACATGCTTAGAAATCCTGCTGGGGCTTATTTATGGGCAGGGCTTATTTTCGGGGAAACATGGTACAAGGAAGCATGCAGGCCATCTTCACAGCTGTGGTAAGCAGAATTTCTGAAGTCGCCCCAGAGGTGTCCCGCCCTGCCCCCACACCCCGTGGACGCGAGCGTGATGAGAAACTCTCCCTCACCCGTGGCCGCCGCTGCACGGCCGCCCTTGGGAAAAGAAGGTCCCCGAGAGCCCTTGGAGACGGGTGCCGTCCTGGGCTGCTGGCGGAAGTCCAAGAACCAGACCACGAGGGGTTGGATGCCTACCCCGGCGGGCTGAGACAGTTTGTCCTTTCCTCATGTGTACTTGCCTGACCGGTGGCCGGGAAATCTCCACAGACAGACGCAGGGCAAGTCCGGGAGGGTGGAAGCTGTTCTTCTGGCTGGTAGCAGCTTAAAAGAAGTGGTGGCTGCTGTCCTTTTGGGTTAGGGATTCCCTGCTGTGGAACGCGGAGCTGGATGTATTTCTCGCCTGCCTTTGGTCTCCCAGACCAGCCCTGACCGGACGCCGTGCCACGTGGCCGCGCCCGCCGCGCAGTAGGGGCCGTCCTCCCCTCAGGCCTGCACTTCTCTCCTGAAATGATGGCGCCGACGTTTGCCAGAGCGTAGCCGCAGACCACTGGCTGCAGGGCCTGGGCCTGCGCCCGGCCTGGGAATACATTAGAAGACCCAGGACAAGCGGGGGTCAACATTTGCACAAGTCCCCACTGGCAAGGCTTATGTACTGTGAATTTTGAAAGCAACTGCCTAGAAATGTTTCTTTGAGGAAATATTCTTAAGGACAGATCTATGTTAATATAGTCTGCAGCACCCCACTTTTGTTAACAAGTAGAGTTAGAAATGGTGACTTTTCCTGAATCTCTGAGTTGTACTGACACTAGTCTCCCCATGAGCCCTGGCATCAAGTAAACTCTAAGCTACTTTACTCAGCTGGCCAGAGAAAGTTCCTTTATTCATGTAAAGTTGGGCCAACTCAACCCCATACGGGAAGCGTCTAAATCCAGTTTCAGCTGGTTGCCTTGTGCAGGGTCACAGTGGAGAATGAGGGGTCTGCATCAGTGCAGTGAAATAATTCAGAAGCACATGTTCTGCAGACGGTGGGTGGGTATGTTAGAATCTGGAACTTAGCATTTCTGATCTTTTGGCACAATGTAGGTTTAAGCTATTTGTACATGTGCCTTATTTTGGCAATCTGTGCTGTCTCAAAGGTTGGAAATGCAGTTGCTCATTTTGAGTCATTTGTTCACATTTTTGTGTGTTGTCTGATTGATGGCAAGTCTTTTAAAGATGGTATAATTTAAAAATTACTTGTACACACCTGGAGAACTTGGATGGCATGGACCATGTGTTTGAGGAATTAAAAAATTACAACAAAAAATAAACAGAAGCATAACTATCACTATATCAATGAGATTTGAAACAAAGTTATTTGCATACTCAGTAAAAGAACATTTGATCTGTTTGCTGTGAGAAGGAAGCTTTGCCAGGTGGTAGTCATGCATTAAAGACAATTGCAAAACACAAATGAGCTGTAGCATGTTGGTTTGACCTCCTTGGTTTGTAGTAATAAAGTATTTTCTTTCCTTTAGGAAAAAACCATGGAAGCGATATAATCTGTAGAATTCTATTATTTCATGACTCATTCTCAACTTTCTTGTCTATTATTGGGAAGAAAAGCTTTTTCTCTTGAAATATTCCCTTTTTTACTTTAAGCCCTAACCACTTGCAAGTATCCGTAGAAGAACAAAAAGGCCTTTTGCAGCAAAGCTGGCCTGGAGGAAAAGATGGAGATAGTCATTTCTTCATGGGGGCTTTCCTCAGAGCCAAGACCACCCCAGGGGTCACCAGCCCTTACAGTGTGGAAGGCAGCAGTCCTGGGGGCAGCCTGGTCTGGTTCACAAGGCAACATGACTGCCTCCCTCCCTTGCCTTTCTAGTGCAGGAGACAGAGACTTGAGGCTCCAAAGACTGGAAACCACTGATAAACTTTTAGTAGGGCATGGAAATATGTTTATGTTTTGATAACTTTTCTATTGATCACAAGTTTTTCAAATTGATGTGACTCAAAGGCTAGTGTATATAGGGAAGTCTTAGGCACGTGTGGGACCTTGGAGGAGAGTGTGTATGAGGAACAGGGGAGGATGGCTATTCAAGAAGTGTGTCTGGTCCTGCCATTTTAGACATGGCGGCTCTGCTAGGTTGTATGTTCTCTGGGCAACCACCCGGCCTCCACCACCCCAGCCTGGACTCCTGGCCAGGCTTTGCTTCTTCAGGGGACGTGGGGCGCGCAGAGACCTTCTAACAGTACTCTGGTGGACGGGTTGAAGTCATCTTTCGAGGTTCGCTTTGCTTCTCTGGTGAGTCAGGACTATGTCAATGGAACTGATCAAGAAGAAATTGGAACTGGTGTGATCCGTGTATCCAGAAATTTCTAGATATTGCAAGACAGACAGAATGTTTTCTTCTACAAAAATGATTGCAGTTATCTGTCCAGGAACCAGAGCAAGTTATCAAACAGGCTGTCTCGGAGCTGAGGACTGAACTGCAGCGCGAGGACGTGCAGGTCCCGAAGCACCTGGCCAAGCCGAGGCCCCGGCAGCAGGTGCTGAGGGACATCAGTGTGCAGCACGAAAGCCAGCCGACGTCCCTCAGGGTCCTTGGCCTGCCTGGAACAGGCGCCGGCCTCTGTCCCCGCGCTCTGAAGCCGCCCGAGGGGAGGCCGGGCCGAGCTCGTGCTGGCGTGCAGCCTCGACAGACGGCCTGCCGCGCACCGCTTCTCGTGGATGTGGCGTTTGGGAAGAACTCTTTATTCTCACCTAAATTTTTTCACTGCTTTTATTAGCTGTTTAATGTCTTAAATACTTTCTAAAATGCTACAGAGCTTGGGTAAACCAAGTAAAAATTTTTTTTCTTTAGTGAAGTTTAGACTATTAGTGTTATGGTACTTACAGATTCCTTTTTCATGTTTTTTTGCTTTTTAAATTTTTGTATGACTTTTCCTCTCCTGGTGTGCATTTCCAGTTAGGTTAGTTTATTTGATCTGAGGGAAAAACGATAACAGTCTGAGAATGGGGGATGAGGATTTTGCTTGCAGGCCTTTTATAATTGCCCACCATGGGAGTGTAGAAAAATAGGTAAACCTGCTGTGTTGTACCTTTGAACTACCTCAAGAAGAGGGATCTAATGTTTATAATGCTTCCAGAGCTCTCAGAATGAGGATATTTTGTAAATAAGTAGAAAGAGGATTAAAATATCCTGGGTTAGTGTAGTGATATTGCAGTAGAATCTGTAGGCTAATGCTGACATTTATTTGGGGTAAGTTTATGTTTTGTGTAGTGTTTATTTACTTTTCTCATGGGGAGGGATGTAGTGGGAACAGTGATGTGCTAGATTTTGCTGTGTTCTGCGGTAAGGAATCAACGTAAGGAACAGGGCGGACCGCGTCTCAGGCCGCGGCAGTTGGCGCATAGGTGAAGTGTGAGGTGTTAAAGTTTGCTCTGGTTTTCTCTTAATTTTGAGTTTTGCTTGTGCCTTTTTTATTTTACATTTTGGGAGGGGAGATATTTTCCATTACGGATGACTGTGGCTGATGGGTTTGATTCCAGGGGACCGAGGCTCGGGGTGGCGGCTACTTCCACACGGCCTGTGGCGCCTCCGCGCTTGGGAAGGGACTTTGCTCTCTTGCTAGTGTCAGAGGCGCCTCACAGTGTCTGAGCCGCTGTTGAAAAACAGACTAGTGTTGTTTCTGGCTCTTTCTGGGTGAGATTTTCCTGAATTTTATACAGTCTGTTATTAAATTACATTCCTTTACCCGAAACAAAAGCTTCACTGTCTTCTGAAGAGACAGCACTCTGTGGCTCAGTGTCTCGGGTCCTTTTATTTTCTCCAGCCTTGAAGGTCCGGCTCACACACGTGGACGTCCACTCGTGCTCCTGGTCTGGCCTGGAGGCCGCCTGGTGCCCGGCGCCTCCCAGTGCCCGCTCTGCTTGTCCCCAGGGCACAGGACTTCTCTCGGACCAAGCTCTTGCTTGGCTCTCCCTTGTGTGTTAGTGACGTTTACCTCTCCCTGCCCTCACTGCACTGCATGCCCGTAAGAATTAGGCATTATTGCCCTTAAACATACAGGGTCCATGTATCATTTCTCTTTTATACATGCTACTTAGTACTCATTTGTGTGTGTGTCTGTGTGATCTGGCACGTGGACCTGGGGTTACCAGCGTGAGGCCGAGGAACTCCTCAATTGGAAGGTACAGGTTAAACAAAGCTTGTTTTTCTCTTTCTTTGAGACAAGGTATCACTCCGTTGCCTGGCTAGAGTGCAGCGTCATCGCATCCTAGCTCACCGCAGCTTCAGACTCCTGGGCTGGGCTGAAGTGTTCTTCCTGCCGCAGCCTCCCAAGTGGCTGGGCTACAAGTGCCTGCCGCCACGCCTGGCCAAACAGCTTTTAAAAGCTCAAGTTATATGACCTCAAGATTGTTTACCTTATCATTTCATGGTAATTATAAACTCTGATTGGCAGCTTTAGATTTCTTTATTAAACACCTAAATAAACTTGATTGAGTTATGGGCAGGCATTCTTTCCAAGGAGTTCTTGGTGAAAAGATTGCAAACTGTACTGACTGGTGCTTAGTGAAAATATTTTGAATTAATGTATTTACCAGTTATTACAATTTGTTTAATAAATTCAAAAGTTTTTTCTCAAAAAAAAAAAAAAAAGAAGAAGAAGTGGGTCTGGGACAGTGCCTGTTCAGTGGGGAAAAGTCAGACGACCTCGTCACTTCTGGAGGAAAAACATCCCAAAAATGAAAAATCTAAAATTGAAAAAGTGCTAAAAGAAAACACAGGGGGGTATTTTCATGACTTTGGAGTCTGAAGAGTTTACTAAGGAAGACACAAAATCCAAAAACTACAGAGGAAGTGATTGATAGATCTGATCAACAAAACCAAAGCCAAATAAAAACCCAAACCACTTGTGATTAGTGAATGACACCATAGACAAAAGTTCAAATACTAGCCAAAGGCCAGGAGAAAATATCTGCCATACATAAAAGGGTTATGATCACAACAGTTAAAGAGTGCCCACAAACCAGTGAAAAAAGAAGACAAATAACAGAAGGGGCAAAGTCAAGGCTGAGAAAAAATGGTAATGACCAGTAGATGCCACAAAGCAAATGCAAACATCGGCGAGGGGCCAGATGTCACTGGTCAGACTGGCCAAAGTTCGGAAAGTGGAGACTGCATCCGAGTCAGGGGCCTCAGGGGAAGGTGCATGTACAGCCACTTCGTGCTGATGAGGGCAGCTGTTTTAGCAATGGCTATCACAATTTGGTAGGATTTGGAAAAATTAAAAATGCACATTTTTGACCCAGCAATTCTGTTTTTGGAATAGACCTTACATGAATACTTGCATATGGACACAAGATGAATAAACGATTAACTATACTTTGTATTACTACACAGGGAAAACTGGAAACAACCTTAATGTCCATTAACAAGCAGATTAGTGAACAAGTTTTGATACATACATATGTCTTGTGAAATATTATGGGGCATTGCAAAACAGATGACTGCTTACATACAGAAACAGATGTCTTTTTGGTGACTTTTTAGTGTCATGGTGCCAATGATTCTGAGCAAATCCTATTTCCCATAGCGGCATTTGGGAAAGAAGCCTCAAAGATGGAAGGACGGGAGTGCTGGCTCCAGCTGAACGCCCAGAAGGGACGTTTCGTCCATGAGCCATCCCATGCTCCCTCCGTGTCCTTCCTCAGCCCACTGGAAGCCAGCTTTTGCTCCGCCAGCCCTAAATGGTTTTGCTAAAATTACCAAAACTTCTGGCTGCTGAGTCAAATGGGCACTTCTTAGTTCCCATGTCACTTGACCTCTCCTTTTTTTTTTTTTTTTTTTTTTTGATACAGAGTCTTACTCTGTTGCCTGGGCCAGAGTGCCGTGGCGTCAGCCTAGCTCACAGCAACCTCAAACTCCTGGGCTCAAGCGATCCTCCTGCCTCAGCCTCCTGAGTAGCTGGGACTACAGGCATGCGCCACCATGTCCGGCTAATTTTTTCTGTATATATTAGTTGGCCAATTAATTTATTTCTATTTATAGTAGAGACGGGGTCTCGCTCTTGCTCAGGCTGGTTTCAAACTCCTAACCTCGAGCAATCCGCCCGCCTCGGCCTCCCAGAGTGCTGGGATTACAGGCGTGAGCCACCGCGCCCGGCCTTGAAATGTTCTCTTAATTTCCACCAAATCACGCACTTCTGGCTTTTCCGACTGCTGGGCTACCTTTTCTCTGCAGTTTCTCTCACTCTCCCTGCTCCTTAGATGCTGTCTAGTGTCTGTCTTCATGCTGCTTTCCTTCCTTGCTGTGTTCTCTCTGGTTTTCCTGCACGAACCTTGAGCTCTCATGGCGTAGGTCCAATCCCCATGCCATGTTTCGAGGCCAGACTCTTCCTCTGTGCTCCAGACCTCCGTCTCCACTGGTCCCCGGGCACCCACCTGGGCACCTTGACTTCAGCATGTAAGAATCAGGCTCATTTTCTCCGAGCCCGGGTCAGTCCTCCTTGCCTGGCCCCGTCTTTGAGACTGGCACCACTGTCTGTGCCTTCAGAAACCCAGACGTGTCCTCCACCACTCCCTTTCTTTGCTCCACACTCAGTGAGGATGTGGCCCTGCCTACTCTTTGTCACTGAGCCCAGTCTACTCTGTGTCTCCGCCCGAAGCCACTGTCTTGGCTCGAGTCACGTTTCTTGTCCTGGACCAATGGAACAGTTTTCTGAACAGCCTCTTTGCCTCCAGCCTGGCTTCTCTCTAACATATTGTGCTGCAGTGGGTAATGCACCATCCACCAGTGGCTTTCCATTAATTTTAGGGTGACATATAAGGCTCTATCTGCCATTTATCTTTCATTCCATCCTGCTCTCTCTCTGCTATACCTTTGCACACAGAAATACCTGTGGTCCTTCTTATGTGCCGTGTTCTCATGCCATGTTTTATTCCTTAACAAGATATTTCCTGAACTCTTCCTCAGTGCCAGGCTCTAATCTGCATGCTGCACCATGTTCCTGCCCTCATGGGGCATACATCCTAGCAGGGGAGGCGGAAAATAAGCATGTAGACAGATAGGATCATGCAATGTAATGACAGGTGCTGTGGGGAAGGTAAAAGAGAGCCAGACAACAGACAGCCTGGAGTGAGGAGGCGGTGTGACCCTAGCTAGGAGGTCAGGGAGGTGCCTGTGACCAAGTGAGGCTTGGCCTCAGACCAGTCTAGGGTAAGATTCTGGGACAGAGCACTCAGTGCAGGAACAAGCAGTGCAAAGGCCCTGTGGCAGGAGCAAGCTTGGCTTGGCACATTCTAGAGACAGAGAGAAGGCTCGTGGTGCTGAGTGTGAAAAGGAAGGTGCAACCCCATGATGCTTTTGGGTGCAGGTACAAAAGCCTCAACTGGGACTGATTTAAACTGTAGGGGAACGTGCTCCTCTATTTCAGGCGGTGTAGAAATGGGTAGTGCCTGGCCGGTTTGTTTGAGAGACTCTGCCACGTCGTCAAGGACCAGGCCGCAAGCCAGAGAAACGCCGAGCGCCCAGGGTCACAGGCAGGCCAGCTTCTCTTCTTGGGGCCTCTCCTGAGGAAGGGCTTTCCGCAGCCCGCTGGACTTCCTGCGCGTCCCACCTGCTGCGCGCAGCCTTCCGATCCGGCGGCATGGGCACGGGCACCGACACCAGCACGGGCACCGGCACGGGTGGCACCGACACCAACACTGGCACTGGCACGGGCACCGACATCGGCACGGGCACGGGCACCGACATCGGCATGGGTGGCACGGGCACCGACACCGGCACGGGCACCGACACCGGCATGGGCACCGGCATGGGCGGCACCGACACCAACAGTGGCACGGGCACCGACATCGGCACGGGCACTGACACCGGCACCGGCATGGATGGCACGGGCACCGACACCGGTACCGGCACCGGCATGGATGGCATGGGCGGCACCGACACCGGCACGGGCACCGACACCGGCACCGGCATGGATGGCATGGGTGGCACTGACACCGGCACGGGCACCGACACTGGCATGGATGGCATGGGCGGCACTGACACTGGCACCGGCATGGGTGGCACGGGCACGGGCACCGACACCGGCACCGGCACGGGCACCAACACTGGCACCGGCACGGGCACAGGCACCGACACCAGCACGGGCACCGACACCAGCACGGGCACCGACACGGACACCGGCACGGGCACCGGCACCGGCACGGGAACCGACACCGGCGCGGGCACCGACATCGGCACCGACACTGGCACGAGCACCGACACTGGCAACGGCACAGGCATGGGCACTGGCACTGGAGGCACGGGCACTGACAACGGCACTGGCATGGGTACGGGCACCGACACTGGCACGGGCACTAGCACCGGCATGGGCACCGGCACCGACACTGGCATGGATGGCACAGGCGGCACCGGCATGGATGGCACGGGCGGCACCGGCACCGGCATGGATGGCACGGGCGGCACCGGCATGGATGGCACGGGCGGCACCGGCATGGATGGCACGGGCGGCACCGGCATGGATGGCACGGGCGGCACCGGCATGGATGGCACGGGCGGCACCGGCACCGGCATGGATGGCACGGGCGGCACCGGCATGGATGGCACGGGCGGCACCGGCATGGATGGCACGGGCGGCACCGGCATGGATGGCACGGGCGGCACCGGCACCGGCATGGATGGCACGGGCGGCACCGGCACCGGCATGGATGGCATGGGCGGCACCGGCACCGGCATGGATGGCACAGGCGACACTGGCATGGGCGACACCGGCACCGGCACGGGCGGCGGGGGCGGACGCTTTGGCGCCGCGAGGGCCGCGCTCGAGGCTGGCCGGGCGCGGCGGGTCGCTGCGGGGCGGCAGACCGCGGTGGCGCGCGGCGAGCCCGTGCCGGACACGGTGCAGACGGCGGCCGGGGCCGAGGGCGATCCGACGGTGAGAGGCGAGCACTGGGGCCCGCGCGGACGGGAGAGAGGACGGCCTTCCGAGGCTCCTTAGAAAGCCGTGTCCGGGGAGGGAGGCGGAGCCGGACCTGAGCGCGGGGTCAGCCGGGACGCCCCGGCCCTGCCGCCTGGGGCGGTGCGGCCGCCGCGGGGAGGGACGTTCCGCCCGCCGCGGCTCCGCCTGCCCGCCCCTTTGCAAGGCTTTGGCGACCCTCCGCAGGAGCACTTCCGGGGCTTCCCGTGCTCCGCGGGAGCACTTCCGGGGCTTCCCGTGCTCCGCGGGAGCACTTCCGGGGCCTCCCGTGCTCCCTGGCGCGGGGCCTGGTTCTGTGCGGCTTCGCGGCGCCCTGTGTTTGCCTCTGTCTCGGCGCAGCTCCGCCGAGAGTAGGGTCCCGGGTCTCCGGGCCGGCCCTGCCCGGCACAGACCGGCCGCCCCACACATCCTCGCGGGCGGCTGGGGGCGCGAGTGGGGCCCAGCGGGCCGAGTAGCGTCGCGGCCCCGCGCGTGCGCGGCCCCTGCGCTTGTGCCCGGTGGCCCCTTGGGGTGCGCCGGCCCTTCTTCCCGGGGCGCTGGGACTCTGAACACGTGCAGGCTTGGCTTCTGCGTTTGCCTGTGTGACTTTATATTATGGGCCCTTTGTCATCTTTCCAAATTACTTTTATGTGAAAGCCCCTCCCAACACTTTCACCGTCCTCCTTGGCATATTTCGAGTTTGGGTCTGCTTTTCCCAGCCCGCAGTACTAGCGATGTTATGGCATTGGTGCTGCGAATGTGCGATATCACACAGGTTTGAGATTTGTGCTTTGGGTGAATTATGGAGCGAGCCGGCAGAGGAGCAGCTTGTGAACTAATCATGCCTACTGTATGCATTTAAACAGGCAGTCTTGGTGCAGCCCGATGCCTCCCGGCCCCACAGAGGGCAGAGGCGGCCCAGCCTCCTCCCGCAGGGACCGCGGCTCCCAGGGCGGAAGGCTGCTCTGCGCACTGGAGCTTCTTGACGTCACAGAGGACACCAATGCCCCTTCCGAGCTGCCAGTTTGGCCAGGCAAAGACAAAGGGACATTTTGATAAAGTCTCCAGATATTTGCTTAACCTCAAAATCACTTCTTCAAATTTGTGCATTGTGCAACATTGCAGATCTTCAAATGTGTTTCTGTCAGTGGGAACTGGCTCCAGAATGCTTACTTTGTCATGGGGAGGGAGTAGGGAAGGGACTAGTTGTCTTTTTTCCCTTTCCAGGGAACTGCCAAGATAATTTTGACTCTCCCAGATGAAGTCAGTCTTAGAATTGTGGTTCTCCTGAGGTTCACTTGGAAGAAGACAGAGCAATTCTGAGAAGCCGGTGGTGGGGCCGCCAAGATGCTTGTTTCCCTGGCCAAGGCCTGTGTTTCCTGGCATAAGGGCTGGGGAACAAAGCCACAGTCTGCAGGATTCGAGTGGTGGTTCAGACACGTGTCCTTGCTCACCTGAAAGCCCTCTGCCTGGCTCAGTATCCTAACCTTAAATTGCTGATTGTAATCCAAATCCAAGATAACTGTTCTGGAGTTTGCCCTCCTGCCACAGGGCTGTGGCTGCCTTTGTTTTTTCCCCAGGGAGATTTCCTCCTGCTGGGTGGCTGGCACCTGGCAAGCTAGGCTCAGCTCAGGCTGTCTTTGAAGGTGTGCCCTTTCCAGGTAATTGGAGATTGCCAGCCCTTAGTGCTGCATCTTTCATTCTGGAGTTTAGAGATAGACAGGGAAGGGCTATTACTAAAGGTTGGTAGGGATTACTCAGGGTTATAAGAACCATGGAATTTCAGAGCTGCAAGGTGCTTTTAGACAGTCACAGAGTGGAGGTGCAGAAGTAATCTGGAGGGCCGGGTAGTGCCTGATGGTGTGTCCCACTGGGGATACCTGCCTTGGGGCACCTTCATACCCCTTGTGCAGGCCGGGGAGGCATCAGTTTTGAAACGGCAGTTCAGTGAGGTCCAGAAAAGAAGAGGGGAGGAGTCAGTTCATCTGTCCGTGACATGGCTGTTGTGAGGAATAATGAGCTCATGCGAGCAGTGCCAGCAAGTAGCAGGTAGCTATGGTCAGTGCATGGATGATCATCTTATAATACAGTCCCTTTATTTAAAAGCTAAACAAACCAAAGTCATGAGAATCTTAGGTGATCTGCACATGCTGTCGTCGGCAGAGCCCAGGAGCAGACTGTCTCTTCTAACCTTTTCCCATTTCACTTGCTGCAGTTCACATCTTTCGGTTACATCTTCATAAAATTGTAGAATGAAATGTTTTAATTGAAAGTTTTTTAATGATTATCTTTTGCAATATAAAAGTAATATTAGTGTAAGAATGAGAGATTCTGTGGGGAGCTTCCACAGGCTGGAGACGTGGTATGACCTACCTGTCTGTCTGTCCAGGTTCTGATGTTGTCTGGACACTCCCCGTATGAAGACCTTGAGGTTCCTCTGTGCAACTCCCTTAAGTGTGGTGCTGGGAACAAAAGCTGAAAGTCACTGTCCCACTGCCCCAGTTGTTCATGGCCTCCAGAGGAAGGCAGCTTAGGGAGTAAATCATTGACAACTTTGCTTAATAAGCCAGAGCAGACTCAGCCTGGGTTCTGACTGTGGCTGTGCTCAGTAAGTGGCAGTTGTTATTTTTGAGTGACTTGCACGAGGTCACATAGCTATTGGTGCAAGACAGGCTGGCACGAGGCACCTGATGTTGACTCCACATGATGTGATTTTCCTGATATGCTAACGCTGTGTGTGAAAATGAAGTTCAGAATTTATGATTAATAATATCTGAACTGCACTCTTTAGAGATTGTCAAGAACGCTCATATTGAGTGTGGAAGTTTAGAGCACAGACTCTGGAATCAGATTTTCTGAGCTTAAATCCTGACACTGCTGCTTCCTGGCTATGTGGTGCTGGGGAAGTCACTAAACTCTCCAAGCTCGATGACCTCGTTTGTACAACAAGGATAGTAATACCATCTACTTCAAAGGATGGGATGATACTTGGAAAGTTCCTAGAACTGCCGTCTAACACAGAATAAGGAAATAATTAATGTTATCAATTGCTGTCTTTATATTCATTATTTCTTTCGATCCTTACCCTATCCAGCGAGATAGGCAAGGTAGGTATTGTTACTCTTATTTTACAGGTGGTCTTAGAATCAGCTTAAGGTCATAAAGCTAACAGGACTTGAGTCCTATTTTAGTGTCTCAAATATTTTGTTGTTTTGAATCTCTAAAGACAGGAAATAGTTGACATGTAATGCTGCTAAGGTGGAATTAAACCCAAAGTGTGAGTGTTGCATTTCTTCCTCTACCAGGGATGCCTGATCATGCCATTCCTGGGCCATCAATTCTGTGGAGAGCTCCGGTTTCTCCTGAGCTACACACACTTTCTGCTCATAAGTTTACCTGTTCCCACCAGACTCAATTATGAAACTAGTGTGACAAGTCATTACATGGAAAAATGGTGTTGTGGTCAAATAAATTTTGGAAATTGAGCTACAAGATTTCTGCTTAGAAATGCATGTGTATTAGCATACTGTAGGTTAAAAAGTTGTGCAGAACTTTGTTGAACCCAGGGTTTCTTGGAGTTACTTGTCCACAAGACCCTGTTCCCATTACGTCTGTTATTATTCCACCAAACTCGTGCTAAGTAGAGTGCACTTTGGGAAAAACTGTAAGGCTTATTCACGTCATGTGTTAGAACCTGATGTGCACGTTCACCTGTCTGTCACTCACTCTGTAAATAGGCATAGGCCAGGCTCTGCTGGGCACTGGGAGTGCTGTGGTGAGTAATGCAGGCACATTATTTGTCCCTGATAATATGGCATTAATCAAGTAATCAAGCAAAATGTGCAATTAAAACTAAATGAGGACTACGAAGAAAACTGTTTGATAGTAATGCTCAATAAAGGAAGCAGATGTGTAGGGGAGTCAGGAAGGAGGTGTTGCAGGGAAAGAAACTTCTGGGGTGAGAGAAGGACATGTGCAGAGGCTGTGGACGGGGAGGGCAATGGAGCGGAGGGGCTGACGGAAGTCCTGTGTGACGGGCACAGGCACAGCAGCACCCAGGAGGAGGCTGGAGAGGCAGACAGGGTCGGACCCGTGGACACTCGCAGACATGGTGGGGATCTTGGTCTTCAGGAACCATGGGAAGCCAATGAATTGGTCAGGGCTGGGGTTATAGTGAGATGAGTAAAGCACTTGCCTCAGGCACAAAACTTAAGGGGTCCCCAAAATTCAGTGATCAAGATAAGCAATGTAATATTTAAAAAAATCAATATTAATGCAAAAAAATTGAGGATGAACACAACATCACAATTCCAGGTGAAGACAGGATCCCACAGTACTGTGATAAACCATTCGTGGAGGCTGTGGCCAAATGGAAGATGTATGCCCACGTGCATGTTTGTACAGCAGCCCCTCTGCCTGCAGTGTCACTTTCTGTGGTTTCAGTTTCCTGTGATCCAAAAATATGACATGGAAAATTCCAGAAATAATTCATAAGTTTTAAATTGCATGCCATTCCAAGTATCATGATGACATCACACACCATCCTGCTCCATCCTGTCCTGGGTCGAGAATCATCCCTTTGTCCAGTGTATCTACTTTTGGGTATACTCTCCATCTGACAGTCATTGACAAGGTCTGCTCCTGATGTCCAGCCATTGTCATAGCTCAATGCTCCAGGGTCACCCAAGGCAGATGATTGTCTTTCTCACTCATTGTTAGAAAGTCAATAGTAGCCTAATGCTTTTGTTGACCTACTGCTTTGTCACAATGCCTGTGTCATTCACCTCACTCCTCATCATATGAGCATTTTATCATCTTACATCATCACAAGAAGAGGGGTGAGTAAAGTACAATAAGATAATTTGAAAGCAAGAGAAACTGCATTCACAAAACTTTGGTTACAGTATATTGTTATAATTGTTCCATTTTATTATTAGTTATTATTAATCTCTTACTGTGCCTAATTTATAAATTACATTTTATCATATGTCTGTATGTATAGGAAAAAACATTTATATAGGGTTTGAAACTATTCACAGTTTCAGACATCCACTGGTGATCTTGGAGTGTACCCCCTGTGGATAAGGGGGACTACTCTCTACCTGATTTCAGAACATTAAAGTGGAAGAACTAGATTTTGAAAACATCTTTAATGAGTTAGCTTCCATTAAAGCTAGGAAAGTAAAATGATATTCTGTCTGTTTTGGTATAATTAAACATTTTAAACTTAAAATACTGTTGTGAGTTTTAATAACCTGCAGTTAAAATATTTATTTTTTTTCCTACTTTAATGTTCTGGAAAAAAGTTAATCATTAAAAACTAAAGAAATACAAATGTGGGGGCATTCATTTTTCCTTTCGTCTCAGGCTCCAACATTCCTTGGCATGGCACTGAACAAAGGGGTGATGGGTCAAATGTGACTTTTGCAAGTTTCTCTGACTGCACCATGGGGAGAAGGTTGGTGGAGGGAGGAGACTCATCAAGAATGCCTCTCAGGTGTCTCCACTGTACAGCTAGGTGCAGTTCTCTGAGGAGGGGAAGGCTGGAGGAGCAGCAGGTGTTTTGGAGGGAGTATAGGTAATGACTTTTTTCTTGGGTACGTTGAAGTCTGAGATATCTTGGAGCTTCAACTGTCTGATAGTTTCAATTTCTCAAAGAAGAGTTGTCAAATAGGCAGTTGGATGAATGGGTCTGAAGCTTAGAGGAAAAATACGGGTTAAAGGTATGAGCTTGGGAGTTATGAATTGGCCAGGAGATGATAACTACTGTAGGGCAGAGGAATTTGTAGGACAGAGGAAGGGCAGAGGAATTCTTCTACTTGTCGGGAATTCACTTGAGTGGGGCAATGAGCTAACGGCAAACCTTTGCTTCTGGTCATTGCTTGCTTGCTACACCGCTGTAGGGGGAATTATGGGATGAGGTCATTGAAGCACGGGCAACTGGCCTATCAGGCAATAGAGGGCAACCAACCCGCCAATTATTTCAAAAGGCAATAGTGGGCAACCAATCATTTTAAAGGTCAACGCATGATCCACGCGTAGTCGGCTTGTGCACAGCTTGTGCACCATGGGGATAAAAGGCATGCCGTTGTTCCGGTCGGGGTCCTTGCCTGTGAGAGTGGCCACTGCGTTGGTGCTCTGGGGCTTGGACCCTGGCTAGCCAGAAAATAAACCTCCTCTTGTGTGATTGCATCCTCGATGTCTCTGCTTTTCTGTCCGGTGGGGCTGTGGAAGGTCGGTCCCTAACATTTGGGGGCTCGTGCGGGATTTGCCTTCCCCACAGACTACCGGATAGAACTCAGGGCTGAGGGAGGAGTGTGAAAATCCACCCCGGACTAGCCGGGTGTGGTGTTAGGCAAGGGACGAGGAATCCCCTTGCAGGACCCCAAATCAGGACACCGGCACAGGACCTAGGCGGACGCGCTGGTGGGTCGCCGGTAGGAGCCAGGCGGAGACGTCCTCTGGCCCCGTTTGGACTCCGGAGCTGACCTTGTAGCCAAGGGCTCGGTCAGGAGGAGACCGGGGAGTAGGTCCGGACTAGGTTAGGTTGTCTGTTTACCTCACTGTCCACTTGTCTGTTTTCTGCTTTGTTTGTCGCCGGCTTTCTGTGTGTGTGTGTGTATGTGTGTGTGAGTGAGTGTGACATCTCTCATTGGCTTGTTGGAGTCTCTGGGTTCTATGGTTTCAGCCCGAGAACCCATCAGGGTTGCATGGGTTTTCGGGCTGGGGCCGTGGAATCAGGGGACCCGCGAAAAGATCCGCAGGGGCAACTAGAACCTCCAGGTAAGCATTCCCCTGCATGGGCTGGCAGCGCACAGTGTATCTCCTGCTGCCCGTGCCAGGAGTGGCTATGCGGGAGGGGCACAGCTGTTACCTCCGTAGGGAGTGAAAGGCTAGGGATTCAGATCCTTGTCCCCAGTGCCCCAACTGCGGAATATCGGTTTGCACATCTGCCTATTATTGACTAGCCATGGGACAGGCTCTAACAACGCCATTGTCCATCCTGGTGAGCCATTTTAAGGATGTCAGGGCAAGGGCACACAACCTGTCCCTGGAGGACAGGAAGGGAAAGTTTGTTAACCTTTGTAAGGCCGAGTGGCCCACGTTTGGAGTGGGGTGGCCCAGGGAGGGCTCGTTTGATGCCTCCTTGATCGAAAAGGTAAAAGGGGTGGTATTTGGCCACCACGGCCACCCTGATCAGATCCCCTATATTGTGGTCTGGCAAGACTTGGTTCGAGACCCACCACCTTGGCTGAAGGCCCTCCTACCCGCCCCGAGGGGAAAGGTGGAAGTTCTGGCAGTTAAAAAAAGTCAGAAAGGAGGGGGTGCGGAGTCCGAGGTCCGTTGGGACGCCAGTGTTGCAGGATTCCAATCTCTACCCAGACCTAACAGGTCCCGAATGGAACACGCCTCCACCCTATAACCCTGGGGCAGCCTCTGCGGCTCTCCCGGCCCAGGCAGATGCGGGACCACCGGCAGCGGGGCCAGCCTATGGGACCAGACAGCGGGCTGGCCGAGCCACAGATCCGGAGCCCGTAAAGGTGCTCCCTCTAAGGGCAGTGGGACCCCTAGGGGAGGATAGAACACAGACATTCCAATATTGGCCCTTCTCTACCAGTGATCTTTATAATTGGAAATCTCAAAACTCGAACTTCTCCGAGAATCCGAGAGACCTAATTAATCTTTTAGACTCTGTTCTTTTCACTCATCAGCCCACCTGGGATGATTGCCAGCAGTTGCTTAAGGTGCTCTTCACAACGGAGGAAAGAGAAAGGATTCAGGGGGAGGCGCGGAAGCTGGTTCCGGGGGAGGATGGAAGACCTACTACAAACCCGCGAACCATTGACCGAACTTTTCCCCTTGAATGGCCGCTTTGGGACTACAATGAGGCTGAAGGTAGGGAGCGTCTCCGGGTCTACCGCCAGACTCTGATGGCCGGTCTCCGTATGGCGGCGCGAAAGCCGACCAATTTGGCTAAGGTAGGAGATGTTCATCAGGGGCCGGAGGAGAGCCCGGCAGCATACTTAGGATCATGGAGGCCTTCCGGCAGTACACCCCCATAGATCCCACTATGGAAGAGAGCAAGGCAGCTGTTATGATGGCGTTTGTCAATCAGGCAGCCCCCGACATTAGGCGCAAGGTGCAGAGAATAGATAGATTGGGCGAGAAGACTCTACAGGACCTGTTAGAAGTGGCAGAGAAGGTCTATAACAATAGAGAGACGCTAGAAGAGAGGTTAGAGAGGATCAGAAGAGAAGACAGGAAATTCCAAGCTGGGGAATCACGGAAAGCAAACAGAGAGATGGCTAAAATCCTGCTAGCTGCCACAAGAGGGGGACAGAAGGGTCAGAGGACAGAGAAAGGCCCTGGCGGGAGAGGCTAGGCAAGGAGCAATGTGCCAATTGCAAGGAGCACGGGCATTGGGCCCGAGAGTGCCCCAAAAGAAAGGGGGGCGAAGACTTGGAGGTCCTGAAAAAGTCATGGTTGCAGGACAGGTGACAGACAAATAGGGAAGATGGGGTTCGGTCCCCCTCCCCGAACTTAGGGTAACTTTGCAAGTGGAGGGGAACCCAGTCAGCTTCCTCATAGATACAGGAGCAGAACATTTGGTACTAACAGAAGACACAGGAAAATTGTCCAGTAAGACCAGTTGGGTGCAGGGGCAACAGGAGCCAAACTATATTGGTGGACCACACGGCAGAGATTGGGTTTGGGTTCAGGAAAAACTCGCCTACCCTGTTCAACAAGGCCCTCCATGATGACCTTGGGTTTGCAGAAAAGGCTCCACCTCTGTATGAAGGGTTTAGGGCGGGGCGAGCATGGGAGTGGACTGTGCAAATGGAAGACGCTTTTCAGGCCCTGAGGGCAGCCATGCTGGAAGCCCCGGCCCCAGTACTCCCTGATCCTACTTGTCAAAAAAAAAAAAAAAATTAGATCCGGTGGCGGCGGGGTGGCCAGCGTGCTTGCGAATCATCGCAGCCACGGCCCTGTTGGTCAAAGACGCTGATAAGCTCACCCTAGGGCAGCGGCTGCAGATCACCACCCCGCACGCCATAGAGGGGGTTCTGAAGCAGCCACCGGGACGGTGGATCACAAATGCGAGGCTGACTCATTACCAAGGGCTTTTGCTGGACGCACCCCGCATCGAGTTCCAGACCCCTGCCGCCTCGAATCCAGCTACGCTTCTGCCAACCCCCGCTGCAGCCGCACCTGAACGTGATTGCCTTGAGATCCTAGCCGAGACCCAGAAGACCCGTAGAGACTTGAAGGATCGCCCCCTTCCAGGTAGCGACCTGACCTGGTTCACGGACGGAAGCAGTTTCATCCGGGACGGACGCAGGTACGCAGGGGCGGCCATAGTAGACGACCAAGGTAAACTTGTCTGGGCGACACGCCTTCCGCAAGGGACATCTGCTCAGAAGGCAGAACTAATAGCGCTGACAGAGGCTCTTAGCCAGGCCCGAGGAAAAAGGCTGACGGTGTACACTGACAGCCGCTATGCCTTTGGGACTGTGCACATACATGGGGCCCTTTACAGGGAAAGGGGCTTCATCACGGCAGAGGGAAAGGAAATTAAGCACATGCCTGAAATACTCCACCTACTAGAGGCTGTTTTGCTGCCAAAGGCAGTGGCGGTAGTCCATACTCCCAGACACCAGAGCGGGGATTCCGTGGAAGCACGGGGCAATCGGAGAGCAGACGCTGAAGTTAAGAAGGCTGCAGAAGACACTCCGCAGCCAGACATCCTGCACCTTAGCCTGCCACCCCCAGGCATGGGACGGTTGCCTCCTCTGCCGGACTGTAGATGAGGTCTGGGCCTCAGAGCAGCTACGTGAAGATGGCTGGTTGCGGGACGAAGGGCATTGCCTAATAGTTCCAGAACTCTTAGGACGCCACCTGTTAGAACACCTGCATCAGACCACACATCTAGGGAAGAGAAAGATGCTGCAACTGCTGGACACTGCTCAACTAAGGTTCAAGTCACAAGGACGGGTTCCAGATGACATCGTCAAAAGTTGCCGAGCCTGTCAGGTCATGCAGCCGGGGAGGACCAGAGGGACCCACGCAGGTACGAGGGAAAGGGGGAGGCAGCCAGGACTATTTTGGGAAGTGGATTTCACAGAGGTCAAGCCTAGAAAATACGGGTACCAATATTTACTGGTCATAATAGATACGTTTTCCAGATGGGTAGAAGCCTTCCCTACGAAAGGAGAAACAGCTTTGACAGTAGCTAAGAAAATATTAGAAGAAATAGTCCCCAGGTATGGACTGCCGGAAGGGATAAGATCAAATAATAGGCCTGCGTTTATCTGTCAGGTTAGTCAAGGGCTGGCCCAGGCTATGGGGATAGATTGGAAATTACATTGTGCATATAATCCCCAGAGCTCTGGGCAGGTAGAGCTAATGAATAGAACAATAAAGGAGACCCTGACTAAATTGGCCCTGGAGACTGGCGGAGACTGAGTGACCCTCCTTCCCTTCGCCCTGTTCCGAGCCCGGAACGCCCCTTATCAGTTGGGTTTAACCCCTTTTGAAATCATGTATGGCACACCCCCTCCTGCAGTTCCTAGGATGAGGCCTGAGGCTCTTCTGGGACATCCCAAAGAAGTGTTGCAAGCGGTGCAGGCTCTGCAACGTGTCCACAGTCAGGTATGGCCGGCCCTCCGTGCTATCTACCGGCCTGAGGAGGAGGGTGCCGGACACCGTTTCACCCATATCAGCAGGGGATTGGGTGTGGGTGAAACGGCATAACAACAGAACCCTCGAGCAGAGGTGGAAGGGCCCCTATCAAATTATTCTTGTTACCCCCACTGCTCTTAAGGTCGATAGAATAGTAGCGACCTGGCTACACCACTCCCACGTGAGACCTGCTAATAAAAAAGACCAGGAGCGGTGCCAGGACCAGTGGAAAGCAACTGCAGACCCGAAGAATCCTCTGAAGACCAGACTGACCCGAGTGGCGGCAACAGCCCAGGACCGCTGACACAGACTTGGACTGGGGTTGTGGCATCTAAAGATTGACTGGGTGACAAACATGGACGGGTCGCGGTGGGGGGTTGGTTATTGTGTTTTGGGGATGTTGTGTTTTTGGTCCAATGTTTTTTGGATAGAGACCTACAGCTGTACTTACCGCCCCGAACCCCCACCAACCCCATAACCTTACGTGGGTCTAAAGATTACTGTATAATGGTGTTAGTGTTCCCAAAAATAATATACCACACTGAGGAGACAATGTATGAGGGCATAGTAGGGTGAAGAGTCACCAACCTAATTTTTAAAAGAAAAAGAGAGCCCATCACAGCCATAACCCTGGCTACTCTTTTTGGCTTAGGAGCGATAGGAGCAGGTTGGTTTGAGTCTTGGGTTAACAGTTCCCCCTGGTTAACAACACTACTATCCACCCTACTAGGCCCACTCATTATGCTAATCTTAGTCCTTACTTTTGCGCCATGTGTAATTAATAGACTAGTAGCTTTTGTAAAAGAACAGATAAACACTGTCCAGCTACTAGTATTGCAACAACAATATCAGTAGCTATGGTCAAGTGCTATAGAACTAGAGCACCTAAGAGACCTTGAGGACAAGCAGGAGTGCTCGTCTGCTACCTAGAGAAAGGGGGGAATGTAGGACAGAGGAATTTGTAGGACAGAGGAAGGGCAGAGGAATTCTTCTACTTGTCGAGAATTCACTTGGGTGGGGCAATGAGCTAACGGCAAACCTTTGCTTCTGGTCATTGCTTGCTTGCTACACCGCTGTAGGGGGAATTATGGGATGAGGTCATTGAAGCACGGGCAACTGGCCTATCAGGCAATAGAGGGCAACCAACCCACCAATTATTTCAAAAGGCAATAGTGGGCAACCAATCATTTTTTTTTTTTTTTTTTTTTTTTGGAGACAGAGTCTCGCTTTGTTGTCCAGGCTAGAGTGAGTGCCATGGCGTCAGCCTAGCTCACAGCAACCTCAAACTCCTGGGCTCCAGCGATCCTTCTGCCTCAGCCTCCCGAGTAGCTGGGACTACAGGCATGTGCCACCATGCCCGGCTAATTTTTTATATATATATCAGTTGGCCAATTAATTTCTTTCTATTTATAGTAGAGACGGGGTCTCGCTCTTGCTCAGGCTGGTTTTGAACTCCAGACCTTGAGCAATCCGCCCGCCTCGGCCTCCCAAGAGCTAGGATTACAGGTGTGAGCCACCGCGCCCGGCCGGCAACCAATCATTTTAAAGGTCAACGCATGATCCATGCGGCTTGTGCGCAGCTTGTGCACCATGGGGATAAAAGGCATGCCGTTGTTCCGGTTGGGGTCCTTGCCTGTGAGAGTGGCCACTGCGTTGGTGCTCTGGGGCTTGGACCCTGGCTAGCCAGAAAATAAACCTCCTCTTGTGTGATTGCATCCTCGATGTCTCTGCTTTTCTGTCCAGTGGGGCTGTGGAAGGTCGGTCCCTAACACTACAAGAAATGAGGTCATCTATGTATGGCAGGTTGTCAGCCCTGGGAGCACATTGGAATCACCTGGGAGGCTTTTTAAAATTCCTGATGTCCAGGCAGCACTCCAGACCAATTCAATCAGTCCTTAGAGGTGAAGTCCAGGCATAGCTATTTTCCAAAAAGCTTCCCAAGGATTTCTGAAGAAGGAGTAGATGCTTCCTCCTTTTGCCTCGATTGCTAACTACAACTAAAACCCTTGGACATTACATATGAAACAAGCATAAGGGGGCTCTGAAAGGGGGAGAGAAAAAGATAGACTGGATAGTGTAAAAGTTCTTGGCGGCAGTGAAGAGAAAAGACAGACAGAGTGGGGCCAAACAACATGGCTTTATTAAGTGCTCCTGGGCAAAGTTTGTGGGTCCCAAGAGGGGGAGGGGCCAAGAAGTCACGCCCACTTGAAAGGGGTGAGGGCTTTTATACTGTTTGAGGTGGACTGAGGACTTTTGGTGGGAATAGCTGGGGATTTTTTCACTGTGACCTTTGGCAGTTATTGAGAAATAGGAGGGGCTGGTGGTATTTCTGGAATCCAGGAACTGAAACTTTTTTATCTGGGTGGACATCTGGGTGTGGTTGTTCTCAGCGGGGCCTGGCAGTTGTTTTTGGTGGGTCTGGTCTTGTGATCCTTTTTTTTTTTTTTTTATCTAGGGAGGGGAGGGGGGCCCACCACCAGCCTTGCAGATAGGAACCTTGGAACCCAAGAAACAACAGGACAGGGAGTTTCCTGGGTTTTCTTTCTCCCTCATCTAGACCACACTTGGAGGAAGGGAGTTGGAATATGTGTCCAATATTCCAACTTTTCTGGGGGCTGCCCAAGAGATTGGCTTATGTCTGGCCTGTATTGGAGTGCTGATGGGACCTAGAATACTCTAGAAGCCTGGGTGCCAGTGAGAACAAAGATGCAGTTTGGACTGGCATGAAGGTTTGAGAGGCCACCAGAATCTCTGGCCAGCCTGATTGGTGAAGATCTTCTGTCTGTATGAGGCCAGTTGGTGACGTCTGGTGAGGTGGCTGTTTTCTGTAACGTGTAGATACCAACACAAAGAGTCAGGAAAATGAAGAAACAGGAAATATGTCCAAAACAAAGGAACAAGGTAAATCTCCAGAAACTGACCTAATGAAATGGAGATATATGATTTACCTGACAGAGAATTCAAATTAACCGTCATAAAAATGCTCATTGAAATCAGGAGAAAAATTTATGAACATAGGAGAATTTCAACAGAGATAGAAAATATAAAAAAGTACCACAGAGAAATCTTGGAGCTGAGAATAGAATAACAACTGAAAAAAATCACTAGAGGGATTCAATAGTAGACTAGATCAAGCCGAAGAAAGGATCAGTGAATTTGAAGAAAGATCATTGAAAATTATTCTGTAAATCATTTTTAATTTGAGAATAAAAGGTAAAAGATAAAATTATTAAAATAACTAAAACTATAAAATATGTTAATGAACAAGCAATATAAAAAGATGTAAATTGTGACATCAATAGCAAAACCTGTATGTGTGTGTGAGAAGTAAAAGGATAGAGTTTTTATATGTGATTGAAGTTAAGTTGTATCAGTTTAAAGTAGCTTGTTATAACTATAAGATGTTTTATGTAAGCCCATGGTAACCACAAAGAGAACACCTACAGAAGACATACAAACGAAGAAAGGAGCCAACCATATCAGTGCAATAAATCAACGAAGCGCGAAGAGAGCAGCAGGAAGGAAAGAGGGAGGAAAGAACTACAAGACAGAAACAATTAAAAAAAAGCAATGGTCAGACTTTTCCTACAAATGTTGATAGTTACTTTAATCGTAAATGGAATAATCCCCCCCAGTCAGAAGACATAGAGTGGCTGAATGGCTAAAAAAAGATCCAGCTACATGCTTATCTCTAAGAGACTCTCTTTAGTCCTGGGACACACATAGGCTGAAGGTGAAAGGATGGAAAAAGATACTCACACAGTGGTAACTGACAGAGTGTGGGGGCAGCTATCCTTATATCCAACAAAATAGACTCTAGGTCAAAACTTTCTTTGTCAAAAGAGACACAGAAGGTCAATATATATTGATAAAAGGGTCAATTCAACAGGAAGATATAACAATTATAAATATATATGCACCTAATATCTGAGCCCCAAAATATATAAAGCAAACATTGACAGAACTGAACAGAGAAATAGACAGCAATACAATAATAGTAGGAGAGTTCAATATCCCACTTTCAATAAAGGATAGAACATCCAGACAGAAAATCAATAAGGAAACAATGGACTTGAACAAAACTTTAGATTTAACAGATGTGATAGACATATACAGAACAGCAGCAGAATACACATTCTTCTCAAATGCACATGGGATCCAGATAGATCTCATGTTAGGTCACAAAACAAGTCTTAACAAATTTAAGAAGATTGAAATCATACCAAGTATCTTTTCCAGCTACAATGGAATGAAAGTAGAAATCAATAGCAGAAGGAAAACTGGAACGTTCACAAAGATGTAGAAATTAAACAACACACTCCTGAAAAGCCAATGAGTCAAAGAAGAAATCACAGGGGAAATTAGAAAATATCTTGAGACAAATGAAAACAAAAATACAACATACCAAATCATATAGGATAAAGCAAGGCAGCACTAACAAGGAAGTTCATAGCAATAAATGCCTAAATTAAAGAAGAATATAGAGCGTGCTGCCTGGCTTTCACCTGTCCCAAGGGCTGGACTTGTGTGTCTCTCCTTGCAGCCCCTGCAGGAGAGCAGAGTACGAGCTGCAGCGGCGGGGGTCGTGGCAGGACGAGCATTTAGGAAGCTTCTTCCTCTTTTTGACCGTGCACTGGCTGAAAGGAGCGCAGCCGAAAGAGGCATTATGCGTCCAGAAAAATCTCAAGGGAAGTATGCCAAGCAACAGTAGTGGCTGCTGGATCGGGTTCTAAAGGAGAGGATGGAGAGATTCAACCAGTTAGTGTGAAAGTTGGAGATAAAGTTCTTCTCCCAGAATATGGAGGCACCAAAGTCGTCCTAGATGACAAGCTTATTTCTTATTTAGAGATGGTGACATTCTTGGAGAGTATGCAGACTGGACTGCATCGCTATTGAAATGGCACTGACATGAAGCTTCCTATACCACTGAAGCTCTGAAATCTTTCATCATGTAAATAATTTCCATGTCTCTCTTTAATAATGAACTAACGATGTCTAAATTGCTGACATCTAGTGTCTAAAATCTAGTTTCCCTGTAGTGGTACAAACATTTCCAAATAAAAATATCTAAGTGAGGGGTTAATCTTTACTTAGTGATTTAAGGTGGTTTTAGGGTTCTCTAGTTTATGCTTTTTTCAAGTAATCTGCAGGGAATTCTGGGAGACAAAGTTTTCTAGGTAGATGCATTTTCACACTGAATTTAGCTTTATTGTATGATTGATACTGAAGCAAAGCCATGGATTTACATTTTAAGAAAATTAAGTAGCAATATTCTGATTTCAAATTTAACAAGCTAAAAAAAGGACCTAGGAAAGAAAAAGAACACACTAAGCCAAAGTTAGCAGAAGGAAGGAAATGACAAAAATTAAAACAAAATAAATGAAACAGAGACTAGTAAAACAATAGAAAAGATCAATGAAACTAAGACTTAGTTTTTCAAAAAGGTAAACAAAATTAATAAACTTCTTGCTAGATATTAATGGAAAAGAAGCCAAACTCTGTAAAATAATTTTAAAGAGATTCATTCTGAGCCAAATTTGAGGACCATGACCCAGAGCCACACCGAAGAAGCCTTGAGCAAGTGGACTCGGTGTGGCTGGGTTACAGTTTGGTTTTATATATTTCAGGGAGACAGGGTTACAGGTAAAGTCATAAATCAATATGTGGGAGGCATACATTGGTTTGGCCTCAAAAGGTGGGCCATCTCTATTTGGGGGGCTTACTGGTCATAGGTGGGTTTAAAGATTCTTTGACTTGTAATCAGTTAAAGACATGAAGCTTTGTCTAAAGGCTTGGAATGTTTTAAGATAAGGAGCTGTTTATCAGAGACAAGCCACCAGACATATATTTGTTGTGTAAACTGAGGACCTGCAGATTTGTCTTGCATACCCTTAGGCCTCTTAATGGTTGCAAAGGATGTCCCCAAGAAGGGAGGGGGCATGATGAGGCATGTCTGACTTCCCTCCTCCTGGCAGGCAATTTAGTTTTAGGATATCCCCTTAGCCAAGAGGGGGTCCATTTAGTCAGCTGGTGCGGGGGGCAGGGGGGAGCTTTGAGATTTTATTTTAGTTCACATAGACCTAGGGAAAAAAGAATACTCAAATAAAATCAGAAATTAAAGAGGAACTGTTACAACTGATGCCACAAAAACAGAAAAGAGACACCTTTGAGTGATTATATGCCAAGAAATTGGATAATGGAGAAGAAATAGGTAAATTTCAGGACGCATACAACCACCAAGACTGAGTCATGAAGAAACAGGAAATCTGAACAGACCTATAGTTAATAAGGAGACTGAATCAGGAATCGAAAGCCTCCCAACAAAGAAAAGCCCACGACCAAGTGATTTCATGGATGAATTCTACCAAACATTTAAAGAATAATTAACACCCTCCTTAAACTTCCAGACAATTGAGAAGAAGGAAACACTTACAAACTCATTTTACAAGTCTTACCCTGATAGACAGCCAGGTAAACACTGTAAGATAGGCCCCGGTGAACACAGGTGCAAGAATCATCAACAAAATGGCAGCAAACTTATTTCAATAGCGCATTCAAAAGATTGTGCACTATGATCAACTTGGATTTATCCTTGGGATGCAAGGATGGTTCAACATAAGAAAATCAATTAATGCGATACACCATATTAACAGAATGAAAGACAGAAATGACATTTCACAAAATTCAACATCGTTTCATGATAAAAACTATCAACAAAGTAGGAATAGGAGGAAATTACCTCAATATAATAAAGGCCATCTACGAAGAGCCCAGAGCTAACATCATACTCTCAGTGAGAAGCTGAGAGCTTTTCCTCTGAGATCTGGGACAAGGCAAGGATGTCCTTCCCACCACTCTTATTCAACATGGTACTGGAAGTCCTAACCAGAGCAGTTGGGCAAGAGAAAGAAATAAAATGTATATCCAAAACAGAAATGAAGAAGTAAAATTATCTCTGTTTGCAGATGGCAAGCTCTTACATGTAGAAAGCCCTAAAGACTCCACTAAAAACTATTAGAAGTAATAAATGAATTCAGTAAAGTTTCAAGCTACAAAATCAACGTGTAACAATCACTTGTGTTCTATACACTAACAACAAATGGTCCAAAATGAAATTAAGAAAACAATCCTATTTACAATAGCATTGAAAAGCATAAAATACTTAGGAATAAACTTATCCTTTGTTAACCTTAATGTAACCTTTATTAGTGTTTTTTAGAAGCCTTGATGTGGCTTTCCGGAGAGGGCATGGGTGAGGCAGGGTAAGCATGCTAGGAAGGGTTAGGATTGGCTGGTTTCAATACTTTCGGTGGGCTTTGGGCTAGAGGGTGGTTCCTAGCTGTTGGGTCCCTGGCCCTGGGTGATTCGGGGTCAGGGATGGTGTCCAGGGACGTGGGAGCCTGGTAGCAGGGGCCAGGGGACGAGTGGTGTGGGTTGGGTGTTTGCATATCAGAGGTGTGCTGGCAGGCAAGCAAGATGATTGCTGTCTCTAGGAATTTGCTAATGCTGGGAGGAAAATGTAGTTAATACACTCATATGACTGATTTTTTTATTTTGAAAATACATTGTATTACTTTTATCAGTAGCAAAACTGTACCCCCCCACCAACCCCCACTGCAAATTTCTTTGTGGCAGGAATTCACAGGTTCTTTACTTCTTATTTACAGGTCAAATCTCCATAAAAGGATGTACATGCGCAGTGTTTCCCGTTGGTGCAGGCCCACTCCAGGACATATGGGGACTCGCTTACCCTGGAAGGCTGTGGGCTTTGCTGGCTGTGTCCTCTCATCCGGAGAGTATTGGAGGCACCTGCCAGTATTTGGGCGTGTGGGCTGTCCAGCTCCCTCGGGTCGATGGGCTCCCTTTCATTTGCAGATAATTTGAACCTGGTTGCAGTCAAGTCTTGGTAACCTGGAATCATTCAGTCTCTTCAGTGTCTTTCTGTATCTCTGTTCTCATCCAATGTTTGTGGTAGTATCTGCTGATTTCTTACTTTTATCCTGTGGAGGGATCTTCTTTCTCTTATTCCAAAGTTTGCGATGCTGCCCCACTCAGATTTGGGCTGTGAAAAGACTAAAGCTCTCTTAGTCAAATAGAACCCTGACCTCAGTTGGTCCGTGTCTTCTCTTTATGAGTTTCTGGATGCATAACTGGTCTGTTTTGGAGTTGGCAAGTGATCATTATTTTCCCCTGAATTCAATTTTTGGTTTCTCATTTATAAGCGTGCAGAGCACAGGTGAAGGGGGGCCGTAGCATGGTTAGGGGCAAGGGCTTTGAAGCACTCTGGATGCAAGACCTGGCTTTTCTTTGTGACCTCCAAGTTGTGCACCATCTCAGGATGATGGCTTCTTCACGTTCAGACCCTGGAGCGAGCTCCCCGGAGGTTGTCATGGGGACTGACCACGTGTAAAGTGAGTGGCCCGCACCCCAGCACCATGCACTTAGAATTTACTCCCAGTCGCCTAAATCTCCTCTGACCGGTCCCACATGATTCCCAACAAGGCCCCGAGGTGTGGGTTTCTGGGTTATAAACTAGGAGGGCTAGCTGCAAACCCTAGCATACTGTCTACCTTATTGTAGTGTCTCAGTAAATGTCTACCGAGTGACAGGCTTAGGGCAAGAGAGGTGCAGACAAGATCGCACTCCAGGGGGTGGGAGCCCCTGGGAGGCTGGGAGGTGCTCAGCACAGACCTTTGGAGTAGGCTCTGAGTGCGGCTGGAGGTGGGGTGGGGGCTGGTCCTGGGCCCCAGCAGCCAGAGAGGAGGGGGTGGGGAGAGAGGCTGGGCAAGGGGGCTGGGAGCCTGTGGAACTCCTCCTCCTCCGTGTTCCAGGTGTGTGATGCTGGTACGTGGAGGCCGTGGGAGTGGGAGGCACAGCCCAGGGCCAACCTCGTGGGCTGAGGTCCTCACAGCCAGTCTCCCGGGACAGGACTGGGTGCAGCCAGGGCAGGTGGCCAGCAAGCCAGGTAGGCGGAGGCTCCCCTTGGCACCAGGGCCTCAGCCTCTGTGAGCCAATGTGTGTGTGTGCACCTGGAGTGCGCGCATGGCATCACCCCTGGTGTGGGCTGCGCCCCTGCCCAGGCGCAGGTGGAGATCCTCAGCACGGCGCGGAGACCCGGCCGCAAGGACGCTGCTGAGCACAGGGAACTGTCAAAGCACAGTCACTGCCGTGTGCTCGGGTGTGTGGGCCAGTTAGGCCAAGCTCCCTGGACCCAGGGACGAGCCCAAGTGCATCAGTGAAGATGGCTGTGCCTCAGTTGTCCCTGCAGCCTGTGCACACTGTGAAAGCCATTCATTTCTTTTTTCTTTTTTAGATTTTTTATTTCAGCATATTACGGGGGTACAAATGTTTAGGTTACATGTGTTGTCTCCTCCCTCTGCACCCCCAGTCTGAGTTCCAAGCGTGACCATCCCCCAGACATTGCACATCTCACTCATTATGTTTGTATAGACCCGTCCCCTCCTCCCCTCCCATCTGCCCGACGCCCAACAAATGTTACTCCTATATGTCCACTTGGGTGTTGATCAGTTAATACCAATTTGCTGGTGAGTACATGTGGTGCTGGTTTTTCCATTCTTGGGATACTTCACTTACTGTGTTTCCCTGAAAATAAGACCTACCCATAAAATAAGCCCTAGCAGGATGTCTAAGCATGTGCGCAATAGAAGCCCCACCCCAAAAAGAAGCCCTAGTGACGGGCGTGGCTACGCAGCGCATCTGCACAACCCGTGCATGTCATCGCGGAGCGGTCAAGAAGACAAGCAGCCCTTCTCATCAGCCATCGTGACAGCTACTATCCCAGAGGTGACCGGAAAGGGGCGGGCAGCCCCACCAACAAGGTGGGCTCCTCCTGTCAGGTCCCAGCCATCCTGTGCGTGCTGCAAGCTGAGGCTTTGAGGGGTAATTCTCCTTAGTGAAGGGAGGAGCTGGACACTCTGCTTTAGGTGTTGTGTGTCCCCAGGGGGAAGAAGGAAAGCTGTGGCTGGCATTTTACTCAGCACTGGGGGCCTCTCTCACCCCCACAAACACCAGGGGATGAGGAAAAGCTTCAGCAAGCAGTCTCCTGCTGAGCCCGGAGAGACCATTTCTGCTCCACTGTGCAGACTGGACCCAGTGCTCACTGGGTCTCTGATAAATAAGCCAGCCCTGTGCATTTAATAAGAGCTCTCTTGCTCGACACGAGAGATTGGAGCCAATGGTTCTAAAGGAAACAGAGTCGCAAGAAATTCAGGATGAAATGCGGGGTTTGGACAGTTATGATGATGTTCCAGAAGAAGACAACTTAACTATATTTTAATAAATGTAGATTGTTATACTGTACTTAAAAAAACCACATCCCCTGAAAAAAAGCCCTAGGATGTCTTCTTGAGGAGAAATAAATATAAGAAATATTTTCAGGGAAACACAGTAGTAGAACGGGCTCCAGCTCTATCCAGGAAAATACAAGAGGTGCTATATCACCATTGTTTCTTAGAGCTGAATAGTACTCCATGGCATACATGTACCACATTTTATTAATTCACTCATGTATTGATGGGCACTTGGGTTGTTTCCACATCTTTGCAATTGTGAATTGTGCTGCTATAAACATTCGAGTGCAGGTGTCTTTTTTATAGAGTGTCTTTTGGGTAGATGTCCAGCAATGGGGTTGCTGGATCAATTGGTAGATATACTTGTGTTACTTTAAGGTATCTCCAGATTAAAGCCATTTATTTCTGATTTCAAAACAGATAAATACATAATATAAGGTAAAGATGCAGGAAATAAACTGCGCGCTTTATCTCATCCTCACATAACAACCAGTGTAAGTATCTTGATATACTTCCTTCAGTTCTGTTTTCTGTATACAGTTAAGCAAAGTTGAGATTATAGTTACATACGTTGTGTCTTGCATTTTTACTTGTTAATATTTTATTGAGATATTTTCTCGTGGTCTTAAAAATGTCATGGCCAATCATTTTAATGACACATTCACAGTCTGTTCTGTGAAGATCCCACATTGGTGCCACCAGTTTCCAGTGGTTGAGCGTTTACTTCTCTCCAACCCTCCACCCCCAGAAAGGCACGGAGGGCGCAAGGGGCAGTGGGGGTCTGCGCATAGGAGCACATGCCCTGGGTTCAGGCCTGGGTTCCAGTCCTGCTCAAATCCATGGGACCTTGGGCAAGTTATTTAACGCTTTGTGCTTCAGCTTCCTGCAAAATGGGGAAGAATAATGTTGTGGTGATTAAATTAATTAAGTGAATTAAAGCACTTTATTTTAAAGCACTTAGTCTGACATCGCTTATTAAATAAAACCACAATCTGTTCATGCATTTTAGATACTTTCTTTGCAATGGACGCCCGTAAGTGGACTCCCAGTGCGGGGCTGTGCGTGTTTGAGAGGCGGGTGGGCGCCTACGCAGCTTCCCCGCGCCCCGCTGAGCTCTCCCTGGCGGCCTCCACGCCTGTCCTGGACAGCATCAGCACTGGGTGTCAGAGTGAGAAATGCTTCTTGCAAACGGGATGTCTAAAACAGTATCCTCTTAAGTGTTTCCCTGATTAGAACATTTTCTAGATGTTCATTATGACTTTTGTTTGCTCTTCTGTTAGTTCTCAGCTGCTGTCCTCTGCGTACCTTAAAAAAATTGAGTTCTGAGGGTGTTTCTGATCCACTAATGTGGTGTGTGAAGGCTGTTCACCTATATGTTTGTTGTTTCTCTTTAATTTTTTTTTTTTTTTGAGACAGAGTCTTGCTTTGTTGCCCAGGCTAGAGTGAGTGCCTAGCTAGAGTGCGTCAGCCTCGCTCATAGCAGCCTCAAACTCCTGGGCTCAAGGGATCCTCCTGCCTCAGCCTCCCCCCAAGTAGCTGGGACTACAGGCATGCGCCACCATGCCCCGCTAATTTTTTGTATATTATTTTTGGTTGGTCAATTAATTTCTTTCTATTTTTAGTAGAGACAGGTCTCCCTCAGGCTGGTTTCAAACTCCTGACCTCGAGCATTCCGCCTGCCTCGGCCTCCCAGAGAGCTAGGATTACAGGCGTGAGCCACCGCGCCCGGCCTGCTTCTCTTTAATTTTGAACGCTCTTCTTACAGGAACTCCGGCCTCCATACTCCCATCGATAATTATCTCTATTTTTTACTCATAACGTCAAACAGGGCAGTCCTGGCTGTCTTGCTGGCCGGGCCCCTCCGGGCACGCGGTGCGGGAGGGTCTGCAGAGCGGGGGCCCGCGCCCTGCCCTTCCCGCAGCTGCGGCTCGGATGCGGGAGGGGCGCGGGTCGGATGCGGGAGGGGCGCGGGTCGGATGCGGGAGGGGCGCGGGTCGGATGCGGGAAGGGGCGCGGGTCGGATGCGGGAGGGGCACGGGTCGGATGCGGGAGGGGGCGCGGGTCGGATGCCGGGAGGGGGCGCGGGTCGGATGCGGGAGGTGGTGCGGATCGGATGCGGGAGGGGGCGCGGGTCGGATGCGGGAGGGGGCGCGGGTCGGATGCGGGAGGGGGCGCGGGTCGGATGCGGGAGGGGGGGCGGGTCGGATGCGGGAGGGGGCGCGGGTCGGATGCGGGAGGGGCGCGGTGGCCAGGCAGCTGAGACCGGCAGGAGGAAGCGCCACGGCAGAGAAGACGGGCGGGAGAACTGCAGGCGCGGCGGGGCGCCCTCGGAGGAGGAGGCGGTGGGGCGCCCTCGGAGGAGGAGGCGGCGGGGCGCCCTCGGAGGAGGAGGCGGCGGGGCGCCCTCGGAGGAGGCGGCGGGGCGCCCTCGGAGGAGGAGGCGGCGGGGCGCCCTCGGAGGAGGCGGCGGGGCGCCCTCGGAGGAGGAGGCGGGGCGCCCTCGGAGGAGGAGGCGGGGCGCCCTCGGAGGAGGCGGCGGCGGGGCGCCCTCGGAGGAGGCTGAGCGCCCTCGGAGGAGGCGGCGCGCTCTGCTGCCCCAGACCGAGGCCGGCGGCTGCTCAGGGAACGCTCGTTTCCGAGAAGAAACTAGAGGTCTTGGACGCGACGACGGAAACGCAGTCCAGAGTCTGCCCTCTAGCTCGCGGACTGCAGAGGCCTGTCCACACCGCTGGGCGGAGTTGAGGGGCGCTCGGGCAGCTCGTGCGGGGCACTTGGCGCGGGCGCGGCAGGGCGGCCGGGCGCTTTGTTTCCTGGCCAGCGCACGGGGCGTCTGCCCGCCCTCCCCACGCTCCCCGCACCCGTCCTGCCGCTCGCTCCGCCCTAGCCGAGGCCGGCAGGTCCTGTCCCGGGAGGAGGGCCCTGGGGCAGGCAACTCAGGACAGCTGCTGCGGGCTGGGGCCGCCTAGCCGGTCGGCCCAGACGCCGCCGCCCGCCGTCCTCGCGCGCTCACTCTGGCTGTGTCCTGGCGGAGCGCCGGGCCCTGCACGTGCCCGGGTGGAGGGGCAGCCTGCGAGGTCCCTGGGGCGGGGCGGGGCCGCCCCTTCCCTCCGTCAGGGAGTTCCGGGGCCACCGGGCAGCGCGGGGCGCAGTCTGCCGCCACCCACCACGCACATGCATCGTGCTTTGCAGGGGACCTGCCAGGGAGGACAGCGGTCACTGGCGTGCACGCGTGTGCGTGCGTGCGAGCATGCGTGCGTGCGTGCATGCGTGCGTGCGAGCATGCGTGCGTGCGTGCATGCGTGCGTGCGTGCATGTGTGTGTGCGTGTGCAGGCACTCCAGGGGTGGCTGGTGACAGAGTCCACCTTCGTCTTCTGAGGCTGCGTTAGCAAGATCCCACAGAGCGGGCGGCTTGGCAGACAGTCGCGGCTCAGTCCGGAGCCTGGGCCCAGGCCGGCGTGGCGGGGCGGCTGGGCAGGCTGCAGACTGCGGGCTTGTCCGTCCGCGCACCAAGGCGGCCAGAGCGCGCTCTTCGGCTGTCGTGAGTACCCCACTCGGATGCCCTGCCCACCTCCAGGCACCTGACGTTGCGGGTTAGGACTTCAACCTAGGAATTTGGGGACACGCACATGCAGTCCACACCACAGCCGAAACCCACTCCACAGCGCAGTGTCCGCTCTCCAGAATGGCCGGCCCTCTGTCCTCACCCAGCCCTCAAAGTGTCTCGGGTAGCCGGTGGGACATGAGTAGGGTCTGAGTACCTGCGGGGGTCGCTTGATTGCTTTACTTTTTTTTTTTTTTTGAGACAGAGTCTCGCTTTGTTGCCCAGGCTAGAGTGAGTGCCGTGGCGTCAGCCTAGCTCACAGCAACCTCAAACTCCTGGGCTCAAGCAATCCTCCTGGGCTCAAGCAATCCTCCTGCCTCAGCCTCCCGAGTAGCTGGGACTACAGGCATGCGCCACCATGCCCGGCTAATTTTTTGTATATATTAGTTGGCCAATTAATTTCTTTCTATTTATAGTAGAGACGGAGTCTCGCTCTTGCTCAGGCTGGTTTCAAACTCCTGACCTCGAGCAATCCGCCCTCCTCGGCCTCCCAGAGAGCTAGGATTACAGGCTTGAGCCACTGCGCCCGGCCTGATTGCTTTACTTTTACCAACCGCACTTTTATATCAGGCTTTTCATCACAGCTCAATGAATGAGAGTAACGACTTGAATTAATTGTGCCAATTCCTATTTAAGCAATCCATTTTTGAAGTGAGAGAGGAATCCACTTTTGCCACATCAGCCTCTAGAATTGTTTTGGAATTTTTTTAACTTTGCGCCTTTCACATGGACTGTGGTGTCGTTCTGAGGAAGGGTGGGAGAGGTCGCGGACTGCGGTGGGAACAGCCTTGGTCTGCGTGGGGCTGTGCGGCGCTCACGTCCCGGCTCTTGTCTGAGGACTTCCTTTCTGAGGGTCCTTTGTGAGTCTGAGAAATGGAAACTGCAACCCTGTCGTGTGTCTGCTCGGTAGCACAGAGCCACTGCGCAGAGCCGGCGAGACGGTACGTGTGACAGAGCTGGGGAAGTGACAGGCGGCCACTCAGTCGGCCACGAAGGTCACTGGAGTGCTCACCGCCACTGGGCAGCGTGGCGTCCTGACTCGCGCTGTCGGTTTCCTGTCGTGTGCTTATTTCCAAGGCTGTGTCAGGAAGCACGTCAGTCAAAGAACATGCTGGTCACGGATGCAATTGCTTTCTCGTCATTAGGAGAAATGACTCTGATTCTTCGCTTCCATTAAGACGTCTCCTAGAGCCTGCTCTCCTCTCGGCCTTCTCCTCTCCAAAGCCAGGAAGAAACTTCAGTGAAGAAACGGATTATGCCTCAGTGTGTTTGCGGTTAAGCAGCGAGTGGCGGGGCCAGCTCCTGGACTCAGGGGCCTTGAGGACAATTGGGATTTTAGTGTGGAAGTGTGTGTGTGTGTAGTGGGGGCCAGTCCGTGTGCGGCATGATGTGCATGTTTAGTCATTGTGTGGTGTGGCTGTGACGTGCGCGTGTGGTCTGTGTGGTGTGGGGCAGTACATGTGTGCTGTGACGTGCGCGTGTGGTCTGTGTGGTGTGGGGCAGTACATGTGTGCTGTGACGTGCGCGTGTGGTCTGTGTGGTGTGGGGCAGTACATGTGTGCTGTGACGTGCGAGTGTGGTCTGTGTGGTGTGGGGCAGTACATGTGTGCTGTGATGTGCGCGTGTGGTCTGTGTGGTGTGGGGCAGTACATGTGTGCTGTGACGTGCGCGTGTGGTCTGTGTGGTGTGGGGCAGTACATTTGGAGCTTGCTGTGAGTGTGTGGTGGGTCTGTGGTGGAGGGCAGTGTGTGTGGTCTGATGTGTGTGGTGTGAGTGTGGTATGATGTGTGTGTGGTTTGAGTATGGTGTGATGTGTGTGTATGATGTGAGTGTGTAATGTGTGTAATGTGGGTGTGATGTGAGTGTGTGAGTGTGGTGTGATGTTTGTGTGTAGTCTGTGTGTGGGGTGAGGTGAGTGTGATATGATGTGAGTGTGTGGTCTGTGTGTAGTGCGATGTGAATGTGTGGTCTGAGTGTGGTGTGAGGTGAGTGTGCTGTGATGTGACTGGTTTGTAATGGTGGGAGGTGAGTGTGGTGTGATATGAGTGTGTGGTCTGTGTGTGGTGTGATATGAGTGTGTGGTCTGTGTGTGGTGTGATATGAGTGTGTGGTCTGTGTGTGGTGTGAGGTGAGTGTGTGATCTGTGTGTGGTGTGAGATGAATGTGTGGTCTGTGGTGGTGTGAGTGTGGTGTGAATGAGTGGTGAGAATGAGTGCGGTGTGAATGAGTGTGGTGTGAGTGTGTTGTGTGTGTGTGGTGTGAGTGTGGTGTGAGTGTGGTGTGTGTGTGGTGTGAGTGTGGTGTGAGTGACTGTGGTGTGAGTGAGTGTGAGGTGTGTGTGGTGTGAGTGAGTGTGGTGTGAGTGTGGTGTGAGTGTGGTATGAGTGAGTGTGGTGTGTGTGGTGTGAGTGAGTGTGGTGTGAGTGAGTGTGTTGTGTGTGTGTGGTGTGAGTGAGTGTGGTGTGAGTGAGTGTGGTGTAAGTGTTGTGTGTGTGTGGTATGAGTGAGTGTGGTGTGAGTGAGTGTGGTGTGAGTGTGGTGTGAGTGAGTGTGGTGTGAGTGTGGTATGAGGGAGTGTGGTGTGTGGTGTGAGTGTGGTGTATGTGTGGTGAGTGTGGTGTGAGTGAGTGTGATGTGTGTGTGGTGTGAGTGTGGTGTGAGTGTGGTGTGAGTGAGTGTGGTGTGTGGTGTGAGTGTGTGGTGTGTGTGTGGTGTGAGTGTGGTGTGAGGTGCATGTGTGGTCTGTGGTGGTGTGAGTGTGGTGTGTGTGGTGTGAGTGTGGTGTGTGTGGTGTGTGTGGTGAGTGTGGTGTGGGTGTGTGTGGTGTGAGTGTGGTGTGTGTGGTGTGTGAGTGTGGTGTGTGTGATGTGTGTGAGTGTGGTGTGTGTGGTGAGTGTGGTGTGTGTGGTGTGAGTGTGGTGTGTGTGAGTGTGGTGTGTGTGGTGAGTGTGGTGTGTGTGGTGTGTGTGAGTGTGGTGTGTGTGGTGTGTGTGGTGAGGGTGTGTGTGGTGAGTGTGGTGTGTGTGGTGTGTGTGAGTGTGGTGTGTGTGGTGTGTGTGGTGTGAGTGTGGTGTGTGTGGTGTGGGTGTGTGTGGTGAGTGTGTGTGGTGTGTGTGGTGTGTGTGGTGTGTGTGAGTGTGGTGTGTGTGATGTGTGTGGTGTGAGTGTGGTGTGTGTGGTGTGGGTGTGTGTGGTGAGTGTGGTGTGTGGTGAGTGTGGTGTGTGTGGTGTGAGGGTGGTGTGAGTGTGGTGTGTGTGGTGTGTGTGTGGTGTGGTGTGTGTGTGGTGTGAGTGTGGTGTCTGTGGTGTGGGTGTGTGTGGTGAGTGTGTGGTGTGTGTGGTGAGTGTCGTGTGTGTGGTGTGTGTGTGGTGTGAGTGTGGTGTGTGTGGTGTGGGTGTGTGGTGAGTGTGGTGTGTGTGTGGTGTGTGTGGTGAGTGTGGTGTGTGTGGTGTGTGAGTGTGGTGTGAGTGTGGTGTGTGTGAGTGTGGTGTGTGTGAGTGTGGTGTGTGTGGTGTGTGTGTGGTGTGTGTGGTGTGTGGTGTGAGTGTGGTGTGTGTGGTGTGTGTGTGTGGTGTGTGTGGTGTGTGTGTGGTGTGAGTGTGGTGTGTGTGGTGTGGGTGTGTGTGGTGTGTGTGGTGAGTGTGGTGTGTGTGGTGTGTGTGGTGAGTGTGGTGTGTGTGTGGTGTGGGTGTGTGTGGTGTGTGTGGTGAGTGTGGTGTGTGTGGTGTGTGTGTGGTGTGTGTGTGGTGTGAGTGTGGTGTGTGTGGTGTGGGTGTGTGTGGTGTGTGTGGTGAGTGTGGTGTGTGTGTGGTGTGGGTGTGTGTGGTGTGTGTGGTGAGTGTGGTGTGTGTGTGGTGTGAGTGTGGTGTGTGTGGTGTGAGTGGTGTAGTGTGAGTGTGGTGTGTGTGGTGTGGGTGTGTGTGGTGTGTGTGGTGTGTGTGGTGAGTGTGGTGTGTGTGCGGTGAGTGTGGTGTGAGTGTGGTGTGTGTGGTGTGTGTGGTGAGTGTGGTGTGTGTGGTGTGAGTGTGTGTGATGTGAGTGTGGTGTGTGTGGTGAGTGTGGTGTGTGTGGAGTGAGTGTCGTGTGGTGTGAGTGTGGTGTGTGTGGTGAGTGTGGTGTGTGTGGTGTGAGTGTGGAGTGAGTGTGGTGTGTGTGGTGTGGGTGTGTGTGGTGAGTGTGGTGTGTGTGTGGTGTGAGTGTGTGTGATGTGAGTGTGGTGTGTGTGGTGAGTGTGGTGTGTGTGGTGTGAGTGTGGAGTGAGTGTGGTGTGTGTGGTGTGGGTGTGTGTGGTGAGTGTGGTGTGTGTGTGGTGTGAGTGTGGAGTGAGTGTGGTGTGTGTGGTGTGAGTGTGGAGTGAGTGTGGTGTGTGTGGAGTGTGGTGTGGAGTGAGTGTGGTGTGTGTGCTGTGGAGTGTGGTGTGAGTGTGGTGTGTGTGGTGTGGAGTGTGGTGTGTGTGGAGTGTGGTGTGGAGTGAGTGTGCTGTGTGTGGTGTGGAGTGAGTGTGGTGTGTGTGGAGTGTGGTGTGGAGTGAGTGTGCTGTGTGTGGTGTGGAGTGAGTGTGGTGTGTGTGGAGTGAGTGTGGTGTGAGTGTGGTGTGTGTGGTGTGGGTGTGTGTGGTGTGTGTGCGGTGAGTGTGGTGTGTGTGCGGTGAGTGTGGTGTGAGTGTGGTGTGTGTGGTGTGTGTGGTGAGTGTGGTGTGTGTGTGGTGTGTGTGGTGTGAGTGTGTGTGATGTGAGTGTGGTGTGTGTGGTGAGTGTGGTGTGTGTGGAGTGAGTGTGGTGTGTGTGGTGTGAGTGTGGTGTGTGTGGTGTGGGTGTGTGTGGTGTGTGTGCGGTGAGTGTGGTGTGTGTGCGGTGAGTGTGGTGTGAGTGTGGTGTGTGTGGTGTGGTGAGTGTGGTGTGTGTGTGGTGTGTGTGGTGTGAGTGTGTGTGATGTGAGTGTGGTGTGTGTGGTGAGTGTGGTGTGTGTGGTGTGTGTGGTGTGAGTGTGTGTGATGTGAGTGTGGTGTGTGTGGTGAGTGTGGTGTGTGTGGAGTGAGTGTGGTGTGGTGTGAGTGTGGTGTGTGTGGTGAGTGTGGTGTGTGTGGTGTGAGTGTGGAGTGAGTGTGGTGTGTGTGGTGTGGGTGTGTGTGGTGAGTGTGGTGTGTGTGTGGTGTGAGTGTGGAGTGAGTGTGGTGTGTGTGGTGTGAGTGTGGAGTGAGTGTGGTGTGTGTGGAGTGTGGTGTGGAGTGAGTGTGGTGTGTGTGCTGTGGAGTGTGGTGTGAGTGTGGTGTGTGTGGTGTGGAGTGTGGTGTGTGTGGAGTGTGGTGTGGAGTGTGCTGTGTGTGGTGTGGAGTGAGTGTGCTGTGTGTGGAGTGAGTGCGGTGTGTGTGGTGTGTGTGCGGTGAGTGTGGTGTGTGGTGTGTGTGGTGTGGGTGTGTGTGGTGTGTGTGGTGTGTGTGCGGTGAGTGTGGTGTGTGTGGTGTGGGTGTGTGTGGTGTGTGTGTGGTGTGAGTGTGGAGTGTGTGGTGTGTGGAGTGAGTGTGGTGTGTGTGGTGTGAGTGTGGAGTGTGTGGTGTGAGTGTGGAGTGAGTGTGGTGTGTGTGGTGTGAGTGTGGAGTGAGTGTGGTGTGTGTGGTGTGAGTGTGGAGTGAGTGTGGTGTGTGTGGTGTGAGTGTGGAGTGAGTGTGGTGTGTGTGGTGTGAGTGTGGAGTGAGTGTGGTGTGTGTGGTGTGAGTGTGGAGTGAGTGTGGTGTGTGTGGTGTGAGTGTGGAGTGAGTGTGGTGTGTGGTGTGTGTGGTGTGGGTGTGTGTGTGTGTGTGTGTGTGTGTGTGTGTGTGTGTGTGGTGTGTGTGGTGTGTGTGTGTGTGAGTGTGGGTGTGTGTGGTGTGTGTGGTGTGTGTGTGGTGTGTGTGTGTGAGTGTGGAGTGTGTGGTGTGAGTGTGGTGTGAGTGTGGAGTGTGTGGTGTGAGTGTGGAGTGAGTGTGGTGTGTGTGGTGTGGGTGTGGTGTGTGTGGTGTGTGTGGTGTGAGTGTGTGTGTGTGTGGTGTGAGTGTGGAGTGAGTGTGGTGTGTGTGGTGTGAGTGTGGTGTGTGTGGTGTGAGTGTGGTGTGAGTGTGGCGGTGTGTGTGTGAGTGTGGAGTGAGTGTGGTGTGTGTGTGTGTGTGTGTGTGAGTGGTGTGGGTGTGTGGTGTGGTGTGTGTGTGTGTGTGTGTGGTGTGAGTGTGGAGTGAGTGTGGTGTGTGTGGTGTGAGTGTGAGTGTGTGGTGTGAGTGTGGTGTGAGTGTGGAGTGTGTGGTGTGAGTGTGGAGTGAGTGTGGGTGTGTGGTGTGAGTGTGGAGTGAGTGTGGTGTGTGTGGTGTGGGTGTGTGTGTGTGTGTGTGTGGTGTGGAGTGTGTGTGTGGTTGTGTGTGGTGAGTGTGGTGTGAGTGTGGAGTGAGTGTGGTGTGTGTGTGTGTGGGTGTGTGTGGTGTGTGTGGTGTGAGTGTGGAGTGAGTGTGGAGTGTGTGGTGTGGGTGAGTGTGGTGTGTGTGGTGTGGGTGTGTGTGGTGTGTGTGGTGTGTGTGGTGAGTGTGGTGTGTGTGTGGTGAGTGTGGTGTGTGTGTGGTGTGAGTGTGGAGTGAGTGTGGTGTGTGTGTGTGAGTGTGGAGTGAGTGTGGTAGTGTGGTGTGAGTGTGGAGTGAGTGTGGTGTGTGTGGTGTGAGTGTGGAGTGAGTGTGGTGTGTGTGGTGTGAGTGTGGATGTGGAGTGAGTGTGGTGTGTGTGGTGTGAGTGTGGAGTGAGTGTGGTGTGTGTGGTGTGAGTGTGGAGTGAGTGTGGTGTGTGTGGTGTGAGTGTGGAGTGAGTGTGGTGTGTGTGGTGTGAGTGTGGAGTGAGTGTGGTGTGTGTGGTGTGAGTGTGGAGTGAGTGTGGTGTGTGTGGTGTGAGTGTGGAGTGAGTGTGGTGTGTGTGGTGTGGGTGTGTGTGGTGTGTGTGTTGTGGGTGTGTGTGGTGTGGGTGTGTGTGGTGAGTGTGGTGTGTGGTGTGTGTGGTGTGGGTGTGTGTGGTGTGTGTGGTGTGTGTGTGGTGTGTGTGGTGTGAGTGTGGAGTGTGTGGTGTGAGTGTGGTGTGAGTGTGGAGTGTGTGGTGTGAGTGTGGAGTGAGTGTGGTGTGTGTGGTGTGAGTGTGGAGTGTGTGGTGTGAGTGTGGTGTGAGTGTGGAGTGTGTGGTGTGAGTGTGGAGTGAGTGTGGTGTGTGTGGTGTGGGTGTGTGTGGTGTGGGTGTGTGTGGTGAGTGTGGTGTGTGTGTGGTGTGAGTGTGGAGTGAGTGTGGTGTGTGTGGTGTGAGTGTGGAGTGTGTGGTGTGAGTGTGGTGTGAGTGTGGAGTGTGTGGTGTGTGTGGTGTGGGTGTGTGTGGTGTGGGTGAGTGTGGTGTGTGTGGTGTGGGTGTGTGTGGTGTGTGTGGTGTGTGTGTGGTGTGAGTGTGGAGTGAGTGTGGTGTGTGTGGTGTGAGTGTGGAGTGTGTGGTGTGAGTGTGGTGTGAGTGTGGAGTGTGTGGTGTGAGTGTGGTGTGAGTGTGGAGTGAGTGTGGTGTGTGTGGTGTGGGTGTGTGTGGTGTGGGTGAGTGTGGTGTGTGTGGTGTGGGTGTGTGTGGTGTGTGTGGTGTGTGTGTGGTGTGAGTGTGGAGTGAGTGTGGTGTGTGTGGTGTGAGTGTGGAGTGTGTGGTGTGAGTGTGGTGTGAGTGTGGAGTGTGTGGTGTGAGTGTGGAGTGAGTGTGGTGTGTGTGGTGTGAGTGTGGAGTGAGTGTGGTGTGTGTGGTGTGTGTGGTGTGGGTGTGTGTGGTGTGAGTGTGGAGTGAGTGTGGTGTGTGTGGTGTGGGTGTGTGTGGTGTGTGTGGTGTGGGTGTGTGTGGTGTGTGTGGTGTGTGTGGTGTGGGTGTGTGTGGTGAGTGTGGTGTGTGTGGTGTGTGTGGTGTGTGTGGTGTGGGTGTGTGTGGTGTGTGTGGTGTGTGTGGTGTGGGTGTGTGTGGTGTGTGTGGTGTGGGTGTGTGTGGTGTGTGTGGTGTGTGTGGTGTGTGTGGTGTGTGTGGTGTGTGTGGTGAGTGTGGTGTGTGTGTGGTGTGAGTGTGGAGTGAGTGTGCTGTGTGTGGTGTTGTGAGCGTGCTGCGAGGCGCGTAGCTGCCGTGCCCGGTGGGGAGAGCAGGCGCGGGCGCCGGGCGAGTGTGGGGCGCCGGCCGCGTCGCGCCCCTCTGCCGTCGCCGTTGCGGCTGAGGCGGGCGCGGGCGGCGGGGGCCCTGTGCCGGGGGTCCTGTGCGGGAGGTCCTGTGCCGGAGGTCCTGTGCGGGAGGTCCTGTGCGGGAGGTCCTGTGCCGGGGGTCCTGTGCGGGAGGTCCTGTGCGGGAGGTCCTGTGCCGGGGGTCCTGTGCCGGGGGCCCTGTGCGGGAGATCCTGTGCCGGGGGTCCTGTGCCGGGGGTCCTGTGCCGGGGGTCCTGTGCGGGAGGTTCTGTGCCGGGGGTCCTGAGCCGGGGGTCCTGTGCGGGAGGTCCTGTGCCGGGGGCCCTGTGCCGGGGGTCCTGTGCGGGAGGTCCTGTGCGGGAGGTCCTGTGCCGGGGGTCCTGTGCCGGGGGTCTTGTGCGGGAGGTCCTGTGCGGGAGGTCCTGTGCCGGGGGTCCTGTGCCGGGGGTCCTGTGCGGGAGGTCCTGTGCGGGAGGTCCTGTGCCGGGGGTCCTGTGCCGGGGGTCCTGTGCGGGAGGTCCTGTGCCGGGGGTCCTGTGCCGGGGGTCTTGTGCGGGAGGTCCTGTGCCGGGGGTCTTGTGCGGGAGATCCTGTGCCGGGGGTCCTGAGCCGGGGGTCCTGTGCCGGGGGTCCTGTGCGGGAGGTCCTGTGCCGGAGGTCCTGTGCCGGGGGTCCTGTGCGGGAGGTCCTGTGCCGGAGGTCCTGTGCCGGGGGTCCTGTGCGGGAGGTCCTGTGCCGGGGGTCCTGTGCCGGGGGTCCTGTGCGGGAGGTCCTGTGCCGGGGGTCCTGTGCGGGAGGTCCTGTGCCGGGGGTCCTGTGCCGGGGGTCCTGTGCCGGGGGTCCTGTGCCGGAGGTCCTGTGCCGGAGGTCCTGTGCGGGAGGTCCTGTGCCGGAGGTCCTGTGCCGGAGGTCCTGTGCGGGAGGCCCTGTGCGGGAGGTCCTGTGCCGGGGGTCCTGTGCCGGGGGCCCTGTGCGGGAGGTCCTGTGCCGGAGGTCCTGTGCCGGGGGTCCTGTGCCGGGGGTCCTGTGCCGGAGATCCTGTGCCGGAGGTCCTGTGCCGGGGGTCCTGTGCCGGGGGCCCTGTGCGGGAGGTCCTGTGCCGGAGGTCCTGTGCCGGGGGCCCTGTGCGGGAGGTCCTGTGCCGGAGGTCCTGTGCCGGGGGTCCTGTGCCGGGGGTCCTGTGGCGGAGATCCTGTGCCGGGGGACCTGTGCGGGAGGTCCTGTGCCGGGGGTCCTGTGCCGGGGGACCTGTGCGGGAGGTCCTGTGCGGGAGGTCCTGTGCCGGGGGTCCTGTGCCGGAGATCCTGTGCCGGAGGTCCTGTGCCGGGGGTCCTGTGCCGGGGGTCCTGTGCCGGGGGTCCTGTGCCGGGGGACCTGTGCGGGAGGTCCTGTGCCGGGGGTCCTGTGCCGGGGGACCTGTGCGGGAGGTCCTGTGCCGGGGGTCCTGTGCCGGGGGACCTGTGCGGGAGGTCCTGTGCCGGGGGTCCTGTGCCGGGGGACCTGTGCGGGAGGTCCTGTGCCGGAGGTCCTGTGCCGGGGGTCCTGTGCCGGAGATCCTGTGCCGGAGGTCCTGTGCCGGGGGTCCTGTGCCGGGGGCCCTGTGCGGGAGGTCCTGTGCCGGAGGTCCTGTGCCGGGGGCCCTGTGCGGGAGGTCCTGTGCCGGAGGTCCTGTGCCGGGGGTCCTGTGCCGGGGGTCCTGTGGCGGAGATCCTGTGCCGGGGGACCTGTGCGGGAGGTCCTGTGCCGGGGGTCCTGTGCCGGGGGACCTGTGCGGGAGGTCCTGTGCGGGAGGTCCTGTGCCGGGGGCCCTGTGCCGGGGGACCTGTGCGGGAGGTCCTGTGCCGGGGGTCCTGTGCCGGGGGTCCTGTGCCGGGGGTCCTGTGCCGGGGGTCCTGTGCCGGGGGTCCTGTGCCGGAGGTCCTGTGCCGGGGGTCCTGTGCCGGGGGACCTGTGCGGGAGGTCCTGTGCCGGGGGTCCTGTGCCGGGGGACCTGTGCGGGAGGTCCTGTGCCGGGGGTCCTGTGCGGGAGGTCCTGTGCCGGGGGTCCTGTGCCGGGGGACCTGTGCGGGAGGTCCTGTGCCGGGGGTCCTGTGCCGGGGGACCTGTGCGGGAGGTCCTGTGCCGGGGGACCTGTGCGGGAGGTCCTGTGCCGGGGGTCCTGTGCCGGGGGACCTGTGCGGGAGGTCCTGTGCCGGGGGTCCTGTGCCGGGGGTCCTGTGCGGGAGGTCCTGTGCCGGGGGTCCTGTGCCGGGGGACCTGTGCGGGAGGTCCTGTGCCGGAGGTCCTGTGCCGGGGGTCCTGTGCCGGGGGACCTGTGCGGGAGGTCCTGTGCCGGGGGTCCTGAGCCGGGGGTACTGTGCGGGAGATCCTGTGCCGGGGGCTCTGTGCCGGGGGTCCTGTGCCGGGGGTCCTGTGCCGGGGGCCCTGTGCCGGGGGTCCTGTGCCGGGGGCCCTGTGCGGGAGGTTCTGTGCCGGGGGTCCTATGCGGGAGGTCCTGTGCGGGAGGTCCTGTGCCGGGGGCCCTGTGCCGGGGGTCCTGTGCCGGGGGTCCTGTGCCGGGGGTCCTGTGCCGGGGGCCCTGTGCCGGGGGTCTTGTGCGGGAGGTCCTGTGCCGGGGGTCCTGTGCCGGGGGCCCTGTGCGGGAGGTCCTGTGCCGGGGGTCCTGTGCGGGAGGTCCTGTGCCGGAGGTCCTGTGCCGGGGGTCCTGTGCCGGGGGTCCTGTGCGGGAGGTCCTGTGCCGGAGGTCCTGTGCCGGGGGTCCTGTGCGGGAGGTCCTGTGCCGGAGGTCCTGTGCCGGAGGTCCTGTGCCGGGGGTCCTGTGCCGGGGGTCCTGTGCGGGAGGTCCTGTGCCGGGGGTCCTGTGCGGGAGGTCCTGTGCGGGAGGTCCTGTGCCGGGGGACCTGTGCGGGAGGTCCTGTGCGGGAGGTCCTGTGCCGGAGGTCCTGTGCCGGGGGTCCTGTGCCGGGGGTCCTGTGCGGGAGGTCCTGTGCCGGAGGTCCTGTGCCGGGGGTCCTGTGCGGGAGGTCCTGTGCCGGAGGTCCTGTGCCGGAGGTCCTGTGCCGGGGGTCCTGTGCCGGGGGTCCTGTGCGGGAGGTCCTGTGCCGGGGGTCCTGTGCGGGAGGTCCTGTGCCGGGGGTCCTGTGCCGGGGGTCCTGTGCCGGAGGTCCTGTGCCGGAGGTCCTGTGCGGGAGGTCCTGTGCCGGAGGTCCTGTGCCGGAGGTCCTGTGCGGGAGGCCCTGTGCGGGAGGTCCTGTGCCGGGGGTCCTGTGCCGGGGGCCCTGTGCGGGAGGTCCTGTGCCGGAGGTCCTGTGCCGGGGGTCCTGTGCCGGAGATCCTGTGCCGGGGGTCCTGTGCCGGGGGCCCTGTGCGGGAGGTCCTGTGCCGGGGGTCCTGTGCCGGGGGTCCTGTGCCGGAGATCCTGTGCCGGGGGCCCTGTGCGGGAGGTCCTGTGCCGGGGGTCCTGTGCCGGGGGTCCTGTGCGGGAGGTCCTGTGCCGGGGGTCCTGTGCGGGAGGTCCTGTGCCGGGGGTCCTGTGCGGGAGGTCCTGTGCCGGAGGTCCTGTGCCGGGGGTCCTGTGCGGGAGGTCCTGTGCCGGGGGTCCTGTGCGGGAGGTCCTGTGCCGGGGGTCCTGTGCCGGGGGTCCTGTGCCGGAGGTCCTGTGCCGGAGGTCCTGTGCGGGAGGTCCTGTGCCGGAGGTCCTGTGCCGGAGGTCCTGTGCGGGAGGCCCTGTGCGGGAGGTCCTGTGCCGGGGGTCCTGTGCCGGGGGCCCTGTGCGGGAGGTCCTGTGCCGGAGGTCCTGTGCCGGGGGTCCTGTGCCGGGGGCCCTGTGCGGGAGGTCCTGTGCCGGAGGTCCTGTGCCGGGGGTCCTGTGCCGGGGGACCTGTGCGGGAGGTCCTGTGCCGGGGGTCCTGAGCCGGGGGTACTGTGCGGGAGATCCTGTGCCGGGGGCTCTGTGCCGGGGGTCCTGTGCCGGGGGTCCTGTGCCGGGGGCCCTGTGCCGGGGGTCCTGTGCCGGAGATCCTGTGCCGGAGGTCCTGTGCCGGGGGTCCTGTGCCGGAGATCCTGTGCCGGGGGACCTGTGCGGGAGGTCCTGTGCCGGGGGTCCTGTGCCGGGGGTCCTGTGCGGGAGGTCCTGTGCCGGAGGTCCTGTGCCGGGGGTCCTGTGCCGGGGGTCCTGTGCCGGGGGTCCTGTGCGGGAGGTCCTGTGCCGGAGGTCCTGTGCCGGAGGTCCTGTGCCGGGGGACCTGTGCGGGAGGTCCTGTGCCGGGGGTCCTGTGCCGGGGGACCTGTGCGGGAGGTCCTGTGCCGGGGGACCTGTGCGGGAGGTCCTGTGCCGGGGGACCTGTGCGGGAGGTCCTGTGCCGGAGGTCCTGTGCCGGGGGTCCTGTGCCGGGGGACCTGTGCGGGAGGTCCTGTGCCGGGGGTCCTGTGCCGGGGGACCTGTGCGGGAGGTCCTGTGCCGGGGGTCCTGTGCCGGGGGTCCTGTGCGGGAGGTCCTGTGCCGGGGGTCCTGTGCCGGGGGACCTGTGCGGGAGGTCCTGTGCCGGAGGTCCTGTGCCGGGGGTCCTGTGCCGGGGGACCTGTGCGGGAGGTCCTGTGCCGGGGGTCCTGAGCCGGGGGTACTGTGCGGGAGATCCTGTGCCGGGGGCTCTGTGCCGGGGGTCCTGTGCCGGGGGTCCTGTGCCGGGGGCCCTGTGCCGGGGGTCCTGTGCCGGGGGCCCTGTGCGGGAGGTTCTGTGCCGGGGGTCCTATGCGGGAGGTCCTGTGCGGGAGGTCCTGTGCCGGGGGCCCTGTGCCGGGGGTCCTGTGCCGGGGGTCCTGTGCCGGGGGTCCTGTGCCGGGGGTCCTATGCGGGAGGTCCTGTGCCGGGGGCCCTGTGCCGGGGGTCCTGTGCCGGGGGTCCTGTGCCGGGGGTCCTGTGCGGGAGGTCCTGTGCCGGGGGTCCTGTGCCGGGGGTCCTGTGCGGGAGGTCCTGTGCGGGAGGTCCTGTGCCGGGGGTCCTGTGCCGGGGGTCCTGTGCGGGAGGTCCTGTGCGGGAGGTCCTGTGCGGGAGGTCCTGTGCTGGGGGCCCTGTGCCGGGGGTCCTGTGCGGGAGGTCCTGTGCCGGGGGTCCTGTGCCGGGGGTCCTGTGCGGGAGGTCCTGTGCGGGAGGTCCTGTGCCGGGGGTCCTGTGCGGGAGGTCCTGTGCCGGGGGTCCTGTGCCGGGGGTCCTGTGCGGGAGGTCCTGTGCGGGAGGTCCTGTGCGGGAGGTCCTGTGCCGGGGGTCCTGTGCGGGAGCTCCTGTGCGGGAGGTCCTGTGCGGGAGGTCCTGTGCCGGGGGTCCTGTGCCGGGGGTCCTGTGCCGGGGGTCCTGTGCGGGAGCTCCTGTGCGGGAGCTCCTGTGCGGGAGGTCCTGTGCGGGAGGTCCTGTGCCGGGGGTCCTGTGCCGGGGGTCCTGTGCGGGAGGTCCTGTGCGGGAGGTCCTGTGCGGGAGGTCCTGTGCCGGCGCGTCTGCGCCAAGCCCAGCGGGTGTCAGGGCCTGCAGGCACGAGGGCGGCACGCGGGCGCCGGTTCGGAAGGGCTTGCGGGCCGTGGCGCGTGCGCGGGGAGCGGGGGCGGCCGGGAGCAGGCGAGCTGTGTGCAGAGCGCCTCGCGCCCTGTGGCAGCCGGAGCCCCGTGGACGTGTGCAGTGGTGCCAAGGCCCTGTCGGGACAGTGAGGCGCCCGGCCGGGCTGAGGGGTGAGCGTGGCTTTGGGGCCGCCGAGGCGGCGAGGCAGCGAGGACGCCGCAGAGGCAGCTCTGGGTTCTGGGACGAGGGACGGGCGGCAGTGGGGAGGGCTGGCAGCCCTGGCCGACCTGGTGATTTAGGGTGTGGGGGCGGCCTTCGTGTCCGGCCGGGTCTCGCCTGGCTCTGAGGCTAAGCAAATGTTATAACCCAGCTTAGAATGGTGTGTTATCAAAACATACTTAAATGACTTCACTGCTTTATTATGTAATTTATATTTGTTTAATCCATGTTCTAAATCTCTTTCTTCTTTACTGGTAAGCTTCTAGCAGACAGAAACCATTTGTTCAGTTCATTTTGTGCAGCATTGAACAGAGGCCCTGTGTCAGACCTCAACCTAATTTTTATCCTAACTTAGGAACTCATTTGAGTAAATGCAACACGTTGATTTCTGAAATGTTTGGTAAAATATTGTGGTTGGCTGGGTAATTTTCTGAGGCTGAAAAGACCATCTCTTAGGCCCCACCTAAGTTACTAATATCCTTATGAAAATGCATGAGAATTTTCTATGTAGCTGTTAATTTTTTAATCAAAATACTTTGCTTTTTATTTTGTTATTTAAAATAGAAAATGGAATTAGACCCTTTGGAGCCTAATTGCTTGCCAAATGTAACTTGTTTCCAAACTGAAATGGTCTTGGAGCTGGACTATCACAGTGTTTGGAACCAGTAAGCTATATTTATTTTTAGCTTTTAAAATAGCCAAATAGTTTGCCTGTAATCTTCAGAGGGAAAAAATTTCCTTCTGGGCTAAAGCATCTTTATGCTTGACTACTCCCATCTGAGCTCCAAACGGTGGAAAACAAAGGTTTCTAGTGATCCACTCTTCATATGTTTGGCTGCCGTCAGTGCTTATTAAACACCAGCTTCTTAAGTTATAGCGAAGGACACAGTTACAGGCTGAGTGGACAGCCTAGCACACGAGACCAGAAGACAGCAGCACGCTGAGCGATTAGGTGGGGGCAGGCTGAGTGTCCTGGGGCTGGAGCCCACGGTGACTTTCGGGTGCAGGATTCTGTGCCTTTGGGTTGTCCTTGGAGGTGGGCACTTGAGCCAAACAGATGACCAATCTGATTTCAGATTTGGTTGAGTGGAGGGAAAGGGGCACGTGTCCCAAGCACTGGACGCTTTGTCTCCTTCAGTGTCATTTTCACTGGCTGGTGGTGTTACTCTCTGCGTTGGCACACAAGCCTGGCAGGCAGAGGGGCGAGTCACCTGCCCAGGTGTCGCAGCACTGGTCATCAGCATCGGACTCAAATAAGGTCTGACCAGCAGCAGGGCTCCTGCCTTTCCTCTTGTCCTTGCTGTCTGCGTTGAGCGGCAGCTCGGTAAGTTTATCAAAGTTTTACCACGTTTTGAAGGTATATGGATTTAATTCCACTTGGGTGCAGAATTAGCAAATGAGCGTGGTGTGTATATACATATGTTAAACAACTCAGAACTTTGGTTTTGTTTTAGCCGCATGGAAATTGACACTGACCGTCAGCCCGGGCTGCGTGCATTATCCAGTCAGACTCGTGGTATGCCAGGTCGCAGGCCACAGTCTCCCTGATTCCACCTAGTGTGGCCGCAGGTCGTGTTGCTCTCGGGCCAGCCGCTGCTGGAGTGCTGGGACCCACAGCAGATCACAGGGCGGGCCCTGGAGGGCCTTCCTTTCATCTGTGCCAGAAGATCTCCAGAACAAAGCTGTGTTCAGACCAAGCAGTCAGCTGCCACGTTGTGATTTAGCTGGGTGACGGATGAGTTCGGGCCATGGATGGGCCCCAGGAACCAGGGGTGTGCTGCCTTCCCTTCCTCATTCTTGCTCCGTGTGGTTGTTTCACTGGGGAAGGCTACAGCCTTACTAACCTACATGGGACCCCTGGGTGAGGCCACCACGCCGCGTTGCGGCAGAGAGAGACCGCCGGCTTTCACATCAGACACTCCTGGGTTTGGTTTTTAATTCTGTGACTTCCCAGCAGTGGGACTTTGGGCAAGTCACTCTGGCCCTTAGTTTTCTCACCTGTAAAAGGTAGTGACAACAATACCTGCCTCATAGCACTGTTGGAAAATAAAATGTCTCTCGGGCTTTCGGGATAGCGCGCAGGACACGGGACGTGCAGTTACGGATCAGGGCCGCACTGCGTCCCTCGGGCAGACTGGCGTGCTTCCTGTCCCACGGCACCACGTGCAGAGGGCGAGGGGCTGGCTCGGGGCTGTTCTTGAAGTGCCACGGCGGCTCCTCCACGACTCACGCCGCTTCTCCATCTGCGGTCCAGCCGCAGCGCTTGTCACATTCGTCTTGTCTGGAATCTGGGGACACGTGATACTGAGTCGGTGTTCTGAGCCCTCCCCAGAGGGCAGCTCCACGTTTTCCTTACGGCATCCCCTCAGCGTCACCAGAAGCAGAAACTCTAAGGAGTTCTTTCCAAATGCAGAAGAGCCGGGCCTGCAGAGCCGCGAGGGTTTCTGTGGCCCGTCCTGCTGTGACAGGGGACTCCGGAGGCCCGGCAGCGAGGGCAGAGCGGCAGCCCTCCTAGTGGGGCTGCGAGGGCCGGGGAGTCGGCGGGCGCTGGGGTGCTGGGAGACCCAGTGTTGCAGGGAGGGCAGCCCACGCCCGCGGGCGCTGCGCTGCTGTGACCACGGCGCGGTCCAGGCCTCGCGTCCGCGCGCGCCGGTGCTAGGAAGGTGTCCGGGGCTACTCCCCTTGCTCCTGCCACCGCCGGGGCTGCTGGCCCTCTGTAGGCGCCGACTGTGTTCCAGACAGTGTGCCAGCTGCTGGACACAGGCGCAGGGCGCAGTGCGTGTGGCCTCCTGGCTCCCATGGTGGAGACAGAGCCACTCCCGTTTCTAGTCAGGAGGACTGAGGCCCTGGGAAGGGGCAGACACGAGGCGGCCCCAGGTCCGCACAGCTGGCCCGGCAGAGCCTGGCTGCAGGCTGCCTTGTCCAAGGCCCAGCTCTGAGCCACACCGCCCCGCCGCCAGGGCCTGTGGCCCAAGGCGTTCAGAGCGAAGGGCCAGCGGTCTGCTGGTGGGAAGCACTTTCTCTTATACCGCGCGGGCCCTGCGATTACAGCTGCCCAGTCTTGCGTTTTTAGAGGGTTTCTGGGAAGAGAGTTGTCTTCATATTTAAACTGTGTAAGTGGGCATTGTTGGACACTTATTTCATATAAAACTCTGGTTCTCCTTGTTTTTCTCCTTCTCTACTGTTGAAAATAAAAGTAAAAAATGTCTAAAGACAAGGATTCCCTCCTAGCAGGTTCCACTGAGATGATGCTGAGTCCTGCGATATATTCGTAGGTGAGACAGTGAACCGAAGTTCCAGTCGACTGCGAGTGTGTATGTGATTAATGTTTGCGTCGTTGCCATGTTGCTTTGATGGGTCGTGTTTACTGAGGTTTGTTAATAAAATGTGTAAATATTTGTCGTGTAATAAAGCCAAACGCAAATGCACGAAACTAAAGTGTTGTAATACAGTGGAAGTCTGGGATAAACAGTCAACAAGGAAGAAAATGGCCAGAGTTCAGAATTACAAAACAAGGCTCGCAAGAATAATCTTTGGTAATAGTGTGGGAGAAGCCATGCTAGAAACTCGCTGTGCCATGGCCCTGCCCGGCCGCTCTGTCCCCACTGGTCTGAGCCCAGCACAGCATGTGTGCAGTTGTGTGTGGCGTGGCTCTGTGGAAATGCATACGTGTGTCATGTTGCCCACCATGTTTTCTGCCTGAAACTACACTAAATCTCATCCTTCTCGAGATTTTTCACAGGCATCTATATCTTTCTCCTCAAATCCTGGGTAGCTGATTGTGTGTGCTCCGAAGCATTTTTGTTCCGCCAGTCTTGCTGTTCCCTTCTACACAAAACTACTTCCATCACTACACAAGAATGGCTTCTCTGAATATCAGATCTCTTATTTAAAAGCAAAAAATGCATCTGAAGAAGAAAAACTTGGATAACAGGTGAGGCAGGGGGCCATTTCCACTTTACAGTTTGTAATTTATGACATCAATAGTCTTATTGCAACGGAAACCTGAAGGAAGAGAATATTACTAGGTTGCATGGTTGGGACCATGCCAGTCTGAAAGCCAGCACGAATCTCTGAGACTACTACAGAAAAATGTGCCGTTCTTGCTGCCCCGCAGCCTGGGCCTCCCAGGCCTTCTCCTTGGACCAGGCCTCGCCTCGCGCCCGCCTCTGTGCAGGACCGAGCTCTTTGCCAAGCCAGACCCAGGCCTCCTCCTCGGCGTCCCGCTCACCGGCAAGGCTTGCATGTTGCTGTCGGGGAGCTGGTGCCCTGGGCCCGCTTCCACACCTGCCTGCTGCACACTGGGAGCCGAATCCTTTCCTCTACCTCAACTGGAACATGGCGCCTTGCAACACCCCTGCTTCCTGCCCCGCTCTCAGGGCTGCAGGTGCTCCGGGTCCTCCCAGCAGCCATGTCCCTGGCCCCAGGCCTGGCCAGGGCTCAGCTCACTCTCAGCCTCCACCTGAGGTGCCACCTGTGGGAGGCACAGGGGACGTCTGGCACGTGGCTCCAAGGGGGTGTCGCCTGTGGCCCCTGCTGGGCCCGCCCTCTGATGTGTCCCTGCTCTGCACATTGTCACCACAGAGGCTGCACTCCCTGCACTGCACTCTACAGTTTGTGACGTGCTTAGCACCCATTATTTATTTCTTGGACATTGAAAAATGTTTATGTTTTTCCAGGAAGGCCTTGCTTTTTTTTTTTTTTTTTTTCCCCGAGAAGAGTCTCACTCTGTTGCCCAGGCTAGAGTGCCATGGAGTCACCCTAGCTCACAGCAACCTCAAACTCCTGGGCTCAAGCAATCCTCCTGCCTCAGCCTCCCGAGTAGCTGGGACTATAGGTGTGCGCCACCATGCCTGGCTAATTTTATATATATATATATATATATATATATATATATATATACACACACACACACATATATATATATACACACACACACACATATATATATATATATTTTTTAGTTGTCCAGTTAATTTCTTTTCTATTTTTTAGTAGAGACAGGGTCTTGCTCTTGCTCAGGCTGGTCTTAAACTCCTGACCTTGAGTGATCCTCCCACCTCAGCCTCCCAGAGTGCTAGGATTACATGTGTGAGCCACCATGCCTGGCTGACATCTCTTGTTTTGATTAAATAAGCATATTAATTTTTGTCTTTTATGTCCAAGACTACATTTAAAAAAAATTCAGCATATTATGGGGGTACAAATGTTTAGGTTACATATGTTGTGTTGCTCACCCCCCCCCTTACTACATTTTAAGTAAAGGCCTTAACCAGGGCTGGTCATTTGGCTCTTTGCTTGATATGTGAGAAGTAGACACATATTTTACAGGCTATAATTGAGAAGAGAAGACTTTAGTTAAATGCAAAATTAATGCTTGGAATTAAAAACTATGGAGAAAAACAGTTAAAACATTTGCTAATTGCTTTTGGTGCCATGTGTCTAATGAGACATTTTTAGACTTGATTTCTTTTATTTACCTTGGATTTGCTTCCATTTGGGTGCTTAGCCTAACTGGAGCTGGACAACTCACTGCAAAGGGGGAGAGGTGAAGGAAAACTATTTTTTTAACTGGGCTCGAAAAAAAACTTTTCACTAGGAGAAAAGTTTTAATGCAGAAGAGTTTGTGTTTTGCTTTGATCCAAAAAAACCTATTAACAATTTTTTAAAAATAGAAAGTTGTTATTACATTGTATGTTCATAATAAAGGATTCAAAGGCTACCAATGAAACAGTTAAGTGGGTCAAACCAAGAAAGCAGTCACATGGTTCTGCTACCCAAGGTCCAGGAAATGTGAGAGAACCACTTATAACAGCTTTCCATTTTGTGGTCTTTCAACTTAATCTTAAATTACAACTCATGAGAACAAGAACATTGAAGCAGGGGAGGGCAAGGAGGAGGATGAGGGGAAAAATGAAGAATAACAGCCACCATATTCTTGCAATTTATATTATCAAAACCAGATTTATTAATAGTCTGGAATACCAAGATAGAATCCGAAAAATTATTTTTAATATTTCTCAAAATATGCTTTGCTTTATCTGATCACGGATTATCAGTTTGCTGTTGCTGCTGTACTGAATTACCACAAACCCACTGGCTTCCAGCAGCACAAGCTGACCAACTTGCGTCTCTAAGTGTGAGCAGCCGCCGGGCCTCGCTTGGCTGCGCTTCTTCCCGCAGGCCCCGGGGCAGAGCCCGTGGCGTGTCCAGCTTCCAAGGCCCTCCCTCCACCACCGCACACCACGCCACTCGCGCTCAGGCTCCTCGGCCTCCGTTTTCCATACTTAAAGGCCTGGTGGCCACGTGGGGACCACCCACACAATTCAGGACAATCCCCCTATCTTCAGGTCAGCTGATTAGCACCCTCAGCCCCCTCCGCCACCTTCGTCCCCATTGCTGTGTCACAGGCGGCATTCTCAGATTCCGGGAACCAGGGTGTAGATGCCTTCGAGGGCCATCGTTCTGTCTACCTCACGTGATGCTGTTTAGGTTTTTAGTATGGTCTGTAATTAAGACTAGAAATGTAGAAAGTAAAAAAAATTATACCCTAAAACCTTTTGGGTGTAAATTCCTTTTGCAAGATTTTAGATGACATATGCTTTTGATGTTTTCATAGATTATTTCGGAGGTTTCTCACCTCTGAACCAGAGCAGCCAATCTATTCTGCCAGGTTTACAGAGCAAGGCAAACACTTTTTTTCTCATTCCCCGTCCTTAGAAAGAGAGTTAGGTGTTATTAGCAGCCCTGCAGAGATTTCACCCCTAGACAAGTGTGCTGAGGACTGCTGCCAGAGGACGGAGCCGAGGAGGGCTGGAGGCCAGGCAGGACGAAAACACGCTTCAGCTCAGGGAGGCCTGGGGCTAGAGGAGAAGCTACCAGAATGAGCAAGGCTTCCGTAAACTTGTTTTCTCTCCCAGACCTTGGGTTGAATATCTAATGGTAAAACTGGTAGAGAAATGTCATTATTGCAAAATCATGGGAAGAAGTTGGTGGAAGGAAAGAGAATCCCATGTTCACAGTCTACCTGGGAGGCCTCTATTTATCATTTAGCTTCATTAAGATCATCGAGTTCCTGGATAAAAAACTCGTGTTCTGCTATGAAATCTACTTGGGCTAGGATGGAACTAGGGATTCAGTTTACCCTGCTATCATCTTAATTTTGTTTATTCTTAAAATTCACATTTTGTTAATTTTCAAATATGATTCAAGATACAGAAGTTACAAAAGGCACACAGGGAAGGCACTCCCTCCGGACCCAACACCTAATTTCCCTTGTTGGACACAGCAGTGTTGTCTGTTTGTTGTTTGTCTTTCTAGAAGTATTTTATACATTTCCAAGCAAGTATGTATAAACAATGGTAACCCCACCACTTTATATATAAATGGTAGTATACTTTATATGCCATTCTGTGTCTTATTCCCTTCATTAGGATATTTATCTTTGAGATCATTATATATCAGTAGATAAAGTGCTGCTCCATTCTTCTTATTTGTACTTAAAAAAAATTTGAGATAACTTTAGATTTGCAGTTGCAAAAGAGGGTACAGAAAGTTCGCATGCATCCTTCACCCAACCTCTCTTATGTCCTTTCTCGGCATAGAACAATGATCAAGAAATCGACCTTGGTACAATACCATTAACTAAAGTCTTCATTCTGTCTTATTAATTTTTCCACTGAAGACCGTTTTGTTTGCTTCAGAATTCCATTCAGAATCCAATACCATATTCAGTCTTCATATTTCCTTATTCTCTTCTGTCTTCACACAGCGCTTTCACCTTTCCTGTTTCTCGTGGTCTTGAAGAGTGCCAGTCAGTTATTTTGTAGAGTTATTGTAGAGCATCTCAGCCTGTCTTTGCCTGGTGTTTTCTCTCGATTGGTGCGAGGCGGTGCACTGTTGGCCCTGCCACAGAGTGGTGTGCCCTTCCCAGCGCAGTGTGTCTGAGGGACACGGTGCTCACCATATCCATGGCAACGTCAGCTTTGCTGACTTGGCAAAGGAGGGGCCTACTAGAAATCTTCATTGTAAAGTTATTATTTCCCGGCCGGGCATGGTGGCTCACACTTGTAATCCTAGCTCTCTGGGAAGCCGAGGCGGGCGGATTGCTCGAGGTCAGGAGTTCGAAACCAGCCTGAGCAAGAGCAAGACCCTGTCTCTACTATAAATAGAAAGAAATTAATTGGCCAACTAATATATATAGAAAAAATTAGCCGGGCATGGTGGCGCATGCCTGTAGTCCCAGCTACTCGGGAGGCTGAGGCAGAAGGATTACTTGAGCCCAAGAGTTTGAGGTTGCTGTGAGCCATCTGACGCCACGGCACTCACTATAGCCTAGGCAACAAGTGAGACTCTGTCTCAAAAAAAAAAAAAAGAAAAAAAAAAGTTATTATTTCCCCCCTTGTAATTACTAAATACTTTAGAAAAATATTTTGAGACTATTCAAATAGCACTTTTCTCCTTAAACTTTTGCTTGTTAATTTAACACCCATAGCTGGATTTTGCCTATGTATTAATAGTTATTATTACTGTGGTGTTCTGATGGTGATTTTATATTTTCCTCACTTCTGTGTTTATTTACTGGATTTTTTTTTTTTTTTTTTTTTGTAAAGAAGAGTTGTCCCTTTCCCCCAGTTTATTGGTTTAGATCCGTATGGACTCATTGATAGTTCTTCAATTATTTGGATTATTTAATCCAATAGTATTGTTATTTATTTTGTTGCTTTAAGTTCTAACTTTTGTCATTGGGAGACTTTTCAGGTTGGCCCCTGTGACTTTTTGCCTTTCTTTCTTTCACATTCTCTCTCTCTCTCTCTTTTTAAACAGATGGGGTCTTGCTATGTTGCCCAGGCGGGACTCGAACTTCTGGGCTCAAGTGATCCTCCTGCCTCAGCCTCCAAAAGTGCAGGGATTATAGGTGTGAGCCACTGTTCCCAGCCTTGCTTTCTTTTTTAGTTTGAGAGATGCATACGCCAAGAATCACTGCTTCCTGGGAGCAGAAGTCCGGCAACAGAAGCCCCTGCTGCAGCCACTGAAGGTAGGAACCCTGAGCTCATTGATGGGTTGCTACAGGCTCAGTGTGGACTAGCTTGAGAATTTCAAAACTCTGGGCCCAGTCATAGGAGGATCCTACACATTTGTGTTTTACCTCCAGAAGCCCCACCAAGTCCTCAGAATGAAGGCTAGAGAAAAGTCCCCGTGCTTCTGGGAGGGGGAGGGAATAGCAGCCATTGTGAAATACACCAGAGGACTGTCTCCTCCTTAGCAAAGGCTTACCAGCAAGGGAAATACTCCACCGGGGCCTAACTGGTGGGGAAAGAGAAATATCCACCTCTAGCCCCTCTAGCCTTTCTGTTTCATCTGAGGGGGGAAAAAGGATGAAAATATTTGCGAAGGTCACAGCTCAGAGACACAGGCTTATGGACAGACTGAGACCTAGTCAGGATTATAGACTGCTCCCCCTCTCCCCCAGGGGTTACAGCTGAAAGTGCAAGCATCAGACGGTGTTTAGGAAGGAGTGTCTAGAGAAACACAAAGACAACAAGGGAGATAGAAACAAGTACACTAGAAGAAATTCTATCCTCTGACACGTAACAGCTATAGCAACTGTAAACACAGCCTAACTGCTAGCCAGATATACATAAAACCTCACACTAAAGGCCTGTTTACCTCAGTTCCTTTGAAATGATAACTCCTGTCCAGCTTTCAATAAAAGATTACAAATCTTCTTTAAAACAACAACAACAAGAAGAACAGCACCACAGTCTGATCAGACAAACCAAACTTCAGGACAGACTCAGACATGGCAGAGTTTTTGGAATTACTGGACTGGGACTTAGAACAACTATGATTAATATGCTAAGGGCACAAACAGAAACAGTGGATAACATGGAAGAACAGGTGGGAAGTGTAAGAGGAGAGAGGAAAGATGGAAATGGTGTTAGAAATCAAACACTGTAACGGAAGTGAAGGATGCCTTTGCTGGGCTCATTAGTAGACTGGACAGGGTCAAGGAAAGAATCAGCTTGAATATATATCAATAGAAACTTCCTGAACTGAAAGCAAAGAGAAAAAAGTCCTAAAAACTGCAGGACAATTAAAAAAGTTATAACACATGCATAATAGAATACTCCTCTGAAATACCAGAAGGACCAGAAGGGTATAAAGAGAGAAAGGAACAGAGATTATTTGCAGTAATAATGGCTGAGAATTTTCCAAAGTACAAATTTAAGAAGCTCAGGGAACACCAAGTAGGATAAATAATAAAAATTTACACCTAGGCATATTTTATTCAAATTACAGAAAATCAAAGACAAAGATAAAAGTTTGGAAAGAAACACAGGGGAAAAAGACACTGCAAAGGAAGGAAAACAAAGGAAGGATTACATCAGATTTCTTTCCAAAACTATGCAAACAAAAATAGAGTGGAGTGAAATATTTAGTTTTGAAAGAAAAAAAAAACCCCTAAAATACCAATCTATAATTCTGTATTCAGTGAAATTATCCTTCAAAAATGAAGGAGATTACCTTGAAGACTAAAAAAAAAAAAAAAAAAAAAAAAAATGAAGGAGAAATGAAGACTTTCTCAGACAAACTAATATTGAGGGAATTTATTGTTAGTAGACCTGCCTTGCAAGAAATGTTAATATGAGTTCTTCAGAGAGAAGGAAATAAATATAAATTAGAAACTCCAATCTACCTAAAAGAGGGAAAATGTTAATGAAGAGATAAATAAAGGTAAAAAGAAAATATTTTATTTTTCTTACTTTTGGTTGATAAAAGATAACACTTTGTACAAAATAATAATAGCAAGAATGTATTGGGTGATTATAGATTATGGGAAAATAAAATGAATAAGAGAAATAAAATAAGGGATATAAGGGAGGAATTGGGAATACTTTGTTATGAAATTCCTAACCTAACTCATGAAGTGGTATGGTGCTATTTGAAAGTGAACTTAGATTAACTGTAAATGTATATTGCAAACTCCAGGAAAACCACTAAAAAACTTAAAAAAATAAGTATATTTTATATGTTAAGACATTAGAAAAAACTGAATCATATAAAAGGCTGAATTAAAACCAGCGCATGCAGGAAATTGGTTGGAAGACCAAAAATAAATAAATAAATAAAAATAAGTGGGGGGCAACAAATACAAAATAGTTACAAATATAGTAGATGTTAAGCCAAAAACCAAATATATCAATAATCTCCTTAAATGTGAATGCTCTAAGTACACTAATTAAAAGATGGATTGTCACAGTGGATAAAAAGCCAACACTCAACTATCTGTTGTTTATAAGAAGCCCACTTTGAATATAAAGACACCAATAGAATCAAAGTAAAGGGATGAAGAAAACGTACTAATACTAATCAAAAGAAAGCTTCACAGTTATATTAATTTCAGAGAAAGCAGAACAAGGAAAATTATCACAGATAAAGCAGCTCATTACATAATGATGAAGGGGTCAGTTCTGCAAGAGGACATAACACTCCTTAATGTGCTTGCACGTAATGACAGAACATCAAAATATGTGAGGCATATACTGATAGAACTGCAGGGAGCAATGGATGAATGCATTATGATAGTGGAAATACCAGCTCCCCTCTATTAGAAATGGACAGACCCACAAGCAGAAAATCAGTAAGGACATACTCGAACTTAATACCATCATCAACCAACTGGATCTAATTGACATTTATAGAATACTTTGTCCAACAGCATAATAACACATTTTCCTCAAGCTCACAGGGAACATTCATGAAGATAGGTCACATTCTGGGCAATAAAACACACCTTAACAAATTTAAAACAATAGAAATAATACAAAGTAAATTCTGATACCATACTGGAAATTAACTAGAAATCAATAATACAGAGATAGCTGGAGAGTGTTAAATATTTGGAGATTAAACAACACACTTCTAAATAACACATGGGTTAAAGAAAAATATCAAGATAAATTAAAAAAATTGAACTAAGTCAGAATGAAAATACACCTTATCAAAATTTGTGGGATGCAGTAAGAGCATGGCTTAGAAGAAAATTCATGGCATTTGCATACATTGGAAATGAAGAAGGATCTAAAATCAATAATATCAGCTTCCACCTTAGGAAACTAGAAAAGGAATAGCAAATTACATCCAAAGTAAGCAGAAGAAAATAAATAGGAAAAATTTAGAGTGTAAATCAATGAAATTGAAAATAGGAAATCAATAGAGAAAAACAGTGCAACCCAAAGATTTTTTTTAAAAAGATCAATAAAATTAATAAGCCTCTAGCCACATTAACAAAGAAAATAAAGGAAACATATTAGTCGTTAATAAAAGAAGTGAGAGAGGGGACATCACTACAGATCCCATGGTCATTAACAGAATAATAAATGAATATTGTGAACAACTCTATGTCCACAAATTTGATAACCTAGATGAAATAAACCAATTCCTTGAAGGACATAGTCTACCAAAACTCACACAAGGAGAAATAGAAAACATGACTTAGCCTATATCTATTAAAGAAATTGAATGAATAATTAATAAGCTTCTAAACAGTAGCAGGCCCATGTGATTTCAACTAATAATTTCTACCAAAAATTTAAGGAAGAAATTATAAAAGTTTTTAACAATCTCTTCTAGAAAATAGAAGCAGAGGGGAATACTTCCTAACTCATTCTATGAGCACAGCATTACCCTAACACCAAAATAGATGAAGAAATTACAAGAAAGGAGAACTATAGAACTATATCTCTAATGAACATAAATGTAAAAACCCTCAACAAAATATTAGCAAATCAAAAACAACAATGTGTAAAAAGAGTGATACATCATGACCAAGTGGGATTTGTTCAGGTATGCAAGGCTGGTTCAACATTCAAAATCAATTAATGTAATCTATCACATCAACAGGCTAAAGAAGAAAACTCACATGTTTATATCAATCAGATTTAGTAAAAGCATTTGACAAAATCCAACACCTATTTATGATAAAAACTCTCAGCAAACTAAGAATAGAGGGGAATGTTCTCAACTTGTTAAGAAAAATCTACAAAAGCCTCCAGTTAATACCATGCTTAATGGTGAGAAACTAGAAACTTTCTTCCTAAAATCAGAAATAAAGTAAGGATGTCTCCTTTCACCACTCTTATTCAACACAGTACTAGAAGTCCTAGCTAACCCAATAAAGAAAAAGAAAGAAAGTAAAAGGAATACATATTGGAGGGGATAAATAAAACTCTCTTTGTTTGCAAATGACATGATCCTCCATGTGGAAAATTCCCACAACTTGACAAAATACTTCTAGAACTAATAGGTGGTTTTTGCAAGGTTGCATTATGCAACATTGATGCACAAAAGTCCATTGCTTTCCTATATGTCAGCAATGAACAATTTGAATTTGAAACACAATACCATTTACATTAGATCATCCCAAAAGAAATACTTAGGTATAAATATAAAAAAATATGTCTCCTAGATCTAACTGAGGATAACTATAAAACTCTGATGAAAGAAATCAAAGATCTAAATAAATGGAGAGATATTCTATATTTATGGATAGGGAGATTCAATAGTGTTATGATGTCAGTTTTTCCCAGATGACCTAGAGATTCAACACAATCCCAATCAAAATCCCAACAAGTTATTTTGTGGATATCAAGAAACCCATCCCAAAGTTTATATGAAAAGGTAAAAAACCCAGAATAGACAACACAATATTGAAGTAGAACAGAGTCAGAGAACTGACACTGCCCCATTTCAAGACTTGCTATAAAGCTACAGTAGTCAAGTCAGCTTGGTAGGGCAAAGGAATAAGCAAATAGATCAATGGAATAGAATAGAAATCCCCCAAATAGACCCACACAGATTTAGCCAACTGATTGTGTACAAAGGAGCAAAGGAAATTCAATAGAGAAACGATAGTCTTTTAAACAAATGGATGGTGCTGAAACACTGGATGTCCACAGGCAAAAAAAAAAAAAAGAATCTAAACACAAGCTTTAATTAATTCAAAATTAATATGGACCTAAATGTAAGATACAAAAACTATAAAACTTCTAGTAGAGAACATAGAAAATTTAGGTGACCTTAGGTTTGGCAATGACCACACCAAAAGCATGATCTATGAAATAATTTCATCGATAGTCCTGATACTATTCAGAATTTCTTTTTTGTCTTGAGTTGTCCTTGGTAAGCATTTCAGTTCCTACATAACAAATTACTCTCAAACTTAGATTACAATAGACATTTTTATCATATTTGTTGATTCTATAGATCAGGATTCTATTAAGTCATAGTGGGAATAACTTGTCTCTGTTTCATGTTTGGAGCTTTATCTTGGTAGACTCCATGGCTGGGCATGACTCAATGGCCAGAGGCTACAGTCACCTAGAAGCATGTTTACTCACTTACCTGATGATTGATGTTGGTTTAACTGGGATTTCAGCCTGGGCTTCTATGGGGCATGGTGACCTCACGGTAGTCAGACTTCTTAAAAGCTGGATGAGAGCTCCAAAAGCAAGTGCTCCAGTGAACAAAATGACAGCTTTGCTGCCTTTTATGGTATAGCTTTGGAAGCTGCACAACATCAATTAGCAGGAATTATATGATCATATGCAATTAATTAAAATCAGCTGAGAAATTATGGGGAAAAAACACGATTCTCTTGTCCTTTCCTCATAAATTTAAAGGTTCAGAGGATATGTAGGCAAGTTTTAAAAGTGCCATATTAGGTTATATAGTTACAGAAATTTGTCCATTTTGTCTACATTTTAAAATTTATTGACATAAAGCTATTATAGAATTACCTTTATCTTTTAAATCTATGCTCAAATTATAATTATCTGCATTTTTATTATGTATTTGTACCTTTTTATTTTTCTTTTAGTTACAGTCAAGAGACTTGTATATTTTGTAAGTTTTTTAAAAAAGAACAAACCTGTGGATCTGTTGATTCTCTCTGTTTTACCATTGTTTTCCTATTTTGTTGCTTTCTGCTCTTTTAATTCCTTAGAGTTCATTCTGTTTTTCCTATTTTTTCTTATTTTTGGCTATATGCATAATTATTGGCTGCCTATTATTTTTTCTTAACACTTTGTTGTTCTCATTCCACTTACCTTCCAGTCTCTATCGTTGTTGAAAAGTCTGCCTTTGTTTATTTTAGCTGTCATGGAAAAAATGTACTATAGCTCTTCTTGCTCTACGCTTCTGTGATGTTTTTGGTGTTCTCTAGTTTCACTGTGAGGAATGTCTTTACTGATCTTTCTCAGGATATGCAGTGATTCCTTTGTCCATGGATTCATGGTTGACATAATTTCTAGAAAATCTGCAGCTATTATCTCTTTATGTATTGCCTCTTCAAATTTTTTCAATTTTCTCTTTTTAGAACTCCATGTAGGTGAGTATTATATTTTCTTATTACATCTTCCATATCTCTTTAACTCTCTTTCATATTTTCTATATCTTGTTCTCTCTTGGCTACATTTTAAATTCTTTGAATATGTCTTTTAGTTCACTAATTTGTTTGTCAACTGTGTATAATCTCTTTAATATTTAAACCAATTATTTGAGATTTTGAATCCAACAATTTTACATTTTATTCTTGGAGGTTAATATTTTTAAATTCTGTCTATTCCTTTTTACTAGTTTATTTGATCTTTGTAATTTCATACTTTATTTCTTTAAATATTTCATATAAAGTTTTTTAGTATGCTGTATGTCTCACTGAGTGACTAAACTTCCGGTGTGTGTGGTAATCTTTGTGAAGCCACACTTACATTGAGTCTATGAGAGACATGCAGGCCTGACCTGGGGAAGCTTTCTTCCAAAGAATGTTTATTCTACTTCTGTGAATAGCCTGGAGGCATCCCTACTCAAGGTCTACTTCAGCCCTTCCTGAAAGTTTTGTCTTAGAGTGAATATGTCAACCTCAGCTTCCTCCTCAAGGCTGCTGTGTAGGTCAGCGTCCCTGTAACTACCTGGCCGTAGAACTCAGGCCTCAGGGCAGCCAGCCCCCACTGCTGGTCCATGCTACTCAACCCCCATGTCGACTCCTTCCTCTAGCTTCCTGCTGCTCTGCCCAGGCTCCCTGGTGTTCTCGTCCCAACGTCTCCCAGCTGCCACCTCCTTACATCTTGCTAGCTCCAGTCCTGCCCTCTCGACTCCCTCCCAGCAAGCTCTGGCCTTAGCGCTCATGTGTTGTCTTTTTCTAGGCAGTTGTCACTAAAAACCTCTCCTACATTTTGTGAGATTAGAAACACCTCCAAGAGTGTGTCATTTCTGCCTCTGTGGACTCGTTGTGGACAAGAAGTTTCCCCAGTGCCCCTAGCTACTTCCGAGACTGGAAATGGAAACCTACCCTGTTTTCATTGTTGGTTTTTTGTTTTTCTGAATTAGAATTTCTACCTATCAAGTTAAGGAAGTTAAGCACTTCCTCTTTGTCAAAATCAAAAGAAAAGAACTTAGTGATCCATTATGGTGTGTAGATTTCATCTTTCATGAAGCTCCAATAGATTGGCCTCGGCCTCCCGTAATGCTGGTTGAAGAGAATTCTAAGGCCACATCCAGCTTAGTGGAAATAGGCATTGGTTGATCAGCATTCTCCTCGAAAAGGCTTGGAAGGTTGAATGACAGCATATGAGCTTCATAGCTCGTCTTTGAATATCATTTATTCCAAACTATGGATTTCACAAATGAGAGAAATAAAATTCAGTTCGATGAATCAGCTTGCCCAAGGCCACACAGTGAAATAGTGGCTGCTAAGACGACTGGGAGGGGGGCTTTACTCTCCCAGTGCATGTCCCACTGCACCATGCCTCCCACAAGAGTTCTTTCCCTGTTTCTGTGTGTGATGCGTTCACTGTCCGGGAATCCCTGGTCAACACCTGTGAATTGTGCCATTCGTCTCAGCCTTTCATTCTCCAACAGATGAAACAGATGAGTCTCCCACTTCGCTCTCTGAAGTAGGCCGCACTTCCCTTTCTGCTCCTGTCTCCTCACATCAGTGCGGTCGAGGACATCATCATCTCAACCCGGGTTTCTATGAGCAGCGCACTGTTGCTCTTACATCTCTGAGTCTCCGTTTTCTAGCCATTGTGAAGCATGGGAGATTCTATGTTATTGTTAAATGTTTAAGCTGTGTTTCATGTTTTTCATGTGGCCCCTGGCATCTGCCCCACCAGCGGGGCCAGGCTGGGAAGTTGGCCAGGTGTCCTGGAGGTGCAGGAAAGGGCAGGGTCTGTGGCAATGGAGGCAGAGCAACCTGTGCTGGCAGTTCAGCTGTGGGTGAGCGAAATAGAATGAGCTACTCCTTTAAAGGAGGAGTTTAGGATCTAGAACTAAATTTATCGTCCAATTTTTTGATGCAATTTGTGAGCAGATTCCCCCAAGGTTCCCAGTTCAAGTGATCTGCCCACACATTTTCAATAGCAACAGGAAATGTGAGATTGGCATATAACTCTCCTCACTTTTTTCTGTCTTTCTAGGGAGAAATGCCTCTAGACTGCATAGTAATATTTTTAAAAACAAAGTAGAAGATAACAAGGTCAATAATGTAGGAATGTGGCCGGGCGTGGTGGCTCACGCCTGTAATCCTAGCACTCTGGGAGGCCGAGGCGGGCAGATTGCTCAAGGTCAGGAGTTCGAAACCAGCCTGAGCGAGACCCCGTCTCTACCAAAAATAGAAATAAATTAATTGACCAACTAAAAATATATATACAAAAAATTAGCCGGACATGGTGGCGCATGCCTGTAGTCCCAGCTACTCAGGAGGCTGAGGCAGGAGGATCGCCGAGCCCCGGAGATTGAGGTTGCTGTGAGCCAGGCTGATGTCACGGCACTCACTCTAGCCTGGGCAACAAAGTGAGACTCTGTCTCAAAAAAAAAAAAAAAAAATAATAATAATGTAGGAATGAGAGGCATATTACTCTTAAAAACAACCAGGAAGTCACATAGTTATCTGCACAAGGAAAAAACATCAAGTAATTACTTCCCGAAGAGACAATTGCTATAAATGAGACCCAGTGGGCTTAGGAACCCGACATGAAGCCCTTGCTGTCTTGGGAGAATGTGAAGAGATCAGGCATTGGCATTTTTGGCTACAAGAAATAGAGGTGCTTTACCAGATTTCTCCTGCCATTCACAAATTGAAAGCACATTTCGGAGTCAGTAAGAGCTGTCTCCTACCACCAGGTCTACTCAGGTCTATGACAAGGTGAAATCCACTCAGATGCAGCTGAGGGCTGCCCCGGGGATCACCACCTTCGCTCCCCTCTGGAGGCCCAGCGCACGTCTGGGCACAGGAAGCCCTGGCCCCGGGCTCCTGGCCATCCAGTCTGTGCGCCACGCTGCCTCTGTCTCTCCCCCATCTCCTCTTGAGCTGTAGGGCGTGGTGTCTGCTTCCTTTGGCCGAGCACAGCTCGACTCTTTCCCAAGGTGCGAGCTATTCCTGATGTGATGGTGGGTCCACTGAGCAGCTCAGCTGGGCTTATTTGTCCTTCCTGATATGGCTGTGAGCACACAGTGGGCTCTGATGCTGGGTGCTGGGTGCTCTGTGGCTCCAAGCTATGCTTCACACCCCTATAAACACCACTCTCCCATATAAAGCTAGCTGGGGTCTTTGGTTGTCAGGGAATGCTGTTTAATGAGGGTAAATTGTGCTCGAGCACATCTACAACTTGGCAGCCCTTCCGCTTCTCATAAGTTCCTCTGTACATTGGAGAAAAAAAGTCTTTCAGAGGCTACTTTTTAATGGGACACATTTACTTAAGAGTTGAAAAGAGGTGGTGCCGGTAGTCTTGTTTTGTTCCCAGCCAATATTAGCCTTGTCAAAGGCTTGTAGAGTTTCCTGGGTATTTCTGAATGACATTCCACATAAAGCTCTCTTGGGGAGCCAAGAGTCTTGGCTGGGGGATACAGAGGGCTCATTATATGAGTGTGTGTGTGAGTGTGTGTTTGTTTTTGAGTTTTAGAGGCAGCCCTATAAAAAGGCAATGTAATAATGGCGAAGTTCTTGTCGTTTTCCTTCTTATTGTTGCTGAAGAAATCCGTCACCACCTTGCTGGCAAAAGGAAGGCTCTTACTAAAGTCTGCATGTCTTGTTAGGGTTGCATCAGGGAGAAAACAGAGCACACATTATACTCAACTCTGTTTTAATTGTTAATAATACATGCCTTTCAGTTATAGTGGGACTATACATCCAGACTGGTGGAAACATTGCTTCCCTTGTGCTATATTTCACAAGGGACTGTGCCTTTCCCAACAGTGCCTGTCAGCCGCCACCCCTCCCGGGAGTCCTGGAGAGGTGCTGGGAGGTTACACGGCTCTAACTTTTCGAGTGCTCTTTGTGAAGTAAAGACTGCAGTTGTGCTGCTCTCTGGGGCATGTCAAGAGCAGTAATTGCCCCAGCGTGGGCCCTGGAACCTGCCACCTCACCCGGATCTTCACGTGGTCTCGGTTCCTGTCCCCTGTGTGGAGCACACGCGTGTTTATCCTCAGTGGGATCAGGTCTGAGGGCGTCTTCTAACGCGATGTCAATTGCAGTACTGCCCGGGCCTGCTGAGCTGCTGGCGCATCCGGGCAGAGAACCATGCCCGAGAAGGCCACGTGTGGGTGGAGGGAAGTGCAAGCGTGGAGAGGGAAGTTCCGGCCTGTGCTCCGTGCACAGCACTGCCCGGGACGTGCAGGCCCTCGCAGAGCCACTGGCCCCGAAGCGCAGGGAGGCTTGCCTGGGTCCAGCCTGTCTGCGAGGAGCGAGTGCCGGCGCTCTGGGCCTGAGAAGCACTCTGCTCTTCCGGGGTAGTGGGTCAAAACTGGTTTTAGTCCTTCTATAACTTTCCACCCATTCATTCAGCCAGTACTTACTGGTCGTGTACTGTGTGCTGGGCACGCTAGTCGGGGCTTCTGGGCATGCGTGTGTGCGGGACAAAGCCTTCTCTCCCCGTGAAGACCAGCCTACTGATGGGGCGGGGAGGCGTGTGAACAGACACGGTCCCTCTCTCATGCAGTGTCTGTTTGTGGAGTCCTGTTACATGCCAGGCACTATTCGAAGTGTTGGGGGTACAGCAGAGAACAAAATAGGCAATTGTTATTTTTGCCCTCAGGGCACTTATGTCCCAGTCCACAATTGCATGGCACACCGGCCCGCGGCTCTGTCAGGATGGGCTTCACAGAGGAGAAATCTGCTCGGCAGCTGCGGAAATGACCAGTAGGTCTATTTTCTGTCTCCATGTATTTGCCTACTATGGGCATTTCAGGGAAGGGAACTATACAGTATGTGGTCTTTTGTGACTGGCTTTTTTCATGGAGCATAATGTTTTTGGGAGTCACCATGTTATGGCAGGTATCAGTACTTCTTTTTTTTTTTTTTTTTTTTTTGAGACAGAGTCTCACTCTGTTGCCCGGGCTAGAGTATCATGGCGTCAGCCTAGCTCACAGCAGCCTCAAACTCCAGGGCTCAAGCAATCCTGCTGCCTCAGCCTCCCGAGTAGCTGGGACTACAGGCATGCACCACCATGCCCGGCTAATTTTTTCTATATATATTAGTTGGTCAATTAATTTCTTTCTATTTATAGTAGAGACAGGGTCTCGCTCTTGCTCAGGCTGGTTTTGAACTCCTGACCTATAGCAATCCGCTGCCTAGGCCACCCAGAGAGCTAGGATTACAGGCGTGAGCCACCGCGCCCGGCCTACTTCATTGTTTTTTATTGCTGAATAATATTGTGTGGACGTACCACAGTTTTGTTTTATCTATTCAGCAGTTGATGGGCATTTGGGTTAGTTCCACATTTTGGCTATTATGACTACTGCTGCTATGAACATTCATGTTCGTGTTTTTGTGTGGACGTATGTTTTCAGTTCTTGTGGGCATACCAAGGAGAGGAATTACAGGGTCACGAAGTATGCGTATGTTAACATTTGGAACTCCCAGGCTACTTTCCACTGTAACTGCACCATTTCACATTCCTACCAGCAATGCACGAGAATTTCAGCTTCTCACATCCTCGCTGACACTTGTTATTGTCTCTCCTTTTATCATAGCTATCCTAGTGGGTGTGAAGTGGTGTCTCATTTGTTTTTTTTTTTTTTTTGAGACAGAGTCTCACTCTGTTGCCCAGGCTAGAGTGAGTGCCGTGGCGTCAGCCTAGCTCGCAGCAACCTCAAACTCCTGGGCTCAAGCGATCCTCCTGCCTCAGCCTCCCGAGTAGCTGGGACTACAGGCATGTGCCACCACGCCCGGCTAATTTTTTCTGTATATATTAGTTGGCCAATTAATTTCTTTCTATTTATAGTAGAGACTTATGGATTCTTTATACATTAATTTATTTGTTTGAATTTCTATGGATTTACTAATAAATAGATATGAGTGAAAAGAGTAAGATTTGAATACAATAGTATCTCCTTATTCATGGTTTTATTTTCCGTGGCTTTACTTTCTGTGGTTTCAGTTACCTGTGGTCAACCTTGATCTGAAGATATCAAATGGAAAATCCAGAAACAGACAATTCATAAGTTTTAAATTTCCAGCCATTCTGAGTAGCATGATGAAATCTCGCATCATCGCTGCTTCATCCGGCTTGGAGTGTGAATTCGCCCTTTGTGCAGCACTTGCACACTCTAGGCATGTTAGTAGCCGCTTGGTTATCAGGTTGAGTGTTGTGGTTTTGCCGTGTTTGCATCCGAGTAAGCTTTATTTTACTCAGTAATGGCCCCAAGGCACAAGAATGGTGATGCCGGCATTTTCCCTGTGCCAAAGAGTAGCTGCAAAGTGCTTCCTTTAAGTGAAAAGGTGGAAGTTCTCAAGGAAGGGAAAGGCAGAAATAATTGTATGCTGTGGTTGCTGAGATCTATGGTAAGAACAAATCTTCTATCCATGAAATTGTGAAGAAGATAAAAGTAATTTGTGCTAATTTTACTGTTGCATGGCAAACTTTATCATAGGTATGTATGTGCAGGAAAAACATGGTATATATGGGGTTCAGTACTGTCTGTGGTTTCAGGCATCTACTGGGGGTCTTGAAACTTATCTTTTTTGGTTAAGGGGGTACTGCTGCACTCCTGTTATTATACATTTATTTTTCTAGAAATTCTCAGTGATTGACAACCCCTTTACTGCAATTGACAACCCTGGAACCCTAAAAATTGCAACTGGGCATTTTTTATAAGGGTTGGAGTGTATTCTACAAATTTCTCAGTTTTCCAGAGATGAAGGGAAATTAATGATTAATAGTTAATGAACCAATGACATTTAATGATTGCTTTCTCTATACATAAATATTGAGCTAGAGGCTTCTCGGGAATCAAAGGTGAGTAATATATATTCTCTGCTGTTAAAGAGCTCACAATTCATAGAGACCAATACATAAATATCACAATACAGTGCAGAGCACGGTTAGGCCAGAGAGGAGACATAAAGCATTTTAGGGATTTATAGAGGAAGAAATACAATCCAGTGAGGGAGTCAAGATAGCTTTATGGAAAAGTTTTTACTGGAGATGAGCTTTGAAGAATGGGCAGGTGCTGCATGGCAGGCGCGCAGGCGGGAGGGGCCAGGCCTGTGTGTGGGGTGGGGGAAGCAGAGGAGGAGACTGTCAGGGAGTAGGCATGTCACACACATGAATATTAATCCCTGGCCCAGGGACAACTTCTGTCATCATCAGCAGCAGGCGATGGCAACACTATGAGGAAACATGAAAACTTAGCGAAGTCAGTCACCGCTCATCAGTCAAGCGACCTGGCTTGTTGGAATCCACGCACAATAGCCCAAGAGGCCCTTAAGCTTGCCTGGAGACGTGGATGTGTGCTGAGATTCCAGCAGAGCAGCTGAGACCGCAGCCAGGGAAGCTTGGTTGTATAGCTGTGGCCTGGAATCCCCATACTGCAGGGGGATGTGGAAGTGGTTGTGCATATGTTTGAGGGTTCTGAGTATGTTTGAGGGGTGTGCGCACGTGCACGAGATTCCTGGAAGATGGCTGGAGACTGTACGTAACCTGCTAGGAGTAACCTCAAAAGCTTAGCAGAATGTGAGGGGTTTTCTAGGAAGTTGAATTTCTCAGCTGTGGCTTTGGATCTTGTTAGAAAACTTTTTGAAGGACTGTGTTGTGGGGGGCCTCAAAAATGTCTTGGGACAAAGAACCTTGACCAGCCTTTGAGGAGAAGAAAGCCAAAGAACCTTGACCAGCCATTGAGGAGAAGAAAGCCAAAGAACCTTGACCAGCTTTTGAGGAGAAGAAAGCCAAAGTCAGCTAACAGGGTGGGCAGGAGACAGCTGCGCCCTGACAAAGGTGTCCCAGCCCTGTCTGCAGAGCCCACCAGGCCCCTCTGCACCAGGCTGGATGCCATGCAGAAAGCAGGAACTTGGGAAAAGTGCTCCCAGCATGAGGCCACACAAGTCCAATCAGAGTATCAGGTCTGTTCCAGTTCCTAACAGTCTCCAGTTTCCCTCCTTGATCTCAGGGAGATTTCTTCTCCTTGTCATAAGAAACTGAACTTGCCTAATGGACGAGGAACACAGGGAAGACCCGAGTGGTGCCCGGGGGGACTGACCCAGGGTGAGGGTGGGAGCCTGCAGGACAGTGCCTGGGTGAGGCCATCTGTGGGCGGTGTCCTGTCCTGGGTGGGGACACAGCCCAGGGTGCTGGGGTGGGCACCCGCCTCACTAGCCCTTTCCTGGGCCACCTGCTCCATCCTTCAGTTTCCCTGCCTCTGAGGTCGCTGAATTGGGGCCCTTCTGGTCACTGATTTTCCAGTTCTCTGGGCTCCCACATCCCAGAGTGCTGTGGTCACCCGCTGTACAGCGTACCCGGCAGGCGGAAGAGTCTCTGAGCCCTTCCTTAGGTGCCGCTCAGGGCATGGGGGTCTTGATTTCAAACGTCCCCTCTGATTCCCAGGCTTCTCCCATTTGCCGGCACCTTTTCAATTCTTCAGAACATATAAGGAAAAAGCTTCTCTTAGCTAATACTCTTCCCCTAACCCCTTTAAGAACTATTTTGTATATTTATGGCTACCTCAAATCTAGGTCAGTTTCCTTTCCTTTCTTTCTTTCTTTCTTTCTTTCTTTCTTTCTTTCTTTCTTTCTTTCTTTCTTTCTTTCTTTCTTTCTTTCTTTCTTTTTTTTTTTTTTTTTTTTGATTAAGGCAGCACCAAAGGACAGCAGGCATTTGAGATTCCAATGTACCAGGAGGGCATACAGTGGGTGTTCAAAATTTGGAATATTGGGTGATCAAAGCTGGAGGATTTACGGTAAACGGCATTTAAATATGCAACTTAATGGAGTTCAGACCGAGGACTAAGAACATAAGGGATTCCAGGTAAAGTAATAACTCCTTTTTGGTGGAATATCATATGAATTTTCATAGCCAGCTTCCAGAAGTTATCCAAACCCTGCACCCACCCTTTAGAGACAATAATTTCCACTTAGCAATGCAGAGATTAAAAATGTAATATATAAAGAAGTCATAAAAGTAGACCAAAGTCAATGACTAAAATGCATATTTCCTTAAGAAAATAGACTAGGAAAAATTTAAACAAAATACCTGGCAATCTCTGTAATGTTTAAAGTATTGGTTTCGTGTCAAGCCTGTTTTTCTTTTTATTTCAAAATATTCCAATCCTGTTTTTATTAGACAGAAATCCAGTCATCAACAACACGGCGCCGGGGCTCTGACTGTGTGCTGGACTGCAGCTGTCTGGGGGACATGTAGCAGGGACAGTCCTTCCAGTGGGACAGGGTCACCGGCTCCTCTCTGCCATGACTCCTCCCTCCTCCCCTCCCTCACCCCTTCTTCGCCCCTCCCCCTTCCTGCCAGGGCAGCAGAGGGTGTTCTAGGCACCGGGAGAGCAGGACAGACAGGGCCCTGCTTTCACGGGACTTGCCTTCTAGTGGGTGAGAGAGAAATATAAACTTTTTTTTTTTGTTTTTTTTTTGAGACAGAGTCTCGCTTGTTGCCCAGGCTAGAGTGAGTGCCGTGGCGTCAGCCTAGCTCGCAGCAACCTCAAACTCCTGGGCTCAAGTAATCCTTCTGCCTCAGCCTCCCGAGTAGCTGGGACTACAGGCATGTGCCACCATGCCCGGCTAATTTTTATATATATATATTAGTTAGCCAATTAATTTCTTTCTATTTTATAGTAGAGACGGGGTCTCGCTCGTGCTCAGGCTGGTTTTGAACTCCTGACCTCGAGCAATCCGCCCGCCTCGGCCTCCCATAGTGCTAGGATTACAGGCGTGAGCCACCGCGCCCGGCCTGAAATATAAACTTTTGAAAAAATAAATTACATGGTTGCAGACAGTGATTAGTGCTCTGACAAAACTCGGGTATAGCGAGAACAGTAATGTGCTCCTTTAAGTGAGGTGGTTGGGGACCTCATTCCAGCGGAATGTCCTGGAAGGGTGTGAAGACTGGGCAGGGTGCATCGCTGCCCTCACGGTCTCCAGGACCCCCAACCCCCGTGTCTCCGGCCCCTCGCGCTGCTTCTCTGCGACCTGCCGGACAGCCTCGCGCGCTGCGGAGCCCAGCGGCGCCTTTCCCAGGCGATGGCGGCTCTGTAGAGTCCCTGCTTCCAGCACTAAATGTGTGCTGAGTCTTTTCATCCTTGGCACGACTCTGTGAGGTGGGTGCAATTGCTGTCCTCGTTTCACAGGTGAGGAGCCGGAAGCGCAGCCAGGGCTGCAAGCCAGCCGGCCTGGCGTGGGAGGCGGCTTCCCTGCCCCTCAGCCCTGCGCAGGACGAGCCACCCCCAGCAGTCACACCCACCGTGGCCACGCCCTCTTCAGATGCTTTAAGGAGAGCCACAGGTCACTTCCTCACTGCAGACTCCTCTCCACAGCTCCTGCTTCCTGTGCTTCCTCGGCGTGGCCACACACAATTGGGTGGGAACGACCAGCAAGTCCCCAAATAATAGATACAGCCATGTCGCGAGGGCCTACAGATGCTCTCCTCCCCAGGGGCCGCAGGACGGGGCCGCGCTCCACGCGGCGGGTCTGGGCATCCCGGGACTCGCGTGCGCCCTGCTGCGTGCGCCCTGCCGCGTGCGCCCTGCCGCAGTGCGTGTGGCGGCCACCGCCGGCGCAGCTCGCCGCGTGCGTGTCCGGCGCTGTGTGCTCCGGGCCGGGTGCAGGGAGACTCTGGGAGGCAGGTGCAGCCCTCTGTTACAGCTTACGCTTGATTCCTCTTGCGTCCCGGAACCGTGTTTCAGGAAACTAGGTTGGGGCGTCAGGACAGCGCAGCTCTCTGGGGTCCACGGGGCCCACAGTCCCCCTTTCCCTGGAAGTCAGCCGTCAAACCCTCGCCACTCATGGAGAAAGGCGCAGCTCCTGTCGTCTTGGGTCACCACGCAGAAGGCCGTGCCCCATGTGGGATGATGACACAAGACAACATGTAGCATTTAGTGAGTGCTTGTCTATGCCAGGTGCTTTCCTCTGTGCATTACAGGCATTGTTTCATTTATCCACATATCGGACCTCTGAAGTAGGTACTGTTATTAAACTTATTTTTTAATAGCAAAGAAACTGAGGCAATTTATCTAAAGTTTATATTAAACATCCTCAAAAACAAGATTGAGGTGAGACTAGAAGTCAGCTGAGTTTTGGGGGGGCTCAATCTTGTAGCTGCTGCTCTGAGTAAAATTATTTTTAGAGGCATTTTTACTTAAAGATAAAAAGCCCGGAGGAAAGCCACCCACAACCTGGACGTGTTGCCATGGCACCCCCACCCCCATATCCACAGGGGCTCAGAGTGAGGCCCTGTTCGTAGTCTGCCTGCAGCTCACTTTGTGTGTGTACCTGAACTCTCTGCGTGCCTCTTCTCCCCAGGATGCAAATGATCTCATCTACCAAGGGGAACTCTGAATCTCATCAAAGTTAGACCAAATTTAATAAGGCTATCTGAAAGAAATCACTCTGATGTTGTCACTTCTCACTTATTGATCAAATACTTGAGAAAGTAGAATGCTTCATTAATTTATTATTTATTAATACAATAATTTATTCTCTGCTTATCCTATGTCAAACTCTGGGGATACAAACATAAGCAAGGTTTATTACGATCTGTTGCCTGGGAGGATTTTTTTCATTGATCTGAGAGGTTTCCAAGTGTGTTTAGAAGCTTTTCAGAACTTTTGTTTTTTATTAGCTTAGCATAGACAATCTTTGCCTACTCTCAACATTTTAAGTAGAGAAGTTTTCTCTTCTCATTATGGCCCATGAAAGCTAGGAGAACTAAATCCATTTTAAAACAGCTCTCTAATTTTGTAAATATATTTTATGTTTATTTAGTAAATACTTATACTGAAAGAGACATACAATCTCTTTTAGTATAGGTATTTTGGATAAGTAATTCCCAATTTGGCTTCTCCAAAATAATGATTCCAGGCAAAGCTAAGTAAACTCATATTTTGAACTTTGGTGTATCTAAACCTACTATAATATGAAGTATTCCCGTGATCTAAGCCAGGGCCATTAGACAGGAAATAACCAGGCACTGGCGCCTGTCTATGCAGGATGTATTTACGAGGCGGGCCTAAGGCTGGTGTGGCCCACCAGGCAGGAGCGCTTCATGTCCTAGTGACCATGTGCAGGAGAGAGGTGGGCTGAGGCCTGTCTCCTGCTGGCAGCTGGCAGGGACTTGGTGGCCACCGCTCTGCCTGCCATCCTGGCTCAGCGCATGCCGTCCCGCCACCACTGAGGTCCCATGTGGTGGTTACCTGCTGTTGCCGCTCGGCAGAAGGACCCCCATCTCTGAGGACTTCCTGGGGTCTCCAATTCCAGAGTTCTTTGTTATGTAGCAAAACGTTTTGCTCTTTCCAGAGGGGCTTTAGCTTCCTACATTTGCATTGCTGCTTAAAATGCTTCCGTTTTGGATGTTCTTCCTTCTGGCTTTTCCCCCATCGTTTTGTAACTTTACACACTGGTACTTAAAGAGACACTTTCTTAGGATGCAGTTCTTCAAACATGCCTCTTTTCTTTATAATGTTTCTACTTCCTTCTGACCTTACATTTGTTCCCTTTTCCATAAGTGAGCAATGTTCCATAACTGGAAAAACTTCTTTTGGTTAACTACGTCATTTCTGCTACTTCTTAGTGCCAATTCTCCATCTCTGTTTAGAGCAGGGGTCCTCAAACTACAGCCCGCAGGCCACATGCGGCCTGCTGAGGACATTTATCCAGCCCGTCGGGTGTTTTTGCTGCCGCTGCCTGTCCTGCTTAGCAGCCAACTTGTCCCGGGCCCACGGTGCGCATGTGTGGAATGTGCGCCTCACTCTCCAACGGCCTCCAACGGTCTGAGGGACAGTGAACTGGCCCCTGTTTAAAAAGTTTGAGGACCCCTGGTTTAGAGTGTTTTTCTTTTAATAAATGCCCACAGCTCTTTGTTCTGTAAAGACTACACTCTGGAGTTGGCCAGCAATGCTGGCCAACCTCCTGAAATGATGTTTACCTATCTCAACATCTCTCCCTCCCAAGTTCTGGGAGTCACGTTGATACTGGCAAAGCACTTGCTGAGTTATGCGTTGGAATAGACTGTTAGCTATTTGAGGCCACCAGTTTCTGTCTTCCAAATGTAGATAAGACGCCAAGTCACACTGAGCTATGAGTTTGCTTCTAGGGTCCACGGGGCCTGTTTCAACCCTCTGTCACATTCAAAGATCTGGAGATCCATCCGGATGTTTGAAGTCTCTAAGTCCCTTCCGTCTTGTCTTCCAGTGGCTTTCGGCGAACTTCCTGGCAAAGTGGACCTTCCATCAGACCTTTCCTCCCAGAGTGAACACCTCCTGGGTATCATCAGAGCCCAGTGACTTGTCAGATTTGCTATCCTGTATCTAGGATCTTGAATTATTTATCTCAACACTTGGAGATCTTAAAGATTCAAATTGCCTAAGGATCTAGAAAGCTGGTATGAAGTGAGGTAACGCTCTCTCCTGCAAACTGTTCTATTAACTGTTGTCCCTAATGGAATCCACCCTCACATGATACTTGCCAGTGGTACCTGGCAGTGCGTGGCCTGTGAGCTATCTGGTGACCGAGTTGCTTCCCTGGCTGCAGAGTGGTGCATCTTTTTCTCCCCTGGGACTCGGATCCTCTGTGCCGCCCCGCTTGTGCGGTTGCATCCTGACTACAGTGTTAGCACTGCCCCCGACATGTCTCCTAGGTCTCCAGCTCTCGGGGGAGCTGTCATCTCAAACTGAAGGCCCTTGTCATTACTGCCTGCCCCACCAGGAGCATTGCCGCTGTGCAGAAACCTGCTGCCCTCTGCACCCCAGAGGTGCCCCTGGCTGCCGCTGCTGGCCTGGCAGGGGTCTCGTTCCCCATGCCCAGCCTGCCAGCCATGCGGCACCTCCTGGACTGGGGGCAGAACTGGGGACTGCCCCAGCCACGTTTCCACCTGCTTCCTGATTCCCATGTGGCAGATGCTCAGGCTCTGTCCTGCCGTGTGGCACCTCTGCTCCTACAGCCCACGGGCCACTTCTGGCTACCACTGCCTCTTGTGCAGCGTGCAGCCTCAGGGGGGCTTACGTTTTCAAATGTCTGAAAACAGTCAAAAGAAGAATGCTATCTTGTGGCACGTGAAAGTTATAAAAACGATTTCGGTGTGCGTAGCTCAGGCTTGCTGGAGCACGCCACACTCGCCGCAGGCAGTCTCTGATGGCCGCCCTCGCTGCGCAGTGGCGGAGGTGAGGGAGTGCGCGCAGCAGGGGCCAACGGCCCGCAAGCCCCAGACGTCTGCTAGCATGTTAATATAATGGCTCTTCACAAAAAAGAGCCCAGCCCTGATCTCCACGGTCACGTTTGTAGAAATTACGGCAACTTTTGTTTGCTCCAACTTTGTTTTACTGTTGCTGCCACTGTTGTTAAAAAGGTAAACTGAGGCATTATAAATTTTCTTTAAAAAAAGAGTTTATTGAGCAAACAGTGACTCATGAACTGGGCAACTCTAAGCCAGAAGTGGTTTTGGAGCTCCGCGAGTGAGCCCAAGGGCCAGGCTGTTATAAGACGGACAGGGAGGGAAGCAAAGCAAATGCTTCACTGGTTACAGGGTGCAGGTGCTGTGTTTGGTCTATCATATTGGAAAGTCCCGAACCATACAAGTGTAAGTGTGTTGGCTGCTTCTGAGTAGTTGAGCTTGAGATCTGATTTTCTTTATCATGGGCATTTACAATAAATAGGTGGCGTTTTGCTTATGTTTGTACATCTAGCAAGGTTGAAGTCACTTATGAAGCCTGGCTGTCTTTGTTTGCTCAGGGATTCCTCAGGCCTGGTCTTTATTTTAATTTGTTATCACCGTCTCTGTCCTTTTCGAGTCACTTTATTATTCCACATGGCCTGAAAAAACTCCTCAAACCTGCCGTATTCTGTCATCTGTAAATTTACATGCCGTTTTAGTGGGACTTTTATTCTTGTGAAAAATGTGCTTTGGGCCAGACTGTGCGTCAGCACCCTCCCTCCCTGGGTCACGCTGGGTCCCTCACGCCGCCCCACCTCCTCCCTCCCTGGGTCACGCTGGGTCCCTCACGCAGCCCCACCTCCTCCCTCGCCCCACTGTTTCTTGCTACATAGTTTTTTCATATCAGTTGCCCATTTCAACTTAAGATTTGAGCCACTGTTGTATGAAGATGTTCTTGAGTGGTTTCTGTGGTTGCTTAGCTTCAAGGATATCATCTAGAAACCACCCTGAGCTCTGAAGTCACAGGCGCCGTACAGAAGCAACTTTCTGAATTCATCAGGAGCACGAAACACCCAGTTGTTAAAACAGAATTATTTCCCATAGAAATTACACTCACCTAATTATTGCAGTTGCCCACGTTTCTCAGACCCTGGAAGGAATGAAAAGGTGAGCAGAAAATGCCCGGCATGAATCTCCCGAGGTCCTTCATCTCCGTAGGAATCGGACGACCGAGATTTTGTCTGCTGCCAGTGCACTTTCACCTCAGGACTTACAGACAAAAAGCAGATTCCTGGAGGACATCTTGCACTGGCCGCAGCATCCCATGGTCAGACTCCGTGGTCCACAGGACTGGCCTCAAACAGTTCAATCGAATAAGCGAGCACATGGCAAAGAGTTGGGCGCCTCTGCGGTGAACGAGCCGGCGCCCAGCCTGCAGGGCCGGCTCTCGCGGACGCTGCGACCCACGGACTCGTTTGTGGGTGGGAACGTGTGCCTCCCACTACCCGCAGGAGGCCTTGCTTTGAAGGCTCTTGGGTTTTATTTGGGCTTCCTGTGAACTATCATTTTATTATCTTTAGCGACTATTGGGTCTTGCATACATAATTCTCAGGAGTTCATTGGGATTCGCTTTGTATTTGAAATGGCTGATCGCCTCCAAGGGATGGCCCTGTGGATGGGGAAGACATACAGGCAATTTGGTTACCCAGCCTGCAATGACCCCAAGAACTTTAGTAATCTCTTGCCTTTCATGGTTTATGCTTAGGGCTTCCCTTCTAGTATTAATGGTTTGTGTAGCTCAGCTAAGTAGATTTTTAGTGGGTTTCACTTTGTGGTTATCTGAAAACTAAGTTGGTCATGACAGTAGAATTAAGATATGTTTAAGTGTTTGCTAGGCATATTATTTTGGCAGTTTTGGATCAGGGGAGCTTTTCTGTTTCTTTATGCAAACCAGGGTTTCCAGGCTGCATGGTCTTGAGGCAGGAATAGCGCCACAAGGAGAGAAGCCCAGGAACGCTGTTCTGTCTGTGTCTCCACCACAATTTAGGGATTCTGGTTCATCCTTAAATTTCTCCCAGCTCTTTCTGGGAGCCTCTGGGGGTTGCCTCACATGTACTTGGGGACCAACTCTGGCCCGCCTGGTATCTTCCGTTTCCCCGTGTTCTGCTCTGGCTCTGGAGGGTTGTGCCATGGTTGCCAGGGCCGTGTGAGCCAGACACGCTGAGCTTAGGGGTCTCTGGGTCTCTTGCCCAGACCGCCCCTTACAAGTGAGACCTGCGCATCACATGTGTAGTGTTTACAGTTATAAATTCAACTAACAAACAGTTAACAAATGTACATATTCTATCCTTCTTTCTTGATAAATGCCTTTTTGTTTGTTTGTTTGTTTGTTAAGAATCAGAATTTTATTGAAGGAAACCTGTAAGAGACAATATATTCACTGAGATTGGACTGGATAATTTCAAAAAACTTTTCTTTTTTTAAATGTATTTTATTTTATTTTTTTATTTCAGCATATATTAGGGGTACAAATTTTAAGGTTTCAATAAATGCCCTTTCCCCCCTCCCCTCACAAGTCTGAGTTTCCAGCATGGCCACCCCCCAATGGTGCACATCTCACTCATTATGTATGTAGATACCTGCCCCCCTCCCCCCCCACCTGCCCAATACCCTATTACTGTAATACCTATGTGACCACTTAGGTGCTGCTCAGTTAATACAAGTTTGCTGGTGAGTATATGTGGTGCTTGTTTTTCCATTCTTGGGAGACTTCACTTAGTAGTATGGGTTCCAGCTCTAACCAGGAAAATATAAGATGTGCTATATCACCGTTGTTTCTGAGAGTTGAATAGTACTCCATGGTATACATATACCACATTTTATTAATCCATTCTTGGATTGATGGACACTTGGGCTGTTTCCACAGCCTTGCAATTATGAATTGTGCTGCTATAAACATTCGAGTGCAGGTGTCTTTTTTGTAGAGTGTCATTGGATCTTTTGGGTAGATGCCCAGTAATGGGATTGCTGGATCAAATGGTAGATCCACTTGTATTTCTTTAAGGTATCTCCATATTGCTTTCCACAGAGGTTGAACTAGTTTGCAGTCCCACCAGCAGTGTAGGAGTATTCCTCTCTCTCCGCATCCATGTGAGCATTTATTGTTTGGAGACTTTTTGATAAAGGCCATTCTCATTGGAGTTAAGTGATATCTCATTGTGGTTTTGATTTGCATTTCCCTGATGATTAGAGATGTTGAGCATTTTTTCATATGTTTGTTGGCCATTCTTCTGTCTTCTTTAGAAAAGTTTCTGTTTAAGTCCTTTGCCCACTTTTTAATAGGGTTATTTGATTTTTTTTCTTGCTGATTTTCATGAGTTCTAAGTATATTCTAGTTATCAGCACCTTATCAAATACATAGGATGCAAAAATTTTCTCCCATTCTGTAGGTTGTCTGTTTACTTTCATGACTGTTTCTTTGGCTGTGCAGAAGCTTTTTAGTTTGATCATGTCCCATTTATTTATTTTTGTTGCTGCTGTGATTGCCCTGGGGACTTCTTCATAAACTCTTTTCCTGGGCCGATGTCTAGGAGAGTGTTTCCAACATTTTCCTCTAGAGTTCTAATAGTTTCATACCTTAGGTTTAAGTCTGTTATCCAGCGTGAGTTGATTTTTGTGAGAGGTGAAAGGTGTGGGTCCTGCTTTAGCCTTCTACAAGTAGCTATCTAGTTTTCCCAGCACCATTTATTGAAAAGGGGTTCTTTTCCCCAGCGTATGTTTCTGTCTGCTTTGTCAAAGATTAGATGGCTATATGAGGATGGTTTTATATCAGGATTCTAAGATCTGTTCCACTGGTCAGTATTCCTATTTTTGTGCTAATACCATATTGATTTAATTACTACAGCTTTGTAGTATAGTTTGATCTCTGGCATATTAATACCTCCCATTTTGTTTTTGTTGCCTAGAATTGCTTTTGATATTCGGGGTCTTCTTTGGTTCCATATGAAGTGTAAAATTATTTTTTCTATATCTGTGAAGAATGCTGATGGGATTTTAATAGGTATTGCATTGAATCTGTAGATCAGTTTGGGTAGTATAGACATTTTAATGATGTTGAGTCTGCCGACCCATGAGCATGGTATGGATTTCCATCTGTTTACATCCTCTGCTATTTCCTTCCTCAGTGTTTCATAGTTCTCCCTGTAGAGGTCTTTTACCTCCTTGGTTAAGTATATTCGTAGGTACTTTAACTTCTTTGTTGCTATTGTGAAGGGAATTGAGTCTTTGATTTGGTTCTCAATTTGATTGTTGTTGGCATGTATGAATGCCTCTGATTTCTGTGTATTGATTTTGTATCTTGAGACTTTACTAAATTCTTTTATCAGTTCCAGGAGTTTCTTGGTTGAATGTCTTTATACTGACAAAATAAGAATATATATGAAACTATGATTTTTTTTATGTGACCAAAAGCAAAGAATCAAAGATTAAATTAATTATTATTTTATGTGTGTGTATTCTGTAGAATGTGTGGGTATTCTATAGATGTTTGAGTGGACAATAAAATATACACAGTATATATTTATCAGATAAAATTTATTTTTCTTGCCTTCATTTCAGCTATATCACTAATTATGTGGATATCAAAGATTTTTATGGTTTATGTTTAATTGACAGTATGATCTGAATGATTAAAATAGAAATATATTTATAAAAATATAAATTAAAATGAGTCTAAAATTTAAAAAGTTAACATTTCCATGTTTTTCTAAAGTTATTGCCTTCTAAAATATTAAAATTAAAATATAAAATACAAATCCCAAAAATGAATATCCAATTTTAAATCAAAATTATTTAAATAAAACTGAATATTTAAATTTGGTTTTAAAAAATAGAATTCCAGTTACAAGTGGCTTAATGATGGGGATACATTCTGAGAAATGCATAGATAGGTGATTTTGTCCTTGTGTTGAACATCTTAGAGTGCACGTACAGAAACCTAGGCTGCATCACCTACTACACACCTAGGCTGTATGAGATGACCTATTGGTCTTAGACCATAAACCTATTCTGAATGCTGTAGGCTGTTGTAACACAATGGTAAGTATTTGGGTATCTAAACATAGAAAAGGTGCAGTAAAAATACAGCATTATACTCTTATGAGACCAGTATCATATATATGTGGTTGATTGTGACAAAAATGTTATTATACAATGTATGACTATATATTTTACATAATTTTCATTTATATTTTTATAAACATAAAACAATTTGTAGTTCTAGCATTCAATGTCCATCTGGTTGCCAATGTAAGGAACTGGTGACATGCTTCGTGTGCATGTGATGTCTAGGCTGACACACACAGATTTAAGAGTAATATAAATTGTTTAATGTTGCAGCGTATTTCTCAGTCACCATGTGGCTTCTCAGCAACTGCGATGCATACTGTGCTGGTATGTGGCTCTCTCGGGAACCATGAATTAGCAAACCAAGAAAAGCAAGAAAAGGGACTCTTGGCAATATGGAGTGCTACCGGGAGCTGATACTCAGTTATGCAAGGATCTGTTGCGTCTATGCTGAGGAAGGATTGAAAAGGTACATTAAATTTTGAAATTATGTGTGTAAATATCGTGTCTTTTTCAGACTTGAGCATTCTCCCTGCCAGCGCCTCCTTGCACAAAAAAGCCGTGCTTGTCCCAGCTTGCTTCCGCAGCGTCTGGACGCTGCCGCCTCTGTGTTGAGGGCGGAGGGCAAGAGATGCAGGAGCTGCGCCCGGGACCCGGGCTGCCGAGTCCTGGGAAAGGCCAGGCGGTGCCAGCGTAGTGCCAGATCTAGGTGAGAGAGGTGCCTTGGGTGCTGCATCCTGCCTGGGTGGTCGTTTGTGATGCGTGGGGCCCAGTGCGGAGACCTCTCTTGCCTATCTGGGTCCCAGGTTGTGGGGCTTACAAGAATTTCTCTCCATGACCTGTGTTTTATTATGTTATCTCAAGTATAAAAGGGAGCAGACTTGTGCTTTTGATTTCCTGAAGGAAACAGTGAAATGACTTTTATTTCGACTTGCCTTTTATTGCAGTCTTGTCTTTCTAGGAGCCAGGCACGAGTCTTCGGATCTGAGAGATCTTGTCCAGCATGTCCTTCTTCTCCTTCGGTTTCTCAATGTCAAGGTGCAGAGACTCCTCACTCGTCCCAACAGCCTGGCCAGACTTGGGAGATGGTCGCTGAGGGGCAGAGAAGTCATCAGCCAAAGGATATTGGAAGGTCCTGAGGTAACTTAGGTTAAGTCCTGGTTCAGTCCTGAAGAGGAATCTGAGGTGAAAGCCTGTTTGAACAAGAGCCCACTCACAGAGGCTTAGGAAGCTTCTTGACTTCGCATGCAAATACCCCCCAGAGAGGATCCCCCATCTGTCTTCCAAAAATACCCTAGATATTCACCCTAGACCTGCCTGGTGTGGCCCTGTCACATTGACGTGATGCTACAGGGTATAGAAATGGGAAAGCATATAAACCTACCAGTTTGGCATCCATATAATACTTCTTTAATAAAATTAGCTAAGATTAATAGCTTTGAGGAAAAAGTTCATAGTCTATGTTCCTTTTTGCCTGGTGTAGAGGACTTTTAATTCAGTATTAGGACTTTATATGTGCTTTCTTATTAATTTCCACAGTGTTCCTGAGAGGCGATTGTTTTCTTCATTTTTTTATCAGATGATAAAACAGAGTTCTGTGGTAGTTAAGTAACTTGTCTAAAATAGCAAGTGCTAACTAATTAATTCAGTATTTTAATACTGGTCTGTTTGATTTCAAAGCCTTTTCTATTTTTGATAAACCATTCTTTGGTTTTCACTGCCAGTAGTAAGATTTCACTTAAAAAATTTTCAAATGTGAAGCAAAATTCTTTCTTGTAATGAAATTTGAGGAGTGAATGAACGCGTGCCACTTGGAAGTCACCGCTATATACCTTCTTTGACTCTTAGTGATTCTAGCATCTGGGAGGCTGTTCAAGATCTGTTGGCTGTGCTTTCTGAGGAGGCTTCATAGCTGGGAGCCTTAGTTTTTGGTTCATTAAAAACCCAGATAGCTGTAATGCAGGGCTCTGATTGTGGTAGAGATGTTGGTGAGAACATTAAGATGACAGAATAAAGATGATTGAGATAACACTGTGGATGATTATGCTCTTCTGCGAACAGTGAGAGGTTTGCCTCCTGGGTGTGGCTGGCAGGAAGCTGCTGGAGATATAGAACATGTTGGATGAGAACATCTGAAGGCCACAATGAGAAAAACTCAGTGGGCTAAATAATGTAAGTTAATTTATAGATTTCTGAACTTAGGTTCAAAAGACCACTACACTAAAAGAAGTTTAGAAACTGTGAATAAAAGCAGTAAAATAATAATAGAACAGAGAACGTGAGGGGGAGTGGTGATGTTTGCAAAGTGGTGGACAAGAAAGCTCTAAGCTTTCATTCCCCCACAGAATCATTCAAAGAAACAAGCCAAAACTGTCTCAATCAACTTTGTCAGAGCTCTGGAAAATAGTCAAAAGTTTACAGCAACCAAACAGATGCTCAATCAAGAAAAACCCACCTTCAGAATGGTCAGATAGTTTTGTGGAATTTTTCTCACCCTTGCTTCACCCCTTCCCTGATGTGGCAGCAGTCTTGACTTGAAACAGCAGCAGCCCAGTTCCCAGTTTCCTCCTTTAAACTGAAGGGTGCAGAGTAGACTTTATTGGCAAATTATTGTGTATGTCTGTTCTAAACTGTCTGAAGAATACCTAAAGGACTAACACAGGCACTCATCTATGTTTTCCCTAAGAATCGGGGGGGAAAGCTGTGGTACTGCTTGTAACAGCTGTAAGGCAAATACAAACCTACAGAGGCCTGGGGCAAGAGATGATGGGGGGGGGGGGGAGGAAGGCAAGCTAAGGCCTAGGGGAAAAGTTAAGGCAAGACTCTGAAGATTAGGGTGTTCAAAAGCAGCCTTGTATATAGGTGAATTTAGAAAGTCACACACATACCCAGGAAAGGCACATGCCAGAAAACATGTGAGAAGACATTATGTTTTCACCTTGGGCTGATTCCCAGGTTCTGAGCATCCCAAACTAAGTGTTGAAGGAGTTCCCTAGCACAGAGCCAACCTGAAAAGTCTGAGAGAGCTCTTGGCATTCAAGGAAATCTCTGTCAAAGCATTAGTTGAACACAAGCTAAAAGGACAGAAACTTCAGTGATCACATGTGACAAAGATTAATCTTTGCAAAAATAGCTTGGAAAAGTCTAAAAACTAGTGGACTATTACAGCCTTCAGTAATAAACCAAACAACTAAGCAACCAACAATCAACAACTCTTGGAGAAGGGGGGCAATCTGATTTTCAGAGATCCCACATTATAATAATCAAAGGTGCAATTTTCAAGGAAAAAATTCACAATGCATACAAAGAAACAGTAAAATATGGCACATTCAAAAGAACAAAATAAATTGACAGAAATCACCTCTAAGAAATCCCAAGCATTTGACTTTCTAGACAAAGACTTTAAAACATCTATCCTCAATATACTCAAGGACCTAAGGGATGGACAAAGAATGAAAGGAAATCAGGAAAACTATGCATGAACAAAACGAGGATATCAGCAAAGAGATAGAAATTATACAAAGGACTAAAATAGAAATACTGGAGGTAAAAAGTACAATAACTGAAATGAAAAATTCACTAGAGGGGTTCCATAGGAGATTTGACCAGGCAAAAGAAAGAATCAATAAACTTGAAGTTAAGACAGTTGAAATTATTGGGTCTGAGGAACAGAAAAAAAAAAAGAAAGAGAAAGAAAGAAAGGAAAGAAAGAGAAAGGAAGGAAGGAAGGAAGGAAAGAAAGAGGAAGGAAAGAAGGAAGGAAGGAAGGAAGGAAGGAAGGAAGGAAGGAAGGAAGGAAGGAAGGAAGGGAGGGAGGAAGGGAGGGAGGAAGGGAGGGAGGGAGGGTGAACAGACCTGAAGGGATTTGTGGGAAATCATAAAGCAGACCAACATAAGTATTATGGGAATTCCAGAAGGAGAAGTAAGTGAGAATGGGACAGAAAGATTATTTAAAGAAATAATGGATAAAAACCTCCCAAATTTGCTGAAAGATATGAGTCTACAAATAAAAGATTCTCAACAAACTTCAAGTAGGATAAACTCAAGGAGAACCATAGGTAGATAAGTTATAATTAAATTGTCAACAGCTAAAGACAAAGAAAGAATCTTGAAAGCTACAAAAGAAAAGTGCCTTGTTATATATAAGGTATCTATTTCTTAGCAGAAATATTGGAGGCCAGAAGTCAGTGGGATGATATATTAAAGTACTGAAAATAAAAACTGTCAACCAAGAATTCAACATCTGGCAAAACTGTCCTCCCCTAAAATGAGATGAAATTAAGACATTCTTAGATAAACAAAATGAGTAGTTTATAACTACTAGACCTGTACTAAAAGAAATGCTAAAAGGAGCCCCTCAGGTTGGAATGAAAGGATGTTAGACAGTAACCAATGAAGATATAAAGATCTCCAGGAGAGATAAATTCATAAGAAAATACAAAAACCAGTATTAGTATAATTTTGGGTTGTAATTCTACATTTTACATTCTATATTCTAATTCTTATTTTCTATAGGAATTAAAAGACAAATACATAAAATAATTTAAAATGCTATTTGGCACACAATGTATAAAAATGTAATTTGTGACATCAATAATATAAAGTGGGGTGGAGCTGAATAGGAGTATTTTGTGTATGTGATTAAAGTTAAGTTGATATCAATTCAGATTTGATTTTTATAATGTTAGGATGCTATATGCAACTCAGAATAGAAGAAACTTCCTTAACCTGACAAGGCCTACAAAAACCTGTAGCCCTATTGCTAGTACCACACCTAATTCTGAAAGTGAATACTTGCCCCCAAAATGAAGACTGCAGTAAGTATTCTCACTTTACCATTTATTTCTACTTAACATTGAATTAGAGTCAGTGCAGTCAGACAGGAAAAAGGAGCCATCATCAGATAGCAAAGGAAGAAGAAAAACTGTCATTATTCATAGACTTGCTCATCTATATATTATAGAAAACCTTATCAAACCTACAAAAATGCTACTGGAACTAATCAGTGAGTTTAACAGATTTGGAGGACACAAGAGCAGTACATAGAAATCAATTGTATTTCTATATATTAGCAGTAAATCGTTGTTAAAATACCACTTAAATAGCATAAAATATGAAATATTTAGATGTAAGATGTAAGAAAAGTTGTATAAAAATTGTACTTTAAAAACTACACAATATTGCTAAGGAAATTAAAGAGTACATAAATAAGTGGAGAGTCATGAATTGGAAGATTCAAGATTGTTAAAATGTTAATTTTTCCAAATTAATCTATAGATTTAAATGCACCCCCTATCAATATCCCAACAAGGTTTTATTTTTAAAAATAGAAATCAATAAACTGATTTTAAAATTCATAAAGAAATGCATAGTACCTAAGTTCTTCTTGTAAAAAGAAGAACCCTGGAGGACTTATACTACCTGACTTCAGTGAAGCAGAACAAAGAATCCAGAAAGAGTCACACAGTAGATGGCCTAATTATTTATTTATTTATTTATTTGTGGGACAGGGTCTTGCTCTATTGTCAGGCTAGAGTGCAGTGGTGTCATCACAGCTCACAGCAACCTCAAACTCCTGGGCTCAAGCATCCTCCTGCCGAGGATGCTTCCCGAGTAGCTGGGACTGTAGGTGCACACCACCATCCCTGGATAATTTTTGTATTTTTTTTTTACAGATGGAGTCTAATCAATTTTTGGCAAAGGTGGAAAGGCAAATTGAACGGAGCTTTGTCCTATCTCTTGTTCTGTAACACAGGACGATGTCTCACCGTGCTCATGTCAGGCTCTGCCCCACTGTGCTTCCTGCTAGACAGGTCCGTCTGGACCCTGGACCCTTAGTTGAGTCTGTTTTATGAGGGACTTCCTCAGATTAGGGAGGGTGTCCTGAGGATTTGGATCAGGATTGCCAGGGATTTGAAATAATGGTGTTTGAGGGATAGTGGGAGGAGCTGGGAATGTTAGGTTAAGAGGGAAAGGGACTCATGGAGGAAGTGCTCCACTGTGTCCGGCCTCTGCGTGTGTCTTCTGTGCAGGTGGCCATTCCTTTCTGACCGGCTTGTACCACCCTTCAGCCTGGCTGTCTACTCCTCCAGGAAGGCTTCCCTGGTGCTACAAGAAGGGATTACTCTTGTATGCTTCCTTAACAACTTGATGTTACCTTAGTGATGGCATTTATCTTGCTGGCCCATTCACTTGCTATCTTACAAGGTTGTCCATAAAAAAACTAGTTCTCTGTTATAAACTCATCCATTAGCATGAAGCCTGCCTACAGTGGGTGTATTGGAATGAATGGATGAATAAATCACATGACTGCTGCCTTCACGCATACAAAAACCTGAGGAATGACTACAGAGTTATTCTGTATTGATCCAGGTGGCAGAACCAGGATTAATGGCTGGAAGCTCAGGAGGATGCCGGGATTGCACTGAAGAGCACGAGCCCAGCGTCCACCAGGGAGGCATGGGGAGGCCAGGGGCCAGCAGTGTGGCCAGAGCCAGCTCTCAGAAGGAGTGACGTAGGGCCATGCAGCCAGCTCTGTGAAAGCTGGCAATGCTACCGGCAGGGCTTTTTGTTTTCTTCTGAAAGTCAGCTTATCTTCACTGTCCTGATAGTTTAGAAAAATGGGAGTACTGTGTTTCCCCCCAAATAAGACGGGGTCTTATATTTATTTTTCCTCAAGAAGATACCCTAGGGCTTATTTTCAGGGGATGTGTTATTTTTTTTAAGTACAGTACAACAATCTACATTTATTGAAATATAGTTAAGTTGTCTTCTTCTGGAACATCATTATAACTCTCCAAACCCCGAATTCCATCCTGAATTTCTTGCTACTCTATTTCCTTTAGACCATTGGCCCCAATCTCTCGTGTAGAGCAATAGAGCTTTCATGGGGCAGATGAGAAGGGCTGCTCATCTTCTTTACCGCTCTGTGACAAAATGCATGGGTTGTGCAGATATGCTGTGTAGCCATGCCCATTACTAGGTCTTATTTTTGGGGTAGGGCTTATATTGCACAAATGCTTAGAAATCCTGCTAGGGCTTATTTTACGGGTAGGTGTTATTTTCGGGGAAACACGGTAGCTCCATTCTTTATTTTTCCATATGTTGTTTTGTTTAAACCTTTTGACAACAACAAATTAAGGTAGAGAGTTAAGTGGCTTGCCTTAGGTTGTTGCCCCATAGATATGTTTCTCCATAGATTAATATTGCTATATAGAGACAGAAATGAACTCAGGACTTTTGCAGGGCTTTGCCCTGAAGGAATATGTGAATGTGTTAGTTCGCATATCAAAAACTGCCTCGCCTCAGGAGGGCATCTCACAGGTCAGTGGCAGCTGCTTTCCAAGGTGAGGCTGCAGTCTCAACCTGTGGTTTTCGCCTGCTTTGTATAACAAAGCAGGTTTGCATGGAGCCACAGGATGAGAGCTGATCAAAGAGTGCCTGCCAGACAGACACCTGCGGCTAAAAGCCCAGGAGACAGTTCCTGCTTCACTCCTGATTGCCTGTCTCCATCCACAATAACTAGATAAAGAAATATGGAGCCACTATATCTCCGTGTAACGTTTCTGGTAAGAGATAGCTTTATCTTAGAACTTAGAAGTTTGTCTTAGAAAGATTTTGTAACCGTTTGCTCACATAGAAAGAGTTAATTAAGGGATCTCTAGAAGTCTTTTGGGAGACTTTTAACCTAAATCTAACTACCTGTTATTATGTAAATCTGTTAACCCTGGCAACTGATCATTATATCTATAAATGCTAATGTGAAACTTCACTTGTGGCCTCACAGCTCACGGGAATGCTGTGAGGTCTCCCAAGCCCCCTCTTTTATAAATCTATACTATTATAAAACTTTGCTTCCATCTCTGTGTATTCTTTTAATTCTCTATTCTATTATTTTCTCATCCTTTGTGACGACCCCTGCCTAAGGGACCTGATTTTTTGCTGGGAGTGTAGTTAACTCCCCACATCAGAGCTAATTGATACCAGAGGTAGGATTCGAACTCAGGTACAACTGACGATGAAGTGCACACCTTTTACTATACTCTCACGAGTGTACCATCTTTGAATGGACAGTGCCCAAATGTATCCATGTGATGCACATCATTATAGTTCATTAGCTAGCACAGGGGGAGAGACCTGGCTGGTTTTCTTTGGTGATACAGAAGGTTGAAGATGGGGTGGCCTGGAACAAGTGCAGGGCTGGGTGTGGCCACGGGTGTCTGTGGAAGTGGACTGAAGAAGGAAGCGTGGAGAGAGAGAGAGAAAGTGTACAGGGGGAAGGACAGGCGGGGCAGGGCCCAAGCCACGTCTTGCCTACTCCAAGATTTGCAGAGGTTGCCTGTACATGTGTGGGATGAAGTCTCATGCCAAATGTAAACTGTTTTATGGTTATTGTTTTTCTGAATTGTCTGTACCAATTTCCCTCCACCCCCTAAACTGAAAATGGCCTGTGGTACAGTCTCTGCTCTGGATCACTGGAACACTAGATGCAGAATCTCCATGTGATCTGGAGGTAGTTACTAAGTGTCATTAAGCCACCAAAAGATCCCAATAAAACCAGATATTCTGCAGCAGCTCTGATCCCTGTGTGTGGTTGCAAAGGCATCCTCCCAAGAGGGCTGTTAAATGGTAGCACTTTCCTGCAAAGAGGTCCAAGAAAATCTGTGGGTAAATTATTAGCAGAAATAATAGTTAAGCAAGGTTGATGGGTGTAGAGTCAGTGTACAGTATACTTTCATACTGCAGTTATAAACACATAAGAGTGCATTTTAAAAGTAACTTTAATGAAAAATTGCAATAATATTAATATATTAAGTGCCTAGTAATAAATCCCAACAGAGTTTATTTTTGTGTTCTTAAAAATTTGCTTCTAAAATTTACATGTATTAGTAGAGGGCCAATAAAGCCATAGTAGGTTGATTTCCAACGTGAGCTCAGTCCTCAGTCTCCCTGCCTTTGCCACCTTTATGATATGGGCTGGGAGCTTACACCAAGAGGAGGTCCTTTCCCAACCCTTGGAATCTGGGCTGGCCTCCCAATCTGCTTTGGCCAGTGGAATGTGGCCTGTGTGGTGGCTAAGCTGCCTGGGTGATGAAAGACATGGGGCCCAGTTACCCCCTTTCCCCAGCCAATAGCCAGCCAGCTGCCCGACATGTGCGCCAGCCCGGGCTAGAGCAGAAGGACCATCTAGAGAGCTCAGCCCTAATAGCTGACCACAGATTTGGAGAGCTAAATAAATGCTTAGGATCTAAGCGTTGGGATGGTTTGTTATGAAGCAATAGCTTACTGATACAATAGCAAAGATAATTTTAAGGAAAAAGAGAAAAATGGAGTAACTCACCCCATTAGATACTAAGATTTGTGAAAGGGCTTTAATAATTAGGACATGATAGTTGCTATCATCAAACAGACTGATGGGTAGGACTAGAGAGCCCAGAAAGAGACATATGCAAATAAGAGAACTTGAGATATGAAAGAGGGGGCTTTACAAATCAGGAGTGGTACTGGAATAATTGGTTATAAAAATGAAAAATTGAAAGTCCTACTCCACATGGTTCTCAAAAGCTCAAAAATTTTTAGAAGAAAATATGAGGGAACATCTTTATGACTTTTAGGTAGGGTAATATTTTTAAGACCACAAAAAGCAAAGACTGTACAAGAAAAGGCAGATACCTTTTATTTATTTTAAAATAAATTACAATATACTCAGACAATGGAATGATATAGAGTAGTGAAAATGCATAGACTAGAGGTACACAGTAACATGCATAACTTTCAAAAATGTGTTGAGCAAATAAAATAAAAAAAAAGTGCAGGGTATTTATGGGAGAGTGTCATTTATATAAAGTTTCCAACATATGAAACAATGGTGTAAATGTTTTCAGGGCATATATATATCTACATTCTATATATCTTTACCCTTTCTATTTTTCTATCATCTGTCAGACCCCATCAATTGTCTGTTACCTGTTGACCATCCATCCACCCACCCACTCGTCTGTCCATGTGTCTGTCTGCCATCTGTCATCTATCCACCGTCAGTCATCTCAGAAATAACAGAGCTCCTGTGAGAGTGATCCGGCCTGACGCAGGGGAGAGGCGCCTCTTGGGGAAAGGGAGCGGGTTTGGAGGTGCGCAGGGCTCCTTGCCGTCTGCCGTAATATTTTCTTTCCTGGCCGGGCGCGGTGGCTCACGCCTGGAATCCTAGCACTCTAGGAAGCCGAGGCGGGCGGATTGCTCGAGGTCAGGAGTTCGAAACCAGCCTGAGCAAGAGCAAGACCCCATCTCTACTATAAATAGAAAGAAATTAATTAGCCAACTAATATATATAGAAAAAATCAGCCGGGCATGGTGGCGCATGCCTGTAGTCCCAGCTACTCGGGAGGCTGAGGCAGGAGGATCGCTTGAGCCCAGGAGACTGAGGTTGCTGTGAGCTAGGCTGACGCCACCGCACTCACTCTAGCCTGGGCAACAGAGCGAGACTCTGTCTCAAAAAAAAAAAAAAATATATTTTCTTTCCTAACCTGGGAGGTGGCCCTTTGTCATGCGTCTGAAGTATTACTTGGTGAAGCTGAAAGTCTTTAAGGAGTAGCTGAGCTGGGCGGAGTGCGCAGGAGCCCGGGCTGACTGGGCCGGGTGGCACCGACGGTCACCCCGACTGGCGTGAGAAGCGCCCGCGCAGCGCGGGGCGAGGGCGTGGCGCGCGGAGGAGCGGCCGCTGGGTGCACAGCGCGGGGCGAGGGCGTGGCGCGCGGAGGAGCGGCCGCTGGGTGCGCAGCGCGGGGCGAGGGCGTGGCGCGCGGAGGAGCGGCCGCTGGGTGCACAGCGCGCCCGGGCTGCCAGGCACCGCGCCCCACGCGCGGGCGAGGAGGGCCGCCTGCGCCAGGGCAGCGCAGACGGGCAGCTCCGGTTCCGCTCTGCTTCCGCGAGCCTGTTGGCACCCTGATTTCTCGTGCGTACCGGGCGGCCTCCTCTCTCCCCCAGGCTCCGAGGCCCTCCGCGCCCCCCTCCCCGCCCGCGTCCCCACGGAGGTGCGAGGGCGCCGGCGCAGGCAGCGCTCGGCGGGAGCAGGCCCCACCCGCCACGGCGCCCAGGCCTCCTGCGCCAGGCGACTCCGCAGCCATCGTTTCCTGTAACTGGGAATTTGGCAGGACTGCCCAGGCTTGAGTTCGTTGGCGAGGTGACCCTGGGCAGTTCCTTTATCTGCAGAGTGGAATTAATAGCGGTGCCTACCTGGCAGTACTGCTGTGATGATTCCGTGGAAGCGCGCACGCGAATAGGCACGTCCTACATTTTAGTTGTTGTAATAATAAAATAATAATTTAAGTTTGATTTGCTCATATATGTCTAAACATGCTTGGAGACCTTTTGTGGCAAAAGTGCCAAGCATCTTATTTTTTTCATGAAGGAGGACCTTGCTTCATTCATTCAGCGTCTGCAGAGCTCCTCCCAGGGCCAGAGATTGCGGGCGGCTGGGGACAGCAGCGCGGAAAGCCACTCCCCCGGGCGTGGGGGCAGGTGCACAGCGAGCGGGCAGACCTGTAGGGTGTCAGGCGGGATGGGGAGGAAAAGAGAGCTTCCCTGGAGACGCACCCCAGGAGCACTCAGCACTGGACCAGAGCTGGAGAAGGGGCGCCTGAGGCTTTTAGAATTTGCCCTGTCACAGTTTAGGTTTTGTCACTCCGGTGTCTGTCTAAGCTGTCGACATTCACAGCTAAGCACAGTGAGTGCAGAGCACCTCTGCACACCGGCGTCGCCAGGAGACCGCTGTTAGGGCTGATGCCGCTGTGTGGCCCAATAGCCATGGTGGACACAAATATTTTCTGGTGGTGGAGAAACAACAATTTTGTTTGTTTTGTTTTTGAAAATTTAGTAGGCTTCTGATTTTCATCTGATTCTGGACTTCAGTTGGCAGGTGCAGAGTGACCTGCAGGTGACGTTCAGGTGAGCTTTGCTTCATATGTGGTCTTATGTATTACTTTCTTTCTGCTTCCACCACGAGAATATTTAGCAAAATGGAAAATACACAATTAAGAACTGGGTAGTCTATTTTTAGTTAACACACCTGGATCAGACATAGTAGATCTTGCCACAGGAAGATACGTGGCTTCCTTTGAACTTGTGTCCAGGAGGCGATGGCATTGTCACACTGTGCCAGCCCAAGACTGTCTGTGGCAGAGGGGAGAGAGCATGAAACTGGGAGTGGCTGTGTGTTTAGGGGAGCCTCATAGCCTTCCAGGGCCTCAGTTTCCCCTTCTGTAAAATGAGGCCTTCAGACTCTGTCTCAAAGCCTCCTTCAGTTTCTGTCTTTGGTGACTGCTTCTTCCTTGTCTCAGAAGCATGATTTTTATGCTTCAGAGACATGTGTTAGTAATTTAATTTAAAAGCCTTGAACAGAGAGAAGAGCTGGTGAAGCTGAGAGCAATGGATCCAGTGAGGTCAGGGGTTGGTAGTGGAGCTGTCGGCTCCACGTCTGAGGCAGTGGAATTCTCACATTTGGTTAGGAGGAAGACGGTCTTCTCAGAGAAAGCACAGAACAGTGTGACGTCAGTGTGAATGAGGACCCTGAGTTAAGCCAGCTCCGGACTTGGTCTGGCTGGGAGCCCGGTGCAGGCCACACCCTGCCGCAAGAGGCGACTTCCAGCGGGGGAGGGGTACGTCTGCGTGTGGCAGTGGCCCTGCAGTCTAGCCCAGGCCCGACTGCCTAGGAGCAGAGATGAATGCTGCGTTTAGGAGTTTTTCCAGATTTATCTCAAATGATCAAACATGATTTGTCTAGAGCCATTAAGAAATTTAAACTTTTTTGAGGGCATACATGAGAAAAATTACAGATTCCCATAAAACAATACAAAAACCCCAATAATTTTCACATTCCTTAAAGGTTAAGGGCTTGACAGTGGTAGAAAGGGGCAGATTTTAATGTTTGAAAACTGGTTGACTTTTTCTCTGCTCTTGTGAGCCTGGTGGTGCTGCCTGGCCAGTGTGCGGGGAGGCGGGAGCCGCTGCGTGGCCTGCGACCCCCGCCCAGGGAGACCGAGCCGCGCCTCCGCTTGAACTGGCCACGTGTCTTGCTAGCCTAAGTCTGGGAGAGAGCACACCACACCCCCCCACACAGAGGCTGATAAACGGCTTTGTTAGTCAATGTTTAAAAATTCATGACAAAAATAGATTGGTTTCAGCTTGAAGTAATTTACTAACACTTTATAAACTCATCGAATGCCAGCTTGGGCGAGTTCGCACGATCTCATGTTTGCTGAATGGCCTCTGGTCTCCTGCTGTGTCCCTGGGGTTAGACCTGGGATTGTTTTCTGCCAGAGACGTCGTGGAGCCTCGTGTGTGGGTGCCTGCCACACGACTGGGGACTCCTGCAGTGCCACCCACTGGGGCTGGGTCCTGGAGCTGTGGACAATCAGGCAAGCCCTTCATCCTCAGGAGGGCAGGGCTGCACAGACCGATGGTGTAAAGGAGTGAGTCCCTGAGAGACAGGCGTGTCTGGGGACATGCGTTACATGTTTTAGATGTGTCATTGCCGACCTTGATGAAATGCCTAAGTCCTTGGAGGTCCCACTCACAGGGAAGAAATGTCTCACTTCTGATATCAGTGCAGGCTTGCATGTTGAAGCACGTAGAAGCACCTCGCATAGAAGCACCAGTAGGTTCTAAAAGTTTGTCTGTGAATGAAACTGTCTTTTTGAAGTTTATCTTGTGTAAAATCTTCATTATCTACATGATGGACACTGGGCACCAATCTTCGACTAAATCCCACTGTCGCTAGCAAAGAACACAGTGTCAGTCTCACACTACCCGACGTGGTTGACCACACCTTCCACGTCCCGAGGCGAAGGTGTGAGGGAACAGTGTGCAGGCCATGCCTTCCAAGTTAGGGTTATCTGAATCAGCCAAGCCAGCCTGCCTAATCGGTTCACCTGGATTTCCACATGATCCTCCCTCCTCTGCTTTTGCTCCTGTACCAGGCTTGTCCCCCAACTCTTGGTGCTTGGAGAGGGGCTGTGGGAGCAGGATCCTCCATTCCTGTCTGTTGACAAGAGGAGTTAGGGTGCTTGCAATTTTAATGCGTGACCACTTGCAAAAAATCTTTCACAGATGGTAACATCTCTTGTCCTTGTGATTTGTAGAGGATACTTTCTTAACCTTTTGAGAGCCCTGGTTATTTCTGCTGGGGTACCTTCCAATCCATTCTGTTCTTCAGAACAGAAACGCAGGAACCAGTTCCCTCAGTGTGAGAGCTTAGGTTATGGTGGTTCCTAGCAAACCACTTCAATTCCTTTGCTGCCCATGAGGAAATGTGCTTGTTTGAGTTTCACAAGGTTACCTTTGAGGACAGAGTGACAACGAGAGACCTAAAAGACTCTTAGTAGGCTGGATGCCGTGGAGTGCTGTAGCAGTCTGGCCACAGGCCTGAGCTCCTCAGGAATCCCTCAGAGACCTCGCTGGTGGGAGGTGACTGGCCCCTGGCCTTGGAGACAGAGTTAATCTGCAGTGGTTCATCTGTGCTGGGCCGAAACTGCCCAGGAGGAGACAGCTGCTATGGTGAGAAGACTTGGGGCTGTCCCCAGCAGGGTGGCCAGGGCCATGTCGGGGAGATCTGGAGCTGGAGGAAGTCCAGCTCAGCTGCTGGGAGAGTGGGCCACCACAGAGGCTGAGACAGACAGAGGCACAAGAAGCCCCTCGAGGTTGTGGCTGTGGCCATAAACCAGTGGTGGTGACACACTGACCTCTGTGAGATAGCCACTGTCTGTCTACATTGGCTTTCTTTTTCTTTTTCTGTTTCAGAGATGGGGTCTCACTCTGTTGCCCAGGCTGGAGTGCAGTGGCACAATCATGGCTCATCGCAGCCTGGAACACCTGGGCTCAAGAGATCCTCCTGCCTCAGCCTCCTGAGTAGCTGGGACTATAGGCTCATGCCGCTACATCTGGCTAAGTTTTTAAAAAAATATATTTTGTAGAGACGAGGTCTTGTTATGTTGCCCAGACTGGTCTGGAACTCCTGGCCTCAAGTGATCCTCCTGCCTCAGCCTCCCAAAGTGCCGGGATGACAGGTGCACCCGGCCCTGTGTTGGCGAGTCCTGCCTGTGGACACGGGCCGTGGCTGTCCTCCACCATATCCTGGGGAGCTGCCCACGTGGGGTTGCGGGCGTGCACCCACACCCTGGCTCTAATCCAGAGGAACTTCAGGACTTTGGGCGAATGTCTCCACTGCCACCAGCTTCTGGCTCCTGATCCATAAGACAGAGGTCACTAATCCTAGCTCTTGGGAGGCCGAGGCGGGCGGATTGCTCAAGGTCAGGAGTTCAAAACCAGCCTGAGCAAGAGCGAGACCCCGTCTCTACTATAAATAGAAAGAAATTAATTGGCCAACTGATATATATATAAAAAAATTAGCCGGGCATGGTGGCGCATGCCTGTAGTCCCAGCTACCCGGGAGGCTGAGGCAGAAGGATCACTTGAGCCCAGGAGTTTGAGGTTGCTGTGAGCTAGGCTGACGCCACGGCACTCACTCTAGCCTGGGCAACAAAGCGAGACTCTGTCTCAAAAAAAAAAAAAAAAAAAAAAAAAAGACAGAGGTCACGATGCTCCCATTAGAAGGGTGCTGTGAGCACTGGGCGATGACGTGGGAGGGAAGGACTTAGCCACGGCCGTGGATGCTGACGAGTGTGAGCTAGTATTTTGCCTGGTGTGGAGTCCAGCACAGAGAACCTGACTAGGGTCGGCGGTAGCAAGGAAAGTAATGATGGGATAATTCATCACAGCGCATAAAAACTGCAGAGCAAGCAGTCTAAAATTTCTATTAGATATTAAATTGCTCACCATATGCAAAAGCATCATAATGAATAGGGTTCACTTCAACTATCCATGGGTTAGAAAACCTCAGCAACTGTTTGGAATTAGAGAAAAACAGTGATTCACTGATTTGAGTCTTCAAGTGTTGCTGGCAAGATGCACTCTAAACCTCTGAGCCAGACAGCTGAGTCATTTAAAAGACACCTGGGTGACTCAGCTTTCAGGGCAGCTTGTCTCACAACGGCCACCTTCAAACCTCCCCACCAAGAGGTGGTGTCCATTCTCCACGCCTTTGAATCTGGGCTGCCTGCAGCCCACTGGTGGAATGGCCGGGAGGGGAGTCGGTTCTGGGCCTGGGCTGTGAAGGTGAGCACAGTCCTCCTCTTGGAACACGGTGGGAGAAGCCAAGACACGCATGTTCTGAGGAAGACCCAGCAGGCCGTGTGCAGAGGCCATGTGGAGGGCGCCGTGCCACAGCTCCACTGTTCCTGGTGTCCCGACCCAGGCACCAGACGTGCCGGGAGGGAGCCAGCTGGGACATCTGGCTCCATGGATGGCGGTGGGGAGCACTAGGAACCTGGATGCAGGGCGCAGGGCAGCTGTGCCACTAGCTTCTGCCAGACGGTATGGAACAAAAGCCACGCAGGTGTCCCGCCTGGCTGGACAGGAGCAGCCACGTGGCTGCTTCCAGCCCTGCTAGTCTCACGTTTGTCTGTGGCCTCGATGACACAGTGCCGGGCACTGGGGCCTCAGAAGACAGGCTGGAGGTGGGTCACGCGTAGCACACGGGAGCTGTCGGGTTCACTCCCGGGGTCCAGACGCCATCCTGCTTCACGGAGAGGCAGTGGGACCACTGTCCCATGTGTGGCTGGCAGTTCCATTAGGACTAGACTGTCATCAGAAGCTCTACAGTCCTCCACCCTGACAAGACTCAGCTTTCATCTTTTGGTCTTCCTGGTCTCCACCGTCCTGGTGCCCACGGTGGTTGCGGGTGGACACCGTGCTGGGCTCTAACCAGCACATTGACGGTCACAGGGAGTGACCGATTACAGGGCCAGTACCTGGAGCAATGAGGGTGGCTCTGAGCCACGCATTTGAACTTGGTGTCTTCTGAGCAACTCTTAACTCATGATTTTTCTTTTATTCACTGTTTGCCTATTTAGCTTGCTTTCATGAGGGGAAATAGGGTAGCATATACTTAGGATAAGTAGTTTGAATGTTGCTTGCTAACAGATATATGTGCATGTACATATATGTACACTTATGTGTCCATGAGCATGCAGGGCTTTCCTAGGTACATGTGCACACACACATGTGGCCATGAGGGAGCCATGTGAGTAGCCAGTGGCTTGGAGCTAAAGGCTGGACCCTGTTGGCAGGCACAGTGGTGCCTGGGTTCTCTGAGCTGTCCTCGGTGTGGCCTGCTCCAGACACCCCCATCGGCCTCCAGGCCTTGTACTTTCGAGTCTAGGTGCTGGTGTGTGCCAAGCCTGTGGTCTTTCTGGAAAGGAGGTTGGTGGTGCACCAGGGACTGGGTGAGTGAAGTCATTTGCTTTTCATATCGGACTCAGTCCCGGTCTGTGGGAGCAGCCTTTCCACGCAAGCTGCACTGGCGCCTGGGCTCAGTGGAGGCCCCTGGGAACAAAGGACGGCCATTGCAGAGTAAAAAGACCACGGGCGAGAGATTGCGGGTTTCCTGCCATAGTTATCCAACCCTGGGGGACCACTGTCAAATGCAGACTGTGAAATTTTAACTTGAACTCCTAACACCTATAATTGAACTGCAAGAACTTCAGTGCATTTTCAGGGCCTGGCTAATGAAGTATCAAAACAGGGCAAGTTATCTCAATCAGTTTGAATGGCCTTTTTTTTTTTTTTTAGAGATTTTTATTTTATTTTATTTTAGCGTATTATGGGGGTACAAGTGTTAAGGTTACTTATATTGCCCATGCCCTCCCTCCCCCCTTGAGCAAGAGCTTCAAGCATGTCCATCCCCCAAACGTTGCACTTCTTACTTGTTGTGGTTGTATATACCCATTCCCTCCTCCCCCCTCCCACCCTCCCGACACCCAGTAAATGTTACTCCTATATGTCCACTTAGGTGTTGATCCGTTAATACCAATTTGCTGGTGAGTACATGTGGTGCTGGTTTTTCCATTCTTGAGATACTTCACTTAGTAGAATGGGTTCCAGCTCTATCAGGAAGATACAAGAGGTGCTAGATCACCATTGTTTCTTAAAGCTGAGTAGTATTCCATGGTATACACATACCACATTTTATTAATCCACTCATGAATTGATGGGCACTTGGGTTGTTTCCACATCTTTGCAATTATGAATTGTGCTGCTATAACCATTCGAGTGCAGGTGTCTTTTTCATAAAGCGACTTTTGATCTTTTGAGTAGATACCCAGTAGTGGAATTGCTGGAACAAATAGTAGATCTACTTGTATTGCTTTGAGGTATCTCCATATTGCTTTCCACAGAGGTTGAACTGGTTTGCAGTCCCACCACCAGTGTAGGAGTGTTCCTCTCTCTCCGCATCCATGCCAGCATTTGTTGTTTGGGGACTTTTTGGTAAAGGCCATTCTCACTGGAGTTAAATGATATCTCATTGTGGTTTTGATTTGCATTTCCCTGATGATTAGAGATGTTGAACATTTTTTCATATGTTTGTTGGCCATTATTCTGTCTTCTTTTGAGTTTCTATTCATGTCCTTTGCCCATTTTTTGATAGGGTTGTTTGATTTTTTCTTGCTGATTTTCCTGAGTTCTAAATAGATTCTAGTTATCAGCCTTTTATCAGATGTGTAGCTTGCAAAAATTTTCTCCCATTCTGTGGGTTGTCTGTTTGCTCTATTGACAGTTTCTTTGGCTGTGCAGAAGCTTTTTAATTTCATTAGGTCCCATTTGTTTATTTTTGTTGCTGTTGTGATTGCCTTTGGGGTCTTCTTCATAAATTCTTTGCCTAGGCCAATGTCCTTGCAGGTTAGACGTGTTTCCTGAAGGCAGCAGATACTTGGATTGTGTTTTATTATCCATTCAGCCAGCCTATGTCTCTTGAGTGGAGAGTTCAAGCCATTCACATTTATTGAGATAACTGATAGGTGGAGAAGATTTCTGTTCATTACGTTGGGTTGAACTTTGTTGCTTTGTTTTCTCTCTTGAGCCATTGTAGTTTCTGGGCTTTGATCTTTAGCTCTGAGTAGATTTACATTCGTGAGTGTTTATTGTGCTGATCCGTGGGTAACACTGTTTTGAGTACTTCTTGAAGGGCTGGACTTGTCTTGGTGAATTCCCTCAGTCTTTGCTTATCTGAGAATGTTTTGATTTCACCTTCATATACAATACTTAGTTTTGCAGGGAATAAGATTCTAGGCTGGGCATTGTTTTGTTTCAGAAGAGTGAGAATGGGGCCCCAGTCTCTCCTTGCTTGTAAAGTCTCAGTAGAGAAGTCTTGTGTTATTCGAATTGGCTTTCCCTTGTATGTTACTTGCTTCTTTCATCTTACAGCTCTTAGAAGGGCCTCTTTCGTTGATATTTTGGTCAGTCTGATGACTGCATGTCGTGATGTCTTCCTGTTTGCATTGAATCTCCCAGGGGTCCTCTGAGCTTCTTGAGCTTGTATATCGAGATTTTTAGCAAGGCCTGGGAAATTTTCCTCTATTATATCTTCAAATAGCTTGTCCAACCCTTGAGTGTTGTCTTCTTCCCCTTCTGGCAACCCTATGACCCTCACATTAGGTTTCTTCACATAATCCCATATCTCTTGTAGGCTTTGTTCTTTTCTCTTGTTTCTCTGCTCTATCTCTGTGACTGATTTATTTAATTGGAAGGTGTTATCTTCAATCTCTGAGATTCTTTCTTCTGTTTTATCTACCCTGTTCTTGAGGCTTTCCACTGAATTTTGTAGTTCCCTCAATTGATTCTTCATTTCCAGGGGTTTGGTTAAACTTTTCTTCATTGTGTCTATTTCTTTAGTGAACTTTTGTTCTAGGTCCTGGAGGCTTTTTGTGTTTTGTTTGTGTTGGTTATTGAGTTGTTCTTGCAGGTCGTTGAATTTTCTTATGATCCACATTCGAAATTCCTCTTCTGTCATTTTGGTTGCCTGATTTTGGTTGGTGTCTGTTTCTAAGGGGCTGGTGCTCCTCTTTGGGCGTGTGGTTTCTGTTTGGTTCTTCATATTTCTGGAGTTCCTTCGCTGATTTCTTCTCATGTCAATCAGTTGTTATTTCTTTCCTTTAGGTTTTTGTTTGCGTATTCACACGCCTTGTTTAGTTTCTGATCCGGTAGGTGGTGTCTGTGGGTGAGATTCAACCACTCCCTATATGGTGAGTCAGTAGATGCCATGAAAAGGGTGGGCAGAATGTCCTCCCTGTCAGTAGGTGGCACTTGCTTGGAGGAACAGGCTATGCTGTTGTTTTTGTGACCTGTGACCAGCTCTTGTTCCTTGGGAGAGGCACTCTAGTGCCTCAGGTGGTGGGTGGGGCCCTGGGACTTCCAGGTGTGTCCTTTTCTCCCCCTCAGTGAGGGCTGGTTTGGGAAAGAGTCTGGGCGGAGCTGGGTTGGATAAGCCTGCCCTCAGGCACCACCAATGTCGTAAGCAGGGGTCAAAGTTCTGTTTTCTGCTTCTGGGAAAAGCTGCCAAGGAGGGGCTGGAATGGCTCTGCTCAGTCAGAAAGTCTACCTGTGGGGTGGGGCTGTCTGAGACCCGCCATCTGGAGTGGGCCTCGCTTTGTTCCATCTTCCCCAACTCCTCGGCTACTCCTAGGCCTCTGCTAGCAGGCCAGACCTCACGCCACCAGGCCTCCCCTGACTGTGATGCTGGCTGGGAGGTTCCCTGCGCAGGAACGCCACCTGGGCTGGGGGCACGGCCTCCCTTTGGGGGGAGGGTTGCCCTCTAGGATGCTGATCTGCCCCTGAAGGCACACACACCTCAGTAGGCTGTTCACATATATCCCTTCTGTGTCCTGGGCAATGCAAGACCTGGGTGCATGGGATCTGGTCTGCACTTCTGACCTCTGGGTCCCGGAGTTCAAACTGTATCCTCACCAGGGAGAGGAGTGCTGGTCCCAATTCACCCACGGGGAGCCCAAGCTGGGTCTATGTCTCTCAGCCTCAGGGTCTGCCCCGTTCTCCTGGGATCACCAGGCCAGCAGCACCTGGGAGGTCTGGCGGGTAGGGAGCTCACACTCTGAGTTCCCCTTAGTCAGCTGTAGGGCCCCAAAAGGAAAGTCCCATTCCCTGGAGGTGCCTCCGGCTGGTGGCTATATTGTCTGTTTGGGCAGCCGCAGGTAGGGTCGGCGGAGGGGCGGGGGAGGCAATATGGCGTCTGCCGTGCAGCCTGGGTCTGTGCACTGGGAGGTGCCCTGCGAGAGTCGGGAGCCTGGTGCCGCGTCCGCTACAGGCTCACCGCTCACTGGCGGTGGCCGTCTCTGGGCTGGTGTCCACAGGTCTCTCCACCCGCTGAGGAGCCCACCAGCAGTCCGAGATGCAGGGGAGGAAAAACTTGGCCGATGCCACCTACCCTTCCGCTGGTCTCCGGGCTGCCCCGGCGGTCTCAGCTTCTAGTTCTCCTCTGTGACCTCCTCCCGTGGAGTCTCCCGGGGTCTCAGGTATCCCTCCTTCCAACCCTCGTCTGATGTATGCTTGTCTTCTTGCTTCTTTCTTCTAATTTCTGCTAGAATCTCTCTTTTCTGCAGAGACACTGGCGGTGTTTCTCGTGTGCCATCTTGATTCAGATCTCAGTTTGAATGGCATTTGACCGAAGTACTTACTGGAAATTCAGTCAATCATGTGGGAATAGCATCTATTTTTCTGTTTTCAAGATGCCAGAGGGAGGCAGTCTGGGCCGGTCTAGAAGCGCGCGCAGCCTGTCCTCCTTCCGGCTTCCTGCTCCCCCGTGAGGGTTTGCAGCTCTCTGTTCTGACGCCAGGCGGCTGCTGCACATCCAGACCCCACTGCTGTGCTGCAGGCAGGAGGACAGAGCAAGAGCAAAAGGCAAAAGGTGGCTACCAGCTGAGTCTTCCTTTTGTTAAGAAAACAGTAGCTTTCTTGGAAGCACTACCGAGGAGAATTTTCCTTCCTCTCGTGGGCGAGCCCCTGGCTGTCCCTGCTGCAGTTTGTGTCAGCGAGGAAGGAGAGAGCCGCCACTGTGGTGGATACCAGCAGGGCGTGTCCTGCTTTAAATGTGGAAGCTTATTTAGGGAGTGGATACTGAGTGGGGCCTGAACCAGCCAGCGAGGCTGTTCTGCCAAGTGCTAGTGACAGAACCTTTGCCAGACCTCAATGGGCCAGCTGGAGTGGTGGAGGGAAGCCCGCCATACACGGCGGCCGCGGCGGCAGCAGACGCCAGGTGTGTCTCTCGTCTGCAGAGAAAGGGAGGTGGTCATCGCTAACTGAAGCTGGTGAATTGTTTCTAAGGCTCTAAAAAGTATAAAACATAACTATAACGAGTTCTTTTCTAAGAGAAAAACCATATAGCTAATAATTTTTATCATTTTAAATGATGTTATCACATAGTCTTATAATTTGCCAAGCAAGACTGCATTAATATCTCCATTTTATGAATGTGAAGACTGAGGTCTGGGGCGTTTTGGTGGCTTCTTGCCATTCCCAGCTCACACAGCGGCCAGGCCAGATTCTGAACCCAGGTCTTTGGGCTCTGAGTTCATGCTCCACATCCACGACAGCTGCCTCCAGTATTTATTTAATCCCTTCTTGTTCTTGATCTCTGTCGAATTTAGGTTTTGGAATGCGGAACATTTTCTTTTATTCACTGAGAGAGAAAATGGTAAAAAGAACAGCATTCCTTAACTTCCTGCCACTCGTCCTGAGTAGGGCCGGAGCAGTGGCTGCAGCACCTCCTTGGCCAGTCGTCCTTGCTGGGGTCTGCATGGGGCGGGGGGCGGGGGTCCTGGGGGTGGAGCCCGGTGTGGCCCCTCCCACCACCCTGCCACCTTCGTCTTCACCTGCTTGTTCCCATTGTACAAACTCCCTTTGTTTAAAAAATGGCAGCTGCTCGTTGTAAATTTTATATATTTTTATGTGTATTGCATATTTTTATATCTATCTAGAAAGAAGAACAAATAAAGGAATCAAATGTAGACAAGGTCTCAGTGTTCAGAAAAAAGCACTCTGTTAATTTGCTCGTTTAACACCACTCTAGAATCTTCCTCTCTCCATATAAATGTGTATATAGGTAAATATCTATCATTTTACATAAATGGGATTATATTTTATATGTGGTCCTGTTAACTAATTTTTCATGCAACAATATGTTGTGGGTTTCTATTCATGTCAATAAAATGAACTCTGTATCCTTATTTTTAATGGTTGGTAGAATTCCATTGTATATGTGTACCATAATTTATACACAGCACATACGTGTACTTAACCAGCCTCTTGTTAATGGGCATGTATATTGTTTACTATTTAAGAAAAAAAGCACAGTATGGCAAGGTGGGCCATGTGCCATGCCAGGGTCTTCTGTGGAAGGTGCTTGCATCGAGCCACGCCTGGCCTGCTGAGTGCTTCGCCTTGCAGGTGTTTGGTGCAAGACTGTGCCTCCGTGGCCCTGATAAGAGCAGGGTGGAGAGTGCCAAGATGCCCAGTCACCTGGAACCTGTTTCCATGGAGAGCAAATGACCCACAGGGCAGGTTTATCTCCTGCCCATGACCAGAAACCCCGTAGGCAATTCTCAGCCTGGGATGCTCTCCTTAACATCTACGAAGTTGTGTAGGAACAAGTCCAAATGGCACCTCCCTGTGGTCTGTTGAGCCCCCTCTGTGTTCTGGTGAGCAGCTGCCCCATCCTACGACCTTGGGGTGGCAGCCCGCGTGCATGAGGCGTGGCCAGGCTGCCAGGCCACCTGGACATGGGAAAGATGGGCTCTTTTGCCCAAGAGCCATGCAGTCTGCCGCTCAGCTCTAGTTTTTCTTATGCTTGGTCCTGGGCTTGCCTGGGGTGGTCACACCAGGTCCTGGGCTGTCCTGCCGCAAGTCTGTCGTCTCCACGCACAGAAGCCCTGTCCCACGTGTAAACTGGTACCGCGGATTGTGGTCCATAAGGAAGAGGGCAGAGCAGCTGTTACCAGTAACAATAACGACGCGATTGCTGAGACAAACATTTTCATGGTGCTCCATGGGAACACTAAATCCAAACCACATTGTTTAGCTTTTGCCGCAGGGAAGGGGAGAGCCACAGCCCCCAGAGTAAATGGAAGAGACCGTAGTTTAGAAAATATGACAGAGTTGAAAACTTAAAGCTGTATCACACAGTAACATCTTTTGGAAGGGAAACAATTGATACAAGGCAGTGTATATATATTTCCATGGCAGTTTATTAGTTTGGAGACTTCCCTAGTCTGAAAATTGAGCCCTGTGGCAGGGAGTCAGGAGCGCCTCAGCAGGCGGCCAGAGGAGGCCGGCAGGCCCGGCAGGCGCTGGGGGGGACACGTGTGCACCGCCTGATGCGGGCCCCTGGGAACCGCCTTCATGCCTGCTTCCGCTCAGTGTTTGTTTCAGACTGACATCCAGTGCCATACATGGAGCTGTGTGACCCTGGTATTTACATGCTCCGGTTCCCTGTTTCTCTCATGGGTTGAAGAATCACCCGGAATCTGTAAACACTGTGCACGGAGTTGGGCTTCTCCGGGGTAGGGCCCAGCGGAAGTGCGCAGTGCGCAGCGCTTCCCCCCCCCCCCCCCCCCCCGGGCGGGGCGGGGGGAGGGGTGTTGACTCGGAGCTCGCAGGTGTCGCGCCCAGGGCGCTCCCTTGCGTGGGCCTGGCGGGAGACGCGGGAGGTGTGGAGCATCCAGGTGGGGAGGAAGCCGCGTTGCTGTCAGCAGGCTTCTCTACGCAAGCATTCCCGGTAAATTAAAGAGCTCTCAGAAGAAAGGGTCTGAATCCCTAAAACTTACTCCATGTGTTGGGATTTGTTTGTTAATTCTGGCAAGATTTCAATTTCCTATGTGATTTCTTATTTGTAATTTCTTATTTGTAAATAATTGTGTATTATTTTTCTTAAAGAAGGGGCGCAACCTGCACACAATTCTGACCTTGCAGGACTTGGAGCCCTGTGCTATGAACTCTGGCTAGCGGGGCCCTTGACAGGGGTGTGTTCAGGGCGGAGGGTCCCAGGGGCCTCTGCACGCCCCAGCATGGGTTCATTTCCTGTTCACTGTCAGAGCAGGTGGTCGGTCAGGTGGCCGCACACAGCAGATACTCCCAGTGTCCACAGCCCCAGAAGATGAGCTTCCAGAATCTGCCCCGAAGCCGTGCAGGGTGCATCCCGTGCTAGGAGGCGAGTCTGGAGGATGCGGGCGGAGCAGCCGTGGCAGCCTCACTGTGGTGAGTGTGTGCGGCCCGCACTCCCGCTCCGGGCAGCCTCCCCGCTCCGCAGGGAGGGTACAGCTGGCGATGGGAAGGATGCAGCGAGGCCTGGACTTCACACACAGGAACAACCTCTGGTGCCTGATGACGGGCAGAGAGAAGTGACCGCTTGTGCAGGAGCCAGGCATTTTCTACCCAGTGGTCCCCTACGTGGTCACCACTGCTGGAGACACTGTGTGGAGCTAGAGACACCAGCTGTTGGGATTTGCAGAGACCTGAGATACCATCTAGTTCAATCTCTCATTTTGCAGATTGGCAAGTAGGTCACCACCCGTTGTCATGTGTGTCATCTCATCACGCTGCATAAGGGTCTTCTGAAATCGTCAGTGGAGTGGAGCAGAAAAGAGTTTAGGGTCTTCCTAAATCATTGGGTTCTTTAAAAAGTCATCGTGTACATATTCAGAACCAAAGTTATGGCCTGAAGCAAATCAGGCAGTTGTCCCCAGTAAGGTGACTAGAAGTGTGAAAAAGTTCCAGGCGTGCTTGGGGCCCATTGGGTGGCCCTGATGCATGGGCCGCCACGTCTTGCCCGGCCCTCTCTCGCCTGTCTTAATGCACTCGTTCTGCAGAAAGCAAGACCCAAGAAAACATCCACTCCTATCATCTGGGAAATGGGCCAGAGACAGTTTGGAAAACAAACAAAAAACACAGCTCAATTTGAGTTGCATTTTGTGCCTCCAACATATTTCAAGCATGTGTGTTCGATGCAAAAAAACCACGTTTTTTAAAAGATAAGAAACGCGTTTCTCCTTTAGAACAAAAATGATGTTCACCACAGGCCCTGTCGAATTCCAAGAATGACTCGCCCTGAGTGGATTTGTGTAAACTGGGAAGTAAAAAAGGCTAGTGCTCCAGATGCCCCTTTCTCTGCCCCTCAGTCCGGCTCCCGGCATGTGGACTTCTAGTCTCACAAACTAATGTACTTGGGATTGAAAAAGACTGCTGTTGTATCCTCGTCATTCCTAATGGCCACAGCCCGGGCGGCAGACGCATCCCGCTGAGCTGCACGGCCTGGACCAGACCGCGGCCTGGCAGTGCGGCCTGCCCTTGCCAGGACGCCTGAAGTGAGGTCTGCGACTGATGGCTTCTGTGCCCGCCACAAATACGGAGCAGCGAGCGACTCGGCTTCTGTGACCGCGGCCCGCGCCTGCTTCCAGGCCTGGGGAGACGCAGGGATCCCCCGCCCGCCCGCGGAGCCTGGAGAGGGCTGGAGAAGCAGCACGTCAGAGGGCCCTGTCGGGCCTTCTCTGCGCCCGCACGCTGAGCAGACAGGCGCGCTGCCTGTGACACGAAGGCTTAAAGTCCGAGTCTGGGTTTTTATCGGCTGCAGGCTAACAGCTTCCTTCTCTCTGTTTGACTTGCCAGATTTCTCTACATTTTTCAGATCCGCCGTAAGTGACTCTGCTGGCTGGAGCTCAGAGCTCGCCTGGCAGCCCCTGGCCGCTGAGTCCAGGCTGCAGGTGCGCAGCGAGGGGCTGTCGCGAGCGGAAATCGTGGCAGGCTGCTTTTCCGGCTTTCCTGGGGAGTCTGGCTTGCGCTTCCCCTGTTCTCCCCCCACACCCCGGAAAAGGCCCGATCAGCCCCGCACAGGGCCGAGGTCTGCGGGGCGCCACAGGCTGCCGAAGCAGACGGGCCTGGCCCTGGCCAGCGGCCCCAGTGCAGTGCGGGAGGCGGGAGACCGCACTCTCGTGCCCCTCAGACTAGCAGGGATTAAGGACCCGCGTTCTCTGTCTACACTCTAAAACGTATAACAGACATATTTATATAGGTCGTGATAAAATGTATTACTAAAAGTGTTACAAAAAGAAGACATACAAAGTGCAAAGTCAATAGTTTATTTTTAGATTGAACACACATCACATTACTCTGCCCACTTGCTAGGACAGTTTCTAAGCATCTACCCGCAGCCTCCGTGCGTATCCTGCCACAGACCGGCAGCAGACAGCAGACAGGCCCCCTCCGGTGCCTTGTGCTGTGTGTGGCACCGCCCGGCCCTCCAGGCCCTGCGAGGGCGTGGGTCAGCGCTGGGAGCTTGCTGAAGGGGCAGGGCTGGACCCCAAGCCCGCCGCTTGCATCCCCAAGCCCGCCGCGTCCACAGCATGGCCACCGGCCCAGGAGCACCTTCCTGGGAGCCGCCGCTGCCTCGCTGTGGGGGCCCGCCAGAAACATGTAGCGCCATACGCTATCACGGTGACAGGAAGTGCTTTGAATAGGCGTTTTATGGCTGCTCCATGTCGTCCAGCCTTTCCTTCCCAAGAATGTGGGGGCATAAAGGTGTTTTTCTACGTTTTCTGTGAAATGCGTTTTTTCTATTAAAGGTTAAATAAATATTTTCTGATTTTTTTATTTGAGGCCATGGTGCGTTTTGAGTGTCCTGGGCCAGAGGGCAGGCACCTCTTTGGAATCAAGCCATCGTGCCAGGGCCAAGATGGAGAGACATGCCCGTCAGAGCACGAGGGAAGGCACAGCCAGGGACGCAGGATGGGGAGAAGCTGGCAGGAGCATGAGGGACTGGCACGGAGGGTGGCAGATGCCCCAAGGCCTGCCTGCCTCCTAAGGCATGTCTGCATGGGGAGACCAGGCCAGGGGCTTCTAGTGCCCTAGGCCTTGGTTCTACCATCCAGTTCATTTATTTCATTTTATTCTTTTGAACTTATTTTTAATAACACTGGTGATGCACATATATATGTAGTATAGATCTATCACCCTGTTTTATAATCCTGTCTTCTTCCCAGAAGCAAATCCTTTAATCAGTTTGGTGTGTCCTGTCTTTTGGTGTCTGCATTCTCTTGTGTGCACATATGAAGATGTGTACATATAAAGACCTGCACAATACCATGCTATAGATGTTGTTTTACAAACTGGTTTTTACACTTGGTGTTTTATCTCAAGGATCTTTTTGTGTCTGTCTGTTTAGCAGCTACACTGCACCATAGTTAATTTAGCCATGTTCTCATCGACAAATATCTAGTTTTTTCTGATTGGTCACAAGACAAATATTGCTGCTGTGAATATTCTTACACTTGTCCCTTCGTGCCCGTATTTGAGAACTTTTCTAGTTTGGTATCTAGAAGTGAAATTTCTGGAGTGCAAAGGTCAGCATTTAATCCTTTCTTGTTAAGTAGTTTCTTCTAGGGTGTTTGCCGTTGGGTTTGATTTATGCAGGAGGGCTATGGTGACCATGGTCACCTTGCATAAGGCAGCAACGGCCCAGTAAGGATGGCGTCGCCTTGAGAGCAACAGTCCTTGCTTGTGCCCCGGCAGCCGGTGCCCTCTCGCTGAGCGGCCGCCGTGACCTGGAGTCGCAGAGACACTGTGCTCCATAGCCTGGACGAACGCCACGTGGGCTCTCTGGACTGGCCGTGCTCTTTCTGACTTCCAGCCTGGGGTACTGGGTAGATAATCCAGACAGAGGATATTTGAAACCTTTTTGGAAACGTTGTTTTTACTATGGGTTACCTGTAAGGTATGCAAATGAACCTTGGTGCCCTATGGGAAGACTGGAGCTCTCTTTGGTGGGCAGGTGAGATATTTCAGATTTTGCCACTTGCTACAGAACTCAGTCTCTCCTGAGATTTGTCTAAACACTGCAGTATCGGGCGGTCTCCCAGTCTGCTCTTCCCTGGCATGGCATTTGGACAGCTAGAACTGCTGGTGAGAGAAGAGATAGAATTAGAAACTTCTAAGGTGTTAATCTGTTGAATAATTCATCCTTTGGAACTGTGGCAAATCTTGCTTGAGAAGCCATCAAGTTTGATCTTCTTAAGAAAACCTGAATTTTTAACTTCTGAATGGAAAAAGTTTTGTGCAAAGCAGAAATCGTGGGCCCATTTTCTGTGGTTCCATGCACTAGGTATGAATATCTACAATGTTAAAAAGCTGGTATTTCCAGGAGGTGTGGTGTGGAAGGGGCACAGGGGACTTGGACGCACGTCTGCTGTGACGTCCAGAGGCGCTGCGGCGGGGTGAATATGCCTCCTGATGCGGCCACTCTGCCGGAGGAGCCAGGGCAGAAGGTGAGAGGGGGAAGTCAGTTGTTCTTTTTAGGTGGGTATCTCCGAACACAGGAACTGTTTGCATGTCTTTTTGTTGTGGTAACACCAGCTTGTATGTCCTTCAGCTAGTGTGGTTTAGCATTCTTGCCTAAGACAACAGCGAACTCCTTTTCTCCCTTTCCTGTGCCAGCTTCAAGGTTCTAGGCTGTTACTGTTTTTCTTAATAGTCATGAATCCCCTTGCCCACCATCTTTTAATTTTTTCTTTTAAATTACAGATTTAAGGGCTCTATCCATCTTCCCATCCACCTACCCGTCCATCTACTCCTCCTCCCATCCACCCACCTATCCTTTCATCCATCCACCCACCCACCCACTCATGCACCCATTTATTCATCCTTCTATCATCCATTCATTCTCCATTCCTTACTCATGCATTCTTATTCTTAAGCCACTCCTGAAGGAAGGTAAGAGGTATGGCTCTCTTAGCACACAAGTTGATAAGGTCTTTGAAAATCAAATCTACTGAGTACATTGCCCCAGGGACTATTACCCATCTATCTTTCCATCCACCTACTCACCCACCTACTCACCCACCTACTCATCCATCCACCACGCACCCATAGTGCTGGATCTGCTGTAGTACAAGAAATCCTGATAGGAATAAGATAGTCTAATACCATTCTGTGTTCCCTAGACATCAGTGTTCTATACAGGGAGGGCTTTGTGGTGTGATTTGCTTTAAAAGATGCTCATGGGCCAAGAAACATAGTGAACATTGGTGGAAACATAGTGAACCATGGACCTGGTTCCTGTTCTTAGGTTGTTCTGGTGAAGATCTCTATGTTGAGACCTCATCATGTTGACAATGATAAACAACTGTGATGATTTGATAGTGGTAATGCCTAACCCCATACCTTGACTATTGGATTCTCAATAAATATTTAATCAGTTGATCAACTGATATAAAGATGATTCATTGCACATGAAATGATAAATGTGAGTGGTGTCTTGGAGTCAAGGACAGTGGCTCAGTGGACACCATTGTGCCATCACAACAATGCAACCGTAATAATATGATGCTATTAATATCTCGTCATTCTTTTAGGGCTTGGTATAGGAAGGTTTGAAAACTGTTACTGCAAAATGGGTTTGGGTCCACTGGGACTTCTCTATTTCCTTAGTGCCTCTTTGGACCAAATAGACGATTTCTTGGAAGAAAGATAGTCTATTCCAGAAATGTGGTAGCATTATAGTCTTTCTCTAAATATAAGAAACACTCTGTGGCCACAGTTTGCTGAGAACAATGCCAACCTCTGGGAAGGAGGTGTTATTTCTCTCACAAAACAGAGAGTGAGTTCTGGAGCCAATTATTTCCTTCTGTCAAGCAAGGCCATAGCGAATGGTCATTGCTTTCATCACCACCCAGCATGATGAGCTGAGCCACTTCCCTGCTCCAATTTCCTGTGTTGCTGCACAGAAGGGCTGAGGAGTCCAGCACAGGATCCTCCTGAAATTGCTGCGGAAAGCCCTTGCTCTCTTCAGCAGCTTTGTGTACAAGCAGGGACCTCGTGTAGGAAACCGAGGCTGCTTTCTGTGCAGGGTCTTCACAGGAATGTCAATGATTGGATGCTGCATGTTACTGGCTTTGGCAGGTATTTTCCAACCCGAGGCTATCACATTCTCAGGGATTTCCCTGCGTCCTCCCCCCTTACTGTTAGAAACGTCCTTAGCCACACTCAGGTGTCTCTGTCCTGTCCCCACAGCGACTCACCTGTCCACAGGGCACCTGCTCTGGGCCGGGGCTGGTGAGGAAGAGGCCTTGCCTGCCAGCACCCAAAGGAAGTTCTCCCACCCACCCCGCCTCCCTTCTGCATCTGTGAAGTCTTGCCTTTGATCCCAGAATGCCGGGTGGAGGGCAGGACCTCGTACGCAAGGAGAGTAGGTGAATGGCGGACGGGCAATGCCTAGGAAGGCAGCCCAAGAGGGTGAGGGGCGGTGTGTGCTCTTCTCACCCTGAGTGCCATGAAGGGTTGTGGCGTTTGATAATGTCCTGAACATCTGGGCCGCAGCTGTGGTTACTGGTCAGTAACATGTGCTTGGTGTTTTGCTTTCCTGCTCCTGGAACAATGGATCACGAAGGCCTCTGGGCAGCAGCATCTGAGAACCAGCGCCGTGGCGGGCACCGGCTCTGCTTGGCTGCCACGTGTTCCCAGCCCAGGACTCCTTTAGATACTGCGCGTTCCCCAGGCCTCTGCGGGACAGGTGCTCCTGGGTGTCTGCTCTGTGCCCAGCCCTGCCTGGGCTCTGCAGAGGAGAAGGTGGAGGGGCAGAGACCGCAAGGAAGGTGGAGTGCCTGCTGGTCGATGTGGGAGTCTATGGGGCTGGACACTGGCAGCCACCTTGACGGGCTGCGCTGGAGTAGCATTTGCCGATGAGAGTCAGGATTCATGGAGACACGATCAGAGTCCTAGGTTCAATGTCCCAGCAGCTCCAGCTCATGCTTCAAAAGGCCAGCTCGCTGCGCACCTAGTGGGGTTTCAGGCATCTCGGGAAGATGCTCTCTGTGTCCTCCTCCAACCGGAGAGTAGATAACTGAAAATTTGCCATTAGACATTCATTCCTTAGGTATCATTCTTTTGGTTCACTCCTTGGTTAAAAGAAAGAAATTGCTTAGAGTGGAGCTACCTTAGCAACACAGCTCATTAACCCTGTGGTGTGGGTGTCACATCCCTGTTCAGGATGGAAGTTTGGAGGAGGGCTGGGCGAGAGAGTGCCGGCCTTGCCATGGGGGATGGTGGGGAGGCTGCCTTCACAGCCCCAGGCAGCACTGACTTGCTGTGCCGGCGCCAGCCTGGGTCACTTGCACGCACTGTCGCTCCCCCTTTGCCTGCTGGCTGCGGAGGAGTTTTCACAGTGGAGCTTGCAGGGCAAATTGTTGCCTCCTACTCATTCATTGGTGCAAGTGTAGGAAGCACAGTGACTGGGGAGGGGAGGACCAGCACTGTCCCCTGAAGGAATTGTGCAAGGAGATGTCTGGACAGCCTGACATCTCAGGGGCTGGACAAGCCTCAGAAGTCATCTAATGTGTCTTCTTTACTGCTTGGATAACAAATTGGAGATGCCATGAGGTTAAAGGGCCATTTTCCAAATTCAGGGAGGGACAGTAACCCAACGCTTCTGACTTGTGTCCAGCAGCCCACAGTGACTGAGCACTGCTCCTGCCCCGGGGTCCTCCCACATGCTGCTCTGCTGAGTGCTAGGGCTGCAAAGCCCTCTGCTCACCTTCCACAGTGCTGAGGCCTCATCCCTGCCCCACCTATGGAGGAAGAGGACGGGGGGAATGGGCTTGAGGGACAAGGATGATGGTTATTTCGGAGAAAGAGATATTCACATATAGGCCATGTTCTATATGGTAGTGCTGACAGAGCTGATGTGTGACAGTGACTCAGTGACCATATGAGACTCCAGTGTAGTACTTCATAGTACAGACCAGTATGGCACATTGCAGTTGGGCACAGTATAGTACTGCATAGTATAGAGCAGTATGGCACAGAATAGTACTGCATAGTATAGAGCAGTATGGCACAGTATAGTACTGCATAGTATAGTGCAGTATGCCACAGTATAATACTGCATAGTACAGTGCAGTATGGCACAGTATAGTACTGCATAGTATAGAGCAGTATGGCACAGTATAGTACTGCATAGTATAGAGCAGTATGGCACAGTATAGTACTGCATAGTATAGTGCAGTATGCCACAGTATAATACTGCATAGTACAGTGCAGTATGGCACAGTATAGTACTGCATAGTATAGAGCAGTATGGCACAGTATAGTACTGCACAGTATAGAGCAGTATGGCACAGTATAGTACTGCATAGTATAGAGCAGTATGGCACAGTATAGAACTGCATAGTACAGAGCAGTATGGCACAGTATAGTACTGCATAGTATAGTGCAGTATGGCACAGTATAATACTGCATAGTACAGTGCAGTATGGCACAGTATAGTACTGCATAGTATAGAGCAGTATGGCACAGTATAGTACTGCACAGTATAGAGCAGTATGGCACAGTATAGTACTGCATAGTATAGAGCAGTATGGCAAAGTATAGTACTGCATAGTATAGAGCAGTATGGCACAGTATAGAACTGCATAGTATAGAGCAGTATGGCACAGTATGGTACTGCATAGTACAGTACAGTATGGCACAGTATAGTACTGCATAGTACAGTGCAGTATGGCACAGTATAGTACTGCATAGTACAGTACAGTATGGCACAGTATAGTACTGCATAGTATAGAGCAGTATGGCACAGTATAGTACTGCATAGTATAGTGCAGTATGCCGCAGTATAATACTGCATAGTACAAGGCAGTATGGCACAATATAGTACTTCATAGTACAGTGCCATATGGCACAGTATAGTACTGCATAGTACAGTACACTATGGCACAGTATAGTACTGCATAGTACAGTACAGTATGGCACAGTATACTAACGCATAGTACAGTGCAGTATGGCACAGTATAGTACTGCATAGTACAGTACACTATGGCACAGTATAGTACTGCATAGTACAGTACAGTATGGCACAGTATAGTACTGCATAGTACAGTACACTATAGCACAGTATACTACTGCATAGTACAGTACAGTATGGCACAGTATAGTACTGCATAGTACAGTACACTATGGCACAGTATAGTACTGCATAGTACAGTACAGTATGGCACAGTATAGTACTGCATAGTACAGTGCCGTATGGCACAATATAGTACTTCATAGTACAGTGCCATATGGCACAGTATAGTACTGCATAGTACAGTGCAGTATGGCACAGTATACTACCGCATAGTACAGTGCAGTATGGCACAGTATAATACTGCATAGTACAGTGCACTATGGCACAGTATAGTACTGCATAGTATAGTGCAGTATGGCACAGTATAGTACTGCATAGTACAGTGCACTATTGCACAGTATAGTACTGCATAGTATAGTGCAGTATGGCACAGTATAGTAATGCATAGTACAGTACACTATGGCACAGTATAGTACTGCATAGTACAGTACAGGATGGCACAGTATAGTACTGCATAGTATAGTGCAGTATGGCACAGTATAGTACTGCATAGTACAGTACACTATGGCACAGTATAATACTGCATAGTACAGTACACTATGGCACAGTATAGTACTGCATAGTATAGTGCAGTATGCCACAGTATAATACTGCATAGTACAGTGCAGTATGGCACAGTATAGTACTGCATAGTACAGTACAGTATGGCACAGTATAGTACTGCATAGTACAGTACACTATGGCACAGTATAGTACTGCATAGTACAGTACAGTATGGCACAGTATAGTACTGCATAGTACAGTACAGTATGGCACAGTATAGTACTGCATAGTACAGTACACTATGGCACAGTATAGTACTGCATAGTACAGTAGAGTATGGCACAGTATAGTACTGCATAGTACAGTGCAGTATGGCACAATATAGTACTGCATAGTACAGTACACTATGGCACAGTATAGTACTGCATAGTACAGTACAGTATGGCACAGTATAGTACTGCATAGTACAGTACAGTATGGCACAGTATAGTACTGCATAGTACAGTACACTATGGCACAGTATAGTACTGCATAGTACAGTACAGTATGGCACAGTATAGTACTGCATAGTACAGTGCAGTATGGCACAATATAGTACTTCATAGTACAGTGCCATATGGCACAGTATAGTACTGCATAGTACAGTGCAGTATGGCACAGTATACTACCGCATAGTACAGTGCAGTATGGCACAGTATAATGCTGCATAGTACAGTGCACTATGGCACAGTATAGTACTGCATAGTACAGTACAGTATGGCACAGAATAGTACGGCATAGTACAGTGCAGTATGGCACAATATAGTACTTCATAGTACAGTGCACTATGGCACAGTATAGTACTGCATAGTACAGTACAGTATGGCACAGAATAGTACGGCATAGTACAGTGCAGTATGGCACAATATAGTACTTCATAGGACAGTGCACTATGGCACAGTATAGTACTGCATAGTACAGTGCAGTATGGCACAATATGGTACTTCCTAGTACAGGGCCATATGGCACAGTATAGTACTTCATAGTACAGTGCCGTATGGCACAGTATACTACTGCATAGTACAGTGCAGTATGGCACAGTATAGTACTGCATAGTACAGTGCAGTATGGCACAATATAGTACTTCATAGTACAGTGTCATATGGCACAGTATATTACTGCATAGTACAGTGCAGTATGGCACAGTATAGTACTTCATAGTACAGTGCCATATGGCATAGTATAGTACTGCATAGTACAGTGCAGTATGGCACAGTATAGTACTGCATAGTACAGTACAGTATGGCACAGTATAGTACAGCATAGTACAGTGCCGTATGGCACAGTATAGTACTGCATAGTACACTACAGTATGGCACAGTATAATACTGCATAGTACAGTGCAGTATGGCACAGTATAGTACTTCATAGTACAGTGCCATATGGCATAGTATAGTACTGCATAGTACAGTGCAGTATGGCACAGTATAGTACTGCATAGTACAGTACAGTATGGCACAGTATAGTACAGCATAGTACAGTGCAGTATGGCACAGTATAGTACTGCATAGTACAGTACAGTATGGCACAGTATAGTACTTCATAGTACAGTGCCGTATGGCACAGTATAGTACTGCATAGTACAGTACAGTATGGCACAGTATAGTACTGCATAGTACAGTACAGTATGGCACAGTATAATACTGCATAGTACAGTGCCATATGGCACAGTATAGTACTGCATAGTACAGTACAGTATGGCACAGTGTAGTACTACACAGTACAGTCCATTATGGCACAGTGTAGTACTGCATATTACAGTGCCGAATGGCACAGTATAATACTGCATAGTACAGTGCTGTATGGCACAGTATAGTACTGCATAGTACAGTACAGTATGGCACAGTATAGTACTGCATAGTAAGTGCCGTATGGCCAGTGTAGTACTGCATAGTACAGTGCAGTATGGCACAGTATAGTACTGCATAGTACAGTGCAGTATGGCACAGTATAGTACTGCATAGTACAGTGCAGTATGGCACAGCATAGTACTGCACTGTACAGGACAGTATGGCACAGTATAGTACTGCATAGTACAGTACAGTATGGCACAGTATAGTACTGCAAAGTACAGTGCAGTATGGCACAGTATAGTAATGCATAGTACAGTACAGTATGGCACAGTATAGTACTGCATAGTACAGTGCCATATGGCACAGTATAGTACTGGATAGTACAATACAGTATGGCACAGTATAGTACTTCATAGTACAGTGCCATATGGCACAGTATAGTACTGCATAGTACAGTGCTGTATGGCACAGCATAGTACTGCATAGTACAGTACAGTATGGCACAGTATAGTACTGCACAGTACAGTAGAGTATGGCACAGTATAGTACTTCATAGTACAGTGCAGTATGGCACAGTATAGTACTGCATAGTACAGTGCAGTATGGCACAGTATAGTACTGCATAGTACAGTGCAGTATGGCACAGTATAATACTGCATAGTACAGTACAGTATGGCACAGTATAGTACTGCATAGTACAGTGCAGTATGGCACAGTATAGTACTGCATAGTACAGTGCAGTATGGCACAGTATAGTACTGCATAGTACAGTGCAGTATGGCACAGTATAGTACTGCATAGTACAGTGCAGTATGGCACAGTATAGTACTGCATAGTACAGTGCAGTATGGCACAGTATAGTACTGCATAGTACAGTGCAGTATGGCACAGTATAGTACTTCATAGTACAGTGCCATATGGCACAGTATAGTACTGCATAGTACAGTGCAGTATGGCACAGTATAGTACTGCATAGTACAGTGCCGTATGGCACAGTATAGTACTGCATAGTACAGTACAGTATGGCACAGTATAGTACTGCATAGTACAGTGCAGCATGGCACAGTATAGTAATGCATAGTACAGTACAGTACGGCACAGTATAGTACTGCATAGTATAGTGCAGTATGGCACAGTATCGTACTTCACAGTACAGTGCAGTATGGCACAGTATAGTACTTCATAGTACAGTGCCGTATGGCACAGTATAGTACTGCATAGTATAGTACAGTATGGCACAGTATAGTACTGCATAGTACAGTGCCATATGGCACAGTATAGTACTGCACAGTACAGTAGAGTATGGCACAGTATAGTACTGCATAGTACAGTAGAGTATGGCACAGTATAGTACTGCATAGTACAGTGCATTATAGCCCAGTATAGTACTTCATAGTACAGTGCCATAGGCACAGTATAGTACTGCATAGTACAGTGCCGTATGGCACAATATAGTACTTCATAGTACAGTGCCATATGGCACAGTATAGTACTGCATAGTACAGTGCACTATGGCACAGTATAGTACTGCATAGTACAGTGCAGTATGGCACAGTATAGTACTGCATAGTACAGTACAGTATGGCACAGTATAGTACTGCATAGTACCGCACAGGATACTACAGTATAGTACTTCAGAGTACAGTGCCATATTGCACAGTATAGTACTGTTAGTACAGTGCAGTATGGCACAGTATAGTACTGCATAGTACAGTGCCGTATGGCACAGTATAGTACTGCATAGTACAGTGCAGTATGGCACAGTATAGTACTTCATAGTACAGTGTCATATGGCACAGTATATTACTGCATAGTACAGTGCAGTATGGCACAGTATAGTACTTCATAGTACAGTGCCATATGGCCCAGTATAGTACTGCATAGTACAGTGCAGTATGGCACAGGATAATACTGCATAGTACAGTGCCGTATGGCACAGTATAGTACTGCATAGTACAGTGCAGTATGGCACAGTATAATACTGCATAGTACAGTGCCGTATGGCACAGTATAGTACTGCATAGTACAGTACAGTATGGCACAGTATAGTACTGCATTGTATAGTGCAGTATGGCACAGTATAGTACTTCATAGTACAGTACCATATGGCACAGTATAGTACTGCATAGTACAGTGCAGTATGGCACAGTATAGTACTGCATAGTACAGTGCAGTATGGCACAGTATAGTACTGCATAGTACAGTACCGTATGGCACAGTATACTACTGCATAGTACAGTGCAGTGTGGCACAGTATAGTACTTCATAGTACAGTGCCATATGGCACAGTATAGTACTGTATAATACAGTACAGTATGGCACAGTATAGTACTTCATAGTACAGTGCCATATGGCACAGTATAGTACTGCATAGTACAGTGCTGTATGGCATAGTGCAGTATGGCACAGTATAGTATTGCATAGTACAATACAGTATGGCACAGTCCAGTAAGTCACAGTGTAGTACTTCATAGTACAGTACAGTATTACACAGTAAAGTACTGCATAGTACAGTACAGTATGGCACAGTGTAGTACGGCATTGTACAGTACAATATGGCACAGTATAGTACTGCATAGTACAGTACCGTATGGCACAGTATACTACTGCATAGTACAGTGCAGTATGGCACAGTATAGGACTGCATAATACAGTGCAGTAAGGCACAGTATAGTACTGCATAGTACAGTACAGTATGGCACAGTGTAGTACTGCATAGTACGGTACAGTATGGCACAGTGTAGTACTGCATAGTACGGTACAATATGGCACAGTGTAGTTCTGCATAGTACGGTACAATATGGCACTATGTAGCACTGCATAGTACAGTACAATATGGCACAGTGTAGTACTGCATAGTACAGTGCCGTACGGCATAGTGTAGTATGGCACAGTATAGTATTGCATAGTACAATACAGTATGGCACAGTGCAGTAAGGGACAGTGTAGTACTTCATAGTACAGTGCCATATGGCACAGTATAGTACTGCATAATACAGTACAGTATGGCACAGTATAGTACTTCATAGTACAGTGCAGTATGGCACAGTATAGTACTGCATAGTACAGTGCAGTATTGCACAGTGTATTATGGCATAGTATAGTAATGCACTGTACAGTACTGTATGGCATAGTGCAGTATGGCACACTATACTACTGCATACTATAGTGCAGTAAGGTATAGTGCAGTCTGACACAGTATAATACTGCATAGTACAGTGCAGTATGGCACAGTATAGTACTGCATAGTACAGTACAGTATGGGACAGTATAGTACTTCATAGTACAGGGCCATATGGCACAGTATAGTACTGCATAGTACAGTGCAGTATGGCACAGTATAGTACTGCATAGTACAGTACAGTATGGCACAGTATAGTACTTCATAGTACAAGGCCATATGGAACAGTATAGTACTGCATAATACAGTACAGTATGGCACAGTATAGTACTACATTGTACAGTGCCTTATGGCACTGCATGGTACTTCATAGTACAGTGCCATATGGCACAGTATAGGATGGCATAGTACAGTGCAGTATGGCACAGTATAGTACTGCATCGTATAGAGCAGTATGGCACAGTATAGTACTACATTGTACAGTGCCTTATGGCACTGCATGGTACTTCATAGTACAGTGCCATATGGCACAGTATAGGACGGCATAGTACAGTGCAGTATGGCACAGTATAGTACTGCATCGTATAGAGCAGTATGGCACAGTATAGTACTGCATAGTACAGTGCCGTATGGCACAGTATAGTACTGTATAGTTCAGTACAGTATGGCACAGTACAGTACTTCATAGTACAGTGCCGTATGGCACAGTATAGTACTGCATAGGACAGTGCAGTATGGCACAGTATAATACTGCATAGTACAGTGCAGTATGGCACAGTATAGTACTGCATAGTACAGTGCAGTATGGCACAGTATAGTACTGCATAGTACAGTGCAGTATGGCACAGTATAGTACTGCATAGTACAGTGCAGTATGGCACAGTATAATACTGCATAGTACAGTACACTATGGCACAGTATAGTACTGCATAGTACAGTCCAGTATGGCACAGTATAGTACTGCATAGTACAGTCCAGTATGGCACAGTATAGTACTGCATAATACAGTGCAGTATGGCACAGTATAGTACTGCATAGTACAGTACAGTATGGCACAGTATAGTACTGCATAGTACAGTACAGTATGGCACAGTATAGTACTGCATAGTACAATACAGTATGGCACAGTGCATTACTGCACAGTACAGTGCCATATTGCACTGTATAGTACCTCATAGTACAGTGCCATATGGCACAGTATATTACTGCATAGTACAGTGCAGTATGGCACAGTATACTACCGCATAGTACAGTGCAGTATGGCACAGTATAGTACTGCATAGTACAGTACAGCATGGCACAGTATAGTACTTCATAGTACAGTGCCGTATGGCACAGTATAGTACTGCATAGTACAGTCCAGTATGGCACAGTATAGTACTGCATAATACAGTGCAGTATGGTACAGTATAGTACTGCATAGTACAGTACAGTATGGCACAGTATAGTACTGCATAGTACAGTACAGTATGGCACAGTATAGTACTGCATAGTACAATACAGTATGGCACAGTGCATTACTGCACAGTACAGTGCCATATTGCACTGTATAGTACCTCATAGTACAGTGCCATATGGCACAGTATAGTACTTCATAGTACAGTGCAGTATGGCACAGTATACTACTGCATAGTACAGTGCAGTATGGCACAGTATAGTACTGCATAGTACAGTACAGCATGGCACAGTATAGTACTTCATAGTACAGTGCCGTATGGCACAGTATAGTACTGCATAGTACAGTACAGTATGGCACAGTGTAGTACTGCATAGTACAGTGCATTATGGCACAGTATAGTACTGCATAGTACAGTACAGTATGGCACAGTATAGTACTGCATAGTACAGTACAGTATTGCACAGTGTATTACGTCACAGTATAGTACTGCACTGTACAGTACTGTATGACATAGTGCAGTATGGCACACTATACTACCGCATACTATAGTGCAGTATGGTACAGTGCAGTCTGGCACAGTATAATACTGCATAGTACAGTGCAGTATGGGACAGTATAGTACTGCATAGTACAGTACAGCATGGCACAGTATAGTACTTCATAGTACAGTGCCGTATGGCACAGTATAGTACTGCATAGTACAGTACAGTATGGCACAGTGTAGTACTGCATAGTACAGTGCATTATGGCACAGTATAGTACTGCATAGTACAGTACAGTATGGCACAGTATAGTACTGCATAGTACAGTACAGTATTGCACAGTGTATTACGTCACAGTATAGTACTGCACTGTACAGTACTGTATGACATAGTGCAGTATGGCACACTATACTACCGCATACTATAGTGCAGTATGGTACAGTGCAGTCTGGCACAGTATAATACTGCATAGTACAGTGCAGTATGGGACAGTGCACTATGTGTCCGTGCAGTACTGCATAGCACAGTACCTTAAGGCACACTGCAGTATGCTCCCATGTAGCACGGTCCAGGGCAGTGCTGCATAGTATACTACAGTAGAGAATGGTTCAGTGTGGCACAGTGTAGTATGTGTCCGTGCAGTACTGCATGGCACAGTACCTTAAGGCACCCTGTAGTATGGTCCCATGTGGTACGGTCCAGGGGAGTGCTGCATAGTATACTACAGTAGAGAATGGTTCAGTGTGGCACAGTGTAGTATGTGTCCGTGCAGTACTGCATGGCACAGTACCTTAAGGCACACTGCAGTATGGTCCCATGTGGCACGGTCCAGGGCAGTGCTGCATAGTATACTATAGTAGAGAATGGTTCAGTGTGGCACAGTGCAGTATGTGTCCGTGCAGTACTGCATGGCACAGTACCTTAAGGCACACTGCAGTATGGTCCCATGTGGCACAGTCCAGGGCAGTGCTGCATAGTATACTATAGTAGAGAATGGTTCAGTGTGGCACAGGGCAGTATGTGTCCGTGCAGTACTGCATGGCACAGTACCTTAAGGCACACTGCAGTATGGTCCCATGTGGCACGGTCCAGGGCAGTGCTGCATAGTATACTACAGTAGAGAATGGTTCAGTGTGGCACAGTGCAGTATGTGTCCGTGCAGTACTGCATGGCACAGTACCTTAAGGTACACTGCAGTATGCTCCCATGTAGCACGGTCCAGGGCAGTGCTGCATAGTATACTACAGTAGAGAATGGTTCAGTGTGGCACAGTGCAGTATGTGTCCGTGCAGTACTGCATGGCACAGTACCTTAAGGCACACTGCAGTATGGTCCCATGTGGCACGGTCCAGGGCAGTGCTGCATAGTATACTATAGTAGAGAATGGTTCAGTATGGCACAGTGTAGCAAAATGTTTTCAAGAATCATCCATGTTGAGATGTCAGTACTTCATTCCTTTTTATTTGTGTGTAATATTACCTAAATATACCATAATCTGTTGTCTGTGGATACATGTTTTCATTTCTCTTGGTTATATACCTGGGGGTAGAATTGCTTGGTTAGGCGGTAATTCTATTTTTAACTTTTCGAGGAACCGCCAGACTATTTTCCAAAGGGCTGCACCAATTTCCATTCCCACCAACAATATCTAAACATCCCAGTGCTTCTGCATCCACGCGGACACTTGCTGTGACCCCTCTTTGTGACTATAGGCACCCTAGTAGGTCTTTCCTTTATTTTTATAAGAAGTATTTTGTGTAAGCATACACACAATAAAAAATTAAGAGTAAAAACCAGTATAAAAATAACAAGCGAGCCTCCCTCTGACTTTAAACTCATGGTCTCCCAGTACTTCTCCTCTGAGGCAACCACCAGTTTCCTGAGATCCTACTGGGAAGGCTGTCTGTAGCCTATACAAACAAATACAAACCCTCTTTTCTTTTTTGAGCCAGAGTCTTGCTCTGTTGCCGGGGCTAGAGTGCTGTGACGTCAGCCTAGCTCACAGCAACCTCACACTCCTGGGCTCAAGCAATCCTCCTGCCTCAGCCTCCCGAGTAGCTGGGACTACAGGCATGCGCCGCCAAGCCTGGCTAATTTTTTTTCTATATATTTTTAGTTGTCCAGCTAATTTATCTCTATTTTTAGTAGAGATGGGGTCTCACTCTTGCTCAGGTTGGTCTTGAACTCCTGACCTTGAGTGATCCTTCCGCCTGGGCCTCCCAGAGTGCTAGGATTACATGTGTGAGCCACCGCGCCCGGCCACAAACCCTCTTTTAAAGGACACAAAGGGGAGCCATTGTGTGCCATTTTGTGCTTCACATGTTCATTTCCCGTGGGAGTTGGAGACCGCAGGCGCGTGGCCTGCGTCCTTTGCTCTGTCACAGCGATGTGGCACGCCGTGGTGCCGTTGGCATGGAGGTTGTCTTTTCCTCTTTCAGAGCTACGTGGCGTGCCGTGGTTTGGATGCACCACTGTCCGGGGTTGGGGAACCTGTGGCCTTCTGATTTCAAGACTATTCTTTTGTAAGCACCAGAGGGGGCAAGAAGAGCTCATCTTCTCTGCTGCACCCTTTTAATATAAAAGGATTTGTTCTGCAAAATTTGGATTTAGTCAAAAGGCCGCACTTAAGGACCTAGAAGGCTACATTTTGCCATAAGGCCACGGGTCCCCACGCCCGGAGCTTGTTTCTGGCCTGCGTGCGTGAACAGTGCTGCAGGGAGCACGCGCGCAGTGCGTCTCCTGGCGTGCTCACGTGAATACTCCCTGCTCGTCCCTTCTTTCCAAGTGAGAACTAGGAGGTAGGGTCAGAAGGGCATGCCGCAGCCGTGCCCGTCTGAGTGCCACGTGACGGCGCGGCTGGCTGCGGACACCGCGTGGGCGGCGCGGCGCTGCAGAACCCCTCCAGCCACCCGGGTTCCCTGCGGAGCTAGCGGCTGCCTGGCGCGCAGGCCGGCTGCGGCTGCGCAGCGAGGCGCACATGCGCGCATCAGCAACTCTTCCCCAGGCTGGCAAGACCAAAGCCAAGTCTCCAAGCAAACATTTCCTGCATGAACAACGTGTTTGTTATGTTTTCCTCATTTGTTTATGATGGCTGTGTCAGCCACACTGATTTACATAAACACTGCCAATCTTGGGACGTTACACTTTCAACAAAAGTAGCTGAGCACAAACAGCATTCCTCAATTTTAATTCATATTGTCTAAACATAGCAGATGTTTGATAAAACGAGCCAACAAGAAAATACAACAAAGGAGACCATTTCAAGGGGGCTTTGATTAAAATGCATTCCAGATCGACACAGTGATACAATACGAACGGAATGGATCACTAAATGTCATATCTGGCTCCTACAGCGCCATCAGACAAGCTCGCCCCAAACTGCAGCTCCCAGCCGGTGGCGCGCAGGCCGGCCGCGCGCGTCTGCGGCGGCGGCTCTGCTGTCCCTGCTCCTCCAGGCTGCCTCGGTGGCCCCTTCTGCACACGCCGCGCCGCTGCTGCCGCAGCCTCAACCCTGCGCACACTGGAGGCGTGCAACCTTCCCAGAGCACCCTCTGCTCCTCCCACGACCACATCGCACCACGGGGCAGAATTCCCAGGGTGCACGGGAGACACTGTCTTGACCTAAAGGACCACATGACTAATTTGCAGCCTCTTCATCTCTCATTAATGTGATTGGGGAATCAAGTCCGTCATCCCAGAGGCCGTGACCGTGAGTCAGGAGACAGCAGCAGAGGAGGACTCTGACAGTTCGCCGTGCTTTGCGTCGGCCGCCAGGGAGAAACTCCACAGGGTATCAGCAAACTCCCGCCAGAGAGTCGTTTGAAATCAGACTAGAGTGAGCAGTAGGGTTCTAGCCTTCCATAGTAAGGGTGACATGCTTGATGTGGACATGCTTGGGATGTGGACAGTGAGCCTCTGTTTAGGATGGGCCAGAGGAAGAAAGAAGATGTAATATTGTGTCTTTGCCTTTTCAGTGGTCTCCAACCTTTTTTGGCACCAGGGACCACTTTTATGGAAGACAACTTTTCCACGATGGGAGGAGTGAGGGTGTTGGAGGTGGCAGGACACAGGGAGGGTTTCAGGATGATTCAAGCACATTATATTTGTCATGCACTTTATTTCCATAAAAATAGTTGCAGTGTAATATATAATATAATTACATAATTGTACAACTCACCATCATGCAGAATCAGTGGAAGATCCGAGCTTGTTTTCCCGCAACTCACCCTCCTGAGAGGAGGCGGAGTCAGGCGGTGGTGCGCCTGCCGGGGAGCCGCGACAAATGCAGGGGAAGCTTTGCTTGCTCACCACCGCTCCCCTCCTCCTGTGGGCCCGCTTCTGCACAGTGCTGGCCTGCAGTTGGGGCTGGGGACTGCAGCTTTAAACGAACATGGATCCAAAGAAAGAGTCTTTTGGATCAGCTGTGGATGTTGTGGGACAGAGTGACTCTGGCTGGGGAAAAACTACCCAGCTCAGTTCATTCCCTTCCTGGGCTGCCTCAGCATCCCTGGCATTCTTTGGCCGAGAGCTGACTTTAAAGGCTCTGCTGGACCGCAGTAAGTGGGAACACAGCCAGCCTTTGGCCTTCGGTGGTTTTGGGGTGGGCGTGGAGAAGGGCCTTCGAGTTGCGTGTGCATGCATGGCGTGCTGCTGGAAGTGGGGCTGCCACTTTAGATCTTGATGTCCAGATTTTGAAGTGGGGATATTAACACTCACTGCATTGGGTTACTTTTAGAAGTAAACTCTATAATGCTCTTAAAAAGACAGAACTTTATAGATAGAACTAATAAACACCCCATGAATAGTAGCTGTTATTGTTGTTGCAATTATTGGTTCTGTGCTGAGACCATGAACTTCATTTCTCACCCGAGGTCATGTACTCAGCTGCTGTCGTGTGTGAGTCTGCACAGTCAGGATGCTGGGGTGGGCCTGCAAGAGTCTGAAGTCCTCCCAGCTGGCGGAAGTGGGCTCAGTCAAGGGCAGAGATACTCACTTAGATGTGGTACCTGCTACACAAGGAGAAGGGAAAAGGAAACAGAGTTAATTGCTGCTTTGATTAATGCCACATTAAGGAGGAGGCGTGGAACAGGACAATATTTCTTTGTAGTGGTATAATATGTTAATTCCATAGAATATTAGTTTGCAATGCAATGGTAACATTCAGGTCCATTTTGAAGGGGAGAAAACCAAAGGGCTGAGTGAGCTGTCCAAGGTCATGCAGAGTTTGAAGCCACCCCAAGCTGAGGCTGGCATTTGGCCTTTGTGCTGCCTTTCCAGTCAGACTTCATCTGATCTCTAAACCAAGGAGCTATTATACTGCTGAGAGAAAGGACCATGGTATAATATTTAATGCCCAGATAAGTAAAGTCGTTTTTTTTCAGTGTCTGTGCAAAATGTTCAGGAGATTGTAGAGCATTAGAAAGGAGTAAAACTGAAAATCCTTTTTATTTGTTCCCATTCGGCTTTGGACACCATTGAATTGTTATCAACATTTAAAAAATTACCCTTTTTTATTTTGAGATACTTGTAGGTTTCGGCTGTAATAGAGAGCATGGAGTGATCCCATGCGTCCTTCACGCAGCTCCCCCGGTGGCGACACCTTGCAAAAGCAGAGAGCTGCATCGCCACCAGGACACGGACCCGTGCGGTCACGCCAGACCCTCCCACCACCCCCTTTGCCTTTTGTGTGCACGGCCACCACCTCCACTGGGCACCCACCTACAGCGGGTGACACTCACCTGCTCTCCGTTTCTGTAATTTCCTCCCTTCCAGAATGTTATGTAAATAGAACCCTATAGTTTGGGGTCTTTTTTTTTTTTTTAACTCAGAATAATTCTCTAGAAATTCATACATGTTGTATCAATAGTTTATTCCTTTTTATTGTTATGCACGCACCACATTTGTGTAGCTATTCACTCAGTAGCTAAATTGGTATTTCCCAGTTTTTGCTATTATAAATAAAGTTGAGCATTCATGTACAGATTTTTGTGTGAATACAAATCTTCATTTCTCTAGAATAACTGCCCAGGAGAACAGCTGCCAAGTTGTATGGTAGTTGCATGTTTAGTTTTTTATTGTCAAACGGTAAGACACTTTTCAGAGTGACTGTATCATTTTACATTCTCACCAGCAATGTATGAGTGATTCAGTTTCTCAACGTCCTTGCTATTATGGCATTTGGTGTTATCATGATTTAAAAAAAAGGTAGCCACTCTGATAGATGTAAGGGTACCTTGTTGTTATGCACTTTAATTTAATTTGCATTTCCTTAATGGATGATGAGGTGGAGTATCTTTTCACATGTTCATTTGCCATCTGAATATCTTCTTCAGTGAAATATCTCTTCATGTCTTTTGCCCCATTTTTAAAAGGATTTTTTCTTTTTTACTGTTGAGTTTTAAAAGTTCTTTATGTATTCTAGATAGGTCCTCTGTCATATATATGACTTGCAAATATCTCCTCCCAATTTGTAATCTATTTTTTATCCTCTTAATAGGATCTTTCACAGAAAAGTTTTGAATTTTGATGAAGTCCAATTTATTAATTTTTATTTTATTGATTGTGATTTTGATATCAAGTTTAAGAACTCTTTGCCAAATACTATAATAGATCACGAATATTTTCTCCTATGCATTTCTGAAAGGTTTTATAGTTTTACTCTTTAAATTTAAACTCATAACATATTTTGAGTTAATTTTTGTATAAGGTTTGAAACTTAGGTCTAGGCTGATTTATTTTCTCTTTTTTCTTTTCTTTTCTTTCCTTTTTTTTTGTCTGTGGATGTGTAATTATTCCAGCACCCTTTGTTGATAGGTTATCTTTATGCTATTAAGTTGTTTTTGCAATGTTGTCAAAAATCAGTTGGACACATTTGCATGGTTCTACTTCTGGGTTCCTATTTTTATTTTTATTATTATTTTTCATGGATGGATCGTGCTGTGTTGCCCAGGCTGGCCTTGAACTCCTGGATTCAAGGGATCCTCCTGCCTCAGCCTCCTGAGTAGCTGGGACTGCAGGTGCCACCACCATGCCCAGCTACTTCTGGGTTCCTTAGTTTGTCTCGTTATCCGTGTGCCATTCCTCTGCCAATACCACACAGCCTCGATTACTATAATTATTTAAGTTCTGAAATTGGGTACTGATTCTTCCCACCTTATTCTTCTTTTTCAAAATTATGGCTATTCTAGTTCTTTTGCCTTTTCATGTACATTTTTTTTGAAATGAATAACAAAAGTAGCTTTTTATTTTATGTACTTATTTATTTTTATTTTTTAATTATTTTTTAAATTAAGGCTATTATGGAGGTATAAACATTTTGGTTACATGAAATGCATTTGCCTCGCTCAAGCCAGGGACATAAGCATGTGCTTCCCCTGTACAGTGCTCCCCGTCTCCATTACCTGTGGGTGTACCCCCCAACCCCCATCGACCCCTCCCACCCACCCCCTACCTGACTGGCACCAATGACTATTACTACCATATGAGCACCTTAGTGTTGATCAGTTAGTACCAATTTGATGGCAAGTACATGTAGTGCATATTTTTATATTCTTGTGATACCTCACTTAGTAGAATTGGCTTCAGCTCCATCCAGGATAATACAAGAGGTGCTAGATCACCACTGTTTTTTGTGGCTGAGTAGAACTCCGTGGTATACATATACCACATTTTATTAATCCACTCATGCATTGATGGGCACTTGGGTTGTTTCCACATCTTTGCAATTTTTTTTTTTTTTTTTTTTTTTTTTTAGAGACGGGGTCTCGCTCTTGCTCAGGCTGGTTTTGAACTCCTGACCTTGAGCAATCCGCCCGCCTCGGCCTCCCAAGAGCTAGGATTACAGGCGTGAGCCACCGCGCCCGGCCTGCAATTTTGAATTGTGCTGCTATAAACATTCGGGTGCAGATGTCTTTATTATAGAATGTCTTTTTTCCCTTTGGATAGATGCCTGATAGTGGGATTGCTGGATCAAATGGTATTTCTATTTTTAGCTCTTTGAGGTATCTCCAGATTAATTTCCACAGGGGTTGTACTTATTTACAGTCCTACCAACAGTGTAAGAGTGTTCCAATCGCTCCACATCCATGCCAGCATTTGTTATTTTGGGACTTTTTGATAGAGGCCATTCTCACTGGAGTTAGGTGGTATCTCATTGTAGTTTTGATTTGCATTTCCCTGATGATTAGAGATGTTGAGCACTTTTTTATATGTTTGTTGGCCATTAGTCTGTCTTCTTTTGAGAAGTTTCTGTTCATGTCCTTTGCCCATTTATTGATGGGGTGGTTTGATTTTTTTCTTATTGATTTTCTTAAGTTCTATATAGATTTTTGTTATTACCCCTTTATAGGATGTGTAGAGAGCAAATATTTTCTCCCACTCTGTAGGTTGTCCATTTGCTGTAATGATAGTTTTCTTGGTTGTACAGAAGCTTTTAAATTTGATCAGCACCCATTTGTTTATTATTTTTTTGCAGCTGTGGTTGCTTTGGGGTCTTCTTCATAAGTTCTTTGCCTAGGCCAATGTCTGAAAGAGTCTTTCCAACATTTTCTTCCAGAATTCTTAAGGTTTCACACCTTAGGTTTAAGTCTGTTATCCAATGTTAGTTGATTTTTGTGAGGGGTAAGAGGTGGGAATCCAGTTTCAATCTTCTGCATGTGCCCATCCAGTTTCCCCAGCATCATTTATTGAATAGAGATTCTTTCCCCCAATGTATACTCTTATCTGCTGTGGAGGATTAGATGACACTATGAGGATGGTTTTATATCTAGCATCTCTGTCCTATTCCAAAGGTCTATATCTCTGTTCTTGTGCCCATCCTATGCTGTTTTTGGTTACTATGGTGTTTAGTAAAGCTTGAAGTCTTGTAGACTGATGCCTCCCAATTTTTTCTTTTTGCTTAAGATTGCTTTGGCTATACGAGGTCTTCTCTGGCTTCAGATGAAGTATAGAATTATTTTTTCTAAATCTGTAAAGAATGATGATGGAATTTTGATAGGGATTGCATTAATTTTGTAGATCACTTTAGGTAGAATGGACATTTTAACAATGTTGATTCTACCAATCCATGAGCAAGGCAGAGATTTCCATCTGTGCACATCATCTACAGTTTCTTTTCTCAGTGTTTTGTAGTTCTCCCTATAAATATCTCTCACCTCCTTTGTTAAATATGTTCCTAAATATTTAATTTTCTTTGATGCTATTGTGAAAGGTGTTGTGTCTATGATTTGATTTTCTGCTTAACTATTATTGGTGTATATGAATGCCACTGATTTGTGTGCATTAATTTTGTATCCTGAAACTTTACTAAATTTGTTTATTAATTCTAGGAGTCTCTTGTTTGATCCTTGGGATTTTCTTGGCATAATAGCATATCATCAGCAAAGAGTGAGAGTTTGACCTCTTCTGCCCCCATTTGGACACCCTTAATTCCCTTGTCTTGTCTGATTGCTCTAGCAAGGACTTCCAGCACTATGTTGGATAGAAGTGGAGACAGTGGGCAGCCTTGTCTGGTTCCAGCTCTAAGCAGGAATGCTTTCAATTTTTCCCCATTCAGTATGATATTGGCTGTGGGTTTGTCATATATGGTCCCAATAATTTTAAGGAATGTCCCATCTATGCCTATTTTGTTGAGGGTTTTTATCATAAAAGTGTGTCGGATTTTATCAAATGCTTTTTCTGAATCTACTGAGAGAATCATATGGTACATTTTTGAATAATCTTGTTTATACTTACAAAAGAATCTTGCTAGATTATGATAGAAATTATGTTAAGCCTGTATATCAATTTGGGAAGAATTGGCATCTTTACTATGTGAGTCTTCCAATCCATCCACACCATATGTTTCTATGTTTATTTAAATTATTTTTCTTTTATCTGCATTTTATAATTTCTGGCATATAAATCCTGTATATGCTTTGTTATAGTTACCCTGTTTCTTTTTTTTTTGACCAATTATAAATGGTATTGTATTTTTAATTTATATTAAAAATACATATGCTGAAGTGTTTATTGCTAGCATTTCTGTGTTTATTGCTGACATATAGAAATACAGTTTATGTCTCTATGTTTATTTTGTATCTAGTGACCTTGCTGAGCTCACTTATTAATAGAAGTATTTTTCTTTTTCTTCAGCTTCTTTGCAGTTTTATATATACATCACCATGTCATTTGCAAAAGTAACAGTTTTATTTTTTCTTCTCTGATCTGTGTGCTCTTTCTTTCCTTTTCTTGCTTTACTAAACTGGCTAGAACTTCTAGCATTATGTTGAATAAGAATGTTAGAGTAAACTTGTTTACCTTGTCCTCAATCTTAGGGAGAAAACATTCAGTTATTTATTACTAAGTATAATTTTAGCTTCAGGGTTTTTGTAGATATACTTTATCAAGTAGAGGAAGTTTCTTTCTATTCCTACTTTTATAAGAATTTTTTAATCATGAAACATTGAATTTTGTTAACTACTTTTTCTGAATTGATTGATCCCATTATATGATTTGTTTTGTCTGTGAATTGTGATGGATTACAACAGTTAATTTTCAAATACTGAACCAGCTTTGCCTCTTTGAAATAAAACCCAATTTGGTCATTGTGTATGACTCTTTTTACATATTACCTAATTCTATCTAGTAATATTTTGTTAAGGATTTTACATGATATTCCTGGAGGATAATAACATGCAGTTTTGTTGTTGCTATTACTGTTGTGCTGTGTCTGTCTAGTTTTAAAGTGCAAAGTGTTCCCTCCTCTTCTATTTTCTTAAATGATTCTGTAGAATGGTATTACTTCTTTAAATGTTTGGTAGAATTCTACAGGGACACCACCTAGATCTATAGATTTCTTTTTTGAGAGTTTGTTAATAATGAATTCAGTTGTCTTAATAGTTATGGGGCTAATAAAATTGTCTATTTAGGATTGAGTGAGTTGTGGTAGTTTGTGCTTTTCAAGGAATTGCTCTATTTTATCTAATTCTAATTTTGTAAATTTATATGTGTAGAATTGTTCATTGTATTTTCTTACTATTTTTTTGATGCCTGTAGGGAAAGTAATTTCCCTGATTTTCTTTCTGATATTGGTGTTTTGAGTTTTCCTCCCATTTTTGTCAGTTTTGCTAGAGATTTGCCAATTTTATCGATCTTTTCAAAGTACCAACTTTTGGTTTCACTGATATTTTCTCTTTTCAATTTCATTGATTTCTGTTATCATTATTATTTCCTTACTTCTGCTTGCTTCAGTTAATTTTGTTCTTCTTTCTCTAAGCTTTTTTTTTTTGGTATGTGTGACAGGTTCTCACTCTGTTGCCTGAGCTACAATGCAGTGGCGTCACCATAGCTCAGTGCAACCTCCAACTCTTGAGCTCAAGTGATCCTCCTGCCTCAGCCTCCCAAGTAGCTGGTACTAGAGGTGTGCCACCATGCCTGGCTAATTTATTTTTTATTTATTTTTTTATAGAGATGGGGTCTTGCTATGTTGCTCAGGCTTCTCTCAAACTTCTGGCCTCAAGCAATCCTCCTAGCTCAGCTTCTGAAAGTGCTAAGATTATAAGTATAAGCCACCTTGCTCAGCCTTGATGTGGAGAAGAAATTATTGATTTGAAATGTTCTCTTTTCTAATGTATGCATTTAGTAGTATAAATTTCCCATCCAGTACCACTTTATTTGTGTCTCATAAATTTTGATATGTTGTATTTTCATTTTCATTGGTTCAATGTATTTTTTTAATTTCAGCATATTATGGGGGTACAACTGTTTAGGTTACGTATGTTGCCTTTCTGTCCCCCTTCCCCACTGGAGTCAGAGCTTCAAGTGTGTCCATCCCCAAGACGGTGCACATCGCACTCATTATGCATGTATATGTGCATCCCCACTTCCTCCCTCCCATCTGCCCAACGCCCAATAAATGTTATTCCTATATGTCCACATAGGTGTTGATCAGTTCATACCAATTTGCTGGTGAGTACATGTAGTGCTTGTTTTTCCATTCTTGAGATACTTCCCTTAGTATTATGGGTTTCAGCTCTAGCCAGGAAAATACAAGAGGTGCTATATCACCATTGTTTCTTAGAGCTGAATAGTACCCCATGGTATACATATACCACATTTTATTAATCCACTCATGTATTGATGGGCACTTGGGTTGTTTCTACACCTTTGCAATTGTGAATTGTGCTGCAATAAACATTCGAGTGCAGATGTCTTTTTTATAGAGTGTCTTTTGTTCTTTTGGGTAGATGCCCAGTAATGGGATTGCTGGATCAAATGGTAGATCTACTTGTATCACTTTAAGGTATCTCCATATTGCTTTCCACAGAGGTTGAACTAGTTTGCAGTCCCACCAGCAGTGTAGGAGTGTTCCTATCTCTCTGCATCCACGCCAACATTTATTATTTTGGGATTTTTTGGATAAAGGCCATTCTCATAGGAGATAAGTGATATCTCATTGTGGTTTTTATTTGTATTTATCTGATGATTAGAGATGTTGAGCATTTTTTCATATGTTTGTTGGCCATTATTCTGTCTTCTTTTGAAAAGTTTCTGTTCATGTCCTTTGCCCACTTTTTGATAGGGTTGTTGGATTTTTTCTTGCTGATTTTCCTAAGTTCTAAGTAGATGCTAGTTATCAGCCCTTTATTGGATGTGTAGCTGGCAAAAATTTTCTCCCATTCTGTAGTTTTTCTTTTTGCTCTCATGACAGTTTCTTTGGCTGCGCAGAAGCTTTTTAATTGGATTGGGTCCCATTTATTTATTTTTGTTGTTGCTGTGATTGCCTTTGGGTTCTGCTTTATAAATTCTTTGCCTAGGCCAATGTCTAGAAGAGTATTTCCAATGTTTTTCTCTAGAATTCTAATAGTTTCATACCTTAGGTTTAAGTCTGTTACCCAGCATGAGTTGATGTTTGTGAGAGGTGAAAGGTGTGGGTCCTATTTCAGTCTTCTACATGTGGCTATCCAGTTCTCTCAGCACCATTTATTGAATAAGGATTCTTTTCCCCAATGTATGTTTTTGTCTGCTTTGTCAAAGATTAGATGGCTATATGAGGATGGTTTTGTATCTGGCTTCTCTGTTCTGTTCCAGTGGTCAATGTCCCTGTTCTTGTGCCAGTCCCAAGCTATTTTAATTACTATGGCCTTGTAGTATAGTTTGAATTCTGGTAAACTGATACCTCCCATTTTGTTTTTATTGCCTAGGATTGCTTTTGCTATACAGGGTCTTCTCTGGTTCCATATGAAGCATAAAATTATTTTTTCTATATCTGTGAAAAATGATGTTGGTATTTTAATAGGGATAGTATTGACTCTGTAGGCCACTTTGGGTAATATAGACATTTTAACAATGTTGATTCTGCCGACCTGCGAGCATGGTATGGTTTTCCACCTGTTTTCCTCCTCTGCTATTTCCTTCCTCAGTGTTTCATAGTTCTCCCTTAGAGGTCTTTTACCACCTTAGTTAAATACATTCCAAGGTACTTTATTTCTTTGTTGCTATTTTGAAGGAAATTGAGTCTTTGATTTGGTTCTCACTTTTACTGTTGTTGGTGTATACGAATGCCTCTGATTTGTGTGTATTGATTTTGTATCCTGAGATTTTAATGAATTCATTTATCAATTCAAGGAGTCTCTTGGTTGAATCCTTGGGGTTTTCTAGGCATAATATCATGTCATCAGCAAAGAGTGAAAGTTTGATCTCTTCTGCTCCCATTTGGACACCCTTAATTCCGCTCTCTTGTCTGATTACTGTAGCAAGGACTTCTAGCACTATGTTGAATAGAAGTGGAGATAGTGGGCAGCCTTGTCTTATTCCAGTTCTAAGTGGGAATGCTTTCAATTTTTCCCCATTCAGTATGATATTGGCTGTGGGTTTGTCATATATGGCTTGTATCATTTTTAGGTAAGCCTCATCTATGTCTATTTTGTTGAGCATTCTTATCATAAAAGGGTGTCGAATTTTGTCAAATGCTTTTTCTGCATCTATTGACAGGATCACATGGTCTTTGTTTTTGCTTCTGTTTATGTGGGGAATTACATTTATAGATTTGTGTATGTTAAACCATCCCTGCATCTCTGGGATGAAGCCCACTTGGTTGTGATGGATTATTTTCTTGGCAAGGACCTGGATTCGATTGGCTAGGATTTTGTTGAGAATTTTTGCATCTATATTCATAAGGGATATTGGTCTGTAGTTTTCTTTTTTTTGTCCCATCCTTACCTGGTTTGGATATCAGGGTTATGTTCACTTCATAAAATGTGCTGGGGAGGATTCCATCCTTCTCAATGTTGTGGAATAATTTCTGCAGGTGTGGCAGTTTTGATTTTAGATAACTTAGTTTTTTTTTTTTTAGAGTTTTTTTTTGTTTTATTTCAGCATATTATGGGGGTACAGATTTTAAAGTTTCAATAAATGCCCTTCCCCCCCTCCCCCCACAAGTCTGAGTCTCCAGCATGACCATCCCTCAGATGGTGCGCCTATCACTCATTATGTATGTATATACCCGCCCCCCTCCCCCCCTCCCCAATACTCTATTACTGTAGTACCTATGTGTCCACTTAGGTGCTACTCAGTTAATACCAGTTTGCTGGAGAATATATCTGGTGCTTGTTTTTCCATTCTTGGGATACTTCACTTAGTAATATGGGTTCCAGCTCTAACCAGGAAAATATAAGATGTGCTATATCACCATTGTTTCTTAGAGCTGAATAGTACTCCATGGTATACATATACCACATTTTATTAATCCATTCTTGAATTGATGGGCACTTGGGCTGTTTCCACAGCCTTGTGATTATGAATTGTGCTGCTATGAACATTCGAGTGCAGGTGTCTTTTTTGTAGAGTGTCATTGGATCATTTGGGTAGATGCCCAGCAATAGGATTGCTGGATCAAATGGTAGATTCACTTGTATCGCTGTAAGGTATCTCCATATTGCTTTCCACAGAGGTTGAACTAGTTTGCAGTCCCACTAGCAGTGTAGGAGTGTTCCTCTCTCTCCACATCCACGCCAGCATTTGTTATTTGGAGACTTTTTGATAAAGGCCATTCTCACTGGAGTTAAGTGATATCTCATTGTGGTTTTGATTTGCATTTCCCTGATGATTAGGGATGTTGAGCATTTTTTCATATGTTTGTTGGCCATTCTTCTGTCTTCTTTAGAAAAGTTTCTGTTCAAGTCATTTGCCCACCTTTTAATAGGGTTATTTGATTTTTTCTTGCTGATTTTCATGAGTTCTAAGTATATTCTAGTTATCAGCCCTTTATCGGATACGTAGGATGCAAAAATTTTCTCCCATTCTGTAGGTTGTCTGTTTACTTTCATGACTGTTTCTTTGGCTGTGCAGAAGCTTTGTAGTTTCATCATGTCCCATTTATTTATTTTTGTTGCTGCTTTGATTGCCTTTGGGGATTTCTTCATAAACTCTTTGCCTTGGCCGATGTCTAGGAGAGTGTTTCCAACATTTTCCTCTAGAATTCTAATGGTTTCACACCTGAGATTTAAGTCTGTTATCCAGCGTGAGTTGATTTTTGTGAGAGGTGAAAGGTGTGGGTCCTGTTTTAACCTTCTACAAGTGGCTATCCAGTTTTCCCAGCACCATTTATTGAAAAGGGATTCTTTTCCCCAGCGTATGTTTTTGTCTACTTTGTCAAAGATTAGATGGCTATATGAGGATGGTTTTATATCAGGATTCTCACGTCTGTTCCACTGGTCAATAATCCTATTTTTGTGCCAATACCAGATTGTTTTAATTACTACAGCTTTGTAGTATAGTTTGATATCTGGCATATTAATGCCTCCCAATTTGTTTTTGTTGCCTAGAATTGCTCTTGATATTCGGGGTCTTCTTTGGTTCCATACGAAGCGTAAAATTATTTTTTCTATATCTGTGAAGAATGCTGATGGGATTTTAATAGGTATTGCATTGAATATGTGGATCAGTTTGGGTAGTATAGACATTTTAATGATGTTGAGTCTGCCGATCCACGAGCATGGAATGGATTTCCATCTGTTTACATCCTCTGCTATTTCCTTCCTCAGTGTTTCATAGTTCTCCCTGTAGAGGTCTTTTACCTCCTTGGTTAAGTATACTCCTAGGTACTTTAATTTCTTTGTCCCAGGAATGCAGGGATGGTTCAACATACGCAAATCTATAAATGCAATTCACCACATAAACAGAAGCAAAAACAAAGACCACATGATTCTCTCAATAGATGCAGAAAAAGCTTTTGACAAAATTCAACACCCTTTCATGATACGAACACTCAAGAAAATAGGCATAGAAGGGACATATCTAAAAATGATACAAGCCATTTATGACAGACCCATAGCCAACATCATACTGAATGGGGAAAAACTGAAAGCATTCCCACTTAGAACCGGAACCAGACAAGGCTGCCCACTATCTCCACTTCTATTCAACATAGTACTGGAAGTCCTGGCTACAGCAATCAGACAGGAAAGTGGAATTAAAGGTATCCAAATAGGGGCAGAAGAAATCAAACTTTCACTGTTTGCTGATGATATGATATTATATCTAGAAAACCCCAAAGATTCAACCAGGAAACTTCTGGAACTGATCAATGAATTTAGCAAAGTCTCAGGATACAAAATCAATACACAGAAATCAGAGGCATTCGTATATGCCAACAACAGTCAAATCGAGAACCCAATTAAAGACTCAATACCCTTCACGATAACTTAGTTTTTAAATCAACAAAAGTAATGATAGCCACAGAAGGTCACTATATAATGGTGAAGGGTACAGTTCAACAAGAAGACATAACAATTTTAAATATGTATGCACCCAACTTAGGTGCACCCAGATTCATAAAGCAGACTCTACTTTATCTAAACAAAGTGATAAACAATGACACCATAATAGCTGGAGACTTTAACACCCCACTGATATAACAGGACAGATCCTTCAAACAGAAAATATTACTATAATTTTACTATAATTATACTAAAATTCAACTATAATTAGGGATTAATCTATTTCTTCTTTCAGTTCTATCAATTTTTACTTCACATATTTTGTGGCTCTGTAGTTTGGTGCATACAGATTTAGGCTTGCTATGTTTTTGTGATGGTTTCACCCATTTATGATTATATAATATTCCTCTCTATCCCAGGTAATTTTTTTTTTGCTCTAAGCCTACTTTATCAGGTATTAATGTTGCCACTCTTAAATTCTTTTGTTACTGTTTGCATGATACAATATATATATTTCCATCCTTTTTCTTTTAACTTGGCCCTATCACTATGTTTAAAGTGAGTTTTTTGTAGTCAGCATGTAGTTAGGTTATGTTTAGACCATTTGCATTTAATGTATTTATTAATATGTTAGGGGTTAAGTCTATTATTTTATTTTTGGGTTTCTGCTTTTTCTGTCTTTTATTTCTCTGTTTTCCTTTCCTCCCTATGTGTTACTTAAGCATTTTTTTGAATTCCATTTCAATTTATCTATAGTGCTTTTGACCATATCTCTTTTTGTAACTTTTTTAGTGTTTTGCCCTAGGTATTAGATGATACAACTTATCACAGTTTACAGGTTGGTCATTTTTCCAGTTGGAATAGTCTGTAGAAACCTTACCTTCAGTTTCGTCCCTTCACATTTCCCTTGTAATAAAACACTTGTCTTAAATATTTCCTCTGCATACATTTAGAGAACTACATCAAACTCTTATAATTTTTGCTTTAACTGTCCAATATAATTTAGAAAATTTAAAAGAAGGAAAGTCTATTGTATTTACCCACATTTTTGCTGACTGACTGTGTTCTTTCTTTCTTCCTAATGTCCTAAGATTTCTTCTTTTGTCATTTTTTGTTTAGAGAGTTTCCTCTAGTCATTCTTTTATGGCAGATCTGTTGGTCACCGTCATCTTAGTTTTTCTTCCTCTGGGGATTTTTAATTTCTCTGTCATTCCTCAAGGGTATAGATTTTTAGTTTGACAGTTCTTTTCTTTCAGCACTTGAATCATATTGCGCCATTGCCTCTGGCCTCCATGGCTTCTGAGGAGAAATCTACTGTCATTTGAATTGTTTTCCCCTTATAGATGAGGTGTTGTTTTTATTTGGATTCTTTCAAGAATTTTCTTTTTATTGTCTTGGTTTTCAGAAATTTAATTATGATATGCATTGGTGTTGATTTCTTCGGGTTTCTTCTATTTGGGATTCTCTTTGCTTCTTTAATCTGAAGGCTTGTCCTTTGCTAATTTTAAGAACTTTTCAGCCATTATTTCTTTGAGTACTTTTCAGGCCTTCTGACTTTCTTCTCTCCTTCTGAAATTTCCATGCCAAAAATATTAAATGTTTTGTTATAGTCTAATAGGTCTCTGAGGATCTGTTTATTTATTTTTTCCAGTCTGTTTTCTGTGTTATTCAGATTGGGTGAATTCTACTGATCTGTCCTCCAGATCACCAGCTCTTTCCCCTGTCCCTTCTGTTCTGGTGTTGAGCCCATCCATTGAAATTTTGTTTTTCTAAATTTTGGTCATGTTTTTCAGTTCTAAAATTTTCATTTGATTCTTTTTCTTCTATTTCTTGTGGAGACTTTCTATTTCTTTGCTAAGACTATTTTTTGCATGTGTTTCAAGCATGTTTGTATCTGCTCATTGAAATATTTTTATGTTAGCTGCTTTGAAATTTTTGTCAGATAATTCTAACATCTGTGTCATCTCAGTGTAGGCATGTATTGGTTTTCTTTTTTCATTCAGTTCAAGATCCTCCTGGTTCTTGGTATAATGAATGATTTTAGATTGAACATCTGAGCATTTTGTTACAAGACTTGAGATATTATTTAAGTTGTGGTTTCAGGCTGCTTGCTGTGACACTGCTGGACTGGGAGGAGGGTGTTGCCTCCTTGCCAAGAGGGGGGCAGAAGTCCAGGCCCCCCTCTGTCTCCGCTGCTACGTGGGGTTCCTCCCCACTGCCCTGGATGGAGGCGTGGTGACTTCCACTGGTGGGTCCCTGGCTGTGAGGGGTAGGCCTGCTCCCCAGGTGGCCTCCCTGACACCATGGTGGGGGTGGCCTCATCACTGCTGGGCCATGGTGACATTCCTGACTCTCTGCTTGGCCTCCTCTGACACTGCCCCAGCTGGCAGAGGGAGGGACACTTCATTAGTGCCAGGTTGGGGCAGAAGTCCAGGCTCCCCACCTGGTCTCCACTGACACCACTCTGGTGGGATGGGGGCCAGTGTGAACAAGGCATCTCCTTAGAGTCCGGACAGAGTAGGAATCTAGGCTCTTGACCTGTCATCTGTTGACGTGTTGTGAGGCTGGGACCGTAGTTAGTTCTGTGGTGTTTGGCTGGAGCAGAGCCATTATTTTCTAAAAGTTTTCTGCCTTGATAGACTGCCTCTCTTTTGGATCCTTGTTGAGAGAGAGTAAGCTTTTGTTAAGGATTTTTTATTTTTTTATTTTATTTTTTACCTCTATCCCCATTGGCATTTCCAGGTTGCCAGCTTCTTCAGCTCCAAGTTTGGGATACAATAGGGAAAGAGAAAACTCAGGACTTGCAATATCATGCCACTCCTCAGGTCTCTAGCTGGTCTGGCTTCTTCTCAGCACCTTTCAGTGCTTTATATGCAATGCCTGGCATTTTCACTTCTACTTGGTGGGACGGGTCAGGAAAAGTACATCTACTCCATCTTCTCAGAAGCAGAAGTCCTGTTGTTAACTTTCAAATGTCTTTGCCAAATAATGTAAGCAGCAAGTGGGAAGCAGAAAGCCTGGGACTTTGTATGCTGATTCATCATCATGATCCAATAATACTCACTTCCAGAGAGGGCTCCACATTCCTTTCTGGTTGCTTACAGTGCTGTGGGTGTCCAGGTTCTCTTGAAATAGGCGTCACTTAACGTCCACAAACGTATTTTATATTTGGTTATTCTGAAACCTTTGCACTGAGTTTCCTAAGGACAGCCCTGGCAGGCAAGTACGACTTTTCTCAGCAACAGTCACTTAGAAGGGAATCTAACGCTGCTACAGACAACGGTGGACTTTCTGGGGTGGGGGCTACAGACCGTCCAGGCCTTGAGGGAGGGGCAGGGCCTGAGTGTTGGACATAGAGCTTCCTAGTTCACCTCATTAGGCAGCGATGGATTTAACCGACTGTTTCTGGACAAGACTTGGTAGTAGATTTCCTGTAGCACTTCATAATGAGCGGTTAATTTTAGCCTGCCCAGAGGGGAAGACGTCCTTGCTGGCCTACCAGCTTGGTTTTCAGGGAGTCACTATAGTGACACATGCTGTTAGAAAGTACACAGAGGAAGGAGATTAGTACGTGCCCCTGATGATGAAGTGTTGCCAGATTTCCTGCGAGGTGGAGCAGTGGTGTGAAGACCAGGCCAACTGTTGGCATCTCTGGTAATGAGTGATTAATGTGCCTTTGAACCCAACTTTTCCATTTGTATGCTGTTTCTAACTAGGACTAGAAATGGAAACTATTTATTTCTGGAGCCAAACCCTAGATCCAAATTTAGGAGTTCAGAATTCAAAAAAGGGAGACAAAGAACTGATTAAAGTAACTTTAGAAATGTAGATTATCTTGGAAGTTATTGATCCATCTGAGCCAGAACAAAACCTGTGCTTCAAATAACAGCCCTCTCCAGACCAGAAGCCGAGCCGCCCGCCTCTTCCGCTCCTGCGGCGCCCTCGGCAAGCAGACATCCTGGGCGCCCCGTCCAGGCCAGCCCTCTCATTTGTGGCATGCAGTCAGTTTCCTGAAAATTGTGGTATTCCAGGGTCTGGCGCAGAGCAGGTGCTTGACAAACGTTTAATGGATGAAGTGGCTGTGGAAGATTTGCGTGCTCCACGTCCCCAAAGCGAAAGGAAGGTTGGAACCGATTTCAGTTTGGCCCTTGAAATTGGGTGGGCCTTCAGATGAGGGAAGACATTAATTTAATAGTTAAGCGTAAAAAATTCTTGGTCTGCTTTTTCAATAAGACTTGAGCTTTGGAAATGACCTTGAATTAGTTAGGACATTATAGCTTGGTCTTAGAGGAGCGCTATGCTGTTAGCAACTCATACATACCTATTACACGCACATAACGCACACTAGTTGCCCTGTCAGCTTCTAGATGTATGTCATTGTCTGTGGTGGCCCACAGAGAGTAATTTTTGTAGCGGTGTGGCATCTCTGTGTACAGCAGCGTCTTACGGTGTGGGCTGAGCTGCGCGTGCAGAGGTCGCGGCTCAGCGAGAGCTGGGCTGGGCTGCGCGGGAGAGCCGCTCGGCACAGGCGTCCGTGATGCGGGCAGAGCTCAGGCCGCCCCTGGCTGCGAGAGTGCGGTGGAGGCGGAGGTTGTGATTGGGAATGTTGCTGCCCCAGACAAAACTGAGATTATGCTGATAAAAAGAAAAGAAAAAGGTAATAGATATTCAGGTGACAGTCTGCACTTTCTGCCACACTCCTGAAGCTTGTATTTGCACCCACTCATTTGCCCGGGCTGGAAAGCCTCCTAGCACCCATTTCTTGATACTCACTTGCGTGGAAGCGCAGTGACAGGCTCAGGCTTTGTTCTGCGGCGCGGTGGCGTGGGACACCTGGGGACTTGCTTTCTGGCCGAGCGAGTTATCCAAGACGGGAACAAGAGTTTGTTTCAAGAGTTGTGTGTCAGCATCAGACTGAACAAAGAGTCACAGTAACAGGCATTCTTCGAGAGGGGGGAAGGCCCGGCTGGAGGCAGCACGCTCACAGGGCGGGCACAGCCAGCCGCGAGAGGGCGCGGGCAGCGCCGGGCGTGCCCGGGCAGAGGCCCCAGCGAGCGGGTTCTCCGCCCGCCTGCTGCGGGAGCGTTTGAGAACCAGCTGTCTCATCGCCTGGGGCGAGCTCGGGAGCTGGTGTTGCTGTCTACAAAAGCACGTTTTTAGCTTTAGATGTTTTCTTGATTTTCTACGTTCTTGCCTCTGTCACTTCTTCATTTGGCTTCTTTCCCCCCGCCCCTGGTTCCGGCCTCATGTGGACGATCCTGCTGTGGAAGTGTTGAAACCAAGGAGCAGGGGCTCAGGAACGGGGCCCAGATCCCGCCCCAGAAGTCTCTGCACGAGCCCCCCGCCATGGGTCTCCAAGCCCTCTTCTTCCACGACGGAAACAGCACAGCTATTTGCTGCTGGTCACTGACTGTCTCCCGCAACTGGTCCGTGGTCAACCGCTGTATCTCCCGTGTGAAAGGCAATGTCGCAGAGACCTGCCACAGTTGAAACCGTTAATGATTAAGGAATGGAAAACATTTGTTAAGATTGCCTATTTTAAAAAATAATATGATATCCTCTTCACTGCTATAAGGCATGGGAAGACCAGGCCATTCTTATTTTACAGAATTCATATTTGTATATTGGATAATCTATCTTTTAAAATTGTTATAATGAACAATAAAAATTGCTCATATTTTGAGGAGTACTTAATGTATGCCAGTTATGAGATGATATGATATGATATGTTATGAACTGATATGATATCAGCTAGGATTTGCCAGTTAACAAACGACTTCAAAACTTCATGCTGGTTACAGACTTGATGTTCGTGTCCCCTCAAAAGTCGTATGTTGAGGCCCTGGCCCCAGTGTGATGGCATTAGGAGGTGGGGCCTTTGGAAGGGGATTGGATTAGGATGAGGGCGTGAGGGTGGAGCCCCGTGATGGGCTCTGTGTCCTGAGGAGAAAAGGAAGCACGCAGCCCTTCGTCTCTGCCTGTGGGGACACTGCCAGCAGGCCGCCTCCACGAAACAGGAAGCAGGCTCTCACCGAGAACCGAACCTGCTGGCACCTTGAACTTGGGCTTCCCAGCTCCACAACTGTGAGAAAAAGATGTGTGTTGTCTAAACCACCCCATCTACTATTTTGTTATAGTAGCCCGAGCTGACCGAGACACCGGCTTCCATCGAGAGCCGCTTGTTACTGCTCCACGGATGTCTGAGTGAGTGGGGCTTGTCTTGTCCGGTCTGGGCACGCTTGCTCACACATCTGAGGTCAGCTGCGGCCTTGACTGAGGCTGGCTGAGAGGGCTTCCCTCCGAGATCCAGCAGTTGTCTAGCCGATGGCCTGGGTCATGTGTCTCTCGTCCAGAAGGCCAGTTCCGTGTGTTCATGGGGTCAGCAGGGGTCCCAGAGGAAGGCAAGAGAACACACGGCCTCGGGAGGCCCGGTGGTCCTGCCACTGCGCTCTGTTGGCCAAAAAGTCACAGGCCAGGCCAGTCCCAAGGAAGAGGCGCTGCCTCCCGAGGGAGGTCAGCAGCACCACGCGCAGGGGCTGGCCACTGAGGGGGAGGGGAGTGGGGCCCTTTCTGCACCCTCCCTCCCCGCGTGCGACCCTGCCAAGCCAGCAGTCCTGGGAGGCAGCACTACTCCTGCTCCTATTTCACACGTAGGGAACAGAGACTTAGAGGGCTAAGTAACTGTGTTCCCAATCACACCCTTCAAAAATGACAGTGGAACTCAATTTAGGCATTCTTCTAGACCTGTTCTCTCAGCTGTTACCCCCAACTTTAAACTAGGTACCGAGGTCAACTCAGGTTGGTTTGACCATCACATAGAGGAATTCCAGGTGGCAACAGAGACATCTAGCAAGTGTCAACACGTAACCATTTAGAAGGTCTTGAGGAAAGGTGCTGAAGAGGCAGGCAGACGGTGCGCGGCTGGTGTGGAGAGACGGCACCATCCCACTCCTGCGCCTCCCTCAGAGGCAGCACGGAAGTCCGAACGCTGCTTCGTCTGAGAGGCAAAACAACAGCTGTTTAAACTCCTGGGGATCCCGGATGTGTCTCTTGGCTTCCCCAAGAAACATGCTCCCAGATTATTCCAGACATCAGTGGCCAGATGACAGTGAAGCCTGTGGACACAGATTGAAGAAGTTAATTGTCAACTGCAGCCAGGCTGGGGCCACCCGAGAACGAGGCTCCGAGGACAAGGTGACACAGGGAGGCTGTGTCATAGGAAGTGAGTCACAAGCCATCACATGTATGCAGTCACGGCTGGTGATGCTCCTGGCCCAGCGCCTTGTTTTGCAAACATCACCATCCCCAAGTCCTGATACTCCGGGAAATCCGAGGACACGAAATCTGCTGACGGCTCCGGGGAAAGAAGCAGAGGAGAGGCAAGCCTGGCTTTTGGACGCCGGTGAGGGCGCGGCAGCGCCGGCCCGCCCGACCCCACGCGGGCCCTGCGTGCCGCGGAGGAGGTGCTGATGCCCGCCCCAGCCTGGCATCCCGGGGCTGGACTTCTGAAGTTTAGGAGGGGCCGTGGGGGGGTGGGGCCCTGTGGTGTGGGGAGCGGGGCACCCTCCGCCGGGGAGGAGCTGAGAGAGCAGGGCTGGGTCACACACGGGTGCTCCCAGCTCTTTGCACCTGGACTCAGAGCGTCATCCAACACGTCCTGAAAGAAACAGGTTATTTATTTCCCTAGAATAAATGCTCGCCTTCCCAGGACAGTGACTGATGGCGAGCCCAGATCCTCCAGTCCGAGTCTCCGCATCACGGGGAGACGAGGACTTCCTGGCAGTGACCACGGCTGGCTGGTGGGCATCAACGCCAACGCTTACTTCCGACGCTCAGTTGATGGAAAGCACTAGACTTCAGATGCGTCTCCCGGAGACAGGGTGGACGCACCAGTGGGCACACTCGGCCCCGCCGGGAGGGACACAGAGTGCCCCGCGTGTCCAGTGGCCCGCAGGACGGCTGCCCTGAGGGGCGCAGAAGCCGCAGGACGCTGTGCGCCCCGCGCCGGCCAGCTGTGAGCCAGCGCCTCTTCCATGCTTCTTTTGACGAATGGAAACAACCGCTTTCCAGCTGCGTGCTTTGAGAAGCAAGGGGCCTGAGGTTTGTACCAGGGCAGCAAATGACCCAGAAGGGCAATGAAGGACCGAGGGTGGACTTTGTGGACAAGACGTGAAGAAAACACGAGGAAGTGAAGGCGCCTCTGCCGGAGCCGGCTGCTCGGGCCGCCAGCCGGGCGTGGGAGGGCTGGGCTCGGGCAGGCCCAGGAGCGGACCAGGTTCTGGACAGCGGGCCGCTTCCCCTGCCGAAGGGCCCAGAGCCACCTGCTTGCCAGCCTGTTTCTGTCCCTTCCTAAGGAGGAATATCTGCAAGGACAAACTGTTCTCTGATTTACTGAAAGCTGAGTGCTCCTGTATAATTCTTCAAAACGTTGGGATTGCAAGTGTCAGTGCTACCAATACTCATTTTGTTCAATGTTTCAACACTCTCACTGAGAGAAGCGCTAGACACAGAGGCGACGCCGGCCGCGGGCCAGCCTCCTCGCACAGAGCTCCGCTGCGCACTGCCACCACCACTCAGCACGGGGCGGCGGCCGGCACTGTGGCATCCCCGCCCAGGCTGAACGTGCCGGACAGAGCTCAGCGAGGAAAACAAAGCTTCTCTGAGGAAAGGAGCTTATTGGTCATGCATTTTATTGTAGCTTATGACAGAGCACCTCACTGAAGACAGGTTAGTGGATGGGAGGCTGTCTCTGGAAGTGTCAGACAAGAAAAGCTCTGTAGCAATCTGAGTTTGGGAAATGATGGGGTGAACAAGTTAAAGGAGTTTCTTTATTACAGGATTTCTCAGAATATTCCTGTCCTAAGGTGCATGGTGAGTCTCCTAAATTTGCGTATCCCTGGGACTCGAGTTCCTCCCTCCCCTGTGGCAGTGGCTTGGCGTGGTGGGCGAGTGTGCAGGCTCTGGGGCCGGCCGGTCTGCTGGAAGCCGGGGTCCCCAGCCTGTGAGCGGTGTGGCCCTGGACAGCTATTTAACCTCGCTAAGCCTCAGCTTCCTCATCTACAAAAGGAGTATAGTGTAATAATAACACCTGCCTTATTATTATTATTATTATTGTAAGGTAGTGGAAAATAAATGAAATAATTTATATAAAGCATTGCATTTATCCCATGGCCTCAGAGACAGTTAAAGCTGAACAAGTTGTCCATATAAAGCATCTTGCAGAATAAGTGTTGCAGGGTGAATACTTTCAAGATATCAACGTCATGGACATCAGTGTAGCGTAGGGCCGTCGTTTTGCATCTTTGACGATCCCCAGCTGAAAGGACTGGTTTAGGCTGGCCTCATTAGAAGGATGCTGAAGAATGTTCTTTGATGGTTGAGAAAAGAACACCACTTTGAACCTGAGTGATCCGTGGATGGGTGCTGGACGTGGAGCCGCTGCGGGCAATTTGCTACAATGAGGCGAGTCGGCCCAGGAGGAAGCAGACGAGGACAGCAGGACACAGATGGTGCCCTCATCAAGCCTCACTAGAAGCCTGACCCTGCCCTGGGCTCTTTCAATCAGGAGAGCCCATAAATTCCTTGCAGCTTAAGTAAGTATGAGTAAGGTTTTCTTGCTGCTGGCGCCTGTGCCTCCCGGCTGACGCAGTGCGGAGGTGGGGCGGGTGCCGGGAAGGCCGGGCGCGGATGCGCTTCAGGATGCCGCGGCCGCTGCGGTGCCTCCCTGCTTAGTTTCCTCAATGATGAAAGGGGATCAGGAAATCTTTTCTACCCAAACTTCGCAGTAAAAGTCAGGTACAAAGGAGAGAAAGTGTGAAAACACTTTAGAAACAGTCAAGTGTTCTATAAATGCAAGGCAGAAATGTTTATAGCAATAGTGGAAACCTGACCACTTTTTGATTTAATGCTGTTACACTGTGGTGGTACAAGATTTTTGGCTAATGCTAAATAAGAACATAAAAGCCAGCTGTCACAATATTATAATTGGTTTCTGTCTAACCCCAAGGCTTTAAATTCTGTGATGCTGTAAGTTTAAGGGCTTATCTGTGGATTTCTGCCATTCTATAATACTCTGTCCCATTTAAAATTCTATAGCCCTGAGTATTTCAAAAAAGACTCTGGAAAGTATTCATGTATAGAAAAGGAACCTCACATCATGGTGATTTTATTTTTCAAAAATTCCAAACTCTGAAATATTAGTTCTCATTTATCCTTATTTATAATTCAACCAAGTGGACCAAATACTATTTGATAAAAGTGAAGTTTTTACTTCTTGTTTTAGACAGAAATTATTTTAACCTACAGTATGGTGGAAAAGTTAAAAAAGAAATCATCGACAAAAAAGCAAGAAGAAAGAAATTCTGTAATAATTTTAATGAAGTTGGTCCTTTAAATTATGAGCAATAATAATCTAGATGTCTTTATTGGATTCTTGCACCCTACAAGTCTTGCTGGGTATTCCAAGAATGCCAGGCCTGATTGCTCTTTATCCAGGCCATTTCTCAGGGCTGTATGTGCAGCAAACAACCTTGAGGAATGGGTTAAGATCTCCCTCTAAGAAAAAGAATGGGCTTGCTTACTGTTTGCTGTAACAGTGGTGGGTCCCCCAAGCTCAGTGTTCCTCAGATATGACACAAACCCACTGCATGCAATGCTGCTTCTGGGTCCCTCCATGTCAGCCTGCAAGATTTCAGGAGAAGGAGAACCAGCACATGCATGCTGTGTCCAGAGCAATAAAACCCCGTGTCTTTGACCCAGGCATCTTGTATCTTCTGCCAGCATCCATGAAAGAGAAACAACCTAACTTATTTGCTTGTAAGGAGGGTAAAAGTAGATCCCAGACTCTCCACAGGTCTTGACATTTTTGGCGATTTTGTATTTGATTTATTTTCATAGAAGTTTCTTGTTAAAAATTCACACCAGGAGTATTCTTTGTGGACTCCTGGCACCTTCATCAACCAGCAGAGGGCGCCCATGCAGGCCAGCTGTCCTTGTGGCGGCCCAGGTAGAGCAGCTCGCTTGTATAACCCACTCACAATTATCCTGCTGCTGCCAGCACTTAGGGAATAATGCGGGACGTGAAACAGGTGCATCGCTTACTGGGCTTCAGGGCGTCAAAGGTGAAAATATTACATTTTCTAAGGGAACCTCCCAGGTAGGAAGAAGTTAGAGAATGTGCATTACTGACCCCAAAGCAATTGAAAGAAATACTTTCTAAATAAGGAATTATTCTAAAGCTGATAGGACTAGATTTTGTCAAGGGAGAGGTCTTGAATATAGTAAAATATTTGTCCTTGGAACTCTAGAACTTTCTCATTCCTTTTCACCATGTATGTTATTAAGAAATAAGATCCCGAGTCTGCCATGGTGGTACATACCTGTAGTCCCAGCTACTTGGGAGGCCGAGGTGGGGAGATCTCTTGAGCCCAGGAGTTTGAGTCCAGCCTGGGCAGCACAATGGGACCCCATCTCTATAACAAAATAGAAACGAGGTCCTAACTTGGAAATTATCTATACTTAACAACTGTGTGTAAGTCAAGTGCATAAATAAGTGCACATACGGGTCTTGTGCACTTCGCTTTATCATCTGCATGTTTGCACTTTTGCCCATCAAGATTTCAGGTGCATATGGGCAAGCCTGGAGCTGACCACCTGCCTGAGGCCAGGCCAAATTCCCTGAACAAGTTTCAGCATCAGTACTTGACAAGCTATGAACCTCCTGTTTGTTTATAAAATAAAACTCCTCTCAATCATTTTGCCTCTGGGTAGAAGCGCAAAACAAACACATTCATTAAAATAAAGGAAATAAATGTAATAGTAATTCCAAATTGCATTTTAAGAATCACCACATGGAAGAAAACCAAATTGAATGTTATTAATGATAAGGATGGCGATAATGAAAAATATTTAATAGTCTCTGTTGTAACTTGAATTTTATTTTGGAACGTGGGAGTTGTACGTATGGCACAGTTGTTTTTCCACCTCTCAAGGGATTTTCACTTCCACCTCAGAGATGGAAGCCAGTGCATCTGGGAAAGCGGTCTCTTTAATTGTGTGGGTTTTTTTATCCTTAGTGTTAATTTTTAATGTTTTTTACTTCTCATAATAGCTGTAATGCTTAGAAACACCTTCAAGAACTTAAATGGTAGAAGACTAGGAGCGGTGAGGAAAGCAAAAGGCTAGTTTTCAAATATATGGAAGAAATTTTGTGAGAGGAAGTGATATAAGTCAAATCTAATTTTCCCATACAAATGGTTTTATGACGCTGGGGTTATTTTCCTTAACGAGGATTCAATGCCTACATTTTCAGGGAATGCTTTAAACGCCCTATCGCCCTGGCCGCAGATATGTGCTGTGGACCTTTCTGAGGCACATGCAGATTGGATAAGGAGGGCAATCGAGAGGCTGGTTGCACGTTGTTTATAGTTTAATTTATGCAAGAGAACCCCTGAAATGGGGCAGATAAGATTGGTGGACCCCTGAGAAAGGCTGCTGTCGATCTAGGGACTTTAGGAAACCCTGGGGTGAGGCTGCCACACGCACATCGGAAGGGTGGGCAGTGCGGCCACACAGAGGAGTCATGTGGCGCCACAGTCCCAGGGCCGCCGACCCCAGGCAAAATTAAGGATGCATCATTGGAGGGGAGTGACATCAGCAAGGTGGAGGACAGGAGGTCTCCCACAGGCATGCCCCCACAGCAAAAATAATTTGGTTGCCATCCACCAATGAAAGTGCCTCTGTGGGAGGTTTAGGATCCAGGTAGGAGGCTGCAAAACCCCGGTGGGGCCCGAGACTGAGGAGGCCGTTCTGAGAAGGCGCAGCTGCAGCCACCCACAGCAGTCCCAGCTACAGACCTGGACGCAGCCCGTCCCTCTGCAGACTGGGCCCAGCCCTGCTTGGCCTCAATGCTGCCACCAGCACCATCTGCCCAGCAAGGGGCCCGCGGAGCCACAGCCACCTTCAGGCCCTCAGCAGGTCCCCAGCGCAGCTGTGGATGGTGAGCAGCAAGAGGCCCAGCTACGGCCCCTCTCAGCCCGCCAGGAGCAGTGCCGTCTACCTGCGGACCCGGGACCCATCTGTCTGCACAGCGGAAACTCACGGCATGTAGCAACAGCAGCTCCAGAGGGAAGTGCATAACTACAAACGCCTACATTAAGAAAAAAGAAGCATCTCAATGTAACAACTTAACTTTACACTTCAAGGAACTGGAAAAAGGAGGACCAACAAAACCCCGAAGTTAGCAGAAGGAAGGGAATAATAAAACGCTGCAGAAATAAATGAAATAGAGACCAGAAACACAATTGAAAAGAACAACAAAGCTAAGTTGATTTTTTGAAGAGATCGACAAAATTGATAAACCTTTAGCTAGACTAAGGAAAAAGAGAGATGACTCAAGTAAAATCATAAATGAAAGAGGAGACATTACAATTAATATCACAGAAATACAAAGGATCCTCAGAGACTACTATGAACAATTATACTCCAACCAATTGAATAACCTAGAAGAAATGGATAAATTCCTAGAAACACAGAAGCTACCAAAACTGAATTATGAAGAAATAGAGAATTGGACAGACCCATAACTAGTAAGGAGATTGAATCAGTAATCAAATACCTCCCAACCGAGAAAAGCCCAGGAACAGATGGCATCACTGGTGAATTCTACCAGACATTTAAAGAGCTGGTACCGATTCTTCTCAAAATCTTCCAAAGATTTGAAAAGGAGAGGGAACATTTACAAACTCATTTTATGAGGCCAGCATTTCCCTGAATATCAAAGTCACATAAGGACACAAGAAAAGAAAATGACAGGCCGATATTCCTGATGAACATATATGCAAAAATTTTCAACAAAATACTAGCAAACTGAATTCAACAGCACATTAAAGGAATCACACACTATGAAGAAGTGGGATTTATCCTTGGGATGCAGAGTGGTTCGACGTGCAATACCTCTAAGATCGAGAGCACGGCAAGGATGCTCATTCTCACTACTTCTCTTCAAGATGGTACTGGAAATTCTAGCCCAAGCAATTAGCTAAGAAAAAGACATAAAGTTATCCAAATTGTAAAGGAAGAAGTTCAATTGTCTCTGCTTGTAGATACCATGATCTTATATTTATAAAACCCAAAACTCTACCAAAAAACTGTGAGAACTAATCAACAGATCAGTAAAGTTGCAGGATAAAAAATCAACATCAAAAAAATCAGCTACATTTCTACATATTATCAGTGACTATCCAAAAAGAAATTTACAAAACAAGCCTGTTTACAATAACATATTAATAAAAAGAATAAAGTATTTAAGAATAAATTTAATCAAGGACGTGAAAGATCTGTATATTGAAAACTATTATATAAATTAATGAAAGAAATGGAAGAAAACATGAATAAGTGAAAAGACATCTTGTATTCATAGAGTGGAAGAATTAATATTGTTAAAATGTCCATACTACCTCAAATAATCTACATATTCAACTAAATCCCTATAAAATTCCAATGGCATTTTTTTCACAGAAATAGAAAAAAAAATCCTAAAATTTATGTGGAACAACAAAAGACTCTGATAGCTAAAGCAATCTTGAATAAGAAGAACAAAGCTGATGGCATCATACTTGCTGATTTCAAACTATATTATAAAGCTATAGTAATTAAAACAACATGGGACTAGCATAAAAACAGACACATAGACCAATGGAACAAAATAGCCCAGAAATAAACACAGATATGGTCAGCTGATCTTTGACAGGGGCACTAAGAAGACACTATGGGGAGAGGATTGTCTCTTCAATTGTACTGGGGGTCCTGGATATCCACATGGAAAAGAAGAAATTGGGCTCTTATCTTTCACGATACACAAAAATAGCTTGAAATGGACTAAATGATTTAAATGTATAACCTGAAGCCATAAGACTCCTAAAACACAACATACAAAAAAAGGTCCTCGACATTGGTATTGGCAATGATTTTTTGGGTGTCACACCAAAAGCACGGGCCACAAAAGCAAAAATAGGCAAATGGATTACATCAAAATAAGAAGTTTATGCATAGTAAACAATGAACAAAATGAAAGACAACCTACAGAATAGGAGAATAGTAAACTAGTAAGGGGTCAATATCCAAAATATATAAGGAATTCATATAACTCAACAGCAAAAAAACCCCAAAAACCTGATTAAAAAATAGATGCAAGACCTGACTAGACATTTATCCAAAGAAGACACACAAATGGCAAACATGTAGATGAAAAGGGGCTCAGCATCACTAGTCATCAGAAAAATGCAAATCAAAACCAAAATGAGATATCACCTCATTCCTGTTAGGATGACTATTATTAAAAAGACAAGAGATAACAAGTGTTGGTGAGGATTTGGAGAAAAGGGTACACTGTTGGTGAGAATGTAAATTATTACAGCTATTATGAAAAAAGATACAGAGTTTCCTCAAAAATTAAAATTAGAGCTAACCATATGATTTGGTATTCCCACCCCTTGGTACATAGCCACAGGAAAGGCAGTCAGTGTGTCAAAGATATCTGCACCCCACATTCATTGAAGCATAGTAACAACAGACAAGACGTGGAAACAACCTACATGTCCGTAAGTTGATGAATGGATAAAGAAAATGCACACACCCCATGGAATATTACTCAGCCATGAAAGTGAAGCCCTGCCATTTGCCAACAGCACGGATAAACCTGCAGGACACTATGCTAAGTAACCAGACACAGAAAGAGAAATACTAAATGGCTTCACTTATATGTGGAATCTAAAAATGTTGAGCTCATAGAAACAGACAGAATGGTGGTTACCAGGGATCGGGGAGAGGGGAACGGGGACTGTTGGTTCATGGGCACAAACTTTTTGTTGTAAGATGAATAAGTTCTGGGGATCTAATGGACATCGTGGTAACTATAGTTAATAACACTGTATCATATACTTGAAATTTGCTGAGCGAGTAGACCGCCATGTTCCTGCCACACACACGCGCGCGCGCGTGCACACACACACACGCACACATGATAATGGTGTGACATGATGGGTGTGTTAATTAGCCTGATTGTGGAAATCTTTGCACAAATATTCATATATCAAATAATCAGGCTGTATGCCTTAAATATATACAGTTTTTATTTGTCAGTCCTGCCTCAGTGGAGCTGGGGAAGCAGCATGCTCCACTGGGAGGTGCAGGGAGGCTGATGTTGGTTTCATGAAGAGCACCCAGAGGGCCTGGGCAGGTCAGGCGAGGAGCCACCTGTCCACGGTGGTTTTCTCTCGAAAACCCTTAACCAGATGGGCAGGGAAGAGAGTGGCGTGTTCTGCACCCACGCTTGCCACGCTCCCTGCGCACTTCTGGGCGCTCTTCGTCTCGTGGCGAGGACAGGAGTGCTGCTGGCTTGGACGTGCAGCCAGTGCACACAGCGGGCGCCTCGGGCTGATTCCGTCCTCTCGGGTATGGCCCGTGAGCCAGTCAATGGTGTTCGCTAGTAGGTGCTTTTCTCTTCTCTTCCCCAAGAAGTTCTGACATTTTCCACTCCTCCTATTGTGTGATCCAAAAGATACGTTTCTTGAAAGCAGCAACTGCCAGTCAGAAACACAGCTTTGTATTTATCCCAGCTGCTTCCCATGGAACACGCACGCATTCAGAAAAAGGGAGGTGTGAGCAGACGACATGACTCTGAGTCACGCCGTGCAGTCGGGACGGAGGGAACTTTTTCTTCCAGGCCGTGCGTTGGGGCAGGCTCTGGCGGCAGCCGTGCAGCTGGCATGGCGAGGCTGAGGTCCAGGCTTGGCACGCTGAAGTCTGAGTTGTGCTCAGTGGCAGGAGGACCGACTGGCTGTCGCGGTCTGCCCAGGAGGGTCTCGCAAGGCCTGTCCCCGGCCTGGCCACCATGCCCGCGCTGGCCCGTGCACGACGCAGCAGGCACAGAGTCCTATTCATACGCTTGTGTTTTTGGAAGAAAGGTCCAGAGTCTCTAAAAATGAGCAGTGAGACAGTGACATCATAATGGTATTTATTATTTCAGGTTAGACTGGCACCTACTAAATCATGAAGGCCGCAGGTAGGTTTTTCCACTGGCAGGAAGGCTTCTGGCTTCCCTCTGAGCTGGGCTGCCGGAGGCCGAAGCGCGCACGTTCGCTCCGAGTGGTGGGCAGAGCCCCAGGCGACTCCCGCTTCGTCTTACTTTCACACGCTCCCCACTTAGAAGCTGAGTGGATTAATTTTTATAGGGCACAGACTGAGCACGGCTCAGACAGGCCCTCCTGGCAGCACCTCCACGATGTGGTCCTGACTCGAGGAGCGTCTCAGGACATTCTGCCTCGAGTGCCTCCTCTGGGGCCAGGACCTCCCTTTCTACTTAAGCCTTTAAGTTTGAGGTTTCCGGGGCCCTATTAACACCTATTACCAATTTATTTGAAAGACATAACAAATAAGATCACCAACATATTTATCATAATTTATCACATTAGCCTAGCCTAGAGAGGTCTGAGGGATGGGCCTGGCAGACTTAGGTGGTGAAGGAGGGTGGAAAGGAGCCCGTGAGGAGGGGCTGCCTAGAGTTGCCGGTGTGCTAATGGATGGGAGTGTGGACACATGCGTGCATGTGTGTCTGTGAGCGTGTGTGTATGTGCACATGCACACAGGGCTGCCGTTCACACGTGTGTCTGCACGTGGGTGTGTGCACGTGCCTGTGCGTGTGCAGAGTACTTGAGGTAGGGTGGGAATGGGTGGGAGATAGAAGTATTAACAATACCAGGCCACAAAATAGTTTAGATGTATGTTAGGGATTGGGGCATTAAATATGCATATATATAAATATACACAAATATTTTAATATTTATAAATATTCATTCCAACCAGAGTGGAGTTGAAACAAATTCCAGAAAGCAAGAAAGTGGTTAAGAGAGTAATCTTAGTGATCATCAAGTTGCATTTTAGACACAGGAACATTCTGAGGGTTTTGGGCGCTTAAAGAAACCTTTATTTGCTTTCTGTGGAGTGAAGGCTGATCTCAGCTTGGGGGATCCAGAGAAACACAACCTCCTGCGGCTCTGAGAATCTGCCGGGGCCTGCCTGGGCCGTGGGTTCCGTCCACGCGTTTCTTTCCCTGCCTCACAGCAGCCTGGCGCCTGAGAAGAGGATAAATCCGTGCTGAGATTGATGACAGCACGTTCTCGCAGCGCGTCGAGTCCGGCAGGGTCCCGAAGCCCGCGGAAGCCTCCCGGGAGGCTGCGGCCCGGCGCAGTGCTGCAAGGAGGGAGCGCTGGACAGCCTGTGCTCTGCAGCCCGGGCGCCACTCCCGCCGTCGCTGAGAGGGAGCCTTTCGCCTCAGTTTTGCAGATGAGGTGGCGAGCTCGAAATGGCGCTGCGGGCACCTCCCGGCAGGAGACGCCCCACGAGAGGCTCCGGAAGGGAGGGCGTTGGCGGCTCTGGCTGAGCCCACGGGCCCCTGAGTGCTGCCTGCCGGCCTGGGGCAGAGAGGAGGGGCTGGCAGAGGGCCTGGGGCCCTCCCTCGCCCCGCCACTCCGGCGCTCGGCCTCTTTGCTGTTTCTCCAGCTCGAGCAGTGGATTCGGCCTGGGACCGGGCACTGGGCTCCCTGTGCTTGGGCTCCCTCCTGCCCTGGCGCTCGCTCCTCCATCACTTGGGCTGCTGCCCCAAATCCGCTTCATGGGGGCCACCTGACTGCTGGCCCCGACGCGGGGCCTCTAGGCGCAGCCAGTGCCCTTGTCTTCGTCCTCTCGTAGCGCCCGCCTGTGAGAATTACAGTGCGTCTGTGTCTGCGCCCTGCTCATTGTCGGTGTCCCCAGCTGGCATGCGAGCTGGCAGATCTGGGGTGTTGTTCCACGCCCTGCGGCAGCCTCGGGGCCTCCGGGCCCAGACGCGGCAGGTGCCCGGCAATGTCCTGTGGATGCAGGCGTGTGCGCGGTGCCTGCAGCCGGAGACCCGCGCGCCGGCGCCTGGGCGGATGCGTCCCGTGCGTGCAGTCCGGCCGGCTCGCTGCTGGTGCCGTGCCTTGTGCTGAGTCCACGTTGCTGAATTAAATGGAATTCGTCACCGAGAGAAGCCTCTGCTTTCTTTAGGGCATTTTCAATGTGTTGCATACGAGGAAGATAGAAGTTTTTCTTTTCCTTTCCCCATTCAGAAGTGGTTTTGATATGTGCTAGGATGGATTGAAACAGCACAGTCTCTCCGACTTTCCCACTGGGAGAAAGTGAAGAGTGCGTTTGATCGAGGCAGCTGCCTGGGTCGAAGCACAGGGTGGTGTCCACCCCTGCCTTCAAGAGCGCCACACCTTTGGACAACAGATACAGCAGCCAGAGGACACAGTATGCCCACAGGTGTGCGGCAAGATGTGGCCCTGCACGGAGGCGGGTCCTGGGACGGCGGGTTTCCCTGGTGGGGGGACCGTGCCTGCAGACCCTGGAGCCAAAGAGGATGTGGGCAGGGAGCCGTCAGTGCCTGGGGTTGGAGCCTGGGGAGACGGGCCACCTGCCCTGGACACGATGTCATCAGGACGAGGCCCCGGCCGGGGCTGCTGAGGAAGGCCTCCCCGGAAACCAGGTGCTGCAGGGCGGACGCTGGCGTCACCGTGTGGCAGATCTTCCGGGTCATTTTTCAGTCGATGTTCTAGGACTGTGTGTGTAGGGGTGTGTGAGTGTGTGTGACTGTGTGTGAGTGTGCGGTGGTGTGTGTGGAGGCTCAGTCTCGGGGCGAGGGGACGCTCTGCAGGGCGCCCTCCCGCATCCGGCCCTGGCGCTCTCCTCCTGCTCGCTTGCCAGTTCCTTCGAAGTGGTCTCTGGGACCCGTACGCCCGAGATGGCGATGGCTGCTTTTGCGTCAGAGGGTATTTCTCAGTCTGGGAGACCAAAGGCTGAGTGCGGTGGGATGACCTACACTCCTGTATGAATACGGCTCTTCTTAGCAACGTGGAGCCGCCCGGGTCTCCACAGCGCAGGAAGGGCCCATGCTAGCAGCTGTCCATGGGAGATGGGCCGGGCCAGGGAGTCAAGGCTCATCTGGAGAGGACAGACAGGGGGAAGTGCCCTGCTGAGGGTCACCGTGTGACCCCAATGTGACTCCCCACCCTAAAGCAGCCCTTTGTGACCTGTATTACCCTGGATCTGAGCTCAGTGGACTGTTTGGAGCACATCCTCTTTGTTAAGCAGAGGTATGACTTAAGCAGAGACCACTTTGCTCAAAATGGTAATGGTTCCCTTAGGAAAGCTCTATGTGCCCCTTAACAAGTCCTCCCCTCTGGGTTAGCTGCCGTGCTTTTCACCAGGACTAGTGGTTCCCGGCCCGGCAGGGTGTGTGTGGCAGGCCCTGCCACTGTCCGGCGGCAGTGCCAGGCAGGCACCCACCACCAGGCACCGGTGCCACGATCCTGCTCACCGGTTGATGCCGGCGGGGTGGCCGGCTGGGAGTGGGGAGAGCTGAGCCGAGATCCATGAGATGTTGGTCAGGAAGGCCACAGACAGACTTTGTTCTCTTTGCTCACTGATAACCTCAGGGGAGGTGATAAATGGAAACTCATTATTGGTCCTGTCTTCAGGAAGTCACATTTTTCTGAGTTACTTTTGTCTTTTTTCTTCCGTAATTAAAGACAGATTCTTACCATTACCTAATATTTTATTATGAAATAGTTTGATATGCTCATTGCTGATAGCTTGTAACTAAAGACACACAGACCAGTAGTAACTTTTATAACGATTTAGAAAATAATCCCTGGTAGCTGTTGTAGGGTGCTGCCCGTCGTGGTGAGTTGGAGGGTGCCAGGCATCCCACAGAGACTTCTCGTTCCTTCCTAAGACCAACAAGCCTCAGAATCGAGACCGAGAAGACGTGGCGTCAGAACACTATCTACTTTCAAGCATAAGTAGGTTAGTTCTTAGATGCAGGTACCAGCCTTCCCTAAGACATGGCTTCGTCGTGTGTGGATGCGGGGGTTCACCTTCACTGCACGGTGTTCACCCCGATCCCAACATGCCAAGTCTGCACAGCCACATAGTGAGCCGGCAGTTAGCAAACAGGAGTTTTCTGTCTTTCCTGACTTTTCTATGTTTGAATTATAAACTATGTGATGAATATTCTTATCCATATGGAGAAGTATCAAGAATTCTCTATGTGGTAACTGGGAAAGTGTATCTAAACTTTCTGGCACACCCAAGTCATAAATCTCTTTGGAAATGTAGGCCGCATGAAGCCTGTACTTAAAGATTCCAATTCTATTTCTGCCTTTTTAGTCAATATTGTGACTTTGTCGAGGTGCAGCCTCCCTCGTTGTCTCTAACAGATTCCTGGCAATTGCACTTGGAAATAAATGCTGGCCAGCATAGGGAGGGGCCCCTGAGGTACAAAATGCAGTGCTTGTCATCTGAGAAAGTGAAGCGCCCCCAGCCCGATGAGTGATCCTAATCATCCCCTCCATTGCTTACGAGTGCGGAGTCCTTCCTGTGTGGCTGTCTGCGTGCCGGCCTGCGCCCGACTCCAGCCCCGCCCTGCGCTGACACCACCTGCTGCGCACAAGCCCCCCTGCCTGGGGGGAGCTGCCCTGGCAGTGCCGAGGATGCCAGACAAAGCAGGCTCTGCGGCGTGAGAGATGAAAGCAAAGTGCAGATAGGGCCCCCTGAGCCTTTTCTTCATACCCTTTGGAAATGTCTAGCTTGCTGAGGCTACATGTAGCCTGTTCTCTAAATTTCTTTCGCTGCTTCCTTTGCATTACAATTATGTATTTATTAGGTTACATGGTGTCTAGGGCCACTAGATGTCACCGCCTTCAATCCATTCTGCGCCCAGAGGGGCAAGCAGAGCCTGCAGCCCTGACTGTGCGGCCCCCTGCGGAGCGCTGGCAGCAGGCTCAGGGTGCAGGGGCTCAGGCCATCAGAGGCAGCTCCCCTTCAGGCGCCTGTCCGCGGGCGGCACCGGGCGAGCAGGGCGGAGTGGGGAGCAGGGCCTCGAGTCCCGCGCCGCGTGCCTCCTTGCTGGTGCCGCGGCCGCAAGCCCCGTCTGTGCCTGCGAGGCCGGTAGGCCTGTTTCCACGTGGGGAAAAAGGAAACCGAGTGAGCAGCCAGTAATGGGCACAGGAAGCCCTTTTCCACACCAGCGGGGAGGCCCGTGAGGCGGTGGCGTGGGGCTCCACGCTGGCTTCAGACGCAGGGACAGGGCAGGTCCCCAGGGACCCGAGCCAACGGAGCAGCGGAGCCTTGGAACCCGTCACTAACACTGCACAACTGCCAGGGGCCCGTGGCCCACGGGAGAGGCCCGGGAGTAACGTCTGGAAGGACCATTTGGAAATATGTTTTAACATTCACTCCTATTATGTATAACAAACTCACTGCAGTTCTTACTGGAAATGGTAACTTGTGCAGGAGACAAATGACATGACAACCTAAATTAATCCATTTGTTATACTCCAGCTATATTAGAAAGCACAGAACACTCTAGGATGCCTAGAAGAAAGAGGACAAGAATAAAATAGCAGGCTGCACATTTTTGCTTGTGCAGTGAGTCGGAGAGCTCTTGTTACCGAGGGAGACTCGCGGCTGCGTCCAGGGCCGGTCTTCCCATTTCTGAACTCAGGCTCCCCCGATGAGGGCAGCCCTCCCTGCGACCCCCAGAGGATGTGTGGCTGTCTCCTCGTGAGTGCGCCCTGTCACGAAGGGAGGAGGTGGCTGTTTTCTTCTGCTGCCCTGGCTATTAACAGCAGGCCAATGAGGATTCTTTCTGCTGTGGGCACAATTGGACAGATTTCCACGTTTCTGTTTTTACTTGAAGCGATTAGCTGGATGACGGGATGTGAGGCTTTACCTGCAGCTTGTGTTTGTGCGGCGGCTGAGGCGTCCACATGGGCTGGGGCACAGGGGATGCCGCAGGTGCAGAGGCGACCCGGCCGCCCCGGCACTGGCTCAGTCCGTAAACGGGGAGGACATGGCAGAGGGAGCCCAGGTGGGAGGGTCGGGAGTCCCTCTGAGAAGGCGCCCCTGAGCAGAGTCCGTGGCAGGGAAGGCAGGGCGGCCACAGAGCCAGCCCTGGCCAGGGCCCGGCAGGAGCGCGCTGGCGTGTGGGGGAGTGTGGTGGAGAAGGGACCAGGGAGAGAGCTGAGCTGGGTCAGAGGGTCTGGCCCAGAGTCCGGTGAACTGGTAGGACTTGTGAGCACTGAGCTGCCGCCCTGGGGAGGGTGGCTTTGAGCACAGGAGTGCAAGCTCGGACTTCTGTTTAGGAGGTTAGAAGGGATGAAGGCTGATCAGAGGCTGACGAGGAGGCTGTTGTGACAGTCCAGGTGAGAGACCGTGGTGGTCAGACCTGGGAAGTAGCAGGGGTAGTCCTGAGAAACGGTCAGTTCCTGGATGTATTTGGATCGAATGTGTCATGAGACACCACCCGTGCTGGACTGGCCGGAATTGGCCGGAGAGTGGGCTTTCAAATAGGTCAGAAACTCTGCCACCTGGTGGCTAAACCTTTGGTGGCTTGAGATCAGCCGCATGGGCACAGAGATGAGCAAACTCTACAAATTAGGGCCCTTTTCTCCCGCAGCGCTGGTTTCGCAGGACGTCAAGCGACGTGAGAGGAGAGGAAGGGACAGCCGCGCTGTGGGGTGGGGCTGCACCAGCTCCCGGTGCCTGGGGCCGCCACGTCCTGCTGTTGGCAGCATCCTGCTCTCTGTTCGCGAAGGTGGCTCTACACTGGTAACCGACCTTTCCATTCAGGTTGATTATATCCATTTCATGTCTCTCCAAAAGAAAATAGATATGAAAAGTATCATATGATTAAAAATAATCATGTATTTTAGGTCCACATTCTTTCTTTTTGAAATGGCAGGTGATGCTGGACCATGGTTGTTTGCAGTGTGTCAGATGGGACTGAGCCCACTTTGGCCCATTGGGAGGTTTTTCTTTGAGCTGCTTTGAACAAAAACATTTCCTTATGAACCAACCTTTTCTTCCTGGTGCAGCATCAAACTGTCTCTCCCTCTGTCCTAATCTGTGCCTTTTTGAGGATGTCAAAAATATCACAAAGTGTGTACCCCAAAGTTCCATAGGATTGATTTTTGGCACTGTTAGTGATTCTGACTTGGTACATTTGGTTATACCAATTTACCCTCTTTGTTATCAGACTGTCTGGGGTAAAATTTTAATAAGAATTTAGGCTGACCCAGGCTCTAGATGGTGGGCACTCTAATGTCCAGGAAAAGTCCTGAGGCCCTTTAGAATGCACAGAGCTAGGGTCATTTAGAGTGCACAGATTTTCCTTTGGGGGCCAACAAAAACACACTGGAAATTTCATAAGAACTGACTTTTCTATGAAGGTTCCAGAACTTTCACCTACTACATGGTCTGGCACTGACAGCCCACATCCACCTGTGTGGGCCATTCCAGCTGGAGCAGGAGCTCAGAGGGCAGGTCTGCGGTGATCGCTGAGGTAGGCCAGGCGTCCCAGCACTGGAGCCAGGAAGTCCAGGCACCGTCCCTGTGTGGCCTCAACTCACTCTTTTGGATGGAGCAAGCCAAGGTGGACTCTCAGCCTCCCTGAGGGTTGTGTGGGGTTGGCTCCTGTGGGCTCCTGGGGCCTTGGGGCAGCCACGGCCCTCGCCGGCACCCTGCAGCTGCGGCCTGCTCACAGGCTGAGGAGGGACCAGCCTGGCCTGCGCCCCACTCCCACGTGTGCCGGCTCCGCGGCCCTGCCGCTGTCGGCTTCCTCACGGCCAGAGAAGGATTTGAGTGGAAGCACGGCTTTGAGTGGGAGCACTTAGAATCATGCCTAGTGCACTGTTGGTGCCTGCTGGGCCTCAGCGAGGAGGGGAGCGTTTGGGGTGTGCGGGCCGTACCCCTGATGTTCCTGAGGCCCGGGGATGCTCCTGTCATTAAGGGGTGGGGCTGGGGGGAGAACAGGCCAATATGCCCCACGGGGAGACGCAGCAAGGCGCCTTCCCTGCCTTCCGCAGGTCAGGGCCGCAGCAGGGAGGTGCAGAAGAAATGGAAGCCCCAGTGCCTGCACCAGCGTGGGGCTCCCGCGGGCGGAAGTAGGAAAGACTGAGGAGGAGAGAAACCACACACGGTGTTAGTGGGTGTGCTGCCTTGGGCTAGAGCAGGTCTCAGGCTCTCTAGTGATCTTGGTCGAGGTGCTCACTCTCTGGGCCTTTGTGACTTCCGTGACTCGGGAGGCCCCAGGCTTTGTGTTCTGAGTAGAACACAGGGTCAAGGGTCCCTCCCAATGGGACAGGCAGGCAGGTACGCTTCCCCAGGAGCTGGCTGCAAGGGAGTCCCAGGGGAGAGCCATTCCAGGTGGGGATGGCCGCAGAGGACGCTGGCAGCACAAGCCCAAGGCTGTGATACCCTGCCTGCAGTCAGGCAGTGAAGCTGGCCCTTGGGTGGCGCTGACCACAGCCCCAGCATTTGCACACAGTCGGAGTGGAGGCTGCACGGGGACCTGCAGCTGGCCCTGCCAGGGCTGGCAGCTCCTCTGACGGTTTGTGGAGGGGCTGAGAAGACTGGATTCCACCAAAGGAGAGGGCTGCTGGAGGACCGAGTGCTCCTCTCAGACAGCCCTCCTGTCCCATGTGCGCCACAGTTGCTGGCTGGTTTCCCGTGGTGGCAACTGGACTGGGCCAGGAGCTGCCCCGATGGTCAGTATTCTTGGGTGAGATTCAAATTTGAGCCAGTAGACTGAGGAAAGCAGATGGCTCTCCCTCATGTGGGTGGGACTTACTCAATCTGTTCAGGATTTGAATAGAACAAAAAAGCTGACCCTCCCCAAAGTAAGAGTGAATCCTCCTGCTTGGAGGCCCTCAAACTGGGGCCTCATCCTTTCCTGCGTCTGCAGCAGCTTCTGGAGGTCGGACTTAAGCTGGGACATTGCTCTGCAGATTTGGGGCTTGCCAGGCTCCATAGTAACATAAACCATTTTCTTACAGTAAATCTCTCTCTGCCCCCATCTATCATCCATCCATCCACCCATCCATCCATCTGTCTATCTCCTATTGGTTCAATTTCTCAGGAGAGCCCCAAGCTGGGACCCTCACTGCCGTGAGGGAGGCGAGGGCCGTGTCGGAGGAGGGTGTATGGGGACCCGGGGTGACCTTCAAGCTTCCACCACGCCAGTGCGCTGCCAGGAGTAAGCGCGAGGGTCACGCCTGGGAGCTCGGACTATACCGTGGAGACCAGGGAGATCAAAGTCAACAGCGCCCTCCTTCTCTGTGGAGATTGGAGGGAAGAACACAAGGCCAACACCTCAGAAGGTCTCCTTGTCCCAAGGCCCACGTGACCGAGCAGAGCGACCAAGCCCGGGACGTTGGGGTGGAGTGAGCTAATCCATGTGCATGTCTCAAGGGCTCTGAAAGAAAGATGCTGGAAAAATATTTAGTATTATTATCATTAGTTTTGGGTTTAATTTCTACCTATGTTTAAAGGAAATTAGGAATAGGGTTCTATGTTCTGTCCATCCATATATTTTTGGCATTTTTGCCAAATTTGCTTAAAATTTACCCCAGCTCAAATTGAAAAAATCTTCTCATAATTCTCAGGTCAGACATATAAATACTCTAAACAAAAGCTCGTTAGTTCTACCCACCCCACCAACTATTGAGCTAAGACCGGCTAATCCAGAGGTTGACACAGTTAAATGAAAAGGTTCACTTGGAACTGTTAACACCTAGCAATAACACCTTGCACTCACATAGGACCGTTCATGCACCAGGACTGCAAAGTGTTCTGCAGACGGCGCATAAACAGAATCACCTCCCCGGCTCCAAAGGCAGCCTCTCACAGCCACGATGCAGCCAGAATGCCGCTCCACAGTCTTTTTTTGTGAAGGAGAAAATTGCAGACTATTCTTCATTTAGAACTGAGAGGTTTTTCCTCACACCAGTCCATTCTCTGATTCTCAGTGCCAACTGGGTGTCCAGTGGTTCAGTCCAACTCTGACACTAACCGAGTTAGCCCGGACCCCACAAATTGAGGCTTCAGTCCCACAAGACCGCCCCTCATTCCAGATGCCCACTGCAAGTAGTGGGTCCCCAGGTGCCCACACTTTGGTCCAGTTTGGCTACAAATTAGGGATTCCCAAGACCCCTCCTCAGGTTTCATAACTTGCTACAATGGCTCACAGAGCTTGGGAGTTTATTGGGAAGGACACAATTCAGGAACAGCCAAATAGAAGAGATGCGTGAGGACAAGGACTGCATGGGCACAGAACTCCCATGCCATCTCCGCGTGTGTCACCCTCCCAGCACCTCAGTGTGCTCAGCAACCGAGAAGCTCCCCAGACCCATCATTTAGGGTTTTGATGGAGGCCCCATTACACAGGCGTGACTGATTCAATCATTGGCCATTGGCGATTGAACTCCATTTCCATCCCCTCCCCACTCAGGATAGGTCAGGCTGTGGGGTGAAAGTTACAACCCTCTAATCACATGGTGGGTTCCTCTGGTCAGCAGCCTCCATCCTGAGCTGTCTAGGGCCCACCAAGACTCACCCCATCAGCAAACAGTCATGGTGGGAAGGGGCTTGTTACGAATAATATAAGATGCTCTTCTCACCCCATTCACTTAGGAAATTCCCAGGGCGTTAGTAGCTCTGTACTAGGAAGTGGGGACAGAGATGGAATGTGTATTTCCCGTTACACCATGCAGATGGCAGACTGTTTCATTTGAGCAGCACTGGTCATGTTGGGATGAAGCCAGGGTACCAGTGTGAGCATGCCACTGCTATGGAAGGGATCTGAGACGGCTTCCTCATGTTTTCTTGTCCCGCAGGACACAGCCTCTATATCGACACTAGCTAATGGGATTTCTGCGGTGGTGACAGTGCTCGAGGACACGCACTGCGCTTGCAGCTGTAACTCAGAGTGACGCTGGTCACTCCAGAAAGTGTGGTGCGGGGTTCATCCATCCAGCCACTCGTCCATCCATCCATCCATCCATTTGTCCTTGGAACAAATATTTCTTGAGTATTTGCAACGCTATACACTTCCTGGTAAATGGAGGTTTAACATTTAGAATTGCCCATCAGTTCTTTGTACAGATACAGAATCAAACTTTGAATGAAAGTGAATTGCTGAAACCATGTTTAAAAGTGTTCCTCCTCAAAGTGACCGCAGCTTGCGGAGGATCCGGGCGGGAGGAGAGGTGGGTGTGGCGAGAAGGCTCCAGCTGTGGAGTGTCCGTGGGCGTGGGCCCTTCCGGCACGCGGGCCTCGGGTGGTTTGCCTTTGCAGGCCTGCAGGAGGCTCCCAGAGAAGAGCTGCTGCTGACTCTGGCTGCAGCCAGGGCACTGGCGAGGAGGGACGCTGAGTAGTGAGGATGGCAGCTTCTTAAGGAGCTAAGTTTATCTCCTCCCAAGTGAAAGTGTGGGTTGGAAAGAGGATGGGGAAGGCAGGAGGCCTGGGAGCAGAGACCAGGAGGTGGAGAGAGGCAGAAGCACAAAGGAATCGCGGCGGCGCTGAGCAGGAAGAGAGGAAGGCGCCCGAGAGCTGAACTGGGGACGGAGCCGGGCGTGAAGCGGGCAGGCTGGCCTTGCGGCGGCAGCCTCAGTGGCCCTGTGGGACAGAAGGTGGCCAGTGTCTCTCTAACAGGGGTAGACTCGGAGCCAGAAGCAAGCTGGCCCAGGCAGCCTGGGCTGGGGCAGGGCGGGAGGGAGACCAGGAGACCACCCTGGAGAAGGGCCGCTCTGGCCTCGAGCCCTGCGTCCCGGGGCAGGGTGTGCCCCTCACGTGGAGGTCAGCTGGGACCTCTGCTGGGGCAGGAGCAGTTGTTTTCCAGGAGGAGAGAGAAGCCTCCGGAGCTGCGGTTGGGGCGATAGAGGGAGGAAGTCTGCAATGGCCGCACAAGCGGCATAGGGGTCCTTAGCTTTCCAGCCTTTTGGATTCCTGATTTCATTTCAAAATAATGTATCTTGTCCCTTATATAGTCTTTAAAATTTGACTTCTATCCAAGGACCTAAGGGAATGAAGGTAACAGTGGTAATTAGTAAAATGTTTCCTTCACTGTTTGGAGTTGGGTTTCTGTGCGGGCCTGCTGTTGGCTTTGGGTGCGTCCGGCTCTGCGTCTCTCCACACACGTGGCGTTCTGACCGCTCGGAGCGAAGGTTGTACCCCATTAATATATATATATATATAAAATTTTTAATTGCAATTGTATATTTATTTATTTATTTATTTATTTTTTATTTCTGCATATTATGGGGGTACAGATTTTAAGGTTTCAATAAATGGCCTTTCCCCCCTCTCCCCACAACTCTGAGTTTCCAGCATGACCATCCCCCAGATGGTGCACATCTCACTCATTATGTATGTATATACCCGCCCCCTCCCCCCTCCCATCTGCCCAATACCCTATTACTGTAGTGCCTATGTGTTCACTTAGGTGCTGCTCAGTTAATACCAGTTTGCTGGTGAGTATATGTGGTGCTTGTTTTTCCATTCTTGGGATACTTCACTTAGTAGTATGGGTTCCAGCTCTCACCATGAAAATATAAGATGTGCTATGTCACTGTTGTTTCTTAGAGCTGAAAGTACTCCATGGTATACATATACCACATTTTATTAATCTATTCTTGGATTGATGGGCAATTGGGCTGTTTCCACAGCCTCGTGGTTATGAATTGTGCTGCTATAAACATTCGAGTGCAGGTGTCTTTTTTGTAGAGTGTCATTGGATCATTTGGGTAGATGCCCAGCAATGGGATTGCTGGATCAAATGGTAGATTCACTTGTATCGCTTTAAGGTATCTCCATATTGATTTCCACAGAGGTTGAACTAGTTTGCAGTCCCACCAGCAGTGTAGGAGTGTTCCTCTCTCTCCGCATCCACGCCAGCATTTGTTGTTTGGAGACATTTTGATAAAGGCCATTCTCACTGGAGTTAAGTGATATCTCATTGTGGTTTTGATTTGCATTTCCCTGATGATTAGAGATGTAGAGCATTTTTTCATATGCTTGTTGGCCATTCTTCTGTCTTCTTTAGAAAAGTTTCTGTTCAAGTCCTTTGCCCACATTTTAATAGGGTTATTTGATTTTTTCTTGCTGATTTTCCTGAGTTCTAAGTATGTTCTAGTTATCAGCCCCTTATCAGATGTGTAGGATGCAAAAATTTTCTCCCATTCTGTAGGTTGTCTGTTTACTTTCATGACTGTTTCTTTGGCTGTGCAGAAGCTTTTTAGTTTGATCATGTCCCATTTATTTATTTTTGTTGCTGCTGTGATTGCCTTTGGGGACTTCTTCATAAACTCTTTGCCTAGGCCGATGTCTAGTAGAGTGTTTCCAACTTTTTCCTCTAGAATTCTAATAGTTTCATACCTTAGGTTTAAGTCTGTTATCCAGCGTGAGTTGATTTTTGTGAGAGGTGAAAGGTGTGGGTCCTGCTTTAGCCTTCTACAAGTAGCTATCCAGTCTTCCCAGCACCATTTATTGAAAAGGGATTCTTTTCCCCAGCATATGTTTTTGTCTGCTTTGTCAAAGATTAGATGGCTATATGAGGATGGTTTTATATCAGGATTCTCAGATCTGTTCCACTGGTCAACATTCCTATTTTTGTGCCAATACCATATTGATTTAATTACTACAGCTTTGTAGTATAGTTTGATATCTGGTATATTAATGCTTCCCATTTTGTTTCTGTTGCCCAGAATTGCTTTTGATATTCAGGGTCTTCTTTGGTTCCATATGAAGTGTAAAATTATTTTTTCTATATCTGTGAAGAATGCTGATGGGATTTTAATAGGTATTGCATTGAATCTGTAGATCAGTTTGGGTAGTATAGACATTTTAATGATGTTGAGTCTGCCAATCTACGAGCATGGTATGGATTTCCATCTGTTTACATCCTCTGGTATTTCCTTCCTCAGTGTTTCATAGTTCTCCCTGTAGAGGTCTTTCACTTTGGTTAAGTATATTCCTAGGTACTTTAATTTCTTTGTTGCTATTGTGAAGGGAATTGAGTCTTCGATTTGGTTCTCAATTTGATTGTTGTTGGCGTATATGAATGCCTCTGATTTCTGTGTGTTGATTTTGTATCCTGAGACTTTACTAAATTCATTTATCAGTTCCAGGAGTTTATTGGTTGAATCTTTGGGGTTTTCTAGATATAATATCATATCATCAGCAAACTGTGAAAGTTTGATCTCTTCTGCCCCTATTTGGATACCTTTAATTCCATTGTCCTGTCTGATTGCTGTAGCCAGGACTTCCAGCACTATGTTGAACAGAAGTGGAGATAGTGGGCAGCCTTGTCTGGTTCCAGTTCTAAGTGGGAATGCTTTCAATTTTTCCCCATTCAGTATGATGTTGGCTATGGGTCTGTCATATATGGCTTGTATCATTTTTAGGTATGTCCCTTCTATGCCTATTTTCTTAAGTGTTCGTATCATGAAAGGGTGTTGAATTTTGTCAAAAGCTTTTTCTGCATCTATTGAAAGAATCATGTGGTCTTTGTTTTTGCTTCTGTTTATGTGGTGAATTGCATTTATAGATTTACGTATGCTGAACCATCCCTGCATCCCTGGGATGAAGCCCACTTGGTCGTGATGGATTATTTTTTTGATAAGCGTCGGGATTCGGTTAGCTAATGTTTTGTTAAAAATTTTTGCATCTATATTCATTAGGGATATTGGTCTGTAGTTTTCTTTTTTTGTTGCATCCTTTCCTGGTTTTGGTATCAGAGTAATATTCGCTTCATAAAAGGTGTCGGGGAGGTTTCTGTTCTTCTCGATGTTGTGGAATAGTTTCTGCAAGATAGGTACTAGTTCTTCTTTGTAAGTGTGGTAAATTTCGGGTGTGAAACCATCTGGACCGGGACTTTTCTTTTTAGGGAGATTTTTAATTGCTGTTTCTATTTCAGCTCTTGAGATTGGTCTGTTCAGGAAATCTATTTCTTCCTGGTTGAGCCTAGGGAGGCTGTGTGTTTCTAGAAAGTTGTCCATTTCCTGCACATTTTCCAGTTTGTGTGCATAAAGATTTTTGTAGTATTCATAAATTATATCTTGTATCTCTTTGGGATCAGTTGTGATATCTCCTTTTTTGTTCCTGATGGAGCTTATTAGAGATTTCTCTTTTCTGCTTTTCGTTAGCTTAGCCAATGGTGTGTCAATTTTGTTTATTTTTTCAAAGAACCAACTTTTTGTTTTATCAATCTCCTGAATAGCTTCCCTGTTTTCAAATTCATTTAGTTCTGATTTGATCTTGTTGATTTCACTTCTTCTGCTGGGTTTGGGGTTGGTCTATTCTTCTTTTTCCAACTCTTCGAGTTGTTTCGTTAGATTGTCTATTTGTGATCTTTTTGTCTTTTGGTTATAGGCATTTATGGAGATAAACTTTCCTCTCAGAACTGCTTTAGCTGTGTCCCAGAGGAGTTGATAACTTGTCTCTTCATTGCCGTTTTCTTCATAGAATTTTTTTATTTCCGTCTTGATTTCTTCATTTATGAAATAATCATTTAATAGGAGGTTGGTTAATTTCCACATTTTTGTGTAGAAATGTGAGTTTCTGTTAGGGTTGATTTCTAGTTTTATTCCACTGTGATCTGAGAAGATACATGGTATGATTTCTATTTTTTAAAATTTCTTGAGATTTACTTTGTGTCCTAGGATATGGTCAATCTTAGAGAATGTCCCGTGTGCTGATGAGAAGAAAGTATATTCAGTGGATTTGGGGTAGAATGTCCTGTAAATGTCAGTCAGACCCAATTGTTCTAGAGTTTTGTTTAAGTCCATTATTTCTTTATTAATTTTCTGTTTGGAGGATCTGTCTCGTGCCATCAGTGGGGTGTTGAAATCTCCGGCGATTATGGAGTTGCTATTAATCCATTTGCTTAGCTCCAGTAAGGTTTGCTTTATGAATCTTGGTGCACCTAAGTTGGGTGCATATATATTTAAAATTCTTATCTCTTCTTGTTGGACTATGCCCTTCACCATTATATAATGACCCTTTTTGTCTTTCACTACTTTTGTTGGTTTAAAAACGAAATCGTCCGAAATTAGAACTGCCACGCCAGCCTTCTTTTGGCTTCCACTTGCTAGGAATACTGATATCCACCCTTTTACTTATAGTCTATATGCATCCTTGCAGGCTAACCTGTGTTAGCCTGCAAGGCTAAGGATGTTTTCCTGAAGACAGCATATACTTGGCCTGTATTTTCTTATCCATTCAGCCAGCCTATGTCTCTTGAGTGGAGAGTTTAAGCCATTCACATTTATTGAGAGAACTGACAGGTAAGTAGATTACTGTTCATTCTGTTGGGTTGGATGTTGTTGCTTTGATTTCTCTTTTGAGCCATTGTAGTGTCTGGCCTTTAATCTTTGAATTTTGGTTGTTTTTATATTCGTGAGCTTTTATTATGGTGTTCCGTGCGTAACACTGTTTTGAATACTTCTTGTAGGGCTGGTCTTGTCTTGGTGAATTCTCTGAGACTTTGCTTGTCTGAGAATGTCTTTATTTCTCCTTCATATATGAAGCTTAGTTTTTCAGGGAATAAGATTCTAGGCTGGGCATTGTTTTGTTTCAGAAGAGTGAGAATGGGGCTCCAACCTCTCCTTGGTTGTAAAGTCTCATTAGAGAAGTCTGGTGTTATTCGAATTGGCTTTCCCTTGTATGTTACTTGCTTCTTTCATCTTACAGCTCTTAGAAGGGCCTCTTGAGTGTTGTCTTCTTCCCCCTCTGGTAACCCTATGACCCTCACATTAGGTTTATTCCCATAATCCCACATCTCTTGTAGGCTTTGCTCTTTTCTCTTGTTTCTCTGCTCTATCTCTGTGACTGATTTATTTAATTGGAGGGTGTTATCTTCAATCTCTGAGATTCTTTCTTCTGTTTGATATACCTTGTTCTTGAGTCTTTCCACTGAATTTTGTAGTTCCCTCAATTGATTCTTCATTTCCAGGAGTTCGGTTAAACTTTTCTTCATTGTGTCTATTTCTTTAGTGAACTTTTGTTCCAGGTCCTGGAGGCTTTTTGTGGTTTGTTTGTGTTGGTTATTGAGTTGTTCTTGCAGGTCGTTGAATTTTCTTATGATCCATATTCGAAATTCCTCTTCTGTCATTTTGGTTGCCTGATTTGGGTTGGTGTCTATTTCTAAGGGGCTGGTGCTCCTCTTTGGGGGTGTGTTTTCCATTTGGTTCTTCATAATTCCAGAGTTCCTTCGCTGATTTCTTCCCATGTCCATCAGTTGTTTGTTTCCTTTAGGTTTTCATTTGGGCATTCCTGTATCCCATTAATATTAACTGTGTGAAAAATGTCTGGCTGCTCGAGGAATGTTTGCTGAGGGGCACCTTGGCCGCTTTCCAGCAAGTGGACGCCTGCCGGGGTGGTGGTGCAGGGCGTGGCGGGGTGGCGGTGCAGTGCGTGCGGAGGCGCCAGGCGCAGACACCAGTCGGGGATCTGGGTGTAGTGGTGCAGGGCGGCCGCAGGGCTCACTGGAGCGCCTGTGGCCACCCACCCTTCACAGCCACTGGTCACCAGGCTTCTGTGTGTGTGGCTGCACTGCAGCGTGGCCATAACGGGCACCCAAGTCTGACACCTGCCAGCGTGGATGTGGGGAGCCCAGCCATAAGGAAGAGCCACGCATCCCCCGGGCCTGGGCTGCCCAGTTCCTCTGCCCGACGGCGCCAGGAAAGCCTGGGGTCCCTGCCCAACACGGTCGCCTGGCTTCCTAGTCGGCAGAGGCCGGGAGCATCTCCGGGCGGGAGGAGGGAGGCCCAGGCTTCCACCTGCACAGTGGCTCGGCCTGGCCCAGGGGCGAGATCTGCAGCCCCAAGGGCTGAGGGCTCCTCGAGCTCCCCGTTCCACGTGCTCACTGGAGCTCGGAGCTCCTTTAACGGAGAAAGAATTCTTCCACAGGGGGCAAGTTCCGAGTCCTCGTACTTCTTTTGGCAATTGGTGAGAAAGTTGTCATTGGGTCTGACCTCCTCAGGGCTTTGGGCATTAATGGAAAGGTTTACTGTCCACACTAAAATGATAAAGAAATGACTTAGGAAATTTATCTTAGGAAATTTATGATTTTTAGAGGCCCTTTAGAGACTGACTTAGCCATGCGATCCTGAGCAAGGCATCACCCTTTTGGACCTCAAACTGCGCTGCTTTTAACGGAAGCTGCTGTTACTGAGGATCGCTCGGAGCCATTCTGGTCTCAAAGTTTTACGGTTCTCTATTTTCATGCTTAGACAAACAGTGCGTATATTATGGTTTGGGTGATGATATTGACTCAACATTATCCTGAGATATAAATGCTGATGCCAGAGTGCCAGAGCCTGTCCTGGGCCCAGACCGGGGAGGGCAGCGTGGAGAGAGCAGAGGGGGCAGTGTCCAGTGACTGCACTGGGGCGCGCCTCAGTTCTGCTGCTCACTTGCTGGGTGACTTTGGGCACATTTCTCAACCTCTCTGTGCTTCAGTTCCCCGATCTACATATAACATGGGCTGCCGGGTCCCCGATGCTCACAAGACTGCACTCGGGCAGGGCCGCTGACTGGCTGGCTGCTTCCGCCGGCCGAGCAGGGTGTCTGGTGAGCCGCACCCGGTGCAGCGGTGGGAGTGATTCTTCCCTTATTTCAAGCTCGAGTCTGAATCTGGGAGTAGAAGGAAGTGAGGTAGGAATGAACTTTCATCCTGGAAGAGGTTAGCTCCCTGGTAAAGCAACAGGGAGTGGCTCTCACACGGCGCAGATCTCACTCTAGGGAGCTCTGTAAAAACTCTGGGCTGCCCTAACACTTCCAGCAGCTACTAGTTTTATTCTGGCTCCGCATTTGCATGGCTTCTGAAAAAAGCACTGATTCTTTTAAAGAGGCATATTTTGTATTTTCAGGTTTTTAGTAATTTATATAGCTTTTTTCCCTTAAGGTTTAAAAAGTTCCTATTTTAGGATGACTCCAGTTGGCTTCATAGTCCCAAATGTTTCAGTGATAATTTATTCAGTGGCCTGAGTGCAGCTTAGAAATACAATATAGTCTGTAAAGTCTCTGAACAGTGACTGCGTTGCCTGGGGGACTGGAGTCTGCTCCGAGGAGGGTGTGGTGCCTTCCCTCTCTTCAGGCCACCACACCTGCGATCCCGGAGTCTTCCCGAGGGCCAGAGCCCCTCACAGCACTGCCCTCCCCTCTCGGGCCTTGGGTGCAGCCTGGGGACCTGTGGCACTGCTTCCTCCTCGGCTCTGGGCTGTCTCTTGGGCTGTGGGTGCAGCAGGGAGTAAGTGCTGGCTTCCTTCTGCTTTCTAGGTTTTCTTTGGATCTACATGCTGTAGGTGACTCCTTTGCAAATATACAACATAATTTAATTATTACACAGTACTTTAAAATTAGGATTAGAAGTTGTCTACACTAAAAGTCACATATGATAGGACCATTAAAAAAAGGATAGGCTGGGCATGGTGGCTCACGCCTGTAATCCCAGCACTCTGGAAGGTTGAGGTGGGAGGATCGCTTGAGGCTGGGAGTTTGGGACCAGCCTGGGCAACATAGCAAGACTCTGTCCCTACAAAAAAATAAAACAATTCGCCAGGCGTGGTGGCATGTTCCTGTAGTCCCAGCTACTTGGGAAGCTGAGATGGGAGGATCACTGGGAGTTCAAGACTGCAGTGAGCTGTAATGACGCCACTGCACTCCAGCCTGGGTAACAGAGTGAGACCTTGTCTCAAAACGAGTGGAAAGGAGGATGTGATCATGGTCTAGAAATATTAATACTTGCTGTTTTCAGCCTTAGTTCAGCTTTGAAATGGCTAGCAACCAAAGTAGACAGATTGACAGAGATAAAAATTAAACATGATGAGTTACATGATTTCCATTATAGTACTAATAAGAGTAGACCAGCTTGAACCTCGACTTAAGAATCTGACTCTCTCAGAGGAATGTCATGTATGTCTTCACATAAGGGATTTTGACCATGTGGTGGGCAAGTGTTCAGTGGAAATGCTGCAAGAGATTCAGGGAGTTTATTCTCCATGTGTCCATTTCTTATTTTTTATCTTGTCTATCATAGTGAGAGGAGACACAATCCCAGGCCACCTACTCTAAAAGGTAAGATGAGTCAAGAGTAATGAGAAGCTGCAAAAGGAAGTCCCGCGAAATCGCTGAGGAGGCTGGCGGCCGCGGCCCCTCTGCCCACGCTGGGCCGCGCAGGGAGGGGACAGGCGGGCGCCACCGTGCAGAGAGAGACACAGCGGGCCGCTTCAGGTCCTGTTAGAGACCTTGACTTTTATTTTAAGAGCAATGGAAAGCCATTCAAGATTTTATTTTTGTTTCATTTTGCTACTATTATTATTTTAGCACAGGAGACACATGCTGGGTGTGATTTTAGAGTGATTTGAAAATCACTCTATGCATGTGGAGGTTGCAGGGCAAGGGCGCAGCAGGGGACTGTGGCACAACAGGTGGGGTGGCAGATGTGGGGCTGGTGGAATTGGGTGACAAGGGAGAGGGACATGGCAGTGACAGCTCCAGGGTTCTGGACTGCAGCGTGCTGTGCAGCAAGCAGTAGGCTGTGGAGCGCGGGTGAGGAGTCTGGCCTGGGATGTGCCCCTGGGTCCCAGCAGGAGCCGTCGAACGGGAGCTTTCTACGCACAGCTGGCCCCAGAGGGTTGTCTTGGACGGGAGACTTCACTGGAGCCCTGTGTATTTGATGGCACCTGGGAGGAGACGGTGGTCTGGGGCAGGGAGGGCTATGGGGCATGAATCCAAGGCAGGGGTGCTGCAGTGTGTTGTGTTGGGACCAGCAAAGGAGGTTCAGCCAGAGGAGCTGGGTGGGGCTGCGGAGCACCTTGGCACCCCAGGACTCAGCGGGGTGCTTCTGGAAGTGGGGAGAGTGGGCCCTGAGGCGCTGTGAGGGACTGGGAGTGTGTCCCTAGGGCCCCTTCCTGGAGGTGGCAGGTGCCACGGTGCCAGCTGTTCTGGGCAGTGGAGAGGACGCAGCAGGGGAGGCTCTGGAAAAGCCCATGTGAGCGAGTCTTTCAGGGAGTCAGACTGTGAGGGAGAAGGAGGGGCTGGAGCACGGGCTTCGGGGGAGTTCAGACGGATCTGCAAGTGTGATGGGGTGGGGAGGGCAGACTCAAGTTCTAAAGCTTACAGCACTAGGGCGGTTTCTGAGTCATTAACCCGGAGGAGCAGACACACGGGTGCAGGACTCTGACTAGTGTCACTATCTTCAATTACCTTGCAGGACGACTTTGAATAAATAACCTGAGTTTGCAATTTGAATCGTAAGTGGTCCTGCGCAGATTGCGTCGTGTTGCCCGGATGTAGCCGCCTGCGGAGTAGAAGGAGGACTGCAAGGGGAGGCAGGGAGTGGGGCGCCAGAGCAGGGAGGCGCCCACAGTCTCCCGGCCAGGGCAGTGCAACATGTGGTGTCCTCTCCACGGTCCTCCAGCCCATTCCTCTGAGTGTAAAGATAGCCCCTGGCCCCTGCCCTCCAGAGTGTCCCCGCTGTCTGCCACGTCACTCACAGCACGTGCTGCACAGTCGGCTCATCCTCCAAGCCCAGATCCTGTTTCCGTCTTTGAACATAACCTGCGCCCTAACAGACAATTGGAGCTCTTTTTGCCCCCTCCTTCTTCCTCTCTTTCCAAACAGTCCCCAGAAGTGCAGCCCATCAAACTACAGCTCCAATGCTGGATGCAGCCAAGGCCCAGGCAGCCAGGGCCAGCAGCGCCAGCTCTGCCCGGCAAGCCCTGCTTCTGCCAGGACGCAGGCGTGGGAAGAGAGCAGCCTGGGAAAGGGATAAAGTGTGCGGTGTCTGCTTGCCAAGCACCCCTTAGCCACGTTTTCCAGGGTCGGTGCCTACTGGGGATGGGACGCGAAATACAGCACTCTCTGTCCAAGGGCCATGACGTGCACTTTCTCAAAAAACCTGTGATTTGTGAGAATTTGGACTTCAGGAGTTGACTGCACTGTGGTGGCACCAAATGTAGTGGGTTTATTTTATCCATGAGACAAAAAGTCCCTGTCTACTTCCTGGGGATTCAGCCGTTGGATCCAGACAAACACATAGTCTGTTTAGAAGAAGAAAAAAGAAAATACACACATTGTGGGTGTGGGCTGGACTCCAGGCCCTGTTGCTAAGTGCTTTTCTCTGTGTTCTGTCGCTAACCAAGCATGTGTGGGAGGCAGGCAGCATAGGGAAACCCGTGTGGCGCGCTCATGCCTACAGGTGAGCCTGGCCAATAGCCCTTATCTACGACAAGTGGGCTCAGGCAACTGTCTTCATGAGTCCAAGCAAACAGGGGTGGGGTGGCAGGAGGGGCAGGTCAGATGGGAGAGAAAAGTTTCGTCCATGGGCATATGGGCAGGGTGAATCTGATTTGGATTCTTAGAATTTGGGCATAGCAGATTTTGGTACTCATTTTGTGATGTTCCCATTCTGACTGGCCACCGTGGTGCATCCTAAATTTATTTTGATTGCCTTACTTTGGCCTCTTGAAGTGCCCTTCCAGAAAGGGGAATCTCTGCTTCTAGAAGCTGCAGTCGGAACTTTGTAGGGCTGGGGTGCTGCAGGGTACAGCACTGGCCCTGGGGAAGATCAACACCAGTATCCACAGGGGCCTGGTCTGGCAGGCAGGGCAGGGGCAGCAGTGGGACCCTGCGGTCACGAAGGCACTGAGGCCAGTAGCGTGGCAGCTCTGCAGTTCAGAGTGGACTCTGTGCAGCTGGGGTTCTGGCAAGCGCTCAGCAGCCTGGCTTTAGGGGAAACAGCAATTAGCAAGGCTGGTGGGGCCACCGGGTAGTTGACTAGACAGCTGCAAACTGGAGCAAGCGTAGCTCTCAGCTTCTCAGCAGCTGCACCCTCAGGTGGTACATTGCCCGGTGCCTGGCTCTGCACCTAAGAGTCACCTTGAGAATTTAAGATAATAGAATGTCCAGACCCACCCGCTCACTGGCTGAACCAGAGCTCTGGGGTGGTGCTGATGTGTTGGCACTTTTAGAAGCTACAGAGATGATATTAATGCAGAGCCGGGGGTAGGGCGTGCCAGTTACTGGCTGTTCCTGCCACTGCCACCCCCCCTGCTGTAGCACGGCTGGGGCTGCACTGGGAGTGAAGGATATGTATCCTGAAAACTATATGTCATTGATGAAAGAAATTAAAGAAGGCACAAACAAGTGGAATGATAACCCATGTTCATGAATTGCAAGAATTATTATTGTTAAAATGTTCATACTACTCGAAGTGATCTACAGAGTCAATGAAATGCCTATCAAAAATTCCAATGATGTTTTTCACAGAAATAGAAAAAACAATTTTTGAATTTATGTAGAATGACAAAGACCCCAATAGCCAAAACAATCTTGACCAAGAAGAATAAAGCTGGAAGTATCAGTCTTTCTGATTTCAAACTTTATTACACAACTATAGTAATCAAAATTGTATGGCACCAGCATAAAGAGATGAAACAGAATAGAGTGCCCAGAAATAAAACCACGGATATACAGTTAACTGATCTTTGACAAGGGTGCCAATAACACAACATAGGAAAAGGATAGTTTTTTAGTAACTGCTGTTGGAAAAACTGGATATCCACATGTAAAAGAATGAATTGAACCCTTATCTCAAACCATATACAAAAATTAACTCAAAATGGATTAAACACTTAAACATAAGATATGAAACTACAAAACTCCTAGAAGAAAACAGGGAAAAATTCTTTCATGTTGGTCTTGGCAATGATATTTTGGATATGACACCAAAAACACAGGCAACAGAGGCAAAAATAAACAAGTGAGATTATATCAAATTATAAAGCTTCTGCACAGCAAGAGAAACAATCAACAAAATGAAAAGACAACATACAGGATGAGAGAAAATATTTATAAATCACATATGTGAAAAGGAGTTAATATCCAAAATATATAAGGAACCCATAGGACTCACTACTAAAAAAATCAAATTAGAAAATAGATAAAGGACCCAAATAGACATCTCTACAAAGAAGTTATACAAATACTCAGCAGGTATATGAAAAATGTTCAATTACTGATGATCAAGGAAATGGAAATCTAAACCATGGTGATATATTGTCGCCCTCCTGTTAGGATGGGTATTATTAAAAAAGCCAAAAGGTAAAAAGTGTTGGTGAGGATGTGGAGTGCTATGGTTTCAATCTCTGTCCCCTCCAGTGTTGCCATTGTGACAGTACTAAGAGGTGGGACCTTTGGGAGGTGATTGGGTCATGAAGGTGCCACCTTCATGGGTGGGACTCATCCTGTTATAAAGGACAAGTTTGCCCCCCCCCCTTGCCCTTTCTTTGGCCTCTGCTTTCTGTCACATCACAGACCCACAAGAAGGTCCTCACCAGACCCTAGCATCTTTTTTTTTTTTTTTTTTGAGACACAGTCTCGCTTTGTTGCCCAGGCTAGAGTGAGTGCCGTGGCGTCAGCCTAGCTCACAGCAACCTCAAACTCCTGGCTCAAGCAATCCTCCTGCCTCAGCCTCCCAAGTAGCTGGGACTACAGGCATTCGCCACCATACCCGGCTAATTTTTTGTATATATTAGTTGGCCAATTAATTTCTTTCTATTTATAGTAGAGATGGGGTCTCACTCTTGCTCAGGCTGGTTTCAAACTCCTGACCTCGAGCAATCCGCCCGCCTCGGCCTCCCAGAGAGCTAGGATTACAGGCGTGAGCCACCGCGCCCGGCCTCAGACCCTAGCATCTTGATATCGGACCTCCCAGCTCCAGAACTGTGAGCCAGTAGATTATGTTCCTGATAAATTACCCAGCCTGGGTGTTCTGCTATAGCAGCACAAAACAAATGAAGGCACAGAGAAAGGGAACTCTGTACAACTTTGGTGGGAATGTGTGCTGGTATAGTCATTATGGAAAACAACATGGAGGTTCCTCAAAAAGTGAAAAATAGAACTATCATATGATCTAGGAATCCTTCTTCTGAGTATTTATCAAAAGAATTAAAATCAGTGTCTTGAAGAGATGCCTTCACACCCATGTCCATTACAGCATTATTCACAATAGGAAGTAACCTACGTGTCCAATGATGGATTAATGGATAAAGCAATTGTGACACAGACATGCAATGGAATGTTATCCAGTCTTTAAAAAGAAGGAAATCCTGCCATTTGCTAAGTGAACACTATGCTAAGTGAAATAAACCATACCCAGAAAGACAAATACTGCATGATCTCACTCATATGTTTAGTGTAAAATAGTTAAAAATCACAGAAGCAGTGAGTAGAATGGTGGTTTTCAGGGACTGGGGGGTTGGGATAAAGGGAGGTGATAGTCAAAGCGTGCAAAGTTTTGGCTATGCAAGATAAATAATTCTCCAGACCAGCTATACATATAGTATACTATATATAGCTATCTACTATACACAAAGTACTCATAGCTAATAATATTATATTGTATAACAAATGAAGAGATTAAATCAGTAATAATAAAAACTCCTCACAAAGAAAAGGCAAGAACTAAATGGCATCACTGCTGATCTCTACCAAGCATTTAAAGAAGAATTAATGCCAATTATTCACAAGCTACTTCAAAAAATAGAAGAAGAAGAACCCTTTCAACTCATTCTATGAGTCTGTGATTACCCTTATACTTGCCATACAAAGAAATCAGAAGAAAAAAATGCAGAACAAGATCTATGAACACAGAAAAAAAAAGCCCCAAACTCAACAAGATAATAGCAAATTAAATTCAGCAGTAATTAAAAGGATTATACACCATGTCCAAGTGTGATTTATTCCAGGAATGCAATGCTGGTTTCATATCTGAAAATCAATTAATGTAATGCACTACGTCAATAAAGGCCAAAACTCACATGATCATATTAATAGACTCAGAAAAAGTGAATGACAAAATTCAACACCCTTTCCTGATAAAACACACCCAACAAACTAAGAATAGAAGGTAATTTTCTCAACCTGATAAAAGGCATGTATAAAAACTCACAGCTCATGTCATACTTAATAGTGAAAGACTAAATGTTTTCCCTCCGAGATCAGGCGCAAGACAAGAATGTTGACTCTCATCACTATTCAAAATTGTACTGGAGGTTCTAGCAAGGCAAGAAAAAGATACAAAAGACATCCAGATTGGAAAGTAAAAAGAGTCCCTATTTACAGATGACAAAATCTTATGTATAGAAAATCTAAAGTAGCCACTAAAAAACTATTAGAACGAATAAACAAGTTCAGCAAGATTGCAGCATACAAGATCAACTCTATTTCTATGCAATAGCAATGAGGAAACAAAAAACGAATTAAGTTTTCTTTGATTTACTTTTGATTTGCACCAGCAACAAAAAGAATAAAATAGTTAGAAATAAAAGAAGTGCAAGACTTGTACACTTAAAACTATTCAACATTATTGAAAAAAGATTAAGGAAAATCTAAATAGATGGAAAGACATCCTATATTCATGAACTGGAGGACTTAACATTAAGATGACAATGCTCCCTAAAACTGATCTATAGACTCAATTAAATTCCTATCAAAGTCCCAACTGACTGCTTGGCAGAAATTGACCAGCTGATTCTAAAATTCATGTAGAAATTCAAGGCATCCCAAATAGCCAAAACAATGTTGCAAAAGAACAAACTTGGAGGACGCATACTTCCCTACAGAATAATGGCCAACAAACATATGAAAAAATGTTCAACATCTCTAATTATCAGGGAAATGCAAATCAAAACCACAATGAGATATCACTTAACTCCAATGAGAATGGCCTTTATCAAAAAGTCCCCAAATAACAAATGCTGGTGGGGATGCAGAGAGAGAGAGGAACACTCCTACACTGCTGGTGGGACTGCAAACTAGTTCAACCTCTGTGGAAAGCAATATGGAGATGCCTCAAAGTGATACAAGTAGATCTACCATTTGATCCAGCAATCCCATTACTGGGCATCAATCCAAAAGATCAAAAGTCACTTTATGAAAAAGACACCTGCACTCGAATGTTTATAGCAGCACAATTCACAATTGCAAAGCTATGGAAACAAACCAAGTGCCCATCAATACATGAGTGGATTAATAAAATGTGGTATATGTATACCATGGAGTACTATTCAGCTTTAAGAAACAATGGTGATATAGCACCTCTTGTATTTTCCTGGATAGAGCTGGAACCCATTCTACTAAGTGAAGTATCTCAAGAATGGAAAAACCAGCACCACATGTACTCACCAGCAAATTGGTATAAATGGATCAACACCTAAGTGGACATATAGGAGTAACATTTATTGAGTGTCGGCAGGGTGGGAGGGGGGAGGAGGGGATGGGTATATACAACCACAACGAGTAAGATGTGCAACGTTTGGGGAATGGACATGCTTGAAGCTCTTACTTGAGGGGGGAGGGGGGCAAGGGCAATGTAAGTAACCTTAACACTTGTACCTCCATAATACTCTAAATTAAAAAAAAAAAAAACTTAGTAGAAAGTGTTGTACTATCCTAAGGATAGACATACAGATCAATAGAACAGAATGGAAAGTCCAGAAATAAACCCTCACTTTTATGGTCAATTGATCTTCCACAAGATTATCAAGATAAATCAATGAAGGAAAGAATAATCTTTTCAACAAATGATGCTGATAAATGGTTATCCGCACGCAAAAGAATGAAATTTGACCCCTCCCTCAAATCGCATACAAAATAACAAAAAATGAATCAAAGACCAAATGTAAGAGCTAAAGTGTAAAACTCTTAGAAGAACACATAGGCAAAAATGTTATGTACCTGGGTTATGCAGTGGCCTTTTAGACATAACAAAAACACAATGAAAAAAAGAAAACAATCATTGTACTGGTCATCATCAAAATGAAAAACTTTTGTGTTTCAAAGTACATTATCAAAAAAAGTGAAAAGGCAACCCACAGAATTAGAGACAATTTTTGAAAATCATATACCTGATAAACAACTTGCATATGGAAAATATAGAGAACTATTAACCACTCCATAATAAAAAGATAATAACCAAATTAAGAATGGGTGAGGGATCTAAACAGCTAGTTTACAAAGACTATATACAAATAAATAATAAACTTATGAAAAGATGCTTAACATTTTTTGGCATCAGGGAAATGCAATTCAAAGCCAAAATGAGATACAACTTTACACTTATTAGTATGACAATAACAACAAAAAAGGAAGAAGAAATGTTGGCAAGTCTGTAGAGAAATTGGAGCCCTCACATATTGCTGGAGGGAACATAAAATCATGGAGTTGATTTGCAAATCAGTCTGGTAGTTCTTCAAATAGTTAAACATATAGTTATTATATAATCCAGCAATTTTATATCTAAGTATATATGAAAAGGACTGTGATGTTTAATTTTATGTATCAACTTGATTGGGCCAGGGGGTGCCCAGATATTTTGTAAAACGTTATTCTGGGCATTTCTGTGAGGGTGTTTCTGGCTGATATTGACACTTGAATTGAACTGAATAAAGAAGATTGCCCTCCCTAACGTGGCTGAGCTTCATCCACTCAGCTGAAGGACTGAATAGAAATAAACAACTATATATATGGGCTATGGACCCTGGAAAACTTATTTCTACTTAGTTTGTTTTAATTTGCCTAAAATATACTCCATGGTCAGTTATGAGGGGTTCATTTTATGCCTGGGATAAAGGTTGCTTCTGCTCCCATCTAGTCTTCCTCCATGAGGAAGACTTCCTCCTTCCTCCCTTTATTCCAGAGGTTTGTCTTGCACATAGGCCCCTCCTAGAGTTCACAGAAGGTCTCTGTGTTTTGCTGTTCAAAAATCTGTTCCCCTTTGAAACTTCTAAAGATCGTGGCTCTTACAAGGTGACGGTGGTGGGGGCTCTGGTTCTTGGCTCATCAGCCAAGCAGGGGCGGACAGTGCATGCCCAGCCTGAAGAGGCGCGTATCCTCCGGGTTATCTCAGCTGACTCGCGCAGGTCAGTCCTTTCCCACCCAACAGTCATCCAGAACCTGCAGCTTCAGAATGAAAAAATGCCTCAACAGCAGAGATACTTTGTATGTAGGCATGACAATGGGGCTTCCTTACAAGAACCACTCCAGGCCAATGAAGAGTAGAGAAGGTAGTTAGGTGGAGAGGACTTCTGCTTCTGGTAAGAGGGAGTAGACTCATTTTTACCCATTCTTCTTGCTAAACACAGCTAAAAACACTGGAATGTGCATATCTATGTGTCTAGTTATCTGTCTATCACCTTGAAACTGTTAAGAGGACATAGCAGTTCTTTGGGTTTTAATTTCCCTCACGCATCCCAGACTGGTTGTAGGAAGCACCAGTGGTTACAGGGAGGAAAGGATCCACGGAATGTCTGCTCTGCCTGGGCAGGATCAGGAAGTGGGCAGCCTAGCAAGACAAGAGTCTTTTGCGAAACAGCTGCTGCAAATGCAGCTAAACCCCACAGGAAAAACCCCTGTGGCTTCTACCTCCATGATACCAGCAAAGGCTAAGCGAGGAACCCTGACTTCTACTCTCTCCAGGCTATGCAGAACTGTTCTGCTCTGCTTATCAGGGTGCTGTCAGAGAAGCTGACTGTAGAGCCTCATGGGGGAGGAGAAATGAAGCCCCCTGTCCCTGTGGTATCAGTGGAGACCATGGGGAGCCTGGACTGACTACCCACTGGCAATGACACATCCCTTCCCCTCCCATTCAGGGTGGTATCGGCAGAGGCTTAGTGGGGAGCCTGAAGCCATCCCTATTAAGAAGTAATGAGGACATCATCTCCCCACTTCCCAAGTTTAGTAAAAAGCAAAGATTCAAGAAGCTGAGTGAGCCCTAAGTAGGATTTACTCCCCCTTCAAAATTCACACCAAAACTATGATAGTCAAACTTCTAAAAAACTAAAAATTAAGAAAAAATATTGAAAGCAGTGAAAGATAACATATTATTTATAGGAGAAAAACAATTGAAATAACAGCAAATTTCTCATTAGACCCATGGAAGCTGGGAAGAAGTGGCACAGAATTTTTCTAGTGTTTAAAGAGAACTGTGAATCCAGAATTCTACATCCTTTGGGAAGAAGGTAAAATCAAGACATTAATTTAATTTAATTTGATTAATTTATTTTTGAGTCAGAGTCTCACTAGCCCCAGCTAGAGTGCCATGGCGTCAGCCTAGCTCACAGCAACCTCAAACTCCTGGGCTCAAGCAATCCTCCTGCCTCAGCCTCCCGAGTAGCTGGGACTACAGGCATGCACCACCTTGCCCAGCTAATATTTTCTATAGAAAATATCAGGCTGGTCTCCAACTCTGAGCTCAAAGGATCCGCCTGCCTTGGCCTCCCACAGTGCTGGGATTATAGGCGTGAGCCACCGCGCCTGGCAAGACATTTTTGTATGAAGGAAAACTATGAGAATTTGTTATTAGTATACCCACTCTAAAAAAAAAGTGTATAGGAAATTCTCCCAAAGGAAAGGAAATGATAAAAGAAGGGATCCTTGAATATGGAAACAGCAAAACAGATATTCCTTCTCACATTTATTTTTCTAAATTATGTTTGATAGATGGAATAAAAACTATAACATTGTCTAATGTGTTTTTAAATGTAAGTAGAGAAACATTTTAAGGACATTATAAGTGGGGTAGAGTAAAAGGACGTTAAGATTGGTAAGGTTTCCACATTCCACATGAACTGATAAAATTTCAGCACTAATAGACTAAGTTATACATATATAATATAGTACCTGGAACAGCTGTTAAAAGAACTATAGAAGCAAATATACTCAACAACACTGTAAAGAAATCAAAATAGAAAGCTAAAAATGTTTAAATAACTTGTAGGAGGCCAGGAAAATAGCACAGAGAAATGAAAAACAAAGAGAACAAATAGAAAATAAATAACACATGGATGACTTAAGCCCTATTATATCAATAATTACTTTAAATATATGAATAAAAACATGGAGATTGACAGAGTAGATTAAAGAAACTCATGACCCAACTATATGCTATATATGAGAAATTCACTTGCAATTCAATGACATAGGTATGTTGAAAGTAAAGTGATAGAAAAAGATATACCATGCAAACATTAATAACAGCAAAAAAAAAAAAAACCCAGGAGTATATAATGTACACATTATAGCAAAGAAAATTACCAGGGAAGAAGAGGAACATTACATAATGATAAAAGAATTAGTCCATCATGAAGACACAGCAATCCTAAATGCATCAAACAAAATAGCTGAAAGAATTTGTAGAAAAAATATTGATAGTGCGAGAGGAGATATTATAGAACAACCCAAATTATGGTTGGAGATGTCAACATTCCATGCTCATCAATTGATAGAACTACTACAGGAAATTAACAAGGATATAGAAGAATCAACAATACCATCAATCAACAGAATTTAATTGATATTTTTAGAATACTCAATCCAACAACAGTAGTATACACATTCTGTTCATAAATCCATGGAGGATTCACCAAGCAGATCATGTTATGAGTCATAAAACAAACCTTAAAAAGTTTAAAAGAATTGAAATCTTATAGGATATATTATCTGACCACGCTGTAATCAAACTAGAAAGAAATAAAAGAAAGACAATAGGAAAACTTCAAATACATGTAAACTAATAAACACTAAATAATAATCCATAGGTCAAAGAGGAATTCTCAAGGGCAATCAAACAATATATTGAAATAAATGAAATGAAAGTACAACATGTCAAAATTGATGGTATGCAGTTAAAGTCGTAGTAGGAGGGAAATTTATAGCAATAGATATAATTTATATACATTAGAAGAGAAGAAAATCCCAAATTAGTAATCTAAGCTCACATTGCAAGAACCTAGGGCAGTAAGTGCAAAATAATCCCAAAGCAAGTAGAAATAAAGAAATGATAAAGATAAGAACAGAAGTCAATTGAAATTAAAAACAAAGACAATAGAGAAAATCCATGAAACAAAAACGTGGTTCTCTGAAAAGATCAAGAAAACTTATATAGCAAGTCTAAGAAATACACAAAGAGAGAAGACACAAATTACCAATATCAGAAATTAAGGAAAGAGTGTCAGTACAGATCTTGCAGACATAAAAAAAAAAAGAAAAAATAAAAATAAAAATTCTACACATTGAACTTCAACTACCTGAATGGTATAGATTTTTCTTTGAAAAACAAACTACCAGAACTCACTCAATATGAAATAGATAATTTAAATACTCTTATAACTATTAAGGCAACTGTATTGTAATTAAATTCCCCAAAATAAAATCTCTAGTCCCATATTATTTCACTGATTAATTAAACCAAACATTTAATAAAGATTTAACACTAGTCTGCATAAGCTTTTTCAGAAAATATAATAGAAGAGGAGGGAGCACTTCCCAATTCATCCTATGAGGTCTGTATTATTATGTTACCTAAACCAAAGACAATTAAAAAACAAAACAAAAACAAAAAACTATAGATTAATGTCCCTGGAAGACATAGATGGAATAATTCTCAACAAAATTTTAGCACATAAATTCAGCAATATACCTAAAAAATTGTACACTGTGGTCAAATGGGTTTTATCCCAAGAATGCAAAGTTGGTTCAATATTTGAAAGTCAACCAGTGTAATCTGCCATAGAACAGGCTAAAGAAAAAAATTATGTGATCATATTAATAGATGCAGAAAAAGGATTTAACAGAATTCAATACCTATTCATGAAAAAAAGAAAAAAAAAAAACCTCTTAAAATAGAAATAGAGGGAAACTTTTTCCACTGGATAAAGAACATTAACAAAATCCATAGCTAACATTTCACCAGAAGGTGAGAGACTGATTTAAGACTAGGAACAAGGTAAAGGTGTTCATTTAGTCACTGTTATTAAGCATAATCCTGGAAGTTTTAGCCAATGCAATAAGGCAAGAAAGAATATAAAAGTCATAGTGATATGAAAGAAAAAATAAAACCACCTCTAATAAAACTGCTGACATAGAGTATCTCAATGAACACACAAAAAACTCCTAGAACTAACAAGTGGTTCAGCAAGGTCACAGAATACAAGATGAACCCACCTACAAAATAAAAAATATTTTAATACAATTTATAATTATTCCAAAGAAAATGAAATATTTATGTATAAATTTAACAGAACATTGTATAGAACTTGTATGCTGAAAACTACAAAATACTTATGGGAAAAATTAAAGAAGATCTACATAAATGGCCCAGCATGCCATATTTGTGGATTAGGAGACTCAACATTGTAATGATGCCAGTTCTCCCTAAATTCATATGGGTTAATGAAATTCTTATCAAAATATTCACATTATTTTTGTAGATATAGACATAATCATTCTAAAATTTATATGCAAACACAAAGGAACCAGAATAGCTAAAATGATTTTGAAAAAGAAGAACATAATGGGAGGTGTCAGTCTACCTTATTTTAAGACTATTATACAGCTCCAGAAGTCAATGTTGAGTGGTATAGACCGTGGGCTAGACACAAAGTGAACAGAATAGAGAACCCAGAAAATACACAGGCAAGTGTGACCCAGTGAGGTAAAGAGCAATTCAGTGGAAGAAGATAAATGGTACTGGAGTAATTGCATATAGGCAAAAAACATGAACTTTGACCTAAATCTCACACTTTATATAAAAATTAATTCAAAATGAAGCATAGATTTAACATTGTAGAATTTTAGAAACTGATATATAGCAGAAAATGTTCAGGCTATCGGCTTAGTGAAGAAATCTTTGATATGACATCAAAATCATGAACCATAAAAGAAAAATGTTGATATTGATAAATCGGTCTTTATCAAAATGAAAACCTTGTGTTCTGCAAAAGAACTTGTTAAGAGGATGAAAAGAAAAGCTGCAGATTGTGAGAAAATATTTAAAAACCACATAGGTGAGAAAGACATTTAGAATATGTGAAGTATTATCAAACCTCAACAGTAAAAACACCAAACAATCCAATTAGAAAATGGGCAAAAGACACAGATGTTTCACCAAAGAGGATATACAGGTGTCAAAGGAGGACACAAAAAGATGTTCAGTGTCACTAGCTTTAGGAATATCAATACTAAGATCATGGTGAGATATCACTACACACCTGTTAGAACAACTAAAATTAAAAAAAAATACTGAAAGTACTAAATACAGTCATGGATGCAGAGAAACTGCATGTTTCACCTGTTGCTGGTGGGGCTATAAAACGGCACAGGCACTCCGGGAAATGGTTTGGCAGTTTCTTAAAAAGAACCTGAGCATACACTCTCCATGTAACCCATCAATGCACGCCCTCCCGGGCATTTAACTCTGAGACATAACAACTCATGTCAACACAAACACTTGTACACAACTCTTCATTGCGTGTTTATCTGTAGTAGCCCCAAACTGAAATCAACCAGAGCATCCCTCAGAGGTGATGGTTAAATGAACAGTGATACATCCATACCCGGCATAGACCAGAATCCGACCTGGCAATAAACAGGGATGAACCAATGACACCTGCAGCACTGTGGGTCAATCTCCAGAGTGAAAAAGTCAGTATCAAAAGTTCACATGCTCTGTAATTCCTTTAATGTAACTTTCTCAAATGACAGAATTATAGAAATGGAAAATGGGTTGGTGGTTGCCAGGCGTTAGGGCTGGTCGGAGAAGGAGCAGGCGTGACATTTGAGATCTTCTTGGGGATGGAACAGGTGTGGTTCTTGACTGAGGTGGTGGTCACACAAATCTACCTGTGGGAAGTGTGGATGTGAGCAAGCCTTCAAGATTTAGGAGCTATTCTAATGATAGATCCCAGGCAAAGGGAAAGAAAGTCAGAATGTTATTTTATTTCCTGACAAAAAATTGCATGGATGGTGAGTGAGGACAATGTCAGGCCCAGCAAGATCTCAAGGAAAGAATATGAAAAACTGGGGGCTAATATTCTGTTCCTGATTAGACAGGATGATTACCTTAAATAAAGAGATTGTTCTCTGTCCCTTCCTGGAGAACAGTGTATGCTGATTTGTCAGTGATTCATAACAGGGACACCTTGGATGTTCTTGGAGTGCTACATTTAAGTGTATGGGGTTTCAATATCACCCGTTAAATGATGGAAGTGACCAAGGCGCACTTCTGTCCCTGGAAGAGGAAGAGGAGCAAGAAACCACTGACTAATAAAATACTGATATAATACTGAATAATAGGCCCGTGTGCATTGATATTCTGAGTCTGACTCTTTAAGCAAAATGTTGAAGAAAGATCCCATATCTTTTATTATGGGACAAGCAGAAAAGGGCTGTGGCTCTGGAGAAGCCCTCTCTGTAGGTTCTCTCCCTGTCTCCCTGGAGACTGTGGGGGACTGAACCAAAGCCCCACAACCCTTGGCTCAGTGTGGGGTCGGGGCGGGGGAGTGCTCAGCCCATATTGACCGGTGTGTTGCAGCCTGCTCATATCTCATAAATAATAAGAAAATGTTCAATGTGATTAATCCAATAATGTAACTTTCTTTTGTCAGATGTTTACTGAATGCTCATTCTTTTTTTTCTTTTTTTTTTGCTAGCTACTTAGTGAAAATTGAAAACCCTAATTAGACATCGTTTGGACTTGTGAAGTGTGTGGTGTCCTGAAGGCGTGCGTGTCAGAGACATTTTAAGAAATCGACACGAGAGTGCAGTTCAGCATAGAAGGGAAGGAGCACACGTGCACGCACTGCAGGGCAGAGGGATGCCTTTCTGAGATGGGAGCGAAGAGCAGGTCACCGAGAAGCCTTGGTGTGGGCTTGCCGGAGGCTGGGCGCCGACCAGAGGAGAGGGGCTGGAGGAGGAGGAACGGGGCAAGGGCCGCTCCGGGCTGGAGGGGCTGTGCAAAGCGGTGGAACGTCGCCCTCAACAGAGAGTTTGGCTCTCAGGATACGGAGTTTAGATTTTATTCGTCAAGCTATGAGACCAGCAGCAACATTTTGCATAGTAAAGTGTTTGGTGTTGAAGTGTTTTAGGACACTGGCTGTAGCAGTGGGCGTGGTGCAGACGGGCCTGCAGTCGGCTCAGACTGCCTCACGGGGCGCAGGAGCGGCGGGCACCTGTGCCCAGCAGCGAGCTGCCGGCCAGGCGGCTGTCCGGTGAGGGTGTCCCGTGGGGTTGCGGGCGCGCCTTCTGGCCTGGGCTCCCTGACCCTTCCTGGGAGGGCTGACAGAGGCGGGCTCGCACGCGGCTCCTCCTGTAAGGACGCTAACCCTGCCAGCTCAGGACCCCACCCTTACCACCCATTTAACCTCCGCATTGTGCGTCCTCAGAGGCCCCACTCCAGACACAGCCACGCGGAGGCGCATCAAATGTGGATTTGGGGAACACAACATGCAGCCCACAACAGAGCCCAAGCTTGAAAGCAAGGGAGATGCAAACCGGCCTCTGCAGCAGGGGCAGCAAGCTTTGTCTGCAGAAGCTCGGGTGGTAAATATTTTAGGCTCGGAGAGGCGAGAGGCGATATTGAGAGCATTGCGTAGTTGCTTCAATGACAAGAGAAAAAATAAATGTCTACAAATTTTTTATTGACAAAATTAGAAACATAGTGACTGAGTACAGTGTTTTGTAATACAGTTCTACTAACAAGAAGCACAGAATTCTTTATTGAGGGGAACGACCTTCCCCTCACTTAGTTGGAGTTCAAAGTTAGGGTTCTCTACCACCAGAATCAGTTGCAAATGTTCCTCTCTCAGTGCTGACCTGGAAGAAGGTTTTATGTACTTTACACGTGAAAATACCTTTCACATAGCTAGTTACTGCCAAATACTGACATTAATCCACAAGCATGTGATGTTAACTGAGGATATTGGTCACTTCGAATACATGTATAGGATTCGATTAGATTCTGCTCTTGATACGTGCTCTAAGCGTGTCAGGATGTTCCAGATTTAATACTTCCTGTTGAAGGTTCAGTGGAGGCTCCTCAATTGCACAATTTAATGGATTTTTTGTAAAAGAAATTTATTTAATTAATGTTTTCGAGCATCACACAAAAAGTTAAGAAAACAGTCTAATGGACCACCTGTACCTAGATTCTGGAATGACCTAGACTTTGTCATGTTCACCCCTCCTATCATTTTCTCTTCTTTCTTTTTCCTTTTCTTTTCTTTTAAAAACATTTTGGAGCAAATCCCAGGTATTACATCACTTTAATTCCTACACATTTTAGTATCATCTCTAAAAAAATATGGACCCTCTATGACTGTCCTTTTAAGCCAGAAACAAATCTAAATACTTTAAATTAGAAAATTTAATGTTTTTCTTTCTTGATATCCTGCAGTGGAGGGCTTGAGGGCAAGGTCAAATGAGTCATAGACAAACACGCAGCAGCCTTTGCTTTGCACATCTGAGGGTGGAAATGGTCACCTTTATATGTTTTTGTAAAAGATAACTTTTTATTTTGAGATAATTGTGAGTTCACGGAAGTTGCACAGGAAAAGTGCAGGAGTCCTGCACCCTTCGCCCAGCCTCCCCAGTGTCGCCGTCCTTCGTACATATAGGACAGTATCAGCCAGAAAGTTGATGTTGGTTCCATCCATGGAGCTTATTCAGATTCCACCAGGTATATATGCACATATGTGTGTGTGTCTGTGTGTGTCATTCTACACAATTTTGTCACACGTTAAACCTTGTGTAACCACCGCTACAACCAAGATACTGGAATGCGGCATCACTCCAAGGCTTCCTCGTGCTACCTGTTTATAGCCACACCTGTACCTCCAATCTCTATCCATAATTCCTAGCAACCACTAACCTATTCTCCGTCTCTATAATTACCTTATTTCACAAACGTTATATAAATGGAATCACGCAGTATGTATTCTTTTGAGATCGGATTTATTTTATCTTAGCATTATTTTCTTGAGGTTGATTCAAGTTGTCATGTGGATTAATAGTTTTTTTTTTTAATCATTGTTTAGTATTCCACTGTTTGGATGTAGGATATTTGGTATTACGGTTTTGAGTTTGGGAGTATTAGGAATAAAGCTGCAATGAATATCCATGCACGAGTTTCTGCATGAAGATGAGTTTTCATTGTTCTGTAGTGCCCAAGAGTGCGACTCTGACTCATATGGCAAATTCACTTTTAGGTTTTAAAGGAACTGCTGAAGTATTTCCCAGAGTGGCCATAGCATTTTACATCCCCACAAGCAGTGTGTGAGTGGTTCCATTTGTCTGTATCATTCTCTTTGCATTTGACCTTGGCACCGCCTTCCCCTTGGCCCTTCCGATGGACGTGCAGCGCCTGCTCCCTGTGTCCTAACGCGGCTCTAGTGCGTGATGATGAGGACGTCTTCTTGGGTGCTGTTTGTCCCTCCATCTCCACTTCAGTGAAATGTCACTTCATGTTGTTTGCCCATTTTCTAATTGGATTTTTTTAAAGTTTTTTTTTAGGTTTGAAAGTTTTTTTTTAAAGATATTCTAGATGCAAGTCCTTTGTTGGATATGTGGTTTGTAAGTATTTTATTCCATCCTGTAGCTTGTCTTTTCATCCTTTTTAATAGGTTTTTTTGGAGAGCAAAAGTTTGAAATTTTGCTGAGGCCCAGTTTTTTATTTTTTTCTTTTATGGATCATGCTGATGAGGTTGAGTCTAAGACATCTTTGCCTAGTACCAGGTCCCAAAGATTTTCCCTTAGAAGTTTTATAGTTTTACAGTTTACCTTTAAGCCCGTGATCCATTTTGAGTTGATTTTTGTGTAAGCTGTTGTGTTTAGATTGAGGCTCATTTTTTGTTTGCCTATGGATGGCAAATTGCTGCAGCATTATTTGTTGAAAAGACTTTCCCTCCTCTGTTGAACTGTTTTTGCTCCCTTGTCAAAAGTTAATTGGGCATATGTGTGTAAATCTACTTCTGGGTTCTCTTTTCTGTTACACCAATCTATGTGCCTAATTCTCCACCAATACCACACAGTTTGATTACTGTAACTATATAGTAAGCCTAGTAATTTCTCCTACTTCATTCTACCTTTCAACCTTAATTTGGCTCTTCTTGGACCTCTCTGTGTCCATGTAAGGTTGTCTATTTTTACAACAAACCTTTCTAAGGTTTTGATAGGAATTTCATTAGACCTGTATTTAAATTTAGGGAGAATTGATATTTTTATGGCTTCTTTGATTTCTTTTATTGGCATTTTATAATTTTTATCATACACGCTATGCATGTTTTGTTAGATTTATAGACAAGTATTTAATCTCTTTTGGAGAGATTATAATTGGTAGTTAATTAAAATTTTGTTTTCCACTTGTTTGTTTTTAGTAGATAGAAGTATAGGGGATTTTTATGTGTTGATTTTGTATCTTGAAATCTTACTGAACTCACTTATTGGTTCTATGAGGGTATTTTTTGTAGGTCCCTTAGGATATATACATAGACAATAATGTCATCTGCAAATAGAGTTTTATTTCTTTCTTTCTAATCTGTATATCTTTGTTTTTTTCTTTGTCTTGCCTATTGCACTGGCTGGTACTTCTAGAACTATGTTTACTAGGAGTACTGAGACACGACATCCTTGCATTGCTCATGATCTTAGAGCAAGAGCATTCAGTTCCCACTATTAAGTTTGATGTTAGTCATAGTATTTTTGTAGATGCTCTTTATGAGGCTTCAGAAATTTCTATTTCTATTGTACTAATAGTTTTCAAAAATTATGAAATGGTGTTGAATTTTGTCCTTCGGTATCTGTTGATATGAGCATATAGGGTTTCTCCCTTAGACTGTTAATATGGTAGATTACATTGATTGGTTTTTTTAATATTCAACCAGCCTTGCATTCCTGGAATAAACCCCACTTGGTCACTGGGCATTTTTTAAATATTATTGCTAAATCATTTGCTAATATCTGATAAAGAATTTTTGCATACACATTCATGAATGATACTGGTCAATGGTTTTCTTTTTTGTACTATGTCTGGTTTGGGTATCTGCATAATGTCATCTTTAAAAGTGAGTTAGGAGATAGTCCTTCATCATTTATTTTTTGGAGGTGGTTATGCATTCCGGTGTTAATTTTTCTTTGAATATTTGATATAATTCTCCAGGGAAGCCATCTACTGAGAAATGTCTATTTTGAAGGGTTTTAAAATTATAAATTCAAAACCCTAAATATAGAGCTAATAAAATTATCTATCTCATACTGGGTAAATTGTGGTAGTTTATACTCTTCAAGAGATTGGTACATTCTATCTATGTGGTTAAATTCATGTGTGTAGAATTGTTCATAGTATGATTTCAGAAGTATTCCCTCCTCTTTTATTTTCTGGAAGAGTTTGTATAAAATTCTTGTTAAGTTTTCTAAATAATCTGGGCATGGAGATTTACATTTTGGGAACTTTTGAATTATACTTTCATTTAATAATTGTTAATTTAAATTAACTACTTGAGTTACTTAGTTTATCTTGGTTGAGTTTCGGTAGATTGAAATTTCCAGGAATTAGTAATTTGTTCTAAGTTATTTAACTTTTAAGTATAAAGTTTATAGCAGTATTCCTTTTATTCTGAAAAATATTTTGTAATTTAAACTGTTTTCTTCTTAATATTGGTGATCTGTGTCTTCACTTTTTGTTTTTGTCAACTTGCTTCGAGGCTTGTCAGTATCACTGATATTTCCCCCCCAAAACAAACCTTTTCCATTAATTTTCTCTATTGTTTTCTGCTTTTGAATTCATTGACTTTGGTCTTATCTTTATTATTTCTCTCCTTTTGCTTGTTTTTGGTTTATTTTGCTTTGCTTTTTCACATTTCATGAGATTGAAACTTAGATTTTTGAGATATTTTCTCCTATTCATTAGAAGAATTTGATACTATAAATTTCCCTCTCATAACTGCTTTAGCTGAATCCTACAGATTTTTATATGTTGTCTTTTCATTTTCATTCAGATATAATTATTTTTAAAAATTTCCTATGGACTGCTTCTTTGACTCATGGCTTATTTAAAATTGTGCTATTTAATTTCCAACTGTTTGAAAATTTTCCTTTTATCTTTCTGTTATTTGTTTCTAGTCTGATTTTAATGTGGGCACAGAATACACTCTGTATAATTTAATTATTTTAAACTCGGTGAGATTTATTTTATGACTCAAAATTCTTAATGAATGTTGTGTGGGAATTTTAATAGAATGTGTGTTTTGCTGTTGTTGAGTGATGTTCTATGAATATCAATTAGATCCTGCTGGTAGCTAGTGTTGTTGAGTACCTTTACAACCTTGTTGATTTTCTGTCTAGTAGTTCTACCAGTTGCTGAGAATGATGTGTTGAGATCCTCAACTATAATTTGCTCATATCTCCTTTCAGCTTTATTAATTAAAACTCTGGTGTTTGATTGCTACAGATTCTTGGTGGATTGATGTAACGTCTCTTTTTTACTCTGTTCTTTTTTTCTGAAATCTACTTTATCTTTAGCTTTTTAAAAATTCACGTCTGATGTTGTATCTTTTTCATCTTTTTACTTTAAACTTAGCTATGTTGTTATGCTCTATGTGATGTTTTTTAGACAGGTTATGTTTGTGTTATATCTTTTTTTGATCCACTGTGCCAAACTGTGTTTGTTGGTATATTTAGAACATCCACATTTAAAGTAATTATTGATATAGTAGGGTTTAGGTCTGGATTTGTCTTTTCTGTTTGTTTTCTGTGTCTCATATTTTCTTTTTATCCCTTGCTTTTCTGTGTGTTACTTGAACATTTTTTTTGAAATTCCACTTTTTTTTTATTTCGACATATTATGGGGGTACAGATTTTAAGGTTTCAATAAATGCCCATTCCCCCTCCCCCGACAAGTCTGAGTCTCCAGCATGACCATCCTCCAGATGGTGCACCTCTCACTCATTATAAATGTATATACCCGCTCCCCTGACCCCTCCCACCTGCCCAATACCCTATTACTGTAGTACCTATGTGTCCACTTAGGTGCTGCTCAGTTAATACCAATTTGCTGGTGAGTATATGTGGTGCTTGTTTTTCCATTCTTGGGAAACTTCACTTAATAGTATGGGTTCCAGCTCTAACCATGAAAATATAAGATGTGCTATATCACCGTTGTTTCCTAGAGAAGAATATGACTCCATGGTATATATATATACCACATTTTATTAATCCATTCTTGGATTGATGGGCACTTGAGCTGTTTCCACAGCCTTGTGATTATGAATTGTGCTGCTATAAACATTCGAGTGCAGGTGTCTTTTTTGTAGAGTGTCATTGGATCTTTTGGGTAGATGCCCAGCAATGGGATTGCTGGATCAAATGGTAGATTCACTTGTATCGCTTTAAGGTATCTCCATATTGCTTTCCACAGAGGTTGAACTAGTTTGCAGTCCCACCAGCAGTGTAGGAGTGTTCCTCTCTCTCCGCATCCACGCCAGCATTTGTTGTTTGGAGACTTTTTGACAAAGGCCATTCTCACTGGAGTTAAGTGATATCTCATTGTGGTTTTGATTTGCATTTCCCTGATGATTAGAGATGTAGAGCATTTTTTCATATATTTGTTGGCCATTCTTCTGTCTTCTTTAGAAAAGTTTCTGTTCAAGTCCTTTGCCCACTTTTTAATAGGGTTATTTGATTTTTTTCTTGCTGATTTTCCTGAGTTCTAAGTATGTTCTAGTTATCAGCCCCTTATCAGATGTGTAGGATGCAAAATTTTTCTCCCATTCTGTAGGTTGTCTGTTTACTTTCATGACTGTTTCTTTGGCTGTGCAGAAGCTTTTTAGTTTGATCATGTCCCATTTATTTATTTTTGTTGCTGCTGTGATTGCCTTTGGGGACTTCTTCATAAACTCTTTGCCTAGGCCGATGTCTAGTAGAGTGTTTCCAACTTTTTCCTCTAGAATTCTAGTAGTTTCATACCTTAGGTTTAAGTCTGTTATCCAGTGTGAGTTGATTTTTGTGAGAGGTGAAAGGTGTGGGTCCTGTTTTAGCCTTCTACAGGTGCCTATCCAGTTTTCCCAGCACCATTTATTGAAAAGGGATTCTTTTCCCCAGCATATGTTTTTGTCTGCTTTGTCAAAGATTAGATGGCTATATGAGGATGGTTTTATATCAGGATTCTCAGATCTGTTCCACTGGTCAATATTCCTATTTTTGTGCCAATATCATATTGATTTAATTACTACAGCTTTGTAATATAGTTTGATATCTGGCATATTAATGCTTCCCATTTTGTTTCTGTTGCCCAGAATTGCTTTTGATATTCGGGGTCTTCTTTGGTTCCATATGAAGTGTAAAATTATTTTTTCTATATCTGTGAAGAATGCTGATGGGATTTTAATAGGTATTGCATTGAATCTGTAGATCAGTTTGGGTAGTATAGACATTTTAATGATGTTGAGTCTGCCGACCCATGAGCATGGTATGGATTTCCATCTGTTTACATCCTCTGCTATTTCCTTCCTCAGTGTTTCATAGTTCTCCCTGTAGAGGTCTTTTACCTCTTTGGTTAAGTATATTCCTAGGTACCTTAATTTCTTTGTTGCTATTGTCAAGGGAATTGAGTCTTTGATTTGGTTCTCAATTTGATTGTTGTTGGTGTATATGAATGCCTCTGATTTCTGTGTGTTGATTTTGTATCCTGAGACTTTACTAAATTCATTTATCAGTTCCAGGAGTTTATTGGTTGAATCTTTGGGGTTTTCTAGATATAATATCATATCATCAGCAAACTGTGAAAGTTTGATCTCTTCTGCCCCTATTTGGATACCTTTAATTCCATTGTCCTGTCTGATTGCTGTAGCCAGGACTTCCAGCACTATGTTGAACAGAAGTGGAGATAGTGGGCAGCCTTGTCTGGTTCCAGTTCTAAGTGGGAATGCTTTCAATTTTCCCCCATTCAGTATGATATTGGCTATGGGTCTGTCATATATGGCTTGTATCATTTTTAGATATGTCCCTTCTATGCCTATTTTCTTAAGTGTTCGTATCATGAAAGGGTGTTGAATTTTGTCAAAAGCTTTTTCTGCATCTATTGAAAGAATCATGTGGTCTTTGTTTTTGCTTCTGTTTATGTGGTGAATTGCATTTATAGATTTACGTATGTTGAACCATCCCTGCATCCCTGGGATGAAGCCCACTTGGTTGTGATGGATTATTTTTTTGATAAGCGTCGGGATTCGGTTAGCTAAGGTTTTGTTAAAAATTTTTGCATCTATATTCATTAGGGATATTGGTCTGTAGTTTTCTTTTTTTGTTGCATCCTTTCCTGGTTTTGGTATCAGAGTAATATTCGCTTCATAAAAGGTGTCAGGGAGGTTTCTGTTCTTCTTGATGTTGTGGAATAGTTTCTGCAAGATAGGTACTAGTTCTTCTTTGTAAGTGTGGTAAATTTCTGGTGTGAAGCCATCTGGACTGGGACTTTTCTTTTTAGCGAGATTTTTAATTGCTGTTTCTATTTCAGCTCTTGAGATTGGTCTGTTCAGGAAATCTATTTCTTCCTGGTTGAGGCTAAGGAGGCTGTGTGTTTCTAGTAATTTGTCCATTTCCTGCACATTTTCCAGTTTGTGTGCATAAAGATTTTTGTAGTATTCATAAATTATATCTTGTATCTCTTTAAGATCAGTTGTGATATCTCCTTTTTTGTTCCTGATGGAGCTTATTAGAGATTTCTCTTTTCTGCTTTTTGTTAGCTTAGCCAATGGCGTGTCAATTTTGTTTATTTTTTCAAAGAACAAACTTTTTGTTTTATCAATCTCCTGAATAGCTTTCCTGTTTTCAATTTCATTTAGTTCTGATTTGATCTTGTTGATTTCACTTCTTCTGCTGGGTTTGGGGTTGGTCTGTTCTTCTTTTTTCAGCTCTTCGAGTCGTTTCGTTAGATTGTCCATTTGTGATCTTTTTGTCTTTTGGTTATAGGCATTTATGGAGATAAACTTTCCTTTCAGAACTGCTTTAGCTGTGTCCCAGAGGAGTTGATAACTTGTCTCTCCATTGTCATTTTCTTCATAGAATGTTTTTATTTCCATCTTGATTTCTTCATTTATGAAGTAATCATTTAGTAGGAAGTTGTTTAATTTGCACGTTTTTGTGTAGAAATATGAGTTTCTCTTAGGGTTGATTTCTACTTTTATTCTACTGTGATCCGAGAAGGTACATGGTATGATTTCTATTTTTTTAAATTTCTTGAGATTTACTTTGTGTCCTAGGATATGGTCAATCTTAGAGAATGTCCCCTGAGCTGATGAGAAGAACGTATATTCAGTGGATTTTGGGTAGAATGTCCTGTAAATGTCAGTGAGACCCAATTGTTCTAGAGTTTTGTTTAAGTCCATTATTTCTTTATTAATTTTCTGTTTGGAGGATCTGTCATGTGCCGTCAGTGGGGTGTTGAAATCTCCGGTGATTATGGAGTTGCTATTAATCCATTTGCTTAGATCCAGTAAGGTTTCCTTTATGAATCTGGGTGCACCTAAGTTGGGTGCATATATATTTAAAATTGTTATATCTTCTTTTAAACTGTGCCCCTCACCATTATATAATGACCCTCTTTGTCTTTCACTACTTTTGCTGGTTTAAAAACTAAATCGTCTGAAATTAGAACGGCCACACCAGCTTTCTTTTGGCTTCCACTTGCCTGGAATACTGATCTGAACCCTTTTACTTTTAGTCTATATGCATCCTTGCAGGTTAGATGTGTTTCCTGAAGACAGCATATACTTGGCCTGTATTTTGTTATCCATTCAGCCAGCCTATGTCTCTTAAGTGGAGAGTTTAAGCCATTCACCTTTATTGAGAGAACTGATAGGTAAGGTAGATTACTGTTCATTCTGTTGGATTGGATGTTGTTGCTTTGATTTCTCTCTTGAGCCATTGTAATATCTGGCCTTTAATCTTTGGGTTTTGGTTGTTTTTATATTCGTGAGTTTTTATTATGGTGTTCTATGTGTAACACTGTTTTGAGTACTTCTTGTAGGGCTGGTCTTGTCTTGGTGAATTCTCTGAGACTTTGCTTGTCTGAGAATTTCTGTATTTCTCCTTTATATATGAAGCTTAGTTTTTCAGGGAATAAGATTCTAGGCTGGGCATTGTTTTGTTTCAGAAGAGTGAGAATGGGGCTCCAACCTCTCCTTGCTTGTAAAGTCTCATTAGAGAAGTCTGCTGTTATTCGAATTGGCTTTCCCTTGTATGTTACTTGCTTCTTTCATCTTACAGCTCTTAGAAGGGCCTCTTTAATTGATATTTTGGTCAGTCTGATTACTGCATGTCGTGACGTCTTCCTGTTTTCATGAATCTCCCAGGGTTCCTCTGAGCTTCCTGAACTTGTATATCGAGATTTTGAGCAAGGCCTTGGAAATTTTCCTCTATTATATCTTCAAACAGTTTGTCCAATCCTTGAGTGTTGTGTTATTCCCCTTCTGGTAACCCTATGACCCTCACATTAGGTTTCTTCACATAATCCCATATCTCTTGTAGGCTTTGCTCTTTTCTCTTGTTTCTCTGCTCTATCTCTGTGATGGTTTTATTTAGTTGGAAGGTGTTAACTTCAATCTCTGAAATTCTTTCTTCTGTTTGATCTACTCTTTTCTTGAGACTTTCCACTGTATTTTGTAGTTTCCTGAATTGATTCTTCATTTCCAGGAGTTCGGTTAAACTTTTCTTCATTGTGTCTATTTCTTTAGTGAACTTTTGTTCTAGGTCCTGGAGGCTTTTTGTGTTTTGTTTGTGTTGGTTATTGAGTTGTTCTTGCAGGTTGGTGAGTGTTCTTATGATCCACATACGAAATTTGTCTTCTGTCATTTTGGTTACCTGATTTTGGTTGGTGTCCGTTTCTAGGGGACTGGTGTTCCTCTTTGGGGGTGTGTTTTCCATTTGGTTCTTCATATTTCCTGAGTTCCTTCACTGATTTCTTCCCATGTCGATCAGTTGTTGTTTCTTTCCTTTAGGTTTTTGTTTGGGTATTCGCACACCTTGTTTTGTTTCTGAGCCGGTAGGTGGTGTCTGTGGGTAAGATTCGACCACTCCCTGTATAATGAGTCAGTGGGTGCCGTGAAAAGGCTGTGCAGGATGCCGTCCCTGTCAGTAGGTCACACTTGCTTGGAGGAACATGCTACACTGTTGTTTTTGTGTCCTGTTATCAGCTCTTATTCCTGTAGGGAGGCAGTCTAGTGCCTCAGGTGGTCGGTGGGGCCCTGGGACTTCCTGGTGTGTCCTTTTCTCCCTCTCAGTGAGGGCTGGTCTAGGAGAGAGTCTGGGCAGAGCTGGGTTGGGTAAGCCTGCCCTCAGGCACCACCAGTGCCGTTAGCAGGGGTCAAAGTTCTATTCTCTGCTTCCGGGAAAAGCTGTCAGGGAGGGGCTGGAATGGCCCCGCTCAGTCAGAAAGTCTGCGTGTGGGGGTGGGGCTGTCTGAGACCCGCCATCTGGAGCGGACCTTGCTTCTTTCCACCTTCCCCAACTCCTGGGCCTCTGCCAGCAGGCCAGACCACACGCCACCAGGCCTCCCCTGGCTGTGCTGCCGGCGGGGAGGTTCCCTGAGCAGGAACGCCACCTGGGCTGGGCGCATGGTCTCCTTTTGGGAGGAGGGTTGCCCTCTAGGATGGTGATCTGCCCCTGAAGGCACACACACCTCAGTAGGCTGTTCACGTATATCCCCTCTGTGCCCCGGGCAATGCGAGACTTTGGTGCATGGGATCTGGTCTGCAGGTCTGACCTCTGGGTCCCAGAGTTCAAACTGTATCCCCACCAGGGAGAGGAGTGCCAGTCCCAATTCACCCACAGGGAGCCCTAGCTGGGTCTATGTCTGTCAGCCTCTGAGTCGGCACCGTTCTCCTGGGAACACCATGCCCGCAGCACCTGGGAGGGCTGGCGGGTAGGGAGCTCACAGTCTGAGTTCCCCTTAGTCAGCTGTAGGGTCACAAAAGGGAAGGTCCCGTTGCCTGGAGGTGCCTCCGGCTGGTGGCTGTATTGTCTCTCTCGGCAGCCATGAAATTCCACTTTGATGTCTTTATATCAATTTTGAGTATATCACTTTGTACAATTTTCTTTTTTGTTCTCTGTGTAACTATATGCATATATAACTTATCACAGCTTGCTGGTGTTGACATTTTATTACTTTGAATAATGGGTAGACTTTAGTTTTCATATGTAGTTGTCTTAAGTATCTCCTCCACATACATGGAACATCACATCAAATGGTGTTATAAATTTCGCTTCAACCATAAGATATACTCAACATAACTCACTAAGAGATAGTCTACTGTGTTTACTTCTATTTTTACCTTTTCTGTTGTTCTTTTTGTTTCCTAAGTTACCAGCCCTCTTTTGTTATTATTTTCTATTTGGAGAGTTTCATTTAGTCAGTCTTTGCTAGGAAAAATTTATCTTAGTTTTCCTTTATCTGAGAATTAATTTCCTCTTCATTCATTAAGGATAGTTTACTCCAATATAGAATTCACAGTTGACAGTCCTTTTCTTTTAGCATTTTAAAATTGCTGTGTCATGTCTTCCTGGCTTACATAGTCTCAGATGAGAAATTTGCTGTCCTATAAATTATTGTTCTTTTATAAGTGATATGTCATTTCTCTCTGGCAGTTTTTAAGACTTTTTTTGTCTTTAATTTTTAGAAATTCAATTTATGATTAGCCTTTGTGTAGATTTCCTTGGGTTTATCATATTTAGGTTTTCCTCAGCTTCTTAAATCTGTAGGCTCAAGTATTCCTAAATTTAGAAATTGTTTTAGTCTCATACTCCTTTGTCCTTTCCTTTGAGACTTCAGTAATATGAGTGTTAGATCTTTTGTTATTATTCTATAGTTTCCTAATATTGTGTTTATATTTAAAGTCTATTTTCCATCAGTTGTTCAGATTGAATAAATTCTCTTGATCTGTCTTCAAGTTCACTGGGTATATCATCTGTCATTGCCACTCTACTATTAAATTCATCAAGTAGTTTTTAAATTTTGGTTATTGTATTTTTATAGTCCCCATTTGGTTCTTTTTTATAACTTCTTTTCTTTGCTGAGATTTTTGATTTATGTATTTGTTTCAAGAGAATATGTGATTGATGGTTGAAGCAGTTTTATGATGATTGGTTTAAAATCCTTTTCCAATAATTCTAACTTTCGAATCTCCTTTGTATTTGCATTGGTTAATTGTGTTTTCTCTTTGAAGTTATGATTCTACTGGGTCTTGATGAGTAATTTTTGGTTGTATTCTGGACATTTTATTTCTTATGTCAGAAGACTCTCATCCCGCTTAAATCTTCTGTTTAAGCAGGCAATTTCCATGTTTAGGTTTAGCATGCATGTTCTGGCCTTCTTTTGTTGGCTCTGGTTCTCTGTCAGTTTAGTTTTCAGAGCCCTTGCAATGTTCTTCTGGTCTGCATCATTCTTCTGGCACTTCTGGGGCCTTCTTTCAATCTCTGCTGGTATTGCTTGGAGAGACAGAAGGCGCTTCTCGGGGTGGCTCACCTTCTTCACTAGGAAGCAGAGGCTCAGAAGCTGCTGGGCCTGGGTCTCTTGACCTATCTGGGCAGAGGTCGGGGTGGTGGAGCTGCTGATGCCGGCCCTGCAGGTGGAATGGCCTGCCTGCTGACTCCCTGGCTGCAGAGCAGATGCTGGGGCTTCTCTTGGAAAGAGCAGGCTAGAAAAGCTTTGTCGTCTGTGTCTGCTGATGGTTTTGAGCTGCAAGCCTCTCCGGCCCCTTAGAAAACCTAGGGAACCACATTGCTTTTCCTCAAGTCTTGAAATCCCTAGTCAGTCCACATCCTTCTTTCCAGGCTTTAGAGTTGTTTTTATCATTATTTGTTTTATAACTTCCAGGGTTATTTAACTGTATTTAGAGGAGACACATAGGGAAAAGTGGGTATATACCATCTTGTTCCAGATCCAGAAAGCTTAAATGGATTTTTAAATATAAAAAATTTCTATACACTTGCAATGATGAGCAAGAATTGCTGCTACAGTTGTAGTTTGTGTCATATGTATGTGTGTGTGTGTGTGTGTGTGTGTATCTCCACTGCATATTTGTGTAGGAATGGAGAGCTCATTTCTTGTTTTAAATTTTAACAACACAGAAAGTGTATTAAGCATAATGACTTTATCACATTATAAGTGCTGTATATAAGTACTGTTTTGTCTTGTCATTTTAGGTTGAATTCATTAAGAAATACAATCAAATCTGCAGCAGAAGCTAATTTCCAAAGCCCTTCAATGTTTGAGCACAGTGGTCAAGGGTAGTTCTTCTAACCATTTAAAAGCACAAAAAACATTCTTAACTTGGGCCATACTGAAACCGGCAGAGGGCTTTGGTTTGCCTCGCAACAGCTTTCCCCAGCGGTGTGCTGGGAAATGTTTAACAGTTGGGTCCCTGGGGAACAGAAGCCCTGGCTTGTAGGGTTTACTGGCTTCTGTGGTGGAAATATTCCCACCATGGCTGATTTCGAGCTGCCCATGTGATGTCACTTGGCCGGGCTGTTGTGAGGGGGTGCGCATAATCAGCCCTCTCGAGCTGCCGTGGGCAGGCTTCCGCACGCCACTGCCCGAGAGACCTTGGGAGACCCTTTAAGGAAGCCTCAGTGTCTATGCCACACACATTGAATCGCTTCAGTGGGCATCATATTTTGATAATTGTTCACTTAGAGTTTCCCCACCTTTTGAAAACATGCGCACATACGGAAACGTTGCTTTCTGCATGATTTCATTTTAAGGAAACAGAACAGGGGAAAAAATAAATCAGATTTTTACTTTTCTGCACTGGCCCGAAAAACTGGTTTAACCAATCCTCCTCTTTTCTTTATAAACAAATATTTACTTTTGGAATGATGAGCTCTGCACCCCGTGTCGTAGTTAAACCACCTGTTCAATGCTGTTTCTCTGTGTTATTTACAGAAGCATTAGCCTGGTTTGGGTTTCTGGAAAAAGGGCAATTTTTGTTTTAAATATCTTTTGTGGAGGCACTGGTTAATAGATCAAAGAGATAAAGAAATCTGCTTCTTTGAAAGGTAAAGCTGCGCGGTCAGTGGTTTGCTCCCTGTCGTGAGGCCCTGCTCTCACGGAGCACGTGTGCAAGGCTGGCTCTCTCCAAATTCTCCCCTGCCCTCTGCCCTGCAGCTTGGTGCCTGAACCCTGCTGTGGTCCTGGCCACTTTATGGCTTAGTGTTTTATGGGCCCTGCATGTCCCTGCACTCAGGCCTGCCCCGTGGGGTACTGGACGCTACCTGATCCATCTTCCTCTGCCCAAATCAAACCTCCCTCACTAGCATCTCAGGCCATTGAACCCAAGGCAGAGACACACTCCAGACCAAGGGCCAAAGACAATGGATGCTCAGATGCATCATCAGACGAGAACTTTTGATCTCAGTAGTTACTCTCAGAATGGTAGCATGCCTAGGATTGGGCAGGTCAGTGGCACGGGCCCTTCCATCAGGGTTCTCAAAAACAACTGCTGACTTCTGCTGTCCAAGAGGCTTATCTGAAGCGTGGTGTGACCAATTCAGTAAAGTGAAAGTGTCTTCCATTGCCTGATTTAGGAACTGTCTGCCACATAGGGTCCAAACAGAACTCAATCCTGGAAACGAGGAGGCTGCACCTCAGCCTTGGGCCTGCCACTCAGGACACTGCCAGCTCTTCTATGGCATCCTTTCATTTTGGGAAATGGGGCAGAACCCCGTCATGGCAGAGGGATTTGGAAGCCTTCTCTACTCAGCCCCTTTGTTAGCGCCTCTTCAAAATGCTGAGGGACTCTCTGGGGTGTCAATGGGGAGAGGGTGGTGGGCAGGGCAGGCCCAGGGCCCCACAGGTGGATGCTTACCTCTGAGCACCCCCTGCTGAGTTACAGCCACCCTCGCTGGGGGCTGGGGACTGAAATGTGTAACTGGAAGGCCCTTTATTGTTCTCATGGATGTATCGCTTGTGGGAGTGGAATCTTCCCAGAGGGAAGCACCACCTCTTTCAGGACGGTTGGGGACTTAGTCCTCAATGGATGTCAGTCCATCTGTCCCTTTCAGAAGACTAGTGGCCAGAGGGACGGGGTGCCTCGTGTGGGCAGCAGCTCAGAGCTGGCTGAGGGTAGACAAAGCGCAAACTGATCATTTCACATGGTGGCTTCTGGGCAGCCCTGGGAGGAGCAAGACGCCACTATTTCAGCAGTAAGTGCATCAAGGGGCGACTGGAGGAAGTCAGCTGCACGTCTGCCCAGGAGACCCTTGTTTTCAGAGGATGCAGCTCTTATTCTAATTGAGACAAATCCTCGACTTAATGGAGTCACAGCCTCTTTCTCTACCATTCACTACATTAAATATCAAATAGCAGAAAAGTAGAATGAGATTTGACTGGAAAAAAGAAGAAAGAGAAATTTTCTTTTCAAGAGGTGTCCAATCACCAGTGTTTCCAACACCTTCTATAGTTTCTTTCATATAACTGTGGATAGAGGTTTCTTATTCAGAACAATGATTCTGAAGCCTTGCATGATCCTAATTCATCAAAGGCAAGTTAAATCATGCTCACAGCACTGTGCTTGTGAAAGAGAGCTAACTTTTATGGGAACCTACTTTGAGGTGGGAACTTTGCCTGAAGTTATCATTTCATCTTCATTGTCTCAGTCAGCTTCAGCTGCTGTAACAAAATACCACATGTGACTGACACAGAAATTTATTTCTCAGAGTTTTAGAGGCTTGGAAGTCCAACCAAGATCAAGACAGTGACATATTTGGTGTCTCAGGGGAGCCCCTTCCTGGCTTGTGGTTGGCCACCTTCTTGTTGTGTCCTTACTTGGCAGAGAAATAGTAAGAGCTCTGGTCTCTCTCTTCTTAGAAGGCTACCAATTTCATACAATTAGGATTCCCCTCAAAGATCTCATTTAGCCAATTACCTGCTCCTAAAAGCCCTGTCTTCAAATAGGGCTTCAACATATTAATTTTGGGGGAATACAATTCAGTCCATAGCACTCACCTTGAAGGTAGATTATATTTAAAATAAAGAGTTGCAGAAGGGGAAACCAAGGCCAGAAAAGATGAGGTAGTGCTCAGGGTTCCATCACAGAGCAGTGGCTCTGTTTGCTCTGGTGTGCTGGCCTGTCAGATCCAAAGAAGTTTCACTTGGTGCAGCACGTAGATACTGGGTCAGCTTAGAAGGGTGGGTGCCATGAAGGCTGCATTCAGCCTGTCACTTACTTTGCTCTAAAGAAATGTGGAACCAGCCTGAAAGCATGAATGCTACAATACCCAGTATATGACAGGCTCATAGTTCTCTTCTTAGGAGTTTAGTGAGTTGAAAAGCAAAATCTGAAAATGTTAATAGATCTCTCTGAAATACAAGGCCCAACTGTGGGTTCCATCCCATACTTAGTATGGCTGTCCATAAGAGGGGAGGGATACTCACTATATATCCTATAGTCTTAGTCTGTTTGTGCTGCTATAACAAAGCACCTTAGACTGGGTAATTATAAACAACAGAAATGCAATTGCCACAGTTCTGGAGACTGGGAAGTCCAAGGACGAGGCGCTGGCATTAGTGTCTGGTGAGGGCTGGGCTCTGCTTCAAGATGGTGCATGTCCACGTCCTCACGGGCAGGGAGGGCAGTGCTTTGAAGGTGAAGTCAGGTTTGGGGCCTTGTTTCACGGAGTGTGATCGCAGGTGCACTGTATGTGATGACTGTTGTCCGAGACAGCTACCTTGCATGCGTGTGTGCGTGTGCGCGCATGTGAACACGGGTCTGCGGTGTGCCCGGCTGAGGCTTGAAGGTCTGTGGCCTCAGATGCATGTGAATCTGTAGGTGCAGATGATATGCCACATACGGGTGGCAGCTGCCACCGGCTCGTCTCTACAGATGTGGAAAAGTGTGGAAAATGGTGGGCTCCTATTCAGAAATTTTAGGGAAACTTATTTTGATTTAAAATCAAAGCTCATGCTCCCAATTTTGCTGCTTTCTGAGTTACAGAACTCCACTTGCAGGTCAGAATGTTCCTGGCTTCGAGACAGCCTCGCCCTGCGGCCAGCAGTCCTGGGCAGTGACACTGACATCCACAGCCCAGACGGACAGGGCTGCGCAACAGAGCTCGGTAGGGGGCTGCTCGCTGGCTCACGGTGGAGATGTGGCCTCAGACTCCAGTAAGCCAGTGGCCTCGCCCGCCAGGAAGCCTGGCCAGGCAGGGGGGCTGTGCAGGAAGGCAGCCCGATGCATCATGCGACATGAACGCCAGCCTGTGCACATGTAAAGCCCTGCCAGAGCAGAGCAGCAGAGAGCTCAGAGGGGCACGGGCAGCACGGGCAGCAGCGGGTCACACCAGGGAAAGACAGGCCTGGCTCCACTGGGCAGCAGCGCGGCTTACCACACACTTTCTAGACCCAGGACGAAGGGGAGGGAAACTGAGGTCTCTGTGAGAGAGAGGCAGGCCTGCCCTCAGGCAAGTGGGTCCCCGTCAGCGCCAGGACCTCTCAGAGCTGGGAAATCAAGGAGGCCCGCTCAAGCGGTACCCGAGAAGATTGTGTGCCCAAAGGTTTAAGCTTCCTTGTGTCTGCCACAGAGGTGCCTCCAGATGGGTTGGGGGCCACTGCAACACTCCTGGGGACAGAGCACGCCTGGCACCATTCCTTCTAGAGCGCGAGCTCGCACGGCCCCAGCAGGCCTCGCAGCGCTGGCGAGAGCAGACCGCCCGGGCGCCGGCCCCACCTCCGACAGCCAGACCTCCGACAGCCAGGCCTCCGACAGCCAGGCCACGGCAGCCAGGCCTCTGACAGCCAGGCCTCCAACAGCCAGGCTACGGCAGCCAGGCCTCCGACAGCCAGGCCTCCAACAGCCAGGCCACAGCAGCCAGGCCTCCAGCAGCCATGCCTACAACAGCCAGGCCACAGCAGCCAGGCCTCTGGCAGCCAGGCCACGGCAGCCAGGCCTCTGACAGCCAGGCCTCCGACAGCCAGGCCATGGCAGCCAGGCCTCCGACAGCCAGGCCTCCAACAGCCAGGCCATGGCAGTCAGGCCTCCGACAGCCAGGCCACTGCAGCCAGGCCTCCGACAGCCAGGCCTCCAACAGCCAGGCCACGGCAGCTGGGCCTCCGACAGCCAGGCCACGGCAGCTAGGCCATGGCATTCAGGCCATGGCAGCCAGGCCTCCGGTAGCCAGGGTTCCCACAGCCAGGCCTCCGGCAGCCTGGCCACGGCAGCCACACCGCGGCGTGGCTATAAGCTGGAGAGCAGGACGCCGGGTCAGACCGCAGAGCAGCAGACAGGCAAACAAACAACAGACAGAACCGCCGTCACCACGGCCACGGCTCAGGGGGGTCAGAGGCCCCGACTAAACGCAGCAGCAGACGCCCTGTTGGGAAAGCACCGTGAGCCTGGGCGCTGTGAGAAAGAGGCGAGGCTCTGAAGGCAGCCACGCCGCACCTCGTGCTCAGGAAGCCAGGGGCTAGGAACACCGGCACCTCTTCCCGGGCGGCAGGGACAGCAAGACAGCTTAAACACATGGGACCTTCTTTCTCTTCCGTAAGCATTAATCTTGATGGCCTCCAAAACTTCCTTGACTTCACACCATGTCACTGATACTCTCACGGTCTTCCTATCACTTTTCTTGGAGATTTACTCAGAACTGTAACTCAATGAATTTTCCCAGTCCTAAGTAAAAAGGAGCTTACAGTCTCTGAGATCTCAGTGTCATTTTTTCCTAAAAAAGCCTTGGAAAGCTCAGGAGCTCACCTGGCCCCGCAGCAGGCAAGCTCTTCCAGGGCCTGCCTTGCTGAGGCTGCCGTGGCCTGGCTGCTGTGGCTGGCTGCTGTGGCCCGGCTGCCGTGGCCTGGCTGTCGGAGGTCTGGCTGCCGTGGCCTGGCTGCCGGAGGTGGGGCCGGCGCCTGGGCCATCTGCTTTCGCCAGTGCTGTGCGGCCTGCTTCGGCCGTGCGAGCTCGCGCTCTAGAAGGAACGGTGCCAGGCGTGCTCTGTCCCCAGGAGTGTCACAGTGGCCCCCAACCCATCTGGAGGCACCTCTGTGGCAGACACAAGGAAGCTTAAATCTTTGGGGGCACACAATCTTCTCAGGTACCGCTTGTGGGGGCCCTTGGTTTCCCAGCCCTGTGAGGTCCTGGCAGTGACGGGCAGCTGACGGCCTTGGCGCCAGGACAAGCGGATGCGAGTGGGGAGGAGTGCAGCCTCCCACAGTACATGGAGGGGTGGGCTGTCCCCAAACGCCCATCCCCAGCCCGTGTCATCGCGAGGGGAAGCTCGCACCGCACAGCCTCCTGGGCATAGGAGGCTTGGGTAGAGCCGGTGCCGTGGCCGGGGCTGCCCCTGCAGTGGTCAGCCGCGCCCTGCGCAGCTGCGTGCAGGCAGGGCGGAGAAGTCAGGCTGCTCCTGCACCAACACCTGGGCCACCCAGGAACATCATTTGATCTAGGCCTCACAAAAGCACCCTTAGGTGCTATGTATTATTCTCATCCTTTCCAATGGGAAAGCTGAAGCCCAGAAATACGTCCGTTAACACTAGCTATTGTGAGAAACAAACCCTCAAATGCATAAAGGCTAAAAAATGACAAAGGTCTATTTCTCACTTAAATTTTCCAGTGGGTGTTCACTCTCCACTCTCCTCCAGGGCACAGTCCCGGGATGTGTCTCTGGCACCCTCAGGTAAGCTTCCCTCCTTAAAAAATTATAAAAGCAAAGAACTAGCAAATCCGACTCAGCTCCTACATGTAGGTGTAAAACACGAGGATTCAAACTTCTAACAACCATTGGCATGGGTATTCTGGCAAGGAACAAAGCAACGCGTGTGGCTGTGGGTGGCAGTGTCCTTCAAGGAAACAATGCGAGGCTTTCTCTCTACCAATCAAAATACTTGTTTCTCTCTACTGGCTGACAATAAATGTTCCCAACAGGCGGCAAGTGAGGTTTCTTGGCTAGCTGTCAAAGAGGCAAATTTGACTGTATCTTCCTTTTGCTGTTTCCCATATTTCTGATGAGCAGCAGAGCGGGAGGACGGGCGTGGGAGCGGGCACCCCACAGGCCCCGTGGGCTGCGGGCAGAAGGGCCGGCTCCTGCGGCGAGAAGGCGAGGGCTGCGACAGGAGAGGAGGGGCAGAGCGAGGGCACGGGGTCAGGAAAGTTCCAGCGTAAAAAACACATACGCGGCGAAATTCATTTAGCGTTTCATTTTTTGATTCGCTTTATCTGCAGCTGAAGAACGAAATCCGCTCTTCCCTTAGGAGATAAACGCAGCCTGGCCGTGTCCACTGCAGAAGGCTCCCGCCCCGGTGGACGCGCGCTGTGCGGGGACACGCCGCCACACGCCGGGCAGCGGCCAGCACAATCGGCAGGTGGCCAGCTCCCAGCATCCCATCCGTCCTTGTCCCTGTCCTTAACATCCACTGCCTACCACCAAGTACAGGGCGAAAGAAAAAAGGACGGCACCAAGAACAAAACATCAACAGCCACAGGGGGAGAGCTTCCGCCGAGCCCCGGAAGTGCTCCTCCGCCCCGTGGGCGCATCGTGCTGACGCCCTGCTTCCGCGCCTGGCGGGCGCGCGGACGGCGGACACGCGCGCGGCCGCCGGGAAGGTCACCGCTCAGCGGATGTGTGCTCGCTGTGTTTGTACACACAGCGATCACGGGTTGCTGACAATTTTTTTAAGTGAGAGAAATAATTTGTAAGAAAAAAAGGCCATTGGTTGTGAGCAATTTGTTTTGTTCCTGTTTGTCTGTGATCGCCAAATCTACAACAGTGCGTAGCTTTAGAAAAATCTCGTTGAAATCTCTTGGAAAATGTATGATCTTACAGAAATTCCCCTGAGTTTTTATTTAATTTAGACAATAAATGGAAAGAAATGGGTGTGCTGTCCTGGAGGCCTGGAGGTGACAGAGGTGGACCACATGCTTGAAGACAGAGGGGTTTGATTCTTATCTATTGTGCAGAGAAAAGTTGAAATAAATTACATTTCAAGTACTCTAGTTTCTGATCTCTTTTGGAGTCTTAAGTGATTTTGTAGTGGAATTCTGGCCAAAAAAAAAAAAAAAAAAAGATAATAATAATACAAACCATGGCTGAGACTGGAGAAATCTCAAGTGTGACAGAATTGTTCGACATCTCATTCTTAAACAACACTGGGCTGGAATAGCTGAGGGATTTCGCTGTAATGTTCAGATCAGCTTCCTGGTAAAGGCAACTGCCTTACCGGCAATGAAGTTAGAATGAAAAATACATGGAGAAGATAAAATGAAAGGCATCTTTCTTTTCAATTGCAAAAGTCTGGTGACCAACTGCCTTATTAACTGCCTTCCTTATTTTACTTTTTAAAATTTTGTTTTATTTTCCAATTTATTTGGTTTGCAATGCTGTTTCTCTTGGTTTTGTTATGGTAAATATGCAACACATTTGGCTTCTTTGGAAAATATAATGGAAAACTCTCAGTCTCTAGATAGGAAAAAGAGAACCACCAGCACCAGGCTGCAATGCCACTTGATCGGTATGGTGACTGCAGCATGTGACACATTCTCCTCCCTCCTCCCCTTTCCCTCCCTCTCTCACCCCAGCTGTACAAGCTCAAAGGAATCTCCTTGTAGCTGAGTGACTAAGCCTCGGAAGCCCCACACTGGGATAAAACTTGGATGCTCTGGAGAAGACTTCTGGGCACATTCAGAAGAGGGCAGGCACAGCCCCCAGCTGCACCAGAAATGGCTGTGTCGGATGAGGGTTCCTGGGATGTTATCTAATCAGGCTATTTTGCAGATGTCACAGATTTGGAAGCAGCAAAACATCCCTTTTAAATCAGATCATCTTCTGGCTATGCTGTTTTTTGTATTAAAACATTTTTATATTGATAAAAACCTTTTTTTAAAAAATATGTGTTTTATTCAATACTGCAAGTATAGCATAAGGTGTTGGAAACATAAACAGCATATTTGTTACAAGAGCTTAAAAAAATTATGAGATGCTCTCAGTTTTTTTTTTTTTTTTTTCCATTCCACCTCCCACCACTTCTCTCTTTCTCTTATTAAAAGAATACTTACGACCACCTTCTGGGCATGGTTCTTTAAAACAAAAGATCCCGGGCCGGGCGCGGTGGCTCACGCCTGTAATCCTAGCTCTCTGGGAGGCCGAGGCGGGTGGTTGCTCGAGGTCAGGAGTTCGAAACCAGCCTGAGCAAGAGCGAGACCCCGTCTCTACTATAAATAGAAAGAAATTAATTGGCCAACTAATATACATACAAAAAATTAGCCGGGCATGGTGGTGAATGCCTGTAGTCCCAGCTACTCGGGAGGCTGAGGCAGGAGGATTGCTTGAGCCAGGAGTTTGAGGTTGCTGTGAGCTAGGCTGACGCCACGGCACTCACTCTAGCCTGGGCAACAAAGTGAGACTCTGTCTCAAAAAAAAAAAAAAAAAAAAAAACAAAAGATCCCTTTGCCTTCAGTTCCAGTAATGTTTTGAACCTCTGGAATTTCATAAGAGGTGTCAAATTTTGCTGACCCCCAACTTTTCACTTGAATAGAAAGAGACGCCCGGAGGGAGTCGCAGGTCTGTGTGGGGTGGGGACGCACCTCCCTGAAAGGCCACCTGTCACTCTGCAGAAGGATGGCAGAGGGGTCTTGCGGCAGCCCACCGCTGGCGTGGGCGTCTGGCGTGGCCTCTCCGGAGTGGGAAGATAGAGCTTGGTGTAGGTTTGCTGTGACTGTCTCGTTTAATCATGATAATACTCTATTGAAATGAGCTTTGTGTTTATTAACTTGAGGCTTTAACCTATATTCCCACTTCCTTTTCCTTACCTCTAAGTTGCTATTCATGCATTCATCCAATGCTTAAGGGCTCCTGCCATGTGTCAGTGGGGAATAAGAGGGGAATAAGGCACAGATCTTACCTATGAGGAATTTATCCTTAATTTTATCATTTTAAAGTTCAAATACTGTGTCTCTGATTTTTTAGTTACAGTGATGTGTTCAGGTATTATTTCAGTGCCGCGCCTGGGCTGTCTTGCACATGCAGACTGCTACTACGTGGGGAGCACAGGCTGCCTTTTGCAGGGCCTTCCACTGTTTGTAGTTTTGCTCGTAGCAGTATTACTGGCCTTAAGAGTTTGCTCAGAGAGCCCATTTGCTGTTTCTAGTCCTGGACTGGCATTTCCTGGTGCTCCCAGAGATGCAGAAGACATGCTGCTTTTCCTCAGAGACTGTGAGCCTGCAGGTGAGCACAGAAAACCATAGTCCACGCTGCGGAAGCTCCCATGGCAAACAGGCAAGGCCACAGGTGGAGGGCTTGCGGCCAGTCAGCGAACATCTGGGCCGATCAGGACAGGGACCTTCCCAATGCCGGGGTGGAGAGGTGTGGTCGTCTGCACAGCAGCGTGGTGGGGCTGACACATGGTACTCTGCTCAGATCCAAGAAAAGATGACATTGGCTTTTGGTTATTAGTGAAGCTCTCTGCACAGGGGAGCACACTTCACCCCACCTGCAGCGACTAAGAGAGCCCCAGAGAGGAAAGTCCTGCAGGCGTGCTGGGCGGGGTCAGGCGCAGGCTGGCAGCCAGGGGGTGGCCCCTTCCTCCACTGCCCCACTTCCGTCTGATTTGTGTGCAAATATCCTGTTCAAGACAGGGGCATTCTTGCGATTATGCAGAATACTGAACTACCTTTCAGGCAGCAAAGAGGCCCTTTTGCCTCTCTTGGCATCTGAAATCCCACCTCTAGAAATCTCCTCCTCTTGCCAGTGGTGAACACGGAGCGCGCTCCCCGAGTCGTGGCAGCTGTCTATGCAGAGTGTCAGAGGCTCCTGTCAGAGAGTAGGGTGCTGCCAAGGCAGGGCGTCGCCCACCTGTCTCTGGGCAGCTGGGGGTGGACACAGCTGCAGGAGCCACAGCGGGGAGAGGCCTTGGTGTCGGAACGCACTGTAGCACCCCACACTGGTGTGTGGCATGCGGGCACTGCTCCTTGGCTGGCAGTCCAAGAATCGCTGGAACTTTGATCGTCCAAGAAGCGGCAGCAGGAGCATAGGCTGATTTCCCTCACTGTGGTCGCGCCTCGGGCTGTGAGTGTTTCGGGTGACTTTAGTGGGCTCCCCTGGTCACCCAGAATGAGAACTAGCTGCCAAGTGAAAGCACCCAGGCGGGACAGCTGGGACAGCTGCCCTCTCAGCATGGCTGACTGTGGAAACCTGAACGGTGCGCAGCCCCGCCGGCCTGGAGTGCTGACAGGTGGGCGCGGTGGCACTACCCAGGAGCGTGGTGCAGTTTCTGCTGCTCCCGGGAGACTCTGGGCAGCCAAGAGGGGTCTTGTTGGTTGCCTGCATGCCCAGAGCCACCAGCACCACAAGCCGGGCACGATTACAGAGCGTGCCGCCCTTTCCCGTCTCAGTTCGGACGTTCCATTGTGAGTCTTTAGAGGTGGACCAGGGTAGTCCAAGTGTCGTCTACCTGACCTAGTTTGATGGCTTGCGTTCTTTTAAACAAGGAACTGAATTCGTAGCTTTTTTCCACTCTAAAGTCATTGCACATTAGAGCTGGAAGAGGGACTTGTGGTTTTGGGCGCTCCATTCTGCAGAGGCGCTGTGTACTGTGGCGGCCACCGTGCGGGCTCCCGCGCCTGCGGCCCGGCCTCTCACGCTCAGGTCCTGCCCGTGTGGGGACAGAGGGGGAACAAAATAACCTTAAGAAACCCAAGAGACCTCACATGACTTTGAAGCTAGGCTCTACCCTATTCCTGTGAGCCCTGTGGAACAACCTGAATTTCTCTCCCCTCGCTTCCCTCACCTGTGCAAGGAAAGCGGCCCCAGCGCCTGGCTGGCGCGACTGGCAGACTGGCCCAGCAGCACCGAAGGAGCTTCGCACAGCGCCGCTGCACAGCCCGCACTCCCCACACCCAGTGTGGATGTTTCTGGCAGCAACTCAACTGTGAGAAATCGAGGTTGCCGTTGGTTTCCACCTGAGCTGGGACTCTGCAGGCAGCCACAAGCTGTTACAGACGGTCACTTGCAAGGCGCTTCCCTTCCCGTCTCTGCTCAGGGAGGCCAGCCAGCCCGGGAGGCCAACATCCTGCCTGTCTGCCTTTCCTTCTTGGTCCTGGCTCCTGACCCAGGCACGGGAAAGGTGGCTGATAAATATTTGTTGAACAAATGAATGCAGAAGGATAATGCATTCTTGTGGCATTTCTGGACCATCTCCTTCTGCGAGGGTTGAAGAGTACATGCTCCAGATGTGGCCTCAGGTTCCCATCCCACGGCTCGCCGGCCAGCCTAGTGCTCCTGCACACCTGCCCCGCAGAGTGGTTCTGACCACCCAGGAAAGCAGTGGAGGGCACATTTCAGCAACCTCCCTTTCTTATGAAGACATCCTATGGGAATTTAACTAGCATGTTGCAGTTTTCTTATGCAGGATATCACGATTTTAATATCTTTTCCATAAAGAGAAATTCTTCTTTTATTGGCTGGGTCTGTATAAACATATGTGTTTGACATAAATGCAATAAAATTAAACTTAAATCCACTTTCTAAAAACTTATAAAAGCTAAATTACGCCAGATCCTCAACTTGACTTTCTATTTCAGTCCTTAGAAGCTGCGCCGCTGTGGGGCCCCGGGGGCTCCCGCAGATCGGAGGCTCTTGCGTGCTGCTGGCTGGCTTGTCTCTTGCTTTTCTTCCTTTGCAACTAATTTGCTAGACTAATTCTGATTCGACCTTGCTTTGATTCTTAGAGACACGCTTGAATAAGAATCCCTTACCCAAGAATGCCTATCAGTGTTTAGGAATTTTCTCAAAAGAGAGTTCTCTCCAGGAAGCACCTTCTCCTAATTCCAGGACCCCAGGAGGGGCAACCCAGAGCACATGCCTCCTCTTCCACTTTGCTATCAGTGGGGTTCATTCCACCCTACTTTATGGCAAAGGGGATGCCACCTGGTGCTAGGCAGGTGTGTTCCTAGCTGCGCTGAGCGCCAGGGCCTGGTGCAGCCCTAAGGGCCAGGAGGCCCAGCCTGGGCCCGCCAGTCTTATGTCATCCAGTTAATTTCTCTGTCTGTAAACTGAAAATGATGATGTGTGATACAGATCCCACAAAGCTTAAGAAAAAAGTTTGTGAAAAAATACTCCAACCCTTCTGCTGGGAGAAACAAGGAGTGTACACACAGGAAGCAGGTTTCCCATGGCTTTCCTGGTAGGATTCCCGCAGGGAAGAGTCCGCCAAGCCAGCCACAGGCCTCTCCAGCAAGGGGCTATGGCCTCACCTCCGCCTGGGCCTTTTCATCTTCCTGAGCTATGCACCTGCCTCACCGCCAGCGAGGCCCTCGCCACCTCCAGGACCCTGTGGCTGCGAAGGGCTTCAGAGAGCTCACCTGTGCGGAAGGAAGGGCCTCAGCGCGCGACGCCCGACCTGTCCGTCCGGGTCCCCGCGCGCCCTTCACCATCACCGCTACACCTCGCGCGCTGCCCGCCGGCCTTTCCCTGCCCTGGTTCCGGGGGCACAACACCCCCAACCTCTGGGCGGTGCCCGGCATTGCCCCCGGAGGTCGGGCTTCCGTCTCCGCCTGTCCTTGCCTGAGCCCCGGCGCTCGTGCCCGCCCCACCTCTCCCTGCCCAGGGTCTCCGCGCGCTCCCCCGCCGGGCCTCCCTTCCGCTGCCTCCAGTCCGGTCTGGCGACCCCCACGCCTGCGCTTGCTCCTGCCCTGGGTCCAGGCGCTCCTCCGCCGCCCGGCCCCTTCAGCCAGGCCCCGCGCGTCCCCGCCCCGCCGCCGCCACCTGCCTCCCGCCGCCGCCCCCGCTGGCGCCAGCCGCTCCATGCGTCTTGCACTTTGATTATTTGTGTTAACAGTTAATTTAGCAGCGTGGCCACGTGCGCCAAAGCTGCCTCCGCTTCCTCCCGGCTCCCAACAAATGGCACTTTCATGAGGGCCTCCGCGCCCGGCCGCCCGCCGCCCCGCGCCCCACAGGCGAGGAGCCGCGCTGACGCGTCGCTCCGCCGCACCCGGCTGGTCCCGCGCTTTCCGCGCAGCTGTCACCCGACGCACACTCTGAACCCCTGGCTGCGGCATTATGCAGCGTGTCCAAGCGACGAAAACATTGGTTCTCCCTTAATATTTTGAAATGAATAAATAAGCAAATGAAATGAGAAGTGAAATAAAAACGGAGAAGATCTCAGTCCGGCGCCCTAGCGTGGCAGGCGTGCCCGGCGCAGAGCATTTCTGATCCCGTCCCGTCCGCTCACCTGCCGTGAGCGCGACCGCGCCCGGTCCCCACGGCGCCCGGTCCCCACGGCGCCCGGTCCCCACGGCGCCCGGTCCCCACCGCGCCCCGTCCCCACCGCGCCCGGTCCCCACCGCGCCCGGTCCCCACGGCGCCCGGTCCCCACGGCGCCCCGTTCCCACCGCGCCCGGTCCCCACGGCGCCCGGTCCCCACGGCGCCCGGTCCCCACGGCGCCCCGTTCCCACCGCGCCCGGTCCCCACGGCGCCCGGTCCCCAGGGCGCCCGGTCCCCACCGCGCCCCGTCCCCACCGCGCCCGGTCCCCACCGCGCCCGGTCCCCACGGCGCCCGGTCCCCACGGCGCCCCGTCCCCACCGCGCCCGGTCCCCACCGCGCCCGGTCCCCACCGCGCCCCGTCCCCACCGCGCCCGGTCCCCACCGCGCCCGGTCCCCACCGCGCCCCGTCCCCACGGCGCCCGGTCCCCACGGCGCCCGGTCCCCACCGCGCCAGGTCCCCACGGCGCCCCGTCCCCACCGCGCCCGGTCCCCACGGCGCCCGGTCCCCACCGCGCCCCGTCCCCACCGCGCCCCGTCCCCACCGCGCCCGGTCCCCACGGCGCCCGGTCCCCACGGCGCCCCGTCCCCACCGCGCCCGGTCCCCACGGCGCCCGGTCCCCACCGCGCCCGGTCCCCACGGCGCCCGGTCCCCACCGCGCCCGGTCCCCACGGCGCCCGGTCCCCACGGCGCCCGGTCCCCACGGCGCCCGGTCCCCACGGCGCCCGGTCCCCACCGCGCCCGGTCCCCACGGCGCCCGGTCCCCACGGCGCCCGGTCCCCACGGCGCCCGGTCCCCACGGCGCCCGGTCCCCACGGCGTCCGGTCCCCACGGCGCCCGGTCCCCACGGCGCCCGGTCCCCACGGCGCCCGGTCCCCACGGCGCCCGGTCCCCACGGCGCCCGGTCCCCACCGCGCCCGGTCCCCACGGCGCCCGGTCCCCACCGCGCCCCGTCCCCACCGCGCCTCGCAGCTTCGTGCAGCCACTGCCCGGGCCGCTGCGCGTGGGCCTTCACTCCCACCCACCCCGCCTCGCCTGAGTGCGAGCAGGCGAAAGGCAGGCTGCTTCTCCAAAGAGGACACTGGACGCGTCCCAGCTTTCTAAGCGCTGGCTCTTTCTGCCTTTTAAAGAATTTGATTTCCCCGTCTTAGATTTCTAATATCGGCGATGTCCCAGCGCGTTAATACTCGTTAGGTATTTACGTCTGCGAGAATCACGCTCCCGGGCTGGCGCGGGGGAGGGGCTTTGTGAGCACGCGGCCTGCCGGGGGTGCAGGCGTGACCCGGCAGGGAAGCCGAGGGCCGCACGTCTTTGCTGCCCAAAGGACCAGGCCACCTAGGCTGACTGTAGTGTAGCCGGGAGCTTCCAGTCTGCTTCGCCACCGGCCCGGAGATCGCTCTGGATCGGGCTAAATTCCTATACATCTTGGGAACTCGGCTCTTCCGGATGGCTGGGGGCCGCCCCGGCCACGGCGGTGGGCCCGTCTGCGCATGCGCTCCTCTCTGCGCACGCGCGCTCTCTCCGCTGCAGCGTCCCTTCGAACGGACGGTCTCGCAGTAAGGTCCCGGCATAGTCACCTACCCTGTGGCAAAAATCCCCACACTCCCCTCAAAATGGATGTGTTTTGGCTGGCCACAGCGCCTGAAGAGAGACAGAGACATCTGTTTCTGTATGAAAATGTAAATGTGTTCCTTGAGCTCACATTTATGTGTTGTGGTGTCTGACTAGGGACAGTGGAACTGATCTTCAGCACTCACAATTCTAAAATCACTTTTGTGAAGGTCACAGTGACCTTCAACTTGCCAAATTCAGTGACTGAGTCCTAATCCTCACTCCCTTTGAGTCGTCTGCACTGCTGGACACAGTTGCTCAGTCACACTCCCTCTGGGAACTCTTTGGTCTCTGTAATCACAACGGGCATCTCGCCCCCGTGGCCTGCTCATGCCTCCCGGCTGCCCTGGCACAGGCCTGCGTCCAGCACCCGCCCTTGCGGATGCTCCTCAGCCCAGACTTTCAGGACTGCACACCAGGCCCCTGTTTCTAACTAAATCAGATTTTCGTGCGTGGTTGAATTGTCATCATCTCCAATGCAAGATGTTCACTTATTTGTTTGTTTGCTCAAACAATGATGAGAGACCAGCAGCCTATGTTCTTGGTGTTGGGGAAATAGTAATTAAAAATCCAAACCGTGAAGTTCCTGCCTTGTTGGGGCCAGAGTCTGCAGGGGCAATATTCCAGCCGAACCCAGCCCAGCCCGGCTTCTTGCCTCCTGGAGTAAGCACTTGGAGCGACCTTATTTCCCCGCATTTTTGCTTCTTATACTTGAGCAAGGAATATTGGTTCTTCCTCTATAATTTCTTTCTAATCCATTCTTCCCTTCTGCATTACCAAGCTTCACTGGGATAGAGGTTCTGAATTCTTAAATAGTTCTGGTTTCTTCAAACCCTCCCTCTTCCCAAAACTTCCATTTATTCCCCCCTGCCCCCCGCTGCTAGGTCACTTGCCAGAAAGTACAGATCTGATTCATTTAATCATACATTCAGCAAACAGGGTTGAGAACTCCTACATGCAGGGCACTGGGCTGAGCTGAGATGGTGGAGAAGACATGAAATGCCCTTGTAGCTCCTACCACTTCCCTGCCAAGTAGTAGAAACTTGGTAGGGAAATGCACTGAAAGCCACATTAAAATACAGTATGAAAGCAGCTAAAATAGCTAGGATTCCCTACCATCTTTGAGACTAAACATTTTCTTAAACCTGGTATCAAAGCTCCCACCACCTGGGCCCAACCTGGCTTCCTAACAGATCTTCCTCTACCTGCTTCCTATGCTTATGGCCACACAACCTCTTCTGGAGCCTGCCCAGCCTTTCTGCTGCTCTACTTTGTCTCTGCCTCTTCTCTTTGTCTACAATGCTCTCCCTTTACCATCACTACTAACTATGATTCCTTCTATCCTCAAGTTATTTGCACTCCTGCTACGTTATAAGCCCCCAAAGTGCAGGCCTTCATTCTTTATCTTGCTGTTCTTTGCAGCGGCGACACAGCACATCAGCCTGTAGAGGCCAGCAGCGAACCTTCTCGAGTGAATGGCTGATTGAGGGGGTTTGTGGAGGAGGTAAACTTCTTTGGGACCGTGGCGGGGGTCATATCCAGGGTTACTGACGTGATGAGCACGGGACCTTTTTGAAAAGAGAGGGAGGCTATAAAGACACAGAGACCACTAACAGAGGCGACAGCACATTCTGGTCAGAACAGAGGGTCTCTGAGTTGGAGAGACTGGCGTCACAACCTCAAATGAATGTATTTTCAATAGGAATTCAAATACAATTGTGTCTGGGACTCCCAGAAAGGGAAAAGACCATATTTTAGTTGAGATAAGGGGTAATGACTGTGCCTGAGTCTCAGAGTGGAACTAGAATGAGCCAGCTCAGAACAGCAACCCCAGGGACTAAGGGGAAGTAGGTCTAGAAGTTTCTAGAACTTAGCTTGATTCTCTTAATCCCTTAACTGAGTAATGCAACTTCTTCTTTTACAACCTCTACTGTCTATAACTTGTACCCTGAATTTTCCTCCTGTTCTTGGAGAATGAGAATGGTGGCAAAGGCTGGGACTAGAGCTATGGAAGAGCCACAGAGTCTGACATTCCCCAGGACAAATGTGGGGCTAAAGGAAGCACAGAACTGACCCTCGCGTTGTGGATGAGGAAGCCCAGTCCTCAGTAGCCCAGTGGTGGCAGAGCCAGTGATTATAGTCAAAGAGGAACAGCATTCACCAGGTGAACCTTTTGGGATGTTTTTGTTGCAGGTAACTGGAAGCCTATGTCCCCGGCGCGTAAGTGGCAAAGACAGGCACTGCTCCCGTGTCCAGAAGCCCACAGGGAGGCTGCTCCAGGCTGTGGGTTCCGTTTCTTCACGACTGACCCCACATCTCCTGGGGCAGTGGTCAGCAGAGCCTCTGCACACCTGACTGGCCCCAGCCCACTTTTGTACAGGCCACAGTCCTTCGCGATGCCGAGGCAGCATGTGCAGTTCCACAGCCGCGACTGGCAAGGGGCCTGGAGACACCGTGCTTGGCTTAGATGGTGAGGGCTCAGTCCTGGAGCTGGAGATGGGTCCGATTTCCTTGAGTGACATGGGCTGCCTGGGTGGCTTCCTGCAAAAGGGGTTAGGAGGGCGGAGGAGGGATCCCTGGAGGCCCCAGGGAATGGCGTGGAAAGCAGTGTGTGCTCCTCTCGGGCCCCACACAGATCACGCCTGGAGCCATGCGAGACTCGACAACTTACCAAATGAGTTGGTGGAGGTCTAAGTACTTCAAGGACAGGTATGTTATTTTATAAAAACTGTCTGTGGCCTCTTAGGCTGTCCTCACAGCCAGCTGCTTGTCCCTGCTCCCACCTGCTCTGCCTGCCCCACCTAGTCCCCTGCTTGCTCTCTCTGGACCCTCCATCACATCCAAGAGGACAGAATATTACGAGGCGTTTCATCACCAGCACAGGTGGCTGGATATAGAAGGTCAGCACTTACAATGCCCCGAAGAGGACTTGGTGTTTTCCGATGACCCCCATTATATGATACGCTTCATGTATCGATGGTTTGTCCTGGAGAAACGCATTGCAGAGTGGAAGGATTCGGCTCCATTCCTCACTGGATCATAATTGGATAGACCAGGGGCCAACTGTGCCTCTAGCGCATTTCTATACATGGCCGGGAACACTGTAGCCTGCTTACAGGCCAGCTTCCTCAGCTAGAGCCCCGTGCCCTGGCACCACTGTCCTGGAGGGCTCTGTGGTCTCAGTGTTGAAGAGCAAAGCAGGAAGGAGACATGGGTTGCCTCAGGCAGCCGCTTTACCTTTGTGTGGCCTGTGGTTTACAACCAGGGCTGGTGTGTATGCTGACGTCACCCATGCTGGGCACGTCCTGCACAGGCCAAGCGCTTTGCCTTCCAAGAGACAGCGTGCCCAGGTGTTCGAAGAAGGCCCTGGTGTCTGTGGCTCTCATCATGGAGGCGTTTCCCAGGGAAAGCTTTTGCTTCACTTCCTGACTTAGATAACAACGAATAACTTAGTTTTATTAACCAGGAAACATTAAGCTGTGTTCTTCATATTCTCCCTGGATTTGATGAGCTACTCCCTATCTTCTCATAAATTGTCACATTGGCCAGAGTAGATGTCTGTTGCTTGCAATCAAAGAGAACTTACTGATACCATGAAGAGATAATAGTTAGATGATGGTTCAGAAAGCACAGAAATTTGATGTTTCACCAATCAGGTGTCACAAACAAATCAGTCCAACGTGGCATTCCAGCCATGTCTCTACAAAGAAGCCGTTTGGAATATCTGGTCTAGCAAGTCATCTCAGGAGCACATTGTGTAAATCTTTCACCCTGAGAGGAAGGCTCTGTGGAAACAGTTTGTCATAACAGATCCAGAATGATCTACTGGACCGTTTCTTGCTTCCTTACCAGGATTTGTGCCTACAGTTGCCACATGGCTCTATGAAACCTGCCTGCTTATCTGCTGTTAACTACCTCTGAGCTGTAAACATCTGGGCAAAGTTCTAATTATAGACATAGGCAAAGAAAATAAAAAGTAATCATTCTTGAATGAGGGTCAGGGATGGGATTCAGTAAAACATCTTTGTGTCTCAAGAGTGTATCTGCAGTGTAATCCCCTGCCCCCACTATTCTTTCTGTCTGTTGTGACAATCAGGGGTCGAGGCTAAGACTTCAGATGGCCAGGCTGGCCTAGGAGGGCTATTGGGCAGGGCGGCTCTGCTCGTGAAACAGAACAGGGCTTCCTTAGACCTCGGAGCTGTCGAGGTCTTTAGAAATCGTGTGGCTCCTACTCCGCACCTACTAGGTGGAGACCCTGAAGCCCAGAGTGGCGAGACTGAAGTGAGGCGGCCCCCACAGTGGCCACCTCCACCAGGCAGTGGTGGCACTTCCTGTTGTGTGAGCCTCACGGCAGTCGTGGCCCAGACGTGTGTCCTTGTTATGGGTCCCTCCGCTCAACGTCACTGAGCCAGGTAGACAGATGTGCATGACACTAGGAAGATACAGAGTTGAGAAGAGGCCATGCTGGCAAGCTGAAAGGCACGCTTCCTGACGGCTGTGTCCTCTGGTGCCCCGGACGCCGGACACAGCTCCTGGAGCCAGTCCATCTCAGTCTTCCTGGGGATAGGAGATTGCCTGGGGCCTTGGTGGTCTGAAACACAGCATTGCGCTTCTCTGAGCACAAACAGACTGGCAGAGGTTATGGAGGAAGAAATACAGCTCGGCCGTGCGTTGAGCTGGATTTATGGGCGTGAGGGTGTCAGTAGAACCGTGAGAAGTTTGGTGGCTAGAGTTCATAGGGTGTTTCAGGGAGCTGAGTTTTGTTCCCTCTTATAGTTACAGGCTTTGCATTTCTGGGTATCATTTTGTACCTTTTTGGTTTGAACAAAATGTTCTTCCAATGTTGTCTAGATTCAAATGCCAGAGTTGCGTTTCTGTTGAGGTCCATAGTCATTGATCAGGCCATCGTTAGAAAGGAAAACCAAGTGCAGAACCTCGCCAGCAGGACCTATCCTGCTGTGTATTGATAAGGTGGCACAAATATGGACGACAGGAAGAAAGCCAGTCCCTCATCGGGAGATTCCCAGATTGTCACGTGCTCAGTGGCCTTGGCGAGGTGTGTCCTTTGCTTCCTGGCGTGTCCTCCACTTATGACCCCTAATCCTGGCCTGCACGCTGCCAGCTGCTCCCGGATGAGCTGCGTGAGGGCTCTGCATCTGCTTGTTGGACGGCTTCTCGCGCCTGCGGTCGCCATGCGGCTCACTTCCCAGTGCAGTGCCGTGGAAGGGAAGCTCCCCGAGGGTTCCACATGCTTCTGCTTGTGTTTTACTTGGTTTGTGAAACTATGTTATTTAACTCATTTCCTAGCTGAGCTTCACGCTGCTAGAGTCACAGTCCGCAAGAAGCTGTGTCTCATCTGGTTGCAATATCTAAAGAATTAGTGCTTTTTGGAGCAATGTGTGGATTTACACAGAAAAGGGCTTCCTCAGATCTGCATGAAGTGTTTTATGTTCATATCAAGAGATTTAAGATGTTTTGACTTTTAATAGAATTATTTGCATTTTTTTAACCTCTTGGGGGGGGGGATTTTTCATCTTCCCTACCTCCTGCTTGAGTTAAAAGCCACTATGCAGAATTCTGAGGTTTATCAGATTTTTTTTTTATTTTGGCATATTATGGGGGTACAGATTTTAAGGTTTCAATAAATGCCCATTTCCCCCGCTCCCCCCACAAGTCTGAGTCTCCATCATGACCATCCCCCAGATGGTGCACATCTCACTCATTATGTATGTATATACCCGCCCCCCTCCCACCTGCCCAATACCCTATTACTGTAGTACCTATGTGTCCACTTAGGTGCTACTCAGTTAATACCAGTTTGCTGGAGAATATATCTGGTGCTTGTTTTTCCATTCTTGAGATACTTCACTTAGTAGTATGGGTTCCAGCTCTAACCAGGAAAATAGAAGATGTGCTATATCACCATTGTTTCTTAGAGCTGAATAGTACTCCATGGTATACATATACCACATTTTATTAATCTATTCTTGGATTGATGGGCACATGGGCTGTTTCCACAGCCTTGCAATTATGAATTGTGCTGCTATAAACATTCGAGTGCAGGTGTCTTTTTTGTAGAGTGTCATTGGATCATTTGGGTAGATGCCCAGCAATGGGATTGCTGGATCAAATGGTAGATTCACTTGTATCGCTTTAAGGTATCTCCATATTGCTTTCCACAGAGATTGAACTAGTTTGCAGTCCCACCAGCAGTGTAGGAGTGTTCCTCTCTCTCCGCAACCACGCCAGCATTTATTGTTTGGAGATTTTTTGATAAAGGCCATTCTCACTGGGGTTAAGTGATATCTCATTGTGGTTTTGATTTGCATTTCCCTGATGATTAGAGATGTTGAGCATTTTTTCATATGTTTGTTGGCCATTCTTCTATCTTCTTTAGAAAAGTTTCTGTTCAAGTCCTTTGCCCACTTTTTAATGGGGTTATTTGATTTTTTCTTCCTGATTTTCGTGAGTTCTAAGTATATTCTAGTTATCAGTCCCTTATCGGATGCATAGGATGCAAAAATTTTCTCCCATTCTGTAGGTTGTCCGTTTACTTTCATGACTATTTCTTTGGCTGTGCAGAAGCTTTGTAGTTTGATCATGTCCCATTTATTTATTTTTGTTGCTGCTGTGATTGCCTTTGGGGACTTCTTCATAAACTCTTTGCCCAGGCCAATGTCTAGGAGAGTGTTTCCAACTTTTCCTCTAGAGTTCTAATAGTTTCATACCTTAGGTTTAAGTCTGCTATCCAGCGTGAGTTGGTTTTTGTGAGAGGTGAAAGGTGTGGGTCCTGTGTCGTGGGAAGACCCTGGAGCGCACACGGACGTGTCCACGCGAGCACGGCGCACTCACACTTCCAACCCCTTGCCAGGGGTCCAGGCCTGAGTCCTGTTGCCAGTGAAGCCCCCATAGGCCATGCGTGCATCATGGGACAATTCCCGTAGCCCCTTGAGTGTTCCCTACTGTGAAACAAGTGTCCTTCTGTTTCTTGGGAGGTGGGAGTATGGCCCACTCTCGGGGGCAGCGGCTGTTGGGCGCACAACTGCCACCCAGAGGCACAGGTGTTAGGCACAGGCACAAGACAATTATAAATCTGCATTGGAGGACGATTGTTCCACGGGTGCCTTTTTTCAGGTTCAATGTATTGAGACACCTCCTATGCCCAGACATTGCACCAAGGCAACCTCCTTTCAAACTCACCAGGCCTTTTCAAGGTAGAGATAGTTATGTTCATTTTGCAGACAAGGCAACTGAGGCACAGAGAGACTAGGGAACCTGCCCAAAATGTCACGCCTGAGAGGTGGTGGAGACAGGACCTAAACACAGGTCTCCTTGGCTAGACTTTGTGTTCTTCCTCCCACAGTACCTTCCCCTTGAGAATAGCGGGGGATAGCATGGCAGGTGGGGGGTCAAGCGGCCAAGTAGCCACTACCATAGAAGGGCTTGTGTTCCTAAACCTCTACGCCAACCCTTGTGTCCCCTGTCATTTAAAGTGATGATCATGGTGTCAACATTCTTAGTGGGCAAAAGTGCAAAGTCAGAGAAATAGGAGATAAGATGACTAATGTGAGAAAGGCCAGGGTGGTGTCTGGACGATTAGTGACTCATTTGTACTCCACCAGGACATCGGGTGGCTCGGAGCCTGGGACTAGCACATATGGCTTCCTTATGCTGCTGCATACATCCGGCACTTGCAGTCTTCCCTGCAGGTATTCCGCGTGCAGTGGCTGGCTACATGGACCCACTGCGCACACCGTGCTTGTGTGCAGCGCGGGGCCCAGGCCTCACTCGGCCCGAGAGCACCCAGGTGCTCGTCCTCGCAGCTGTTGGGGAACCTGTTGCAGCCACAGAGATCTGACTCATCTGAGAAGCCTGAATGTGGGCCCCGCCTCCCTCACAGCCGGCTTTCCCCATTCTTCTCCCATCTGGGATCCATCTGCCCTTGAGTAGCGTCATCACGAAGATGCATAAAACCTTGCTTTTCTCAGCTGGCACCTCTCACTTTATCATCCCCAAAGAAATGGTCTAGCAAGAGTATTTACATTAAGAAAACTTACCACCTTATGATATGGAACCGTCTGAACCCCCTTTCAGAGTTGAATTTGCTACAGAAGAATCAAGGAAGGAGGGAGAAATGAGATACACACACATCTTGCCCCTACCCTCCAACATGTGGAACTGCAGGCCCTGGGGGGCTGTTCCCTGTTGCAAGCAAAACTGCTGAGAAAGCACGGCCAGCCGTGCGGTGAAGTCATGCAAATGCTATGCCCCCAAAGGCCGCAGGAACTGTGGAAAGATCTGTGTAAATATCTCATGCATTCTTGTGATCTAAGGTTTATGGAAATAAAAACCACAATCAAAAAGCCAATGCCACATTTATTCCTCCTTCTTCCTTTTCCCCTTTAGAATAAATTCATAGAGCATTTCATGGGGCAGCCAAGAAAATAAATTATTTTGATTTTATTACTAGGAAGACATAAACCAAAGTGCTCAGTAGGACGAGCCCAAGCTGGATCCATCTGGGAAGAAGAGGAGCAGACACCGCTGAGCGTCCTGGGTGGCAAGGGCAGGAGTAGCTCCCACACAGGCCCCCACTGCCCCGGCTTCCAATGGCATTGGTAGAGTCACCAGTACTCGGTGAACTTCGGTAGAGTCACCAGTACTCGGTGAACTTCCGGCTTCGTTTCCTACCCTCTCCTTTCTTAATTTTGTGGTGGGTATTGGCTTTGGGAAGTCTCATACTCCCAGAGCACAGCTCAGATGTTCAATTGGATGATGATCCCCTGGAACCAGGTTTAAAGGAACCATGGAGGAGCGATGGTTTCCCACATAGGCTCCCACTGGGGCATGTCTTCCCCAGGACCCCAGCAGCCAGCGTGGGCCCCGGCCTGGGAGTGTCGAGGGGCCCTCTCTGGAGAGCACCCAGGATGCTGTGGACGCATGTTCCTGCCCCTCCTCCCACCTTGCATAACACGGCAGGGGAGTCAGTGCCATGAGAACACATTTCTACCCTAAGGTGTTCAGTGCACCTGTGTGCAATGCTAAAGTGCTCATTGAATTCTTGCCCCAATTTTTCTGACTTATAATATGGACCAACAGATTACTTCCTGCATCCTACTGCCCTCCCTTTCCCGCACTCACACTCCAGTTATGTGTGCCACCCATAGATTGAGGGGACTTGACTCAGGAAAGTGCAAAGTAGGAAACAATCCAATTTCTAATTAATCTACTTGAAGTTTTCTTCATATGTGAAAATAGGTGTTGAAAGAGCAGCCTGATGTAAATCCAGACTTTAATTTCTCATCTAATTGAACATGTCCCTTCTCCATGACCCCATCTTTGTCCTGATCTAGGCTTGGGAGTTGACACTGGGAAGGAGAACATTTCTCCATCCTTCCTCCTACTCTGGAGTTAGGGCTGAGGAAGGTCTTATTTGCCTGGTGCAGTTATTATCTGACATTGGTGCCTCTCCAGGGGCTCAGAAGCTGGCTTTCCCTTCTCCATCACAGAAGGTGACACTTGCATGGTCTAGCTAACTGCTCCAATCCACTCTTAACTTGTGTTCCAACAGCAGCACTGTGGGTCTTGCTCATGGGGATGTGGGCCATGTTCTGCCTCACAGGTACAGCTGCAGCTCCTGCTACAGGTTGCTCTCCTTGTTCTGCCATCGGGGATGCTCATGTAGCCCTCACGGTCAGGCTTCTTCAACAAGAAGCAGGCACACTCATCCAGTTCCCCAAGACCTCTCTGACAGGCCCCGCATGATGCCACAGGGCCTGTGAAGTGCCCTTATTTGGCTTGAGGTGCATGTGTCTTGGGGAACACAAATACCCTAGCACTCCTTCCCTCCCTGCTAGGCCAAAACTCTTCCAAAAGATCCCCTCTCAGCAGGTAGGTCAGTAAAATGGCAGAGTAGGCATAGGCAGCTCCCATACCTCCACAGAAATGTCAAAAAACAAGCAGAAACTGTCAGAATTCTAGAAAACAGTCAAAAATTTACAGCAACCAAAGAAATGCTGAATCAAGGAAAAGGCAACTTAAAAAATTGGTAGGAAAGCTTTGTGGCATTTTTCTTTCCTCTGACCTCACCCCCTCTCCAGCTTGGTGGTGGTCTTGAAGGAGGCAACCTGGATTCTCAGAGCTGGAATGCTGGTCTTTGACTCCAGGATCTTATTTGCAAATTATTAAGTTTATCTGTTCTAACATGTCTGGGGGCTAGCTGAAGGATTGACAAATGATGCTCGTCTCTGTTTTGGCTAACTCAGACATCATTCAGGGTGGGATAGCAGTGAACATTGCTCAGAAACACTGTAAGGCAAATAAATAATTCACAACCTCCTGGGGAAAAGATTATAGTTGAGACATACAATTGGCCACACAAATCCTGGGAGGGGGGAAGTTGGAGAGAGTTTCTTTGTGAAATCAGAGTGTTCTAAATCCCATGTGTACCAAGGAATTTAGAAAGCAACATGTATACCCAAAGCAAGACATATGCAATGAAAAGACCTAAGGAAACCCCAAAATTTCATCTCTGGCTGACCTACAGGCTCAGTACAACCACAAAGTGAAGGCTAATGCATAACTGTAAACAGACTGGCTAAATGTTTAAGGAGTGTCCCAGCACACAATCAATCTGCAAAGACCAGCAGAGGATTTTTTAAAATTTTGTTTTTGTTTTTAGTTATGGGCATTCAAGGAAATCTCTATCAAAATACTGGCTGAAAACAAACTAAAGGAACAGAGCCTTCATTGACCACACATGATAAGAAATATAGTTTTTGAGGCTGGGCATGGTGGCTCATGCCTGTAATCCTACCACTCTGGGAGGCCAAGGTGGGAGGATCCCTTGAGCTCAGGAGTTCAAGATCAGCCTTAGCAAGAGTGAGACCTTTTCTCTATAAAAACTAGGAAAATTAGCTGGAGGTGGTGATGCACACCTGTGATCCCAGCAAGTCAGGAGGGTGAGACAGGATAATCACTTGATCCCAGGAATTTGAGGTTGCAGTGAGCTATGATGACACCACTGTACTCTAACCAGGGCAACAGAGTGATGCTCTGTCTCAGAAAAGAAAAAATAAAAAAAAATAAAGAAATACAGTCTTTGACAAACAATAGCTTGATAAATTTACCACACAAATGGATTAATGTAGCCTTCAGTCAAAAACACCAAACCCTGGACCCTGGTGAAGGGTAATAATTAGATTTCCAGAGATGCCACATTATTATATACAAATGTCTAGTTTTCAACTAAAAGATTACATATATTAAGAAGTAGTTAAGTGTGGCTCATTCAAAGGATTAAAATAAATAGAATCCATCCCAGAGGAAGCCAAGACATTGGAGTTAATAGATAAAAATTTAAGTTATCTGTCTTCAATATGCTTGAAGAGCTAAATGAAACCATGGAAAAAGAACTAATGGACATCAGGACAATGTTATATGAACAAAATGAGAATATTGATGAAGGGATGGAATTATAAAAAGAAACTAAATAGAAATTCTGGAGCTAAAATACAATAACTGAAAAGGCAAATTCATTGGAGGATTTCAATAGCAGATCTGACCGAACAGAAGAAAGAATGAGAAAATTTAAAAAGAGGACTGTTGAGATGATATGGTCCATGGAACAAAAGAGAAAAGAATGAAGAAAGTGAACAGAACCTAACGAACTTGTGGGACACCATCAAGCAAACCAGCATATGCGTTATGGGCATCCAAGAAGTAGAAGAGAAAGAAGAAAAGGAACAGAAAGAATACTTAAAGAAGAATGGCTGAACACTTCCTAAACTGGATGAAAGACATGAATCTATAAATCCAAGAAGCTCAACAAATTCCAAGTAGGATACATTCAAAGAGATCTACACTGCATATGGTATATAATCAATGAAAGCCAAGACAAAGGGACCATCTTGAAAATGGAATGAGGTTGTGACTTGTCACATAAAGAGATCCTCAATAAAATTAACAGCCAATTACTTAGCAGAAATTATGAAGGGCAAAAGGCAGTGAGATGACATATATAAAATGTGGAAGAGGCCGGGCGCAGTGGTTCATGCCTGTAATCCTAGCACTCTGGGAGGCCGAGGCAGGCAGATTGCTTGAGGTCAGGAGTTCGAAACCAGCCTGAGCAAGAGCAAGACCCCATCTCTACTATAAATAGAAAGAAACTAATTGGCCAACTAATATATATATATAAAATTAGCTGAGCATGGTGGAACATGCCTGTAGTCCCAGCTACTTGGGAGGCTGAGGCAGGAGAATCACTTGAACCCAGGAGTTTGAGGTTGCTGTGAGCTGGGCTGATGCCACGGCACTCACTCTAGCCTGGGCAACAAAGTGAGACTCTGTCTCAAAAATAAATAAATAAATAAATAAATAAAATGTGGAAGAAAAAATAAAGGACTGTCAACTAAGAATTCTATATCTGACAAAGTAATCTTTCAGAAATGAGGGACAAATTAGGACATTCCCAGATAAACAAAAGTTGAGAGAGTTTGTTATCAGTAAGAAAAATAAGAAAGATCTCAAGTTGATAATTTGACTGTATACCTAAATGTACTAGAAAAAGAAAAACAAACTAAACCTAAGGCTAGAAGAAGGAAGTAAATAATAAACACTAGCTCAGAGATAAATAAAATAGACAATAGAAAACAATAGAGAGACTCAAATAAACCCAATGTTGGTTCTTTGAAAAGATCAACAAAATTGACAAACTAGTAGCTACTCACAAAGGAAAAAGAGAGAAGATGTAAATAACTAGAATTAGAAATGAAAATGAGAACTTTTATTACTGATCTTGCAGAATTAAAAAGGATTATAAGATAATGCTATAAACAATTGTATGTCAAAAAATTAGATGACCTAAGTGAATTGGGCCAATTCCTAGAAACACACAAGTAATAACAAATGATTCAAGAAGAAATAGAAAATCTCAAGAGACTTATAACAAGTAAATCAATTGAATCAGTAATAAAAAATCTTCCAACAAAGAAAAGTCCTGAACAAGATGGGTTCACTGGTGAATTTTAGCAAGCATTTAAAGAAGAATTAACACCGATTCTTCTCAAACACCTACAAAAAATAGAAGAGGAAACATTTCCTAACTTATTCTATGATGCCAGCATATTCACTATTCCAAACCCAGATAAAGACATCACAAGAAAAGAAAATTACAGACCAATATCACTTTTGAATGTGAATACAAATATCATCAACAAAATACTAGTAAACTGAATCCAACAAAATAATAAAAGGATTATACAACATAACCAAATGGGATTCATTCCAGGAATGCAAGGTTCAACATAATAAAATCAATCAATGTAATATACCAGAGAAGTAAAACAAAGGCAAAAACCTCACAATATTTTTATAATTGATGCAGTAAAAGCTTTTGACACGGTGAACGCCTTTTATGATAAAAATTCTCATCAAACTAGGAATAGAAGGGAACTTCCTCAGCAATATAAAAGGCATCTATGAAACATCCACAGCTCTCATCACACTCAGTGGTAAAAGATTGAAAGCTTTCTTCCTAAGATCAGGAACAATACAAGGGTGCCAAGTTTCACTACTACTATTCAACATTGTATTGGAAATTCTAGCCACAGCAATCAGACAAGAGCAAAAAAAGGTATCCACATTGAAAAAGAAGAAGGAAAAGTATCTCTATTTGCAGATAGTATGATCCTATATGTGGAAAATACCAAAGATCCACAAGGAAGCTGCTAGGGCTAATAAATAAATTCAAGAAAGTTGCACGGTACAAGATTAACACACAAAAATCAGTTGTGTTTCAGTATACCCCCAATAAACTATATGAAAAGGAAATTAAGGAAATTCTGTTTACAATAGTATCCAAAAGAAAATACCTAGGAGTAATTTAGCCAATAGGACTTGTACACCGAAAAGACATGTATGCTGAAAACTTAAAGCATTGCTGGAAGAAATTAGAGATCTAAATAAATGTAAAAGACACCCCAGTTCATGGATTGTAAGACAGTATTGTTAAAATGTTAATTCCATACAAAGCAAACCACAGATTCATTGCAATCACTATTAAAATCTTCATGACTTCTTTGAAGAAATGAGAAAGCAGATTTGCAAATTTATATAGATTTTAACGGGGGAATGATATAGACAGGTCTTAAGACAAAAACATTCTTGAAAAAATGCTCAACATTATTAGTCACTAGGGAAATGAAAATTATTATTTTTCTTAATTTCGGCATATTATGGGGGTACAGATTTTAAGGTTTCAATAAATGCCCATTTCCCCCCTCCCCCCTCAAGTCTGAGTCTCCAGCATGACCATCCCCCAGATGGTGCACATCTCACTCATTATATATGTATATACCCCCCCTCCCCCCTCCCACCTGCCCAATACCCTATTACTGTAATACCTATGTGACCACTTAGGTGCTGCTCAGTTAATACCAATTTGCTGGTGAGTATATGTGGTGCTTGTTTTTCCATTCTTGGGAAACTTCACTTAATAGTATGGGTTCCAGCTCTAACCAGGAAAATAGAAGATGTGCTATATCACCGTTGTTTCTTAGAGCTGAATAGTACTCCATGGTATACATATACCACATTTTATTAATCCATTCTTGGATTGATGGGCACTTGGGCTGTTTCCACAGCCTTGTGATTATGAATTGTGCTGCTATAAACATTCGAGTGCAGGTGTCTTTTTTGTAGAGTGTCATTGGATCTTTTGGGTGGATGCCCAGCAATGGGATTGCTGGATCAAATGGTAGATTCACTTGTATCGCTTTAAGGTATCTCCATATTGCTTTCCACAGAGGTTGAACTAGTTTGCAGTCCCACCAGCAGTGTAGGAGTGTTCCTCTCTCTCCGCAACCACGCCAGCATTTATTGTTTGGAGACTTTTTGATAAAGGCCATTCTCGCTGGAGTTAAGTGATATCTCATTGTGGTTTTGATTTGCATTTCCCTGATGATTAGAGATGTTGAGCATGTTTTTCATATGTTTGTTGGCCATTCTTCTGTCTTCTTTAGAAAAATTTCTGTTCAAGCCCTTTGCCCACTTTTTAATGGGGTTATTTGATTTTTTCTTCCTGATTTTCGTGAGTTCTAAGTTTATTCTAGTTATCAGTCTCTTATCGGAGGCATAGGATGCAAAAATGTTCTCCCATTCTGCAGGTTGTCTGTTTACTTTCATGACTGTTTCTTTGGCTGTGCAGAAGCTTTTTAGTTTGATCATGTCCCATTTATTTATTTTTGTTGCTGCCTTTGGGGACTTCTTCATAAACTCTTTGCCTAGGCCGATGTCTAGGAGAGTGTTTCCAACATTTTCCTCTAGAATAGTTTCATACCTTAGGTTTAAGTCTGTTATCCAGCGTGAGTTGGTTTTTGTGAGAGGTGAAAGGTGTGGGTCCTGTTTTAGCCTTCTTCAGGTGGCTATCCAGTTTTCCCAGCACCATTTATTGAAATGGGATTCTTTTCCCCAGCGTATGTTTTTGTCTGCTTTGTCAAAGATTAGATGGCTATATGAGGATGGTTTTATATCAGGATTCTCAGATCTGTTCCACTGGTCAATATTCCTATTTTTGTGCCAATACCTTATTGATTTAATTACTACAGCTTTGTAGTATAGTTTGATATCTGGCATATTAATGCCTCCCATTTTGTTTTTGTTGTCTAGAATTGCTTTTGATATTCAGGGTCTTCTTTGGTTCTGTACGAAGCGTAAAATTATTTTTTCTATATCTGTTAAGAATGCTGATGGGATTTTAATAGGTATTGCATTGAATCTGTAGATCAGTTTGGGTAGTATAGACATTTTGATGATGTTGAGTCTGCCAATCCACGAGCATGGTATAGATTTCCATCTTTTTACATCCTCTGGTATTTCCTTCCTCAGTGTTTCATAGTTCTCCCCATAGAGGTCTTTTACCTCCTTGGTTAAGTATATTCCTAGGTACCTTAATTTCTTTGTTGCTATTGTGAAGGGAATTGAGTCTTCGATTTGGTTCTCAATTAGATTGTTGTTGGTGTCTATGAATGCCTCTGATTTCTGTGTGTTGATTTTGTATCCCGAGACTTTACTAAATTCATTGATCAGTTCCAGGAGTTTCTTGGTTGAATCTTTGAGGTTTTCTAAATATAATATCATATCATCAGCAAACTGTGAAAGTTTGATCTCTTCTGCCCCTATTTGGATACCTTTAATTCCATTTTCCTGTCTGATTGCTGTAGCCAGGACTTCCAGCACTAGGTTGAACAGAAGTGGAGATAGTGGGCAGCCTTGTCTGGTTCCAGTTCTAAGTGGGAATGATTTCAATTTTTCCCTATTCAGTATGATGTTGGCTATGGGTCTGTCTAATATGGCTTGTATCATTTTTAGGTATGTCCCTTCTATGCCTATTTTCTTAAGTGTTCGTATCATGAAAGGGTGTTGAATTTTGTCAAAAGCTTTTTCTGCATCTATTGAAAGAATCATGTGGTCTTTGTTTTTGCTTCTGTTTATGTGGTGAATTGCATTTATAGATTTACGTATGTTGAACCATCCCTGCATCCCTGGGATGAAGCCCACTTGGTCGTGATGGATTATTTTTTTGATAAGCGTCTGGATTCAGTTAGCTAAGGTTTTGTTAAAAATTTTTGCATCTATATTCATTAGGGATATTGGTCTGTAGTTTTCTTTTTTTGTTGCATCCTTTCCTGGTTTTGGTATCAGAGTAATATTCGCTTCATAAAAGGTGTCGGGGAGGTTTCCGTTCTTCTCGATGTTGTGGAATAGTTTCTGCAAGATAGGTACTAGTTCTTCTTTGTAAGTGTGGTAAATTTCTGGTGTGAAGCCATCTGGACTGGGACTTTTCTTTTTAGGGAGATTTTTAATTGCTGTTTCTATTTCAGCTGTTGAGATTGGTCTGTTCAGGGAATCTATTTCTTCCTGGTTGAGCCTAGGGAGGCTGTGTGTTTCTAGAAAGTTGTCCATTTCCTGCACATTTTCCAGTTTGTGTGCATAAAGATTTTTGTAGTATTCATAAATTGTATCTTGTATCTCTTTGGGATCAGTTGTGATATCTCCTTTTTTGTTCCTGGTGGAGCTTATTAGAGATTTCTGTTTTCTGCTTTTCATTAGCTTAGCCAATGGTGTGTCAATTTTGTTTATTTTTTCAAAGAACCAACTTTTTGTTTTATTAATCTCCTGAATAGCTTCCCTGTTTTCAATTTCGTTTAGTTCTGATTTGATCTTGGTTGATTTCACTTCTTCTGCTGGGTTTGGGTTTGGTCTGTTCTTCTTTTTCCAGCTCTTTGAGTCATTTTGTTATATTGTCTATTTGTGATCTTTTTGTCTTTTGGTTATAGGCATTTATGGAGATAAACTTTCCTCTCAGAACGGCTTTAGCTGTGTCCCAGAGGATTTGATAACTTGTCTCTCCATTGTAGTTTTCTTCATAGAATTTTTTTATCTCCATCTTGATTTCTTTATTTATGAAGTAATCATTTAGTAGGAGGTTGTTTAATTTCCACGTTTTTGTGTAGAAATGTGAGTTTCTCTTAGGGTTGATTTCTAGTTTTATTCCACTGTGATCTGAGAAGGTACATGGTATGATTTCTATTTTTTTTAAATTTCTTGAGATTTACTTTGTGTCCTAGGATATGGTCAATCTTAGAGAATGTCCCCTGAGCTGATGAGAAGAACGTATATTCAGTGGATTTTGGGTAGAATGTCCTGTAAATGTCAGTCAGACCCAATTGTTCCAGGGTTTTGTTTAAGTCCATTATTTCTTTATTAATTTTCTGTTTGGAGGATCTGTCTTGTGCGGTCAGTGGGGTGTTGAAATCTCCGGTGATTATGGAGTTGCTATTAATCCATTTGCTTAAGGACTTGGGTCTTTAGAGTCATAGAAGGTGTTTTATGCAGGGTTGCATATGCCTGGTTGCATTTGGGGACCGTGCTGCTGGCTGTGCAGTTTGTAGGTGAGTAGGAGGCCGGTGCTGGTGGGTGACACGTGGGAGGAGGCTGTGCCATTGGAGTGACATGCAAACCTCCAGTAGCTCTCAGTGAGCAAAATCCGCATGCTCCACATTGGAGTCAGACGTGGGTGGAGAGTGTGGGAGGACTCTGGAATGCCCCCAGTGTGTGCCTGCCTAGGTGGCTGTGTCATTTCTGAGACGGAAAACACAGAAGAGGGACACATGGAGAGCGAGAAGCTGTGAGGTCAACGTGGTCAAGGTTGGGTGCGTTTCGTTCATTCAAGGAGGAAGGAAATATCTGTAGCTCAGAGGATGCATCCATACACATGGGAGGGTATGGAGTGGGTACTGGCAAACCCACCTGCTTTTGTGAATAAAATTTTATTGGAACATGGCAGGCTTGTGCATTGGTGGACGTCTGGGGCTGTCCCGGGGCTATGGTGGCAGAGCTGGGCAGTTGCAACAAGGACCCTGCAGGATTAGCAGTCCGACCTGCAGAGGAAAAGGTTGCTGAGCCCAGTGGGAAAGCAAGGGGAGGAGCCAGGGCAACCCTTGGAGAGACCCAGTGTTCGATGTGCAAGGGGCGTGCCAGGAGCTTGCTGGGCGGTGTGGAGGGCAGCAGCAGGGAGGGAGGAGGGAGAGGGGCATTTTAAGAAGGAAGGTGTGGTTAGAGTGTCAAAGCTTTGGGGCAGTCAGAGAGAGGTGGGTACAGAACCATCTGTTGAGTCCAGCACGGGGACAATGGGGGCCCTAAAGGGACGTTTCATTAGAATGATGGGCAGAAGCCAGTGGCACGTACCCCTGCGATCCAGTCACCTCCCAATGGCCCCACCTCCTAACATCCTCATTTTGGGGGGTAGGATTTCAACATATAAACTTGGGGGGGACACAAATGCTCAGGCCATAACGTTTCACACCTGGCCCCCCAAATTCATACCCTTCTCATATGCGAAAATGCTGTTGTTCCGTCCCAGCAACCCCAACGGCCTCAACTCACTGCAGCGTCCAAGTCCAGAGTCTCACCTGAGCACCAGCTGTGGGTGAGACTCGAGGCACGCCTGGGGCAGGCCCCCCAGCCGGGAGCCTGTGAAACCAAACAGGTTGCGTGCTTCCGAGATGTGATGGTGGGAAGGCCTAGGATAGACAAGCCATTCCAAAAGCAGGAAACAGGGCAGAAGAAAAGGACGCAGGGTCCCAAGCAAGTCCACGACCTTGCACAACAAGGCGCATGAGAGAATAATCCGCTTTGGCTTAGTGCTCTGTCCTCCCGGCCCACTGGGGTGGGGGTCCCCCCTTCTGGACCCACTGGGGTAGCAATGTCACCCCCTACCGGTTGAAAGAGCAGAGAGCAGAGAACCAGGAGACACAAGGTGGGGAGGACTAAGTGACACAGCCCAGTGACAAAGGGAACATGGGTAACCAGAACACTAGAGTTTTGTCTTGATGCCCTGAAGGCCCCACTGTAGCTCTGAAGTCCCCAGTGAGACTCCCGGCACTGCCCTGTGTGTGCACGTGTGTGTGTGTGTGTGTGTGTGTGTGTGTGTGTGTGTGCAAATCAAGGAAAGACTTGGCTGGTGTGGCTAGTGCAGAACAAGAATTCTGGGCAGGCAGGAAGCAGGAGGCAGAATGACCCTGAGAAGTGCAGTCCTGGGAACATGCCTATGGAACGTCTTGGGAGGCTGGGGTATTTCTTCCCAGGCACAGGACGGAGGCAGGACACGACGCTGCCTAGATCTTAGGGCACAGGGCGTCCCCAGCTGACATCTGGATTACCACAGCTGGGAATTGGATTGGGGGCGGGCAACAACTTTTTTGTTGTTATTTATTTTTATTGTTCTCTCTCCCTAGTAGGGTAAAGTTTCCGGATGACAGAAACCAGGTCTGAGCTCCTCACCCTGAGGCAGGGCCTGGCCCAGAGCACGACGCAGTCCTCAGAGCAGCAGTGACTGCTAAAGAAACTGAGGTGAGAGAGCCCGGGAAGTAAGCAAAGGAGCAGACTTCCAACTTGTGGCTTACTTATTCCTAATCCTTACGCTGTGTGGCGCGGGCCACACCCCTCTGGGCGTCTCGTTGGGTGGCTGGGTCCTCTGCCTGCTAAACGACTTCTGCCCTGCGCAGCGGCAGCCAGCGAGGGCGCCCTGATCTCCCGTCTCACGGTGGCTCCAGCTCAGGAGACTTCCCCTCGGGAGTGTGCCCTCATCCTCTCAGCCGACTCCCTCTGATGGGTTCTCACTCCTCTTAAGTTATACACTGCACCATGTGAGTTTAGGTTAGAGTGACATACATTAAAATGTCACCCCAGTGCGGCTAGCCCTACTAGCCCTACCCCTTGCCTCTACTATTGCTTTTTATTAGAAGATTGCTTTTTTTTTTTAGGCAGAGTCTCACTCTGTTGTCCTGAGTAGAGTGCTGTGGCATCAGCCTCGCTCGCAGGAACCTCAAACTCCTGTGCTCAAGCGATCCTCCTGCCTCAGCCTCCTCAGTAGTTGGGACTACAGGCATGCGCCACCATGCCCGGCTAATATTTCCATTTTTAGTAGAGACGGTGTCTCGCTCTTGCTCAGGCTGGTCTCAAACTCCTGAGCTCAAGTGATCCTTCCGCCTCGGCCTCCCAGAGTGCTGGGGTTACAGGCGTGAGCCACCCCCACCCCCGGCAGAAGACTGCTTTTGATGCACATTTCAAAAGCTGCATGCGCTGCCAAGCGACGCGGCCGGCGCGGGTGCATGGGCAGAGAGCCTCGCCCGAGCGCCGGCCTTCCCTGGCTGAGCTGTTGCTGTGGGCAGCTGCTGCTAGGACAGTGGCTGGAAGAGTGGCCTTGCCTCAGGGCTATTTAGAATATAAAAGTAGCATTATTTACCTTCTTTACAGAGCTTGTTAATCTCTTTCAGTGGTTGTTATTTATTTATAATTTTTTTATAACTTATTCACTGATAATTTATTTATAATTTTTCAATTTAGTAAAAGTTTTAAAGACTTGACGTAGCTGCACATGCCGTGTGGCTGGCCACGCTGTGAGGCAGGCGGCGCGGGCCCGATCTGGGCAACCGGCACAGCCAGCCTCTCGGCACTGTCTTCCGCTGGGAACCCACACTGCCGTCTGGCCGCTGGGACTGCGTGACGTGCCACCGCCCGCAGCCCTCCCTCAGCGCTGTGGCACCCGAGCTCCCCCGAGGCCAGAGTCTACCTTCCCATGCGCTCTGCAAGCTCAGCTTTCCAGCAGGGCTCTGCCCGCACCCTCCTCCTCATGGGAGCCGATGGGAGGCCTGGCCGCAGCGGGTGTGCAGTCCGGCCGTCCTGGACGGGACCGGGCCCCATCAGCCAGGTCAAGTGTGGGAGCAGCCTGGGACCCAGCGATGGGCGCCGTGGACATGGCAGGCGGGTCCTTGCGTGCCGGTGTGAGGAGCTGGTCATAGCGCTGTGTGGGCAGGCAGAGGCGGGGCATCGTGGGGCCGGTCCCCGAGGCCTGGAGAGGTGGGAAGCGGTGCACCTGGGCCACGGAAACTGTGTTGGTCAGAAGTGATGGACTCTGTGTGCTTGGGGACATGGATGGGCTTAAACACATAGCACTTGCTATAATTTAAAAATTATGGCAAAAGGGGCCTTGCTTCTACTAACGATGATGATGCCACAAGAAGTGGGAATATGATGGACTCAGCCCCCTGTGGGGGAGGCTTGAAAATCCTTCAAGGCTTTTCTCTTCAAGAGTCTGGTCCTTGCAGCAAGTGCTGGTGAGGACGTGGGGAATCGGGGGCCTCGCGCAGTGCTCGTGGGACAGCAAACCCGCGCTGCGGTGGGACACAGTGCTGCAGCGACTGCTCAAGAAGCTAAACACAGAATGCCGTGTGATCCAGACACTCCGCCCGGGGTGGGTGTCCCTAAGAGGAAGGCAGGATCTCAAGGAAGTACGCGTGCACCCGAGCCCGGAGCAGCGTTGTTCGCGTTGTTTGGCCCGCGGGAGAAGTGCGTTTTGGTGGCCGGGTGGGGTCTGCATGCAGTGGGGCCTTGTTCAGCTGAGGAGGAGGGGAGTTCCGACTCCTGCCACAGCATGGAGGGGCCTTGGGGACAGTGTGCTGAGTGACTCGAGCCAGTCACAAAAAGACTGGGAAGGGCGGAAGGCGCGATTGCGGTTCAGTGGGAATAGAGCCTCGCTTTGCACGGGAGCAGCGTCCTGGAGGTGGAGGGCGGCCGTGAGCCGTGTGCGTGTGTGGCCCTGCGGGCTGTGTGTGGTCCACTGGAAATGCTCAGGATGCGACATGCTGTGCATTTTACCACAATAAGAATATTGAAGACACCGAAGGTCGCTTCCTTCCCAGGTGTGGAGGCCTGGCCAGCGGGCTGAGGCGGCCCTGCCCACCCAGACTCTGCACAGCGCCCCTCCCGCCCCGCCCAGCCTCTCTGTGCCCAGGCTCTGCAGTGCGGCTCCCTGGCCTGGAATACTCTTCCTGTTCTCTCCACCCGAGTAGCTCAGAAGCCGTCTAGGTTCCACTTCCACGGCCAGCCGCCGTGAGGCCAGACTGGATTAGGCTTCTCCCCTCTCGCTCAGGACCGCGGAGCGGCCGCGGGCCCAGCCCTTGGGCCTCACAGCAGGCCTCGGGCAGGAGCCAGAGGCCTCCTCTTTCAAAGAATCTTTTATTTTCTAAAAAACTTAAAAAGCCAAACATAAGTAGCCAAACATAAGTAGCTGCTTAACTTAGTAATTATCTTGCTTTCAGATACATTCTCAGATGAAAAAAAATAATTTTGACCGTTTCTTTTGTAATCAGAATTTCTTGTGCTAACGAGCCTCCCGATCCTCGGCCTCCTGGCCGGCGGCGCCTCTGCGTGTGCGCCCGCCCGGCGCGGGTGAGAGCCGTCCACGCGGTGGGCGAGCTGTGGTGCGGGGCGGGCCGCCTGCGCAGACGCCCCGCGGAGAAAGCCGTCTCCCGCTGCGCGGGCACCCCGCAGTCGGGCTCCTCTCCAGCGCGCGCGGGAGCGCCGCCCTCCGCAGCTGGACCAAGCTGAGACAGGGACTGTCCTGGAAGGGAGATGGAGTTGAGAGGAAGACAGCGCTTGCGTTGAGCGAGGGCCGGCTGGACGTGGCTGGCTTGGGGCGGCCGTCCTGCCCCGGCGGCGGGGCCTGTGCAGCCCTGTGCTCCGCAGGTCCTCTCGTTCCCAGCCGGCCGACTGAGCTCCCCTGGAGCCCTCGCTTCTGGGTCCACACAGCTGGAGCGTGCCCAGGGCCACAGGCGCCTTTGCGGGGGGGCGGGGGGTGGAGGGCGGGGGAGGGGGTTGTGGGGGCCCTGGGAGGCCGTACAGGAGGCCTTGGGTCACTGTCGCTGCCTGCTGGGCCACGGTGGGCAGCACCCAGCTTTTCCTGTGCCTTCCCTGTGCGTGGATGAAGGTGAGGACAGATGCCCTCCCCAGTTTGTCCATGTCCTCTTGTCACCTACAGTGGTCCTGGTGGCTGGGGAGCCTGGACCACAGCTCTGGCCCAGCACCCGGGCCTGGCCTGCAGGGTGGCAGCTGGCAGGGTGTGGACGGGGCCTCCCAGTGGAGGGCGCGGTGCGCTCAGCCACATCTTCACAACCAACTGGGCTGTGAAAGGCCGGCCCAGGGGCTGCTGCGAGGCCTGCTGCCCAGCGGCCAACGCCGCCCTCCCCTGAAGCGGGCTCACCAGGATCGCCAGGCCTGGCAGGCTTTGAAAGGAGACTTTCTTCCCATTTTGGCAGCTTGTCTCTCTACAGACACTGCATTCTTTCTATTGGATGGGAAATAATTCCACAAGTAACACATTCACTTCAGTAATAAGCCTCTACCCGCCCTCCTACCCCGCACCTCCCACCAACCTCACTTCTCTCTTATCTGTTTTTTTGCTTGGCCTCTGGTGTTAATTGTCATAAGGTCAAAGTATAAACTCTCTAGGGGATCCCAGCATTGTAAGGACTTGACTGAAGATCAGACAGAAACAAATCGCAGTGAAGCAGAAACATGAGGGCCACAGCGCCGAGAGCTGCGAGCCTCCCAAAGGGCCGCGTGTGTGCTGGCTCGGCTGGCTGGCGCCAGCGGCGGCTGGGCTGGGCCGCCTCTTACTCAGCTCTCTGTTTTCCTTGGGGGGCTGGGGGCTGGGGGCTGGGAGGAGGGGCAGAGCTGGGGGAGTCCCGCTGCCCTTCCGCTGCGTGATTTATGCTTGGTCGGGGGAGCCCTGTTCCGCTTTCTTCTGGCTGGAATGTGCCCGGGACATGCTGTTTCAATGTGAGACACTCAGCTGGGCCTCTGTGGAATGTCCCCGGAGACCGGAAACGACCTCCCAACAGGGCTATTTGTTCAGCAGGGTTCTGTGGCATCCTCCAGCATCTGCATTCTATTAATACCTTCAGAATATTTCCATGGGGAAGTCAGAAGGTGTGTTGGGATCTTCAGCACCAATCCTGGCGTCTTTTAAACTCCTCTCCTTTGTGATTCTGTGTTTTCTGGGAGGACGTCGGCCCCATCCTCCGCCTCTGCCTCTTGCCTGTGCGGTGGTGCAGGTGCACCTCCGTGCCCGGCGGAACCTGGCAGGTGGCCTGCACCAGCCCCTGGCAGCGAGGGTGCAGGTCTGTGAGCAAGCACACAGCAGAGAGATGGGCGCAGCAGGGCCAGGCAGCCCTGGGGCGTTCGCCGAACGCCAGCAGGGAGAAAGCCGTGCTGTGGGGCCTGAGGCACGGCTGTGCCAGACGGGGCCTTGCCCCCCCCTCCATGGTGCCGTGGCCTCAGAGGAAGGAAGGAAGAGCAGGGGGGAGGAAGGAAGGCCAGGAGGGAGGAAGGAAGGCCAGGAGGGAGGAAGGAAGCAAAGGAAAGAAGAGAAGGGTGCAATATGGTGATGGAAGTAAGGGAGAATTTATTTAAAAACAATAAAAACGGGCAGAATACCTAGATGGGATGGGAGTGGAGTCGCTCCAGTGCAGGGCTCTCTGTGCAGTGGTGGCCTGCAGGAGGTAGCCTGGGCGCCTGGCCCCGCACAGAGTGGCCATAGTGGGGCCGGAGGGCTTCTCGGCGGCAATGCCCAGTGAGCAGAGAGCAAACCTGCCCCCAAGGAGGCAGGTGCCAGTTAGGCGGTGAGTGACGACTCTGCACTGCGAGTCACCGTGAAGCCAGATGCTCAGCACGTGGGCTTTGAGGTGGGCGGATGTGCTGGGGCTGCAGTTTGTCAGCTCTGCACGTCCGACACAGCCCGTGTGGCCGCAGGGCAGGGCAGGGTGAGGACGAGGACCAGGAGCCGGCCCACCTCCACCTGGTCATGGGCCTGTGTCAGGGCAAGTGCTGGAAGACTGAGTCCAAAAACACCCTTTCGGTCATGACCTTAAAAGACTGGAAAGTAAGTCTCTGCTACCAAAAAACACCGAAAGCATAATTTGACCCAACTTGTACCTCCCTCATCGCTCACAATTGTAAACGCAGGATGACATGGGTGAGCGATAGTCTTGATGAAAAGCACGGAGCAGTTTTCTCGGGAATTCCGAGGAGCGCCGGCTCTGGGAAGGCCTGTGGCCGAGATGGGTTGCTTCTGCTCGCGCAGGCCTGGCCAGAGGGCGCGGCCCAGGGGCCTGGCGCCTGGCGGCTGCCTCCCTGCCCATCCGCCTGAGCCCGAGGGGCTGTCACACAGGCACCCACGTCCTGGTGGGCCGCAGTGCCCGCGCAGCCTGCTGCCCCGGCCGGGCCCACTGACACCCGTGCCCCTGCCCAGCAGTGCCGGGAGCCCGCTCTGCGAGCAAAAGCTGAAAGGGCAAGCGCACATGGTTGCTTTATATCTTCTTTCCCGTTGTCAAAATTATGCAAAATCTCCTGGAAAACAAATAAACAGAGACGACAAATAACCGAGTCAGATCTCTGGCTCAGGAAATTCCTGAGCTCACGTGTTTGCTCGGAAGACGTTCCCACAGCCTGGCTGTTATTTTTTATCTGTCCCCACAGGATGCTCTCCCACTCTCTCCTCTGGGGTCCCCTGCTTCCTGTCCGCGTTCCCACAGCTGCGAGGGCCCTGGCTCCCGTCCGCACTCGGAGGGTCCTTGCTGTCTGCTCGAGCTGGTGGCGCTGCAGAAACGTGGCAGCCGCTCAGCTCCGGCGTCCAAACAGCTTTTCACGCCGCACAGCACATTCCTCCTCCCAGCCTGTTCATTTCCTCTCCACGGGATGCGGAACAATTCCCCTCATCTGTTGCTTGCTCAGTGGGCTTGGGACTTTGCGAATTCTACAATGATACTTAGATTCCTCTGGAATCTGTTCCAAGAGGTTAGAGAAACCCCAAAGCGTTGATTCGGTCACACGCTGTTTCCAGTTGAGGGATTTCCGGATTTGCATGAAGCACAGGTGGAACCCGGAGACAGGCGACCCCGTGGTTTCCTGAGTCTTGGCATCCCGGGAATGCCCTTGAGTAGCGGGGTCCTCCCTTTCTGGAGGAAGCAGGACAAGGCTGCAAGACAAGGGAGAAAGCAAAGGCAGTGCCTGCTCGATGTGCCCTGGACGGATCGCAAGCGGAATCTCTGCCATCCCGTGTTGGCACAGAGGACTCTGGGGGGAGACAGAAATGTGGCACCGCGCCTGGCAACCGCGCTCAGGATGCGGTCAGTGTCGAGGGACGCGATTTGGAGACGGCGCCTACTGCAGCTTCTCCTCTGCAGCCCCGGGCGCTTGCGGCTCTCTTGGCTGGGGCTCTTGGTTTTCCTCTTCCGTTAGCAACCGGGAAGGCAAACTCACATCTGCAGCACCTCACTAGGGGCCAGTCGCTTTTGATGTCATCCCATTGGATCCCCACAACACTGATGGGAGTAGCATTATGCCCCTTTTACTGATGAGGCAACTGAGCTCAGCAAGAGTGGGTCCGCTTGTCCAAGGTCAGCTGGCAACAGGCACAGCTGGGTTCAGAATAAGACCCGGCACAGCTGAGCTCTTTCCCTGCACAGAGCTGGCTTTGCCGGGTAACTATCCTCCTCCAAGGCGTGGGCTAGGAAAACAGCTTGCTATGGGAATTCAGGGTTGTTTTTTTTTTCTGGCTTCTTGCCACTTGAGAGACATGGGCTGCTTTTCAGGGACTCTCAGTCTTTCTGCCTGACTTCCTTCGTCCCAAGAGCACACTGGGTCCAGGTGAGCAGGGCTCCTCCAGTGCTGCTCACGCCAGGTGCCGGCACGCCTGTCGAGGAGACCCGATGTGCCCGCGTGTGCTCTCCGTGTGCAGGCGCAGTGGGCAGAAAGCGCCTAACTCCGCAGCTTTGCTCCACAGACTCTCGGGTGCGTGTGTGTGAGGGTATTCACACGCCAGCTCACAGCTCTGGTCAGCCATAGGCGGGGGAATGGAAAGGACTATTGACTCTTTCTTTGCATTGATAAGGCCAGTGTATGAAATGGTTTCCTTCTCCTGCCCTGCTCAGGAGCACCGGAGCTCTGTCTCGCCCCACGGTTGCTGCCAGGCGGGGCTGGCTGCTCGAAGGCGGCCATGGCTGCGGCCCGCAGACCTCCGACAGCCTCCACTTCCAGGCTGTGCCCTGCAGAGTCGGTCGCATTCTTAGCAGCTCTGTTACAATGCCAGGACACGCTCCCTCTGAGCGCTGTCCTGCCAGAGGACGGGTTGTCTCCCTCTGCCTGCTCAGGGAGGGAGAGAGCCGCCCGAGGAGGGCTGTCTCTGTTCAAGCTGCCTTGGCGACTGTCTGGAGGAGGACGGTGGCTGTTGCCCTGGCCGCCGGACGCTGAAGTCGTGCCCGCCTCGTCTCTGCTCTCACTCGGCACAAGCCTGATGGGCTTCGTCCTCAGGCACACGGAAACCAGGCCTCCTCCCCCCGCCGCGCTGCCTGGGGCTCGCCTCAGGCCTCTCGCAAGGACCTGCTGGCTCCTCTCCCGCCGGCTCACATCAGGTCCTCGAGTACTGACAGAAGCTCCCCAGCATGTCCTGCTCGGCCTCAGCCCCGGCCACCTGCTGGCTCAGCTCGAGCACAAGCCCGTGTCTCCGGGGGCCTGTTCCTGCCCCTCAGCGCTCGGCTTCCACCACCTGCTGTCCCTTCCTGTCCAGCTGCCGCTGCTGTCCCTGCCTCTGCGAGTCGCAGTGCCGCCCCTCGTGTGGAATGCTCTCTTCCAGATAACTGTATTCTTTCTGGTCTCTGCTGAGATGTCCCCTTAGCCAGGAAGCCTTCCAGGACTTCCTTAAATAAAACAGCAACCCAGCCCTGGCAACCCCACGCCCTCCTGGGTGTGGCTTTTCTCCTTGGCCTCATCCCTAGCTCGCTGCTGAGTGAAGGTGACATGAGATGGCCACGGTGCTCTGCGCTGGGCATGCACAGGACTCTGCGAGGGAGCAGCGCGGGGCGGAGGGAGGAAGGGCTAGTGCCTGCGGAGGGTTGCGGCCGGGACACAGGCCTTCAGGAGCATGGCTGTCCACACGGAGCTCTGCAGCGTCGCCCAACACGTGGCAGGACTTCCTTCTCGCCTTTCCTGGCTGTGTCCTTGTCTTTTATCTTGTCGGGCAATGATTAAAGAAGAGGACTGTGTCCCACAGTGAGCTGATCACTCCATGGCTCGAACTTGTTGGAGCAGGGGCAGGAGGATGTAAGCAAGGACCTGTGGGGCTCCCTGAGGTCTGGCTGAAGGCCTCAGCCATGCACGCGACTCAGAGGTGGGAACAGATCCATCTCAGGAGGACTCCAGGTGGGCGGCACAGGTTACGTCGAGATACACTCTTAGCATCCATTGTCTTTTCTTGGAAAAGCCACTGCTGAGGGCCGGGCTGACAGGGGAGAAGCAGGGCAGGGGCTGGACGCCACTGCTGAGGGCCGGGCTGACAGGGGAGAAGCAGGGCAGGGGCTGGACGCCACCGCTGAGGGCCGGGCTGACAGGGGAGAAGCAGGGCAGGGGCTGGACGCCACTGCTGAGGGCCGGGCTGACAGGGGAGAAGCAGGGCAGGGGCTGGACGCCACCACTGTGTGGCGTGGGACGGCGACCGGGCTCCTCACCAGCATGGTCAGCTCCAGACTGGGGGTCATAGACTGGAAAGAAACTTAAAAACAGTTTTGCCAGCTCCTCCTCTGGCCCAGGCCCGTGGGGCTAGAGCGAGTCTCTCAGTCCCCACGTGCTGGCGCTGGGCGGGAGCGGCCTGGGAGACTGAGAGAATTAATTGCTGGTTAATGCGAATTAATCTACGTAACAGAGCAAGCCACTTTTTTGTTGAATGCATCTGGAGAAAAGAAGTGTTCTCTCTGCCAAGACATCACCTTTTCTTTTCAACCAGCTAAAAATTATAAACACTAGAATTTCTGAAAACAATGCTGAATCAGAACCTTGGTACTTCTCAGTGTGCCTGCCTGGTTTTCTTTCTGGGGTGCTGAAGAACAAGCTTGTTCCCTCTCTTACTAGTGTGTTTGCTGCAGTTTTGTTGGGCCACATCAAGCCTCCTTTGCCAGGAGGGCAGGTTGCTATTAGATTGTAGGAGCGCAGGATAAGAAATCGATAGTGAGGGTCCATGACACTCGGTGTGCTCGACCAGCCTCGGCGAGTTCCTCCCAGGCTGGGGGTGCCGGGAGTTGGCTCCGCATCAGCTGGGGAGGCTGGGGCCAAGCCGCCTGGCTGTCACCCGAGGGGGCACTGTCTGGGGGGATGGCTGAGTAGAGTCCCGGGCCAGCGCGGCCCCAGCCTCGCCCTTCTGCTGGCGCACTGGAGCAGGAAGCCTCCCGCTGGCGTCCGCGTGCCCCTAGGACCCCTGGGCGGCGCCCTGTCCCTGCGCTGTCCCGCCTGCCCGCAGCCCAGGGGGGCGTGAGGCTTCCAAAGGCCGCGGCTGGGGTCGCTCCCCTCTGCCTTCCCCGTGCTCCAGCCGTGGCTCATGCCCCCGTTCAAGGGAGAGGCACTGATGCCACCAGGATCGGCAGGTGGACGTGACGCCGAGAAGCCGGGCCGGGGCCAGGGGCCTGAAGGGCGAGGCCAGCGTGGGCCCTGGGGCTCTGGGCTCCGGAGGGCTCGGGCAGGGCAGGCGTGAGTTTAGCTGCCAAAGACGGGGCTCGGGTGCTGACAGCCGACAAAGGAACAGCCTCCCAGGCCCTGGCTCAACTCCTTCCCTCTCCTTCCCACCCTCTCTCCCAACACAGGTGAAACTGGAAGTAGCTGAAAGCCCAAACCGGAATTCCTGCGGGCCCTTCCAGGCGGAGAGTCCGCCTGCCGCCCCCGCCAGGCCTGGCTGCCTGTCCTGTCTGGGAAGGTCCCGTGCCTTCCGCCTTCTCCCCTCCAGGGCAGGGTGGCGCCCACCCCTGGGGGTGCAAGGGCTGCTGAGCCCCTTTGGGGGTCTCTGACAGACACCAGCCCAAACACGGAGGCTTCTGCGCCCCAAACGGCTCTCGGGTGAGAGCCCAGGGCCACATTCAGCGTGGTTTCACGCAGGGGGATTCCAGCCTGGGTGAGGCTGTCGGCGCCGAGGCCTTTCTGGGCGGGAGACCTGCAGAGACAACCCGGACGGTGCAGGGGGCACCCTTCGCGCCCCTGCCCCTGCCCATCTCAGAGCCTCACGAGAGGTCCTCTCTGCTGCACTCGCCGAGCTCTGCAGAGCCAGAGCACAGAGCGTCGGTGCTGTTCTCACAGTTTTTTTTCTGAACACTCCTTGAATGTGAACATTTTAAGTACTTTGTACAATGAGATCACACATGTGACTATTGCAGTTTCTGCATGTGTTTGATTTTCCATCTTTAGGATTGCCCAAATGGTAACTTTTAATTAAATATTGAATTCTAAATATTCAAAGCATGGGTAAAACCCTCATGGAAAAACAGGAAGCTCTCTTTCCCCCCAACACATTCCTGCTCTCTTGCAGGTGCAGGACTGTGTAAGCCACAGCTACTCCCACCAGTGTTCGCAACTGAAAGAGAATAACACAGGACACATGTATATGCCACAATACAAAACCCATCCTGTCTCCATTTTGCTTCAAAAAACACAGCACACAAACTTGGTTTGCAAAGACTTGGGAAACACTGAGTTTACCATCAGTGGCATCTGAAATGTGGGTCCTCCTGGCTCAGAGGGAGCCTGGCACCGCGCAGGGCTGGTGCCACCTTCCATAGGGCTCTGCCCCCCACCGTGGAGCCCCGCCCGCACCCGCTGTGCTGCCATGGCGGCACCACGAGTTGCCGTGGCCAGGGAAGCACAGAATGGCCGCGTGCCGTTCTCTGTAGTTGGGTTGGCAATAACACCTGCCCACGCCCGGCACACAGTGAGACCTGCCAGATGGCTGTGACCGCTGAGGAGGGCTAACCTGAGGTCGTTTCCTCCTGCGAGGAGCTCGCCTAGGAAGCTACGGCAGAATTAAATGTTGAGCTCCGAGAGCATCCGGGGCTGTGCAGGGCAACACTGGCTCTGCCGCCTGCTCCCTGCAGGACTTCGAAGGGCACTCTCTGTGCCTTTGTGCTCCAAACTTTAAGTGGGAACAAAGTCAATCATAATTATGCTTTTCAAAAGCAGAATGGAGCCTGACACATAGTCGCTGCTATGCAAATGCACGTTTAGGAAGGTCACCTGCAAAGGGGAGGTCAGTATGTCCAGAGGAGACAGCAAAGTCTGCTTAGAAAAGGTTACACTGACCAGTCGGTGTGGGAGGGACGGGTGACACAGAGAAGCCAGGTTTGGGTCCCTGTGGAGTCTGAGGTCTGCTGGTCCTCACCCGAGCAGCCTCTGTTGGCAGCTGGGCCTGGCGAGACCTCTGTGCCGGGTGGAAGAGGCCACAGGAGGGGCGCGTGGGCCTGGTGAGAAGGCAAGCCCTGTGGACTGTTGCGCCGCGACCCAGTCTAATCAGGGTGGCGTTCGGGAAGGCCACTCACACTGCCCCCGAGGCACTTTTGCAAATGCTGCATCGTTCTGTATAACCCTGCAAAGCCAGAATTCTTGTCACTGGGTTTTTTGGACAACTAAACAAGCTCAAAGACTTGAGCTTCTGGATGAAGCTTACAAGGGAACAAGGGGCGAACAAGGGGCAGGCGCTGTCTAGAGCCCGGGCTCCTCCCACCGTGCCAGGCCCCCTCCTAGGCACAGGGAACGAGGCCTCACCCAGCAGAGGCTGCAGGGATGGAGAGAAACAGCAAACTCAGGCATCGCTTGGAGCAGCTGCCCACTCGGGTTGGGCAGAAGGAAGTGAAGAAGGAATAGGATCAGGGTGCCACAAGACACGTTCCAGAAAGGGGCTCCGCTGGCGCTGGTGGAGAGAGGTGGTGGTGCAGCCTGGGGCTCGCGGGGCGACCAGCACCCACGCGCCCTGCGGGAACAGGATTGGGCGGGAGCAGGAGCCGGGGCAGCAGCGGCTGCCGCAGGAGATGCCCCGGAGACGGCGGGCACAGCCACAGCCTGGGTGCCGGGTTCTTCGCCGCCCACAGAGGCCCGCCCGCTGCATGCACTAAGTGGCTGGGTCACATTCGCAGAATGATTTCCCGTGTTAGACATAGGGGCTTTTCCCCTCTGCACTTTAGAGTATTTGTAAAGAAACAGAATTCTTAGGGGCCTTTATACTTCAGTAATGCAAATAGCTGAGCATGAAGGACTGCGAGGAGAGCAGCACACTGGAACTTCCAAACACAGCACGAATGAACCGCCAGTTTCTTTCCCCATAATTCTCCAAGCTCGGTAATGAATGACAGATAAAGAAATAGTGGTGCAAACAGTGAAAGCCAAGTTAGATTTGACGTTACTCCTCCTCCAGTCTCATAATAAGTAATCCAAACAGTTATCGTTTCGGGGAGTAAGGAAGTGATCGCATAAAAATAAATGTGTTTCTCGGCGGGAGCCCCTTGTCCCGTGGCATTGCAGTGTGCGGAGGCTGCCGCCCGCAGCTGTCCTGCAGGGCTGGGCAGGTGCTGAGCAGCCACTCGCGGAGACGCAAGGAAAGCAGCAGCTAGATGGGAACAGAGACTGGGCCCAGGGTCCCTGTGAGGAGGGAAAACTTGGGGAATGTGACACTCTGTGCTCCTAGAAGCTGGGACTCTGTATCTAAAACCACCCCAGGTTTTTTTTCTTAAGCTCTTTTGAAAGTGAATAATGGATTTGTTTTTGTTTTTTACCTATTTATTTTATTTAACTTTTTAACATGAAGGTTCTGAGTTGGAGTGGTTTTGAGTCAAATTCCAAATTGTGAGATGTCATTAGTGTGAGCCCCGAGAAAGAGCTAACAAGATTTGGGCAACTTTGAAAAGTGACAAAGCATTCGGGCCAGCTTTTGTTTTCACCTCCCTCTTCCTCCTGCTGCTTGGCTCAGAGTCCAGGCCAGGAAATGGCTTGGATGGCTCCTGGGTGCCTGGCCCCAACAGCAGCTGGGACTGCAGCTTGTGCGGCCTGGCAGAGCCGGCGTGGAGCAGCACAGGGCGCCTGTCGGTGGCCATGACTGGAGAACAGGATGGAATTCCTTCCCTAGTGGAAGGAATTTCTCCAAGGCAGCTCCTGGGAAAATGAAACACTGACTGTGCTCACCTTGAGAAATAATTATCCCCGCTTCTTAACAATAAAAACCCTCCGAATTACACTGCCGGAACTGTGGCTGAACAGTTTGCATCCAGAGCCCTTAACACATGCCTCCTCTTCCACAGACAGCTTTCCCCTGCTGCAGGGCGAAGTGTACGCTTTAATTTTTCCAGCTGATTAAACTGATTAATCTGAGCAAGGGCAGAAGGCAGAACTTGCCGGTGGCATTGACCAGTGCTATTGACGTTAGCTGAGTCTGTCCTTGCAAAGGCTTCCCGCACTTCACGGCACAGAGACTGACACTCACACAGGGCTGCCGGGTGAGGAAGCAGCAGTGGTGGGGTTGGAACCCCGCTGTGCGCCAGCTGGGACCTGTGGCTCTGCACTCTGCCATGTCGCTGCCACTCCAAAACATGATTCCTGTTGGGTACTTTCACTTTTCACGCTTACTTGAGGGTTGCTCTTAAAGCTCTAAAGAATAATGTGTGGACCCTTGACTAAACCTTTCCTCTGATCTTCCCAAGCACTGAGAGGTAGGTTTGTGACACGGCTGAAACTGGCACTTCACCATGAAGTTTAGCATTTTGAAAAAAACCGAGGGCAAGAGATTTATTTGAAGACCAGATGCACAATTTGCACAGCTGTGGGTCTGCGGGAACTCTAATCTGGACAGCGGAGTTGGCCCCAGACGCTCTGTGTGTGCACATTCACGCTGACCCAAGAGGCAGGCGGCGCCCGCCACCCTCGTCTTTGCTTAACAGAACCCAGTCTTACTGTGAGTGGCAATTGGCTCAGCCAAACAACCACCTTTCCCAGCAAGCCTTGCCAAAGGGTGGCCCCAGGACATTTCTGGTCTTGCAACTTCATGGCAAGAGACAGCCGGGCGGGAACGGGGCAGCTCCTTCAAAGGGGGTCAGACGCTGGCACCTGTATTTGGCCCAACCTCCCTCTGTTCCTTCCTGACCTGGGGTTTCCGGGGTTCAGCACTGAGGGCAGCTGGGTGTCCACCTGGGCCGTGAGGGGGAGAATCCTCTTAGGGCGACCCAGCAGAAGACTGAGGGAGCCTGAGACACTTCGACGTCCCAGCTGCTGCCCAGCCTTGGAGGAGACCAGTGTGGGTGAGAAGCCTCCCTGCTGGGTTTCAGTGGTCTCGCCAAGCCGTCTCACGTGTAGCCCAAAGCAGTCCATAGCGGGGACAGCTGTGTCTCTCACACACCACGTACTTCTATGCAGCAGCTCCAGAATTTCTGCCTTGGTTCCATCATGTTCCTGTCATACCTGGTGAATTTCACAGGGCTGCCATGCTGTGGCGATGGCTCCGTGTCTGCCCCTGACCCTGTGGGGTTGGAAAAGCTAGGGACGGCCCAGCTTTTCACCAGAGATTCGCCTAGGGCAGCCAGAAGGGCAGAGAGCGCGGCCTGCGTCATCTCTCACGGTCACAGAGCAGGCCTGATGGCTCTCAGGAGGGACAGGCACAGGGCTGGAGAGGAGGCCACGACGGCCACATGTGTGGTGGGAACCCCAGCATCGGGCACTCATGTTCAGCCCAGTGACAGTCCCCACGCTGGCTCCGCAGGGAAGGCCGAGAGATCAGGGCAGCAGAGCCCGAGCTTGCTCTGCTGGCCACTCTCGGGGTGCTGGTGGGTGGCCGGGCCTGGACCGGCAGGGAGCACACCCCACCCCTTCCTGGACCGGCAGGGAGCACACCCCACCCAGGAGCACACCCCACCCCTTCCTCCTGGACTCAGGAGCCTGCAGTGTTCAGCCTATTCCAGATGGAGGGGTCTCTGTGGTCCCCAGGATTCTGCAGGCTCTTCCAAGGCGGCGGCTACTTGGAAACCCCGCGCAGCGCTGGACTTTGACCAGGAGCGCATGTTTTATCTCCGCCAAGGCATGGCGCAGCCCTGCCAGGAACGGGTGTGGCCTGGTGTGGCCGTGCCGGGTGAGCTCCTCTTTCTGCTGCTGCTGGGCCAGCGTCCCGAGGCTGTGCGTCGGGAATCCTCTCTAGACAGCAGGCAGCGGGGTCCTCTGAGTGTGGCCACTGGCCTGTCCAGCGCCTGACCTTCTCTCTCGGAGGGTCAGAGAAGGGGTCATGGGAGCACGGCTCTCCAGCGTGGGCGGCGCAGACACTCTCCACGTGGCAGAGAGCGCAGGGGGTGGGGGGCCCAGGGCCCTGGCGAGCGTGTGGGGCGCTGCAGAGGAGCCGGCTCTCCGCCCGGCCGTGCTGGCGCCGCTCTTCCCGGCCTTTGGGCCTTTGAACTTTGCCAGGAGAGTTTGAAGACGGACGCTCTGGACTTAAGGTGGGGCCACTTCCTGACACCCATCACAAGTTGAAAATACTGTCTACTTGGAAAATGCGTGGCCTGCATCTGACCTACGCACATCACGACTTGGCCGGCCGGCCTGGAAGGTGCTCAGAACATGCCCTCTGCCCACAGACGCACAGCCTGCTCCGGTCTGCGCCAGGGCCAAGGTCGCACGCACGTGGAAGCGCGCAGGCCGGGACTGTCTGTGCCGCGCGCCAGCCAGCACGAAATGCGCCCAGGGTCCACCCTCCGTGGGGAAAGCCCAGGAGCTCTCGGGGCTGTGCAGCTCAGCGTGTTGCCATTTCCCTCTGGGCGTTACGAATGGTAAAGGACACGGTAGTGGCACCTTGGAGCCGATTCGCAGCTCGCACCCTGTGCCTGCGTTCTTTCGTGGAGCGGGAGGGGGAAGCCCAGAGACCAGCACTCTGGCCTTTGAGGCCTCCCCGCGCGCACACAGCCGGCCGGGCAGCCCACCCCCTCGCAAACCCTCCTGGCACCAAGCCGACAGTCACCAGAACTCATAACAGCGACGAGCCACAGATTCCACCTGACTCGCACGTTGTCACGAGTGTCACATCGTATGCCCCTCCCCTTGCTTTCTAGCCTGTGGAAGATCTTTAGCATTTTTGTAATGTTGATTCAAACAAAGATGATATGGCCCTAAAACCGTGGCCTACAGTCCAGCACGCCTGTCTGCAGCTGTTGCTGCCGCATGTTCCTGGGGTCCATGCGCGTCGCTGTAGCACTGCTGATGGGCTGTGCAGGCAGGCGCCGGGCCTCAGGACGCGGAGCTGGGCAAGGCTGCCTGTGGAAGGAGGCGGGTGGGGGAGAACAGTGACCACACAAGCTGGATATCACACGTGCAACTGGGAACGGGACAAATGCTCCAAGGAATGGCACAGGGTGCCAGGAACACCTGGGAGCAGCGGAGGTGAGGGCACTAACCGAGTCACAGCCAGGGGCTGGGGGACAGGGCCACGGGCAGCTCCTCTGAGGAGCCAGCGTCTGAGGCTGGGCAGGTGGCCTGCCCAGGACTGTGCTTGGCTTCCTGGGGGGTGCAGGTCTGGAGGGAGGGGGCAGAGGAGCACTGGGAGGCCCTTGGGGGTACGGGTCTGGAGGGAGGGGGCAGAGGAGCACTGGGAGGCCCTTGGGGGTGCGGGTCTGGAGGGAGGGGGCGGAGGAGCACTGGGAGGCCCTTGGGGGTGTGGGTCTGGAGGGAGGGGGCGGAGGACCACTGGGAGGCCCTTGGGGGTGTGGGTCTGGAGGGAGGGGGCAGAGGAGCACTGGGAGGCCCTTGGGGGTGTGGGTCTGGAGGGAGGGGGCAGAGGACCACTGGGAGGCCCTTGGGGGTGCGGGTCTGGAGGGAGGGGGCGGAGGACCACTGGGAGGCCCCTTGGGGGTGCGGGGCAGGACCTCTGGGCCTGGTGTGGGGGCCACCTTTTTGTGTCTGGCGATGGCACCTGATGTCCTACTGGGAGATGTCGGGGTGTCCTCTGGGTGGATGGGCGTGGGGGTCTGGGTGCCCATGGGACAGACGGCTGCGTGCCCGGTGGGCAGCGGTGCCTGTGGCATGTAGCTCAGAGCTCAGACACAAGTCGTGGCCGCGCGTCTGGGAGCTCCCAATGTGTGGACGGTAAGTAAGACCGCAAGTGGGTGAGACTGCCTAGGTGAAGAATGCACTAAAAAGTCAACGGCTTCTTTCATCCGTCTGCAATGGTGAGAAGTGTGGATGCCGACTGTGGGTCTCTCCGGGCCGGGGCCTGGATGGCCAGCCCTTGGTGCTGGGTCCTCCTGCCACCAGCCCATGAGTTGCTGTTGTTATTGCTAAGCTTCTGATGGAGAAGAAACCTGAGAAATCATCTTTTCTTCCTGTTCTCAAAGTTTCACGTGCCTGCCGAGCCAGCAGCGCCCGGTGCTGCGGCGCCGGAGCACGTGCTCCCAGAGACTCTGCCTGCGCCCACCCGCGGCCGCTCTGCGGCCCTTGCCGCTATTTTATGATCAGGGAACATTAAGAAAAAGCCTGGCAGCAAATACCCAAGTGGACAAAAAGAAGCACAGAAGGAGAGAGAGAAGGCAGCTGGGAGCAGCGCCGGGGCGTGGCTGCCCCAGCATGCAGCGCAGGCCCTCCGGCCGGGAGCCGTCCCTGGGCGTGAGCTGACAGGCTCAGTTCCCTCCTCGGGAGCCACCTGGCAGTGTCTGCCGGAGCACCAGCGGGGAGGGCCTGCGGAGGCGCCTGCTCTCCCCACGCGGTTTGCGCGGAGACAGACGCCTTTTGCTGAGATTCGGGGCGTGCGTTTGTTTAAAGGCTCTCTGTGTGAAACTGACTTTTGGTTTCCATGCGAATGTTGGTCCATGCCCTGCCTCTTTGCTGCTTGTCCCAGGGTGTTATTCCTTGCACAGAGAAGGGCTCTGAAGAACAAATCGCAGGCATGGTGGTTAAAGTGAGCCAACCTGGGGTCAAGATGTGAAAATAAATATCCAGGCCCATAGACTAGACCCAACTCTGAAATGATTGAATTGCGCATAACGACTCCATTCAAGCCTCTTAACACGGGATTGCAAAACGCTCCAGTTTGCAGAGTCGCTAGGGGACCTGGTAAACAAATCTGGTGTGAGCACAGCGGCCTTGCTTCTTGCTCTCCCGGCACTGGCTCGATCCGTTCACAGTTGACACCAGAGTCTAGGATTTAGAGCAGGGTTTTTGGGGCAGGAACAAGAAGGACTGATTGTAAATAATGCCGGGGCCACAGGGCCCTATCTCGGGCACAGGGCTCCAGTGCTTGCTGTTGGCTGGCGTCTGTGTGGGGGTGAGTCACGGGGCTGCTCCCCGCAGCCTGCACCCAGGCCCGGACACGTTGTGCAGCCGCGCACAGGTGCAGGATCTCCACCGCGGACTCGCGGCGATCCTCAGGCTACAAAGACCCCTCCCTGTCGGATGTCAGCCTGTTTGAATAAACCTCAGAAATCAGGGGCAGAAGATTTGGGAGCAGACAGAGAGGAGAAATGAAGATTTCAAGGTGTCTTTGGTGATGTGGTCATGCTTGGTGCCCTGGGCCATATGCTTTCATCCGTTTGTTACTTCAGGCTAGTCAGAAAAGTAGTTGTTCTGACTCTTTGTATGCCAAAACGTCCTGTGGAGCCCGTCAGGCTTTAAATGCTCCAAAATGAGTTTTGTGAAGCCTCACAGGGTAGGCAAGAGCTGTCTGGGAATGCGGGCGACTCTGTAGTCTGTAAGTGACTGAGCACACGTGGGTGGCTGGCCAGGGGCAAGCGGGGATTCTTGAGGAACCCAAATACCCTAATGTTCCCAGGCTGGCCAGGAGGTGATCTTCTGTACTAATCTATAAGGCTGAGGGCCTGTGATCAGGTGCCAGATCATTTTTCTGGGAAGATTTGTAAACATTAGTTCCAGAAAGTCAATCTTATTTCCTTAAAAGTATCTGGTCATGGCTGATTAGACAAATAATTATATTGCCATGAAAAGTAAGAATACTCAATAAGAGTTATGAATTCTGGAGGGCTCAGGCAAGGAGAATAAGATATCACTTATGTTTTTTGAAATGTTTTATTTCAACTCACAAAAGTGGAGTCTACCACATGGTGATGAGTTACAGGTAGCTTAAGAGGAAGGCAAAAGGACTTCCCTTATGGATCCAGAAAACAGAACATTGAAACATCAGTAACATTCCAAGAGAAAGCCATAGTTGTCCCTCATCAGTTCATTCGGTCATCTGCAATTAGCTCTTGGACTTTTGGCCACCAGTCTCACAAGCCATCCACTTCCCAACTAGAGTTCTAGAAATTCCTACGCAGTCCACTGGCAGGGTGTAGGCAATGCCATGAGAGACCTGAACCCAAAGGTACCTGGCACGGTCCTTGCCCTGGGGCTCTGGGACAACCCTTTTCTGAAGACAAAGTACTCTGGCCTATAGCTGATCGCAAAGCTTTCAAAGAAGCATCAGAGTACAACAAAAGCGATCTGTTGATAACAACTCAAGCTCCGATGAGATTCACAACAAGAACAGTACAACTGACAAGGAAGTTTGGCTTGTTTCTATGGCATGCAGAACAAGACAATGAAGTCAAGGCAAGAAAACTTAGCCAAAAGTCTATAAACATGGTTAATCATATTTTCAAAGAAGAATGGCTATTACATCTTATTTGTTAAAATGGATGCACATTTTCTCTTTATAGAGAAAATATCTTCAGATATCACATATAATAATCCTGACATGATATATAATGAATATACCAAGCATATAGTTAAAATATGCCAAGAATATATGACAAGCATCCAGTAGAGGGACTCAGGGAGGCTGGTCAGGTCCTGAATGCTTGTACATTAATGAGACTTCACAGGTAAGTCATGTAAAGCCACAGCTGAAAGCCACTGGCTCAGAAGCTGCTAGATTCAAATGAAAGAGGTAGAGTCATGGCCAAGTTGAGATTTTAAAAATAACTGAAATTATGACTGATAACACTATCCTGTTGTATGCTATCAGGCAAAGAAGCCGCAGGACTCTGAACAGAAGCAGATGCATCCTGAGGCTGCCCAGCACTCGGGGCCCCCGAGCACATGCGGTTTCTGGAGTATCTGTGCTGTCACTTATGCCCATGCACAGTTAACTTAGGGAAGGTGGAGCATCTCCTTGGATTACACAGACCGGTGCTTCCCATACAAATCAATAGTTGCAAATCCAATAAACCTAACTATTTCAAGCACATCTTTTTTATTTTTTCCCTTGTTTACATTTTATTGATTTGTGGGGTACATGTGCAGATTTGTAACATGTATATATTTCACAGTGGAGAAGTCTGGGCGTTTTGTGTAACCCTCACTCGGTTAGTGTACAGAGTACCCATTAGGTAATTTCTCATCCCACACCTTTCTCCCGCTCTCACCGTCCTGCCCTTCTCAGTGTCCAAGCGCTATTGCTTCACTCTCTGGGTCTGGGGTCATTCTTAGCTCCCACTTACAAGTGAGAATATGGTGTTTGATGTTCTATTTCTGAGTTATTTCACTTAAGACAAAGCCTCCAATTCCACCCATGTTCTTGCAAGAGACATGATTTCATTCTTTTTTTTAATGTGTGAGCAGTATTCCATGGCAGTATTCCACATTTTCCTTATTCAATCAATCAACTGATGGACACTTAGGTTGGTTCCATATCTTTGCTATCATGAATAGTGCTGTGATAAACATAGCAGTTCAGGTATCTTTTTGATATAATGATTTTTTTCCTTTGGGTAGGTATACAGAGTGGAATTACTGGGTCTAATGGTAGATATCATTTTAGTTCTTTGAGGAATCTCCATGCTGTTTTCCATGTAGGTTGTATTAATTTACATTCCTACCAACAGTGTATAAGTGTTCCCCTTTAAAAGCATCCATGCCAATATCTACTGTTTTTTGATTTTTTAGTAATGTCCATTCAGACTGGGGTAAATCATTGTGATTTGAATTTGCATTTCCCTGATGATTAGTGATGTTGAGCATTTTTCAGATGTTTGTTGGCCATTTACATATCTTCTTTTGAAAAATGCCTGTTCATGTTGTTTGCCCACTTTATAATGGAATTATTTGCTTTTTTCTTGTTGATTTGTTTGCGTTCCTTATAGATTCTGGATATTAGTCCTTGATCAGATGTATAGTGTGTGAATATTTTTTCCCATTCTACAGGTTATCTCTTTACTCTGTTGATTATTTCTTTTGATGTGCAGAAGTTTTTTAGTTTAATTAAGTCCCATTCATTTATTTTTGTTTTTGTTGCATTTGCTTTTGAGGTCTTAGTAATGAATTCTTTGCCTAGGCCAAAGTCTGGAAGTTTTTCCTATGTTTTCTTCTAGAATCTTTATGGTTTCAGATCTTACATTTAAATCTTTGATTAATCTTGTGTTAATTTTTGTATACAGTGTGAGATAGGGATCCAATTTCATTCTTCTGCATGAGGCTCTCCAATTTTCCCAGCACCATTTATTGAAATAGGATGTTCTTTTTCCAGTGTATGTTTTTGTCTGCTTTGTCAAAGATCAGTTGGTTGTAGGTATTTGATTTATTTCTGGGTTATCTATTATGTTCCATTGATCTATGTGTCTACGTTCATACCAGTCCCGTGATGTTTGGGTTACTATTGCCTTATAGTATAATTCGAAGTTGGATAATGTGATGCATACCGATTTGTTCTTTTTGCTTAGGATTGGCCAAATTGCTTTGGCTATTTGGACTCTTTTTTGGTTCTATATGAATTTTAGGATTTTTTTTCTAATTGTGTTAAAAATGACATTGGTATTTTGAAAGGAATTACATTGAATCTGTAGACTGCTTTGGACAGTATGGTCATTTTCATCATATTGATTCTTCCAATCCATGAACATGGGATGTTTTTCCATTTATTTGTGTCTTCTATGATTTCTTTCATCAGGATTTTGTAGTTTTCCTTGTATAGATCTTTCACCTCTTTGGTTAAATGCATTCCTAGCTATTTTAAATTTTTTAGCAACTATTGTAAATAGAACTGAGTTCTTGATTTGATTCTCAGCTTGGTTGCTATTGGTGTATAGCATTGATATTGATTTGTGAATGTTGATTTTGTAATCTGAGACTTTACTGAATTCATTTGTCAAATCTAGAAGTCTTCTGAAGGAGTCCTTTAGGGTTTTCTTGGTATAAGATCATATCATTGGCAAACAGAGATAGTTTCACTTCCTGTTTTCCAATTTGGATGCCCTTTATTTCTTTCTTTTGCCTGATTACTCTGTCTAGAACCTCAATACTGTGTTGAATAGAAGTGGTGCAAGTGGGTATCCTTGTTCTCTTCCAGTTCTTACAGGAATACTTTCAACTTCTCCCCATTCAGTATGATACTGGCTCTGGGTTTGTTGTATGTGCTTTTATTTATTTGAAGTATGTTCTTTCAATATCTATTTTGTTGGGTGTTTCTATCATGGAGGGGTGCTGGATTTTAACAAATGCTCCTTCTGCATGTATTGAAATGATCATGTGTTGTTTGTGTTTAATTTTGTTTATGTGGTGAATCACATTCATTGACGTGCGTATGTTAAACCATCCTTGCATCTCTGGAATGAAACCCACTTGCTCGTGATGAGCTATCTTTTTGATGTGCTCTTAGATTCAGTTTGCTAGTATTTTGTTGAGGATTTTTGCATCTATGTTCATCAGGGATATTGGCCTGTAGTTTTCCTTTTTTTGTTGTGCCCTTTCCTGGTTTTGGTATCAGTGTGATACTGGCTTTGTAGAATGATTTGGCGATGATTCCATCTTTCTTGATCTTTTGGAACAGTTTCAGTAGGATTGGTACTAGTTCTTCTTTGAACATCTCGTATTAATAGAATTTGGTTATGAATCCATCTGGTCCTGGGATTTTTTGTTGTTGGTGTTGGAAGATTTTTTATTGCAGATTCAATCTCAGCACTTGTTATTGATCTATTCAGGGTTTTTATTTCTTTCTGATTCAAGCTTGAAGAGTTATATGCTTCCAGGAATTTATCCATTTCCTCTCAATTTTCTAGTTTGTGTGCATAGAGGTATTCATAATAGTCTTGTATGATCTTTTGTATTTCTGTGGTGTCAGTTGTAATGTCTCCTTTTTCATTTCTTGCTGGGCTTATTGAATTCTTTCTCTTCCTTTTTTGGTTAATCTAGCTAGGTATCTATCAATTTTGTTTATCTTTTCATAGAACCAGCTTTTCATTTCATTGATCCTTTGGGGTTTTTTTGTTTATTTGGTTTAATTTCATTTAGTTCTGCTTTGATCTTTGTTATTTCCTTTCTTCTGCTAGCCTTGGGTTTTGTTTGTTCTTGTTTTCTAGTTCTTTGATGTGTGATGTTAGGTTGTCAATTGGAAATCTTGCTGTCTTTTTGATGTAGACATTTAGCACTATAAAATTCCCTCTTGGCATTGCTTTTGTTGTATCCATGAGGTTTTGATAGCTTATGTCACTGTTATCACTCATTTTGAAAAGATTTTTAATTTCTACCTTGATTTTGTCATTGATGTAGAAATCATTAAAGAGCAGGTTGTTTAATTTCTATGTATTTGTGTGGTTTTGAGATTTCCTCTTGATACTGATTTCTAGTTTTATTCCCCTGTGGTCTGAGAAGAAACTTATTATGATTCTGATTTTTAAAAATTTATTGAAACTTATTTTGTGGCCTATCATATAGTTTATCTTGGAGAATGTTTCATGTGCTGTTGAGAAGAATGTGAATTCTGCAGTTGTTGGGTAGACTGTTCTGTGAATGTCTATTAGGTCCATTTGTTCTAGAGTCCAGTTTAAGTCTAGTGCTTCTTTGTTGACTTTCTGCCTTGATGACCTGTCTAGTACTGTCAGTGGAGTGTGTAAGTCCCCCACTATTGCATTGCTGTCTGTTTCTTTCCTTAGGTCCAGTAGTATTTGTTTTATGTATCTGGGAGCCTTGGCATTAAGTACATAAATATTTATCATTGTTATATCTTCTTGTTGGATTGATCCCTTCTCATTATATAATGACTTTCTTTGCCTCTTTTTGCTGTTTTTGTTTTAAAGTCTGTTTTATGTGTTATAAGAATAGCTACTCCTACTCACCTTTGGTTTTCATTTACTTGGATTTTTCCCCCCACACCTTTACTTTGAGTCAATAAGAATCTTTATGAGTAAGATGTGTCTCTTGAAGGCAACAGACATTTGAGTTGTGTTATTTCATCTAACTTATACCTTTTAAGTGGGATATTTAGACTATTTACATTCAAAGTTAGTATCGATATGTGCAATACTATTCCAGTCATTGTGGTGATTATTACCTAGTTGCTTTGTGTCCTCCAATGTGTTACTATTTTACATGCTCTGTAAATTTTACACTTTTGAGTGTTTTTATAATGGGGAGTGCTGATCTTTCATTTCAATGTTTAGTATTCCTTTGAGTATTTCTTGCAGGGCTAATCTAGTGGTGACAAATTCCCTTAGCTTTTGCTTGTCTGGGAAAGACTTTATTTCCCCTTCATTAATGAAATTTAGTTTTAGAGGGTACAAAATTCTTGGCTAACAGTTATTATGCTTAAGAAAGCTAAAGATAGGACCCAAATCCCTTCTGGATTATAAGATTTCTGCTGAGAAGTCTTCTGTTAGTCTGATGGGTCTTCCTTTGTGGGTTATTTGATGTTTTCATCCTGCTACTCTCAAATTTTCTACTTCATGTTGACTTTTGCTAGCCTGATGACTATGTGCCTGGGTGATGATTATTTTTTGCACTGAATCTCCCTGGAGTTCTTTGAGCTTCTTGTATATGAATGTCTGAATCTATAGTGAGACCAGGGAAGTTTTCCTCAGTTACTTCCTTAAATAGATTTTCCAAACATTTTGCTTTTTCTTCTTCTCCATCATGGATTTCTATGATTATTAGGTTTGGTCATGATTATGATTATTAGGTTTTCTATGATTATTAGGTTTGAAACTCTCTACTGTATTTTGTAATTTCCTAAAAAAGTCTGTCATTTCCAGAAGTTCTGTTATTATGAAAAAATATCTATCTCTTTAGTGAATTTTTCATTCGTACCCTGAATTATATTTTTGGTTTCTTTATGTTGTTTTTCAGCTTTCTCTCGGATCTTAATGAGCTCACTTGCAATCCATATTTTGAATTCTATATCTGTCATTTCAAAAATTTCCTTTTCTTGGAATCTATTGCTGGAGAGCTAGTATGATGTTTGCCGGTGTCAAACAGCCATTTTTTCATACTGCCAGGGTTCTTACACTGTTTCCTTCTTGTTTATAGATACTATCACTTCTTATTTTTGAATTTACTTTCACTTGGATGGAATTTTTTGATTTTGTTTTGTTTTTATCTTGTTTCATGTTCTCCTCTTGAGGATGTATGTTGTATGTTGTGTTTGGTTGTTTGGCTTCAATTTGGGTGCTTCCAAGGGGCCGAGGCTCTGTGTGGGTTCCCGTGCAGCCTTTGTGTGGGGCTGTGCTGGAGAGTAGGCTCGCTGCCTTCCACGGCGCCGGGCCGTGTGGAGCTCAGGAAGCTTCTCTCATTCTCCAACACTGCGTCTTTCTGGCAGGAGGCATAAAATTGGACTGTGTGTTTCCACCTCCAGGGCCAGTGAGTGGCACTTACAAATATGAGCCAATCGTAGCAGAAGCTGGTGGGTTTGAACTTTGTCTACTTTAAGGGGTTCACCATTGTCTCAGGCAATGGACTAGTCCACGGTAGAGAAGCAATCCACTTCCTTACCATATCTCTGTCCTGAGGTTCAGGGTTCTCAGTTCAGTCAAACCCTGTTGTCTGTTTCCAGGCCACACTGCCACTGAGATCAGCAGAAAATGCCTTTCCAACAGCTCTCTGCCTAAACCGTGTCAGAGCAGAACTGACTGTCTCAGCTCAAAATAGATAGCTTTGTGGCTCACCTGTTCTTCATTGTGGGGAGCACTGCAGCTCCCTACAGCCTAGAGAGGGAGGGGTACACTGTCCTTTGGTTTGTGCAGGTGAGCACCTCGGTTGGTATTGCGGGCGATTTGGGTCTACCAGACCTCAGATCCCTGGAGGGTGTTCAGGTGCAGCAGTGGTCAGGTCATCTCCAGGCCCCTGGATGGTGTGCTTGAGTCCTGGGGGCACAAGACCAAGACCTGGTTGGCAGACTTGTCCTCCGGCCTCACTGGGTTCAGGCCCTGTCCGTGGTCCCCTGGTCTGGAAGAGTGCTCAGGCAAGGGCAGGGCAGCCCTCTGGGGCCACACAGCTGCTTACCTCTCCTTCTTTCCTCAGTGACAGTGGTCTCCATACTTCAGGGCACAAAAGTCCCAGGTCCCTCCTTGGCCCTGCAGCAGCAGAGGTGGCAGAGGAAGATCAAATCACTTTGTGCTGTGCTCCCAGAGTGGCTTTGGTCTGCCGGTGGACTTGCCACAGGGATGGCCAGCTTCTCCTGGGACAGGCGGGCAGCCCCCAGGACAAAAACTACCAGGTCCACCTCCACTGGGGGGGGTGAGCAGTCCTTGCCCCCGGCTGCCATAACTAGGATCCCAAATGTCCTCACTCCCTGTGGCAGGGAGGTTGTCCCACCCTCCTGCTGCCCGGACAGGCAGGGCCTCTGTCTTCACTCTTCTCTGCTCTGGCAGCTTCTGCCACGCCCTTGTTGAAAACCAGCATTTGTCTTCAACTATCTATTTGAAGCGTGAAAATCTACTCCCTGATTTTAACTTCTGTCCATCGGAGGGGCGCACACTAGCTTTATCGAGTCAGCCACCGTGAACCAGAGCCCTCAAAATCCTCAGTTCTCTTAAATAACTGAGGACCTAATGATGTCGACGTAAAGTAAGGAGCCGTTGCCTTGGTAGGTAGGTCACTCAGAAGGTAAAGGACAACTTTCTTCAGTATCTCAGTGAGAGGAGACCAACAGTTCATGACAAAACGTGAATAAAAGTACTTTTTGAAAATCTTATAAGTAAACCCATTAAGCCTTAGCCAGCTTTGACCACTACAAATAGAACTCCCCTTCTGAGAACCTTGTACAGCTTTCCATATCCAAGCAGGTTTGTCCTACACTTTCCTCCTTCTTATTCTGGAACAACCAGTCATTTCACGTTAGGACAAAACTGCTCTTTTTCCCTTTAACAGAATGTATCCGCATAGCTTGCGCACAAAGCGGCTCCTCTCTGCCTATATTGCTTCCAGTAGAGTCTCGCTCAAATGTGCCGATGGTAACTCTCACCCTAAGAAACTTCCGTTTCACAGAGGACATCAGGAGACAGGTCACTGTAAACTGTCGGCCGCACACGAGCATCCTGCAACAGGCTAGCCTCGCCCTGAGCGGGGGCTCACAGCGCTCTCTGATCACGCGGCCCTTGGCGCCGCTCTCCCCCGGCTCAAGGCAGCGCACGCCGCCTCCCCGCACACGCCACAGTAAGAGACAGACTCGGCAGAGACTGAAAGTTAAGTTTAGTAATTAAGGGCTCAGCATCCTCTCACTTTGAAATGATCTAGGCACACAATACATCTTCATTTAATTGATTCAGCGTCGGTCCCAGTCGAGTCATCTAAAGATGCTAGAGATTGTCTTCAAGCTGACACACTGCAAAACATAGTCACTGTTGAACTGAAGTTTGTCAGAAGAATGATTCAATATGGTTAAACACAAATTATATTTTTCATAATCTTAAATATTAGTAGAAATAATGCTAGTTTATTTGATCATTAAACCTGTATATGTTTAGGAAGATCATATCCAAGTAGAATAGAAATCTAAGCTTATATTATGCTTAATGATGAAGATGTGATGAATTTTATTAAACAAATAATATTAAATTAGTCTCATTTGCCAAGATAGACATAAATTATGTGAGCTTGAAGTCTTAAAACATTTGAATTAGTTTCTATCAAAAAACTTTTTAAAAAGTACGTTGAAAGTATTGCAAAGTTGATTTTCTTAGCTTCTGGGAATTTTAGAAATATTCAGTTTATATAAGTACTTATTTTTTCTAAGCCAATCAGGATAGAGTTTCTTCAATTTAAGAGATTTTATAATCTAATTTGTTAAGATCATCTGGAGGTTGGAAAATATTATACACTCACGCAATGAGAGGTAAAGGCCTTTCTGAATTACAGACATACAAACATATATCAGAGAGAGAGAAAAGCAGTTTATAGTTTCAATTCAAAATTTAGTCTTGGGTCAAGCGTAAACAGAATTCCAAAGCCCACTGGTATAGTCGGAAGAGTTGGATGTGGGAGTGGGTCCTCACTGTGCTACGCAGGGACAGAGCCCCGAGCACAGGCTGGGGCCTGGATGTCCAGGCAGGGGTAAAGCAAAATATATTGAAAGGGCCCCAAAAGCCAGGTCATCTGGGACGAGTAAGTGGGGGGTCCAGGTGAGGTCTGGTCCTGTCCATGTCATGGCACCAAAACTGGGAAAGAAGGAATGCACAGGATAATTAAGGAGGCCCTTTATTCAGGCTACTGCGATCCGGAGAAGGTTCGTTGGTGAGAGATGTCTCAAAGCAAGAGACGCGGCTGACGTGTGTGAGGCAGGTGACCAGGGAAGTCATCCAGCGTCCCGGGTGTCTCGAGGAAAGGAGCTGGGCCTTGTCTGAGCTCTTGAGGAAGGCTGGAGGTTGGCTTCATCTCAGAACACAGGAAGGCATGCGGGCCTTTGAGGTTTTCATGCCTTGGAACACTTTCTAGGAGAACTGGGCCTAGACAAAGTTCAGCATTGCCATTGTGCTCCAGACTAATCAAGGCTTACTAAAGCCAGAAATAATTTCCTTACTAAATTTACACTCAATATATTTTGTTCATTGATCCTGTAATTACTAGTGATGCTATAAATTTCTGTGATTAACCATCTTATATAAGCATAAAAACAATCTTAAAAGGCATTCATCAATTATGAAGCAACAGTTTCTCTGCTGAAAGATATTTTCATTTGTGGAGATTTGTGTTGCTTCAAAGAAAAGGGTCATCAATACAGCCAAGAGGCTGCTTCCCTGTGCAACAGATCTGGGGCAACCCTTCTTTCCTCGGGTAACAAATCATCAAAAAGGGATTCGCTCAATTAGTCAATTAGCCAAAGCCCTGCACTCAGCACAGTTTAGTGTTTTTCAAAGAAAAACCACATCTCAGGATATTTAAACTTCTAGGTATGCATTTAGCATTTCAGTAAAAGATCTGACTATAGAAGTAGCAAAACCATTTTTTCACAATGTAACTTCCTACCAAAACCTTTTCATCATTGTTTTTCCTTAAGGAATTTCATAATCAGATTAAATTATAGAAATTCTTGATTTTAGGCAGCTAGATGTTTTTTTAAAAAGCTGCCAAACAAACATTCTTACTTTAGAGGAACACACTAAGCAAGACACAGAGGATGGTCTCCCCGAAGAGGATGACTTGAGGACGAACCCAGTACCAGCTTCAGAGAGGGCGCCGCGCTGGCTGACCAGCGGGCCCGAGGCTGTCTGGGAGCAAGTCCTCCCGCCGGGCGGCACTCCAGGGTGGGGAAGGGCACCTCCACCCCAGCCCAGAGGCAAGGCTCACGGCTTGGGAAGGCCCCACCCCGGCCCCACGGGAGGGCTGGCTGAGCAGAAGGAGAGGGGCCACCGCGGCCACCGGCCACCGCAGCAGTGAGCCCTGCTGCTTCCGTGGGAGAGAAGACTCGGAGCAGCCAGGCGGGAACGGCCCCAGAGCAGCCGGCCGGCCCAGCGCAGCGTTCCGGCTCTGGCTCAGCCCCGAGCGCGGCCAGGGGAGGAGACATCTGCACCTGCAGCCTGATGCTATGACTCGAGATTTAGAAGACCATCTGAGATAACGACAGAAGTGACCTCTGCTCCCCCACTGTCATGCCAGAGCAGGGCGGCAGACACACCGTGTCTTTGTGTAGAAAGCAGCGTGGGGGGTGGCTGACACCAGGGGCAGAACCACCATGGCCCTGGCCTGGCGGCAGTGGTGAGGTGTGGCAGGGGTGAGGGGCGCCAAGGAGGGGACGCCCTTGGTGCTGGCAGATGCCCAGGGCTGCTCTGAGGGTCTGGGCTGTGCTGCCGCAAGCATGTCACCTGGGCTGCTCTGAGGGTCTGGGCTGTGCTGTCACAAGCATGTCACCTGGGCTGCTCTGAGCATCTGGGCTGTGCTGCCGCAAGCATGTCATCAGGGCTGCTCTGAGGGTCTGGGCTGTGCAAGCATGTCACCTGGGCTGCTCTGAGGGTCTGGGCTGTGCTGTCACAAGCATGTCACCTGGGCTGCTCTGAGCATCTGGGCTGTGCTGCCGCAAGCATGTCACCTGGGCTGCTCTGAGGGTGTGGGCTGTGCTGCCGCAAGCATGTCACCTGGGCTGCTCTGAGCATCTGGGCTGTGCTGCCGCAAGCATGTCACCTGGGCTGCTCTGAGGGTCTGGGCTGTGCTGCCGCAAGCATGTCACCTGGGCTGCTCTGAGGGTGTGGGCTGTGCTGTCACAAGCATGTCACCTGGGCTGCTCTGAGCATCTGGGCTGTGCTGCCGCAAGCATGTCATCAGGGCTGCTCTGAGGGTCTGGGCTGTGCTGCCGCAAGCATGTCACCTGGGCTGCTCTGAGGGTCTGGGCTGTGCTGCCGCAAGCATGTCACATGCGCGTGGCGGGTCAGGAGAGGACATCAGGAAGAGTGTTAGGGCTCCTTATTCCCACAGTCCCTGGGGAGAGCACAGTGGGTCCGCAGGGAGGCCCAGGAAGAGGAGGGAGTTGTGGACGAGTGCTGTGAGGAGGCTGCGGCAGCCACCTAGGGTTGGTGGGTGTGAGGAATGTTCCAGCTCTGGGGCGGTGGGCTGTCCCTGGGTTGGTGACGGTAGGTAGAGAAAGACCCGGCATCTGCTCAAGGGGGACTGACTGCCTCTAGCCAGGTCCTTGAAGCTGGAGCCGGGCAGCATCCGCACACTGTCCCGCCCTGCCCACCCTGCCCTTGCACACACCCTCGGCACGTGGGCCGCCCAGCCACCCGCTGCCTCTTGGCTCCTGCCGGTTCCTCGAGAAGGAGGCTGACCTGGACCAAGGCCCAGGAGCTGAAGGACCCACCTGGGCCCGGCCTGCTCTGGTGCCAAAGAGACTTCCAGCTACTTGCAGGTGACTTCTGGCATCTTTTAAATATGCATGGAAGGAGGTGGAGATTTGGGTAAAGAGAAGGGTTCTGCCTATTCCCATTTCCTTTATAATTTTCCCTTTTCTCCACCTTTACTATTAATCTGGCACCTGGAAGTGACTGTGTCAGGATGGAGTTCACTCTCTCGGCTGGAGGCACAAGAATGAGCCTCCCACAGGGCCGCGGGAGCAGCGCCCTGCCAGCGCCCCTTCCCGGGCTCAGTTGTAAGCCCCAAACAAGTCTCTGTGCAGATTTTGTCACTTACCTGAGGCTTAACTTGCCCAAGGTCATAGCACCTGTGTGTGGCAAAGTCAGAATTCTTGGTCTCTAATCTCTGTGCACTTGTTGACACACTCACTATATTCCAGTGGATTCCAGTGGATTGCTTGAGGTCAGGAGTTCGAGACCAGCCTGAGCAAGAGTGAGACCCCATCTCTGCCAAAACTAGAAAAGATTAGCCAGGCATGGTGGCACATGCCTGTAGTCCCAGCTACTTGGGAGGCTGAGGCAGGAGGATTGCTTGAGCCCAGGAATTTGAGGTTGCTGTGAGCTAGGCTGATGCCACAGCACTCCAGTCTGGGCAATAGAGTGAGACTCTTTCTCAAAAAAAAGACTTCCAGATATCAGAGCTGGTCATCTGAAAGAACATTTGCTATTTTTCTTGTTAATCAGTATATTTTTCTTAATATTACTTTCCATTTAGAGTCTTCATTTAAAAATTTTATTTTTTATTTTATTTTATTTTTTTGATGAAATTATTTTTGTTTATTTTTCTTGATACACATGCATACAAAATTTAGTATTCAAAATATATTTGTGATAATTATACTTATTATATTATGCCATGCAGATAGATGTAATGACTGACCAATGATAAGTAAGCACAATGACAAAATTGGAAAATAAAAATATGTCTAACTCCAAAGTCTCTTTACATTCTATAGCCATATTGCAGTACAATTGAAATATTAATAACAATAAAACACTAGAGTAACCAAATTATTTGTCTCCATTTCCTGTAGTTTAATGTATGAACACAAAAATGTGATTTTAGAATCATAGAACATCTTTCTTTTTATTGTCTTAGATGATTCACAACAAACTAGAAGACTAATGTGGGGTAACTCCTTTTTGCTAGATATGTAGTACACAATAAAACTGTGTTTCTGTGTGTATATCTAAATTATTTTAGTTTTGAGTCATGAGATCACATGTGTGCAAGATGGAAATATGGAATGTCAAGTTGTTTGGTAGCACAACTTGTCAATCATTTTGGAAAGTGACAGAGCCACAAACATTTCAATTGCATAAAATGTATATGACCTTATCTTGCAGTTTACATCAATACTAAACTTCATCTGGCTCCTAGGGCATCTTAAAATCCTACCTTCATTTTTCTTAACTTATTAAAATTAGATTTACACTCCCATGTTTTCATTAAAATAATGTGTATAGTTCTCTAAAAAATTGCAATTTTCAAGTTTTTTCCATGTTTAAACCTAATCTTACTGTCTTTTCATAGTATCACTTGTCCAATGCTTTGTTCTCCATTTCAGATCTTATTCTTAATTGAAACTTTCTTTCCTTATACTAAAACAAATGGATGTGCCTGTTTCACCAGTCTATAGTAATACTTAATGAATAAATGCCATAACATAATTTAGTACATAATTATATGAATTTTTCTTAAACATTTGTTATTTTTTTCTTGCAGTCAAAAAATTTAAACATCTATATGATATTATAATTAGTTCTGATTCTTCCTCTTACCCCTTGTAGTCCAATAATTGGAACTCAGTGGTCATGCAACTACTTAATGATAGAGCCATTTACTGAGAAAACTAAAAATTTTATTTTTTAAATTGACATAAAATTATATAGGCTGGGCACAGTGGCTCACACCTGTAATCTCAGTACTCTGGGAGGTTGAAGCAGGAGGATCACTTGAGCTCAGGAGTTTGAGACCAGCCTGAGCAAAAGAGAGACCTCCATCTCCACCAAAATTGGAAAAATGAACCGGGCGTGGTGCCGTATACCTATAGCCCCAGCTACTGGGGAGGCTGAGGCTGATGGGTTGAGCTCAGGAGTTTGAGGTAGCAGGGAGCTGCGATGATGCCACGGCACTCTAGTGCCAGGACGAGTGAGACCCCTCTCCCTCTCTCAAATGCATACACACCATAATATATTTATGGCGAACCACATGTTGTTCTGGAATATGTATACATTATGGAATGGCTAAATCAAGCTAATTAACATATGCATGACCTCACATAATTATTTTTTGTGGTGAGAACACTACTCCCAGCAATTTTTGAGGATACAATTGTTACTAACTATAGATTACCATGTCCTACAGTAGATCTTTTAAATATATTTAAATATATGCCTCCTGTCTAACTGAAATTTTGTATCCTTGACCAACACCTCCCCAGTTCCCCGGCCTCGGCTTCCCAGCCCCCAAACTCTGGTAAACACCATATTTTTTTCCTCTTAGTTTTCTGTCATTTTTCTATCTTTTAAAAGTGCATCTTTTCTTTGTTTTTGTTGAAGTTCTTTACAGAAGAAGGCCAAGAGGACAACAAGCATCTATCACCAAATCTTGAATTCTAGAGAATTTAGTTTTCTTTCTTTCCTAAAATTCATTAGAAGAACAACAGCAAGCTGATGATTCGTTAGAAAACAGTGGAGCAGGGCTGTGGCCCGGGGACAGCGTGCGGGCGCAGGGCTGCACAGGAGAGCGCCCGGCCCGACCCGGCCAGAACTAGAAGGCCCAGCCGACCACAGGAATCCCAGCTTCATTTTTCTGCTCTCCCCACCCCCGCGCAGAGTTCATTCATTATGGAGCTTCTTTGTAAAGTGATCTTTGTGTTCTTCCTGCGCTTGAAATCATACTCAAATGTTCTCCTGGAATGTTTTCATTTTCCTTTGAAATAACACATTTATTGACGCTCTGGAGGCAGACGGGGCTATGCAGCGCGCGGGAGCAGGGCCCGCGCCTGGCGCCGGAGTGCGCGCTGGCTCTCTCGCCCCTTGCTCGGCCTCTCCTAAGCTGCAGTTTGCTCTCGGAGCACATTCAAATGCCAGTCCTTGACAGTTTAGTGACCTCGGGCGAGTCCCTTAACTTCTTGAGGGTTCGCTTGTCCACCTGTGGAAGGGGGTACGGGAAACATCCAGTCCACAGGGGCGCCAGGGAGGGCGAAGGAGGAAACACACGTGCGGCAAACGCCTGGCATCCGACGCGCTCGCGGAGCGCGGCGGTCCCGGAACGCAGCGGCCAGGCACGTGGCCCTGTGGCAGGTCCCGGAACGCAGCGGCCAGGCACGTGGCCCTGTGGCAGGTCGCGGAACGCAGCGGCCAGGCACGTGGCCCTGTGGCAGGTCGAGGAACGCAGCGGCCAGGCACGTGGCCCTGTGGCAGGTCCCGGAACGCAGCGGCCAGGCACGTGGCCCTGTGGCAGGTCGCGGAACGCAGCGGCCAGGCACGTGGCCCTGTGGCAGGTCGCGGAACGCAGCGGCCAGGCACGTGGCCCTGTGGCAGGTCCCGGAACGCAGCGGCCAGGCACGTGGCCCTGTGGCAGGTCGCGGAACGCAGCGGCCAGGCATGTGGCCCTGTGGCAGGAGCACCTGCCGCGACCGGAACACTGCCCGGGAAGCATGACGTGACCTCACTGTGCTGCTTTCAAAAGCACCAGTAAGCAGGCGAGACGCGGCCCTTTGGCCGTGGGAGGCCCGCCCGGGCTGGGGCTGAGGAAGGCGGCGGCTGCTGCAGCGCCCGGCGGGTCGTCCGCCCGGCCCCGCAGGCGCAGCCCCGCAGGCGCAGCCCCGCAGGCGCAGCCCCGCAGGCGCAGCCCCGCAGGCGCAGCCCCGCAGGCGCAGCCCCGCAGGCGCAGCCCCGCAGGCGCCCACCGCCTCGCTCCCTGCGCCGCCCGTGCTGCCGGGTGTTGGCAGGCGCCGGAGCCGCCGTGGCCAGGGCCGACCCACTGTTGTGCGCGCGGCCGCCGTGCTGCGCGTCCCTGCAGAGGCGCCTGGGGTGAGCTGGAAGCTCCCGTTCCTGGGCCCTTCTCCTGAGGCGTCAGCACACAGCGGGTGCTGGAGGCCAAGAGTCAGCGGAGTCAGTTGAAGATTAAACTTTAACGTACAGAAAGAAAATCCAGTAGTGCACAGGACATACACAGACATTTTGCAACAAAAATTGGTTTTATATTTAAGATATTTGTCACAAAAATTGCAGTATGGGAACATTAAAGAAGCAAACGGTGAAAAGCTTCGCCGTCAGCTTCTGTGTCTCTGTGCGCGCAGTGTCGTGGCGGGCCGGGCCCTTCCAAAGTGCTCCCGTGCTCCTGTCTGTCCTGCTGTGTCCGGGGCACCGGCCCGGGTAACCGCTCTCAAGCATGCCGCTCACTTCGAGGCAGGGGCGTTTTGGGGTGGCCCGCTCTGCTGGTCTCGGGTCACGGAGATGCCGTCTCCGGGCCCCGTCCTCAGGAGCTTACGGCCCAGTGGGAAGGCAGGTAAGTGACAAACGAGCATGTCAGGAGCTGTGAAAAGGCAGCCTCAGGGGTGAACCACGCGAATCAGAGGCAGGCGGGCGCAGGTGAGCCCGGGCGCAGGTGGGCGCGGGCGGAGGTGAGCGCGGGTGAGGTGAGCGCGGGCGCAGGTGGGCGCGGGCGGAGGTGAGCGCGGGTGAGGTGAGCGCGGGCGAGGTGGGCGCAGGCGAGGTGAGCGCGGGTGAGGTGAGCGCGGGCGGAGGTGAGCGCGGGTGAGGTGAGCGCCGGCGGGCGCAGGTGGGCGCGGGCGGAGGTGAGCGCGGGTGAGGTGAGCCCGGGCGCAGGTGGGCGCGGGCGGAGGTGAGCGCGGGTGAGGTGAGCGCGGGCGAGGTGGGCGCGGGCGGCGTGAGCGCGGGCGGAGGTGAGCGCGGGCGGAGGTGAGCGCGGGTGAGGTGAGCGCGGGCGCAGGTGGGCGCGGGCGGAGGTGAGCGCGGGCGGCGTGAGCGCGGGCGAGGTGAGCGCGGGCAAGGTGAGCGCGGGCGGCGTGGGCGCGGGCGGAGGTGGGCGCGGGCGCAGGTGAGCCAGGGAGCAGGTGTGTGCGGGCGAGGTGAGCCAGGGAGCAGGTGTGTGCGGGCGCAGGTGAGCCAGGGAGCAGGTGTGTGCGGGCGAGGTGAGCGCGGGCGAGGTGAGCGCGGGCGGCGTGGGCGCGGGCGGGCGCAGGTGAGCCAGGGAGCAGGTGGGCGCGGGCGGAGGTGAGCGCGGGCGGCGGTGGGCGCAGGCGGAGGTGGGCGCGGGCGGGCGCAGGTGAGCCAGGGAGCAGGTGTGTGCGGGCGAGGTGAGCCAGGGAGCAGGTGTGTGCGGGCGAGGTGAGCGCGGGCGGCGGTGGGCGCAGGCGGAGGTGGGCGCGGGCGAGGTGAGCCAGGGAGCAGGTGTGTGCGGGCGAGGTGAGCGCGGGCGGCGGTGGGCGCAGGCGGAGGTGGGCGCGGGCGGGCGCAGGTGAGCCAGGGAGCAGGTGTGTGCGGGCGAGGTGAGCCAGGGAGCAGGTGTGTGCGGGCGAGGTGAGCGCGGGCAAGGTGAGCGCGGGCGGCGGTGGGCGCAGGCGGAGGTGGGCGCGGGCGAGGTGAGCCAGGGAGCAGGTGTGTGCGGGCGAGGTGAGCGCGGGCGCACAGCTCCGCAGTGAGAGTGTCCGGCTCGCTGTTCATCCACCTCTCTGGCCCTGCGCCTCACTGTCCTGAGCACTGTCCAATGACACTTTAACACACATGTCCAGGACGTACGGGCGACCTGCCTGCGTAGTCTTACTTGTGCCAGGTTGCAATTTGCAGCTGCGCAGCACAGCTCTCCACCAAGCCGCTGTCCTGCAAAGCGCAGGAGACCAGGTCCCGCCGCCACGACGCTGACTTCTGGACGCCTGTTCCCGCTCCCAGGAGACGGGGCCGTGTCCCCTGCCCTGGGGAGCCAAGTGGCACCATGTATGCTGAAACCATTTCCAAAGTTCTCAAAACGACACACCCACACGTATCACTGATTAATGTAGCCCGTCACACAAATGTTCACGTTTCTGACTTCGACTGTCAGTGTGATGTCTCATCAACACAGAGAACACGTTACATGTTTTAATGTCATGAACAAAACTTTCTTTTTCCCCAGAGACACTGGCAGATGCTAGCATTAACCTAATTTTTCAAAGAAGTTAATTATTTCCCAGAATAAGTCACTGGACTTATCCAAGGCCTTTAGTTGTTGGGGAGCAGAGCCCGGCTTCCGTCCCTAACGCTGCTGTCTGCTGGCGCGCTGCCCACCCAGCGGCACTGCTGGCCCGCAGGAGCCAAGCGGGCGACGGCTTAGGACTTTTCCCTGTGAGGATTCCTGGCCCATCCAATGATGATGAAGGCTGGCTCTGCCATGGCAGTGGCAGTGGCCATCGCTCATCTTGGCATTGACTCAACCTCAAGGGCTTCCAGGAATACTAGGCACAGCCTGAGTGGGAGGTGACGCCAACGGCTGCCCACCCAGCCCGGGGCCGCAGACAGGATAGGAAAACCACCTTTTGCAAAAAGCCTCTTCGAGCCGAAGCTCAGCTCTCGGGACAGGCGGAGTGGATGCCTGTGCATCATTCTGCTGAATGCTGAGATTCACTGAGCTCAATACTCATGCCCTTGGAGTGCGGGCGCGCCCGTGGCAGTATAGAGCTACACAGGAAGAGCTCCTTTGTCTGCTGAGCTGGAAGACTTATTTTGCCTTCCAGATGTTGATGCTTCGCAGAGGCTTCCTCTCCCCCAGTCCTGAGGATTCTCTGTGGGGATGTGTTTGAGGGACAACGAGGGATTGGGAGAAAAGAATCCCACCAGGGTGGGCCACAGGGCGCCACAGAAAAGGTTCAGCTGGAGCTCGAGGCCCAGCGCAGCCGCGGGTCACAGGCTGTCCTTACAGAGCGCCCGGGCGAAATTCCCCCTGCTGGACTGCGGTAGGAGTGAGGCTGGGAAACTGGGGGTTTTCAACTCTAAAGCCTAGGAAGCGCTGCCTTCCAGGAGTCACAGATACGAGCCCATTGAAGAGCACCGGTGCTCTCTTGGGCCCCTCTGCTTTTGGAAAGCTGTAGTCTCAGGTCAAACCGTTGGTGGAAGGGTGTAGGGGTCAACTGAGTCTCCATGGGGCTGTCAGGCATTTGACAGGTACCTAGAGAGTCACCTGCCCTCCCCCTGGAGGAAATGGCTGGGATAAGGTGTCTATTGTTCGTATTTTCCACCCCGATGCAAATCCCTTCAGTACCTCGAATGCAAATTCCTAGAAGTCCTGCCAGGAGGGGCTCCCAGGTTAAAGTTGCCAGATTGAGAAAATAAAAACGCAGGACACAAGTTACATTTGAAATTAACAACAAATAAACAACAAATGTTTGCTTTTTTTTTTTTTAGTATAAGTATGTCCCAAATATTACATGAGACATACTCATACCAAACAAATGCTCATGTTTATGCTGATGTAAATTCCGCACCCTGTGTTTTCTCTGACCACCCTGTCCAGGATGGAATTTTACCTTACAGTCTATTGCTTCCCTGGCCCTCTTGTTTTGTTTGGTATCTTTCATTTTATTTTAGCTTCTCTGGTCAGTCTTTATGTGTGATTATATTCTAGATTCATGTGTCTGGTGTAAAGAGTGTAGCGTCTCATCCAAGAGTCCATTTTCTGCGCGGGCCCGCCAAAACAAAGAGCCACACCCACGCGGACGCGTTGCATTTCTGCCAGCTGATTTTCTGTTTCCATCCAATTTGCTTTGTTCATTCTTTTCTCCTTTTTGTGTTTTGTAATGACGAACTGTTCCTTTATATTTTTCTGCTTGCCTACTAAAAATAAGCCACAGAATTTCGTCTTTTTTAATATTACAAGAGTAATGCATACACTTCAATTAGCAAAGTCTAAAGTTAATTAATGTCTCTATCAGTCCCACTACTGACACAAGAACATTGGAATTTAATTCTGGTAATAGCTTTCCATTTTCCATATTGTCCCGACCCGCGGGACCTTCTGTTACTCGCGGGGGCGAGGGGGACCGTGCCTGAAAGAGATGAGCGAGAGAAAGAAACGAGACCAAGCGAATGATTGTCAAGGTCTGCTTTACTTAGATTCTTAGTAGGTTTTATAAGCATACAAAAACAAGGAAGTAGAGGCAAAAAAAATAGAGTGTTGACGATGAGGCTTGGGTCTGGGTTAATCAGCCCCAATCAGCGTCTTATCGGTATCCTGTTTTTGACTGGTTACTCATCTCCAACCTGGCAGGTGGTCGGGAACAATTGCAGTCAGCACACCCTGGAGCATCCCGTGGTCAGCAAGTCATGGACTGCATTCTTCTCGGAGCTATAGCTGGAATTTTCCAGGGCGAAGTCCGTGTGTAGGACGAGTCATAGGGGAGTTGAGGGTCTTTGAGGGTCCTTGCCTCTAACATCTCCCCCTCTCCTTATTAATATGAGGGAGGTTTATATAAGTTGGTGGAGAGCCTGTCTTAGGCTACGCGATGTGCTTCCGTGACCAGCACCCCAAATATAAGATCTGGCGATTAATGTGAAGGTGAGGCCTCTGTCTTAGGCTATGTAGGTGGCATCCAGCTCCGGCACTTCTGATTATGAAGTGTGCCCCCGGGCATGGACCTACAATATTCCCGTCATGGAGTTACCTCACAGCTGGCGGGGTGTGCACCTGGTACACGGCATCGCGATAATCCCGTCATGGGCGTCTCCACAGCCTTTGGAACCAACTGCGTTCCATGTCTGAGGCAAGGTCTGAGAAATTTAGACCCTCTGTGGCTGAATGGGGAGACTCTGTATGGAGGTCTTCTCTGGAGCCTCTTTGTTCTAGCCGTTGGTAAAACACGGAGACCGATTTTTGTGTGGCTGCGTCTACCTGTGACTTGACAAAGTTGGTTAGTTTTTTGAATGCCCAAGGCCCAAAGGTGAGGAGCAACAGAAAGCCTACAAGCGGCCCTAAGACACTGGGAAGCAATGTGGATAGCCAGGGGGATGTGGAAAACCAATTTTGATACCATGCCTCACTTTGTTTTCTCTGTTTCTTTTTATTTTCAAGGCTTTGTCTAACTTTTTTAATGCTATCTTCTACCAGGCCTGTTTTGTCTGCGTAGAAGCAGCATTCTTCTTTGAGTGCTGCGCACAAACCTCCCTCTTGGAGGAACACTAAATAGTAAGCCTCTTCTATTTTGTAACACTACCTCAGAGAGTGAAGCGAGGGACTCCTTAAGATATTTTAGACCTTGCTGTAGCTCTCGGAGGTCATTATCGATGGCTGCAGAGAGCTGTAGGTATTGCTGGTTGGAGGTGACCAGAGAGGCTATGCCTGTTCCAGCCCCTGTGGCACCAAGGCCTAGGACAACTGCGAGTGTTATGGCTGTGATGGGTTCTCTCTTTACCCGGGGCATTGTGGTGCCGTGCTCCCAAAACTGAAGTAACTCATTAGCAGGATGTACAGTGAGCCTGGGGAAGAGCATGACTAACACACAGTATTCTCTATGCTCTAGAAACGTTGCAGAGACTACATACGGGGTAAGGCTGGAGGAACAAGCAAAATAAGAGGTGTTAGATGCCTGAATATACTGAAAAGTGGAGTTGACAGTAATTGACTGATTACATATTTTCTCTAAGGGTGCGGGGGGAAGCATTCTTGGGCTAAGAAGGCAAAGGCCTAGGCCTGTGACTTGGCTGAGTGTTAGGCCATCATGGGTCTCTAGGCCCCATCTGAGTCTGCTGGTGTCATTAGTAAATAATGGCTGACCAAATGTAGCGACGCCTTCATAAAAGGGAGGCCGGGGGGAGTAGCATACCCAACACTCCTGATATTCTGAATTGTTGGCCTCTCGGATGGTCCTGACAGAGGCGTTGACTAAGGAGAGAATTAGTTCTGCAGAGGAGGGGGGCCCCTCGGGCAGGGTAGGTTGGTATAGGGAGGTGCTGAGCAGAGGAGGGGACACAGTTGGGGAGGAGGGTAGGTCCCTGGAGGGACCGTGAGGTTGAGGTGGGTGTAGGTCGTGGTTAGGACCTATTGCGACCGTAGGACCTCTGGGGAGGCTTTTAATTAACTTGATTTTAAATGTGAGACCAATGTTTTTTCTAGATGTGTAAAGTCTAAGTCCCCACTCAAATCCCCTGGACTGAGCCCAGGAAACCTTTTTTCCAGCTTTGGTGAATGAAATCAACAGGGGGTTGCACCACTGGTTTTTACACTGAGGGTCAGTGGGGGGTTGTGGGGCGTAAGGGGATGAAGGAGCTCGACGGGGAAACTGCTTTTTGACGGTGATATAATCCCAGGAAGAGGAGGGATTCCAGTAGGCATCACCGGTGGTCTCACAGCCCCAGGAGGCACAGAAGAAGTCAGGGGCGTAACCACATTGATAGTTGTTGGTGCGAGGCCGATGAGCCCCTGGGCAAACATAAAAGTCTATATACCTTGTTGCGGAGCGTCCGGCTCCCGAGGAACAAAGGCCTGGGGAGGAGTCAGCTGTCGGAGGAGCTGGCTGAGGGGCGAAAAGTGCGAGAAGGCCCCACGCAGGGTCTTTAGCCCCAAGAGCTAATACGCATAGGTCAATTTCTAATGGATCCCATGGTATAACGGCGGAGAGATGTGAGGAGGAATTAACAACGTCTCCTGCCTCATTAATTACCTGCCATGTATAGTTGTAGATCTGATGGGTGTTGGTTGCGATGGTGCTCTTGATCACGACTAGAATCAGGCATAGGAGAGGCAGCGCCTTTTCTCGGGGAGTCATTGTATTTCTGGAAGAGAACAGAATTAAGAATTCTTCTCAGGGGATTCCCTGGGTGGGTTATATAGCTTAATCGCTCTCTCTGGTAGCCATCTGGCGTTTCCTGCCTGGGTATCGTAGATGCAGGCATGTCCTTTTCCCCATATGAGGACAGGGTCAGGCCCCAGCCATTTGCCTGTAAGCGGCTCCTTCCATAAGGCCTGTGCATAAGTATCCGTGGTGGATGGGTGCCAAAGGCAGTCGGCGGCCGTTTTGCCGGCAGTGTCAAAGGTGAGAAAGTTTAAAATGAACAGGGCATGATTAAGCAGGGTTTTGGAATTACCTGTTAAAGGGTACAAAATTCCTCCTCCCGATTGTAGTTTGGAGAGCATATTTTTTAACGTCTGATGAGCTCTCTCTACAATACCTTGGCCCTGAGGGTTATAAGGAATGCCTGTAACATGCTTAATGCCTAACTGAGCACAAAAACTTTTGAAATTGGAACTGATATATCCCGGGCCATTGTCAGTCTTAATAACTTTAGGCTGAGGGAGGGAGGTGAGACAGGCTATAACATGGCTGATAACGTGGCGGGTGGCCTCGGCTGTTTGTAGGGAAGCAAAGATAAATCCACTGCAAGTATCTCTAGAGACATGTACATATTTAAGCTTTCCAAAAGGGAGGTAATGAGTGACATCCATCTGCCAGAGCTCCCCAGGGATCAGGCCGCGAGGGTTGACTCCTAGGTGTGGCTCAGGGAGAAGGGTAAAACAAGCCCTGCATTGGCGGACGATTTCTCTGGCCTGTTCTCTAGTAATGGAGAATTTAAGCCTGAGGGTATGAGCATTGAGATGGTGTAAATCATGAGCCTGGCGTGCAGCGCAGACAGGATCAACAGTGATATTGTGAACAGCGCTGGCAACACGAGTCGCCTGATCAACAAGATTATTTCCAGCGACTAGAGGCCCAGGAAGGCCAGTGTGGGCACGAATATGGCCTATAAAAAAGGGCGCAGAACGGGAGTGAATGAGTCCTTGTAGTTGCTGGAACATTTGAGTAGTATTGTTGGAGGGCCGAATATGAGGCACAGTTTCCAAAGTGGCGACAGCATGAGCAACATAAGAACTATCAGTATACAAGTTAAATGGTGACTGATCTACGTATTTGAAGACTGCGACTAAGGCGGCTAACTCAACCAGTTGAGCAGAGGAGAATCTGGTGGGAAAACTGCGGACCTGGCCATTAATGCTATAGGCCGCGGTGCCTGAGGAGGATCTATCGGTAAAGACTAAGACGGCTCCTGGAATGGGGGAGACTCTTGTTTTTTTTGGGAAATATTACAGGTGTCCGATAGAGGAACCGAATTAGTTTATCAGGGGGGTAATGATTATCTAGTTTGCCCTGGAAAGACGTACAGTTAACTGCCCAATCATCATCAGTCTGTATTAGCCACTGAATTTGAGAAGCATTATAAAGGAGTATTATGATATCTGGATCTTTTCCAAAGAGCTTAAGGGAGTTTTCTCGCCCCAGGCGAATAATCTTAGCTACTAAGTAAGGGTAGGTGGGAAGGACTTTAGGGGAGGAAGCCGATAGGTGAACCCCAAAAAGAGGCTTGCCCTTTTTGAGTCCCGTGGGTGAAAAGGGGGTGGGGAGGACAATGAAGTACAGGTGGGAATCTGGGGAGAAGTAGCCAATGGCCTGGGCATTTATGGCCTGCTCGACTAAATCGAGTGCTTGCTGCCCTTCTTTAGTTAGGGAGCGGGGAGAGGTTGGGTCAGTATCTCCCTGCAGGATGTCAAATAGGGGTTTTAACTGTCCTGTGGTGAGTTTTAAATATGGGCGAAGCCAATTAATGTCGCCTAGAAGACGCTGAAAATCATTAAGGCATTGAAGAGAGTCTTTTCTGATCTGTACTTTTTGGGAGAGGACCTTATTGGGGAATAATTCAAAACCTAGGAAGAGGTGAAGGGGACAGACCTGAATCTTTTCGGGGGACAAGCGGAGGCCTCGAGCTTGTAAGGCCGAGACAACCTGCATAGTAACTTGATGTAAGGTTGCCTCGTCGGCTCCGGCAAAAAGAATGTCATCCATATAATGAATTATATATATTTGAGGATGTTGAATTCTAAAAGAATCAATTGTCTGAGCTACATATTTTTGGCAAAGGGTGGGGCTGTTGGCCATGCCTTGAGGCAATACTCGCCACTGGAAACGCGGGGAGGGTCCTATACAATTTACTACCAGAAGACTGAAGGCGAAGCGCTTACAGTCATCTGGGTGCAATGGTATGGAGAAGAAGCAGTCTTTTAGGTCAATGACTATCTTATAGTAGCCTCTGGGGATAGCTACGGGTGAAGGCAAACCAGGCTGGAGTGCCCCCATGGGAACCATTGTTTGATTAACAGCCCGCAAGTCTTGTAGCAGCCGCCACTTGCCAGTCCTTTTTTGGATGACGAAAATGGGGGTGTTCCATGGTGAAGTAGAGGGCTCTATGTGTCCGGCAGCTAATTGTTCCTGCACTAACGCTGTAGCTGCGGCTAGCTTGTTAGATGGGAGGGGCCACTGATCGATCCAGACAGGTGAGTCACTCTTCCAAGTGATTTTATCTGCCTGAAGTGCAGGGGGATCAATGGCCCTTACAAAAAATGTTCTTTGAACCCTAGTCCTGATCTGTCTGACTTAGGGGGGGTGGTCAGGGGTGTTCTTAGTCCCTGACCCTCCTTGCCTAAGCCCTGTCCTGGGAGGAATCCCTGTTTAAGCATTTGGCTGGCTACAACTTCATTGGGGCTGCACATAATGACATTCATTTGTGCAAGGATATCACGCCCCCACAAGTTAACAGGCAGGTTTGGGACTACAAAGGGTTGGGTGGTGCCTTTATTTCCCTCAGGGTCTTCCCATGTTAAAATTTTTGAGCTCTGGAGAGTATTATTAGACTGTCCTATACCTTGTAAGTGTGTAAGTGAAGGCTGCAGTGGCCATGCTCGAGGCCAGGCGTCCTGGGCAATAACTGTGGAATCGGCGCCAGAATCAAGAAGGCCTTCAAAAAGTTTACCATCTAACTTTAACCGCAGGGTGGGTCGTTTTTTGGTGATAGCTTGGACCCAATAAAGATCAGAAGAGCCAGGGCAGGAAGCACCTTGGTTAGAGGCGATGGCTGGGAAGGATGTATTAAGGGGCAAGGGCAACGCCTGAGCTAAACGCTGTCCCTTAGAGACACACACAGGGCCTGTAAGCACGCTGGCTAAGATGTTAATCTCCCCGGTAAAGTCACTATCTACTATGGAAGGGTGGACTATGAGCCCTCCAAGAGTAGAGGAGGCTCGGCCCAGAATAAAAAAGAACATATTAGCCGGTGGGGGTCCAAATGAGCCAGTAGGCAAAATTTGAACACCATCCTCAGGTTTTAATATTGTGTCGGAGGAGGCACACAAGTCCACTCCTGCGCTCCCTGTGGTCGCTCGGAGGAGTCTAGGGGCTGGGGATCCTCTTGTCGGCTGTCCCCCGAGGCCGACTGAAATTGAATAGGACAAGGGGCCCGGGGCTGGCCCCTCAGGCCGTTTCCCGAAAGGGGTGGCAAGGGATTTCCAAGGGCATCGGTCTTAGAACGGCACTCACTAGCCCAATGGTATCCCCTCTTGCAGCGAGGACAGAGGGAGGGGGGCCGAGTTGGCCTGCCTGGTGGTCTACTGAGGTTAGGGGCAGCAGAGGAGGTGGCTAAGGGGCATTGCTTCGCAAAGTGCCCTGGCTGACCGCACTTAAAACAGCCTCTCTGTGCCGCAGTGCCTTGAATGGCGGCCCCGACCGCAAGCTGCACAGCCTGCGACACCTTATGGGCGAAGGGGTCAGCATCATTACACATTCTAATCATGTCATTAAGGTCTTTGTTTTTAACTTTGCCCCTGAGGATGGCCCTGCAAGCGCTGTTAGCATTTTCATAGGCCAATTGTTTAATAAGCCTATTATTCTCATCCTCGTGCCTGAGGGTTCGTTCAGCAGACTCTAAAAGCCTGCCCACAAATTCACTAAAGTTCTCTTGAGCTCCCTGGGTGATTTTTGTCAGGGGAGTGAGAACAGATCCCGTAGAGGGAAGTGTTCGCCAGGCGCCGAAGGCGGCTGCGGCGGTCTGAGACAGAAGCCCAATCGGGAGTCCCCTTTGGCGCTGTTCAGTGGCAAACTTCCCTTGTCCGCTAAGTTTTTCAATGGTCCAAGAGGCAGAATTGGGGTTTTTAAAATTATTATTAGCCGTAGTTTGACAACGGTCGAGAAAATCGGCCTTCCACGAGAGGAACTGCCCGCGTGAAAGGGCTGCTTGAACCAGCCTGATCCATTCTCCGGGGAGCAGGTAGCCGCCTCCCGAGGCTGCCTCTAGGAGGGAGTAGGTAAAGGGTGCATTGGGCCCATATGTCCTAACAGCGGAATTTAATTCTTTTAGAGTCTTAAGTTTTAGTCTGCGGAACTCAGTGGGCTCTGCAGTGGGCCCCGGGACTGCCTCCTCTGGGGGGTCATCACTATCACTTTCCCTTTCTCTCCCTTCCGTATCCTCATTATCTGAATCTTGGGGCGGGGACTGGCTCGAAGGAGGGGCGGCAAGGTCTCCTCGCCTATTAGATCTGGTAACTACCGGGAATGCTAGGGCTTTATGGGAGGATTTTAAGGATTTCTTATGCAAGGTGACGTGAGACTGGGCGGTCTCATGGCGTGGGTGGCTAATGAAAACCGAATCTTTAAGCGTATCTTGGAGGGAGGACAAGTCTTTGGAAAGCTGGGCAAACTCTTTCTGAAGTTGTAAAACATCCTTTAATTGCGTAACCCTTTGACTTAAGTCTTCTTTGGTACGCAAAAGCAAGGGCATTGTAAGGGGAGGCATTAACGAAGGTGCGCAAGTTTGGGGCGCGTAAGGAGGAGGCCATTCAGGATTGTGATATTGGGCCGCTTCCTCTCTGACGGTTGCCTCTTCTGCGGGGTCGAAGGACTCTCGGGGGGGGTTGTTTTTTGAATACCGGGTAATTGAATGCATGAAGAGCCATAACCTCGGGTAAGGGAGGGTAAAGGGCCTTGGTGTCTGGCCTACTACCCGGGGGCTCCTCTCTAGATGTCTGGAGCTCAACTGATGGGTCTGGAGGGGGCATATTAATACAAACTGAAGGGCAAGGGGAAGGGCATGTTGATCTTTTAGGATTATCGGGGGGGCCGACCCTTCGGCCGCTCCTAAAGACGTTTTCGAAGCGGACCGTGACACGGGTCGGAGGCAGAATTCTGCTACAGAGAGCAGCTGCTTTTTATTGGGGTCTGAATCTGCCCCTTCAACAATATCTCTGATTAGTCCCCAGTACGAAAAAACAGATCCGGGGACGGCATCTGGGCCCTGACTTAGAAGTAAATCGTTTAAATCTCTACCTACTTTTTGCCATTTGTGTGGGTGAATCTCAGGTCCACCAATAATAAACCAAGGACAAGCACGATCAATGAACACAAAAAAACTTTACTAGATCCTTTTTCTTAACTCTAATTCCTCTCTCTCTGAGTGAGGCCTTGAGATCCTTGATAAAAACGGCCTCCTTAGACAATGAATGGCCCATCTCGATGGGGTGACAATGTAAAATTTTACTCACCAGACCGTCGACTCTGTGAGCAGCAGAACGAGGGTCTCTGTAGGGTTTCCTTCGGCCGAAGAGCACTCCGTGGCGTCACCCGACAAAGGTCCGTAACTCGAGCCCCACGTTGGGCGCCACTTGTCCCGACCCGCGGGACCTTCTGTTACTCGCGGGGGCGAGGGGGACCGTGCCTGAAAGAGATGGGCGAGAGAAAGAAACGAGACCAAGCGAATGATTGTCAAGGTCTGCTTTACTTAGATTCTTAGTAGGTTTTATAAGCATACAAAAACAAGGAAGTAGAGGCAAAAAAAATAGAGTGTTGACGATGAGGCTTGGGTCTGGGTTAATCAGCCCCAATCAGCGTCTTATCGGTATCCTGTTTTTGACTGGTTACTCATCTCCAACCTGGCAGGTGGTCGGGAACAATTGCAGTCAGCACACCCTGGAGCATCCCATGGTCAGCACGTCATGGACTGCATTCTTCTCGGAGCTATAGCTGGAATTTTCCAGGGCGAAGTCCGTGTGTAGGACGAGTCATAGGGGAGTTGAGGGTCTTTGAGGGTCCTTGCCTCTAACACCATATTATCTGTTAGCATTTTAATTCTACCACCTTATTTCACCTTGCCATTATCTTAATGTTTATACTATAGTCAACATTAATTTATGATATATTTCTCAAGATGTTTAACAAATGCTTTGCTCATTATTGCTTCTTGCATTTTCTTTCCTTTAGGTCAACATCCTGCCTATTGAAGTAAATTCTTTAATAGTTTTGGTTGCCAGAATAATGACCCGCAAAAACGTCCACGTCTTAATCTGGAGAACCTGGTAATATGCTCCACGTGTTAAATCAAACTAAAACTGGCTGAGGAGGCCTCTGTTCAAGTTCCCACCTCAGCCTGTCTCAGTATGTCAACAAACTGGAAACATGGGGACAAATGGCTGAGTGTCAGCTGGTCATAGGGGCCAACTGCTCAAACAACCTTCACGTAAGCCAGACGCAGCTGTACCAGTCCGGGTACCGCACATCTGTTTTCTGCATGTCGCTGTCTTTTCTCTGTCTACAAACATAACCTTCACTTGTGGCACACCTGCTGCCCAGTTCTAGAGTCACAAATAAAAGCTGATTGAAGATTCACAAAACTAGATTTGTGGTAGTCTTTTCTTTTAACACATGCCAGAGGGGACTAAAGGCGCAGGTAAGGGGAGTGCGGCCAAGGCTGCTAACCAGCTGACCACGGGGAAGGACACTGTTCTGGATTAGGCAGGGGACCCAGGTGGCTGCAAGTGTCCTTTAAAGTGGAAGCAGGAGGCAGAGGAGGACGCTGGAGTCACAGCGAGACTCGAAGATGCTCTGTTGCTGGCTCTGAAGACCCAAGGGGCCAGGAGCTGAGGAACGCAGGCAGCCTCCAGGAGCTGAAAAGGCAAGGAACAGACCCTCCTCTGTGCTTCCAGAAGGATCGCAGCCCTGCCCACACCTTGATTTTAGCTCAATGGGACCCATTTTGGACTTCTGACTTCCAACACAGGAAGAGAGTTAGTTTGTGCTATTTCAAGCTGCCGAGTTGGCAGTGGTTTGTTACAGTATCGAGAGGAAACTAGTCCAGTGGTTCTATCAGAGAATCAGAGAGTGCTAAACTCTGGTGCTACGTTCTTTATCCTCACTTTACGAACTTGGGCAAATGATTCCATCTCTCTGAATTTTCAATTCCTTCATCAGCAAAAGAGGAATTACAGTTCTCGTGACAGCCAACATGGCTGGTCTCCTCCCTACTCAGCAGGGCTGTGAGGGGGTAGAGAGGTTGTTTTATGAAAACTCTTTGAAAAATGGAAATCAGTATGTGGAAGAGACATCTACGCTTCTATGGTCATTGCAGCATCGTTCACAGTAGCCAAGATATGAAATGAAACAAGGTGTCCATCACCAGAAGAACAGACAAAGCAGATGTGTCCACACACACAATGGAATACAAGGAGATCCTGCCATTCGCAGAAGTGGACGGGCCTGGCGGGCAGGCGCCGCTCGGGGCGAGCCGGGCGCAGAGACAAGCCCCGCACAGCCTCCCTTATACGTGCAATCTACAGATGTCCAGCTCAGGGAAACAGAGAACAGAACAGCAGTTACTAAGGGCTGGGGAGGGGAGTCGGTGATCGGGGAGAAAAAACCCTTTGAAAGTTATCCATCACACACACCGATTTGTGATTTCCCGCTGTTGCGGCATTCCGGGAAGCCCCTGTTATCTGCGCGGCTTGTGCTAAGCCTCACTCAAGTTCCCGGCAGTCCTATAAGGCTCAAATATTATAATCCCCATTTATAGGGGCACATGCAGCTTGAGCCACCGAGTGTGCAGGGGAAGCTCAGGCTGCTGGCAGCCGCGGAGCAGAACCTCAGCCCGCTCTGCCCTGAGGCCCCGGCCGGCCCGTCTTCCCTGCAGGCTGGCTGGGTCGTGCAGGCCCCTCGGAATCCTGTCTGCAGGTTCCGGACACCTGGGTCCTGCTGCCCCACTCACAGCTCCGGAGCCCGTGTCAGCGTGGGCTGCATTTCCTCGCGCGCTTCATTTCTCAGGGAGCGGAGACTTCGAAACGTCTCAGGGCAGACAGGATTACAGTTTTCACTAAGCAATTTTAATTTCAACTAAAATGCACCCTAGCCCAACTCCTACTTAAGCTAATTTTAACAATATCAAAATCAGGCTTAATGGGTTAGAAAATTGTTCATTTTTTGACAGTTTTTTTTTGGTCCTTCTGCAATACTGATATAGCATTTAAAATTGCAACATTTTCTCAAGAGGGAATTCCCCAAATCAGATGTTTTTACTAATCAATTATAATTTCAGCTAAGGTCTGTGCTAGCCAACTCAGACACACAGCTGGTGGTGCCACCTCCTTCTGGTGGCACGCGTGTCTGCAGACAGGCTGGCAGGCTCCCGGCAGCTGCTGCAGGAGGGAGCGGCCCATCCAGGTGCAATTCACAATGGAGAACTGCAGGAGAAACAGTCTTGGTTAAAAAGGGGATTTTTCGTGTTTATCTACGTTGGCTAAGCTTTCTATTGCCTTGGCCTTGGACTGTCGGATGCTGTGGGGTGTTTCTAAGGAAAACTGGCTGGCGAATTCTCTCTCTAAACTGAGCGTGGTTGGAAGCATGTCTTCTGTGTTCATCGTGCACTCTGTGCTTTCTTTGCACCGGACAAGACCCGAAATGGGTGCTTCCCCCCAGTATCTCACTAACAGATAAGACTCAGAGGAAGCTCTTTACCCGAGAGAACTCGCTGTGGGGTGAGGGAAGGGGTCCTTGCAGCCAGCCCTCCTGGAAGGACCCCTTTGCCACCTGGGGCTGACACCTCAGGTGCGACACACTCCCCCTACCCAGCGTTTCCCTGATGAGAAGCGAGCAGAGCCAGAGTGCGCCTCTCGCAGGGCTGTTGAGGGGGTAAGTCGGAGAGAGTGCGGAGCGCTTGGAGAGCACTTGGCTGTATGCTCAGGACCATGCACGAAGCCTCCAGCCCCTGCTCCTAGCACAGGTGGGCTGTCCCTGCAAAGGATCCACTCGCTGGCAGCAGTTAGAATAGAGGGGATGCCTCACGCTTCCTCTCAGGACGGACAGCCAAAAGAAAGGGCGCTGGGGGTGAGGAGGCCAAGACTCTGTATTAGTTTCCTATAGCTTAACAAATAGCCATGACCCGGGTAGCTTAGCACAGCAGAAATTCACTTTCTCACCCAGCTGGGGGCCAGAAGCCAGCAACCCAGCAGGACCACGGCCCCTCTGGGGTCCCAGGAGAGAATCTGTTCCTGCCTCTTCCAGCGGCTAGAGGCTGCTGCATTCCTGAGCTTGTGGCCACACGGCTCCAACCTCTGCCTTCCTAGCCATGCAGCCTCCTCTGTGTGTCTGTCTTGTAACAACACTTGGTTGCATGTTTACTCATAGAAACTAAAGACAACTGTTTCTTCTATTTTGATTTTTAATGTGTTCCCCTTAAGATAGGAATTAGCTTGGAATTGAAGGTCAGCTCTATTGCTAATACTATTCACAGATACAAATACTTTGCCCTGATTTCGAATTGCAAACCCCAGTATCCTGCAATGATGCACATTCACTGTAGCCCAGCCTCCACAGTGTTTGGAATGCAACCATCGGGTCTCTAACCTGCCACCATCTTGCCTGCTGGCCTCTCTGCCCGTCCACGTTTCGGGTGGGCCACACTCTCTCAGGCACTTGCCGTTCCCTGGGCATGGCCCCCGTGTGGACAGTGCCCAATGGACTTGCGCTTTCTCCTGCGCTGGGGCTCTGAATGAGATGCCCCTGGAGGGCTGAGAGCAGCTGACAGGTGGGGGCTTCCTGAGGATGTCTAGGGTCGGGGCCCCGAGAGGGCAGCAGCACGGAGAAGGGAGGGGGCATCCTGGGCTGTGCGACCAGAGCGGTCGGTGCCTGTGGTGCTTGGCAGGCCCTGGAGACCAGCCCTGGCATGAGTTTAGTTGACAGTGACCAGTTAGGTCACCTGCCGCAGCCCTGTCCAGCTGCAGGCTCTGCTGAGTTGCTTTCTTACTTCTTGGGAACAGCTCTCGCGGGTCCTGCCCTCTTCCATCAGATCTCGGAATTGAAGTCACTCTGTCACTTGCTGTGTGACCTCACCTCCTCCCGAAGCCTGTGCCTGCTGCTCTGTAGCTGCTGACTACCAGGCGGTAAGCCCTGAGGCAGGTCGGCATTGTCCTTGTTCCTGCAGGAGCGACTGCAAAAGTGGGGAAGACCCAGTGGACAAGCCAGGGCTTGATCTGGGGGCAGTGGCGCTCAAAGCCTCAGGAGACGAGGGTGCTGGCGCGGTGCGGCTTCCACTGGCCGGAGGAGCTGCAGGGCCAGGGGCCGGCAGGCGCGAGGGGAGGCCGGAGTGCAGGGTCTAGTGTGTCAGCGCCGGGTGGGATTGCAGACGGGCAGCCGTGCGGCCCCGAGCCAGGGCGTGTGGTGCGTTTGGGCCTCTGCTGGTGCCGGCGTCGGAAGTCAGGGGCTGCCTGGAGCTCTCCCTGCACTGTGTTGGTCCCGCCTGCTCCAGCAGATGCGGAAAACCCTCAGAGTGTGTTAGTCAGGGCTCGCCAGAGGGAAAGAACCCAAAGGGCAAACACAGAAGGCGGCCCGGCAACCGCTTCCGGGGCATGGAGACGGGGAGTCCCGGCCGCCGTCTGCGGGCCGGAGGAGGGAAGCTGCGGTGTGACTCAGTCCAAGAGCCAAGGAGTGAGGACCCGGAGGCCGACGTCCGGGAGAAGACGGCGTTCCAGCGGGAAGAGAGCAAGGCCCGCCCTCCCCGTGCGGTGCCTGGGAACTCAGCGCGCCACGCGGCCGCGCGGGCCAAGCAGGCTTCGCTCAGCCGCCCGCGCGTGCGCCCTCTGGTCCGCAGGCACCCTCCGTGCCCCGGAAGCAGTGCTGTGGCCGCTCTCGGCTCCCCGCCCGGCAGGCTGACGCACAGACGCAGCCGCTACCACCCAGTGGCCGCTCGGCCTGCGCCGCCCACGCCTGCCGGGAAGCCTCGCCCACCGCTCCGCACGGACGCGGAGGGAATCCTGGGAAATGTAGTTCCCAGCCTGGCACAACTCGCAGGGCTCTAGTGGGAAAGCCACACCACATTCGTTGCAGCAGGCATGGTTATGATCATATTAAGATAATAGTAGTAATAATAATAGTTTCAATAGCTAAAATTTACATAGCACTTCTGATGTGCCCTGCACGTTCTAAGAACTTAACATATAGTAATTAGCATGAAGCCCAACATTTTCATCATATTTAAATATAAGAAATTTTGTAGCTTTTCATGGTATTTTTCTTGTAACTTTTCCTTTTGGCATAACAAAATCCAGGAAAACTTTTTCTAAAAAAGCTTTGTTGAGATTTAATTCACATGCCATAAAACTCACCCTTTCAAAGTGTACAATTTGGTGTTTTTAGTATATTCATAAAGTTGTGCAATCATCACTGCTATCTATTTTTAGAGCATTTTCATCAACCCCCAAATAAACCTTCTTTCCCCTACTCCCAGACTCTGGAAACCATTAACCCGTTTTCTGTAGATTATCTAAAAAAATAGATTTGCCTATTCTGGACATGTCCTATACATGTGATTGCACAATAGATGGTCTTTTGTGACTGACTTTTTCATTCAGCATGATGATTTCAAGGCCATCCATGCTGCAGCATGCATCAGTGTTTCATTCCCTGTCATGGTGGAATAACACTCCATTGCACAGATAAGCCACATGTGACATCCATTTGTCAGTTGATGGACATTTGGGTTGTTTCTACATTTTAGCTATTATAAATAATGCTGTTATGAATTTTTATGTACGAATTTTTGTGTGGATGTATGTCTAATTTCTCATGGATATATACCTAAGAGTGGAATTACTGAGTCATATGGTAACTCATGTTTACACTTTCAAGATTGTTTTCCAAGAGGGTGACACCCACGTTACAGTCACACAGTCAGTGTATGAAGGTTCCAGCTTCTCCACATCCTCGCCAGCACTTGCCATAGTCTGCCTTCTTGATTTGGCCATCTTAGTGAATGTGAAATGGTATCTCATTTTGACTTCAGTTTACATTTTCCTTATGACTAATGATGTTCAGCATTTTTTCATGTATTTATTGGCCATTTGTATATTTTCTTTGCAGAAATATCTATTCAAATTTGTCTTGTTACTGTTTAGTTGCAAGACTTCTTTATATCTTCTTGATAACAATTCCCTTATCATTTATATGATTTGCAACTATTTTCTCCCATTCTGTGGGTTGTCTTTTCATTTTTTTGATGAGGTTCTTTAAAGAACAATAGCTTTATATTTTGATGAAGTTTGTATACTTATTTTTTCTTTTGTTTCTTATACTTGTGGCACCATTCTAAGAAAACATTGCGTGACCCAAGGTCGTGAAGATTTACTCCTGTGTTTTATTCTAGGAGTTTTATAGTTGTAGCTCTCACATTAAGGTCTATGATTCACTTTGAGGTGATTATTGTATGTGTAGTGTGGGGTAGAGATCCAACTTCATTCTTTTGCATGTATATATCCAGTAGTCTCAGTACCATTTGTTGAAAAAACTTTCCCCATTGAATTTCTTGGGATCTTGTCAAAATAAAATTGACTATCTATGTGTGGGTTAATTTCTGGACTCCCAATTCTATTTCACTGGTCTCTGTCCTCATGCCAATACCACACCCTCTTGATTTATTGTCCTTTTGCAGTAAGTTTTAAAATTAGGAAATGTGAGCCCTCTAGTTTGCTTTTCTGTTTCAATATTGTTTTGGTTAGTTTGTATCCCTTGCATTTACATATAAAATTTATGATGAACTTGTTTATTTCTTCCAAAAAGTATGCTGGGATTTTTTAAAGGATTATGGTGAATCTATAGGTCAATTTAGGTAGTATAACCGTATTAAATAACAATATTAAGTCTTCTGATCCATGAATGTGAGATAACTTTACATTAACTTGGATCTTTAATTTCTTTCAATGATGTCTTGTAGCTTTTAGCATAAACATTTTGTGCTTCTCCTATCAAATTTATTCCAAAATTTATTTTATTCTTTTTGATACTTTTGTCAGTGGAATTGTTTTCTTATTTTTATATTTGGATTGTTCATTCTAGTGTATATAAATACAGTTGATTTTTGTATTTTGATTTTGTGTCCTAAAATGTTGCTGAACTTATTTATCAGTCCCCATAGTTTTATCTTCCATATTTTCTATATACAAGATCATGTCATCTGTGAATGCAAATAGTCTAACTTCTTTTCCAATCTGGGTGAATTTTATTTCTTTTTCTTGTTAATTGCCCTGGATAGAACCTCAAGTACAATGTTAAATGGAAGTGTTAACAGTGAACATCCTTATCTTGTTCCTGATTGTAGGGTGAAGGCATTCTGTCTTTCGCAATTAAGCCGTGGGTTTTTCATGGATACCATTTTTCAGGTTGAAGAAATTCTCTTCTATATCTAGTTTGTTAAGAATTTATATCATCAAAATGTGTTGTATTTTGGCAAATGCTTTTTCTATATCTATTGAGTCAATGGTGTGTTTTTTGTCCTTTATTTTAATATGATGCGTTTTTGGATGTAAAATCAACTTTGCATTTCTGGTATAACTCTCACTTGGTCATGGCGTGTAACACTGCTTATATGTTTCTGAATTTGGTTTTCTAGTATTGTGTTGGAGATTGTCTATTTTCATAAAAAAATACTGATCTGTGGTTTTTGTTCTTTGTGACATCTTTGTCTAGCTTTGGTATGAGGGTGACCTTTGTCTCATAGAATGAGTTGAGAAGTTTTTCTTCCTTTTCAATTTCTTGGAAGAGTTTGTGAAGTGGCAGTACTAATTCTTCCTTAAATTGTCACAGCGGGTGGTCCCAAGGACAAACCAAGTGGCAGATTATTCGCCAGCGGGCTCAGAGGGGCCTCGCCACTGAATTCTGAGCCCCATCTACCTGATTTTCCCCACTTTTATTAGGTTGGGATGGTCTGAGGGGTGGGGTATCAGGTGTAGGTTAGTTGAAGTGTCAGATAATAGGTTAGTGTTATGTTGATGAGCCAGGTAATAGGTTTAGTGTTAGCTGATGCCAGACAATAGACTAGTTGATGGGCCAGGAAACAGATTAGTATAATGCTGATGCGGATCTTCCATGAAGGGTGGGGGGCTCAGGTGGCTGATGCCAAGTAATAGATGGGGGTCTCCCTTATCAAAATGTTTGGTAGAATTCACATAAAGCCATTTGGTCCTAGGCTTTTCTTTGTGGGAAATGTTTAAATTTCCAATTCAGTCTTTTGTTATATGTCTATCCAGAGTATCTGTTTCTTCTTGAGTAAGTTTTGGTAATTTGTATTTCTAGTAATTGATCCATTTCACCTAAGTTAGCTAATTTGTTGTCATACAATTGTTCATAGTATTCTTGTGTAATCCTTTTTATTCTCTAATGTTGGGAGGGATGTTTCTTCTTTCATTTCTGACTTCACTAATTTGGGTCTTCTCTTTTTTGTTCTTGGTCAGCCTAGCTAAAGATTTCTCAATTTTATGACTCTTCAAAGAAACAAGTTTTGGTTTTGTTGATTTTCTCTAATTTACCATTACATTCATTTTTCTACTAATTGGTTAAGGCTTAGTTTGCTCTTTTTCCCCCCTAATTAATTAAGAAGGCCACTTAGGATATTGATTTGATATCTTCCTTCTTTTTTAATGCAATAAGGGAAACCCCCAACTATTACTTGGGATCAGGCACCTGAGACCCCCACCCTCAGGGAAGACCCGCATCAGCATAACAGTAACCCGTTTCCTGGCCCATCAACTAGTCTATAGCCTGGCTTCAGCATAACACCAAATATATTGCCTGGCACATCAATATTAATAGGCAATATTAACCTATTGCCTGACACATCAGCTAACCTACACCTGGTACCCCACCCAGCTTAATAAAAGTGGGAAAAATTGGGTAGGCAGGGCGCAGAATTAGGTGGTGAGACCCTTCTGAGCCTGCGGAGAGTAGACTTTAAACTTTGATTCTCTGACTTCCCAGGTGCTGCTCCTTTGTCCTCAGGACCACCCACTGTGACACTTGCTGTACCAAGTGTAGACATATGCATAGTCACATGCCAGCTTTAAATTTCTTCCCAGCACTTTCTCTGTATCCTATAAGTGTTCTGGCAGGTGTGAGCAGCTCTTGGCCGAAGCAAATCCCGCCGGCGGGCTCAGGGAGGCGCATCTGCCACCAGACTCTGAGCACCCCGGTTTCGTTTTCTTTTAGTTTTATACCTTTTGGGGGTCACAGTTAGCCAATGGCAAGTTTTCACAAAAGTCACCTCATTTACATAGTAGTCAGCCAATCAGAAGTATGACCCCAAATCACCTTATCAGCTGTGAGTATTAGTAGCTGCTCAATTTAGGAGCCAGATAAGAAACAGGTGGGGGCCGGGCGCGGTGGCTCACGCCTGTAATCCTAGCTCTCTGGGAGGCCGAGGCGGGTGGATTGCTCGAGGTCGGGAGTTCGAAACCAGCCTGAGCAAGAGCGAGATCTCGTCTCTACTAAAAATAGAAAGAAATTAATTGGCCAACTAATATATATAGAAAAAATTAGCCGGGCATTGTGGCACATGCCTGTAGTCCCAGCTACTCGGGAGGCTGAGGCAGGAGGATCGCTTGAGCCCAGGAGTTTGAGGTTGCTGTGAGCTAGGCTGACGCCACGGCACTCACTCTAGCCTGGGCAACAAAGCGAGACTCTGTCTCAAAACAAAAAAACAAAAAACAAAAACAAAAAAAGAAACAGGTGGGTTTTGCTGGAATGCCCTGACATTAGTTTTGGTATGTTCTGGTTATGCTTTCATTCAGCTCAAAATATTTTCTAATTTTTCTTGTAATTTATTCTAACACATTCGTTACTTAGCAGTATGCATTCAATTTCACATATTTGTGAATTACTCAAGTTTCTTTCTGTTATTGACTTCGTTTGATTTCATTTTGTGAGATAGCATATTTCATAGGATTTTAATCACTTTACACTTATTGAAGGTTGCTTTATGGTCTAACATATAGTCTAAACTGGAAAAAGTTGCATGGGGATATCAGGAAAATAGTATATCCTGCTGTTGGTGATGGAGTGTATAGGTCTAGTTGGTTTGTAGCACTCTTTAAGTATTTTATTTTCTTGTTGATATTATCACCTAGTTGTTATATCCATTATTGAAAGCAAGGTATTTAAATATGTAAATGTTTTCTGTTGTCAATTTCCCTTTTTAATTCTACCAGGTTTTTGATGAATACTTGTCTTTTATTTCTGTTTATAAATAATTGTTCATATAGAAACCACTGCACAAAACATTATTTTTGCTACCTAATTGACTTAAATATATTCATTTTATAAAAACCCAACTATTTTACTGCTGTTGTTTTATGATTTAATCATGCCAAGAGCCAATTTTTCCTGTTTGTTTTTTAACTGACACATAATACTTATACTTATTTATGGGTACAGTGTAATATTTTGATACATATATACCATGTGTAATGATCAAATCAAGGTAATTAGCATGTTCATTACCTGAAAGGTAGTTAGCATATGCATTACGTGAAAGGAAAGGTATGTAGTATGTTGAAAAGATATCTGCACTCCCATATTTATTGTAGCACTATCCACAATAGCCAAATATGAAATTAACCTAAGTGTTCGTCAATAGTTGAATGGACAAAGAAATTGTGGTATATATGCATAATGGAATATTGTTCAACCATAAAAAAATCGTGTCATTTGCAGCGACATGGATGAGCCTGGAGGACATTATGTTTTAAGTGAAATAGTTTGGCACAGAAAGACAGATACCATGTGTCCTCACTCATGTGTGGAAGCTGGAGGAGTTGATCACACGGAAGTAGGGAGTGGAATAGTTATTACTAGAGTCTGGGAAGAAGGATAGGGGATGGAGGGGTGGGAAGAGGTTAGTTACCAGATACAAAGTTACAGTTAGGTAGAAGGAATAAATTCTAGTGTCCTGTAGCACTGTAGGGTGACTGTAGTTAACAATAATTTATTATCATTTTTAAATAGCTGGTAGAGAGGATTTTGAATGTTTCCAACACAAAGAAATGATAAGCGTTTGAGGTGATGGATATGCTAGTTCTGCTAGTTTTTCTTCATTTATTTTGAGGCTCCTCTTTCATTAGGTGCATATATAGTTATAATTATTATATAATTCTGATGGATTGGTTATTTTTATCACCATAAAATTTCCTTTTTTTACTCTAGTAAATATTTCTGTCTTAAAGTCTATTTTGTCTGATATTAGTATGGCCCTTGAGCTTTGTTTTGGTTATTATTTGCATGGTGTATCTTTTCCCATTCTTTTACTTTAAACCTAGTGGTATCTTTGACTCTAAAGTGTGTATTGTATAGACAGCACATAATTGGACTGTGTTTTTAAAAATGCATTATACCATTGTCTATTTTATAATTGGAGTATTTAATCAGTTTTCATTTAAAGTAATTAAGGTTAAGGTAGAATTCACACCTGCTATTTTGCTGTTTATTTCCTATATGTCTGACGTGGTTTTGTGCTTCTCCATTAGTGCTTCTTTCATGTGAAAGACACTTCCTACTGGGCCATCTTAATTCTATGGTCGCCTCTTTTACCATATTTATTTTGCATTATTTCCCTGTGATTACCAAGGAATTAATTAACATCATGACTGAAGCTATCTAGTTTATATCTATTCCAACCTAGTTTCAGTAGAATACAAAGGTTTACTCCAATATAGTTGTGTTTCTTCTACTTTCCTTCGTGCCATTACTGTCATATAAATTACATCTTTATTCATTGTAATTCCATAAGTAGATTTATAATTATTGCTTAATGTAACATTGAATCAGGAGAAGAAAGGAGCTGCAAACAGAAATGCATCTACATGGTCTTTTATGTGGACTATGCAGGTGCCTTTTCTGGTGTTCCTTGTTTCTTCGTATGCATCTAAGTACTGTCTCCTGTCCTTTTGTTTTAATCTGAAGCGCGTCTCTTAGCGTCTCTTGTAAGGCAGGCTTGCTTGGGACAGTTACCCTCAGTTTTTGTTTACCTGAGAATGTCTTAATTTCTCCTTCATTTGTAAAGAACAGTTCTGCTGCCTATAGACTTCTTGATTGACATTGACTTTCCTACAGCACTTTGAATTTCCATTGCCCTCCGGCCTGCATGTGTTCTGATGAGATGTCAGGTATAATCTTACTGACAATCCTGTGTATGTGGTGAGTTGCTTTTCTCTTATTGGTTTCAAGATATTCTCTTTATCTTTGGCTTTGATGGTTGGGTTATAACTTGTCTAGATTTGGAGTTCTTTGAGTTTTTCCTATTTGGAGATCATTGAGCTTCTTGGATGTGCAGATTAATATTTTTCACCAAATTTGGGAACTTTTAAGTCATTATTTTTCCAAGTCTTTATGCTCCTTTCCTCTCCTTCTGAAAGCCCCATTACACGTGTGTTGATGCACATGATTCCATCCACGGGTCTCTAGGTCCTGCTCTCTTTTCTTCTTTCTCTCTTCTTTCTGGAACTCAAACTAGATAGTCTCAATTGACCTGTTTTCAAGTTAAATGATGCTTTCTTTCACAACCTTATATCTTTTGAGCCCCTCTAGTGAATGTTTCACTTTCATAATTATGCATAACCACTTCAGACTTTCTATTGTTTTCATAATTTCTGTTTCTTGATATTCCACATTTGGTGAGACAGCACTCTCATACTTTAATTATTTAGACATGATTTCCTTTAGTTCTTTGAACATATTTATAATGGCTTTTTTAAAGTGTTTTTCCCATATAAGTCCACTATCTGGGCTTTGTCAAGGGGCAGTTTTTATTGGCTCACTTTTCCTATGTATGTGCCACACGTTCTTGTTTCTTTGTATGTTTTGTTGAAAATGAAATGAGATTTCATTTCCCTCTCTCCTTCCCCAGAGTTTGCTGTTGCTTATGTTTGTTTGTTTAGTGACGTCCTGAAATAAATCTATAAATCCTATATCACCACTGAAGTCTGCTCAGTTAACTTTAGGGGCCAGCTAAAAAATTCTCTTGAATGCCTTAAAATAGTAAGTCTATCATTATTTGCTGAGGGACTCTGTGGGTATGTTGGGGCAGATTTTAAACATCCCAGCAGTCACAAGTCTGTCTGGGTCTTCACTTCCTGCTTGTTTGTTGTCTTTGGATCATCCACTCTTAGAGATTAGAGGTCTGTTAGGTTGTTCATGAATATGAACACAGCCCTGCACATGCACACAGCCCTAGCACCAGCCCTATGCCTGCACACTACCCTAGGACCAGCCTTACCCATGCAAACAGCTCTGCGCTAGCATATAGTCCTAGCACCAAACCTACCCATGCAAACAGCCCTGCGCATGCACACAGGCCTAGCACCAGCCCTACGCATAGAAACAGCCTAGCACCAGCCCTCAGAGTGCACACAGCCCTATCCCTACATACAGCCCTGAACATGCACACAACCCTAAGTCTGCACACTACCCTACAGGTGCACACAGCCCTACCCCTGCACACAGCCCAACCACTGAACACAGCCCTACCCTTGCACACAGCCTTACCCATGCACACAGCCCTACCCCTGCACACAGCCCTACCCCTGCACAGAGCCCTACCCCTGCACAGAGCCCTATCCCTGCACACAGCCCAACCACTGCACACAGCCTTACCCATGCACACAGCCCAACCACTGCACACAGCCCTACTCCTGCACACAGCCCTAACCCTGCACACAGCCCAACCACTGCACACAGCCCTACCCCTGCACACAGCCCAACCACTGCACACAGCCCTACCCCTGCACACAGCCCAACCACTGCACACAGCCCTACCCTTGCACACAGCATTACCCATGCACACAGCCCTATCCCTGCACACAGCCCTACCCCTGCACACAGCCCAACCACTGCACACAGCCCTACCCCTGCACACAGCCCAACCACTGCACACAGCCCTACCCCTGCACACAGCCCAACCACTGCACACAGCCTTACCCTTGCACACAGCCTTACCCATGCACACAGCCCTACCCCTGCACACAGCCTTACCCCTGCACACAGCCTTACCCCTGCACACAGTCCAACCCTTGCACACAGCACTACCCATGCACACAACACTACCCCGTACACAGCCCTACACTTACAAACAGCCCTACCCATGCACACACCCTACCCCTGCACACAGCCCTACCCTTGCACACAGCCTTACCCAAGCACACAGTCCAACCCCTGCACACAGCCTTACCCATACACACAACCATACTCCTGTACACAGCCCTACACTTAAAAACAGCATAACCCCTGCACACAACCTTACCCCTGCACACAACCCGACCACTGCACAAAGCCCTACCCCTGCACACAGCCCTACCCCTGCACACAGCCCTACCCCTGCACACAGCCCTATCCCTGCACACATCCCAACCACTGCACACAGCCTTACCCATGCACACAGCCCTATCCCTGCACACAGCCCTACCCCTGCACACAGCCCAACCACTGCACACAGCCCTACCCCTGCACACAGCCCAACCACTGCACACAGCCCTACCCCTGCACACAGCCCAACCACTGCACACAGCCCTACCCTTGCACACAGCATTACCCATGCACACAGCCCTATCCCTGCACACAGCCCTACCCCTGCACACAGCCCAACCACTGCACACAGCCCTACCCTTGCACACAGCCCAACCACTGCACACAGCCCTACCCCTGCACACAGCCCAACCACTGCACACAGCCCTACTCCTGCACACAGCCCTAACCCTACACACAGCCCTACCCCTGCAAATAGCCCTACACCTGCACGAAGCCCTACCCCTGCACAAAGCCCTATGCCTGCACATAGCCCTACACTGCACACAGCCCTACCCCTGCACACAGCCCTACACATGCCTATGGCCCTATGCCTGCAAACAGCCCTACCCCTACACACAGCCCTACCCCCGCACACAGCCCTACCGCTGCACAAAGTCCTACCCCTGCACACAGCCATACCAATGCATACTGCCCTACCCCTGCACATAGCCCTACCCTGCACACAGCCCTACGCCTGCACACAACCCTACACATGCCCATAGGCTTACCCCTGCACACAGCCCTACACATGCCCATAGCCCTACCCCTGCACACAGCCCTACACATGCCCATAGCCCTACCCCTGCACACAGCCCTGCAGGTGCACACAGATCTGCATCTGCACACGGCCCTATGCCTGAACAAGCCCTACAGGTGCACCAGCCCTATGCATGCACATGGCCTTCTTAAATCCCAACACTGTATCAGAACTTTTTAAAGCTGTCTATAGATATCTCACTTGTCAGATCTTTCTTTTAAGGTTTATGGTCAGCCTGTTGTTCACCCCAGCCGGTGCCACTGCCTTAGGGAACTGTGATGTCACATGATTGTCATTGGTTATTTATAAAAGTCCAGAGTGTAGACTGTTCACAATGAGTAAGCGCTAAGTCAGGTCAAATAAATACAAGCCCTGGGAACAGAGTTTTTCAGGGACCTGTGAGACAGGTCAAACAGTGACACATATCTAGGAAAGGAGTTTTTTTGAGAGTCCACATCCATTCTTTCTCCTCCTGTGGCTACTAGGCTTCTAGTTTTCACAGCTAGTGTAGTTGCAAGCCTGGTGATTTTCCATCCTACTGCAGAGCTGGGGAGAGAGGTATGACAGGCAGAATAATGCATCCCTCCCTGCCCCACCAAATGCTTATGTCTTCATACCCAGAACCCATGAATATGCTGTGCTACATGACAAAGGAGGATTATGTTTGCTGGTAGAATTGAGTTTGCTAGTCAGCTGACTTATCCTAGATTATCTCAGTGGTCCCAGTTAATGACAAGTGTCCTAAAAGTGGATGAGGGAGGCCGAAGAGAAGGTTGGAATGATGTGAGAAGGACTCCACCCACCATTGTTGGCTTTGAAGATGGAATGAGGCCATACACCAAGAAATGAGGGCAACTTCAAGAAGCTGGAAAGGCCAGGAAGTGGACTGTCCCCTAGATATGTGGTCCCCAACCTTGAGGCTGCAGACTGGTAGAGGTCCCTAGCCTGTTAGGGGCCTGGCTGTAGAGCTCCGTCATCCCCTCCCCTCCACCCATCCATAGCAAAAATTGTCTTCCGTGAAACTGGGGCCAAAAAGGTTGGGGACTGCTGCCCTAGATTTTCAGAGAGAAATGCAGTTCTGCTGTGATCTCAGTGTTAGCCCAGTGAGAAGCACGTCGAACTTCTGACCTACTGAACTGTTTTCAGCCACAAAGAGTGTGGCTGCGCTAGGCAATGAACGGAAGGAGGATTGGAGTAGGCAAGTTAAAATGCCACAAAGCTCACCATGCTTGCTGAGATTCAGCCATTTTTTCTTGAATAAACACTTTTTGGATTGTTGTAATTCTTTGGTTAATTTCTGGAGTTCTGAAAAAGCTTATTTTGAACTTTTTCATCACTGGAGGACAGGACCTTTGCAGAGCTCTGTTCCCCTTCCTGCTGGTTCCAGGAGAAGCGGCTCTGCACCAGTGTCCGCGGAAGCCGGAGAAAGGCCACGGACAGCTTCCGAAGCTATTCGTTATGGGCGCCAAAGCATGGCCAGGTGAGACTCCAGGTTCTCATCCAAAAAGATTAACCTAAGGAAAATTGCGTTTTTATCTGTTTAATACATTGGGCTTTCATGTCAATTTTATTTGAGGGATTCTTAGTTTACTAGAAATAAACAGATTTGAAAAATTCTGCTCTCTCCTCTTGCCCTGTCTTTTCATTTGACTTTTGCTATCACAAAAGAGACATGTTAAAAATTGTAGGATGATCACCTTGTGTTGGGCCCTGCTGGCTCAGCAGGAATCATTGCACTGTCTAGGCAGAGCTGGCTGACAACTAGTTCAAGGTTTGGGAACACAGACATGAGCAGGTCAAGTTCCGGAACTGCCAATCAACCATGAACTGGTTGACTGAAGCAGGATGTGGCAGGTAGAAGTATCAAGCTGAACTGAAGACATGGATAACAATATATTAAATAAAAAAGGGAAAACCCCAGGACATTAGCAGCAATGGTTAAGCACTGCAAAATCCTAAACTTGAATAGAATCATATATAATTCTTAAAGCTGTCTACCCTATTTATAAAAGCAGCTATGTTGTCCTTAAATCCATAGTGACTAGCTGACTAGCAGTCAGAAATAGTTCCATAACCTTCTTGAATAATTTCAAAACCTAGAGTGGAGTTGACGGTGAGGCCAAGGACCACGCCGAGGCCCCCGTGCTGGAAGGCTGTAGGCACCACCTGGGGCAGCCGTTTGCCACACGAAGGCAAGGCTCTGCTTGGGCTCCACGAGGTTCTCCCTGACACACGTTTGAGTTCCATTTCCAGCAGGGCTGTGTGGCCCTGGGGCTACGCAGCTCGCTGTCTGTGAGCCTTGCCTCACTGTCCTGGAAGCAAAGCGATACTTAGGAGCAGGGAGGTGACCTCACAGGTAAACTGGCCAGCGCTGAGGCCCGCACTGCACATGGTGGGGCTCCTTCCTGCCCTGCCCTACTGGATGATGCTTTGATCAAAAATCCAGTCGCACAAACTGGTGTCTGCTAGAAGGAATGATATAAGAATCGACTGAAATAGAGTTAGTGGGACATCATTTGTGGTATCTACATATCCAACTATTCTAAGTGACAATTTCCAGACAGTTTTCAGAGTAATCTTTCAATTTCAAAAGAATGAGAGTTTGACTACATAAAAACATCCTTTAAATAAGAGGTAAAAAAACCCCAATAAACACTGATTCTCCTTTTCAACATGAGCCCAGATGCTGGCTGGTTGATGGGTCCTGTGGCCACAGGGCTTCTCAGCCGTGCCGGGTCCCCGCCCTGGGACACCTGGTGCACAGTGTCTAGTGGGTATCGGGCCAACGATGCTGTTAAACATCCTGCACAGAATAGCTCCCTCCCCCAATAATGACCTGGCCCCAAATGTCAGTAGTGCTGCTGTTGAGAGACCCTGCCCTAATGTTATCTAAAGTGTTAAGGAACCGAGCTCCTACCTGATACAATCCTCTTTGATGTGGCACACAAATCTTTCTACCTGTACGTCATTGTATTGTCTAACACTTGCTAGGGGGTACCAAATGCCCTTCTCCTTCCACCTGCCTAGAGCAGGTTGTTGAATATGTACCAAGGCCCTTTAGTGAGTGCCTACAGTCCAAGCAGAGAAAACCCCAAATAGGCCGGACCCATCACGCCAGGTGACGTAGCAGGTGCACGCCTCTTCTGCCACCCGTGCGCACCTTTCTCCCCTTGGTTGATGGGAAGTGACTGAGCTGAGTGGTTGAGGTGAGGCTAGAGAGATGAGACAATGGTCATCATTGAGGTCATGGGTCAGAGGGCAGGGCTGGTGGTGAAAAGTTACTTTCTTCCTTTCCTATAACACCTTCTCCTCCTCCAAGACAAGTAGAGAAGTGAGGGTTTGCAGATCCTGCGAGAAGCCCAAGACCGCCACTCCATTTCCCAGTTTGATGTCGGTTTGGGCAAAGCTTTGCTGATGTTCTTCTTCGCCCGAGTCAGGGAGAAAGGACAGTAGTGGGGAGAGGGTGGCAGACCAGCGATGGCTCTTCTTTCTGTTGAATGTCTCATCTGGTCACTGCTGCCCCTGCCTGCCGGGCGGGGAGACGCCAGCCTCGTGCAGGAGGCTCTGGCGGCGGGAGCGGAAGGGAGAGAAGGTCACACTGTGCACGAGCATCCATGGCGGCCGTGTAGTGGATGCCCCGCAGTCTTCCGAAGGACTGCCCCCGCCCTCGGGCAAAAGCACCCTCCAAAGAGGCAGCATGCCTCGCTGTCTGCCTTTGACCGACACAAGCCCCACAGAGGAGCTTCTTCACAGCACCTGCTCAGTCTTCAAGGGAAATATTCCTATTTTTGAGGGAATTAAGAAGATTTTCTGTAATTCCATCCAGCTAGAAACCTATTTATCCATAGAAACAATGACATCAGAAAGCACTCCCTTATCTGGACAAAAAAAAAATTCTAGCCAGTCAAATTCTTCCCTGAGGGAAACTGAAGCAGCTGTCCTCAAATGTCAGTGTATATAAAAATTACCAGGGAAGCATGTTAAAAAAGAAGATCCCAGGACCCCATTCCAGGATTTCGGTCCACTAAATCTGCTGAAACGCTCTGGACTTTGCCTTGTCACAAACACCCCAGGTGACGTGCCGCAGGTGGAACTGAGCCGGCCACGGAGAAACCTGGGAGCTTCGCCCTGCAGCCCAGCAGCGCAGCTTACAGCGGGACAGTGACAGTCCTGAGAGGCGGGACATGTGCCCAAGGCTGGACAGGTCACAAGGACCCAAACTCCACTCTCAGGTCAGCAGTCCTCGCAACACGCCACCACGTTTCCCAGGAGGGTTTCTGCCGACTCGTGTTTAGGGAGAAGAGGCAGTGCAGAAAGATGGCTTAAGGTAGAATTTGAAGAAGATTCCCAAGCTGATACCTTGGTAAAACCAATGTTTTTCTGGTTCAACTGCCATTGGTCAGTTCAGTGTCTGAGCCGACTCCTTGCAGCTGGGCTCCAGAGGGCAGAAAACGGGCTCCCCCGACCATCAACCCCAAGTTGGTTATGGTTTTTAGAAAGCTGAAAGAAAGCAGCTTTGATGGAAGACGTTAACTGAGTAGCTTTAGTTTCTTCCCTTCCTGAAAACAAGTGAGAACCTGAAGCCAACCGAGAGCCGGGGAAGCAGCCTGCGACGTCGCGAGCGGCGGCCCTCCTCGGACCTGTGCAGACGCGGCCGGCCCGAGACCTGGAGCAGGGACGGCCACGGCCTCGGCAGCAGCCTGCCCAAGCGCAGGGGAGGAGCGTGTCGTCGTCAGTGATAGACTCTTCTTCCCAAAGCTGGCAGACTTCCGGAGTTCCACCTGCCAGGTTAGGCCTCCTTCCGAGTCCCTCAGTGGGAGCCGGGCTCAGAGCCGGAGGCGTGCCTGCGCTGCTCGGTCCGCCCCGGGGAAGCTCAAGCCGCTGCCTCTTCCGTGCAATGACACGTCGCAAGCAGCGAGACATCTTGCGGGGGTGGCAGAGCTGAGAGGCCAGAATGATTCGTAAAAAAGATCTCAGGCTGGGGACTTGTTCCTGTGGGATTCCCACGCTAAGGCTGAGCACGCTGCGCACGGCAGCCCTGGAGCCAGCCGTCTGCACTCTGGGTTGGACGCGCTGGTCCCTGCGGGCAGGCGAGTGCGGGTGTTAGCCCCCACGCAGGGAGAACCGAGGAGCTGCTGGCAACTACGTCACGCTTCCGTTTTTAACAGTTATCTAATTTCATTTGTCTAAACTGAGTTAATTACCAAAGAGGATGGGAATTTCAAAGCTGTATATATCCAGTTCATATCACATATTCGATTTGTTGTAAGACAAGTGGGCTTTGAGAGCATTGTGGTAACTCACACATTAGAGACAAATGTATGTTTTAAAAATAAAAATAAGTTCTTAAAGTTGCCAATACGTGTGTCACAAAACTGATGATGGCAGAAATTTACTTTTATTTTATATTAAAGTTTTCTATATTTGCAACATTTTTAATTTAAATTTGAGTTGTTTAGTTTTTAATGTGGGACTTGGTGACCTAAACTGCAGTTCTTTGAAAAAACAGTTTCTAGAGTACTTAACTTAAGATTTGGTTTGATTTTTGTTGTTATGTAAATGTTGGCAGAAATAATATAAGTAGATTAATTTTTTTAAACAGAAATTAAGGCTATTTTTCTTTCCTCTTAAGGGCTTAGGATGGTATTAAATGTGGCTTAAAATCATCTGTATGTTAATAATAGCTTTAATATTAATATTTTTATTGTGTATTAGTGGAGACCACTTTGATCTGCAGTAATCTGCCAGCTTTTGTTTTAAATTAGTTTTGGTTATGAGCTAAGTGGGAAAGATCACATATTTTTCTGTTTCCACTGTTATGAATCCATTTTATTTATACTCTATAAATAAAACTGACTGCTTGGGCAGTTCCAGTGGAATTACATATAAAAGTGGCTGTAAAATCTCACATCTCTCATTTTAGCCTAGATGCAAGGGTGAATGTCTTAGATTCAAATCCAAATCTACTGATACGTATTTTTAAAGCATAGAGGTATTTTTTTTTTTTCTTTTTCACAAGGTTTTGGGGAATCAGGGTGGAGTTCAGAGCCGTGTGTGTGGACGAGGATAGATCTCCTTTCCCCCCGGGAGAGAGCGGCTGGCGCCCAGCCCACGCGGGAGGCAGGCTCTTCCCTCCGGGCAGGGCCGGGCCACACAGCCCGGCAGCAGGTGGCACTGAGCAGTTACCTGCAGAGCCGGTCGCTGAGGTGTCTGACGTGCGCTCGCATCCGTCGGCGGACAACGAACTTTGGTGTGAATCGCCAGACGACCCCTGAAAACGCACTTGCTGGTTCCTGAGTCCCGCCCTGTGGCACGACGGGCAGTTGTCACCAAGAAACAAATGAGCTGCGACACCACTCAAACCAACCTAAATCTCGTTCTTTTTATATAATATGCACTTTTATAATATATTTGTAAAAACATACATTATACATGATGCTTTTATAAATATTGTATAATATATAATTATATGCAATTATAAATCATGCAAATACGTAATTTGTATAAATATATTTATATGAACTGTGACACATGTATTTATCGTATTTACTCATTCTCCTCCTGGAAAGGCCAGGGCTATGGGAGCAGAGGGGCTCGCCGTGCATCAGTGGCTGTGTGGTCCTGCCTGCTGCTGCTTTCTCTCAGCCCCCGAGTCTCTGGTTGAGGTACTTGTTTTTGTCTTTTATCTGCCTCGATGATTTGGTTACTTTAAAAACTGTTAAGAAGGCTCAGGTTCCCAGCCCTGTGCTCCTACTTTCCAATACAAACAAAAGTGTCCGAACGGAAATAAAATGGCCCAAGCATCCCTTTTTTCATCATGCTTCTATGTATGTATTTTTTCCCTTTTGAAAGGACAGTATTAAATGTGTATGACTGTTCTGCATAACAGTTGACCAGGAAGGAACCCCAATAAATGCCATTTCACAGAACAGATTAGGCAACAAGGGCAGTGCCAGGTTCCCATCCTATCAACAGTGTGAGAAAATTTCCCAGCCTGGGAGCTCAAGCCTGCTGCGTGGCTTTGCCACCTGGCCGCTGGCAGGACATCCTTTGGAGCTGGCTCTGGCTCCCCGCCCCTGCCGAGCCCTGGCCTGGCTGCGGGCGTTCCCACCGCCAGCTCGCTGCTGGGCTCCCTGAGGGCGAAACCTGTTTACTGAGCGCTCTCTTGCAGGCAGCTGTGGGTGGCGTTTCCCACCGAGCCCGCCCTGCAGTCAGGCGCATGCTGGTTCCCAGGGCACAGCTTCGCCGTGCCGCCTGCCAGCGCTTTGCATGCCGTCGCTTTCTGTGGGCTGCTGCTGGTCACTCAGAGGATTCCAGTGCAACACCTGAGGGTTTTTTCCTCTCAGGAATCAGATTCACATTGGTGGCACTCATTCGGTGTGTATTTACTTTAAAAACTTGCAGATTTAGACAGGTAAGTCTTACACCTCACAAAAGCGCACTGCCCAGATACAGCAAGAACAAAGCCAGTGCGTTTGGCGCTCGCCGGAGGCCTCCCTGCCCTGCGGGACAGGCCGCCTGGGAAGAGGGAACTGCCCAGCTGGGGACCGCCCGGCGCTCTGCTCTGCCCGGCTTCGTGGTGCTTCTGGGTAGAATCCGTTCCCATGCCAAGATGCATAAGAATTTGGAGAAAACACCCTATTTGGGGAACTTTTTTCCTCTTTTCAGGACTCAAATGCTGCCGGGGCGATACATCAGCACTGGGCTACCTGGGACGAGCACAGCCTGGACAGAGGTGTCCCAAACTCCCGGCATCTGCGAGGTGCCACTTGCTCTGTTATCTCGAGATGCCTTTGCTTCGCCTCAGCACATCCAATCTCTAGCCAGAAAACCGTCCTCGTCCAAGAGCAATCAGTCACAAAGGTTAAAGAAAACATCGTCTAGAATGGACTTCCCGCGCTGGGCTTCGTCTCTCAGACACGCTCTCACTCCGCCACCCACCGCCTGCAGGCTTGAGGGGTGCTCTTCGGGAGGGGTGGCCCCGAGGACTCTTGAGGGTCAGGGGTGGCCGTCCTGGAGGTGGGCACAGTGCCAGCTCAGCCCAGGACACTGGAAAAAAGGCAAATAATTCTGTTTTCCAATGCAGTATATATTATATTTTAGTGAAGAACAATAAATAAAACACATGGAGGTAAACTTGATTTTCTCTTTGTGCTGGATACTCAAGAAAATGGAATCCAGTGGTTTGTTTTCTCACATCCTCCTGCGGCCTCCCACTGACTGTGGTGATGACCTATGTGGTCAGTTATTTTTCTGGTTAAGCAAATTGTAACGTCTATGAATGACTCTTAAGATGTTACTGCGCTTACAGTTTATTTCAGAGAAGTTAGAAGTTCTTTATTAATCACGTTTGCATCCAGTGCTACTGTAACCCTTTGGTAGCGCACTGGGTTCACGTGCTCGCTCGCGTTTGTTTATGCCATGTGCCAGGCAAGGCACTGCGTGGGAGACGCCGGATGGGCACCTCGCTTGTACCCTCACTCTGAGGAGGGAACTTGCAGTCTGGTGACAAAGATGACGCACCGATCCACAGGCAGAAAATGCTGCAATTCTATTTATGTGTGATTTCTGATCCTTTTCTATCCTGAATATTTTATCCTTAAAAATTATATTTTAGTATGTGCATTATTTAGATTATACAATGCCAAAGTACATGTACACACTTCAAAATGAATAAATAGACATATAACAGGTAGATGCATTCAATTGATTTTTACTAATAAATAAGATGAAACAGGCGTGGAGGTCCTGCGGGGGGATGTCAGTGAGCCAGAGCGACGGTGGCTGGTCACTCAGCCCACAGCGGAAACGGCCTGCTCAGCCGGGCCTTGGGATCTGTGCGTCAGCGGCACGCTGTCCTTGCTGCCCTGTCCCGCGCTGCTGCTCTCTGCCTGGAGCGTGCCCGTGCAGCTTGCCCACCCACTCACCGCGCAGTCCTGCTCAGAGCGCAGCGGGCGGCACCAGCCGGTGGTGACAGCCGTCGACGACGCCCACGGCAGCTGCTGCACCTCTGCTGACAGCACCGCTGGCCTTGTGCTGTCGGCCTCCGCTCGCTTGCATGTCCCCCACACTGTGACAGGCCCTGCACCCCAAAGTGTCTGCGCAGGGCTGGCGGCTCCGTTCCCTTGAGGTGGGAAGGCCGCGCGAGTCGGGGCTGAGGGCATCTCCCTCCAAGGACGTGGCGGGGAGCCCCTGGCAGCTGGGCGTGAGGGGCAGTGAGCTGAGGGCGCTTGGCCGCAGGACGCACACGCGGCCGGTGCCCGTGTGACCACCGGGAGGGAGGAGTGCAGACTCATCGCCAGACGGCAAAGGGGTCTCTTTACACTTGCCTCTCTCCTGGACAGCTCACGGGGCAGAGACGGCATTACCACTGCCGCACGTTCTGAATGAAATCAAGGAGCACTGATTTCTCTTGCCCTGTGGGGACCAGAGGAGGTTCAGTCATTCAGGCCCTCACGCTGAAGCCCGGTGCAGCCCTTCCGCCCCTGTCCATTGCGCCTTCTCTCACGGGCCGCGTGGCCTCAGTGCGCGCCCGACGGCAGCGCCAGAGTCGCCGCGCTCCGACCGGCGCCCGGGTCAGCTGCCCGGCTGGCAGCCTCCGTCCTCACCGGGTTGTTGGTTTTTACCCAGACCCTCGATTTTCCACAGAACATTCTGGGTGTGTGACTGAGTAGGAGAGCTCAGGCAGGCCAAGACAGGGGACGTCTCCAGGAAGGCTGGTGTCCACGCTTAGACAAATGAAGCCCGCAGCGCAGAAGGCTGCGAACGGGCCGGTGGGCGCTGCGGTGATCTCTGCGCGCCGGGAAGCGTGTCCCGCGCAGGTGTCCCGCTTGCTGTTCCTCGTGAGCTCGCGGGCTGGCGGCACGGTCTGAGCACACGCTAGCTGCTCACGGACGGCGCCGTGCAGGGCATGGCCAGGCCTCCTCGCCAGTCTGCTCCAGTGCCCTGGCGGGCCTGTTTGCTGTCCCTGCCTGAGCGCTGGCAGCCAGTGTGCCTGAAGGACCCCTTCCTGGGGGACAGCACCGGGACTTCAATTGCTAAGATGATACAGCCTCAAAAACAAGCAAGACAAAATAAAATGCATTTTCTTCATATTGTCCTGTAACCTATTATCTGGAAACATCTCTAAATTTTTGATTGTACTGTTTGCCTTTCCCAGCATATTAGTTAGTCAGTGTAGGCCAATCTTCTTAAACAATTCTGAAATCTTGGGGTTTTAAAGCAATGGTTTGTTTCTCACAGTTTTTAAGTAGACTTGGGGATGATAAAGGAGAGTGGTGACAACTTGGTGGAGACGTGGTTTGGTGAGGGCTGGAAGGTGCCGGCTCCACATGGTCACTCAGGGACCCAGGCTCTTTTCAGCTAGAAGGTCTAGGGCAGGGCTCCTCATCTCAGCGTGCTGGCATGCAGGCAGGAGCAGGCATCGCTTTCCTCTGCACTGCAAGGTGTTCGGCAGCAGCCTGCTCTCTAGTCACCAGTTGTCAATAGCTTCCGGCCCAGCCGTGACAACTGCAGTGTCTCCAGACATTGCCAAATGTCCCCTGAGGACAAAGTTGCCCCTCACTGAGAACCAGTGGTCAGGGCCTGTGCACCGCCACCCCCCCTCCCCCCGGCCCTGTGCAGTAACTAGGAGGCAGGAGAGGACAGAAAGCATAGAGAACCCTGCAGGAAGGTGTGAGGGCCAGAGCTAAAAACTGTGTCTCACTAACCCACAGACACAGTCACATGACTCTGCAAAGAAAGCTAGGAAATATAGTGAAGCCATAAAAAAGGAGAGAGAGAACCCTTAAAAGGAAGAAAGGATATTTTAACTTAAAATGACAATAATATTAACAGACTGCACAACAATATATGAATGTTCCAACTCTTGGCAAATGACAGTGATCTTCATATATTACTGAATTTTCCTCCCTGTAAGTTTCAGCTGGGTCTGTGGGCACACGTGCCTGCCCGTGTTTCGGTTGCATACAGATAACCGAAACGTTTTTCTCTACATCATTTCTCCTCACAATATAATTAGCAACTAAAGTGGCGAAGGGTGATGTGATGTACAGTGAAAACAAAACAGAACCATGCCTCCAAGGCTAGAACACAAGTGGAGGCGTGCTTGCTCACTGTCCCTCTCACGTGACTGCTAGGCGGGGCTGTGCCGCTGTGCAGGCTTGCCGGGAGAGGAAGGGACCGTCCCTCCGAGCGCCGCAGACCTCAGTGTCTTCCCGTTTGGTGAAGGCGGAGTGCTCCATCTACACAGTAAAAATCTGTTAAAGTGCTGTACGTGTGTATCAGGAAATGATTAGCTAAATAAAAGTAGAATATCTGATCTCATGTATTAAAATAATATATGAGATTCTGGGTTTTTCGAGGTAGATGTGGCCCTTAAAAACACAGGTCTAATCATTGGCCAACTGATAACATTTAGTATTAATTTCATGCAGGCTATTGTACCATGTGCAGGGGGTTACAGAGGAAATGGAAGTCATGGTCCACGTGCTCGAGGAATTTACAGGCCAGCAGACGACATGCACACGCCCGCCCGTGCACGTGGAACGTTGTGGCTGACGGCGCCTGCTGGTTCACTGTGCCTCCCCACATTTCCACTCAGTGTCTTGCAGCAGAATACACAAGGCAGCTTGGAAGCAGACAGTATTTTTGTGTCTTTTACCAGAAATACTACCAGACCACTGAGAGACTAGATGGGGGTATATATGGGCACAAAAAGACGAGTGACATACTTTTTGATAAAATTAAACCAGTGTGTATTATCGCTGTGGATGCTTTGATTTTTCGGCCCTCTCCTTGGTTATTCCAAAGTCTATACAGACCCCTTATACGTCAGATTTCTCCCGGAAACAGGCGACTTAAATTTCCCAATTCATTCTGCCTGAGCAGCTGTTACTCAAGGCCAGGACGGGGCATGCGGCTGGCGTGGCTCCATTGGGCTATTTTGTTCAGAAGCACCTAGGTCCGAGCTGTTGGAGAGGCCACTGTCTTCTCCTTAAGGGAGGGTCTCTGCTGGGAGGAGAGAAGCTTTCGCCGCTGCACTTGAGGCAGAGGACCGCGCAGAGTCCTGAAGCCCTGCCGGCTGTGCGTCCTCCTGCTCTTCGCCTTTGCCAAACAGGGCAAAACCCACCCAACTCAGCCGTCTTAGGGCTGCACCAGATTTCCCCTCTGTTTCCTCCCCGCCTCACCTTTGCTGACCCTAGGCGATGGCCGATGGCAGGTGGGTGCGGGCAGGGTCCTGGGAGGCAGATGCCCCCCTTCCCTGCGCAGCGCCAGAGCCCTGGGGCAGTGCGGGTTTTTAAGCATATTTGGTTATTCTCGTTTGAACCTCGTGTTGGAGGAAAAGACCAAGTGAAAGAATGCAAAGCTATCCAGGCTAACAGTGGCTGCAACTCTTTTTATCTTTAGCATGTGAATTTCTTCATCGCCCAGGGTTCCTGGGGTGGCTGAGCCTTCTGTGTAAACTCATCAGTTCCCAGAAAGTTTACTGGAAAATAATCCAAAATAGAACTCCTCCTCAAAGAAACCAGCACGGACTTTTGGGCATGGGCACTTACTTTATTTCATTTTAGTTCTATTTTTTAAATAGGTAAGGTCTTGTGAATAAAGCTGATATTTACTGAGTTCCTGGCCCCCTACAAAACACCATTTCATGCATTATCTCATTACAGTCTCTGAAGAAAACCCATGCGATAAGTACTTTTTTAATGTCCCTATTCTATGGATGCAGAAAGACTTTCATGGCGTCTTGGTCCGGTTTGCGCTGCTGACCAGAACGCCACAGCCTGGCCGTGCACAGCGGGCAGGAGCCCCCGTGCCGCGAGGCTGGGAAGCCCAGTGGTGCAGGGCCGCGCCTGCCCAGGGCCTTCCCGCAGAATCAGCGCACGGTGGGAGGGCGGGGGAGGGGGAGAGCAGGACATGGACCTTGGAACCTTGGGGCCTTTTATAATCAGCATTAGTCCCTTCATGAGGTAGCGCCCTGTGACCTAGACACCTCCCATCAGGCCCCACCTCCCAACACCGCTGCACTGGGACTGAGTTCCAACACATTGTGTTCGGGGCACACACAAACCACAGCAGACATCTTAGTGCCGAGTGCTCAGGCTTGCAAAGCTGGTTGTCTGGGGCCAGACCCCGAATCCAGGTCCACATGTTCTGAGGGGGTTCTTAATGTGCACAGAGGTAGCATCTTGGTGAGGCCGAGTTAATGAGGTGGTAGCCTAAGGATAGCTTAGTAATTACTTGGTAAATGAGTTATGCCCATCTTCCTTTTCTTTTTTTTAATTTCGGCATATTATGGGGGTACAGATTTTAAGGTTTCAATGAATGCCCGCCCCCACAAGTCTGAGTCTTCAGCATGACCATCCCCCAGATGGTGCATATCTCACTCATTATGTATGTATATACCCGCCCCTCTCACCCCTGCCCAATACCCTATTACTGTAGTTCCTATGTGTCCACTTAGGTGCAGCTCAGTTAATACCAGTTTGCTGGTGAGTATATGTGGTGCTTGTTTTTCCCTTCTTGGGAAACTTCATGTAACAGTATGGGTTCCAGCTCTAACCAGGAAAATATAAGATGTGCTATATCATCGTTGTTTCTTAGAGCTGAATAGTACTCCATGGTATACATATACCACATTTTATTAATCCATTCTTGGATTGATGGGCACTTGGGCTGTTTCCACAGCCTTGCAATTATGAATTGTGCTGCTATAAACATTCGAGTGCAGGTGTCTTTTTTGTAGAGTGTCATTGGATCTTTTGGGTGGATGCCCAGTAATGGGATTGCTGGATCAAATGGTAGATTCACTTGTATCGCTTTAAGGTATCTCCATATTGCTTTCCACAGAGGTTGAACTAGTTTGCAGTCCCACCAGCAGTGTAGGAGTGTTCCTCTCTCTCCGCAACCACGCCAGCATTTGTTATTTGGAGACTTTTTGATAAAGGCCCCATCTTCCTTTTCTACTCAGATTTCAAACAAATATATTCTGAGTATATTTGATGCATATTTTTTGTTTCTGGAAAGTTCTCAGCTGTCTAGCAAAAGTTTATCTTTCATTTCTCCACCAGGCCATGGCGAGTTGTTCTTAGTACATGAAGGGACCCTGGTGCCGTGCGCAGTTTCTCCTGAAATCCGAGGTTTGGGTTCTTACCGTGTCAGTTGGGGCCTGTAGTCAGGGGCACAGCGAGGCCAAGGACGTGCACAGAAACGAGCCCTCCAGCTGGAGGCGAGCGCTGCGGACTGAATTACGTCCCCTTCACGTTCCTGTGTCAGGACGGTGTTTGGAGGTGAGGTCGCTGAGAACCAATTAGATGCGGTCCTGAGGGAGGGACACTCAAGGCGGAATTCATGCCCTCGTAAGAGAGAAGAGACAGACGCGAGAAAGCGTGCTTCCTGTCTGTGCTTTCTGTCACGTGTGAGGGTACACCAAGAAGGTGGCCACCTGAGACTGGCAGGAGAGCCCTTGCCAGACATCCAATTTGTTGGCATCCTGGTCTTCACAGACTCCAGAACTGTGAGAAATACATGTCTGATGTTTAAGCCACCCAGTCTATAGTGATCTGTTAGAACAGCCCTAAATGACCCATTTTTGAGGCCCACAGCCCATATTTGAGGCTTGGTTTAATTATTTACTACCTGTGATTCTCCAGGCAAAGTATTTAATCTATCTGACCTCTGTTTCCTCACCTGTGAAGTGGGGAAAACTGTACTTGTTACGAGGATCATCATAATAAAATCATGTATGAAAGTGTTTTGGAAATGACCAATGTCAATGCATGCAATAATTGTTTTTGCAATATTATTGTGATGAACCAAATTTGGCCTCCTCCCCAAAAAGGAGCATTCTGATCTCCAGGTCAGACCTGGACAAGTCTTACCCTCAAATCTTAGCAGAATCAGAGCAAAGTTGGTCTTCTGGGGAAGGAATGGGGATGCAGAAAGAAAACATTTCGACTTGCTTCACTTTCTTACTGACATTATTGACTATAATTATAATTGGGGAAAGCTGTCAGCACATATAATTTGGTGATAACTAGTGTGTTTTTGTCATTCCTTAGAGGTCCACCTGAAATACTCTGCAATACTTTCTTGTTGGATTTCACTTTTCCTATTAAATTGTACATACATAAGAACCCAAATAAAAGTATGGAAAAGCCATATGGGCTATTTTGAAATCCACATAGCTTGGAAATGTCTTTGTTCCCAAAATAAAGCCTTTTCTAAATCATTGGTTAATAGAGCAGGGCCTTTGAGTATTTTGAACAGTGTGAAGAAAATCATCCACATAAATTTAGTTTCACTCAACAAACATATTCGCTAACTTGGTTTTCCATAGAAACCTATTCCCACAAGTGCTAATTTCTCCTGTTTTTCCAGGATGCCAGAAATTCTAGTATAGATGAAATCAAAATGAGATTTTTTTTTTGCCCTTTGAGGTAATGTATCAGCATTCATGAATGAATGAACTCCTGTGTTCAGAGTCTTTAACAAAATAAAGCTCATCGAATCAGTACTCACACTCCTATGCCTGGACAGCAGAGCAGGTGGGTTTCGGAGCATTTGGTCTTTAGGAGAGGAAGCAGGTGTCACCCTGTCACCTCCAAGTGGCTGTGAAATGCTTGTGAGAACTCACCTGTGATCAGATGGCAAGCACAAGGGAAAATGCCAGCACCACTGTAGGTCTGTTTGGGGTTCTGAGAAGCAATATAGGGCATATTTAAGACAGAAGGCTAAAATACTGGTATGTTCTTCTCAAGAAGTTATAAGAATTTGAAAAGTCCCAATATGTTGATTAAAAAACTAAACAACCCACTGTTCTGGTCTCTACTTACAGATGCCCATATCTCGGCTGTGAGACTCGGCCCTGCGGCGCCTGCCTTGGCTCAGGTGGCCCTGGGCCTTGTGAGGGTGTCCCCGTGTGTGTCGGCGTCCCCCAGCGTCTTCGGGTCGGGCCAGGGTCCCGCACTGGCTGGAGTCCGGGCCCGCCGTCTCCCGCAAGCGAGACGCAGACCCCACAGTGCTCGCTGCGCAACTGGCCTCTCCTCTGCTTCTGACCCGTGTCCCCACCGTGAGTTCCTGCAGCTGGTTCCATTCATTTGAACAGCATATCGGGAGCTGTATGGGACGCTCGCTGGCAGACACCACGGAGGTCTTCTTGCGGGTTTGTCTGAGTGTAAGCCAGCGACCCCGAGCGCCGCCGCGCAGGGTCAGTCAGCGCGCCCTGCAGGCGCCCTCTCCCCTCCGGCCTCTGCGCCGGGTCCTTCTCAGGGTTGTGCCGCAGCACGCGGCCCGCCCCGCACGGTTCCAGGAACAAGACCAGCGGCCTCCAGGCCACATTGCTCCCGCGCGTGGTTCCTGCAGGGACTTTTATGGGAGGGGATGGCTCCCTCCGCAGCCTGAGAGCTGGGGGAGGGAGAGCCCTGGGCAAGGGGCGCTCCAGTGCAGCCCCAAACTTCGCCTCCCCGCGGACTCGCGGTGTCCCCAGCCTCAGGGTAGCAGGGTGTGGGGGGGGTCCGCCCGCTGTCCGCCCGAGGCCCTGCTCTCGGCCAGGGGGGCGGGCCTGGTGGGCCGGACGGCGGCCGCTGGTCCCCGTGGCGGCCAGGCGCTGTCCCTGGGGCTGCCAGCAGCGCCCCACTTCTCTCCTCCCGCGTTTTAGGGACCCCTCTCTGTCCTCATTCTCGCCCCACAGCAAGGCCATTTCCCCAGCCAGGGTCTTGCACTTGATCGCAAGCGGTTTATGGACCGAAGCCGCGCCAACACTGCCCGCGGGCCTGCCACCGCGCGGAGCCGTCCTGCCGCGCCCGCCTCGCCTCCTCGCCGCGCTGCTGTTCCCATTTTCTTAGTGTCTGAGCTCGATTCTGCCCGCGTGCGCGCCCTCCCGCCACGCCCGCGGAAGGCGCGAGGGCGCAGGCCGGGCGCAGAGTGGGGGCCGCTGTCCCCGCGCGTCTGGAGGAAGGCACAGGAACGTTCCACTTACAGCTCGGAACCCAACTGCAAGGACCGTCATTCCCCCCTCCAACCAATGGCAATGCGAGGCTTATGAAATGAACGGATTCTCGGGTCTAGCACCCCCCACCCCCGTTTTATTCCTTTCCCTTCTTTCTCCCTCCCTCTCAGCCCCGCGCTCCCACGTTAGGCTGCGGGCCGGGAGACACTGGGGCGTCTCCGCGCCGTGCGGGTGTTCAGGGCCGACCGCGACCCTGCCCGCTCCGCGCGCTCCGTGCGCGCAATCAGCCCCTCCGCCCAGATCCTCTCCATGCGTTCTGTAAGTGGGGGGCCAAAAGGTTTCCACAACATGCCTCAGATTTTATCCGCGTGCTCGAAGGGGAAGGAGGCAAGAAGAAGGCACCAGGCTGGCCTCTCTGTGGCCCCTGCACGGCCGCGGCAGGCCTGGCATCTTCGGGGAGGCGGTCCGGCCCTGTTCCCCGCCAGCCGCACAGGTTTAGGGCAGTGTGCTTTTATTAAAATGTTTTAAACAAACATTTAAACTATAGGGATTAGAAGTGGATTTGAGCCTTTGGGGTGGGATAAGAATGATTAGGACTTCACTTGTTTCCTATCGTGGAGATCCTAATCTGCCCACTCCAAGAGAGACCCCATGGAGGAGGGGTCCTTTCCCCGCTACTCCTGTAAAACTCACTCCCCCCAATTTCCACCACATGGCTTTGTGACTTCAGGGACACTTACCAGGAAACTTGTGTTTATTCCTTGTGAACGACTTGGGGTTTGTTGTCGCATTACTGTAGGGTGGAGGAAACAAAGGTTTTGCTGGAAACTTCTTGCAGCAAGGAGGAGGTCTGCTGGCCCAGGGGGTGGACTTCATCCTGGAGTTGTCCAGAAGGGCACTTTACTGGTTCTTCAGAGACAATGTGAGCCCAGCAGTCTGAGGTTGCTGTGAGCGAGGCTGACGCCATGGCACTCACTCTAGCCTGGGCAACAGAGCGAGACTCTGTCTCAAACAAACAAACAAACAAAAACCTTTGTTAAGGAACACACATGGAATGACCTATTTTACCTTAGAGATTTAAAACAAGTCCCTATTTCTCTTTTAATCTATTTTGATTCATCTAAAAGACTGTGTGTGTCCCCAAGAGCACAAAAAGATAACCAAAATCCGAAGCCTGCCCCTCCTGAGCGTGCGGGGTTAGCTCAGCCCCCAGTGGAACGCGTGCTCCATAGCCTCGTTTCATCACGGCTGTGCGGGGGCCCCCAGGAAAATGGAAACCAAAATGAGAATTTTACCCCAGCCTCCCTATTCCTCCTCCTCCTTTGTATCCTTTGAAACAATTGGCAACTTTTCCCTGGCCAAGGGTGACTGGCCACAAAGCAGAATGGACCATTTCAGAACTAGGGAAGAAAGAAATCTGCGTGACCACACTTGCATTTTCATCTAAAGAAGTGAGCCATTGAAAGTGTTAATGTGGTCACCCCGACATGGCCCCAGGGCCCACCCCATTCCCAGCAGCTTCCAGATTCCCTGAGGCCATGGAGTTAATCTCTCTCCTGGCTTTCCATGTACCCTGAACACTGGAGGGGCTGACATGTGATCAGCACAGCTCCTTTATGGGAACTTCGGATGGATGCGGGAAGAAGATTCAGAACTACAGGGAAAATAAGCAATGCAGTCATTTCTCAACAGGCAGGCTGTTTTCAGGGGGCACTTGGCGACCCTCGCCTTGACAGAAGTGAGGCACAGTATGCTGTTTGTGAAGATGAAACCCTGTACGTGTGTTCAGAGGGCTGAGATTTATGGAAACAATGAGGGATTTTAAAAAGAAGAAACCTCCCTGTGCCTGGCTGCAGGGGCAGGGGCAGTGGGGCCTCTCCTCCCTGGTGGTGCCAAGAGACCTGCCTCCTGGAAGTCACTGTTAGGCAAAAGTTCCGGTCAGAACCTCGTCTGACCTTCTGTGTGTTGCGATCCAGACACATGGAGGAGGTTGAGGCTCCACTGGGAGGGCAGGCTTGCCGTCCAGAAATAGAGCTGGGATATGGAGTGTTTGAAAAGTCCCAGGACTTCTGGGGGACAAGCCTTGAAGTGTCATGTTCCAGATTGCACCAGTCTCTGGAATCTACAATTCTGGGGCTCTGTGTCTCCTCTGCGCATCAGTTGAGCCCAACAACAGCAACAACACTGCTTGGGGTAGTGGAGCCAGCTAACGCCTGTACTTGGAGTTGCTTGGGTAAGTTCTTACATCTCTCGAAGCTGGGTGTGCTGTCAGATTGCTCAGGTTTCAACACCAGCACCAGTTTTGCAATCTTGAGTAAGGTATTCAACCTTCTGTGCCTTAGTTTCTTGCTTATAAATTGGGCACGGTAAGAGAACCTACTTCATTTGGTTGCTGTGAGGATTAAATGAGAAAATGCATGGCTTTAGTTAGAATTCCTGCTTGCAAACATCATAGATGTCCACTGGCTTACTTAGGCAGGGAATGGGCTTTTTGGAAGCCTACCATGAAGGCTGAAGAAGTAGGTTTAAAAATGGGCAACCACTGAAGGAAGCTGGACCTTTCTTTCTTTCTTTCTTTCTTTCTTTCTTTCTTTCTTTCTTTCTTTCTTTCTTTCTTTCTTTCTTTCTTTCTTTCTTTCTCTCTCTCTCTCTCCTTCCTTCCTTCCTTCCTTCCTTCCTTCCTTCCTTCCTTCCTTCCTTCCTTCCTTCCTTCCTTCCTTCCTTCCTTCCTTCCTTCCTTCCTTCCTTCCTTCCTTCCTTCCTTCCTTCCTTCCCTTTCTTCCCTTTCTTTCTTTCTTTCTTTCTTTCTTTCTTTCTTTCTTTCTTTCTTTCTTTCTTTCTTTCTTTCTTTCTTTCTTTCTTTCTTTCTTTCTTTCTTTCTTTTTCTTTCTTTCTTTCTTTCTTGTCTCGCTTTGTTGCCCAGGCTAGAGTGAGTGCCATCACGTCAGCCTAGCTCACAGCAACCTCAAACTCCTGGGCTCAAGTGATCCTCCTGCCTTAGCCTCCTGAGTAGCTGGGACTACAGGCATGTGCCACCATGCCTGGCTAATTTTTTTTCTATATATATTAGTTGGGCAATTAATTTCTTTCTGTTTATAGTAGAGACAGGGTTTCGCTCTTGCTCAGGCTGGTTTCAAACTCCTGACCTTGAGCAATTCACCCGCCTCGGCCTCCCAGAGGGCTAGGATTACAGGTGTGAGCCACCGTGCCCGGCCAGGAAGCTGGACCTTAACAGCCCTCGAGCCCTGTTTGGACGTCCCCTGCTGCAGGTGAGACTGGCTGTTTCCAAATGGAAGCATGTCTCCCAGATTCAGTGGCCCATCTGAAGTGTGGGATGGAAGCCACCAGGGCTGTGTTGAGGGAAGTAGGACTCCTCCTTTCAGAATAGTATGAGCATTCGGATGCTGAGCTACTAATTAATGAAAAATGTCCACCGGGACTCATAAAGCGTGTGGGGCAGTGCTGGAGGGCGCGAGCATGTGCTGCAAGCTAGCTGTCTCCGTGGCTCGCTTCTGCGTCCTGTGACACAGGTAGACAGTATCTGCAAGGGAAGACGCAACTACCTCAAGGACCTAGTCTGGTACCTGGCACGTAATGACACATGCTCAATCTATGCTAGCTGGTATTGTTAGGATAATATAGATAAATGAAGTTTATGATAAATTAAAATATTTTAGTCTGATCAGTAGCTTCAAACCCCTTCCCCTTAAATCATTTTAAAAAATCATGATAAAAGAGCAAATCAGCCAATGTTCCTCTCCTTGCTTTACTTTTCTACTTCACTATCAATACCTCTTTGAACCATCCCAGCTTCGTAGGAGGGGAAATATTTGCCCAAAGCCCAGTTTTCTCTGAAAAACAAATTCTAATGCAAAATGTCCGCCTGACACAGCAGCAGCATTGATTCATCTGCACTTTATTTTGTAAATCTTGGACAGATGCTTATTTTTAACTGAGAGGAGTGTATTCTGTCCTGGAAAAAATGTAAATGATGTCACTTTGCCGATTTTTTCAGAAGTTTGGGCCTGTGTGTATTAGTGATCTTCCCAGGTTTTAGATGAGAACAAATTAATAATTAAGGACTTGAGGTGTTTTATATGTTTCTTCAGCTTCTTTGGAAAAATGTGACCTGTTCCAGCCGGGAGTGAGATCCAGAGAAGGGAAAGTGCATCTGGCACGGGCCTGCCTTCTCTCCGAGAGGGAGTGTTTCCATGGAAGGAAACCACATGGTTTGCCAGGTACGGTTTCCATAGCAATCAGTACTTTCGATTCCTCCCCTGAGGATTTAGTACATGATTTGCATTTGTGTAATTTCGCATTCTGCCTTGCAGGATCTGTGAGCGAGGAGCTGTTGCTGTTCTGTGTGCCACTGTGCCCCGGCCATTGGTGCATTTGTGCTGGGCTTTGGAGCTGGGTGCCCAGGGTGAGGTCTCAGATCTACTGCTTCCTGCTGTGCTAATTGCCCCAGTGACTCCACTGCTCTGTGCCTCAGTTTCTTCATTTGTAAAGCCGGGTACTCATGTCACCCACCCCACAGGGCTGTGGGGGGAGAGGAGGGAACGCTGTGTGCTACCAGGGCACCAGGCTGCCTGCAGTGCGTGCCAGCCATGAGCCAGCAAGGGGCATGGCTCCGGAAGTCTTGTCGGTGGCTGAGCTGCAGATAGCCTGTCCTGCAGTGGATGGGTCCACCCGCCCAGAGACGGAAAACTTTAAGCCATCAAGACCGACTGAAATAGCAAGACCATTTGCAAGAGGCCATTAGAGACACGAAGCTGAAAGTCTTAGGATTTAGGATGCGTCTTGGAAACAAAACAATGGAAAACATGAGAAGGTTCTTGTGAAATATTAGGCTTGGAGACTGCTTTGATGAATTAGGAAAGCTGACTTGGAAAGCATTCTACATGGGCAGGGGTTTGTTTATGGTGCTCACCTGAAAGCAAGCCAGCTCACGGCAGTTCTGAACGGCCCTAGCCACCTCGGCTGGCTTGGGAGGGGCTTCTGCACATTGGCAGTGACGTGGAGCTGCAGAGCAGAGGACGCCAAGCAGATAGAGCTGATGCTCTTCGTGTTCTGCCCTGGCGCCGATGCTCCGCGGAGCCTGCCCAGGGTGGTGAGCGTGGCTCTCCTGTGCGGGAGTTGGGTGGCAATGGACGTACAGCCAGGGCACAGACTGCTGGGCCTCTGTGCACTCCAGCTGCTCACCCCTTTAGTAGTGCAGTGGCCGTTTTAAGATCCCAATTAAGCTTTTACGAGTTAATGTGTTTGCCTCTGAAGCTGTAGAAAAGAATGTGGCTGTAGCTGGTAAGCCCAGGGCCTGGCCATCAGGGTTGGGTTTCCCAGCCGCAGGGCCCTCCGGGGCTCCTTTGAATGCACATGCCGCTTTTCACTGGAGTGAGACAAGAGCCTCAGTTACACAGCTTTACCAGTGACCAGTGGCTCAATAAAGTCACAACGCGAAGCAGGTGGCAGTTGGCTGGATGTCTTCTGTTCCCGTGGATCCACTGGGCACCCGCCTGTGCTACTGGGTCCTTGGCCTCGTCCACCCTCTCACAGGCGCTCCGTGGGATTAGTATGCCTGAGGATCTGGGGGTCCCATCCTCCTTTATTTGCTCCTGTGGCTCTGGGCGTTGTTGACCAGGTTAAAGGAAATGCTTGTGCAGCTGGCGTGGTCACCACAGTTTTCACTGTGTCCTCTGCATTGTGAGTGCAAGAAGAAGTAGGTCTCTGTCCGTGGCCGTGTGGGTGGGGGCGGCTGCGAGCAAGTGTGTTGGACTCACCTGGGCTTTCGCTCATGCAGGACGCTGAGGATTTGGAGTCTCTGCTAACTCCCGGGCCTCAGATTTTTCATGGCAGCACTGTTCGTGCATGGCAGAGAAGACAAAAGAGACCCGTCTTGCCCACAAGAAGGTGAAAGGTGGCAACACTGCGGCTGCAACCCAGGAAGAGTAGGGCAACCAGAGGGCTTATACAGAAACCTCAGATTATTTGTTCTTTGTCATGAAAGCACATCCTTGTGTTTCATTCTAATCTTAAATTGCTTTGTAGGATACACTGATGCAATCCCTGTTTACATGCGCATTAGTGGGGCTCTGCCTGCTCTGACAGAGTCTCACTCACTCGCTGTGGCGCAATGCAAGCATTCCTTATCTATTATCACCCAGGCACTAATTCAGTGTCTCTGTGCAATTGGATTTGGCTTGAATTGGGGATTCATTTCTCAGCAGGATTGCTCGATGAATTACTTTATTGTCTCTTTGTTCCCTTAGTGGGGTCTTTTCATACCAGTACAGGGGAATGTTGCTTCTGGGCAAGTCCCAGCACAGGGGCAAGGCGGTGACTGACGGTGTCCTCTGGGCACTCGTTACCAGGGATAGCTGCTTTCCTACTGTTTGGCAGCAAAGAGTTAGGAAGAAGAATCTAAAGTTGGTTGTTTTAAACAAAGAAAACCCCACGATATATTGGAAATACATGCTCAATGGTGAAGACTTTCTTCCACTCTGAAACACTGACCGTCCCTGTTCCCCTGTGGTAGGAAAGCTTGAGCACCAAGGATTCTTTGTGAACTGGAGAGGGAGAGCATTGTCAAGAATATAACTGTGGCTCACAAACACCTGCTTACCCCCCACACCATGCGTGCACATACAAGTGGATTTCTCAGCCAGTACCGGTCTATTTCCCAATTGCTTTAATAGGTAAAAACTGGCAGGATTTCCTGGCGGAGCATGCAACTCTAATTGTCTGTCTAGCTGATACCTGTTCTGAGTTGCTCCAAGTAGATTTGAATAAAGCCCTCCTATGATCATCCAACTGTGAAGCATTCCAGTGGGCTTGCTTTTAAAGCTCCGTGGTTGCACAGACCATATAGAATGGATCGGAGAAGGACAAAGTCAGAGGAAGCTCTGCATGGCTGCTGCTGGCTTCCCGACCTCTCTGGGCAGAACAGGCAGAACAGGTGTATGACAAGGCGAACCCTACTCCCAGGAGACAGCGCCTCACGGAGCTGCGAGTTAGAGCACGCCCGAGGTTTTCAGGAGTGAGGTGTAAAATTCCAGAGACTTGGGTTCAGTTCAGATAAGCACCCACATGTTTGGTTCTTCAGCAGAAACCTGTCTGCAATGTCTCCACAGCCTGTGAACACCGCCTGGAAGCCGTGCGGGGCTCCCTCCCTTCTGAGGCTCTTAGTGCCTCCTGCAGCGTCAGCCTAGAATAGCCCGGCCACATCTGGGCCACGACAGAAAGTAATGAAATAGTCTTCTCGCTTCCTGTTGTTTGTGTTAGAAGGTTGTGCTTACTGGACGGTTGTGAGTGCTTTACACGGAGACGAAGTACCAGCAGCGTCCAGACTGCGAGGCTCCTGTTAGGTTTTGGAGTCTGCGGAGGCAGCGTGGGGGGCGGCTCTCCTTCCACTCAGACGGCTGCCCAGAGTCTGCCATTTCCCTTGAAGAGGTTACTTTGCTCTGAGTCTGGGGGAAATGGCAGGACTGTGTAGTGCCCCCAGTATCTGTGCTGGAGGCCCCAGTTTCCAGGAGGTGATGAGATGATTGTGCTGACTGGCTAATCTGAGTCGGTTTCCTGGACGCTGCACCCACAGGCTGTGTAGAGACTGAGAGGCGGGACATCTCCTCTCACTGCAGAACCGGAGCTGGGCTGCAGGCTGGGACACCAGGGGGACCCCAGCTCTTCCTAAACTCGGGACTGCTCTTGGATATCACATAAGGTACTGTATTAGGCCTCTTTGTGCAGCAAAAGCTAATAACAAAATAACTACTTACATCAGAAGCAAAAAGAGATGCCACCATGGTTGGCATGCAGATGTTCCCGGGACAAACTCTTCTCTGGGGAGGAGGGAGGCGGTAGAAACAAGCCCTGAATGACAGCGCTGTGGGTGCACCTTGCACCTTCCCTTGGTGGGAAGCGTGGCAGTTTGCATCTTGGCGGTGGATCCCAGACTGATGCCGATAATCTTCCCTGTTAGTCCCCTCTGCTCCTGGGCTATCTGATTTTCAAAACTGAAAAGGAAACTGGCAAGCAGCTCTCTCAGACATGGCCTGCATGTTTTCGCACTCCCATCTATTACTCATTTTAATACAACATCAAAGCAATTTGGAAAAGATTTTCCACACGGGCCACATTAAGGGACAGAACCCAGCCCTTGGACTTCACGGTGAGCTCCGTCCTTCCCAGCTACCAGGAATGGCACTGAGGGATCTGTCCTTGGAGGAACCTCCCAGTGGAGCCTGATGGCTCAGGGCAGAGGCGGGTTGTGACTTGGCAAGCGCCTGCTCTGGTACAAGGAGGCACCGCGCTGCCCTGGGTGCGGGTGGCTTGGCCCACGTATCTCCTGGCACACTGGGAAACCTGCTCTGTCTGGCGCAAGAGCCGAGCTGTCTGCGGAAACCTGGGGGCGCAGCCCCGGGGGGCTTTGCCAGGCTGTGCAGGTCTGACTGCTGCTAGGTCCCAAGCAGAGCGGCTGCACGCCCGCCTCCTCTGGGGAGCACTGGTCATCTGCAGCTTGGGTCCCTCGGCAGCAGAGAGACCAAGGCCAACCAGGGAGCCATCTCCTAATTGTGGAGAAGCGTTATTATGTCTAAGCCCAAGTGATATGGAACATTTGGAAATACTGGAAGAGCAGACCAAAGCCTGTGGCTTTAGTGACCTGACCCCACCTAACGAGCTGCCCCCAGCCATGCAGCCTCTCTGAGGGCTGAGGGCCACTGCTGCTGGGCTCCCTTCCCTGGGCCGCTCCCCTGGGTGGCAGGCTTTCAGAGACTTGCAGATGAGAATCAACAACAGCTTGCTATGGAGAGTTTGGGGCCAAAAGGTCTAGGGCAGGAGGGGGAGGTGCTGGAGGGACAGAGGCACATGCTAAGGGTGCGGCGTCCTGGGGCAGGCTGTGGGCCTAGGTCCCCCTGTGAGCAGGAGGCATGGGGTGTCTGGACCCAGAGACGCCAAATGCACTCACTGCCTCCATCTGACGTACAAGCTGCCAAGGTATAAATGCAGACACATTTTTGGGAAAGAGGATATTCCTTTAACAGAGTTGGCTGGAGCATGGAATGGTGGGGTGAGCACAGCATCCCACGGTGGAGGTCTGGATGGCAGCGGCCAGTGCCCCTGGCTGGCTGGAACCTGGGCTTAGGCCACTGTGGGGCTGGATGCTGGGGCAGGGTGCCAACTGCCCTGCTGACTGGACTCAGGGAATTGCCCTGCTGTTTCCGGGCTTCCCTGCCCTGCAGAGGGCCGGCCCTGCCTCCAAGCAGAGAAACCTCCCGGTGAGGTCAGCAGGCAGGGCCCCTTTGCCCTGTGAGGTCAACAGCACAGGCCTTACAGACTATCCGAATGAAGCATGTGCTTCATCCAGCCCCCACAGAGAAATATTAAAATTTAAGAAGCCATTGCATTATTCTGTTAGATCTGGCCCTCAGACTTTGCAGAGAGCTTTGATGAACAAAACGACTCCCACAGAATAATTATTTTTAAATGCTCACACATTTTAAGCTTCCTCAGTTGTGTGCTTACTGGGCTGGTTTGTTCTTAGACCTGCTTCTTTGTTGGAGCCGCTGGCCTGTTTGAGAAGCCTGGGTGTAGCCATGCCGACAAGGCGAGTCCTGGTCCCCGTCCCCAGGCCACGCAGGGTCTTTCCTCAGCAGAGGCCTTCGGAGTCACCCTCTACCAGCCCCTGCTTGGGCTACGTTTTGCGGGCTTCACTTCGGTGCCGGGATGACATTCCTCGTACCTTCTCTCAGGCTCCCTTTTCCCTCTTCCCATTTCCTCGTAGGCTTTGATATCAAAACAGCCCCATCTACTTCCTATTCCTGAACTCCCTCTAAGTGCCCCGGACTTTATGAGCTCTGGGACTCCAGCAGGGGACAGGGGCTTGCCATGCCTCAGCCTTGGGGGTCCCAGGGAGGGGAGGACAGAGCCCCTGGGCCCTGCAGCCGGGACACGCACAGCCCCACCAACTGCACGTGGGCAGGCAGCAGCCACGCCAGCTGATCTTCCAGAAGCCCAGGTCCATCGTCTGGGCCCTTGCTCTAACTAGTTGATTATTTTCAAGTGTTGTATTATGCTTCTCAGTAGCATTTTGGAAGTCCGGCATTTATTTCCTGGAGGTTTTTTCCAGCCTCCCTTCTCTGCCAGAAACCTAGCCTGAGGAAACCACCAGACTGTGACCAGCTGGGGCATCTGTGCCGTAGGTGAGCACAGAGCTGTCTCCGGGATGCAGGAGGGTCTTGGAAAGCAGCAAGGGAAGGCCCTGCACCTCCTCTGCAAGCCTCCTCCACAGCCTGGCAAGCCCTCGCCCTGCTTGGGGGAGCAGCTCGCACGGCTTTCTGGGCCTTATCTGACCTGGCCGTCTCTGGATCAAAAACTGACCTGGCCCTCAGCCCTTGCCCTTTAACCCCAGCCCTGCCCTGGGCCCACAGGGCCGGGCAGCCCCAGGTCTGTGGAATGCTCACCTCCATTTCTTGCTGCCTAAGGCTTTGTTTGTTTACCCTTCCCACACCGGTCTGCTGCCCCAGCAGTCGGAGTGGGGGTTCTCACTTTTTTCTCTCAGTGTGTAAAAAGACAGACATTTAATGTTTATTATTGTTGAACTTTTCTCAGCAAAGCTGAAGAAATATATCGAGATGGTTTATTCTCAGGGGAATGAATTCAGGCATTTCACGACGGCACAAACAATTATCTTTAACATAAGCCACTTATTCTATGTCTTCTTTGTTTATAAAGAATTTTCCTTATTCAATATTAATAAAATGACTAATGCACATTTTGTGTGCTGGGTGACTAATCCTGTATTTTTTACCTAATCCCACATCTTTGGTGCTGAGAAGATTCCCATCCACACAGTAATATCGGTGCACTTCATGAACCTTGCGAAGTCCCACTGCGCACCCCACACCGCACCAGGTGCTGGGAATGCAACTCGGAACATGACCAAGGCCGAATGCGGCTACTCAGGGTTCAGTCCCAGTGCAGTCTTGGTTTGCTCCAAAATGAACTTTTACAACAACTATTGGAATGGCAACTTAAATTAGAAGGCCAAAGGGACCTTAATAAATCATAAAACCATAAGTTAATTTCTTCTGGAGAACCTTAATCCCAGGTCTTTTTAAAACTTACTTGTCATTCAGTTTGTGAGTAGGAGCTTCTATTAGTTTTTCAAACATAATACATCATACTTTCTGGAAAAGAGTTGTGTGCAGTGGCTAATCTGTCCTCCCAGATTCTGGCATCTCAAAATGCCCAGAGGAGGGTCTGAAAGGACTCGTGGAGCATAATTTCTCCCTGCTAGAGGCAGGCTGGTTCCCCTAAAATTCACGAGTTCTCTCTGAAGACGTGTGGTGTCTGGGAATCAGTAATTTTGCAAAATCATGATTTAATTTAACAATGTTGATTTTGGTTGCCTTGACCATACACAATGAGCATCTTCTGTGCTCTAGAATAAAACTGGAGGCTATTTCACCTTCATCTTGTTTCCATAACATTCTAGACTTAGATTCACAAAGGAGAATGTGCCAAAATGCAAAACTTTGGGAAACAAGAAAACCCACGAGGCATTATTAAGCAATTGGCATCCAAAGGTCCCAGGTTTTGGACCAACATATTACTTAAAAATGCTCTGGAGTCAGGCAAACCTGGACTGGAATCCCACCACTGCCTGCCTCCGTCCCTGAGCACGTTCCCCGCCGACCCTGGTGTCCCCTGCCGTGATGTGCAGGGCGTAGGCACCCACCCACAGGGCTGTGTCTGCAGCACCAGTGCCTGGCACACAGCAGGTGCTCAATGTGAGCACCTCTGGGGCGTTATACCATCCCTTCCTCTGTGTTGCCTTCCCTCAGTGTGATCTCCCAAATTTAAGAAATGTGATCCCCTAAAAATTGATCCCTTTGTGATCCCAGTGTGTGGCCCTCCCCTCCCGGGAAGGGCAGCCGGGGCTGTGTGGTGCTGAGGGCGAGGGCGAGGGCGGGAGGAACAGTCAGGTGGTGCACAGCACCCTGACGGGCCACTAAGCAGAGGCTCCGCACCACTCTCAGCTGCCTGGGGAGTGGAAAGGGCCCCGCTGGCCGGCTGGCCGCGTGGCCGCTGGCTGGGGCTGGCCGAAGCCGACAGAGAGCAGCCGGCCCTGCTGCCCTGCCGTGCTGGCGCGGAGCAGGGGACTCCGGCTGGGAGGGTGGAACACCAGAGGGCATTTGTCATTTCAGACCTGCTCACCAGCCTTGGGGTGCCAGTAGTCACCCTTTCACCAGGGCTGTGAGAACAAACCTGTGCAGGGTACCCCAGAACCCACGAAGGGCGTGCGGCTGCTCTTCTCTGCAGGCCGGACCCGCAGTGCCGACCGCAGCTCCGTCCCGGACACTGAGTGCAGCAGGGGTGATTCAGCCCTGGGGCGGCAGGGGCCATGTGTGGCCACTTGGGGGAGTGGACTCCGTCAGGAAGGCAGCGGTCAGACCCAGGTGTCAGCAGTGAAGCAGACAGGAAGTTATGTTTGGTCTGTAAAGCCAGCGAAGTTCTAGGGCCAGGGAACAAAGTCTAACTTGAACCACAAGAAGAGAGCATCTCGGCCCCCAGTCAATTCCCAGGCTCCAGCCAGCTACAGGCCCAGAGCGCCGAGGGGAGGGAGGTCAGGGCCCAAGAAGGCGTTGGTCCCAGGCCAGAAATTTGCGCTTGCTATTTCTCCCAGCCCTCCCCAGGGGACCTACTGCCTTCAGACGTGCACTGCAGCCCGGATTCTTCCTGGTTCTCCAGTCGGAGCCTGTGGGCTCTTCTCAGGGTCGGAGCTTGCCAGCCTACCCTGCAGAGTTTGGACGTGGCCAGGTTCGTGGCTAATCGCATAAGCCAGTTCCGTCAAGTAAACCTCTCTTGCTCTTCATACACATCCCACGGCTCTGCTTCTGCGGAGGACTCCACGTAGCAGAGTGGACTCGTGACGCTCACGGCCCGTGGCCACTGTCGGTGTCCGACTGCCCCAGGCTTGCGGTTCAGAATGCGCGTCTCCGCCCTCCACCACGTGGGCAGGGACACTGCTCTGCGCTGCTGGTGTTGCCCCTTGGGCCCTGGGTCTCACCCCCACTGGCCTCCTGCTGGCGCAGGCTGGCCACTGGTCCCCTCCCCTAGGGCTTGTGCAATCCCTGCCCCTGCCTTCAGCCATGCTTTCCGCCGCTCTGGAAGCCCTTGCCCCACTCGCCCTCTGACCTCCTCTGCAGTCATTGACTGGTCTGGAAGCCCCGGAAAGTGCTTGTGCACTTTCAAACTCTTTCGTAAGGCTCCACTCCTTCAGACGCTGCCTGGGCTACTCTGTGAGCCGCTGCCTGTCTTGCATGCTGTGTTCCTGGGGTCCTGTGACCTGTCCTTCGTGGGGTCTCCCCTTGCAAGCATTCACTTCGGCTTCTGCTTGACCAGGCGGTTCTGAAGAGCAGCATTTTGTCTTGGTCTTCCTCTACGTCTCGAAGGAGTACAGACACCAAAGTGCCACGCCTGCTGCTGACGGGCACTCAAGGAAACATTGGTTGGCGAATACCTGACACTTAAAGATCCCTTTCTCCAAAATTCATGAAAAAGCAGGAGAGACTTCACCTGTGTGAGTTGTCATTCTTTGTACCTTGCTGAACTTCTGGTCTCAGCAGTACCATACATTATTTCTTTACAATGAGGTGCTGCGTATTAGCAGGGCTGACACCAAAACCTGACGTTTTTATCCCCCACACACTCCTACTCCTTTATGCAAGCCCCTTTCGGCATCACGGTTTCTTTGTTCATAGGAGCATTCTGAAGTTTTTAATGGGACTCACCAGCCTGCTCACTTTCTGCAGCATTTAGTAGCTTGTAACAGCAACAAGCGTTCAATGAATATCAAAGAGCTGCACGCTGATAGAGCTACAAGCACACCTAAATTATTAGATTTAAATGAACATGCAGTGGAACTGAGTTCTTCTGCACATGTGCACTTTTGAGCCTCACCGCATGTGTAGATTTGAAACCCAGGCAGGGTGCAGAGCAGCCCTGTGACGTCATACCCTCCCCAGGCCCCCCCGAAGACACTGCTCTGCTGTATGAGCATGATCAAAGCCTTCTGGAATTGGCTTCTTCTGCTGACGTAAATCCCTGCAGAGCGCCCACCTGGTGGAGTATCCCATCAGTTTGCTCCTTGTTGTTGCTGACTGGTGTGTTTCAGTGTGCCATAGTCTGTCTGATTAGTCATTAGTTAAAGGATGTTTCGTTATTTCTAGTTTTTAGTGAGTAGAACTGCTACAAGCATTCATTTACAGAATTTTGGGTGAACATAAGTTTCCATTTCTGTAGAGAGGGGCCGGCAAATTTTTTTCTTAATGGCTAGATAATAAATATTTTAGGCTTTTTGGGTCAAGAGGTAAAATAGAAGCTACTCTACGGATACTTTTATACCATTCAAAACCATCAAAACTATTGAAGCTTGTTCAGACCATAAAAAACAAAACAAAGCAAAAGCAGGTATCACCTGTTTTATGAGGTTTTATTAGAAGACAGCCACACCCACTTGCTCATGTATTTTTGGATGGGCTACTTTCTACAACAGAGGAGTTGAGCTGTTGCCACAAAGGCTGTAAGTATTTACTATCTGACCCTTTAAGGAAAAAAAATTTGCCAACTCCTGCTGCAAACACCTAGGAGTGTGTTTAAATTTATGAGAACTGCCAAACTTTTTCAGAGTGGCTGTGTCCTTTTACATTCCATTAGTGCTGCATGAAAGATCCAGTTCTTCGGCGTCCTCTCCAGAACTTAGTATTGTCAGTGTTTTTTTTTTTTTTTTTTTTTTTTTTTTTGAGACAGAGTCTCACTTTGTTGTCCAGGCTAGAGTGAGTGCCGTGGCGTCAGCCTAGCTCACAGCAACCTCAAACTCCTGGGCTCGAGTGATCCTTCTGCCTCAGCCTCCCGGGTAGCTGGGATTACAGGCATGCGCCACCATGCCCGGCTAATTTTTTATATATATATCAGTTGGCCAATTAATTTCTTTCTATTTATAGTAGAGACGGGGTCTCGCTCTTGCTCAGGCTGGTTTTGAACTCCTGACCTTGAGCAATCCGCCCGCCTCGGCCTCCCAAGAGCTAGGATTACAGGCGTGAGCCACAGCGCCCGGCCAGTCAGTGTTTTTATTTTAGTACTTCTAAATATGTATGTAGTATTATCTGATAGTAGTTTTAATTAGCATTTTCCTAATGAATGACATTGAGCATATTTTCTGTGTGCTTATTTACCATCTGTATATCTTCCTTGGTAAAACAGTTAAGTCCTGTGCACATTTTTTAAAAATCGAGTTGTTTTTCTCTTATGTTGCACTTTGAGAATTCTTTATATATTTTGGGTACAAGTACTTTTTGAGATATGTGATTTGCAAATATTTCCTGCTAGTCCATAGCATGTTTTATAAATTCTCTTAGTGTCTCTTAGTCTCTTAGTGTTTTTAAAATTCCCTTAGTATCTTTCACAGAATAAATGTTTTTAATTTTGATGAGGTCCAATTTATTATTATTTTCTTTTATAGATTACATTTATTATGCTTATACTGATATATTGAAGAACTCTTTGCCTAACCCCAGGTCATGAAAATTTTCTATTATGCTGTTTTTCTACAAGTTTCATAGTTTATGTTTTACATACAGATCTATGATCCATTTTGAGGTAATTTTTGTAGAAATTGTGGGGTTAAACTGAGGCTCACGAAGTTGTCTTGTTTCAACATCATTTGCTAAGACGACAGCCCTTACTGCCTTTCACCTTTGTCAGAGCCCAGCTGGCGTCTGTGTGGGCCTGCTTTTGGACTCCCCGCCGCCCGCCGCCCTGGGACTCGGCCTGGACGCCGCCCCCTCCCTGGCCGCGACCTAGGAAAGCCACACCTCGCTCGAGTATCCTCCTGCTTCCCTCCCTGCTTTGCTGTTTCCATGGCATGTAGCACCGTTCGGCGTATTCTATATCTTACTTGCTTATTTTGTTTATTTTCTGATTCTTCCTACAAGACTGTAAACTTCATGATGATAGGAGTCTTTGTTTTGTTCGTCTCTGTCTCCCAGCCGTTAGGCAGTGCCTGGCGTGTAATACATGCTCACTGTTAAATGAATCAATCCTAACTTGTCATGATAACTTCTCCCTGATAGAGACAAAATCCTCTGTACCTTTTACAAAAATACACTATGAGGGATTGGCTTTTTATGTAAGACAACTTTTTTATCTTTTTTCCTTCTTTGGCCTCCAATATATAGACACCTGGCTAGAAGGTGCATATAAAAATGTTTTAAAACTCCGCTTCTTGTTAAGGGCAATTCTTGGTATTTCTTCATGACACTTTTAAAAAATAATCTCCAACACACAAGGAATCAGTTTCATTTCTATCCACTAATAATAAACAATCTGAAAAGGAAATTAAAAAAATAATTCCACTTATAATAGCATCAAAAAGAATAAAATACTTAAGTAATAAACTAACCAAGGAAGCAAAAGACTTATACACCCCAAACTATAAAACATTTTTGAAATAAATTAAAGAAGTAATAAATAAATGGAAAAACATCTCATGTTCATAAATTGGGAAAGTTAGTATTGTGAATTAAATTAATTTATTGCTAATAAGTTGAATAAGATATGTAAATTTCTATCAAAGTGGTCTGTATACTTAATGCAAACTGTTGCAGAATCTCAAGGGCATATTTTTTTTTCAGAAAATTCATCCCAAAATTCATATAAAAATCTCAAACAACTCTGGAGCATTCATGCTTCCTGACTTCAAAACTTACCACAATGTGACAGTAATTAAAACAGTGTGGTACTCACATAGAGAGAGATATAGACCAATGGAATAGAAGAAAAAACCCAGAAATAAATCTTCACATATGTGGTCAAATGAATTTTGACAAAGGTGTCAAGACCATTCAATGAAGAAAGGACAGTCATTTTAACATATGGTGCTAGGAAAATGGGATATTCCCATTCAAAACAATGAAGTTGAACTTTTACCTTATATGATACTGAAAAATTAACTCCAAATGAATCATGAATCGAAGATCTAAACATAAGAGTTAAAACTATAAAACAAAGCTTTGGAGGAAGCATGGAGAAAAGCTTCATGACATTGGATTTGACAGTGATTTATCAGATATGACACCAAAAACACAGACAATAAAGGAGAAATAGAAAAACTGGATTTCATCAAAATTAAAAATTTTTGTGCATTAAAAAACACTATCGACAAAGTGAAAAGGAAAAGCACAGAATAGAAGAAGGTATTTGCAAATCATATATGTAACACAGGATTAATATCAAGAATACATAAACAGCTCTTACAATTCAACTACAAGAAAACAATTAAAAATGAACAAATAACTTGAGCAGACATTTCTTTATTCACGTGCCAATATGCACATGAAAGGGTGCTCAACATCACTAATCACTGGGGAAATGCACATCAAAACCACAGTGAGATACCACTTCTTACCTGTTAGGACAGCTACTATTAGAAAAATAGAGTGTTGATAAATTGGAACTCAGTGCACTGTTGCTTGTGATGTGAAAGAGTGCAGATGCCATGGAAAACAGTATGGTGGTTTCACAAAGAAATTAAACACGGAATCACCATATGATCCAACAATCCCACTTCTAGACATATACCCAAAAGAATTGAAAGCAGCAATTCAGATATTCGTACACACACGTTCATAGCAAGCATTATTCACAATGGACAAAGGGTAGAAACAACTCAGGTGTCCATCGATGGGTGAATGAATAAACAAATGTGGTATACACAATAATGGAGTATTATTCAGCCTTAAAAATGAATGAAATTCTGATACATGCTCAACATGGATACTATGCTCAGTGAAATAAGCCAGGGACAAAAGCTGTCTGAGTCCACTTACATGAAATATCTAGAAAGGGCCAATTCATAGAGACAGAAAGTGTCACAGTGGTTGCCAGGGGCTGGGAGGGGGCAGTGGAGAGTTATCGTTTAATGGGGACAGAATTTCAGTTTGGGGTGATGAAAAAGTTCTGGAGACTGGTAGGTGTGATAGCTATATAACAGTGTGAATGTACTTAATGCCAGTGGTCTGTATATTTAAAAATGGTTAAAATGGTAAGTTTTGTGTTATGTATATTTTACCACAAATTAAAAAAAGTCATCCTGTCACTGCCCAGGATCCACAAGGTCAGCATGTAATGCCGTCTCCTAAAATAGAGCCACCCATGCCCACTGGAGAAGCCAACCCAAATGGGACTGGTGACACGTGTGCGTGGTGGGAGGCCACCGTGGCTTCTGGGAGCCATCGACCCATTCTAAATAAAGCTGATTCACTAAAGGAAAAAATGAGCTGCAATTGCAGAAAATTTTCTTGAACACACGATTATTGTATTAAGTTCCCCTGAACCATGAGCTCTTATTACATGAGTTCTTTGCCCATGTCTGGAACTCTATCTTGTGGTCAAAAAAGGGAAAATTTTGTTAGATCTTTGAGGATATATATTGCATGTAAGGAGAAAGAGGCCAATTTTTTAAAAAGCATCTCATAGCACTTAAAAAATAGCTATCCTCCGCACCCTCTGTGAGACTGGACAGTAATTGCCGTAGGGCTTTGACTAATGGCCCCTCCTCTGCGTGGGCTCCACTTGAAACCACATGGCTTTAAGGTTGAGAAGTGGGTGTGGCTTATAAATGCCCAAATTACAGCAGCAAGTCTGCATGAATGATTTTTTCCCCTTTGTAATAATAATGTCAGGGCTGTTATTATACTTGGCTCCGTGGGGGATTGGAAGTGTTTCTCAGAAGGGAAGTGCTTCCAGCTCTGAGGCTCTTTCAAGAGCTCTATTCCCATGTACTTGCTGGAAACTTTCAGGAAACCACATTCCTTCTCTCGTCCCCATTTAGCAATGTGATCTCTCCCAGCCAGAATGCTTCCCAGACCCCTCATCAGCCAGGCCTGGGAATGGAATGTGGCCACAAGGGGGTAACGCGTTGGGGCTTAGGTCTTGTTTCCATGTTGTGTTTGTAAGAGAGGAAAGGAATGATTTTTTCCTCCTGAGAATATTTTGTCAGCCCCAAGCATATTTCAAAGGATTCAAAGTCTCTAATGAATCCAAGGATTCCAAGTCTCTAATCGGGGACCTGAGAAGGCAATGATATCAAGTTCTGCCTCAGAGTGGCTGGAGCTGGCCTGGATTTTATGTCAAGAGGCATTTGACAAGTGTCAGAAAAATCCATAGGAGTCTTACTAGTAATTTTCTGTCACTTCTTTTGGAAACAATCAGACCAAAGGAAATTAACTATAAGAAGAGCAAGATGGTGATCCCTTGTTTCAAGATTCAGTGTAAAAAAAAAAAAAGAACGAAAAAAGGGAGGTGAGGGGTAGAAAAAGAAGAATCAATTCTGAATATTATACGATTTTGGAGGAATGATTTCTTTATGTTATTTTAGAAAATCTAGTAAAGCAAATTTCAAATTTCAGTAAAGCAAGAATGTCCATCAAATTGTACCACATGGCTTAGCATACATGATCCCAGGTCACCAGTAGCTATTGTCCAGCTATTGCTGGACCCTAACTATGTTCCCTGCGACATGGAGAACAGCCTTAGTGGGTTGCCCTTTTGTTTCGCGTCATTTTCATTTAACTGGGTAAGGACATGTGGGGGAGTTCTGACAAAATGGGAGATTAGCTGGCAGAAGTAGCAATATCCACAGAGGCAGTAGCATATAGTGGTTGGATGCAGCCCCGGTTTTGTTTCTTCATGCATTCCAGACATTTAGTATTCTATATGAAACAATTACAATTTATTTCCTCCCTAACATCTGTAAAATGAAATCCTGATAGTGATCAAAGATTTCTAGGTAGCACCAGAAAACCTGGAGAAAGTCCCCTAGTCCCTAAACTATCCCGTGTGGTAGGAATATTGACTTTGCAATCTGTGTTGTCAGGAATGACATGGAGACAGGTGTGGAGGTTTGTCTGCAGAACAACAGAGCCCAGTATTTGCTAGAAAAATGAGAGCAAAGAGGGAACTGCTGTGCTTCTTAGCTCAACTGACTCTTAAATCACAAGCTTTTGCTAAGTGCCACATAGGTTTACTGTGTGCTTTGGAGTCAATTACAATCAAACTTCAGATTCACACGTGTTCATGGATGTCTCTGCTTGCTAATGCGCCATGTACCTTTCTCTGGCCTCATCATCCACCTTCCTAACAGGGCCTTTCGCAGTTATTTCAGCAGAGGTCCCTGACTGATAAACTCTTCTTTATCTGAATAAGTCTTTAGAGCTCTCACTCTTGAGTAATTGTTTAGCTAAGTAGAGAATTCAGGTCAACAATGATTTTCTCTCAACACTTTGAGGATATTATTTCATTGTTGCTGGATTTCTTTTGAGGACTTTACTCTCAATCCAAAAGGTCTTTTCTCTGTGGTTACTTTTAAAATTTCCTTTCTTTCCTTGGTGTTTCAAATATATCTAAGTATAGATTTATTTTTAACCTTTCTGGCTGGGATTTGGTAAGACTCTTCATTCTGAGCGTTTCCTTTGATATGAAAATTTCTCAGGGATTTATATTTAAAATATTTTCTCACTTCCATTAGTCTTATTCTCTCCTTCAAGACTCCTCTTAGACATTTCATCAACTACAGACATTACATCCAGATGTATCAGATAGAAAACACAACTCAATGCTGGCTTGAATAAATGAGAGGGATTTTATTCCCCTTTCATGACTAGGTGTCTCTGGGTAGGACTTTGAGCTTTCTGCTTCAGTGTCCTTTGTATATTTTCAAGATAACTGCTCCACCTGTAGCCCCATGTCTGTGTTCCACACAGCAAGAATCAGTGGGGCAAAGGGCAAGCTTATAAAGACTAACTTCAGGAACTTCACTCGGAAATTTCTGCTTCTTTTTTATTGGACAAAATTAAGTCACTTGGTTACTCCTTTGGTTTAGGGAGCTGGGAAATATGTTTTAGCTGGGCATATTGCCATCCCAAACAAATCAGCAATCTGTGAATCAAAGAAGGCATAATGGAAACTGTGTCAGCAATAAGCAGGATCTTGGTAGTATAGACAAGTGTGAAAAAAGAAAAAAAGAAGCAGGATCTGTCCAGGTATGTGTAGGGCTCTATGCTCTATTTCAAATCTCTCAAAGCTACTTTGATATTATCCTCTCTGTCACTCTGTATCTTGAGATTCTTGGTGATTTCCTCAGATACATATTCTAGTTCACTAATCCTTTCTTCACCTGTTTCTAACACGGTACACAAACTAATCATGAATTTTTAATTTTAACAACTATATTTTTTTCTAAAAGTTTTACTTTTTCAAAGATTTTTCTCTTAAAGTATGTTATTATTTCTATGTGGATTCTTTATCTTTTTAATAACTCAAAAATGTCCATTTTATAACTTAGCTGAGCATATTGGTCTGTTATTTCAAGTTCCTGGGGTTTGCTATGTCTGCTGACTCATTCATGATAATACTTCTTCGCATGTTTTGAGAGATTTGGGTATGAGATTCTCTTGAGTGGGACTCTTTTCTCCTGTGTGGTCTTGATTGAGGAACATCCCCTGGTGCAGCTGTGTGCTTGCTTCTGCAGGTCCACAGGGGCTCCTGAACCACAAGGGTACAGTTGCGGCAATGTGTACAGCTAGTGCTATAGCTCTTGACCGGGGAAAGAACCGAGCGGCACACGAAGAGTTGGAGAACAGCCTTTATTCTTCCACAGCAGGCTGAGCATGCCTAGTGTTACAGCGCTCTTCCCGTCTTCTAATCTTCTACCCCTCCGCCCCCTTCCTTGGTCTCCTCCTGCTTTTATACCCTTGGTAGGACTCAAAAAGCGTCCAATCAATTACAAGCTTTAACATCCAATCAACATCAAGCTTTAACATCCAATCAACAACAAGCTTTAACATCCAATCAAAAACAGTGGGATTCAAAATTGCCCAATCAGGATCACGCAAGCAGCGTGGCGGGGAAACAGGCAGCAGCTTGTGGGCCTGGGGGCATTCTGGCAAGCAGGGCCCAGGCAGCTGACTGCCTCGGGGCCTGGCCCCAGCAGCATGCCCTCCAACTGGCCACGTGCAGCGCTGGCCTGCGGAGATGCGGAGCGTCGGGGAGGTGGCAAGTGGCTGCGTCCCAGGGCCCGACATTTTCCATATCAGTATCAGGTCACGTGAGGCAGCACCCAAGGTTTCTATTTCTCAAGGGGACTTTCAAAGTCTAGATGTCAGCGTCTGGGGTGCTTTGCAGCCCTCTCTGGTCCCAGATGCTTTAGGTGTTTGTGTTCCCACTTGTCTCTCCCTCCTGCACTGTGTGGCCTGCCAGATCACCCCAGAGCCTGGAGGGGGCCTGAAGCACAGCGGAGCTCTCGGCTAAGGGAAACATAGCTCATAGCTTCGCACAGAGACTGGAGGCTCCAAGAGGAGAAGTGTCAGGGCAGTGCTGATGCCCTAAGACATCCTGGGGCTAAAGTGGAAATGAGGGATAAAAGTCTACAAACCAAAAGGGCATTTGAGATGTTGCCTTGCTAGTCCTTCAATCTAGGACCACATGAGCATCTTTGACAGCATCTTGACCCAGCTTTGGGGACTGTCACTTGGGCAGTAGAAGTAAGAAACGATGTTGTGGAGATAGAAAATGATCCAAGGCATCATTCCTTTCACTGCCTGTGACCCTCCCACAGGGCGGACGCATCCGTGCCGTGACTCTCACTACACAAGTCTCGCCTGGGCGCCCACCTGGGACTCGGCGCTGAGCTGTGCAGGCAGGCAGAGGCAGATGAGCCAGGGTTTGCAGAGGCAAAGACACAAACGGATCAAGCTCCACAGCTAGAGGACTAGAGGGGCACCGAGAAGAGGGGCTTGGCTGTGTGGGGACTTCCTGAGGAAGTAGCACTCGGGTTAGGCTGGGAAATATAAGCAGAATCTGACAGGGGAATGACTAGGTCACGAAGCCTCAGCACATTCTGATCTCAGCTTCGGGGTCCCTCCTTGGAGAGGCCTTCCCTGAGAGGCCCGTGGAAAACAGCTCGCCCATCACACTCTCTCAGTCTAATTCACTTTGTAACTCTTCTATCTACTGCTCCCTGTTGGTTAATTTATTGTCTTTGTCTATCTTCCCCCGTAAGGCAATAAAGCCCATGGGAGCAGCAACTGTTTTTTTTTTAAATCCCAGTCACTGCAGTATGGCCAGAACAGAGAAAAATATTTAGCACATAATAATACACGGTCACGGTGTGAATGAAATGACACGCCTGCCTCCCCAAGGAGGGCGGGCAGAGTGAAGCCCCCCCTAGACTCCTGCTCCGGGGTGGCGGGGTGCAGAAGCTGCTCTCGGCCCCAGAGTGCCCCCCAACCTCCACCCTTTCCAGTCTCCACCCTCGCAGGTAGGCTAGCCACATTTCTTTTTATTTTACTTTTATAGAGGGAGCAAAACAGTCTTTTTCTCTTAAATTTTACACATAATATCTACAAAGTGTACTTCTCATATCTGCCATGAATTACTTAAAAGCGAAGCGGCCGTTCGCTCCCATCTTCCTGGGCTGCGCCACTCAGCCTGCTTCCTGCACTGGCAGGCTCTTGGTGTTAATCGGCTCTCTCCTGTCCTTTTGCTTTGTGTTGTGCAGACGTGGAACCCATCTGAAAGCTTAAGAAAATGAATGAAAGAAAGGAAGGAAGGAAGGAAAAAACAGAAAAACATTCCAAATTCAAAACAATAGCCATACCCTCATGTTCTTTCAGTCCCTGTGAATTCATCAGGTAACTCGAAGAAATACCGTGGTATCAGGGTATATCATAATTCCTTTGAAAACTGATGTAAGCTTAACACTTTCCCTCCACCGCAATAGGAGCAACTAGCCAGGTAGGGCAGGCTTAGCCTGAGCCGCACACAGAAGTCTCCGTCCGGCCTCGGCCGCGCGGCCGCGGGTCCTGCCCACACAGAGCGCGGGCCCTTCCTGCGAACAGGCACGAGGAGGCAAGCACACAGCCGGCTGCTTGCTTCTCTACGAGTGCCCTGCCAGAGCTGCTAAGTTCACAGAGAGTAGGAGAGAGGTCAGTGGTTCTCTTTTACAGCCACCACCTTCGCCCCAAGAAAGCTTGGGGTGCAGTCGCAGCACCCCGTCTAATTAGTCACCAGGCCAGGCCGTGCTCTGAGGAGGCAGCGCCTCAAGAACGCCTTTTGAAGAAAGCCATTTCCGCTGCCTGCAGAAGGGAGCCTCCTTCTGTTCTCTTTCCAGAAAATCACGCCCGCCTGGCAGCGGCAGCGCAGGTGACTTGGTTGAAAGGGTGCGCGGCTCTGAGAGGGGCGGCCGCCCAGCCAGGCTCTGGCCCATCGGGGAGCGGGGATGTGCTAGCTCGGTCCCTGTGCCTGTCACACCCTGCGCCTTCTGGTGCATGAAGAGCAGGCGACCCCAGGGAGGGGCCGGCAGCTCTGCAAATGTCCCTGCTTCTGGGGGAAGAGAAATAGCAACGCGTTCCTTTTTCTTTTCTATCTTTTCTTTTTCCTTTCTTTGCTTTCTGAGATCATCCATGGAGACACATTTTAAGCTGTCTTGGCAAGAGAGCAGCTGGGCTTCTCCTTGCTGTTACTGGAGGAGAAAAGGCACCCGTTGAGCAGGATTTAAAAGTTCCGTTAATGGAGCAGAGCAGAAGCTGTTTTTCTTAATTAAAAAGCATCAAGACAGATTGGATAGCAATTTTCCCCCTCCTCCCCATTCGTTCAAAAATCCAATTAATTTTTTTAAAGAAATGTTATGAATACATGAAGGAAAAGTTTGACTTTGTACACGGCATGGGAATGTGCCTCTCCGCTTGTCATGGCATCGTGGTGCCCGGGCCGTCTGGGCAGGTGCGCGCTCTTTCACAGTGGGTGAGGGAAATGACAGGGACCATGAGCTGTGGACTCTGCTCGGAGACTGAAACAATCTGCACCCTCCAATTCCATGGCCGTCGTGCAAGATGTGCACCCAGGCGTCGTGGGAGAGCAGCAGCACCCTGTGAAAGAAGGGCACGGCACGTGAGACGCAGAGATGGAAGGAGGAGGAGACGGGAACCCCAGGGCAAAGCTCCACCCTCAAGTCCCGTGGAAGGGAGCGGCCGGTTTCAGAGAGTGCCAGCCCACTTGATCCATATCTACTTTGGCCGGACGTCAGCCTTTGAACCCGGGAACTTCCGTCTCGGAGCTGGGGGCTCCCAGATGGGAGGGCAACCAACTTGTAACATGCAAGTTGTGTGAAAGCTTTGTTAACAGCTCATGAAGCAATTTCTTCCACATTAAATATTTTCCCTTCGTGGTCCTTGAAAATGAAGGATGTTTTAAAATAATTCTAGGTCTCAAATTCAACATATAGTTGCTCAACCCACAAGCAAGGACTGGGTTCTTCCTTGTGCTGGCTGCAAGAAAACAGCCTCTGCTGCACTTTTTACAACCCTGCTTCTCTCCCGAAGGCTGGTGGCTGGTTGAGAGCTGCCAGGACTCAGCTTAGCTGTCTTGCTGTGCCATGGTTTCATAGTGCACAGACGTGCCGTTCTGAACCAAAAAAGTAAAGACCGACATCGTACGTCGGAGCAGTTTACATGGTGCTCAGCCTCGTTTCGACAGACTGACCTCCCATTTCCTTCCTGAAATGTGGCTCGCCTGCAGCCCCAGGTGCTCTGCGAGCTGCAGGAAAGCGCACTGCCAACAGTTTCGACTTGTGCGCAGCCTAGATGGTGTGTATGGAATAAGGCTCGTCTACCAGTGTAATCCTTTACATTTTTCCCCTTAGTTTTTGATTTCTGTTTCTGTTACCAAGCAACATACATGAAAGATCAGTGTACAGAGTTTTTTTTCCAAAAAGTGTTGATGAGAAGAATCCTGGCTTTGATTGCATGATATTCTCTATTCCTGATCATCTTCAATGAAACAGCTCTCTGCATTCCATGACACACGTTTTGTCTGGCTTTGTTCTGTCTGTGACACACCGAGGAAGGCGTGCTCGTGTGCATCAAGCTCATACGTGTACACAGATGTGTCCATACCTCCATGGTCGGGTTTCAGGAGGCTGTCCTTCTGACGCTTTTGGAAGCACAGTGTGTCACCAGGAAAGCCCAGCAGGCTGACGACGTCCTAGATGCAACCCTGGGAGCAGCTCCACAGCGTCTGGTGCACCAAGCACGGCGTGCAGGACGCTCAGGCGTGGGGATCCGGCCTCGGGCTGGCTCTCTTGCTAGTGCACTTGGCTGTCCCAGGCACATCATTTTACCTATTTCAGCCTTGGTCTTCTCACCTATAAACCGAGGAATTTGGGCTAGAAGTTCACAACGCATAATGAACCGCATCTCAGAGGCTGCTACAGGATGGGACAAGCCAGGCAGGCCAGGCCTTGGGGAAAAGCTCAAGTCCTAACCAGGGCTGGAGTCTTAGCAGGAGCGTGTCCCCTGGGGCAGGCTGGGCAGCGGGATGGAAGGGCTGAGTGCAGAGGGCATGCCTGGGAAGCAGGGACACCTGGGACGCTGCAGATATTAGGTGTGAGGGGGTAGAGAGGGGCTGCAGGAGACAGCATGGCATTTTGGAAAGAGCTTGGACTTTGAACTTTGGCAAGGAATAGACTCCACGTGAAATCCGGTCTCTGTCACAGTGAGTCAACCTCTCAGCGTTCTCACCTAGCAGTGGGGATGATAATACAGGCCTCACAAGACTGCCCTGCAGAGTAGTCAGATATGGGAGGCCCCTAGTACGTGACAAGCGTTTGGTGAGCTTTTGTTCCCTCCCGGGCTTTGGGGATTTTGTCTGCCACATGCTCATAGGAGGGTCTTAGGGCTTCAGGGCCCACTGTGCAATTGGTGAGGCTGGACCAACCTACATGGTTGCCTGCTGACCCTTCCTTCCAACTCTGACCTCCTTTTGGGCCCTGTAGGGCCACTGTGTAGATGGAGACATGTCTGGAGGCTCTGCTGGAGCAGGTTTATGTTTGGTGCTGCTCTTTCATGACAATGTCGCTGAACTCAGAGGCAGCAGTGCCCCTAATGGCAGCGGCGCAGCTCTGGCCTTCCCGGAAAGCAAAGTGGGGACCAAGGATGAGGGGGAGGGGGAGGTAGGCATGGTGTATTTTTCCCGCTTTCCTCTTTGATGCTTAGAGATGCCAAGAGGAGGCTTCTCTTTTAGCTGTTCTGTTAATCTTGAGATTTAGATGGCAGGGGTGGACTTTAGTCCCCTCCTTTGGAGTGAACAGCACCTCTGGCGCACACACCCGCGGGAAGCAGGTTTTGAGCATGGGCGTGCAGTTTGTTCAGGGACGGTCTGAGCCAGGTTCTCTGCACTGATAAAGAGGCCGTGGATGCCACTGCACCAGGCGAGATTGCACCCTAGCTGCGGAGAGGGCTCACCTCCTCCTGGGGTGCCGGCCCATTCCTCGGGCGCAGCCGTGGTGGCACGGTGCTCTTCCTTCACTGCACTGGCACCTGCGTTTCATTCTGCAGGCTGGTGTCTGGCCCGATGCCTGGCTCCACCTGTGTTCCTGTCTCCCGCTCCCCGCCACTCCCCGCTGGGGGCAAGCTCTGTCCTGGGGAGTTGGAGACATTGTGTGCCTTGTCAGCCGCTTTCCCCAGTGCTTAGGCAGTGCCTGGTTCAAAGCAGGCATCAAGAAACCATTCCTGAATTTGTGTGAGTGGTGTTTAATGATCACTGGAAAAATGTGTATAAAATATAGCAATATTCCCATTATCTAGAAGTCAGAATTTTGGCAACTCAAACTTTCTGGAAAATATCTTTAAACCTAGAAATGAAAAATACTCATCGTTGGAAGTCTCAGGAAGAAATCGCCTTACACATGAAACATGTGCTAGCCTCATTCAGCCTCGACAGTGGGCTGCGCTGGCTTTTAGCATCCAGTCTTAAACCTGTCGACCTTGTTTTCAGGTTCTCGCCACATCAGAAGGCGTGAACGTGAGGAGTGTGAGAGGCAGGTGTGGATGCGACAGCTTTCAGACAGCAGGAAACTGAGACGTCAGCTTGGCTCCACGAACACATGCCATAGGCGGCGCCTGCACAGGCGTGTCCCCGGTGCTGGCGAGGGACGGCAGGCAGTTCTCTGTGCACAGCGCAAGGCCTGTAGACGGCTGCACAGTGTTACTGTACAGGCAGAGGCACTTAAATGGGCGAACTTCATTCATGTGGTGTTCATTTAGCAGTTTCTTCATGTCTGGTGTGTGTTCATTTTGTCCACAAAAGAAAAGAATGGTGTTGTCTTCAAAGTCCCACATGAATATGTTTTTCTTTTTATGTTCAAGCTTTTGTCATACACATACTTTCACAAAATTGCTTAGATCCTGTGGATTGTCTTTCGTCCGCAGACAATGACATTAGGAATATGGCTATCTTACCGAGAGACCGAACAGCTCCAGTCCTGCAAACAAAGCCTTGTGTGCCTGGCACAGCACAGCCGCTCTTATTTTAACTGCTTTTGTGTGAGAATACAAAGAACGATGTTCTAAAAGAGCAGGGCGTTCGGGACGCACACCTGCCGTGCTGCCCAGTGCCATGGCCGCAGAGTTCCAAAGCTTCACCTGCTGCGGCCGAGAGCATCAGAAACGTGCATTGTGATGCTTTAGGTGTTGGCAATGAGAGCAAGGGTGAAAACCCCACAAGTGGCACCAGAGATGCCAGAGGTCAGTCCTGTGTAACCTGGGACTGGAACGATGACACTAACCCAGCAGGGCTAGTTCCGTCTATGGAAGTTGGTCTGATTGTGTCACCAGGGGCAGTTATCCCACTTTTTTGGGGGGTGTCAGTTTCCATGTTTGAGAACGGGGAAAAGCAGTACATTCTGTGACTACTACATGGGCGACTGCACAATCAAATGAGATGCAGGACGGGAGGGGACTTTGGAACTCTGGGTGCTGTCCGTGCGAGGGCCGTTCATATTTGGTGCTTTGACCTGTTACTCAAAGCACATCCTCACCTCTGACTCAGTTGTCATGACAACCATGAGGTGCCCCTGTTTTACCCGAGAGGAGTCCCATGTCCAAGGCCAACGTAGTGGCAGGTGAGTTAGGAACTTGCATCTCTCAGCTCCTATCTGAATCCTTCAAGTGCTCAAAACAGCCTAGGTTGTAGGTGCAAAGCTTGGGTGCAACCCCATAGCTATTCCCGGAGAGGACTCCGAGTATCTGAGAATGGCGGCTGAGAGTGGGAGCATTTAGGTTTCTTCCAACTCGTGGAAGAGCAGTGTGGAAGGAGCCCGCCACTTTCCCAGCATCGTGATGAGAATGTGTGAGGGATTCTGTTACAAAAAAGACTAAATTTTAATGGTCTCTCCTTGTTAGAGTTTCGCCCTATCAGGACTTCTTAAACCCCAGGCCCACTGTGCGACTTCAGGAGCCGTTTCAGCGGGTTGGAGAATGGGACGCACCACGTTCTCCGGCGACGCGCATGGGTGTCCCCGCCTCCCCGGCTGACTCCCAGCAACACTCACGGACAGGGGCACAGACACGCAAGCTCCTCCGCCTCGCGACTGCCAGTCGCTGAGGACTACTCACAGGACAGTGTGAACATCACTCACTGGCTCCGCCCAGAAGCCAGAGTCACCAGGCGAGCAGAATGGTGGAGAGATGGGCAGTCTGTGTTGCGACCTCGGCGACTATGCAGCCACTCCGGGACTCGGTCTCCTCGTTTGTCACATGCGCGGTCCTCACAGGCCTGTGAGGAGAGTTAAGTGACGTGACACATGCAAGCCACCCGGGCACTGCCAGCTGTCCTATTAGTTCTGAAGCCCATCTTACAGGTTAGGAAACTGAGGTTCAGGAAGTAGAATGGCGTGCCCAAGGTCACACCTACTGCAGCTAATCTGCAGGTTTCCCTCTCAGACATGCCTGCTCAGAACTCACAAGCAAGTCCGTGACAGGAGGGACTGCGGAGAGCCTGCCGTTCTCTGCCGAGGACAGTCTTGCCCTCTTTCGAGGTAGGCCTGCGCATCTAGGCTTCTCCTCGCTGAAGGCCAGAGAGGCGCTCCCACGGTGTGAGAAAGCCTGGCGGCTGCCACTCACAAGAGCTGTCGTTTGTTCTGACATCGATTCTAAAGTCTTTGCATCTTACTCAAGAAAATCAAGTACAGACCACAAATGAATATTGCTACTGCATAATGGGTCAAATGCTTTCCTTTTTTCCTTTATAAAGCTCACCAAGATAAAATATTTTTCTTGCAATCATATGCCTGTAATTCTCACTAACTACTTGGCAGAGGGTGACCATGGTCTGAGGGTGACATTGATTTTTATTTCAACTCAGTTTTGCAGGGGTTTGGGCATCACTCCTGCTTGCGTGGTGCACGCTGACTTCTAGTTCTGGCGGCACATTCGATTGCTGGGTTCCTCTGCCAGGCAGTTGTGGATTCCATGCTGGCTCTGGCCTGGCTAGCTATGAAGTCAGGGAGCACGGTGGAGATCTGTGCTGCGCTCCCTGGGGAGGGGACGGCAGTGGCTTATGTGCTAGATCAGGGGTTCTCGGCCTCGGGGCTGTTGACACTGGGCCCAGCTTATTCTGTGTTGGAGGAGGGCCTGTCCTGTACTTCGCAGGGTGTCGAGTCTCTACCTGGTGTCTTCCCACTAGATGCCAGCAGCACCCACACCCCACAGTGGCAACAACCACAGAAGTCTCCTGACACCCACAACTGAGAATCACAATGTCAAAAGTTTCGAGTCATAGGCTTTTGAAGGGGGATCAGAGACAGAGGGAATTTTAGGACCCCTCTGTCCTTTTTTCCTTTATAAAACTCATCAAGATGAACTATTTTTCTTGAAATCTTGAGATGCCTGTAATCTGTAATTCCAACTAACTACTTTAGGCAGGCATAGAGCAGGGAAGGAGGAAAACATTCCTTGACAGGGTTATTTGCATATTAAAACACGCACTAATTCAATGTGTTGCATATGTTGGCTGCATAGCTCTTCAAATAACTGTGGCATAGCTAGTCTTTCTTTAAAAAACCCAGCTAACTCACGCTTTGTTTTGTTTTATTTTTGGAATGATCTTATGCACCTGGAGGTATGTTGGGCTTTGTTTCTGTGTTTATCCGTATTATGTGCAGAAATACATCCGATTCTTACACATGTCATGCCCACAGTTTTAGAAATAAATTCCCCCCCAAAAGAGGAAATGCTTGGAATAGGTAGAATACTTCACCTGTGATTTCAGGACTGCTGTGTGGGTTTCATTTCTTCTGCCCTGGTTTCCTCGAAGCCCAGAGCCTGTTTGCATGGCTGGTCTAAGTCCTTCCTCTCACCCCTGCTGGGCAGAGTCAGCACAACAGGAATGAGAATGGGGAAAGAGGGAAGGAAATGAGGCGGAGGCCACAGCGCAGTCCAGCTTCCCTGGGACTTTTCCTGCGGCCACTGCTGTGACTCGGCGTGTGTGTGTGTGTGTGTGTCTGCACACAGGTATGCCTGTGTGTATAAATGTGTGCACGTGTCTGTTGGTGCGTATGTGTATGAATGTACATGTCTACGTATGTGTATGCACATGCCTGTCTGTGTACATGTGTGTAAGTACATGCCTCTGTGTGCACACGTATGCCTATGTGTTCATGTGTGTGCACGTCTGTGTATGCACATGTGCATGTCTGTGTGTATGTACACATCTGCCTATGAGTGTGCATGTCAGTCTGTGCGTGTGCGCATGTACACGTCTGTCTGTGTGTACATGTGTGTGTATCTGCACGGTTTGGACTTGGTGTGCCAGTCCTGGGCGGGCCATGAAATCCCCTTTGCAATCCAGCACAGAGAAAGGCAGTTGGGAAATGTACTTAACTGCTGGGGGAGATAGAGTTGCTATGTGGAGCTTGTTTCAAATGGGTTTTGTTTTGAATCTACAAGTTCATTCAAATCCAATAACAGCAAAATTCATAGATTGTGATGTCATGCGGATTGAAACCAAAAAAGGCTACATAAGATGCTTCTGCCAGATTTTACTCATGGCTTCAGGAAACTCCCCCACCCACCAGTCTTGTTTTTGGCACTGTGAGCCAAGACTTCAGGGCTGTGCTTTCCAAAGCCTCACTTCCATTTACAGTGTTTTCTTTTTTTAATAACACTTGGGCCTAAGGCATGTCATCTGTGCTGCTATTTCTCTAAATTCATATCACTCTAATTTATTTTCATATTAAAAAGGGAATATATCCTCCTAATTGTGCAGACGCCAACACAGTCTAAGGCAGGGAAGGTGGTGGGTAGGGAAGGGTCTCATTATGCACTAGGTCGCCTGTTTAGGTTTAAAGCTAACTGGGTTGACAAGTCCCATGACATGCCTCTCATGTTCCTCCGGCCTCTTGGCAGACTGAGACTTCACTTGTTTTGTCACTGTGTGGTGGAACTAGATTGTTGCTCCAGCACTGTCACTAAGATGACTGAAGGAAGGGACATGCTGCAGGTCTGTTCCAGGGAAGGTGTGGCCCTCTGGCCTCAGGACAGGGAACCTTTCATCCCTGTGTCTGCCACGCTTGGGAGGTGGTTGGGAGCACGAGAGCACTGTCCCCCTGTCCCCTGGAGATTGCCGTCTGTGGACAGGAACCGTGCCTTCTTTGTCTGGACTGGGTTAGCACTAGGAGTACGCCTGATTCCCTTTGGACATGATTCTTGAATGATACCAGCCAGTCAGTGTGTTAGTTCAAACTATACGAGACAGAGAGTGGAATCTTAGTGTTCCAATTAATGAATTAATGAATGAAGATAGAAGTGGCTTAGGAGTCAGATTTACTTAAATATTTGTCTCTGTCTAGATGTGTGATGGGCTGAATTCCTAAGAGTGAGGGCGATGGCTCACCGTCCACAGCTACAGGGCCACAGGCTGTATGGAAGGCAAGGAGCAGCGTGAGGTCAGCCTCGGCTTGGAGAGAACTGCGTGCACCTTTTCCTGTGCTACCGTGGCAGAATGCTCCTCCCACAGTGCTCACTGTGCTGCGATAACTGTGTGCTCACGTGCGTGTCCTCTCTCCAGGGTCGTCTTCCAGAGCGTGCGGTCCTCTAGAGTCGCGGGGCCTCCTGGGACTTGCCTTGTGCTGTGCACGCTGACCGGCCACGCACCCAGGAAATGTGCCAGCACCACTTTGTTGAGAGATATTAAAACTGGGAATGAGTCTCTGTAGCGAAAGAGCCTTCTTGATCACTCTCTTTAGAGTCTTGTTGAGAGTGCTGTGGTGCAGTAAACCAGAGACAAGGCCAGAAACTCCGGCGCAGAACAGACAGTGAGAGTGCTTTAAAATGCAGAAATAATGCAATGCAATTACAATACAAATACAATGCAAATATTGTTTAACCAGGATGAATTTTTTCTCCTCCCACCCTCCTCCTCCATCTTCTTCTTCCACCTCATTACTGTTTCTGGAACAGGCTGCCAGCAAAATCATGATGCTACTTTTGAGCCCTCAGTTCAGGAGAGACAAAACTAAAGCGCTGTGGACCTTGTCATTAGTGAAATCTGCCCAAGGTGTGCACAAGGATTCACCAATTAGTCTCTGATGACAATTTTCCCATCCACAGATTTCAATGCTGCATATTATGAAGGTCAAAGTCATTGCCAGATAAGGACTTTTTGCTGTACTTGCTTCTGTCTCCAAAGAAGGCCCAGATACACATAAGTCCCTTCCAGAATTTCAGAGATGCCACATGTAGAGAGGTTTTGGGCTTGGGGAGTAGAATGTGTTCTCGATGGTTGTATAAGAATTCTTCATCTCTTGTCAGGTTTAATGCTATTTTTAAATAATGTGGTTTAATCACTTTTTGAGATCTTGCTACTAGATTTTTAAAATCTGTTGCTAGAAGCCAAGATAATTTGCTCATATAATTGTTTCTGAAACAGATCTTATGCAAGACATTCTGTGCGGGTAAAGCTGAGCTGTGCAGCTGCGACTTGTGGCCAGACACCAAAAAGGACCCCAGCTGATTAGCAAAGTCGTCCTTTGCCAGGGGCTGGATGTGAGCACATGTGGCTGTCCTCATGACTCAGAGGAGGAGGGGGCTCAGATCGCTGGGGCCGAGGGCCTGGCTGCCAGCCTGCTCCTCGTGCTGCTGAGATAAGCAGTTCTTCTGCAGGGGCGGCCTCCTCCCTGCAGAGTGCAGCTTCCTCTCCTCCCACCCCGGCCTGGAGGCTCCAGCCACAGCCCTTCCCCGGGAGGAGCAGCGCCTAGCCTGGGCCTGCCTGCCACTCTGGCATTGTGGTGCACCGTATCTCTTAAGTCCTGAAAGGGTCAATAAAGTCACTCAGGAAGGGCTGGGAGCTCACCGGGATCCATTTCAGACTGTGATGTTACCCGTTCTTGGACTCCAGTCTGGCAAAAAGCCGGAAAACAAAAAGGATTTCAATCATCAGAATTACCGTAAAATTAAAAGCAGTTCTCAGCAAGCATGGCCACAGTCTGCTTGAAGCTGGTGGCTGGCAGGAGCTTGGGATTGCTAAAAAAAAAAAAAAAATGGTTCCTGTCTTCTTTTCATTACAACCCAGCTAGCGACCACTGTGTCGGGCGGGCGACCAGAAATAAACGTCTCACTTGGATTTCGCACAGCTGGGTCCCGCTCCAAAGCACAGTGCCTGCCCGCCGAGCCAGCTCCCCTGCGCGGGGGCGCGGCGACCGCAGGCCTGCGGGACGGGCGGGACGCGCCGCGCGCGGGAGAACCGCAGAGACGCATCTACTTTCCTTCCTTTTTTTTTCCTGGGGCATTTTGTTCTTCTTTGATTCCTTCTCCTCCCTCCTCTTTCTCTTTCTTTTGTTTTTACAGTCTCCCTGCAATGACTAATTGGCAGTGTTTCCCAACTTTTTTTTATGTTTCTCTTGCTCGGGTTACAAGTCGTGCTAGCACAGCGGTATCCGCAGGGACCTATAGACGGCCAACGTTTCCAAATGGTACACAGCGTCCCCCTTTCTTTCGGGAGTGTAAAACGTTTACAAGGAAGCGTACCGAAGTCCCGGGAACGTTTCCCGGCCGGTCATTAGCGCGGACGCGGGCCGCCCGTGCGCCAGGGGGCGGCGCGCCCCTCCGGCCGCCGTGCCATTTACTGCGCGCGGCCGCCACTCTGGAGCCGGCACATCTGGACGCAGTCAGCGCGCCAGGCCGCGGGCCAGGGCGAGGGAGGCCGGCGCCCGCCCCCGCTTTCCTGCTGTAAACACGGCGGCCCTGCTGGATGTGTCCTTTAGTGTTCTTTATCTGCTTGGGGTCAGAACAGCAACTTGGGAAAACAGGCGCTTTGCTTTGAGTTTAAACAGTGAAGGAGCCGTAGACTTTGCTGTTCTGTATGGGCGGGAGGCCTGGAAACCCGCTCCTGCTTTTGTGTTTACTTGTTCCCCTTTATGGTGATGTGGGGGCTAATTTCATTATCCGCAGCCAAATTGGCAGCAAGGCGCTGTTTCTGTTAACGGTGCTAGCGGCATGTGTGAGTTTCTGTGCAGAGTGTCGAAAGTTCCGAGGGCCCCACCAGTGCCCGGCAGGCCCCGGCCCGGGCCAGAGTGCTGGACTTCGGGTTTCCCGGGGGGGGGGAACCGGCTGCCAGGGTTCTGGGAGGAGAGCGTTGCATTCTGTCACTGAGTACCAGCCAGGAGTATGTGCCCTTCCTGGGTTTCCAGAGGGGCTCTGCTCTTGGGCCCGACCGCCAGGTTTCCCAGCCCCACCGTGGGTCGCGTTTCCTCTCCTGTTTTCAAGGGAACGGGCCAGCCCACACTGCCTGGCCGGGCTGGTCCCCACGGAACTACGTTGGTTGACTTCCCTCTGTCTATGGCAGGGGTGAAGTCTCAAGGATTTCTGGTTCTGAACTCTCCTTAAAGTAGAAATCAGCCAACAATAAATGATGACAAAGTCGTTTTGAAATAGAAGGTAAAGAGGGAAAATACAAATGATGGCAGAGTTTTCCGTTGTCATCACCAATAATTAAAAGGAAATGTAGATGTGTTTCCAGTTCAGTCACAGGCATCTAGACCGTCGTGTCTAGAAAATTTCATCCTCAGACACTGGCAGAGCTTCCCTGTCCCTCTAGCAGGGACTGGTTTCGCAGCCGTCTTTAACTGGGAATCAGGAGCTCCTGCGTGCAAATCTGAGGGCAGGATCTGGGCACTGCGCAGGACGCGAGCAGCGTGGGAGAAGCCCGCTGCGGCTGCGTGTAGCAGTTCAGCTTCTGGAGGGCTTGTCAACACGTTCCAAGTCATCTGCCACAGCGGCACTTTCATGTTAAAAGAACCTTGATACGCACTGAACTTCACAGCTGTCTCTGCATTGAGGAAGGGCTAGTCAAGACCAGCTCTTACTTGGGCTGGGAGATGAGTCGCCGGCGAACAGGCTAACAGGGCATGCTTCTCGCTTCCACAGGCTGTGCTTCGATGCGTTTGCCAGAAGTCGGGCCCAGACTGTGGGGAGAACTCAGGTCTGACTTGGCACTTGGCTGTTAGCAGATCTGCTTGGTGGTTTGATAAGAAGACGGGGTGAAAACTGGTTAAGATGAGGTTTGTTTCGAGCAATCCCTTGCGCTTCCAAAGGCAAATACAGGACTGGCTCTGAACTCCCCTTGCATGCTGAGATACTAAGTTGGACTCTTCAGTGACCTAGGAGTGCGATCTTGTTCTAGCTCACAGAGAACTGGTCAAGGATACAAAAACCTTCGATGTAAAACAATTGTCCCTGTTTTTTCACCTTGCCAGATTTTTAAATAGGCACCATGGAAACAGGCACCAGGTTCTAAATAGAGGACTCTTAATTTGCTACAAGAGAGACAAGCGTGGCTACTCAGCTGCTGAACTACTCTGAACCTCAGTTTCCTCATCTCTAATGTGGGGATAAGGCAACTACTTCTCCAGGCTACCAGAGACTGTTCAAGACTGTGTGTGAGGGCCCAGCCCAGTGCCTGTGATGCAGGGGTTGGTAGAGGATGGCTTTTCACTTTACAGTTTGATTTTGCCTATTATCTTTTTTCTTCCCTTTTATTATAGACACAAGGAATGTGAAGACATTGTGGTCTCTTGTTCTTAAAGAGATCTCTTAAAAATCCATCCCAAACATACACCTTGCATTTTCTGGGAGTTTCTTGATCTCAAGCACGTTGTTCATTGTCAAACCCTGTGTCAGACTGCTTGTCCTGGTTTTTGAGTCTGGACAGCGAGTTCACTCTGAGTGTCACTTCCTCCATGTGGATCAACAGGAGCAGACATGGCAGGGTAGTGTCGCCCTGCCCACATCACCCTGGTTTGTATCTGGGACAGAGGAGGAAGGAGCAGGAGCCTGCTGGGGGTGAGGGGATGTCTCTGGGCCAGACACCAGCCCAGCTCAGCGCGCTGATCTAGTCATGGCCACAGTTATTTTATTCTTCCCTTGAAATGTTTATTGCTATAGTTGTAGATCTATGTGTAGTTATAAGAAATACTGCAGAGAGAGCCCATTGCACTCTCTTCCAGTGGTAATGTAGTACAATATCACAACTAGGGTCTTGACATCGACACAATCCACCTGTCTTATTCGGTATTCCTTGTTTTCATTTGCTCTGTGTCACCTGTTGGTTCCTGCATACGGCCACAGTCAAGACAGACTGGTCCACTCCCAAGAATCCCTCCTCTCACACTCTTAAAACCACACCTACTTCCTCCACCTGTGCCCTCCTGCCTCCCCTGTCCTAATCCTTGCCACCACTAACCTGTCCTCCATTTCTAAAATTTTACCCTATCAAAAATGTTGTATATCTAGAATCACATCTTTTAGGATTGGCTTTTCTCATTCAACTCCCTGGAAATTCATCCAAGTTGTTGCATGTATCCATAGTTTGTTCCTTCTTATTGCTGAGTGCTGGGTGTTCCATGGTGTGGTTGGACCACAGTTTGTTTAGCTGTCCACTGCTGAGGCACCTCTGGGCTGATTCCAGTATTTGGCTATTGCAATTAAAGCTGCTATGAACATTCGTGTATGGGTTTTTGTGTGAATATAGTTTTGTTTCTCAGGGATAAATGTCTAAAAGTACCATTGGTGAGTTATATGGTAGTTTAATGCTTAATTTTATAAGAAACTGCCAAATAGTTTCCAGAGTGGCTGTATCATTTTATATTCCCACCAGCAATGTATGCATCATTGCCAGCATTTGGTGTTGTGTATTTTTTTCATTTTAGCCATTCTGATAAGTGTGTAGTGATATCATTGTGGTTTGAATTTTTATTTACCTAATGACTAATGATGGTGAATATCTTTTCATGTCCTTATTTGCCACGCATATCTTTTTCAGGAAAATGTCTCTTTATGTCTTTTGCTCATTTTCTTATTAAATATTTTTAATGTTGAATTCTTAGAGTTCTTTATATGTCTTAGATATTAGTCCTTTGTTAGATATATGTTTTGCCAATATTTTCTCTAAGACTACAGCTTGTCTTTTTATCCTTTTCACATGGGCTCTTACAGAGGAAAAGTTTTAAATTTCAATGACCTCCACTTTATCAATGTTTCCCTTTATGGAGGTACCTTTAGTTTCAAGTTCAATAACTCTTTGCCTAACCTTAGATCTTGAAGATTTTCTCCTAAGTCTTTTTCTAAAAGTTCATAGTTGTACATTTTACACTTAAGTTTATGACTCAGTTTGAATTAATTTTTGCATGCTCTTAGCAGGGCTCTTTCTTTCTTTCCTTCTTTTGTCCTTAGATGTCTAGTTGCTATCCCTTCAGCACAGTACCACAGTGTCTTGATTACTGCAGTTGTGTTAGAAGACTTGGTATGGGGTTGGCTGCTTCCTCCCGCTTTATTCTTTCTCAGGAGTGTCATACCTTTGCCTATGCCTTTCCATACAAGTTTTATTTATTTTTTATTTTTTATTTATTTATTTATTTATTTTATTTTTATTTTTATTTTTTTTTTGAGACAGAGTCTCACTTTGTTGCCCAGGCTAGAGTGAGTGCCGTGGCGTCAGCCTGGCTCACAGCAACCTCAATCTCCGGGGCTCAGTGATCCTACTGCCTCAGCCTCCCGAGTAGCTGGGACTACAGGCATGTGCCACCATGCCCGGCTAATTTTTTTTTTTTTGTATATATATTTTTAGTTGGTCAATTAATTTCTTTCTATTTTTGGTAGAGACGGGGTCTCACTCAGGCTGGTTTCGAACTCCTGACCTTGAGCAATCCGCCCGTCTCGGCCTCCCAGAGTGCTAGGATTACAGGCATGAGCCACCACGCCCGGCCTCCATACAAGTTTTAGAATAAACTTGTCTGTATCTACAAAAAACCTTGTTGAGTTTGGATAGAAATTATATTTAACCTATAGATCTATTTGGGAAGATTTGACATGGTTACTAATATTGAATTTTCCAATCCATTAATATGGTATATTTCTCCACTTATGTCTTATTTTATTTCTTTTATAAGCATTTTTAAATTTTCAGCATAGAGTTTCTGTACATTTTTTTAAGTGTATATCTAAGTATTTAATTTTCTTTGGTATGATTGTAAGTGATAGTATGTTTTTAGTTTCAGTCACTACAATTCATTGTTATTATATATAAATACAATTGATTTGGGGGAGCTGACCTTGTGTCCTGTGACCTTTCTAAACTTACTCATTATTCTAGGAATTTTCTTTGTAAATTCTTTGGGATATACTACACAATCATATCATTTGCAAATGCAGACAGTTTTTGTGTCTTCCTTTCCAATATGCATGCCTTTTATTTCTTTTTGTTGTCTTTCAGTGGCTTGAACTTCTAGTACTATGTTAAATAAGAGTGGTAAAGCCATGCCTTGCTGCTGATCTTAGGGAGAAAGCATTCACTCTTTCGCCGTTAAGTATGACATTAGCTGTCAGCTATGTTTTGGTTTTTTTGTTTTTTGGGGTTTTTTTTTGGTAGATGTTAGACACTTTTTATCAAGTTGGGATAATTTCCCTCTGTTTCTAATGTCTATTTTTATCATGAATGAGTGTGGGATTTTGTCAAATGCTTTTTATCCATCAATTATATGATTTTTCTTATTTCTTTGTTGTGATGGTGGAATATATAAACCAATTTCCAAATGTTGAACTAGCCATACATACCTGGAATGATCCACTTGGTCATGCTTATGTATATCATTTATATATTGCTAGATTTGATTTGCTAATATTTTATTTAGAATTTTGGCATAAATTCATTAGATGTATTGAGCTATAGTTTTTTTTTTCTTTTCTCTTCTTTTTCTTTTCTTTTTTTTTTCATTCTCTTCATGTGGTTTTGGTTTCAGGGCAATACCAGCATCATAAAATGAGTAAATAAATTTTATTTATTTATTTATTTATTAAGTATTCCTTCTTCTTTCATTATCTGGAAGAGATTGGGTAAGACAAGTTTTAATTTTTCTTTAAATGTTTGGTAGGATTCTCCTATCTAGTAAAATCATTTGTCCTGGAGATTGCTGTTTGGATGGTTTTTAAATTATAAGTTAAATTGTAACCATTCAACATCTGTAATGGTTATAGGAATATTGATATCGTCTATTTTGTTATGGTTGAGTTTTGGTAGTTTGTGGTTTTCAATGAATGGTCCATTTCTTCTAAGTTGGAGAATTTACAAATATAAATTTGTTCATAGTATTCCCTTGTTATCTTTTTAATGATTGCAGCATCTGTAGTGGTATCTTTTATTTCAGTCTTAATAGTTGTTATTTGTGCCTTCACTCTTTTTATTTTTGTTAGTCATGCTACAGATTTGTTAATTTTATTAATTTTTTCTTTCATTGATTTTCTCTATTGTTTGCCTATTTTCATTTTCATTGATTTATTTCTTGCTTCCTGGTTCCTTTAGATTTATTTTATTTTATTTTTTCTAGTTTCTTGAGGTAGGAATATAAACATTTTCTCATTTCTAATGTAAATGTTTAATGCTATAGAATTCCTTCTTATAACTGCTGTCAGTGTGAGCTACATATTCTGATTGTGTTTTTTGCTTTCATTGGGTACTCTGCTTTTAAAAAATTTTTGTCCTATTTGGCCTGTGGATTATTTAGAAATTTGTTTGGAAATTTTCTTCTTTTATATTTGTTTTTGATTTCTAGTTTGATTCCATTGTGGTTGAAGAACATATTCTGTATCATTTGAATTCTTTTAAATTTGTTGACATTCATTTTATTACCCAAACATATGAACTGTCTTGATAAATGTACCATGTATACTTGAAAAAAAAAGTATTGCCTTGTTGTATAGAGTGTTCTATGTATGTCAATTATATTCTGTTGGTTGACTTTATTGTTCAGACCCTGTGTATCCCGGCTGAATTTCTTTCTAGTAGCACTACCAATTCTTGAGATAGGGCTGTTGAAATCATCAAGTGCAATTGTGGATTTGTATTTCTCTTCTTTCTGTTCTATCTGTGGTTGCTTCATGTATTTTGAGACTCTGTCATTTGTTGCATACACAATTAGGACCATTATTTTTTCCCAGTAAATTGATCAATATAGAATAACCCTCTGTGTCTATAGGAATTTTCCTTACTCTGAAACCTACTTTATCAGATATTAATACAGCTACTACTGGTCTTTTAAAAATAAAGATTTATATGGTATATCTATTTTTATCTTTTTGCTTTCGACCTGCCTATGTTATCGTATAAGAGTTTTTTGTAAGTGGCACATAGTTGGGTAATGTTTATGCATTTTGCTAATTTCTATCTTTTGATTAGTATAATTAGACAATTTACTTTTAAGTTAATTATTTGTATGTTAGTGTCTAAAAGTGCCATTTTGTTATTTCTTTTTTCAGGTTCTTAATTCCTCCTCTGTGTTTCTTTCTTCCTTTTCTCTGGATAACTTGAATAGTGTTTTAGAATTCCAGCTTGATTTATCTTTAATGTTTTGATGTGTCTTTTTGTATAGTTTTTGTAACAGTTTCTCTAGGTTTTATAGTATACACATGTGACATATAACAGCTGAATGGTGTCAATATTTTATCATTTTCAGTAAAGTATGGAAACCTCATTTCCATTTAGATCCCTCTATCAGCCCCTTTAAAATATTATTTTCTTATAAATCAGAAGATATTGTGATTCTTTATTCAATTATCAAAAATAACATAACATTCATGAAGAAAAAGATAGTCTGTTGTATATATCCATGTATATACTCTTTCCACTGTTCCTTCTTTCTTCTTAATTCCCTAAAATTTTTTATTTTATTATTTTCTTTCTGTTTGAAGTGCTTCATTTAAACAATATTTAAGGATAGTCCTCCTAATGACAAATTATTTAGTTTTCTGCATCTGAGAATGTCTTTATTTCCCCTTCATTCCTGAAGGATAGCTTTGCTAGATATAGAATTCATGGCTGATCATTCTTTTCTCTCAGCATTTTAAATATATTTTAGGGGGCTTGTTCAGCTTTTTGGATCTGTAGGTTTGTGTTTTTAACAAATTTGTGAAGTTTTCAACTACTATATCTTTAAGCACTCTTTCGGCCTCCACTTTTCTGTTTTCTTTTCAGGACATAAATGATATGAATGTTGGAACTCTTGTCTCAGAGGCCCCTGAGAGAAGCTCTAGTCATTTTATTTAAAAAACAAATTTATTTTCTCTCCGTTATCCATATTGGGTGAACCCTCTTGTTCTGTCCTAAAGTCACTGATTTGACCCTTCATCTCTGCTCTGCTATTGAGCCCATCAAGCAAATTGTTATACTTATTACTTTATTTTTCAGTTCTATAATTTCCATTTGGTTTTTTAAAACAACTTTTCTGAGATTTTTTTTTATTTATTTCTAGAGAATTTTTAATTGGTTGGTGATGCATTTTTATGGCTACTGCTTTAAACTCCTTGCCAAGTAATTCCAACATTGGATTAATACCACTGTTGACCAGCTTATTGTTTTTTTTCATTCAAGTTTTGATCTTCCTAATTCTTGTTATGACAGATAATTTTCAGTTGTATGCTAGGCATTTTGTCTATTATATAAGGAGTCCCTAAGCTCTATTTACATCTTGTATTTTAGCAGTTACTTGCCCTGTTTAGGTTTAACACATCAATCTTGGGCTTTGTGGACTATGATTTCCATGGCAGTTAAATCTTCAGAGTTTTTGCTGTGTTGTTTTGGTCTACTTATTTTTTCTGGTTCCCTGGGGCTCCCAAGGTTCTCTGCTGGTGTGGTCTTCAGAGTGGGAGGGGCTTCCTCAGGGTGACCACCAGGTGTATCTTGGTGGGAGATAGGTGTGATGAGATCTATGTACCTCTGCCTCCAGCTACCTATCTGTATCTAGTCAAGGCAGGAGAGCCCCGGACCCTTTGCCACAAAGTCTGCTTGACCAGGTGCTTGCTGTGGCAGGTGCCTTCTCTGGTTCCACCCCTCACTCCTGTATGTCTCAGTAGGAAAGGGGCATCTCAGGCCCAGGGGAAAAGAGACACCCCTGACCACTGATTTCTGGTGAGGCTCCGATGGTCTGCAGGTGGTTCATCTGGTGTTGTTGGAGGAACTCTGTTCTACCTGGAGGATGAGCCCAGCTGGGTGCCTGCTGTAGCGCAGTGGGGTCTGGGGAGCCCTGTGCCTGATGGCCTTCCCCCGCGGGGTGGGGACTGAGACCTGGCACTGTGCTGCTTCTCCTGGGCCCTGGCCATGTTTGCCCTCCCCCGCCTCCTCCCAGAGTGATCCTGGGTTGCCTCCTGTGCCCTCCCTGGGTTCGCAGCTGTGCTTAGTGGGAGGAACAGGAGCAGGGGCAGGGAACTACCCGTGTTGTCCTTCCATATAGCTTTTTATCTCAGCCCCTTATCGATAAAGTCACTTAGGGACTTGCTTGGTTTTCTGTCATGCAGCAAGGCAGCACGGCCTCACCAGCCTGGGATTCTGACTTCCTGGGCTCCGTTCAGTCTGTGCCGCAACCTCGCATGGGGCCTTGGCCAGGCAGAGCTCTGTGGTTGGATGTTGCTGCCAGTGCTAGTATGGCCTCCTCGCCAGGGTCCTGGGCCAGACCAGATTTACACCTGCGGCCATGATGCAGTTATTAATGTGTGCTCCTCACTCCCTTGGGAATTAAAGTGTAATAAATAAAGTGTTTTACAGCAACCATTTATTAAATATTAGTAAGGCTCCATTTTCTTGTCTTATTTTAGTAAGCATAAACATAAATGCAACCTCTGACCTCTCCCCCCACGCCCTAGTGGGCCGCCCGGTGTGCCCGGCGCCCTGTGGCCGAGCCTCTGGAGGGGCTGGCGCTGGCAGCGCCGGGGAGGGAGGGCTCTGCACTGCCCAGTGGAGAGTGATGCTGTGCGGTGCTGCGGGGCGCTGACTTTGATGCTGCCCTCCTTCGTCACCCTGGGTGGCGCGTGTTCCCAGGGCTCCTTCCTGCAGAGGCTCCCCGATGGGGGAGGGCGGCTCGCTTGCCCTCACTCTGGGACTCACTTAGGTATCGGGCTGCTGGGACAAGCGGAAGCTGGTGTGCGAGTTTGGAGAGGGAAGGGGTTGAGCTATGAGGATGAAATAAAAGAGAGGATGGAGGAGACAATATCGTGTTTTATTTGCGATATTCTCTACTTAAGATTATGTAATATTTCATGATGCAATGCAGCAGCAGGTGACAGCTCTGCCTTTTGGGGTAAGTGATCCGGTTTTAAAAAATCATGCTATTAATTGATTCATAGAGTTTTCCTTTTTTGCAAAGTACGTTTGAACTTTGTGCCACTGCTGGCTTATTTAGCATCCAGTCATTTTTAATAGTGACAGAAATAACTTTGTTAGTGATTTACTTTGCTTCTCGATTGCATTTTTCTTTCAATTTAATGACATGTAGTCAGAGGGCGTGGTGCTGGTTCTGCAAAGGTGTTTGTTTTACCCGTATTTTCTTGCCAAAGGATTTCCTGACAATATGGATATTTGGAGAAGACTTTTTTTAGATATTTTCCACTAGTTTTTATGTATTGTTTCAAAACAGATTCATATTTATAGAAAACTGCTTTTACAAAGTTGATGAAAGCCCTCTTTGTTATTTATGGAAAGAACTAAAGAGATATTAGTAGTCTAAATTAGGAATAACCCCTGCTGCTATCTGCTGTAAAGTTTTTAGGAGTAATTAATATTTTCTTCTTCAATTTTCATTTTAATAGTAATTTTCAGTTATGCAAAAGTTTTCAAGGGAATAAATGAGATTCGTGGTTCTATAATGCAGGAGTTAATGACTTGTCAGCTAATTTCTTTCTTAATCTTCAGTTACTTCAATATCATTTTTCATCTATTCTATAAATGACTATTTAAACCAATTAGTTCCCCTCTTAATTATCAAACTGAAAATTACTTAAATTGGATCTTCTTTGTACCCTACTTAGATAGTGAATCTGCCTAAAAACCCTTCAGTAACATGATATTAAGGACTTTAGGCTTTATCTCTATAGCTGTGTTTTCTTTTATAAAACATTGAAGACCTTTTTCACTTATGGAATTATTTCCATGTTATTAATATTAAAAGAACATTCAGAGTAAGACATTTCTTGAAAACCTAATGCTTGAACTATATTACTAATCTACTTGTTTGGACAACTTTCTAAACAACTCAAAATATTTTATAATATTTCCTTATCTTTTTTCGACTAGAAAAACCAAGGCCATTTATACTATAGTTCTAGCATCTGGATTGTATACTCTACTGACCAGTGTTCTTGAGCAACTTCCATCTGGATGGTGCCTACATATTGCAATTAATTTATGAAGTGCACAGTATAATCAAGGAGAAAGTCAGTTACAAATACACATTGGATGATGTGGGGTGACGTGAGCACCTTAGTTAGGTCAGACCAAGGGGCGCTCGGAAGAATTTGGAAAGCCCAGATGAGAGATGATTACAATCATGTCAGCTTTGGACTTTAGGGCGCTGTCCAAAGAGGAAGGTGTCAGGTGGGCCACTTTCTAGGTGTATCTCTGTTAAAAGATGGTTTTCAGACAAAAGATGAAAGTGTGATTTTCATGCAGATATAAAAATGAACTCATGGTGAAGATTTCATTTTACTGTAATCAGTGAGGGAACCAGACAGAAGTTAAAACCAGCCCAAAGGAAAGTAAAAACGTGCAAATTTATATGGAATAAATGAATTCAATTGCACATGGAGACAGAACTGGTTTTTCACAGAACCCTGAGGTCAGTTGAAATTCTACAGAACAAGACAAATTTGCAAGACAAACAAGACAAAGACATCCCTCTCCATCCCGTAGTTTACTAAGAGTTGTAAAATAGCTGATGGCAATGAACAATGTAAAAATCTGACCGTCTGTAAGGGTATGCTATAGACAGTGCATAATTTTTCACTGAAGAGCAAAAATTTTTTTCTACCCTGTCTGTGGGTTTGTTTTTGTTTCTTGCCTCCCCTCCATGAATAAATTAAATTGGGAGAGGGAATATGAGGAAAAGTCATGCTTGTGCAATCCTTCAGTCAGTTGGGAATAAACCAATGAATACACATTGTCTCCAAGTTTCTTGATAAAAGGCAAATAAGTTGTAATGGGGAGGACTTTTATTATTAGTAATAGTGCCTTATTACTCTCCCCACAGTACATCCAGGCCGTTACGTTACTTTTGAGTCCAGTGAAACTGAACTACTATTGCCTACTGCAAAAAGTTGGAAACAACAATAAACCAGACAATAACAAAGTTTAATAAAAGTAGTGGAGGATTAGGTAAAACAACAACACTGTCACAGCTTGCATGAGGAAAGCATGACCTGTAATATCCTTCCATGTACATCTCAGTGCTCCTCCAAAGAGACCCTGCACAGGAGCCACAGCTACCGTGTTTCCCCGAAAATAAGACAGGGTCTTATATTTATTTTTCCTCAAGAAGACACCGAGGGCTTATTTTCAGAGGATGTGTTATTTATTTATTTTTTTTTAGTACGGTACACCAATCTACATTTATTCAAATATAGTTAAGTCGTCTTCTTCTGGAACATCATCATAACTCTCCAAATTCTGAATTCCATCCTGAATTTCTTGCGACTCTATTTCCTTTAGTACCATCGGCCCCAATCTCTCAGGTCAAGCAATAGAGCTCTCATGGGGCAGATGAGAAGGGCTGCTCGTCTTCTTTATACTCTGTAACACATGCATGGGTTGTGCAGATGCGCTGCGCAGCCACGCCTGTCACTAGGTCTTATTTTCGGGGTAGGGCTTATATTGCGTAAATGCTTAGAAATCCTGCTAGGGCTTAGTTTATGGGGAGGTCTGGTCTTCGGGGAAACATGGAATGCACCCCCCTGGTCATGTCTGCACCTCTGCCCAACCGGGCAGGGCCCATCCAGAGCAGGAGACGGGAGTAAAGGATCTGGGAGTTTATTTCCAATCTTTTCCCCACCAAGTACTTCAGCATAGAGTGGAGGTTTTTGCTGGCAAACTTAGAGGTAAAAATTTAAAACTTCCTCAAGAATGTATCATCTGGTCAGCTTCTGAGAAGGGAAGGAATGGAAGAAAGTGTTGCCAACCTAGTTTTCCTTTTTGGTAACAAAAAAGGGTGCATTTAAAATCAAACACAAGAATTTAAGGAAGCTTTGAATACCGCATAAAGACAAATTCTAGCGGATGAGACGAGCTGGCTGATGGGCTCAGGAAAGAACTGTAAGCCCTGTCTCCTGTGCACCCAGTGCCACGAGTCTGAAGGTCGAGGGGAGACCTGCTCTCACCCCACTTTCTCAAGCAGCAGTTTAGGTAGGCGTCCGGACAGCAGAAAGCTACTCAGAGCTTCGTCCTGTCATTGAACCTGCCAAATCTTGGTTTATTCATCTATTAAATGGGAATAATAATAGTTACCTTGTAGGGCAGTGAAAATAAAGTAGCGTGCACAGCGCAGAAGCAGGTGGGCTCCCGCCGGCCCCAGCCCTAGCCCCACGTGCCCAGTGCTGTCACGCCGCCTCCCCAGCGGCTCTGCCTGGCATGAGGCCAAGCCCGTGCCAGGTTGGCCCCCACCGAGGTGTGGAATGACAGGCTTTGGACACAGAAGGATGATGCAGGTTCAACTCCTGGCCTTGCCCCTCAAAAGCTACATATTTGGGCAGGTGGTGACTTACTACGGTTGCCATCAGTGTGTCCTCTATGAAACGGAGATGACCTGGCCCCATACTGAGAGTTCAGTGCGTGTGTAGTGAGTCTCCAGTGAGAACTAAATGAGGCGCAGGTTTGAAACTCTTGGTCCTTTATGCCCACTAGCTGATGTCACATCACTGAAACGTCCTGTTGTTGTGGATGTGACTCGGCTACTCCCGCCAGTCCTGACGTCCACCGTGGGCTCGCTCCCTCCCGGCCGCCTGGGATCCGCCAGCACGGGCTGCTCTCTGAGGAGGCTGTAGTCCCTCCTTCCTGCCCCTTGGCCCCGTGAGGCCGCACTGTGCCCTGCCCTTGGGGACGGGTTTGGCAGGCTCTGCAGGGCGGAGAGGCATGGTGAGCGCCTGGGGGCCTATCTGCCACTAGCTACTGAGTGGAGAAACCGCCCACTGCCCATTCCTGGCTCAAACTTTGTGAAAACTTCTTTTGAAGTCTGAGGCCTTGGGGCAAGGTATTTAGCTTCTTGGAGCTTCGCTTTCCTAACCGTCAGAACGGGCACCGTGTGCGGCTCGGAGCCCGTCCTGAGCCCATGAAAGCAAGAGCTCCTGACAGAGCCGTGCGGACCCTGCTGGGGACATGGCCTGGCCTCTCAGGATGCAGCTCGCCCCGCTGCGCCTGCATGGTCCGCCCAGGGTGGCGGAGAAGGCCCCTCTTGCCTGAGAGCGTGCACAGCCTGTCACCCTCAGAGACGGAAAACTCAGAGAACACAGCTCTCACCAAAGGCTTTTCTCAGCCTTTTCCTCCAGCCGTGGGGCATCCTGGAGCGACCCAGGACAGGGGGCCACCCTCTGTTGCCTGGGACCCCCCGTGGCTCCAGTGACGTCCAAGCCAAGGAGGAGCTGTCTGCCCTCTCGTGCTGTGGCCCAGCCTGCTGTCTGCGAGCGCGGCGGCCCGGGTCAGAGAAGCGCAGGCCGAGTCGCTCGAGCAGCCCACGCTCTCTGGGGCAGCGGCTTCCTCCCACGGCTGCACAGCTTTTACCAGGGCCAGCCACTAAGTCCCTAAATACAGCATGCCGGCGAAGCTGTGCGCAGTTCAGGAAACAGGGAGACACGGAGGACACGGAGGGAGGCCTGGGCTTGAATGGCGGTGAGATGTGTAGGCACCAATGAGATGGGATTTGCAGACTCTGATATGATTCCTCGGGGCTTCTGGGGTCTGGCCGTCTTTTGGGCTGAGCAGCGGGCTGGCCGGTCCTCTGTGCCGCCCGTGTCTTGCGGGGTCGCGTGCGGTGGAACAGTGCCCACGTGGACTCAGGAGCGAGGGCCAGATGAAGGCTCTGCCCGCTCTGATGCGCCATCCAGGACAGCTCTCCGTATCCCTGGGGCGCCCCCCCCAGCTGGCAACAGGGCGTCTCGTGATGCTGCTGGTGGTGAGTTGCGGTGAGGAATACAGAAGAAAATTTGTGAAATTGCCTAGCCCTGAGCAGATGCTCGGTAAAAGCTCATAAATTTATTTTCACGTTGCCAATCCTTGACATGAATTTTTCTAGAACTTTACTTTCAAATTCCTGTTACGTAGCAGTATTTTATTATTTATGATAGTTTCTTCTGTAGAAAGCTTCCCCCATGCCTTGCCGTGCCACTGAGAGCGGAAGCACAGCTTGCTCTGCACGTTGGCACGGCGTCTGTGCTACTCCTCTGTCTCCACCAGCCTAGCTGAGCATTCCTGAGGGGCCTGCTGCCGAGAGGAAGGTTTGCTTGTTTATCACAGGGACTTCCTCAAAGACCCACCAACCTGTCACTGCGAACACAGACAGCTTATTCTCCAGGACTCAAAGCAACCTCCCATCTCAGGGGCCTCCCCTGCTGTTCCCTCTCGTCCTGGACAGGGGTGTCACCGTCCTTGCCTGGTCCTGACTGTGCCCTGCTTGCTGCGAGTCAACGCTGCGATGTTCCGTGGGCTGCGAGCCTACCTTCCGCTCCCCGGGGCTCAGACGAAGCTCCCGACCGGGCTCTCCTCGCCTCGGTGAGTCTGGGCTTTGCTGACAGGTGTGGCGGCCACGCCTGGGGGGCGCCTGCCCCGGTGGCTTTGGAGGTCGGGACAGAGACCCCTCGGCTGGGAAGCAGAGCACCCCTCTGAGGGCTGGGGAGCCCCCTGGGCCTGGGGCTCCCGACCCTGAAGCTGGGCTAAGTGGGTCTCCCAAGGCCCAGAACAATGGCCTTTTTCAGTGAGCTCCCAGAGGCTCAGTTTATTTTGTCTCCTAGGAGTAAGAAATGCTTTCTAGATATTCATTGGCTGTCAGATCTGATTTGAGAAATCCTTGTCCCTGGTGGACACTTACTTCGTTACTAACTCTACTGTTTGCCGCTGCTGTCCCTGTCATTTTTATTGTTCCTTATTAAGAGAGACCTTGAAATGAACCCATTCTTCGAGCCAGCCCTGGGGCCAGAGACATTCTGACATTTTCTTCTGAGACCAGCGTTCTTTGGACAAAGTCTGCGCCCGGTCACCGGTCCCTCGTCTACACCGAGGGAGAACGTTCCTGCGCGCATGTCTAGGCCGCGAGGGTAGCCGCTGCAGCCCTCTCTGCCGTCCGGGGCTGCCCGCCTTGTTGGGCTGTGGCTGGACGGCCGTCGGCTAGGTTGGGTCCTGGACATGGGACACACAAGCAACACTTTGGGACAGAAGGTTCCCAGACTCCCGTGGGTTCGTCTCAGTGTAAAGTCAAGCCAGACTGGGCTCCCGCTCCAGGAATGATGTGTTTACACTGTATGCAGCGTGTGCGCTGCCTTTCTACTCGGCATGCGCCCACTAGGGTGCTTGTGAACCTTTTGATGTGACCAAGAAAGTTCGAGACACGTCTTAGAAGAAAGAAGGAGCAAAATTCCAAACTCCAACAGCATTCATTTCTTCACTAGTATGAGGAAGCATCAACCCCCTCCCCCCAATTTTTCAGTTTCCAAAATCTCTTTCTTAAGAGATTCCTTGGCTAAGGTAAAAGAAAATGTGGAAAACTTAAGAATTGTGTCTTTTGCATACCCACAAATCACAACCTGAACCTAACAGCGTCTCCCCTGCCGCTTTCCTCCCACACCCTGCTTCAGGTGTCTGCGCCGTCTCTGCACACCCGTCCCTCTCAGCCGGCCAGGAGCCCCAGACCCAGCTGCCTTCCAGGACGGGCCTCTGTGTTATGTGAAGGCCCCGTCTGTCTCTGAGCTGAGAGCCATGGTTAGGTTTTCCAAAGACTTAGAATGGCGAGACATTTGCAGAGGGATTTAGAGTGACTTTAGGAGGGTATAATCTGGGGCTCTCTGATATATACACATTGATTCATTATCAGTCAGCACCTCGGTTGGTAAAACGTGGGTGGAAAGAGCAGGGTGAGAAGCTCCAAGAATGATTTAAAAAACCTTGCATTTCAGAGGAAACCAGATGGGCCGAGAAGAGCTGCTGGTGTTGGAAGAGGTCTTTTTGAGGCTTCCCCAGAGTCTTTCTCGTGAAGACGGAGTGGACCCTAACCCAGTCTTACAAGACAAGCTGGGACAGAGCACACCTGTCTTTTTATTTTTTTAGTAGAGACGGGATCTCACTCTTTCTTGCTCAGGCTTGTTTGGAACTCCTGACCTTGAGTGAACGTCCCACCTCACCCTCCCTTCTTTCTAAAAATAGAAAGAAATTAATTGGCCAACTAAAAGTATATAGAAAAAATCAGCCGGGCATGGTGGCGCATGCCTGTAGTCCCAGCTACTCGGGAGGCTGAGGCAGGAGGATCGCTTGAGCCCAGGAGTTTGAGGTTGCCGTGAGCTAGGCTGATGCCATGGCACTCTAGCCCGGGCAACAGAGTGAGACTGTGTCTCAAAAAACAAATCTGTTTAATTTTGATGGGCTTCCTTTTTGTGGTTTACTGTTTATTGTCTTCACCTTAAACATGAAGGAATTTTTTTCCTGTGTAATAATCTATTAAAATATTGTGTTGCCAGAATGCTTTTTTGTGCTTAGTCAGGTTACCTTCTATGTTTATTTTTAAGTGTTTTATTATCACTTTCAAATGAACAGCTACACACTATTTCTCAGATACCCACAATCCTATCTTAAGTGTTCCCATCTCCTGACATCACTTTTGTCCTTCCTAATATTGATTTCTAAATATAAAATGAGGTAAAATTACTTTGAGCATATCTTTTATACCTAAAACTATTTTGGGAATTTTTTATACTCCTGTAAACCACAAACACTTGTTCTTTCACTTTAAAAAGAAAGGTACCTTAAGTAATTAGGATTATTTGATATATGGAAAGAGTTGTCAAGTCAGAAGAGACGCTTAGTCTTCTTTACATTAAATATGTAAAGGGAAAATATTTAAGCATTTCAGAAATCGTGTGCTGTATAAGAAGAAAGTAAATATTGGTCAGTGCCTTACTGTGCATAATAGTTTTTTTTTCCTCTGAATCCTGATGTTAGGCAATGACAATATAGTTATCAACCATATTTTTAGTTGTTATTTAGAATTTTTACTTGGTCACAATCTTTTAATTTGAATCTAGTCTCATCTAGACTAGTGTTTTCAATTTGAAATGCACCTAGGACGTTCTGTGAAAATACAGATGTTTTAGGACTTGCTCTAGAGTCATTGAATCTGTTTACTTGATATTCTTGATATATTTTTGCCAAACAACCAGATTTCTTTGTTATTTGCCTGATTGTAATGAAATCTCATCAGATCTTCCACTTTGGAAACGATCAGCAATGAGTTAATCGTGGCCATTGCAAGTCTTTGTCATCTACAAAGACTATTTTGTTGATTCTGATGGTTGCTTGAGGCCTCAGCCACATGACAGAGTTTTTGCCCTCAAGGAAAGACTGTCCCGTGACCCCCTGGAAGAACTCTACCAAGTTCTCTTAACAACCAGCACCACAGTGCTGGAGGGCCATGATTGGAGTCATGTCCTTCAACTAAAGGAAATATTAATAAACATCCTTGAATCACAGGAAGACGGTCCCCAACAGGGGCCTGAAGCTGAGGGCTCTCAGGGGCCCTCCCAAGGCTGTTTCCACCTCAGTCTGCAGCGCCAGGCCTGGTGCACACCTTGGGGTCCGCGCCCCTTCTCTGCTCCAGCTGCGCTTCCTCTCACCTGTGTAATGCGCCCTTGACCACTTACTTGTAAGTCCCCCGTTGCTAATGTTGACGTTGCATCCTCATTCCCTCCTGGATATGAGCCCAGCGCCTGGCGGTAGCTCACCATGAGCTGCTAAAACATGTAACCAAACCAACCATGGCCCTAAGATTCAGAGAAGACTGCCATGTCTAAGTCTCGTCTTGCTATTTCCTCCGGCTCTCAGAGTAGCATTGGGACAACCGCCTAACCCTAATCAAGCCCCCACTTTGAAAGACCCACTTCCGATCCAACTTTCAGTTCTCAACCTATGCCCATCTTACTTTCCCACCTCCGAGGCTCTGGCAAAGTTTGGAAGGCGGTGCTGTCCCTGACCGCGTGTGCAGCCACCGCGGCCTCCTCATCAACCGTTCTGTTGCTGACCCTGGGAGCAAGGTTTGACATACTTTTCACATGCCAGACATTTCAGAGACGTTATAAAATGTAGGACTTAAGACGTTTCTGCTCTTTATGTTTTACATCTTAAATGACTGTCGTAATTCTGAATTGAGGTGTGTGTATGGTGTCACTCTGTGTCCGTGGGGCCCACATTCCAGCTGGACTCAACAAGCTGTGGATAGAAAATATTCAGAAAACAATCTCACAAAGTTCCAAAAAGCAAAACTTGAATTTTCTGAGTGTCAAGGACTACGCTGAGCGCGCGCGGATGCCGCACTGCCCGAGGCATCCCTAGCGATCCCGCAGCGACTGGACGGGAGGCGAGCGGGCCGCGCACAGGCCGCGGGCCGGGCCCGGAGCACCTGCCACTCTGGCGCCGGCGTCCCCGGCCGGATCCCCAGGGGATACCGACGGACGGCCGTATTTAGAAATATTTTCGCTTCTTGAACACCATCTAAGATAAAGGCAGTATTTTTTTCAGAGTTCAACAGACACCTATTTGATTTTTTAAAGCAAATTAATTAACGGTCATTTACTGATAAATCTTGCACCACCCCAGGAGGGTAGATCCAGCGATCTGGCAGAAATGCGGTGCGCGTGTGCCGGGACTGTGTGAGGGCTCCACACACGCCCCGCTCTTCTCCCTCACTGCCACCTGCCGCGGCCCCGCTCTGTGTGACAGCCGCGACGAGCACGCCGCTCTCAGGTCAAGGGCTTCCAGCCCGGCCTGTCTTCCCTCCTGCGCTCCCTGCATTGCCCGCCTCGTCGGCCGCCCGGTCTGGGCGCCGGCCACAGACATGCCCGTGGCTGTCCAGGGACACGCAGACTCTGATGCAGAGTCGTGCAACGTCCTGGCGTCCTGGCGAGGCACTTGGGGAGCACATATCCCCTCAAGTAGGAAATGCACCACCTGAAAATGCCACGGCAGACCTGGGTCTCCACTTGCACGCCGGCACTGGAGCAGACCTGAGTCCCCCTCTTGCGCCAGAGCCTCTCCAAGGGCCCCCTGTTGGCGCCTCCCCTGCCTCCTTGCTTGCCAGCAGCACCAGTGTGCGTGGGTGTGGCTTCTCTCCTCCACTGCTCTTGCCCCAGGCCACCAGGAAACATGGGGCCAACGTCACCTTCTTGTCACACGGGGACGGCAGAAGCCACCCTGGCTGCCTCTCAGTGCCGACAGGCTCCACAGGGCTCCTCGCAGCGCTCGTCCTGCTGCGTTTCTTTCGCCAGCTTCCCCGCCCGTGCCGCGCAGGTGCCGTCCACACCCCCTGCCGCGCCAGCCACTGGCGTCAGGAAGGCACTGGGGCCGTCAGCTGTCTTACACGTCAGAAGGAACTTCTGCCCCCTTCGAGGTTGCCTGACAGGCAGTCCAGTCTTTCTCTTCACTGCATCCCTCAGGGAAGCACGCCATCTCCATGCCAGGGGACTTCTGCCAGCTCGTGGTGAGTTCCCAGCGGGAAACGAGACCAGCCGGGGCGGGATGTTCAACACACACACTTTTCGTGACTCGATTCCTTGAACTGGTCTCAAGTCTGGATCATCCTGCCCTAAAACTAAGAAAGTGCTCACACTGTTCTCTTCTCTTTCTCCTTTCTTCCCCGTCTCTCTCTTTCTCTGTGTTTCCCTAAATAATGTGCTGTCAGGAAATCCGTGGGAGGACATCTGAGTTTTGGGAAATCAGGCCATGCTCAGCTGTCACAAATGTAATTTGAGTTGCACAACTTGTACTTGGTCCTTGTCCAGAGATCATTTTTACTGGGAATAAGTTATTACTACTAAGTACTACATTCCTAATCCTTTTGGATATTTAAGAATCTTTATCAGAAGCAAGTGGGACACCAATAGCTTTTGGTTCTTTCCAAATAAAATAGCTTTGTTCAATTGTAGCAAACATTTATTTCAGTGTTATGACAGATTTTAATTGTATTATTTACAATTCACTCATGTGTCTCTTAGAGGGAATGATACACCGGGAGCAAGTTTAACTAAATCGGATGTGGGAAACTTTCTGGCATTCTAGGACAAAGGTGGTTTCTCATGCTGAGCGGGCTCTGCCGAGGCTGGTGCCTCTCAGGCAGTGCTGGCTGTGGGCGCGGCGCGTGGGGGGACTGGGAGTGGGGGAGGCCGCACGAGTCTGCGCGGGGCTCCAGACGCCGAGAGTGAGGAGCCGTGCGAGTAAAACACCTGCGATGTTGAAAACTGTGCTGGAATAAGCATGCATCCAACTAAAACAGATCTCTTTTTTTTGGGTGGGGGGAACATCATAGGTAATAGAAGCCTCACAATGTTTAATGAAAATAAGACTTCTTTTAAAAAATGCAAAGGAAATTCTGTTTTAAAATAATTTATGATATCATTGAAACATTTTGGGCTGGGTTGCTCTGCTTTGCAATAGCATTAATTTTATTTTTAACAATTCTTTTATCTCCAGACCCCTAATAAGGGGATTATTCCTGCGCCCTGCTGAGGCAGCCGTTCTCTGGTCATGCCACCTATGAGAGCCTTCATTACAGAGCTCAGGGGCTCTGTTTTGGTTGTAAAGTGACTTCACATTACGACACACTGGCAGTTGGCATATTCTTGTATCAGGACTTATAAGTTCTTTATATTCATGAATGCATTCTTACCAATTCCAGTTAAATTGCCAGCATTCTAATAGTCACAGGCAGAGAACCCGGCCTAGAGAAAGTCCTGGTCAGCTGGGCGTCCCAGTGCGCTCCTTCAGGGCACGGTCAGAGCCCTGGCGAATCAGGGGCCCGTTTGCTTTGCCTGCGCAGGAAAGATGTCAACTCCCTCCTTCACCCCAGTAGATTAGATTTCATGTCTGGCCAAGTCCTTGGTTAAAAATCTGGAACAATAGGGATCCTGCACTAACCTTTCAATGCATTGTCATCCTAAAAACTTTGAAGCAAGTTGCAGGAACAGTGCATGAGCAATGCCGTCGCGGCAGCAGTGGGGACTGCCAGCAGACCCTCGGGTCAGACCACCCTCCCGACTACTTCCAACACCCACCATGGCTTCGAAGGCAGCGTCACTGGGTGACATTAAAAGGTGGAGATCAAGCGTGCTGAATTAGAAGCATGAAAATGTTGTTCACTGAATCATGGTGGCCATTCAGACGTGCTTGGGTTGCTCTGTGATTATTTCTAGTCATTGTCAGACAGGCTTTTATCGAAAACCTCGTCTTAACTTACCAGCCTTTCTGTGCACGAGCTGGACACGCCGCAGTTCACAGACTGCTCTCCGCTGCAGCTCCACCCCACTGCCCCAGCCAGGCTTCGAAACACGCCGCGCACGTAGCCACGCTGCCGCGGAAGCACGTTTGGAGGCTAAAACAGAAAAGAAACTGTAGTCCTGAGCAAAATACCTCAAATTTCAATGAGAGTAAAAGTGATTTACACAGAGGCAACGCTGACCCAGGCGGCGGCCCGGCCGGCATGCAGGGTCTGTTTGGTGAACCTGCCGATTTGGCTGTGTGGACGGTATCGGCTTGATCCGTTTTGCCGGCGTCTTAGGCACTGCGTGAGGCCCATGATTGCTTTGCTCCCTGACTCAGGGGGCGCCAGCTGGCGTTAACTGGAGTTTCTGATGGGATTAGGGCTGGTGTGGAGAGAGGTTGCCTTGTCTTCTGCTGGCTGTGGCCTGAGCTAAGGGGCGGAGCAGACCGGGTCCTGCTGACACGGCCGCTTCCGCGTGCGGTGCTGCGGCGTGGCGGGCGCAGGGCGCGGTGGGGCCGGGGTGACCTCCGTCTATGAGCACACTGCAGGAACAGCAGAAGGAGGGGTGGCTGGGAGGGGTTAACTAAGGAAAACAAGTAGTAGAAAGGATGGACTTATCATCTACACTTTGAAATCTCTCACTGTGCCTCTCTAAAATCTGAACTCACCACAAATGCTCCGTTGTGAGAGAATGCCGGTAAGTCGCCGTGGATGGCCTGCTGGGCCCTGTCGGGGCTTGAACCTGGCATCCCTCGCCTCCGCCACACTGGTCTTTACAGCCGCTTGCTAAGTTTAAGGGGGGAAACCCTTAATTCTGGTTAGCAGTGTTGCGAACGCCACACAAAGGCGCTTGCCCGGCTCGCTGCAAGGGCAGTGTGCTGGCTTCCCAGCCGCTTTCCTTCCAGCGACAGTGCTGCGCAAACACCGGGACCTGAAGCCCTCACACCGTGGCGCCTGTTATTGCCTCATTAATCGGCCTAAGTACACTGCCAGGATATAAAAGTAACAAATACATGTGTTTGCCGAAATGCTTTGGTCTACACTTGCAAAAGTGCAATAAAGTCCAATTTAGAAAATAAAATTCTTTGATGAAAATGTTTCTTTTTTTGTGTCTTAGGTTTTGCATGTTGGCCTTCAAGTGGAATTAAAAAATTGGCACATGGTAAAGCCAGCACTCCCATGTGGTTCAACACTTCTAATCCTAAAATAAAACCTGTTTTCATTTTTCAATGCAATAAGGAAATGTTGTGTCATTGATAATGTTTTGGCTCCCTAAATGTTATCATTAGGTCTCCCCTTTTTTGCTGCATATTTGTAACTGTGCAGATGGAGACAGCCAAAATGAATTCCACCCTCCACCAACTGTGAAGACAGGAGCTTTGAGTATTTAAGCTATAAGATTAGTTTTTGGTTTGACCTGATATTTGCAATTTATAGGAACAAATCGTGTGTCCCTATTCTGGTAGATTGAGTGGATGCCACAATGGTGTATCTCAGTGCTTTGTGGTCAGGAACAAAATTTCGTGGCCAGTTGTGGAGCACCAGTGGAAGAATGTCCCCTGTGTGATGGGGTGGTCACGGTGGAGAATTCTGCCAGGGCACCTCCAGCCACAGGGTCATGTCACGAGGCTTGCAAGGGCCCGGGGTGATGGCGGGTGGCATTCCTTCTGCTGTTGGCACTGCATTTTTTGTTGAGAACTTTTCCCCAAGTGCATGCGTGATTTATTGGCTGTGACAAATACAGTTCTTTCTGAAATTTCTGTGTATGGTGGGACCTGATGTTTGCTTAGGGCACTTGTCATCAGCAGTGATATCTTTCCAGGAAATTTCCAGCATCTTCCAGAGATACTTTTTCTCTAAAGGTAAACATCCTGTAAGGGCTGCGACTTCACACAGGGACTCTGAGGGGCTGGAATGTGAGCACTGGCACCACGCTGGCCCATCCCCAGCCGGCTCCGCCCCCCTGGGGCCCATACATGCCCCGGTCATGAAATTGCTCCCTGGAACTCAAACTCATTTTGTTGCTCTTTAGTGTAAGGCATGCTTTATTTTTCTTAAGAATTCCTTATATAATACTAGGAGCTTTTCAGATAAAAACCCCAATAAGTGATTGCTGTGCAGAAAACTTAGGGAAGAAAATTAACGAAATAGGAATTTATATTCTTTCTATATAAAGATCAACTAAGCAAAATGTTCAAATCCTGCGTTGTAGCTGGGCTCTTCTGATGCCCTGCATTTGTTACAGAACACGCACAGGAGAGTGAGCGATGTTTGCAAGTGCAGTGAGGTTGGGGTTGCAGTTCCGTCAGGGAGGGGATGGAGGGATGGGGAGCTGAGCCCCAGGCTCTGAGGCTCTGTCAGCTCAGATAAATTGCACTGCCCCGGCCGGATCCCAGTCTTCAAAGCCAGAGTGTCGGGTTACATTTTATAAGCAGATACTTAGATTCAAAGGACTCCCAGAGATAATCTAGCCTTAACTCAGAGACCCTTAAAAATGTACTTTTGATATTTATATGCTTTATTTTCACAGGCGCTTTCTTCTGCCAGTCCTTTTGTAGTAGGTCAGGGTCTTAAAGGATCCTGCGATCCTCATCCTTCCCACCGCAGAGCCAGCCAGGCTGCCGGCCCTCGCCGCCCCTTGCAGCCTGCGCCACCCGGCGGGCCCAGGCCGGCTCGAGGTCTCACACAAACCTGCCGGCTCTCCCGGGTCAGCGGGGCGCTTGGGCCGGCTCCGCGGACAGAGTGACCCGTCACTCATCCCTCCTGTGCTGTCACTGCAGGCCTCACTGTGCAACGCCTTGTTTAGCTGGAGGCACCCGCCCGCGCTCCTGCCTCCGCTTACAGCCCTCCACCGTCTGGGCAGGGTTCAGGCCTGCGTGTCGTCCGTCCCGTCTCAGAGAATCCTGAGGCACTTCCCAGAACATGAGCCACGTGAGAATGTCCCCACACTCTCCCATTCCTGTCTGCTGACAGGCGGGGGCAGCCAGGGGTCTGAGCCGGGCCCCGTGTTCTTGCGCCCTTGGTGCCACCCGGGTCTTGCTGACAGATGAACACAGTGCCTCCCGCCCGGGCCTGTCCTCAAGGCCCCAGCCTCTCCACGCTTGCCCGGGGCACTACGTCCAGGGCTCCCGGGTCTCCCTGCTCCCACTCCCAGCCTCATTAGGGAAACGGAGTGTTTTCTTTTGCATTCCTCTGCAGCCCCCGGCTCATTTGAGCCTGTGGAAATCCGTGGTGGCTAGGCAGATGGAGGCAGGGCTGCTAAGGGAAGAAAGAGTCCAGGGAGTAAATAAGTGTCAAGGAACTCATTGTCTGCTCTCCACCTGTTGTTATTCTGGTCCCAATCAACCTGCTCGCCAGGCTGGAGCCAGCGGCCATCTGGAAACACTGCTCTGTTTATAAACTTGGCATGAAGCAGCACTCCCGGGCCCTGACCTCCCACACGAATCTGGAAACAATTAGAGCAAGATGATAGGCAGTCAGGGACCGCTCCAGGGAGGGGCAGGAGCCTGCGAGGGAGGGGCTGGGGGCGCCTGAAGAGGAGGGGTGGCCAGGACATGGGGGCCCAGGGAGCCGGTGCTGGGGGAGGTCTGCGGGAGGGGGCAGCTGGGGTGGGTGTAGGAGGATGGGGGTCTGGGAGTCCAGGGGAACTGGGTCTGGGAGGGGTCTGGGTGGGCCGGTGGGAGAGGTGGGTTCCGGGGGTCGGGTGGGGGTTGGCGGGGGTCGTGGAGGGGCCCCGGGAGGTCTGGGCCCTGGTGGGAACTGGGCGGTGGCGCCTGGGGCAGGAGGACCAGGAGAGGGGCCCTGGCTGTTTGCTCTAGACGGCGACCTCGGCACAGGCCCCGCTGCCCTGCAGCCCCAGCCTCTCGGGTCCCTTCCAGTTTCCTGGGCCTTCTCGAGCAACACTAGCAGGGCAAAGAAAACACTCCTGTCTGCTCGGAGACAAGTGTATGGTGGCTTTCGTGGTGAATGAAGTCCTTTCTCATCTAGTAAGGAATGCATTGTAGAGTTTCAAGTCATTTTATTAGTTTCAGAAACATATTCTTGAAAAGCACTTTTTGACCAAAGGGAGTTTACGCATGCCCCACGTTGCTACAGAAAAGCTAAGCGGCACTGGAAGCACAGGAGGGTTCCTTCCCTGGCAGAGCCAGCATAGCCCGGTCTGAGCCGGTCGGCCGTGCTGTTGTGCTTGGGAGGCTGCTTCCGGCTCCCGGAGTCCTGAGTATTGGCGAGATGAATGAATCTCTTCCTCTTCACTCAAGAAACAATCTCTCTTGCTTTTTTTTTTTTTTCCATTGCAGTTTTGAAATGTGATTCCCAACTCCAAGTCGATGCTGTTTTCATGCTCAGCTGGGTTTCTAACTCCTGAAATATTAATCTGTGGGAGTTGCTGGCAAACCAATAATTGGCACCAATTATTATAACAAGCTCCTGATCAGCCAAATGATACTTGAAGAGGGAAGCTTACTCTGTGCTGGTCTAGCTCCTGGGGGCTCAGAGCAGCCGGGCCACAGGAAAGGCGGCCTGTCCTCCTGTTTCCGACACAGAATGCCTGGAACATTGGCCCCCAGTGCATTTGCTCAGATCTCTGAGAAGTATTGACAGTCCGTGGAAAGTGGTGTCGTGGACCAACACAATCCTACGCCCTCTCCCTGTGCAGTGTGTGACTGTGTCCCTTCCCACACGCTGTTCCCAGCATTGACTTCCCGTGAGTTTTCTTTTTCACCTGAACATTCTTCATGCTCCATGCTTCTGATAGACAGGTTACCAAAAACCCAACCCAACATGTTCAGGATTGCAGAATATGTCAGATGCAATGATGTGAAAAATCCTCGACGAGGACCACGGGCACCCTTAGCACAGGTGGGAGGTGGCACCACAGGGCTGGGGGTGTCCCCGAGTGGCGCTTGCTGCCTGGTGGCTGCAGCCTAGAACAGTGCTCATCTCTGTCCCTGGAGAGGGTCAATCTCGTAAACTAAGTTTTGACTCTCAGTCTTGTTGCAAGTGGATTCATTTGAACTATAACATAAACTATTATGTTTATTTAACCCCCGTAAACTGATCTCCTTTGTCTTCGTGAACTGGCTGGGCAGCTAAAGACCCACATTCCTTCCACAGTTAATAAAACTTCATATTTTTCTCTGTGTTCATAAATTTAATTACAGTCAGACCCATTTAAACTACATCAGTTTTTCAAACTAGATTAAAAACCAGCCCTCCCACACCTCCCCCCCCAGCCACTGTGCAACACAGTTATACTCTTCAGACTAAAAGACATACAGTGGAAATTGATTTTGGCAGTTTTGTCCTCAAGGAATCATCTTGCATATCGTCCATTTTGGCTACACTTCCGCCCGAGATAATAGATTCACATTTTAAGTGACTCCATTTGTTCAACTTTATTAAAACAAAACAAAACACCACAAAACAAAAACCAAGCCAGATACAGTTCACTTTGCACAAGACTGGGCAGGCCCTCCCCAGCGCGTGGCCCGCGTGCGCCCAGCAAGCAGAACGGCCAGCTGCGCAGGGTCGCCGCCACGGAGCTCAGCGCAGGCGACCGGTGATGCCACGCCTGCGCCTGCAGCTCCTCCCAGGGCTTTTATGAAAATTAATGTCATTTGGGTCAAGTGCTTTGCTCTTTCTGAGAGAAATAAATGCGAACGATCAGCATGCGGGCGTTCCCTGCGTGCCTGGCAGCTTCCTCAGAGACCGGAGCGCAGGCGTTAGCTAAGGGCGGCCGCACGGCCGCGCTGGCCTCCTCTTAGCTCTTCCTAAAGCAACATTTATCCGAACAGTGCTTTAGAATTATCTTTCTCTTTTGTCATTAAGAACACTGTGATCCTCTGTTAATTCAAAACATTTATTTTCATTTTCAGAGCCTCGCTTTCTGCTGCCTCTAGCCCTGCAATCGCCTCTGCAGACTCGCCCGCTGGCCGCGCCTGCTGCCGCCTTCCAGCTCTTCCCTCTCGGGATGGCTGAGGTCAAAGCTTGCTCTGCCCTCCACGTGCAAAAATTAAAAACCGAGGCTAAAACAAGACAAAATAAAACCTAGACATATTCTAGAGAATGTTTTTATTTGATTGCTTCTTGAAATTTCATTTCCCTAAAATGTGTTCTTACAATAATATTTTGCTTAAATATTTGGGCCAAGGAAGACTTTTAAAAATGATCACCTTTGCAGCTTTCTCACTTGGAAGTTGGCTAGTACTCAACCCTCTGATGAATGGAAGAGTAACAACTTGCTTTTCTCTCTGCTGAGGAGTGGACCCATGGAGACAGGCAGCTTCGAGGGAGTCTCTCTTTCTAAGGCTCAGGTATGTAGTACGGGTTGAAATTCTGCAATGTGTGACTGAGCTCCCACTTACAGACTGGACAACGTTTTGTCCCTGCCCTAATCTTGTCTTTGTGGAGGTGTTGGAGGGAAGAAGGGCCAGGGACATTTCCAGCCCCGTGGCAAGTTCCTGTCTGCACAGTTTTGGCTGTTTAATTTTCAGATCATTTAATGACAGATTATTTTTAGGGTAAACATAGGAGTAAGCCCTCTATCTCTTAGTTTAAGGACTCTTCTCTCTCAGAGGGGTAGGCAGGTGCTTCTGGACCTCTGCAGGCATGGAGTTGTTCGGGCAGGGCCTCCCGTAGCTGCCGACGAGAGGTCGGGAGAGGGCTCTGGCTGACAGAAGGTGGCCTGCGGGGCGCTAATGCTGCGTGCGCCTCCACTCGTATGGCCACGCGGGACGCGCTCAGTGACCGCGTGTGCTGTGGCAGAGGTTAGGGCATGCTGAGCATGTTGTCTGTGCTACTGTCTCTGCCTGCTGCCTGTACAGGCGACACATACCATGTCCACCTTACCTGCCCCCACACAGCCTGCTCCCGGCTCAGTGGCAGTCAGTAAATATGTGCCGAATGAATGCATAAATGAATGAATGCCAGGGACATATTTCTGCTTTGAGAAGTTGGGGAGTAATTTACAGCAAAAATAACAAGGAAAGACTTCCCTGGAGGGATAGTAATTCAAATAATAATCTTTCCATCCCCTCCGCCTCCCCTCCTAGGAGGCTTTGCCGCTTAAACATATTTACTATTATCAGTTATTATTATCAAATATTAGCACTATACTACTGCTAGCAACAGAAGTTTGCAGCAGGGATACTATTTTTAGACATATTGTCATGTACTCCTCCCTCTGGGTCCTCCAGGAAAAGAGAAGAAACTTACTCAACAACAAAGATTTCTCGTTTTTGAAATTCAAATCCAAATTTTTGGGCAACCTAATAAGTTGGAAAGCAAAGCTTTGCAGAGAGAGAGAGACAGACAGTGAGAGAGCGAGAGGGCGCACACACCTTCGCTATTCCTCAGCGTGCCGGGCATGGAGGATTCAGAGCCCGTGTCTCTCCCACAAGCATAAAGAGTTGCCACCACCGCGTTCCTGCTCCAAGGAACACGAGGGAGTTAAGAGGAAAGAAGCCCAAAGGCCCACCCTTGCTAGCACAGAGGTCTGTGGGGAGAAGGGAGGGATGTCAGGGTCATGGGTGTCAGTTCTTTCTAAGCGCTTAGGTCCTCCCTCGGGTGGGTGCTTCAGAGATGCTCGGATTGGCACAGGACCCGGGCCAGTGCACAGACACTTGAAGAACAACGAATCATGGCTTTTCAGGCCACAAACGGTTGGGGTGGTTTGTTAGGCAGCAATAGCTAACTGTTATGGCTGATAATCCCCTTTCGTTGCTAAATCTAAAGGATCGTCTTCCTGGTGGCAGAGATGGATAAAGGCTAATCAGAGATGTTTCCCCTCTCACCACAGGCACACGTGTGATGAGTTCTGGCTATCTGGATGTGGGCAGAAGGGTTGTGCCACTTTCAGGGCTAGCCCATAAACTCCTCTGCCTCCCGAGCCTTTCTGCTGGGTGGGGAGGGCTGGCAGAGGCAGGGCCACAGGATGGAAGACTGCCACTCACCAGGAGCACCTGCAGCGGACTTTGTGTGAGTGGGAAACAAGCTTTTGCTGTGTCAAGTCACAGAGCCTTTGAGGTTCATGACAGCCGTGAGAGTCACTTACTGTCACCGTCTGCCTCCTTCTCCTGCTTGGCCTCCCATGGCTGCCGTGGGCAGTGCTGATGCCTTTACGGCTCCTCCTCCCTGGGTTTCCTTGGCACCACACTCTGTGGTCTTCCTCCAGGGAAGTGGCTCTCCAGCGCCGTGCACACGAAGCCCAGCATTCTGAGCTAAAGCTGCTGTCCTGCTCCTGCTCCTCTCCCTTGCCGCCGTGCCCTCAAAGCCCGTGTGTCTCCACAGACACACCAGCCTCCCATTCACTTAGGGTTTCCTTCTGCTGCTTTCTCTGCTTGAGATACTCTCCCCACTTTTTGCCCTCCTGACTTTCGCAGGGCTGACCTATCACTAGTTCCAAGAACACTGGGCTCTGCAGTGGGGGGCTGCTCCCATGGGCTCCGACAGAATCCCACTTGCCAGGATTGTGGGCCTTACTGTTGTAGCACTTCTCCATCTCTTTCACCAGCTCACTCCGGGCTCGAGCACTCGCAACCTGTTGTGCTCACTACCGCGTCCCAAATGCATAAACAAGTGCTTGCCACTTGGCCGTGCTGACCACCGCTCGGCAAAGCATCAGCTGATGAGCCTGCAGGGCTGGGAAGCAGCAGTGCACGGAGTCTAGAATCCAGACTGTGTTCGACAACAGGTGATGAATGAAGAAGTCAACCAGAAAAAAATGCTGCTGCTTACTTAGTCTTCCTTAGAGATTATCTGTACTTGGTCCTTTTGATGATGACTAGACTGTTTGCAATTATAGGTACGGAACAGCCTTCTTTCAAATGGTGTTTCCTTCAATTATCATTAGTGATAAAAATTGGGCAGGATTTATTTCACATATTACAATGCAGAATTTGATGTTGTTTTTATGTGAACATAACTGCTCTGTAAAACCTCAAGCATTTTTCTCTATTAGAATTGGCAGATGGGAGGTTATAGAAACTTGTGGCCAATTGAGAAGTTCTCAAACCATTGCTGTCGACACGGAGGGAGCAAAGGGCAGAGCGTGGTGTGTGTGAGTCACTTCTTTGGGATGGCCATACCCCTGGCTGCATCTGTTCCTGGCTATGGTGCTGCTTTCTACCACCGGACACTCGGCACCGGAAGACAAGGTGTGCTGCCCGAGGCCACACGGCAACGGGTTGGATGCCACACGTGGAAGCAGGTATACGTGTGTTCCCCAGGGGCTGACATCCTGTTTCCAGCACATAGAATGAGTCACAGAAAGCCTCTGCTGAGTCATAATGACACACCCAGAAGCCGATGACACGCACCTAGGAGGTCGCATACAGACAAGAATTCCTGAGGGCTGCCCTCAGCCCATGTTCACTGGGGAACACTGTGGAAGGGGAAGTGGCCGTGACATTTGCTTTGGTTGCCACACTGGCATTATTTGAGCCTGTCCTGCCTGTGAGCTTCTGACTCTGACTTCTGACCTCAGGAGAAGCACACATGGGACCAAGGAAGGGGCCCAGGCATCCTGCGTGTGCCTTACCAGGCTGGCGACAATGACAGCAGCTGAAATCTCACGGAATGCTTAGTATGTTTCGAACTTGTCACCTCAGTGACCTCGGTGAGCCCTCCGGTGGCCCACGAGGGCCGCCACTGCCAGCCTCCTGCAGCTGGACCCGGGCTGTGTGGCCCCGTCCTCTAGGGGACCTGTCTGGGCCGGCGCTGCCCACTGCATGAAGCGTCCATCCTGGGGGGCTTTTCTGTGGCAGGGGCTCCATTTCACAGGCCTCCAGGGGTCCTGCCCTTGGAAGAAGTCTTCTCTAATGTTCCTTTTCCTGGTCTATTCCCCAGATGCCCTCTTCCACTTCCAGAATGCTTAGGCTTCTGTATAAGAACAATTTCTTAGAGCCCAAAGTGAGGTCAGGTGCATCGGAGTATGCAAGGAAGGACAGTGAAATGAAAATGTTGGGAATAAATGAAACATCCTTATAACTGCAACACGCTTGTGTTCTTATGCAGCAAACTGGCTTAGAAACCTACATTCTTCACCATTTGTTTGTGTGTTGATTTGGACCTGTTGGTGACAGGCAGCAAAGGACGAGCACCGTGGGATGGGACATAAGCAGGAAGGGACTCTCCCCCACCGATATCCAGCTCGTTATTTTGAGTGTGTGAGCCTCTTATGACACGACCTCCCGCCCAGGCTGCTCTGCGGTACCTGCCCGTGCATCCTGTGCATCCTGTGCAGGGGCAGCCTGCGCCCTTGCAGACCTCTCCTTTTATTTTTCGGCAACATAATAGGAGGCAAAGGCCGAGAACTGCAGAGCCGTGTGCAGCGTTTGGAAGAGGCTGGGGCTGCGGGTGTGCACAGTGCAGAGGCTCTCACTGATATACCATAGTATTCAATTTTTTATTGCTATCAATTAAAGAGGTAAAAAATACTTTAATATAATTTTATTTGACATTTATTTTAAGACAGGCCAAGACTTCTGTCCAAATGTTTAAGGGCCATTTATATATTCTTACTTTTTCCTTCATATTTTCCTACTCTGTTTTTTGACCCATTGCTTGTTGATTTGTAAGAACATGGGTATTTATTAGAGAAATACTTGCTTAGAATGGTTCTTTTTCATGCAGAACTTTTCATAATTAAATTGCTACAAAGTTATTAATTTTTTTCTTTTATAGCTCTTGGGTTATGTGACATAATTTTAAAAGGCCTCTCCATTGGACAATTGTTAAAAATAAATTATTCTGGCTTGGCCCGGTGGCTGACACCTGTAATCCTACCACTCTGGGAGGTTGAAGGATCACTTGAGCTCAGGAGTTCGAGACCAGCCTGAGCAAGAGCAAGACCCCGTCTCTATAAAATATAGAAAAATTAGCCAGGCATGGTGGTACGCACCTGTAGTCCCAGCTACTGGGGAGGCTGAGGCAGGAGGATTGCTTGAGCCCAGGAGCTGGAGATTGCAGTGAGCTATGATGACACCACTGCATTCTAGCTGGGGCTACAGGCTACACAGTGAAACCCTGTCTGAAAAAAAAAAACAACAACTCTGTATCTTCTAGAAATTTATTGAAATGTGTTCACATGGAATATATAAAAATATATATATATTTCATATGAAATGGAATATATATTCCATATGAATTTTATTCTGATCATTAAATGTGATTTTTTCAAGGAATCTATATTATAATGTTTTAAAAATTGTGGTGCAATATACGTAAGACAAAATTTTACCATTTAACCATTTTGAAGTGTACAATTGAATGGCTGGCATATTAACAATATATACAACCATCACCACTATCTGGTTCCAGAGCTTTTTCATTATTCCTCAAGGAAACCCCATGCACATTAAGCAGTACCTCCCCAGGGACCCTCCCTCCATCCCTGGGCAACCCCTCATCTGCTTTCTGTCTGTGTGGATTCGGTTATTCTGGACATTTCGTATAAATACATACAATAAATATATAAATATATGTGTATATATATATATATACATACAATACACATATATACACACAACATACGTACACACATACATATACAAATATATGTATAAATATATGCAATACGTTGTTCTGACTCCTTTGCCTAGCATAATGTTTTCAAGTTTTATCCACACTGTAAGCATATATCAGTACTTCACTACTTTTCATAGCTAAATAATATTCCATTATCTGGATATACCACATTTTGTTTAGCCTTTCACTAACTAGGTGGTGGACATCTAGGCTGTTCCACCTTTTGGCTATTGTTAATAACACTGCTATAAACATGGGCGTACAGTTTTTGTTTGAATATGTTTTCAGTTCCTCGGGGCAGGTAGCCAGGAGTAGAACTGCCCGGCAAGGCAGTGGTTGTGTGTGTCGTGTGCTGAGGACCTGCCAGGCTGCTTTAGAAAGCGCTTTTCAAAGCCCTTAACTCCACCCCTCCCCCAAGCCACAGGCTGGTTCTTCCTCCCAGGCTTTCAGGGCCTACTGTCTGCCCTGAGTGTTACTCTCTGCTCCTGGCAGCAGCAGCTTGCTCATTCGCTGTTTGGGGGAATGATGTCCTAGCCACTCTGCCCGAGCACTCTGAGTTAGACAAAACAGCAGGAAGCCCCGAGTGCCCGTGCCAGGGAAATCCAGTCAGGCCAAAACTGACAGACACAGTTCCTTCCGCTCAGGGCCTGGCCTGCTTCCCCTGCGCGGTGTCCACACTGGGCGCGGGAGCTGCCCTCCAGGCCCTTCTGCGGCTGGCCTTCCACTTGGTTGCTCTAAACCTCTGACCACCTCCTAGTGTTCTGTAAGGTTGATCTGACATTCCTATGTCAGATTTCTGGGAAAGAGTTCCCTCCTCTTGCATTTTTGCTGTAGGTCCGTCTTGCTGTCCTAGACGAACAGCACAGGGCAGCGCCCGGCCTCGGGCGGACTGCTCCTCCGCGCGCAGTGCCCGGCGCGCCAGGACGGAAGCGCATCCCTCGGAGCTCGCCCTAATTGGACGTCAGTAAGATATCTCTTCCCGTCTTCAGTTGGCGATTTTAGCTCAGAATGAGAACGATCTGCACCCCCTGCCCCCCGTGACCCCTTCGCCCTTCCCGGCCGCTGCTGGTGGTGCGCTCGGCGTTGCCATGCGTGGCCCAGGCCTGCAGGCAGCTACACAAGGCTTGCAATACCATTCTGAAAAAGAAGAGTGAAAAAGGACGACTTTCCATATGGGACACTGAAATGGACCCTGGACTGCGCTGTGTAGAAACCTGTCGGAGGCTGAGAGGGAGGCAGGGAAGCCGACAGCGCCGCGCTACGGCGCAGAAGCGAGCGGGAGCGCGGCGGCAGCGCGCCCTTCCCAGCAGTGTCGGAGCGCGTGGGACAAGCACAGCGCCGTGGGCTCGCGCCATGGAGGCGGGTTCAGGGCTTACACGGAAAGAATGAAGAAATCATAAAGGAAATGCATCCACACATTTGAATAATTAAGGAAGGATAACTTCTGCATGGTCAATAACATCATAAAACGCAAATTACAAACTGAAAATATATTTGCAGCATAAGAAAAAAGTTTTAGGTATAGATATAGAAAAATGTCTCAGATATAAATAGGTATAAATATTAAATATGTATAATCAAAATATATTAATTAACATATATCTATATCTAGTATAAAATTCTGTATTCGGTAAGGCCATAATACCCTATTTTTATAAAATGTATATTTGTGTATACCCTTACATATATAAGGTAGTATATTAAAGCAGGCAATTAAGTATATGCACCGAAACCTGTCTGAAAGAGAAAACTCTAAAATACACTAAAATGGACACTATCTGAATGGTTTGTTATGAGTTATGCTTATATTCTTCTTTTTGCTTCTTTGTAACTTGATTGTTTAACAATATGTATTTATTGTGTAATAAATCTAGGACTAAATGTTTATTAAAAAAATGAAGTCCTTGAGAACTCTCCACTGCCTTGTGAATTAAGTGAAAACTCCCAGGACTGCCACTGAAGGTTTTCCACAATGTGTCCCCAAGCTACGCTTTCAGTTTTATGGCCTACCATTTCCCTTATGATGAAATCAGATCGTGTTCCTTCCCAGCTTAATGCCTGGGGTGGCTTCCGTCGCTCAGAGTCGGGCTGTCCGCTCCCCGCCCTGCCGTCCCCTGCCGTGCGTCCCGGCTCCACCTGCCTGCAGCGGCCTCCCGGCCTCGCGCCCTCGCGGGCCTGTGCAGACGCGTCTTCTCCGCGCTCCGCCAGCCCGTGTCCTGCTGAACCTTAAGGCGACTTTCTCAGGGATGTCCCCCAAGCCTAACCTAAAATAATCCTCCTCTGCCCACTCCAGCTCTTTCATCACAATCTTCTATTTAGAGCAATCATTCAATACACTCACCAAAATCTATTTTTCAGTGTGTTGGCTTGAATGGCATCCGTCTCTCCGTCGGCCTGTGCGCCCTGAGCGCAGCCCCCCTGTCTGTCTCGCCACTCCACCCTGGTGCTCCGAGCGGCGCGCTGCGCGGACAACGTGGGGCTTGTGCGGACGGCACCGTGCGTGCGCGGACCACCCGGGGCTTGTGCAGACTGCACCATGCGTGCGCGGACCACCCGGGGCTTGTGTGGACGGCACTGTGCGTGCGCGGACGACGCGGGGCTTGTGTGGACGGCACCGTGCGTATGCGGACCACCCGGGACTTGTGCGGACGACTCCGTGCGTGCGCGGACGACCCGGCGCTTGTGCGGACGGCACCGTGCGTGCGCGGACGACCCGGCGCTTGTGTGGACGGCACCGTGCGTGTGCAGACGACCCGGCGCTTGTGTGGACGGCACCGTGCGTGCGCGGACGACCCGGCGCTTGTGTGGACGGCACCGTGCGTGCGCGGACCACCCGGGGCTTGTGCGGACGGCACCGTGCGTGCGCGGACGACGCGGGGCTTGTGCGGACGGCACCATGTGTGTGGACGACACGGGGCTTGCGCGGACGGCGCGGCGATTGTGCGGACGGCACCGTGCGTGTGCGGAAGACCCGGCGCTTGTGCGGACGGCACCGTGCGTGCGCGGACGACCCGGCGCTTGTGCGGACGGCACCGTGCGTGCGCGGACGACCCGGCGCTTGTGCGGACGGCACCGTGCGTGCGCGGAAGACCCGGCGCTTGTGCGGACGGCACCGTGCGTGCGCGGACGACCCGGCGCTTGTGCGGACGGCACCGTGCGTGCGCGGACGACCCGGCGCTTGTGCGGACGGCACCGTGCGTGCGCGGACGACCCGGCGCTTGTGCGGACGGCACCGTGCGTGCGTGGACGACACCACGGTTGTGCGGCATCGAAGAGCAGGTGAACCACTGCTCTCGTCTAGCCCAGGGGCACCTTCAACACGCTTGTAAGTCCAGGCCCCAACGTCCCTATTCTCCCCATCTCTGCGTGTCACATTGTGTCCATGTTTTGAAGTCCATTCAGATTCTTGCTCCCCTGTGGAAGCCGCTCCCGAACTTTGCATGCCGGGAGAAAGGGAGGCAGATGATCGCCAGGGAAGAAGGGGGACCGTGTTCGACCTGAGGCCTCCGTGGGACCCGTGACCCCGCAGAGGGCGGAGCAGGTGGGCGGGAGGGCCACGAGGCTGGTCGCAGAGGGCGGCAGGTGGGAACGCCGAGGGTGGGGCTCCCACAGCCCGGTGAGGGGAGGGAATGGGAGGAGGAGGAGGAAGGGCCGGGCAGCAGAGGGGAGGAAGGAAGGCTCACAGGTGCCCGCCCGCCAGAGCCCAGTGCACCCGCACGCCAAGGCCCTGCCGCCCCTCGGAGCATTCTGCCTGGATGCTCCGAACTCCCGCCGGTCTTCTCGCCAGTAGCTTCCTCCTTCTCCCCAGGGATAATCATGTGGAATAATACATTTTACTATTTTTAAAACATTATTACAAAAGGTCTCTTATTTGAGTCTCATAGCAACTCTATTAATTCCCATTTAATAGCCGGGAAGAAGGGAGCTGGGGGGATTGAAAATGACATCCACAGTAAGGCAAGATAGAACTGGAGCCAGCTTTGGATGTCCAGCTGCCTTAGAGAGATAGATGTTGCCTGTTTTATTATGTTTGCACAGTTCGCTTACATCTTTTTATTGTAAAACGTGAGTGGAAGAGCAGGCCATTTTCCCTATCAAAATCCTTGGGTGATTTTTGTTGCGGAGTCTAAGCCCCCCAGGGAGCATCAGATGCTCGGCCCTGCCGAGAACTGGCAGGACGTCGTGTCCCTTCTGAGCAGTTGTGCTTCCCGCCTGCACTCGAGAAGTGCCGGAGTCTGAATTATCTGGGTGCATTCCTGCCTCTGTGGGTTTACTCGGCCGCTACTTCTGCCTGCGATGCGTGCCTCCCCGCGCTCAGGCGTTGCTGGGCACGTGTCAGCGATGCTGCCCCAGTCCTTACGGCTCCCTTGGCGTGTCCCCCGGCGATGACTGTGCCCGCCCTTCCGGGAAATCCAGTGCCGCTGGCCTCATTGAATTGAGGAACTACTGGATTGCCAGTTCCCGGAGGACAGGACTTTTCGCCTTTTTCACGTCTTTACCCTCCAAGGGCACGGTGGAGTGCCTTGTAAAATAAAGATTTAATAAATATAATATATTGATTGAATATTTTCATCCACCTCTCAAAATATGATACAAAAATGTAGAGAAAATCAGCAAAAAATTAAAATAACTCAATAGCAACATCATCCAACAGAATCTAACTGACATTTCTAAAATACTCCATCCAACAACAGCAGGACATCTTTCAAGGGCCTCCAGATCATTTACAAATCATATTCTCGCAAATATAAATGGCATTCTGGGTTGTCAAATCTCAACAAGTACAAGAATTGAAATCATACTGAGTGTATTCCTTTGACCACGACAGGAAAAAGCTAGAAATCAACAGCATAAATACAATAGGAAAATCTCCAAACACTTGGAAATTAGACAACACATTCCAAACAATCCATGGATCAAAGAGGAAGTCAGAAGTGAGATTAAAAAATACATTGACCTCAATGACAATGAAAATACAGTGTATCAAAATTTTCAGGGATCCTTAAGGCAGTGTGCTAGAAGAGAAATTTATAGCACTGAGTGCGTACATTAGAAAAGAGGAAAATCTCTAAGCTCTCATTCCAAGAACCTAAAAAAAGAAGAACAAAGGAAATCCAAAACCAGTAGAAGAAAGGAAATACTAAAGATAAAAGCAAAAATCACTTGAAATTGAAAACAGCAAAATAATAGAGAAAAATCAATGAAACAAGGAGTTGGTTCTTTGAAAAGATCAGTGCAACTGACAAACCAAGCACCGTCAATGAAGAAAAAAGAAAGAAGACACACTACCAAGCTCATAGGTGGGCATGGGCATCCTCAGGCCTTGCAGACATCAAAAGAATGATAAGGGGCCACCATGAACAGCTCTTCCTGCACAGATTCTGCAACTTAGTTAAAATGAACCCATTCCTCAAAAAACAAATTCCCTCAACTCACCCAATGTGAATAATCAGAATAACCATATTACTGTCAAGCAAATTGAATTCATAATTGAACTAAAAAAAAAAATCTAAGACCTAGTGATTTCACTGGTTAAGCTGACCAAATGTTTAAAGAAGCATTAGCATAAATTCTAGAGAATCTCTTCCAGAAAACAGAAGAGGAGAAAACATTTCTCAATTCATTTTATGAAACTAGTATTACTTTTATACTAAAAGCAGAAAATAATAGTACAAAAAGGGTGAAAACTAAAGACCATTATTCCTCATGAATACAGATGTAAAATTATTTAACATGATTATTAGCAAATAGAATTTAGCATCATACCAGAAGAATAGCACATTGCCATGAAGTAGGTTTTATTTCAAGACCACAACGCTGGCTCAATATTCAGAAATCAGTCAATGTAATCTACCTTATTAATGGAAAAATCACAGTATCATATCATATGATCATAAAAAACATGTTGTAGAATTCAACAGCGATTCTTAATAAAAACTCTCAAAAAGGAATAAAGGTGCATTCCTTCAACTTAATAAAAGGCATGTGCACAAGACCTACAGCTAACTGTATGTTTGCTGATGAAAGACTGAATGCTTTATACCTGAGATAAGGAACAAGACAATAATATAGCTCTCAATGCTCTTATTCAACATGCCACAGGACTCCTGTGAGTTCTTCCTGTGCACGTCAGGAAGAGGAAGTAATAGGCATACAGATTGAAATGGGAGAAATAAAACTGTTTCTATTTGCTGATGACATGGTTGTCTATGTGAAAATGCTAAGGGATCTATATTAAAACTCCTAGAATTAATAATTAGTTCAGCAAGGTCATAGGATAGAAGATACTCATAAAAGATGATTTGCATTTCTATATACTAGCAATGCACATGTAGCAAATGATATTTAAAACAATACAGGTCACAATCATTCAAATATGAAATTCTTAAGTGTAAATCTAAGAAAACAAGTATGGGACTTGCGTGACGAAAAGTACACATACTGATAAAAAAAAAAGAAGATATTAATAAATGGAGAAACTGAATTCATGGATTGAAAGACCCAACATAAGAATGTTAGTTCTGATGTACAGGTTGGATGAAATTCTTGTCAAAATCTCAGCAAGATATTTTCTGGATACAGGATTATTTTAAAATTTATATGGAAAGGCAAAGAAACTAGAGTAGCTAAAACAATTTCGAAAAATAATGAGGTAGGAAAAATTAGTCTATCTGTTTTCAAAAAGTACTATGATAGCTACAGTAATTAAGACTGCATGGTATTGATGGAGGGATGGACAGTTTAATCAATGCAAAAGAAGAGAGAACCCCAAAATAGACTCATACAAATATGTCCAACTGATCTTAATAAAGTAACAAAAACAATTCAATGGAAGAAAGATAGACTTTTCAAGTAAATATTGCTGGATTAATTTGACATCCATAGGTGAAAAAAAAAGATACTGTAATCTAAGTCTTACACTTGTACAAAAACTAACTCAAAATGCATCACTGACTTATATGCAAAGCTGTAAAGCTTTTAGGAAAAAAATAGGAGAAAATATTTATGATATAGAGCTAGGCAAAGAGTTCTCAGGTTTGACACCAAAAAGGAAGAGCATGATTAATAAGTATAAAAGCTGGTAAATTGGATTTTTTCAAACTTAAAAATTTTTGCTTTGTGAAAAAGCCTGTTAAGAGGATGAAAAGACAAGTTACAGACTGAAAGAAGATATTTTCAAATCACATATCTGATAAATAAAGGATCAGTACCTAGAATTTACAATGACTTCTCAAAACTGAACAGTGAAAAATTAAATTAATAAATTAAATAAATCTAATTAAACATTGACAAAGACTGGAAAAAACATTTCACTGAAGAGAATGTACAAGTGTCAAATGAGCACATGGAAAGATGCTTAGCGTCATTAGCCAATAGTGAAATGATGGTCAGAATCACAGCTAGATGCTATTATGTACCTATCAGAATAAGCTAAAATTAAAAATAGTGACAACACCAAATCCTGGCAAAGATTCGGATTGCTCATTCATTACTGCACAGAATGTAAAATTGTACAGCTTGATGAATTCTTAAGAGACTAAACGTGCCAGGGCTATACAACCTGGCACTTGCGCTCCTGAGCATGGATGGTAGGGAAATGAAGATCTGTATCCACACGAAAACCTGCCCATGAATGTTCCTGGTGGCCTGATTTGCAAGAGCCACAAACTTGAAACAACCCAGATGTCTTTCAAAGAGTGAATGGCTAAACCGTGGCAAATCCACGCTGTGGAACGCTACTCAGTAACAAAAAGGAGCTAGCAGTAGAGGTAGCAATTTGGAAGCATCTCTGGGGAATTATGCTGAGTGGAAAAAAAACAGTCCTGAAAGCGTACATACTGCTCATTCGACATGTTGAGGTGACAAAATTATAGAAACAGAAAACAGATTAGCATCTGACCGGGATTGAGGAGGTGGTGGGTGTGGGAGGTCTGTGGGTGTGTGGCCAGGCAGTGTCGATACGTGGGGTCTTCGTGGCAGTGAACATGTTCTGTCTCTTGACTGTGCCAGTGTCGATGTCCTGGCTGTGCTGCTGTACTGTAGTCACGCGACATGTTGCACTGAGAGGATCTGAATAAAGGGTACAGGGATCTCTCTCTAGTGTTTCTTGCAATTGTATGTGAATCTACAAATTTCAAAATAAAAATGTAGTCAAAAATGAATAATATATAAATTTTATGAACATATTAGGAAATTGGGCAGAAATTTCGACAAAGTGATTTGGTCAATTTCTCCTCTGTTGTTGAAAGTAGATATCTTGAAAAGCTATTAATAAGGAAGCCAAGTGTTAGGTTCACAAAGGTGTTCTTGGCCAATTTCAATCTGAATCCACTTTTTTCCTTGACACTCATAGGACCCTTCCTTCCCTTTCTTCACCTTCCCCATGGCCCCGTTGTCTCTCTGCGGCAGGGAAAGGGATATAAAGATTTCAGAACTTTTTTTTTTTTCATTTCCCCTTGTTGGCCATGCTTTTGGCAAATCAAGAAAGGTTGAAAAAGGAACAGAGTTTTGTGGAGTTTGCAGGTGAATGGAGAAGTGTTAACAAAAGTAAACGTAAGAAATGTTGGGCTGACCTCTTAAGGAACTCGAGCAACAGATACAGAGAAGCCTGAAGGGTGTGATGGCGCTGCTATTCGGAGCAGGCGTGCAGGAAAGAGTGCGGAGCGGCAGGCGTTCGGCGTTGGTGCCGTGAGGAGTGCCGTGAGGAGGAGGCTCCGCTGTGTCCCAGACGGTGCTGCGGGTCTAGCCTGGCACAGCAGCTGCAGGGGGTGTTTACTAGAGCCCATCACTGTTTACTCGATCAACTGCTTAATCTGCATAACAACCCCATAGATAAGAAGTATTATTCTCATTTTACAGCCACGGTAATGAGACAGAGAGAGATTCAGTTACTTGCTGAAAAGAACTAATTGCAGAGGTGAGTTGAACACAGGCAGTGTTTTTGTAGATTCTAGAAAAGCACTCCACTCGCTCTGGCGATCTGCAGGGTCTGCGACTGGACGTGAGCACAGTCTGCCTTTGAGATGGGTGCTGCTTTGCATTCGGCGTGTGGACTCCCGCGGGCGGCTCTGTTTCCGGCGTCAGCGTCCCTCTCTCCTGCTGTAGGGGTCATTTCTCAGCGGCCGTCCCGCAAGCACACCTATTCAAATACACAGTGACACACAGAGCTCTTTGTCTGGAGAAAAGGATATAAAAGTCAAAGTACGTTTCCTGCCAGCTACTCGGTAGAACAGGATGGAATATATCGTATTTTAGAGCACAATTCAGATTTGTGAGTTATTTCCTCTCTCCCTCACAATTACCGCCTTCCCCCCAACCCCCTCTCCTGGCTGCTGAATACACGCTTTTTCTTCCGACTTTAGGAAGTGCTTCCCGTACAGCCACATCTCGATTTGCGCCGTCTCCCGTAAGACCCCCAGCTGCCTCCCACACAGTCCGGAGAATGACCCCAGGCCCCTACGGCGGCACTCTTTCTCACATAAAGGGTTTCGATCATATCTTTCGAAGAGGTGTTCTGTGCAAATGGGACAGCTCCATTTCAGAGGGTGGGGGCAGGGCGAAGAAGAAGAAGAAGAAGAAGAAGAAGAAGGTGGTCCCTGGACACTTTTGCTCTCTTGGAAACTCAGTAAGATTCTTTCTTTTTTTTTTTTTTTTTTTTTTTTGAGACAGAGTCTCGCTTTGTTGCCCAGGCTAGAGTGAGTGCCGTGGCGTCAGCCTCGCTCACAGCAACCTCAATCTCCTGGGCTCAAGCGATCCTCCTGCCTCAGCCTCCCGAGTAGCTGGGACTATAGGCATGTGTCGCCATGCCTGGCTAATTTTTTTCTATATATATTAGTTGGCCAATTAATTTCTTTCTATTTACAGTAGAGACGGCCAATTAATTTCTTTCTATTTATAGTAGAGACGGGGTCTCGCTCTTGCTCAGGCTGGTTTTGAACTCCTGAGTAAGATTCTTTTAATTGTTTGCATGACCCTGTGTGTCCAAGGCACAGGTAACAGGTGCTCTCAGATCTGTTCATGCCAGTGTTTAATGTGCATGCATAAAACTGAAATCTTTGCTTTCCCCAATGTTCTGTTTATGATGATGCGATAGGAGTTAAGGCCTGGTGGCATTTAATGTACTATTGGGGAAAAAAATGTATGTTGCAATTGCGCTGTGTTCCTTGCTTGCTGTGTGGTCTCAATTTCATATTTAGATGTGGAATCTTTATGTTCTATACACACTTCATATATTGTATGTGTATAGTACGTATTTATATATGCTGCGTGCCTTTTCTTCCCCTTTTGGGAAAGGCATGTTCACACCGTGGCAGCAGGGAGACTGGATCCCGCACTTGCAGAGGCTGCTGGAGCGGCGGCAGCAGTTCTGGCGCTGGAGGCCCATGGGCAGAGGCGGAGGCCTTGCCTTCGTTTCTCTGTGCTGGTCTGGAGGAATCTGGCGACTGCGGGGGAGTGCTGCAGCCTCACGGCCTCCGGGCTGCTCCTGCATCCTCGTTCCTCCTGGCGCTTCATTTTGGAGATGCTCTCAGATTTTTGCTTAGAGCTGAATCAAATGGCCTGTCGACATTTGCTGGTAGAGATTAGCAGTTTTCTACCCTGAGACATGGCTCGTGTAAAGTTGGTGATCTTTTGTTTCAGCACCATAAGAGAATGGTCCCACCCTGTGGCGGAAGGTACTGTCCCAGGGAAGGCCCAGGGGCAGCTCACCTCTGCTGTCCCCTCTGCAGAGGCTTCTGTGTTCTAGATTGTCGTTCGGCAGGGCACGTTCGGACATAGCTGTAATGCTGAGAACATATGAATAAAAACGTTTCTGGGGCAGAATTAATTTCTCAGTCTTTTTTGATTATTGAAAATAGTTTTGCTTTAACAAGCATTCTTTCCCTCACAGGTCTGCTTCTCATTTGGCCGGTCCTCTCACGAAGTCGTAATCTTGTGTTTATGGTGCGGTGGATAGCTACCAAGATGGAAACAATCATAAGGTCGCAGCTGCCCAGCACTCAGGGAGGACGGCACGCAGGGGAGCCTGCCACCCGAGTGGCCTGGGCCACTGCGCTCACCCCCGGCCGGACTTCAGTGCGCGGCCCAGCCGCCCGCCTTTCCCAGCCGTGTTCTCGCTCTGTGCCGGCTGTGGCCTCAAACGTTTGGGCGGCAGTCCAGGGGCCAGCTGCAAGCTGTGGCTCCGGGATTCCTCTGGGAAGGAGATGGGGCGAGGCTGCCCGGGACCTTTCGACGGGACGGGCGCAGGTGGACTCGCGCCACAGCCGTGGGAGTCTGGCAGAGAAGACTGCTCGCTCTCCGGGAACAGGGGTGGAGCCCAGCCATGTGCTTGGATGGCTTGGAGAAGGGAACATTTGGAAGGAAAGAGGAGGGAGTTTGTATATTTAATGTTACCCTTGGTGGGAAGCACAGAGAAGAGAATTGCGGCCACCAAAACTTACGAAGCTTTTCAGGAGATATTTTAATTCAACAAATTTAACCTTCTGAATAATACTCTTCAAAAGAAAATGAAAGGTGAGATTTTCACAATGTGATAGCAACAAAAATCAGCCTTTTGCTTTTCTGTAGGGTCCTTAACCTTGATCTCTTCCCATGCCATCGTCACCGTGCAGTGGGCTGTGGGGACTGCGCCGGGCCATGTGCCTCTGGCCCGAGGGCTTATCGGTGTTGCTGTGCCCTACTTCTTAGCCCTCCTCCTTCTTAACCCAGAGCCGCGGATGTTTCCTCTGCCCTTCTAGGTGCAGGAGGACTGAAGTCTCACGGGGGTTTTCAAGGGTGCGTGAAAAGCTCCACTTCCCTATCGAGGCTGGGTTTTCTTGGCACACGCCTCGCAGCTGCTTCAGAGATCTGCAGCCTTCTGAGTTTCGCACAGAATTCTCTAAGTTCAGTGGGATAAGAGCACAGTTTAGAGCCAGCCTCGGGCAATCCATTACTTCTTAGACAGTGGAATTTAGCATAGGTCTGCGCAGATGGACTGGGGTGAGCTAGTGCGAATGACCAGCCAACTTCCAGGTTCAGTCTGGCTCAGGGTGTTGATAAGAAAGTCCTTCCGTAAGACGTCTGGTTAAGGCACATGGGAAAGGCTACACTGCGCTTGCCCTCACATGGGAATTGCATTGGAGAAAAGAACAGCCTGGCATGAGAAAATAAATCTGAGGCATGAGAAAACTGAAACATTGTTCAAGGACTTGGCAGATTTGTTTTCTGTGTTTGCCTGTTCGTGTCTTTTAGTTTAAATAAACGTTAGGGGTTAGGAATCTACCCTGTTGCCCATGGGCTTACTTTGATCAAGCTAAAACACACTGTCTCTGTCTTGATGGAGCCTGTGTTACATATAATTGGGGGTAACCAACAGAAACAACTCTGGGGAAGAATGAGGATGCTGAGTTTAGGACCACTGCATTGTTGTGAACTACAAACCCTTTTCTTGTTAGCAAACCCACAGGGGGTGAACTACAGACCTTATTTCCCTGCAAAAAGAGCTCTCGTGCTCTACAGAGAAGACTTGTTCCCCCGTCACTGTTGGTACCGTGTGGGAATATGGCGGCAGGCAGTCACCACGGCTAACGGGACCCAGGTTTGCCATCTGGGAAATGTTTGCCATGGGAGAGTTTCCAGGGGTGAGCTGCTTGCTATGGAGCCTCCAGGGTCTGTCTGCTTCTGTTACCCACACACTTACTGTCTTCCTGAGTGACTGTCTACACAGACTGGAGTTTTTGAAGATTAACGAATGGATGTGATTTCCACTTTGCAAAAACATTTCCTCAGTCAAAAGTCATTTGTACTTCCCCATTAATGCTATGTGGAAAAGATCACGGATTCCCTTTCTGGGAGTTTGCAAATGAGAATGTTAGAGTTCAGCTGTGATGAGAGTCAAGCCCTGCACCCCTGGTTGTTGGGCTGAATGTTCTCCTAGGAGGTGACAGGTTTTGAACAAGTCGAAATGCAGCTGGTGTCATTGTCACTGGGAGTCATGTCTGATGGCCATAAAGGACTCAAGGACAACTTTAGTTAGGAAGTCAAGGCCATGACAGCCAGCCCGCCCTTCCTACAGGCATGCTAACAGGCAAGGTGGCTGGCAATTGTGGAAAAGAGTCTCAAATGGCAAAAATGTAGTTTTGAGGCTGTTCCAGACAATTGCTGCTGGAGGGTTTAAGCTTTTGGTAGAAGCTTATTTCATGGGCAGATGCTACTGTGGAGCCAGAAGTAATTTAGCTCTGAAAATCAGCCCCGCTCTGGAAGTGGAGGCTACAGATGATTTCAGGTTTAAGAATCCACTCTGTCAGCTTGGACAAGCCCATCAGGATTTAAGATCTGCCACAGGCGCTACTTGCTATTGCTTAAGGAATGAGGCTGCTAATTAGCACTGTGCTTATACCAGATAAGGGTATCAAATCGCACTTTGTCTTTTGCCCCAATATGTCTTTTTTCAGCTCTGGTTGTCTGCTGGGACTGCATGAAAAACCAATAGGACAAACACTGTCTCTCTGAGGACGCCTAAGTCCAGCACTGTCCAAGCAGCCCCTCCAGTGTGGGCGACCCTGGAATGAGGGGCCAGAGGGCATCTTGTCACGGCGTGTCCTTCCAGAGCCTGAGAACTCTGACTGGGGCACGGGTGTCTTTCTTCCCAGTGGTTGGCTTACAGCGGAGAGTCTGATGGGAGTCTGGCCTTGATAAATCACTTAAAGGTGAAACTCAGGGTTCCCGGATGGATGGGGGAGCAATGACAAAGGCAGGAAGAAACAGGATTCAGCAGCCTTTTCTCTCAGTAAGAATTAAATCTGAGAAGAGTCCCGGGGCCCGGTTCTCACTGGGTGCGCTTCCCGGGCAGGCCCGGGTCTCTCCCCATCCTCGCCCCTCCCAGCTTTGGAGACACAGCCCTCCCCTCCTGCCTTCTGGGGGCCTACGGCCCGTGGCCCTCCTCATGTCACCACCAGCCCTGGAGTCGAGACTGTCCCTTCCAGCCCACTGCTCCTGCCAGGGTTCAGCCCTCGTGGTCGCCGGGCCCCTCTCTGGAGCCGTTCACCCGTTCTCGCGAGCTCACTGCCTGCCGTTTTGAGCCACCCCACCCCAGCTGCTGGCCGTGCCCATGGCAGCAGCAGTGACAGTAGCAGCTGGTATTTTGTGCTTGGGTCCTGTATGGCAGCCACCTCCAAATATCAATGCCATACAAACGCTGACCCCTTTGTTTCCTCCACTGACGCACTGCATGGTAGATGCGAGTCCTGTGCCCTTCACAGCGAATGAGCTGAGAGGTCAGGGTGCACAGTCAGCACTTGGCGAACCGGGTTTCAGACTAGGGTGGTCGAGTCTGGATTCCAGGCACCACGTTGAACCATGTTAGCTTTGGCCACGTGGTGGCCGTCCCACGTCTTTCAGCAACGCCGGAGACAAGCTGACCTGTTTTCTTTTTCTCCCCAAACAGCCAGCACATTGGCCACAGGGGGACATGGGCAGCCAGCTGGAGAGATGGTCCCACGTCGCGCCTCCCCGCCGCCCGCCCGCGGCCACAGGCGCCAACGCAGAGCTCAGCCTTGCACCTGCGCCACCCACCCTCCAAGGGAACCGAACGGTGAGTAGATTTGGTCTTCAGTTCAGCCCCGAGGGGCGGGCCGGGCTGCCTGGGACGGAGCAGGGAAGGCCGTGAGGAGCACGGTCTCGGAGGGAAGGTGTCCGCGCAAGGGCATCGGCCTGCCCTGGCCCAGCAGGGGCAGACTGGCCACCCGTCCAAGGGCACTTCTCTGGCTTTGCTTCTCCGTGGCTGTGAGAGTCGCCATGCCCGGCGCCAGCAGCCGCGGCCATCTCTTCTCTGTGCGGCCGCAGCGGGCTGTGGTGCGCCCTCCACGCAGACAGGATCTGTCTCACCTCACGCCAGCGGCGGCCGGCCCGCAGGTGAACCCAAAGCATCCTGAGGACTGTCACCCTGGCCGGGCCGCAAGGGCAGAGCCTGCTCCGGGTGAGCGCTGCCCACCGCAGGAGCAGGCCGAGCCACACGCCGGTCTCCGCCAGCCCAGTGCCACGGCTCCCTGTCCCGGAGAAGGGGGCCACGCGGCCGGCTCTTACGCTGCAGAAGGTGCCACTGCTTGTACCGAGGTTTTAAAGCTTTTTAATGCTCATTGCCTTTTGCAGCGTGATGTCTACTTTCTCAGTTGGAAAAGAGTGGACTTTCCTAACCCATCGACGGCCGTTTCTTACCTGGCAGCACTGAGGTGAAGAGCTGACCCGAAGGCAGGACCGGGCGGGACGGGGCAGAGCTGTACGAGGCACCGGGCGGTGCCAACAGCCGCGCCCCCTCACTCCGTGAGCGGCTGCAGAAGCAACAGGCTGACCACCTTCGCGTGCTGTGACCCAGAACACCAGCAAAGGGACTGCAGCACTCTCTCCAGCCAGTGTGCCTCCGAAGGCGGCCGTGGGATCGAGGCTGGTGAAGCCCACTGGCTTCCACCCGCCTGCCGCTGCCCCGGGACTGCTCTGCCTCCTCCCGCCTGCCGCTGCCCCGGGACTGCTCTGCCTCCTCCCGCCTGCCGCTGCCCCGGGACTGCTCTGCCTCCTCCCGCCTGCCGCTACCCCGGGACTGCTCTGCCTCCTCCCGCCTGGCGCTGTCCCGGGACTGCTCTGCCTCCTCCCGCCTGGCGCTGTCCCGGGACTGCTCTGCCTCCTCCCGCCTGCCGCTGCCCCGGGACTGCTCTGCCTCCTCCCGCCTGGCGGCCGTTCTTTCCATACCCGTCCTCGTGGGGCTCGGACCACATCAGCAAAGTGCAGAGACGAAACGTGGGATCGGCATTTCCCCGTAGCCACCCCTCGAGCGATGTTGTTTGGGCAAGCCCCCTTGGTTTCAGGGAGGAGGTCAGTGATGTCTCTTTACAGACCCACAGACCACTGTGCCGCCACCCCTGTGCAATGCCGAGACCTCCCATGCCCACTGTCCTACTGCCTCCTTTCTGTTCCTCTAAAAAACATTTTCAGGCTTCTCATCCTTTAAATCTGAGGAAAGCATCTTAAATTTTTCTCAACATTGGCAAATCCTAGTTTATGCTCTAGGTATGGAAGCTCTCATTCCAAACCATTTGTTCTGGAAACAATTCTTCATGTCTTCTAGATGGACACATGCTGGCCTTTTGTCACCTATTTACTTCATCCTACCATTTATTTTCCTTAAATTGCTCCATAAATATGAGGTTTTACACAGCATTCGAATTACACATAAGTGTGCTCTTGGTACAGGGAGTGTCACAGCGGGTGGTCCTGAGGACACACCAACCGGCACATGGAGAGTCGGAGAATCAAAGTTTATTCACTGGCGAGCTCAGAGGGGCCTCGCCACCAAATTCTGAGCCATCTACCCGATTTTTCCCACTTTTATTAAGTTGGGGTGGTCCGAGAGGTGGGGTACCAGGTTATGGCAGTTGATGTGCCAGGCAGTAGGTTTAGTGTCACGCTGACGCCACACAACCGGCCAGTGTTGTGCTGAGGCAGCTCTTCTGGGAGGGGGTCTCTGGTGCCTGATGCCAAGTAGCAGGTGGGGTCTCCCTTGCCATTCTCTCTCTTCCCGAGGAAGCAGGCATGGGTGGGAAGGTAGAAAGGTGTCAAGCAAGCTACCAAGGGCTTGCATGGGTAAAGAGGTCCACAGCAGCTCCAGCTCCCTGTGTGGTTTGTGACAGTGGCTAAATCCAGCGAGCACACTGCAAGAGCGTGTGTGCCCCGGGCAGCCTGCCCTTTCGGCCCTATCCATGGCCTCTCCCTTGCTCCCAGCCTCCTTCTCCCTGTTCCTCCACCCTGGGACCAGCACTTGGGGCTGTGTGACCTTGGGCAAGGCACTCACCTCTGTGCCTCACCCGTGTCGTATTTCAATAGGGATTTTAGCAGAACCAGCCTCAGGCATGCAGGCAGGCTATTGAGAGGAGGCCTGCAGGTGGTGCGTGGTGCAAGTTTACAATGATACTGTTTATCATCATTGTCATTCTGTTTTTGTTTTCCTTTTAGCACTTATCACCAGCTAACCTAGGGTATGTGTTTTTCTACCTATCTCATTCATTGTCTGGTAAATTCCGCTAGAGTGGAGATTTTTCTCTGTTCTGTTGGCAACCGACTCCGTGGTGCCTAGATCAGAGCAGAGATCTGGAAGAAGCTCCACAGATGTTTCTGGATGGAAGAGAAACCAGCATGCTGTAGAAAGGCCAGTGACTAAGACCCAGCGATTTTGAATGGGGTTCAGTTAGAGAGGTCATCGTTGGGGCTTCCTATTTTCTTAGACCCACTCAGTACTGAGATGTGGCCCTCTTGGGTTCCACATCTTCTCAAGGCAGGGTCAGGCTTGAGAGACCTTGCAGGGATAGTTCTGAGTGATGTATTTGCATCACCTGTAGAGTTGGCTGGAGGAGGAGGGATTCTGGACCAAAGCCACCCAGGAATCCATGGCTCAACTTGAGGATGAAGGATCTGTGGGAACCAGATTCTAGGAAAAATGTGCCATGTGTCTATTCAAGTCAGCAGCATGAGGGATAGCCTTTTCCCTGGAGCTATTCAGAGCTGACCCTGCAGGAAATAAGATTAGGATCCAATAAATATAACACTAAGGAAGAAAACAATTATCACGTATCTCTGATAATTTCAGTGAAACTTTGCACTCTCTTTCCAGAAAATGTATGTAGGAGCATCAGTTCACAATGTTTCAGGGCCTCAGAGACATCCTGGAGAGCTGCAGGGTTGCCTTCGTGGGCTCCTCTGCTAAGAACAGTGATGGAATACAGGCTGCAAGCCGAGGGTCCAATTCAATTTGCTCTCCAAAAAGTTTGCACCCTGCTGAGAGGTAAGCTCATTAAAGACGTTAAGTTCAATGAGCTGATGTTCCTGACTTGCTGTAATGGAAAGAAACAATGCAGCTGAGTTCAGAAGGGGAGAGGGTCCACCCTAGGGGGTTCCATGGGCTTCATAGTGGGAGGGGCTAGGGCGAAACAGAGAACTTGTGGAATCCGTGGAATGCCTCGGCAACCAGGAATGCAAACCCCATTTCGCAGGGAATGCGGGAGCAGAGCTCCAGCTCAGTGAGCTGCAGCAGTCAGTGCCCCAGTGAGGAAATGTGTCCAGAGTTCCACCTTTCATATAGGGAGATTTCTCGGTTCCATTAAAACCCTGTGCAGGGAGTACTCCATCGGTTGGGCTTGGCTGGGGTCAGGCTGTATGCCTGCCCTGGGACATTACCTTTTTTGCTTCTGCCCTTTCCCAGACTCATCTTGTCCCCACTCCTTGCAAACCAAGCGGGGCCTGAGCCCCAAGCGTCCTCCATGTGATGTGAAGCCTCCACCTGGGAGGCCCTGGCCAGGCTTGGTTTGAAAATCGGTTTATATAAGTGGGCGATTTCCAAAGCCTGAGCTCCTTCCTCACCTGCCTCAGTCCCGGGACACGGCCTGTCCTCTCGCCAGGCCGCCAGGACATCTAATGGGGAAGTAAAAGTTACCAGGGCTATGACGCAGGGCCTGGATCATCACTCTCCCCCGCCCCCTCCAGAGTTCCCATTTCAGGAAATGAGACCGCCACCCACTCCCGTCACCTGAGCAGCAACAAAGGCCCCTCCGCCTGCACTCCCGCGCGCAGCGGCTGACGAGCTCGTTTCTTCCCTCCTCCCAAACGCACTGTGGCCACTGCGCCGCCCCCTCGTCCTGCCCCGCCTGGCCAGGCCCCAGGACCCGGGATTCCTCCTCCCTGCCTGCTGCCGCGGTCTGCACGCAGCTGCCCGGGACCTTTCCAGCCTCCGCACCTTCGTCAGAGGCGGCGCGGCGGACAGGGCCCGTGGCCCACGCTTTCCGATGACACCGGTGCTGCCTGTGCACCTGGTCCTGCTGACCGAGCTCCGACCTGCTGTCTGCTTGCCTGACCACAGGCTCACCGTTTCCGTTCCTGGGCCAAGGGCTGGTCCCGCCCCAGCCCGCCTGCACCTCCCCGGGTCTGGGGCCTTCACCGCACACAGGAGCCACCCCGGCAGGGGCCTCTCTGAGCGGCGACCTAAGAGCCGGCTGTGCTGTGACCCTGCTCTCCTGCCGTCAGTCCCCAGTGTTGGGCACGGCCCTTGGTGGTCTCTGGGTGCTACTGTCCCCGTGCCCAGAGGGCGTCTGTGCGTCTGAGCTCAGGCACACAGCAGGAGCTCCACGCATCTTTGTGCGAAGGTCCGCGAATGCCCCCGCGCCTGGTGGACTCGCCTCCCCTGGGCAGGGGCGGCACCACCACAGGTGTGTCCTGGAGGGGCTGAGCCTCTAAAGAGCTGGTCCGGGGGTCCAGGAACCAGACCCCGTTTCCCTTGGCTGAGGGGCCCACAGCCGGCGTGCCCAGGAGCAGCTCTGGGACGGCGGGTGTGCAGTGCCGTCTCACGGGCCGCGCGGGGGCTGGGCTCCAGGCTGGCAGGTCTGATGGACGGGACATCGGCGCGTCTGGCCTCCTCCAGCCCGTTCTCTCCCTGTCTCCCCTTAGAGCAGGGGGTGCATCAGACGGCCTGGAGACCTTGCTGGCCTCCGCGAGCCCGCGTGGCCAGCGCTTCACACCCCAGAGCTTCGTGCGTCTGCGGGGCGCCGGGGCCTGGGCCGACTGGCCGCGGCTGAAACCGGGCACCAACCCTATGTGATGTGCGTGTGACTGAGTGTGCATGTGTGGGCATGTGTGGGAGTGCCTGTGTGATGCGCGTAAATATGTGTTTTATGTCTGAGTGATGTGTGTAAATGTGAACGTGTGCATGTGCGTGAGCACGTGATGTGTGTGAGCATGTGATGCGTGTGAATGTGGGTGAGTGTGTGATATCTGTGAGCATGTGATGTGTGTGAATGTGTGTGAGCATGTGGGGTGTGTGAATGTGTGTGAGCATGTGATGCGTGTGAATGTGTGTGAGCATGTGATGCGTGTGAATGTGTGTGAGCATGTGATGCGTGTGAATGTGTGTGAGTGTGTGATATCTGTGAGCATGTGATGTGTGTGAATGTGTGTGAGCATGTGATGTGTATGAATGTGTGTGAGTGTGTGATATCTGTGAGCATGTGATATGTGTGAATGTGTGTGACCATGTGATGCGTGTGAATGTGTGTGAGCATGTGATGTGTGTGAATGTGTGTGAGCATGTGATGTGTATGAATGTGTGTGAGCATGTGGGGTGTGTGAATGTGTGTGAGCATGTGATGTGTGTGAATGTGTGTGAGCATGTGGGGTGTGTGAATGTGTGTGAGCATGTGATGTGTGTGAATGTGTGTGAGCATGTGGGGTGTGTGAATGTGTGTGAGCATGTGATGTGTGTGAATGTGTGTGAGCATGTGGGGTGTGTGAATGTGTGTGAGCATGTGATGCGTGTGGATGTGTGTGAGCATGTGATGCGTGTGAATGTGTGTGAGCATGTGATGCATGTGAATGTGTGTGAGCATGTGATGTGTGTGGATGTGTGTGAACATGTGATGCGTGTAGATGTGTGTGAGCATGTGATGCGTGTGAATGTGTGTGAGCATGTGATGCGTGTGAATGTGTGTGAGCATGTGATGTGTGTGGATGTGTGTGAGCATGTGATGTGTGTGGATGTGTGTGAGCATGTGATGTGTGTGAATGTGTGTGAACATGTGATGTGTGTGGATGTGTGTGAGCATGTGATGTGTGTGGATGTGTGTGAACATGTGATGCGTGTGAATGTGTGTGAGCATGTGATGTGTATGAATGTGTGTGAGTGTGTGATATCTGTGAGCATGTGATGCGTGTGAATGTGTGTGAGCATGTGGGGTGTGTGAATGTGTGTGAGCATGTGATGCGTGTGGATGTGTGTGAGCATGTGATGCGTGTGAATGTGTGTGAGCATGTGATGCGTGTGGATGTGTGTGAGCATGTGATGTGTGTGAATGTGTGAGCATGTGATGTGTGTGGATGTGAGTGAGCATGTGATGTGTGTGGATGTGTGTGAGCATGTGATGTGTGTGGATGTGTGTGAGCATATGATGTGTGTGATTATGTGATGTGTGTGAGCATGTGATGTGTGTGGATGTGTGTGAACATGTGATGCGTGTGAATGTGTGTGAGCATGTGATGTGTATGAATGTGTGTGAGTGTGTGATATCTGTGAGCATGTGATGCGTGTTAATGTGTGTGAGCATGTGATGCGTGTGAATGTGTGTGAGCATGTGATGTGTGTGGATGTGTGTGAGCATGTGATGCGTGTGAATGTGTGTGAGCATGTGATGTGTGTGGATGTGTGTGAGCATGTGATGCGTGTGAATGTGTGTGAGCATGTGATGCGTGTGAATGTGTGTGAGCATGTGATGTGTGTGGATGTGTGTGGACATGTGATGTGTGTGGATGTGTGTGAGCATGTGATGCGTGTGGATGTGTGTGAGCATGTGATGCGTGTGAATGTGTGTGAGCATGTGATGTGTGTGGATGTGTGTGAGCATGTGATGTGTGTGGATGTGTGTGAACATGTGATGCGTGTGAATGTGTGTGAGCATGTGATGCGTGTGGATGTGTGTGAGCATGTGATGCGTGTGAATGTGTGTGAGCATGTGATGTGTGTGGATGTGTGTGAGGATGTGATGTGTGTGAATGTGTGTGAACATGTGATGTGTGTGGATGTGTGTGAGCATGTGATGTGTGTGGATGTGTGTGAACATGTGATGTGTGTGAATGTGTGTGAGCATGTGATGTGTGTGGATGTGTGTGAGCATGTGATGTGTGTAAATGTGTGTGAGCATGTGAAGTGATGTGTGTGAATGTGTGTGAGTGTGTGATATCTGTGAGCATGTGATGTGTGTGGATGTGTGTGAGCATGTGATGTGTATGAATGTGTGTGAGCATGTGAAGTGATGTGTGTGAATGTGTGTGTGTGATATCTGTGAGCATGTGATGTGTGTGGATGTGTGTGAGCATGTGATGTGTGTGATTATGTGATGTGTGTGAGCATGTGATGTGTGTAAATGTGTGTGGGCATGTGATGCGTGTGAATGTGTGTGAGCATGTGATGTGTGTAAATGTGTGTGGGCATGTGATGTGTGTGGATGAGTGTGAGCATGTGATGTGTGTGATTATGTGTGAGCATGTGATGCGTGTGGATGTGTGTGAGCATGTGATGCGTGTGGATGTGTGTGAGCATGTGATGTGTGTTAATGTGTGTGGGCATGTGATGTGTATGAATGTGTGTGAGCATGTGATGTGTGTAAATGTGTGTGGGCATGTGATGCGTGTGAATGTGTGTGAGCATGTGATGTGTGTAAATGTGTGTGGGCATGTGATGTGTGTGGATGTGTGTGAGCATGTGATGTGTGTGATTATGTGTGAGCATGTGATGCGTGTGAATGTGTGTGAGCATGTGATGTGTGTGGATGTGTGTGAGCATGTGATGTGTGTGGATGTGTGTGAGCATGTGAAGTGATGTGTGTGGATGTGTGTGAGCATGTGATGTGTGTGAATGTGTGAGCATGTGATGTGTGTGGATGTGAGTGAGCATGTGATGTGTGTGGATGTGTGTGAGCATGTGATGTGTGTGGATGTGTGTGAGCATATGATGTGTGTGATTATGTGATGTGTGTGAGCATGTGATGTGTGTGGATGTGTGTGAGCATGTGATGTGTGTGGATGTGTGTGGGCATGTGATGTGTGTGGATGTGTGTGGGCATGTGATGTGTGTGGATGTGTGTGGCCATGTGATGTGTGTGAATGTGTGTGGGTATGTGATGTGTGTGGATGTGTGTGAGCAATAGATGTGTGTGGATGTGTGTGAGCATGTGATGTGTGTGGATGTGTGTGAGCATGTGATGTGTGTGGATGTGTGTGGGCATGTGATGTGTGTGGATGTGTGTGAGCATGTGATGTGTGTGGATGTGTGTGAGCATGTGATGTGTGTGGATGTGTGTGGGCATGTGATGTGTGTGGATGTGTGTGAGCATGTGATGTGTGTGGATGTGTGTGAGCATGTGATGTGTGTGGATGTGTGTGATCATGTGATGTGTGTGGATGTGTGTGGGCATGTGATGTGTGTGGATGTGTGTGAGCATGTGATGTGTGTGGATGTGTGTGAGCATGTGAAGTGATGTGTGTGGATGTGTGAGCATGTGAAGTGATGTGTGTGAGCATGTGATGCGTGTGAATGTGTTTGAGCATGTGATGTGTGTGAGCATGTGATGTGTGTGGGCATGTGATGTGTGTGGATGTGTGTGAGCATGTGAAGTGATGTTTGTGGATGTGTGAGAGCATGTGATGCGTGTGAATGTGTGTGAGCATGTGATGTGTGTGAGCATGTGATGTGTGTGAATGTGTGTGAGCATGTGATGCGTGTGAATGTGTGTGAGCATGTGATGCGTGTGAATGTGTGTGAGCATGTGATGTGTGTGGATGTGTGTGGACATGTGATGTGTGTGGATGTGTGTGAGCATGTGATGCGTGTGGATGTGTGTGAGCATGTGATGCGTGTGAATGTGTGTGAGCATGTGATGTGTGTGGATGTGTGTGGACATGTGATGTGTGTGGATGTGTGTGAGCATGTGATGCGTGTGAATGTGTGTGAGCATGTGATGCGTGTGAATGTGTGTGAGCATGTGATGTGTGTGGATGTGTGTGGACATGTGATGTGTGTGGATGTGTGTGAGCATGTGATGCGTGTGGATGTGTGTGAGCATGTGATGCGTGTGAATGTGTGTGAGCATGTGATGTGTGTGGATGTGTGTGAGCATGTGATGTGTGTGGATGTGTGTGAACATGTGATGTGTGTGAATGTGTGTGAGCATGTGATGCGTGTGGATGTGTGTGAGCATGTGATGCGTGTGAATGTGTGTGAGCATGTGATGTGTGTGGATGTGTGTGAGGATGTGATGTGTGTGAATGTGTGTGAACATGTGATGTGTGTGGATGTGTGTGAGCATGTGATGTGTGTGGATGTGTGTGAACATGTGATGTGTGTGAATGTGTGTGAGCATGTGATGTGTGTGGATGTGTGTGAGCATGTGATGTGTGTAAATGTGTGTGAGCATGTGAAGTGATGTGTGTGAATGTGTGTGAGTGTGTGATATCTGTGAGCATGTGATGTGTGTGGATGTGTGTGAGCATGTGATGTGTATGAATGTGTGTGAGCATGTGAAGTGATGTGTGTGAATGTGTGTGTGTGATATCTGTGAGCATGTGATGTGTGTGGATGTGTGTGAGCATGTGATGTGTGTGATTATGTGATGTGTGTGAGCATGTGATGTGTGTAAATGTGTGTGGGCATGTGATGCGTGTGAATGTGTGTGAGCATGTGATGTGTGTAAATGTGTGTGGGCATGTGATGTGTGTGGATGAGTGTGAGCATGTGATGTGTGTGATTATGTGTGAGCATGTGATGCGTGTGGATGTGTGTGAGCATGTGATGCGTGTGGATGTGTGTGAGCATGTGATGTGTGTTAATGTGTGTGGGCATGTGATGTGTATGAATGTGTGTGAGCATGTGATGTGTGTAAATGTGTGTGGGCATGTGATGCGTGTGAATGTGTGTGAGCATGTGATGTGTGTAAATGTGTGTGGGCATGTGATGTGTGTGGATGTGTGTGAGCATGTGATGTGTGTGATTATGTGTGAGCATGTGATGCGTGTGAATGTGTGTGAGCATGTGATGTGTGTGGATGTGTGTGAGCATGTGATGTGTGTGGATGTGTGTGAGCATGTGAAGTGATGTGTGTGGATGTGTGTGAGCATGTGATGTGTGTGAATGTGTGAGCATGTGATGTGTGTGGATGTGAGTGAGCATGTGATGTGTGTGGATGTGTGTGAGCATGTGATGTGTGTGGATGTGTGTGAGCATATGATGTGTGTGATTATGTGATGTGTGTGAGCATGTGATGTGTGTGGATGTGTGTGAGCATGTGATGTGTGTGGATGTGTGTGGGCATGTGATGTGTGTGGATGTGTGTGGGCATGTGATGTGTGTGGATGTGTGTGGCCATGTGATGTGTGTGAATGTGTGTGGGTATGTGATGTGTGTGGATGTGTGTGAGCAATAGATGTGTGTGGATGTGTGTGAGCATGTGATGTGTGTGGATGTGTGTGAGCATGTGATGTGTGTGGATGTGTGTGGGCATGTGATGTGTGTGGATGTGTGTGAGCATGTGATGTGTGTGGATGTGTGTGAGCATGTGATGTGTGTGGATGTGTGTGGGCATGTGATGTGTGTGGATGTGTGTGAGCATGTGATGTGTGTGGATGTGTGTGAGCATGTGATGTGTGTGGATGTGTGTGATCATGTGATGTGTGTGGATGTGTGTGGGCATGTGATGTGTGTGGATGTGTGTGAGCATGTGATGTGTGTGGATGTGTGTGAGCATGTGAAGTGATGTGTGTGGATGTGTGAGCATGTGAAGTGATGTGTGTGAGCATGTGATGCGTGTGAATGTGTTTGAGCATGTGATGTGTGTGAGCATGTGATGTGTGTGGGCATGTGATGTGTGTGGATGTGTGTGAGCATGTGAAGTGATGTTTGTGGATGTGTGAGAGCATGTGATGCGTGTGAATGTGTGTGAGCATGTGATGTGTGTGAGCATGTGATGTGTGTGAATGTGTGTGAGCATGTGATGCGTGTGAATGTGTGTGAGCATGTGATGCGTGTGAATGTGTGTGAGCATGTGATGTGTGTGAGCATGTGATGTGTGTGAATGTGTGTGAGCATGTGATGTGTGTGGATGTGTGTGAGCATGTGATGTGTGTGGATGTGTGTGAGCATGTGATGCGTGTGAATGTGTGTGAGCATGTGATGTGTGTGAGCATGTGATGCGTGTGAATGTGTGTGAGCATGTGATGTGCGTGGATGTGTGTGAGCATGTGATGCGTGTGAATGTGTGTGAGCATGTGATGCGTGTGAATGTGTGTGAGCATGTGATGTGTGTGAGCATGTGATGCGTGTGAATGTGTGTGAGCATGTGATGTGTGTGGATGTGTGTGGGCATGTGATGTGTGTGGATGTGTGTGGGCATGTGATGTGTGTGGATGTGTGTGGGCATGTGATGTGTGTGGATGTGTGTGAGCATGTGAAGTGATGTGTGTGAGCATGTGATGTGTGTGGATGTGTGTGAGCATGTGATGCGTGTGAATGTGTGAGCATGTGATGTGTGTGAGCATGTGATGCGTGTGAATGTGTGTGAGCATGTGAATGTGTGTGAGCATGTGATGTATGTGATTATGTGATGTGTGTGAGCATGTGATGCGTGTGGATGTGTGTGAGCATGTGATGCGTGTGGATGTGTGTGAGCATGTGATGCGTGTGAATGTGTGAGCATGTGATGTGTGTGGATGTGTGTGAGCATGTGATGTGTGTGGATGTGTGTGAGCATGTGATGCGTGTGGATGTGTGTGAGCATGTGATTCGTGTGGATGTGTGTGAGCATGTGATGCGTGTGAATGTGTGAGCATGTGATGTGTGTGGATGTGTGTGAGCTAGTGTTGTGTGTGGATGTGTGTGATCATGTGATGTATTTGATTATGTGATGTGTGTGAGCATGTGATGTGTGTGGATGTGTGTGAGCATGTGATGTGTGTGGATGTGTGTGAGCATGTGATGCGTGTGAATGTGTGAGCATGTGATGTGTGTGGATGTGTGTGAGCATGTGATGTGTGTGGATGTGTGTGAGCATGTGATGTGTGTCTGTGACTGCGTGTCTGTGTGTGTTTCCGTCTCTCAGGTTAATTCACAAGTCAGTCTGTTTCCCCCATCCGATCTTTCTCCCAAGTATCCATTCATCCTCCCTAGCAACCATTTATTGGCCCTCAACAGAATCCCCTGTACCGCTCATCTTCCCTCCGTACCTCGCAAAGGGCTGTACAAAACTTTGTGGACCCCGTTGGGATATTGGGTAGTCACTCAGTGATTCTCCCTAGCGCCCAGTAAATAAACTTCTTCCTTTTATTAATCTTCCTTAATTGTGAATTGATCTTTCAGTGAACTTTGCGGGGAAAGGGGGTTTCCCCTCATCTCCACAAAGGGATATCTATTTTTTGATAAATGAGTCGGGTTATGTATCCACAATTCTAGGATCATACAGAGTAATTTTACCTCCTAAAACCCCTGTGTTCCACCAGTTAAACTCCCCCCTCTTCTCCCAAATCTGTTGCACCCACTGATCCTTTTAGTGTCTCTGTAGTCCTATCACTTTCAGAACGTCATATAACCGCAGTCATACAGTATGTGGGTCTTTCAGGCTGCTTCTGTCGCTTAGCAATATGTATTTAAGGTTTTGCAGCTTGATTTTATTGCTGAACACTATTCCATTGTATGAAAGTACTAAGTCTCTTCACACAATCTTGGTTGCTTCTAGTCTTGGCAATTATGGATAAGGCTTCTATAAACGCGTGTGTACAGGTTTTCTGGTGAGCATGCCTTGGGTAAACGCGTGAGTGGTGTCACGCTGAGCCTGTTTAGGGCTGTGGGAAACGGCCACCCCGTTGCACAGGGCGCGACGCCGCACAGAGAGGCTGGCGCCTTGAAATTGCAGCTAGGAAATGGAGGGCGCGGGCCGCGTGGCGATGCCCACCGCCCCATGCAGTGCCCTCGGGGGCAGGAATACAGGGGGTGGATCCATGGAATGGCTTCTGGGAATCCGACGATGGAATTCTGGAGCCACAGAGCAGAGAGACCTCAGCGTTTGAGCGCCTGCCGCGTGTTGGAGCCACACGGGGAGCTCTAAACGCGAGCGCTGCCCGGGCCTCGCCGCAGCCCAGTGCCTGTAACCGTCTCGGCCCCGTGGTTTCAAGACCTACCTGCTGCTAGGAGACTCTGATATAATTAGACTGGGCTCGGAGCTGGGTGCAGAAACATTTTGAAGTGCTCGGACGACGCACACAGGCAGCCCAGGCCGTGAGCCTCTGGCGCAGCCTGAACCCGGCGGGGTCCCGGCGGCCGCCTGCAGTAGGCTCCCAGCGACTGGCACCGACCACACCTGCGGGACCAGTGCTTCCTGTCACGGCACAGTTGGTTCTCTTCTCACAACGGGGTGCCAACAGCGGCGCCTGCCGTGGGCCCCCACCGTGGGCGTGAGTGTGCCACGCCTGGCACGGTGGCCCACTGGCTCAGTCAGGAACGGCAGGTCCCAGACTGAGGTCCGGCCGCTCAGTGCTCGTGACGCCCACCTGTCTTCTGCTGTCCCTGTGCAGGGTGCCCTCAGCCCTCTGCAAGGCCCTTCACAGTGTGGCCCGGCTCTTATTAAGCAGACTTTTCCACATGAACTTCTGGCTGACAACCTAGTTCCCCAAACTTGTATTTATAGAGTTGATTAAAAAAAATCCCAGTGCAGAGCTTCCTTTCATTCTTACCAAACTTAAACATTCTTGTTTTCTATTCAGTATTCTTATCTATCCAAGTCATTTAATAAGTCTGTCAAATATACTACCATCACCCGTCACATGTTCATCCAGTTTTCTCACAGTGTTATTTTTAAAACATTTGTTATAAGCTTCAATAAAATCCAGACATACAGTTTATAGATACTAATTCCCTTTGAGTCATGCAAGCTACCTTTTTTCTTTCAAAATTCACACAAAGCTGCCTCCCGACCAGTTCTCCTGAACCAGCCCTGCTGTCCCGCCCGTCTTCGCGCAGCGCAGGGATTGCGCTGGCTTTCGGCCGAGGGGAGAGAACAAGGCCAGACTCCAGAAGCGTCTGTTCCACGCCCTGCAGGCCACGTCCCGTGCACATAGCATCCCATGTTAGTAGTCTCTTGCTACCTAACAAATTGCCCCAAAGTGCACTAGCTTAAAACATGAAAAACTGATGATCTCGCAGCTTCTAAGAGTTAGGAATTCAGGGGTGGCTCTGGTTCAGGGTCTCTCTGGAGGCTGCAGTCTCTGACGGCTTTCCTGAGGCTAGGGGCTTTCTAGGAGGGCCCCTCCCATGGGTGAGAGCTGCAGGCCTCAGTCCCTTCCCCAGGCTGCTTTAGTGACCTCTGGGCAGGGCCCAAAACTTCCCCCAGAAAAGAGAGATCGCCACGGAGACCGCGACATCGTTTATGACCTAGTCTCTGATGTCACACACTGTCTCATCTGCTTTATTCAGGTCATTTGAAGTGAGCCAGTAGCCCAGCCCGCCCTTAAGGGAAGCAGACTTGGATTCCACCCCTTGCAGGGAAGAGTGTCAAAGAATTGTAGACAGATTTTAAAATCAATACACATCAGGTATCAGAATTTTTCTCCCTGGAGCAAATAAGTATTTGTAGCTTTTTGTGCACATCTTTTAGACAATAAGCTAGCCCTGGGTTTGTGATCAGGAAGACGTGCAAAAATACCCCTAGAGTGTCTATTGCCACAAAACAGGATCTATTGTAGAGCATTCCCCTCTGCTCTCACAGAATATCACTACTCTCGTCTCCCATAAAAGTCATGGTCCTGTCACCTTTTGGCGAATTCTAAGAAGAGATGGATGTCTTCTTTCCCAGCCTGTGATCATGTGTTCCTGTCCTGCTATGGTTTGAGTATGGTTTGTCCCACCAAAACTCATGTTGAGGCTTGTTGGCCCATGTGGCTATGTTGAGAAGTGAGGCTCTGTGGGAGGCGTTTGGATTCTGGTAGTGGCTTGCTCATGAACAGATTAATGCCCTCACTCGGGAGTGGATGAGTTCTTGCTCTTATAGGGCTGGATTAGCTCCTGAGAGAGCAAGTTGGTATAAAGTGAGGCTCCCTCCCAGGTTTGGTCTCTTTCCCACATGCCCCTCCTTCTGATTTCTGCCATGAGCGGAAGCAGCATGAGGCCTTCACCATATGAGCTGCCTGAACTTGGACTTCACAGTCTGCAGAACTGTGAGCCAAAAAAACCTCCTTTCTTTATAAATTATGCAGTCTCAGGTATTCCCTTATAGCAACATAAATGAACTAAGACATTGCTAGCAGTATCAGAATTGTTGACCCATACCCCCATAGGAAGCAAACAACCTTATCAACTAAAGTAGAGTGCTTACAGACAAGTTACTTTGCCTTTGGTCCACACAGACTTAAGTCATTTTTAAAGTGGCTCTTAGGTCAGCACCTTTTCTTTTCCACTCCTGTCACTAAAGTATTAGTAATTCTGGTAGACAATCAGATTTAATTAAGTTTCAGCTTGAAATAGTTGGATAAAGACGAATAAGTGTCTGAACCCCAGTATAAAATTTGAGATTTGTTCATTACTACTTAAAATAATCCTGATACGTTTCAGAGTCTGAAAAGTTGACATTAAGTACTCATGGATTTCATTAAACAGGGTTTGGGGAAAAATATACATGACTATTTTTAGCTTGTATAAGGTCAGGAAGAGGTAAGTGTCTCTTGGATGGAATAAAAAGAAAGTGGGGAAAGCCAGGAGTGGTTGTTTCACTGCATTCTGTGGTTTATATTCATTCGGTCACAGAGGCACGTGGGGCCATGTTAGCCTTAGTAACATTAGGTATTTGTGTAAAGGATCAAGTGACAATGAGCCTTGGTTCAGAAAGTAACGAATACATTGCTACAGAGCCTGTATGATGAAGGTGACAATGTTGAGATTCTTCCTGTACTAGAACATTACTTATGTTTCTTAAGATAAATTTGTCCTAGGAAATTCCTTCAGTATCCTCCCTTTTTCCCTTTTCCCATTTTAATGAACTAAGCCAGTTCTCTTAAAATCTAGGGTGGTGAGTTACCTGAAACTGTCCTGGAAGAGCCAAGGCCCTGCTGTTCCTTGATGAACAAGCGTGTGCCCATGTGGGAAAGCCTCATGCACTGTGGGGCCCCGCAAGGTGGTGGCTTTCTCCAGATTAGGCACAAGTCGTTTTCTACCCTTCAGGTCTCCCACTCCACTTTCTGATATGTTTTGCGAGTGAGCATCTAAGGATGGAGACAGGCACTCACTCTTTACCTTGCCAGTCTCTGTCTGTCCTGAGTCCTCGCCTGGCGGGTTTACTTAGCTTGACCCTTGGAGGTGAGTAATTTATCAGTCTGGTAACGTTAACCTCAGGCCTGTATTGACATTCACTGAGCTCCCAACACTGAGTGGTCATTGTCCTGTGATTTGGGCTCTCAGGCAAAGGAGTAATAAAGAATACAAGCGAATCCCTACTGTATAATTTTCCAAGTTTCCCTTGAGCCAAAATGTGTTTCCCAAGTAACCGATTAGTCGGTGACTGGCTCTTCAATGCCCCTTCAGATCCTTATATGGGCCACTTCCTTCTCCAGCTCCAGAAGTCTCCTCTTAAAGTTGCAATTGTGAGTCTGGGAAAAGCTGACTGTAGCTCCCTCTGGGCACTACTGTGACCTGCAGGGCCCTGGGTGTTACGGACCTTGAAGCTTTTTGCTTATTACACTGGATATACCTTGTGTTGGTGCCGGAGCATCCCAGAGCTGTAGGTTATGGAAAGGCAACTGTTTTTCATGCCTGCTACTGGAGATGCCCTCTCCCACCGCAGGCAGGAGCTGGATCGCTGCTGCACAATCCCCTGGTGAGCTGGAAGCTTCCCAGTGTCTGGCGAACACCCCTCTGTTGACAGGCGCCTGGCTGTGCAAGCATCTCATGGCGGGTGCCTTATTACATTGCCATACATCCCATATGCATTGCCATTATAGTGCTAGTTCTTCCTATTTCATTAAGGAGTAGGTACGTGCCAACACCTTCCAACCGAGCTCATTGTCTTATTTTACCCTTTCGTGGTTAATTCTGAATTCCATATTTGTGAAGGGCCCTTCTCTCCCAGATGCTTTCACTGCATTGAGAACCTCCAAAGCTCTGGGAATGCACATGAAAATAGCCCTGCGTGTTCATTCATGTCAGTTCCTCCTCTCTTGGTCAGCGCTGAGTTATGGCGGAGGCCCACACCGGAGCCCATGCATGCGCACAGGGCGCTGAGGTGACACAATGGAGAGGGCTGTGCATGTGCCGGCCAGTCGTGTTCCCTCACGCCCTGCCCCCACCCCAGCTCTCACGATTCCCTAGTCATCCAAACCAGACAGTGGGCAGACATCCTCAACTCATGCCTCACACCTTTTTCACACTGAATTCACCCAAGTACTGCAAGCATCTTGTACCAACATTTCTGCGTCTCCTTTCCTCCCTCTCTCTATGACCATTGGCCCCAATTCCAACCTTCTTCAAATAGGTCACTTACAGGATGCACCCTACAGCCATACACCTCACATCTCTGTTCTCTTTAAGTCCACCCCTACCACACTCCAAAGCGATTCACCCTTCCTTGCTCCCACGGCCTGCACCGTGAAGTGCCCCCAGGAGTGGGTGTGGCTGCCCTGCCCGCCTGCTGTCCCTGCTCCCACACCGCTGCTCTTAATGTTCCCTTTGCTTGAAACGCTCACCCTTCTTTTTTGCCTAAATTCCTTATTTATTAAGATTGAGTTAAGTAAACCCCCTTTTGAGCTTCTAGGGTATACATGTTTGCCTTTGTCACAGCGCTTGTAACAGGTGACATGTTAGCATATTTGTCTTCCCTTCTGTAGGAACGGGGATATTGCTTATTTTCTTTATCCCAAACACCTTCCATGTACACACAATAGGCCTGCGATACGTGTTGCAGAACTGACTCACAGAGTAGAGTTCTGAGTCTTATATGAAATTGGGACAGCATGCTATCATTTTGAAGCCCTTAAAATTTAAATGCCAGTGCCATTGAGTTTTATAATAATATTATGTCTAACTTGTAAATATATATTCACTGACTCATAAAAATTAGTAAGAATTTACTCCAATGAATGGACTAAGAGGCAGATCTTGTTTATTCAATATATAAATCAGAAAGTAACATTTATTGAGACTCTACTGTGTATACAGAGCATTCACTGGTAGGTTTTGCTGATTGTGAAATACTTCCAGTTAGGGTATCAATCATTCATGTGGGCTAATAATTCTTTAAGATAATCTCAATTTCATTATTGTGTAAAGCTCCATTGTCATCATTTAAAAATTATGTAATATAATTTGGGATTCTTGACAAGGTAAAGGTCCAAAACCATGGACAGCATTTAAAAATAAATAGCATTTTTAAAATTAAAAGCCCCAGATTCCCAGGCATTCTTAGGCAACCCCTATAATAGTGGTCCGCAACCTTTGTGGCACCAGGGACCAGTTTTATGAAAGTCAAATTTTCCATGGACTGGGGAAAAAGGGGTGCGCGGGGGCAGGGGCGGGGGTAGGGGAGACAGGGCCAGGCAGGGCTCAGGCAGTGCTGGGCAGCCCTGGTTTCCTGGCAGGCCACAGACCTGTACCAGGCCCCTGCTGGGGGTGAGGACCATAGCCCTACGAGGCTGGCTTTACTACTCTGGACTCCCTGTGATGAATACCAGCTTTTATCTTGCACATCCTTTCAGTGCCACCTCGGGGTAAAATCATCCAAGTCTCCTATGGGGAGCCCACCTTCTCTCACCTCAGTCACTTTGGGGCACCTTCGACTTGGAGCAATCACACCTTGGAGTTGCCCACCACCACAGTGTATCTACCTTTTCAGATTTTGAGTTCAAGGATGGCTGGAAAGTCCAAGTGTGGCTGACAGGTGCCAGGAGTCTGTTCAAGCTGTTGGTGGAGGCGATCCTCTCTCTTCACTGATGCCACTAACTATGGGGACCAGTGGCCCCTTGGAGCCGTCTTTGACGCCAGTGTGTCTCCCTGGTGTGTGCTAACTTGGAGCTGGGTTACAGCACCTGTGCTTACAGACTCCTGGAATCTCATCAGGGTGAACACGAAGGCATTTCTCCTTTGAGTCCACAGGTCCCCTGAGTCCCTGAAACCTGTGTTCCTCGCATTGACAACACACAGCAGGCACAGACAGGTAGCAGGTAGAGAGCAGGGCAGTTACATTCCCAGGTTCTGAAACCAGACTGCTCAGGTTTGCGCCTGACTCCACTTCTTCCCAGCTGAGGGAGCCTGGGCTGTTTTCTCAGCCATGAGACTCAGTTCCCTCATCTTCACATGGGAGTAACCAAGCACCCAACTCACGGGGTTTCCACAGAGGCTAAATGAACTTGTACGTGCATAGCACTCAGTGTGGGATTTGGTCCAAGCGTTCAGTGAACACTGAACTGCAAAGGTGGCTGCGGTGACGGTGACCACGGCATAACATTCAGATACTTCTTCCAGGCAGTTTCTAGGGTCTCCGAGGACACCGGAATTTTGTGGTTCAAGATGTACATCTTCAAGAATCAGGCATCTCTGCTACACTTTGGCTCTACCCCCTCTCCGGGCTGTGTCTCACCACCGTATCCATTGCCAGTTCACGAGCACCGTGAGTCCACAGCCGGACTGCTAAGGGTATACTTCTAAACTTTCCTATAATGATTCCTTATGCAAAATTCAAGTCCAGAGAAATATTTCTGTCATATGGACCACTGCCTTAAAATGCTGGGTTAATATCTCAAAAGTGACAATGGTCTCAGCCTTTATAATGAAGCATATATATGTGTGTGTGTGTGTGTGTGTGTGTGTGTGTGTGTGTGTGTGTGTGTGTGTGATCTATGCACACATACACACTATACATTATGATATCAACGACAGGGGCATGAAACACTGGCTGTCATGTTCACAGCATACTACTGTAGGAAGGCCAGTTCTTTCCTACCTGTGGTACTTGACCGGTGGTTAACATCCCCTTCGGCTGTAAGTAGTAGAGGGAATGGTGAATTATAGAGAAATGAAGAACTGTTTTCATTTTAAAACTTCAATAATTCGATATCTATTGCCTTAATACAGTGTTTTTCATTTGAATGGAAGCCCAGTAACTGTGGCCAGGGGGCTGTTTAATGCCAGACTAATTGCCTCGAAAAGCACTTTTTGAAAAGAGAATTACTGCAACTTCCCTGCAGACAACAACCTAAGAGAAAACTTCGGAAACCACTGGGGTTTAAGAAAGAGCAACATCCTTTCCAAAGTTGCTAAACTACCTCTTTGTATTTAAGTGATTCATCTTGATAAGGCTAAGTAGGAATTCAGACTTTTCAAGATTTTCATGTTTTTATCTTTTGAGTGATTGGGAACATTCTAGAGTGCTGTGAAAATGTGTCTGCATGCCCTGCACTTGGAGGGCTCCAGGCACCCTCCCTCTGGCTTATCTCCCTGGGAAACGTCAGCGGGATTTCTTACTGCTCTGGGATCCTTCACCGCCCAGCTGGGCCCGGAATGTCCAGCTCTGCAACTCTGAGTGGTTCTGTTCTTAATCCTACAAGGCAGAAGTTCGTGGAGACAGAGCAGCCGGCTCTGCGGAGTCCTGATAGCGTCTCCTGTGGCTCTGGGTAGTCACAGATATTTAGAACTGGAATAAAGCCTAAAGGGCCGTCTGTTCCTCCTCACGTGCAGATAACAAAGAGGTCACGCAGTGGGTGCACAGCAGAGCGGCTGGGATGCAAGCCCCCAGGGCAGGGCAGTACACTTCCCCTGCAAGGTTTTAGGGACATTTCCCCATGGGCAGAAAAAGGTGGAAATAGAGAAAATGCACCATGAGCGAGTTAAGATTTTGGTAAAGAATAAAGTGTGTTTCTCAGAATGAACAAAAGTTAAAAGCTATTATTTCCTCTTGAATCTGTAGTAATACAAACTGAGAGACAGAAACCAACTTAGATAAGACAGAAAGTAACAATTCTACATGATTTCCATGACTAATGGCTTTGAGAGTTAAGATGAGCAATCTTTAGCATCAGAAATTTAATAAACAAGCCTTGATTGTGGTGGAAGGCATTGGGTGAAGTCCCAGAGAGAGATTTGAAGTGTGGGGTGAAGGGATGGTTGCTGTCTCTTTTATACACAATTCCTTCTTGCTTTTTTTTAAACCAGAATATTTTTGCACAATTACACAATTTATGGTTATAATAACAACGTTTGCAAAAATACAATTTTCATTTTATAGATTGCTTCCACATTATTATTCATTTAATTTTTATCATTAATTTTATTTTACAGATTGAAAGGCTCAAAAGGAAGCGCAGAGCTGGCGGTTAGCAGCCCACGACCCGGACGACCGGGCTTTGCTTTCGGGCTGGGCAGGTCGTGGCCGCTCCCTCTGCGGGGAAGCGGGCCCTGGCGCCGGCGCGGCCGGGCCCCACGGCCGGGCCCCACGGCCGCCAGCCGCAGGACGGCCGACCAGCGGGGAGCACGGCCGGGCTTGGCGGGCGAGGACCGGCCTCCTCCTCCGCCCGCGCGCGAGGGGCCCACTGCGGGCGCACGCCGGGCGGGCCGCGCGGGGTCTGCAGGTGCCCAGGCCGCCGCGGGCTTCGCGGGACGCCGGCGCCTTCCGTGGGCGACGGGCGCTGCGCCCGACGGAGGGCGGAGCCTGCTTCCTCGCGGACGGACACGCGGGGGCTTAGCAGCGTCCCCTCAACGGCACGAAAGGGAGGCCAGGGCAACAGACAAGGAGAGCGCGTGGGCCCCGTTCTGCGGAGGAAGCCACGCAAGAAACAGACCAGGGCCTGCAGGAAACCGCCTTGACTCCCGCTTGTTGGAGACTAAGACCCTTCACATTCCTACGACTTGCCCTACGCACGGGCCTCCTCCTCCGGGAAAATAGCACCCAGCCCCCCAGCTATAGTTCCAAGAAGAATGCATTCCATGCCATGCTTGCTCCAGGGCATGCCACCTGCAATTGTTCCCAACCCCCTGCCAGGTTGGGGTTGAGTGATCCATCACAAAGAGCTTCCGGTGCCATTGGGATGCTGATTGGGGCTGATCAGCCCACAGGAAAGCCTCATTATTCCCCCATTCTATTTTTCTGTTTCTACTTCCTTGTTTTCTGTATATAAAACCTACTAAAAATCCAAGTAAAGGAGACCTTGACAATCATTCGCTTGGTCTCCTTTCTTTCTCTCGCTCATCTCTTTCAGGCACGGTCCCCCTCGCCCCTGCGAGTAACAGAAGGTCCCGCGGGTCGGGACACCCGCTGGTCTCGCGTGCCGTCCTCTCGGGCAGTGTGCCACCTCGTCTTGGCGTTTTCCAAGGGCTTTCATTTTCCGTTTTTGTCTTGGAGCATCAGGGGTGGGAGAACTGCCCAGGGTGCGGCCCCAGTCCGCCCGTCCCGCGCCGCGCCCGCCTCCTGGAGGCGCGGGCTGCGATGGGCACGGGGCTGTCCGGGCTGTGCTTCGCCCCTGCGGCCGGCTCCGGCCCTGGAGGAGGGGGGCGCTCGCTCCCCGGATGCGGCCCGGCTGCAGCGCTGGTCGGGTGGGCTCTCCCATCGTTTTTTCCAGACAAATTTAAGCTATTTAAAAACACAGGTTTTGTTTTTGTGATCCTGTGAAAGACGCTCACAGGCGTGTCATGTAAATTGAAAAGAAGTTTTTTGAAAAAGTGAAGATTTTGAAAATCGAATTTCCAATTTTCATGTAATTTTAAAATTTGAGTTACTTGCATTTGAGGCAGTTTATTATAGCACTGGGGACACAGGAAAGTTTATTTTTAGGAATTCCCAGATGTCATTTTATATCTTCAAATTGGTATGCAGGATGAGATGCACTAGAAGCAGAAAAAAGCACAGGTTTCTCTTTTTCTTTCCACCCCAACCCTCACCCATGACTCCTGAACCATTAGGAAGCAAGGCCGGGAGCTTGGCCTGGGTTTTGAGATGCGAGATGCTAGTGGGCAGTTCCAAGCCTGGCCTTGCAAACTCAGGCTGCTTGGGGCCTGTGCAACATCAATGGGTTGTGCAGGTTGCATGGCCCTAAGCCTCAGTTTCCTCATTTCCAAAATGAGCGTTCAAGTAGAATTGACTTCAGGACTCAACGAGAAAAATGCATACAAAGTGCTTATTTGAGAGCCTGGTACACAGTGAGTGCTCAGTCGTGCAAGTTGTTGTGACTGTGCAAGGTTGTGACTGTTAATAAACAGTTCTACAGGGAGGGGAGGCTTCGGTGGCAAAGGAGAGATTGAAGATTAGTGGAGAAAGGAGATGATGGACGGAGAGAGGCCCGTGCGGGTGTGGGTGGGAGGGACACACTGGACACAGGTGGCATAATCAGCCTGGGCAAGGGGCCACCTCTCCTCTAGAGACCTGCAAAGAGGCCAGCAAGGTGCAGACACAGCTGAGCTCCCTGCCGCCCTCCCTCCAGGCCGGCTCTAATCTCCTTTCACAAATCATTTGTGATGAAGCAAGAAGGGGGGCTTTTATGGACATCCTGGGATCACAGAGACCTGCTGGCACTTGTGGGCCCACGTATGGGTGTGAGTGAAACGAGCGCTCACGTGCGTATGTGCTCAGGTGTGTGCATGAGTCGAAGGCAGAGGGGACAAGACGAGAGCTTGCGAAGCCACTGGGCTTTTCCTTCCACGCCGGACTCCTCTCGATTCCCCTCCCAGACTCTGCACGATCGTTTATGTGTGGGCACAGGTAACCTTCCTCGGAGGGACTGTGACTCACTAGAGCTGCGAGTCAGGTGTTGTTCGCCCTTCCTGAGGCCACGCCTGACTCTGAGCTGGTGGCACTTGGTGGCCGTGGGCCCTGTTTGTGAGCACAGACACCGGCTAGGCAAGCTGCTTCTCCATTTTCCTTTCCATCAGAGTTGGTGTGTTTGCCACATGTGTGACTCAGAAAGCAAAACCCCGTTCTCTGTGAACAGCCCGACATGTGGCACACTCACACAAAGAGCTCGCAGAAAGGCGTGGGAGGAATCCATGGGGAAGGCGTGGCTTACTTTCTAGGGCGTATGCCAGTGTCCTCATGCGTCCATTTCTGTGTTTGGAAGGCGATTTCACGTTCGCAGCATCGTTTTGCAGCAGCCACAGTTACAATGAAACTGTTTTCCTTTGTATGTCCATGAAAGAGGTGGGTGGTTCTTAGTGCACACAGAAAGCAGGAAGACGAGCAAATTGCGGTCCTAAGGAACAACCTCTTTCATCCTTGTCCCCAGTGAGCCAGTCCATGTACTGTAGACTCTAAGTTCATTAACTTCCATTTTCAACTTCGGATTTTTCTTCCTAGTACCAGGTTGTCCAATAGCCAATTAAAAAATTTATCTTAGAAGTTATAAATAAAAAAGATTTGAGGGTGAACCATCCTAAGTATTTCAGGTTTTTCATGGCAAAAGTGCTTGTGAGAGGTACAATTCCAGTGCCACCCCGGTTCACACTTTCAGACTCCAGAATTCAGTAAGTATTTAAAAGTACCAGAAAAGAATGCTATGGCAAAACTCTGTGAAGCACTGACATTTGTTCAAGCCAGAAAGGGTTTTCCCAGGAATAGCAGAGCAGCCAGATAGCGGAGTGGAGAGACACAACTGAAGCTGCTACTTTTGACATTTTAGTTAATCTTTTATTCATGAGTCTGAGGGGGAAGGTTCTGGTGGCTAGGCTCTCTGAAGAACAGACATGGTGTACTAGGACTTGCATTTACTACTGTGTTTTTTATTCTGGGGTGAGGACACAGTGTAGACCCTGAAGCCTGTAAAATCCCAAACTGTTTGGCAGCACAAGATCCTGAAGTTGGGGAGTATAGCCTTTCTTTAGCCCTTGGAGAATCGCAGGCTTGTGGTGACTTATGCAGCTGAGTCTTCTGTGCCGACAAAGGCTGTGCCCGCTTTGCACTCATCCGCAGACACGGCCCGCAGGAGCGAGTGCCCACGGCCAGCTGCAGGTTGAGTCCCCAGGGCCCCGAGCAGGTGGTTTGGATTCTCCTGGCAGGTGTTATCTATCTACTTCCTGTGTCAAGGACACTGAGCTCTCTCCCTCTTGCACAGATACTGGAACCAAAATATTTCTTTTTAAGGAAAACTTTTCAAAGGCAAGCAGATTTATTTCTGTCACAATCTGGAGGCTAATTCCCTGTGTGATGTTTGTTACAGCCTTAATCATACAATATCAAAAGTGCTAGCTCCGCACCTCGCAATAAGCCTGTGGAATCGCTTCATTTGTTTTGGCCCAATTCTTCTCGCTTGCTCAATAATATGAATCTTGGCAAAGAAAAGGAAGCCAGAGTCCAACCAAGTTCATATCACTTGGCGTTTGTGAGGCCTGTGTGTGTGCACACATGTGTATATGCGTGTGTGCATGAGCACCCTTGTAGGGGTGTGTGTGTGTTGCATGGGCCTGCACACCTACCACCCTGCAAACTGATCTGGAAAGTGGGTTAGAAAAATGTTTACTTTGTACATCTTGAGGGTAAAAGGGAGGGGGGACAAGAAGATGAGAGGCCAGGGGTCTACACAGGCTTACACAAGTGCTTGCTGAGGGCGATTGCTGGAGGTACCCCGAGCCCAGGTACCCCCAGGTACCGACCCAGACAAGGAGCTCCAAGAGGTGAGGAGAGAGAGCAGGTCAACGCCCCCTGGTGTGCTCCTTCACTCTTGTCCTCAGCTCTCTGAAGCTCTTCCAGTCACCTGCTGCACTCTGTGGCGTGAGTGACACTGCTAAGAACACGACTGCTGCTGGTCCTAGAGACGTTTCGGGAGAAGTGGCGACAGGGGCCACAGGACACCAGATGGCAGGCAGCCGCAGCTGCAGATGGCACTCACTCCTTGGGGCGAATGCCGGAGGCTGACACCCTTCAAGCCCTGTGACCAAGCAGACCTGGGTGTGGGGCTGCATGGTAAAGACACTTGACAAGGAGCATATATATGTTAACGTTATAAAGCTTTTTTTTAGTTGATTCAAGTCATCCAACGAGTTGTTAATTATCCAGACTGCTTGCACATTCCAAAATTTGTTGGAGGAAACAAAACAACTTCCGGAGAACCGGGGTTTGGTGCCAAATTATTAAAAGGGAAAGGCACACAGAGTTTTAGAAGACCGTTCAGAAACTGATTCTGTAGCAACTAGCTTTATAAATGACTTTTGACCAGGAAAAAAAGGAGGGACACAGAATCTCAATAATAAATTCATTATTTTGAAATAACTTGTGGCTTTCATATCTGCTTCTAAAATGTATCCGAAGACCAGAAACAATATTCTGAGCAGGATGAAAGGACCAGAAGGGTTACAATATGTGCATGGGAGAGTAGACCCACCAAGATCAGCACAAAGTGAACAATAAAATAATATTTGTATTCTACTTTAAAGTTTAAAAATTATTTAACAGGCAAAGAAACTTGGGCTCAGAAATAAAATTTAAAGGATGGATAAACTTTTTTCCCCTTTTCTGGCAATTTTCAGTGGTTCTTATTTCTTTGATTTAAAAAGTAACACATACCATTGAAAGTTCAGGAAAAGAAGTATAAAAATTAACTCAAAGTTACTGTTCTCATGATACAGAAATGCCATACCACTATTAATATTTTAGAATATTTACTTCTGGTTACAGAAGTGTTTAATTACAAAGTAGGAGCGGTGTTTCTCTGCGCCCCGCCTTTTCCCGTTTCCCTCGCGGTCTGCGTGTCTCCTGCCCGGGGAGCCCTGCGCGGTCCCGCAGGGCGGGCGGTCCGTCCAGGACTCCAGTCCCGGGCGAGTTCCGTCTGCGCTGCAAAGCTCACCGCGGGCCACGCGTCCTCTGCGCGGCGCACGCGGGACGCTTGGGGCTCGCAGGCCGCGCCCAGGGCCTGCTGGCGGCGCACCCGGCCTGCTGGCCCGCCTGCTCCCATCCTTCAAAGCCCTCTCTGCCGTGCGCGGTGCATGAGTTTTCGCCTCAGCAAAGAACACTCGCCTGAGAATGCGCACGAGATACTACGTGACTGTTTCAACAGCTCTGCATTTTTGTCAGCGAACCATTTTCCAGAAGGTTCCCCTCCCACGGTACTTCTCTCTCTGCGCCTGGTGGCAGCGGCACGACTGCATGTCCACGGCTCCGAAAGTCCGTGCGGAAAACGGAGGCGGTGTCTGTGTCGGGCAGCCTCGCGCCTACGGACGGGGCTGGCAGGAGCTCTCCGCGCTGCTTGCTGAATGAATCAGTTGAATCCCCAAATCATTGTGAGTGGAATGGCTTTAGATGTGCCAGAAAAATATTTATTTCCAGAAACTGTCTGGAACTTGCCCTCTGTGGAAGGGCCTCTTTCGCTGGGCGCCAGCCCGCTGCTGCTCCTCCCGCCACTCGCCCTCCTCGCTGCGCCTGGGCCTTGGCCTCATCCCCCCGGGCACTGACACCTGCTTGGCCCCCCACAACAGCACGCACGGGCGTCCGCACGCCAGTCCCTCCGTCTCCCTGGGGCGCAGCCGGGACGTGCAGGCAGAGGGCGCCTGCGCCAGTGCGGGGCGGGGGCGGTGCTGGGGTGCGGGCAGCGGGGCCCCTCCAGGGCCACCTCCTTGGGGAGCTGGCGGACACAGCCCTGTTCAGCCTGCATGCTTCCTCGTCAGATGTAGGGGTTTAGATTCATTATTCACCTGATCATCTTTTTATATGCGGTTACTCTAGAGTTTAAACTCCCCAAGTACAGGGACTAAATTCATTTCATTTGTGGCTATATCTCTTCTTCTAGCCTCGTACCTAGTGGACGGTAGGTAAACTCTCAGAGCTCTGGAAGAAGGGAGGGGAGGAGGGAAGAAGGAGGAGGGAGGAAGGAGGACGGAAGAGGGAGGGGCTGCGGAGGCTGCGCCTGTGGTCTCAGAGGCAGTGGTGCTGGGGTTCGCTCCAGGAATGTGACATTTCCTCATGGTTCTGCCATTGTGGCTGCTGATGTGGGCAGAGGGTGACTGGCAGGTGATCAGGGAGGAAGGAACAGCTCCCCAGCTTGCTTCCCCAGGGAGCTAAAACCTGAACTGAAGGAGGAAACTGGAGAGGTTTGGATTGGACAGAACCTATGTGCTCTCACTAATGTGGTTTGAACGCCCTAGTCTTTGGAGGTGTCGTGCAGAACACATGTACTTGCTACTGTGTATTTTTTTTTCTAGATTCTAAAACTCATAAATTTAGATCGGAAGAGATTTCTAGACATATACAGTTCCTTAAACTGTTGATAGTGTGGTTGAGGAAAAAATGGATTATAAGATCCTACGCTAGATTTGTTACTATCTAGCACCGAGATCTATTCTAAATTGTTATGTTAGCCTCTGTGGGCTTTCGACCATCAAATGGGAAATAAAGTGAAAACATGGATGTGAAAAACTCTGGAAAAGTGTATACACACATATCATTTTACAGAAATATAATATATTCTATACATATGTGCATTACAAGAAATACAGTATATTTTCCCTATATGTGTGACAGTACAGAAACACTTGAAATCCATTCCATGCAAATATGACCTTACAGAAATACTTATAGTATATTCTATACATATATGCATTATAGAAATACTCAGACTTCCACGACGAATTTACAAACTACATAGTGTTTCTCTAATATATTTTAAAGTCTAATCACATTTCCCCTGAACCTTTCCTGAAAGTGCATGGAACTCGAGAAGACGTAACTGCGTCATTCAGCGACTTCCTTGCCTTTGCTCACGTCTGGAGAGTGCCTCCTCTGGGAATGTGCTGCCTAAGACCTGCTAGTCCTAGAAGCCAGACACAGGTTGTCCAGCCACTGCGCCCGCCTCTCCAGTGGGGAGGTGCAGGGGCTGGAGGGGAGGAGCTCCCAGGGAGCGGTGGGGGGTGGCCCGGGTTCCTGGGGAGTGAGGGGCTGCAGGGCTGCAGGAGAGCCCTGGGGCGGGGGTGGGGGGTGGGGGTGGCCTCCCCAGGCGCACACGGCCTGGGTGCGTCTCACACTCACGCTCCACTCGCACCCTGGGTCATTGAGACCATCTGGAACATGTCACGTCTCCTGGAATTGTTGCTAACTAAAACAATTTCGCTGGTCAGCCAGCTTCACAAACAGTCCACTCGCATAATCAAGTCTGTCACAGACACATTAAATATAGCACCCTGTCTCCTACTGACACAGGCAGCTGCTTCCCGCCCCTCTCCTCCCATTAACCTTGCAGATTCCCAAAAGGACTTCAGGCATAGTCCTTTTGTTGCTTATTTCAACCCAGTTTTAGGGCACATGTTTCTTCTCCCTCCACCCTGGGTTTTTGTTCCCCTTAGTAGGTGCTTATGTGAATCCACCGTCAAACGACTTCTGAAGCCTCCGTGAAGGGGACGTGGGCTGCTGGAGGACCAGGACAGCCAGAGCCAGCTGTGTCTTGGTCCTGTGGAGCGCTCTGCTGGGCAGCGACCCCGCCCGCACCGCCACCCCCGGAGCCTGCAAAGGGGCGGCTGCCCTGCAAACTCTCTTTCTGTGTTAAGGAGGTCAGCACTTATTTTTCTCTGAAGTAATATTAACCTAGCCTCAATTTAGGAGCGGGAAGAGAACAACTGCACATGACCCCGCGTTATCCTGGTTGTTATTTAGAGAGCAAGGCTAAGGCTTGGAGGCTGCAGCCCAGGCAGAATGCGCCAGGACAGGCTCCCTCCGGGGGAACGCGGGCTCTCGCTCCCCCGACGGCCCTGGGAAGGAACCTCGGAAGAGAGCAGAGACCCAGATTCCACTTTCAGGCCGTACTTTCTGTGTTGTTGTAATGTAAGTGTGTTTTATACCTGTAAATTTATCTTCTATAAATGTGTTTACTCACAAAACATTTATTAAGTGCCTGCTCCATCTCGGGTGTTGTAGTGAACTGTGGCAATACGAAGAAGTGCAAAGCTCTTCACATCCTGGGAAGGAGACAGGCTAGCTCTCATAGTAGCCTGTAGTAAGAGCAAAAAGAGGAATTTTAAAATATGTAGGAATGTATACGCACAAATAAGAGAAATCTGGAAGGTTCAGGTGGAACCGTCAAAATATAGAAATTATTGTAAGATTAGTTTGTCCTTTGTCAAGCTTTTCTAGGGATAAAGTGATAACCCTAAAATTCAATAGAATCTATCAATAATCCATCCCAGTCTATCAGTGCATTATCTAATATTTAATTTAAGTTTTTCTATTTTTTTCCTGTAAGGAGAGAAAATATAGTATGTTTGGTGTCCTCAGTGTGAAACACTGTAATATTTTATGAAGTGAAGAGTCATGTCGTTCCAAACCTTTTCCCCTACTTTGTGAGTTTATCATTTTAAAACGAGATTCTTATAAGCATGAGCACACCATATCTCCGTGTCTATGTCTACCTATTAACATATTTATTTGTGTGTCTATCTATGCCTTTCTATTTATAGCTTTGTCTATGTCTGCATCTGTCTGTGTGCAAGGCTATGTGTCACCATGCATTTGGTTAGACAAGGGATTCTGCACGTGGAAGGCTCGGTCAGCAAACGTAGACGCGTGTAGGTGGTAAGTTCCCATGGGCTTTGCAACTGCGCCTAATTGGCTTGAATCCAAGTTACGTGACCCTAAATAAAGTTCCTAATGCTTTTTGGCCTCAGTTTCCTCATTTGTATACAAACAAAAAAAGAAGTTATTTCCTATTTCCAGGTTTGTTATGAAAATTAAAGATAATAGCTTATTCATAAAAAGTGCTTAGCAATGGGCCTGGCATTTAGTAAATGCTTAGTAAATGGGACCTCATTGGAAGGTAGCCAGCCTTAAGTGAGGCATGTGACAAGGCATCTGAAGGACAGATCTGCTGGGCGTCCACAGGGAACAGGAGTCTTTGCTTTCGCTTGATTACACGCGAGTCCGATGTGGGGGTTTTTTCTTTCCATATCTCGTCCTAATTAGGCAATCTTCCTTGCCATCTTGAAGACACTGTTCTCAATGCAGCCATCTAGCTTTTGAACTTCTTAGATAGAAATGTGCAAAATAGATTTGAGATACATTTATCTCCGATCCTCTCCGGCTCAGGTGCTCGCTCTGGCTAAGGCTCCTCAGAGGAGAAGGCGAGTGATCCATCTTCTGCGTTCTCCCTGAGCAAGGTAAGGAAGCTGCCCGGCTGCTGCTTGGGCCAGCTGGGTACCCTTGTGACCTCTGGCAGGAGAGAGGGCAAGGAGCCCACGCACCCACTGGATGGCCGCATGCATGCCCAGGTGGGGCCGAGTGGCTGGTCCTGCCTCTGGAGACATCTGTAGACATGATGGCTCATTCTCATTTATCGCAAGTGTTTCAAAGAACCTGGGATTTCTTCTAGCCTGGACTCTAGAGATGCAATAGAAAATCCGGTGGCCACTAGCAACAGGCGGCTACTTACACTGAAATTAATTAATAGCAAACACTACTAGCTTTTCAGCTGCTCAGTCACCCCGGGCCCACCTCATGCTCAGTAGCCCGTGCTGGGTTAGGGCTCTCCACTGGAGAGAGCAGATACAGAACACTCTGTCATCGCCTGTCTCCGGACGCTTCCTCGGCATCCAGTCGGGGTCAGTTTGTGCTTAAGGCGAGCGCGATAAAAGATGCCCGCGTCACGTTCCTCAGCCTCTGTTCATGGCACACAGCATGGTCTCATCAAATCACTTTTTTTCTTTAAAATGAGACAAATTCCCTTCGGGTCAGATTGTATTTCTGAATTCCCTTTTTCATCTTTTTCACTGAGCATGTATGAAATCACCCAAGTGGAACAGGCACTTTGAAACTTGGGGAAAAATGAAGATAAAAGGAATCTATCTGAAGGAGTTGCAGAAGTCCAGAGCTGAAGCCTCAGCAAAGTGACAAGCTCTGCAGGAAGCAGTCCAGCGAGGACGAGGACACTCTCACCCAAGCCTCCCATGCTCACTGAGATCGGCACCAGCAAGGGAAGTCTCGGGAGAACATGATAAATGCGTGAGTCCAGAAGCAACCAGAACAGAGGAGGCTCCTTCCATCAGCTGAGAGGCATCTCAAGACAGACTTCAGCAGAGTTTCCCACGATGCATCGGAATCCTCTCTGGCGTTATTTTCTTAGAGAGATATTTAAAAGCACCCACACTCAAGAAATGCAATGTCACACAATCAATCAGGATCCCTTCTCAAATCCTTGTTAACAAAAGACGAATCTTTGCAGTTTATCTGAGGAATAGAAAAAAACGAGGAATGAAGAATTCTTGGTAAAAGAAAATGGAAATAACTTTATATCTAGAATCCAGTGAATATTATTTAGTTATGTATCTTCTTGTATTCTGTATCCCTGGAATTCTTAATAAACGTGATTTTGAGATACAAGTTTTTTTCTTTTGTCAATAAACTTATCTAAAGAGTAACTTATAATTTCCTCTAAATGGACACAGCTGGTTGTACACGGAGGCATTTTAGCTTCTGGAAAGTTCTGGGTTCTGGTGCTTGTCTACACAACATAAAAACACTATTCATGTAACTGCAGCATCACCTGGAAAACTGAAAATTCTTTTTCTGTAATTACAGGACACAAATTTTGAAACACACACACATATATATTCCCTGATAATATATTCCCCGATAGTTTAGTAAGCATTCAATAAATATTTGTTGAATAGTTGAACGGTTTGATGGACCCCAGTGGCCTCTAACTAGAATGATAAGTAAATGCAGAAATTGCACCTGAAGCTCCCGTGCCAGAGAGTCTTGTACGCAGGGCAGCCTGGTGGCCGCCGGGCCACAAAACAGCAGTGCTCAGATTTGGTGCAGCAGAGCCCAAAGGCACACAGCCCGGCTCCACCTCCAATCAGTCTGGGCATCGGCCTTCTTGTTATAGTTTTCCAGACGACTCCACATGTACTATGAAATGTTAGTAGTCACTGCTAGTGTTGGATCAGGTGACTAATTTCAGGGATCTAAGAAGACCTTAGGATCCATCATCCCTTCCTTTCTCTGTCTACAGCTCCCCGTTGGCCAACACAGCCAGTGCCCATCTGAGTACCTCGGAGTGTAATCGGTGTGGGACAGAGAACCTCCAAAAGATAGGCTGTCTGGGGGTAGCGACAGGGGAGCAGAGGGGAGGAAGTAGGCAGGCCAGGCTGTGTCCTGGCTCAGTTGCTCAGTGCTAGCTGCACCTGGCATACAGCCAGGCGTCTGTGGATCTGCAAAGACTGCAGAGAGAACTTCCCCAGAGCTGGCCAGCACCTGCTGCAGGCTCGCGGAGGGTTCCAGCACAGGGGAGGGCTGCTTGCCTGGAGGAAGACCACTAGGAATCGAGTTGAGCTGTGGAAACACACCCTTCCCTTCTTGATTTGAACTCCCCAAGTTTGGGTGTCTTAGGAGCAGGTCTTTAGCTGGAAGAATTCTGAGAGTGTTTTCCCTTTGTTGGAACTCTGAGGAAATTCTCCAGAGTGGATGTGCCCCATCTCTAGCCCTCCAGCTTGATTCTCACTTCCGAGGTGGGCGGGCAACCTCTGAGGTGCCTGCACAGTTAGGGGTAGCTTGGCCCAGCTCTGCTCAGCCCCAGGGCCACAGTCCAGGACACGTGGGGTTTGGGCACCAACATATTCTGGGAGTCTCCCTATCACATCGAAGAGAAGGGATGAGAAGTTATTTTGTGAATTTTACCAAGCAGTTTAGACACATCAATTTGCCTGGAGAGAAAGAACATTAAAAGCAGACCAGGTGAATGAGTTTGAAAGGGCTCCTTCAACAACCAACAAAACTAGAAGAGAGGAAAGCTCGCGATCGTTGCTCAAACAAGTTCTTCCTTCCCTCCGAGAAATGAGGTGTCGGGTGTGGAATCTATTGTGGCTAATCGTAAACAGGTGCACCTCAACTTCTCCATGCCGACCTGCTCCGACATGCTGGGCGCTCAGCTACGGCAGCTAATTGTTGATACCCGTGCCTTGCTACTGGCCGGCCGCCCTGCAGGCTCCGCGCGGGGTGGCAGCGAGACTGCCTGGACCTGCGGGGCCACCAGGGGTGGGCCCTGCCGCAGTGGGCGTGTCTTCATTCCTCACCTGCCAAAGCCCTGCTTGGACCCAGAGGTGCCTCATCAGGTAGGAAAGTATTGCACTTGGCCTAGAGAGCCATGGGAAATGTTTTATCCTTTTAGCGATTTTTAGGTCTTAAAAATCTGATGCAAACCAACCATAAGGATATCATTTTTCAGACGCTCCTCAGATTACCTACAGGGATGAGTTTTGTACAGTGACTGGCTTGGACGGACATGTCGGCTCTTGTTATGTCCCTTTCCCTGTGTTTTTACCTGATGTGTTTTCTGACAATTCATTCCTCTTTTGTACGGCCTGCTAGGCTGCCAGGGCTAAATTCCTGCAACTTACACGCAATTCTCAGAGACAGCTGGCAAATTTCCTAACCTTGTGAACTTACTGGGAAGCGAGGACAAGAAATGCTGACCTGGGTTCCTCCGGCGCAGTGGAGCTTCAGGGGCTTGGTTGCAAGTGAGGTTCTTCCAAGGCTCTGTGCTAATTTTGTACGCATAATGTCCCGCTTTCCTCTTCAAAATGGGGGTCTCTAAAGTAGCGTAAGTTATGGGTGCTTCAAAATCGGTGTGTGTCCCTGGGTGTGGCGCTGTCCTGAGGAGAGCCAAGTCTTGAGTATGAGATTCTCGCCGACAGTAAAACAAATGATAGGCACTGTATTTTTAAGACAACTCTTTATTCTTTCAATAAACTTTTTATTTTAGAACAGTTTTAAATTTATAGAAAAGTTGCAAAGATAGTACTGGTGATTCCTGTACACCCTGCACCCAGTTTCCACTGTTGTTCACATCTGGCACAACTAATAAATTAATATCTAGACACTATTAACTAAAATAAACACTTGACTCAGACTTCCTTAGCTTTCTGTGCCGGGACCCCGTCCCGGATCTCACATTGGTTTACTCGTCACATCTTCTTAGGCTCCTCCCGACTGTGAGTTTCTCAGACTTCCCTTGTTTTTGATGACATTGACAGTTTTGAGGAATATTGCTCAGGCATGTTGTGGCGTTCCCCTGTCCTGGGGTTTGTCTGGCATTTTCCCATGTTTACACGGTGCTGTGCACTTGGGGAGGAAGACCCCAAAGGCAAAGCACCGTTCTCCTTGTACCATACCAAGGCCACATGCTGTCCCTGTGACCTGCTGCCTCTGCTGTGGACCCTGGTCACCTGGAGGGCTGTTTGCCAGGCTTCTCCAACTTACAGTTGCCTGCTCCATGCTGTGCTCTCTGGGGGGAGGCCCTGTGTGCAGCCCACTTAGAGGGTGGGGAGCTATGCCACCACCTTAAGGAGTCAGAGACAACATAAACTACTTAGAATTCTTCTTTATGAGAGACTTATCTATTCTCCTCCATTTATCTATATATTCAGTCATTTCTTTATATTATTATGGAATCATGAACAATTGCTTTATCCTTTGGGTTATTTATATTGCTGTTCAAATTATTCTGGTGTTGGCCATTGGGAGCTCGTTCAGCTGGTTCCTGTATTCCTTCGACATACGGCATCGTTGCGGGGTTTTGTTTGTTTGTTTGCACTTCCTTACTTTCTGGTTCCATAAGATGCTCCTCTCTCATATTGCATATTTCTTACCTCAAGCCAGAAGTCATTTCTCCTTTTATTGGAGAATGGCATTTCATACCAAGATCTTGGTGGTGAGTTGTGCACCTTGCTAGTGGGATGATTGCTTCTAAACCCTCTCAGTTGCAGAGAGGGATATGTGAGCATATACAGTAACCCACATTTATGCACGTCAATGTAGCTATATTTCTGCATAGAACCATCTGCCTCTATACTAAGCTAAACACAAGTTCATATTAGGTTATTAATTATGAATTCACAATGCATAATAATTAAGTCAGATTTCCTTAAGTACTAAATTGATAGTTGATATCTCTGACATTTTGCTTTGACACTTCTTGTTTCATGTTGATTGTAAAGGTTCATCCTCAGTCATTCAAATGCACATTTTGGCTTGTGATGATCTTTCACATTTTTTTAGAGCGATTTTTGTGAAATCATGGATAAGTCAAAAATTCGTGTTATTTTCAATATGGGTTCCATTATGGAACCAGTGCTGTGCAGACAGCTTGAAATATCATTGAAGTGTTTGGGAAGGATGTGGCTAATGAACACCAGTACATTGATGGTTTGAGAAGTTCTGTCCTGGTGATTTTAATCTTGAAAATGAGCCACGTGGGCAACCTGAGACCAAGGTGGATAATGATGAGCTGAAAGATGTAGTGGAAATGAATCCATCTCCACCTATATGTGAATTAGCAGCAGGGTTTGATGTTACTATTCCAACAATATTGGACCACTTGAAACAAATTGGCAAGGTAAAGAAGCTGGATAGGTGGGTTCTGCATGAATTACATGAGCATCAGCAGAGCCATCATCTCGAAGCTTGCCTTTCTTTGCTGTCACAACATAAAGGCGAAACATTTCTATACTGTATTGTTAAGTGTAATGAAAAATGGATTCTTTTTGAGAATCACAAGCATTTGGCACAATGGTTGGATAGAGATGAAGAGACAAAGCACAGTCCAAAACCAAATATTTATTTAAAAAAGCTAATGGTGTCTGTCTGGTGGTCCAGTGCTGGCATTATCCTCTACAGCTTCATGAAACCTGGTCAAACAATTACAGCAGGTGTCTATTGCAACCAATTGGAGGAAATGATGAGGATGCTTGTGATTAAGCAGCCAAAATTGGTCATTAGAGACAAGCCAATCCTCTTGCAAGACAACGCTTGACCACATGTTGCACAAACAACACTGCTCCAATTATAGAACCTGAATTTGGAAACTCTGTCATCCACCATATTCACCAGACCTTGCACCAACTGACTCCCACTTCTTCCAGGCTTTGGACCACTTCTTGCAAGGAAAAATATTCAGTTCTCAAGAAGCTGTGGAAAATGCCTTTCATGATTTTCTTCACCACTTGCTCTCTAGGCTTCTTTGCTGCTGGCATAAAAAAGCTACTTGTTAAGATGGCAAAACTGTGTCAATAGTTTAGGCGCATAATTTGGTTAATTGTACCGCTTCTTGTTTGAGAAATGGCAAACTACATTTTTGATTCAAAATTGGACGTTTCATATTTAATGATCTAATATTTATGTCACCAATTCTCATTCATTAGCATATGGAGCATTCTGCCTTCACCTTTGCTTGTCTGTAACCTCTCACCCTAACACTGTGACTCCTGGCTCCTACTATCTGTCATCCATGCTCAGTTCCAGTGTCCACGTACACAGTGACAGAATTGTTAACCCACATGGGAAACAACTTTATCACACAGAGAACAGTCTACAGACTGTTTTTACCTTTAGCCTTACAGTCTCTATCCTTGAAGTGACTTAGGTGAATGCCACTTTTCCCTTTACTTGCTTCACTGACAACCTTCCCAGAAGTTGTTTTATATGCACTTATCAAGTAGTTAGATTGTTTTGTCACATTCTATATTCTATTCTGGGATCCCCTGATCTCCTAAATACATTTAAAAAATTTACACACATACATGTTCATTTTGTGCTGTAAAGTTCTATGATTTGATGAACAGGCAGGGCCGTATAGCCACCACTACAGTATCACACGGACTACTTCCTCCACCTAAAATACCCTTGTACTTCACCTTTCAACAGCTCCTCGCTTTCACAAATCACCTGAAACCACTAATTTATGTGCCAAATCTATAGGATAGCCTTTTCCAGAATGTCATTTAAATGAAATCATAAAGTATATAGCATTTTCAAACTGGCTTTTTTCAGCTGGCAATGTGCAGTTAAGCACTTAAGTTTCATTCATGTTGTTTGTTGTGTGGATTGATATTTTATTTCTTTGTGTTACTGAATAGTATTCCACTGTATGTTGGCGCTATGATTTATTTATCCATTCACCTGTTGAAGAATATCTTGGTTGCTTCCAGTTGTTGGCAATTATGGATAAACATTTGTGTGCACATTTTTGGGGGTGGGCATAAACTTTCAACTCAGTAAAAGCACGATTGCTGCATCACATCGTAAGACTATGTTTAGTTTTATAAGAAACTGCCAAACTGTCTTCCAAAGTGGCTATATCATTTGCATTCCCATCAGGAGTAAACCGGAGTTTTTGTTGCTCTACATCCTCACTCAAAATTAATATTGTTAGTTTTTTGGGGTTTAACCATTTTATTTTGTGTGTAGTGGCATATGATTATTGTTTTAATTTGCATTTTCCTAATGAAAAAGGATGTTTAATATCTTTTGAATGTTTATTTGTCATCTGCGTATCTTTTTTGGTAAAGTGTTTAGTTTTTTTTTTTTTTTGCCCATTTTTTAACTGGGTTGTTCATTTATTTATTGGCGAGTTCTTTGTAAGAATTCTTTATATATTTTAGATACCAGTCTTTTATCAGATATATATTTTGAAAATATTTTTTCCCAGTCTGTGGCTTGACTTGTTTTTCTCTTAACAATGTTTTTCACAAAGAAAAGTGTTTTAATGTTAATAAAGTCCAGCTTATTAGGTTTTTTTCTTTTATAAATCATCTTGCTGTTCTATTAGTTTTTGGTTCATGTATTTTGAAACTCGCTTACTAGATCTATAAATATTTAGGACTATAGTGTTCTCCTGATGTATTGACTGCTTTAAAAACTTCATTTACCTTTCTCATAGTACAAATATGCTTCTGATTCTTTTAGCATTTTTAGATCTTAAAAAGTCTTAATTTCACTTCCATCTTTGAAAGTTCTTTTTTTCTCTCTCTCTCTCTTTTCTGGGTATAGAATTCTATGTCAACAGTTTTTTTTTTATTTCAGTATTTTAAAGATGTTAAAGATAGTTAATCCACTATCTTCTTGCTATACTGCTTCTAGTTAGAAATCTGCTATTATACTTATCTTTGGTCTGCTATGAAGTCTTTCTCTTTTTTCTGGCTGTTTTAAAGATTTATCTCATTATCACTGGTGTTGAGCAATTTGATGATAATATGCCTGGCTCTATTTCCTTCACATTTTTTGGCTTGAGTTTTGTTGTGATTCTTGAATCTCTGTGTAAATTTATAGTTTTCATCAAATCCTAGACATTTTTCAGTTATTTCTTCAAATATTGTTTGTATTCCCATCTCTTTTTCTTAGAACTCCAATTACACGTAGATTCGCCGTTTGAAGTTGTCCCACAGCTTGGTGATGCACTGTTCATCATTTTTTAATTCTTTTTTTTCTGTGCTTTGTTTTCAATAGTTTCTATTTCTATTGCTGAATAATATTTTATTCAGCAGCGTCTATTCTGCTAGTGATTCCATCCAGTGCATTTTTCATCTCAGACATTGTAGTTCTCATTTCTAGAAGTTTAATTTGGGTCTTTTTTATATCTTCCATATCTCTTCTTAAATTTTTGAAGATATAGACCACAGTTATTGTAATGGTTTCAATGTCCTTGTTGGGTAATTTAACATGTATGTCACTTGTTGGTTTGGATTTATTGATTTTGCTTCTCATTTTGGGTTATATTTTCCTCCTGCTTTGTGTGCCTGTTTTTTAAGTAGTTAGCAGATATTGTTAATTCTATTTTGTTGGACACTAGGTATTTTAAACTCCTACAAATATTCTGAGCTTTGTTCTTGGATGCAGTGTGGAAGCAGTTTGATCCTTTCAAGTGAGGTGGGACCAGGCAGTGCTCAGTGTAGGACTAATTATTTCTCACCAACGGGTTGGTGCCCTTCCAGTTACTTGACCCAGAGTCTGACAAGTCCTGGCTTTGCCCCTCTGGCGTGTAGGACAGACACCCTCGCCACCTGCATGACAGCCGGGCGATCTGGCCTGCCTCTTTCCGATGGCCTTTTGCCCGGCCTCGCTGTTCTGGTCAGGACCCGACTGAGCATCTGAGAGGGTACATGATACAGATTTCTGGAGTTTTCTCTCCTCTCTGGTTCTGTCGACGCTTGCCTCCCTGGCCGATAATCACTGTAATAGTTTGAGACAATCCAATATTGCTCAGGAATCCTTCTGCGGTGCCCTGGTGTGAGATTTGCTTAGCATATATTGCTAAACTTGAACATATTCCATAGTATTTCTTTCCATCTGCACTTCCAAATTAGCCCAAAAGAATGCTGAAGACAGGGAATATATATCTTATATACCAGTGGATTCTATGTTGCCACTAAATATTAGTTGAATAATAAATAAATGAATAGACAGAACAAAATATTATGCACTGAAATAGTTACACGAAAAGGAAAGGGCTGACGGATTCTTGCCCTTTTTTAAGGCCTAGTGACCCTTGTATAGTATAAGGGAGGAACAGTTCTTTCTCTGCAGAAAAATTCCCATATGCACATTTATAACACAAAAACAATCTATTTCATGGATCCAACTAAACTCCATTTTTACAAATTATGATTTAGTGTATGGCAGTAACTTTCTTATCTAATCCAGTTCACACATTTTTTTTTAAAGCTACAGAAGGAAAAGGAATGTTGGAAGCTGAATACTTATGGTGTGATTGGAAACTGTACCATAAAATATTGCACTTTACCTTATGTAGTCCACAACTTTCATCACATTTTGATGGATGGCTTAAAACCTGGAGTCTAGTTAGGTGACCAAAAAGTCCAGTTATCTAATGTCTTTAATTTTTGTAATACAATTTACTGAAATTAAACTTAAATGAATGATTGTCCAGAGAGTTTTAGCAAGTACAGTTTTAAGTAGTTTTTCTTTCTTTTTTAAGCTACAAAATGATCACATCTTATGCGTGCTCGTAGCCAACTTTTCAATGTACACTTAGGAAAAGCGGTGTGATGTGATCCAAAAGCAAACACATGTTTCTTCAGTCAAAATGCATTCCATTCCCATTTTTTCCCCTATATCTTGCTCAATCTTTTTCGTCCCTTTTCCTTTCCTTTGCAATCTATGGCCCATTGCTTAATTTCAATCTTGACATCTTAGCTCTGCCTGATAGCTGAGGCTTCCTACGTGCAAAACCGAAGTGTTTCTCATTGCCAGGTTGTGCTCACAGAACGGCACCTGCAGCGTGGTTGCTGTGAACTGCGACGGAAATGACGTCAGAGAGATGCACTTTTTCACATCCCAAGAACACAGCGTAAGGTGGCATAAAGCCTGTGGCTTCGGGTGTCTGTCCACACTCCAGCAGCTGAGGCCCCTTAAGTTTGCATTTCACTCATATCCAAGCACATCAGAAAACAGGATGATGCTCTCTGGGGTAGAGAGAACATCTCTTATCTCTCTTGTCTCTTGTCTTTTGATATGTGCATGTGGTGTTGCTGTGTCCTGAAAACTCTGGGCTTCTGTCCTTGGCTGGTATAAAGATAATTTAGGATTTCAATGTGGTTTTACTTATATTATAAGATTATAGAAAATGATTAAAATTATATTAGACTATTATAACTTTTTTCCCCATTAAAACCAGTGAATACTTTGTAGTGGTGCTCACTCCAGTCAAAGGAAGTGCTGTTTCCATAACTCTGATGTATTTTGTTACAACAGACCTTGTTCTATTAATTGTTTGGCTCACTTTTGTTTGTTTCTCCATTATGATGTCAATTTATACATATCCTCAGGAAGATATAGACTCAAGACTTCCAGGATGCTGGAGGATAAAACTTTGAAGTGAGATCTATCAGGATAATAACTTCCAGTTGCCCTTTTTTCTTGGGGAAGAGATTATTAAGCCAGCAAAGCACACAATCAATTTCTAAGGTTGATTTTGTTATTAGGGATAAGAATGAAAGTCTATATCAAATATCTAAGCAAGTAGATGCTTATTGAAATTACTACTTTCTTGTTCACTTGCCTAACAATGGGTCAGATTCCAGAAAGAGCGGAGCTGGGGATGCATCTTCAATTAAGCCAAGGACACCCACAAGCTGGGGGTGAAGGCCACGTCCAGGTTCGCCCTCAGTGTGCAGATCATATCAAGCATACAGTGACCCAGCTAGCTTTCATCACTCAAATTGTGTTTGTTGACACCCAGCAAGACAGTTTTAAGCCAGAAAGCAATCTGTAGTTTCTCTAACAATAACAACAACAAAAGGCAAAAGGAGAATGTCCCATTGTTTCACTAGCTACTACAAATCAGGAACATTTGTTGTCATGGGCAGGATAGACAACGATGCCAGCCTGGCTCCCTACAGGGTGGGCGCTCAGGACTTGTGGGCGCTTGGGACTGTAGCATCGAAGATGGCCCTGGGCAGCCCAGTGACCTCGCACTTACTTAGATGTCTTTGGAGCGGAATGTTTCATTTGTAAATGTGAAAATGATGATGACGCCATCTAGGATGTGAAGGGAGCTTGGAGTCTTGAAAAACGGAAAGGAAACAATTCCAGATAGCAGATAAAAAGCTGAAGATGTTTTCGTCCCGCTGCGGGAGAGACAGTGCACTGTGGCCCCAAGCCACACCTGGCAGCGGGCGGTGTGGGTGGGAGGGTGCACGCAGCAGCTTTGCGCATGGGGACACCTCCTCACTCCTGCGCTGTGGAGGCCACATTCGCGGCTCTTTGGAATGTGGCTTTGGCCAACTCGTACTTGCGCTTCTCAGTTTTCTTTTCTTAAACAATAGACATAAACACATACGTGAACGAGCTGCCTCTAGTCCCCGTCAAGGGTTTCCTACTGAGATTCGGATGATGTTTATTTTCGGAACGCTGAAGTGTTGTTGGGAGCTGGTGCCTGGCTGGCGGTCTGGTTTCGGGTGTGCAGGCCCTGGGCACAGCGGTTCCAGGGCTCTCCGCAGGGGGCCCTGTCTCCCTGTGTCTTGCAGATCTCACTGGGCTCGGGAGTTTATTCTCCTTCCTTTCCTCCCACCTCTCACTCCTTCACTGCAGCCTCTTAAAGACAAACTTGGGATGTGATTAGTGGCGGCCGAGACTGGGAGCGCAGGGCCCGGGCGAGACTGTGACAGAGAGCTGTCCCGCGGCCTGAGCGCGAGTGCGGAGGAGCTCGCTCTTCTGAGGAACTCCCCGTCCTTGGGGTAATTCTTCTTTCACTCTTTGCAAGGAGGGAAGCGCCTCCTTGTGAGGGCGGTGGCGATTTCAGCGTTCTCGCAGAGGCCGGAGTCGCGCCGTGGATCGGAGCCTGTCCCTGGACGCGTGGGGTCTCAGTGGAGCTCAGCGTGCAGCGGGAACGTCTTCGGTGTGTGCCCATCCCATCGCCAGCTGTATTCGGAAAGGATCCAGACTCAAGTTTTGTGTCTGACGCACCTCACTCCCCAGACCAGAGTCCTCTGAGTCCCCCCCAGCACCTGATGTGTTGCGCAAAGCGGGACTTCGGGAGAGCAGGTCACAGGAGAAGCCGCGCTCTCGGGCCAGTGCCGGCTCTCTGGCGCGGCCCTGCCGAGCTCCCGGGCACAGTGGAGGCGGGGAGGGCTGCAAGGCAGGTGAGGCCGCACGGTGCAGCGCAGTTTCCGGAGGCCCAGCCTTTGAGCTGGGGGAGGCACACGTGCATTTGTGGAGCAAGGAGAAGGAGAAGCGTGCAGGCATGTCATCGACATTCCCACCTGCTGCGGGGGTCAGATCACTGCCCACGTCATTTGTTCGGCTCAGGGACAAATAGAGTTTGCGTACCATGTTTGAGTTTAGTACCAACAAGTCTGAAAGGAAGAGGGTTTCTTCAGGGCGCTGCTGGGCGGAGGCGGTGCGGGCAGTGCTCCGTGGGGCTCAGCAGGGCCTTCTCCCAGGCCCGCCCCCCACGCAGGCCCTGCACCCCGCCACCTCCCCGCGTGGGCGGCAGTGTTCTCGTGGGAAAGAGAATAACGTCCCCTTCTTTATTTTAATGCTTTTTCTTTCATATCCAACAGGACAATGATGTTAGCTTGAGATTCTGCCTTTGCAAAATGATCCTGTCTGTTTTCCTTCACTGAAAACGTCTTACGATTAAAGTGATTTCCCATCCTCTTGCCTTTCTCTTGAGAAGAGGGACTGTGTCATCTTTCAATTCTTTGCTTAGGCAACTCGAAGTCTTTACTCATGCCCCTCTGTCTGCCACAGTAAATGCTGATAAACTACAGGAAAAAAATATAAGAGTTTTCACATTGAATTTCTGAGTCCCCCGCCCCGACCCCCGCCACACTTAACAATCTGGGATTGTTATTCTTCATGGGTTGATTGCCAAATAGTTCTTTAAAATTATAGCGTTTGCTTCCTGTTTTCAAGGGTTCTCTGAAATCAACTATTCAAATATAGACTAGTTGCAAAACATGGGTCTTAAATTAGACTCTGTGGGGACTGCAAGGACAGCCCTGCCCCAGAGCAGGTGTCAAGGCTGGGTTGAGAAGACACAGCTACCACATCCATGGCCGGGCCCTGACCCCACAAACACCCTATCCGACATGCTTCAGGCAGTGTGAGTGTCGGGGCCCCCAAAGGCCTCCTCGACTTGGTGTCACTGAGGGTCTGAAATCGTGAGGCCACTCCCCGCCCAGGAGGTCTCTGGCTTTCCAGGAAGGTGGGTGTCTGCCTCAGTTCCTTTCTGCTCTTGCCGTCTCCAAGCACAAATACAGAGAAGAAATTGATGTTCCTTCTGTGTTTCTTTTGACATGATCTTTCCTTGCGACCAGGCGTATTTATTAAGTGTTCTCTCCATGTTACATGTTCTGTAGAAGCTCTGGATCGGATTATTGTATTATGGCTTTTCCTTTGCAGTGGCGAGGACACATTTTGTTCTCATCAAGAGTGCTTTTGTGTACCAGTCCCAGTAATTGCTTGGCTAATAATAGCCAAATTAGTTCATGATATTGACAATGCCAGAGATTTGAGGAAGAAAGGAGCAGGGATACAGAGTAGATACTTGAGCATGGGGCTCTGTGAGTAGCAACAAGAATGTGAAGTTGTTGTACGGTGATCTCTCTTAACAGCCTGATACTAAAATGCTAGCCCAGCTACTCCCCTCTGTTCAACACTAAAAACACTAATGTGACATTGATATTTACAATCCGATCATCCCTGGGGCAGTTTCCTCTGGCTAGATCGGGGCACTGGCTGCACAGTGTCTGAGCTGCTTTGTCCTTGGAGTACAGCAGCAGGGCCTGGGCACCAGCCCGCGAGAAGCTGCCTGATGTCCTCGCCCGCCCGCGGGGGGGCGAGTAAGGCCGCTCCCGTCAGAGCGGCTGAGGGCATCGTGCAGCTTCTCGTGGCCGCACGGCCCAGGGCCTGCTGCTTCACTGCAAGGGCAACTCAGCACAGACACTGTGCACGCAGCAGGCTCTTCACTCAAGAGGCTGAAGTTCTCACCCCATCACCAACGTACTTCCTGCAGGAGCTCGGCTGGCTGAAGTGCCGCTGGTGCCCGGCCCTGGGTGGTGCGGCCTCACTGTCTTCTTTTCATGATCTTGGAATCCAGCAATGAAATTCTTGTCTACAGATCTTTGCCCCCCACTCCTGACGCATTTCTGGCTGCACGTCTAGGGCCGTGAGACCACAGGAGGCCTTATATTGCTACTCGCACCGCGTCCTGTGGGCGGCCGGAGCTGGCAGCCTGCGTGAGCGCGGGCGTTCTCTTTGCACACCTGGCCCTGCGTCCGCCCAGCGGTGCCCACAGGCACCCCAGTCAGCACGCGGCTGGTTCCTGTGATCGCCGCTCGGGAAGAAGGTGCATTTCCTTTTGTTCGTCTGCCTGTCACCTGCGGGCCAGGCCTGCGCCTCCCAGCTCAGCAGTTTGGCATGACTTTGTGTCCAGACACACAATTGCTATGAGGTTTGCACTGAAGAGTTAGGAAATCCTTGTCATTCCTCATCACTATTAAGCAATCAGTTTCCCTGGAATTCCCACTTATGTTGGACCAGATAAGCTGTCAGCACTCCGAGGGGCCTTTCACTGCTGTGTGGCCCTGTCCTCTGTTTACTTAGGGCCTGCCCGATGGTCAGAATCTGTCAGACCCGGTGGGTTCACGGGTCGTCTCCAGCCTGGCAGCCAGCCCTCCCTCAGGTACATAATTGAAAGCAGTAATTAGAAGAAAATACTAAAGGATGTGCAGATTGACCAGCTCCAACAGGGAAATGTGAGGAAGGAAGTCTGTGCTGCAGGGCACTGCAGCCATGCACAGCTCAGCGCGAAGGGCTTCAGCACTGGCCTGGGGCTGGCTTTCCTCTAACAGATAGAGGCAGAAGCAATTAGAATTTGGAAGCATAAGCAAGCCAATCTGTTGTGTTTATACAGAGAGTTTCCCCCAGAAGTGAGGCAGAAGCAGAGACATCAGTAATGAGCACATGTGTTTGGAAAGAGTATAAGGTACTTACAAATATTATAGTGGCGTCACTAGAGTTAAAGGTCTGGCAGCATTTCCATTATAAACTCTCAGTGTTGGGGTTTAAAACTCAGCTGTAAAAATTCCAGGCTACAACTTGGCATCCTAGGATCTGCCTGGAACAAGGCTTGCACCCGTGACCTCATGCAGGTCTCTCCTGGTGTTCCCGTGCAGCTCTGCTAATGTCTCTGCACCTCGGCTCCTGGCACCCACTAGGGGAGGGCAGATGGGAAGCAAGACCAGAGCACTCACTGATTGCACTGCCCTTCTGTTTGGGTGTGGAGCTTATAAGTGGCCTGTGACCACAGCCACTAAGGGCCACTAAGGGCCAGGCATGCAATAGGGTTAGGAAAATGCAACTAAAATCACAACACTAATATCTGACAGCCAAACATTTTGCACAGCCAGCTTGTTTAGCATCCACCAACTATTTTAAGGGGAATCTCCCTAATGCTGCCGTCCCAGAAAGACACTCTCCAAAGAACGCACTGTGCTTTCTCTTGGTCTATAAAGCTAACAGTCAAAAAAACTGATTAGCAAGTCTGGCACAGGGTTACATACAGATAATTAAAGTAGAAGTAGGGAGCTCCAGAATTAATCTGCAAATGATCTTGGCTAACACAACGTCTGAGAGAAAGCTGTCCACCCCCCCCCTCATTTTATGATAGCAGCATGTGGGGAATTTCAATCAACAAATTCTCTGTCTCTGATGAGCACTAGCCTAAAACTAAATAAAGAGAGACCTGAGCACGAGCACAGGCGTCAGTCTCCCTCAGCGCTGGCTCTGCAAGCGGTGCTGCTCCCCTTGCTCTCCAGGTGACCCGTGCCCTGCTGGGACTAAGCACAGCCTCTCCGGACCCTGCTGCAGGTGAGGCTGGAGGTGAACTTTCCACTGCAACCCATCTGATCAAGGCCTAGCAATGCCTGCTCTTTTGTCTCGACATTATCACCACTTCTGTCACATTCCTGTAGCACTTACAAATTAATGTCTTTTCCCTTTGTAACAGATTGACATGTGCTGTGTCCCCAGAGATGTCCTGAATTGTTAAGGAAAAGGAAAAAAGATTCTTAAGATAATGCTTCAGGAAGCTTAAGGAAGCCTAAAAAATGGGCCAAGAAATTAGTTGGGGAGCTGAGACGCCTCCATGTATTCATTTGCCATTATAAGCACTCAAGTGCCAGTCTGAAACATAAGCAAAATATCTTCTGTTCTCAATCATGGAATCACATTTGATCCTAAGCTAATGTCACTCTCAGAATTACCATAGCATGTCTACATGGATAAAGTCTATCTTTATCAAAGGGATGATTACCAGCAGTCACCATTTGCTATTTATTCCATCTTGTGATGTATAGCAAACTGAGTTAAATCCCTAAGAAAGAAAGATCTGTGCGGTTAAAACTGCCGCTTCAATCTTAGCTGAGCCCATAGTACAAAAAGTAAAAAATAAAAAGCCAACTTCATGAGTTACACAGAGAACTGCTACATTTTCAGGCTTGCTCCTGGATGTCTCAGGGTCAGGTGATACCCTAGGAAATACAGATGAGGGATGGATGCTTTAATTACAGATATACAGGGTGGGGGCATGTAGACCAGGCTAAACTCAGTGTACATCAGGAGGAAAATCCAAAGTTCCTCTGGAGCAGGGCAAAATAGACTAATTAGAATGTTTTAGAAGAAATTGAATGCGTTGAAACACACTTCTTATGCAATCAGGCAAATGCTTTCTGGGCTATGAGTTGCTGCTTCATCGTGTGCTTTAGTTTTGTTTCGGAGACAAGGAAAGCACCATATCCATGGCGGTCTCAGGTGGCACGTCCTGCTTGCTCTTCCACTCCTTCCGCCGTGCTTGCCCCTCTCCTATTCCAGAAGCTTCCTTTCTGTCTTCTCTCTTGCCTTCACCTCTTCTCATCATCATTTTAAAGGACCCGCAGGCAGCAAGATACATAAAAGCATTTGAACTATTACTTCCGGTGAGAACAGTGGGGAGATGAAGCAGGAAGGTGGCAATTCTGGGCCCAGTATTTTTTCTTAAATAGTGAATCTTATTTAATGCAAAATAAATTATAGATATTTTAAAATAAAATCCTGGATACTATGTCATCATTAAGTAGTAGTTGATTTTGAAAGTAAAGTTTATGGTTTAAAACAATCTGTGTAAACTATATATCTATAGGTAGTAAATTTTCGACATTTAATCATCAATTAAAAAAATTTGTGTGTGTGTAAAGCTTTATTTATTTTTTGCATTTTTATTTTATTTCGAGAAAATATATAAACTATATTTTATTTCAACAAACATGTTGGTTGCATTTTATGTCTTGGCCTCTCCCTAGCAAGGGTTAGCGGCGTGTCCTCCCTGCGCAGGGCTTGGCCGGTGAGCGTCACACGCCCGCTACCCCTCGCCAGGGGAAGCGGCCGAGTCCCTCCTCAGAGGCAGGTGCTTCTCGCTCAGCCACAGAACCTGGGGTGAACCATCCTCTTTTCCTTATAAATTACCAGCCTCAGGGATTCCTTTACAGCAGCACAAACAAAGACAGAATTGTGTTTCTTTTTTTCCTGTCCTAAACTTAATTTTAGTTTCCTCGAACCCCGGCCTAAAAATAGGTAGAGGCTTGGTAGGTTCAGGTACATTGCTAGAAAAAACAGTCCAGGCTCCACTACATAAAATTATGAAATGAACGCTTTAGTTTCTCAGATATAAAATTTGAATTGCCTCTCTGAATTAGTGGTGAGGTTAAGGATTGAATATTGCTAACATATTCTGTTTTATATCATAAATATTGTATAATAGCTAACAGTAGCTATCATTTATTTATAACTTTTTGGGGGAGGTGGTGAAACTTTACATTTATTTTCTAATTTTTAGTTAAGAAAACTGAGCCTTTTCTGGGTGGGGACTGTGTGTTATTAATCTCTTTGCACAGAATAGTGCTTGGGAAATAGTAGGTGCGTATTAAGATGTGTTAAATAAAGAATGCAATTTCCAACCACCAGGTTACTTTGAGATAGTATAAGAATTGAAATCCTGTTTTTCTTAAGTATGCCTCTTTGCCATACCATTACTAAACACTCATTTCTCCAATTGTATCACATCTGTGTAACATTTTCAGGCCTTTCTTAGAATAGAATTCCTGTGTTAACCATCAAGTTTTATGAGCTACATGTAAAAACTGGATAAAATTATAAAAGAATATTGTAAGATAACTTGAGTATTGAGTTGAGCGGATTATAACTGTTTAAACCTAAAGAAGAAAAGGTTAACTTTGTCTTCAAATATATGGATGACAAAATATATATAATTTTACAGAAACCAATTAAAAGAGATACAAGAACTAATCAAAACTTGAAACAGATTGTTTAACAAATCCTGTGGATTTTTTTAACCTTCTAAATTAAAAACAAAAGATCTGCAATATTTTGTCCTTGTTGAGGCCTTTCTGAAGTTTGTTCCAGTCCTAGAATTTTAAGACAGTTTTTGATTAAATATTTTCTCCAAAAGAACAAATATTATTTTCTTACATTAGGGTCACATAGGAGATCATAACTATTTGGTAGTTTGAAGACATAATTGTCATTACACTAGTAAAAATGGAAAAATACACATTTCTTACATGAAACACAAATGTCACACAACTTGGAAAATCGCCAAGTACCTGTTGGCTGGGAAGGGAAGCTGAGCTGCCAGGCTCACTTCCTTCCATTGGTGTTGTTTTCTACAGAAATAGCGTCTCCTGCTCCCCACCGCCCGCCCCGCCCTCGGGACAGGCGCTGCAGTGCAGGAGCGGGACGCTGGCTGTCGCCTCTCTCTAATCAGCAAGTGGCGAGCGGAGCGGGCCCTTGGCAACTAGCAGTGAAGTAGGAAATGGCTTGTGGCAAATAGCTCCCTTCGATGCCCTTTCTAACAACAGCACCGGTCAGGGTTAGGGTGGAGACACTTGAATGACTAACGTGTGTGACCCGAAACACCTTGAGCTTCTTTGAGCAGCACCGTGAAAATGAATTCTTGTGTTCCCCACATTTTTTAAAATCGAGAGAACTGACAACAATGTAATTACCTTAAGATATTTCTAAAAATCTGCAACTTCAACGTCCCATAATATCTTATTTAAAAAATTGTCTTTAATGCCAGATATTCAGTTCTGAAGACAAAAAGATAATAAGACAGATCAATATTGGCAAAGACAATGCGCGCACCAGGGCGATTCCGTGTGATGCATAGGGAAGTCGGGGGGACACGGCCGCGTCCTGTGCACACGTGTGGCACGGCCCGCGCCGGCCGCCCTCGGCGAGAGGAGTCTGCAATGGAGTCGTGTGAAGCACACGTATGTGTAGTATGATCATCATTACGCTTTTGCTGCCTTAAACATTTAATTATGCTGTTTATGATCATTAAATCATTAATACACTTACTCAAGCTACGAAACCTTCCTCAGAGGCGTCGCAGTTTGGACTTGCGTCGAACGGCGCCGCCTGTTCTGCGGTGTCTGCGCATCTCACGCGTCCCGTCGGAGGGTGGTGCTCATGGCACAGGGCGCTTCCGTGCGGTCAGTTTCTTCCTGAGTCGGTAGCCTCCCTGCCTTCTTAAATACATCAGAGTCACGCTCTTCTTACTCAGTGTGCACACAAACGCCATGTTTTCCACGCACAGATGTTGGTATTTACTCAGTTTTCTAAAGTTTTGCACAATGCTAAGTATTAATCACCGTCATCTGCACGATGAGAAAAGTGATGCATATCTTGGATAGTGATATATTTTATAGAGCCAGCATCTCTTGACCTTTTTCAGAACAGTAGGATATATCTTCCAGCACAGAGCCTGCTACCTACATGTTCATAGGTCTCTGAACAGCAAATGCGAAGGAAGGAAAAGAAGTTAATTAGCTTCCACTCTTGCTGGCTAACTGCCTGTGCTGCTGTTTTAAAGTTCTAATTGATCTGATCTTGTAATTTAACCTGCATCACTTCACGCTGGCATAAAATCTATAAAAAATATTTATCGAAACTGTTAAAGGGAGCAGAGGTGCTGGATTCACATGTCCTTTGTCTTTCAAAGTTTTTAGAAAATCTTTCCAGTATCTTACATCGCCCCATGGAAGAGAAATCCACGGAGCCTCTTTCCCTTTTCAGGGCCCTGCCTTGCCCTGGAGGGACTGGAGCTTCCGCCTTGAGTCCCGCTTGAGCTCGTCCCCATTTTCCCACCCCACGGAGTCCCAGCCTCTCTGCTCCCTAATGTTTGTGCCTGAAGACACAGATTGTCACCTGCGTCCATTTTTAGGTACAGGACTTCTTTTTCTTCTTGAATGTTTAGAAAGTACAAATTCAGCTTGATTTTATTTTGCAAATGTTAATCTAGATCACACAGAGGATTTGAATATGGAAGCAGATTTGTTATTTGGAAAGAGTGAGCCTGGCATTGGCTGCTCCATCGGGAGTTAGAATTCTTCGGATGTGAGGGCTAGGGGAGTGCTGTAAAGCACTGAATGGAAGAAGAGGTGGTTTCTAAAACCACCAGTTCTTCTAGGTAATAGGATAAATATGGCGAAAAAGTGATGCCCTTACCAATATTGAATCATGTGACCTTGTTAGTGTTATTTGATCCAACCAGGCTATTTTGAGCCCACTTACATGTTTATTTTGATTGCTTGGTTTTCCATGGTAATTTCATGATTCTGGAGGTAAAACATACTCTTCCTCCATGCTCACACTCTTCATAGTTCTGATGTGGTAACCTTTTTATTTTAGCTAGAAGATGGATATTTCAATAATTTGAAGTGACTTAATGTGAGCTCAGATCCCTATCAGATCCAAAATTTTAAGTGCTCATAAAAATCCGAAACCCTGCAATAACACTAAATCCCCACATGCAGAGAAAAACAATTCACATTTTTGTAGCATTGGCGGTGAACTTGCAGGCATTTCTGCCTGGATTGTCTGTTAAGCCTCCTACAATATTAATGTAGCTTTGGAAGAAAAGGGCTAAATTAGGTTTAAAATGTCATATTCAAAACATAGTGAGTATAAGAAATATAACCCCAGAGCCAAAAATCACCAATGAAAAGAGATTACACTGGTTGTGTAAATACTGTGCTCTTGAAGCAAGGAGGTGATCGGTTTTTGGTGCAAAGGAAAATCCATTGTGTTGAGGCAGGGAGGTGAGCGCTACAGAAGAGCTGGGGAGGCGATTCAAAGGAAGGGGGCTGTGGGCGGGCCCTGCTTGCATTTGCACTGGAGACAGACGACTGTGCTCCTGGCCAGGTTCTGTGTCACTGTATGAAGATGTGCTGTCCCGCCTGCGTGGCCACTTCCAGTCCTTCCCTGGCAGACTGGTTAGTCCGTCGCATCTCGACAGGGAAGCTGCTTCCTCCAGGCCTTTCCTGACCATCCCATGCTGGGTCAGTCTTCCGTTTTGCGAGCTCCTGTGACACTTTGTGCTAATCCCTCAGACACAATGGCAGCTACAAGAAGGTGGCCAGTGCAGATGCCCCAGCAGGACTGGGCCGGCTTCCAGGACTGCGAGGCCGTCCCTACCTGGGGGTTGCTCTCCTGTGTCACACCTGAGGCTCCTCTGCCCACTTCCAGCTTTCTGAGGGCACCGTTTCCATCAGCAGCTCACAAAGCATTTGGCAGCAGTGGATGGGCACTCTGTATAGGCAGTGTGTAGTTGATCATGACCGTGAGTGTACAAATAGCTTTGAATTTATAATTAATATTTAAATTTGTTGACAATTAATTAGAAAGGGGACGGCTGCTGTAAAGAAGTAGTAGGATTGAACTGTTGTGATGGCCCGGCAGTGACCTCTGGTGCGAAGCCACACGGCATAGAGTCAGCGACGCCTTCCTCCTCCAATTGTAAGCCATAAGAATGCAAATGACCTTTGTGTGAGATAAGTAGATCATATCCACTGGCTCCCCTGAGTCTGGTTCTAGAAGATTCTGGAAGGACGCATGAGTTCCGTGGAGCCTGGTGCATGCCGGGCCAGGGAAGCGGTTGTGAGACGCGGAGCTTCGTTTCTGAGGCCCCGCCAGCCCCCTGAGCTCAGTGCGGCCACGACTCCAACTGCAGCGGGCGGGGCTCTGGCCACGGCACCCCCGGGCGGTGTGGTGACACACACGAACGGACTTTGAGTCCTCAGGGGACAAAAGCCATGCAATGTAAGGTATTACTATAATTACATGGCTCAAAATTAAATTGAGAATATACAGCTGTCTCTCAGTATTTGCTCTCAGGGAATGACTACACTGTCTTAAACTAAGGAAATGGGACAAGGACAGAACGCCCAGGTCATGTTTCTGGGAGTGATTTATAAAGCATGTAGTGTATTTGGAGAAGAGCTCACTATCTCGTTCAAATATTTTCTCATTTAGGCTCAATTATTTTCCATAATTATCTTTCTTGCTGAATCCTGTGAATAAATTCAACTATTTTTCTTTATTAATTAGCAATCTCCAATTGAAATGAGTGGAGATTGTAGACGCAAGTGTATTATTTTTCACTTCCTCCACTTTATGCTTCTTCCTAAAAGCCAAGTCCTTGAGCAGATGTTCCTAAGATTTTTCCAAAATGTAGGTAAGTGACCCCTGGAGAAAGAGAAAAGTTATAGCATGGAAAATTTACAGGCAAAAATAGTTTGTTTTTCAGAAAACGGTAAATGAAATAAATGAGAGTTATGAGAATATTAATGCAACTTAAACTATAACATTATTTTCCTAATAGGACTATAATCATGCTGTTTCATTTTTTATAAATATTTCTTTTGTAATTTTGGTCATCAGAAACTAAAGTTTATGCTCATTTGTTTCTGACTGGAAACTCTGCTTTATTTTGCATTACAAGATTTAAAAAAATCTCTTATTACCCTATTCCTGTTTCTATGACAATACAAGATGTCTTAAAAGATCAGTATTTCTGGACATTGTATGGTAGTTTCAACTGCATACCTAGGGAACAATTATAATTATTGTTTCAAGAGATGATTTGGAGCTGAAACTACCTTAATATTTGCCAATAGAATTTCAAATCTATTAGTTCACTGAATGACTTAGATTTTACTTCCTTGACCTTGAGCATATAATTTTAAACTTTAGTCAAAACCATATACTCTATAACCTGCTATTGAACTTTCTTTGGTGCCAGCATTTCACTTTTGCAAAGATGATAGCTTGTAAAGGATCCTGAGAAAAAAAGAAATATGAAAAGACAAGTAGTGGTGAGGGAGCGTTTGACTCCAGTGTAACAAAGTGACTCAAAATGATCATTTGCACTAACATACATCTCCCCTATCCCCCTGCCTCTGAGAGTGAAGCCTCAAAGAAACAAAGAAAGTCTTATTAAGGACAAGAATTCAGAAAACAAACTAGTCCAGAAAACAGAGCCTTTTAGGTTGCACTGCCATTGCTCCTGGATTTTTCAACATGTGTGGCAACTATCTCCTGGGACAAACATGAAACATGTGAAGTAGGAGAAATGGTAGAGAAATAAAAAAAGTGACAGATGTACAAGAAAGGGAGGAACGAGCCCATATAAGAAAAAGGAACAAAACCAATTTTAGATCAAGCTGATCGCTCTGGGTCTCATTGACCTTGGCAGTACTCAAAGGGTCATATTTTATGTGCATGAACTGTCTTCAATTTCTTCTGCATCTCTGGAGCATGCAAATGTTTTCTTCTCTCCAATGTCACTATATTCTTTATATTCCTCAAAGTTTTATTACATTAATACATGCTTCTTTGTGTGTTTACTTGAATCTGTCTTGACATTATATTTTTCATTATTAAAGAGAACTATATTTTTTATTTTACCTGAACTTTTGAACTTCTGGCATCTGGTATGATACTAGAGCTTCCCTGACACATTCCCTGCTATATTTTAAAGGCAGAATAACATAATTAATTGGGTTTATGCGTCACATGAAGTCATCCTCATCAAATATCATCATTAAACATGACGGTGCACTCTCCATGTCCTTCCATCGGTGGATGCGACTTTGGGGAGGTCATTCCAGGGGGTTAGTACACATCTGCCCCAGCCAAGTGTTTCTGGTGCTATCACTTTCTTGACCTCATTTTCCCATTCTTTACTGAGGATTTTATTGATTTAGAGAAATATACTGATGTGGATGGAACACGGTCTATCCAGAACATGTCTCAGGCACACACACGAGAGAGCAGACAGTTCTCTGGCATGCGCTGCTGTCCAGGGCACCTCACCGGCTGCCTGGCCCCTTGAGCTGCAGATGGGATCGTTTGCAATGTGTGAGGGATCAGACTGACTCAACCTTTGTGCTGCATATGAGGATAAGAGATTATTCTCATCTTACAGGAAACTATTCAGGATGCAACATGCATTTTTAGATGAGTTTGTACCACTGCTTTTAATATGTTTGGATAGCTTTGATATATAGGCAAGAAATAGTAAAAATTCATTGGATTGCAAATAAGAGAAAACTCTAACAATGAAGACATTCATGATATCAGGAGAGGAAGTCCAGAAATAAGACACGTTTCAGGTTGGTTGATTCAGTGGTTCACGGGTGTCTTAAGAACAGGTTTGGGTCATGCTTCCCTCTGCCTTTCTCAGCTCTGAGCTCTGTCTGCAGCTCTCTGGGATCATATCCTAACCAAGAACAGGAAAGGAAGGAAGTGGGCCATATGTACCAGGGTCTCTGTAGCAGTATGAAAACTTTTCTTAGAAGCCCCCCCCCCCCCAAAGTCTCCTTTTATACTATGTTGGCCAGAAATGGATCACTTGCCTAGCTAGATAAACTACTGGTGAGGTGAATATCACTGTCATTGGCTCCCACCAATCACCACTTACACTTAGACATGGGGAAAGGCTAGCCTTACCCATAGTGGTAGACATTTGAACCAAATGCATGCTCTACCTTCCAAGAAGAGATGAAAATGGAGACACAAAATCATGACTGCCACATTCACAATTTTGAGGAATATTTCAAAGAGAACTTAAGACTTTTCTAAGTCCCCAAATTCAAACCACAGAAGGAATTTCATATTCAAAAATAAAAATCCTGGCCTGCTTTTATTTGTCTATGTCTAGTTACTATACATGATGACTGTTTTGTAGGTACCTACTGGGATTTCAGCATTTTCAGTTATATTAGCATGAAACAAAAAAGTCAATTAATAATAAATTGTCTCTGAGTATAAAATAAGCTAAATGCCTCTCATTTATAAAACCATATTTATTTATTATAAAAGTTTTATGGCATAGATTTAACCCATTTTTTATGAAGACAAATTTAGGCTTAGAGGAGATAATGTCTTGAACAAGGTCTCATGACCAGTAGGAATTCAGATTCACTTTCTAGAAAATCTGAAGCTTTTAACTGAGATGAGTTAATGGAATTTGGGGTTCAAGTTTTCATGGAAGACACTGTCCTCAAATCGAATTCCAGGGCTGGGCCACAGTGATGTGCCTGTTGGCTAGTCAGTGTTGGAGGTGTCTCCAGCCCGTCTTCTCCTGGGCAGTGTCTTCTGTCCTACCAGCTTTCATGCAGTTGGGCATCAAGCTGTCTTTCACATGGGCCAGTGTGGGGCTCTCCTTTCAAATGATTGTGGGATTCTTAGAGTGACTCTAGATAATTGAGAGTTTGCCATAATAATGAGACTGATAAGTGATGTCAGCTCTTACTAGTGAACAAAATTGTAGCACACACTAGGCTAGATCACTACTTGGGATTTCAGGTGAACACCTCTCAGGTGTCAGAGGAGAATTGAGGATTTCTAAGCACCCTAACTGAGATAGACAAGGGAGCTGCCAGGCCCTTCCCCCATGCCTGGTGATGATAGTGAAAACACCACAGCATAGCACCTGAGAGTTCAAACTACCTCAAAGAACTACTTTCACTTTCATGACAGCCTTGTGGAGCTTATAGGACAGCTGTTAGCTCCCAATTTACACACGACAACATCAGGTTTCAAGAATAAGTGACCCAGCTGGGGTCCCTCTCTCTGCAATGGGGGCTGAGCCCTGACCTCCAGCTCCCAGGCCGGAGTGGTTCTTATCTGCCGTGCTGGGCACAGTGGGCAGTGCTTATGGTGTACAGGCCATCTCCCAGTGCCATGGTCAGTGACTTCTGTCCCGCTGGGAGCATTTACAAAGCAGAAATGGGCAAAGGCTTCAAACCAGAACCTCACCTCTCCCTCATCCTTCAAAAACTGTTTGTTAAACACTTACCAGTCCACCACTGGTGAAGACTAGTCTATATATGTTGCTAGTTACAGGTGACTGGATGCAAATAATCCATTCCCCCTTTACTGATCCATGTTTTTGCAGAGTGGGCTTAGAATCCACTCTTTTGCAGAGTGGGCTTAGAATATGTATAGAAAATAAAAATCCCATTATTTATAATTTGCCTTTCTTGGAGGTTGTATTTGCAAGTTCCACAAATATGCACATGGGATGCACACAGCGTTTTGTCGTCGATAGGTGGTATAATCGTAGGTTTCAGTTAAAGCTCACTTTTTCTCTGGGCAGCTTCGAGCAATGCCTGGAATTTACTCTGGTGAATACTTTTGCAATAAGCATTAATATCCGTCCTTTTCCCTTTTTATACGTGACAAACGGAAGAAATGCAATCGTACTGAGTTTGGGAATAGTCAGTATTTCATAGGCTGGGGAACTGAAGGACAAGTCGGCGTCATCCTCGTGGGGCAACGAGCTAGTTGGGCTGAGAAGCATGGGGACCTGTGAGCTCTCCCTGCTGGAGTTGAGGTTTCATCTGTCTATTTGGGATGGCTTTGGGGATGGCTTTTGGGAAAGCTGCACAAAGGAAGGGACCACCAAACTTACTGTTTGCGCCCCTCCCAAGCTAACCCCCTCATTGGAAATCCACACACTGCCAGCTATGCAGGTAGGCAGGCACCCACGGTCTTCATTAAAACGTGAGCTTTGGGGGAAATTGCCTGTTCGGCCGGACCAGCCATTAGCATATCTGCGCTAATCATAGTCCCCTTTCCATCTTGGTTTCTTAGCATAGTATCTGGCCATTAGTAATCTCAGTAATATTAATGCTATCCATCCTAATAATGTGCATGACAAGAACAAAAGCTTTATTGATGGCCTGTTGTGTGCCAAGTACCATACGACTTGCTTTGCAAGCATGACCTCATTTCATGTCACAGCACCCTGGGGATCAGGCCTTATGACCCTTACTGTGCAGCTGCAGAAACAAGGTTTTAAGAGGACATGCTACTAAGTGATGGAGTTGAGTCTTGCGCCCTTGTCTACCTGGTTCCCTAATGAAGGAGCGGAAGTTCTAAGTCAGCACACGGGTTTGCCCTGCAAGTCTTTGGGTAACCTTGAGTGGCTCTCCCTTACCTCTGTCATTATCTGAACAAACAGACCTCACTGATGCAGGTGCCCAGTGTGACTCCTTTCCCTTCAAGGCTGACCTTGACACCAAGAATATGACAGAGGCCAGCAGCTCCTGCTCCCCAGAACCACCTGGTTGACAGCAGCCTTGTGGGGAGGACACCAGACAGAAAGTTAGGTTAGGGTGAAGGGCAGTCTGTCCCCACACCTGAGGCCACCAGCAGTGCCACAGTGGCCCTGTGCAGGGTCTGCTGAGGGCTCTCTTCCCTTGCTCCAGGTGGCTGCACCTGCCACTCCTCCTCCTCCTCCTGAAACGCCTCCCGCCTGGGGCTTCTGACCAGCCGAGTTCCCAATAGCTTGGCTTTGATGTCGGACAGACACAATGCCTGCTCTGCCGCTTGTTGCCAGGGGGTGCTGGGTACCTGTACGGGTCCCAGCCTCAGTCCCCTGTGCAATGGGAGAGAACAGCAGGACCTGCTGCGCAGTTTGCTGCCAGGACTGTGTGAAGTGACACTCTTGAGGTGCTCAGCACAGTGCCTGGTGCAGCCTGCAGTGCAGGGTACACTCACCCCTCCTTGCAGGGGGAGAGGGACGTAGGGACAAGGCAGAAGCCATGTGTGCTGCCATCTGAGGTGGCACCCTAACACCTCCACCCCCTTCCAGAGGATATCGGGGTCATCCTTAGTCCTTCACCCCTGAGACAGCAGGACCCCGGCTGCATCTCAGAAGCAGAAAGAGGAGGGAGAGCTGTCTTCCCTGGGAAAGCCTGAGACCTCCCTCAATGGGTGGCCCTCACACTTGCCACATCCTGAGAGCGATGGCTCCTTCAGGTTAGTGGTCCCCTCCTGGACGTGACGTGGAACGTAGTTTATTATAGACATCTATGCCTCTGCCTCCTCCTGGGCGAGTGGGGACAGGTGACATTTATTCCCAGTGATACATAGCAGGCGTTCAGCAAATGGTGGTTGGACAAGTGGATTATCACTTACTCGTGCTTTGCTCCTGTGGAACCATTCGGAAGAGAGAGGCATCAGCACACTTCTGCCCTTGGTATCAATTCCTCTAAGGCAAGAAGCAGCAAACTTTTTCTCTAAAGGGCTTGACAGTTAATATTTGGACTTTGCAGTTCATACGGTCTCGTCACAATGCCTCAGCTCTGCTACTGTAATGCAAAATAGCCCTGGACATACATAAATGCATGAGCATGGCTCTGCGCAGGAAAAGTAATTTGCACAGACATGGGATGGGCAGGATTGGGCACGAAGGCCGGATTTGCCTACTTCTGCTTGAAGGGTTGGTTGGCACAGAATTTGGTGTTTTAAACTCAGCGCCAGAAAAAAATGTTCATATCACATGTTCTCCAAACGTAAAGCCTTGAGCAATTGTACCTAGCTTGGGGGCAGGGCCAGCATACCGTTCACGTGTTCGTCGTTCACTGCATGGCATCAGGCTCCTCTGCGGCTGAGCATTTACCTAGTTGCAGCAAAGGAAACAATCCCAGAAATATAACTTGATGTTCATAATTGGTCCTGAGATATTTGCCCCGAGAAGTCCTTTCTTTGCTCATTATGTCACTTTGGTTGTTTCCTCCGGTTCCTGGCTATTTCTTGATGGCTTTTAATCAGGACCTTGCCTAGTCGGCATCATCTGCATCTCGTCTCAATGTGCCAAGGGCTCACCTCAGTGATTTCTCTCACTGCAGCATTGTCTCTGATTTGGAACGTGCTTTGGGACTTTCTTGGACAATGTCTCGTACCTTCCTTCCCTACTCTGTTAGGCCGACCCTTCCATCCAAGCTCATGGGAAGAAGCTGAACACCAAGTGTGCTGGAACATTCCTGCTCTCCCTGCTGAAAAAGTGCAGTATGTGTGAGTATTTATATATGTATATATCATTTCTTTAAAAAAACCTAAAATTTTAGGAGAAAAATCTTTATTTAAACAATTTGAAATTGTGAGGTATACACTATTATTAACTGTTTAGACAAAAATATTATTATTATTATTATTATTATTATTTTTGAGACAGAGTCTCACTTTGTTGCCCAGGCTAGAGTGAGTGCCGTGGCGTCAGCCTAGCTCACAGCAACCTCAAACTCCTGGGCTCAAGCGATCCTCCTGCCTCAGCCTCCCGAGTAGCTGGGACTACAGGCATGCGTCACCATGCCCGGCTAATTTTTTCCATATATATTAGTTGGCCAATTAATTTGTTCCTATTTATAGTAGAGACGGGGTCTGGCTCTTGCTCAGGGTGATTTCGAACTCCTGACCTTGAGCAATCTGCCCGCCTGGCCTCCCAGAGTGCTAGGATTACAGGCGTGAGCCACCGCGCCCGGCCAAGAATATTATTTAAACAGACATACATGGACAACTTTTTTTTGGATGAGCAATTTTAATGGTGGTATATAAACCACTTTTGGGAATAGTTCTTTTATTTTGGTAAATATCATCAAAGAAATGTATTGGCACTGTTTCTTTCTGTAAACACAAAATATCCCTTACTATCTTCTGAGGGAAAATATTTAGGCAAACAGATCTCCTTTAGGTTGGCTAGAATTTTTATACACAGAGAAAAACTAATACAGACACAAAGCAAGCCGCAGGCTGGTAAATGTTTAACAACCAGGTCTTGAGGAAAAAAGTGTGCGTACATATATACGCCATTTTATTATCAAGCATCCTTGTGTAAAGATATGCTGTGCACAATTTACAAATAATCCTATGTGATGAGAAAATATATTCTTTATTATAAATTCCATAGAATGCTTTCATTGATTTTTGCTGAAATCTTGTGTATGTAGCCAAATTACTGTTACAGCTGCTTTGCAACATGATTCTGTCAGGAATGTTGGCAGATATTTTCACAATTATGCTAACAGTGAGGTGAAAATGAAACAATGAAGATGTATGTTGGAAATTTACTTGTTCTTCGGTGATGTGAGTGACTTTTTGCTGAATTGGATGATAGGTTTTAAACACTGAAAGAATTGTCCCTCACTCTGTTTTGCTATTTCACAATGGAACGGCCACCTACACAACACAGTTTTAAGTTTAATCTTTTAAGTTTAGTCTAAATGTTATAAACATTTTCTTCTTCACTTTCTTAAGTCTAGGCCCTCAACATAACAACAAACCAAGCTCTGCTTTGTGGCATTTGCTGATTTCTTTGGTGTAAATGCCCCCAGCCTGGCTGGTTTCACACTGCCAGGGGCTCGGGGGAGCTCGGGGCCAGGATCATGTAGGAGCGGCGTCGGGCCATGCCCCCCACGGCCGTAGGTACGAGAGACCTGGGCAACCGCAGGAGCACAGAGCATGGTGACACGGAATGAAATGTTCAGGCAGCAATGGGTTTTGAGTTCTTACTACTTTTGCATTTAATATAATTTATTAAGTTATAAGTCTATGTAATATGATAGTTAATAATGCCAGAGTTTAACAAATAGCTCCCAAAATTTCTGACAGTTTTATAAGTGTTTTATTGTGAGCCATTATGAGCTGATTCTAGCACACTATTGCTCTTTGCCAAACAATATTTTCCACTGCTATTGCTAATTACCCAGTAGAGCTTGGTGAATGTCTCAATGATTAAAATGAAATATAACTCAAGTATTAGGAAAACCTTTTAGGAAGATGTAATACTTTATTTGCAGAAAATATTTATAGTGGCTCCCAACAAGATACGTTGCTTGTGTTTATTTCATAGAATTACCTTAGAAATTCATAAAAGTATCTGGTGACTTTTATAGACTGTCTCAATATAAGTATACATATTGCAATAGTAAGACAACTCATTAACTTACTTATTAAAAGTAGATACTGGAGATTGCAAATTGAGAGTGAATATGGAATTACATAAAACATAAATTGCAAATTTCACGAGTGTAAGAACTCCTCTAAGTTCTTGTAAAATAACATACATATATATTTTCTTGGTAATTATATCTAAAATTATTATAGTCTAACACTATGATAATGTGTGATCCAGAGTTAAACCACTTAGCACAGGTCAAATCAATCACGAAGTTAATAGAGAAATGCAGAACGTGGACCAAGAGTTTGGTATGTAGTGGTCACTCAGCCGACAAACGTCGGTAGATAAGGCACAGATACAGGAAATGTGAAATCTCTGAGACCCTAGGTTACTTTTAAAATTTGCTAGAGGATTGTCTAATTATTCAAGTGAAATAAATACAAAATAGTTCTTTCGGTATCCACTCCCTTCTGCTCCTTAGAAAACATTTGCTACTTGGTTACGAATTAGCAGGCGTGTGCAGCTGCCTTGCGGCAGGCTTGGGCTGCAGGACTCTGCCTGCTGGTGGGGCCAAAGGGACCTGTGTCTGGGCAGGGACTTCCCAGAGACGCGCTCAGCCCCCTCGCAAGCAAGCGCACCCTGGGCCAGGACCCTGTGGGGCGGCCCCTCCGACTGCCGCTGGGCCCCGCCCGCCTACAAGGCGCAGGTGTCGTCTGCGGCCAAATCCAGGTAAAACAGCAACTCATTTTTTTTTTAAAGAAAAGATAATTTTCTCCCCAACTTAAATCGCGGGTTTCCCTTGGTGATCTCCTTATATTTGCAGAACCACGGGTCTGCGGCTGGCCATGCTGCCGGGGGCTGGGCTGTCCTCAGGCCTGTAGGCAGGGCGGACGCGCTGGGCTGCCCCATGCCCCAGCACCCCGCAGACGCGGGCTACGTCTCGCTGCAAGGACTCAAGCAGCCCATCCGTACCGCACGACGACTCATGAAGAACCTCGCCCAGCCTCCTTGGCATTGCTAAAGCTGTGTCTTCACTTAGTGCCCTTGCTAGGAGCAGAGCTCCCAGGCTCACCCCACCCCCGTCCTGCCATCGGGTTTGATTGGCCTGGCTGAGGAGAGAATGTGGGGTCCAGGGATGGCACTGGGAGGTGGGGCTTGGAACCTTTCTAGAACACTCGACTGGTGGAAACCATCTGCTTGCTTCTTTCTCCACACCGCTCCCCAGCCGGAAGCGAGCAGCCCCCCAAAACAAAGTCATCACACACACACAGGCACCGGGGATGTAGTAGGGCCGCAGAAACCCTGCAGTGTCCCGTCCCAGGGGCAGCTGCCGCGTCTCAACGAATCTCATTCAATGGCTGTGGCTTTTAAAGGGAACTGATAAAAAGGAAGTTAGATTATTTAAACTTTCACCAAATATCAGAATTAACTAAGCCCTTCTATGAAAAACAACATAAAAAGTGGAGACAGTATCTAAGGGAACCAAAATAGTACCAGAGAAGATGCTTTTAAGAAATGATATGCTAATGAGATTAAGCATAGTACGAACACTGCTCTCCACACACAGCACACAGGTGTGACATTGCTCGCTTGTCCTCTGCACGGTGCTTGCGAGTCAGCACTCTCACCCCTCATGGGACACCTGAGGTCTGTCACCTCAGGCAGTGTGACGTGCTGTGGGGCACAGCATCTGGGCCTTGGTTTCCGGGCCTTTCTGGAAGAGCAGCTAGGGCCCCTGCACCTCCCAGCGCAGAAGAGGGACGAGGAGGAGGGCTGTCCAGGCCGGAGAGCAGCGTGAGCGAGGCTCCGGCTCTGCCAGGCGGGCGCAGAACGCTCACGCTGCCTGTGTATTTTGGGAGGGGAGGAGCACCTCGTTGCCACTGTCTTGCAAGTGCTCAGCCACGAGAGCTGCCCTGGTCGCGTGCCCTTTAGAAGTGTCAGGCAGAGCTTTGACACACAAAGGAATGTTCGAAAGCCAAGTGGCCCTTGCCAAGCTTTCAGAGCAGGGCTTTTATCAGGGCTTACCTGCCCCACTGCTCATAACCTGGAGCCGCCAGTGCGTCTCGGGAGCCGGGGCGAAGGGGCCGGAGGGGAGTGTCTCCTCCAGCCCTGCTCAGGGCTGCTGGGAACAAACTCCCCTGCACGATGCAAAACAGTGATAGGAAAGTGAGGCTTCCACATTCTCTTTTGGTTTGCCTTCCCCTGAAGAAGTGGGCAGTGATTGCATTTTACAGATGAATAAAGTGCATGAGACAAAATATCTCCCTGAGCGTACCTGGCCTTAGGTTCCTTCCATTCACCATTCTTTTATTTCCCTTGGAAACCTGATTTTCATAGAGATGAGGAATTTATTCTCTTGCCTTTGGATCCATTCGACAGCTCCCACAGCAAAATGCACTGCCTAGACTTCATTATGTGGAGATTTTTTTCTTCTAGCAGGTCTTTCTAAGTAGTTGAGGTTAGCAACCCGCATGCTTTGACCAAGAACTAAAGTGGACCTTGCACAGGGCTTGTGTGGACACAGAAATCTTTGAGGCTCATAGGAGAAGCAGAAACCCTTATGTTGGAACACCCCAGGGACCAGAAGTGCCTACCTGTGAGGAATCACTGGGAGGAGAAAGTTGGACTGGGGCAGGCTCCGAAAATGAGACAATGTGTGAAGTGTTTGGCTAACAGTCTGGGTAGGTGGGAGTTCTATGGCTGCAGGTGAGGCTCAGGATGACTGCGAGTCTTCCCTAGTGCCACTAGAAGGGCGTTCACCCCGGGACTCTGTCGGACCTGTCTTTATGGTGATCAGGGCTGCTTTTAACCAGACAGCAGGCAACATGGAAAGCATTTCCATAAACTGAGAAGGCAGGCTCCTTTGAAGGGGCGGCCGCAGAGAAGTCACCTTATGAGAGTGCAGCCCTGGCAGAGCCATCAGGGCGCGCCAGGTTAGGTGGGAGACTTCCCCACATGCATCCGGGGACAGTTGCTGGCAGAGGGGCAGCTGTGTGCACAGAGTGCAGGGGGTGAGGGCAGGGCCTGGCTCCAGGGTCCCCGGCTGCACATCTGGGCTGTGGCTCAGGCCTGGGTGGGTGGGTGGAGTGCCCGGTCCTGAAGGCGGTTGGGGCACAGGGTGTGGGCGCCGCCTGTCTCCTGGCTCCTCTGCAGCACCCTGCGTCTGGGCCGTGATTACTGGGGGCAAATCGCAGCGCGCCCAGGCACGCCTGTGCACAAGCTCCTCCAAGCGTGCAGGTGCGCTGCGGCGCCGCAGAGCGCGGGCAGGTGGGCGGGTGCTGCGGCGCCGCAGAGCGCGGGCAGGTGGGCAGGTGGGCAGGTGGGCAGGTGGGCAGGTGGGCGGGTGCTGCGGCGCCGCAGAGCGCGGGCAGGTGGGCAGGTGGGCAGATGGGCAGGTGGGCGGGTGCTGCGGCGCCGCAAGCGCGGGCAGGTGGGCAGGTGGGCGGGTGGGCGGGTGCTGCGGCGCCGCAGAGCGCGGGCAGATGGGCAGGTGGGCGGGTGGGCGGGTGCTGCGGCGCCGCAAGCGAGGGCAGGTGGGCAGGTGGGCAGGTGGGCGGGTGCTGCGGCGCCGCAGAGCGCGGGCAGATGGGCAGGTGGGCGGGTGGGCGGGTGCTGCGGCGCCGCAAGCGAGGGCAGGTGGGCAGGTGGGCAGGTGGGCGGGTGCTGCGGCGCCGCAGAGCGCGGGCAGATGGGCAGGTGGGCGGGTGGGCGGGTGCTGCGGCGCCGCAGAGCGCGGGCAGATGGGCAGGTGGGCGGGTGGGCGGTGCTGCGGCGCCGCAAGCGCGGGCAGGTGGGCAGGTGGGCGGGTGGGCGGGTGCTGCGGCGCCGCAGAGCGCGGGCAGGTGGGCAGGTGGGCGGGTGGGCGGTGCTGCGGCGCCGCAAGCGCGGGCAGGTGGGCGGGTGGGCGGGTGGGCGGTGCTGCGGCGCCGCAAGCGCGGGCAGGTGGGCAGGTGGGCAGGTGGGCGGGTGCTGCGGGGCCGCCTCTCGCCGGGCAGGCCCTGCGTGCGCTCGCTGCTCTCGGCTCCGGGAGAAGCGTCTACATCAACAGCAAACTTTGGCCATTGGAAAACCATTATGAAGATGTAAAACAAAATTAAAACCAAGTCTGCAATAACCCATAATTATCTGTCTGTGAGAGAATGTCCTTGGGTCTATTTACGGTTTGAGCACTCCATAAGAAAAGCAGTGTACACTGTAATATATGTGTTGATGCTCTATACAAGAAAACCTATTCAATAAAATTTATTAAAACTTGATTCTACAGATGTCTTTCAACTTGGAAATCACATTTTAGTTAACGTTTTAGCTGCCTTTGATGTTAGAATATAATGCAAAAGCTCAGCGTCCTGGGGACGCTCAGCGGCTGTGGCCGCGGACCGCGCTGGGCCGTCCCCGCCGCGGCAACCGGGCTCGAGGTTCCTTTCCCTCACGTTGACTTTCTATGCCACAACTTAGGGCCCTCGAGCTCCCTACTAGGCTCTTGACCACGGACACAATCTATTGTAATGTAATTGTTTTTCTTGAATCCTATTTAATTTTGCATGTTTACAATATTTTTCTGAGGAGGAAGTTTGTAGGCTTCATAGAGGCCAAAGTGGCCCACACAGAAAGATGGGCTAAGAACCGGGACATGCCCTCGGATGTCTCCAGCCCCGGAGCGTGGCCAGAAGGTGCCCGGAATCGACCCCAAGCCCTGCCCCCATGGCCGCCCTCCCTGACCCTAGGACACCTCAGGCCTGGCATCTGGCGGCACAGAGGAGGGCATGCCTTCTCCTCCAGCTGCCCCAAGATTGGCCTCTTCCTGCAGACACTGGCGGGGAAGTGCTCCCTTCTGCCCAGGGCGCCCATGCCCCTCACGGGAGGGAGGGCTTGGGCTTCGGCCCCAGCAGGCAGCCGCCGATCCTCTAGAGTCGTGCTTCCCAGCTGCTAGAGCTCGGCCTGCAGGGGCCGCGAGGGCAGGCCACACACCCCGCCTGGCCCAGTGTCTCCTCAGGTAGGTGGGAAGCCTGTAGCCCAGCCCCACCCACGGCCGCACTGCTGCGTTCAGAGGCCCAAGCCGCCCTGCTTCTGCTCTGCATTTTCCACGTGGAAAGCGAGACCGGGAGAGCCAAGCGTTGATGGCCTTTGTAGGGAGGAGCATCAGGCATTCGAGCTGGGCGGGGCTAGGCAGGGCCTGGGTGTAGGAGAAGGGTCCCATCTCCTCTGTCCTTCTGTACCTGAAGCTCCGTGTGCTGCAGCGAGGGTGAGCCTGTGTGCTGAGGGTGGGCCGGATGCCTCCAGGCCGCTCCGCAGCCCAGCGTCCACTCTGTGGCGCCCGGACGCTGACAGGACCTGCCTGCCCTTCTGCCCGGCTGCACTGAGCAGCCAGCCGCAGCGCCTGGGAGCTGGGCCCCACCCTCCTGCCCCGGGACAAGCCTTTGGCGTATGGGGCCTCTACTGTTTCCCCACATCCTGACCTCCCAGAATAGCATTTGGTGGCGCCTTGATGTTCTCTTGTTTGGGCATTAAAATATGGATTTAAGCACCATTTCCAGATCTTTCTCAGACGTGTGAAATTCTCTCCGTTCTTAGTGAAGGGCCTTTCATGACCGACCGTCCTCTGTTCGGCTGGCACAAAGGCGGCAGTGCCAGGGTGGTCACTGCTACTTCTCACTGTTCATATTTTGACCGTTTTTTAAACATTCTTGTTTTTTACTGTGTGTGCTTTTCATAGAATTGCCATACTTTTAGAGCTCCCTTGACTTCTATAGGTTTTGTTGAAGTTCATGTTCCTTTTCCTGAGCTAAGCAGCAAGTGCTTTGCCTTCGTCTCTTCCTAGGTTTTCTTCTGCAACTCCGCGTGGGCTAAGCGGCCAGGCGCTGGGCCAGGCGGGCCTCACCCAGGGCCGTCCCCGCACGGTGTGGAGGGCGTCCTTGACCCAGCTCCACACATGTGTCCGTGCTCAAAGTCCCTGCTGGCAGGAACACAGCCTGGCTTCCCTCATTAATATGGCACAGGTTTTTCCACTTTTTTCTCTTTTAAAACTGAGAACTCTCCACACTGCTGTTTTTCTGGGAGACATTCCTTTAGCATGTGGAGGGCATGAGGAAAGAAGCTGGAGGGAGACACTGGGTCAAGAGCAGGGGGTGGAGACCTTTGTCAAGAGAAGTGTCTCCTTAGAGCTCTCTCTGCACCCCCCCCCCCCAGAACTCTCATTTCTAGGCAGGTGCAGATCCAAGGCAGCGCGTATGTGTACGTGTGCGTGCGTGTGCGTGTGTGCATGTTCATGTGAGTGTATGTGAGTGTGTGTGCATGTGTGTGTATGTGCGTGCACACAATGTGCCTGCAGAGGAAAGAAAAGAAAGCTCTGAGGAACTCTACTCCCAGGAACTCATTGCTATGGCTGCCACAGAGAAAAAATAACCCCTGTTCTTTTCCCAACTATAAAAAATTTTTTTTCAGTTTTAGTTTATGGAAGTCTAAATATTGAGCAGGTTGGTGGCGATAATGATGCAGCCACTGCTTCTTTTTTTAAAAAAATTCTTTGAGCTTTTAAAAGCCTCGTATGTTCCCCTAACAGTCACTCACAGAAGGGCTGGGGCAGGAAAGAGGCAGGCAGGCCAGCACCTGCTGCTGCGCGCTCACGTCTGAGCAACAGGGAGCGCACACGCTCGGCTGGCCACATTGTTTCTCGTGGTGGTGGCAAGAAGCTGGAGGGGTTTCTGGGTGCTGTCGTCCTCCAGTGAAATGAATGCTTTCCTTTCAGCCTCGTGGGTTTGAAATGGGTTCCTGGCACGCTGTCTGTGCCCCGATGGGAGCTGCGTGTCTGCTGGAAGCAGCTGGCAGGACACAGCGGGCTGCGCTCCGCGCTGCGCCAGCTTTGCCTGGGCGCTGGGAGGGAGGGCCCACTGCACTGCCACAGCTGGCCCCTCTTCCTCCAGATGTCTCAGGTCAGCTCTGGGCCCTGATGTCCTGGGACACACTGGATGCTCCTGGCAGGAGCTGCCGCGGTGTTTGAAGTGTCCTTGTGGCTGAGCCTGCTGGGCAAATGGCCAAGAGATGCTATCTTTATAACACCTGCGCCATCTCGGCTGTGTGGGAGCCAAGGGCTGCGTTGGGACAGTTAGGCCTCTGCGCCACAGCACAACAAGAGCAGGCAGTGCTCCGTTAAGGCAAACGTAATCACTGCGGCCAGTGTATTCAAGGCCCCTTCCATCCCTGCAGGACCTGCAGTGCCGGGGAGGGTCTGTGTGTGGGGGTCGCTCAGGCCCCACGGAGCCAGGCCCTGATGCACCACTCCCGGGCCCCGTGTGTGCGACGAGGAAAGCCCGCTGCTGTCTTCCTCTGTGCCTCCCGTGCGGACGAGGCAGACCTCTGCCTCAGCCCTCAGCCCCTTCCTCATTTGGCCCCGCTGGACGGTGTGTGTCGTTGGGGGCCCTGCGCCCAGCTCACATGTGTGTCTCGTGGGCAGGTGCTGGGGCTGCAGTCTCCGCCGCTCTGCGCCTCGGCGCATCCATCCACCACCCCTGGCATCTGCCCCGTCGACTTCCCGGCTGGGTGTAAGGAGCTAATGAAGGCACAGATAAAAGAGATCTGCAAAGTGTGGAAACGACACACAGGTAATGAGAGCCCGCTGTCGCCCAGGGCTAGGGCATGGAGGCCTTTAAGCAGCCGCCCGGCTTTTGACTCAGCACGTGGCCCTTCAGCGACGCCTTTTGGGAAACAGGCTTTATCTCCATGGCGGCCAGGATGGCCCTGAAGACTGGTGGTTCTGTTTACCAGAAACTCTGGCCTTCAGCTTCCTGAGAGAGGTTCCTGTGTGTCAGTGATCGATGCGCTCTTTCCATTAATCTGTTGATCAAAACGCTAGGACGCCTGCACCAGCCAGGTGCCGTGCGAGTCGGCGTGAGCCTCCCGAGCCCCTTATGGGCAAAGCTGCACCAAATTGATGATAAAGACAAGGATGGATCTGGGTTCAAAGGAGGGAGAAGGGGACTCCTGCCTGCCCCTCTCACTGTCAAGCTGTGTTTCTCATTGATGGATGTGGGGTTGGGATGTGGCAAGGAAGCAGCAATAATTGGCGTGTAACTAAGGATGGGTAGACTCCTTGCCAACAGAGGAACCAAGGACGGACTTGTGGAATCGCTGGCCGAGAGCGCAGATGTGAGTCATGTTTTGGAATCTGCCCTAAGGCACCCAGCCGCCCATCGCCTGCCTCCGTGCAGCCTCCGTGTGGCCTGTACCCACAGCAGGGCGGGCGCTCGTGCCAGCTGCTGTCCTAGGAAAACCTGAGACTATCTGGAGCCAGCGTCTTCAGGAGCAGCGGCTGCATTGCAGCTCTGGTGGAAAAGGAAATGGAGGAGGAAATTCCTCACGAATCCGCTCCTGATTGGAGAGGCATGTTGTTCTCCAGCTTGGAATTTTAAGCCTGTAGAGAAGGAAACAGGTTTGATTTATCTTTAGATCTGAGCAATTTTCCTGGAGTGCTGTCACTTTCCAAGGACCCAGACAACTTCCTACCCTTGGCAAAGGCTGCAGGGCTCAGGTGGGAGTCAGAGTATCTGAGGGTTTAATGTCCCTGTTTCACAATGATGTTCATTTCTTAACGGATTGCCAGAGCTTGTTCTAGCCTTATCAATAGAATGACCTATTTAAATCAAAACAAACGTAAGATACACTTCAATTGGAGTCTGTTCCTTTGTTCTGTTTTTGAGGATTCATTCCAAGTGATACATTCCAAGTGAACATAAGTGGAGCTGAAGGTCTCTTCTGCAGGCGAACAGATGCTTGTCCAGTGACTTTCTCAGGTGTGCCAGTGTCCATGGTGAATGCCTCTTTGTTCCCTAAGGGGGCATTTTCAATTTTGTTCGATGACTAAAATGCACAGGACACGACTGCCCGTGCAGAGACAGGCACAATGAAAACGCTGGTTCCTGTTCTTGGTTTTGCACAGTGACCCCTAGGCCGTTGGGCTGCGTGGGGTCTTGAAGAGCTAAGCTGGCCCCTCGTTTTACACTTGCTGAGTGCACAGTGGTGTCACATCAACTTTCTTGAGAAACAACGTTCCCCTGAGCAGACAGACTGTGCGATCCAAGGCAAAAAGAAACGCGCCGCTATGGCCGCGTCCTGGGCTCAGCCCGCCCCTCCTCAGCCCAAGCCCGTCGGTGCCTTCTGCGTGCAGGGACGGCAGTGCGTGCAGGGACGGCAGTGGGGACGGCCAGCCCGCCCCTCCTCAGCCCGAGCCCGTCGGTGCCTTCTGCGTGCAGGGACGGCAGTGCGCGCAGGGACGGCAGTGCGCGCAGGGACGGCAGTGGGGACGGCAGTGCGCGCAGGGACGGCAGTGCGCGCAGGGACGGCAGTGCGTGCAGGGACGGCAGTGGGGACGGCAGTGCGCGCGGGGAGGGCAGTGCGCGCAGGGACGGCAGTGCGCGCGGGGACGGCAGTGGGGACGGCCAGCGAGGATGTTTTCATGGACCTACATTCTGCTAGAAGGAAAGAAAGAGCGATAAATAGAGGAAACTGAGGCAGAGAATGGTGGCGCAGTGAAGTGGTTTAGCACAGGAAACTACCCTGGTGGCTTGGTGAGTTTTACCCTTGCCTTCTGAAGTTCTGATAGCTTAGCTTAGCACTGTCTTCCATTCACTGACAAAATAACTGAGAGAAATATTAAATCCTGATTTATCTGGAGAAAGCAGAGGGTTGGATTTGAATGGGTGCAGGGCTCCCAATCTAGCTTTTCCAGGCATTGGAAGAGGGGGTGCCCTCCTGGGCATGGGGGGCTGCCAAGGGGCTCCACGCCACCACACCTCTGGCACAGGCCCAGCCCGCCCACTGGCCCCTCCACCTGCGCACAGCCCCGCCCCTCTGGCCCCGCCCTCCCCAGGCCGCCCCTGCTGCCATCAAAGCCCTGGAGCAGGAGACCCCACAGGCGCTCCCTGCAAGCCCTGGCCTCTCGCAGACAATGGGCGGGACAGCGTTCAGAAAACGCGTGGCGGCTCGGGAGGCTCAGGACATGTCCTGACGGCACCTGCAGGTTTCCTTTCCTGGGGCCGCGGGCACTGGCGGTGCTGCACCTGCCGCGGGCCAGCGCCCTCCTCTCAGCCACATACCTGGGCGCCGCGCAGGCCCCGGCCTGCTGCACATCCTGCCCTGCCCGGCCTCTCCCGCGCCGCCTCGCGGGGGCCGTGGAGCAGCCGCTCCCCTCGCAGCCCTGTGGGTTGTCTAGAATCCACCAACACAGGGGAGGAAACGCCCTTTCTGCCCGACGCCGGCCCGGCCTTGCGCTGTCTTCCCCTCTGTCGTCAGCCAATTCCTTTCCTCATGACGGTGTGACAAGAAGCGACTGGTCCCACATGCTGGGTCCGGGCTGTGTCTACCCCGGGGGTGGCTTGGGAGGAGAAGGGCGGCCGTGAGGACACGGGGTGGCTCTCCTGCGGCGCGGCCAGCTCCTGTCTGTCAGAGCCAGGGTGGGCGCCTGTCCCGCTCCAAAGCCTTTTGCCCCTGGGCCCTGGAGCTGCTCCGTGCTGTCCCCGCGCAAAGAGCTGCCTGCGGGCGGGCTGTGCAGGGGGGCGGCCTGCTGGGAAAGCAGGTGCAGGGCTGCCCTGAGCTCGGGGGGCTGCAGGCTGCCCGCCGGGCCTGGGCGCCCGGGCAGCGCTTGCGCCCGCGCGAGGGGCCACCTCGCTGTCCGTCTCGAGCATGTGCCACCGACTCGTCCGACCTAAGGAGTGGCCGGAACACTCCAGATGGTCTCCCTGGAGCAGCTGCGGCCTCGCTTCCTGTTTAGCTGGCCTCTCTCCAGAGGCCTCTCTGCGCACTTCCCTGGAGCGGCTCTCTGCGGCGGCGAGGCTCTGGCCCCGCGGCCGGGCTGGGGGCCTTTGTCTGGGGCTGTGGACATCCGGGGCGCAGAGGAGGAGGGCGCACTGGGCGGAGGGGAAGGAAGAGGTCGGGTTGCTCAGGCTTTCAAGTGCCCCCGCCTGACAGCCCTCACCCGGGGCTCTCTGAGCCTGAGGGGGCCACATAATGCGCCAGAGGCAAAAGAGGCGGGAGGAAGGTAAGCAAACAGCAGGACGTGTGTCTTAGGGGAAGGAATGTTTTCTTGACGACTAAATTGCAGCGTGAGGCACACAGCCGACCGCAGACTCCTGGGGAAGGCGCCGTGCAGTTCTGCGGCCGCAGCCCCGGCACCGCGTGCACTCGCGCCCAGGCACACCCTGGGCACTCCCCGAGTCGCTGCCGAGCTCCGTGCGCAGGTCCAGGCGAGGCAGTGCACCTGGGTGGACGGCAGTCAAGAAGACCTCTGACGTGCGATGGGCACGTCGGGGTAAAATCTCTTTTCAATATTCATTCTCTGGCAGGTCTGCAAATGCATGTCCGTTCGTTTCTTCCCAGCCTACAAGCGAGTGAATTCTTCAGCCCTCCATGAGCTGCTGGTCTGGGCTGTGCTGACATATCCCAAGGAGGTCTGTCCTGTTGCTGGGCTAACGGGCCATCCAGACGTTCTTCCTTACCATGGCCTGTCACGTCATCTCTGCTTCAAGCAAGATCATTTGCTTTTATGAAAAGAACATTCTTTGGGTATGGATAACATTGAATTAACATTTGTTTTAACACAAACCCATTTTTTAATGGCCTCGATGCAATTAAATTAAGACTTAGTCTTCATTTCTCCAGGTCAAGGAAGATTCTTGTGCGGTGTGACGTGTTCGCCACATGCCGGGCCGGGGCTGGCTCACGGTGCAGGCTGTCTCTACCGAGCTGCCCACACGCACCTGTGTGCTTCTCCGTAGGACCTGCCGAGGTGCCAGTTTGCGTTTAGCAGGGCCCGAGACTCTGCACTGAACCCGCTCTTGAGAGCAGCGGACATCTGGGTTGGTTGTGCACTTCAGGCAGGGCAGGTGTGGCTGCCCCCAGCCAAGGGGCCATCAGCACTCTGGATTCCCCTTCCAGAGAGAAGGAGACCACTCGGAGGAGCACATGCATTCCCCTCTGTCGACTCACGGGCTCCGTGGATGCTTGTGGCCCCCAGTACAATGGCACCCCATCCTGAGGTCCAGGGCTTACACTACTGTGCTGCCAGCCTGTGCTCACCTCGGCCACCTGCTGTGCTATGCATATCACAGCCAAAGGGATAGGGTGAGCCCCTGAAGGCAGACACTCTGTTCCCAGAGCTCTTTACGCCGCCGTGCTTGGGGGTGGGGTGCACTAGGACCTTGCTGTGAACAAGGTAGCCCCTTCCTGTTCCCTGCAGAGCCTGCAGGCAGCTTGTTTACCATTCCTGGATCGGCTGAGCTGTCCCCTGCCTGTCCATCAGAAGTGCGCTTTGCTTAGGAGAAGCAGAGCACATCTCCTCTTTGTTCTGCTGCTCCACATACCTGGCAGTCCCTAGATGAGTGGGAGGCTCAGGCCGTTCTTCCTCTTTGCTCACCACTTATTTCCCTGTTCGTGCTCCCCCCTTTCTTCTCTGTACTCTCCCTGTCCTTTGCTCACATTTGTTCAAGTCGGTAGTGAAAGAACAGCTACAGCGTCACGTGCTGCTACGTGGCTGCCCAGGGAGTACTGCTGTCACTGTGTGTCAGCAGTCTTTCTTTCACTGTCTGTGAGAAACCCGCTTAGCATGGCATGCAGAGTTTGTGTGGCCCAGTGGACTCAGGTTTCCTTTTCCATCCTCTTAGCAGTCAGCCCCGGCCAGCCAGCTTGCTCCCCTGTGCCTGCCACCCTGAGAGGTGGAGCAGAGCTGCTTTTGCAGGTTGGCGTTCAGGAGCCTGTGGCCAGGGGCAGCCTTTGGTCTGGATATTGCAGTCAAAGGCCCATAGGCACACCTGCCACTCTGGTCCCAAGACTGTCCAGCTCACCTTTATTACTTGAGCCCCATGTGGGCTCTATTTTTTCATCATCATCTATGAAGTGAGTGAATGGCCAGCAGGGTAAGTTGAAAACCATGTGCATAAATCTGGAGCCTTCATCAGCAAGACATGCATGTGCAAAACCAGGGGAAGCTGAGGATGTGGAGGTCCCACTGGGTGTAAGTGCAAGTTCACACACTCACACACACATGTGTGCACACACAACCTCAGCTGAAATTAAGACTGAATAATAAAATGCTCCAAAGCTCACGTAGCAATAGATTGCAGTTCCATGGTTAGAAATAGGTATAGGAAAAGATTTCTCCAGAGTAACCTCTGTTCTGGAACACTGTTTTCATGAGGAACACACCCCTGGATGCTCAACCAATAGGGACACTGATTTGACCTAGAGTCAGCATTTTGTGGAAGTTGACAGTCGCGTTCTTAGCTGAGGGTGCTCGCAGGGGAGGCATCTCTGCATCGCACAGTGAGGAATCTCTTAGTCGCAGCACCTGCCCCGCCTCCTCCCAGGCCTGCCCTCTCAGGACGCTGGCCTGGGAGGATCGCAGTCTCGCCCAGGAAGGGTGGCAGGGGGCTGGCAGCAGGCAGCAATTACTGAGCACCCTGAATGCCGTAGGGGTAACCCAGACAGCAACCGGGATCACAGCTATTTTTGAGAGTGACACTGAATAGAAAGACAGGTCACAAAACCTGAAATGCAGCCACACACAGATCTTTATGTGACAAACCATCGGCATGACATGATTATCAGAACTGACATTTACTGAGCTTCCCTTACGTGCCAGGCACCACTGCGTGTGCTTTCAGTGCGCTCGCCTAAACCTTCCCTACTCCACGGGGCAGGTATTCTGATGCCCTCCACCCCAGCACACACTACAGTCATGCGAGGCGAGGCTCACAGTGCTCCAGGCACCGGGCCCTTGGGGGCTGTGAGAGAGTGCTGCAGTGATGCCTGGCCGCTGAGCCCCAGCCATGGCTGCCACCTCCTCTGGGCATGCGCCACGCTGCTGGGGGTGCTGCCCTGGGCCAGCCGCGGTGAGGAGGAGGGGCGGGCCTGGCGCTGGGGCACTCCCGGGCAGTGGCCCAGCCAGCCGTGCCGTCGCTCCAACCTGGGGGTCAGCTGGGCACAGGCCCCTTCCCGGGGAGGCAGCAGGAAGGGCCTGAGCTGCGCCCGGCCCTGGGCAGGAAGACAGAGAGCTGTGTGGTCTCGGGTTCCACACTGTCCAGGGCAGGAAGATTCAACCTGTTCTCTTCAGTTAGGGCCCGTCTCCATCTCTGTGTCTCTCTGGGTCCAGGGCTCAGGTCTTAAATCATCCTATGTTCTGATTTTGTGCTATGACGACTCACGCCCTCCCGACACACACAAGGCAGGGCTCGCCCGGCCGTCAGCGCTGAAGGGACTTCCCGTTCCTGCATTCCTCCCAGGCCACAGGCCCCGCAGCGTGTGGTCGGAGCCCCCCGAGTCTCGTGGTGGGGGCCGGGCGCGCAGGGAGGGCGTGGGCAGCGAAAGCCATGGCCCCAGGAAGCAGGCGTTCGCCTGGCGGATCCTGGCCCTCCTCACCTGGGTGCTGCTGCTCCTGCCTCTCTGCCCAGCGCGCCCAGATGCCGAGCGCCTGATGCTGAGTGCCGCCTGGAAGCCCCGGCCTATGCCGGAGGGCAGAGCCCAGCCACGGAGCAGGGCCCCCCAGCACGTGGCTTCCAGGACATCTGCTCAGCCAGGCTGCAAGCTGGGCCTTCCTGCCTCCTCTTGTCTTGGGCCCCTCCGCCACTCCGCCAGCCCCTGCATGCTGCCTCGCCCTCCCCTCTGGCCTCACTCTGGGCTGAAGCTCCTGCACTGCTCTTCAGACACTATCAGAAGGGCCTACCTGCCCCTTGCTGTCTTCCTTCACTTTGCTCTGGGGCGTCTGCTTGCCCCAGCACCCCCTTCCCGGGAGCAGCTCCCGGCCCTCTGGGCTGCCCCTCTTCCACCGAGTTAACTTCCAATGAGGTAGAGCGCCTCACATTTCCCCCTGTCCAGAAACGCCCTCAAATCCACGCTGGCCTTTCTGAACAGGGTGGGGCTCCCCTTCCCCAAGTTGTCAGAGCTGCAAAAAGCACACATGGCTTTCTCCTGCTCCCAGCTGAACGTGCTAACTGCTGATTTGCAGGAGTGCCTGTGATTACAGGTCCTGAGAGGGGCTGAGAGGCAACTGAACAGAGAAGTACCCAGCCCAACAGCGCAGGCCAAACCCTTTGGGCTCCTGGATGCGCAGAGAAAATTTGGGCAGCATTTGGAAATTCTTGTGATTGTGGGTGCTGAGCTGGGATGTTAGAGAGTCACTGTGCCTCTGGGTAGCTGAAGAGGGAGAGGAAGACCATCCCAGGTGCCGAGGGATGGTGGGCGCCTGGGTGCGGAGACAGATGTGGGCACCACTCCCGGCCTGCAGCCCCGGTCCTTGGTGTCACCACAACCTGCAGAGGGAGGGGAGGGAGAGGAGGGAGGGTCGTATTCCGGGCACAGGGGTAGGGGGGTGGGGGGCTGCCAAGGGGCTCCACGCCACCACACCTCTGGCACAGGCCCAGCCCGCCCACTGGCCCCTCCACCTGCGCACAGCCCCGCCCCTCTGGCCCCGCCCTCCCCAGGCCGCCCCTGCTGCCATCAAAGCCCTGGAGCAGGAGACCCCACAGGCGCTCCCTGCAAGCCCTGGCCTCTCGCAGACAATGGGCGGGACAGCGTTCAGAAAACGCGTGGCGGCTCGGGAGGCTCAGGACATGTCCTGACGGCACCTGCAGGTTTCCTTTCCTGGGGCCGCGGGCACTGGCGGTGCTGCACCTGCCGCGGGCCAGCGCCCTCCTCTCAGCCACATACCTGGGCGCCGCGCAGGCCCCGGCCTGCTGCACATCCTGCCCTGCCCGGCCTCTCCCGCGCCGCCTCGCGGGGGCCGTGGAGCAGCCGCTCCCCTCGCAGCCCTGTGGGTTGTCTAGAATCCACCAACACAGGGGAGGAAACGCCCACCCCAGTTCTCCAGGTACCTCTCCGTGTTTTCTTAAAAAAAAAATCATGGAATGAAAACTTTTTCTCTTACTCAGTTAATCTTTTTCTCTTTCCACCTCCTCCTCCCTCCCCCACCGCCCACACCCAGGACAACAGTGACTGAGCTCACTGACTGTGTGCCCTTCAAGGTAGGGACAAGGCCCCTTTTGTTGCCTGGTGCATAGTGTGCAGGTCTTGGACACAGGGCCCTGCTCACATCGTGCTTAAACCCAAACAGCGGGATTTTCAGGTCCTCAGAGAGGAGAGTGTGCCTACTTTCTAGTTAGTGGCTGCCTAGAGTTCTTAAGGCTGCTGCACTATTTTTTGAGTTTACACGAATGAAAATATAATACCGAGTAACTGGAAACTCAAACTGAAGCAGCTTGCCTTGCACTCAGTCAGGCTCACACCGCTTGAATTAGAACACACCAAGAAGACGGTATGAATTTGGCTAGCTGGTACTCATGCACCTTGGATGCAAGTTCATGTTTACTCAGTGTGATTTTCAACTTTTATGCTTTCATAAAAATTGTGCATCCCATTAACTTATCTTTGACGTACTAGCACTTTAGAACCTTGTAACACATTAAATCTTGAATTTGGTTAATTAGAAGAACCGAGGTTATTACCAGTGTGGTGCTAATCGCTTTGGACATATTGATATTTTGGTGGGATGAGAGAGAAATTCGAGGAGCTCTACTGTGTCTGTGACGCGTGATAATGCGTGTGTGTCTCCTGCGTGGAGTTGCGATGAGGGAGCGGAGAGGCAGTTTCAGTAATGCTGACTCTGAGAGTGTAGCATTCATCAAAATTTTAGTGATGTTTACATGGGAGTTTTATCCTCATTTCATGAAATTCATTTTTCTAAATTAATTCAGTTATTAAAGACATTTTAGAAATAATCTTCAACATCCTTATGCTGGCTAAGAGACTTAAACAATGTCATGCATTGAGCACAAGGCAGCACCCAGAAGCCAGGGTTTTCCATTTTCAGTCTGTTGGTGTCTATATCTAATCATGACACGTGAGCGCCTTTGAGGAACCCAAGCGTGCTCTTCATGTGGGACACATACCATTGTCCAATGCATACCTATCCTAATCTATGAATTTATATCATATTTTATAGCTTACAAAGTGACATAATAGACATTATCTGGATTATCTCATTCAGTCCTTCCTTACAAAAACCCTGCAGAGCAGAGGAAGAGAGAGCAGGTGTTCTTCTCATTTTATGGACAATGTAATTTGTGGAGTAACTTATAGCCTACCAATAGAATGGCCATCCCTCCTGCTTTGCCCGGGCCGACTCCAGGTTACATTGTCCTGATGTAATCATGAACATGTCCCTTTACCCTCAATATCATCCCAGTTTGGATGACAAATGCTATGGTCCCCACCAATCCATACATCACTTTACTTATATGGGACTGTCAAAGTCTTGCCATCTGTGCAATGCCATGTGGTTTCATAAGTGGCAGTCATGGCTGGAACATGGTTAAGTACCTGGCTGCAGATTCAGACCTTGTGCATATCTGAGAGCTCTACTGTGTACCAGTTGTGTGTCTCTGGGCTAGTTACAGGCACCTGGTAAGTGCCACATCATAATTTCTTGTGTTCACCTTTTATCACTAGCACCTTCTTCCTTCATCTTCCTTCTCCTCCTCCTTCTTCTCTTCAGATGGAAACCTTTCCCTGAGCCGCCTAAGATGGCCCAAAGAAACCACTGCTGCCGTTCTTCTCACGAACCAGAAACAGAGCCAGCCTCTCCTCCCTCTGTCTACGGTCCACTGACACTCCTCTCACTTCTGCCTCCCTTCACAGACCTCAGAGCCACCGGACGGTGGCAGCCTGGCCACCATTCCATGCTGTTCACCACATCTGGACTCTGGGTAAGCAAGGCCCCAGCCTAACGTCCAGATTCCTAATAGTACAAAGCATGGACGCCTTTACACACGTCTGGGCAGTGGAGAGAGAAGAAGAACCCAAGGCATGTCCGGAGGAGGAGAGCAGAGGGAGCGCACGTTGCACGGCAACCAGCCCTGCCCCTGGAGGGGCTGCGGGAAGATTTTTTAGGAAGGCAGAGGCGACCTTGCTGAGATGAAGATCTTTAATATTAGAGCTAGATAAGGTCTGAATCTTGGCTTTGCTTTTTACCAGTTTGGGACACAAAGGAAGTTTCGTGACTTTCCTAAGCCCAATTTCCTCAATCTGTAGGATGAAAATAGTAAGGAATATTTGTGTTTACCTCTTAGGATGGGTGAGAAATTAGTGAGCTAATGAATGTGGAATGCTCAGCACCACACCTGGAGCTCAGGTGCTCACTGGATTTTTGTATAATGTATTACTGAGATTATAGGAATTGTTTCCTCCTATTTTCTGACTTTAACATATTTTCGAATGATTCATTAAGGAAGACTTGACCAAATGGTTTTAATTTATCTTCTGGTCTGCCCTGTGCTTTCAGGTTAATTGTGCCTCCTGGGAGATAGTGACTCAAGTTCTAAATGCCATTCACAGAGAGGACTTCTACATTCCTCTGCCTCCTCCGTGTCAGTCTCTGGCTTCAGGCCCAGTGTTGGTGGGGCTCTGAGCTGCAGTGTCACAGTGACAGGCTGCTCAGGGTCCCCTTCATCTATGCAATGCTTTGGAGATGTGGACAGCAGTGGGAAGGTGCAACTCAGGGTAAGGGGACGACAGCCAGTATCTCACCCAATGTATTCGAATGTCCTTTAAGTTGACAAGTGCTCACCCCAGGGAACTCTGTGACCCCAGCTGGGGCCACATGTGGGCCAGTGTGGAGCAAAACAGGCAGAGAGAGGTCAAGATAAAAGAAGATGTGTGTATTAGGGGGAGGAGTATTTTCTTGACGGATTAGGTAGGAGGCACGAGGCACAAAGAAAGCCACAAATGGGCCGGGCACAGTGGCTCACACCTGTCATCCTAGCACTCTGGGAGGCCGAGGCGGGCAGATCATTTGAGCTTAGGAATTCAAGGCCAGCCTGAGCAAGAGCAAGACCCCATCTCTACTAAAAATAGAAAGAAATTAATTGGCCAACTAAAAATATATAGAAAAAATTAGCCGGGCATGGTGGCGCATGCCTGTAGTCCCAGTCACTCGGGAGGCTGAGGCAGGAGGATGGCTTAAGTCCAGGAGTTGGAGGTTGCTGTAAGCTAGGCTGATGCCACGGCACTCACTCTAGCCTGAGCAACAGAGTGAGACTCTGTCTCAAAAAAAAAAAAAAAAGAAAGAAAGAAAAAAAAAAGAAAGCAAGCAAGCAAGCAAGCAAGCCACGAAGGACCAGTGATGGGACTGTGGGTGGGACTGCCGCTCAGGGCCACGACGCCTGATCAGACGCTTCAAATGCAGAAGCAGCTTCCGGCACTTACTTTGCTGTTAGGGCTCCTTCCTTGTTCACTCTCCCATGGAGCTGAGAAAGTTTACTTGAGATAGATCTACAAGAAGGAGCTTTGATTTACGACATATGTATTTCAGTTGGTCTCTCTCTCAATGGAGACTAAGACTGGAAAACAAGAGATAATCTGCCTCGCTCTCTGACAGAGGGCAGTCTCTAAATTAGAAAATACAAATGTATCACTCTGCCTCGTTTTGAAATATACCAAACCATCCTCATAATTTCCAAAATTGTAATTAATAGGTACATGGGTTAAATTTCCATTTTTATTATGTGCCTTTTATAGTCTATGTCTAATGCAATTCCCACTCTTCGAGAACCGACCACTGCTATGGGTGGCTGTGCAGGAAGTAGGGTTACTCCACGGGGGCAGGACCTGTGAGATAAAATGCAGCGACAGGGAGATGGAGACTCTGAAGGGCAGCTTACAGGAACTTTTCCCAGATGGTCATCCGTGGTTTCCGAGTAATTCATTGCAATCCCCTTTAACAATCTTCTTTAATAAAAATAAGGTCACTTTGTGTGGCAGGGGGGCAGGAAAGGGGCTATGCCCATGGGTCCAAGCAGTCAGTGGCAGGTGATGTGAGCAGCACATGGCCTAGAACTGCCGTTTTACATCAGGAATGGGGTGAGGGCTGGGGCAGCTGACTTCAGAGTATATTAACCCTCACAGTGTTGCACAAATTAGGAACTTAGTGAATGTTTTGGATGATTTTATGGCACAAGCAATTGCAGGCCTGGTTTCTTACAAGTGCAGTCTTGTACACAGAGATAATTTGTAGGTTAAGAATGCAGGACTACCAGTTTTCAGTGGTAGTTTTAAAATCCTGTAGTTAAAAAAATAGTACTGGATTGTTTCCCAAATAGAATTTCTCCACGCTGCTTTGCGATGATGTGTACTTCTCCCCAAAGGGCCAGGCCGACTCTCTGCTGGTTTGCCCAGAGCATGGCGGGAAGGGGAAGCCAAGGCGGGAGGAGCCAGGGAGAGGAAGGCTATCTCAAACCCGCTGTCCTAGCCCAGCCCTCCCAAAGGCAGGCAAAGACCAGAATCAGACAAGTGGGCTGCCCTTAGGGAGGAGAAAAGTCCGGCCACACCTGGCAGTGGGGAGGTGAGGACCCAGAGTGAGCAGGAAGGGAGGAGAGCTCTTCCTGAAACCCATTCCTACAGTACTCACATGTCTTTTCTGTGTTAAAATCATTTATGAGTTGCTACAGTAGTGAAATCCAGAGGATCCAGCAATCTAGATTTGGAGTAGAAGGAAATGATTTGGGCAGACTATGAGGAGGAACAGCAGCAGAGGTGTGTTCTGTATATATTGGGAAGTTCTTGATCAGAGCTCATGAGTTCTTACAGTCAAGTGCCAGCATCATCTTAAGTTGGACTAAAATCATTTAGGGTTTTTTGCTAACCTTTTTTTAGCTGTAAATAATGTCAAGTAATAAAAGAGGGTTATTCATATGGAGGTTAATATATACTCAACCTACAATAAGTACAGATTAGAGTAGTTCTTTAAATGATTAATTAAAATCAAGCATATAATGGTCCATGACACAGGCAAGGGAGTTACAAGAAGGTTTATTGTGGGGAAGGGGGATGGGCATTCTCATACTCTGGACATGGCAGCTCAGCTGGAAGCCCTTCCTGATGGGTCTGACAGCATGTGCCAGAAATCTCACAATTATGCAGAGCTTCTAACCCAACAATTCTACTTTCACAGATTTACTCCAAGAAAGTAAGCACTGAGGCATGCAAAAAGATTTATCTATGGAAATGATAATTTTTAGAATTATTTATAATAGCAATAATGTGGGAACATATGAAATGTCAATAGCAAGAAAGTGGTTTAATAAAGTCTGTCATGACAGAATACAAGGCAGCTATTACAAATCATGCTATAGATAAATGTTGAATGACCTGAAAAAATGTTCATGAGATAGTAGTACATTTAAAAAGCAGCTTATGAAAATGCATTTTCAATTTGATCATCTGAAAAATATAGCATCTTCTTTGCAAAAATATAGGTATACTTAAAAATGCCTTAAAAATCTGAAAGAATTTACATCAGAATATTATTTTAATTTTATTTTTTTAATTTTTTAAACTTCCGAAATACTCACCAGTGAGCCTCAATTACTTTGTAATCAGAAAAATAAACGTAAAATTTTAAAGTAGGCAAGTACTATCAGAAAAATGATGGACTAGAAGATCCCAGCCCTTGTCTCCTCTACAAAAACAACAATTTTAGAACTACCCACCATGGAAAATAGCTCTGAAAGAGCTCCAGAGTACTTTTTAGAAGTTGCAGCAACCCATTAAGGCACAAAAACTAAGGACTGCATGTAAAACTGTTGGAAGCATTTTACCTGCATTACCCCATCCACTAGCCTGGCATAGCTCAGCAACAAAAGGGATTCCTTTTGCTGTGACTGCTCCTTTTGGGGGAAAAGGAAAACAGTGGGACCCTAGCAGCCTCCACCACTGAGGACCCCAGCAGTATTTGCCACCATCATGGACACTCAAGGCTTTCATGACTGAGGACCCCCACAGTCTTCACTAACGCTGACCCAGCCAATGGAGCTGCCTAGCATGCAAGCTACTGTGCCCATGTGGAGCCAGTTCTGACACATGCCACCCAGCTGGTGCCCTCATACTCACCCATGGGTGAAGGTCTTTCCCTACCAAAGCCAGTCCATCAAGTCTAGAATTGTCTGTTCCTTCAAATGTATAGATATAAATGCAAGGGTATAAGAAATGTGTGAAACTAAGAAAACATGACACTGTAAAACTAACACAACAAATTGCAGGAGCCAATTCCAAAGAAATGAAGATTTCTGAATGGCCTGACAAAAAAAAAAAAATTCCAAAAGCATTGGTTTAAAGAAGGTCAGCAAGGTATAGGAAAACACAGATTGACAACTCAGTGTGATCAGGAAAACAAACCATGAACAAAACTAGAAGGTCAACAAAAAGAAGTCATATAAAAGAACCAAACAGAATTTCTGGAGCTGAAGAATAAAATGAATGAAATGTAAGATGTAACAGAGAGCTTCAACAGCAGACTCAATTAAGCAGAAGACAGAATCTGCAAACTTGAAAATAGATCAAGAACAAAGAATTTTGAAAGCAGGAGGAGAAAAATGACTTATTGCACAGAAAGCAGCTTGGATAAGACAATCAGTGGATTTCTCAGCAGAAATCTTGCAGGCCAGGAGAGAATGGGATGATATATTCAAAGTACTGAAAGAAAAAAATCCTGCCAATTAAGAATTCTATACCTGGAAAAATCATTCTTTAAAAATGGAGAGAGAAAGTCTTTTCTAGATAACAAAAAACTGAGGGAGTTCATCATGATGAGACTTGACTGACGAAAAACTGTAAAGGAGGTTCTTCAAATTAAAACAAAAACATGCTATGTGAAACAGCAATGTGAAAGCATAAATCTCATTGTCCAAGGTAAATGTATAGACAAATACAGAATAATGTTATGCTTTAATGGTAGTACATAAATTAATGTGAACCCTAACATAAAAGATAAAAATTTATTAAAAGGTGTACAATATAAAAAAGTAAACTGTGACTATAAGGACACAAAATGTGTGGAGATGATTGCAAGTATAATTTTCTTATGTGATTGAAATTATTATCAACTTAAAATAGACAAGGTATTTTATGCAAGCCTTGAGTTAATTATGAAACAAAATCTATAATAGATATATACACATACAAAATAAAAGAATCAAAGCAAATCACTACAAAATATCATCAAATAACAATGGAAGACAGGAATAGAAGAAAAAAGGGGAAAACAACTGCAAAACAGACATAAATAATGAATAAAATGGCATTAATAAGTCTGTATCAATGATTGCTTTAAATGTAAATAAATTAAACCACTCAATCAAAATGTGCAGAATAGTTGAGCAGATTTAAAAGAGATCCAACAATATGCTGTACACAGGAGACATACTTTATATCTACAGACACACATAGGTCGAACATGAAGGGATGGAAAAAGATATTCTGTGCAAATGGTAATCAAAAGAAAGAAGGGATGCCTATACTTATATCAGACAAAATAGATTTTAAGTCAAAAATTGTATTTTGAGAGAAAGAAGGCCATTACATAATGATGAAAGGGTCAACTCAACAGGAATATATAACAACTTTAAATATATATGCACCCAACATCAGAGCACCTAAATATATAAAGCAAATATTGACAGATATGAAGGGAAAAATTTATGGCTATACTGGAATAGCAGGGAACTAAAATATCTCATTTACAATAATGGATAGAACATCTAGAGAGAAAATCAATAAAAAACAGCTGAATTGAACAACACTATAGACCCCCAATACCTAACAGATATGTACAGAACTTTCTAGCCAACAGTAAAAAGAAGACATTCTTCTCAAGCACACATACAATATTCTCTATGATAGATCATGTTAGGTCACAAAAAACTTAATAAATTTAAAAAGATTGAAATCATTCCAAGTATCATTTCTAACCACAACAGAATGAAACTATAAATTAATAGCAGCAAGAAAATGGGAAAATTCACAAATACATGGAAACTAAACACATTTTTGGATAATGATTTTTTTCAAACAGAAAGTCAAAGAAAATTTAAAAATTATCTCAAGACAAACAAAAACACAGCACACCAAAATTTAGGGGATGCAGCAAAAGTAGTATTGAGAGAAAAGTTTATAATGATAAATGCCTACATTTTAAAAAATAAAGATCTCAAATAAACAACATAACTTTGCACCTCAGAAAACTAGAAAAAAGAGAACAAATTAAGCCTAAGGTTAGCAAAAGAAAAGACGTAATAAAGATTAAAAGAGAAATAAATTAAATAGAGAATAAGAAAAAAATGAACAAAACTAAGAGTTGTTTGGTTTTTGAAAAGACAAACAAAATTGACAAATAGCTAGATGAAGAAAAAGAGAGAGAGAACACTCAAATAAAATCACAAATGAAAGTGGAGCTGTTGGAATGCATGCTCCAGAAATAAAAGGACTATCATGAAGAATTATGCCAACAAATTGAGTGACCTAGAAGAAATGGATACATTTCTAGAAATATACAATCTATCAAAGTGAATTATGAAGAAATAGAAAGCCTGAACAGACCAATAACAAATAAGGAGACTGAATCAGTAATCAGAAACTTTTCAACAAAGAAAGGTTCAAAACCAATATATCTTTATAGGTTAATTTTACCAAACATTCAAAGAATTAATACCAGTCCTTCTTTCACTCTTCCATAAAACAGAAGAAAAGGGAATACTTTAAAACTCATTTTATGAAGCCAGTGCCATCCTGGATCCAAACCAGACAATAACAACACAAGAAAAGAAAACTACAGGCCAATATCCCTGATGAACATAGATGCAAAAATCTTTAATAAGATATTAGCAAACTGAATTCAGCAATACATTAAAATAATTATAACACTATGACCAGTTGGAATTTATCCTTGGGATGCAAAGATGGTCCACCATATACAAATTAAGCAATGTGATACAACAATAAATATCAGTAAAAACAAAGAAAAAACTCCATAGGATTATCTTGAGAGATATAGAAAAAAAAAGCATTTAACAAAGTTCAACATCGAACATCCAACATTTTAAAAATTAATATCTTTAAAAGCCTCAAAAAAATAGGTGTAGTGGGAACTTACCTCAACACAATAAAAGTCATATATGAAAAGTCACATATGAAAAAAGTTAACATCATAATGAAAATGGAAAACTTTCCCTCTGAGATCTGGTAAGATCCTCTAAGCTCTAGTAGGCAAATGGGCCCATTTTTGTCACTTCTATTCAACACGTTATTGGAAGTTCTAGCCAAAGCAACTAGACAAGAAAAAGAAATGAAGGTGTCCACATTGAAAAGGAAGAAGTAAAATTATCTCTATTTGCAAATAGCATCATTATATATGTAGAAAACCCTAAAGACCCAACAACCACACAAGCTGTTAGTATTAATAAGCGTATTCAGTAAAGCTGCAGGGTACAAAATCAACTCACAAAAATCAGTCACATTTCTACACACAAACAACAAGCTATCTGAAAAGAAAATTAAGGAAAACAATCTCAGTCACAATGGCAACAAAAAGAATAAAATACTTAGTAATAAAGGTGAAAGACTTATACATTGAAAATTATAAAAACAATGATGAAGGAAATTAAACAAAATACAGATAAATGGAAAGACATCTCATATACATGGATTGGAAGAATTTATATCATTAAAATGTCCACACTACATAAATTGATCTACAGACTCAATACAGTTTCTCTCAAAATCCGAATGACATTCTTTCTATGAAAGTTGAAAAAATAATTCTAAAATTCATATGGAATCACACAAAAGACTCTAAATAGGCAAAGTAATCTTGGACAAGAGGAACAAATCTGGGAGTATCACATTTCCTGATTTCAAAGCTATAAGAATCAACACACATTGGTACTGATAAAAACAAACATAGACAGATGGAACAGAATACAGAGCCCCAAATCAATCAGGGCATCTATGGTCAACTGATCTTCAACAAACGTGCCTAGAATACACAATAGGGAAAGGGGAGTCTCCTTAATAAATGGTGTTGGGAAAACTAGATATCTGCATTAGAACAATGAAATTGGACCCTTATCTCATATCATATATAAAAATTAATCAAAATGGATTAAATACATGACCTGAAACTATAAACACATTAGAATAAAACATATTAGGGGAAAAGCTCCATGACTTTGGTCTAGGCAATGATTTTTTGGTTATGATGCCAAAAGCACGGACAACAAAAGCAAAAACAAATAGGATTGAATCAAATTGAACAACAACAACAAACACAGCAAAGAAAAGGAAACCATTATGAAAATATTAATATATGAAAATCATATATCTGATAAGTGGTTAATGACTAAAATATATAAGAACTCATATAACTCAACAGTAAAAAACCAACCAAACAAAGAACAATCCCCCAGCACACAAAACAAAACTCTGAAAAAAACCTGACTAAAAATGGGCAAAGGACCTGACTACACATTTTTCAGAGATATACCAATGGCCAATAGGTATATGCAAAAGTGCTCAATGTCAATAATCATCAGGGAAAGGCAAATCATCACAGTAAGATAATAACCTCTTAGAATGGCTATTACCAAAAAGACAAAAGATATTATAACAAGTGCTGGCAGGGTGGAGAAGAGGGAACCCTGAACACTGTTGGTGGGAACACAAATCGGCACAGCTATTATGGAAAACAGTATAGATGCTCCTCAAAATTTAAACCTAGGCCGGGTGTGGTGGCTCATGCCTGTGATCCTAGCACTCTGGGAGGCCAGGCGGGCAGATTGCTCGAGGTCAGGAGTTCGAAACCAGCCTGAGCAAGAGCAAGAGCAAGACCCCGTCTCTACTATAAATAGAAAGAAATTAATTGGCCAACTAATATATATATAGAAAAAATTAGCTGGGCATGGTGGCGCATGCCTGTAGTCCCAGCTACTCGGGAGGCTGAGGTAGTAGAATCGCTTGAGCCCAGGAGTTTGAGGTTGCTGTGAGCTAGGCTGACACCACGGCACTCACTCTAGCCTGGGCAACAAAGCGAGACTCTGTCTCAAAAAAAAAAAAATAAAACTAGAACTACCATATGACCTAGTAATCCCACTTCTAGGTATACATCCAAAGGAAATGAAATCATATCACAAAGAGATATCTGTAACCCTATGTTTATTGCAGTGTCACGCACAGTACACATAATATGGAAGCAACCTAAATGTCAATGGGTGAATGGATCAAGTATGAAATATATACCTAATATATACACACATATATGCATGTGTGTGCATATGCATTCCATATACGTACATACAAACACATAATGGAATATTATTCACCCTTTAAAAAGAGGGAAATTACGTCATTTCTAGCAACATGGATGAACCTGGGGGATATTATGGTAAGTGAAATAAGCCAGACAGAAAAAACAAATACTGCATGATTTCACTTATATGAGGGATCCAAAATACTGAAACTTACAGCAACAGAGAGTAGAATGGTAGTTGCCAGGGGCTGAGAGGAGGAGAGAATTGGGAGATGTTGGCAAAGACAAAGTTACAGTTATGCAAGATGAATAATTTCTGAAGACACAATGAACAGCAATGTGACTACAGTTAACAATACTGTATTATATACTTTGAATTTGCTAATAGGGTAGATCACACATACAACAAAATGGTAACTACATGAGGTGATGTATGTGTTAATTAATTTGATTGTGTTATTTCACAGTGTATAGGTATATCAAAACATCAAATATATACAAATTTAAATTGTCAGTTACTCTCAAATAAAAACAAAAACTTAAAATCATTGTGCGTTGCATTATTTACACCTACTGCAGATTGAAAAATTGTGTGAAAGTCCACCTCTATAAGAATCTAAAATTTAAAGGAGACACTTGCACAGTAAAATATTTTTGTTTTATTTCATGCAAGTATTTATTTTATATATTAGTAACAGTCCAGTTTTTACACAATATACTCTTTTACTTAAACTTGAAAATGCATATGTAGTAAAAAGGAGATTTTATCCCTAGTAAGTAGCCTCTAAGCACGTTCATATATGGATAGCATAGACACTGTAAACGCTTCTCTCGGGTGCTTGCCGTGTGTACTAAGAAGGCAGAAAGCAGTGCACACAAACCTAACTAGGCTCCATCTTTCCCATGCTCCACACAATGCCTGCAAACACTAGAGAGCTGAATGCAGGCAGAAGCCAGGTCTGTCTGCAGGTGTTCACAGCCATTCCCTGATAAGGGAGTGCACAAGGAGAATCCCAGATGGGATTCTTCCATCCTTCCATCCATCCATCTATCCTTTCATCCTCCCTTCTATCCATCTGTACTTCTCCCATCCTGGGGGAGTGCAGGGAGGGGACGAAGACACTGTGGTGCACCGAGGTGGACGTGGAGGGACCCAGGGAGCCAGGTGGGGCTCTGCCAACCCATGGCAAAGCAGGGCGCAGGGGCTGTCTGGAGCAACTCGAGATGAGCTGAAAGCTGAGTCTACGCATTATTCATTTACCCTGAGAAACAGGGAGCATACTCTTCCTGTGCTCACCTGCCTTTTGTATTTATCCTGTGGCCCTTTTCAGGTTTCACTCCAATCCACGGTGTATGTGGAGGCCCCTCACATGCTGAAGACTAACTGCTGTGGCAGACGCAAAGGTGTGTGCGGGCAGCGCCCTGCCCACAGATGCTCACAGTCTGGGAGGGTTGCTGAGGCAGAGCCTCAAATAGTAATATACGTCATATTAAAAGAGGCCCCATGTGTCTTTAATCTCTCTGGTTCTCCCTCAATGCCTAGCAGAAAGGTGTTTCTATGCTAAATGCCAGTATTACTATTCTTTTGATGCCATCTTATTTATTGTTTCAAAGGAAATCCAGTAGTTTCGATGATTTTTCCACTTCTTTCTCACATGAAGAACATTTGTCTTAATAATTCATGATTATTAAGCACACAGCTTGTGCTTCGAGAGATAATCCATGATAAAATGTCTCTAGCAATGTTAGCCTGTCTCGCCGAACCCAACATCTAACAAGGAACTTCTTGTCTTCCATCTGTTTTACTCACACCTTACACTAGAGTTAAATAAGATATGTAAGTGCACTACCCCCCCCCCCACCACACACACACAAATTCAGCATCATTTTTCTGGGCTAAGTAGAAAAACTAAACAGTAGCATATGTGCCTCCTGTTTTCCTTACTTGAGATAATACAGCAATGTTCACATATCATTGAAGTCATGTGGATCCTTGAATACTTGGGCTTCGAATTCCATCTGGCTCTGTAAAATAAAAGTGCTCAACTCAGTACAGATTTCCGCAAAACGTTCTGTGTTATCTCCTGAGTGTGTGCAGAAGTGGGGCAGCTGGCGGAGAGCAGGTGTGGAGAATTCCCGGTGCTCAAGCACGACGCTGCACTCACAGATCCCGTCGGTGCTGACTACACTCCAAACACAGTGCTTGCTCTGGGGCCACAAAGATGGACAAGGCCACTCAGCTTCCCACGAGTGCCCTGCCCGATGGTGGAGACTGGCCCAAGACTGGCGGGCATATGGCAGGGACGGCACGCGTGGGCTCTGGGAGTCCAGGAGGGCGGGGCAGGGCATGGCAGGCCCCAGCAAGGAAGCACGTGCTCCACAGAGCAGAAGCCAGACTGAAAGCTGGGGCAAGGAAGGGATGTGGTCTGGGAAGATAAGAATCCAAGAGGGCTCATGGGATTTACTAATGAGGAAGGCAGGGGGACCTTGGCAACAGCAGATTCAGGGATGGACAAGGAGAAATGACAGTAGTGCAGATTTTCAATGTGGACAATTCTCTCAAGAAATTTGACTATGAGAAGGAAAGCCACTGGACAGGAGTAGCTGTGGAATTGAGGAAAGTTCTCTCCCTTTTCCTTTCCCTGTTTCCCTTTCCCTTCCCTTCCCTTTCCTTTCCTCTTGCCTTCCTGCCTTCCTTTCTTCCTTCATCTTTCCCTCTCTCTCTCATTTCCTTTCCTTTCTGCCTGCCTGTCTTCCCTCCTTCCTATTGTTTTGTTTTTCAGATGGGACAGTTTTAAATCTTTTAAAACTCTAATGAGAATATTTTTCTAGAGAGGGAAGAAGTTGAAAATGTGTGGTAAATATAAAAGTAAATGATGAAATGGTTCCTGAGGAGATGGAGGGAGACAGATCCAGAATTACCCATCCAGCAAGTTCTGAGATCCATCCATCCATCCATTCATCCTTCCATCCATCCATCTTTCCATCCTTTCTTCCACCCATCCTTCCTTCCTTCCTTTCTATCCTTCCATCTATCCACCCATCCCTCCTTCTATCCTTCCTTTCTTCCATCTATCCACCCATCCACCCACCCTTCCATCCATCCATCCATCCATCCATCTATCAGTTACTAGGCACCTACCAAGTGCTACACACAGGATTATAGGGAAACAATGAAAAAAGGACCAAGTTCCCAGCCTCAGGTGAGCTTGTATCTATGTAGTGAGACAGACAGCAAGTAAATGAGCAAATGTATCTTAAGTAATAAGAAGAGCTGCTAAGAGGAGAAAGCAGAGCTAAGGGATGAAGAGGGAGGAGCAGCTAAGATGGTCAAGACGAGGCTCTGTGAGTAAGTGGCATTTGAGCAGAGAGAGATGCTGTGGGAACCTGAGGCACACAATGGTCCAGGGAAAGGACTTCTGGGCAGAGGTGACAGCAAGTGGGAAGGTGTGGAAGGAGGCCCACCAGACAGCCGCTGCACCTCCAGCAGCAGGAGAGAAAGGGCAATCGAGCGTTGGAGATGTGGTTGGAGAGTGAGCAAGGCCTGTCGCATCAGCTTCAGAACCACAGGGAGGCTTGGAGCAAGAGAGGGGCATGATAGCATTTGCATTTTAAATGTCCTGGATATTGTAGAGAAAAATCAGCAGGGGACAACAGTGGACTGGAGAAAACTAATGATCTAGGCTAGGTGAGAGATGACGGCGGCTTGATTTAGGGTGGTGGCTAACGGATCTGTAGGGAAGAGGTTATGTTCAGAGATACATGTTAGAGGAGCAGGCAATGGTACTACAAGAAAGAAATTAAAGATGGGCTCTGGTTTTTGATTGAACAACTGTGTGTATGTAGTTGCCATTTATTGAGACTGGTGGAGGGGCAAGTTTTGAGGGGAAATCAAGAGTTTGTTGAGAACATCTAAGTGGACATGTTGAGCAGGCAGCTGGAGATATAACTGGAGCCTGGGGAAATGGTAATATTTATATATCACATCATTCCATCTGCTTCTGAACCATCTGCTTCAAATCCTCCAGGGAGGCCTCATCACCTTCAAGAAAGCCCAGGCTCGGAGCCCACAGGGCGTGGTCCTCCTGTGCACCGCAGACACGCTTCCAGTACCGACTCACTCGCAACACTGGCTGGATCTCTTCCTCTCTCTCTCACCCTCTTTTCTCTTTTTTACAGATGTCATTCCTTTTGCTCAGATTATTTTTCCACTTTTGACCTGGCTATTTTGTCCTTTGAAACCCAGTTCTCCCGATAAGCCTTGCTGTCCCACCAGCCATGCCCTAGTCATTCCACACAGCTGGTTCAGAGCCCTTGCTCCCGACACTCCACATTTGTCTCTGACTCTGGCACCAGCACGCCCAAGGCACTCCACTAATTAGTGAGTGACCTTGCACAAGTTGCCTAAACTCTCTGAGCCCCAGTTTACTGAGGACAATAATACTATCTACTTCATAGGGTTGTCAGGGGGCTTAAATGAGGCAATCTGGAGCATACTGCTTACAACATTGCCTGGCATAGATGAAGCACCATACAAGTCATTAAATATCATCATAATATTTATCATACTCTTGCATAATTATTTTCATGTTTGTTGCCCCTGGAAAATATGAGCCCTTGAGCAAAGCCGTTGAGCTTTTCGTCTGTGCTTCTGGCACACATTGAGCCCCATTAACTGTTTCTGCATGAATGAATGTGTTAACGAATGAAAACAGCATTGGGCTACCATAAATAGTGCTATGAAACGAACTAGTAGGTTCCTCTTCAGCGGGCTTTCTGTATTTAGAAGGTATTCCCCGTAAGTGAACAGAGTTCAACTGATCCACCACACACCAAACAGAAAACTTCTGGATCGTTTATCCTAGGTTATGTCCTAGGTTATGTTTTGGTTACCGTTCAGTGACAGTCACATCAGTACCTTTGGATCAGGTAGACATGGTCCAAAAGCTTCCAGTAGAAGGGTCTCTTCTCTCACAGCTTGTTCATAGTCTGCAAAAGACAGCTTCCCGTCATGGTCATAATCCTGCAGGTGACCAGCAACATGTCAGTCAACACATAAAGTACTTAAGAAAAACACATACTCTTTTCATAGTGAAGTGTTAATAGAGAAATGGTGCTAGAAAAATAAGAGATTAGATAGTGAAATTGAAGAGAATTTTTAATATTATTATAATACAGAGCACAATTCAAGTGTTTTATTTAACCAAACAGGAAACTTACTAAATAAATTTTAATTTCAATTTTTATTTCTTATCCATATCTGGCTTATAAACTTCAATATAAAACTCTAAAAGAACAAAAGACATTCTATAAAAAAGTCATCTGCACTCGAATGTTTATAGCAACAAAATTCACAATTGCAAAGATGTGGAAACAACCCAAGTGCCCATCAATATATCAGCTGATTAATAAAACGTGGTATATGTATACCATGGAGTACTATTCAGCTATAAGAAACAATGGTGATGTAGCACTTCTTGTATTTTCCTGGATAGAGCTGGAACCCACTCTACTAAATGAAATATTCCAAGAATGGAAAAATAAGCACCACATGTGCTCACCATCAAATTGGTTTTAACTGATCAACACTTAAGTGGACACATAGGAATAACATTTGTCAGGTGTCAGGCAGGTGGGAGGAGGGAGGAGGGGATGGGTGTATACATACATAATGAGTGAGATGTGCACCGTCTGGGGGATGGACATGCTTGAAGCTCTGACTGGGGGGGAGGGCAACATAGGTAACCTAAACATTTGTACCCCCATAATATGCTGAAATAAAAATTAAAAAAATAAAATAAAATAAATTACCCATGATTACCATTTTCTTAAGTGTTATTTCGACCAAATCTTTAATTCCTTCATCAGGGTCTTCTTCAGATGGCTGTTTGAGAAGGCTGTTCTTCAACATGTGAAACATTTCCTCCTTTGAAATGAATCCATCACCATTCAAATCAAACACTTCAAAGCAATCTTTTTTAAAAAATGAAAAATTGTGAATTTGATACTATAAGGTAGCACTTTCTCTGATAAAGTTTCATGTCCAAATTCTATCTTGTTGATACCCTATTGACTCGGCAGACCTTGGTGCAACCCAATCAGTAAACGCTAACGCTAAGTAGGTGAATGCATTCAACAGCCCTCAGAAATGTGTCCTTACACTCGGCTCCCAAAAAGCATACCAAGGAACAATAACTTGAGCGTTTGTATCTTGAAACTCTTGGAAAGCTGACTGAAATACGGCTCTTAAACAGAGTTCATTGGAATTAACTAAGAATTAAGACTCAAATGTTCTTCAGTTTTATGGTTACAATTCAAGTAATGAAATATGTAAAATCCTTAATATGTACATAATTAGCATGTTCAGTAACTCATATGCAGTCTTCCTTGGCATGAATTACTCATTAGAATCACTTGATTTTTGTTTTTATTAACATTCTTTCATCCCTTACTGACATGAATGAAAGAGGCTAACAGGCATTCAAACCAACCAACCAAGGAACCCACCTTCCCATTTCACTGGCTGTGTTGGAGGACACTGACTTAAGTGCTCTAAGTATGTTAGTTGTGATGTACAAGCAGGATAACCTGCAATCTTACATTTCATTTTTTCTTCCAAAGATCCTCGAAGAAACAGTGATAATCCGCAAACCCACTCCGTTACATTTACACAGCCATCATTGTCTTTATCAAAACCTCGGAATACTAAAGAGAGAGAGGTACCATGTAATCTTTGTGCTGCATTTTAATTCTCAGTAAGGTATCTACATTGGCATTACTTGCTTTTAAAATTCAGAGAAAACTTCAGGATCATATGATTCTATGTTCTTATTTGACAAAAGGGAAACTAAGACATCATAACATCAGGAAACTCCTTTATTTAAACACTCAAATTTTCTCTTTGTGTTTTGTGGGAACAGAGAAAGTTCTGAATGAATAAATATATTACTCACTAATTAATTAATAATATGTTGGTATAAATATGTTAATTATATTAATCAGATATGTTAATATAAAATATGATATTTTGTCAATATATTTTTGTTACTCAAAAAAGTTAATGTCATTACATGATGCATATAATTATATCTTAACTTCTATTGAAATATTTTCTTTGATGTAAGGAAATTTAAATGTCCTTTTTTTTTTTTACTTTTAAAAGATGATTTTTATTCAATCAAGTCATTGCACTTGGTCATTTTATTGCTACAGGAAAACAAGGCCATTAAATTATTAATACTTCTCATTTTTTGATTTAAATGATTGTCTCATTCTGCTCATACATTTCAAGTTTAAGTGCACACATAAAATGTTTATCAAAAACTCTAGAAAGCACTTGGATTTTTTTTTCTGTGATCACAATAAGGAGCATAAAATAGAGAATCATCTGTTACACAAGGCCTATTCTCTCTTTACATCTTCAGACTTAAATTCTGTAAAGAGTTAACTGTTTTACAATAAAACGGAAGCTCAGTGGTCACACAAAAAATAACATTGAAATACAATTAGGAAATTAAGTAATATTGTGTGTTTCAAAGGATAGAAAACCAGAACTATAGATTCACTAATAATTTGGCAATAATTCAGATTCCATGCTGTTCACCTTTAGTCTGTTATTTATACTCACATGTAGAAAAAAATTACCCCTAAATAAAAGCTATTATTATATATCATTTTGTGATATGAACTTCAAGAATAGAAATGGGCCGGGCGCTGTGGCTCACGCCTGTAATCCTAGCTCTTGGGAGGCCGAGGCGGGCGGATTGCTCAAGGTCAGGAGTTCAAAACCAGCCTGAGCAAGAGCGAGACCCCGTCTCTACTATAAATAGAAAGAAATCAATTGGCCAACTGATATATATATATATAAAATTAGCCGGGCATGGTGGCGCATGCCTGTAGTCCCAGCTTTTCGGGAGGCTGAGGCAGAAGGATCACTCGAGCCCAGGAGTTTGAGGTTGCTGTGAGCTAGGCTGACGCCACGGCACTCACTCTAGCCTGGACAACAAAGCGAGACTCTGTCTCAAAAAAAAAAAAGAATAGAAATGAATAAAAGTTCCCATATCAAGATTGCTAGAATAAAGGAATTTTTCCCTTTAAGTTCATTTGGTTTTATTTTCTTTACTATTTTGTCAAGGGCAGAAAAATATACAAGGTACTTCAATTACTTTTCTATTCTGACTGAGGAGTACACAAACAAAACATTTTAAATGTATTTCAGTACTCATGACCATTCTGATATTCAAAATACATTTTCATAGAATGGATGAATTAGTCATTTCTTCAGAGTCACTTATGAAGAGTTGAACATTTTTAAATGTTATATCTATAGGTAATATGTCTAGAAACACAGGTGGGCTTACTTAAAATTTTTAAATTTGAAATTATTTTATTTGCAAAAAAATAGGTTTTAAGCTTTATTATAGCAAATGAGTGTCAGACTTTGAGTACCAATCATCATGCTTTCATTTTTTGTTTTGAACCACTAAACCAGTATTCTCCCTTTATATTTTAATCTTATAATAAATGTCCTTTTAAAACTATTCTATTAAATATTTATTATTATGTTTACTAAGTAGAAATTGACATGTTTGTGATTTTATGATAAAAACATATAAGTAAGTGAAGAGAACCTAGTTATTCAATATGATTTTGTTCTCTTCTAAATACACAAAAAAGAGAGGATATTACTTTGTTGTCTATGAACTTTGCAAAGTTAAATTTTCATATTCATGTGAAATTGGGAAGGTAGTCATTAAGCTTCCTAAGAAGAATATGTCCAAGTTCCAAACTTTTTATTAGTTGTGGCTGCATTTGTCTGATTTGAATCTTGTATATCTCTTACCTCTGTCCATTATCATGTCATCAGTCATTCCAAATGTCACATGCAGGATGTTTCGAAATGCATTACGATCTAGTCCAATGGTTGTTCCTTGCCGCTCTACGCCTTCTCCCACCAAATTATAAAATAACTTTATAAGACAATTCACTTCAAATGTATTAACTGTGAAAGAATAAAAGTAAGATATAACAAAAAATGCATTTTTCGTCTTTAAGTCCTAACTTAAATTTTGCATTAATGAGGTTACAGAGAAACAACATCAAAGACATCAAATATGTAATTGTTAATAGAAAACTCTCCTGTTTTAAGCTTCATGATTCTTAGGTTAGTAGAAGATGGCTAAAGCTACATTAACCACTAAAATAAAAGAAGTAGCATTCCCTACAGACAGGAGTTGCCATGTTTAGAACAAAAGAAGATAATATTAGCCCAGTTACTAGAATAATGATTGTGGTGTCAGATCTTAAACTCTACAAGGCTGGTAGAAATATGATTAGAAGTAATAATGGTAAGTTTTAAGAATGGTAACTTTCTTTCTCAGCATTTTGATTATAGGTATTTATGAGATTTACAGTGTACTCTTTCCCTGGAAATAGATACCAGGCTCATGAAAACTAGGTAACAATTTTCATTGCACTTTAGCCTTAATGAATTCATAAGCCAGATTTTGGAAATCAGGATGACTTACTTTCCAATAAAGAAGCTTTTAAGCATAGTGGAGCACCCAATATGGGTCATCTTGAGAATTATGTAAAAATTAACATGCGATTATTCAGAAGTTGTTTTGGAGAAAGGAATTTTTTATTTAAACAGTATATACATACACAATACTGGCCCATATACATAATCGCATAAAGGGTGGTGGTTATAAACACTGAGTTAATTATTTGTGTCCCAATCCCTATTTGAGATATGTAAGTGAAAGGGTTGTTGCCTGGTCTTCAGAACATAAAGGTGAGTCTAAATATAGGCAGAAAATGGGGATAATTTTGTTATAAAACCAGATAAAATTATGGTTGAGTATTTTTAAAACAAAAGGACAAAACCTGTGCACATATAACAGAAGACAGAACATAAGAATGGAGAAATCACACTTCATCCTAAAAGGTCAGGACAAGCTCGAGCGTGATTCTGGTTTTGAGAACCACATTTCCAGAGAAACATTGAAACTATGAAACGTGAGATTAGAGCAGGCACCTCGAATAAGCGCTCATGTTGTCACCTGGCCACATCTCCTTTACCTTTCAACCCCGCCAGGACCTGGCGGGTGGAAATCTAAAGTTGGGGACGGATTCTTGGCCAGGTGTTTAGCTTTGCTGAGCTCTTTGGTTTTCAAACAAATTTTCCTTGCTCTGAGACACAGACCTCTGGGCCACTTCAACTTATCTTTCCTAAAGTTGTTCAGATGTTGACGGCGTTGGTGTACGTTGGTTATTCTACTTTTCTTGGGTCCCGGTGGTTTCCAGTTTTTATTTTACACCTGTGTGAGGCTAAAACCACGTGTGTCTCGTGGGCACCTACATCACGTTTCTATAACGAGAAGCAAGTCGGTCCTGGGCGGGAGTGCGGGTAGCAGTATCAGTTCCCCAGGCCCCGGTGGGAGCCCAGCCCTGGGCAGGGGCGGAGGAGGCTGCACCCCACCGAGGCCCTGGAGGCTGGAGGCAGGCACAAGCGCGGGCCCCAGCCCCGTCGGCCGAGACCTGGGCCAGGAAGGAGCTCGGCTCGCCCAGCACCCGAGTCTTACTTACAATGCTTGCAATTTTTAGTTAAGGTGTCCGTCAACTTCTGCAGCTTCTTGCGGTTCATGGCGGGCGCTCAGGGAAGCGGCGGCGGCGCGCGGCTGCTCGACCCCGCGAGCCCCGGCGCGGGGCAGCCCGCCCGGACGCCGCCGCCCGGCGCGTGCGCGGCCCTAACAGACAGCGTGGCCATGGCAACGGCCCCGCCGGCCGCCGATTGGCTCGCAGGCAGCGGCGCGCCCAGGGGCATCCCCGCCCTACAGGCACCGTGGCCATGGCAACAGCCTGACCGCCGCTGATTGGCTCCCCGTGACTGGCGCGCACACAGTCTGGATGCGCGGCGCCGCTTGGAGGTTCCCAGCCGGCACCTTGCAGACTGCCCTGATCGCGAACGTTGAGCTTTAGTTTCCAGTGCCACTGTCTTTTGGGTTGACGGCCCCTCTGTTAGACTACAGTGTAAATCATCAACGTCTAACAATATGGGGTGCACGCTGTGTGAGGTATTGTGCAGTGTCATAACGTTTTGTGTGGTGTCGAACCTCTAGGGAAGGCTTAAGATCCGGGAGATGGGGAGGGCTTGGAGAAGCTTCACAAAATGGCAGGCGTGCTATCCACGTGATAGTTTTGCCAGCCCTTGTGCAGGAGGGTGTGAGCTTACTCTTTGGGAAGAGCCACTCTTTTTAGGTTGCCAGTCTTTGCGCTCTGATACTAGGGTAGGGAGTCTGTCAGTAGACGGTTCTATCCTCAGGGTTTTTAGTAACGTTTCTGAGAGCAAGGAGAAGTTGGAATACAGTCACAGGTTGCCTAAGGAGGGAGACATGTTCTGAGAAACGGGTCATTAGGTGACATTGCCCTTGTGCGGACATCACAGAGGGTGCTTACACCCACCTGGATGGCATGCCCTGCTATGCGCCAGGCTATCTGGCACAGCCAAATCGCTCCCGGACTACAAACCGTACAGCATGGTATGGAACTGAATACTGTGGGAAATTATAGCACAATGCCAAATATTTGTGTCTGTAAACACACATAAACAGAGAAAAGGTACAGTAAAAATACAGTATTATAATCTTAAGGGACCACTGTTGTATATGTGGTACAACGTTGATGACAATGTCATTATGCAGCACATGACTGTAGATTTTTTTATTTTTCCCTCACTCTCATCTCATTCTTGGGAGGTGGTAGCTGTCTGTGGAATCTGGGAAAAAACCACTAGCAATTTTTAAACTAGTTAAATAGGCAGTCTCCCAAATAGAAACAGGCTGACAACTAACCTTGCTTTTCTGGAAAATAGTCCAATAAAATTGATCCTTTACTGACTTGAAATACAGATTCTGCACCTGCAAAGAATAATCTGTACACTTTAGTGTGGGAGGACTTCCTGCTTTTCATAACCACAAGTGGAATACCCTCTTTGACTTAAGACAGCAATAAAATGCGCTCACTCGGCCAGGAGCACAGTTCAGTAACATACAGTATTCTCCACAGTACTTACTTGTTTAACCTCAAGGAGGAAAATGCCTTTGGAATGCAAACTAATTTATTGTATCCATCCAGGGGTCCTCAAATTATGGCCCGCGGGCCACATGCAGCCCCCCCAGGACATTTATCCCGCCTGCCGGGTGTTTTTGACATGGCTGTCTGTCCTGCTTAGCAGCCGACTCGTCCCAGGCCCACGGTGCGCATGTGTGGAATATGCGCCACACTCTCCAACGGCCCTCCAACGCTCTGAGGGACAGTGAACTGGCCCCTGTTTAAAAAGTTTGAGGACCCCTGATCTATACTGTCATCTTTAGGCTGAAGGCAGAAAATTCTTCCAATCATGGGTAACAATCCAGAATAAATTAATTCCAATATTGAGGTCTCTGCTTTTCTGTCACTGTTTTATTTGTTTGTGGGATGAAGCAGTGGAAGGGGTGGCTGTCAGGAGTTAATAAGAGAAGCCATGGTCCCCTGTGGGATGCGGGCAGGTCTGTCAAGACCCACCTGTGAGGTGGGCTGAATGCCGCCCTGCTGGTGTGTCTCAGGGCAGCCTCCATGGGCAGTGCGCACACTGCGGGCATGTCCGGGAGTCCTGGGGGACAGCAGCATACTCTGGGCACCTGCTGGGCAGTACTGACGGGGGAGCTAATTGGTTATTACTTCACGTGGTTCAGGCCTAGGGCCCATCAGCTATATTCCCTTAAAGTGAAAAAAAAATGATGTACAGGCAATATCTCAGACTGTTGAGACGAAAAAAGGCAAATCTGTTATGCTAGGCAAACATTCCTTAATGAGTTGAGCAACTCCTCCTCTCCCGCTCATCGTTCCTCCTTCCTCCGTTCTTTCTTCTATGCTATTCTTTTAGGGGGAAAAGTCCAAATGTATTGTTGTGCGAAGTTCACTCCCCTAAGTAGGCTGCAGAGTTGACCTTGCTATAAGGTCTGGCAAACCTTTGCCAGGGAAAGCACAGTATTCATTCAGGGCATGTTTCATCAATATGAGAGCGAACTTCAGAGCTTTCATTACATTCTCGTGAGGTTTTGGAACGTAATATTTTTAGCCTTTAGTAACAAGTTGTAGGCCTGATAGAATCAGCTAATCATATTTCAAGGCAAATTGAAATTTTTATTTGTAGTTTTTATTTGCTTGTGCTAAGTAGACAAAGGACTGCTTTTCCCCAAGGGCTTTCTCAGAATAAGGCAATTCAGCCTGAGCGCTTACCTCCTATCAAATCAATAAATAATGCAATAATAAAAAGTGTTTAATTTGTATTGTACATCAATTTTACTATGCATGAAATAATCATAGAACTTTACAAAATCCCAGCAGGTTCAAGACAAATACGTTTGTAAATACAAAAGTGCGTTAAAGTGACTATATAATCTATAACGTTTCCTTTGCTGTTGTGTGCAAAACAATCTTCCCTTTGACTCGTCATCCATCAGAAAGTTGCTTGGACCTTGACTCGATGAAAGTGTCTTCCCTGACGTGGATCTTTGGCGAGGAGACTTTGGAAGCTGTTTAGGAAATGACATCATGGAATTGGTCTCCAAGTATATTGCAAATTTATTATGAAATTGCTTTAATAAAAGGAAAATAGAAAGGTTAGTTGTATAATTTAAATACAATTTTACTAATTTTGTTTTGCGACAACAGTGACAAACAATTCAAAGCTAAATTTGGCCAACTGCATGGGCAGTTGGACTTGCACTGAGGCCCTGACCGGGTTCCCTTCCCAGAGCGCCAGACTGCGAGTGCCGAGCTTTCCCCAGCCTGCTCTCAACGCAGTTCTCCAAAGAGCACTTTCCACCTCCCTGCGCAAAGGGCTTCCCCCGACCCAGACACTCTCTGCCTCAGGGCCACTTCCTTTCTGGCACTTGCTGCTATGTGGACTTTACTTGTCTTTTCCCAATCTCTCCTTCCCACTAGACTGCAAAGTACATGATCTCTCTCTCTTGGAGTCTTGGACTCTTAGCGTCTCATTGACTCTCTGCATCTCGACGTCTATCCATCAGCTGTCTACGCCTCTGAAGTCTAACAGCACGCTCCCCGTCATGCGGTCTGTACTGACGAAAAGTGTGGGAGAACTGCCTGAGTAGGGTGAGCTCCGAGTTCCTTGAAGTACCCCGGAACTGGCCAGTAAAAAAATAGCTTTCTCTTAAACTGGCTTTTCCCCAAAATTTACACTCCGTGTTCACTGGTCTTAACTCATCTCTAGACTTTTTTTTTTTTTTTTTCACTGTAATCAAGTAACTGATGGGTCAGGCAAATACCTGTGGTCTAAGGACAAGAGTCTTGCATCTTACATGTAATTTATGAAGTTGTACATTAAGGTGTGACCTGTGACAAGTTTGAATTGCGATAGTAACAATGTCAGCAGGTTGCATAAAGAAGCTGGCTCCTCCAGGCCTCCCAGAACTGACCAAGAAATCCTGCTGAACTTGCTGGGCTCCGTCCCACTGTGCACTGGGGCAAGAGCACCCACAGCCAGTCAGGGCCACTGCACTATCTGCACAGCTGCCTAATGGACAAAGATGCCTACCTCTTTCCAGCCAAGTCCAGGCCACCGCGTGACATTCTGCCACTGACCAGGGGATTCTGCAGAATCCCACACTTCCTCCTCAGAGCAGGGCCTGGACTCCTGCACAGGCCTGGCCAGGCACTGCCCAGCCCTCCTAGCCAGTGCCAACCAGAAAATAGCCTGAATTCTCTGTAACATTTGCGACCAGGTCCTTTTAACCACTTTCCCAACTCCATAGTTTTTGAGTACTCGAGAAAAGGAAGCTCTCAGAATTGCCTATCCCCAAATCTTAGACTTTATTTCATAGCCTAGTCTCTCTAATTCCTTTCAATTGTATCCAATAAACCCCCTTTTCCATAGTGAACAATTAATTACCTTACATACTCTATTTTTGCACATGGCCATGTTTTCACCTGTCTCCTCTACACCTGCTACTCCCCTGAAGATATTGCTTCTTCTGCAGACATTCTCAGGAGAAGTTGCCATTCCCTCATACCTGCTCACTCCTCGCCAGAAGGAAGTCACTGTCCTCCCACTCTTGTGTCACCTTCCCGCCATCCTATTGCTTGTCCTTCCTTGTCCTCTACAGTTCTCAGGGAGTGCAGGATGTGCTCACTCCCTCGGCTGCTGGACCTCTGGCCCTGTCCCTCCTCTGCGCGCTGGCCTGGGTCCTCCATTAGCTGCTGTCTTCCCTCTTGTCCTTCTCAAAACCATCTTGCCAGAGTAACCCAACCATATCTTGCTCCTGCTGAAAATTTAAATGACTCCCCAGTGCCCTCAAGATAAAGCCCCAGGCCGGCAGCATGGTTTCCATGGTTTTCTAATATCCGGCCTCTTCTCTGACCAGTCCCTGTGTATGTGAAAGCTCCAGCAGCCTTGTTAGACCTTGAGGTTCACTGGGATGTGGAGCCATTCAGAGTGGAATGTAAGCTAGAAAGGGCTGTGTCTCTCAACTGTCGGCTCTCACCTGCAGGCGTGTGAAATTAGCTTCCATCTCAGTTATCCCACTGATATTTGCGGGTTTTCAAATACTTTCATTTACACCTAATCCTACAAATGCAAACATTAAAATGAGAAAGTTATAGTTCATTTTCTTTAAAGGTCCTTCCACCTTTATGATTCTTGAAAGCAAAACCAAAGTTGACATCCGTATACTCTCACTGTCCCTACACTAGGTCAGACTTCATGCAACTGTTAGCAGTTGACCATTTTGACCTACAAACCCCTGTAATTTCATGTCAACCTAATGGTTGCATATTTTCACATATGCTCAATATTTCATATTATCTACTTAAAGCCAAGATTTTATCTGCAAATTTAAAGCAGCTACACTATCCTTCAGTCATCCACATTCCCCCTGATTCCGTTCTAGGTTTATGGTGTGCTGTAGGAAGGAATTGGGAATTTTTCTTTCAACTTGTCTCCTGTGTTGGTGGGGATCCTAGATGGCTGTGCATGGGCAGGCGCTGCTCTGTCCTCACTGCCCTAGGGATGCCACCTCTCCCTGGGAGTGACTGGCTGAGAAACCCTGGTGATATATGTGTGTCCATATATTACACTGTGAGTTCACACTATGAGCCGGGCTTGTCACATTAGGTACTGATGAATTACATCCAGTTCCCACCCGCTGGGCACTGACCCTCCGTGTTGGAACATGGGTAAAGTGGTGTCTCTACCAGCCTGGGAAGCCTGGTCATGCACTGTGTGGGTCCACGCAGGAGTTCAGTCCCTGGGATACGCCAGTCAAGGCAACACTCCCTGAAATCTTGAGTGAGAGGACTCCTCTCTAAAAATTTGTTTCCTATCTAAAAAATATTTCCCTAACACAAAACCACAAAAATTTTCTTCCTGTGTTTTCTACATGGTTTATAGTTTTATCTTTTACATTTATATCTCTGGTCCATTAAGTTAATTTTTGTATATGTATAGAGTAATGATTGATGTTCATTATTTTTTATATGGCTAGCTAATACACGTGTATAAGACCACCCACTTTCCATTGAGTTACATTGGCATTTTTGTCAAACAACTAAGTGTGAGTTTAGTTTGGAACTGTCTATTCTGTTCCATTGGTCACTATGTCTGTCCTTCTGCTAAATCACACTGTCTTGATTTCCATAGTTTTATTGTGAGTCTTTAAATCAGATAGTGTAACTTCTTTAAGGCAGTTCTATTTTAAATTGTTTTGACTAATCAACAGCTTCTTCATTTCATATGAATATGGGAATCAGTTTGTTAATTTCTACAAAAATTCTGCTGAGATTTTGATTCAGATTGCAATATATCTGTATAGCAATTTGGGTAGAATGTATATCTTAACAATATTGGTATTTCTGATCCATGTACATCTATACCTGTCCATTTATTTAAGTCTTCATTAATTTCTCTAATCATTATTTTAAGGTTTTAAGTGTACAGATGTGCACATTTTCTGTTATATGTATTTATAGTATTTTTGATGCTGATATAAATTCAAAGCTTAATATAAATTTTATTGTTCTTGATAGTACATAGAAATATATTGATATTAATATATTAATCATGTATCCTGAAATTGTGCCAAACTCATATAACCACCATTAGATTTTTTGGTAGTTACCTAAGATTTCTACATTGAAGATCATATTGTCTACAAATAAAGGCAGTTTTACTTCTTCCTTTACAATCCGTATGCCTTTTTGCATTTACCTTCCTTCACCGGCCTGGCAAAAACCCGTGGTACAATGTTGAATAGAGTGATGAAAATGGTCATCCTTGTCTTGCATCTTCAGGGAAAAGAAAGGTTTTGTTCTCCATTAAGTTCAATGTTAGCCACAGGTTATTCATGATGCCCTTCACAGAGATGAAGAAGATCACATCTATTAATATTTTGTTGATACTTTTTATTATGAACGGATGGTGAATTTTGTCAAATGCTTTTTATGCATCTATTGAGATGATCAGAAGTTTTTTCTTTTTTAGTCTTTCAATGTAATATATTATATTGATTAATTTTTTGAATGTTAAACCAATCTCAAATTTTCAAACTAAACCTTTGGTCATAATATATTATCCTGTTCATATATTCTTGAATTGAATTTGCTGGTTTTTTGTTGATTATTTTTGCATCTATCTTCAGGAATATTAGTCCGTCATTTTGTTTTCCAGTAATTGGTTTTGGTATCAGAATAATGATAACCTCATAAAACGAATTTAGAGGTATTGCTTCCTCTTCTATTTACTATAAATGTTCGTGTAACATTCTTAAATTTCTTCCTTAAATTGTTGGTAAAGCTCATCAGTGAATTTATCCAGCCCTGAAGTTTTCTTCTGGGGGAAATTTTTAAACTAAAAATTTTATTTTTAACAAATACATGTAGAATAATTCAGATCATCTATTTCATTGTTAGTGAGCTTAGATAGTATTAGTCTTAAATAATTTGTCCATTTCATATAAAATGTAAATTCATAGGATAAAGTTGTTCATCATATTCCCTTATTTTCCTTTTAATGAACATAAGATCTACAGTGATGTCTCTTCTTTAATTTTTATTATTAGTAACCTCTGTTTTCTTTCTTTCTTCATATCAGTCTGGATGGATGTTTATCAATTTTATTAACCTTTTCAAGGAACTAGGTTTGGTTTCACTTAATTTTCTCTGTTGTCTTTCTATTTCCTGTTTTATTAATTCCTGTTCTCATCTTCATTATTCCCTTCCTTCTGCTAAATAAAAATTTACTCTGGTCTTCTTATTCTAATTTTCTTGATGGAAGCTTAGATATTAATATATTTATTTTCTAATAGAAGCACTTAATATTTCACACTTCCGTCTCAGTACAAATTAAGTTTGCATCCCACAAAATTGATAAGTTGTGAGTTTATTTTCATTTCTGGTATATCTGAATAGATGCTGATCATTGTGAATCTTATATTATTTGTTGCTGGCATTTGCTGTGCTTCTTTAAATGAGATTGGATTTTGTTCTAGCTCTAAGTTTATTCATTGGAATCAGTTGGATTCTTTGAGACAATCTTTTAAATTTTGTTATGATCAGTCTAGAGAAGCCTTTTTTCTAGAGCCAGTAGGGTCCCACTACAGGGCTGATACTGCTCTGAGGATTCTGACTGATGCTGCAATTAAAATCTTTTCAATCAAACTTGTGCAACTGTGGACTATTCCCAGCTCTGTGTGAGCTCTAGGCATGACTCTGCCTTCTGGTTTTTTTGTTTGTTTGTTTTTTGATATGTTTTCCCCAGTTCATGTATAATTTCCTCTTACAGATCAGTGAGTTGCACAGAGCAGTACTCAACCAAAAAATCAAGGTGACTTCTCTGCAAATCTGTTCTCAGCTTCTAGCCATCTTGGCCTCCATGAACTTCCTTCCATCTGTGTCTCAACTCAGTGAGAGCCCCAGCCTGTCCTTGGCTTGAGCACCACGGCCAGGAGTAAGCTGTGATCATTATAGGGCTCAAGCCCTTGCTTCTCTTCTCCCTGGGACCATGATCCTCTGCTGCCTCCTGTCCAATGCTCGAACCATTTCAAATGTGATGTGTCTGTTTTGCCAGCTGTTTAAGTTAGGAGAGTAAATCTTATCCTCATTAGTTCTTCTGGGCCAGAAGCAAAAGTCCCATCATATATTTTTAATAAGAAAATTGTGTGTCAGGAGCGCAAATCCTGAGATTTTTGGAAATTGTAATAGAATGAAAATAATTTTTTTAATTTATAATATCCTCATGAAAAGCTGCCTTGGTATACTTTTCATCATTTAAATCTGTTCTGGCCTCCACACTTTCATGGTTTCATAATATCCTTATGAAAAAAATGTGTGTATATTTCCAAATATATGTTTATTTATATATTTACATATTATGTACATTCATGCACATTTATTTTAAGTTTATGAATTATAAAGTATACACTTTATAATGGAAATATAAAAGGATGAGATATAAAAGTTTAAAATGTTATTTTGATCTTTGGTTTCCCAAAAAGTATTGTCTAGTGAGTAAAGTGATTAAATGTGCTTTGCATTTCAACATCAATTTTTAAATCAACTTGCTAGTTTTTATGTGAAGCACGTGCTGGGGTTATAATTGGGATATCATCAAATCTATTGATTAATTCTGAGAGAACTGAGATTGAATCTTCCAGTGCATATGTATGAGCTATCCCTTTTATTTTAGTCTTCTTTAATTCTCTCAGCAATATTTTGTAGTTTTAAACAATGCATTCCTAAGTACTTCATGTTTTTGATGCTATCATATATGTAATTCCTTTTTAAAAATTTATTTCCAATTATTTATTGCTAGTATATAAAAACACAATTTATTTCTGTGTGTTGACCTTGTATTTTGCAAACTTGTTAAATATCCTTCACTTGTTAGTTCTATTAGCTGTTTTGTAAATGCCTGAGGACTTTTATGGTGGCAATAATATTGCTCAGGAATGATGACAGTTTTACTTCTTACTTTACCAACTTGATGCTTTTGTTTCTTCTCCCGGTTCTACTGAACTGCCATGTTGGAGAGAAACGGTAAAAGTAGGAACCCTTGCTTTGCTCCCTGAGTTGGAGGGACGTCCCCAATATTTCACACTCAAGATCTCTGCTTCACAGACGCCCTGCAGCAGATGGAGGAATCCGTCTTCTAGTCCACTGGGAGCGTTCGCCCTCGGTGGGCCCCCAGTGTCCTGCGGCTTGCCCACCACTGCTGAAGCCGCAGTAGTGTGTGCCCATCAGGCGGCGGTTCTGTATCTTACAGAGCATCCATGGACCTGGAATCCTTGTCATTTAGTCAAGAAAATACTCACAGCTTCTTGAGTTTGACAGCTTTTCGACACCCTGCCATGCTATGAACAGCAAACGCCAGTGTGGCACAGAAAAGAGATGTGATCACCGTGTCATTATGAATCAGTGTCGAGATTGCACTGCAGCTTAAAGCTCTTATTTTCATTCAATTGCCTGACTTTGTTCACTTTGGATTTAATTTCCTTACTGAAGTATCTGGCTTATGTATTATGCAATGTATTCATTTAATAGCCTTACCCAGTGTTTTTTGTTTTATTACATTGTCATTCTGGTTAAAGCGTCACAGTTTTCCAGTAAAATGGTTTTATTTACTACTTCCTTTTGTGTTAGAATATACTTTCTTTGACATATTTGTCCTTTAGAGGCTAACAAAGTTTCCTTCCTGAAACAGAATTAATGAAAAGCCTTAAGATTAGACATGTTGGACATACACAGGGACAGTCTGAAACACATGTTTAATTCTCCTCTGAATCTTACGGGAAGACGACATTTCTCAGCCCCTTTGCATCAAGAGGGGCCAATGACAATAGAGCAGAAAACGCAAAGTTGCACCCAGCCTGGCCACATGACGCTTCTTGATCTTCTGCGTGGTTCCCCTCTCTGTGCTGCTAGAAGCAAGGGACACTGCATGACGCCGCTGGCACAGGGTGTCAGGAGCTTGGGCCTCTGCGGTTAACTCTTGGAGGGCAGCCACTCGGGAGAGCTCTGTGGTCAAGAGCCTCCTCAGTGGCCACTGAATAAGTAAGAAATGTATCTTTACTGCTTCACAACATTTGGGATGTTACAGATAATCTATCCTGAGTAGTACATGTCTATATAGCAAAGTAGTGTAGCCAAACTTCCACCTGGTGACAGACGAATTCCCTCTTTTAATGCTTCAAATAAATATAATTATTTATCTACATCTTTTAGTAGTATTTGCTGGCAAATTGTGATGGTTAATTTCAGATGTCAACTTGGCTAGATCAAGGAATACCTACAGAACGGGTGCAGTATCACTTCCGGGTGTGTTTCTGTGAGGTTGTTTCCAGAAGAAACTGGCATGTGAGTTGGAGGCCTGAGTGGGAAAGGATCTGCCTTCAATGTGGCAGACACCATGCAATTGATCTTCTGGGGGGGTTAACAGTGTTTCCCAAATCTATGTGTTGGAACCTTAGTGCCCCAACACTACATTGGAAGCTAATGGGAGACATGTAGGTCATGTGGGCTCCACCCCCATGAATACATTAATACAGTTCTAAAAGGGCTTGAGGCTGCAGGTTTAATCCCCTGCTCTCTCAGGTGCCCTTCCGCCTTCCACCATGGGAAGTTATAGCAAGAAGTCCCTCACCAGATGCCAGGCAAATGCCAGCACCGTGCCATTAGACTTCACAGCCACCAGATTTGTGAGCAAAATAAATTCCTTTTAAAAATAAATCACCCAGTCTGCTATTCTGTTATAACAACACAAAACGGACTAAGACAGAAAACGGATACCGAGAAGTGTGTCTGTTGCTATAACAAATACCTGAAAGTGTAGAAGCAGCTTTGGGACTGCGTAATGGGTGGGGGTTAGAAGAATTCGAAGAGCAAGATAGAAAACGCCAGGTTGCTGTGAATGGAGTGTTCAGGGCAATTTTGGTGAGGGCTCAGGAGAAGACAAGAAATGTAGGAAAGGTCCATAACTTCTTAGATATTGCATAAGTGGTTGTGATCAGAATGTTGGTAGAAATATGGACAGTTAAAGCAAATCTGATGCAGTCTCAGAAGGGACTGAAAAACAACATCTTGGAAACTGGAGTAGAGGCCATCTTTGTTGTAAAATAGCAAAAAACCTTGGCTGAATCATGTCCATGCTCCAGGGTTTATGGAAGGCAGAATTTAAGTGATGAGCTAGGATATCTGGCAGAATAAATTTCTAAGCAACATATTGAAGGAGTTGTTGTGTGGCTACTTGTAGTCACATAGAATGAGATGCAAAAGGAAAGAAATAATTTAAAGATGGAACTTAGAATCAAAAGAGAAACAGAGCATAAAAATACAGAGAATTTTCAGCCTGGCCTGAAAATGAGAATGAAAAGACATCTTCAAGAGAGCAAACCAAAGATGTGCCCCTGTGAAAGTTTGCTAAAGAGATTAGTACAGCTAGATGTACTAATGGGAACCAGATGCTATTCTTCAAGACAGTGGGAAAATGGTCCTGATGGCACTTCAGAGATCTCTGAGGCCAGCCAGGACCTTGAGGGCAAGATTTCCAGAGAGGCAGCAGCAGGACCTCAGCAAGCACCCACTCAGGATTCTACTCCCCTCATCTTGGTGCAGCACTTCTTGGCTCCCCAAGCCTGTCTCAAGTGGGCCCATGTGTGGCTCATGCCACAGCTCTGGAAGGTACAAGCTATACACCATCATGGTGTCCATGTGGTGCTAATTTTTCAGTTGCACAAAATGTAAGGGCTGTGGGCCATGGTAATCTCCACCCAGATTCCAGAGGACATTGCAGACAGGCTGGGGGCCCAGGCAGAAACTTGCTGCATGAGTGGATCTGAGTCCCCATCATGACAATGTTTACCGCAGCTAGGAAGCACGACTGCCACCAAAACTCCAGAACTGTAAAGCTAGCTGTGTGACTTTGGCCTAGGAGAGCTGCAGGCATGAGATTCCGACCCAAGAGAACTGAAGTGTGAGCTAAGCTCAGCAAAGCCAGGGACCCGCACCATGTGGCCCCAGCCCCAATGAAAGATAAGTCTGGGATCTTAAAATTTAGTATCTGCTCTGTTGTGTTTTGGACTTACTTGGGACCAGTTACTCTTTTATTCTTGCCTATATCTCCCTTCTGGAGTGGGAATGGCTATCCTATTCTAGCCCCAACATTGTATTTTGGAAGGAGATAACTTGCTGATTTCACAGGCTCACAAGCTAGGGGAATTTGTCTTAGGATGAATCCTGCCTTGAGTCTCACCCATATCCAATTTAGATGGGACTCTGGACTTGGAGCTTTTGAGTTGATGCTGAAATGATTTAAGACTTTGGGGCTAATAGATGGATCACATTTTGTGTGTGAGAAGGACATGAATTTTGGGGACCAAGGATGAAATGTTACTATTTGAATGTGTCCCCACCAATGATCATGTGATTGAAACTTCCGAATGCAACAGTTTTGGGAACTGGGCTTAATGAGAATCATTTAGTCCATGAGGGATCCACCCTCATGGATGAATTAATGCCAGTTATAAAAGGGCTTGAGGCTGTGAATTCAATCTCCTGTTCTCTTTCTTACACTCTTGTCCTCCCACCTTCCACCATGGGATGATGCAACAAGGCCCTTATGAGACACCCAGGAGACACAGGTGCCATGCCTTGGACTTCCCAGACTCCAGAACTGTGAGTCAAATTTATTTATTTTCTTTATAAATTTCCTGATGGTATCCTGTGATATCCTGTTATAGCAACAAAAAATGGACTAAGAGACAAGTGAATGATTTGTACAGTGTTGACATATTCATTTCTGTGGATTACTTCAACAATTTTGCAGTGGCAGGAAGAAATGGTGTTTTCCTAAAGCTATTTTGCTTTTTTTTCTCTTTTGCTACTAAGTGAGACCCCCTAAGCAAGACTTAACAAATATTCATCCTTAAGTTAATAAAAAAATTGTAAAGTACAATGTTGAGTATTCATGATTTTAAGCATTTTTAAAAACTAATTTTTTTCATATTCTAGATACATAGTTTAAAATCATTTTATCTTTAGTTCATATTTTAAATCACAGTGCACACTTAGTGCAAGTTTTAACCTACTTGTCCTTTTTGTCAGTGTTAGTTTAGTTAAAACCAGATAATTTAATACATAAATGCACTTAGCCAGGCACATAGTGACTGCAAGAACTATGATATTCTGAAAGCAAGTAAACAAACAAAGGCATGACCATCACCTCCTCCAGTTTATCTGACTCGTGTCTTAAGGTACCATTTTGGACCGCATGTGTGTGTCTCCAAAATGAATATTTTGAAATCCTCACCCGCAATAAGAAGGTGTTAGGGGGTGGGGTCTATGGAAGCGATTAGGTCACGAGGGTAGAGTCCCCATGAATGGGATTGCTGCCCTTATAAAAGTGACTCTAGGGAGTTCCCTCATCCCTCCTCCATGTGAGGAAACAGTGAAATCACAGCTGTCTGCGAAGCAGGAAACAGACTCTCGGGAGACATGGAATCTGCCGTTGCCTTGATCTTGGGCTTCCTAGCCCCACAACTGTGAGCATTAAGTCTTTGTTGTTTGAGCCACCCAGTCTGTGGTGTTTTGTTATAGCAGCCTGAATGCACTAAGACAGATAGGACTCGTCAACATATACCAGAGTATGTTATTTTGAGATTCTGACTTAGAATACACTCTAGAACTTAAAAACAGAACAAAAAACCGCAACTTATTCTGATCTAATAACTTGTTGCCAGGACATTCTTCCCCCCAGTGCTCCGTGGGGTATGCTGCTGCTCTTTGGCCCCAGCCCTCTGCGGGTGTCCCTCCCTCGCACAAAGCCTCGCCGCCGATGTCAGACAGGAAATGGAGATCACCATACATGAAGCCTCTAAATTATTACTCCTTTTCCTTCTGCACTGAGCAATCACATCTACCCTTCCCTCCTGTCTAGGAAAAGAAATGTTCTCCCTCTTAAAATTTCCAAAAAGCGCATAAAATTCTCTTCAGGTTTTACATTGATATTCAAGTGTATTTTGGAACGATGTCTTTGACACTTTGGAAATTACTTTTCTATTTTTTTCTCATTTCTGTTGTTTTGAACATCTGCCTCCCTCGAACTGCATTGTATTCTGTAAGGTGGTGCCACGTCCTGTACTAAAGATACATCAGGTTAAACAATAAGAAGTTCCGACTAGAGCTTCAGTCATGATGACATCATTTGACATGTCAAAGTTGGGTTTGAATTTGTAGATAATTAGCTTCCTACAATTTTCTGGCTGTTCATGGTCCTGCTCTTTAAGCCTCAGTGGCAATTTAGCCTCAAACAACACTGAGGCCTTGACTTCTTCTTTTACATTCCACACTGAATTTACTATGAATAGAAACAGCATTACTCGTCTTCTATTTTCTTTTAGCTATACACACAGTTTAGCTGAACTTGAAGAGTTCAGTTTTATTTACTTTAATAAAATATTGACTTTTACAGGGGCATACAAGACCTTAGTTTGTTTAGGGAGAGCTTAGGAGGAACTGAATATATTTTTCTTCTTCATTCACCCTGCATGAAATCAGTTCCTGATTGAGTTTTTAGTTTGGCCCAATCTAAGAGTCTCTTATTAAAACTCTGATGGCAGAGAACACATGATGGTTAAAGAGTCACGGTGGGCAACGGGTCATGGTACAAAGGCCGATGTTGTTTCTGCCTCTTTCCCCCAAAAGTATTTGGCATATGGAAAATGTGTGTCAATTGACTCTGTATCAGTGAAACCTCACAATTGATGTGTCTTTTTTAATTCCCCTGAAGCAGTACTCAATTCAGACCCGTGGTTCTATGAAACAAAGTGTGACTAATGCCGATTTTAGAAGGCATAGTTAACAAGGCATCTACTATAGGCAATTTAGGGGAGAAAGACTCAATCACCAGCTCAGCAGTGCTGTTTTACAATCACTATGACATTAACTGATTTTCTGTAGCTAGCCATGATGCCTTTTGCGAAGCTGGATGTAAGCGTGAGTATTGATAGATTCAGAAATTGTTATGGGACCAGAAAGAACTTGAGAAATTTGAGGATCTCAGTAGGAAAAAAATGATTCAACTTAATGTCTACTCGGGAGGGGCCAATGGCTGATCACTGAAAGGATCCCCAGAGGCAGTGCCGCGGGGCAGCAGGCTGCGTGGGAATGCTGCGATTTCCAATTCAGCCTGAGAACTCAGCAGCAGTCTCCTGTTGGCAGTCAGAGAGCCATGCCCTTAAACAAAAGCTGGACCAGTGCTGCAAAGCCCTTTCATGTTTTCTAAAGCATAGCTTGTTTCTTGGTCTGGATTTCAAGTTCTTATTTTTATTTTATTTGTATAAATTTAAGGGGCACAAGTGCAATTTTGTTACATGGATATACGGTGTAGGAATGCAGTCTGGGCTTCTACTGTATTCATCACCCAAATAGTGTACATTGAACCCACTAAGTAATTTTTCACCATCCACCACCTAATTTCAAGTTTTTAAATGTTTGTTTCAAAGTCTTTCGTTTGAATCGTTGATGTCTACCATACACATTTTAAAACTTATTTTACAGTTACATGTGTATGTGTCAACACAACCAGGTAACAGTAATCGAGTCATTCCTTATTTAGATGAAGCACTGGTTTACTGCAATGTTTCTTTCTCACTAGCAAAACTCTGGATAGTGGAGCGGCACAACACAAAGGGTAACTGACCTATAAAAGCCACTTGTGATGAGAGGAGCAAGAGCACACAGCTAAAATACTACAGTTCCATACTTTGGGCGCAGCATAAGATCTTCTGTAAGGCTTTGCTTTAAAAATAATGCCAGCCCTAGTGATGGGATTGTGAGTTCTTATAACCAAATATATTTTAAAGCACTTTGTGGGTGACTCTTCTAACAGTTGCTGAGAATTATTCCTTAAGCTAAGTCACAGTGTTTCCGCAGTGGAACTGCACTCCGTGGGTTCGGGAGAGGATGCCACCATTTTATTTCACAACAGGATTGGGGGTTTATTTCAAGGCAGACAGTGGGTTAGGTGTGGCCAGAGTGCCTTCCTGTGCCACATTTGATTTATTGGGCCATCTTTTGGACAGAATTGTTGAATGTACTCCCTGTTCCTTTTTCCTCTTGGGCTCACAGATCTCTAAGTACACTTGGACTGTGTGTGCCAATGCATCAAATAACTGTAGTGCCTGTGTTTACACTTATAGCTGCAATTAAAAGAAAATAATGGGGCCGGGCGTGGTGGCTCACGCCTGTAATCCTAGCACTTTGGGAGGCCGAGGCGGGCGGATTGCTCAAGGTCAGGAGTTCGAAACCAGCCTGAGTGAGACCCCGTCTCTACCAAAAATAGAAATAAATTAATTGACCAACTAAAAATATATATACAAAAAATGAGCCGGGCATGGTGGCGCATGCCTGTAGTCCCAGCTACTTGGGAGGCTGAGTCAGTAGGATCGCTGAGCCCCGGAGATTGAGGTTGCCATGAGCCATGCTGATGCCAGGGCCCTCACTCTAGCCTGGGCAACAAAGTGAGACTCTGTCTCAAAAAAAAAAAAAAAAAAGAAAAGAAAATAATGAACTATAGAATAATCCAAGTGTTACCTCCATGATGCTCACAGAGTGCCCTGCATTTGTTTTTTCTCTTAACACCATATAGTCACACGCATGACAGGTATGACTGCCAATCAGAAAAGTTGGCTAGTTCAGAGGATGCCAACTTCCCCAAGACCAGAGATGTTCTTAGCTGGTTGCTTGGTGCCTCCCCACATGGGTCTAGGCCATAGCCAACTCTATGCTGCCTTCGGGACCCCAGTCTGCTTTCATTAATCACCATTTAATTTCATCCTCAACAATACCCTCTGAAAGCATTTTCTGATTTTCTAGGGAAAGAAGCCAGTGATCAGAATAGCTAACTTTTTTTCAGCATATTATGGGGGTACAAATGTTTAGGTTATATGTGTTGCCTTTTCCCCCTCCCCCCCAGAGTCAGAACTTCAAGCGTGTTCATCCCCCAGACAGTGCGCATCACACTCGTTATGTATGTATACACCCATTCCCTCCTCCCTCCTCCCACCTGCCTGACACCTGACAAATGTTATTCCTATATGTCCACTTATGTGTTGATCAGTTAAAACCAATTTGCTGGTGAGTCCATGTGGTGCTTATTTTTCCATTCTTGTGATAATTCACTTAGAAGAATGGGCTCCAGCTCTATCCAACATAATACAAGATGTGCTATATCACCGTTGTTTCTTTTTTTTTTTTTTGAGACAGAGTCTCACTTTGTTGCCCAGGCTAGAGTGAGTGCCGTGGCGTCAGCCTGGCTCACAGCAACCTCAATCTCCGGGGCTCAGTGATCCTACTGCCTCAGCCTCCCGAGTAGTTGGGACTACAGGCATGCGCCACCATGCCCGGCTCATTTTTTGTATATATATTTTTAGTTGGTCAATTAATTTATTTCTATTTTTGGTAGAGACGGGGTCTCGCTCAGGCTGGTTTTGAACTCCTGACCTTGAGCAATCCGCCCGCCTCGGCCTCCCAAAGTGCTAGGATTACAGGCGTGAGCCACCACGCCCGGCCGTTGTTTCTTATAGCTGAATAGTACTCCCTGGTATAATATACCACATTTTATCAATCCACTCATGTATTGATGGGCACTTGGGTTGTTTCCACATCTTTGCAATTTTGAATTGTGCTGCTATAAACATTTGAGTGCAGGTGTCTTTTTCATAGAGTGATTTTGTTCTTTTGGGTAGATGCCCAGTAGTGGGATTGCTGGATCAAAAGGCAGATCTACTTGTATCTCTTTGAAGGATCTCCATATTGCTTTCCACAGAGGTGGAACTAGTTCGCAGTCCCACCAGCAGTGCAGGAGTGTTCCTATCTTTCCACATCTATGCCAACATTTATTGTTTTGGGACTTTTTGATAAAGGCCATTCTTACTGGAGATAAGTGATATCTCATTGCAGTTTTGATTTGCATTTCCCTGATGATTAGAGATGTTGAGCATTTTTGCATAGGTTTGTTGGCCATTATTCTGTTGTCTTTTGAAAAGTTTCTGTTCATGTCCTTTGCCCACTTTTTGATAGGGTTATTTGATTTTTTCTTGCTGATTTTCCTGAGTTCTAAATAAGATTCTAGTTATCAGCCCTTTATTGGATGTGTAACACGTGAGTATTTTCTCCCATTCTGTAGGTTGTCTGTTTGCTCTCATGATAGTTTCTTAGGCTGTGCAGAAGCCTTTTAATTTTATCAGGTCCCATTTATTTATTTTTGTTGTTGCTGTGATTGCCTTTGGGGTCTTATCCATAAATTCCTGCTAGGCCAATGTCTAGAATAATTTTTCCAATGTTTTCCTCTCGAATTCTAATAGTTTCATATGAGCCTTAGGTTTAAGTCTGTTATACACTATGAGTTGATTTTTGTGAGAGGTGAAAGGTGTGGATCGTGTTTCAGTCTTCTACAAGTGGCTATCCAGTTTTCCAAGCACCACTTATTGAATAAGGATTCTTTTCCCCAGTGTATGTTTTTGTCTGCTTTGTCAAAGATTAGATGGCTATATGAGGATGGTTTTATATCTGGGTTCTCCGTTCTGTTCCATTGGTCAATGTCCCTGTTCTTGTGCCAGTGATAAGCTGTTTTAATTACTATAGCCTTGATTAGTCCTCCTTGTCCTCCAATCCCTGCCTAACGTCAGATTGGGGGATTGTATTCTTCCTTCTGACATTTGGCTCCCCCATGCTAATCCATCATGTCTCTCAGCTAAACCTGAGAAGCCTCAGAAAAAGGTACAAGCACATTATCTCTCTCTCCTTTTTATATAAATTCCAATGTTAGCCGTTTTGGTTTAAGTTCTGCAGTAACAGTTCTGGGAAAACTATCCATTTCTGGTGGGATTGTGGCCAGGTCTACTGCTGACACTCAAAGGCTCTTCTCCTTCCTGTGGCCATGGGCTTACAGCTGGGCCCGGCCACAGCCTGCCTTGTGGGTGAGGATGGCCACAGCAGCTGCGGGATTTGTGCCACCTCGGGGCCTATGACTTCAGATATCCAAGCAGGTTCACTTTCCCCCTCCAGGGCTGAGACAAAGAGGTTTCCTGTTACCCAGACTTGACCACACAGGGGACACTGGAGAATTTATATGGAGGAACTCACGTCCTTGAAGAATCTCATGGAATGGAGCCACATGCTAGCCCAGATCTGAGAGAAGGAACTACTCAGAAAGCCGTTAGATTGTTGTTGGGTCTCTGCTACCAGCTGCCGAGCAGCCCCCGCTAACATGGCCTGCGAGGCCAGGAATGTTCTCAGACCCAACCAACGCAACTACCCTCGAGGAGTTCTCCTGTGTGGGACAGACAGCAGCCAACCAGAGAGTTAACACACGTGCTGTGCGCGTGGTGCGCGCCTCGGGTCAAGGCGGTGAGGAAGGGAGATGGAAGCACCAGGGGGAGGGCTGCCATTCCAGATAAGATTCAGGGACTGCCGCAGTGGGACAGAAACTTTGGAATGAACACCTCGAGAACATGCTCAAGCTGGCCCCTAGAAGACAGCTGGGCAGGCAGCACCGGAGGGAGGCAAGGGCCGGGGCTGATGCCAGAGCCAGGGCCAGGCCTGGCCTGCTGGAGGGCTGCCAGGAGGCTGTCACGCCGAGACACAGGGTACCGGTTATCTATTTCTACAAAACGATTCACCCAGAACAGTGCCACTGTGTGGGTCCGGCCCCTGGGCTCAGCTGAGCTGGGCAGTGCCCTTCCTGGTCTCAGGCTCAGCAGAAGCACTGTGGCCCAGGACACCCCCACTCAGGCTCATGCTGGCTGGTGTTGGCCTCACAGTCAACAGAAGCCCCAGGGAGCCAGCTAGGGCTGCTTTACATAGGCACCGCCGGCAGCAGAAGGAGCCCGAGTAGATGCTGCCGGCGCCTTGAAGACCCCACACTCTGCTCGTCCAAGCAAGTCACCAGGCCAACCGGACTCACGGGGCATAGAAGTCACAGCTCTCGTGGGGGGAAGTGGCTGCGCTAGAAGGGACAGGGGAAGTGCCGTGGCTCTCTGTCCAGACCTTTTACTGCAGGAGTCTAGGAGGATGACAAGGTCGGAAGTAACTGGGGCCTATCATGTGGGTCTTGTGGTGCTAGGGCCTTTGTCAGACGCGGTGTAGCAGACCACCCTCTGACGAGTGGCAGGCAGGACACTGCTACCACTAAGCACGTAGCCTGTGTCTGCGCTCACCGTGCTGGCGCCGAGCAAGGCCTTCCAGCCACGGGCACTCCGAGAGCAGCACTGCCGGGCGGGGAGAGGTGGACGCTTCCTGGGATGGCTCGCGTGGCAGACTGGGGTTCCTGCCCTTGGTTGACTGGAGTCTGCACCATCCACTGAGACTTCTGTGGCTGCCGAGGTCCCCACAGGGCTTCCAGTCGTGTGAGGTCAGAGGTATTGGCCTGGGAATGCTCGCCACAGAGAGAAAGGAACTCCTAAAAATAACAGGAGAGATTCCAGAGGAAGAGCCAAGAGGTAGTCCTCCAGGGCTGTACTAATATGGACTTTCTTGGCCGCCTGGAAGTACTTTGTTTCAAAACAGCTGGTGCTTTTCTGGGAGGAGCCTGGGGCTGTCAGCCCTGCAGGGGAGGGGCTGCCGGAAACGCCAGCACCAGGTCCCTCCCTCTGTGCCCAGATAGCTATGCCTGGGGCAAAGGGGACGGAGACCAGCAGGAAGGAGGTTTCCCTTCTTCTTTTCCTCAAGTTGGGATTGTTTGTGTCAGGCAAGCCTCTGAAAACACAGCTGAGGTCACCCGGCAAGTCAGCTGAGGCTGAAGCTTTGTCCTAAGGACAGGTTGTGAGCTTGCTGCGCTGGAATCCACCAGAACGTTGCAGTCCGGATTCCTGTTCTAACAGGCAGACAGTTGGAGGCAGAGGGTAAACACCAGAAAGGTGGCAATGAACAATTCACACTTTGTGTTTAGGAGAAGGCCAACACTGAGTAAGCCTTCAGCACATGCGAGGTGCTGCTTAAGCATTTTATATGTATTAAAGCATCTAACCCTGAGGAGGGCTCTCTGAAGTAGGTTCTAGTATTTTCTCTGTTCTACATTTGAGGAAGCTGAGGACCTGAGTGGTTAATAAGTTGCTCTGTGTTACAAGGTAGAAAAGGGTGGAATCAACTTTAGAGAGGCTATGGTTTCCTTCCCAAATGGGCTGATGATAGTTTCTGCGTCACATGTGTGCACGTGTGTGCATGTGTGTGCATATGTGTGTGGTGGTTTTGGCAGGCACGCAGCTGCCCGCACAACTCTCATCAAAATTTTACTGGCTTTCCCATCCTCAAGGGGCCCTTTGTCCTTTGACACCAGTGCCTCATTTATCATTTGCCATTTCTTATCAGCCTGCAGTCCCTGGAAGGCCATTTCCCCTGCGAGATGGATGTGGACGGAGCTCTTGGGTCAAGAGTGTGCTCTTTTCCATGCGCCGGCCGCAGCGCGTGCTCTGTCTCCACGCGCCGGCCGCAGAGTGTGCTCTGTCTCCACGCGCCGGCCGCAGCGCGTGCTCTGTCTCCACGCGCCGGCCGCAGCGCGTGCTCTGTCTCCACGCGCCGGCCGCAGCGCGTGCTCTGTCTCCACGCGCCGGCCGCAGCGCGTGCTCTGTCTCCACGCGCCGGCCGCAGCGCGTGCTCTGTCTCCACGCGCCGGCCGCAGAGTGTGCTCTGTCTCCACGCGCCGGCCGCAGCGTGTGCTCAGCAGAGCCGCGTGTGCTGGGAGTTGAGCACCAGGTCTTGCTCTAAGTCTGGTTTGCAGACTGCTTTATTTCTTGGCTTGGGTGCAGATTTAATCTCTATTATATGCTTATAAAGCAGACTTTGTTTTGCAAAAAGAAGTTGAAGGTAAACAGTGAAGTATCTGAAAAATAACCACGAGTTGTGCACAGGAGGGTACATGAGCATAGTTCTTTACTTTGCATATTTTATCACATTTAATATTACATTTAGATTTGACCTTTCTTACTTGTAGCAAGAAGTTATCTTTTAAAAAAATATCAAAAAATCATTTGTGTTTATAGCAAAACTACATCAAGTTAGACTTTATGTAGCTTAGCTTGGCTACCATTTAAATTTGTATATACATGAAGAAATTATTTGCTTAAAGTTCATAAAACAGACAGGGTTTGAAGTTTACACAGAACATATTAAAGACAACATATCTGTGTTCTTCAGTATATATCTTATGTTCAAATACATTTCATTAATTACAATGCAGAATTAGTTACTCCTTCACTTCTTGTCAACTCTTTAACAGTTAAAATTGCTAGATGTGCAATTACTCAAAAGAACTGACACCAAATTTGTTTGAAATTTATTATAATCCAAAATGTTTATTATGTAGACCTTACTTGCTCTGTGTTCCCATCAGTATCATCCATATACTCACTTTGAAATGCTCATCAGACTCTATTTTAATAACAGATGCTCCCAGACTTATGTTGGGTTTATACTTCAATAAACCCATCATTGGCAAAAACATTGTAAGTCAAAATGCATTTAATACCCCCATAAACCCATCGTAAAGTGAAAAAATTGAGCCATTGTAAGTTGTTCTTTATCTTGTTTTAAATTTTTATTTTAACTGGCAAGTAATAGCTGTATACATTCATTATCTTTCTCAGCAAACACTATAGTGCAATCACTTTCAGATAGCATCGGCCAGCAGAGGTGCCTGGAGCTGAAAGGCCCAGAAGGGCTGGGTCTTCTTGGATCCCAAGATGATAGTCGCCCAGACTTTACCAGTCCCTCTGCCTGGGGGTGGCTGATAACTTCTATTTTCTAGAAAAGATTGTATATAATTGGTGCTCATTGTTATTTAAGGGTTCGGTAGCATTCTCTATGGAAACAATCTGTGCTAAGAAGTGACCTTTTTGGGATGCTTTTAGTTGTAAACTGAATCTCCTTAATAGTTATAAAGTTATTCAAGTTACATATATTATGTGGGTGAGTTGTGATAGTTTGTACTTTTCAAAGAATTTGCCTATTTTATGTAAGTGCTCAAATTTGTGCATGTAGCTATTCATTTCACACCTTTAATCCCATCTCGATATCTCAGGGCCTGCGGTGATGTTCTGTCTCACCGCTGATCATTGGTGCCCTCTCTTTGTTTCTCTGTAAATCTTGATAGAGGTTGTCAATTTTGTTAATCTTTTCAAAGAAAAGGCTTTTTTTGTTGTTGTTTTGATTATATTTTCTTTCTGGTTTTAATTGTATTGATTCCTGTTCTTTTCTATCGCTTTCCTTCCTTCTGCTTTCTCTGATGTTTAGGTTTCTAGGGTCTGGAGACAGGAGCTTAGAGTATTGATGTGAAACTTTCCCTCTTTTTTAGTATAAGCATTTGTGCTATGAATTTCTCTGCCAGCACTGCTTTTAGCCATGTATCACAAATTTTGATATGTTGCATTTTCAGGTTCATTTAGTTCCATATATTTTTACTTCTTCTGAGACTTCCTCTTTGACCCATATTTAAAAGTATGGCCATTAGTTTCCAAGTGGTTGGTAATATTTTTCTATTATTGATTTCTATTTTCGTGGCATTGTGAGCAGTGAACACATTCTATATGATGTCAATTCTTTTAAATTTGTCATGTTTTGTTTTCTGACCCAGGCTATGATCTCCGTTGATATGGTTACTAGATCTTGTAGGCTGATGGTGTTGAATTCCTCTGTATTCTTGGTGGCTGTCTGTTAGTTGTTCTATCACATGATGATAGAGGAGTGTTGAAATTCCCTACCACAACTGTGAGTTTGCTATTTTTCTTTTTTCAGCTCTATCAGATTTTGCTTCATAGAATATGAATTTCTGTCGCTTTGTGCATACATGTTAAGAATTGCTTGCCATATCTTCTTAGTAGCTGGACACTTTTGTCACTATGTAATATTCTTGTCTGCAACTGGTAATTTCCTTTTGTTCACCTTATCTGGTATTAATAAAGCTATTCTCCTTAATTTTGGCAAATATTTGTGTGATATGTCTTTTTTCATCATACTCTTTCTATTTATGTGTATCATTATATTTGAAGTGAGTTCCTTAGATCATGCCTTTGTAACCCACTCTGCCAATCTCCTTTAATTCATATATTTAGATCATTTACATTTAATGAAAATATTGAATTGTTAAGGCTTAAGCTTACTGTGTAACTTTTTCTGTTTATTATCTCTGTTTTTCACTTCTCTGTGTCTTTTTTCCTGGCTTCCCATGGGTTAATTGAATTGACACACCCAAAAACAAGTTTTGAGCTTCTCTGTGCTTAAGGCTCAGAAGTATGTGTTGAAGGAAATAAGAAATATTTTACTCTAAAATATATTTCTTTGACATATTTTGAGATGGCTGTTGTGAGTCTCACAGACAGAAGGCTTCAGAGCTGTCTTTTGTCGGGGGAAATTTATATCACAGAGAACGCAGCCAGCCCTCTCCTACTCTATATAGAAAAGATTAACTGAGAGTCTGACAGCTTTTCAGGTCTGAAAAAAACCATTTTGTATAACTTTTCTCTTATTGATCTGCTTTATTGTGAGTCTATTTTTCAGCGAGCCTTCTCAGGTCGAAGGGTCGGACTTTCCTTTGCCGCGGCAGTGCGTGGAGCATCCGCAGGTGCGTGGGTTGCCGGGGCTGCCACGACAAAGTGCCACGGACCAGGAGGTCAAACCACAGAGAGGTATTTCCTCACAGTTCCAGAGGCTGGAAGTCCACGACTGAGGTGTCTTCAGGGTTGGCTCTTCTGCGTGCGGCCTCTCTCCTTGGCTTGCAGATGGCCGTCTTCTCCCTGCATCCTCACATGGACTTCCCTCTGTGTGTGTCTGTCTGTCCCCTCAGCTCCTCTTCTTATAAAGACGTCAGTCATACTGGATTAGTACCCTACTAATTTTACCTTTGGCCTCATTTTACCTTAATTATCTCTTAAAGACTCTATTTCCAAATGTAGTATATCATGAAGGTCTAGGTGTTAAGGCTTCAACATACAAATTTTTAGGGGGCAAATTTCAGCCCATAACTGAAGCCCAAGGCATCCTCACTACCCTTGATGAGCTTACGGTTCTGAGGGTGGATGAAACGGGCTGTACTAGCACAGCAGCAACACCTGCCTCTCTGCTGTTCTTAAATTCAGAGGAGGGCAGCCGGGCGCGGGCTGCCAACAGAGGCTGGCTAACAGAAGCGGGCGCTACTCTGGGTGTTCAAGGAAGGCTAGGCCAACAACCTTCAGGAAGCAATGGCTCCTAAGCCCAAGAGGACCTCTCTCTCTGGTGCGCAAACTCCTGTCAAAGCAAATAAGATATTCATTCTCATGCCCCAGAAAAGGACACTGAGGCCCTGGGCTGTGGGTCCTTGTGTGCAGGGGTAGTCACAAGCTTTCTGGAGCCCATGGTTGTCCAACACCTCCTGTGCTCACGAGGATAGGGCGCAATATTTAAAACAATTGTTGGGACTTTTCCTGCTTTTTTAAAGAAACTGATTCTTATATTTTAATGAAATAGAGAACAATTGATACATTGCAATAGATCCTTCTGTTAAGAATTACATGTCCTGAGGATAGGTTCTTGGGTTTTTTATGTTTGTTTGATTTTCACACTTAATATAATACTACACATAAATTTAGCAATTGGATTTCCTTTGACCTCAAAAATCCATGTTAACCAAAGCTCCAATTATGAACTTCTTTTGTTTCTTTTTTTTACTTCCCATCTCCAACATATACATATTTTCTGTTGGATTCGAAACGCCTAGTGAAGTCTCTGAGCAGCAGTTGGTAGGGAAAAATAGCAGCATAAAAGTCTCCTTCCAGACATGTTTAGCAAATGCTTTCTTATTTTAATCTTTCATTATGATTTATTGAAGTATGCAAAGTCTGTCCCAGAGACCTATCCCAGCAGCCCGGCCTGTGGAGATAAATACCCTCACTGACTCTCAGCCGCGTCTGGCCATCCATTCATGGCTAGTTTTTACTGTGCCCCTGAGGAAATGAGAGCACTGTATATTCTAGGGGAAAAAACACTCCTTTCAGATACCCCTGCTTTCTGCGCCTGTGTGTGTGCCCTGTGAGCCTCCTTGGTGGCAGGGAACAGAGTGGCTTTCTGTGGAGCCGCCGCTCCTGTCTCAGCCGCCGACTCAGAGTCTGTGTGCGGAATTCCTGTTCCTGGCCCAAACCCACAGGCTTCGCTCTCACACAAACTCTTTTTCTTACTTGGATAAGGATCTGTGCTCCGGAGACTCTTCCAGAGAACTCAGAAAGAAAAAAAATTAAAAAAGAGAGAGAAAGGCTTTCACTCACATTCCTGGCTGCAAAATTCAACTTGGTCTTGTGAAGCAGATTTTCCCCTGGATCTTTCTGCCGGCCACAGGCACAGATAAGAATGCCAGCCAGCCCCGCGCCCGCAGCCGCGCAGTCCCCACTCTGCAGGCAGCCCTGGGAGGGCTCTCCCACCAGGCCTCCCGTCTTCCCCGCGCAGGCGCTTGTCTGAGTGGCCAGGGAGTCACCCTGCTCTCCCTGACCCAGTTGGTCTCAAAGGACTTCTTCACATCAGATGTAAGCCACCCAGGAAACTTCCGACGGTTTCCAGAGCTGGGTCCCAGTATCACAAAGCGTAGGCTGCTCTTCGAAGCTGCGGCCTTTGGGCAGAGCTCTGTGCTCGCTGCTTGAGCAGCCGTAGTGAGGCTGTCCACCAGCTCCCTGTGACAACTCCCTGGACTGGGGTCTGAACGCCCGTGGCTGTGAGGGGCGGCGGCCAGAGCCCGAGTCTGCGGTCAGTTTCTGATGCAGGTTCTGGTGGTGACCGTCTGAGATCTAATGGAATCAGGGATCCCTGGTTCATTAGAATCGCAGTGGAAGCTTTTGAAAAATAAAGATTCCAAAATCCTGCCCTAGGAGAGTCTGATTCATAAATGCATTCGGGAAGGGTCCCTGGGTGTGTATCTCTTAGAAGCTCCAGATGTGATTCTGACTTCAGTGAGATTTGGGAACCATTTTGAGGAATTCAGATGTCCGGTGTGGCTCTGAGAAGCAGTCGAGTGGGAAGGAAAGATCGGGAAAGGGGGTCCTTCTGAGTCCAGCCTGAGTACCTCTGCCACTTCCTGTTTGTGGTGAGCCCTGGCAGCGTTGTGGAGCGTAAAAGCCCAGGTGGCCACAGAACCCTCATTTCTGAGGAGCCCTTTCTCTCTGCTGAGCAGAGGACCCCAGAGCAAGGGTGGGGAGGGTGGGAGCAAGCAAAGGTGGGAGCAAGGGTGGGCTTTTCCTGCGGAGCTGCCTGACCTGCATGTCCCTTGGCCCAGGGCGGCAGGGACGTGACCACTCAGGAAGTAGTTAGTCCTTGGGAGACCTGATCGTGATAATCTCAGGTATGCATCGATTCTTATATCTTAAAAATTCTCTGTAGAACCTAACACCTTGAGAATCAAAACCTCTTTGTCGAATTGAATTCTTTTTCTAATCTTGTTCAAATACACTTTGAGATGGGGCTGCTGACTCTCTGGGCAAATGCTTTTGTCAAATGTGCTGGGACATTTCTCTCACCTGCATGTCAGGGGCCAGCTTCATACTGTGGAATGACTCCCTTGGGATAATAATCACATAAACTGCTTGCTGGTAATGTTTTAGTGAAAAATAAAATGCTACATACAAGTCTATGAAGAGCTTAGACCCCTATAAAAAGAGGCAATGAAGGAGGCGCAGAGCTGGGCACTTAACTTGAGTGTGCACCATGTGCATTGATTAATTTCATGGGTGGCCCCAGACCTAGGGTAGCTTGTTTGAATATTTAAATAACTTACCTGCTTATTTATTCATTCCATTTCCTTATTATTTATGAAACTTATTTGTTGAGCATAGCTAGACTGAATTATTAATTAATTAATTAAACTTATTTATTTAGGATAGCTTCATTGGATTAACTTATTAATTTAATGACTCCCTGCATCACTTAGGACATTGGGAATTCACTTTAAGGCTGGGAAAATATTAAGTCCCTACTTCTCAGAAATGCCATGACTCTTTCTAAGAAGCAAAAACCCAAACCAATCAAAAGCAAAAGCAGAAAGGGGTTCCACCATGACAGGAGGAAATCTGTGGGGATGGGGAGCCTGTGTAAAGCTAACCAAATTCACCTGTGTAAAGCTAACCCCCAAGACAATAGTGTTGGGAGGTGATTAGGCCTTGAGGGTGGCGCCCTAATGATGAGTTCATGCCCTAATAAAAAAGGCCCCAGAGAGCCCCTCCCACGCTGAGGACACAGCGAGAAGGTGCCGTCATGGGCCAGGAAGGGCTCACCAGACCCAGGCTCTGCCACGCCTTGATCTTGGGCTTCCAGCCTACAGAACTCCAAGCAATTCAGTATCACTTGTTGCTAAGCCACCCAGTTTGCGGTGTTTTGTCCTAGCAGCCTGAATGGACTAAGACAGGAATCGATGCAAGGAGTGTGGCTGCTGCGACAGATACCCAAACCTGGCTGTTTGGGACTGGACAGTGACTAGCTGGGACAGTTTTGAGGGTCACGCTAGAATGTGCCTGCTATGGCTCTGCAGTGTCAACACGATAATAAGGGAGTAAAATTAACAATTCTAAAAACATGAATTTTACAGTTTAGATGAAGGCAATTCCTTGAAAAAAATCACCACAATTCACCTATTATACAATATGTGATTTCAACAGTCCTGTAACTATTAAGGAAATTCAATTTGTAATTTGTAATAAACCTCTCCCCCCAAAAATCTCTAGGCATAGATGGTTTCCATGGAGAATGCTCCCAAGCTTTACAGAATTAACACAAACTGTGCATTAGCCGTTCCAGAAAATGAAGAGGAAGTGTCCCTGCCCAGTTCATCACATTGAAACGAAAACCAGATGAGATAGCACAAGAACAGAAAACTACAGACCGACATCCCCCTTGAAGACCGACATCCCCCTTGAATATTGACTCAAAAATCCTTAACAAAATATTCGCAACTAGAAATCAGAAATACATAGAGGAAATTATATACCATAATCCAGTGTGAAGCTGAGGACAATTCAATATTCAAATGCCAATCAAGGTTGTACGCCATGCTAACAGGCATATATATCGGTAGATGGAGAAAAAGTCTATGATAAAATTTAACACTTGTTCAGGATAAAATCTACTAGAAAAATAGGAATATAGGCAAACATCTTTAATTTCTTCTAAAGAGCATCTACAAATACCCTTCGGTTAACATGCACTGATGGACAAAGACAGCTTGCTTTCCCTGGGACTGGAACAAGCTTAGGACATCCGGTTTCACTCCACCAATTTAACACAGCGCTGGAAGGTCTAGTTGATGAAATAAGGCGAGAAAAGAAAAGGCACACAGATCAGAAAGGAAAAAACCAAAATTGTCTCTTTTTACAGATGGCACGATTGCCTACTCAGAAAATCGCAAGGAATCTACAAAATCTCTTAGAACTAAATGAATTCAACAAATTTACAGGATATAAGATCAACATGCAAAAATCAGTTGTATTTCTTTATACTAACAATGACCACGTGAACAACAAAATTAAAAATAGAAAACTACTTATAAACACACTATGAACTGTATACTCAAGCCTACAAATCATTGATGAAAGAAATCAAAGATCTAAATCAATGGAGATATACCACATTTATGAATTGGAAGAGTCAACTTGGTAAAGGTGCCAATTCTACCCAAACTGATATACACATTTAATATAATACCTATCAAAATCCCAGTAAGATTTTTTGTACATACAAAAATGATTATTATAAAATACATACAGAAAGGCAAAATAAATATAATTGGGTCACATATGTTGCAGGTAAAAATGTAAAGGGACATATCTACCCTTGCAAACAGTTGGGCATTTTCTTAAAAATCCAAACACGTGCTGAGTAAAGGAAAAGCCAATCCCAAAGGTTGCACACTGTGTGATTACGTTTATTCAACATCATTGAAATGATGGAATTATTGTGATGGAGAACAAGGCAGTGCTTGCCAGGGGTTAAGGATGGGAGCAGGGGGAGGGGCGTGGGTCCTATTAGAAAAATGCAGCAGGAGATGGTTGTGGGGCTGGAAGCATTCTGAGTCTTAACTGTATGGATGACAGCATCCTGGTGCTGATGTAGCACTGTAGCTCTGCAGGACGTTAACACTAGAGGAACCGAACAAAGACACCAAAGATATGTGAGATCTCTCTATATTATTCCTTATAATTGTATGTGAACCTACACTTACTTCAAGATATATATTTTCATTTAATTTACAAAATGATTTTCTGCAGGTGCAAATCCTTCAAACCCTGCTTTACAGGGAATGCCTGAGACTCACGGGCCAGATGTTGCAGGATCTTTGCTAGTGATGACTGTCTCTTGAACTGGGAAATGGAGACTCACACTAGTGCTATGTATCTTTAGCAAAAAGAGCTCTCCGGGTGAGGAGTTCTCTGTTTTGACGGTGTTGGAAGCTGGGTTTGGGAGGGAATTGAGAACAGTTCTATAGAAACCTGAGTAAACCAGGTGTCTCTCTGAGTAGATTCCACTCTGTCAAATGATGTTTTCACAGTTCTTAGAGCATACTCCATTTCAGTGCTTTTTGAATCATTTCGAGGGTTTTTCCTGGAAGTTGACAACAGCCTTGCGTCCATCCTCTTCTAATACTGAGCGGGGTGCACTGTACGGGCATGCCACACTGCAAGGCAGTGCAGACACCTCCAGAGCCACAGTCTTCTCTGCTCTCTGCTCCGTCACTCTTAGTACTCACGGGCAACGTCTGCACTCGGTTGTCAAATCCAGGCACAGCTCCCCAAGGGAACAGAGGGGCATGGGTCTTCCCCTTGTCTCTCTTCTGCATCCAGAAGCTGGCCTGGCAAATTGTCCTTCAGTGCGCAGCTGTGGGTCACAGGCCCATTCCTGAGTGGGCCACCTCCCCTGAGTCAGGTGGATGTCTGCCAAGTGTCCTGTGGGGAAGGACAGGAGGCGCTTCCTTCCCCCTGAGAGGGCAGCTACGTGGCGCACTGTCCCTGCTGCCGCCAGCTGTGTGGCCAGTGCTTTATACTGGGTTCCACAGCGTTGCAGGCTAAGGAGGTCGAGTGTCCAGGCTTCAGGGGAGAGTGACATTCACCATGGTTACCTCACCATGTCACTGAGCCAGTAAGGGGCAGGGTGGGGATCTAAGGAGGCTTTAAAAACAGAACTACCTTCGTCCTCCATAAATGCCTCACTCTGGACAGTGGTTATTTTGTGGATTTGCACTGTCTGGATAACTTTTTATTATATTCATTGATTCATTTGCTGTCAATTATTTTTTAATGACAGGTAAGAATTTCAGCCAGTGTGCTCCTGGCTCTGGATGTAGGCTGATAGAATTCAAGTGCCCGGCAGAGTCTTGGCACTGCCAGCACATTCAAATCTGGGGTTCATCTTTTGTTGGTGGTGTTCAGGCAGAATTGACACAATGTAGAGAAAGTCTGAAAATGAACTCCACCCGTTGGCTGAGGTTACCCATTTGAGCATAAGCCGTGTGGACTTCCCATTTCTTTTCTGAATACCACGCAAGTATGGTTTTCAGCTCTGTCTTTTGGTCACGGACTACCGTCAGGGCTTATGGATGGGAGCACGGGACATCCATGGGTTCCGACACACGAATTCCTGGCTGTGAAAATAGCTAGTTATTTATAACTGTGATCAAAGATGTCTCCAGGAAGTATTCCCAGTTACAAGACCCCTTTCTGTAAGAGAATAAGAAAATCTGAAGACACAGGAGACATGGAGAAAAATCTCCTTTCTTGTTCAAGTGTTTTTAATGTAAGCAGAATGTTCCATTTTGTTGCAACCCGGATTCCAAGCATTACCTGTTTGAGAGGCCGCCAAGGAGTGGCTGGTTGTTTTTTTTGTCTGTGGTATGTGGTAGGCAGTCAATTACTGTTTGCTGGTCAGCGTTTGGTGGGTCTGGCATTTCTCTTGCAGTGCTGGGCTATTATGAGGATTCAGAAGGGCAGATATTGCAGATTAATGACTATTTAAAAGCAGCAAAACCCAAAGTTAACCCAGTTTCTTTCTTATTATGCTCTTCAAAGCAGTTTTGGTTTGGCCTCAGCGTCCACTACAGAAAGGGGTTTGGCCCGAGTCATATTTTATCTGCAATGCTTCCCTATCTTAGGTTTGCCGGCAGCGCTCCAGTCCCCTGGGTGTCTCTGCCAGCCTAGACTAAATGGCGCCGATTGTGCATTCGAAACATGCATCAGAGTTTAGAAATCAAGAGAAGCGAGAGGGAGACTTTAAAATTCTCATCAATGCTTAAGTGCATTTAAGTTTTTTAAAAAGTAAGTATCATGTATGTCAAGGATCCAGGTTAGCTAAGTCAAGCCGGCATGCACACGTGCGTGCCTGCCCGTGTGCGTGTGCGTGCCCATGCGCGTGTACGTGCCCGTGTGCGTGTGTGTGAGGAGGGGAGATGGCCCAGAAGACTCTCTGCAATTGGACTCCATCATCATTCTGTGTAACTCTTCATTAAAATACCTTAGCACTACCCATACGGTGAATACTTCCATAAATTTTGCAGTGGTTCCCTTCTGAAAGGTTTCATACAAGGAAACGTTGTTTAAGGCTAAGCCAGGTTGCTTAGCAATATTATTATGTGTTTACTTAATTTTATTTATTTTTTATTTCATAGTTCCTGAGACCTTAGACATTTGGAGTAATTCCTAAGTAGGTTCATGGTGTTTCACTGAAGTTTATTTTACAGTAGGAGAATATTTTGGATAAATTATGGACCCCGAAATGTATATGTCTTTGAATGACACTGGGTTGTGTTCTCACTATCGTTGGGTGGCTCTTACGTCAGGTTTATCTGTCATTTCAAAGCACTGACAGGCCACGGCACCGCCCCGCTGTCCTCCCACTCCTGGAGCCCACGCGCTGCCTTTCCCCTGCCCGCGCGGCCCTCCCCGCCGCGCTTGCTCGGGGCACACCCGGCAGTGTGTGCAGGCAAGGCCTTGGCAGGGGACAATCTCAGGGCAAGCAAAGCAAAGGCAGAGTACACACCTCAGAACGGGGCCTGAAACTCATCGTGTGCAAAGAAGCTTTCCTATTCGAACAGCAGAGAAAGTGACATGGACATAAGAAAGAGAGACAGAGAGGGGACAGGATCTTAACACGGGCATGTAAGAGAAAAAGAAATGAAGGCATAGGAGACAGGGCAAAACACATTTCCTTATATTTTTGTTATATATATTTATGTTCAAAGATGCTTGCAGAATCTGTATCATTATGTTTGTGGATGTTTTAGGATTTGAAAAATAACTTTTAATTCATCTAGAAAATGGAAGGAGCTGCATTTTACAAATAAGAAAATATGATCATTGTGCTATTACGTGACTTACAAGGTCACATGTGAAGTTGGTATCTAAGTCCACGAAGGACTCATCTGTGAGTGCACCTGCCCTTGTTGGGCTTCCTCACAGCTCCCACGCGCAGCCTCACGAGTTCTTTATGCTTGCTACCTGCTGTGCAAAATAGCAGTTTGTTTTGTCCGAAAGAGTTGTCATTTCTAGGGTGCCAGCGTTTGGTGAAAGGGCCCGCGCTGAGCCGCGCTCCGGGCTCTCCACGCCACCGGAGAAGCCTGAGCGCCGTGCTCGGGCTCCGGCGTGTCTGTGCTGGGACCCGGCCCGGCGGGGTTTCCACCCACATCTATGGGGCCTGTTCCCCGTGGCGACAGACACCCGAGGGACGCGCTGAGCCACGCCTGCAGACCGGCCAGTGCCGCCCGCAGGCTCCGCCCGGCTCTTGCCCGAGAAGGCGCACGTGGGCGCGAGCGAGCGTGCGGGCGAGTGCGGGCGCCGTCTGTCTGCAGGCTGCGGTGACCCGCACCCGCGAGCGGCAGCGGGCCTCCTCGCAGGGGCGGTGGGCCCTGCCCAGGTCGCTCGGCCCCAGGGAACACGCAGCCAGAGCCCGGACGCAGAGCTCGCCGCCCTGGGCGGGGGTCCGAGGGGCTTGGGCGCCTCCCTGCTCCCTCCTGGCTCAGCTGCTTTGGGGAGGTTGTGAAGCCGTCAATGCCTCAGTTTCCTCATCTGTGCAGTGGGAATTCTGATAACCTCTACCTCGCCAAACTCTGGGGATCATTCAGAGAAATAACCAGCGTGAAGCACTTAGCATGGTGCCAGGCACAGAGTAAATCACTGATACATGTTAACTCCACTGTTGTCTGGATCTCATTAGCTGGCCTTCCCAAGAAGGGATTTCGGTGAGTGGTGTGTGACCATAGACATCATGGAACTTTAAGTTCTCAATGTTTTCAAACTTCTTAGCAGCAGGATTCCCTGTGCTGACAACAAAATCATTACAAAATGAAAAATAGGAAATTCAAAGACTGTAGCTATAATGAAAAGGGCAATTTGCATGTCATTATTTAATAGTGTTTTGAAAGACGCCATCATTTTAACAGCTGGTGTTTTTAAATATCTTTTCGTATACAGAGAAGTTGATTTCCCCTGGAAGTTTTTATGGGACTCATAACTACTGTGTTTCTTCCTACTACAGCTCTCAGACCATCAGCATATGACATTTTGTCAACTTAGCTATGATGTTTTGAAAATTAGCATAAATCCCTAAAATTATTTCTTCTGTTGTATCCAAGTTAAAAGGTTAAGCCAGGCGTGAGCTGAGTCCCAGCTACTCCAGAGGCTGAGTCGGGAGGATCACTTGAGCCCAGGAGTTCAGGGCAGCGGTGAGCTACAATTACACCACAGCACTTCAGCCTGGGCAAGAGAATGAGAGCCTGTTTCTAAAATAAAAAGATCAGTAAAATAATATATATTCATATTGATTCATGTTTATCTACATTTGTATAAAATGGCAGAAAAAAGTTATATTTTAGGGTACTTTTAAATTTTAAAGATATCACATAATCTTAAACTTCAAACTAATTCAAGATGTATTATAATTTTGGGGTTATTCATTCTATTATTAGAAAATAACTATAATTGTATTTTTATAGCAGTCTGATCAACAACCACATTTATTTATTACACTGCCCAAGTAGAGGCTTTAATGAACTTTTCATAAGCTGACTCCTTTCTTCCTTAAGGGCTATGCAGCAAGCTACTTTGAACAATCCAACAAACTCATTTTAACAGGGCTTGAATTTTGCATATATTTCCAATAATACTAAGCCATTCATTCTTTGCACAAACAAAAAAGTTAGGAAATATTTTCTTATGCTCAATATATTTTACTTCAAGATACCCCACACATAGACCCTAGAAATATTTTGCAAAAGTTTATTGTAGAAATTGCTTTGAGGTCTTTGGCATTTTCCTTCTCATATTTGGAAGTATTTCTCTATCCTTTCTTGTCACTGACTTGGGCTTGAAGGCCTCCAACTATTGTGTCATTTTGCCTATTGTCACCACAGCCCACAGCAGTTATCCAATCAACTCGCGCAATATAGTTAACTTCATATAAAGCCAATCAATAGCATTGTATTCATCATTATAATACAATTTCTCTTAAGTACCTTGTTTTTAACCAGGAACTTATTAGTAGTTTTAACAAGAATTATTTTGCATTGTTCACTGTTTTCCACCAGAAAGAAATGCAGTTTGAAAATTGTAACTTTACTTGACTAGATCAATTTGTTACTATGTGTCAACTGAGAAGAGCAACTGGCTCTATTGGAATAAGTACGGGTGCTGGAGGCAGACCCAGGCTCAAGTCCTGCCCAGCGGCTTCTAAATAGGATGCAATGTTTATATTATCATAATGCAGTTTTAGTTGGAGGATTGAATTTACCAGCCCATCCCAAATTTACAGGGTTTGGAATATCAAATAAAGGCTGACTGTTTAAAAAAATACATAAAGTTGGAGTGGTTTATTATTAGTAAATAGAGCTTTCTATTTTATGAATAATATAAAATCTCCAAACATAATTGCTTTTTGTAGATATTTTATCTTAAAACCTGCATTTAAGTTGTTTATATTTTGCGGGTTATTTCCTTTCCATTTAAAACTTGAGTTTAAACATGAAAAGTGGAATGAAAATATTGAGAATCCTTCAAAGAATTGATGTTCTAGGCGAAATCAGCACTTGGCAGAGTAGCTCATAAACATCAGCCAGCATGTAAAGGCATCTCTTTTAGATGTCCTCAAAACTGTCTCCTTCGCCGTGTTTTCTCTTTCTTGGGAAGCGTTGTCCCTGGTCGCGGAGCCCAGGCGGCAGACTCGCGGGCGAGCCTTGCCGGACCCCCAGCCCACAGCGGAAGGGCCTTGTGTTCCCGGCCACTTCTTCCATTCTTATTTCCTTTTGTTAAAACTACTAGATATTTTTGATTTTAAGTCTTTTTTCAGTTCCACATGTTCCCAGCATGTACACCCTCTGCGCTGCGTTCTCTGTCGGCCTTTGCCTCCTGGGTTGGTAACAAGAGTGTGGAAGTATCCGAAACCACGCGCGGGTTATTTCGCCACCCTTTATTTAAAACAAGCAAGCAGACCAACAGCTCAGAACGTAGTCTACTCTACTGTTACCTTAAAAGTTTGTCTTTTGCTGCAGTAGTTGAAATAATTGAATTGGTGTAATTTTAATTAATAGATTGGTTTTTCAAAACTCAAGTCCCTTTTGATGGCACATGTGGTTCTCGGAGATTGCTAGAGGAAACAGCCATAGTTTATCCTGAAACTATGTAATGTTCTTTTGGTAACAGCTTAGGTAATTGCCATCGGGCATGGAATCCTTTGGTGGCATTTAAATACTTGTACACTCAGATATACATTTTCTACTATGCAGCAGAAGAAATACTGGAAAATGCATGTTTAGTCCTGGGGGGACAACAAAATGGAAATTATGTATAACCATTCCTCTTATTCAGCCACAAAGGGTGTGGATCACTGTTTCATAATGGTCTGTTTGTTGGGCCCAGAATACAGTCTCCTTTAAGGGAAACATAAAATAATAGCCATCATGCATAATCATAGAGTCGATGTGTTTATTTTTGTATAAGGCAATCAGTTCAACAAAAGTTTTGAGCCATTTAGCAAAATGTGACCACTATTTACTACTTCTCCAAATTTTAACTTTAAGGGCTGTTTTGTAGCCAGCTAGTGGTTTTTCTAAACACTGAAAGACTTAGGCGATTTGTCACATGGCTTCTTTGAAAGGCTCTCCTAGGTCATGCAGACCTTTTAAAATTTACTCATGTATTTTTGTAAGCTTTGTGAGTGTGATTAGCTGTGACTGTCCCCCGAGCACGGGAAGGGCTGCAGACTCGTGGCAGTGGGAATGCTCTGCCCTTGCAGTCTCCATCGCGAACCACAGAACAGGTTCTCCTGTGCCAGGAAGGGGTTTCTGTGCACTTTCTCAATCCTCTAATACATTCAGGAGGCTTTTTGGAGGTCACAGCTGCTTGTTGTTCACCTTCAGCCTGCTGCTGCCTCCTCTGAAGTCAGCCAAGAATCTTTCACCTTCCTGAGCTCAGCAGGCTCAGCTGCCCAACACCATTCTGCTTGGGGCAGTGGCTGGCCCACGTCACCACCCTGAGGGCAGGCGTCCTGAGGCCAAAGGTGTTGCTAGAGTGTGGTCTCTCTTGTGAAGCTGCTGGCATGACGTCCCAGCATGTAGGGAAGTGGGGGGACATCCCACAGACGATCTGAGCCGGAAGTTGGTCATTTGACCTGTTCATCCCTTTCTTTAACGTGCAGATGCCCCTTGGGAATAATCAGATAGCGTGCTTTCTTGCTGAGATGAGATCCAGGAAGGTGATGACTCGCAATATAGAGTTCTGATCTGCAAGGGTGGGTTGTGAGGAGATGTCAGAGCTGCAGAGCCTGGCCAGTCGGGAGAGACAGACCCAGCACTGGCCGTCACGCAGGCTGGACTCTAAGTGCCCGAGGCTCTAAGGAAGGTAGGGGAAAAGAGGGCTGCAAGTCCCCTGAGATGCTCCTGAAGATAAACAGATGACTTGGGGATTTTTCTCCAGGCCTTACTGGTGACACTTCTCAGGGTCTTGTGCGTGAGCTACAGGCCGTCCATTCCCCACCCTCCACCCTCCTGCAGATACAGTCCAAGGGGTACAGTAAGAGCTCGGTAAGTGTTTGCTGTCATGGACTGGACTGAGCTTAATCCTTTCCTAAGCTACGGAGTTTGTCCTTCAAAGGCCGAATAGCAAAGAGGACCCGTGGCATGAACAGAATGCAGCACTGCTCCATGGGGACTGTGGAATCCAAAGGATTCACCAATGGGAGGGAAAACAGTTTAGCTAGATGGGAAATGCACGGTTGAAGGTTTGCATGCTGAGTTCTGTTACAGTTTGGAAACATTTATTTCATGCTCATGATTTCTCATTTTACTGTGCATAGATTTTGTTCGCAGTGACATGATGTAATTGTGGTGTAATGGTGGTGATGTTTTCTCAGTGTATCAGGGCCTGCAGTGAATTACACATGGAATTACATGTTGACTTACACATTGAGACCCAGAGTTCTCATCTGACAAACTTCCACTTACAAAAAGACCATTCTTTTGCCAAAAAGGCCGGGTAATCTCTGAAATATACCATGTTCTCTGCTGAATTCAGATGCAATTGGTCTTCAGGAAGATGCAAGAGAAATTAGTGAAGTCTTTACTTGTTTACCAGATATGGACAAGATTTTTAGGGCTTAGCGGTAGTCAAAGTCTTACTCTCTTGGCAGCTCTGTTTATGTCTTGAGCCTTCATAAACGCTGTGTCACATTTCCTGACTCTTTTCTAAGTCACTGTTGCTTTTGACCATCCATCCTATTTCATCATTGCCCTTCTAGTTTTAAAGCAACATCACTTTGAAAATATGCAGTTGGAAATTTAAAAGATAAAGGAGATGTACAAAGGCCAATGCGGCAGAGGTGGCTCATTTTAAGTGCAGCAGCATACTCAATTTACGAGAGTATCTGACTTTAAAACTGCAGAATAAACAAAGACTGTGAATCTGGGATTAAAATATATAAACTGCATCTTTTGAGTTTAACAATTAAAACTCCATCTGAATTTTGACTCTCAGCCAGCGGGTCAAGGACGCCCTGTCCAAGATCTGCATCGTCCCATATTGCAAGAGACAGCTGTACATGCATTTTCTCATTTGTAGGTACCCTCAAATTGGTTTTCTTCTTGATGTAGATTAAAAAAAAAAGAGGCAAAATTTCCCTCCTCTCATAGAAAGATACTGTTGGCATTTGACTTTGGGAACTAGGGCCTAGTAGAATTAATAGAGATAAAAATGAATGGAACTGAAAGGTTATTCTGGCCTTTCTACCACCTAAGCAGTTAAAATAAGTATTTTTTTCATAAAATTATTAACTATAATCACTAACACCCAGAAGTTCAAGCACTCATAGACTTTACAGTGTAAGAAAAAAAGTGCATCATATTCCTTCCTCGCTATTATCTCATTTCTAGGGCCTTTTTTTTCCTTTCAAAGGTGACTTCAGAGTGACCCATGCCATGGTGTTTACATGACCTGTGGCGTGTGAAGTCTGTCTTCCAGCTTGGTGGCCCTCTGGTGCATTGAAACTCATTTTCAAATGCAATACATTACAACTTTCACCTAATTCAAAGTTTATAAACATTTTTCAGTCTTACCCTGTTGTTTTCCTGATCGTTGTAGCATTCCACAGATGAATACTGTTAGGGGAAAAGGCATGCACGTACACGTATCATATCCAATGTCGTGTGTTGAGTTTCTGCTCAGAATGGCGCTGTTATACATTGAAACATTTTCTGTCTTTCCTCCTGACAGCAAATCTGAAAACCTACAGGTCTGAATAAAATAGCTCAGGAAACACAGGGCTAAACATTTAAGTAAGAGTTTCCAGTAACAATACCTCACTGGAGAGTCTCTCAAACTCTGTACCTTGTTGAGAGATCCATCTCCTTAAGTAGCTTAGGTGAACTTTGTTCACAGCTCCTCAAGCCTTTTATAGACAATAAAATCACTTTGGCACCTATGGAAGCAGCTCAGGCGCGGCTCTCTCTGGAAGGCCGCACTTGGCACAGATCTGGGGCTCTGGTTACAAGGTGTAGTCGGGCAGGGAGGCCCGGTCTGTCCCCTGCGGTCCCTTGTGCTGCTGCACGGCTCTTCCCGCCACCCGGCTGGCAGGGCTCGCCGTTTCTGGGATTTGCAGGCCTGGACTCTTGGCTGAAGTCAGAAAAAGGACACCAATACAGCGCAGCCAGCGATGGTGCTGAGAAAGCCAGCCACTCCTGGCGTTTGCCAGGACCACTCCAGAAATGGCCTCCCGCTGACTTTCGGCCGCCACCAAGAGAAACTGCGGTCGGGTAGCCGTTTTGCTTTCTTGTCCCGGTGGTTTTTCTTCACTTTTAACCTTGTGGATTTAATTCAGGGGGAGAATATTTAAACATTTCATGAGGCGATTTATTATACAATAAACCAAATAGATATTAATTCTTTTTCTTGTTAAAGCTCTTGCATGTCTTATCTAGACTTCCGCTGAAAACCCTATGCAGTTAATCACTTTTTAAAATCTACAACTGATATATCTGTAACTATACAGTCGTATATGTGTTGTTGTATATGTACGCATGTGATACACAGGCAGTTAACATATACACACATATAAGTACAAAGAAGGAAAACTTTCCAATCACATCTGTAAATGGAAGGCCCCACAAGAATGGCCTAGAGCTTGATCACCAGAGAGCTGGCCCAGAGTATTTACTGGGTGAATAAATACAGCCATTGGTGGAGTGGGACTAATCATAAGCATTTCTGTTCTCAATTGAAATTATTCTGTGGTGTTTATTTGATAACTTAGAAAAGCCTTTATGCTAGAATAAACATCGAGGGGGTATATTTGAAGAAAGAAGAAAACATTCTACGTATTAAAGTGATTTTCAAGGGTCTGGAATTTCAGAGAATCTCTCACAGGATTAAAAAAGATGCAGAGACTATCTATTACTCAAGAAATATGCCCTAAAATCTCTAAGTTATACATTTGCTGAACAGCTTCTTTTTGATGTTAAAACAAAACAAAACGAAAAGCACAAACCCTCCAGCAGAGGAGAGCTGGAAAGCATGCAAACAAAAGCCAGACCTGGGGCTGAGGAGGCTGACCCTGTGTGTTCGCTGCAGGGCATTTCCACTCAGAGCTGGCTGCATGTGACCGACAATTAGAAAGAGGCAATTTCGGTGCCTTCCTAAAGGCACTGAAATTTACAAGTGGCTTACTTTCATTGGAATCTAAAGATTTTGTATAAAAAGGAATTTAAAATGTGAGAAAAAGAGGTTTGAGATTGAAGACATGTCTGGCACAGTGCTCAGTGCCGAGCTGGAATTAAATATTTCCCGAGTGTGGAATGAGTAAAGGACTGGCCACGTTGCAGCCAGCGAGCTCCGTGCCTGGTGCTGCCAGTCTGTCGCACCGTAGCCGGAGCGAGCACGCCACACCCAGCCGGTGCACGCCGAGGCCACGCAGCGTTGCCGAGGCCTCTGCCCTCGCGTGCACAGGACAACAGGTCACTTCTAAGCTCCTTCAGCATCTTCCTCTCTGCCATCACCGTGCCTCGGTCAGGAACGCCTCTTATGCCTCCGTAGACACTGTGCTGCTCCTCACGTCACTGATCGTGTTTTGTAATCAGCACTGATTTTCGTGATGTTTGAATGGGCCGCTTTGCTGGGGCGTAGGCTCCATGAAGGCATGGCGACTTGGTCACTGCGGATCGCTGGCACTTGGGGGGTGCAGAGGCTGTGGATTGTGCTGGGTGCAGTTTTTTTCCCGGTTGTATACTTTATTTATTTTATTATGTCATCATATTATAGGGGTACACCTGAGTGCAAATTTTAAGATGCATAAGGTCATTGTGACATTTATGGCCAAATTACAGTGACTCTGGGCTTTCAGCACCTCTGGCCCCTGACAGCGCCCGTCAGCTGGAAGGACTGGCTCTGCTGTCCCTGAGCCGCCAGCCGTGGCTGCCGCACTCTCTGACCGACGTCACAGCACGACTGGCGCCAGGTGCCACGACTCCACGCAGGCCACAAACTGCCACTGCCTGTGCCCAGCCCAACAAAGGCTCCTTGCCAACCACCTCTCCAGGGTTAGACATCAGCCGAGTCCGGCAGTGATGCTCGTTGACTTTTATTTCCCATCTTTGGTACAAAGTATTATTAGCAAAATGCCCTCCTTCTACCATGACAAAACTCCACATTGGGGGGGAGGTGTGTTAGCAGACCCCAGAGGCAGCCCCTGGATCACACTTGCTCCGCACGCCGGTCTGCAGATGCCAAGCGTGCGCGCTGAATCCCTGGGTCAGGGCAGAAGCTCCAGCACACGCACCACCGCAAAGACGGAGCCCCCCGTCTTCCATGCTGACTCTTCTCCTGCGTTCTCCGTCAGCTTTTGAACGGCAGTCGGCAGCGAGCCGGGCAGAGGATCCGTCTTCTTTTCTTTAATTAACTTCTTGGGAAATTTGTGAAGCGTGTTCCGCAAACCCGCCCATATCCCGTTGGAGCCGTGTGCTTTCCCTTTCTATTTTATTCCTATACCCACTTTAGACACTCTTCATTTCCTAAGTCAAGCCGAGAAACACAATTCATTGTGTGAGGGGGAAGCTACTTTCTGGGAGCTTCGGTTTGTTAGCGCGTGTGCCTGTATGTGCCGTTACATTGAACATGCATGACACAGCATAGACCCTATCAGAGAAACGCCACGCAAAATGCTGAGGACGCAGTCTGCTCGCGGGAGTCGGGGCCTTGGCTCCAGGCCGGGGTGCGCGGGCGCCTGGGCGAGCCCGGCAGCGCCTCGGCTGTCTCGCCCGCACACCCGACGGCACCAGGGCAGAGCCTGCAGAAAGCCAGAGACGCTGGGAGGGGGATATTTCTGAAGTGTTTCCTCCAACCCAGCAGTCTCCACCATTCCGTGTTGGCACGAGAAGACCCCAAGCTGCCATTTGAATGAGAGGGGATGCATAGACTTATTTACAAAGTTGTCTAATTCAAAGAAAAGATAGGCATTTCTTAGTGGCTTATGAAGCGACCTGAACTTACTTCACTTTTAAAGACTATGTAGGAAGGAGCCCTCCTAGCCTATCTTTTGGAAACTTGTTCTTATGACTCGGAATCAGGGGCACACTTCTTTATCTACTTCATAAAAAGTAATCTAATGCTATTTAGGGTAGTCTAAGCATTTGGAAATATGAAATTCATCTTGCATGAGGAAAGATGTTAACACATTGAATTTCTGAGTTATTCAATTGGAGAAATCTTTGCTAAAATTTAATAAATGCCATCAGAAACTCCAGAAATGTAGTCTACAAACCAGAGTTCTGTTTCTCTTAATGATGGAGAAAAGAAAATTACAGACTAATGTCCCTAAGGAACATAAATAGAATTGTCAATAAAATATTAGAAAGCTGAATTCAGCAATATACAAACAGGATAATAGATTATGACCAGAGTTTATTCTATAAGTATAAAGTTGGTTTAATATTTAAATATCAATCAGTGTAATTTACCTCATTAACAGAATAAATGCAGAAAATTATATGATCATGCCTATAGATACAAAAAAACCCATTCATTAAAGTTGAATACTCATTCATGATAAAAAATTGCAATGTACTAGGAATAAAAAAGAACTTCCCTTAGCTGATATCATGCTTAATGGTGAAATATTGAACATCTTCCCTCAAAGATTGAGAGCAAGGTAAGAATATCTATTCTCATTTCTTGTATTCAATATACTGCTGGAGATTCTAACCAGTGCACTAAGGTAAGAAATATAAGTAAAGAGCATAACAATTGGTAAGGAAGAAGTAAAATTATTTTATTTGCAGATGATAGTATGCTTTACATAAATATGCCAAGAAATCTCCTAATCAACTGCTAGAACCCATAGTGAATTCAGCAAGGTGGCAGGATACATGACTGATATACAAAAATCAATCATATTTCTATATACTAGTAGTAAAGAAATGAAAAATAAACCAAAAATATTCCCTCTACAATAGCATACACACAAAATAAAGTGCTTAACAAGTTTGAGAAAAACATGCAACACCATTGCACTGAAAACCACAGAGCATGGCTGAGAGAAGGCCATGTAGGAGCCCTGGATAGATGGGAAGTAGTAACCACGCTACCATTAATGTGTTATTTCTCGCCAAATTGGTCTATTGCTTCATACAATCCAAACCAAAAGCCAATGCACTTTTTACAAAAAATAGACTGGCTGACTCTAAAGCACATTTGGGAAAGCAAAGCACCTAAGAGAGCCAGCACGATGCTCGGGAGGGAGAGGGAGGCAAGAGAAGGACATCGGAGGACTCGCTCTGGGACACCAGCTTTTTCTGTAGACCCGCACTGGCAGTGGGGGCGAGCTGCTGCTGCCGTGGGGAGACGGGGAGTTCAGAAATAGACCTACCCAAACACGCTCAAGCGATTTTTAACAGAGGCTCAAGGCAACTCAATGGGCAAATGGAAGTATTGTCATTGGAATGTGTTAATCATGTGTTCAGCTGTATAAAAGTGTGAAAAAATGACTCGCAATCTTTACCGCTCACAAATATTAATTTAAAATGTATTATAGGCTTAGCTGTAAAAACTAAGAGTCTACAATTTCATTTCTTAACCAGGACAGAACAAGTTCTGGACATAAAGGAAAGTAACTGCTAAATTGGACTTCATCAAAACCAAAACTGCTCATCAAACGAACCATTAAGACAATGAGAATGCAAACTATAGACCGAAAGAAAAATATTTATAATATACATTTCTGACAAAGGACTTTTATCAAAATAAATTAATTACATATATGAAAGATAATCCATTAAAATGTACAAAAGACTTGAGCAGACACCTCTCTAAAGAAGACCGGAATGGGCAACAAACAAGCACATGAAAGAATGATTAAGATCATGTAAAATGCAAATGAAAACTGCGACAAGCTATAATTTTATACCCATTAGCATACTTAAAATTGGAAAGACTGACAGCACCAAATGTTGGCAAGGACAGTCAGTAACTGAAACTCTCAAACATTTCTGGTGAAAATATAAAATGGCACAACCATTTTGGAAAACAATCTGGCAGTTTCTTACAAAGTTAAACATACAGTTGCTTCAGAACCGAGCCATTCCATTTCCAGGTATTTACAAGAGAAATGAAAACATAAAAAGACTAGAATAAGAATATTCATGACAGCTCTAGTCATAAAAGAATCCAAAAAAAAAAAAAAAAAGAAAGAAAGAAAGAAACAAACCAAGTGTCTATCAAAAGAGAATAAATAAACAGTTTGGTAGTCATAAAATAGCCTATTAGTTACAAATAACAAGAAATAAACTATTGACAAATGAAACCATACATGAATTTCAAAAACATCATGCTGAGGGAGATAAGTCAGACCCTAAAAAATGTATACTTTATGATTCCATTTATATGAAGTTCCTGAATAGGCAAATTTAATCTATGATGACAGAGGTCAGAAAAGTGGGTCCCCCGCCTGGGTGGCACTGTCTAGCAGGGCATTGCAGGGCCGCGTGCCCACGGCATCCTACACCTTGACTGATTAGAGTGGTGGATGCTCAGGCATGTGCATTTCTCAAAACTTCAAGCTGTGTTCCTGTGATCCACGGGTTTCCTTCTCTGTGCATTTTACCCTAGTAAAGTAAAAGTGCAATGTTAGAAGTCTGAACTTGCCAAATTGTCTATCAGTGCTCACTTCATTAGGAACTGGAGGGGCCGAGAGGTTCGGGCCTTGGGGCAGGACACAACAGAGCAAGGACACAGGCCCCAGGGCGGAGCGGCATGGCGCTGCGAAGGGCACCGCCAGCCCCGCTTGCTCCCGCTGCCCCAGAGGACCGGCAGTGGTCCCTTCTGTTTGTGAGGTTTGGCTGAGAGGTAAATCACTAGAAATAGAGTCAAATTAAAATGTCAGATATTCCTTTCCTCTATTTTTTCCTTCTTATTTTGTTGACTAGGGAGAGTCTAGAAATATCGGCAATAATAATTTTAGGAGGGACAAAAGCAGAGACCAGGACATGTTACCAATTTTCCCTTTTCTTTTTCTTTTCTTTCTTTTCTTTCTTTTTTTTTTTTTTTTTCCCAAAATTCTTTAGATTGTGAACCCTTTTGACTTTGTTGTACTCCTGGGAGGACTGTGTCTGCCCGTGCACTTCCATGACCCTAAGCTGCTCCTTCTGCTCAATTCTTTATCCTGCTTTCCCTTAAAAAATGGTTTTTCCAAAAACAATTTTAAATATCATGTTTGTCAAACTCACTTAATCTGAAGGCAAGATATTTATGTTTTAGTCACACTTTGTTCCCAGTACCTAGAACAGAGAAGGTGATCAGCCGCCCCCACTCCCACTCGCCCGTTCTCCCACGGGGCCCTCCATCTTGACTGCGCAGCGCCAGCCCCCCCAGCCCGGCGCCAGGCACAGGCGGTGGTGGCTGGCGGCCCGCAGCACGGGCATTGCTGGGTCGCCTGCGTGTATATGTTCATTCTCCCTTTGTCTTATAGAATGTAAGCTTTCTCAGAGTAGTCTGAGACTAGATTGTCCTTGTTGGAAAAGCATGGTGCCAGGCACAGTGTAAACACTCAACGCATTTTCACTGCAGAGAGCAGGCAAGGAGGAAGGAAAGGAAAAAACTGCACTCACCAGAAGACAATACAACTGACTTCAGGAAAGCTCTGGTGTCTCATTCTGGGTGTAAGAAGGTGTATGTGTGGGGGGTTGTTTGCATCCTTTAGAGACAGCACTTGATGTCTTGGGAGGGTGGGCCATTGCCGTTACCTAGAGAATGGCCGGAGTTCCTCTCCCGGCGGAGCTGTGGTCCCCTTCATCTGAGGCACACCAGGAGGTCTGACATGGCCTGACCATTCTCATGAAGCAGGGGACCAGTTCCAGGGCTTCTCTGGCCACAGTGACAGTGGTTGACTCTATGGCAACCCCACAAGCCTGGTTTGTGAACACTGCCCAGATGTCGACACTTCTTGCGTAGTCCTGGCATGGGCTTGGCATCTCCTGGGCGGGGAGAAAGGCAGTGGTGACCACCAGTCAGCCACCTCCTGGACACCACGGGGAGCACTTGGTGAGGACTGAGCAGGCAAGAAAGAGGTTAGCAAGCACTTGGTGGCAGCTAAGACAGCAACTCAGGAGGTGCCACTGAAGCCTAATTGAAAAACAATTTTTGAAGCAGCTTTGACTACCTTTTGGTGGAGTCTGTTAGCCTGAACCATATAAAATGAGGGTATTTGCTAATTTTTTACTTACTAAATTAGCAATTTCTTATACTTCAACCCAACCTTTATTTTTCAGTCAGTACCTGATCTATTTTAAGGTTTAAGGTACACAAGTCCCTTCACCTTGGAAAGAAAGAGAGGAAGGAAGGAAGGGAGGGGGGGAAGAAGTAAGGAAGGAAGGAAGGGGAAGAGAAGGAAAGAAAAGAAAGGAAGAAAAAGAAAGAAAGAGAAGAAAGAAAGAATTAAACCTGTGAAATCGAGAGTACCATCTTTTCCCTTTTCTGTGTGATCTCGCGCTGGCTGAGGCGTGAGCGTGGGGCTGAGCGCGGGCAGGGCTGGGAGAGTGCCAGGCACGTGTGGAATGCCCTCTTGGTCTCGCGCTCCTTCCTGCCGCCCCGCAGGTCTGTATTTGTGCCAACTTGCTTTTACTTGTCTTCAGTCTCCCTGCGGCCAGGCGGGCCACCACCGCGGAGCTCGTCCATGGGAGGCGTCCCAGGCTCCCGCCGACTGCAGGGGAGCGTGCCGGTGGGCTCTCCCCGGGGGCCGTGGACAGCTGCGCGCAGACAGGCCCGCTCAGAGCCGATGACGGCGCGCCGTGTCATCCGGCACACCGGGCAATTTCCTTTTTGAGTCACTTTTCAGCTAAGGATGAGTCATGCTCCACCTTCCTGTTCCAGCCCTTTCTGCTCTGCTTGCTGGCTCTGCAGCCACGGTGGGGCGGTCTCTCCGTGAGGAGGCCAGGTCAGCCGGGACCTCCTGAGGACGCAGCCCTGCGCCTTGGGCAGGCGTCTGCGCGTGGGCCCTGGTGGGGCCTCCTTCCTGGACGGGCGTCAGCCCCAGGTCCTCGGAGAGCTTGTGTGTGGAAAACGAGAGGCCATGGGAGGCCGTTGGCTAGCAGAGAAACACACTTTCCTGTTCTCTGTGTGTTTTATCATAATTTTAAAAAATCAGAAAGTTGTTTCCTGAGCTTTGTGAGGGGAGAAATTGAATGTCATTTTGCCTGCCCTCCCCTTTCGTTGGCTGGTTGCTTTGTGCTCTGTCATCAGAAAAATAAGATGCATCTAAATCACCCGTCACTGAATTTGACCACAGGAATTTTTGAAAGCATTTTCCATTTTCTCATAGTTTTGAAAAGTATATACTTACCAAGAACCGAGCTTTGAGTTGTGTTGCTTGCAAAGTTCTTTTGTTGTTTCTTTTTCTTTCATGTATTAACCTATAGAAATTTGTAAAAAATTCAATGACCAGTTACACAGTGCAATTAAAGACACGAGTGTGAGTAAGGCCGGGACACAGAGGGCCTGTGTGCGAGTCTCTGGGAGGCAGGAAGGGGCCTGTGGCTGCGTGAGGGACGCCCCCCGCCAAGCCCAGCCCGAAGCCGGGTTGGGAGCGGAGGGTGGAACCGCCGGCCTGAGAGGAGCCCGTGCCTAGTGCCGGCCGCAGCCTTTCCTCGGCCTGGCAGAGCCCTCGGTCCTGCCCCACGGCTCCACCCCCTGCGGTGGGGGCAGGCTTTCAGATGTGAAGGTTTGTTCAGTCTTTAAAGTCTCCGATTTAAAGCTAGTACCCTTCACTAAGGTCACTACGGTGCATTGGGAAGGATGCTGCGGGCTCCAGCGGGCGGAGGGCAGGGAGGGCCACTCGGCTGTTCAGGGGCCTGTCTCTCACCCGTGCTGGCGACCTGGAGTGTGGCCTCCCCTGCCGAGACCCCAGCCCGCCGTTGCTGAGAAACAGGCCAAATCCACTGCGGTGGAGGCCTTGGCCGCCGTCCTGCGCCTTCTGTGGCCTGGCCCGGCACCCCCGCCCTACGCCCGCCACCGTGCCCTCGCCTTTCTCCTCTGCGGACTTTGTTCTTTTAGCCTGCAACTTTCTAGTTATCTCCATTCCCTCTCCTCTTTTTCTAATTGTTGGAATCCTGACCATTTTCAAAGACCATCTATCTATGTATCTAGTCCACAAAACTGTTTCCAGTCTCATAAGTCAACCTAAGTCTTGCATTTGTTTATTTGCCCATGACATCTGTTTTTGTCATGCTTATAACTCTGATGCTTGCCTGCCTGTCAGCGCTATTTGAGGGCCATGGCCCTGACGTGTTCATCTTTGTGTATTTCGTTGCGACTGAGCACAGTGGTTGGAATATTAGAAAGAACTCAATAAATAAAGGTCGAGTTATTATTCCAGGTTCCAATTTCCCCAGGGACTGGGACTGACCCTATCAGAAACACAGACGTGAAGTACTGAACGAGCCTCTCAGAGGCGAGACGAACTTCAGGACTAAAAGACAGGGCCAACACGGCCTCTGGGCGCCACAGCCTCCCCGCGGCTGGAGAAGGAGGGCCAGCGTGGGGGCCTGGGAAGACTCGGGGCCCAGACTGTCTTGTGCTGCTTTGCAGAAGATGCGGAAGCCACAGCCGCCACCCGGATGGTCGCAGGGCGCCAGGCAGCGGAGCGAGCCTTGCTCTGAGACCCCTGCGTGGGCCAGGGACACCCTCCTGTAATCCAGCATTCACTTAGGTTTAGAATGACAGAATCTTAGACTTGGAAGGACCTGAGATGACCTTGTTCATTCTTCCAACCAATACTAGGGTCTCTCCACCTGGTCCGTTGCTCAGTGGCAGGCACAGTCGTCTTTGGCTTCATGCCTCTTCCAGGGTCCCCACACTTCAGGCCACTCGCCATCCCACACACACGGGCCTTGCAGAGAATGTCAGGGACCTTGCATAGATGGAAGCTTACGGACGGTGTGAAGAGTTCAGCAACTTGGCAGGGACACTGTCACTGTCCCTGTGCTGGTCAGCACACTTGTTCTTCAGGAAGGAGTAAGATGCTGAGAGCCGTCCATTAAGACTCAAAAAACAAAAACTGTAAAAAAGAAAAAAAGGAAAAAGAAAGGCAATCTTGATAAAATTCTTTAATCATTCTTAAAAAGAACCCACAAATTATTGATCCTGCAATCTGCTTATAGGGAGCCTTGGATAACAGTTTCCAGCAGACTGGAGTTTAGCACACACTGTTAAGCATCAGTAGTGGGTACTGCAAATGCAAGGACATTTAGAATGTAAAGAATTAATTCATGAGTCTTTCTTGGCTGACTGAGTGTTTCTCACGCAAAGGGGGGTCGATGAAGAAAGAACCTCACTGGGAGGGACAGTCAGCTCTTCATAACACAAGGCCATGACTATTGGCCTTGGAAGGATGATGCATCCATCTGATGTAGCCAACTGGGAAGCAATAATGAGAGAGGGGTCCTTTTAAAAACATGATGCTACCTACCTCTGGAGGTAAATATACGCATTGAGTGTGTGCTATGAATGGAGCTTTCAGAGAATTCAAACGAGACATTTTTCACATCTTCTTATCCTAGGATTCCAGAGCACTGTTGAGAATTTGAAAGAATTATGAAAGGAGGGAGAAGGGAAGCTGGTGTGGACTCTGGGACGCTTGTTCTGTCCTCTACCTTCAGACACCGTGCCTCTGTGGCCCCTCACTGGAGCCATGGCTCCACGCTGCCAGTTGGTGCTTCATCCGCGATGCCGAGAACACTCAGAACAAGCTCAAGATAAAAAAGAAGACATCATAGCCGGGCGCGGTGGCTCACGCCTGTAATCCTAGCACTCTGGGAGGCCGAGGCGGGCGGATTGCTCAAGGTCAGGAGTTCAAAACCAGCCTGAGCGAGACCCCGTCTCTACCAAAAAATAGAAAGAATTAATTGACCAACTAAAAATATATATACAAAAAATTAGCCGGGCATGGTGGCGCATGCCTGTAGTCCCAGCTACTCGGGAGGCTGAGGCAGTAGGATCGCTGAGCCCCGGAGATTGAGGTTGCTGTGAGCTAGGCTGACGCCACGGCACTCACTCTAGCCTGGGCAACAAGGAGACTCTGTCTCAAAAAACAAAACAAAACAAAAAAAACCATCAAAGCTCAGCACACACTCACACTCTCCAAGCTCCAGGGCCTGTGCATGTGCGCGCGTGTGTGCACGCACGCACACACACAGTAACACACACAGTAACACATGCACACACAGTAGTGCGTGCACACAGTAACACACACACAGTAACATATGCACACACAGTAACACACACACACACAGTAACACGTGCACACACACAGTAACACACACGCACACACAGTAACACATGCACACACAGTAGTGCGTGCACACAGTAACACACACAGTAACATATGCACACACAGTAACACACACGCACACACAGTAACACATGCACACACAGTAGTGCGTGCACACAGTAACACACACAGTAACATATACACACACAGTAACACATGCACACACAGTAGTGCGTGCACACAGTAACACACACAGTAACATATGCACACACAGTAACACATGCACACACACAGTAACACACACGCACACACAGTAACACATGCACACACAGTAGTGCGTGCACACAGTAACACACACAGTAACATATGCACACACAGTAACACACACGCACACACAGTAACACATGCACACACACAGTAACACACACGCACACACAGTAACACATGCACACACAGTAACACACACGCACGCACATAGTAACACACATGTACACACAGTAACATACAGTAACACATGTACACACAGTAACACACAGTAACACGCACACACATAGTAACACACATGTACACATGCACAGTAACACACAGTAACACACATGCACACACAGTAACACACACGCACACACAGCAACACATGCACACACAGTAACACATGAACACACAGTAACACACATAGTAACACACACATGCACACACAGTAACACACACACATAGTAACACACATGCACACACGCACAGTGACGCACACACAGTAACACACACGCACACACAGCGACACACACGCGCGCACACAGCACCACACGTGGGTGTGTGCGACTCTGACGCCCCGGCGGCTCTGAAGCGCGGGCGGGCGAGGAGAGTGTGCTGCGGCCGAGCCGCCTGCTGTCCCTGCCGTCCCGAGACGGCCGTTTGTCTTGAAAGGGCGCGAGGCGGAGGCCTGGGCCCGGAGCCCCTGGCGCCCCGAGCAGAGCAGCAGGCGCACGGGAGACACGGCCCGGCGTGCGGCTCTCGTCACCGGCTGGGCATCGCACTCCCGGCCGGCCGGCAGCAAGCGCCAGGCCAGAAGAGGAGATGCCATCTGCTAACCCCGCGCTCCGGCCCGCACCGCGCGGGGGGCAGGTGCTGAGCCTACCGGGGCAGGCGCAGGACAGAGGGAGGCGCCCAGGCACCGAGGGAAGCGCGGCCACAGTCAGAGGCCTCACGGAGGCTCTTTTTTCTAAATTATTGATCCAAACACGTATGTAACATAAAACTTGTCTGTGCAGTGCCTTGTGGAGCGAGAGGTTTAGTGCTGTACCCTGAGCCGTGGCGGCGCCCGAGCTGAACTCTACTGAATAACTCTTGAGATCGGAGTTCAGAACTTTCCTAGTTGTTTCTCTAGTCGTTGTCATTCAAACATTATTGTTGAGCATCTTCTGTAGTGTGCTGTGTGCTTAGATGAAATGACTTGCATCTGCATAATAAAAGAAATGTTAATGCAATTATTGAGGATAAAGAATCACTTTGCTTCCAAGGTAAATATCAGCCTCCAACCAGAACACAGAACCCTCCAAATGGAATATTTTCAGCTTCTAACCACATTGACATCTGGTTATCCCTGGAGCACTAATATTCCTCCTTCCACATCTCCTTTTCATTCTTCCTCCCATCCTCTTCTTTTTCCTCTTATTACTATTAGTGTTGCTGTTTTGCTTTCTCTTAGAACTTGGCCCATCCTTTCTATTTTGAATATTCCTGGATTCACATAAAAACTAAGTTCAGAGGCATGAAATTGCTTAAAGTCTTTTTTTCCTTGTTGTCTTTGAAGGCATTCTTTTTGGAACTGTTTATTTTTTTAATTTAAATTGCTATTGAAATGACTGTAGATTCACATGTAATTGTATCCTTTACCCAGTTTCCCTCAGTTGGAACATTTTTCAAAACTACAGTTTTGCAATATTACAACTAGGATCCTGACATTAATACAATCCACCGTTCGTATTCCTATTTCTCTAGCATTACTTGTACTCAAGCCTGTGTATTTGCTCTATACAACTTTATCACATGTATAGGTTTGTGTATCCACTACCACTGTTAAAATACTGATCAGTTCTGTTATCTCAGGGATGCTACCTTTTTATTAATAGACCTTATTTTTACAACGGTTTTAGATTTACAAAAAAACTAAGAAGACAGTACAGAGAGTTCCCATGGACCTCTCCTACAACATGCGATTTCCTCTATTATTAGCATCTTAGATAAGTATGGTCTATTTGTCACAAACGGATGCCAAATTATGATTTATCACAATATTGATAAATTGTGATTAACTAAAGTCCGCACTGTATTCAGATTCCATTAGCTTTTATATATACTAGCAATGAATGATTAGAATTTGAAATTAAAAACACAATACCACATACATTAGGACCAAAAGATTTAAATACTTAGGTATAAATCTAACAAAATATGTACAAAATCTATATGAGGAAAACTATAAAACTCTGACGAAAGAAATCAAAGAACTAAATAAATGGAGAAATATTTCATGCTCATGGATAGGAAGACTCAATATTGGCAAGATGTTATTTCACTTTAAATCTCAGCAATCAAAATTCCCAATAAGATGTTTCATGGATATTACTGAGCTGATCCTAAGTTTATATGGAGAGGCCAAAGGTCCACAATGGCCAACACAATATTGAAGAAAAGCAGAATGGAAGGCTGACCCTTCCTGACCTCCATGGTTACTATAAAGCTACAGTAATCAGGATACTGCGGTACTGGTAGAAAGAACAGACAGATGGATCAATGGAGCATAATAGAGAGCCCAGAAACAGACCTGCAGAAATACAGTCCATTGGTCTCAGACCAAGAAGCAAAGGTATCCAATGAAACAAAGACGGGCTTTTCAACAGATGGTGCTGCAACAACTGGGCATCCACATGCAAAAATAAGTAAGTCTAAACACAGATCTTTTTGACATTTGTCAAAATCTGTAGAATGTACAACACCAAGAGTGAACCCTCATGTTAACTATGAAGTTTGGGTGAAAATGATGTGTAGGCTCATCAATTGTAGCAAACGTGCCACTCTGGGGGGGGGCTGTTGACTGTGGGGAATGCTGTCATATACCCCCCCTTTTTTTTTTACAATAAGCTCTAGTTCAATTGCCCCAATAATGCGATCTAGAGATGTTATTCCAACTCTTTGAGAATCTCCAATAAAAAAGACTAATGACTTATTGAGACACCATTTTCTGTTCTTGGCTCATTCATAATAGTTGGAAAATTCTTCCTTGTCAAAATAAATTCCATGTGTATATGGCTCCCACTTGGTTTGCCCAGTAGAGCAAAGCAGAGCAAGGAAAATTCATCCTTCAAGTAGTTCCTGTAGAAATCATATTCTATTGCAGTTCTCTGTGCTCCTAAGTCTATTTTCCTACCAAAACGAAACACCATAAACAAACAAAAAATCCCAAATCCTCTGGTTCTTTCTACTGTTCCTCTTATGAAGTGATTTCAAGTTCTCTCACCAACTGATGTCTAACCCCGAGCACCTCCGTTTCCCGGCACCCTGACCTCGCCTCACCTCTTGGCCCATGTCTGGACACTGTGTTATATAAATTTGAGCCAAGATTGCATTATTGTTTTGTTGCAATCATATAATAGCATTCATTTAAGAACTATTTGTTGAGCAGCTACTTTGCCAAGAACACGTACATGTTCAGAATGGGAATCAAGACCTCAAGCCAGGTGCAGTGTTGTAGGAATCTCATAAGGTGTTTATGAACCTGCAACACAGTAGCAGGAAAATAGTAAGAGATGTCTTATGGGAACACAAAGGACAGAAGGGTCATATTGACCAGGAAGACAAAAAAGATTTTATAATCTAAAAGGTATTTTGAATCAATTCTTGACGGGTAGATATGACTTGGACACATCCAAGGAGGCGGGGCATGGCTAAGTTGATATTTCATTTCCACTTAACCACCTGTGTATTTCACCCAGGAGCTGAAGCTAGGCCTTGTGTCCCTATTAACATATTAGTACATTTTTTTCTGTTCTCTTTTTAACTTTTTGTAAAGGCCCAAGTCACTCTACCTGATTTTCAAAAACTTTTAATCAAATATCTTATGTCAGTCTCTGTTATGCTTTAGCGATTAAACGAAGCCACCTTTCCAGGCACTTGAGGTGCTTGGTGTTCTGGACCTTGTGGTGCCCACCTGGCTTCATTCCGCTTCCAGCTTCCATGGTCCTCCAGTGATTCGATGTTTTCCTTTCACTTCCTGCCCCAGGTCGTGAAGGAAAAGGGGGGCCAGGCCCGAGCTGAGAGCAAGTCTGAGCCCACACTGGAACCTGCCCTTCCCGGTGACTCGCTCTCCTTCACCACTCTGCTCCCATGCTCCAGCTCACACCCTCCAGCTCACACGTCACCCCCTTCCCAGAGGGTAACAGGAGACCCTGTCACAGGCCCTGTTGGAGTGCAGACCCCTATGCCTGTATCCCTGATGTTCCTGTGGCAGCAATGACAGAAAAGGAAGCCAGGCTTGTCTGCTCAACAGCTTGCTCTTGGTAAGCCCGCAGTGACTTTAATGGTCACTGTTTCCTTTCCAAGCACTTGGACTCCATTTCTGAGCTCTTGTTTACCCTCTACAGCAGGCTTTCAAGTCTGCAGCTCACTGGAAACTCACTTCCCACATTGCTGCTCTTGGCCTTGACTTGCCAGCCCCTCCTACCTCTGCAGGCATCCTCGGTGACCAGCAGTGGAGCAGCGGGCCCATCTCCCATTCTTTCAGCGAGCGTGGGACAGTCAGTGAGTGTATCAGCTTGGGCTCACCATTCATCTTGGCCAAAAGGCTCTCATTCCCTTAAGAAAAATATAGAAGCAAGTCAAATTTTTCTCGTGATCTCATTGGGCTTAGATATCCTCTTAATAATATTTGTTTTGCCTTTCTGCCCAAAATGACTTAGTTTGATGGAGAAGACTGAATTAACGTAAGAATTGGGCTTTGGCTTCTATTTATCATTCATCAGCAATTCCCTACTGACCTCTGGCAGGAGATCTATCTTTTTAGTTCCTTTTGATTCTTTAAGGACTATGTGATGATAGTTTAAGTGGGAGAGAGCATGGCTTTGAAGTGTGCACCTGGACCAGACTTCTAATTTCTTCCAGTTCCCATGACCTCTCAGGATAGTGTCATTGTCCACATTCTTCAGGGCAGAAGACTGAGGCCAGGAGAAGCCAGCTCACTGTCTCAAGGCCAGTAAAGCAGTGCTGGGTTGGACACAATTTTGGACAAGAGAAATAATCTAGACCTCATTAAATCCATGGCATTTCTTTTTACTCCCTTTACTTTTGAACTTAGTTCCATAGGTGAATAAAATCCTATAGAGCCCGAAAGAAGTCTGGAATAATGAAGGATATTATTATGAACATTTTTCAGGTATCACATTGTAAAATACATACCAGCAATCAAACAAAGCAAATTTCCTTAGCATGTACATTATATGCATGTGCTCAAAGCTTAGAGAAATAAACTCTCAGTCCCGAAAGGATGCTGTAGATCCATTTGTCTCTGTTCTTTTCCATTAAGTACAACTATATACTCTGGAAATAACCAAAGGAAAACAGTGGAAGGTAGTAAGAGGAAGGCTAACAAGTTTGGGAACCTTGGATTTGAATAAAAGTGACAGGGAGATGTCTCCAGCGGCCTGGCCAGCAGGAGGCCTGGACATGGGGCCTCTGGACCCTCTGCCCACCGCAGATGGCAGCCCTCCTGGGCCCATCCTTCCCTGGAGGGAACCAGGGCTCTTCAACAGCCCCACCAACAAGGCCCTTGTGGGACCAGGGCAGCAGCTCCTTCACTACCGCCCCACCAGAAACACGGGCGATGGGGCTGCAGGGCAGGTGCGGTACTCTGCAATGTCCACCACTCCCAAGGCAGAGGGTCCCATCACACAAGCTCCAGGCAGGAAGCCTCTTCGTCCCAGCAAGCCTGAGATTCCTGTCCCCACAGGGACATAGCAGAGTGCGCCGGCATAGTCAGCCCAAGGAAACTGGTCACGGAAGGCGGAGGCAGGCTCTTTGTGCCACAACTAAGACTCCTCTCCCCCTACCAAGAGGCACCAGCAGACCCACACAAGAATGCTAAACTGATTTTTTACATTAACACACACACACACACACACACACACATATATATATATATCTTTAGGTTCACAGCAAAATTAAGAGGAAGGTCCAGAGATTTTTTATATGGCTTCTGCCCCAAAACATGCACAACCTGCCCTGCCCCCACTATCAACACAGAGTGGCACATTTGTTCAGCTGATGAACCTACACTGACACATCATCATCTCCCAGAGTGCATAGTTTGTATTAGGGTTTACTTTTGGTGTTGTACATTCTATGGGCTTGGAAAAGTGTATAATGACAAGTCAAAAAAAAAAAAGAAAACAGGCAAAAAGATGAAAAAAAAAAAAAAACAGAAAAAGAAAATAAAATGTCAGCCTTAAGTACTAACATAATAATAATTGCATTATAGGTAATTGGTCTAAATACACCAATTAAAAAACAGAAATTGACAGGCAGGGAGATGAAAAAATATGACTCAAATATATGCTGTATATAAAAAAACTCACTTCAAATATAACAATATAGACAGGTTGAAAGTAAAATGATAGAAAGAATATATCATGCAAATGTTAATCAAAAGAAATGAGGAGCAGCTATATTAATATTAGATAAAGCAGACTTCAGAGCAAAGAATAGCAGAGACAGAGGGGTCTTTATATTATGATGAAATAGTTAATACACCATGAAGACATATATTCTAGTTGTGTATGCACCAAACAACAGAGACACGGAAACCACGAAGCAAAAACTGATAGAACTGAAGGGAGAAGCAGGTAAATGCACAATTATAGTCAGAGATTTTAACACCCCTTACTGGATAGTATAATTAGATAGAAAATCAGCAAGAATTTAGAATAATTCAAAACAAGCTCTAATCAATATTTATGGAGTAATAGAATATTCATATTTTTTTCCAAAAACCCATGAAGCACATACCAAAAAATAGACATTCCTGTAGAGGGAGGGATCTAAAGAATTATTTAAAAAGCTGAAATGATACAGAGTATGTTCATAACCATAATGTAATCAAAATAGAAAGGAATAACTGAAAGATATCAGGAGAATATCCAGACACTTGAAAACTAAACAACACATGTCTAAATAATTTATAGGTTAAAGAAAACATCTAAAAGAAAATAAAAAATACATTGAACAGAATAAAAATGAAAATACAACATATCAAAATTTGCTGGACACAGCTAAAGCTGTGAGAGGAAAATCTATAGTACTAAATGCTTACATTAGAAAAGCTGAAAAGTCTTAATAACCTAGAATCACATCTGATAAACTAGATAGAAAAGAGCAAAATAAACTCAAAGCAAGAAAAAGGGATATAATAGAGATAACAGTAGAAATTAATGCGTTTGAAACAGGAAAATAGTAGAGAAAATCAGTTAAACAATAAGCTGGCTCTTTTGAAAATAGCAATAAATTTAACAAAGCCAGATTGACAAGAAAAGGAAAACATAAATGACTAATATGGGTATTCATTCCTAAGAATGAAATGGACAATTTCTACAGACCTGCAGTCATCAAAAAGATAACATGAGAATATTCCAAACAACTCAACACATATAAATTTGACAACTTAGATGAAATATGCCAATTCCTTAAAAAGCATGAACTACCACAACACAATAGACAAGAAATAGGTGCTTTAACTAGTCTTATGACTATCAAGGAAGTTCAATTTGTAATTAAATATCTCTCAAAAAAGAAATCTCCAGGCCCACCCAGGTAGTTTAACTTGAGAATTTTATCAAAATTTTACCCCAAAAAATTAACAATTCTATACATTCTTTTCCTGAAAATAGAAGAATGAACACTTCCCAATTCATTTTATGAAGTTAATACTGTATTACCCTAATACCCAAAACAAGGGCAGTACCAACAAAGAAAACTGCAGACAAATGCCATTGAATAATATTATTCTGTTCATGAGGACTTTCTAATACTTTGCAGAATGAGGGCTTGAATTCATGACCTCTGGATTTTGATGGCTAGCAACCACCTTCCCTCAGCTATGGGTTGAGAATTTTTTTTTATTAGCTTCTCATTGTTCTCTTTTCCCTAAATATTCTTCTATCTATTTTTCTATCTACTGAATGTGAATTTCAGCATCACTGCATATGAGATAAGCCTGGAAAAGTCACTTACTTTTCAGAACTTTAGTTTACCCTTCTGTCAAATGTGGGCAATGATAGTACCAATCTCATGAGGCTGTTGTGAAAATTAAATACACTAATATATGAAAAGTACTTTGCAGAGCATCTGGCAATCGTGCTGACAATTCTTCATCATCATCATCATCACCACCACCTTTTATTAATACACTAAGTTAGCATTTCTCAAGCATTACTGTGTTGTCGTTTCTTGACAAATTTGTCTACTCCAATTCATTTGTCAACAGGATTGGAAAGCTTGTGACTGGGTAGATATTGTTTGGTGGTAGAGGGAAAATTTTCAGATCATAAATGTAGCTATGGCCTAAAGAATCCATCCTGTGCTTTAGGGTTTCATGAATTATTAGGTTGGTGTAAAAGTAATTGTGGTTTTACACTGTGAATTTCAAATCAGTATAACTAGGCTAAAACACATCATATTAATCAAAATAGAAATGATTACAATCAACACATTTTTGCCAATGAGAAATAAGTTTGTTTATTCCTACTGTGTAAAAATCCATGCTTTGGGATTCGACGAACTCTTGGAAAGCACTTGATTCTACTATCTGTGTTTAATCAATAAAGGAACAGGCATCAAGGAGAATGTTGATACATGATGTCATTGCAATTTTAGGTAACTTTCCTAATAAAATGCCATCGATAATTTCATAATGATGGTGTGCTTATGAAAGACATGAAATGAAAGAATGACATGAAAGAATGACAATGGCATTCTTATTTTCATTAAAAGCAATCAAATTTCTTTATCATAGAATTGTTATTGTCCATGTATTATTAATATTTTATTATCAATTATTGAAATATGAGGAGAAATAAACCTGGAAGGAAATATTTATGTTTTTAATAAATTGTAGTATGGTGTGATTGTTGAAGTGGAAAGAACTACGTTCAAGAACCGCCTCCCTAGGGACCAGCCGCGAGATGTGCAAGTCACCCGCCCTCGAGCCAAGCAAAGGCTGCCAGATGCGAGAGGGCCTGCGGTGAGGAAGGCAGGAGCGGCACAGTGGGCGTGGCCATCATCTCTATTACTATCACTGCCAAGTGTGCAAAAATCAGTTTGTTTTTCATTTATTTGTACCAAAGCAACTAATGTCAGCAAAGAAAAACTTATTACATGTGTTTCTTTTGTTGAGATTACTGACCTTGATGTTCCAGCATTTTTACCTAATTCATAGGTGCTTTTGGCTGACTTTATTCCAGCTCTTAGTAGATTTGAAATTTTCATTTTACGTATAGCTTGCATATTCTTGACCTTTTCAGCTTAGCCATGCATTTAATTGCTATCTTATTGGAAACAGAAAAATCATCTGGGGAATGGTAAAGTACATTGGTCAAAGAGTTTAGAGACTGCCTTTCTACTGCACTACTCTGGTATAATTTCATATTTTCTCAAGACACATAATACTTCCATTTTATAGACTATTAAAAAGAAAACATGTGCTTCCCACTCAGCCAGTTTCCCTCACGCCCCTGCGCAGGCTGCAGCTTGTGGCCACGCCAAGCTGTCTGTCACGTCTCTGTGAGTGTCCACAGGTAGAGTCTGAGATTTGCTGCATGGGGGGGTTCTTCACATCCATCAAGGGGTAGGAGCAAGGGAGGGTGGGGACCTGATGTCCCCTGTTTATATTAGGGAGTATGATTTCTCACCGTGCCTAACAATACATGTCCAGCTTGAACAAATTTAAAATTGCTACTTGTGGAAAAGAAGAAAAATAATTATGACAAGTCCATAGTATGTCTCTGTTTATCAGACTAACAAAAATGAGACTGTCCACTTTGGCAGAAATGTGGGCTTAGTTTCCATTTAGGCCTCTTCTAAGAGCATGGGAGGGAGGCAGTGCACTCCCCGCCCACGCTGCGCCCCTCCCCCCAGGTGTCGGAGGAATTTCTTCCCTCTCTGGCACCATTTCCGTAGAGAACTTCTAACCAGACAGCTGCCAGTTTGAAAGAGGTGAGTAAATTTCCTTGTTTGTGAGAGTGATGCGTCCCCCCAGGCAGTTCTGAAGAAAGGACCAGCAGTGGCCACCTGCACCTAGAACTGCACCTGGCACACGTTGGCTGCGGATATATGTTGGTCCTGCGAACAGGATCCGTTTGCTGAGTCCTAGATGCAGCGGCACAAAGACAGAGGAGACTTAGTTTCTCCAGCGTGGTCTCAAGGAAAACACCACCGACCAGAGCGGGAGCAGAACGCGCGGCCATCGTCATGCTGATCGTCTCCAAGACACTTACACGTTTAACAGAGACGTGGGACTAAGACGACTTGCGTGAGAGTTGAATTACTGAACAATGGTTTGTCATCTGTACAAGTTAAAACCCCAGATCCCTAACATTCCCAAGGAGGTCGTGGCATTGCCAATTGGCTGAGACCACAGGTCTTTCTTCTTAGGTGCTTTCCCTGAACATTGCTTTCCCAAACTCATGGTTTCCTGAGAAAAAAGGGGTGGGCTTGGCTGCGTGGACCCCTTCTCCTGGTCCCCTTTGCCCCCGTACTTGCCTGGAATGAGGAATTGCCTGGGAGGGTATGAGCCCTCTCTCCACCGTGGAGAGACGCCAGTGTGCCCATGCTGGCAGAGCAGAGGGAGCAGTTGTTTTTGGGTGGCATTGTTGGACCAGCCCTGGACAGCATGCCCCAGAGACTGTGAGACATCAGCTCACACTTCTTCTTGCCACTGGTCCTTGGGGTTTCCTTCCTCAAAGCTAAACACATTTCTGACAGCGCAAAGGCCCTGCATAATCTGGTCACACCACTTTACTGAACTCCATGCTGCAGAGCAAGGTGCCAGTCCCAGTGTAGACAATGTGTGTTGTGCAGGGCTCTTTCCCAGTGGTGCCCAGTGGCCCTGTCAGCCACACGGCCTCGACTGTGCTCGTCTTTGGGCCTGTCCCAGGTCTTTGTGATGCTTCCCTTTCTGCCCGGAATGTGTTCTGACTTCCCACCTCGCCCCGCGCCCCGCCCCGCCTCCTGGCTTGGTCAACCTCTCCTCCTGCCCTCTTCCTGCTCCTCCTCCTCCTCCAAGTCTCCTTTAAGAGGGAGGAAGCCATTCCCAAACCTTCCAAGCTAGGTGAGAACCCTCATACTTTCACAACACCTTTTATTTTCCTCAGAACACTCACCACATGTATAAGCAAATAATTATCCGGGTCATTTGGAAAGTGATTTTTTTTTGGTCCTACTTGATTGCAAGAGACTAGTTCTGTGTATTTTTGTTCATTGTGTTTGTGCCAGTACCTGGCTAAGTGCACGGCACATGATAGGAACTCAGTAAGTACTTGTCGAATGAATACACAAAAGAAGGAATGGATTAATTCATTTATAATGAACTCAGTTTTTTTCCTAAAATAGCAGAGGAGTATGAAGGCAGCCTGAGAGCAGGGAGGCCATGGACTCATTCAGGCCGCAGAGCTCCTGCCCGGGGCCTCGCCTGGGCGGCGGCCCACAGCGCAGCCTGCGGCGGGGCAGAGGCCGCTCCGCTCCGACACGGGCCTCCTTCCCGCACCGCACTGCGTGCCCGCCTTCCCTCTCCCCTTGACGGCCAGTGACAGACAGTCCCTTCAGCAGCAGCAAGCCGGCTGGAGGGCTGGTCGCCCGCAGCCTGGAGCGAGGCCCGGGGACGCGGCCCGCCACGCTCACCAGCAGCGCCGTTGGTTTTCATCTTTGGGTGGAAATGGGATATGATGAGACATAAAGAGACATTATTTCCCGAAGGTGGATTCCATTTCTTTAACAATTTATAAGTCTCAAACAATAAAATATGCCTGTTTGGGGAGTGGCATTATATTCCAATGACTTTTCCAGCTGTTTCTCTGTCACGTACATTCCAGAGCATTCTTTCACCCAGCTGACGCCTGCTGCCTCCTCGCGGCAGTGCCGCTACAGCCACCGGAGCTGTTTGGGGCCCGCGGGCTGCACACGGGGACAGGGTCACAGGCTGGTGAGTGGCGGGCTCACTGTGTGGCGTGAGGACAGCCAGTCACGTCCTGTGTCCTGTGGTTGACTACTTTTGTCTTCTGCGAGCCCACAGAACGCCAGTCAGTGGGGTGACTCTGGGCAGGGCACTAACGTGACCAACTTTGTTGGCAGGTGCCTTCATTCCTGAGAAGCATTCGGTTTGTGCAGCACACAGGGGACATCTTCAGGGTCTCCTCAGAGCTGTGCTGCCTTGTGGTGCTCCTGTGACCCTGCTGCGGAGCCCTGGTGACAGAGAGCGGGATGCCTGGGAGCATCCAGACGGGCGTGTGGGGCCACGGGCAGCCTCTACGTCTTCAGGCGTGAGCCATGGGGAAGTGTGCAACTGGGTTGGAGTCAGATGCTCACTTTTCATCGACAACGCCAAAGAACCGAGCTCCTGATTGCGTGGGTTATTTTTTCACAGAGTATAGAAATATCATTTAGCATTATTATGTCAGCAAATTGAATGTTTTCATATACTAATATTTTCTGCTCTAAATTGCATTGGAAATGGGCAGTCTCCTGAAATGTATGTATCTTACTTTGGAATAATCCTAGCCCCTGTAGCCAACCCCTCGTTCCTCAGCTGTCTGTCCTTGCTCGCTCTTGCTCGCCGCCGCAGGGCGGAGCGGCCGTCTCCCCTTCCTCGCGGAGCAGCAGCCCGACTCCCTCACCCGCTTCTCGGCTGGGCTGCTCTCAGCACCTGCCGTGCGAACACTGGGAGGTCCAGACCCCACTCTGAAAACTCTGAGAACATGGTGTGCCCAGGGAGGTTGACATCCCACAACTCTAAAACTTTTACATTTTCTCTTTTTTTCACAGAACATCAAATATCCAGTGGTTTGGACTTTGAGTCTGAGCTGCGGCCCTGACTTTTGGGATTAGACACTGGGACGGAGAGAGAATTCCGTGTGAACAGACTCTGGGCTCAGAGCAGATGCAGGGAACAGCTGGCCGGGAAGCTCCAGCCCAAGGCAGGTGGCGGATTCTCCAGCGGCACCAAGTCTGTGTCGGGCAGCACGGCAAGAGCAGTCCTGGTGAGCCACAGCGCAGGGCGCTCCGGGGTGGCCAGAGGGCCCTGGGAGGAAGCCGCTTCCCAGCAGAGCCCGCCAGGGTGGGAACTGCCAGAGAGTGGGCCAGATGAGTCAGCCCGGCATGAAAATGATTCTGGCCGTGACTTAGTGAGAGAAGAGAGAACAGAAGGGATAGTCAGGAACTGACAGGTGGGCGTCCGACAGGAAGGGGTCACAGCCCCACAGCAGGTGGTAGAGCAGATGGGAGGGAGGGATGGACATGTGACATGTGACGGGTGGGCGGGGCACCAGCCAGGGCACATGGGGCAGGTGGGCGGGGCCCTGGCTAGGAGAGCCCGGAGGGGGATGGGCAGGCTGGGGCCTTTTGACCCTCTCTCGCTGCACCTGCTGCTTAGAGCGCAGAGGCCAGAGGTGCCAGGTGCAGCCTGTTCTTTCAGGTTATTGATCTGTTTTTAAAGGAAACAGCTTGGGATGGCAGAAATATCATTCACTTTTAAATGAGCAGTGCTGCACTTTCTATTCTCTGTGTGAGTTTCCAAGTGCCAAAAGGATGGAAGACGGCCGGATTACTCTAAAAAACTGCAGCAGCGCGGCACTGTCGGGGCTCAGGCAGAGCTGCCCCCCCCCCACAGGTGCATGTGAGTGGAGTGCAACGCTTCATTTAGCCTTTAAGGAGGCGACAGTGGCACAGAGATAAGCGCTCGTGGTGAGGTTAGAGGTCGCGGCAGAAGCCAGAGAGCTGGAGGTGATCCTGGCTGCAGCCTGGCAGAAAGCTCCCAGCCTTGTCCCCAAATCTGTCCTGGTGACGGCCCGCTGCACAGGGCCGGATACCTGCATGAGTCGTCCCAGGAAGGCCGCTGTCCCCAAGCCCCCGTGGGGTTTGGGCATGGGCTCTGGAGCCACACAGCCCTGGGCAGCGCCTCCTCCTCCCCCATGCTCGGGCCTCGCGCGGGGCCGTCGGAAAGTAAGCCCGGCGTTTCTGCGACGCTCGCGACGTACGTACGCTGTGCGTCCTGGCTCGCATGTGCTCTCCCGTCTCCGTGCTAGCTCTGGGAGGGAAGGGCTACGGTCGCAGAGGCGCTTTACGGGGGAAGGGCCTTGGCCCAGACACAGCTCCGACCAGACCTCGCCCCGTGTTGCTCCCATGGCTCCGCAGTCACGCCTGCGCTTTCTTGCGGTGGCCCTCGGGCTGGCTGTGCTGTGACAGATGGGACGAGTGTCCCGGGAGGGAAGGCGGCGAAGCAGCAAGCAGGAGAGCTGGCCCGGCTTGGAGGACGGGATTGGGGTGGGCGGAAGAAAAGGGGGAAGGAACTTTTGCCCAACCCTCTGCTCTCCGGATTTTATGCGCAACCCATTGCATCCCACAGGGTCCAGTTAGATTTGTATCAGCCCCTTTCCGCAGAGGGCAGGGGGGACAGAACTGCGCGCTGTAGGCAGAGCTGGGGGCCAGAGGTGGGCCCCTGGCTGTGGAAAGGACGGGACCAGGCTCCAGGCAGCAGCGGAGGGAAGGCGGTTTTCAGAGGAAGAACCAGACCCAGGAGAATGACAGGGGCTGGGGCTGGGCACCCCGGGAGCGGCAGCAACGGACCAGCGCCCTCAAGGGAGCTCTGGAGGTGGGCGGGAGGATGCAGGGTATGGCGGGGCAGCGTGGGGACCGTGGCTCTGGGCTCGGCCAACGTGTGTGATGGCACCGGGCCCTGGGAGGGACAGGGCTGGCCTGGTGGCAGTGGTGCCCGTGCCTGGGAGGTTTCCCCCGGACCCTTGGCAGTGTCTCTCTGCCTTAGGCCTTCCTTCCAAATTCACGTTCGTGTTTATCTTCTCCAGAATATAGTCACAAAGGTGATTGTCCTCTCTAAGCAGTATCCCTTCAATATTTTCTGTACATTGAGTCTGCTTTGTATTTACCGGAACCTATTGGTAGTGAATTAGTTAAACAAAGGGAAGGGGCATCATTTTTCCCTTCTCCTCTCCTGCACAAGGCGGGAGTCTATATTCAGGGAGCTGTACGTGAGCCCAGCAGTCTAGGAGGACTTTCTTCAGGTCGCTGTGAGTTCTGGGGGATATGGGAGGGGTGGGGGGAGGCCCCAGGGCTCAGGCTGTGGAGGCCTGCACACCCCAACACACGCAGGGCCTGGCGCTGTAGTTCGCACCTGATGACGACTCAGGGGCCGCCTGTCCTTGAGCCCCACCGAAGGTGTCACAGAAATACCTTTCCTCCTCCCATAGCTGCTGCCCAGCCTCCTGGTTGCTCATTCTGTGTTCTACCAGGGCCATTACTTTCTCCAAAGCTGTTTTTCAACTTCTAGCTCCTCTGAACCATGCAGGAGGATTGATGGAATGCACCTCGGTGTGACTTTTGAAGGCTTCCAGCGCTTCTCGTCACCTGTGCGGTTCCAGACCTGCCTTCCCTAGGGCCTGGAGCTCCCTCCCTGCCTCTGGGCCTCTGAGCGTGGCATTCCCAACAATGCCGCTCTGTTGTCAGCTCACGGAGCACAGGGACGGAATGTTCAAGAGAATGCACAGAGAAGATGCCAGTAGGAAGCGAAGGAAGTATTAGAGGGACACCCAGAAACCCATCCTGGGAGAGGCGAGCCGGCTGCGGAAGGCCACAGGTTTTGCCCGATGCCAGCGGGGCTACCTGGGCTGGGGATTCCACTGGGTCCTTCCAGGTTGTCTGCTCAAACCTGGGGCAGCGTTCTCATTTGTCACCACGATCACCTCCACAATCATCTTTCATTATAAGATAGAAAATTTTAAAAGTAGAAAAAAGTATATTAACCAATGATCGCTGTGGGGAAAAGCCTATTTTTAATTTTTTTATGCACTTTTCAAAAGGTTAACTGTAAAGAGTGTTATATCTTCAGGAAATAAATTAAAAACTTGGAAAACATTTTCAAACTTGAATTTGCTCCTAAAGGCCCAGGTGGAAGCAGCTGCCGACGCCCAGCGCCAGCTCATCCCAGGGGCTGAGCGCCTGCTGCGCGCGTGCACGCCGCCTGCCCCGCGCTGGCGGGGTAGCCAGCAGCCAAAGAGCAGGCAGTCCCTGACGGTCCGCCGAAGCCACTGCTTCTTCATCAACCACTGAGCACACGCCCATCACCCGCGCCTGGAATGTGCGCAGCGCTGCGGAAGGCCGCCGGGCGCGCGGGCACGTGGCGCTGGGCTGCTCCTGCGCAGAGCGCCCGCGCAGCTCACGGAGGTGGTAGCGCCTCGTGAACAACAGCAACAGCAGAGTAAAGGCAGACCAACACCCAGTAGGCATGGTGTGCCCGGGGCTGGCGTGCCAGAGCGGCCCTGGGGGTGAAGGCCCAATTTCAGAGGGGGCCTCCGCCAGGCATTCCCAGCGACTCCCAGAGCCCGGCCCCCCTGGCGCCAGTCCCAGCAGGGGGACCCGGGAGACACGGAGCTAAGCCTCCACAGGGCAGAGGGTGCCGGGAGGGACGCACATCCTGAGAAGAGGCCCTTGGTCATCGCTGATCACAGAGGGTCGGGTGGGACAGTTGGTCTCCTACTTGTCACTCCCGCAAATGCAGCCTGTGATTTCCTGGGATTCTTGATTTCAGAAGTGTTAAGAATAAATGGGTCTGGAAAAGCCAGAATTTGAGGCTGAAAAATGAAAACAAGGGAAGAGCAGTGAGAACAGACCCTGATGCTCGCCTGACGTCTCATCAGCTGCTCGCGCTCAGCGTTTGGGTGAACAAGCCCGTAGAGCCAGTGCTGTCGGACCATCTCACAGTGAAGTGTTGGATGTATTTTGCACCGGGATGCATGTGGAAGGTATTGTGACAAAGGAAATAAACCTATTTGAGCATTTTTAAGAAAAGAAAAAGAGGTGTCACTGAGATGTCCCTGATGATGAAGGGACCTGGCATCGCCTCACCTAAGGCGCTGGCGCCCACGGCAACTGCGGCGCTCTGCCCTGAGCGCCCGCACGTGGCGCGGTGCAGTTGCGCGGCCTCGCCCTCCCTCCTCCTCCAGCTGAATGCACGGCACTCTCCACGCAGCTCAGAAAGAAGGCCACGCGATGCAGGGGCGCCTGCGTGGGGAATGAAATGTCATCCCGAGAGGTCCCTACGGGCAGGCTCCGGCAGGATGACGCCTTCTCGGGTGCAGGCCACATGTTCCCTTTCTGAGCGCGCAGGCTGAGGACGGAGCTTTTCCTCTGGGTGGGGACGCAGCAGGGGAGTTAATGGCACCGTGCTTTGCAGGAAACTGATCTCAGGTCCGCCTGATGTCCTGGCACTCTGCCTCATGAGGGGACAACGCTGCTCGCCTAACCAGGGCTGGGGGAACACACATGCATGCAAGTCAGTGAGGGGACACAGAAGGGACACGGAGAAGATGGAAAAGAAGGGCCAAAGATGGATGCAACAGGTGGAAGGGGATCTGACTTCGTGCCCAGGGTGAAGAGAAAGGGATGGCAGGCTGTGTGGTAGCCCCAGGCAGAGATGTCCTGGCACGAGACAAGTGGGCAGGACTCTTTGGGTTTCTGGGAAGAGAGACTGAGCAGCGACTTTTGCTAAGATCCAGCTCCGAGCTGGGTCCAGTTCCCCGGGGTTGCTTGTCGTGCACTGGCTCCCGGCTGCTCAGGCTAGAAGCGACAGGAGCTCGTGACACGCAGATGTGGAACCTGGAGACTTGGAGTTTTAACTCTGTCCTGGAGGCCTGCAGACACATCCGTGTCTTGTCTCCTAACTTCCTTTCTGTGCGGGAGAAGATGGCATGCCCGAGCCACCCTCACAGTGGTGAAGAAGGGACCTTGCGTGTGGACTCTGCCATGACGCTGAAGCGTGCCAGACGGTTGCTTTCTGGCCCTGCTGCCGTGCCTGGTTAATAGTGTGGTTTCATCTCCAGAATTTAAATGTAGGTAAGACGGGTCATGCTTCTACCATCTCTTCGTCCTCTTGCTGCTCGCTTCTGCTGGCATCTAGGCATAACAGCTCATGTTCGAATTAGAAGTCAGGGTTGGTTGAGCTGCACGCAGGAGAGGGGGAGTCAAAAAAGGAGAACATCCAGTCTGAGGACAGAACAACACAGAGAAGGACGGAGACACGAGCTAGGAATGATGGGAACCTGTTCTTTGCAGTTTGCAGTTTCAGTACTGGCCTGCCAGTCTGTGAGACGCCACACCATTTACTGCAAACGCAGGGGATGCAGCATTCCATGCTTTGCTGAAGCCCACGCGGCTGGCCAGGGGTGGGACAGGGTGGAATGCAAGACTGAAAGATGCCAGGTAGCGCTGGCAGTAGAGGGAAGGGAGGGTGAAGGAGCTGCATGGCGGCATCCTCGGCAGCTGCAGGACGGGGGCTGGAGGACAGAGCTGCAGGCCAGAGAAGGAAGAGGACAGGCCAAGACATGCGGACTGAACACATCTGGCTGCCGCCGGTCTTCAGTACACATTGCTCACTTTATCGTGTTTCATTTGCAGAATCCAGGAGAATCCAGCTTCTGCCTGCATGACTTTTGGGTTGGCTTTGTGATTTTCTTTTAAAGGAATGAGATCAGATTTCATCCTGTACCAGAGTTTATACAGTAATAATTTACCCAAGAGATCATGTATCTTTGCATCTTAGAATTGAAATTCCATATACTTACCTTAGAGACACGTATATTGAGAACCAAAAATGAAAGAGGAGAATCCAACTAACCGGCCTGCACACACGGGTTTAGAGTGTATGTTTGGAAGGACCTCGTCAGCATGTTGAACTCCCAGAAGAGGGTTTTGCTTGAATTCCTTTGAAGAGTTAATTTCCTGGACTGTAGGCAGGTGATGTTCCTTTTCCCCAGAATTTCCAGACATGTGTTAAATGTAGGATCGCTACTTTTATCACAGGATTGTGATGGCAAGTTTAGTTAAAAGAAATACTACACACATATTCATTCATTCACTCATTCCACAAATACAGCTCTAAGTGCCAGGCACTGTTCCAGCTTCTGGGTCGCAGTGAGCGAGACATACAGAACCGGCCTCTCGGCGCTTCCATTCTAGCGGGTGAGACAGACAACAGTTGTGATGACAAGGAAAATATACAGTAAATTAGACAGTGACAAGTGCCGCAAAGCACAGCGAGGCTGAGCGGGCAGGCAGTCTGGGTGGGGTGCTGTCTTCCAGGGACTGGCCAGGCAGCCTCTCAGAGAAGATGCCCTGACATGCAGACCTAAGGACGCGGGGACAGGGAGCAGCGTGAGCGCCGGGGCGTGTGTCGGCAGCAAAGGCCCTGAGGCGGCACGTGCCTGGCTGCTGGGCAGCAGCACGGGTCGGGGGTAGGGTGGCAGGTGAGGTCAGAAAGGACACAAAGGCCATGTCCCGGGCGGCCTCGGGAAGGGTTGCCAGGGGTTGGGCTTTGATACTGCATGAAACGAAGCACAGCTGGAAAATTTTGCGCAGGTAAATGTCGTTATGTATCATACTTTTTAATTTTAAAACTTTTATATTTTTCAAACTTATAACTTTGGATTAATTTCAGATTTATGGAAAATTTACCAAAAAAAGTATAAAGAGTAACCATAAACCCTTCACCTAGATTCCCCTGGCGTTAATATCTTACATAAGCAGGGAACTTTTTTCTAACTCAGAAGTGACCATGGCTACAATACAGTGTGACTGACCACACCGTAGACGCAACTGGCTGACATCGTCATTCAGACTGGCTTCGACAAGAAACATCATCATTTCATCTAACAGGAACCTGAGAGACTGGATGTCGCCGAGTGTCCCCGGGCCGTGTGGTTTGCCTGCTTTGCTGTGTCAGTGTTGCTGCCCTGCAGGGTGGAGCTGGCGGGTTTGGAGTGGCAGGTGCCTGCCTGTGGCCCCGAGAGCTGCAGCTGCTTCGTCACCTCGGATGGGGTGGGGACGGAGAGGCGAGTCCCCAAGGTGCCCATCGGGGAGTGTCTGCCAGGGAAGGCCATATGCTCACGCCTGGGCCAGGGCTTCTCCACCAGGCAGTCTGCCCCGGACACGTTTGGCATTGTCCAGAGGCATTTAGGGTCGTCACACTGGTGGCGGCACCCTACAGCGCATGAGATAGCACCTGCCACCACTGACCTGAGGTAGTGTCACTATCTTCTGAGCCTCTTGGGGAAAAGGTGACTGCCGAAAACTATGAACTGTGTCTGGGAGAGGAGGGGGAGACCACAGGTGCGCCCACTGTCCGCAGCCTCCCCGGCGCCGGGAGGGCTGGCGCGCTCGGCCCGTGCCCACCTCCAGGCTGTGGGGAATCTCCCTCGGATTCGTCTGAGAGAAACTTGTGCATCTATTTCTTGAAGCTACACGTTCCTTTTAGTTTCTGTGCTAGAAAGTGCAAGAGAAAGAATATGATCTTTGGTGCTGAGGATATCTGAGCAAGTCCCCGAGCTTTCCTTGGGGCCTTGGAAAGATTCTTTCCCTAGATTCTTCCTGGGGACCAATCCAGGGACCAGTCATAATCCCTGGGGGCTACTTGGGATTCACCCTGACTAGGGGGCTCTCCCATGCCGGGCGACGAGGGCCGCTTCTCTTGGTCCTCTGGAGGCTAGAGCACGCTTGGCACGTGCCGGGCAGTGAGGTTGCTGAACTGGCATTCTCACTCCCTCGGTACTGTTTGCATCGCGTCGCTTTCCTTGGGCTTCCCCTGTAGCGCTTTATTTCGGGGCCGATGTTGTGATCGCAGGCCTGGCACGTCCAGGGCGCACAGCAGGCACGGGAGAGCACGCGGCCCGGTGCCGTCCTGACTGAAGCCCGCATCCTGCCCGAACAGCTCTCGCAGGTCCCCACTCCGCTCTGGAAATAGCAGTGCACGTTTAGGGCCCTGTGACCCCACTCGCTATGTTTAATGTTTGTTTTCACTTTCTCATTATTAACATTTTTTTCTTTTTGCTTTACTGCAGGCATAGCCATCCTATACCCAACCAAAATGAAGGACACTGTTTTATAAACATTTTTACCCTGGTTCCTGATAAAGAAGTTGGATCTCTGTGCTGCCATTTCATTCTCAGCTGAAGTCATTTTCCATCAGTGTTACTTTCCTCTTAACTTAAAAAGAGAATCCTATCACTCCATGTCCCTCTGGGCTGAAGACACTCCCTCCTTCCACCCATGTCCAAAAATGCTGGAAGATTCCCCTCCAAGCATCAAGAGGAATAAAGTGATGGGAATTTAATTTGATTTTGAGAGAATCTGGGTTTGTATGTATAATAAAATGAAATATACCAGTTTGGAATTGGTAGGGACTTGAACATTTATTTTTCCTTTTTTGGGATTTTATTAATCTTTCTCTTGTATTTCTTAAGAATCATTACCACACAATTATAATAACTTTTCTTATAGAATTGTGACTGTATATTCAGTTCAGTTCGAACGGTCGCGTCAGTTGTGCATGCCAGCATAGTCTGAATTGGAATAGCAGCAAGGATAATCAGAAGGCAAAGGCACATCTCAAAGACGCACGAGAGCAATGGCCGAGGACGCCACAGGCAGAGGGAGGGTGTTAGGAACTGCAAGGGGCCCTCCACGTTTCATTATCAAAGCCTGGATCTCCAATGTATGAGAGGAAACTATTTTGCAGAGTTTTATAAATCTCCTTCTCACTCTTCCTTTCTCTCTCTCCTTTTAAAAAAAAAGAACTGAAAATGACTTGGAATTACATTTTCTTTAAATATTTTTATTTGTTAGCTTGCAGTTGAAAAGTGTGCTGACTAAACCAGAGCTGGATAGCACCTGCAACAAGTGGCAGGAAGCACTCGAGAAAGGGTGTGCGGAAAGAAGTTCTGTGGTCCTGGGCCACAGGACTGAACCCCTTGGGGGAGAAACAAGGTGGAACTATTTAACATTCTGAGAAAGAAAAGCAGCATGCATATCTCAGGGTGCACAAGACAACTAGTCTCATTAGCTTATTCTGCAAAACAATTCACCTCTTGTTGAGTCTGCTTCCATGACTTTATTTTTGTTCAAGGTTGAAAAAATGTAGTGTTCCTAAGTGTGGAGAAATGGAGCAGGCGTTTAACTGTGGATTCTGAGATCCTGACATTGGTTCTTCCCCCTTTGACTGCAAACAAGAACACTGATATGTTATTAGGACTCAGTAGGTACCCGTGAGCGAGATGGGACACAAAGCCATTTGGAAGGGCTCCCTGGCATTCAAATGATCACACCCACATGGTCACTGAAAATTCCTTGAAAGAAGCTTCTATTTAAAAACTACAATTGCCATTTAAGGTGCAAGAACACCAGAATATTTTTCTAAGAGAATAAGTTAAGTGTATGCTAAATTAATTGCATAAAATGTAATATTTTGGGTGCAGGTTTTTATATAAAATTCCAGTTTTGGGAATTCTGGGTTGCTACTAGGAAGATTCAAAGAAACAGTATAATTTCTCCCAGGGAAGGAAGGAAGGAAGGAAGGAAGGAAGGAAGGAAGGAAGGAAGGAAGGAAGGAAGGGAGGGAGGGAGGGAGGGAGGGAGGGAGGGAGGGAGGGAGGGAGGGAAGGAAGGAAGGAAGGAAGCAGGGAAGGAGAGAAGGAAGGAAGGAAGAAAGGAGGGAGGGAGGGAAGGAAGGAAGGAAGGAAGGAAGGAAGGAAGGAAGGAAGGAAGGAAGGAAGGAAGGAAGGAAGGAAGGAAGGAGCTGGGTTGCAATAAAGGAGGCAGGCACGATGCAGGCTGTGACCAGGTGAGGGGAGAGGCAGTGCCCAGTGTGGCTCAGGGCTGCAGACGGGACCACTGGCTTCTACAGACAAATGCTTTCTGACTCATTCAGTTGTCTGCAAAAGTGTCCTGGGACTGGAGGCAGGGTCACCAGAGTGGCCAGGGCAACACAAGTAGCCAGCGAGGCCACTCAGTTTCTCTTCCGATGTGCTGTCCTCTCTGGGACTGGATACGCTTCCAATGAGTGGGATGAGAGATCTACTCCCACGTTGCCATTTTCCTCAATAATGACGATACTAAGCTATAATAAATGTCTTTCCATTATGTACATCTGTGGAAAATTTTTAGGTAGACATTGGTACAATAAATAAGAAATTAATGAGGAAAGATTAAGGAGAAAAATTAACAGCCAGATCCTAAACTGAAGAAATGTCTCCCACAGACTGTGGGTCTATTCTGTGCAAACATTGCACGCTTTTTGTATTTTGTTTGATAAAATATGCTGAATGAGACACCTTTACATTTGGGTAAACCAACCACCTTATAAAAATAAAGTATTGGAATTATCTTTGTATGTCATAACTAATAATAGAAAAGGAAAGTGGTAGTTGAAAGGAAATACTCCCCTATAGCTGGTAAATTGGTTTTGTGGCTTGAAATATTTCCTAAAGGTTATTTATAAGGTGTTAGAAAATACCTATATCCAATTTAACTTGGACTTAGTCATGTCTTCTTTTTCAGTTCCCACGAGAATCTGCGTTTAGAGACACATGTGTGACGCAAGGCCAGTGTGTGAGTGCTCCTGAGCTGGCTGTCCCTGCAGTCCGTAGCCCTGAAGGAGCAGGACAGCCACGCACCGGGCAGGCAGACCCCCACAGAGCCTGCAAGGCGAGAGCTGGCCTTGGCTGCCTCTTTGCAGATCACTGTCTTCACCTGTGCCTAGGACATCCTGTTCAAGGTAGGGCTCTTGACAACACGGCAAAGACCTGAAAACTTTTGACTGTGGGTGTTCTCTGGAAAGCAATACACGGCCCCCTTCCAGATAAAGGCCCTTAATAACTTGGCACAAGTCTCAACTGAAGTAGAGGTCTCTCCACCTCGTGATCGGGCCAAACACTTAGGGAACCTTGGCCAGTTCTGACACAAAAAGAGTGAGACCCTTGAGGCCAGTCCCCTGCAGCTGAGTGGTGAACCCCTGCAACCCAGAGTCGTGCAGCAGGAGGAGGACAACCGCACCTCCCCCGCCGCATCCCCTCTCCTCCGTCCTCCAATCTGGACTGGCCCTTACGAGGGCTTCCACGTTTCGGCTATAAATCTCATTTTGGTAGTTACAGGAACTAAGCTGATTTAATTTTAATTGACATTTTCAGTTAGATAATTATAGACATTAGCCATTCTGATAGGTGACACCTCACTGTGGCTTTAATTTGCGTTTCCCTAAGGGTGGAGGTGCTGCTGTCCGTGCGTGCGCTGACTCAGCACCTGTGCGCCGCGGCGCTGGCGTGTCTGCTCAAGTCTTTCACCCGTTGTCCAACCACAGTGATCGTTTTGTTTATTCATTTGTTTTATTTATGTATTTATTTATTTATATTTAGCATATTACAGGGGAACAAATGTTTAGGTTAGATATATTGCCCTTGCCCCACCCGAGCCAGAGCTTCAAGCGTGTCCATCCCCCAGGCGGTGCCACCGCACCCATTAGGTGCGAATATACCCACCCCTCCTCCGCGCTTTCACCTGCCCAACAGACACCTTATGAATGTTACTATTATATGTGCACATAAATGTTGATGAATTACTAGCAATTTGATGGCAAGTACATGTGGTGCTTGTTTTTTCACTCTTGGGATACTTCACTTAGTAGAATGGGTTCCAGCTCTATCCAGGATAATGCAAGAGGTGCTGGTTCACCATTGATGTTTGTGGCTGACTAGAACTCCATGATATGCGTATATCACACTTTATTAATCCACTCATGTATTGATGGGCACTTGGCTTGTTTCCACATCTTTGCAGTTGTGACTTGTGCTGCTATAAACATTCGAGTGCAGATGTCTTTTTTATATAATATCTTTTTTTCCCTTTGGATAGATACCCAGTAATGGGATTGCTGGATCAAATGGTAGTTCTACTTGTAGCTCTTTGAGGTATCTCCATATTGCTTTCCACAGAGGTTGTACTAGTTTGCAGTCCCACCAGCAGTGTAGGAGTGTTCCTATCACTCTATATCCATGCCAACATTTATTGTTTTGGGACTTTTTTGATAAGGGCCATTCTCACTAGTGTTAAGTGATACCTCATTGTGGTTTTGATTTGCATTTCCATGATGATTAGAGATGTTGAGCATTTTTTCATGTTTCTTGGCCATTAGTCTGTCTTCATTTGAAAAGTTTCTGTTCATGTTCTTTGCTCAATTTTGAATGAGGTTGTTTGATTTTTTTCTTGGTGATTTTAGAGTTCTATATAGATTTTAGTTATCAGCCCTTTATTGGATGTGTAACATGCAAATATGTTCTCCCATTCTGTAGGTTGTCTGTTTGCTGTAGTGATAGCTTGCTTGATCAGGTCTCATTTATTTATTTTTGTTGTTGCTGTGATTGCCTTTGATGTCTTCTCCATAAATTCTTTGCCTAGGCCAATGTCTATAAGAGTTTTTCCAACATTTTCTTCTACAATTCTTATGCTTTCATACCCTAGGTTTAAGTCTGTTATCCACTATGAGATGATTTTTGTGAGAGGTGAAAGTTGTAGATCTTCTTTCAGTCTTCTACATGTGGCTATCCAATTTTCCCAGCACTATTTATTCAATAAGGATTCTTTTCCCCAATGTATTTTTTTGTCTTCTTTGTCAAAGATTAAATGGCTATGTGAGGATGGTTTTATATCTGTGTTCTCAGTTCTGTTCCATTGGTCTATGTCTCTGTTCTTATGCTAGTACCATGCCTTTTTAGTTACTGAGGTCTGGTAAATTGATGCCTAACAATTTGTTTTTTTTGCTGAAGATTGCTTTTGGTATATAATGTCTTCTTTGGTTCCATATGAAGCATAGAATTATTTTTTCTAGATCTGCATGAAAGGATGTTGGTATTGTGATGGGGATTACATTGAATCTGTAGATCACATTGGATAGTATATAGACACTTTAACCATGTTGATTCTGCCAACCCATGAGAATGGTATGGTTTCCACCTGTTTATATCCTCTGCTCTTTCCTTCCTCGGTGTTTAGTAGTTCTCCCTGTAGAGGTCTTTTACCACCTTAGTTAAATTTATTCCTATGTATTTTATTTTATTTGTTGCTCTTGTGAAAGGTATTGAGTCTTTGATTTGGTTCTCAGTTTGACTGTTGTTACTGTATAGGAATGCTATTGATTTATGTACATTGATTTTATAACCTGAGATTTGCTGAATTTGTTTATCAATTCCAGTAGTCTCATGAAGAATCTCTGGGGTTTTATAGATATAATACCATATCATCAGCAAAGAGCAATAGTTTGACCTTTTCATTCCCCATTTGGATGCCCTTGATTTCCTTCTCTTGTCTGATTGCTCTGGCTAGGACTTCCAGCACTATGTTGAACAGAAGTGGTGATAGAGGGCAACTTTGCCTCCTTCCAGTTCTAAGCAAGAATGCTTTCAATTTTTCCCCATTCAGTTATGATGTTGGCTGTGGATGTTTCCTATATGGCTCTTATCATTATGGGGTAAGTTCTGTCTATTCCAATTTTGTTAAGCATTCTTATCATAAAAGGGTGCTAAATTTTGTTGAATGCTTTTTCTGTATCTATTGAGAGGATCATATGGTCTTTTTTTTCCTTCTGTTTATGTGGTGAATTACATTTATCAATTTGCCTACATTGAACCATCTCTGCATCTCTGGGATGAAGCCCATTTGGTTGGGATGGATTATTTTTTTGATAAGCACCTGAATTTGGTTTGCTATAATTTTATTGAGAATTTTTGCATCTATATTCATGAGGATATTGGTCCATAGTTTTCCTTTTTTTGTTGTATCCTTTCCTGGTTTGGGCATCAGGGTGATGTTGGCTTCACAAAACGTGTTGGGGAAGATTCCTTCCTTCTTGATGTTGTGGAATAATTTCTGCAGGATAGGCATCAGTTCTTCTTTTCAGGTTTGGTAACATTTGAGTGTGAAACCATCTGGTCCAGGACTTTTCTTTTCAGCAAGGTTTTTTTTATTGTTGCTTCAATTTTGGTACCTGGTATTGGTCTGTTCAGGTGTTCTGTTTCTTCCTGATTGAGCCTAGAGAGGCTGTGTATTTCTAAGAATTTGTCCATTTCCTCTACATTTTCAAGTTTATGTGCATGGAGATTTTTATAGTATTCATTCATAGATGATATTTTGTATTTTCAGGGTATCAGTTGTAATTTCTGCCTTTTCATTCCTGGATTGATACACATCCGGCTGGGACCCTCAGAAAAGGGGAAGTCTTGACTGAACATAACCATTAGTTTCTTCCATTTCCTTTTAGCATCGTCTTTAACAAAATTTGCAAAAAATATTGTGAAATTCTGGTAACATAAGGCAAAACTGAATGTGTTCGAGGTGCCTAGAGAATAAGTCAAAGACCCAGCAACGCAAAAGTATTTTCTGAGCATCTGAGCCCAGGGACTATGGGATATGGCAGCTTCTGAGTCCTCTCTTTTCTGCTTCTTGTTAATCTAGCAAGAAGCATGTCAATTTTGTTTATTTTTATAGAGAACCAACTTTTTGTTTTGCTAATCTTCCGTATAGTATTTTTATTATCAATGTCATTTAGTTCTGCTCTGATATTTGTTATTTCATTTCTCCTGCTGGTTTTAGTGTTGGCATGCTCATACTTTTCCAGTTCTTTGAGATGATTCATTAGACTGTTGATTTGTGATCTTTCTGTCTTTTAGATGTATGCATTTATGGATATAAATTTTCCTCTCAGGACTGCTTTAACTGTGTCCCACAGAATTTGTGTCTCCTTTATCATTTAGTTCAAAGAATCTTTTGATTTCCATCTTAATTTTCTTTTTAATGCAATAATTATTCAGCAGAAGGTTGTTTATTTTTCCATGACTTTGTGTAGATGTGAGAATTTCTGTTAGAGTTAATTTCTAATTTTTTTCTACTGTGGTCTGAGAATATGCATGGTATAATTTCTATTTTTTTAAAATTTTTTGAGACATGTCATTGTGGACTAAGATATGGTCAATCTTAGAATATGTGTCATGAGCTGATGAGAAAAATGTATTTCAGTTGTTTGTTTGGTAGAAAATTCTGTAAATGTCAATCAGGCCCATTTGTTATAAAGTTCTGTTTAAATCCATTGTTTCTTTGTTTATTTTCTGTTTGGATGATCTGTCCTGTTCTGTCAGAGGGGTGTTGGAGTCTTCATCTATTAGGATGCTGCTGTTTATCATTTTGTTTAGACCAAGTAGAATTTTCTTTATGAATCTGGGTGCACCTGAGGTGCATAAATATTTAGAATTGTTATGTTTTCTTGTTGAATTGTACCTTTTGCCATTATATAGTGATCATCTCTGTCTTTCATTACTTTTGATGATTTGAAGACTAAGTTATCTTAAATCAGAACTGTTATGCCAGATTTCTTTTGGCTTTCATTTGCATGAAATATTGTTTTCCATCCCTTCATCTTGAGTCTGAATGCATCTTTGTGAGTTAGATATGTTTCCTGAAGACAGCAGATACTTGGTTTGTGTATATTTATTCATTCAGCCAGCCTATATATCTTTAGTTGGTAGTTCAAGCCATTCACATTTATTGAAAGAATTGATAAGTTGGGCAGATTTCTGTTCATCCTGTTGGACTTTGTTGCTTTGTTTTCTCTTTTCAGCCATTGTGTTATCTGGCCTTTGACATTTAGCTTCTGGATATTTTTACACTGGTGAGTGTTTATTGTGCTGATCCTTGTGGAACACTATTCTGAATACTTCCTGGAAGGCAGGTCATGTCTTTAAGAATTCCCTCAATCTTTTCTTGTCTGAGAAGGTCTTTATTTCTCACATGTAAGAAACTTAGTTTTGCAGGGTACAAGTTTCTAGACTGGGCATTATTCTGTTTGAGAAGAGTGAGGATGGGGCCCCAGTCTCTTCTGGCTCTTCTGGCTTGTAAGGACTCAGTTGAGAAGTCTGTAGTTAGTGTAACAGGTTTTCCTTTGTAGGTTACCCTTCTTTCCTGTTACAGCTCATAGGAGGGTCTCTTTTGTGTATATTTTGGCCAGTCTGATGACTATGTGTTGTGATGTCTTCCTATTTGCAATGAACCTGCCAGGAGTCCCTTGAGCTTCCTTTACCTGGATATCTAGATTTTTAGCAAGGCCTGGGGAATTTTCCTCCATTATATCCTCAAATAGTTTATCTAACCCTTGTGCATTTTATTCTTCTCCCTAAGGGATGTCTAAAATTTTAATATTAGGCTGCTTCACATAATCCCACATTTCTTGTAGGCTTTGCTCTTTTCTCTCATTTCTCTGCTCTATCTCTATGACTGACTTATTTAATTGAAAGGTGTTATCTTCAATCCCTGAGATTCTTTCTTCTGTTTGATCTACCCTATTCTTGAGGTTTTCCACTGTGTTTTATAATTCCTTAAATAAATTCTTCATTTCTGTTTGATTTTTCTTTAATATTTCAACTTCTTTAGTGAATTTTTCTTCCAAGTCCTGGATTTGTGTGTGTGTGTGTGTGATATATTTGTGTTAGGTATCCATTTTCTTTTGCATATTGAGTTTTTCTTACAATACATGTTCAAAATTTTCCTTTGTCATTTTACTGTTCTGAATTTGGTTGATATCCATTGCTAGAGAGCTGTGCTCCCCTTTGGGGGTGTGCTTTCAGTTTGATTCTTCATACTTCTAGAGTTCTTTTGCTGATTCCTTCCCATCTGGAGCAGCTGTTGCTTCTTACCTTTAGATTTTCATTTAGATAATGACACGCCTAGTTTAGTCTCTGAGCCAGTAGGTGGTGTTTGTCGGTGAAATTCAACCATATCCTTTGTGATGAGCCAGTAAAAACTGTAAAAGGGTAAGTAAATTGACCTACCTGTTTGTAGGTAGTGCTTGCTGGGAGGAGCAAGCTGCAGTGTTAGTTTTGGGTCTTGTAACCACCTTTCATTCCTCTGGACAGGCACTCTAGGGCCTCAAGTAGTGGGAGGGGCCCTGGTACTTCCAGGTGTGTCCTTATTCTCCACCTCAGTGGGGGCAGGTGAGGGAATGAGGCTGTATGGTGCTGGGTTGGGTTTGCCTTCCCTCTAGCTCTACAAATGCTGTTAGCAGGGGTCAAAGGTCTGTTTTCCACTCTGGACAAGGCTGCCAGGGAGAGGCTGAAATGGCCCCATCAGCCTAAAAGTCTGTGTGTGGAGGTGGGGCCATCGGAGACCTGCAGTCTGGAGCAGGCTCTCTCCTTTCCACCCTCCCCTATTCTGCGGTTTCTCCCTGGCCTCTGCCAGCAGGCAGGACCTCAAGCCAGTGGATCACTTCTGACTGTGATACAAGCCAGAAGGTTCCCTGTCCAGGATCACAGCCTGAGCGGGGAGTGTGGCCTCCCGTGGGAGGAGGGTTGCCTCTAAAGCACACTGGTCTGCCCCTGAAGGCACACACACTGCAATAGACTAGTTCACAGATGTCCCTCCTGTGCCCGGGGCAATGTGATTGAGCCTTGGGTGCACAGGGTCTGGCCTGCAGGCCTGTCCTCCAAGCCCAGGAGAGCAATTCCAGACCCTGCCAGGTAGGAGAGTGCTGGTCTCAAGCCACCCACTGGGGGCCCAAGTTGGATCAATGTCTCTCTGCCTTAGGATCTGCCCCTTTCTCCTGGAGTCACCAGGTAAGCAGCACTTGGGAGAGCTGGTGGGTAGGGAGCTCACAGTCTGAGTACCCCTCAGTTTGCTGGAAGGCCCCCAAAGAAAGGTCCTATTCCCTGTGGATGCCCCCAGGGGGTGGCTAAATTGTCTCTCTTGGTGGCTGTGGGTAGGGAAGGGGAAGGGGAGAATGGAGCAACATGGAACCTGCCAATTGCCTCAGGTCTGTGGGGCAGGGGGGTACCCCAACGGAGCTGGGGGCCTAGTGCCCTGTCCCCAGGAGGCTTGCTACTCACTGACGGCAGCCGTCTCTGGGCTGGTGTCTGCAGATCTCTCCAGTAGCTCAAGAGCCCACCAGCAGTCTGAAATGCAAGGGAGGGGAAACTTAGCTGCCCCACCTACCTTTGTCACTGGTCTCAAAGCCTCTTGGGGTTTAGGCCCTGCCAACGCCTTTCTCCTTCCAGTTTTGCTCCACAACTTCTTCCTGTGGAGTCTCCTATAGTTTTAGGCACCCTTCCTTCCCACCCTCATCCAATCTGTTTGTCTGCCTATTTGTTTTATTCACTTTCATCTAAAATCTGTCTTTCTTGCAGAGACACTTCCATTTGTCCCCTTTACCACTCCACTTGTAATTATTATCATCTTGAATATCAATCAGATGGTTTCATATATTTTGTTTCAATCATCAGTTATGATTAATTAATAAAACACGTTGGGAAAATGATAGTTTGTTGTATGTACCCATTTTTCTCATCTTTCCATTGTTTCTTCTTCCCTTCTAATATTTCAAGGTTGTCTCTATTATCATTTCCTTTGTGTTTGAAAAACTTCCTTTAGTCATTTATTAAGGCTAGGTCTAGTAGCAGCAAAGTCTTTTAGTTTTACTTATCTAAGAATGTTTTTATTTTCCCTGCATTCCTGAAAGATAGTTTTATCATATGTAGAATTAGCAATTAACAGTTTCTCTTCCGTGGAAATAATATATTGTATCACTTTCTTCTGACCTCCATGATTTCAAATGAGGAATCTGCTAATCATTCTAATTGCTATTCTTCTATAGTTAATATGTCATTACCTACAGCTTCTTCCAAGATTTATTCTTTGCTTTTAGTTTTCAAAAGTTTAATTAAGATGTGTTTTTGTATACATTTCTTTGGGTTTCTACCATTTGGAATTTGTTCAGTTTCTTGGATATGAGGTTTGTGTCTTTCACCAATTTGGGAAGTTTTCAGTTATTATTTATTCAAATACTCTTTTAACCCCAGATTCTTTTTCTTTATTCTGGAAATATGATAATATGAAATATCAGTTTTTTGTTATTGTCACTCAGGTCTCTAAGGCTGTATTCTTTTTTGTTTTTTTTTTAAGTCTATTCTCTCACTGTTAAGATTGGGTGAATTCTTTGTTATTTCTTCAAGTTACTGATTATATACGCTGTCATACCCACTTTATTGCTTGATCCATCTAGCAAATTTTAATTTTTTAATTGTATTTTTTACGTTATAATTTCCATTTGGTTCTTTTTACAGCCTCTATTCCTTTGCTGAAATGTTCTAGTGTCAGTGATTATTGAAGCATTTTTATGTGCTTCTTTCAAATTCTTGTCAGGTAATTCTAACGTTGAATTGATACTGATATTGGCATCAATTTATTGTTTTATTCATTTACATTGTGACTTTCTTTTCTTGGCATGACAGGTGGTTTTCAGTTATACGCTGGGTATTTTGTCTATTAAGTTAGAAATCTCTGAACCCTGTTTAAATCTTATATTTTAGCAGGCATTCACCCTGTTTAAGTTTAGCACATGAGTCTTGGACTAGTTTTGTGGATTGTGGTTCCCATGATAATTTAACTTTTAGAGTCTTTGCTGTGTTCTTTTGGTCTGGTTGGTGTTTCTGATTCTCTGGAGTTGCCCCTGGTCCCTGCTGGTGTGGCCTGTGAGTGGGAGGGGCTTCCTCAGTGACTGCACCAGTGACTCTTGGCGCAGAGGGGTGTGGTGGGATCTATGTACCTGTATCTCAGGATGACCAGGTATCTCTGGCCAGGGCGGGAGAACCCCAGAGAGTCTCTCTGACCAGCTGCTTGCTCTGGGGGGTCGCTTGTCTGATTCTACCTCTCGCTGTGTGTTTCAGCAAGAAAGGGACATTTCATGCTCTGTGGTAAGGGCACCTCTGACCACTGACTTCTACTGATTTCTGCTGGCTCTGATGGGCCTCTGTAGGTGGTTCACCTGGTGTTGTTGGAGGAACTCCTAACTTGTACTTGATATTTCCCCAAATGTTGTTCATTCTATTTTTTTTTCTTCCTAATTAGTTCATTCTTTATTTTTTTTTCTCTCTGAATGGTGAATTGTGATTCACCCTTATAAACTGAGTTAGGTGTGACCTTTCCAAAGGAGCTTTCCCAAATCCTTCCAGGTGAGTGAGGTGCAAGTTTTTGGGCTTTCCTGATTCCTTACCCATCTTTCTGTTTCCAAGCTCTGTTTATGTGGCCATTTCCCATGGAGCCGGCTCCATTTCACTCATCCCCATCATTGCAGTTGTACAGACCCTTATAATTACCTGGTTACTCGATTACATCCTCAGTTAGGTTATAAAATTTCTGAGGGCAGAAATTATGATTTATCTATTCTCCTGTCCCCAGAACCTCTAAAATGTTAGGCATTCAATGTTTATTGAGTGGCTAACTGAATGAATATCACCACATTTATTTTTTTTTCTTTTTCAGATTTCTAATGTCCTTTCTGGTTTTTTCTGTGTTTCTTTTTAATTGGAAAGTAATTATTTTTATTTCCTTGTCATTAAATAAGGAATTTAAGACAAGAGGAATATATAATTGTATTTTGCAAACCACTTTTTTCTCCAGGAACTTAAATAAAGAAATATATTTCCTAAATATTTACTTCTATTTATATACAATGACCAGTGTTTACACAGATCAAATAGAAAAGCTGGATTGGATAGAGGATGTTTCTTGGGACAAGGTATTCCAAGTGAAAATGGAAACTGTGAAGAGCAAATCTGTGTATCAGAGTTGGCCAGTGGGCATAAATTATCTGTTTACTCAAAAAATAATTGCTGAGGCCGGGCGCTGTGGCTCACGCCTGTAATCCTAGCTCTTGGGAGGCCGAGGCGGGCGGATTGCTCAAGGTCAGGAGTTCAAAAAACCAGCCTGAGCAAGAGCGAGACCCCGTCTCTACTATAAATAGAAAGAAATTAATTGGCCAACTGATATATATATAAAAAATTAGCCGGGCATGGTGGCGCATGCCTGTAGTCCCAGCTACCCGGGAGGCTGAGGCAGAAGGATCACTCGAGCCCAGGAGTTTGAGGTTGCTGTGAGCTAGGCTGACGCCACGGCACTCACTCTAGCCTGGGCAACAAAGCGAGACTCTGTCTCAAAAAAAAAAAAAAAAAAAATAATTGCTGAGCATCTTGGCACAGTGGAGTTTAGAGAGAAAGTACATTTTTTAAATCTAATAATATTTTTGATGACCAAGTTAATTTTAAGCAAAATTTATAGCCATATATCCAAATACACACAAAATCAGGTTTATTTCTCATCACTTCACATAAATTATGCTCAGTGATCTAAGAGGCTAGTTTTCATTAAAGGCATAGCTAAGCAAAGCAATAAAATAAAATAAGTTCCTCTCATTCAATAAGCTTAAATTATAAATTTAAGTGATCTTTCCTCCCCCTCTAATAAGTAAAAGAGCAGTGATTTCCATTTCCTCTGTTATCCATTTATCTAAGAAAATATTCTGGAAAATAAGAGCAAATCATTGAGTGCTGTGGTCCCCAAGCCCAGGCTGTGGGCTGGTCCCTGGCCCTGGCCTGTGAGGAGCCTGGCCGCACAGCGGGAGGTGGAAGGCGGAGGCCAAGGGAATCTTCGCCCGCTCACGGCTGCTCCCACCGCATGAGCTCCCCTCCTGCCAGACCAGTGGAGGCATTAGGCTCTCACGGGAGCAGGCCCTGCTGTAAGCTGCACGGAGGGACCCAGGGTGCAGCTCCTTATGCGGATCTAATCCTGACGGTCCGAGGCGGAGCTGAGCGGTGATGCCAGTGCTGGGGAGCGGCTGCAAATACAGACTATCATTAGCAGAGAGGTCTGCCTGCACAGTAAATGTAATGTGCTTGAATCGCCCCAAAACCATCCATGGAAAAATTGTCTTCCTTGAAACCTGTCCTTGGTGCCAAAAAGCTGGGGACTGATGATTTCGGGCACTCAGAGATGCTTTATGTTAATACAATCTAGAACTTCATTGGTTAATTTTGGAATAGGATACTGAGGAACAAATTTAAGACAGAATTGGTGTCTTTCGGAAGTTCATCATCGTCAGCTTTTATGAACCTTTACATTCTTCCCGACATCTTGACGGCGCATCACAGGTGGGAATTGCAATTTTAGCAGGTTAAGCCCCTCCCGGCGCCTTGGCAGGAAGCGGTGGGCTCTGCACCGCGCAGACCCGGGCTCCGAGCCAGGTCTGTCCTCGCAGGCGCTGTGACCTCGCCCAGCCCACCCGCTCATCTGCCGGTTGAGCGTCACAGCAGGCGCCTCGGCCGAAACAGCTGGCAGGGGAGCCACCCGCGCCGCGGCTGGGACTCGGTGCCCGCTGCGCCTCTCCTGCCCGCGCTCGGCCGGCGGCGCCGGGTTTGTGTCTGCGGAGCGGGCTCTTGGAATAGAGCGACCGTCTCCTGGGCGCGCCGTCATCAGCTTCCCGGAGCGGGGGTGACATGCAGCCCTCCTCGTGGGCGTTCTAGCGTTGTTGACACTCGTGTCCCATGCAGACCCCACCCCGTGAGCCGCTGCCCGCGGGTCTCTCTGGATGCCTATGCTGGGCCTGGGGCGGGAGGGCTCCGGGTCAGAGGCGCAACCAGAGACCGGGGCGGAGGCAGCCCGGCTGCAGCCCGAGGCAGGGCCGCGAGTCCCGCGGAGTCCTCGCTCAGCAAGCAGCAGCTCTTCGCATACCAAGCTGTCACTGTGACAGCAGGCACGCACATGGCGTTTGCAGAAGGGCCTCCCACTTCTCGCGTGCGCCGTGGAGAGACGCAGGCAGGGTAGCTGCTGCTCAGAAGGGATGAGGGGCAGGGAGCAGCCGGACGGCAGGAAAAGCAGAAAGGAGAACACTGGGCAGAGAGGAGAAATGAGCAAGAAGCACGCCCTGGGCATACATTCAAAGGGCGTGAGGAGAGCGCAGGTGCAAGGGGAGAACTAGACGCCCGGCCAGCGGCCGTCCCAAAGTGCCTTCCCACCCAGGTGGGACTTCTGTGCTCCTGCGCTCCAGCCTGCTGTAGGAGCTTTTTCCTGGCCTGCTTAGGAGGTAAAGCAGCTTTTAAAGGCATCAACGGCAGCCCTCCCATGCTGCACTGTGCTGGGAAGGACGCAGGTGGCCCCAGCTGGTCCTGGGGGCTGCAGGCTTCCTAGGCTGCAGCCTCTGATGGAGCTGCTTGCTTCTGTGGCAAAATGGGATAGGCTATAGTTCTGAGCTAAGTGTTCAAAAGGGTGAAAGAGAACCCACTCCGTGGCCCAGTCCGTGCACCCTGTGGTTGGAACTTGCTCTGGGCAAGGAGTGAGCTGCTTGCCTGAAGCTGCACCAGCTGAACCGGCTGCACCGGCTGCACCAGCTGCACCGGCCGCGAGGCGCGCGCGGCTCCCAGAGGCTGCACAGGCCGCGTGGCGCGCGCGGCTCCCAGAGGCAGCACCGGCCGCCAGGCGCGCGCGGCTCCCAGAGGCTGCACAGGCCGAGTGGCGCGCGCGGCTCCCAGAGGCTGCACCGGCCGCGAGGCGCGCGCGGCTCCCAGAGGCTGCACAGGCCGCGTGGCGCGCGCGGCTCCCAGAGGCTGCACCGGCCGCCAGGCGCGCGCGGCTCCCAGAGGCAGCACCGGCCGCGAGGCGCGCGCGGCTCCCAGAGGCTGCACAGGCCGAGTGGCGCGCGCGGCTCCCAGAGGCTGCACCGGCCGCGTGGCGCGCGCGGCTCCCAGAGGCTGCACAGGCCGCGAGGCGCGCGCGGCTCCCAGAGGCTGCACAGGCCGCGAGGCGCGCGCGGCTCCCAGAGGCTGCACAGGCCGCGAGGCGCGCGCGGCTCCCAGAGGCTGCACAGGCCGAGTGGCGCGCGCGGCTCCCAGAGGCTGCACCGGCCGCGAGGCGCGCGCGGCTCCCAGAGGCTGCACCGGCCGCGAGGCGCGCGCGGCTCCCAGAGGCTGCACCGGCCGCGAGGCGCGCGCGGCTCCCAGAGGCTGCGGCCTTCAGCCCAGCCTCATGGCTCTCTGAGCTTTCTTTTCAGAGCCAAGAGTGTGCGACACAGAAGGAAACAGCTTTTAAAATAGGCTCTGAAGAACCGTATTTGCTTTGTGCCTGGTTGCTTCGTCAAAGGCAGCACAACCATCAGTGGTTTTACCTGGGTCTCGCCAAGCCTGGTATTTCAATGTTCTAGCTGTCGCCCTTTGCGGTGAAATCTTAGAGGCTGGTCCAGTCAGGGGGTTCTGGCTTCTCTCAAGGGCAGTGGTGCCACATCACACACGGCCGCGGCTGGCGGGGGCCGCCCGCAGAGCGCGGTGTTGAGGGGCAGCCCATGGGGTGTCGAGAGCGCTGGTGCTGGTTCCAGCTCTTCCCCTCAGTAGCTCCTGTGCTCTGGCAGTTCCAGGAGGCTTTCAGGGCCTCAGTTTCCTCTGTCACAGGCGGGTGGGGTAGGCGATGTGCTGCCTGAGGCCAGGGCCATGGCTGGGGCCAGCGCGGGCGGGGAGCGGGAAGGTGCGCGTGCAGGCACAAAAGAGAGGCCGGGGCTGCGCCAGGGGAGGAGAGCCCTGCTCTGAGGAGGGCTGTTTCCCAGGCAGTGGGCCGGCTCTCTCTTTTGAGTGCTTACCTAGCTGAGTGTCGCTCATGGCAAGGAAACAAATTTGATTTCTGCAGAAACGTTGTTCTTCCCCCTCCTGACCTCCCACACAGCCCATTGTTACCTTTCTTTCTAAAGAGATGAATGAGTAAACTTGGCATATTGAAATTTTCTCACCTTTGTTATATGGAACTGTTGAAAATTCTGCTGATAGGCTATATAATTCAATAGCAGTTCCTTAAAAAATATCCTTTGTATAATATTTAAGGAAATTGCTAGTCTTTTTTTCTACAAAGTTTTTCCCATTATACTTTCTATTAGATGTCAGTGGTTAATAATAGTAAAGCCACTGAGTTTTACACATTCTCTAGAGTGAAATGGAGAACAATTCTTTCCTTATCCCTTGAGCACAGGAGTTCTCATGAAACATCTGACAGTATCTTACCATCAAACAAGAAATAAGCAATATCGTTCAAGCCCTGATAGTTACAAAAATTTGAAAAATTTAAGATAAAAAGTCGGAAGGGGATAGCTATTTATAGAGTAGTTTATTCCTACAGAGGCCATCTATGCTGATGGTCTCGCACTGAGGGTGAGACAGTGTGAAATGTGGCAAGAGAAGGGCTGAGCACACGAAAGTCGGGAGGGGCGCATGTGTGTGCCTTACGCGGTGCCTTCTGATGAACACAGACACCGTGGCCACAGTGCAGCAAGCTGTCAGTGGCGCGGCGCCTGTCTGTCCAGCCCCCTAGCGTCCTCTGAACCTTCACGGGGCCGCAGTTTCGTCATGCCGTGCTGCCCTGCCATCGGGAAGTGCTAGCTATGCGCTGAGAGCAAACCGTGTGGAAAGCTCAGTGGCTGGAAACAGCAGTGTTTATTTGTCATAAAGAGTACAAGTCCAAGGTGGATCGGCAAGGGTCTGCTCACCGTGCCCCACGGCAATGGGGCTCTGTGTTTGGGTCATGAGGTGAGCAGTGGAGGAAGCCCTGCTCCACCTCTGCCTGCATCTGAGACAGAAACTGAAGACTGTGGTGTGAACTCCAGTTTTCCCAGATATCTTTCCCAGATAGTCATTTGTAAATGACGTATTTCAACTCAAAAGTAGTGCTCAACATCACATGGAAGATACAGCATAGACATAAGCAGATTATTGTCAACTCCCAGTGAACTCTATAGAGTACGATGACCTGTGGGGGCAGGACATTCATTTTGCCAATCTTGAAAATCCTTCACGTTGGACTACGCATCAGGCATTCATGCCCCTCTTGTATGAATTATTCCAGTGCTCCATGTTAACACACTCACTGGATATTCTGCAGATACGTAGCTATTTAGAGACTACAAACAAACTTCAACTTGGGGGCTCATTTATTTTTCCTGTTCTGTAGTTAGGAGCAGTTCACAGATGTAATTGACGACGCCGAGAAACAGGTGATCCCTTCCCAGCACTCCCAACACTGTGCTGCTCCAGGAAATGTGGGATTCCACTAATTACAGAGGAATTCTGCATTGTTTGTGGCATTTTTTCATAGCTTTGGACTTAGAGGGAATTCCTAACTACTTGTGAACCTATCAATTATTTGCATGCTGATGTTCAGGAAACAAATCCTTACAAAAACACTGCACATGGCTAACACTATAACAGAGACCAAGTGTAACGTGCATATGATAAGATTATTTTCCTTTATTGTTATTATTCAAGGTGTCCAGTGGTCCAGTTCTTAAACCCTCCCTTGCCCTGGGGACTGTGTCTGGGAGTGTGTGTGGGGAGGAGTCTGCCCTGTGAACATGATCCAGTCTGTTGGCATTTCCTCCTTGCCCTGCGCTCCTCAAAGTAATTAACCTTATAAGCTGCAACATGAACAAGCGTGAGCCAAACCATCAGGCATGTTTGCAGAACATGGCACCAGTCCTAATATATGCTTTTAAATGATGCCCTGCCAGAAGGTTCTCAGAATGGAATACAGCCAAATAATTCTTAATTCATATAATTTAAACACAGTGGCTTGAATGACTAACCACAAAGGGGGAGGGAGGAAGACAGCAGAGGTATTAAGAAAATAATCCAAGCTGAGTTACAAAATCAAATGAGATTTCACATCCTGTGTGATTGAAATTTTCAGACTTGGGAAGGCTGAGTCTCACATACCTCTGCTTTGAGGAGCATTTGCAAGGCTCTGGGGCCAGACGGACAAGACAGCTCACAGCTCAGGGAAGAACGGAACCAAAACACATCTGGTGGATAACAACTGAGCTACGGGAGAGGTAGACATCCCTCCTCCTTTGCCAGCCCCCCCCAGGCCCCCCAACGTCACAGTGTCTCAAAAATAAAAGTGCGGCCATACCTGTCTCTTGCACACAACTCCCCGTGGCCCTGGAGCTCCCAGCACAGCAAACGCTGTGCACAGACCCGACCAGCCCAGCCGTGTTCCCCGCGGCTTCTCGGCATCCCTGCGGCCGGGCTCTGGCCATCCCGGGCCATCCCCTCCGCGCGGGCTTCGGTCCACTGCGCGGCACCCCTGCCGCCATCGGACTCCACGCTCACCTCCCCACCCAACTCCTGCAGCCGCTCCTCTGCGGAGCCCCTGCTTCCCCTCCGAGTGGAGACGCCCCGCCCGCGTCACCCAGAGGGCCCGTGTGCCCCGCAGCCGCTGTGACGGTGCCTTGGTGCCCAGTGTCCTGGGCCGCGAGCAGGGCTCAGTGGGGAGAAGGGCCCGTCTGTTTTCCCCCTTTGGGATTCCCAGTGTCTGTGAAATAAACTATCAGTAAATATTTGCCAAAATGGAACTTTTTAAAAAAATCATAACTGTTACACAGAAGTTATTTTATGAACTATAAAGCGAGGACCCAGGACCACCTGCTTATAAGACTGCACACTGAATTGAAGTCAGCTCGTTTGTCCAGAGCTTTTACTGCAGCCTAACACGTGTCGAGAGTGGAATCAAAATGGAATCAATGATTCAGTGATTATTCAGCCATGTTATTAACAGCACATCTCAGTATCTCTCCCTTTTGCCTATTAAAGGGAGAGTGAAGACCGACTCTGAGCCGTGCCGGCTGGAGAGTGGAATTGCTCAGCTGAGGTGTGGACGGCTCTGAGGGGAGCGGAGCCCGGCAGGGGAGGCTAGTGTTTGGCGCGGATGTGCTGAGCTTGAGCTACCTGTGAACATCCGCTGTGGGTTGAATTATGCTCCCCAGAAACTCATATGTAGAAGTCCAACCCCTAGTGCCCCAGAACCTCAGAATGTGGCTTCTTTTGGAAACAGGGTTATTGCAAAGGTAATTGGTTAAGAAGAGGCCATACTCTAGTAGGCAGGTCTCCAATCCAGCATGACAGGGGTCCTTATGAAAGGGGAGATTTGGGCTCGGACGTGCACGCACGGAGAACAGCAGTAAAGACTGAGGCAGAGACTGGGGTGATGCTTCTACAAGCCAGGGAGCACCTGTGGGAACAGGTGCCACCAGGACCTGGGGCAGAGGCACAGACAGACTCTCCCTCAGGACTCTTCCTTAGCAGGAACCACCCCCGGATGGCCTCTTTTCTATTTATTTATTTTTTCAGCATATTATGGGGCTACAAATGTTAAGGTTACATATATTGTCCTTGCCCCCCCCCTCGAGTCAGAGCCTCAAGTGTGTCCATCCCCCAGTTGATGTGCATCACACTCATTATGTATGTGTATACCCATCCCCTCCCCCGCCACCTGCCGGACACCTGATAAATGTTACTCCTATATGTCCACTTAGGTGTTGATCTGTTAATACCAATTTGCTGGTGAGTACATGTGGTGCTTATTTTTCCATTCTTGGGATACTAAAAGTATTGATTTTTAAAAGCAGGTGTTATTGCTTCTTGGCCATTTGGCTAAGTCCAAGTGTAAAAGCAGGTGTTTAGGATTTATAACAACAGAACTGGCTGAATTCCTGAAAATTAATGTATTTACAAAGCACTCACATGATGAATAAGCATGTGTTAACATGTCTGGAAGTTCAAATAACAGAAAATACTGTGCCTCATTGCCAAGTAGCCTCTCAGGTGGGATGGGACCACAAGGGCAACTGAAACCCTGCACCCTCGTCTGTGTGTTTCTCAAGAACTATGCACATAGAAGATACACGCACACACACTCACACACACTGCATCCCACCTTCTCTTCCTTACACACACGTGAAAGGCTATAGCACTACTCAGCACCTTGCTTTTCCCATTCTTCCTGTGCTCTACAGTATTTCCCAGAGCTTCTTCCCTATGTATGCAGTTTCATTCCCTGCTCCCTCTTCCCGATGGCTGGAAAGTACTCCATTTTCTGGATATAACACAATTTATTGAAACATTCCCTCTTGATGGATTTAGGTTATTTCCAATATTTTGCTACTACAACCAGTGTTTCCATGAGTAACCTGACATATTCCAGTTCCTATGTGTAGAGAAGTGTATCTGTAAGATACATTTTCAAAAGTGGAATTTCCAAGTCAGTGGAGATGTTAGTGTAATTAGGATTGAAATGGTCAAGGTGTTTTCCAGATAGTTGAGTCAACTAGTGTTCTCACCAACGGTGTCTGCTCTTGCATGTACTTGCTGAAAGTGTGCACTGTCAAACCTTAATCTCATAGGTAAAAAATTGGATTTCCATATAGTTTTCATTTGTATTTCTCTCATGAAATGGAGCACCTTTGCATCTGTTTGAGAATCATTTGGATTTCATCTATTGTCAACTGTTCACTCCTTTACTCATTTTCCCATTAGTTTATAGAGTCTCTTTATATGTCAGGAAAATTGTCTTTTCTTTTTTTTTTTTTTTTTTTTTTTTTTTTTTTGAGACAGAGTCTCACTTTGTTGTCCAGGCTAGAGTGAGTGCCGTGGCGTCAGCCTAGCTCACAGCAACCTCAAACTCCTGGGCTCGAGTGATCCTTCTGCCTCAGCCTCCCGAGTAGCTGGGACTACAGGCATGCGCCACTATGCCCGGCTAATTTTTTTTTTTATATATATATATCAGTTGGCCAATCAATTTCTTTCTGTTTATAGTAGAGACGGGGTCTCGCTCTTGCTCAGGCTGGTTTTGAACTCCTGACCTTGAGCAATCCGCCCGCCTCGGCCTCCCAAGAGCTAGGATTACAGGCGTGAGCCACAGCGCCCGGCCTGTCTTTTCTTTATGGTATGAATTTCAAGTATATTTTTTCTAGCTTGTCCTTTTGTTTTCATTTATGATATTTTTGATGTTAAGTATTTTTACACAATCGAATTTATCAATTTTTTAATAGTTTCTGAATTTTTTTCATATCTTTAAAGGCCTTCACTTCTCTGGGATTATAAATAATTCTCCCAGTGTTTCTCATAGTACTTGTAAATTTTCCTTTTTTTTTTTTTTGAGACAGAGTCTCACTTTGTTGCCCAGGCTAGAGTGAGTGCCATGGCATCAGCCTCGCTCACAGCAACCTCAATCTCCTGGGCTCAAGCGATCCTCCTGCCTCAGCCTCCCGAGTAGTTGGGACTACAGGCATGTGCCACCATGCCTGGCTAATTTTTTGTATATATATTTTTAGTTGGTCAATTAATTTCTTTCTATTTTTGGTAGAGACGGGGTCTCGCTCAGGCTGGTTTCGAACTCCTGACCTTGAGCAATCCGCCCGCCTCGGCCTCCCAAAGTGCTAGGATTACAGATGTGAGCCACCGCGCCCGGCCAAATTTTCCTTTTTGTTTAAATGATTAATCCATTTTACGTTGGCGGTTGCTGTCATGCTAGCACTTTAATCCTTATTTTTCTCCTTCAACATAAGATAACTCCTTTATTATATACAATAGTTCCAGACATATTTGGGCCTATGAGTTTTCATTCTGTCCCACTGTTCTGTTTCTTTACTCTTACAGGAGACCCACATTAACTTAATTTCCATGGCTGGATACTGTGCTTATTTTCTGGGAGCACGATCACCTTTTTTTGTTTTTTTTTTCTTTTTCAGAATCATTCTTGATTTTTTTCCTTTGGTTTTCTAATAAATTCATCTAATTTCAAAAATATCTAATCCTGTTGGTATTTTTAGTGTATGTTAAATTTTAGGTTTATTTAGAACAGGCGGCTTCATAGGAACGTAATCATTTTATACATATGCAAATGGCAAACATTTTTCTGCAGATTAGTTTCAGTCATGGAGTGGTCTCGTGTTTTAGAGTGCTCTGTAGTTTCCTCAAATCTAAGTATTAAATTTATTCTTTGTGCTTGCATGAGTTCACATGTTTTTGTGTGTAGGAATACTGGATATATTATGACGTGTTTTCATACACATCCTCGGTGTGGAAACTTTCATGCTGTGACTGAGATTTATATCCAATTTATCATTACGGATGAGTAACACCTTATCAAATGTTACCTGAGAGACTTGGAGCTTATTTTTCATGACAAATCATCAAATTAATGAGCAAGGATCAAATTACAGGGAAAAGGTGTTTACATATCCTGTGGCTTATGGAATTTTCCATGATCATCTCAAAATAGTACACGTGTTTATAAATAACCATCTTGCAGTAATGAGACAGTGGGGACCAGAGCAGAACACACACACAAATTGTCTAAAATATGTTTTTGGTGACAAATCCTGCTTAGAGTTTTTGATCATGGATAAGAAAATACAGAAGTCTGTGATGAGAGGCATCATACTTGTGTAGTTCCCTGGGGAAAATATACAAAATTTCTCCTAACTAGACTAACAAAGTATTTGATGTCATTTTATCCATTTGAAATGTGGCATTTTCATGAGCCATTAGAAAACTGCTACTAATTCAGCATACAGCTTCCTTCCCACTGATGAAAAAAAGGTGTGCCCTATATTTTAAAAATCAACAAAACATTTAACAATATGCAAGCTAGATAATTAGTGAAAATCAAATGTCTCCATAGGTAGTGAGAGGAAGAGAGGCAGCTGGACTTTTGTTGTATCAACACTTTGCTGTGGACAAACCACTCCACCAAGCTGGTCTTCCTTGTAGTTTGTGAAGCATCATGGGGCAGGAAGGACACGCACCTCACTTGGGACAGGGTCAGGTGGGGCTGGACACGGTCAAAGTTGAGGAGAAGATGCACCTGGGGGCTTAGTCAAAAGCGAAGCACACACACAGAGGTCCGTGCGAGTGAATGCATGGGAATGAACTGTGTCCAAACGTGCTCGCCTTAGGAATTTGAGTAAACATTTGATCTGAACCTGGAAAAAAAACATACTTCACTTGCCACAGATGGTGCTATCTATAATAAAAGAAAACTAATATAGTTTCAAGAGATTATTTAGGTCAAAAGCTAAGATCAGTATTACTGGTGTCAGGTGCACTGTCCATTGGGGAAGAGTTCTAATCTCTCTGCAGGTTCCGCTTTCTTGCATGATCTAAAGGAGGAAGTGGTCAAGATTGGAGATATCCTTCAAATGCATGCCCTAGTCAATGATATATTATGGGATATTTGGGAACATTTGAAACAGAAGACATGAAGATTGTAATAGTTTATTTAAATGCATCCAAAGAGTATGTACAGGAAATTCATTGATGGACTTAAATAACATGCATCTTCAGTCCTTCAGTAGTTCATCAACACAATAAGAAATCTAAACTTGACATTGAAGAGAAAAAAAATTAAGAAGCACACTATTATGCTGTTTTAACACTAGATTTAAACTGTTAATATGTTGTTTAAAATCTTTACATCTATGTCTATGGGAGAGATTAGTGTGTAAATTTCCCTTTTATTGGAAAAGAATATATACTTTGCAGGTTTTGGTATAAAATTTATACTGCTTTCATAAAATGAGCTGGTTGATATTCTCTTATTTTATATTCTTTGAAAAAATTGTGTAAAAGTCGATGCTATTTCTACCTTAAGAACTTGGGAGGAATCACAGGCGAGCAGAGAGGTCACACAGCCTCAAGGATGGGCCATTGCTTCATCTCTGCAAGCTTCTGCTTCTGTTTCTATCAAGTGCATTTCATAGCTCCCTGATTTGTCTTTCAGACTTGCAGAGATAACAGGATCCTCTTGCTTTCCCCCATGTGTTTAAGCATGTAAAGTGCCCTGTGCAGAGATCACACACACATCTTTATGCCTCCAAATGCTATTCTACATAAGAAGGCGAGTTAGTGGGGAAAAGTAAACAGTAATGGTCAGAGAAGGGAGTTGGAATGTCAGGGTGCAAATGCACCCCCAGAAGCAGATAAAGAGGAGTCATAAGCGAGACCCTTGCGCCAGCAAGCAGAGGAGGTGCGCTGCCCCCCCCCCCCCCCCCCCCCCCGCCTGCGCAGGGCCCAGCTCTCCCGCACGCATCGCGTCTGCCGCAAACACCTGGGCGTGTGAGAAGTGTCTGGTGGGACGTCACAGGCGGCCCGCAGCCGTCCCTCCCTGAGCACACGGATGGCTGGTCTCGGAGGCCACGCAGGGTTGGGCCTGGTTAGTGCGTGGATGGGGGAATAACGTCAGTTCAAATTCAAGGACGCTTGTGAGAATATTCAGATAAAGATTGAAATTGGTTTATGAGAAGATATTTTTAAGTTGCAAATGTGAAGGAGTGGGTGAAAAGAGGGTGACGCGGCCAACTGCAGCGTGCTTTCTTTCTGCAGTCCAGAAGATGATACCGAGTTCACGTTCACGGGGGAACCTTGAGTAGCCACCGCCTGGATCCAGCAGGTCAGGCTTCCTAGTGCACGGAGCGGAAGCCTGAAGGCAGGTACACCCAGGGCACCCTCCACACGTGAGAAGAGAGATCCTGTGGAAACGTGCTCGGTTGTTTGCCCCTCAAGGGGACAAGTGTGAATTGTCCCCCTAAGGTCTGCCATGAGTCACGCTCAGGGTCTGCAGAGTGGCCGTGCATTTGCCCTTTCATTGACTTTCCTTCCGCAGTGCTTCTTGGGACGTGTCCCAGGTAAACTGCATGAATCTAAATCTTCATGAATCTAAATCTTCGTCTCAGTGTCTGCTGCTGGGGCCACAGACTAAGACTGCACTTCAGTAGAGTGTTGCTGCCATCCGGCAGTGCCACCTTCTGCACCAGGGACAAGGGAGGGCTCTGTTTGTGTAATGCTCAGTATTTCATATTTTCTCCCTGCTCCATGGTGACTTAAAAAGAAGTTGATTGACTTGGGTGGAGCATTGGGACTCTATTAAAGGGTGTTTGGATTGAGTTTAGATTGAATCTTAGTTTGAGGGCTCCATCTTTAAACAAAATGGCAGCTGAAAATTTTCCAAATGGATTGTTTTCAATATTCTATAAACTACAAAGTATAAACTGCTTTACAAATGCAGCTTTCAGAGGAATTTGCTATGTAATCAAAGGCCTCTTTGGTTGTCTTGAACAAGATCTACAGTTCACTAAACCACAGTAGAATATAGGATTCATGGAATCGAAGCCCCACAAGTTTCTATGCAGACAGCTGTCATCTTCACCCAGTGGCTGGACTCAGTCTGGAGCAAGTGTCCCCAGAAGTACATGCTGGGGTGAAGAGCGTGAATGGAGAATGTCAGAGCCTTCATCACACATGCAGTCATCCATGGCATACTTAAGGAACGCCAAACACATTAAAGGCCTGTGGGTCACTCGGGTTGTGGGGAAGAGATTGGCTGGCATAATTCTGAGGCCTCAGCTGGTTTGACTTATGCTCTGTGTTTGCTTTGTTTGTCTTGTTTCCTGATCCTCTAGTAAGTCAAACCGGAGGAGCGATAACCCCACGATTAGTCTACAGACTAGAGAAAGGAGGAGGACTGGGGGTCCTCGGGTGGCAGGAGGGTGCTGGGAAGGGAGTTAACCTCTGCCGTGAGGACAGCACCTTTCACTGCGAGGGGAGTGTGTGTGTGTGTGTGTGTGTGTGGTATCAGTGTGCTCCTCTTTCTTCTAGAAATTCCTCTGTTATGTGTGTTTGGGGAGGCTGGGTGTGCTGAAGGCCACAGCAGGGCCACCTTCCATGCATGTGGGATGTGATCTGAAGCCAGGCGGGTGGGGCGCGGCCCAGGCACTTCTCTCCCTGACCTGACTTGCGTGTGCGATTCTGCCGCGTGGGGGCACTTCTGCGGCGAAGACGGCTGCACCAGGCGTCCCTGGCTGTGTTGCATGCTGACTGCTACAGAGCTCAGCGGCTGCTCCGCTTACCTTTGTGGCTCCTTCAACTCATTTCTCCTACTTTTCTTTTTATTCTGCCACTTTTCCTCCATTATTTATTAAAAAAATATTGTATTATATAATTTTCTATACTACTTTGTATGTAGCTTTTTAGGAATAGAATAGAATTATTAGACTCAGATAACATTTAGGGCAGTTTTAAATTCCATAAAATCTAGTACACTAGCAAATGGCTTTACATTATAGCATAGTGATTTAAGTTAGACATTAGGAAGAATTTACTGGCAGTCAAGAGTACTTGCCAAGGAGTGTTGTGAAATCTGTTTATGCTCGCCATCTCTCTGGAGCAGTTTAGTTGGAGTCCATTTGTAAAGAGACGAATATGTTCAATGTTTTTCTGGATGAAGGAATTAGGAACTCAAATCATGACGTTCCCTTCCATTGTAACTGAAATGAAAAGCATCTACCAGCCCTCTCAGATACAGGGCCCCGGTCTGGCTGACATCATCACAAAGAGATGCACTCCTCTGTCTGACTTGGTGCTACCCTTGTAAAATGCAGTAAGACATTAATTCAGATCATTAAAGCCAAGGCCAGTCCCTGCTGACCTGGCAGCCTGAAGCTCGCATTCGATGGGCAGGTGCAGCTGGGGACACCACTCACAGCTGCCTCTGCAGGCCTGGCCCTGGCCCTGTCTTCGCCCCCATCAGACCAGACAAGGCCCAGGGCAGCCGCGTGTTAGCAGGATAGGCCATGATCTGCTCTGGTGACCAATTTCTGGCCCAAATCTCGGTGCCAGAAAGCAGCAGTTTGCTCTCAGACATGATCTATGCCCTGAAGCTCAGCACAGTTCTGCTTGTTTTTGTTGCTCAGAAACTAGACTGAGGGAGCTGTCACCTTCCTGAAAGCTGCCAGCTGCGAGTCTCAGGGAGAGAGAACGCCGGGAAGTCTTGTGTTGGCAGTCGCCATTTGGTCAGTACACGGCATGTCAATGCTGCTCACAACTGGCAGGGCAGAACAGTCATGTGGCTTCATCCGCCTGACGCGAGTCAGCGGTACAATTCTACAAGGGGAAGAACTAAAAATAATCGAGGGCAGTACTAATTATTACTGCATCTCTCTCTCTCCCCTCCTCTCTCTTTTGTGGACTGCAAACGTGTTCAAAATTGTTGGGTACCTATCACTATGAGTAAAGACATTGCAGAATATATTTTCTTCACGACTTCAGGAAAGACAGTAAACATTTGTTGATAATACATATATAGAGTGCTTGAGAGCTCCTAAGTCATTTATTTAAGGAACAAGATATGATTTAGAAAATATACATTAGGAATGTTAAAATTTTATAATTTTTTTATATTTTTCCTTTTAAAGTCAATAAGAAAGCCTTATCGTTCTAAGGATAAGAACCATTTTGGCTTTCACTGATTTAATAAAATGATCTGATTCCTTTTTTAGTGCTAAGCGGGACAACATGCCAAGAAGTGTTAATTAACTGAACCACGAGATACAAAGGGAAAGAATAGACATTTGTTCTAATCAAGTGTTACGCAAATCTAAAGTGCATGATGTCCACCAGGCAGGCATGATGTATCTTGTTGAGTTTGGTACAAGGAACAAGTTGTAGGTGAGCTAGAGAGTGTTGCAGCAACCATACTCTGAAAAGCTACAAGTATTTTAAAGATTTCATTCTGTCTGTGGAAGTAGCTGCAGTATTGTTAAACTAGGAATCAAAAACCCTAATTACATAAGTACAAGTTATTAAAGCCTATACATATTGCTGTGTGTGCCTTTGGTGTTTAAAATCTGTGTGTGTGTGTGTGTGTGTGCGTGTGTGTGTGTGTGTATGTGTGTGTGTGTGTGTGTATGCATGTGGTCTGTGTTATCCTCTGTAATGTTCTATCTATTATGGGAGGGACTCCTATTCCATTCATTCTCTTAAAATGATCAGAGAAGAGAAGACTTCATTACTGTCATTTTAAAAAGGAAGTCTGTCATTTGATTCTCCAAGTGATGAGTGTACACCTAAGTTTCTTTAATTGGAAATATGTGAGAGGCTTAATTTGTTTAAGCCTTCTTCAGGGAACTACTGTCACAAAGCATAAAAGTAGTATCTCCAGTATTCAGTATAATTTTCACTCTCTGGTTCAGACCCTAGAGGGAACACAGACTCCTTTGTTTAATTCAGTTAAATAAGCATTTTTTTTTTTTTGCACATCAGCTATAGACCCTGTATTCACTAAGAAGAGTAAAAATTATAGTTCTTGTCCATAAAGAGCTTAGTATATCTTGAGAGAGACAAAAATTATGTGCAACTGTTTAAGAGAACTTGGACTATATTTAACTTAAAATAGGCATTCTGACTTTTTGCAAATAAAGGATAAAACCTAGAAGAGGCCAGATTGGTTGTGGTAATCACAGAGCAGGGGAAAACATGTGTAAGGTGGTTTTTTGAGCATTTGTAACTTACTTCCAATCCATATGTTGGACAATTTAGTTGCAGAGTTGGAAGGTCTTATTATACCTATCTTGGTGTTAGAATTCGAGCTTTCCTGACAACTTTAGGCTATTTAAATAATTTTTTTTTAAATTTTCCCTTTCAGTGTATGATGTTCTATAGACTGCTTGTTCCATGTAATTATGTCCTTTCTCAAAGTAATGATTTTATATCAATTTATATCAACCCAAATTTTGTAGTAACTAACCCAAGGTTTTACAGGTAGGTCCTAAGATGGCTTCAGTGGACAAATTTTGTAAAAGGTGGGGAACCTATGACCTCAACGCCACACGTGGCCCTCCAGATCCCCAAGTGCCACCCCTCCACTGAATCCAAACTTCACAGAAAAACAAAACCCTTTATTAAAAGGATGTGTTCTGTACAATCTGGATTCAGTCCAAAGGCCCCCCGAGGATCCAGAGGGCCACATTTGGCCCCGGGGCCGCAGGTCCCCGCCCTTGCACTGTGGCTGCTGTGGCTCACACCTGGCTCTGGTCAGTCAGTGACATCTTGGCAGGATGTTTCGAGCAGACCCCACATTCCTTGCCATAGCCGATCCTGCAGAGTTTGTTTCAGGAAACCATGCCTTGCTTATAACAATCCCTTTCCAAGATACATTTTAGTGTTTGGCATGCAGTTATTATTGACTTAGGACCTAATGGAAAAGTTGTAACTGACCCAGGCTGAGTCTCAAACGGAATTGCTACATACTACAGCATCATCCTCAAATAAGAAACTGGAAGATAAAACACCATGAGTGTGAATAGAAGCTTAAAAGCCGAGGCTGGGGCCTCCTTCCAGAGGGCTCTTGGCAGCTCAGACCAGCTGGCATTACCAATGGGGAGACCAGGTCCTGGTGCAGTCTGTGCCTGGTCTTTCAGCGTGGCTGTCCTCCGACATGACTGCATTTCAGGTCCTTCCCACAGAATTAGCATTTTGGTTGCTGGACATAAGCAATTTTCCCCATTTATTATTATAACTGCAGAACTTTAAAAAAGGTATTTAACCCTGTCTATGCCTCAGTGTCCTTATCTGCAAAATAGGTAAATTAACAGATCTACACAGACAGTGGAAAGTATACTGTAATACTCAGTAATAGGTGGTTATTAATGTCATCTATATTGTCATTCTAGGAAGAAATATTGCTATGTGATAACTGATACCAGATTGCAAGTATATTCAGTTAATCATGGCCTTCACCAAAGTTCAGTCTGCACTATCCATCTTTAGATACTGAAGAGCATATTTGCATTTATATTTTTAAAAACACTCCATATTACTGGGACAGCATTTAATCGCGTGCACATTATCACAGTCTTTTCTGGTGTCTGTGGGGGATGGGTTTCAGGACCCCTTTTGATACCTAACTTTCTGGGTGCTCAAATCCCAGATGTAAAAGGGCATCACATTTGCATACAACCTACACATTCTCTTGTGTGCTTTTAATCATCTCTAGATCACTTATAATACCTGCTGCAATGTACATTATATGTAAATAGCTATTATACTCTAGTTTTTATTTGTATTATATTTTAATGTTTTATTTAAAATAATTTTTTTACCTACTGTTGGTTGAATGTGGAGATGCAGAAGCCGAGGACACAGAGAGCCAGCTGCAGTTTATTTTGCTTGGTTTAATAGTCAGATCTCCAAGCTGCACGTGTAAATCTTCCGTTCTGCCGCTACATAATGCACATGCTGACTCAGAGGTCTTTCAGGAAGATCTGCACATTAACTGATCTAAAATTTAATAGGGTTAAAACATAAGATATTCTAGCTGGAACTAATACTGACTGCATATGTGTAGTTAGTACTAATGTGAAATTTAATTGGAGAGTTAAAAGATAAGATAAAAGTTGACATGAATGCTTTGAAATTATTTTTTGTTTTCATTTCTCCTTCTGCAGCTGTGAGAGATCTAGATTGATCTCTTGGTACATAAACAATCTTGAGTCCTTGCAGTAATGGCAACTGCAAAGCTAAGAGAGTATGAGAAGAAAGCTAAAGGAGTGCGCAGCAGGGTGTCTCCCAGAGGCAGACTAGGCAGGAACTTACTTATGGCTCCTCTTGACAGCAGGGTGGGACGCGGGGGGAAGGCGGACCGGGAAAGGGGGAAGGGAGACACAGGGAGTCCACTGGGCATGGCTAAGGCAACAGGGCCTGGGCTGAGGATAAGCTCAACCTGAGAACTGGACTCCTGTATGTGCCCTGCCAGAAGTGGGTAGGAGGGAAGGCAGCAGCCTGCAGAGCCCGGAGGTGGGGCCGGGGCTGGAGAGAAACCTTCCTGGGCAGGATGATGACTCCGCTGGTGGGGCGCGCCGAGAGTCCATAGGAGAGTCTTTTACTCCAGTTGGCATTGCCTGGCTCCTGTAATAGGAAACATTGCTTTCAAGACCATTGTTGTTGCCATGTGTTTTATATATACATATACATATTACATGTACACATTCATGCACCAGCTAACATGACATTTTGTTCAACCATGGGCTGCATGTATGCCCGTTGTCCCATGATATTATAATGAGGAAGAAACTTTTTATTGCCTAGTGACTCCGTGGCCTTCGTAATGTTGTAGCACAACACATTACTCAGGTGTCTGTGGTGGTGCTAGTGTAAATAAACCTGTTGCACTGCTCGTCGTGTAAAAGTGGAGTACATAAAATTATGTATAGCAAGTAATACTTGACGATGATAACAAACGACTATGTTAGTGGTTTATGTATTTGTTGTACTATACTTTTCACCATTATTTTAGAGTGGACTCCGTTCGCTCATAAAAGAAAAAGTTAACTACAAAACTGTGCCTGGTAGACCCTTCAGGAGGTATTGTAGAAGAAAGTGTTTGCACAGGAGACAGCAGCTCCACGCATGTTACTGCCCGTGAGGACCTTCCAGTGGGACGAGGTATGGGGGGGCAGACAGTGACACTGGTGACCCTTACCCTGTGTAGGTCTAGGGTATTGTGAGTGTCTTAGTTCTCAACAAAAAGTTTTAAAAATAAAAAAATTAAAAATTAAAATAGAAAAAAGCTTATAAAGAAAATATTTCTGTACAGCTGTTCAGTGTGTGTTAGAAGCTAAATATTGTTATAAAAGAGTCAAAAAGTTAAAAAATTAAAAAATTTATAAAACAAAAAAGTTACAGTAAGCTAAGTTTAATTTATTATTTAAGAAAGAAAAATATTTTTTATAAATTTAGTGTAGCCTACGTGTCCAGGGTTTCTGAAATCTACAGCAGGGTCTGAGGCCTTCACGCTCACTCACCACCCACCCACTGCCTCACCCGGAGCGACTTCCAGTCCTGCGAGCTCCATGTATGGTGAGTGCCCTATACAGGTGTACCATTTTTAATCTTTTATACCATATTTTTACTGTACCTTTTCTAGATTTAGATATGTTTAGAGACATAAATACTTATCACCATGTTACAATTGCCTACAGTATTCAATACATAACATGCTGTGCACGTTTGTATCCTAAGAGCAATAGGCTACACCACATAGCCTAGGTATGCAGTAGGCTTTGCCATCTGGGCCTGTGCAAGTACACTCCACAATGTCAGCACAATGATGTCAAAGTCACCTACAGGCGCTTCCTCAGAAGGCATCCTCACCTGTTAAATGACGCATGTATGTCTATCTATCTATATATCTCTACATAGTATATGTATGTGTATATATATATATGTATATACATATATATATATATATAAAGAAAAAGACAAATTCTTGGCTTTGGATTTTAAATAGATATAAAAATCAAAGCCAAAAATCTGATTTTTTTCATGCATTTTTCTTTTAATATTCTTCCTTCATAAGGATAATAAACCTTAGCCACAATGTCTAATTTTAATGTGAGAAAGACTGACTTCAGGGCAAAATGGAACTACTGAGCCCCAAAAAATACATAGGACAATGTTTAAAAATGTTTTTAGACATTCAAAAATGTTTTCATATTTTTAAACATTGAATCAAGTGGAGGCACAATAATTATTTTTCAATATACAAATACTTAGAAAATTTACACTGTATATTGAATGCATTCTCTTTTACTCTTTTAGGCAGTCAGTTAAGGGTGAATTTCTGCAAAAAAAAAAAAAAAAGAAAAAAGGAAAATAAGGAAAGAAGAGGAAGCCATGCTACTCAGGAAATGGTAGATCCAGGCCGGAAGTGAGAGGAGGGAAATGTCTGGGAGAGGCTCAGTGGGAAGCTTGGGAGGAATCTTGCAGGATGAGAGTGGGAAGAAGGTAGCTTCAGATGGGGAGTCTCTGGAAAAGAAGGAACTTCATAAAACAGAAAGTACAATTGAGCGTAGGAAAGTATGCAGCTGTAATAAATGCAAATAATGCAATTAAAAAGAAGGCAATTAGAACTTTGGAAAAAGAAAACCTGTATGAGAGCTATTGCTCAAATGTGGCGCAAACTAAAATGTGGTATGTTCAGGGAAGCAACAATATCTGAGAAGAGAGAATGAACTTGATCTTGGGGATGGAAAGAGTATAATTCGAGTGGCCCAGATGTTGAGACAATAGATTTAGAGAGAAGGAATTTCTGGCCTACTAATGGCCTCTGTGAGCCATGTGTAGACAATGGCGACACTGAAATTGCTGCTTAGGGTTTTCAGTCTCTCGAGTCCACCCATGGACAAAGCAGTAAAGACCAGACTGAAACAGACTGGAACATAAAGGCAGGAATAAATACAGCAGGCTCGGGGTGTGAGAGAGCAGGAACGGCTGGACACTCACGTCTGTTCTCACCCTAACGTGTGGGAAGGACGGCAAGCTATATGGCCGGTAGTTGACGAAAAAAGGAAATAGGCATTTATATACAGGTAATCAGTGAAGAATCACATACACCTTTTAAAATTGAGAAGAAGCAGGTGGGAGTGTAAATGAGCTTAATTATCATGTCTTATAAGAAAGTCAGTGAATATTGTCTAAAATTATAAATCAAGAAATAGAGAAATGCATATATTAGCTAGATTCATGGAGGTCACCATCAAGAGAAATAAAAAACACGGTGAAAGGAAAATTTATAATAGTTTTCTTTAACAGTGAGGGTGGGGTGAGGAGGGAAGGGTCTGGCAGGAATCTCTTATTTTTCTTTATAAGCTTTCTGTGCTATTTGACTTGGTGCATGTGCATGTATTACTTTCATAATAATTTAAAAATAAAATTTGACATTTCTCAGAAGGAGACATGCAGATGGGCAATCTGCATATGAAAAGGTGCTCGACATCATTCATCATGGGAGAAACGCAAACCAAAACCACACCACACCTGTTAGGGTGGCTGCTATCAAAGGGACAAGAAATAAGTGCTGCCAAGGAGTTGGAAAAAAGCAAACCCTTATACACTGTTCGTGGGAGTGTACACTAGTACGGCCATATGGAAAACAGTATGGAGGGTCCTAAAGAAATTAAAAAGAGAACTACCATATGATTCAGCAATCCCACTTTTGGATATATATATAATCTCCAAAGGAAATAAAATCAGTATGCCAAATAGATATCTGCACTCCCACGCAAAACTATCACAACAGCCAAGCTCTAGAAACAACCTAAGAGTCTGCTGATGGATGAGTGGATAAAGAATGTATAGCACAAATGCACAATGGAATATTATTCAGCCGTAAAAGGAAGGAAATCTTGCCTTTACAACAGCAGGGATGAACTAGAAGACATCGTGCTGAGATGGACCAAACACAATCAGCCAGTTGCCACATGGCCTCAGTTAAGTGTGAAACCTGGCAAGTCAGGCTCGGGGAGGCAGAGAGCAGTGGTGGCTGCTGGGGGCTGGGGCAGGGGACGGCCGGTCATGCTGGCCAAAGGGTGGAAAGGTTCAGTCCTGGAGATCCAATGCACAGCATGGTAATCACAGTTAATAGTGCTGTATTGTAAAACCTGAGATTTGCCGAAAGAGTAGATTTCAAATGTTATTATCACACAAAAAAATCAGATGATGTGAGGTGATATGTTAATGAGTTTGATCTCGGCAATCATTTCAAAAGGTACACATCTCTCAAAACATCACGTTGCACACCCTAAGCATACACACTTTGTATGTGTCAAGTATAGCTCAGTGAAGACGAGAAATAAAGGCTCCTGGGTCAGGCTCCCAGGTCCAGATACTCTCCACCACTTACCAGAGGGTGACCCGGCAAGTGACCAGCCTCTCTGTGTCCCCTGTCTCCCTAAATAGCCCTGTTTCCCAGGGTTGCCATGCACGGCAGGCAAGGCGTGCCTGTAGAGCTCAGAGCACAGCATGTCACAGTGGTGTCCCCAGGTGTCAGCCTCAATGCTGGCCTTGCCATCTGACCTCCCACCGGCCAGGCCTGGCCTGCTGCAGGCTGACTGTTCTGGTCCCCTCTTGCTCTGCCTGTCACCTGAGGACAGCCATCCCTCTGCCTCCCTGGGAGAAAGGGAAACTGTGTCTGTGCAGGGGCCTGTGTGCGGATGTGTGGCATGAGCTGTGGGCCTGGGCATGCGTGTGGGAGGCGGGTGTGTGTGAGCAAAGAGGGGCGTGTGCCGTGCGTGTGCGCAGGTGCGGGTGCAGCTGCGAGGCGTGGCTTGCTGGGCAGGTGCGAGTTAGCTGTGCACCTGCGAGGCGGGGCGGGGAAACCCGCGTCTGTGACCATGGCAGCGGATGGCGTGACTGTCCGTGTGCAGCAGGCAGGCACAGGGCGCGTGGAGCCGGCTGGTGGGCCGCGAGCGTGCAGGGTGTGCGTGCGTGTGCGTGGGGGCTATGTCACGGCACACTCCCTGCTCCCACCCAGGCACACATCCTCGGAGAGGGGCTTAATGAGAGACAGAAATTCCCCACACCGAGGGGCAGTGCCCTGACTCTGCAGCTCTCTGGAGCTTTCTAGTTCCCTGAAGAAAAGCTGCAACCTCAACGGAGCCAAGCCTTAAGCCAGCCCAACTGAAATAAGGTAAAATAAAATATAATTAAATTACATCAAAGTAAACTAAAAGAGTGCTCTGTCACTTAGTAGTGTGGCACCCCCCTGTGCCTCAGTTTCCCCATCTGTAATATAGAGTTAAAAACATCACCTACCTCACAGGGTTACTGTGGACAGAAAGGGCTCCGTACATGAGGGCTCAGTAACGATAAGTTATTCTTATTATCAGCCCTGACTCGATGTGGACAAGTCGGCTAATGGGAAACTCCACTGCATTTTTAAAAATGGACTTTACTTTTTTAGAGAAGTTTTAGATTTGCAGCAAAATCGAACTGAATGTGGAGAGATTTCCCATATGCCCTCTGCCCCTACACACTCACAGCCTCTCCCGCAATCAGCACCGCCCTCAGAGTGGCACATTTACTACTATCAATAAGTCTACAGTGACGTATCACTGTCACCCAGAGTCCCTGGTTTCCATTAGGGCTCACGCTTGGTGCCACACACTGTGAGGGGTTGGACCTTGTGTAGTGACAAGCCTGCACCACTGCAGCGTCCTCAGAGTGGCTTCGCCGCGAGCAGCTCCTCTGTGCCCCTGTGCGCCGCCCTCCCTCCCAGCCCGCAGTCTGCAGAGCCCCTCATTTCTGGGATGCCGAGCGGTGAAGGCGCAGGGCTCGCGGCCTTTCCAGGGTGGCTTCTTTCACTTTTACTGTGCATTTAGGGTTTCTCTGCGTATCCCCATGGCTCAGTGCTTTCTAGGATGGGACAATATTCCACTGCGCGGCTGTACCCATTTACCCACTCACCTACTGCCATGGACACCTGTGGGAGCACAAGGAAACACAAGAAAGGGGTGTTAATGATTGTGGCGGGCAGAACGAGGGCCGCGCGGTGTCCACATCCTGCTCCCTGAACCTGTAAATATGTTGCTTTTCATGACAAAATGTGATTAAGTGCTTCTTGATTGGTGCTATGGTCTGAATGTTTGTTTTCCCCCAAATTCACATGTTGGAACCAAACATATGCCGTCTCCTTCCAAAGCTGGAACGTCATGGAGAAAGTGCCCTTGCTCTAGAATTCCCCTCCACTACCTGAAAGTCGCCTGTGCCGACCCGCTGCCAGGCCAAGGCCCAGATAAGGCGGGTGGAAAGCCCCGGCTTCCTCCATGTCTAAGCAGCGGGCGGGCCCAGCATTGCAACCGGGACGCCTCTCCTTCTGGTGAGATGAGCACTGCACTTGACCTCCCTGACTCGGGCCTCTTTTCCTGCAGCCGCAGGGCCTGGGAGCCCCCGCCCCATGCCATCAGTGGGACCCTCTGGAGGTGTGTGAGGAAGGTGGCCCTGTGCAGTGTGACACCCGCTGACGTCCAGGCCTGCTGTCCTGCTGCCAAGTCCCGCTGCGCCTGCCAGGCCTGCGCGCCGCAGGCACCTCCTGTCGCTGTGGTCCAGCTGGAGGGCTTACGCCTCGTGCCCGGCCCACCGACGCTGCCCACTCCGCGGGCGGTGACGAGGGCGAGGTTATAAACACTGAGATGCGACAGAGAAAAGCACACTCACGGTTCCCAAGGAGGCCCTGTGACAGTGGGGTGAGAAGCAGACTTCTGAGCCACTCTGGGCCTCAGTTTCTTCTGTGAGACCAGGGCTCGGGAGGATTGGGGACGGTGCAATCGCCAGCACGTGAGCTCCGACAGCAAACTGCTGGGCTGGCGGTGGCGCGAGTGCGCGTGCGCAGGTCAGTGCAGCCGGAGAAACCCCTGCGCAAAGGCGGGCGAGGTGATACTTTGTTGCCGAGTGTTGCACACCGCGCATCTTCAAAGTCCAAGTGCAAAGTTCCCGGATCATTTTGAGTCTAATTAGACAATCTGATTTACCACAAGATGCAGGATAGTCTCCATTTCGGGTGCCTATTAAATGAGACTTCGCAGTCTTTAAAGACCCCACCACCTTGAGCTGTGAGCCGCTGTTGGCTGAAGAGCAGACGCCGCCGCTGGACGCCACTGGCCCAGGCGACGACCGTGCGACACCCCTGGGGAGGGCGCGGTCTGCGCTGCTCTGCTGTGGGGAGATAACTCACCCGCGCTCGGGTGGGCCTGAGATTGGGCCTAAGGACCAGGGCAAGTGGCCAGGGGAAGGGGATGGTCCGGCCCCAAGGTGACGCTGGCTGGGCTTTGACACACTGCGGTGTGCGTGGAGGTGGGGAGCTCCCTGCAGGTGTCCCTGCCGGTGGCTGCCCGCTGTCGCTGGACCCCTGTGAGAAGTGTGGGCACCAAGCACACCCTGCAGCTGGGGCTCGTGGAGTCACGCGGGGCCCCTCGCGGCGCCGGCACTGCAGGACCACTGTGACCAAGTGTCGCAGGGACTCTGGCGTGCAGAGCCAGCTTCCCAGTGAGTCCTCTCCGCTGTTGCACCGACCACAGGCAGCTTGGGGAGTGCAGAGCCCGCTTCCTCCCCAGCCGTGTGGCACCTGAGTGGCTTCTGTGGGGCTCGCTAAGAAGAGCGGCACCCAGCCCTCGGGCACCCAGCTCGGTGCTGGACATGTCAGTGGTGTTGTTTGTTCCTTCGAGAACACTGATCTCCATGTGGGTGGTGTCCTGGACGACACTTCCGCACCGGTCTTCTCAGAGTCCAGCACGAAATGGCCAGCTTAGCTCTGCTTCATTATGTGTCTGCAGTGGCAGCTTGGTAGTTGTCCCTCTTCCTGGGGCATTGCAACGTGGACAGGTGACACAGGAAACACTCATAGTCCTTGACTCCTGCAGTTGGCTTCCTTGGAAGAACGTAGGATGCTGAAACTGCATTGGGATTGCCACCCCGCCTGCTCTAGTCTCCAGGTTGGAGAAGTCGCAGGGAGACACGGGGGGAAGGTGACTTCTGAAGTCCTGCAGAATGAGGTGTGTGTGCTTGCTTGCACGTTCTGAAGAACCCATCAGTGTTGGCCAGGAGTGTTCTTCTGTATGTGTGCTTCCCCTGGTCCTCTCTTCCTTTCTGTCCAAGAGCTTGCAGTTCCCTGTAAGAGACAAAAAGAGAGGACTCCTGCCTGCCCCAGAAAAGATGTCATGAAAGAGAAACCTGCCTCCCCAAGAAAATGTTCTATCCGTGAGCACATGTGTCTCACAGCACTTCTTGTTAGCATCACACGCATGTTTACGGATTTTTGTGAAGTGCATCACAGCTCTTCAAAGGAGCTCCAGTGGGTCCTTGTGAACTCCGCTTCTTACTGCAGCCCTCACGGCTGTGCCTCCGGGGCGGCCGGCTGCGCTGAGCCGGTCCCATGCCCTGCCTTCTCACGGACGTCCTGCGCAGTGGGTGGGGACCTGCCTGCTTCACTTGCTGCAGGAATGGCAGGGAAACAGGGTTGCAAGGGATTCTTCTGGAGGATTCTGTGGGCTGCTGAAGGCCAAGGGAGGGCAAAGCATCCAGCACGGGAAAGACTGTTCCCCAAACCGCTTCGACCTCCCCTCCAAGGAGCACCCGGGGAATAATGGCCAGAATGTTCTTCCTTTAGATGGCAAAGAGTGTGCACTGCCAGCAGGGAAACAACTACGGCACTCAGGAAAGTCTCCGATAACATTTCAATGGCAGGCTTTGTGCTGGAGTTGCAAAGGGGGAGTGCGAGGTTCCCCCTTTGAGTTGACGGGAGGTACACAGTGCACATTCTGACGGCAAGCACTCGTGCAAAAGCAGATGGCCAGCAAGTCACTGCAGCTCCCCGAGGCAGGGGTAACGGAGCATGTGGTAAGCAAGACACAATGCCCTGATTTCTTCCACAAGCAGGCAAACTCCCAGAAAAATCCACACCACCTCAGGGCACGACACCAATGCCAGAGGTTTTCCAGGGCCACTGAGGACTGCGCTGGAGCTCCACCTCGTCCCAGCCACTTTCAGACCTGCGTTCAGTTTGGCTTCCAGTGATTTAAGATTTCTCAGCATAGCGGCGGAGGCAAGGCCCATGGACTGCGCAGGGCCAGAGCTTCCTTGAGGAGTCCGGCTGCAGCGAAAGAAGGAAGTGGGCACTGGCCGTCCCTGAGTGACAGGGACTTGTGCCTGCTGTGGCTGGCAGCCCCCCTTAGTATCCTCGCTTAGTGACCATCTTGTTGAACGTCCCAGCTATCCCCTGCAATGTTTAAAAAGGGTGGTAGGAATGTTACTTTCTCTCCCACCTCCCCCAGGGCTCTGTATCTGCCAAGGAAAACAGCATTTGACATTTTACCAGCATAATGATTTGTTCAAGAAATCACAGAGAAAAAAATGAAAAGTAAAGGCAATTCTCAAGTTCATGCAAAGGTTATGTTGATAGCAGGGGCTGGGGAGACACGAGTCTACATGTGGACTGGTGGGCAGCTTTGTTCAGGGGGCTCTGCTTGCAGGAGGCTGTGAGAGGCTGGAGTGATGCAGGGTCCCTGGCAACACCAGCACACGCCGCGGGGCCTCAGCTCTGCTTGCTGGGATAGTACCTGGAGCCAAAGGGAGCCTGGCCCCTGTGCTCAGCTCAGCTCTAAGGTCTGGGACTTGCTGCCACCTGGTTTGGATGCCCTGTGACAGGGCAGGCCTGAGGGGAGGAGGCCTTCCCTGCTCACCCCACCCCTCCAACTTTTAGTGGGATGTCTCCACCCAACCCTCCTCTCCTGCTCCTTACCAGTGATGGCACCTTTGAGAAACGCACCTGTGACTGTGCAAGTTCTATACATACGCATGTGCAGTGTGTGCACGAGTGGTTGGTGAGTTTGTGTGTAATATGTGTATGTGTGCATGCATGTGTGTGCATGTATATGCGTGTGTCTTTATATGTGTGTAATTATGTATATGTGTATGTGTGTAACTGGGTGTGTATATGTGTATGCATGTGTGTACATGTGCATGTGTGTGTTATGTGTGTGCATATGCATGCATATATGGGTGTGTGAATGTTTGCATGTGTATATGCATGTGTGTGTCATATGTACATATGTGCTATAAATGTGTGTCTATGCATCTATGTGTGTATGTGTAAGCATGTGTGTATGCATGTGTGTATGTGTGTTTATGTTTGTACATATGCACGTGTGTGCATATATGTATATATATTTGGGGAGGAGGGTACTGTTTTTACAAGAGGAAGAGCTCTGCCTTCACTGTACCAGCAGAGCCAGGTGAGTGGTAGCATAATAACTGCACACCTTTCTTTTTTGTTTTAGCTGTTTCCACCATTTACTAAAAGGAGGAAGCACGTAAGGCTCAGATTCCTTGGGAGTAACAGAGCAGGGCTTTCTAGGTGGGCAAAATTGCATCAATGTTCAAACAAACCAACAACAGATCATCAGCCTGTGTGCGACCTGTGGCGGCTGCGACCGCCTGGCGCAGACAGGAGCCATGGGAGGAGCCACCAGAGGGTCGCAGAGAGGAGCCACCTCTCCCTCCTGGGCAGCCTGGCCTTCCACACCTGCGGGAGCCGCCTCCCTTCCTCCTGTCCACCGGCAGGAGCCCAGCTTCAAGTCCTGACCAGCTGCAAGCCAAGTGCCCCACCCACCTGGGCAGATCCGGAGGGACAGGTGACTTGTTTCCTGCTCCTGCTCTTGCAGGTGTCTGCATTCCTGAGTGCGTGGTCACCCGGAGGCAGCCTCGCTGCAGGCGCACCTCTGCCTGTGCGGGCGGGGCGGCGGGAGGCCGGGCCTGCCCTGCTGGGCGAGCTGCAGGTCTGCACTGGAGCAGGACAGGAGGAAGCTGGCCTGCTGCCCTGCAGGCGGCGGGGCGCGGCCGGCCTGCACCCCATCTCCGAGGGAGGCAGCCCGAGGGAGGAAAGGGAGATTCGGGAGATCCCCATTGAAAAGCACCGAGGTCTATTCCACCGTCTATGGCCCAGGTGTCCTCAAACTGCGGTCCTCGGGCCACATGCGGGTGTTTTTGCCCGTGTGTCTTTTTACTTCAAAATAAGATATGTGCAGTGTGCACAGGAATTTGTTCATAGTTTTTTTTAAGCTGTAGTCCGGCCCTCCAGCGGTCTGAGGGACAGTGAACTGGCCCCCTGTTTACAAAGTTTGAGGACCCCTGATACGCTGAGAACTTAAAAAACAATTTCAGATGATATTAGAATAAAAAACAATTACCTTTCATGGAGATCTGCGTGGGCTTCCACAAACTGTGTGCTGCCTTCAGTGACTCTGACCGTCTGCTGAGTTGGAGGCTCCCGCAGGGCCGCAGGGCATACCGGCCTCGGTGGTCCTCGCAGGGCCCCTCCCTGGGTGTGGGCGCAGTGTCTGTAGGCTATGTGGTGGCCGTCCTAGCAGTGAGCAGCCACAGAGCTGAAGCCTTTGCCGAAGCTCGCAGGCTGCAGTGCGTTCCAGCTCGCGCTTTGCTGCGGGTGAGCGCTGTGTGCTGGGCGTGCTGTGTGGCCCTGCGCTGCTGCCATTGTCTGGCTGCGTCCCCACACACGCGACGCTGCGCTCACACATCCCATGCCAGGCACGGCGCGTGCCACATGGCAGGCGCTTGCTGCACGTTAACTCTCTTCCTTCTTTCACCTGACGGACTTCCGTCTGCACGGAGATTTTGTCCACACTGCACTGTTCCCACAGCAGAGCCTCAGTCACGTAGCAGTCGCGCAGTCTGACACCAGGGCTTCAGCTCCACAGCGGAGAGAGCAGCGACCGGGAGTGCGTGAGAGAAGGGGGACCACAGGAAAGCAGCGAGCAGCCTCAGTCCCCCACACACGCTGGAAACCGAGGATGACTTCTTTCTTCAAGGGGCACGTGCCAGTTTTGATCTGCCAAGCGAGAGAATAGGAAACCAGCCCCTCAGACAGCGTGTCATGAAAAACATCTTGTCGCTCTCTAGAAATCCACCAGCAGCCACCGTCAGTAGATTAGATGAATATTTCTCAAAACTTAGGCTTCCATGCCTTTCAAATGGTGACGAGAGAAGCGTTCAACCGCACAGCCTGGCACCGCAGGCTGTGACCCCTCCCGGCGCCCTCGCCTCCACGCTGAGCGCCCTCCGCGTGCCACTCCGCGCGGGCTCCGCCTCGTCCTGCTCCCCGGAGTGTCCCCCACTGCAGCGTCCTCCCCGCTTGTCACCTCCTTAACTCTTCTGGGACTTTTTTGACCCAAAGTGATCCTGATCTCCTTCCCACCTACTTATTTCAGCAAAATACAAGGCATTGCCTTGTAACCTCTCTTCTGTTGTCTGGGCTTCCCGATTAAGTGCCGCACTGGTGAAGTGCCATCTTCCGGGTGTGTGTCAGGGCAGCGTCTACCCCAGGCGCCTCAGTCCCCCCTCAGGGTAAATGTTCCAGAAGTGCTTGTTAACTCAATTTTACTCTGTTCACACCCCCACCTCACACCTCCTGTTCCTGTTTCTTCTATCTATGGTTTTGTGACACGTGGACCAATTACATTTTAGCCCCTTTTGTTGCTCCATTATGCTAAATAGATGAACTCTCCAATAGAGGAGCCACTAGGCACAAGTGGCTATTTAACTTTAAATAAGTTAAAGTTTAATTAAATTGCAATTTTAATTCTTCAGTTTGACTAGTCAATAGCCACTTGTGGCTAATGAGTACCATAGTGAACAGTACAAATTATAGAGTGTTTTCATCACTATGAAAAGTTCGATTAGATGGCATTGCTATATATTTGAAGGCCTATATATCATGATCTTTTATAGGTAGAAAACAGATCAAAGTTTCCACATTCATTGCCTTAGACAATTCATTTTAACATATTTGCTTTCCTTTTTATCGTTACATAGCTTACATATTGTTACATATCATTAAAGAAGTTACAGACTTCTTTATGGCAGTTTTGTTTTTCTGGCCATATAGGGAGCCATTTAAATTTTGGGAACATTTTAATTTTTTCCTTCTTCTTGTTTATTAAACTAAATAAAGAGTGTTGAAACTTAAAAGGTGTTTATGCATTAAGTTCATACTTTGAAACATATGAAAGTTCTCTCCTAAAAAATGGAAGACCAAATAAGAGTAGAGGTCATGCACAGTATCTCTTGTTTTCCAAGTTGGAGGAGAAAGCCCTAGACATGTTTATTATCAATTTGTAATTATTTGACTTGTGCTTTAACAGAGGAGTAGAAAGTTGCCCCCTTTTGAAGGAAAATGTAATTCACTTCAAGTTCAAAACTATACTAAATGCAAACAGCTGTGTCCACATGTTGCTTAAAAAAATATTTTCTAAATAATAACACAGAGAGCAAACTTTATGTTAAATTGAGGACACCAGGGGCTTCCACCTTGCAGAATGTCTGCAAGAGCCCATAGAGTAGGGGGATGAGAGCACTTTGGTCAAGATGCTGTTGGATTTTTTAACGAGCGGTAGTTTACAGTTGTCGGCACAAAGCAATACACAGGCTCTAATGTTAGCGTCAGCCGGACAGGTTTTCCTTATTATAGTGCAAAAAAAAAAATACTTGTAGTATGTTTCTAAAAACATTATCTTTATATTTGACATATCCAGAATTTGGGGAATGGTATTTTTTTGTTTGTTTCTTTGTTTTATATTCTTTTCTTAAATAAAATCAAAGCTGATTTCCTCAAGCTTTGGATTTACTGCCTGTAAGAATCACTTGGCTTTGGGAAACTGAGGAAATTTGTTCAAATAGATTAGATCCTTAATCTTCATCAGTTCAACTTAAGTCTCCAAAATGCTCTCCTGACAGGTCCTATATGAATGAGCAGCTTTTGGTTTAGCAGAAGAAGGTACACGACACTCTTGTGTTTCACCCAGGTCTCTCAGGCCAGTGGCTCCTGCAGCCATTTGTATTTTCTATAGTTAGGAGGAAGCTTGTTGAGATTCAACATGAGTGTGGGTTGTGTCACATAGATAGTGTTTGAATGGGTGATATTTTGTAGGATTTGTGGTCAAGATCTTCACATGACTATTCAATCTGGTTGTTTTTTTTATTGGTAATTGAACCAGTAAGGGGATTCTTTATTTCCAGGTATATTTAAGCCAATGTCCTTTATTCCTGCCCAATAGGGAGAAAAAAAATGCTCAATCAATGTAATATGTAAGTTGGCTTCTCATAACTTTTCAAATTAACACCAATTGATTTTTTAGTTCAAGAAACAAGAGGAAAACTGAGTCACAGAGGTCTAGTTTAATATTAAAACAGCCAGAATAAACAAAAATTAGCAAAGGAAATAAACCACCTGTCTCCTTTAGGGCTGGGTTTTCTTTTCAACAAGTAATAATTAATATGCAGTCAACTTTACTGAGACAAATGGTTATTCATTCGGTTTCTACCACAGAGATTCTACCACGCATGAACATATCAGTATCCCAAAGTTAAATCGTAAGTTGCCTGTTGGAAAGCAGCATTCGCTTTCTGCTTTCAATGAAATTATTGACTGGCTGGACTCCCGTTTAGCCCTTGCCATCCTGTGTAATCCACAGCACAGTGAGGCCACATTTGCAGTTACAGTCTGAGCACGCAGAGTCCAGTGACACCAGCAGTGGGCAGGGGAGCAGGAAAAGAGATGGAGGCCATATGGGCCTTCTGGAAGCTCGGCAGCTCTCCAAGCAGGACCAGACCCTTGCGGGAGCCAGGCAGAAAGGTAAGGCAGGCTCTGCTGGTGACTTTGGGGGTGGAAGGGCCAACTATGGGCTGCCCTTATGTAGTGAGTGGGGAGGACTCTGGCTCAGGGATGGGCCTGGCCAGAACAGGGGGGGGGGCTCTGGAGACAGGCTGGGAGGAGGGATGCAGGGAGAGGTACTGCCTTGGGATGTGGCACATCAGTTTCTCAACCACAGAGCCCTTCACCACGGATGGTGACTTTCCCCCTCAACTGCGGACGGCTAGAGTGGCAACTTCCGTGTTGTGCTCAGATTCCAAGGTGCCCCAGTGAGGAGGAAGTCTCATTCGCGCCTTTAGGAGGCATGTGCGACTTACTGTCGGGCAGAAAAGTGTAACCACTCTGAGCCTCCGTTTCTCCATTCAGACTGGAGCTACACCTGTTCCTTGCCTGCCCACGTCGCAGGAATCCCGTGACATCTTTACAAAAACGGGATTTTAAAGGAATGTATGGTGTTTATGCTAAAGCTGAGTTTTTAAAGGATAAACTATTTAGACTTTATAAACGTAAAGAGAAAGAGTCCTGGTTAAGTAACTGCTCTGATGTTTGTACCTGCTAGTTAGTTCTTATGATGTTCCAAATTACCAAAAAATGGAAAAAATATGATTTGGCTGGTCTGTATATTTTAACAGAGAATTTTACTTTAACGTCAATTCTGAAGTGTGTATCTGCTCTGCATAAACGCGTGTGGGGTGCACACAGAGCGAGTTGCGGCGTGCCTTCCAGCACGGAAAGAGCACCTGGGTCCGATGGGCGCTTGCCTGTCAACCCGGATGAATTCGAAGGCTGGCGGTGAGCACTCGCCAGCCGCCACATATCGCTGCGCACAGGGGCTGGTTGTCCTGCCCCCATGGCGCGGGTCCCTGGCGAGGAGCGGGTCTCTGGCAAGGCGCGGGTCCCTGGCGAGGGGCGGGGCCTGGCGAGGAGCAGGGCCTGGTGAAGCGCGGGACCTGGCGAGGAGCGGGTCTCTGGCAAGGCGCGGGTCCCTGGCGCGGGGCGGGGCCTGGCGAGGAGCGGGTCCCTGGCGAGGCGCGGGCCCCTGGCGAGGGGCGGGGCCTGGTGAAGCGCGGGTCCTTGCAAGGCGCGGGTCCCTGGCGCGGGGCGGGGCCTGGTGAGGAGCGGGTCTCTGGCGAGGAGCGGGTCCCTGGCGAGGAGCGGGGCCTGGCGAGGAGCGGGTCCCTGGCGAGGAGCGGGTCCCTGGCGAGGAGCCGGTCCCTGGCGAGGAGCGGGACCTGGCGAGGAGCGGGTCCCTGGCGAGGAGCGGGTCCCTGGCGAGGCGCGGGTCCCTGGCGAGGAGCGGGTCCCTGGCGAGGAGCGGAGCCCTGGCGAGGCGCGGGGCCTGGCGAGGCGCGGGGCCTGGCGAGGAGCGGGTCCCTGGCGAGGAGCGGGTCCCTGGCGAGGAGCGGGACCTGGCGAGGAGCGGGTCCCTGGCGAGGAGCGGGTCCCTGGCGAGGCGCGGGACCTGGCGAGGAGCGGGTCCTGGTGAGGAGCGGGTCCCTGGCGAGGAGCGGAGCCCTGGCGAGGCGCGGGGCCTGGCGAGGCGCGGGGCCTGGCGAGGCGCGGGGCCTGGCGAGGCGCGGGTCCCTGGCGAGGAGCGGGTCCCTGGCGAGGAGCGGGTCCCTGGCGAGGAGCGGGTCCCTGGCGAGGAGCGGGTCCCTGGCGAGGCGCGGGACCTGGCGAGGCGCGGGGCCTGGCGAGGCGCGGGGCCCTGGCGAGGAGCGGGTCATGGCGAGGAGCGGGTCCCTGGTGAGGAGCGGGTCCCTGGCGAGGAGCGGAGCCCTGGCGAGGCGTGGGGCCTGGCGAGGCGCGGGGCCCTGGCGAGGCGCGGGGCCCTGGCGAGGCGCAGGCCTCCCGGTTCACTCCTGGATCTGCCGCGGCCGGGCAGGTCAGCCGGGACTCGCAAGGCGCTGCCCGCGCAGGGACAGCCTGGACACAGCCCGCGCCGGCCTGGGCGGCAAGAATGCGGAGAGGGGAACAGGTCTGTGAGTCAAGCCCAGGCAGGACGCCTTAGTCACCTTACGGGAAAGCGGGCGGCGCCGGGCCTGTTAGTCAGAGCACGGGGTAAAGAAAGGGCTCAGTGTCGCAGGGGCCCAAGGCTTAGGCTGCCATTCTGCTTCCCTGACAAATGTTCCTGCACGCCCTCCTCTAAGGGCTTGCAGGTGAGAAGCAGAGTGCCGGCGGGGCGGCGCGCCCACTGCCCGGCGAGTGGGCAGAGCCTGACCCAGTGCCGCCTTCGCTCCCCACACCCGGCCCCCGCCAGAAGAGCCCCTCTGCAGCAGGGGCAGGGCGGTGTGGGGGACGGCAGGGGCTGCGCTTCTCCCCGCCGCCCCAGACATTTGGAAAGTTTCCACACTGCTTTTAGAGGAATTCTAGAATCTTTTCTTGCCACGTATCTGATTTACCAGATAGGACACAATAACCGGAGAACACTGAAGGACCTGTGCAGGAAGGACTCTGTGCGGTTCACCTGTACGACCCTATGATGGGTGCTTTGCTCTTCCGGAGGAGAGTGAAAACGATGCTTGTCTAAAGTTCCCGCGCCGCCCCGGGAGCACGCATTCCGCGAGGCCGGCAGGAGTTGTGGGTGGCCACCACACCCGCTGCCAGGGGCGGGGAGGCACCGCGCGTCCGGGCTGGGCCGGCCGGGGCTCGTGCAGCTCTAACTGATCTGACGCAGTGGGGATCCACATAGGCACAGCTCACGGCCGTGGCCCACCAGCCGCTCACTTCTCCTGGGGGCAAATGGAGAGCAGGGTCCTCAGGTGTCAGCTGACAGCGTGGCCTGTCTCCTAGTCAGTTTCAGGGCAGGCTGCCAGTGTGAGCCCGTGGCGCGAGGTGAAGGCCCAGTGTGTTTAGAAATGCGCTTTCTTTTAACTGCTTGCTTTATAACTTGCTCTCCTTAAAAGCTCCCCACACTGAAAAGAGACAAAGGAAGGAATTACAAGCTCAGAGGAAGAGAGAGACAAAGATGGACTCAGTTTGAATTTGCTCCCGTTTGCTCTCCTCTCTTCTCCTGCAGCCCATAATCCAGGTCTAACCAAAGATCTTCCCAGAGTGAAGAAGCCGCCTCCCTCTTCCTTGGCACCTGCTTCCTGAGGTCGATTTGCACAGGAAGACATGTCCACTTCTTCTGGGCTTCACATGCTCTTTGTAAAATCGTTTCTTAATTTTCTGATCACATGGACTATTATATACTGACCGTGTCTAACAGATGTGCTTCCAGACAATAGCTGTGTGCACTACTCCTTCTGCCACCAGTCCGCAGTGCTCGGCCCGTTTCTTTCTGGACCTGTCTGTGCTCCGTCTTTTCATTAGTGACTAAGAGATCTGTGGTATTTGCATGGCTCATTGCCACCTCTATGGAAATAATTTCCAAACTTTTATGTTCAGTGTCACAAAGGGTCCCTGCATGAGTCCCCTATATCCTTAGCCACAATTTGGACATCTTCACTGGTGTGGCCATATTCAACTTTAATTTCTAAATGCTCAAAACTGAGTTTCCAGGCTTCCAGTCCAGATGAGAGAGCACTGACTCATCTCTGCTCATCTCCACAACCATAAACCTTGGAAATGACACAGAGGCAACCACAGGAAACTTCTGAAGTAGGGAGAGGAAGAAAGCCTAGGCCTGGCCCCAGGACGCAGGACTGTAAGAGTATCCCAGAGCAGGTGTCACGGCCCCACCTGGCAGGAGGAGACACTCAGCTTCTCCCAGCCCGACCAGCACAGTGGAGTCATTCCTCTCAGGGTGGCACCACAGCAGCCAGCAGCACCTGTGGGGCTCAGTGGGAATCTGCCGGCAATACAGGCCACAGGAAGGGCTGTCCTTCCTGCTGGGCCTGAGGCCCCTATATCCACTAGTAGAGGCATCAACAGACAGGACACCAACATGCATTAATTGTCCCCACAGGAAATAAACTCTGTTTTCCCTCCTACCAGCACCCTGGGGCAGGAGAGCACCACAGGCAGGAGGTGCTACAAGTGCCTGAGCTGGGAAGGGGTCTCCACGCCAGGCCTGGGATTCCTTCCACTGTCTACACACCCCAGGCAGCTGGGCAGCCAGTGAGCGGGGACACAGCCACAACGAGCTACCAGGCAGGGACATGCATCTCTGCCACACTGGACTTGAGACTTCCTTCCCCTCAGGGAAAGAAAGGAGATAGGAGCTGGTTATCTTGCCACGGTAAACTGGCCTGAGAAATGTCCTTTGTCCCATAAGTCCTAACACACCCTTCACCTATCCAGAGTCCCCTAATTCCCAGCCTGGGGACACTGCTTCTGTGCCCTCAGCCAGCAACTAGCAAGGATCAGTGGGCTAGCAGTGGCACCAGACCAACCAAGCCAATCAAAATAATATTGCAAAGACTGAATTTTGGATTGTCATTGGAGCTACAGGCCACAGAATTGCCCAGGACCTGCATGCTAGGCCTAAACAGGTGACTGCTTGATAAAAATGAAGGATTTAAATAGGACCCAGTGACTCCTAATATAACACACAAAATATCCAGGATACAACCAGAATTCACCTGTCAAAGAACAACAACAACAAAATCACAAGCTGAGCAAGAAAAGATGATCAACAGATGCCAACACTGAGGTGAATCAGATGTTGGGATCATCTGACAAGAATTTTAAGGTAGCCATCATCAACATGCTTCAGCATGAAGTTTCAGATACTTTTGAAACAAATGAAAAATAGAAATAGAAATCATAGGAGCAAAGAAAGAGAATTATAAGTGGAAATTAGAAAACTGAAAAATACAACAACCAAAATTAAAAACACTCTGGATGGACTCAATAGCAGGGTGGGGGTGACACGACAGAATCAGTGAAATTAATGGCAGATCAATAGAGTTTGCCCCATCTGAACAAAGGAGAGAAAATAAGTAGGGAAACAATGGAGAGTCTCCAAAACCAGAAAGAAAGTAGAAAAAGGCTCAACTTGCATATTATTGGTGTTTCAGAAGGAGAGGAGAAAGAGAATGGGGCTGAAAGAATATTCAAAGAAAAACGGATGCAAATTTCCCAAGTATGAAAGATGAGAGACAAAAATCTACATTTTCAAAAAGCTGAGCAAACCCCAAATAGGAAAAGCCCATGAAATCCATGCCAATGCACATCATAGTTACATGTCTGAAAGCTAAAGCCAAAGAAAACGTCTTGAAAGCAGCCAGAAGGAAATCACTCATTACCTCCTTTGGAAGCACCAAAGTGAAAGACAGTAGACTTCTAATCTGAAAACAGAGACCAAAAAGTAGTTGCCCAGCCTTTTATAAGTGCTGAAAGAAAAGACCTGTGAACTATAATTCTATATCTAGCAAAAATATCCTTTAGGTATTAAGCGGAAAAAGAAAACTAAGAGTTTGGTTTTTTTGGTTTTTGGTTCTTTTTTGTTGTTGTTGTTAGCAAACCAGTCTTAGAGAATGGGCATATGAGGTTCTCTAAGCAGATAGGAAAGGATATTGCGGACTGCTGAGAGCTTTGGAAATAAAAGAACCAAGAATCCTAAAATTAATAAAAGTAGGAGTAAATGTAGTAGACTCTTCTTATTATGAATTATTCAAATCTACACTTGATGATTGAGGCAATATTTATAAAACCATCTTATATGGTGCTCACTATATGTTGAAGAAATATCTAAGAAAATTGTATTGGAAAAAGTGGGAAAGTGAAGTGACTTAAATGGAAGTATGGTTTCTACACTTCACTAGAATTGGAAAAATTCTATTGACACCAGCAGACTGTAATAAATTATGTGTGCATATTAAAATTACCTAGAACAACCACTAAGGAAAATATGCAAAGCTATATCCTAAAAATCAGCATGAAGAAATCAAGATGAAATTGATAAATTAGACTTTTATCCAAATTAAAACTTTTCCTTTGTGAATGATCCTATGCAGAGCATGAAAAGACAGGCTAACAGCTTGAATAAAATATTTTCAAAGTATATATCCAGCCAAGGGTTAGTATCTGGGATATATAAAGAACTTTCAATTCTCAACAGTAAAAAAAATAAAAATAACCAAACAAACAATTCCATTTGACAATGTGTAAAAGACATGAGCAGACCACTTCAATGAAGAGGATACACAGATAAAAATAAGCACATGACAAAGTGTTCACACAACTGGCTGTTATGGAAATTAAAACCACAATCAGATCTCACTAAAAACTTATTTTAATGGCTAGAATAAAAATGGTGACAACACCAAACACAGGCAATAATTTAGATAAACTGGGTCACTCATACATTGCTGGTGGGAATGTAAAATGAACAGCCACTTTGGAAAACAGATTGGTAGTTTTCTCTAAAACTTAACATGCAACCACCATACGACCCACAATTGTCCTCTTGGCCATTTATCCCAGAGCAATGAGAACTTATCTTCACACAAAAGATGGACCTGAATGTTTATAGCACCTTTCTGTAAAAACCCAAATTAGGAAACAACCCAGATAGCCTTCAATGGATGAATGATCAAATAAATAGTGGTACATCCACACCATGAAATGCCACCTGTTAATAAAGGAGAATGAACTAGTGATATAAAAAAACAACTTGCATAAATCTCTAGAAAACTATTCTGAGTGAAAAAAGCCATCCCAAGAGGTTACATACTGTATGCTTTTATTTCTATAACATTCTTGAAATGACCAATTTGTAGAAATGGAAGACAGTAGAGATGGCCGTGGGCCAAGCATGGAGGTAGCCTGCCTGTGATACTGGGCTACAGTTTTGTAAGATTTTACTGTTGGAAGAAACTGGATAACATGGACACTGGATCTTCCTGTATTATTTCTATTCCTGTAAGTCAATCTAAAATTATGTCAAATGTATTTTTTTTACAAAGTTAACCCCAAATTTTAGCCCAGTTTAAATGCTTGTTGTTTTCAAGATGGTTGTATATAGCAATAAATTAAGACTCAATTGCAGTTTAGAAAACTGTTATTTTTATAGCATATTTTATCATGAGGGTATTGGTCGGATAAAAACTAAAATTTTTTTATTTTAGGATTTTATTTTCTTTTCACTCAAGAAATATTTAAAATAAAATAGAAAAAATGAAATTAATTTGACTTGGGAAGTATAGTAAGATCTGTGCTGTTTAAAGCATGAGTAAAGTTTCATTTGAAGGAATTTTTTTCCTTCTTTGCCCCATGACATTTAATTGAAAGCAAAATAAACAATATATGGCAACCACATAGTATTAAATGTGCAATATATGAGAGAAGAATTTGGCTAGTTGACAATAAACTGAGGTAACATTCAGGATGCTTTTGTTTTTAAACAGAAACAGAGCACTTAAAATGATATTTAAAAGGATGGCGTTTGAGTAGCATTTGAAGTTAAAGCTGACCCATGTTGATTCTTTCAACTTCATTGCTATTTCGTGGCTAATGCAGAGGAGTGGACAGTGGGATGACCACTCCCTCAAAGCAGTGACTATGGGGTAGCAAGGGGGGGGGGAGGCCAAGAGCAGCAGATGCCACACGGTCTTCATCCTGCTGAGGGCCAGACAGCCCCACAGCGATCGTTCAAACATCTAGCATATCAGTGCTCATTTAAATAACGTGATCATGACACATGTCTTAGCAGAATTTTTTTTCTTACGGCCTACAATTATTTTGAAGGCCATCACTACACTGATTTAAAAGAACAGGCTGAATATGCCAGCTAAATGGATTTTTATTTTAAATTGAACAGTTAGCCTATTAATCACACTGCAAACGGCCTGACTATCATGCTGTTCTCCTTGTGACTTTCATTCTTGGTGGGGTAACCCAAGAGAACTCACATGTACAGGAGAACAATTCATAACGAGCTGTACATAAATCCAACCGGGCAAGTCTCGCTACATTCACTGGGACCCTACCAAAGGAAGTTTCATAAACTTACTAGCTAGGATTTAAAATTTCAAAAAAGAACAGTTAAGATACATAGCATGAATTTTGGCTGCATAATGTGAATATTATCTTTAAATAATTAAACATTTATTCTCTTTATCTCCACTTTCAAATGCATTACTTTTGGATCAAAATCATTTAAATCTTTGAAAATGGTTAACAAGCTAAAAGTAATAGGCAGTGGGATGATCTATAATTATATACATCACAGGATTTTTTTCTTGAGTTTTTAGTATACATTGACTTTGAAAGAAAGGAGAAGGATCACCTTAAAAAGTAAACCTCATATCAACATTTCTATTAGGAATCAGTTCTTAACATTTATTTAGAATAAAACATTTAATCTTTAAAGATAAAAAATATTTTCAGCTTAAGGCCTCTCTATGAGTTTTCATCATGGTGTCTTCCAAACCCACTATTTCATATTACTATATCAAGTGAAATAAGTGACAGTAATAGTAAATAAGAAATATGTCTCTGGACATCCCTTATGTTGGTTCCTCCCTCTCAGTAAAGGCCTGCGCTGTGCGATGACGCTCCGGTCAACCACGGGCTACACGTGTGACTGGGTCCCGTACAATTACAATGCACTGAAAAATTCTTAGTATTGCCTACACATTTTTATCATTGTTTTAGAGTGTTTTTCTACTTATGTGAAAAAGATTTAAGCACACAGAGCCTCAGGCAGGTCCCTTGGGAGCTCCACAAGAAGGCCTTGTTGTCGCGGAGATGGCAGCTCCCTGTGCGTGACTGCCCTGGAGACCCCCGGCGGGACCGGGGTGGAGGCGGAAGACAGCGACGTGCTAATCCTGACTCGGTGTGGGGCTGGGCCAATGTGTGTGTATTTACGTCTCAGTTCTCAACAAAAATGTTATGAAAATTTTTTAAAACGATTCAATGTGTTTGCGTTTTAAGCTAAGGACTATTACAAAAGAGTCAAAACATTAAAAAACGTATATAAAGTAAAAAAAATTATAGTAAGCTAAGTTTAATTTATTATTGAAGAAAAATTTTCTTTCCTAAGCGCAGTGTAGCCTAAGCGTGCGCGTGCACAGGGTCTGCGGCCGCGCACAGCCGCGTGGGGCCTCCACGCTCGCCGACGGCCCGGCGACTTCCAGTCCCGCAGGCTCCATTCACGGCAGTGCCCACGCGGGGGCGCCGTGTTCTGCCTTCCGTGCTGTGTTTCTGGCGTGCCGTGCCCACGCTGGCCGCGTGCGGCTGCGCCTGTGGGGCGGCCGGGCCTGTGGGGCGGCCGGGCCTGTGGGGCGGCCGGGCCTGTGGGGCGGCCGGGCCTGTGGGGCGGCCGGGCCTGTGGCCCGCGCGAGGACGCTGGTGCTCACGCAAGGATGCGGTCGCCTTAGAGAATTCCTCAGAAGGCGTCTCCGCCATCGCACGAAGTGCGCTGCTGTTACAGAGGAAACCTGGCGACAGAGACCGAGGCGCCATGTCAGCGATCGCCGGCTGTGTCTGGGCAGCAGCCAAGTGTTCTGAGGCCACCAGTCAACAGCTAGAATCGAACACGGGCCCCAGCCATCTCGACCGCGGCGCGGGCGCGCGCGCACCGCACGCGGCACTCGGGCAGGCGCGCCGCACCGGCACACGCCCAACCCTGGTCCACGTTTTACTGGGCGTTAAATCAGGAAGTGAAGTTGCCGTGCCCTTACTCTTAGCAGACAGCCCCAGGTAAATGTTAATACTCACGTTACCTCATTTAATCTTAACAAAATCCTACGAATTAAATACTGTTAATATAATCGCCCTTTTACAGAGGAGAGGAAGGCCCAGAGAAAAGTAACTGCCTAAGATTTCATGGCGAGCGACTGACAGTGATCTCCACCCAGCCTCCCCTCAGTGCAACAGATTCCTACAAACTGGGCAGCTAAAAAGAACAGAAATGTATTTTTTCAGTTCTAGAAGCTATACATACAGAATAGGGGTGTTGGCAGGTGAAGGCTGTAAGGTAGAGCCTTCCTTGCCTCTTCCAGCTTCTGACGGACACTGGAGATCCTTGGTGGATCTTGGCTTGTACAGGGCTGACTCCAATCTCCGCCCGCCTTGACACATGGCATCTCCCTGATCTGTCTGTGTCCAAACATTCCTCTTCTTGTAAGGACACTAGTCATTGGATTACCTCCTACGCTAACCTGGAAAGAGCACATTTTAATTGATTTTGTACCTGCCAAGACTCTATTTCCAAATAAGGTCACAGTCACTGGCGCCAGGCATTAGGACTTGAACATATCTTTTGGGGGGACACAATTCAACCCCTATAACCAGTATATCATGCCCCTTTTTGCTTCTGGTAGATTTCTTTTTCTGAAGAATAATTTGTATTATAAGAAAAAGAACATGCTATTAGATGTTAATATAGCCACTTCTGCCTTTTTATATGTTGCACGGCATATCTTCTCTCATCCTTTAACTTTCAATCTCCCTGAGACATGGTGTTTGAAGTAAATTTTTTGTAGACAGCAGATTTTGGATAATATTTTTTTATCCTTTCTTGCCAATCGCTGTTATATGATGGGTGTATTTAAGACTGTGCACATTGAAGGTTATTACTAATATGTTAGAGCTCAAGTGTGCCACAATATTATTTGTTTTCTGCTGGTTTCTGCTTTCTCATTCCTTCATGTTTATTTTTTTTTATTTCAGCATATTATGAGGGTACAAATGTTTAGTTTACATATACAGCCTTTGCCCCACCCGAGTCAGAGCTTCAAGCGTGTCCATCTCCCAGATGCTGTGCACCGCACCCATTAGGTGCGAATATACCCATCCCCCCTCCCCCCTCCCACCTGCCCAACACCCGATGAATGTTACTTATATATGTGCACATAAGTATTGTATTGATCAGTTAATACCAATTTGATGGTGAGTACATGTGGTGCTTATTTTTCCATTCTTGGAATACATCACTTAGTAGAATGGCCTTCAGTTCCATCTAGGATAATAAAAGAGGTGCTAGATCACCATTGTTTTTGTGGTTGAGCAGAACTCCATGGTGTATGTGTGTGTGTATATATATATATATATATATATATATATATATATATATATCACATTTTATTAATCTACTCATGCATTGATGGGCACTTGGGTTGTTTCTACATCTTTGCAATTGTGAATTGTGCTGCTATAAACATTCAAGTGCAGGTGTCTTCTTTATAGAGTGTCTTTTGTTCTTTCAGGTAGATGCCCAGTAATGGGATTGCTGGATCAAATGGTGATCTACTTGTATTGCTTTGAGTTATCTCCATAGTGCTTTCCACAGAGGTTGAACTAGTTGCAGTCCCACCAGCAGTGTAGGAGTGTTCCTTTCACTCCATATCCACACCAACATTTATTGCTTTGGGACTTTTTGATAAAGGCCATTCTCCCTGAAGTTAAGTGATATCTCATTGTGGTTTTGATTTGCATTTCCATGATGATTAGAAATGTTGAGCATTTTTTCATGTTTGTTGGCCATTATTCTGCCTTCTTTTGAGAAGTTTATGTTCATGTCCCTTGCCCATTTTTTAATGAAGTTGTTTGATTTTTTTCTTGCTGATTTTCCTGAGTTCTATATAGATTCTAGTTATCAGCCCTTTATTGGATGTATAGCTTGCAAAAATTTTCTCCCATTCTGTAGGTTGTCTGTTTGCTCTCATGATAGTTTCCTTGGCTGTGCAGAAGCTTTTTAATTTGATCAGGTCCCACTTATTTATTTTTGTTGTTGCTGTGATTGAGTTTGGGGACTTCATAAATTCTTTGCCTAGGCCCAAGTTTTTCCAACATTTTCTTCTAGAATTTTTATAGTTTTACACCTCAGGTTTAAGTCTGTTATCCACCGTGAGGTGATTTTTGAGAGAGGTGGGAGGTGAGTATCCTGTTTCAGTCTTCTACATGTGGCTATCCAGTTTTCCCAACACCATTTATTCAATAGGTATTCTTTTCCCCAATGTGTGTTTTTGTCCGCTTTGTCAAAGATTAAATGGCTATATGAAGATGGTTTTATATCTAATTTCTCAGTTCTGTTCCACTGGTCAATGTCCCTGTTCCTATGCCAGTCCATGCAGTTTTAGTTACTATAGCCTTGTAGTATAGCTTAAAGTCTGGTAAATTGATGCTTTCCAATTTGTTCTTTTTGCTTAAGATTGCGTTTGCTGTATGGGGTCTTCTCTGGTTTCATATGCAGCATAGAATTATTTTTCCTACATCTGCAAAAAATGATGTTGGTATTTTAATAGGGATTGCGTTGAATCTGTAGATCATTTTGGGTAGTAAAGACATTTTAACGATGTTGATTCTGTCAACCCATGAACATGGTAGGGTTTTCCATCTGTTTATATCCTCTGCTATTTCCTTCCTCAGTGATTCATAGTTCTCCTTGTAGAGGTCTTTTACCTCCTTAGTTAACTATATTCCTAGGCATTTTATTTTCTTTGTTCCTACTGTGAAGGGTATTAAGTCTTTGGTTTGGTTCTCAGTTTGTTGTTGGAATATAGGAATGTTACTGATTTCTGTACATTGATTTTGTAACCTGAGACTTTCCTCAATTTGTTTATCAATTCCAGTAGTCTCATGTCTCTGGGGTTTTCTAGTTATAAGATCATATCATGAGCAAAGAGTGATTGTTTGACCTCTTCTGGCCCCATTTGGATGCCATTGACTTCCTTCTCTTGTCTGATTTCTCTGGCTAGGACTTCCAGCATTGTGTTGAGTAGAAGTGGTGATAGAGAGCAGCCTTGTCTGGTTCCAGTTCTAAGCAGGAATGCTTTCAATATTTCCCCTTCAGTATGATGTTGGTTGTGGGTTTTTCATATATAACTTTTATCATTTTTACATAATTTCCATTCTGTGCTTATTTTGTTAAGATTCTTATCATTAAAGGGTGCTGAATTTTGTCGAATGCTTTTTATGCATCTATTGAGAGGATCATATGGCCTTTGTTTTTGCTTCCCCTTATGTGATGAATTACATGTATAGATTTGGGTATGTTGAACTGTCCCTGCATCTCTGGGATGAAGCCCCCTTGGTCATGATGGATTATTTTTTTTTTTATAAGAACCTGAATTCGGTTTGCTAGGATTTTGTTGAGAACTTTTGCATCTATATTCATAGGGGATGTTGGTCTGTAGTTTTCTTTATTTGTTGTGTCCTTTCTGGGTTTTGATATCAGGGTATTACTGGCTTCATAAAACCTATTGGGGAGGATTCCTTCCTTCTTGATGTTCTGGAATAATTTCTGCAGGATAGGCAACAGTTCTTCTGTGTAGGTCTGATAAAATTTGGGTGTGAAATCATCTGGTCCGAGACTTTTATTTTTAGGAAGGTTTTTATTGTTGCTTCTAATCTGATGCTTGATATTGGTCTGTTCAGGAATTCTATTTCTTCCTGATTGAGCCTAGGGAGGCTGTGTGTTTCTAAGAACTTTTCCACTTCTTCCACATTTTCAAGCTTATGTGCACAGAAGTTTTTATAGTATTCATAAATGATGTTTTATATTTCTGTGATATCAGTTGTAATTTCTCCATTTTTATTCCCGAATGGGCTTATTAGAGTCCTTTATTTTCTGCTTCTCATTAATCTAGCAAGAGATATGTCAATTTAGTCTATTTTTTTCAAAGAACTTTTTGTTTTATTAATCTTCCATATAGTGTTTTTCTTATCAATTTCATTTAGTTCTTCCCTGATCTTTGTTATTTCTTTTCTTCTGCTGGATTTGGGGTTAGTATACTCATTCTTTTCCAGTTCTTTGAGATGATTTTTGGATTGTTGTTTTGTGATTTTTCTGTCTTTTGGATGTAGGCATTTATGTATATAAATTTTCCCCTCAGGACTGCTTTAGCTGTGTCCCACAGATTTCAATAACTTGTGTCTCCTTTTTCATTTAGTTCAAAGAATCTTTTGATTTCCATCTTAATTTCCTCTTTAACCCAATAATCATTCAGCAGAAGGTTGTTTAGTTTCCGTGTCTTACAAAAGCTAAAGGTTAAAGGCCAGATACTACAATGGTTCTAGACAGAAAATAAAAAGACAAAGTTCATCTCAACAGGATGAACAGAAATCTGCCCAACTTATCTATTCTTTCAATGAATGTGAATGGCTTGAACTGCCTACTAAAGAGACAAAGGCTAGCCGAATGGATAAATATCCATAATCCAAGTATCTGCTGTCTTCAGGAAACACATCTAACCCACAAGGATGCATTCAGACTTGAAGTGAAGGGAGGGAAAACCATATTCCATCTAAATGGAAGCCAAAGGAAAGCTGGTGTAGGAATTCTGATTTCAGATAACTTAGTCATCAAATCAGCAAAAGTAATGAAAGACAAAGATGGTCACTGTATAACGGTGAAGGATACATTTTAACAAAAAGACATAACAATTCTAAATATATTTGCACCTAACTCATATGCACTCAGATTCACAATGCAAATCCTATTTGATCAAATTAAAATGATAAACAGTAGCACTTTAATAGCCAGTGACTTCCACACCCCTCTGGTGAAATAGAAGAGATCCTCCAAACAGAAAATAAACAAAGAAACAACAGCCTTAAGCAGAACTCTAGAACAAATGGGTCTGAATGACATTTACAGAGCATTCTACCCCAAAACCACTGAATATATATTTATCTCATCAGCTCATGGGACATTCTCTAAGATTAACCATATAATTACTTCATTTCTATTTTCTTGCTTTCTTCTGGGTTATGTGAACACTCTTTAGATTGCACTTTGATTTATTTATAGTGTTTTCACACTATAAATAGTATATTTACTATTAGTATATAGTAGTAGTATAGTAGTATAGTATATAGTAGTAGTATAGTAGTATATATAATAGTATATATAGTAGTATATAATATATAGTAGTAGTATATATAGTAGTATAGTAGTAATATAGTAGTATAGTAGTAGTATAGTAGTATATATAGTAGTATAGTAGTATATATAGTAGTATATAGTATATAGTAGTAGTATATATAGTAGTAGTATAGTAGTATATATAGTAGTATAAGATGTGATAGTATATCACATCTTATATTTTAATCAGCACTTGCTTTAGGTATTATAATATGCTTACATAATTAATCATTTCTACTGGTACTGATCTTTTACAACTTTGAGGCAAGTGTAGAGACCAGACTTCCATTTAGGTCCTACCCATTGCCTTCTCAACCTTTAAAGCGTAGTTGTTAAATATTTCTTCTGGATACATATTTAGCACCACATCAAATAGTGTTATGTATTTTGCTTTAACCATCAAATAAGATGTACTCATCAAACTCATCAAAAGGCAAGTCTATTATACTTACCCCTATTTTTATTTATTGCAGTGTTTTTCTTTGCTTTCTGAAGCTATGAACACTCTGGCATCATTTCTTCCCTGTGTGGAGAACTTCCTTTATCCCACCTTAAAGCGACAGGTTGCTCACACCAGATGCTCTTAGTTTTCTTTTATTAGAGAATTTCTTTATTCATGAAGGATATTTTCACTGGTTATTAAATTCATGGTTTACTTTTTTTAGCATTAAAAAATGTTTTGCTAATTCCTCTGACCTCCATTGTCTTAGATGAGAAATCTGCTGTCATTCATGTTCATGCCCTCTGTTAGGTAGGAAATCATATCTCTGGCTGCTTTCAACAGTGTTTTTCTTTGGTTTTAGCTTTCAGACATGTAACTATGATGTGCATTGGCATGGATTTCATGGGCTTTTCCTATTTGGGGTTTGCTCAGCTTTTTGAAAATGTAGATTTTTGTCTCTCATCTTTCACACTTGGGAAATTTGCATCCGTTTTTCTTTGAATATTCTTTCAGCCCCATTCTCTTTCTCCTCTCCTTCTGAAACACCAATAATATGCAAGTTGGGCCTTTTTCTACTTTCTTTCTGGTTTTAGAGACTCTCTATTGTTTCCCTACTTATTTTCTCTCCTTTGTTCAGATGGGGCAAACTCTATTGATCTGCCATTAATTTCACTGATTCTGTCGTGTCACCCCCACCCTGCTATTGAGTCCATCCAGAGTGTTTTTAATTTTGGTTGTTGTATTTTTCAGTTTTCTAATTTCCACTTATAATTCTCTTTCTTTGCTCCTATGATTTCTATTTCTATTTTTCATTTGTTTCAAAAGTATCTGAAACTTCATGCTGAAGCATGTTGATGATGGCTACCTTAAAATTCTTGTCAGATGATCCCAACATCTGATTCACCTCAGTGTTGGCATCTGTTGATCATCTTTTCTTGCTCAGCTTGTGATTTTGTTGTTGTTGTTCTTTGACAGGTGAATTCTGGTTGTATCCTGGATATTTTGTGTGTTATATTAGGAGTCACTGGGTCCTATTTAAATCCTTCATTTTTATCAAGCAGTCACCTGTTTAGGCCTAGCATGCAGGTCCTGGGCAATTCTGTGGCCTGTAGCTTCAATGACAATCTAAATTCAAAGTCTTTATGGCATTATTTTGATTGGCTTGGTTGGTCTGGTGCCACTGGTGGCCCATGGATCCCTGGTGGTGCTCGCTGAGGGAGCAGAAGGAGCTCCCAGGGGCCCCTGTGTGGTAGTGGAAGTCTCAAGCCCTCAGGCTGGCCACGTGGGGAGGTGGCTGTGGAATGCCAGTGACTGGTCTCACCTGCCTCGCTCCAGCTCATGAAGTCACCTTGGTGCTGGCTGGGGATAGAGACCCAGCTGGCTGCCACCCGCAACACTACTCTTGTGGGGAGTGGAAGGTTAGCTCCTTGCTTAGTGCTGCTGACACCACCACAGCTGGGGCACCAGAGTGCAATGCGCCAGAAGAGGATGTGGAAGTTCAAATCTCCTTGCAGCCAGCTGAGAAGGCACAGGGGAGGGGAAGAGCAAGGGGGGTGTGGTTTTGCACTTGGGGTGGGGATGGAGTAGGGGAGACATTACCAAGAAGATTTCTGTTGTTAGGCAACTATTCCTTCAGGTGTTTGGCCAGGAGGAACAGGCTTTCTTGTAATTCATTTTGTCTGTGCCATCAACTGTTCTGGGTTAGAGGCTTCTATAGCACCCTAACTACGGTGGATGAGAGACAGAAAGGACACCTGGTGGCTCACTGCCATGTGGTTCCTCTGGTCCTCAGGGCGCTAGGCTCTCTTCCATCTTCTCGCTTTGCAGGGGCTTCATATGCTTGTTTTTGTATTATGTTCAAGGTTTTTTGGTTGCAATGGGGGGACCTTGTAGGAACTGGATGACTCTACCTTGGAAGAACCAGAAGTCACCTGTGGGCCTGGCTTTGTGAACCTTGGGAAGTGGCTATTCTGACATACTATTGTGACATCATTCAATCGGGTAAGCCATGCAATAGTTCTCAATTCTGGAAGGTTTCGCAAGTGTGTCAAGCCTACTGTCAAGTGGGAGTGTGGCATGGGGAAGCCATTGGTTCTACTGTCTGTGTGTGAATAAAGGACACGCTTCCACCGTGCGCAGTGCCAGTCGAAGGTGAGATTTTATAAGACAAGGTAAAGAGATCCCCGACCATAGGATGAAAAGTTCATGCAAACCAAGATTGTAATAGTTTTATAGACAAGCTGGTAAAATTTTAGTTAGGATGAAGATACAAAGGAAATGGGGACTTTCAGCTTGCACATTACTAATGATTGAAGAGGATAAAGTTTTGTTAAGTAAAAGTAAAAATTCAAATTCTGTACTTTGGTATTAAGTCTGTCAAATTGGATACAACAACTCCAAGCCAGTTTGAACTTAGCAAGGACAGGAGAGACATTTACATATGGCCCATCTTATAACTGCATATTGCAGTGCTTTGACATAACTGGAAGAAGGGTAAAATTCCTGAATGCATCAAACTTAACACCTTAGTCTGGCTCCTGCCTGCCCGGACGGTCACGGATCAAGGGGCCTCTTCAGGGTGAGCACTGCTCAACCCTCGGGAATCCCTCAGCGAGGGACTGGCTGGTGGCAACACACACATTTCCCCCTCAGCAGGAGAGCCGAGGTTGGGGAAAGAGGACACTGGTGTGACGGCAGAGGCTGCGCAGCGGGTGCACGCCGCGGGCGATGCAGAGTCGGAAATCACTGGCTCAGGCTCAGGCTCCAGCCCTAGGAGTATGAGGATGGAGAAGAGGAGCCAGGAGGCTGTCAGAGGGTAAAAGAGGACTTGTAGTGACAGAGCACAGCAAGTGGCTGGTGGCGGAGGGGCGGGGACATGCTGAGGCGTCTGTGCTGTGCCTCTGCGGTGGCGCCTTCTGCTCAGGTCCTCAGTGCTGCTCTTCGTTGCCTCGTGCTGGACGTAGCACAGTCTGAGACATGAGGGAGCTCTGATCCCACCTGCTGCTCTTAAAGCGAGGGAGGTGAGGCGTGGCCAGCCTGGACGTGGTCATTTAAGTCAAACTCAAGCTTTTATAACAAATCCTTAGGTGTAACTCTACCTCTGCATGAAGTTGGATTGTCCATATTGTGTTTATATACGTGTGTGTGTGTGAGAGAGAGGAGGTCAACCTTACTATATTCACTTTTGCTATAACCAGAAGTCTACTAAACTTGACAACACCATCTAGTCAGGTAGCCAAGAATATATTTGTAATATTATCAACATAGCTTTAATCTATTTAATGTCAATTGGACTTTAGCAGCTTAACATAAAAGTATCCCCTCCTTGAAAAGTTCTTCCCTGAAAATTCCGTGCAGGTCAATGTCACATGCTGTCCTCCATCACCACCCCTTATTCAGTTCTAGCACTTACCACCATCTGAAAATACATATTTTTTTTTTACTTTGGTCTTTATATTGCTAGGGTCTGGCTTCCACAACTAGGATGTAAGTTCCACGAGTGTAGCAATATTATTTATCTTTTAACTGCTACATCACTGTGCTTCAACCAATGCCCAACGGCTGGAGACTTCCATGATAACTGGTGACTCAATGTAAGCATTAGTACCCCGTTCAGTAGGCTGAGATATTGAGAGTCTCAGAGGTGTGGACATTCTGATGGCATTGGTCATCTTTAGAAGCAATCATGCAAGAGCCAAGGGTGAGGCAAGCGGAAGGGCATCGCAGACAAATGTGCTTTCCATGGGCTGGATTGCTCACCTCTAAGCTGGGGAATGAGCATCTGCATATGTGTATGAAATGTGAAATATTGCACCCTTCTCCTCATGGCCACTTCCAGATTATTGTCCCTGCTACATTCTCAAAGCCTCAAAATTGAACTTTGCAATAAAATTATTCTGTTTCCTATCCAATCCTGATTTCAATAATCTACAGGCCCTCTAGTCATACAGCCACAGTTCTTGCAGATTCTACCCCTGCTTCCTGCTGTTCCTTCTAGCATGCGGCAGTCAGCAGCAGCACCGGCAGTTTCAGAGTCCGCATAGATGATGCCCACACAGGCTGGCTTCTCAGTTCCTCCAGGTCCGGCTCCACTCTGCATCCTCACGGGCACCGGCTGTGGGTCCAGGTCTTGGCAATCTCCATTACCCCAGTGTCAACTGTCAGGTTAGTCTTTCTATCACAGGTGCTCTAGGAATAACCATTCTGACCATTCTTTGGTCCCCTAGGATCTAAAATCCGTGGACTCTATGACTTTTCGCTTTAACCCACCTGCCCAGTGGCCTCGCCTCCCTCCATAACTGGCCGAATTCTGCACTTCATCGTCATGATTACAATTCCCCTTCTTATCCCACGTCAGCACCCTGGGTTGCCCCCTGAGCCTGGCCGTGTCCAGCTCTGCGTGACCCATGCCCGCCCCAGAACAGCAGAGAGTGGCAGCAGAGAAACACATGATCACATACCTGAGTGCCTGAAAATCGTATTTCATCTCTCTAGATGGATATTTCACACATTTTCCTCCTTTTCCCTCATTTTCCACTGAAGACTTGATTTTCTATTTCACCTGAGATAGGAGAATTTCCACTGGCTTCCACCATCATGTCTACCTATCTCTCTACACGTGTCCGCATTCCCTCCCGGCCTCTTGTTCCTGTGGATGGACACTCCAACATAACAACAGCCCTTCTTGTGTACTCAGGAAAATAATTCCAAAAAGTATCTCCTCATTTTCCCATATCATCAAATATTCCCTCATTATTAGACTAAATCCATCAGAAGCATGTTATAATCTCTCCCATCTTGAAAAACAAAATCAAAGGTGAAACATTCCTTGAGCTCCCTTGCCTTTTATCCACTGCCCCATCTTTCTGTTCTCCTTTAAAGAAAAGTCCTTGTCTATATGCACTGTCTTCAATTTCTCTCCCTCCCTGTCATCTTTTGAGCATGCCAATTGAAACCACTCTTGTATACATCCCCAGAAATCCCCACTCAGCAAAACCTAATGGTTAAATCCCAAGTCTCATCTTAATAAGCCTAACGGTGACATTTGACACCAGTGATCATTGCCTTTTACTTAAGACACCGTCTTTTTGGCTTTCCATAAAATATTTGTGGTAAATTGTATTTTCCAAAGATGCTGACAGTAACATTTCCCATCTTATAGGTTCTTTTACAATGTGACCTTGGCATTCTTTCCCCTGGGAGGAGGCATCTCCTGTGTTCCATCCTGTGAGTCCAGGCAAGGTTTAGGCTGTGCTGCCCAAGCCTGTGGTTGAAGGGACACTAAATGATGGACAGATCATAGAGGGTCAAGTAGTTATATCCTATCCATTTGAAAAACGGAAGAAAAGAATATGAAGATATGGGCATTTTCCCTAGGGCCTTTCTCTATGGATTGCTTTTGCATATTTATCCTGTCAGACATGAAACTAGTATGACCACTACTCAGATAATGGCTGTTCTATTCTCTCTTCAAATTAATATAAATCGGGTTTTTAAGATGTAGCCAGAATCAAGTGCTTTGTTGCTATGCTGAGTCCACGGACTTATGCTCTAGCTGAGGGCCAAGGCAAATCTGTTTCCAAGAATATACCAAAAACAAGTGGTTGCAGATAAAGCTCCGTTCTCTTATTACTCTCTCTCTTTCTCTTTTCCATCTTCTATTCTCCCATTTTTCCCTGTTTTCCAGTCTTTATGGTCAGTTCTATGCCTCCACCTTGATCTGTATTGCTAACACAGATACATTTTTCTTATTTATCATATCTCTTTCTTCTATGCTTTTTTCTCCTTACTCCCAAATCTTAAATACAGATATATTAATACATCAGAGATATTGTGGGCTCAGATCAAGAAAACTGCAATAAAATGAAAATTGCAATGAAATGAGTCACAAATGTTTGGTTTCCCAGTGCACATAAAAGTTGTGTTTACACTATATTGCAGTCTGTGAAGTGTTACAATAGCATTATGTCTAAAAACTCAATGTCCATACCTTAGTTAAAACACTTCATTGCTAAAAAAATTTTAGCAATCATCTGATCCTTCAGCAAGCTGTAATCTTTTAGCTGGGGGAGGGTCTTGCCTTGATGCCAGTGGTGCTGACTGGCCAGGGTGGTGGCAGAAGGCTGAGCTGGCTGTGGCAATTTCCCAAAATAAGACAATAATGAAATTCGCCACATTGATTGATTCTTCCTTTCATGAAAGATTTTTTTTGTAGCATGTGATGCTGTTGGGTAGCATTTATCCACAGTAGAACTTCTTTCAAAGTTGGACTCAATCCCCTCAAACCCTGCTCTGCATTATCAACTAAGTTAAGTAATATCTAAATCCTTTGTTGTCATTTCAACAGTGTTCACAGCATCTTCTCCAGGAATAGATTGTATGTTGAGAAACCACTTTCCTTGCTCATCCATAAGAAGCAACTCTTCATCCATTCAAGTTTTACCACGAATTGCAGCAATTCAGTCACATCTTCGGGCTCCACTTCTAATCCTAGTTCTCTTGCTTTTTCCACCACATCTGCAGTGACTTCCTCCACTGAAGTCCTGCACCCCTCAAAGTCATCCACGAGGGTTGGAATCAACTTCTTCCAGACTCCTGTCCATGTGGATATTTTGGCCTCCTTCCATGCATCATGGATGTTCCAATGGCAGCTAAAATAGTGAATCCTTTCCAGAAGATCTTCATTTTATTTTGCCCAGATCCCCCAGAGGAATGACTAGTTATGGCAGCTATGTCCTTACAAAATGTATTTCATGAATAATAAGACTTGAAAGTTGAAATTACTCCTTGATTCATGGAATACAAAATTGATGCTGTGTTAGCAGGCATGAAAACAGTAATCTTCTTGTACATCTCCATCTTGAATGACCAAGTACATTGTCAAAGAGCAGTAATATTTTGAAAGGACTCTGTTTTTTTTTTTTTTTTCTGAGCAGTTGCTCTCAACAGTGGGCTTCAAATATTCAATAAACCATACTGTAAAAAGAAGAGCTGTCACCAGGCTTTGTTGTTCTCGTTCTAGAGCACAGGCAGAGTAGATTCAGCATCATTCATAAGGGCCTGAGAAATTTCAGAATGGTCAATGAGCACTGGTTTCAACTTAAATTCCCTAGCTGCGTTAGCCCCTAATAAGAGAGACAGGGGCTTTGAAGCTTTGAAGGCAGGCGTTGACTTCTCCCTTCTAGCAATAAAAGTCCTAGATGGCATCTTTTCCCAATATAATGCTGGTTCATATACATTGAAAATCTGTTGTTTGGTGTAACCACCTTCATCACTTATTTTAGCTATATTTTCTAGGTAATTTGTTACAGCTTTTTCTACATTAGCACTTGCTGCTTCACCTTGCACTATTATGTCATGGAGATGGTTTCTTCCCTTAAACCTCATGAACCAACCTCTACTAACTTCAAACTTTTCTTCGGCAGCTTCCTCACCTCTTTCAGCCTTCACAGAAATGAAGAGAGTTAGGGCCCTCCTGAGGATTAGGCTTTGGCTTAAGGGAGTGTTATGGCTGGTTTGATCTTCTATCCAGATCATTAAAACTTTCTCCCTATCACAGTGAGGCTGTTTCACTTTTTTATCGTATGTGTGGTCACTGGAGTAGAACCTTTAATTTTCTTCAAGAACTTTTCCTTTGCATTTACAACTTGGCTGACTGTTTGGTGCAGGAGGCCTAGCTTTTGATCTCTGTCAGCTTTCCATGTGCCTTCCTCACTGAGCTTAATCATTTCTAGCCTTTGATTTAAAGTGAGAGATGTGCAGCTCTTATACTTGGAGGCCACTGTAGGGGCTATTGACTGGCCTCATTTCACTGGTGTTGTATCTCGGGGAGCAGGGAGGCCTGAGGAGAGGGCGATGTGGAGCTGCGAGTTGTGGGGGCAGGTAAGACACAGCATTGAGGACGTCTGCGGCCGCATGGGTGCATCTGCGCCATCTCAAAACAGTTTCAGTGGTAATATCAAATATCGCCGATCACAGATGGCCATACCAGATGTAATAAGAATGAAGAAGCTTTAAATATTGCAAGAATTGCCAAAATGTGGCATGGAGACACGAAATGAGCACATGCTGTCAGAAAAATGATGACACCAATAGATTTACTCAATGCCAGGTTGCTACAAAGCTTCAATTTGTAAAGAATAAAAAACTTCAAAATATTAATACAATAAAGAAAAGTTCAATAAAATGAGGTGTGCTTGCATTCATCAGTTATCTGCTTGGGCTCAGACCCCTATCAGGTACTTACACCATTTTCCTCACAGGTGCCACTGAGTGCCCGAGGGAGGGCGGACGCAGAGGAGGCACCGGGTCTCTCCTTCTCGTCCATCCTTTGCTCATCACTGCAGCAGCCCGAGCGGACTCTTCACGCCGTCGCTTCATCCTATTGAAAACGAGAGTCAGAAAAAGTGTCCCTGTGGTAGTATTTAAAAAAGCCATACAAAGCACATTTGGCCCCAAAGATTTGCCAGTATAGAGTCTTAGTGAGGAACAGGTTTTCAGTTAGAAACGATGAGATAATGGAGACAAGAAACTGGCTCCTCCCAGAAAAGACGACGTATAAAGTCTGTTTCACAGGAGTCTGGCATGTGTGCAGCGGGCCCACGCTACTCATGCACCCTCTGCTTGCAAACTTACCTACATTATAAAACCCGTTTGTAACCCCAAGTCAATGCGTGAGGCACTGTTGTGGCCATCTGGGTCTGGGGACAGTCACTGAGCGGCAGACACTCTGAGCACATTGCCAGCTGAGGGCCACGGAGGCCATGTTCCGCCACACGGGACAGGCCGGGCGCAGGGATGCTGTGCCACGCTGGCTGAGGCTTGGAGCACGTTTCCTCCTCCTGCTCCAAAGTCCTCGCCTGTCAAAACGGGGATGTGAGGAGTGGTGCCGTCCCAGGCTGACGAGGAGGTCAAGTGAGTCCATAGCTGCAACCCACTTAGAAGAGTGGCGGGCAATCACAGCTCGTAGAGCGACTTTGAGCACAAAGAATCTTGGGGGTGTGCGCCAGAGACAAGTTGTAGGGGCTCGTGGCCAGGCAGATGCTCTCGCAGTTGGGCCTGCATGAGAGGAACGCGGCTGAAAGGCGCGGCCGGTGGACTGTCGGGGTTAGCTTTGCGTTTCAGGAGGTCGCAGGCGGCAGTGTGGAGGGCGCTGGAGGGCGCGGCCGGCAGCAGGCTCAGTGTGTCTGCCTTTCACACCGGGCCGGGGTGCACCATTGTCTGATGGATGCTGCCCCCTTTGTGCAAACGCCTAAGTGTCCTGAAATGGCCAGTTTAAAGGAATAGCAACCATTTGAATATGTAAATTTAAGCAGAAAGCAAGTCTAGCAAATTGCTGGTGACTCTGTTACATTATGAGTAGACTAAAACATACAAAAAGTTTCCTGCCCTGAGCCATACCGTGCTCCTGCAACGTGCGAGGGCCCCGCGCGGCATGTTCGTGCCGGGATCCACGGAATGCTCGCTGCGAGGACGAAGCCAGGCGCTCGTGCCGTCGAGTGACAACTGCATCAGTGACGCACGCTCCTCTGCGAGCTTTGGTCTAGTGTTACGTAGTTTGTGGTCTAAGCCAAGTTAATGATATCTAGAAAGGACAGGCGATGTGGATTTTGTGTGGCCAGTTTCACACACACACACACAAACATAATCTGCAAATAAATGATTCGATCATGTACGTCTGTCAAGGCAGACACAGATTTAGGCTGTGGAATAGAGAATACACCCATGCCATTTTCATCCAATCCCCATATGTAAAACATAAGCTGCTCTTTCCAGAGCCTGGCATATCCTATGCCAGGCGGACTTGGTTGGTCGAGTGCTCTCAGGCTCCCCATGCTGGACCACAGCTGGTGGTGTTGGTCTTTCGTTCTTGTAAGCCATTCTAATGGGTGGATTGCAGTGTCTGATTGAGCAGTTAGTCTCGTGCTGTTACTGTTTATAACACTGTTACTTTGTTGTAGAATTTTTTAAACATACAAAAAAGTAGAGAGAATAATAAAATGATCCTGATTTCCCCAACAAATGGCTTCAACAGTTTTCAAAAATTTGCTTTTTTTTTTTGTATGTCCCCATCTACAATCCCCTCTCCCCCTTCCCTGCCCTGGCTACTACAGAGCATGTCCCAGACATCAGGAAGATGAGCCTTTAGCTGTGGCAGTCAGCTCATTAGAAATGTGCTGGAGGCTGTGTTTTGTTATATCATTTTCTAGACAATCCAATGCATATTCTTTGAACATTCTGCAATAAAAACAATTTCAGATCTATATGCATTTACAGGGAAGTATAAATCATAGACCTCCAGAGGCTAGGAACCTAATTATTTAAAAAACTAATTTGAGGGTAATTTACTTAAGAAACTAAATTTTTATACTATATCTTTCAGTTCAAAAGTTCACTATAAAATGGAAATTATTATAACTGGAAAATATAATTTTGAATTAGAATCAAAAGTAAAATACATTAAAAATGTTCCAAAACTCACAGCTCCTAGAATCAACAAACCCCTTCTTTCTAAAATACTGGACTACTCAATTGATATTTCATAATCACAGACAATAACTTTATTTCAGCCTTGACTTTGACCTTCTTTACAAGCAAATTCTTATCTAGAGGATAATGAGTAGCAAAATGAAGCCATCAAGTATGGCATATTCTCCTTTGACTTGGAGTCTTTGAGTAGATAGCCACCCGGATTGTTTTTAGGTTCAGTGGTAGGTAGTGTCATTACTACATCATGGCCATGAACATTTTCTACAGAATTGTTTGACTGTGTCCCATTTTGCAGGCTGAGTGATTACCAGATATGAAAGTCCTAATGAATAGTAGGACTTTAATTTCCAACAATGGACAGAGTTCTTCAACAATAATCTTGTCATTACACATCCCATTAAGCTCTAGGCTCCAAACTTGACGTGGTGTAAAAGAATGGTTTACGGGCCTAGCAGGTCTGTATTACACACATACAAAAATTAACACATTTTTCTTTTAGAGTTTCAATGTTATTGTCATTTCAAACTTTAGCATCACCGCAACACTGCTTTTTGTTTGTCTCTAGTGCTATTTTCCCCTTCATTGTGTTTGAATGCATTTCATTGGATGGTTTAAGTAATGGCAGTACTACACTCTTGCAGCAGTAAGTTAAACAGTAAGGGTTTATAAGGAAGACATTACTACTCTCCTCCTCCTCCAGTCACTCCTTTCCTTGAAAAAATCACATGTAGCATTTGCTAAGTAACCTTCCACAGGGATATGACCAACAAACTTGTGAGTATATGTACATATGTGTATGTGTACATGTACAGTCAGACAAATACATGCATATTTGTTTCTTCTATTTCTATATTAAGATCATAAAGTGCATGTTACTCTGCAACTCTATGTAAAGGTTTCTCCCAGCTGATTTGCTTGACGTTTAGAAATCGCCTCTAAAGCAGCTCCACATCGAGCCAGATAGGACTTGCATTGTCATATCATTTTACTGTGAAAATCACAATCTGTACTTATCTTACCTGAATGAAACATTAAGAACCATTATGATAATAATACTCATTTAAAATAGAGTTACTATAATTCTGAAAGCTGTAATTATTGATTACTGGTGAGTAAGTTTTCGTATCATTCAGTATCACAATACAGAGGATCGAATGACCTCCCAGATTTGGGGTTATTCTTCACTATTCCTATAGACTGGATTCATGTGAAAGGTGACCCTCACTTCCCAACTGGACGCTGTGACCACAGTACACTGCATATTGTGCGAAAGTTAGTTAATTCATTGTGGAGAATCAGGTTAAATCTGTGAATAAGACATGGATGGTATTGTATAGACAGATGATGTTCTCAATGGAAATCGGATCATATTTAGGAAAGCAGCACTATAGGAGACTATATATAGGATTGATTTTTATGAAAACAGAAAAGAATCCAAGTTATTTAGTGCTGTAAGATTAAGACTGGGAATTTGTCTTACAGAATCCTTTAAAATGCATTATTTCACTCACTCATCAAATATGTGTTTCACGTCTAGCATGTGCCACCCTGAGATGCACAGGTGACCTCAGGTAGCCCCGGGTCGGTGGGGTGGCGGGCGCAGGCACGGAGGAGCCGGGCGTGTGCACGGCCCGCCCCGCCGGCCGGGCCTGTGTCAGCCGGACAGAGTCAGGACACCCTCGGCGGTGACGCCGAGCGGGGAGGCGAGCAGGAGCTGACTGGGTGAAGAAAAGCCAGGGAAAGATCCTGCGACCAAAGGCTCAGGGGACAGAAACGCGGCGCGCGCACGTGGTCTGCAGAGCGGGGAGCGGAGCAGACCGCGAAGGCGCACGGAGCCCCGCGTGCAAGTGCAGGTGTCCCGGGCCCTTTCTGACCCCGGGCGTGCCAGCGAGCTTGAGAAGAGCGGGAGGGCAGGGGTCAGGTCGGGCGGCCCCCTGCACCAGTCCCCGGAGGTTTCACTGTACCTGGAGGGTCTTTCCTGGGCGCCCCGGTGACGTCCTGGTGGGCTAGGCCGAGGGTCAGGCACTGGCTCCCGAGATGGCCTGCGGGGCGGCCGCTGCTCTGGGGGTGCGGGTCCCCCTGGGGCCGGAGGGGCCGCTGCGCACCACCGGGCCAGCTGCGCGCCCCGGTCTCCACGCTCGGGGTGCTTTGTAGAAGAGAACAAATATTTTTGCTATCCATCCACAGAATTATAATATTTGATATTGTTTGTCCAAATTAAACATGCAAGCCAGGAGGGAGGGGCTCCTGGGCCTGTGCCCCATCTGGGGTGGCTGGGAGTCTGGACCCCGCGCCTGCAGGAGGGCCGGCTCGGCCTCTTCCCATCCGCCTCGCTCTGCGCTGTGAGCGACAGCGTCGTGCACAGTTTCCTTTCTGTAAAACGGAAGTAAGGATTGACATGAGAATTAGACCGGTTATTTCATTAAAGGCCTTTGAAGGTGTTTGGCAATCAGCAAGTGTGTTATTTCGTTGTTGTGATGGAGACGGTGGTACACATCTGTTGAATAGAGGAGTAAGTGAGTAAGCGAATGTTGCCAAAGACACAGTTTACTTTATGGTCCATACTGCAAGCACCAGCACCATCGTAGATACATAGCACAGAGACACACATGCCACATGCAGAGGCCACATGCTCACTACACACATGTGCATACCACACACACCTTGTGCACAGGGCACACACACAGCACACACACCACACATACACATGCACAGCACGAATATGACAGGCACAAGCACAAATCACACACTATACACACCGTCCACCTCCACGCACCACACCACACACATAGCACTTAGGACACACACAGCCCCCTTATACCGTGTCCCGCTAGGAGCGGTTCAGTCCCTTACACTGGTGGGCAGAGCACTCCCTGATTCTGAGCACTGTCCCGTGCGCTCCGGCCGCTTCTCGGTGAGTCCATGCCGGGGGCAGCAAACACTATCTACTCACTAGGAAAGGTGCCTGGAACAAGACCATATACAGTTCTCATGCCAGGACAATTTGAAGGGCTCTTGGGATCGTATGGATGGTGTTTGGTTTTGTAAATGTGGAGTGTGTGCATTTGGGGTGGGGTGGGGTGATTGGATCTACTGAGCCCTCCCTGGGTACACTGTCTGCCAGAACATGGGTGTTTGGCTTGTCACCTCAGAAGAGTGTAGCTTCCAAGGGTGCTAGGGAAGGGTGACCAGCACTGCACTGGGAAGGCTGGGAGGGACCCTAGGGATCTCTTCCCTAGGAGGCAGGTGACTAAATCACTTCTATATTTGCTGATGTAAAATGTAGGGCCGAGGAATAAGCAATTTACTTTATGCACACAGATTACCACAGGACGGGTATGGCCAGGCTCTTGCTGCACTGGGACTCCGGGCCCAGCAGGAAAGAGAGCTTGGCTGTCAGGTTTGGCATGGTGCTGGGTCCCGGCTCCCAAACCCTCCTAAGGTATGCTTCCACACAGCTCAAACCCTGGGTCACACACCACATTCCTAATCATTTCAAGGTCGTTTGCTTTCAGAGAATTTTAAAGAGCCGCTGTTGGATCATCGGGGCAATTTGATTAAAATGCCCACACTGGACTCAGCAGGGTGCTTCACTCTCTCAAGGGCAGCTCTGGAAAGTCAGCACAAGAGGAGCTGCCCGGAGACAACGCATCCGTTGTGAGCAGGCCTCCCTCGGGCCCTCGGCTGCAGGGCCGGACAGAGCAGCCCTCTCACGGGGCGGTAATTGCATTGGTTCCACTTGCTGGTCACAGTGGCACATGCTGGCCAATGAGTCTGCACTCGGCAGGCCTTGGGGGTTAAGAGCTCCTGTTCTAAAGCTCTGTAGGTGACTCTTGGTGGCTAATGGCATGGCAATCTCGGAGACTCTGGTGGTGCCACCACGCCTGGATTTCTGCCCCATCTGCTGCTAAGCTCCTTTGGGAAAGGAAGGCTGCCTCCCTGGCTGTGAGAAGTCCCAGCTGCTAAGAAAAAGCAAGATGAGGCCTGCAGGGTATAGAGCACAGATTCAAACTCCTCTGCGAAGTGAAGGCCGGGAAGTCTCTGAGGCTTGGAAGTTATGATCTGAGAAATTCTTGTGCAGAGATGTATCATGTCAAGAGTCACTTCATGTTTGTAAATGTATTGACCTTTTAGAATTCTATCACCTTTTTTTTCCTTTTGACCAAGGAAGAGATCTTAAGCTACTTATTCCCTGAGCTGTATAATTCAAAATTAAATGAAAAAGTATAAGAATAGGTTTGCTATCTTTTGGTATCTGTGTGCAACGGTAGAGCATTACTAAAAATTAATCTTTCAAGTATTTATATCGACCAAAAGGCACATTATAAAGAATAAAGGCAGCGATGAGGTGGATAATTCTTCCTATTAGGTAAATGGTGTGGGAAATTTAGGGTGGAAATAGGATGGACGTGGTGGTCTGTTTTTATAGAAAATCAAAGTGTAAGACAATTTTTTGATAAATGATTTGTAGAGCCAGAAATTCAGTTGCTACATTGTTACACGGAGTTTTGGCAATATAATTACTTTGGAGGGGTATGATTTCATTCATGTCACATGTGACTCCATATAGAAATGTTACCTAGAAACAGGTTCCCGGAGCACCTTGGTCCAGCGCTGGGTAGTGGCTCAAGAAAATGACAAATGCAACGGAGGCCAAGCTCCAACCTTCTAGTGCCCAAGGAAAATTATGATAGCTGAAAATTTCCAGAAATCAGTCAAAGGTTTTTTCAGAATTAGAATATAGATAGTAAGAAAGATCCTCCCTCAGTTCTGTTCCTATAGAGCGCTTCCAACATAGTCAGTTTTATTTCATAACTAATAGTTTCCTCGATGAGCTATATTAGTATATAAGAACAATGATCCTGTAAAAATAATGACAACAGCAGGATCTCCAGAAAACAAATTTTTTTCAAAGCATTAATAATAAGTGGAAGTGTTTGTATGTCGTGCATCCTTCACTTCTGAGAATTAAACTGAGATTGAGAACTGCCCCGCCCCCACCTCTCCGCCAGCATGTGCTGGGAACTCTACTATACTTGTGTGAAACAACCATGGTAAAACTTCCCACAGAGTGGATGCTTTTATTTGATTTTACAATTGGGGTTTTACTGTGTTTCTCTCTAGCTCATACCTTATTTTTTTAGAAGATAAAAAATATTTCTCAAATGAAACTAAGTATTTACCAATCAGTATATTTCTAGTTTTTAAAAGGTATCACATGTATTTTATTTATTTACTTAATCTTTTACCTTCCAAAAAATAAAAGCCTTATGGGAAGAAGAAAAGATGAACTAACCCTTTTCCTCTTGCCTTTCTGAAAAAGCTTTGGTACATAATTCTTTTTTCTTGAAACATTGCCCTGGAGGTGCTGCTGCCCCGGCGGGCTCCAGGAGGCCCCTCAGCCGCAGGCCCCTGTGGCCCCAGCTCTGTGCCGCGGGCGGGAGCTCAGCACAGAGACCACAGGCAGGTGTCGGCTCACTCCCCGTCCTTGGTGGTGTCCCAGACTGCACAGGGTACAGAAGTCCAGGAAATGAGAAATCAACCACCCAGGTTGAATGGAAAATTTCGGATGCGAGGGAATATGGGGCCGCTGATGCCTGAGGTCTTGGCACACACGGAGGTTTAGGTTTGCCTGTTGACTCAAAGCATTTCACCCACTCCTTAAAAAGATTTTTTTTTAAGTCCCCAAAAGAAAAGAAAAAAAAAACACCAGTTGTTAATCTATTTTGACAGGCAGGATAAGGAGTATCATTTTGTTTAATTTCATATATTTAGGGCCATCTGTATGAAATAGATAATAAAACTCTGGAGATTTTTATTTTCTACTCATTTCTCAGAAATCCTCCACGTGTCCGTCTTTCTGAGGAAAGTGAGTCCCTGTGGAGCCGGACGCGGGCTGGCGGTGAGCGTGGCCGTCGTGGAGAAACAGACCTTTCTCAACGGGAGAAGGCGCTTGGGCGCAGGGTTTGCTGTTCTGCGTCGGGATTTCACGGGGGTGCTGAGGGGTCCTGGCAGAAGTGGCGGTGTCAAGAGAGGGTCCTTCGATTCTCTACTGGCACAGAGAGAAAGAGAGGGTGGTGTTCGCCTGGAGTGATGCATTATTGGCACATGGCCCCACGTGAATGCTGGCCCCTGAGGTTCTGGGTCTGCACTGCCCTCATGCAGGGCCTGAGTGGCTCTCACCCCTCCCGCTTCCCAGCCCCAGTCAGCACCCTTCTCCTGCAGGAAGAAACCAGAGATCCCCAAGTGGTCTCCCAGAGGGTGGGTCCTCAGGGACCTGGGGGAATGAAAGGTGCCAGTAGTTTACAGAGAGACACACTGTGCGTGACCCCAAGGGTCCCACGGGGTTTCCATGTAGAAGAGGGCAAATTAGACCAGATTCTTCGCCGTAAGCACTTCCTGGAGTCTTTGGACATGTTAAAGCAGACTTTGAAACTGCAAAAAGAAGGAGTGGCACTGGCAGGTTGCAGACGTCTGGCTGGAGGGGCCTCGGACATCGGAGAGGACTCCTGCTCTCTGCGCACAGCTGGGAAGCAGGCACGGCTTTCAGGCTGGCCCTGGGAGCGCCTAGGAGGAGCTGGGGAGAGAAGCAGAGGCAAGACTCAAGCTGTTTGAAGAAGAGTCTTTTCTTCATTCCTGTTACATATCTGGCTCTGCAGTGACTAAGCTTTCTTTTGAAGAAAGATTTCTTTGACCACCCCCCACCCAAAAAAAATTCTAGAAATATTTGTGGATGCTTAAGACCGAATCTCAACGTCAGCTATTTTTTTCCCCTGGCTTTGCTTCTCCTCAGACTTTCTTATGGCATTTTTGGAATGAAACCACATACGAATCCAAAAGGCAAAGATGTCTGATATTTTTCACACAAGTGCACTAGCACCGTGAGCAAAGGAAAGGTCCCCCTCTTGGGATCGCTGGGGAAGCTGGGAGAGGAGAGCGGGAGGGCAGCTCTGCGGGCCTCTGTCATGCACGCCTGCTGTCCGGCAGGGGAGCCAGCCCTGCATGGAAGTGATGGGGTCAGCCAGTAACTGCAGTGGCTGCCCGCGGGGCAAGGGAGCCAACAGGGGCTGCCCCAGGAAGAGGGGCTTCCACGAAACACACAGTCTCCTGATAAGGTGCACACATTAAAATCTGTGAAAAGTTTACAGGCCCTAAAAGATAAACAATCGTGCAAAATTAGGAAGAATAAAGTGATTTTTAAGAATCAGCTTGAGACTTTGTCTTATGCCGCATCCTCTTAAATCTCCAGGCCAAATGTATGCCTTGTTGGGCATACGTACACATCATCATTTAAGTTTGGTAGAAGGAAATAAGGCTGATCAATGTGCTCTGTGGGGTCCCTCACGTCTGCAGCTCCCGCGCCCCAGGAGCTGCTCATGGGGATGAAGCCATTGTGTTCAGAAGGGTAGTTAAGAAAACCTGTTAGAATGCTACAAAATCAGTTTTTAACATGCTACTTTTTTCTTTCTTTTTCCCTTTTCTTTTTTTTAACATTTATATACTGTCTAACTTGCTTTGGGCAAAATCCTCTCATCAGGCTGTGGGATAAATTCAAAATGAGTAGCAGAAATGACAACTTATCTTTATTTCAACATGGAAATGTGGTTTCTCCAGATGTTTCTAATGTTCCAAATAGGGATTTCCAAAGACTGAACATTGCATCAAGGCTTCCAGCCTGAGGACTCTGCACAGTGATGATGCTTCTGCAAGACTCTCTCTCTCTCTCTCTCTCTCTCTCTCTCTCTCTCTCTCTCTCTCTCTCTCTCTCTCACTCTTCCCCGCTCTGTCTCTTTCTCATACATGCACGGGCCAGAAATGTAGACAGTGACTTCAATCTATGCATCAGTAAAGATGATTGGAGGTGAAGCACAGTTCTTTCTTGACATGGTGACTGATGACAGTTGGACACAGAAAATAGGCAACTGCCTTATTTGTAGAGCCACTGAGGGTATGAAAGACTCTTAAACCACCCAGAGCACCAAGTGGTGGGTGAATCATTCTGAAGGCTGGTTTCCAAGACCACAAGAAATCAGGGTGGCAGTCTACAAGAAACACCAAGAGCACACACCACACCATAGGAAAATCCCATATGTGTCCTCCTTCCCAATATGTGGTGGAGAGAAGAAAAGAGATAGCGAAAGAGAGAGAGAGAGAGAGAGAGAGAGAGAGAGAGGGAGGGAGAGAGAGAGAGAGAGAGAGAGAGAGAGAGAGAGAGAAATCTCATGAAGCTGGAAACATAGCTTTTTTTATAGCCATTCTTTTTTTGTTGTTGTTTGTTTTTGTTTTTTACTCACGCCTTTATCATTTCTGTGGGGGAGGTGTGGAAACAGTAGCAAGAGCATGAGGATTTGGAAAAGCATTAATGAAGTGACAGTTTGCTGCATGGGGAAACCTCTTTTCTTTGCACTGTTTCAGTTTGCAGGTATTTTATAATACTTTAAAATGTTTACAATGGGAAGTTAAGTTATTCCCACAATCAACTAGATTATGTCTGCTTTAGAACAGAAGAGTCATTTGTTCAATAAAAAATTTCTGTTCAGGCCGGGCACGGTGGCTCACGCTTGTAATCCTAGCACTCTGGGAGGCCGAGGCGGGCGGATTGCTCAAGGTCAGGAGTTCAAAACCAGCCTGAGCGAGACCCCGTCTCTACTATAAAAATAGAAAGAAATCAATTGGCCAACTAATATATATATATATAAAATTAGCCGGGCATGGTGGCTCGTGCCTGTAGTCCCAGCAACTCGGGAGGCTGAGGCAGTAGGATTGCTTGAGCCCAGGAGTTTGAGGTTGCTGTGAGCTAGGCTGACACCACGGCACTCACACTAGCCTAGGCAAGAAAGCGAGACTCTGTCTCAAAAAAAAAAAAAATTTCTGTTCATCTAATAGATTCCAGGAATATGCAGTGAATTGGGAGATAAGAATGTGATCCCCCAGTCCCTACCCTGAAGGAAGTCATCCTTTAGTGAGGAGACAGGCACATAAGCACCCAGTTGTAACGTAAATAACATACAATGTGCATAGGAACAGTACTGTTCCTAAGGAGCCCTTGTGTAGGTCTGGGAGAGTCAGGGGCACTTCTTAGAGGAGGCAGCAGTTGAACTGAGATTCAAGGAACATGGAGGAATTCAGCGGATAGAAGGAAGGTGGGCAGTAGAGGCAGCAGGGGCAGCATGCACAAGAGTTTGTTTAGGTAAATATAAATTGTTGATTATTTCTAGAACGTGCAAAAATATAAAATAAAACAGATCATTATTTATCAAGGAATCAACATATGCTTGTGATTTGAGTAATAATTTAAACATGTACAAAAATTGCCTTTGGTGCCATGTGCTAAGAAAACATGTTTGTTTAAATTACTTTATGTTGCTATATTAGAAAAAGATAGAAACCCCAAACTAGGTTTTGAGACTTCTCTGCCACCTCTCATCCTGGTTGAGAGAGTAGAGCTGAGCTATTTCCATGAAAACACTGCATGACCTTGTGTTTGCCTTTGAGTTGGGCCAATGGGTCAGAAATTCTTTCATATTGATTTTTCCTCTTTCACTCTGCCTAGAGCCACGGCCATATCAGATATTTCACATTTGGATTAGAATTATTTGAATATCTCTCCTGATCCCAAGATAGGCACTTTCTGCATTTTCTAGGACCCATTGATCTTTGGGTACAAATTCTCCTATCCTTTCTACATGTGCTGGAGCATCAGGAGCTCTTTGGGAAAAATATTCAGTATGGTTAATGAATTGCTTATGGAGTTTTCAGATATTTAGGAAAAAGTTATTTGCAATAGCAAATGAATTAAACAGAACACCAGAAACAGCAGTTCTTAGGGTTTTTTTTTTTATAGTCTTCTGAGTGTTTATTTACTTAGTACTTGACAAAATATAATCTTGTGATTACTGGATAGAAAAATCTCTTTGGTCAATTAGAAACAATACTGACGTTTTTGTATAATTTACTGAATTTTTTTTTTTAACCCAGTGCCCTCCATAAATAAGTTAGCTGAATTCAGTTGGAGTTTAGATCCTACCCCCTGTTTGGCAGGATCCATGGTTGATAATGTTGCACACTGCCTGATCTAAAAGCTAGTATATTTTTTACATGCTATGGGAAAGAGAGTAAAACACGGCACCTTAGTGAGTTCAAGTCACATTTTTCTCTTTCCTCATGTAAATGATAAAGATTTGGTTCCTGACTTCATGACCTTGGCTCGTTCCTAGGAAAGAGCCGTGCTGGACACTGGGGTGCACTGAGTGTCAAACCCCGAGTGGGTCCCACAGTCAGCTCCGGGCACGGTACAAGGACAGGGAGCAGGTTGCAGCAGGAGCTCCCGGGAAAACAGGCACCACTTGGTGGCAGGCAGAGGCCAGCTCCCACCCAGACTTTCTTGGATGTCCTCCCAAGAGAGGGAGGACATAAATACCCACCTCTCGATCCTGGGGAAGACCTCTGGAAGTATCTGTCAGTGCAGATAGCATCCGAGCCCTTGCTTGAGTTGCAATAAAAAGGCCAGCACTCATCACCTGTTGCCTTTGCATGAAGTGTCCAGTCATAGGTGACATTTTTGGCAGACAGGACACATAGGTGTCAGTGGGGATTGTGATCATGAAGAAAACAAGGGGAACCTGGTTCTGACCCTCCTTTTCCAGTCTGCTGCAGATCATTTCTCTTCTGAAGTATTATTTTTAATCCTCCTGATTGAATGAAAGTTTCTTTAGTTTTTGAAATCACTTTATCTTTAACATAAACTCAGATAATAGGTAAAATTCACAAGGGGAGAATAAAACATTATGAGTCAAGTTTGGGGCATAGAATAAGAGACAAATATAAAATACTCTGTCCTTCGAGTTTTAAAAATATTTATTTCTTTTCTGATTTCAGAAGTAATTCATGCTTGTCAGTAAGTGTGTGCATTATATAAATACATTACAGCAGAAGTAAAATTTTTCAAAAGTCCTGTCAAACTTGTTGGATGAAGAGGTATCTGCATATTTTAGTGGTCTGTAAATCTGAGGAACATCATCCCAACTTGTTTGGCTTTCTGCATTATGCTGGGTGAGGCAGTGGTAGCCCGGCATACTGTCTCTGCATTTGAATCTCTTGTGATGACCTGGATGATTCTCCAGTTACATTCATGCCAGGTGGCTTTATATTAAACATTGACAAAGAGTAAGCGTAACAGACCAATGTGGAAAGGACTAATGCCTCTTTCTAATAGGCAAGGATAAAACAATGTTTCCTTAGGTAAAAGTATGTGTGGGGCCTTCTTGTGAGTATTGGTATATATAGATTGAATGCCAGGTTCAACTATAAGGGAAAAACATAATAAAATATTGAGCTCCAATGTGTGTGACATCGTGGCATGTGCTTGTCATCAGTTCTTTTAATATCGTTGCCTCCACTCAGCTGGGTTCAGGAATTGTCTCCACTGTAGAGGTGATGAGACAGCAGCTCACCCACCTTGCAGTGCACGTGGGGAAGGGACAGCTTGAATCCAGGTCCATCTGACGACAGCCCCAGTCTTCCTACTGTACTCTATAACAAGACCTGGGTTAGGACATGGCTTCAGCCATCGATTCTTTCAAAAAATAGTATAAATGTTCTTATTGCCTACTGTTATTTAAACAGCCCAACAGCAATTTCTGCAAGACAACTCAAAATGCAGCTCCCTTCTTGCTTAAGGGTTTCTAAGTTGGAAAAAAGATAGTGGCTGCCTTTGAAACCAATCAGGACACCACTGTGGAAAATCACCTGGACTGTTTCATCCTTGGCAAGAACAGGAGCAGGAGCTGGCGTCCCTGGAGAGGCACACGCCCAGCCCCAGGTCCAGCCAGCACCCACTGGCAGCTCGGCCCTGGAGCTGTCAAGATTTTCCTAAATTGTAAAAATCTGAAAGTTACATTTTACAATAGTCTTTTCTTCTAATTCCTTTTTATTGCCTTTTCATTGCCTCAGGAAAGCAGTAACACAAAAGATCCTTTTACATCTTTTGATTTAAAAAGCAGAATCCTAGAGGGGCTTGTCTGGCTATGTTCATGGAGCAAAATCTGTAGCTGATCAATGTTCGTCCTACCAATAAAAGCCCCCTCACAGCAAACAAGTTCATTGACTTGAGCTTATAAACTCAAGAAAATGATTTTAAAATCCTAATATATGAAAAAAAGCCAGATTCTCACTTAATTTAATGTTTTAAGGAAATCATTTATGTAAGCTATCATTTCTTTCTCTTTCATTATGTAAAATAGATTTTCATTTTGTAGGGAAGCCCCCCACCCTGCACTCCTTCCATCCCTCTGTGTTTTATAGTATTTTTTTCAGCAAGTTTTCAAACTCTTTTGAAGACCCTGCGCTGTAGACTGGTTTTAAAAGGGAATGATAAAGAATTTAAAATCATTTTTTAAAGTGTGTGCTTTTTTTACTTAGGGGCGCTGCTCAATACTTCTTTCCACTGTGCGCCTCGCAGTGATTGGCCAGCGAGGCGCCGCACGTGGGGGGAGGGCGCAGCCTGCAGCCCCCATCCTGAGAGTGTGTCCCCACCTGGGGCGTGTTAGAAATGCAGATTCCTAGGCCCACTACAGGCCTTCTCATCTAGAAGCTACCGGGGTGGGACCCAGCTAGCCCTGTGGCAAACCCGCTGGCTGATTCTGCGGCTCTCTGAAGTCCTAAGTCCGCGCCCCACTGGGGCACCCGCCCTCGCGCATCTCCCGCTCCAGGCCCGGTCTCCCCTCCTGCTCTCGGGAGGCAGCAGGATGCTCCGCCTGTCTGGTCTCTGATGCTGGAGACCGGCCAGGGCTCTATTTCTGTCCCTCCAGGCTATGGCAGGGCCTCAGGGGAGAGATGCCATCAGTCACCAATGCTTCCTCTGCCCGCTGCGTGTTTTGGGGCCAGTATTCAGAAGCATGTCTTTGTCCCCATGTGCACATACTTACCACAGGCGTTACACCCAGGCTGAGGCTCAGGCCCTGCGGACGCGGGGCCTCGGGGCTGTCGCTGCGCCCAGTGGAAGGCGGCCACTGATGCTCTGCCCGACTCCAGCCTGGCGCAGGGACAGACCTTGGACAAACGTCCAGAACCGGGAGCAAGGGGCCCTAACAGACGAGGAACGGGAAGTCCGCACTAGCCTAATGCCAACGGGCAGAAACAGGGGCTAGGCAACCAGGGATGTCGTTTTGCACGACATTGACCCCAAACCTCAAACTGTTCCATACACACTTCTTCAGCTCACTTCTGCTGCATATCCTTCATTATGACTCAAAACTTTACTTCATGTAGATTTTGCAGGTTTAGGATGTGGTAATCTCAATTTTGTCTTAACAAACACGGTTTAAAATAAGCTCACTTTATAAAATAAAATATACAGTGTGATCAGTATGTTGGTAATAATGTGAACTCTCTTCACCAAAACTTACTGTAACATAAGAAATAGGGCAGTCCTTCACTCCTTCCCTGTCTTTGCATTCAATAAGACACTTATGAAATAAAATGATACTCAATTTAACTATTGTTTTATTGTGTTTTGGATGAGTTTAGGTGTTACAAATAAAAACAGCTATTAACCAAAGACAGGGAAGAGAAGCTTGTCACCAGCTCAGAATAATTTTCCCTTAAGAGTGCTTGTTCGCAATTTTGCACAAATATTAATAAATAATAAATGAACAAGAGAAAATGACATGCAGCAAATAATCAGAGAACTGGGGAAAAGTATATGAGGCAACTTCCCTGGCAAAACGCCAAGCGTCTTTACCAGCTGCGGAAAAGCCAGCGCTGCAGAGCCGCCCGGAGGAGCCCTGCTGAGCCGCGTAGGGGAAACCACAGGGCCTGCGGCTCCAGGTGCCCAAGGACAGCCCCAGGGCAGCGCACGGACCAGGGGGTGACCAGGGGCCTTCTTGGCAGGGACTCTGTTCACAGTCTGTGTCACGACTGGGTAGCCCCGGAGGCTTGGCTAGAAACCTCGTTTAGAAGCTTCCCTGCAGAGAGCGGGGCCCAGCCTCCCTGGAGGGAGTGGACCAGGAAGAGCAAGTGTGAGAGTTTCTGGGCCCCGAAGGAGGGTGAGGCTTGGTCACGATGGGACAGAAGTCATACGGGGAAAATTAGAGTGGAAACCGATAACCAAAGCACAACGCAGTCACTGTCGCATAGCTGGGGATCGCAGCGTTGTGACCGTGGGGACACAGAAAGCTGGCTCGGTGGCAGCACATGGCCAGGTGCTCTGCTGACCCCGGATCCCAGGGGCCAACTCGGGGAGCAGTCCCAGTGCAGACCCCCTGCTCTCCCGCTGCCCTCTGGCTTGTCCTGGGTCAGGAACTGGGTGGAGAAAGGGGAAACCGTGCTAGGAGCCCAGGCTGGGGTTAGAACTCGCTCCTGGGAGTCAGGGTAAGGACCCACATCGGCCGGGGCTGGCCAGACATGCAGACCCATCCAACCAGGACGTCAGCCAGCCCCGAGGAGCAGCCTGTGGGCGGCAAGATCTGACGTTCCCAGATCCAAGTCTATAGAACCTCACAGCCTACAGCTCAGTGACAGTGTGTTGCTGAAGGTGACACTCTCTGTCACTGTCCTCTCTGCTAAATTCTAAAAACAAGCATTATCACACTATACAGGGAAGTGTTAAACCTCTGCTCATCTGATGGACATTCCAGAGAAGTTGGAGCTCACAAGAAATATGATTGCTATCCATTCTCCTTGGCAAGAGAAAGTATCACTATTTTATTCAACCCATGTCTTTACTTTTTATTCCTTAGAATCAATTATTGCTACCACCTAACTATGTGGTAGAATAAATATATTAACCCTTGCTCCTTACCAGGGTGGGAGTTGATTCCAGCCTAGAATAAACGTGTAGAGAATGTCACCATTTCCATCTCTGCCCTCCTGACTGCTGAAGCGGTGAATGGCAGGCCCTTCCTCCTGGCCATTGTCTACAAAAATTACTTAGTGATCATTGAAAGGGTCTTATAACTATCTCAACAACTTTTCAGAAGAATAGCTTTAAGGGATTAAAATGATTATTATAACCAGAGGAGCTTAATTAGATGAAATGGTACAAAATATTAACATGTCAACACACCCATCTTTTACATACAGTGGCTCTCCTGCTCAGAGCTATAAATACCTCCCAGCCCCTCTGGAGTCCAGGGACATGGATATGCTGCCGTTTCCTCTGCTAATCTCGCATTGTTCAGGGGTCTGGCCGAGTGCCACAACGGAAAGTTTGCCATGCTTGTTGATTTTTACATGCATGCTTTCCACAAAATAATTATTACTTCCTGGAGGGCTGAGACCTAACCCTAACTTAATCATAGATTTACTCCTGTAGTTGCAGATTATACACATTTATTGCTGAAAATTAAATCTGAGGGGTTTTCCCCCTTCATATGTATCCATCTCAGGTAAATGTAACATTTTAGTTCTTCCTCTGTGTCTTGATGAGACAAGAATGATAGAAAATCATCTTATTTGAGAATCATTGCTTCCCTAGATGAGAGAATACTCATTCTCAAATTAATTTTGCTCAAAATGTTTCCCATATCTAAACTAGGGACATTTCCTCAGATGTGGATCTTAGCCAGAAAATCCTTCTACTTTTCAAAGTTAAAATTGCCTCATTACACCAAAGTGTCCGCATTTTAGTGGTGAAAGAAATGACTGTTTAGGTTGGAAGACTTTTCCGTCTAAGAAGATAAAAGCCGTGCGGAGTGTGGGCGTGCAGGGAGCGCGGGGCCCCAGAAGATGAAGTGCTAACGTCCGAGGACAGAGCAGCTGCGTTCCGTCCCCACTGGGAACAGGCCGAGGAAACAGGCTCACAGGCACCAGCAGAGCCTGTGGGGGAGGCGTCCTGGCAGAGGGGGCTGACTCCAGAGGGGGTGGAGCCAGTGACATTTCTAGAAGCAACTGGAAAATGGTTCTGAAGATTGTTGTGTGCGCATTGTATAACTCCTGAATTATGATAGTTCCTAAATATACTGTTAGAATATTTATCACCGTCCTTTCAGCAGGTTGCTAATATGTGCCTGCCGCGTAGAAATGCCCTCGCCGAGTGTGGCATGGCAGAACCTCCTCCCGCCCCTGGTGCCAAAAGCAAGGGCTTTGGAGCCAGCAGAGTCTGGCTTTAGATTTCCATTTTGCAACTTGCTACCTTTGTTGCCTTGGGCCCGTTATGCAACTTCTCTGAGTGAAATTGTTACCACTGAAGAAAATTGTATGTGTGAATTTCCTAGTACAAGAGCGGGTACAATTTAAGCATTTAATTGTAACATTGGGAGCTCATTTTTACAATATACGAGGCTTATCATTGCAAGGGCCTGTTGAGTTCTTTATCTGTGATACAGAAACTCTATTCCTGTTTTACACTTTAGGAAACTGAGGCACAGAACAGTTAAGTAACTCGCATAAGGATGTAGAGCCAACTGGTGGTGAGGCAGCGATCACTGAACATTTGTTAGATGTAAGAGCTCGAGCTCCTTCCTATAACACACCTCCTCGTATCATAAGAAACAATTAAGGATACTTTGAACACTTATGTGCATATGCACCTATTGTTAAAACACATAGTTTTCAAAGCTCAGGCTCTAAGAATGTTTATCAGGCCTTGTCTACATATGTACTATATTTCCCCCCTTTTCATCTATTTTGGGTGGCCTTTGTCACCAGGTTAGGATACTTCAGTAATTTTGCTTGGAGGATATTTTAGAAACTATCGAAACTCCCTGTAATATGGGGTGATATGTTGAATTTCTTATAGATCTGTTATAGATCTACATGTTTTTTTCTTTTTTATCAATTTCTAATATTTTATTATTATTCAACAAACATTTGTTGATATCTATGAATATGTTGGATACTGGGAATTTCTGCTTTAAAAATGTCCTATCTAGTGAAAAAGAAAGATTCCAAGAAAAGATTGTAATGTAATGAATGAGTACTATCATATAAATGGTATAAAGCTCCCAGAGTGAGTGAATTTGGGAAAGTAAGTGACATTTGAGTGCAGTCTTATGTATTGTAGGAGAGCAGATATCTATTCAAAGACCTTGGTAAAAATTCTAAAATTCTAAAATAATTACTGAAGTGTATTTATAGAACATCTTAATATGATGTACTTTAATTCATACTCATGTACCTTAATGAAATTAAAATATTTTGATCATGAATGAAATTAGAATGATGAGAACAAAGTTGAATATATGACAAAAATATTACCACTTATTTTTCACTAAGCAATTAAATTAATTAACAGACTTTTTCTTTTAGAAAATTAGCTGTTTAAATTTTGGACACCAAGAAACTATTTGCCTGTAGACCTGAGAGAGGGAAACAAGGGTAGATCTGGTTCCTGAGAAAGCTAACCAGAACATCCCAGAAGGCTTGACTCATTCACATTTCCCCCTTGCAAGATGTTTCTACATGTAAGCTGGCCTGGAAGCTTCCAGTCATTGGCAATCATTTCTATACCACATACACTCAGCTAAATTGGTCTTTTTATAACTTTAGAATACCCTAGTCAAGCTATCAACCATTTCTTCACATTCATAAATTGCTGTTCCAAATAACTTGCCTCTAAGAAATATGTACTGAGATACCCCCCAAAATTAAAGGCAGAATATAAAATTCAAGATTGTTTTCTTAGAAACACTATCCTTTTGTGTGTTGGCTAAAAGTGAAAAATGTAATATACAGAGGAAGAAATAAGAACATAAAAGGAGTAGTATTGGTATTTATTTTTGGTCACCTGCTATAGGACTGCCACTAATTTCTTTGAGATACTAGTTCTGGCTTTTATATGTATCACAAGGGCAAAAAAGAAAAATAACCATGATTCTATAAGTTCTGCTCATACCACCAGAGAGAAGTGGTGAACAGTAGCAGAAACTATCCTCTTAATGAGTTTGGAGTTTGGATTCAAATACAGACTTCAGTAAGTATCACAGTTCCTATGATGGATAGGATTTTCGCATGCGAGTTAGTACATGTGTATTTAATGAGCATGCGCTTGCACAGTGTGGATGGTCACGTTATATTTTCTAAAGTACATATTAGATTTGGGTGGGGGCTTGTCCAACTTGTTCAAATACCATAAAAAGAAATTTTAAACTTCCACTATTTAGTCTTCCTCCCATCATGAAACATACCACTTATTTTATATCACTAGATGTGGCATTTTCTTTGCATGGTTTAATTCTCCAACTTGTATAGTAAATCCATTTTTCTCCTGATCTTTTCATGCAGTTTTTCTGCTTTTTTCTCTTATATCTCATTAAATATTTCTTTTGAAAATCTTAAACTGTTTCAGTGGCCTATGTGATAATATAAGTAACTGTAACTTGCTTTCCTAAAGTCAATATAATAAAGTCCACATAGTTTTGAAATGTATTTTTGACTATTAATAGTTTGACTATTTTAGCACTCAGAAAGTGTGATTTTTGTTAAAGTGGTATGCTAACAAATTCTACCATGATGCTGTCTTTTCTGAATGTGATAGTATTATCTTAAAAATAAATAAAATACTGGCAGTTTACTTTATTATAACCTAACACATAATATAGCATTTGAAACACATACTATACACTATTCACTTTTTTTTCCTTTAACAAAAGGAACAATTCTTTGTACAGTTGTTTGATACTAATAACAGAGCAAGTAAAGTGTCAGAAAATAGTAAACAAACAATAGCTTTTAAATCAAAAATGTTTATTGTAAAAAAAAGACCTTGAAAATTGTTTTTTAAAAAAGAAACATTGATTTCACAAGTCTTCAGGTTGTTTATAGACATAGCTATAGACAACATCTCACTTTCACACAAAACCCATTCAATCATATAAAAATAAACACAAATTTACATTGACTCATCAACTATACAATTAATTAAAAAAAAGGCACTTGCAAGGGATGTCATATTATTGCATTTGTCGTATGCATTTAAAATGGTTTAAGTACATTACTGAATTTCTAAGAATTGTCTCTTGCACTTATTCCCATCTTTAATAAATTTTAGAAAAATCATTAAAGTTCTTTTAAAAAGTAAGACATGGAGCATGCACCAGGAATGTTCAAAGCTAATCTTGCCCTCCTCCCCCAAGGCACATACTACTTATTGACAAAAATAAAACAAAACAAAAATACTTTTAATACATTCTCTTGTGTTTCTTGATTTTTTTCTCTCTCATAAAAATACACTTTAAAGCATTACAGGTAATCAACAACAAAGCTTTAGTTTGACAATGGTAACTAGACATAAGACATGTCCTGAAGTAAACTTGGAATATTTTATAAGGCACCTGAGATAGCATCTCGCAGATTCTCTTCCTATAGGAAATTCTAGTACAAACTCTACTACAAAGCAATACTGTTCTTTTCAATTGAAATGATTTGGCAGCAATGTAAATCCTTGCATTCTTTCTTAGTAAGAAAAGATGCAATGTGCTTTTCACTTCATCTTTGAAGAGAAAGGTTCTTGTCTTTTATTCTCTCAGTATCGTTGTCAGTAAATATATAGTCATTTTAAACTTCACATGGAAAGGATTAACTTTAAACACATGGATTCTGTGCTCCTGCAGCTCTTTGTGTGTGCGTGTGTGTATGTGTGCATGTGTGTGTGTGTGCCTATACATGTCATTTGGTCAGTAAGCACAAGAGAAAATGCCTTTGGACTTTTATTTGTCATTTGGCTTCGGAGTGAAGAAATGCATTCTGTTTAAGTAAACATTGATTGCATCACTCAATGTGCTACACAGCAGCCAGATTCCTCATGTTTGTGCAGAAGAGACATTCTGGAGAAGGTTTTGGAGCAGTTTTTGCACTGGTATTTCTTTACATCAGAGTGGGTCTGCAGATGAGCCCTCAGGTTGGACCTGTCTGCAAATGCTCTGTTGCAGTGAGGGCAAGAAAAGGGCTTCTCCCCTGGGGGCAGGGTGGGGGAAGAAAAAGAAAGACAGTCAGTATTTTTGGAGGAAACATAAAGTCACGTTAATAAAAATCAATCACATTTTGCCAAAAGAATGAGAAGGAGCAAAACCTGATTAAAATTCCCCACACTAGGTATTTATTTTAATACCTGGTCCTTTAAGATAAATTTGAATGTTGCATTAAAATATCATACACAGAGTATCATCGCTGCTGCTAGTCACACAGAGACAGTGCACATAGTCCAGGACTTTGACTTATTAAAGCTTTCTGCTTCAGCAGGTGCAGCTAATGTTGAGCGTCACCCAACATTTCCCAATATTTCCCCTCTTCCCTCTTTCTGTCTTATGACCAAGGCAGTATAAGTGTCTTGACACCCTGCAGGACAATTTTGTGCTAGGAACAAGAAATACAGCAAAAAAAAAAAAAAAAAAGACATAAAGCAAATTTAGTTTCAACTACCAACTGGCTAAGAGATAATAGATAACACAGCAAGAGTGTAACTAACAGAAAACTATAGGAAAACCCTCCATCTATTTACCAAATCAATTGATTAAGATAGCAACCTTTGTATTTGCTGATTACTGAGGGCAGTTCCAAAGAACACACATTCTAGCACATCTTTCCTGATTTTCTAACTGATCTTTGAGACCAAACCTCCTGTATCTACTTTCCAAAGTCTAAATGCTGTTTGCAATTCCTGGAGCAGAGGTTGTTAGCAAGAAATGGAGCACTTTGTGCTCTAACAACTTTTTGAGTAGTCAGGAAGTAGCTATTGAGGACCATCCATCATTAAAAGCACAGTGTCACTACTTCATGCAAATCCAACAGCCAGCCCAGAGCTTCTTTCTATCAGAGAGATTAACATTCCTGACTATGTTTTTTCTCTTACCAGTATGAGTTCTAATGTGTCCTTGAAGCAACCATGGTCTGGAAAATGCCTTGCCGCAGATCTTGCAGACACAGGGTAACGTGTGGGTCCGGATGTGCATCTTCAGGGCGCCCAGGCTCACATATTCCTTGTCACAGTATTTACAGCTGAAAGATTTCCTAGACTGGGCATCGCAGTGCAGCTGCTTATGTTTGGCTAGCCCAGAAAAAGTTGAATAGGTCTTATTGCATAAATTGCACTGAAACTTTTCAGCTTCAATGGCATGGGCGTCTGAAAGCTTGGATTGTAGTCTTTCCTCTTCATCACTAATGGGGCTTTCTGAGCCACTGTGGTCCTTGGATGAGGTGTCAGATGGAGGAGGGGGGCTCACTCGCCCCAAGGATGAGGGGTATCCGGAGAGAGGAGAGAGGCCGTTGGGCAGTGGGGAGTGGAACGGAGCAGTGGCAGTCCACACGGTGATGGGGCTGTAGGCTCCTGAGCTGAGGATCTCTGGCTGCGGGATGACAGGCAGGGGGTAGCTCTCATAGAGATACGGGGAAATAATCACTGAAGGAAAGAAGAGGAAAGTAAAGAAGATTAAGGTTAAAATGACTTTAAAATATTCACATAAACGATATTTAGCAACACACATGGTTTTCAATGAAGAAGATAGTCCCGTTTGGTAGGACGTATGCATTGGCAAGGATTTTTCTTCCCCCCTGGCCCCTATGGAGTTACTGCACTTAATGCGCACACAGCCTGACAACTGCGCTGAGCCACGCCAGCCTCTGGAGTCGGGGAGTGCGACCAAGCCAGCGCCTCCACTGTCCCCACTGCGGGGAATGACCCAGACATTATCTGTCAACAGCGAGAGGAGTCGTTTTCCATTTTCCGCGTGTGCTGTTCGCACGCACTGTGGCCGTGAGCGCAGAGGCGCGCCCGCCGCCTTCCGAGGGGAGGCCCGTCCGCGAGGCTCGCGGCGACTCGGCGTCCGCGCGGCGCGGCCCCTCCGCCGGCCGCTACCACGCTCGCACGGGCCTTAGGAGATGGAGCTGCCACAGTGGGATGAAAGTTTCCTGTCGCTTAGGGCTTAAAAAGTTTTGAATTAAAACTTACCCTAAATGATCGAAAGGACAGAGGCTCCCTTTCAGGGCTCTGCGAGAAGGGACGCAGCTGTCTTTGGCTCTTTGCAATGGCTTTTAAGTGGCAATGCCCAGATCTGCACCTACGGATTCGCAGGCACGCAGGCACAGACATACTTTTTGGGTTTTTTTGTCTCCGGTGTTTACCTGTGTGTGTGTCCAGCTCGCTGTAGTTCGGCTTTTTGGAGGCGTTGAAATGCTTCTTGACCAGGAAGGAGCGCGGCATGGTGCGGGCGGCGCGGGCGCTACCGCATCGCGGGCGGCGCGGGCGGCGGCGGCTCGGGGACTGCGCCCGCGCGCGCCGGGAGGGGCTTTTGGCCCGGCTCTGGGGGGCCGGCCGGCGCGGGGCTCGGGTTTCAGCTCCTCCCCCTGGGACAGCTGTGAACAGAGGAAGAAGCTGTTGTCAGACTAAATTATTCTGGTTCAAAATGGGCTGTTTCTCGGTTCCGGCGGGGAGCAGCAGCGCGGGCGCTCCCGCGCGGCGACCTGCCCGGGGACGGCGCCTGCACCGGGAAGCCGCGTCTGGCGAGGTGTGACTGGCCCGGGGACCAAATAATTAACTCTTGGCGTTTGAAAACGGCAGGCAGCAGCGGGAAGACAAAGGCGCCAGCGGGCGTGGCCGGCGGCGCCCTCGGGACGCGGAGCAGGCGGCCCTGCCGCGGCCTTGGCCACCGGGCCTGGAAGAGTCGCTGTGTAGCCCGTGAAGGGCCGGCTTATCCGGAGACCTGCAGAGCCCCAAGACAGAAGGGAAGGCCGGCAGGGCGGGGCCGCAGGGAAACTGCCATTCGGAACCTTGGGAGACTATTTCACAGACATTTGACAAGAGTTCTTACCTTTTCCTGTGTCACGGTGTATTTTATTTATATATATATATATATATATATATATATATATATATATATATATATATAGAGAGAGAGAGAGAGAGAGAGAGAGAGAGAGAGAGTATGGGTCTTTAGAGAAAATTATTTCGTCTGAAATATTCATCTTTTATTTGGTGCTTTTTGCATCCCTATAAAGTCATCAAAATCCGTCTCAGCATCTGCCAGTTTCCTGTATTATGTTAAAAAAATAAAAGGATACTCTTGTGAGTGCTGCTTGATTAAAGTTTTAAGCTAGCCTAGTAATCAGCAAAGACACCTTGATTTTGTGTATGCTATCAATCTAAAAATACTCTAAGGTGGCTCATTTTAAAGTGAAATGTCAACCATATTTTCAAACATCTCTACCCATTTCAGATTTTTATCACGACCTTTTGCTCAAAGAATAAGGAAAGAATGAATTCACATGAAGACCACTCTACTCTTATTTCTAACAGGTGCTGGAAGAAAAAAGTGAAAAAGCAAATAACAGTGGTGATGTCAAGACTTGTAAGAGAAAGGTGCATTGTCAGGCTGCGTAACTTCCTAATGTTGGGATGAGAAAACAAGTGTGTGTGGGGGGACAGCAGGCTTCCTGAGCTAATTTCAGCGGCTCCTTTTATTTCTTGAAACAGTCACTAATTTAAGCATCACACCGGGAAAGGAATTCAGATGAATCCTTGTGTTAAGGGATGCATATCTGTAGAGACAGGAAAATAGGAATACACGTTAGATTTCTCCACAAACTGTCACCTGGAATGAAGGTCAGAGCCAGTTTCCTGCCTTGCTACCTTTTGTGAGGCTTTGTTCAGCTGTAGGCACGGGGCTTAACAGAGCAGTAGCCCTCGTTGCCTCTTTCACCCCAGTTCCTGCAAAGCACACGTTGTGTTAAAGACATTGTAGAGAAAACACAACTTGCCATGGCTTTTACTCGCCCTTCTCTCTCCAGAGTCTGTCCACAACAGAGCAGAGAGTTATCGGATGCTTTGGTGTTTATCTGCTGGTAGTTACACAAAAAGATTACCTGCTAAAATGTGTACTTAAAAACTCCACTTAAAAAGTTTGACAGAAATTTACCATGCCTGAAAAAAACTTGCATTTGGATTCCAGAGGCATAACCGGGCAAGCCCCTCTGGGGCGCGGGTGCCCCTGGGTCGCGCGGAGGCCGGTGGCTGCACAGCCGCGTGCGGAGGCCCCGCACGCCCGTGTGAGGTCGGCCGCCGTGGGGCGAGTGCGCGCTGACGGCGTGAGTCAGACTAAACAGGTGCTCTGCTCAGACACAGCGGAGGGCACTGGCGCCAGAACAGTGTGGTAAAAACGCAGGCAGAAGAGTCGAGGCCGCACCCGAAGTCCAGCTGCTGGGACTCTGCAACGACAAGACAGAGGTTTCCTTTCCTTCTGCAGCCAGAGGGCTCATTGCAGGAGTTGGCTTTGGGGATTCACTGAAAGACTTTCTCTTGCCCAGGGACAGAAATCTGTGGAAAGGAAATGACACCCAATTTAAATGTTTTGTTATGGAATCAGATAGAAGTCAGTCAATGGCTGAGGGGGGAAATGGGCGAAACAAAGGATCTCGTGGGTTTGCTAGTGCAAGGACTCGCCCTAGGTTGGAGAGAAGCCGGCACTGTGAAGAAGGCTGATCGGAGCAATCTAAAAGAAATGGCGCTCATCCTGAGAGCCACTGGACCCAGCGGCGAAGCTGGGCACAGGTCACACGCAGGCACAGAGGGCCCTGCCTCCACCTTGGGCTCCTTCCTCGCTGCCTAAGGTAGCGCAGGGGAGCTGGGCGGCCTTAGGGGAGCTGACAAACTAACCCTCCCTCGGCTTCTGCCCTACTGGAGGGTCCTTTCTCTTTCCTGATTTCTGTGGAACTGATGGTGTGGGTTGTGTGGGACCTAGAAGCCCATGTAATCTAATTCCCTAACTGCCATGATTAGATTTGATGTGACATACCTGACAGTCTCTCATTTCTTCTGTTTTCTGAAGAAGTTGACCCAGATAACTTGAGAATAACTTTGCAAATTAAACGTCTGGGATCTCACAGGGAGCCCAGCCTTCCCCATAGGCTCCCAGAAGGGTGGGATTTCTCCTGGACTGTCTTTTTCATGAAAGACACATTCTTGCTTTGCCAAATAGGGAAATAAATGAGATTCACGAGGTTTGGGAATGCACCTTGGATTTATTTACTTTGCATGCAGATTCATGCACTTTGGGTATTTAGGTGTGTAAAAAGCAGCGCAGGTATTGACTACTGAGTTTAGGAAATGGAGTTAATCTAGCACCAAAAGAATCACAGCATGGGAGAGGCTTGAAAATCCCTCTTGTGCTCTGTCCTGCCTCTTAAAATGAACTTTGTGTCTTTCTAGCCAAAGCTAGATCATGCTTCTGGCATGATCACCCTTGGGGGTTTTATATCCTTTGAATTCATACAGCTGTTTGTAGGCCTTGCATGATATGAAGTTATGGATAGCATTAGTTTGGCTGTGATATCTGGAGAATATTGTAATGCATTACTAATTTTAAAAATCTATTTAGATAGGAACAAAGCATTTATTATATGTAATTTGAAGTTTGGATGACAAAGATTATGATGTCATTTTGTAATTTTGTACATATACATATCTATATGTATAAAGATACATATTTATATTTGCATTCCTAATTCATCATTTAATTCAATCTCCAATTAAATAAACCAACCCCTAAATATAAGAGAAGTAAATGTGTCAGTACCTGGGCTTCTCTATCTGTACATTATGCTTAATATTAAGCTCTAATTTCTTTCAGAATGATTTAGGGACAAATATTTCCCCATATAAAAGAGAAAATAACTAAGTGCGTATAGGATTCTGCTTATATATTCTGAGTTCTGTAGTAAGGAGAACCTCTTTAATTTGAAGATGTGGATGGAGTGCATATACACTCAACATACCTAAGTATATCCACTCAACCATGCCAACAAGGCCACATATGAACATGTGTCTGCGTGAGTGTGCACGTGTCTAAATTTGGGTGAAAAACAATAGCAGCAAAAATGATATCATGATGTCCCTTTGTTGTTTAGGAATTTCTACTATTTCTTGTGTGTTCCCAGGGCCATATTCACCAGGGTAATAGCCACTAGCCTTGTGTGTCTGTCTGGAGTGAACTCTAACCCAATCACGTATGATTGGTAAAAGTTAATATCACTTCAAACAGAAAACCTTGTTTCTCTTAGGGACAGCATTTTAATGAAATCTGTTTTCTGCCAATCACTTGTATTCAGAATTTTATTCCTAGTTATGTTTTTATAATTTCATTTCCCTTTGAGGGGATATAGTATGGTTAGTGTGTCATGTAAAGTAAAAGATACTCATCTCTTTAGTATTCTATTTGTACATTGTGGAAAGTGTTGATGATCTTATCTGTAAGATGATCTGTAAGATGCATAGATCTTATCTGTAAGAAAGACTGCAGAAAATGTTGAGATTATCTATATGTTATTCAACAGCCCACGGATATGTGGTTGCAAAGAGACACCTGTTGGTCAGCTCTGGAAGATGCATTGCTTTTTCTTTCTTATAACTTTTTAGCAAGGTCTGCCACCTAGTGGAAGATAGATTGATTTGACTTGACACTAAGGCCATCAACCTGACCGACCTTGTTTTGTAATTGCTCCAATTTCACATTCTCATTATTTAAAAATTTTTGAATTTATTAATGTATTCATAATTTAAAATGACATATTATATTTGTGTGTATAGAAATGTACATGCCATTTATGCAAAAAATTGTGTTGGCTTTATGAGATAGGCAGGAAAGGGAAATTTATGATGTTCATCGGCCTGTGCAGTCATGGAGAAGGAAGTAGGCAAAAATAGCTAGAATTATACTAAAAAATGAATAAGAACCTTGCCTGCCTTATTTCTTACATCTCATAATGACCTATAGCCCAGAGGTATTTCACAGGAGGGAGCTAAGGCTGAGCTTGGTTTTCCAGGGGGTTCAGAATGTAAAGGGTGGAGCTGATGCCATGGGTTCAGGACCACACCCTTCATCACCAGGCTCTGCCCACCACCTGCTGTGCTCAGGTAGCTGGAGGACACCTGGAGCCCAGTACTTAAAACATATCAAGGTTTTAAAAACTGGTGGTGGCCTCTGTTTCCTCAGTCTTTAATCAGACTATGTGTGGATAAATAAAGCCATCTAAGTTTCCAAATATAATGGAGGAGTGTGTGGAATGACAGGGAGGGAACAATAAAAGCTGCCATTCTAGAATTATTAATATGAGTTGGCCACTATGCTATGCACTTCACACACATTATTTTAATGAATCCTCCCAAAATAGTTAATCTTGAAAGGTAGATATCCCTATTTACCGATGAGGAAATGAAGACACAGGTTTAATTTTCTTGGTCAAATCTTTCTTGGTCAAATCACACTGCTAATAAGGAATAGGTAGAGGTGGGCTTTACATCTGGATCTGTTTAATTTCAATTCCTGTGTATTTCAGCACTCTGTTATAACTGTAATAACATGTCACAAGGGTGCATTAGACTCATGACTACCTGTGAAACATGACCTCTTTCTTTTCCGGGTCAGAGGATGCTTGCACGTGGAGTCTGCGACCCACCCCTGCGACCCACCCCCACTCACTGTTGCCTCGGCCCTGCGTCTGCCTCTTTTCCTAAGTCACACCAGCGTCACGGTTGCTTGATTTCAGACATGATGCCAGCAGCCTCCAGGTGTTGGGTGTGAATTCTAGGGAGACACTTGGAATAGAATCCTGCGTGTTTAAATGTTGCCATTGTCTCTTGGAATGCCGGAAAAGGAGACCACCTATCAAGCTTTTGAAAAACTGGTGGTGGCCTCTGTTACTTCAGTCTTTAGTGGGATTATATGCAGAAAAATAAAGCCATCAGTGAAAATTCATGTTTCCAGAGATAACGGGGGAGTTCTGTCCTCTGCAGTTTCTCCTTCTCCTTTCCTGAGTGTGCGAGTGTGGTGCCGGCTCCCAGCCTGAGCCTGCGAGAGTCCCGTGAGTGTAGAAGGACTTGAGGCGCTTCTTGGGGGGATGTACCCAGGAATAAAAGGGAAAGCAGAGATCCAGGCCCACCAAGCGTGGTGCTACAGCGAGCGCTTAGCAGCCAAAGGCGAGTGTAGGTTCTGAGCGCAGTGACACTGAGTACCGCTGCAGTACGTCTTTCCGCTGAGCCCCCAAAACGCTGCGGGGAAACAGGCCTGGAGCTGCCAGTGGTGCTGAGGTGTGGCTAGTCTGAAACTCTTGTTAGGCGTTGGAGAGGCAGACCATGCTTCCTGAGAGCACTCCCACATCCCGCCATGGAGCGCTGCGGGGAGTCGATGCCTGGGGGCTCCAGGGCGTCGCTTGAGTGGCAGGTGCCAACAAGCCTTGCAGTGCCCCAGGACAGGTGGGTCTAGGGGGGGAGTGCTGGTGCCGCAGTGGTGGACTGAATATTTGTGAACCCCAAAACTGCTAGTTTAAAATATGACTCCCAAGGTGATAGTATTTGGAGTTGGGGCCTCTGTGAGGTCGTTAGGTCATGAGGGTGAAGCCCTCCTAAATGGGATTAGTGCCCTTCTAAGAGACCCAGAGAGCTCTCTGTCTCTCCTTCTCCGGTGTGAACATACAGGAGGGCAGAGCCTATGAACCACGCAGCTGCCTGTACCAGGTGCTGAATCTGCCAGTGCTGTGATCTCTGACTTCCAACTTCCAGAAATGTGAGAAATAAATTGCTGCTGTTCGTAAACCTCCCAGTCCGTAGAACTTTGCTATAGTGTTACAGCAAACCAGGCCAGGAAACAAACCGAGAGCCACACGGGAGTACTTCAAAACAGGCTTTTATTACGCTGGTGGGCTCAGAGGGGTCTCGCCTCCAAATTCTGAGCAAAATGGGGTCAGAGCATGGTGGTTTATATATGTTTAGTTAGGAGGAAGCTGGTGGTTACAGAAGCAAATGGTTACAAAGTCTGCACAAGATTGAGGTCCAGTCAAAAGTTACTATTTAGTTGCTTAGTCATGCTGTTTTGCAGTTCTGCTACGATTCGGAAGGAAGTGGAAATTCTCCCTTACAATGGCAGTCAGAACAGACTGAAAAGGCTGCCAGGTGAGAAACAAGGGCCTTTTCGAGTTGTCTGGCTCTCAGTGGAAGTGACAGCAGAGTCCTGCAGCAGAATGCCTGTCATTTGCAAATGTAATTGATTGGCTTCTGCAAACTTCCTGGACAGTCTTTAAAGAAACAAAATGAGAAGAAATCTTTCTCTGTTTCAAAATTCATGTGCAATTTAGTACCTTGACCTGTTTTGCCTTCTCCTTCCCCATGAAGTAGTACAGTTTAATGCCTATGGAGTTTATTTTGCTTGGGACATCTTCTGCCTTGCATATTCAATTTTGGTTTCCATTCTTACACTTCTGTGCCCAGTGCAGAAAACAGAAGGTAAAATTATTGGTGTCAATGATTTTAGAGGAAAGTGCAAAGGAGGACTTTTAATGCACACAACTCCAAGTAGTATATCCTTCTGTACAAGGGAGAACTTCTATCTTGAAAGGATGAATATGTACAGATTGGTCTTTCTGACTCCCGGTTTTCAATTTTCTTTCTATTATTAATGCGAGTGAATTTCCCTTGGCTACGAGGTACAATTGAGTGGGATTTTGAAATAGCTTAGTGGTTACAGTGAGTGGATAGCTTGAATTCTGCACCCCAAATATACGGGTACAATGGTGTCCCCAAAGTTGGGTTGCAATAATTTCTTTAACCCCTGACACCTGCCCCAAAGTCACCAAATAAACCCATGGCCTAATAGGAGTAGTGAGGCCAAGTGTGCCCCGTCCGCCAAGTCCCTCCTATCTGGGCTCTAGGGATACTACTACTGGGAACCAAGTAGCAATCCTGACTCTTCCTCACACACACAAAATTTCCCCCATTTCTAAAGGTGATAATGAAAATTTATCAAATTATGTTCAGGAAAAAAGAGGCATTCCAGGGAACCATATCTTTAATCAGGTAGGCTATGGCTGGGTAACCTCCATCCAGGGAGAACTCAGAGCCAGCTTGTCAGCACTATTCCAATGAATCGAAGTTGTGTCCATCAGAACAGAGACTTTCTGCTGGAGAAGCCCCAGGGAAAGCACTGATTTGATGCAGTGATGTTGAAAGTCAAGACTGCTCAGCAGGAAAGGCATGGGGCGATGACAGCAGGATTGGGTGTCCTGTGGAGAGAGGATGGGTGTGCCCATTGATGAAAGCCTGCTGGGACTGGGAGCCTTTGCCTGGCTCTGCCTAGGACACCTGCCGCTGGAGAGCAACCCTGACTCCTGCGGACCCTACTCTGAATTGAAGTGGAGATTGAGCAGCCGAGAATGTCAACAGGTACATTAAATTTACTACTCGGTTGATTGTAGAGAACCACGTTGGAAAATGTGGAAGCTGTTCCTGTGTATTTTATAATTCTCTTTTAGGAATGAGACTTTTCCACTGTTGTCTTTGTACTTGGAATATAAGTGTTAGCTATTTCTACTAGGATTGAATCAATGGATTCCAAAGTGAATTTGAAAAAAAAATAATCTGGAAATTATAACAAGGAGTATGCTCTTCAACACCATCATTTTCTTATAAGAATACTTAAATTTGTATGTAGGAAAAATATTTCACCAGGTACACCTGCAGCCAATTCAAGTCGATGAACCACATAAATGAAGCATCAGAGTGAACACTTAGATGGAGAAAGACTCAATGTTTATTTGGAAGGCACAGTTAAAGATTATTCATTACAAATCCTTGTGTTACATGCAACTTACCTTTTCTTAAGCTGTGTCAGCCTGGGGATTAAAAGAAGGGTTCAATTAAAAACACAGATGAGTAGGTATCTGTCTTTCTCCCACTAGCTTGGTAGAAAGTCTTCCCACTCAGGCCTCTCCTTCTGCCCATGCAAAGCTGGGTTGGGGCATGGGAGGTCTTGTGGCTTATCCACCTTGACAGCACAGTTAATGTCTTTCTTCCTTTCTTGGCCCCAAACCAGGCCTCCAGTAGCCGCCATAGCAGCTGAACATGCTGTACAAGCTGTTGAAGCCCTTGCAAAACTTGCATGATATCCCTGAAGGTACGTTCCCTCTGGCTTCTTTCCAGTCTAGATGCAGATCCATTTTGCTTAGACCCCAGCGTCTGTCTCCAGTAAGCTCCCACCGTTGGTGGGCAGAGAACCTCCCATCTCCACGCTTGTCCTCTTCTCTTCTGCATAGATTGCTGAGCACAGCATCCACATGCTTTTAGTGCCCTGCACAGTAGTATGCCATTGAGTTACAGTTTATTTTAACCCTCCGCCCCAGGACCTAGAAATGAAGCCATGTGGTTTGGTTAGAAGACAATGCGAGTGATACTGTGCTCAGCGCAAAGTAACTTTTCCTGATTGACACTAACACGTAGTCTTCAGACTTTTGCCCTTCCGTTACAGTTGTGCATCACTCACCGATGGGGCACAGCGATTTCATTGTGCTATCATCATACAGCGCAGTTAGCACGAACCTAGATGGTAGAGCCTACCCCACACCTCGGCCACAGGGTGCTGCACGGAATGCTCCGGACAGCTGTAACACAATGGTAAGTATTTGTGTATCTAAACATAGAAAAGTTCCAGTAAAAACACAGTATTATCATCTTATGGAAACATTGTTATACGTGTGGTCCTTCACTGACCAAAACACCCAAAATGTCATTATGCACTGCATAACTATTTCCCATGAAGGCTTTTTGGTCTTTTATGCAAATAAACACCTGCTAGATGATCTATCCCTTGCCTCGCAGACATCTCCTAATGGTTGAATACCAGATTGAACATGACCTAGCTCCTTAAATTAGAATATATTAAGAAATTGATAACTAGAGAAATAAAAGAGCTGTTCAAAATCCCATGGGTGGCTGGTAACAGTGCAGCCCCAGGAGAGCAGACCTTCCCACTGCGACATTCAAACAGCCGCCAAGATGCTTCTATTCGTTAGCTCTGTGATTAATGCAACTTGAAAGCTACTGAGTGTTCCCCCTTCATTTGATCAACACCAGACATCCCAAAAGGTAATGTGCTTGCCCCATAGCTATGTGGGCATAATGTAGAGGACACTGCTCATAGTTGCTCCTACTACTACTCCAGGGACAGTATACAGATTTTTATATAAATTAGGAAAGGGAGGAAGAATTTTGGTGACTGAGAGAAGAAAGATGGGCAAATGGGGCTGAAGGTGGACTGCAGATTCAGTTTCAGGTGGGCAGGATTCTTCAAGCTTAAAGGTTACAAGTACTTGTTATTTCTCTGTTTATCATCTGTCTTTATCTGTCAATCATCTATTATCTATCACATATCCTTGAAAGTGCATAGATATTATATATATGTTTCTTTTTTCTAATAAAACTTACTAAGTGCCTACCTTGAGCTAAGAATTGTACTAACCATATTTATAAATCTTGTTTAAATCTCATTACAACTCTCTAAGAGAGGTATAATTTATTATTTTATGGTTGATGATGTTGAGACCTGGAATTCATACACATGGTAGTTGTTTGAACTCTAAGTTTACTGATTTTTAATGGAATCTTGGCAGAATAACTATTTATTGACCTTTAGTTGTTTGTAAATCAGACAATAATGGCCCTTGTGCAGACTGGAGAAATTGTGTTGGATAAGGATGTAGTAAAGTATAACGTGATGTAGTCTGAATGACCATGAAATCATACAATTTTACAGACCTGCAATGATGGCGGACTTTGAATTTCTACTGACTCAGTGACCCTAGGCTAGTTATTGAATTCCCATTTACTCATCGGTAATGGGAACGGGTGATTATCTTGCAGAGGTGTCCCAGGGACTTGAGATGAAGCACATAAAGTTGTAAATATAGTGCCCAGTATAGGGCTGAAATAACAATCGCTGCCCTTTATTAAGTGCTTGTGATGTGCTAGATACTGTGTTAAGCAATTTAACAGGTTTTATTTTATTTAATCCTCTCACAATCCTTTTAACTCAGTCCTGATAAAATCCCCATTTTGCTCGTGGCTCCCAAGTTAATGGCCCACCGGTGCCGTGGACATGCGTAGACTATAGCGTGTCTGATTCCGGAGCCCACGCTCCTGCATGGCCAGTGCTTCTCCTACCACATACCTGCTAGCAGAGGAGTCAAAGTAATGTTCTTATTGTTAGAGATCACATAACACAACTCTCTTCAATGACATCATTTTTGTTATAAAAACATTTTTTAAAGGAATTGCAATGGGCAATTAACATGCAACAACAGCAGTTTTATTTCAGAAACATGATTGTTGTTGACATTTTTTTTTCTGGCATATTATGGGGGTACAGATTTTAAGGTTTCAATAAATGCCCTTTCCCTCCCTCCCCCCACAAGTCTGTGTCTCCAGCATGACCATCCCCCAGACGGTGCACATCTCACTCATTATATATGTATATACCCGCCCCCCTCCCACCTGCCCAATAACCTATTACTGTAGTACCTATGTGACCACTTAGGTGCTGCTCAGTTAATACCAGTTTGCTGGTGAGTATATGTGGTGCTTGTTTTTCCATTCTTGGGAAACTTCACTTAGTAGTATGGGTTCCAGCTCTCACCAGGAAAATACAAGAGGTGCTATGTCACAGTTGTTTCTTAGAGCTGAATAGTACTCCATGGTATACATATACCACATTTTATTAACCCATTCATGGATTGATGGGCACTTGGGCTGTTTCCACAGCCTTGCAATTATGAATTGTGCTGCTATAAACATTTGAGTGCAGGTGTCTTTTTTGTAGAGTGTCATTGGATCTTTTGGGTAGATGCCCAGTAATTGGATTGCTGGATCAAATGGTAGATTCACTTGTATCACTTTAAGGTATCTCCATATGGCTTTCCACAGAGTTTGAACTAGTTTGCAGTCCCACCAGCAGAGTAGGAGTGTTCCTCTCTCTCTGCATCCACACCAGCATTTATTGTTTGGAGACTTTTTGATAAAGGCCATTCTCACTAGAGTAAAGTGATATCTCATTGTGGTTTTGATTTGCATTTCCCTGATGATTAGAGATGAGGAGCATTTTTTCATATGTTTGTTGGCCATTCTTCTGTCTTCTTTAGAAAAGTTTTGGTTCAAGTCCTTTTCCCACTTTTTAATAGGATTATTTGATTTTTTCTTGCTGATTTTCGTGAATTCTAAGTATATTCTAGTTATCAGCCCCATATCAGATGTGTAGGATGCAAATATTTTCTCCCATTCTGTAGGTTGTCTGTTTACTTTCATGACTGTTTCTTTGGCGGTGCAGAAGCTTTTTAGTTTGATCATGTCCCATTTATTTATTTTTGTTGCTGCTGTGATTGCCTATGGGGACTTCTTCATAAACTCTTTGCCCAGGCCGATGTCTAGGAGAGTGTTTCCAACATTTTCCTCTAGAATTCTACTAGTTTCATACCTTAGGTTTAAGTCTGTTATCCAGCGTGAGTTGATTTTTGTGAGAGGTGAAAGGTATGGGTCCTGTTTTAGCCTTCTACAGGTGGCTGTCCAGTTTTCCCAGCACCATTTATTGAAAAGGGATTCTTTTCCCCAGCGTATGTTTTTGTCTGCTTTGTCAAAGATTAGATGGCTATATGAGGATGGTTTTATATGAGGATTCTCAGATCTGTTCCACTGGTCAATATTCCTATTTTTGTGCCAATACCATATTGATTTAATTACTACAGCTTTGTAGTATAGTTTGATCTCTGGCATATTAATACCTCCCATTTTGTTTTTGTTGCCTAGAATTGCTTTTGATATTCAGGGTCTTCTTTGGTTCCATACGAAGCATAAAATTATTTTTTCTATATCTGTGAAGAATGCTGATGAGATTTTAATAGATATTGCATTGAATCTGTAGATCAGTTTGGGTAGTATAGACATTTTAATGATGTTGAGTCTGCCGATCCATGAGCATGATATGGATTTCCATCTGTTTATATCCTCTGCTATTTCCTTCCTCAGTGTTTCATAGTTCTCCCTGTAGAGGTCTTTTACGTCCTTGGTTAAGTATATTCCTAGATACTTTAATTTCTTTGTTGCTATCATGAAGGGAATTGAGTCTTTGATTTGGTTGTTGTTGGCGTATATGAATGCCTCTGATTTCTGTGTATTGATTTTGTATCCTGAGACTTTACTAAATTCATTTATCAGTTCCAGGAGTTTCTTGGTTGAATCTTTGGGGTTTTCGGAATACAATATCATATCATCAGCAAACAGTGAAAGTTTGATCTCTTCTTCACCTATTTGGATACTTTAATTCCACTTTCCTGTCTGATTGCTGTAGCCAGGACTTCCAGCGCTATGTTGAATAGAAGTGGAGCTAGTGGGCAGCCTTGTCTGGTTCCAGTTCTAAGTGGGAATGCTTTCAGTTTTTCCCCATTCAGTATGATGTTGGCCATGGGTCTGTCATATATGGCTTGTATCATTTTTAGGTATATTCCTTCTATGCCTATTTTATTAAGTGATCGTATCATGAAGGGATGTTGAATTTTGTCAAAAGCTTTTTATGCATCTATTGAAAGAATCACGTGGTCTTCGTTTTTGCTTCTGTTTATGTGGTGAATTGCATTTATAGATTTACGTATGTTGAACTATCCCTGGGATGAAGCCCACTTGGTCATGATGGATTATTTTTTTGATAAGTGTCTGGATTCGGTTAGCTAAGATTTTGTTGAAAATTTTTGCATATATTCATTAGCGATATTGGTCTGTAGTTTTCTTTTTTTGTTGCATCCTTACCTGGTTTTGGTATCAAAGTAATATTCTCTTCATAAAAGGTGTTGGGGAGGTTTCTGTTCTTCTTGATGTAGTGGAATAGTTTCTGCAAGATAGGTACTAGTTCTTCTTTGTAAGTGTGGTAAAATTCGGGTGTGAAACCATCTGGACTGGGACTTTTTTTTTTAGGGAGATTTTTAATTGCTGTTTCTATTTCAGCTCTTCATATTGGTCTGTTCAGGAAATCTATTTCTTCCTGGTTAAGCCTAGGGAGACTGTGTGTTTCTAGAAATTTGTCCATTTCCTCCACATTTTCCAGTTTGTGTGCATAAAGATTTTTGTAGTATTCATAAATTATATCTTGTATCTCTTTGGGATCAGTTGTGGTATCTCCTTTTTTATTCCTGATGGAACTTATTAGAGATTTCTCTTTTTTGCTTTTCATTAGCTTAGCCAATGGCGTGTCAATTTTGTTTATTTTTTCAAAGAACCAACTTTTTGTTTTATTAATCTCCTGAATAGCTTCCCTGTTTTCAATTTCATTTAGTTCTGATTTGATCTTGTTGATTTCACTTCTTCTGCTGGGTTTGGGGTTGGTCTGTTCTTCTTTTTCCAGCTCTTTGAGTCGTTTCATTAGATTGTCTATTTGTGATCTTTTTGACTTTTGGTTATAGGCATTTATGGAGATAAACTTTCCTCTCAGAACTGCTTTAGCTGTGTCCCAGAGGATTTGATAACTTGTCTCTCCATTGTCATTTTCTTCATAGAATTTTTTTATTTCCATCTTGATTTCTTCATTTATGAAGTAATCATTTAGTAGGAGGTTGTTTAATTTCCACGTTTTTGTGTAGAAATGTGAGTTTCTGTTAGGGTTGACTTCTACTTTTGTTCCTCTGTGATCTGAGAAGATATATGGTATGATTTCTAGTTTTTTTTTTTAATTTCTTGAGGTTTACTTTGTGTCCTAGGATATGGTCAATCTTAGAGAATGTCCCATGAGCTGATGAGAAGAACATATATTCAGTGGATTTTGGGTAGAATGTCCTCTAAATGTGAGTCAGACCCAATTGTTCTAGAGTTTTGTTTAAGTCCATTATTTCTTTATTAATTTTCTGTTTTGAGGATCTGTCTCATGCCGTCAGTGGGGTGTTGAAATCTCCGGTGATTATGGAGTTGCTATTAATCTATTTGCTTAGATCCAGTAAGGTTTGCTTTATGAATCTTGGTGCACCTAAGTTGGGTGCATATATATTTTAAATTGTTATCTCTTCTTGTTGAACTGTGCCCTTCACCATTATATAATGACCCTCTTTGTCTTTCACTACTTTTGTAGGTTTAAAAATGAAATTGTCTGAAATTAGAACTGCCACTCCAGCCTTCTTTTGGCTTCCATTTGCTTGGAATACTGATCTCCACCCTTTTACTTTTAGTCTATCTGCATCCTCGCAGGTTAGATGTGTTTCCTGAAGACCGCATATACTTGGCCTGTATTTTCTTATCCATTCAGCCAGCCTATGTCTCTTGAGTGGAGAGTTTAAGCCATTCACATTTATTGAGAGAACTGATAGGTAAGGTAGATTACTGTTCATTGTGTTGGGTTGGATGTTGTTGCTTTGATTTCTCTCCTGAGCCATTGTAATATCTGGCCTTTATTATTTGGGTTTTGGTTGTTTTTATATTCGTGAGCTTTTATTATGGTGTTCCGTGCGTAACACTGTTTTGAGCACTTCTTGTAGGGCTAATCTTGTCTTGGTGAATTCTCTGAGACTTTGCTTATCTGAGAATGTCTTTATTTCTCCTTCATATACGAAGCTTAGTTTTGCAGGGAATAAGATTCTAGACTGGGCATTGTTTTGTTTCAGAAGAGTGAGTATGGGGCCCCAGTCTCTCCTTGCTTGTAAAGTCTCAGTAGAGAAGTCTGATGTTATTCGAATTGGCTTTCCCTTGTATGTTACTTGCTTCTTTTGTCTTACAGCTCTTAGATGAGCCTCTTTAGTTGATATTTTGGTCAGTCTGATGACTGCATGTTGTAACGTCTTCCTGTTTGCATTGAATCTCCCAGGGGTCCTCTGAGCTTCTTGGATTTGTATATCGAGATTTTTAGCAAGGCCTGGGAAATTTTCCTCTATTATATCTTCAAATAGCTTGTCCAACCCTTGAGTGTTGTCTTTTTCCCCTTCTGGTAACCCTATGATCCTCACATTAGGTTTCTTCCCATAATCCCACATCTCTTGTAGGCTTTGCTCTTTTCTCTTGTTTCTCTGCTCTATCTCTGTGACTGATTTATTTAATTGGACGGTGTTATCTTCAATCTCTGAGATTCTTTCTTTTGTGTGATCTACCCTGTTCTTGAGACTTTCCACTGTATTTTGTAGTTTCCTGAATTGATTCTTCATTTCCAGGAGTTAGGTTAAACTTTTCTTCATTGTGTCGATTCTTTAGTGAACTTTTGTTCTTTATTTCTTTAGTGAATTTTTGTTCCAGGTCCTGGAGGCTTTTTGTGCTTTCTTTGTGTCGTTATGGAGTTGTTCTTGCAGGTTGTTGAATTTTCTTATGATCCACATTCGAAATTCCTCTTCTGTCATTTTGGTTGCCTGATTTTGGTTGGCGTCTGTTTCTAGGGGGCTGGTGCTCCTCTTTGGGGGTGTGTTTTCCATTTGGTTCTTCATATTTCTGGAGTTCCTTTTCTGATGTTTTCCCATGTCAATCAGTTGTTGCTTCTTTCCTTTAGGTTTTCGTTTGGGTATTCACACGCCTTGTTTAGTTTCTGAGCCGGTAGGTGGTGTCTGTGGGTGACATTCGACCACTCCCTGTATAATGTGTCAGTAGGTGCCGTGAAAAGGGTGTGCAGGATGTCCTCCCTGTCAGTAGGTGGTGGTTGCTTCAAGGAACAGGCTATGCTGTTGTTTTTGTGTCCTTTTATCAGCTCTTGTTGCTGTAGAGAGGCACTCTAGTGCCTCAGGTGTTCGGTGGGTCCCTGGGACTTCCAGGTGTGTCCTTTTCTCCCCCTCAGTGAGGGCTGGTCTAGGAGAGAGTTTGAGCAGAGCTCAGTTGGGTAGGCCTGCCCTCAGGTACCACCATTGTCGTTAGCAGGGGTCAAAGTTTTGTTCTCTGCTTCCAGGAAAAGCTGTCAGGAGGGGCTGGAATGGCCCCGCTAAATCAGAAAGTCTACGTGTGGGGGTGGGGCTGTCTGAGACCCGCAGTCTGGAGGGGGCCTTGCTTCTTTTCACCCTCCCCAACTCCGCAGCTACTCTTGGGCCTCTGCCAGCAGGCCAGACCACACGCCACCAGGCATCCCCTGGCTGTGATGCCGTCTGGGAGGTTCCCTGCGCAGGAACGCCACCTGGGCTGGGCGCACGGCCCTCTTTCAGAGGAGGGTTGCCTTCTAGGACACTGATCTGCCCCTGAAGGCACACACACCTCAGTAGGCTATTCGCGTATATCTCTTCTGTGCCCCAGGCAATGCGAAGTGCACGGGATCTGGTCTGCAGGTCTGACTTCTGGGCCCCAGAGTTCAAACTATATCTCCACCAGGGAGAGCAGTGCCAGTCCCAATTCATCCATGGGGATCCCAAGCTGGGTCTATGTCTCTCAGCCTCAGGGTCTGCCCCATTCTCCTGGGATCACCGTGCCAGCAGCACCTGGGAGGGCTGGCAGGTAGGGAGCCAGCCAGCCTGAGTTCCCCTTACTCAGCTGTAGGGCCCCAAAAGGGAAGGTCCTGTTCCCTGGAGGTGCCTCCAGCTGGTGGCTATATTGTCTCTCTGGGCAGCCGCAGATAGGGTCGGGGGAGGGGAGTAGCACGGAGGTGCCCCGAGGAGTTGGGATCCTGGTGCCGTGTCCACTACTGGCTTACTGCTCCCTGCTGGCGGCCGTCTCTGGGCTGGTGTCCGCAGGTCTCTCCACCCTCTGGGGATCCCACCGGCAGTCCCAGATGCAGGGGAGTGGAAACAGCCTAGCCACCTACCCTTCCCGCTGGTCTCCGGGCTGCTCCGGCGGTCTCAGCTTCCAGTTCTCCTCTGCAACCTCCTCCCGTGGAGTCTCCCGTGGTCTCAGGTACTCCTTTTTCCAACCCTCGTCCTCTGTATGCTCGTCTTCTTGCTTCTTTCTTCTAATTTCTGCTAGAATCTGTCTTTTCTGCAGAGACACTCTGTCTGCCAGTGTTTCTCATCCGCCATCTTGATTCCCCTCTCCGAATGTTCTTCTTTATAGCACAATTCCAGTTTTTTCCCCAAGTCTCTACACTCCCTTCTTTCTCTCTTTCTCTTCCTGGATCTCCTCTGAGTTCTCTCCAAACTCCTCAAGCGGCTGACATTACACACGCACAGCTTTTTTTACGTCAGTCATTCCCCAGTAAGAGGTTCTGGGGGCCAGAGCCTCCACCTACACCTCCAGGGGTTCTGCTCTCTGAGGGTGCGCCCGCTGCGCTCGCCCCGCAGGCCGCCATGCTGAGCCAGCCGGAAGCCTGTTGTTGACTTTTTAATGCCATGATTCTAAGGTGACTCTACCTTTTGTTTTGTTTGTAAGCATCCTAAGACAGATTGGGACAGAAGTAATTCTGGGGCTTCTTTTAAATAAGGTCCTGCTTCAGCCCTTCCTACTGTTAGTTCTGAGGGTGGTGTTCTTTATATCTGCAGAGTGCACTGGATCGGAGCCAAAATAAGCTAGTGACTTCTGTCACTTTCCTGCCAGAATTTAATAAAACAGTAGATCCTTGTTACAACACGAGTCATCTGCGGACTTGGAGATATTGCCGGTCAACCTCAGTCTTCCAAACATAACAAGGACACCTGCCAAAATCTCAGATACCATGATCAGTCTATGACACATGCATTAGTGCTATTTCTTGGGACATGCGTTATAAAGTACAAAGGTGTAGTAACTCTGAGTGAATCGCGCTGTAATGGTCTACAACCTCCACTGAGGAGCATGTGGCCGAGATAAAGAGGTCAGAGGGGAAAGGCTAGATTTAAATGCCCCTTCCTCTTACTCTCCAGCACACTTACCTGGAACTTATGCCTTCCACACAAGGAGGTTTATGGGGCTTTAGAAAAATTGATTTATAGTCTCACTCATTATTTATTCAACAGACATTTATTAAATGTCCACTATGGACAAGGCCATGTTCTGGATGCTGGGGAAACAATAGTGAAAAAACAGATAGAGCCCTAAACTTGTGGAGCTTGCAATTTAGAGGAGAAAATATGAACTACAAATTACAGCAGTTGGAAGGCTGAGGGGTGCTGCAAAATCACCCAACAGGAAATTAGCTGCTTCCTGCAGAGTCAAGATCCTTCTCTGAGGAAGTGATGTTTGAACTGAGTTCACAGAGTCGATGGAAGGGGGGCAGAGCGGGAAGCATCCTAGACAGAGGGGTAATGAATGGAGGACGCGATGACCATGGAGGGGCTGGCAGGGCCTGTGTGGGGGCGGGGGACGTGGGAGCCTTGCCCAGTGCCGCCGAGGGGGAGGGCTGGGTCCAGCCTGCTGTTGTTGGCCAGTGAGGACCTTTTCTTTACTAGAAGATCAATGGAAAAACACTAAAAGAAGTTTTATTGTGTGAACATTTATGTTGACATTTTGTTAAAAATAGTAAATACTCTTGTGTTTAGGAATAAGCCACCTTTCAAACAGTCTAGCTTGATTAAGAATATAAAGTTTTGGCCGGGCGCTGTGGCTCACGCCTGTAATCCTAGCTCTTGGGAGGCCGAGGCGGGCGGATTGCTCAAGGTCAGGAGTTCAAAACCAGCCTGAGCGAGACCCCGTCTCTACTATAAATAGAAAGAAATTAATTGGCCAACTGATATATATAAAAAAAAAAAAATTAGCCGGGCATGGTGGCGCATGCCTGTAGTCCCAGCTACCCGGGAGGCTGAGGCAGAAGGATCACTCGAGCCCAGGAGTTTGAGGTTGCTGTGAGCTAGGCTGACGCCACGGCACTCACTCTAGCCTGGGCAACAAAGCGAGACTCTGTCTCAAAAAAAAAAAAAAAAAAAAAAGAATATAAAGTTTTAATCTTTACCCCTTTGTCCCAGTCCCATTCTTTGGAAGCATCCTTGTTTATTATTTCTCCCTGTTTCTTTTCATTGTTAGGGGGCTAGCTTCATGAATTCAAAGAGCATTTGTTGATTTGTCAGTGTTAAGCAGTGCCCCCACCATGAAAGGGTGGGGGCAGGATTCTCTCCTTCCTCCCTCTCCCAACATTTTTGTGTGTTGGAGTTAAAATTTTACTTTTAGCTGGGCACAGTGACATGCGCCCATGATCCCAGCTATGATTGTACTGCTGCACTCCAGCCTGGGCAACAGAGTGAGACCCCATCTCTCAAAAAAAATTACTTCTGTTGGTTTATTTTATAATAACTTTAAATTAGAAACCTAAAATTGTCTTGATTTCTGTAATACTATAAGACTTAATATCAGTTAGAGGAATTCCTTCCAGTTTATTCTTTTTTTCAAGATTATTTGATCTATCCTATGGCCTTTCCATATAAATTTTATCAAAAATCTTGCTAGAATTTTAATAGGAATTGCATTAAACCTATAAATTAATTTAAAGAATATTGACTTTTTACTATGTTGAGCTCCAATATATGAACAGGGTTATATGTCTCTGTTTATTTAGATCTTTTCTTATCTGTTTTGACTCTGCAAATAAAACAAAATTATTAATATAGGTTTATGAAATTATTTTTACTTATAACCATGTAAAACATTTGCCATTACTTTTGTGTGGATGATGGCCACCCAAAGAGAATAAACCACACCATCTACTCAAAGCTTGATAGAGCAAGAGTGTCGGCCACCACCTCTTAGGTTTTGTCAGGTACTCAAAGGCGGGGAGGGGAGGGGGACGGAGGACAGAGAGAAAAAGGGAAGGCTTTGGGTACTTCTTAGTAGGTGCTGCCTAGATTAGAATAAGTAAGCACTGCTTCAGCTGAAGTGTTTACTTATTCTGTGAGTGTCCATGTGTTGTATTTTTATTTTCATTCAGATCAAAATACTTCCTGATTTATCTTGTGATTCCTTTTGTCAATTATGTATTATTTGGAAATCTCTCATTTGATTTTGAGATATTTGTAGTTTTCATCCCCCCAATGAGAGCCCATATGCTCATTAACAGGTAGTCTCTGTTCTGATCCTTAGCTCCAGGCAACCATAGGTGGACTTTCTGTCTGTATAAATTTTCCTTTCATGTTGTATATGTGGAATCATACCATATGTTTCCTCTTGTATCTGGCTTCTTTCACTTCTCATAAAGGTTCAGCAACCTTGTAGCATGTGCTGGTACTGTGTTCCTTTTTATTGCCAAGTAATATGTTATTGTAAGGATATTTAGCCGTTCACCAATATATTAAAAGGGAAAGGTTAGATTATTGATGTGAGGTCTTCTTTTCTAATAGAGGAACTGAAACTAGATTAGAATAAGTAAGCACTGCTTCAGCTGAATGCTGTGAGTGTCCATGTGTTGTATTTTTATTTTCATTCAGATCAAAATACTTCCCGATTTACCTTGTGGTTCCTTTTGTCAATTATGTACTATTTGGAAATCTCTCATTTGATTTTGAGGTATTTGTAGTTTCTCCAAATTACCTTCTGTTATTGATTTCTAACTTAATTCCACGTGGTCAGAAAGTGTACTATGCCTGATTTCAAGCTTTTTATATTTCTTAAGACTGGCTTTACGGCCTAGGATAGGGTCTATACTTGGGAATAGTTCATGTGCACTTAGCAATGTATACCCTTGGGAAAGCTTTCTGGGAGATCAAGAAAACAAAACAAAAACAAAACAGTGTGTAGTCAGTCTGCTGTTCTTAGAGGGCTATTCCATAGATGTCTGTTAGTTCAAGCGATTGACAGTGTTCCTCTATCTCTTTGCCAACTGCATTTTTTCTGTATATGGGCCATACTTTCCTGTTTTATCATATGCCTTACAATATTTTGGTGAAACCTGGATGTTTTGTATAATATACCATGATGACTTTGGACATCGGAGCATTTGTGTGGTGGTTGCTGTTCTGCTGTCAGCCTGTATCTGCATCGACTTTCCTGGACTGTCTGCGCAGTCTGTCACCTGCTGTGTGTGACCACTGGCATCTGCTCAGTGAGCCTCAGGCTTAGCTAATGCCTGGTCAGGGGGTTCCTTATATGCCTTCGGCCAGCAAGTCCTCTGTTTTCTAAGAACTGCTTTCTGTTTTCTTAAATGTACTGCATGTGCACATGTCTGCATGTGTGTGAGTTCATGTGCGTGTGAGTGCATCTGTGCGCACGTGTGTAGGTGTGTGTGTGCATGTGGGGGTGCATGCGTATGCGCTTTGAGTTATGCCTGTGATACTCAAGCAGTTGACAATTTCAACTCAGCCTCCACTTCTTGCTTGCACAGAGCCTCAAGGTCAGCCAGAGGTCAATGGGGCCCTCACCGGTTGTTTTCCTTCACGTGCTTGTGTCCTCGTAGATCCCCAGAAATATGCCAGAGCTTCCCAAACCCCCTTTGGACATGCGCAGGTAATCATTTTACACTCTTGACTGAGCTCCTGCTTGCCTGAGGCAGCCGCCAAGTTCAGGGAAGAAGCTCTGAGTGGGATTAAGTAACTAGGGCACCTCGCGAACATGGTTTCCACAGGGAGCTCCCAGACGGCGGGGAGCCGCAGTGCTCTGGGAGTGGGGTGCCTGAGCGCTCCAGACCTGGCCCGAGCCCTCCTCCGCTGCCAGGATACTGGTTTTTAGGGCTGCTGAGGATTAGGAAAAAGAAGATGGGAACAGAGCAACTTGAAATACCATGGACTTTACTGTTCTTACTGAGGTTCAGTAGGGTTTTTTGAAATAAATGCTCTTTGGATTGTTGTACATCTTTGGTTAGTTTCCAGAGTTCTCTAAAACTTCATTTTGTTAAATATGCTAGTGCCTCTTTACTTCCATATGGAAGCATACTTGTGGAGATCTTCGTTTCTGTTCCCTAGAAGTCCTGCTCACTTGTAGCTTTTAAATGCAATCTACTGCAGTCATAATTCTAAATTTCCAACCAATTTTCTTACCAGTATATTAAAATTTGTAACTTTCTGCCAAGCTTTTCTGTTCTATTTAGGATTCACACGTTTAAAAAATGAAAGCCACAGCTTTAAAATTACAAGTACTGAAAATATGAATAATTCTAACAATAAGAGATGCTTTCTTTTAATATTGGACAAATAAGTACAATTTGTAACATCCTAAGAGAAGACTAAGGAGAATGAAAACAGGCATGAAATGAGAAGAAAATGGAGTAATTATAGGGCAATTAATCCAAATGCAAACTGATTGAATGCTAAGAAAATACAGTAGTTCAGGGATGGGTTCTGAGAAATGTGTCCCTAGGCGATTTTGTTATTGTGAAAACATCATGGAGTGACTTACACAGACTTGGATTGTGCAGCTGACTGCACACCTAGGCTCAATGGGCAGCTCCTGGGCTGCACACCTGCACAGCATGTTAGTGTACTGACTTCTGTAGGCCGCTGTAACACAAGGGTTAGTATTTGTGTATCTGAACATAGCTAGACACAGGGAAGGTAATGTCTTACACTATGACCTTACGGCAGCTATGGCTTTGCTAGGCTATAAGAATTTTTTAACTCCATCATAATCATATGGGACCGCCATTGTGTATGAGGTTTCTTGTTGACTGAGATGTTGCTATGTGGCGCATGACTGTGAATCAGTGAGAATTAGTTGATGAGAAATGAAGAACTCTATGAAAATAATTTATGGTATCTCCAAAATGGAACAGTGGAGGGAAAACAAAAGTCGAAAAGAAGATAGGAAATTGAAGTGAAATTATTTCAAATTCAAAGAAGAAGAATAACCATGAAATAAAACCATGAAGATGAAAGCAGAGGATTTTAAATATGTTTTTAGAGAGGAAAATAATCTGAATCTACAAAGCAGAGAACATGGAGGGAGAAAATGCTTCTTCACAGCTCTGGAAAAGCTGGCTGGAGGGCTCAGACTGCCTGGCCTCCCCCTGGTGCCCGACTGCGCCTCCAGCCTCCTCCCCACTCCCCCTCCCCCGTCTCCACAGTGGGAGACGGGGAGGGTGATCGATTGATCACTAATATTTGAAATCCAAAAGGCAAATATCACGAGTACAGCCTCTTCTGTGCGACCATATATCTTAAGTTTTTCCAAAATGCAGCCTATATCGTCAGACCCACGTCATGAGCGCAGGACGAGCGCGGGTGGCAGAGGGGCTTCGTGAGTGACGGGGTGCCATGTGCCTCCCTCCAGCGCCTGGTGTTCACGCGGCCGCGTGCTCGGCCTCTCTGCAGCCCATTTTGTTCCTAGTGGACACCTGGCTCGGACCTCTGAGCTGTCACCGGACTGTTGCAGTGGAGGACAGCAGGCCCGGTCAACTGTAGAAAGTTCTCGGTTCAGCAAGGACCAGCGTTTTAAAGGAAAGGACTGAAATTTTTGGGAACCAGAGTAAGAACGTTTGACAAGGCCTTTGCCAGGCTGAAATGCTATCACTGAAGGGCCAAATACTGGTGCTACCTAAATCCAGGGAATCCAGAACCGCCACCCCCCCCACACACACACAGCCACTCGCGGCCGCAGAGACCGGGGACCTTCAGTTTACGCGCAGCCGTGCGTGGCTGTCGCGCGCAGGAAGGGGTCACAGGAAAGCTCAAGGCAGCCACCGCCCTGTGTGCTTTTCATGCCCTGCCAGCGCTGGGGGAAGAGCACCCCGCTGGGAGGGGAAGGCGGTGTGCCTGCCCGGTCGCCCAGCAGCCCTGCAGGGTGGGCGCTCCCTGCCGCCTCGCTCAGCGACTGCTTTGTGGCTGTGTAGGGGCAGCTCAGAAATGCCGATGAGGGCATTTCGCTGCTGGTCAGAAGAGTGGTCTGAAGAAATAGATAACATTTTACAGTAGCTTCAGTTCTACCGTCTTGTGGGAGCCACGTATCTGCACTCGTGCCTGTGACGGCACAACCCACTCTGATACTTCGACTCCTGGTACATCATTCTCACAAGCAGCCAAAAATCTTAGGTGACTTCCCAAAGTAGAAAGACTGAAGTGATTTTGTTGGCTATTAAAATGGTGACTCTTTGGTGTGAGGAGTAATAATATGATGGCCCAACCGGCACTTCCTGGGGTAACACGGAGCTAATTGGCAGGTGGGGTGTCCAGTCTGTGAAGGGAGGTTTTCTTGTTGTTGTCTCTAAGTGCATTGTCTGCAAGCACTTAGATTTTTACTGTTTTTATCTGATTTTATATCACCTTTTGAACTTCTTTACTTTTTCACCCCAGTGCTAGGTTGCCCAGGGTCACTGTTGCCTAGGCTAGAGTGCAGTGGTGCAATCACAGCTTACTATAAACTGAACTCCTGGGCTCAAGCATCTTCCTGCCTCAGCCTCCTGAGTAGCTGGGACTACAGGCATGTGCCACCATGTATGGCTAATTTTTCTTATTTTTTGTACAGACAGGGTCTTGCTAAGTTGCCTGGGCTGGTCTCCAACTCCTGGCCTCTAGCTGTCCTCCCACCTTAGCCTCCCAAAGTTCTGGGATTACAGGCATGAGCCATTGTGCCCAACTTCTTTACTCTTTTAAAAAAAAAACATATTTCTTTATTTTTAAAATAACTTAATATTCTCAAGAATCACATTAATGACTTGGGAATATGCTTAGATGGTCTTTTATGATTACTTTGGAAATGTAGCACAATAATTAAAAACTAAATTGTTATATTTCTGAATTCAGTTATTATTGACTTACTCCACCAAAACAATGCTACTATTCTACCCAGATGCTTCTTTTTTTTTACTTCTGCATATTATGGGGGTACAAATGTTTAGGTTACGTCCGTATGTTGCCCTTGCCCCCCCACCCGACTCAGAGTCTAACAACTCATGATTTTTTTTTAAATGATTGTTTCCAGAGAATTCCTTGCCTTTCTGAAAGCATTCCACCCGATACTCCGTAACTTTGGTCGGAGCACCTGCGGTTGCCGTGTTGGCCAATCCTCCCTGCTCCGCCCGCAGACCTTCTCCCCTGCTCTCCAGACTCGAGGGCTGGCCCACGTGCAAGGCGCCTCCCAGACTCCCGCTGGCCCTGCAGGGGAGCAGGAGAGAGAGGGGAGCAGAGGAGAAAGAGACGCAGGTGTTTCGTCTCCTTCCTTGCTCAGCATCAAGACTCCTGCTGGGAGGACCCAGCCTCCTGGCCGCCCTCACCTGGAGTTCCAGCTCCCACGGTTTCAGAGCCTGTGTGTCCTCCCCGTGCCCCTGCCACCCCGTCCTGCTCCTGCTCCTGCCACCTCTGTGTGCCTCCTCACGCCCCGTTTGCTTCTTTACTCCGTCCGTATGTCTGTGAGTGGTCCTTGCGGCTTTTAAGGATCTTGATTTGAACATTGGTGGTGAAAACTGTCTTTTGCTGGGAGCCTCATTCATTCGCATGTCCACCTCTTGCTCCCCCAACAGAACGACCCAGGAAGCAGGGGAGTTATTTATCACTCGGGATAGGCGAATCATGCTGCAGTATGGAAAACAATATTCAACTTAAAAAACACTAAATATCACTAACTTGCAACATGAGGTTTATTTCTTGTTTGCAAGTGTTCCTTTTGAGGCAGTGTCTGAGGGGGAGGTTCTCTGCTCTTTATAGACACTTGGGGTTCCAGATACCATAGCAAAGAGAAAGGAGGACTTGCATTTCTAATTAAATATTCTGGTCTGGCAGTGGCACACCCCAGTGCTGCTCACAGCCCCTGACCAGGGAGTTAGTCATGTGGCCTCGCTAACCAACAGAGAGCCAGGGGACTCAAAGCTGTCACGTTCCCTGAGGGCTGAGAGCCGAAGTACTTGACAAATAGTGCTGGGTACAGCCTATCCCGTCTTCTGTCACACACACTCAGCTCCTGCTCCTCCCTAAGGCAAGATGCTCTCCCTCTTCCTCAGGGGCGCAGTCCAGGGAGCCCCTGGCGCAGGCGGGCACCCAAAGCCAGGCTGTCGGCAGGGGCCGGGAAGCCTCCACTGCGGACCCTGTCCAGCCCACAGACCAGCGAACTGCCCGGTAAGCACCTCTATGGAATGAAGGGAAGGGGAAGATAAAAATGACAATAAACACGTCCCATTTGAAAAAGGAATAATGAGGAGCACCCTGCTGTCTCTGGGATTCTAAGTGTTCACTGGGCAGACATTTTGGGGGCCCCCTAGGGGGTAGGGCTGTCCCTAGACCCTGCTCATTGATACATTTGAAACCAATGCTGGGCATGTTTTCCCTGGGCACCGAGAGCCTTTCTCGAGTTACTTTTCCCCATAGAAGGTTATGCACATTTGCTTCTTCTAGTTTTTATATAATCACTGTCTCTTTTACCTCTGGCTAATGGTTTCTCCAGGTAGTAAAAGTACCAAAGACATTGGTGGCTCTCAAGACAATTGACTGATCAAGTCTATGTGGCAATAACTACACCAATTTTATTTTCTGGATGCATTTCTTCAATTTCTTATATTCTGCTGTCTGGGTCCCATGTCTTTCTCTCTCTCAACTTTAATTCTGGCTTTAGAAGCTGAGCCACACAATTAATCTTATTTCTCTGAGTCATTTTGTTTACTTGAGATTTATTTAGTTCCAAAATTTTAATAGATCATTGCTTTCAAACACCTCAATCCATCCTGATATGGTACAAGGCACACAGCTTTTGTGCACTGACGTTTAAAAAATAGTGTTTGTTATATATTCCACAGTCTGAATTTATATGGCGATTCAGGTTAAGATTTTTGCAGGAATACTGCACATTTGGTTTGCAGTTTTCCACTTAGATCAAATCAGGAAGCACATCGTGTCAGTTTGTCTCATTCATAACACTGTTTGATCACTTGATCCCTTGATTATCATTTTGCAATTTTAATAAAACATTTTTCACTTTGTAAATAAACTACAGGGGGCACTTTGTGCAGGGAAGCCCATTCTTTTTTTTATTTTAAAAAATTTAGGGGGTGCAAGTGTTTTTGTTACTTGAATGAATTGTATAATGCTGAAGTCAGGACTCTCAGTGTACCCATCACCAGAGTAGCATACATTGCACCTGATAGGTAGATCTTTGTCCCTCACCCACCTCCTACTCTCCCCCCTTCTTAGTTTCCAATGTCCATCACTCTCCTTATGACCATGTATATCCTTCTTTAGCTACTGCCTATAAGCAAGAACATGTGGTATCTGTTTTTCCATTCCTGATATACTTCACTTAGAATAATGGTCTCCAGTTTCATCCAAGTTGCTGCAAAAGATATTATGTCATTCATTTTTTTGTGCCTGACTAGTGTTCCATGGTATATATATGCCACATTTTCTTTATCTACTCGATAGCTGATGGACACTTAGGTTGGTCCCATACCTTTGCAATTGTGAATTATGCTGTGATAAACATTCAGATGCACATGTCTTTTTGAGAAAATGACTTCATTTCCTTTGGGTAGGTATCCAATAGTGGACTTGCTGGATCAAACTGTGAGTCTACTTCTAGTTCCTTGTGCTTTCCATAGTTGTTGTAAAAGTTTATATTCCCACCAACAGTGCATAAGTGTTCCCTATTCACTGAAACTATGCAAATCACTAGTATTTTTTTTTTCTTTTTAACAATTGTGATTTTGACAGAGGTAAGGTGATATCACGTTGTGGCTTTAATATGTACTTCCCTGATAATTAGTGATGTTGAATATTTTTTATTTGTTTCTTGGCCTTGGATATCTTATTTTGAGAAGAGTCTGTTGGTATCTTTTGCCCACTTTTTGATGGAGATAATTGTTTTGTTTCTTGCTGATTTGAGTTTTATATAGATTCTGAATATTAGCTCTTTGTTGGATGTATAGTTTGCAAATATTTTCTCCCATTCTTTTGGTTATCTGTTTACTCTGATGATTATTTCTTTTGCTGTGCAGAAACTTTTTAGTTTAAATAAGTCCTATTTGTTTATTTTTGTTGTTGCTGTATTTGCTTTTGAGGTCTTACTTATCAATTCTTTGCCTAGGCCAATGTCCAGAAGAGGTTATCTTACATTTTTTTCTAGAATTTTTAAATTTTTAGGACTGACGTTTAAGTCTTTAATCCATTTTGAGTTAAATTTTTGTATATAGTGAGAGATAGGCATCTAGTTTCATTCTTCTGCATGTGGCTATCCAGTTTTTCCAGAACCATTTATTGAATAGGGCTTCCTTTTCCCAGTGTATGTTTTTGTCTGCCTTATAAAAAATCAGTTGTTTGTAGCTATATGGTTTAATTTATGAGTTCTCTATTCTGTTCCACTGGCCTATGTGTTTATCTTTATACAAGTGCTATGCTGTTTTGGTTACTATAGTCTTGTGCTACAATTTGAAGTCAGGTAATGTGATGCCTCCAGATTTGTTCTTTTTGCTTAAGATTGCTTTGGCTATTTGGAGTCTTTTTGATTCCATATTAAGTTTAGAATTATTTTTTTTCTAGACTCATGAGAAATGATGTTGGAATTTTGATGGGAATTGCATTGAATCTGTAAGTCACTTCAGGCAGTATGTACATTTTAACAATGTTGGTTCTTCCAATCCATGAGAATAAGATGTTTTTCCATTTGTTTCTGTCATCTGTAGTTTCTTTCATCAATGTTTTGTAGTTCCCCTTGTATAGGTCTTTCACCACCTTGTTAAGTATATTACTAGGTATTTTATTTTCTTTGTGGTTACTGTAAATGGTACTGAGTTTTTTATTTGACTGTTATTAGTATATAGAAATGCTATCGATTTGTGTACATAAATTTTATAACCTGAGACTTTATTGAATTTATTTATAAACTCTAGGAGTCTGTTGGTGGAGTTTTTAGAGTTTTCTAAGCATAAGATTTTATTATTGGCAAACAGGGATAATTTGGCCTCCTCTTCCCCAATTCGGATGCCATTTATTTCTTTCTCTTTCCTGAATGCTATGGCAAGGACTTCCAGTACTATGTTCAATAGAAGTGGTGACAGTGGGCACACTTTTCTTATTCCAGTTCTTAGTGGGAATGCTTTCAACTTTTCCCCATTCAGTATGATGTTGGCTGCATGTTTGTCATATATGGTTTTTATTATTTTGAGGTATGTTCCCTCTATGCCTAGTTTGTGGAGGGTTTTTTTTAATCATGAAAGGATGCTGGATTTTATTGAATGCTTTTCTGTATCTATTGAGATGATCATTTAGTCTTTGATTTTGTTTCTGTTTATGTGGTGAATCACATTTATTAATTTGCATTTATTGAATCATCCTTGAATCCCACTTGATCATAGTGGATTATTTTTTCAATTTAGTTTGGTATTATTTTGTAGAGGATTTTTGCATTTATGTCCACAAGTGAGATTGGCCTGTAGTTTTCTTGTTTTTATTTTCATTGTTGTTGTTGATGTGTTCTTCTCCTGGCTTTGATATTATGATGATACTGGCTTCACAGAATGAGTTAGGGAAGATTTCTCCTTCTTAATGTTATGGAACCATTTCAGTAGAATTGGTGCCAATTCTTCTTGGTAGGTCTGGTAGAATATGACTGTGAATCCATCTGATCTGGAGCTTTTTTAGTTGGGATATTTTCTATTACTGTTTCACTCATGTTACTTGTTATTGGTCTGTTTAGGATTTCTATTTCTTCCTGATTCAAGCTTGGGAGTTTGTGTGTTTACAAAAATATATCCATTTCCTCTAGATTTTCTGTTTTGTTTGAGTAGAGGTTTTCATAACAGTCACGGATGAATTTTTGTGTTTCTGTGGTATCAATTGTAATGTCTCCTTTATCATTTCTGATTGAGATTATTTGAGGCCTTTATCTTCTAATTCAATTTGGTTTATCTTTTCAAAGAACTAACTTTCCCCCCCCCCATTGATTCTTTGAATTGATTTTTTGGTTTCAATTTTATTTAACTCTGCTCTGAGCTCTTTTATTTCTTTTTTTCTGCTAGTTTTGGGTTAGGTTTCTTCCTTTTCTAGTTCCTTAAGGTGTGGCATTAGGTTGTTAATTTGTGATTTTTCTGTCTTTTTGTTGTAAAAATTTAAGGCTATGATCTTCGTTGTTAACACTGCTTTTACTGTATCCCATCGATTTTGGATGCTTGTGTCACATTTGTCGTTCAGTTAAAAAAATATTTTGATTTCTATCTCAATTTCGTCATTGACCCAAGAATCATTCAGTAGCAGGTTGTTTAATTGTCATGATTTTATATAGAGTTGAGAGTCCCCGTTGGAATTGATTTCTAACTTTAGTCCACTGTGATCTGAGAAGATACATGGAATGATGTAGATTTTTCTGAATTTTCTGAGACTTGTTTTTGGGTTAATATATGATCTATTCTGGAAAGTAACCCATATGCTGATGAGAAGAATGTGTATTCTACAGTTTTTAAGTAGAATGTTCTATAGATGTCTGTTAGGTCCATTTGTTCCAGAGTCTCATTTGAATCCAGTGTTTCTTTGTTGATCTGCTGCCTGGAAGATTCACCAAATGCGCTGCAGCCAAGAAGACAGGGCTTAATCTCCTCACAGCAATCAGTCAAAGGCTACAGTAATTCCAAAAAGGGCCAATCACCACTATTTCTCATCCCCACCCCTGCTCCAGACAGTGCAGCTGAGAAGTCAAGGGCTCCCTTTCTCTGCCTAGAGCCCCAACTAGTGGGGGCTCCACACCAGGTGAGGCATGAGCCCACATCATCTCCTCAGCTCACTCAAGGGGCATTGATGCCATGCCAGGAGAGGCAAGCTGAGAAAACCAGAGGCTCCCACTTTGTCCAGTGCCCTGCTTGTAAAGAAGTGATGTCATTTTGAGAGAAAGGAACTGCTGCTCCCTCTCAGAGCTGAAGTGGTTCAGAAACTTTGCCAGGGAGAGATGCAATCCTTTAGCACAGAAAACTCTGAAGCTTTCCTAAAAATCACCGACTTTATTTGAAAGAGAGTATTGGAGAAGTTCAAGCCCAAGAGCACTCTTGGAAACAATGGAGATTTTCATGGCAAGCAATTAGAAGAAGGCTGGTCATCCCATGACATCAATAAGCTACATGATGTCCCAATTAATTTCCCAAGGATATCCATCTCGGGACCGGGCATCTATTAACAGCCTTCCCACAGCTAAACAAACCTTAAAGACTGGCCTCAAAAACTACCCCTGCAAAGGGCTAAAATTTAACTGGATAAGGCTATGTAATAATTTATGCACCAGGGCATTACTGAAAAGAGGAATAAGCCATCAGTTGGTGGTGGCTAATAACTGGGTGTAATATCAATAGAGGCTGACAACTTAACTGAGAGATAGGGGGAAGAGACAGGTAAAGAGAGTCCTACTAAAGTCACTCATATCCCAGGATGGTGGGAGAAACAAAAATTACATGAAACATAAAACACAAAAAGTAAAATGGTGGATATACCCTACCACATCAATACTAACATTAAATGTGAATGGATTAAAGAAACTAGTCAAAAGGCAGAGATTTCCAGATTGGATAAAAACTGACAATATGCTCTCTATAGGAGACAGAGTTTAGATTTAAATTTGTATATTAGACTGAAATTTAAAAATGGAAAGAAAATGTATATTATGCATATAGTATTCATAAGAAAGTTGGAGTGGCTGCACAAATACCAGATATAAAAGACTTTCAGAAAATGTTAGAGATAAAGTGGGAAATTTTATCCTGATAAAAGTGATTAATCCATTACAAAGATATTACAGTTATAAATATACACCTACTAACAAAGCACTAGAATACACAAAGAAAAAACTGGCAAAATTTCAGGGGACAAACACAATATCAACAATAATAGTTGGAGATTGGAATACTGCAATTTCAATAATAAATAGAACAAGCAGGTAGAAAATCAACAAGAAAACAAATGGCTTGAGCCACACTATCAACAACTAGACTTAACAGATATCTATACAACAATCTACTCAACCATAGAAAAAGACACATTTTTTCAAGTGGGGAAACATGGAACATTCTCCAGAATTGACCAAATACTAGGCCATTAAAGAAGGTTCCATAAGCTGGTACGGGTTGAAATCATACTAAGTATTCCATTCAACCAGAATGGAATGAAATTAGAAATCAATAACAGAATAAATTTTGGAAAATCACAAATATGTGGAAGTTAAATACACTCCTAACAACAAACATGTCAAACAAGAAATCATATGAGAAATTAGAAAATATTTTGAGATGAATGAAAATGAAAACATGACATACTAAAATTTATGGGGCAAAGGTAATAGTGCTTAGAGGAAAATTTATAGATGTAAAGGCTTATACTAAAAAAGAATAAATGTTCAAACCAATAACCTAATCTTCCATATTTAGACAGGGGTAAAAGAAGAGCAAACTAACATGAAAAAACAGAGGGAAGTAAATAATATTGATTAGAAGTAGCCAAAATAGGAAAAAAAAGACAAACAATGAAACCAAAGGTTGTGTTTTTTTTGTAAAGATCAACAAAATTGACATTTAGCTAGACTGACAAAAGAAAACAGAATAGAATCAAACTACTAAAATCAAGAATGGAAAAGGGAACATTATTACTGACATTACAGAAATGAAAATGCTCTGAGTTGAATTGTGTCCCTCAAAGAGGTATGTTGGTTTCTTAACCACTGGTTGAATATGACCTTATTTGGAAATCAGATCTTTGCAGGTGTAATTAAGTTAAAATGAGGTTATTAGAGTGAGCTCTAATAATGGAATGAAAAGTTGGTTTAAAATTTAAAATTAATTTAATGGAACACATTATATTATTAATAATAGAAAAAATAGCAAAACACCTAGACCTAACAACAATCTACTCAACCACAGCAAAAGATACATTTTTTTCAAGTGGAAAAACATGGAACATTCTTTAGGATTGACCAAATACTAGGCCACTAAAGAAGCTTCAATAAGCTGGTAAGGGTTATTGGGGAAAAAAAAAAAAAAAACACTTGACCACAGCATCTTATTGTGATGAAAGACATGTCACAGCCTAGTCATAGACGGGATCTCCCTTACCATGATACAGAAAATCTGTGAAAAAACCCACAGCTGGCATCACAGCAAAGTGAAAGATTGGATCCTTTCCCCTAAGAAATGGAGAAATATAAGTATGCCTACTCTTTTCCCTTCCACTCAATATCGTACTGAACATTCTAGCCAGGGCAATTAGGCAAGAACAGAAAATGAAAGGCACCAAGATTGGAAAGAGGGTAGTAAAACTATCTCTAATTACAGATGATGTGATCTTGCCATGGAGAATCCTAAGGAGTGTACTAAATAATGATTAGAAATAATGAACAAGTTTCAGGGTACAAGATCGACATACATATATCCATTGTATTTTTATATTCTGGCATCCATTAGAAAATGAAATTAAGAAAATAATTTCATTTGTAATAGCATTAAAATAATAAAATATTTAGGAATAAATTTGACAAGAGATGTTCAAAACTTTTATACTGGAAACTAAAAGACTATTGGAAAAAACTAAACCTGTTACTGCGAATACTAAAAAGCATTAAAATGTACACTTTAAATGAGTGAATTGCATTATATGTGAATTATGTCTCCATAAAACAATCTATCTGTATTCCCCAGTACAGAAAAATTGATCACTCTAAAAATTTTTAGTAAGGAGATGTTATCTGTAAATAAAAACAACATTGAACATTTCATATATATATACATATATGTATGTATATATATATATAATTTAACTCATGATGGGAATATTGAACTCATGATGGGAAAATTTTTATTTTATTAAAAACTCAGTGTTGAAAATTTGGGAAATACAAGACACTTAAAATGAGGATGATAAATATTACCTGTAGTTTCTTTTCTCTCCTTTTCTTCACTTCCCAGAGTTAACTAGAACCAAGACTAGGGACATTACTGTGGCTGAAGGGTGTCAGAGTTTGGATAATTATTTTCTTACTACACAAATTAATGTAGGAACAAATTTTTTAAAATGTTAATATATGAAATTGAAGTATGTCTTATCACAGCTACATAAGAACTGCAAGAAGTAATAAAAAACAAACAAAAGGCAAGATCCTGAAAGGATATCTACAGTTATGGCAATAATAAATAATATAAAATAATGTGTATTGATAATTAATCATATGATAGGTACTGTATTTTAAATTTCAGACATATTAAGGATGGAAACATACCCAACACATTTTATGAAGCCCACCTAACCCTGATACCAAAACCAGAAAACAACACAACAAAAAAAGAAAACCACAGACCAATATCCCTTATGAAAATAGATGTAAAAATTCTCAACAGAATCCTAGCAAACCAAATCCAGGTGCTTATCAAGAAAATACTTCATTGCCAGGTGCGCTGGCTCACGCCTGTAATCCTAACTCTCTGGGAGGCCGAGGAGGGCGGATTACTCGAGGTCAGGAGTTCGAAACCAGCCTGAGCAAGAGCGAGACCCCGTCTCTACTATAAATAGAAAGAAATTAATTGGCCAACTAATATATATAGAAAAAATTAGCCGGGCATGGTGGCGCAGCTACTTGGGAGGCTGAGGCAGAAGGATTGCTTGAGCCCAGGAGTTTGAGGTTGCTGTGAGCTAGGCTGACGCCATGGCACTCACTCTAGCCTGGGCAACAAAGCAAGACTCTGTCTAAAAAAAAAAAAAAAAAAAAGAAAATACTTCATCATGACCTAGTGGACTTCATCCCAGAGATGCAGGGATGGTTCAACATATGCAAATCTATAAACATTAGTCACCATATAAATAGAAGGAAAAACAAAAACCATGTGATCCTCCCAATAGATGCAGAAAAAGCATTTGGAAAAATTCAACACTCTTTTAAGATAAAAATGCTTAACAAAATAGGCATAGATGGGACTTACCTACAAATTATACAAGTCATATATGACACCCACAGCCAATATCATACTGAATGGGGAAAAATTGAAAGCATTCCCACTTAGAACTGGAACCAGGCAAGGTTGCCACTATCTCCACTTCTATTCAACATAATGCTGAAAGTCCTTGCTATAGCAGTTAGACAAGAAAGTGGAATTAAGGGCATCCAAATGGGAGCAGAAGAGATCAAACTCTCACTCTTTGCTTATGATATGATATTACATCTAGAAAACCCCAAGGATTCAACCAAGAGACTCCTTGAATTGATAAATGAATTCAGTAAAATCTCAGGATACAAAATCAATACACACAAATCAGAGGCATTCATATATGCCAATAACAGTCAAACTGAGAACCAAATCAAAGACTCACTACCCTTCACAGTAGCAACAAAGAAAATAAAGTACCTAGGAATATATTTAACTAAGGAGGCAAAAGACTTCTACAGGGAGAACTATGAAAACTGAGGAAGGAAATAGCAGAGAACATAAACAGGTGGAAAAACATACCATCCTCATGGGTTGGCAGAATCAACATTGTTAAAATGTGTATACCGGGCATCCTCAAACTACGGCCCACAGGCCACATGCGGCCCGCCGAGGACATTCATCTGGCCAGCTGGGTGTTTTTGCCAACACTGCCTGTCCTGTTTAGAAGCCGACTTGTCCCGGTCCCATAGTGCGCATGTGTGGAGTATGCGCCACACTCTCCAATGGCCCTCCAACGGTCTGATGGACAGTGAACTGGCCCCCTGTTTAAAAAGTTTGAAGACCTCTGGTCTATCTTATCCAAAGTGATCTACAGATTCAATGCAATCACTATTAAAATACCAATATCATTTTTCACAGATATAGAAAAAATAATTTTACACTTCATATGGAACCAGAGAAGACTCTGTATAGAAAAGGAATCCTAGGCAACCAAAATAAAATGGGAGGCATCAATTGACCAGCCTTCAAACCATACAACAAGGCCATAGTTGTTAAAACAGCTTGGTATTGGCACAAGAACATGGACATTGACCAGTGGAACAGAATGGAGAACCTAGATATAAAACCATCCTCGTATAGCCATCTCATCATTGACAAAACAGACAAAAACATACACTGGGGAAAAGAATCCTTATTTAGTAAATGGTGCTGTGAAAACTGGATAGCCACATGTAGAAGACTGAAACAAGATCCACACCTTTCACCTCTCACAAAAATCAACTCACCCTGGGTAACAGACTCAAACCTCAGGTGTGAAACTATTAGAATTCTAGAAGAAAATGTTGGAAAAACTCTTACAGATATTGGCTTAGGCAAAGAATTTATGGATAAGACCCCAAAGGCAATCACAGCAACAACAAAAAAATAAATAAATAAATGGGACCTGATCAAATTAAAAAGCTTCTGCTCAGCCAAAGAAACTGTCATGAGAGCAAACAGACAACCTACAGAATGGGAGAAAATTTTTGTATGCTACACATCTGATAAAGGGCTGATAACTAGAATCTATTTAGAATTCAGGAAAATCAATAAGAAAAGATCAAACAACCCTATCAAAAAGTAGGCAAAGGACATGAACAGAAACTTTTCAAAAGCAGACATAATAATGGGCAAGAAACATATGAAAAAATACTCAACATCTCTAATCATCAGAGAAATGCAAATCAAAACCACAGTGAGATATGACTTATCTCCAGTGAGAATGACCTTCAAAAAGTTGCCCCCCCTAAAAAAATGTTGGCATGGATGTGGAGAGATAGAAACACTCTTACCCTGCTGGTGGGGCTCCAAATTAGTTCAACATCTGTGGTAAGCAACATGGAGATACCTTAAAGAGATACAAGTGAATCTACCATTTAATCCAGTAATCCCATTACTGGGCATCTACCCAAAAGATCCAATGACACTCTACAAAAAAGACACCTGCACTCGAATGTTTATAGCAGCACAATTCATAATTGCAAGGCTGTGGAAACAGCCCAAGTGCCCATCAATCCAAGAATGGATTAATAAAATGTGGTACATGTGTCCCATGGGGTACTATTCAGCTATAAGAAACAATGGTGATATAGCACCTCTTGTATTTTCCTGGATAGAGCTGGAACCCATTCTACTAAGTGAAGTATCCCAAGAATGGAAAAATAAGCACCACATGTACTCGCCCACAAATTGGTTTCACTGATCAACACCTAAGTGCACATATAGAAATAACATTTATTGGGCATCAGGCAGATGGAGGGGGAAGGGATTGGTATATATATATATATATATATATATATATATATATATATATATATAATGAACACAATGCACATCATCTGGGGGATGGACACACTTGAAGCTCTGACTGGGGGGGAGGGGAAAACACGTAACCTAAACACATAGACCCCCATAATATGCAGAAATAAAAAAAGAGAAGTTGCTTAAATTTCAGACACATTATCTAATATAATTCTTATTTTAATACTAAGAGTTTTTAAATTATTGTTTTACTGTTTTGGATACAAGGAAACCAGGGTTTAGAGATGGTGTAGACCTGCATGAAGTCTCAGGACACTTGTGGGAAATACAGGATTTGGATTCAGACTCCAAAACTCCTCTTTCATAAAGTAACACCAGCCACAGGGGTGTTAGTGATTAGAATAGTCTGGGCATCAAAACCATGTTTCAGAATGGCAGCCCCAGCTAGAGGGCATCATAGACTACTGAAGAAAGTGACCAGCCACAGGGATGACCCGGAGGCTGTGTGACACACAACAGTGGCAGCGTAGCTGCTGCGGCACCCCTGCACCCTGCCCTGTGCAAAACACATGCCCCGTTGCACCTGTCCTCCCTGGAGCCCAGCAGAGCTCGCCTCCACCTGGCAGAGGAGCACATTCAGCCTGAGACAGCTGGAGTCCTGTGGGAGAGTCAGAAACGCGGCTTGACTTTAATGTTTTCCCTCCCACTCAGATTTCCTCAAACGATGGCCGGAGGGCCACTTGCGGGCTGCCTAGCACATTTATCCCGCCCTCTAGGAGTTTTTGCCGCTGCTGCCAGTCCTGCTTAGCAGCTGGCTCATCCAGGACCCACAGTGCGCACTGTCCAATGGTCTGAGGGACAGTGGACTGGCCCCCTGTTTGACAAGTTTGAGGACCCCTGCTCTTACACATGCCCATCTTGAACTGTGATATAGCCGGAGAAACAAGAAGACCTTTAGTTTCGCTTTGACTATGGATATGCTAATTGTATGATAGCAGTGGGTGCACCTCAAACTTTTCCCATTCTAAGTTCTTTTTGTAGGCGATATTCTAACACTATCATCTACATACAAGGTAGGTTGGAGCAAAGAAAAATCTGCAAATATAGCTCAGCAGGAATTAGAGAAAGGCCGGAGAACAGCAAAAGGTGTGTCCTGAAGTCAGAGGTTGGGGTCATTTTAAGCACAAGGGCGTGGTTCTGTGACTATGAGGCCAGGTCTTGATGCTTGAATTTTGCTCATGAAAATATTCTGACAATCACAATGTGAAAATTCTAATTTTGATTTTTTGAAAGCTTATAATACCCATATAAACCTTAATAATTGTGCACATGTAAGAAATCAATTATAAAAGTCAACACATGATATAAGATATAATGTAAGATATAACATAGGATATAGCATACTTTTTATGAAGTTCAGAAATTTCAATGTCATTTTAATTAGTTGACATAAAAGTGGATTTTGCTTATTTGGGGATCCTTTGGTTTTCTAATGCAAAGAACATTTTGTCTTGCATTGTATCAGGTAGCTCTAATGAGACAAGGTTAGTAATGGTGTGTCAAAAATAAGAATATGTGGAAGATTAGATACAGATGATAAAATATGAAGGATAAATAAACTCTTGTGTTAATAAGGAGAGGCCATTTAGGGAAAATGGGTTGTTTCATCAAAGTTTTTACTCCACTGGGGATTATTTTTAGAGCTAGAAACTGATGATATAGTATTGTCTATTTCTATACCTATCTGTATCTACCTATGTATCAGTCTACCTTCCTTCCTAATTTTATAGATATTTAAAACATAAATGCTGTTAAATTAGAGTCATGTGCTGTTTAATGACAGGGATGTGTCCTGAGAACTGCACTGTTGCGCGGCTCAGTCATCATGGGAACATTGTGTAGTGCAGCCACACAAACCCCAGATGGCACAGCCTTCTGCACACCTGGGCCGTGTGGCACACCCTGGTGCCCAGGGCACACCCGCACAACATGCCCCTGTACTGAGTGCTGTAGGCAGTCATGACACAGTAGTGACAGCTTGTGTATCTAAACACAGACAAGGCACAGTAGAATGCGGTAGTTTACCCTGATGGGATAACTGCTGTAGATGCTGTCCATCCTTGGCCAAAACGTCATTAGGTGGTGCCCGGCTGTCCCTGAGATGCATGGCATACACAGCTCCATTTTGGCTCTTTGGAAGAAGACTTTGCAGTATAAAACTAAAGACTCAGAACAGAATCCTATTTGTGAAATTAAAGTTCTAAGCAAAATTCTAACCAAGAGCATTTGCTCTTTTTCACACACACAAAAATGAGGAAGAACACTGATTAACCAGTAGTCAACCTCAATTTTTCCAGGCTAGAACAGTGTCCATGTTTCTGTGAAGTAACTTTTGGAAGGGAGAAAAAGGCTGAACTATATATTTTGCTATTTTGGAAGGGGGCTCTCCTGGCAAGGACCACTTATCAGCATATTTAGTTTAACAAAACTCATAGGGCATGACTTTTTAAAATTCTGTTATTGGCAAATTATCTGCTATGGTTGTCTTACTATCTAAGCTTGTTATTGCATCAACTAAATCTTAATATAAAGTCACTCTTAAGGATGTTTAGTAGGACTTCACAATAAGTAACAACACTCTGTGTTTGGCATGTGAGATTTGGAGAGTGAGTCACAAAGTGTTCTGCCTCTAAGGATCCTGCACTCTAGCAGAAGTGCTGGGTAAATAAGCAGACAACTGCATCAAAAATCCTATTGTTTTGAAATCTTTGATAGGCCAAATGCTATTAATGGGATGTGAAATATTTTAGAGGAGCCAGACTTCGTCTTACCGCCTATCTATGACAGCTGTGTGTTGCCTGTGCATGTTACAATACTCTAAATATCTGTATCTTTCTTAAATGAGGACCATGTTTCACACAGACAAAAGTTTTTGTTTTTCTCATTTAAGTTACTTTAGAAAAGCAGATAACTAGAGAATAAAGTTGCTTTTTGATAAAAATGTTAGGTAACTGCTTATTCAAAAACTTACACATCCCTGAACACCAGTCTCTAAGTCTTTGAGAGTCAAATTTGAAGTTCAGCAAAATGACAAACAACTGTATCTTTGTGTCTCCCAGCAAATGTTTAAACTGTGAATGCCAGTGTTCCACTGAAATATTGCAACACACGTGCAAATTTGTCTTCGCATTTGGCAAAAATAGGTAAAACTGGTGTTGATAAAACGTCCTGTGCTCTATTCCACAGGCAAATTGGAACTTTTGGGCCAGTATGCAAGCAGTAACCCAAGAGGAAAGGCAGAAGCAAGCAAACAAACATTGACATAAGAAAAAAGGGAAATGGGTCTCTCCATTTTCAAAAAGCAACAGGAGGAATTCCAGGACCACCACCCCAGCAAAACAATCACAGCTGTTGAAAATATAGGGAAAGAGTGGAAGTTAAAGCTTCTGTATTTTCCTAGGGGCGTTCTCTGGACTGCGCACACACGTCTCTCTCTGGACTGCACACACACGTCTCTCTCTGGACTGCACACACACATCTCTCTCTGGACTGCACACACACATCTCTCTCTGGGCTGCGCACACACGTCTCTCTCTGGACTGCGCACACATCTCTCTCTGGACTGCGCACACACGTCTCTCTCTGGACTGCGCACACACGTCTCTCTCTGGACTGCGCACACACGTCTCTCTCTGGACTGCGCACACACGTCTCTCTCTGGACTGCACACACATCTCTCTCTGGACTGCGCACACACGTCTCTCTCTGGACTGCGCACACACGTCTCTCTCAGGGCTGCACACACACGTCTCTCTCTGGACTGCACACACACGTCTCTCTCTGGATTGCACACACGTCTCTCTCTGGGCTGCGCACACACGTCTCTCTCTGGACTGCACACACACGTCTCTCTCTGGACTGCACACACACGTCTCTCTCTGGGCTGCACACACACATCTCTCTCTGGACTGCACACACACGTCTCTCTCTGGACTGCACACACACGTCTCTCTCTGGGCTGCACTAACGTCTCTCTCTGGGCTGCACACACACGTCTCTCTCTGGACTGCACACACACGTCTCTCTCTGGGCTGCACACACACGTCTCTCTCTGGGCTGCGCACACACGTCTCTCTCTGGACTGCACACACACATCTCTCTCTGGACTGCACACACACGTCTCTCTCTGGACTGCACACACACGTCTCTCTCTGGGCTGCGCACACACGTCTCTCTCTGGACTGCACACACACGTCTCTCTCTGGGCTGCACACACGTCTCTCTCTGGGCTGCACACACACGTCTCTCTCTGGGCTGCACACACACGTCTCTCTCTGGACTGCACACACACGTCTCTCTCTGGGCTGCACACACACGTCTCTCTCTGGACTGCGCACACACGTCTCTCTCTGGGCTGCACACACACGTCTCTCTCTGGGCTGCACACACACGTCTCTCTCTGGACTGCGCACACGTCTCTCTCTGGACTGCACACACACGTCTCTCTCTGGACTGCACACACACGTCTCTCTCTGGACTGCGCACACACGTCTCTCTCTGGACTGCGCACACACGTCTCTCTCTGGACTGCACACACACGTCTCTCTCTGGACTGCACACACGTCTCTCTCTGGACTGCACACACACGTCTCTCTCTGGACTGCGCACACACGTCTCTCTCTGGACTGCGCACACACGTCTCTCTCTGGACTGCACACACGTCTCTCTCTGGACTGCACACACACGTCTCTCTCTGGGCTGCGCACACACGTCTCTCTCTGGGCTGCACAAACGTCTCTCTCTGGGCTGCGCACACACGTCTCTCTCTGGACTGCACACACACGTCTCTCTCTGGACTGCACACACACGTCTCTCTCTGGATTGCACACACGTCTCTCTCTGGGATGCGCACACACGTCTCTCTCTGGGCTGCACACAAGTCTCTCTCTGGGCTGCACACACACGTCTCTCTCTGGACTGCACACACACGTCTCTCTCTGGGCTGCACACACACATCTCTCTCTGGGCTGCGCACACGTCTCTCTCTGGACTGCACACACACGTCTCTCTCTGGACTGCACACACACGTCTCTCTCTGGACTGCACACACGTCTCTCTCTGGACTGCACACACACGTCTCTCTCTGGACTGCGCACACACGTCTCTCTCTGGACTGCGCACACACGTCTCTCTCTGGACTGCACACACGTCTCTCTCTGGACTGCACACACACGTCTCTCTCTGGGCTGCGCATACACGTCTCTCTCTGGGCTGCACAAACGTCTCTCTCTGGGCTGCGCACACACGTCTCTCTCTGGACTGCACACACACGTCTCTCTCTGGACTGCACACACACGTCTCTCTCTGGATTGCACACACGTCTCTCTCTGGGATGCGCACACACGTCTCTCTCTGGGCTGCACACAAGTCTCTCTCTGGGCTGCACACACACGTCTCTCTCTGGACTGCACACACGTCTCTCTCTGGGCTGTGCACACACGTCTCTCTCTGGGCTGCGCACACACGTCTCTCTCTGGACTGCACACCCATCTCTCTCAGGGCTGCACACACATCTCTCTCTGGGCTGCACACACGTCTCTCTCAGGGCTGCACACACGTCTCTCTCTGGACTCCACACACGTCTCTCTCTGGGCTGCGCACACACGTCTCTCTGGACTGCACACACACGTCTCTCTCTGGGCTGCGCACACACGTCTCTCTGGACTGCACACACACGTCTCTCTGGACTGCACACACACGTCTCTCTCAGGGCTGCGCACACACGTCTCTCTCTGGACTGCGCACACACGTCTCTCTCTGGGCTGCGCACACACGTCTCTCTCTGGACTGCGCACACACGTCTCTCTCAGGGCTGCGCACACACGTCTCTCTCTGAGCTGCACACACACGTCTCTCTCTGGACTGCACACACGTCTCTCTCAGGGCTGCACACACACGTCTCTCTCTGGGCTGCACACACATCTCTCTCAGGGCTGCACACACGTCTCTCTCTGGGCTGCGTACGCGTCTGTCTCTGGGCTGCGTACGCGTCTGTCTCTGGGCTGCGTACGCGTCTGTCTCTGGGCTATGCACCCATTTCTATAAGGGCTGCGCACACGTCTCACTCTGGGCTATGCACCTGTCCCTCTCTGGGCTGTGCACGCCATCCCTCTCTGGACTGCATACACGTTTTGCTCTGGGCTGTGCACTCGTCTCTCTCTTGGCTGCGCATGCATCTCGTTCTGGCCTGCGCATGCTTCTCACCTGGGCTGTGCATGTCCTACCTTTCTGGCTGTGCACACGTCTCTCTCTGGGCTGTACACACATCTCATTATGGCCTGCGTACGCATCTCACACTGGGCTGTGCATGCTGTACCTTTCTGGGCTACGTACCTGTCCCTCTCTGGGCTGCGCATGCCATCACTCTCTGGACTACGCATGTATCTCACTCTAGCCTGCGCACGCGTCTTTCCTTGGGCTATGCACGCATCTCTCTCTGGGCTATGCACCCATCTCTCATGGCTGAACACGCGTCTCTCTCTGACCTGCGCACATGTCTCTCTCTGGGCTGCCCACACCATCCCTCTCTGGGCTGCACATGCATCTTTCTCTGGAATACACACCCGTTTCCCTCTGGGCTGTGCACACATCTCTCTCTGGGCTGCGTACGCATCTCACTGTGGGCTGCACACACATCTTACACTGGGCTGCTCACCCATCCCACTCTGGGCTGCGCACCTGTCCCTGTCTGGGCTGTGCACGCTGCCCTCTCAGGACTGCGCATGCGTCTCTCTCTGCATTTGCGCACACATCTCTCTCCGGGTTGTGCAGTCTCGGTCACGACTGCTCACCCGTGTCTCTATGGGCTGCACAATCGTCACTCTCTGGGCTGTGCACAGTCTCTCTCTGGGCTGTACACGCATCTCACTCTTGGCTGAGTATGCATCTCTATCTGGGCCATGCACCCATCTCTCTCTCTGGGCTGCACATGCATCTCACTCTGGGCTATGCAACCGTCCCTCTCTGGGCTGTGCACACATCTCACTCTGGGCCATGCACCCGTCCCTCTCTGAGCTGTGCATGCTATCCCTCTCTAGATCACATATGCGTCTCACTCCGGGATGTGTACTCGTCTCTCTCTTGGCTGTGCACGTGTTTCGTTCTGGCCTGCGGATGCATCTCACCTGAGCTGTCCATGTTCTACTGTGGGGGCGCCTCGATGGCCCTTCGGCGGCGTCTCAGTGGCACAACAAGAAAGGTATTTCCCCCCCCCCTTCGTGTGAAGTAGGGTGAGGCAATTAGCGAACAGCACACATCTGTTTATACTCATACCTCCAGTTATCTCTTGGGTTGTGAAGAAAGGCAAAAGGGAGGTGGGATGCACAGGGATCGCGCAGAATTCAAAGAAAATTAATCACTTCAAAGGTCAGCTCATGGCCAGCGCGTAATTAGTTTGTGCCTTGCTAGGGCCCTTTGGGGGGGGATAAAAGGCACCCCGCAATTCAGGTCGGGGTCCTTGCCTGTAAGAGCGGCCACTGCGCTGGCACTCTAGGGCCTGGACCCTGGCTAGCCAGAAAATAAAGCTCCTCTTGAGTGATTGCATCCTTGGTGTCTTTGTTCGTCTGCCTGGTGGGGTGCAGGAAGCCGGTCCCTAACATTTGGGGGCTCGTACGGGATAAGGCTCCCCTGCAATCCGCTGAGTAGAACACAAAGCTGAGGGAGGAGTGAGCGAGACCCCACACCCGGACTAGCCGAGTGTGTAGTAGGACGAGGAACGATTCCCGGGATTGCTAAGCCGGCACAAGACCTAGGCGGACGCGCTGGAGGGTCGCCGGTCGGAGCCAGACGGAGACGTCCTCTGGCTCTGGGAGGACTCCGGTACTGGTCTCGCCGCCAGAGGCGGGGGACAGGAGGAATTCGGAGAAAGGAAGTCCGGACCAGGTTAGGGCATTGTCTCTTGTAATCTGTCTAGCTTCTGTTGTCCGTTTTGTCTGTCATCACGTTTTGTCTGTCATCACTGTTTGTTACCACCGGGGAGAGTGAGAGTGTGCATGGGTCTTGAGAGCAAGATTTTCAATTTAGGAAACCTGCGAAGAGGAGCAGAGGAGGACCTTAGAGCCACGATCCGGGGCAGACCAGCATTGGCCAAAGGTCCCCGTTGTGTCATCTGCCGTCAGATCCTCACCCCAGAGGCCTCTGCCCTAGGCCAGTGCCGGTACCGCCACCTGCCCATAGTAGATTCAGAGGAATCCTGCCCCAGCCTAAGCCCTGAGGGGGGCCCGCGCCCTCGGACTCCTCCACAACCATGGGGCAAGCCATGACAACGCCTCTCTCTCTCCTAACAGGCCACTTTAAGGACGTGAGGGAAAGGGCCCGTAGTCTGTCCCTGGAAATCAGGAGGGGCAAACTAGTCACCCTTTGTAAAGTTGAATGGCCCGAGTTTGATGTCGGCTGGCCTAGAGAGGGATCCTTTGACAGAGTCATGGTAAAAAAAAGTAAAAGAGAAAGTCTTTGGGCACCCTGGGCACCCAGACCAGATTCCATACATTATAGTTTGGCAGGATTTGGTGCGAGATCCCCCACCTTGGATGCAAACATTCGTGCCGCCCTTTAGGGAGTCCTCTGAGGTCCTCACTGTGCGAGGTAGTACTAAGAAAGAACAGCAGGACTCCCCATCCACCCAGGGGTGCTCTGAGGTCCTCACTGTGCGAGGTAGTACTAAGAAAGAACAGCAGGACTCCCCATCCACCCAGGTGCTCCCGGAGTCCAACCTTTATCCAGATTTGATTGGGCTGACTGAGCCTGATGCCCCTCCTCCTTATAACCCCAGGACAGCACCCATGATCTCCGAGGCAACAGCACCCCAACTAAGTGCTGTGGGAGGGGAAGAAGGGCCAGCCTATGGCACCAGACAGCGCACAGGTCGAACCCCCGACCCGGAGCCTGTAAAAACATTCCCCTTGTGAGCAGTTGGACCCCGGGGGGGAGATGGGACACAAAATTACCAATATTGGCCTTTCTCCACCAGTGATCTTTATAACTGGAAAGCCCAAAACTCTAATTTCTCTGATAACCCTAGAGATTTAATTAACCTATTAGACTCTGTTCTCTTCACGCATCAGCCCACCTGGGATGACTGCCAGCAGTTGCTTAAGGTGCTTTTCACAACGGAGGAAAGAAAAAGGATTCAGGGGGAGGCGCGGAAGCTGGTTCCGGGGAGGACGGCAGACCTACTACAAACCCACAAACCATCGACCGAACTTTTCCCCTTGAACGGCCGCTTTGGGACTACAATGAGGCTGAAGGTAGGGAGCGTCTCCGGGTCTACTGCCAGACTCTGATGGCCGGTCTCCTTATGGCGGCGCAAAAGCCGACCAATTTGGCCAAGGTAGGAGATGTTCGTCAGGGGCCGGAGGAGAGCCCGGCAGCATGCTTAGAGAGGATCATGGAGGCCTTCCGGCAGTACACCCCATAGATCCCACTATGGAAGAGAGTAAGGCAGCTGTTATGATGGTGTTTGTCAATCAGGCGGCCCCCGACATTAGGTGCAAGGTGCAGAGAATAGATAGATTGGGCAAAAAAAAAGACTCTGCAGGACCTGTTAAAAGTGGCGAAAAAGGTCTATAACAATAGAGAGACGCCAGAAGAGAGGTTAGAGAGGATCAGGATAGAAGATAAAAAATTCCAAGCTGGAAAAGTACAGAAAGCAAACAGAGATGGCTAAAATCTTGCTAGCCGCCACAAGAGGGGGGCAGATAGGGTCAGAGGATAGGGAAAGGCCCCGGCGGGAAAGGCTAGGCAAGGATCAATGTGCCAATTGCAAAGAGCATAGACATTGGGCCTGAGAGTGCCCCAAAAGAAAGGGGGGTGAAGACTTGGAGGTCCTGAAAAAGTCATGGTTGCAGGACAGGTGATAGATGAATAGGAAAGATGGGGCTCGGTCCCCCTCCCCAAACCTAGGGTAACTTTGCAAGTGGAGGGGAACCCAGTCAGCTTCCTCATAGATACAGGAGCAGAACATTTGGTACTAACAGAAGACACAGGAAAATTGTCCAGTAAGACCAGTTGGGTGCAGGGGGCAACAGGAGCCAAACTATATCGGTGGACCACATGGCAGAGATTGGATTTGGGTTTAGGATAAACTCGCCTACCCTGTTCAACAAGACCCTCCATGATGACCTTGGGTTTGCGGAAAAGGCTCAACCTCTGTATGAAGGGCGTAAGGCGGGGCGAGCATGGAAGTGGACTGTACAAATAGAAGATGCTTTTCAGGCCCTGAGGGCAGCCATGCTGGAAGTCCCGGCCCTAACACTCCCTGATCCTACAAAAGAGTTTCACCTGTTCATAGACGAAAAGAGGGGAATACCCAAGGGGGTACTCACGCAGGCCCTGGGACCCTGGAAGAGACTGATGGTGTACTTGTCAAAAAAACTAGATCTGGTGGCGGCGGGGTGGCCAGTGTGCTTGCGAATCATCGCAGCCACGGCCCTGTTGGTCAAAGATGCTGATAAGCTCACCCTAGGGCAGCGGCTGCAGATCACCACCCTGCACGCCATAGAGGGGGTTCTGAAGCAGCCACCGGGACAGTGGATCACAAATGCGAGGCTGACTCATTACCAAGGACTTTTGCTGGACGCACCCCGCATCGAGTTCCGGGCCCCTGCTGCCTTGAATCCGGCTACGCTTCTGCCAACCCCCGCTGCAGCCGCACCTGAACGTGAGTGCCTTGAGATCCTAGCCGAGACCCAGAAGACCCATAGAGACTTAAAGGATCACCCCCTTCCAGGTAGCGACCTGACCTGGTTCACGGACGGAAGCAGTTTCGTCCGGGACGGACGCAGGTACGCAGGGGCGGCCATAGTAGACGACCAAGGTAAACTTGTCTGGGCGGCATGCTTTCCGCAAGGGACATCTGCTCAGAAGGCAGAACTAATAGCGCTGACAGAGGCTCTTAGCTGGGCCCGAGGAAAAAGGCTGACGGTGTACACTGACAGCCGCTTTGCTTTTGGGACTGTGCACATACATGGGGCCCTCTACAGGGAAAGGGGCTTCATCGCGGCAGAGGGAAAGGAAATTAAGCACATGCCTAAAATACTCCACCTACTAGAGGCTGTTTTGCTGCCAAAAGCAGTGGCGATAGTCCATACCCCGGGACACCAGAGCGGGGATTCCGTGGAAGCACGGGGCAATCGGAGAGCAGACGCTGAAGCTAAGAAGGCTGCAGAAGACACTCCGCAGCCAAACATCCTGCACCTTAGCCTGCCACCCCCAGGCATGGGACGGTTGCCTCCTCTGCCGGACTATTCCAGTGTAGATGAGGTCTGGGCCTCAGAGCAGCTACGTGAAGATGGCTGGTTGCGGGACGAAGGGCATCGCCTAATAGTGCCAGAACTCTTAAGACGCCACCTGTTAGAGCACCTGCATCAGACCACACAGCTAAGGAAGAAAAAGATGCTGCAATTGCTGGACACTGCTCAACTAAGGTTCAAGTCACAAGGACGGGTTCCAGATGACATCATCAAAAGTTGCTGAGCCAGCCAGGTCATGCAGCCGGGGAGGATCAGAAGGACCCACGCAGGTACAAGGGAAAGGGGGAGGCAGCCAGGACTATTTTGGGAAGTGGATTTCACAGAGGTCAAGCCTAGAAAATACGGATACCGATATTTACTAGTCATGGTAGATACGTTTTCCAGATGGGTAGAAGCCTTCCCTACAAAAGGAGAAACAGCTTTGGCAGTAGCTAAAAAAATATTGGAAGAAATGGTCCCCAGGTATGGACTGCCGGAAGGGATAAGATCAAATAATAGACCTGCGTTTGTCTATCAGGTTAGTCAAGGGCTGGCCCAGGCTATGGGGATAGATTGGAAATTACATTGTGCATATAATCCCCAGAGCTCTGGGCAGGTAGAGCTAATGAATAGAACAATAAAGGAGACCCTGACTAAATTGGCCCTGGGGACTGGCGGAGACTGGGCGACCCTCCTTCCCTTCGCCCTGTTCCGAGCCCGGAACACCCCTTATCACTTGGGTTTAACCCCTTTTGAAATCATGTATGGCACACCCCCTCCTGTAGTTGCTAGGATGAGCCCTGAGGCTCTTCCGGGACATCCCAAAGAAGTGTTACAAGCGGTGCAGGCTCTGCAACGTGTCCACAGTCAGGTATGGCCGGGCCTCCGTGCTATCTACCAGCCTGAGGAGGAGGGTGCCGGACACCGTTCTGCCCACACCAGCCAGGGGACTGGGTGTGGGTGAAACAGCATAACAGCAGAACCCTCAAAACCGAGGTGAAAGGGCCCCTATCAAATTATTCTTGTTACCCCCACTGCTCTTAAGGTCGATAGAATAGTAGCGACCTGGATACACCGCTCCCACATGAGACTTGCTAATAAAAAAGACCAGGAGCGGTGCCAGGACCAATATAGAAAGCAACTGCAGACCCGAAGAATCCTCTGAAGACCAGACTGACCCGAGTGGCAGTGACAGCCCAGGACTGCTGACACAGACTTGGACTGGGGTTGTGGCATCTAAAGATTGACTGAGTGACAAACATGGACGGGTCGCGGTGGGGGGTTGGTTATTGTGTTTTGGGGATGTTGTGTTTTTGGTCCAATGTTTTTGGGATAGAGACCTACAGCTGTACTTACCGCCCCGAACCCCCACCAACCCCATAACCTTACATGGGTCTAAAGATTACTGTATAATGGTGTTAGTGTTCCCAAAAATAATATACCACACTGAGGAAATAATGTATGAGGGCATAGTACGGCGAAGAGTCACCAACCTAATTTTTGAAAGAAAAAGAGAGCCCTTCACAGCCATAACCCTGGCTATTCTTTTTGGCTTAGGGACAATAGGAGCAGAAACTAGTATCTCTTCTTTGGCAATGCAGCAAAGAGGGTTTAATACTCTGAGGGCAGCTGTTGATGAAGATATTGCAAAGATAGAAGATTCAATTTCACACTTAGAAAAGTCTTTAACCTCCCTCTCGGAAGTAGTTTTGCAAAACCGGAGAGGGTTAGACTTGGTGTTCCTGCAACAGGGAGGGCTATGTGCGGCCCTCCGGGAGGAATGCTGTTTCTATGCCGACCACACAGGAGTGGTAAGAGAGTCCATGGCCAAAGTAAGAGAAGGGCTTGCTCGGCGCAAAGGAGAGTACGAAAAACAAACAGGTTGGTTTGAGTCCTGGTTCAATAGTTCCCCCTGGCTGACTACCCTGATTTCCGCGCTTGTAGGACCACTGGTGATCTTACTCTTAGCCCTGACATTTGGGCCCTGCATAGTAAACAAACTCATAAGATTTGTAAGAGACAGGGTCAGTGCTGTTCAGCTTCTGGTGCTGCAACAGCAATATCAAAGACTCGGGACAAATAATGCAGACCCAGAACTTATAAATTACCCAGAAGACGAGTAAGAGTGCTCGTCGGCGATGTAAAGGAAAGGGGGAAATGTGGGGGCGCCTCGATGGCGCCTCGGCGGCGTCTCAGTGGCACAACAAGAAAGGTATTTCCCCCCCTTCGTGTGAAGTAGGGTGAGGCAATTAGCGAACAGCACACATCTGTTTATACTCATACCTCCAGTTATCTCTTGGGTTGTGAAGAAAGGCAAAAGGGAGGTGGGATGCACAGGGATCGTGCAGAATTCAAAGAAAATTAATCACTTCAAAGGTCAGCTCATGGCCAGCGCGTAATTAGTTTGTGCCTTGCTAGGGCCCTTTGGGGGGGATAAAAGGCACCCCGCAATTCAGGTCGGGGTCCTTGCCTGTAAGAGCGGCCACTGCGCTGGCATTCTAGGGCCTGGACCCTGGCTAGCCAGAAAATAAAGCTCCTCTTGAGTGATTGCATCCTTGGTGTCTTTGTTCGTCTGCCTGGTGGGGTGCAGGAAGCCGGTCCCTAACACTACCTTTCTGGCTGTGCATGCATCTATCCTTCGGCTGCACACCCGTCTCACTCAGGGCTGCCCATGCATCTTTCTCTGGGCTGTGCACGCATCTCTCTCAGGGCTATGCACCCATCTGTCTCAGGGCTGCACAAGTGTCTCTCTCTGGGCTGCATATGCATCTCTCTCTGGGCTGCGTACGAGTCTCCCTCTGGGCTGCGCACCTGTCTCTCACAGGCCTGCACACGCATCACTCTCTGACATGCACACACGTCCCTCTCTGGACTGCGCACATGTCTCTCTCTGGGCTACCATCTCATCTCTCTCTGGGCTGTGAACGTGTCTCTTTCTGGGCTGTGCACGTGTCTCTCTCTGGACCACGCACGATGTCCCTCTTTGTGCTGTGTACGCATTTCTCTATGGGCTGCACATGCGTCTCTCTCTGCGCTGCATTCGCCGTCCCTCTCTGGGCTGCGTACGCGTCTCTCTCTGGGCTGTGCAAGTTGTTGCTCTCTGGGCTGCTCCACCTCTATCTCTGGGCTGCACACATGTCTCACTCTCGGCTGTGCATGCTGTCCCTTAATGGGCAGCCCACGCATCTCTGTCTGGGCTATGCACCTATCTCTCTCTGTGCTGCACAAGCTGTCGCTAACTGGCCTGCACACGAGTCCCTCTCTGGGCTGCGGATCCCATCACTCTCTGGACTGCACATGCATCTCTCTCTAGGCTGACAACGCGTCCCTACTTGGGCTGCTCACCCATCTCTCAGGGTTGCACACTCCTCTTTCTATGGGCTATGCACCTGTCTCTCTCAGGGCTGCACACGCATCTCACTCTTGGCTGCACACGCATCTCACTCTTGGCTGCACACGCATCTCACTCTTGGCTGCACACGCATCTCACTCTGGGCTGTGCACCTGTCATTCTTTTGGCTACACACCCATCCCTGTTTGAGCCGCGCACGTTTTCCTTCTCTGGACTGCGAATGCATCTCTCTCTGGGCTGCGCACGTGTCTCTCTCTGGGCTGCGCACGTGTCTCTCTCTGGGCTGCGTACGTGTCTCTCTCTGGGCTGCGCACGTGTCTCTCTCTGGGCTGCGCACGTGTCTCTCTCTGGGCTGCGCACGTGTCTCTCTCTGGGCTGCACACGTGTCTCTCTCTGGGCTGCGCACGTTTTCCTTCTCTGGACTGCGAATGCATCTCTCTCTGGGCTGCGCACGTGTCTCTCTCTGGGCTGCGCACGTGTCTCTCTCTGGGCTGCGCACGTGTCTCTCTCTGGGCTGCGCACGTGTCTCTCTCTGGGCTGCGCACGTGTCTCTCTCTGGGCTGCACACGTGTCTCTCTCTGGGCTGCGCACGTTTTCCTTCTCTGGACTGCGAATGCATCTCTCTCTGGGCTGCGCACGTGTCTCTCTCTGGGCTGTGCACGTGTCTCTCTCTGGGCTGCGCACATGTCTCTCTCTGGGCTGCGCACGTGTCTCTCTCTGGGCTGCGCACGTGTCTCGCTCTTGGCTGCACATGCATCTCTCTCCGGGCTTCACAATTGTTGCTCTCTGAGCTGTGTACGCCGTCACTCTCTAGGTTGTGCAGGCGTCTCACTCTGGGCTGCATACGCTGTCCCTCTCTGTGCTGCGCACGCATCTCACTCTGAGCCCAGAGACTGCACACATGTCTCTCTCAGGGCTACGCACCCGACTCACTCAGGGCTGCACACGTGTCTCTCTCTGGGCTGCATATGTGTCTCTCTTTGGGCTATGCACCTGTCTCTCTCGGGGCTGCGCACGCATCTCACTCTGGGCTACACACCCGTCCCTCTCAGGTTTGGGCATGCCATCCCTCTCTGGACTGTGCTCGCGTCTCACTCTGGTCTGCACACTCGTCTCACTCTGGACTGTGCACGTGTCTCACTCTTTGCTGCACATGCTTTCCCTTTCTGGGATGCGTAAGCATCTCTCTCTGGGCGTCGATCTGTCTCTCTCTGGGCTGCGCATGCGTCTCACTCTGGCTTACACACCCGTCCCTCTCTGGGATGCTCATGCCATCACACTCTGCACTGCACATGCATCTCGCTATAGGCTGTGCACGCATCTCTCATTGGGCTACACACGCGTCTCTCTCTGGGCTATGCTCCCATCTCTATCAGGGCTGCACATGCGTCTCTCTCTGACTTGCGCACGTGTCTCTCTCTGGGCTGTGCAAGCACCTTTCTCTGAGCTACACGCTCGTCCCTCTCTGGGCTGCGCATACCATCACTCTCAGGACTGCGCATACATCTCTCTCCAGGCTGCTCACGCAGCTCTCTCTAGGCTGTGCATGCGTCTCTCCTTGGGCTGCACACCTGTCTCACTCAGGGCTGCACATGCGTCTCTCTCTGGGCTGTGCACGCATCTCTCTCTGGACGGCACACGCGTCTCGCCTGGGGCTGCGAACACGTCTCTCTCTGGGCCGCACAATCTTCGATCTCTGAGCTGTGTACACCCTCCTTCTCTTTGCTGGGCTGCATAGGCTTCTCTCTCTGGGCTGCGTATGTGTCTCTGGGGTGCACAATGCAGCACAGAGAGAGATGCATGCGCAGCCAAGATAGCGATGGTTGCACAGCCCAGAGAAAGACACATACGCAGCACAAAGAGGGACATTGTGCATAGTCCAGAGAGAGACGTGTGCACAGCCCAGAGAGAGATGCATGTGCAGCCCAGAGAGAGACGAGTGCACAGCCCAGAGTGACACGTATGTGCATTCCAGAGAGATGGAGTGGGACGGGTGCATAGCCCGGGGTGAGATGCGTGTGCAGTCCAGAGAGTGATGGCATGTGCAGCCCAGAGAGGGATGATAGCTTAGCCCAGAGTGAGATCTGTGAACAGCACAGAAAGAGACAGGTGTGTAGCCCAGAGAGGGATGGCACGCGCAGCCTAGAGAGAGATGCTTGTGCAGCCCAGAGAGAGACGAATCCATAGCCCAGAGAGATACGTGCACAACCCAGAGAGGGATGGGTGCATCGCCCAGAGACGCTTGCACAGTCCAGAGAAGGATGGGTGCATAGCCCAGAGATGCTTGCACAGTCCAGAGAGGGATGGGTGCATAGCCCAGAGACGCTTGCACAGTCCAGAGAGGGATGGGTGCATAGCCCAGAGACGCTTGCACAGTCCAGAGAGGGATGGGTGCATAGCCCAGAGACGCTTGCACAGTCCAGAGAGGGATGGGTGCATAGCCCAGAGAGGCTTGCACAGTCCAGAGAGGGATGGGTGCATAGCCCAGAGACGCTTGCACAGTCCAGAGAGGGATGGGTGCATAGCCCAGAGACGCTTGCACAGTCCAGAGAGGGATGGGTGCATAGCCCAGAGATGCTTGCACAGTCCAGAGAGGAATGACGTGCACAGTCCAGAGAGGGATGGGTGCGTACCCCAGAGTGAGAAGCGTGTGCAGCTAGGAGAGGGATGGGTGCGTAGCCCAGAGTGAGACACGTGCGCGGACCAGATATAGATGGGTGCATAGCGCGGAGTGAGGCGCGTGCACTGCCCAGAGATGGATGGCGTACGCAGCCAGGAGAGAGACGCAAGCAACGCTTAGAGATAGATGCTTGCGCAGCTTAGAGAGGTCCCCATACGCAGCCCAGAGAGGGACGGCAAACATAGTGCAGAGAGAGACGTATGAAGCCCAGAGAACAATGATTACGCAGCCCAGAGAGAGACACGTGCGCAGGTCAGAGCAACAACCTTGCGCAGCCCAGAGACAGACGTGGGCACAGCCCAGATTGAGGTGCCTGCGCAGTCCATAGAGGGACGGCGTGTACAGCGCAGAGAGAGATGTGCGCAGCCCAGAATGTGCCAGCTTGTGCAGCCCAGAGAGACGCATACGTAGCACAAAGAGGGATGTCGTGCGCAGCCCAGAGAGAGACGTGTATGCAGCCTAGAGGGAAACACATGCACAGGTCAGATAGAGACACGTGTATAGCCCAGAGAGATGAGTGTGCAGCCCTGAGAGAGAGACATGCGCAGCCCAGAGGGATGCATGTGCAGCTCAGAAAGGGACGGCATGCACAGGCCTGAGAGATGCATGCACAGCCCAGAGAGGGACGGCGTCTGTAGCCCAAAAATGGACAAGTGCATAGCACAGTGTGAGACAGGTGCACAACCCAGAGAGACACGGGTGCATAGACAAGAGTGGGACGCATGTGCAACCAAGAAATAGATGGCGTGCATAGCCCAGAGAGAGACACGTGCGCACTCCAGAGAGGAACAGGTGCACAGCCCAGAGTGAGATGCGTGCTCAGCCCAGAGAGGGACACATGGGCAGGCCAGAGATCTATGGCTTGCGCAGCCTAGAGATGCGTATGCAGCCCAGAGAGAGACGCGTGTGTAGCCCAGAGTGAGATGGGTGTGCAGCCCAGAGAGAGACGTGTGGGCAGCCCAAAAGTTATGGCGTACGCGACCCAATGAGAGACGCCTGCGCAGCCCAGAGAGAGACGCGCGTGTAGGGCAGAGAGAGACGTGTGCGCAGCCCAGAGAGGGACGCGCACGCAGCCCTAAGAGGGACGGCGTATGCAGCACCGAGAGAGACGTGTGTGCAGGCCAGTGTGAGACACATGCACAGCCCAGAGAGAGACGAGCACACAGCCCAGTCAGAGACACGTGCGCAGTCCAGAGACGGATGGCATGCACAGCCCAGATAGGGATGGGTGCGGAGCCCAGAGAGAGGCAAGTATGAGTGACACGTGTGCAGCCCTGACAGAGACGGGTGCGTAGCCCTGAGAGAGACGCATACACAGCCCAGAGTGAGACACTTGCGCAGCCCAGAGAGGGATGGCGTACACAGCCTAGAGTGAGATGTGTGCGCAGCCCACAGAGGGATGGGTTTGCAGCCCAGAGAGACACATGCCCAGTCCAGAGAGGGACAGGTGCGCAGACCAGAGAGGGATGGGTGCACAGCCCAGAGAGAGGCGTGCGTAACCCAGAGAGAGACACGTACATAGCCCAGAGAGGGAGGGTGTATGCAGCGCAGAGAGAGGTGCATGCAACCCAGAATGCGCCGGCTTGCACAGCCCAGAGACGTGTGCGCAGCCCAGAGGGAGACACATGCGCAGGTCAGACAAAGACACGTGTATAGCCCAGAGAGATGCATGTGCAGCCCTGAGAGAGAGGCATGCGCAGCCCAGAGAGGGATGCATGTGCAGCCCAGAAAGGAACGGCATGTGCAGCCCTGAGAGAGATGCATGCGCAGCCCAGAGAGAGACACGTGCGCAGCCCAGAGAGGGATGAGTGCGTAGCACAGAGTGAGATGGGTGCACAGCCCAGAGAGAGACACGTGCGCAGCCCAGAAAGCGACGATTGCGCGGCCCAGAGAGAGATGGGTGCACAGCCCAGAGAGAGACACGTGCGCAGCCCAGAAAGCGACGATTGCGTGGCCCAGAGAGAGATGCACGCACAACCCAGAGACGCGTGATTAGCCCAGAGAGAGATGGGTGCATAGCCCAGAGTGAGACTTGTGCACAGCCCAGATAGAGACGGGTGCGAAGCCTAGAGTGAGATGCTTGCGCAGCCCAGAGAGGGACGCTGTACATGCTCAGAGAGTGACGATTGCACAGCCCAGAGAAAAGACATGTGCACAGCCCAGGGCGAGATGCGTGCACAGCCCAGAGAAAAGACGTGTGCACAGCCCGGGGCGAGATGTGTGCACAGCCCAGAGAGAGATTGTCCACAGTCTAGAGAGAGAAGCATGCACAGCCCAGAGAGATGGATGGGTGAGTAGGCCAGAGTGAGACGCGTGCGCAGCCCAGAGAGAAACAGATGTGTAGCTCCGAGAGAGATGCGTGCACAACTCAGAAAGGGACAGCATGCACAGCCCAGAGTGAGATGTGTGCACAGCCCAGAGAGTGGCGTGCACAGCCCAGAGAGACGCATGCATAGCCCAGTGTGAGATTCAGGCGCAGCCCAGAGTGAGGTGTGTGAGCAGCTCAGCGAGAGATATGTCCGCAACCCAGAGAGAGACGTGTGCACAGTCCAGAGACGGACGTTGTGTGCAGCCCAGACAGGAATGGATGCGCAGTCCAGAGAGTGACGGGTGTGCAGCCCAGAGTGAGACATGTGTGCAAGCCAGAGCAAGATGCATGCGCAGCCCAGAAAGAGACGAGTGTGCAGACCAGAGAGAGATGCGTGTGCAGTCCAGAGAGGAATGGCATGTGCAGGCCAGAGAGGGACGGTGCGTAGCCCAGAGTGAGATGCATGTGCAGACCTGAGAGAGATGGGTGCGTAGCCCAGAGAGAGATGCATGTGCAGCCTAGAGAGAGACGCATCTGCAGCCCAGAGAGAGACGAGTGCGCAGTCCAGAGAGGGACGGGTGCACAGCCCAGAGGAGTGAGACATGTGCACAGTACAGAGAGTGAGGGCATGTGCAGCCTAGAGAGGGATGTGTGAATAGGCCAGATTGAGACATGTGCACAGCCCAGAGAGAGACGGGTGCATAGCCCTGTGAGAGACGCATGTGCAGCCCAGAGATAGAAGCGTGTGCAGCCTTGAGAGAAACATGAGTGTAGCCCAGAGAGAGACGCGTGCGCAGCCCAAGGAGAGATGCGTGTGCAGCCTAGAGAGAGACATGTGTGCACAGTCCAGAGAGTGATGGCATGAACATACCTGAAAGGGACGGGTGCATAGGCCAGAGTTAGAACCATGTGCAGCATAGAGAGAGACAGGTGCATAGCCTAGAGAGGGACGCGTGTGCAACCCCAAAAGGGACAGCATGCGCAGCCCAGAGTGAGACGCGTATGCAGGCCAGAGCGAGATGCATGCATAGCCATGAGAGAGACGAGTGCATAGTCCAGAGAGGGATGGCGTGCAAAACCCAGAGCGGGACGGGTGCATAGCCCAGAGTGAGTCATGTGCGCAGCCCAGAGAGGGACGGCATACACAGCCTAGAGAGAGACGTGTGTGCCGCCCAGAGAGAGAAGCGTGCACAGCCCAGAGAGGGACAGTTGTGCAGCCTGGAGTGAGTCATGTGCGCAGCCCAGAGAGGGACGGCATACACAGCCTAGAGAGAGACGTTTGTGCCGCCCAGAGTGAGATGCGTGCGCAGCCCAGAGAGGGACGGCATACGGAGCTTAGAGAGCGATGATTATGCAGTCCAGAGAGGGACAGCGCGAGCAACCCAGACAGGGACGGGCACGCATCCCAGAGTGAGACGTGTGCACAGTCTCAAGAGAGATGGGTGCATAGCCCAGAGAAAGACGTGTGCACCCCAGAGAGGCATAGTGTGCGCAATCCAGAGAGAGGCATGTGCGCAGGTAAGAGAGTGATGCGTGTGCAGCCCTGAGAGAAATGGGAGCGTAGCCAGGAGAAAGACACGTGCACAGCCTAGAGAGAGATGTGTGCACAGTCCAGAGAGTGATGGCATGCACAGTCCTGAAAGGGACAGGTGCATAGGCCAGAGTGAGACGCATGCACAGCCCAGAGAGACGAATGCGTACCCCAGAGAGATGCATGTGCGGCCCAGAGAGGGACGCTTGCGTGGCCCAGAGTGAGACGCATGTGCAGCCCAGACAGAGATGCATGTGTAGGCCAGAGCAAGAATCATGTGCAGCCCAGGGATAGACATGTTCACAGCCCAGAGAGGGATGTGTGTGAAGCCCAGAGAGCTATGATAGCGCAGCCCAGAGAGAAACGCATGCGCAGCCCAGTGCGAGATGCGTGCGCAGCCCATGGAGAGATGGGTGCGTAGCCCAGAGTGAGACGTGAGATCAGCCCCGAGAGGGACGGCGTACGCAGCCCAGAGACAGATGCGTGCGTAGCCCAAAGAGACGCATGCGCAGCCCAGTGCGAGATGCGTGAGCACCCCATGGAGAGATGGGTGCGTAGCCCAGAGTGAGACGTGAGATCAGCCCAGAGAGAAACGCATGCGCAGCCCAGTGCGAGATGCGTGAGCAGTCCATGGAGAGATGGGTGCGTAGCCCAGAGTGAGACGGGTCGTAGCCCTGAGTGAGACGTGAGATCAGCCCAGAGAGGGACGGCGTACGCAGCCCAGAGAGAGATGCGTGCGTAGCCCAAAGAGACGCATGCGCAGTCCAGAGAGGGACGGTGTGCGAAGCCCAGACAGGGACGGGTGCGCAGCCCAGAGTGATTTGCATGCACAGCCCAGGGTGAGATGCATGCGCAGCCCAGTGAGAGACGGGTGCGTAGCTCAGAGTAAGACGCGTGTGCAGCCCAAAGAGGGACATGTGCACAGGTCAGAGGGAGAAGCGTGTGCAGCCCCGAGAGAGTCGGGTGCGCAGCCCAGAGAGAGACGATGTGCACCACCCAGAGAGAGACGCCTGCAGCCCAGAGATGGACGGGTGCGCATCCCAGAGTGAGACGTGTGCTCAGCTCAGAGAGAGAAGTGTGCGCAGCCCAGAGAGCTACGGTTTGCGCAGCCCAGAGAGAGATGCGTGCGCAGCCCAGACAGAGACACATGCGCAGCCCTGAGTGAGACCGTTGCATAGCCCAGAGAGAGACGCTTGCACAGCCCAGAAAGGGACGGTGTGTGCGGCCCAATGAGAGATGCCTGTGTAGCCCAGACAGAGACAAGTGCGCAGGCCCCCAGAGAGGGACGCGTACACAGCCCAGAAAGGGATGGCGTACGAAGTGCAGAGACGTGTGCACAGCCCAGAGAACAACAATTGTGTGGCCCAAAGAGAGATGCGTGCACAGGCCAGAGCAAGACTCGTGAGCAGCCCAAGGAGAGATGTGTGCACAGCCCAGAGTGAGACACGTGTGTAGCCCAGAGAGGGATGGCATGTGCAGCCCAGAGAAGAACGGGTGCACAGCCCAGAGAGGGACATGTGTGCAGCCCAGGGAGAGAGGCGTACACAGTCAAGAGAGGGACGGCATGCGCAGCCCAGAGAGGAATGGATGCGCAGCCCAGAGAGTGACTATGCACAGACCAGAGTGAGGTGCGTGCACAGCCCTGAGTGTGACATGTGCGCAGCCCAGAGTGAGACCTGTTCATAGCCAGGAGAATGATGCGTGCACACTCAGAAATGGATGGTGTGCACAGCCCAGAGACAGACGTGGGCACCGCCCAGAGAGAGACATGTGCGCAGCCCAGAGAGAGACACGTGTGCAGCACAGAGAGAGATGCGTGCGTAGCCCAGAGAGAGCCATGTGCACGGCCCAGAGAGAGACGGGTGCGAAGCCCAGGTTGAGATGCGTATGCAGCCCAGAGAGGGACAGTTGCGTAGTCCAGAGTGAGATGCGTGCGCAGCCCAGAAAGAGACGTGTGCACAGCTCACAGTGAGAAGCGTGCGCAGCCCAGAAAGAGACGTGTGCACAGCTCACAGTGAGAAGCATGTGCAGCACAGAGTGGGACAGCGTACGTAGCCAAGAGAGAGATGCGAGCGCCGCCCAAGAGAGACTCGTATGCAGCCTAGACAGGGACGTGTGTGCAGCCCAGAGAGGGATGGGTGCTTAGCCAAGTGAATGACGGTTAGCGCATACCAGAAATGGACGGCGTATGCAGCCCAGATAGATACGCGTGTCCAGCCCAGACAGGACACATGTGCATCCCAGAGAGGGACGGCTTGCACAGCCTAGGGAGAGAAACATGTGCAGCCCAGAGAGTGCCCAGAGAGAGACACGTCCGCAACCCAGAGAGTGACAATTGCACAGCCCAGAGAGAGATGCCTGCACAGCCTAGAGAGAGACATATGTGCAGCCCAGAGAGTAACGCTTTTGCAGCCCAGAGAGGGAGGGAATGCACAGCCCAGAGCGAGACGCATGCACAGCCCAGAGAGCGACGGGGGTGCAGCCCTGTGTGAGGTGCGTGCGTAGCCCAGAGAGAGATGCATGCGCAGGTCATAGAGCTCCAGCTTGAGCAGCCCAGAGAGAGATTCGTGCTTAGCCCAGAGAGAGACGCAAGTGCATCCCAGAGTTAGATGGGTACGTAGCCCAGAGGGAAACACGTGTGCAGTACAGAAAGTGACTGTGTGCTTGGCTCCGTGAGAGATGCCTGAGCAGCCCTGAGAGAGATGTGTGCGCAGGCCAGAGAGAGACGAGTTCGCAGCCCAGAGAGGGACACGTACGCAGCCCAGAGAGGGACGGCGTATGCAGCACAGAGAAAGATGTGTGCGCAGCCCGGAGTGTGATGATTGCGCAGCCCAGAGAGAGACACCATACGCAGCCCAGAGAGAGACGTGTGCGCAGCCCAGAGAGAGACACCATACGCAGCCCAGAGAGAGACACCATACGCAGCCCAGAGAGAGACACCATACGCAGCCCAGAGAGAGACGGGTGCATAGCCCAGAGAGAGACACCATACGCAGCCCAGAGAGAGACGTGTGTGCAGCCCAGAGAGAGACGGGTGCATAGCCCAGAGAGAGACGGGTGCATAGCCCAGAGAGAAATGCATGTGCAGCCCAGAAAATGACAGTGTGTGCGGCCCAGTGAGAGATGACTGCACAGCCCAGAGAGTGACGCATGCACAGGCCAGATAGAGACGAGTTCACAGCCCAGAGAGGGACACGTAGGCAGCCCAGAGAGGGACAGCATACCCAGCGCAGAGAGAGATGCATGTACAACCCAGAAAAGGACGTTGTGTGCAGCCCAGAAAGGGATGGGTGTGTAGCTCATAGTGAGACGTGTGGGCAGCCGAGAGAGAGACGGGTGCATAGACCAAAGTGAGACTTGTGCACAGCCCAGAGAGGGACGGCGTATGCAGCCAAGAGAGGGACGTGAGCGCCACACAGAGAGAGACGTGTGTGCAGCCCAGAGAGGGACGATTGCGCAGCCCAGAGAGAGATGGGTGTGCAGCCGTGAGCGAGACATATGTGAAGCACAGAGGGAGACACGTGCGCAGCCTAGAGAGGGACAGCATGTGAACCCAGAGAGAGACGCGTGCACAGCCAGAGAGCGATGACATGCGCAGCCTAGAGAGAGACACGTACCTAGCCCAGAGAGGGATGGCATACGCAGCACAAAGAGCCACACGTGCGAAGCCCAGAGAGAGACGTGTGCACAGGCCAGAGAGAAACTCATGTATAGCCCAGACAGATGTGTGTGCAGCCCTGAGAGACAGGCGTGCGCAGCCCAGAGAGAGACGTGTGCGCACCTCATAGATAGACGCATATGCAAAATAGAGAGGGACATGTATGCACCCTAGAAAGAGACAGAATGCGCAGCCCAGAGAGAGATGTGTGTGCAGCACAGGGAGACATGTGTGCAGCACAGAGAGACATGTGTGTAGCACAGAGAGGGGTGGCATGCGCAGCCCAGAAAGGGACGGGTGCGTAGCCCAGAGTGAGATGTGTGGGCAGCCCAGAGAGAGACGCATACACAGCACAAAGAGGGACATCATGCGCAGCCCAGAGGGAGACGCGTGCGCGGCCCAGAGAGAGATGGCTCGTCACAGCCCAGAGACGCAGGCGCATCCCGGCCGGCGGCACCTGCTGTTCGGGGGGCATCCCCACTCCGCTGCACCCGGAGCCGGGCAGCAGTGCAGACAGCGTCCTGGGGAGACCGCGCCTGCCTGGCTGTTGGGTTTATGAGGTGAAGGGAGGGATGGCGTCCTGTGCTCCCCAAGGGAGACGGGGCAATTTGCATCCAGGACCATACACCCTTTCCTGAGACAGACGCTGCAGACCAGTGGTCGCCATGGCCAGGGCCACCACTCCTTGCTGGAATGGCTCATGGCTGCCGCCTGCACAGCATGGGACAATGCCTGAGAACTACCTGAAACCAACAGTGAGTGGACTCCAGACACGGACTTGATTCAGATTCTTGGGGAGCTGGGGACGGCCAAGCCATTTCTGCAGTAGACAACTGGCGGCCCAGGTGCAGCGCTTCACTGCTTGCAGGCACGGCCGGACCTTTGCCACAACTCCCCCATTGGTTTGACTGGCAGCCGTGCCCACTCCCTGTGTGGGGAAGCGGGTACCTGAGGTCACCACGGCCAGTGCGGCTCTAGGAGATGCCCAAGAGCGGAAAGGGGAAGGGAGGAGTACACGTGCTACAGGGACTGAAGAAGGGCCCGCCAGCTCAGGGCCCCTGCACAAGGCAGTACAAGGGGCCCAGACAATGTCTGGAACCAGGTGTGGCGAGACCTCCTACTGGCAGGAATGAAGAGAAGATAGATGAACAGCCTCATAAGGCATTGCTGGCTCTGTGGAATCAGCTGGCTCCCACCAGCAATTCATGAAAGCGCCCAAGAGGTGGGGAGCTGAGATGCTCACCAAGGAGCCCTGCAATGTGTGGCTGCAGAGTTTTATGGTTGAACCCCCTCTTTGATATAGACCAGGGGCTTGGCCCACCGTGGTGCATGTTTATTCCCACTTATTGTCCAGTAGAGTTTTATTGTATGAATATATTATGAAATGTTAACACCTCTTGATAGGCATTTGGATTGTTACCAGTTTGAGAACATTGTAAACAAATCTGTGAACATTTGTGTACCCATCTTTTTGTATACATATCCGATTTTTCTCCTGGATAAACAGCTGGTGGTGGAATTACTGCATCCTAGTTTGGGTGAGAACACATGTTTACTGCATTTGTAGATACAGAAAGGCAGGTGCATGAGCTAATATCATGGATGTAGAATCAGATTATTAAATGTTGACAAAGTAGAAAATGGACTGAAAATCATAGGATGAAGTATTCTAGGTGAGAAATGTAAAGGTTAAGAGTACTTAGGGGAAAATTCACTGCACAGACAGAAGGTGGAGACAGCCATTCGTGCCCATGAGTATATGATTTTGTGGCCACAAAGACTAAATTACAGTCATCCTGCTGCACATATTCAGCCATAGAATCCCCAAGATGGGGAGCACTAATGATAAATCTGAAGGTGTTCTTCCCTCTTTAGAACATTACCTATTGTCCTCCATCCAGTACATACAAAAAATTTTGGAAGAGAACTTAATGAATTAGAACACCTCCAGCAATAGGCAAACAGGGTGAAACAGCATCTGGAAGGTTTGTTGAAAGAACTTGGAAATTGACATGGAAAAATATTTTGTATATGTTTTCACATACTTTAGGAATTGTCAAATGGAAAAAACAATGAACTCAATCCTAGGTAGCTTTACAAACACTACTGGGGAGACTCTGAAATAATAAAATTTTTAAGTCAATGTAAAGAGTATGTTTTTAATAGAATTTTCAAAAATAGGATCAAGAGAAGACAGAGCGAGTGAGAGAGAGAGAGAGATACAAAGAGAGAGAATTTTCTGGCTTTGCTCATGGCAGATGATGTTCTCTGTACCACACATCTTTGTATCTGTGAAATCCCCCTCAGGATAAATTTCTTATTAACCTTGATATTTTTCTAAATTAATTAACATCCTTGTGCCACTGAGTTTTTGCCAAATTTAGTTATTCATTCTCCATAAATCATCCCATGAAATTAATAGGAATGGGTCTCTGGAAAGGAATGCTATAATTTATTAATTAGTTTGAGGCAAAGAACTAAAATTGGGAGAGTAGGCATTGTGAGCAAATCTTTTTCCATATATCATTTCACATAATGCTTGGGGACTTCTTAAATTGCCCAGACTGGTCTCAAACTCCTGGCCTCAAACGTTCCTTCCACTTCAGCCTCCCAAAGTGCTAGGATTATAGGTGTGAGCCACCATGCCTGGCTCATACATTAATTCTTATTGTAATTTATTCCCAATTTAAATTCTGCCCAGATTTAAAGTATTTCTTAAAAGAAAGTCAGACACAATCAGATGAAGACATTTATACATCTGTTTCTTTAGTACATTAAATGACTTAAAATTGAAAGCCTTTATTTATTCATGTATGCAGCTCCCTCCACAGCAGGCTGGCTGGCATATTTTAATCACTGAACTTAAGCAAAAAGAGTCAATTCCGATCATATTTTAAATATATTTAAAATAAGTTTTGTGGGGCTTATTTTGAACTTAAAAAAAAACTTTCTTCAGGAATAAAACCATGTTACAAATACAAATGTCCCTACCCAGATAAGTATTTTAGAATCGTTGTCCAGAGAATTAAAGCCATTTGATTTAGATTTAGTAAATTTAGCCGAGGTCTAATGTAAGACCTAATCCTAACACAGTACATTGTTGGCTTTGATGGTTGTTAAGGAGGATTGGAAAAATAATTAATCCTTTCTACATAGATCCCATTGGAAGAATATAAGTTTTGTGTAGAAAGAATGAGTTCCCCAAACTCTTTTCCAATTTATTTTCAGCTTATCAGTGGAATGCACGTTTGGTTTAACAACATCACTAGCTCTCCAGCTTTCTTCTTTGCCTCTTTCACAAATAAACGGAGTAGGTTCCAGGTGGAAGTCGCCGTTTCTTTGACCGCAGGCTCTCCTGAGTAGGGCTCGTGAAATAGTCTGCCCTTCACAAAGAGCTGGGAACAGTAAAGTTTTTCAAAATAACAATTTTTGCTTTTAAATTTTATTTATTCTTTTGTTTTAATCTTTTGAGGTATTAAGAAATTCTAAATGAATCGATTCCGGTACTAAGCAGCCCAGTGATATCATGTGATCCATTGTTTTTCTTTATTGGATGCAATGTTAAAAGCTGAAAATCACTAGCTTTGAAATATTTACACTTTCCTCTGAAACTGATACTTTTACTGGGGATTCTTAGAAAAAATGTTACCATGTATTACATTTATTATATTTCTAAATGATAAGCTGATTTAAAGTGTTTTTTTAGAAGTGACATAATATTTTTAAAATTCTGGGAAATGAACTGAAATAGAAAAAATTAATATACTACTATAACAATATAATAACCCTTGCACTTTCTAAAATTCTGTTGTGTTAATTTTCAAACTTTTTCCTATGTAGATTTTATACATGGTTATAGTAATATTGTCCAGGCTAGAGTGTGCTCAGTTCTGGTATCTTTTCTCTGTAATAAAATAATCCTTATGATCATAACTTGTAAAAAGCTACAAAATATTCCATTGTGTTGAGGGACCCTAATGTATTTTAATAGTCTTCTTCAGTTCAACATGTTTTTGTTTCCAAAATGTTCACTGTCACAGATGATAAGTACATTTGGTAATATCAAATTTGGAATTGTGCCACTAGAAACTAGTCCTGGAAATAAAATTCGTACACAAAAATATCAACATTTCCATAGTACATGATATAATTTGCCAAAATTCCAGGTATCAAAATTGAAGTTGTTTGTGTTCATAAAAGCAGGATATGAGCAAAGACATGCAGGTAGACTGTTGCCAAAAGGGAACAAGCAATATTATCTTTACTGCTGATGTTTCTTTAGTGTATGAAAAATTGTATAGCATGGTTTAATTTTTTTATTTGATTCCCAGAAAGGTTGAAGCCTTGATTTTCACATTTTAAATTACTAGAACTATTTCTCACTAATGAAATGTCTGTGTGTATCCTTTGCACATCCACTTATTGGGACCATCATTTCTCATTGATGTATATGAACTCTTTATAAAGAAAATATCAATACTTTTTAGATAACAGCATTTTTGACATCTGGAAGGTGAGTAGGGAGGTAGGCTTCATGGTTAAATATACATACATGGTTTGGCCCATTTTAGGTTTGGATGCAAATCTTAGTTTAATTCATTATAATACAAGTTTTGCAATTTTAGGTCAAATACCCAGTTTTAAAAGTAATATCCCATGTACTCAAAGATAAATGTAATATAGCATAAGTATGCTGTGATGCTTACTATGTATATGAATTATGAGGGGGGAGACGCTTGAAGAATTTAAATAGTCCAGGGTCATCTGCTAGTGGCACAGTTCTAAGATCTGGATTCAGTGACAAGGCCGCACTCGGGTATCCAGAAGGCCGCACGTGGCCCGTCTGCCCTCCCGAGATTCCTGGAACCCTCTCAGCTTGTGTCCCTACTTCGCGTGTCCCCTGCGCTTACCGGTTCCTCATTATGTAGAGAAAAACACCCCTTTCAAAAACTTTTCCTAGCATGCATCGCAGGCTTCCTTCGCCCCAGCCCCACGCCCGCCGCCCTGCAGGACGCGCCGGCCTTCCTCTGCCCCACGGACCGCGGCCACCGGAATGGGCCTTGCTCTCTCCTCACCTCCGGATGCTTCCTGTCCCGAGTGTCCCTTCTCCCGCCCGCTGCCCGTCCCTGCGGCCTGAGCGCCGGCGCGGAGCCTCGCCCGGAGCTGCGTGCGGCAGGCTCTCAGAGCTGGGGCGGCTCAGGGCCCTAATAATAAGAGTGTCCCTGACTTCTTCCTCTTCTTCAATTGTGTCATTGAAAACTGATTTTAACTCAATAAATGGTGGCAGCTACTACTAGTATTTTCACGTGAGAGGTAGTTATCTAACAATGCTTTAAAACACACTGAGTGAGCGAGCGTCTGAAGCCTCAACTACGCACCCAGCCTTGGGTTCCAGGGGTCCTCAGACTTTTTAAACAGGGGCCCAGTTCATTGTCCCTCAGACCGTTGGAGAGCGCGCACTGTGGGCCCGGAGGAGTGGGCAGGACAGGCAGCAAGTGGCAAAAACACCCAGAGGGCGGGATGAATGTGCTAGGCAGCCCGCATGTGGCCCTCGGGCCTTAGTTTGAGGACTACACCCAGATGACCAAGAAAGGTCTCCTCTCCTCCGAGGCAGTCACTATGTAGGACAACAATGCAAATGGGAGGGACAATAGGGCAGCCCTGACGGCGACTTGCTAATGCCGCTGAGCTGGTAAGCGTGGGCACAGACACAGTGATCTGGTGAAGTGTAGATGTCCACTCCCAGGCTCCTAATTCTTTGAGTAGCTCACTAAGGCAAGGAGATAGAATACTGTGAAACAGGTTCACTGTGAACTGGTTTCCAACTTGGCTCAGGTGGGCGAGACTCAGCATCGGTGCAACGAGTTGTAGGAAGCAGGTTTATTACTTGCAGATAGGCAGCAAGGGGCAGAGAAAGCCTGGGGTCGCTGTGAGCTTGTCCCCTAAGGCTCAGGAAAGCTCCTGGGTAGATAAAGGCTCACCTGAACTTGCACCGCAGCTCGGGCCCCTGGCAGGCCCCTCACCCTGGTTACACACCTCAGGGCAGTGTGACGAACTAGGCAAATCTCTAAAGGGCACCCTGCTTCCAGGGGGAGAGGAGGAAAGCAGGGCTGTCCTGGGTGGTTCCTTCCTAACTCAAGATGGTACATTCTCTAGAAGGGACAGGAACAAGGCCCAGGCCCCTATCTCAGGATGTTGTATTTCCAGCACATTCTACAGCTATTCTTCAGAACTACAGCAAGAAAAGGGAAAAAAACTACTGCAAATATTAAATAGAAGTAACTGTTTATGATAGACATATAAAAATCTCAGCTTCCAAATCAGTTACCATGGAAACTAAACAAAATATTAAAAAAATATGCATTGTGTGTTCAACTGCTTTCCATGACAATGACAATAATCCAGTTTTGTATCTTGTTTTAATTAGATCTCTAATGTCTTGACTTTGAAAAGCATTTTAGGCTAGATACAGATAGTGAAACATACTAAAATCATTCATTCACTTAACATTTATTTTTCATTGCCTATTCTATGCTAGTTTTTGAAGGTATGTCCCTTGAGAACTGTAGCTCAAAGAGAAGGAAGGTAAAAGCACTGACAGCTACTGAATATTTACTTTCTGCCTGGAAAAGGTCTAGGTGATCATGTCATTCTGTAAAATATATAAAATGTATATATTTTATAATGATTCTGTAAATGTCTAACATAATTTGAAGATGAGGATAGTGAAAGTATGAAGTAATAAATATTTGCCCAAGGTCACAGTAAGCTAACCTGAGATTCTCAAATCTAGGTAGCCATCTTTTTTTTTAATTTTCAATTTCAATAGATTTAAAGGGTACAAGTATCTGTTGTTACATGGATGAATTGTATAAGCTGAAGTCAGCTAGGGAGCCCATTCTTTGAAGTATGTTTTCTTTCAATTATTCTGCAACATTTTACTAAAAACAGGCAAATTAAAACTCCATACATTCTTGTGGACACAACCCATCAAAATGATTGTTGATATTGTACATATTGTACATATTATGTTATTTTATAATGATATAATATCTACAAAAATGTACATACACAAAATATATTAAGTGGAACATTAAAATATTTGAGATGGAAAAGTATTTTCAAAATATTTGTACATAAAGAAGAGTTCTTCTAAAGAAACATATTAAAGATTAATAAGTAACCATGCTTAAAAATTAAAGAAACAAAAAGGTACTCTGAAATTTGAAAGCTTTGTTACTGGAAAACAAATGTGCTAAAAGGCTGCCATTTACTTGGGAGTTAAAAGTTTGCAGTCTGGAGAATGACCAGTGTCCTGGCAGTCGCAGGGAAGGCAGACTGTGGCCACCAGAGGGCAGGATGCAGTTGTGATCAATTTAAGCCTACAAAAGATAGGAGGGATGTTCCCAGGGCCTTCATCCAAACATCTGTGCTGTAACAGACAACATCTTTAAAAATATTTATATTATATCTACCTGGGATATCTAGCATTTGTTTACTTAACTTTTATGACAGATTTATAGCAGTTAAATATTTTTTACAAACGTAGATAATCTGTGTCTTGGGAAAAACTAGAAAATGAGTCAGCTTGAAGCAAACACACTTTTGATTTCCACACTCCAGCATTCATGTTAGTCTGACTTTCAGGGCTTTAGCAGTTGCTATACTCAACCCACGACGACTGTATTTCTCACAAAGTATGCTAGTGTGAACAGAGTGGGGACAGTGATCTCTGCAGTTTTAATTCTAAGAGAAGCAAGTGTGCAGGGAGCTATAGAAAAGCAAAGCTGTGAGGAAGTCATTTTATTCTTGAATAATGAAGAAAAGGAAGAGAAAAACAGCAAATATTTACCAGGAAGAAATTCTAGTATCAAGCGGTCATCTTTGTTGAGGCAAGTGAATGAAGTGACTTGATTTTTAGGCTTTTAATTATAAGCAAGTTTAAAGTTGACAGAGGATGGGATGGAGGTTGTTGCATATTATTTTACCTATAGTAAATTCTAGACAAATAAATTATATCCGGGAAGCTTCACTATACTTAGAGACTGGCAAAACTGCTATCATCTAATTTTGGAACACATCATGTGGAACTACTTGGAAAATACTTTATGAAGCTGCTAATAACCAGGGCACATTTCAGTTTATATGTTTACAAATGTTCTCTCATTACGTCCTTGCACAACACATTTTACAGATGAATACACAAGCTCAGATTAAGTAATAAGCTTGAAGTCGTGTGGCTTCTGCATGATGTTAGTTTCAAAGGAACAGCTATCGTTTAGGACTAAATCCTATATCTCTGAATCATTAATCAGCTAACTCGAGTGGTCGAAATTAGATTAATAGAAATCTAGGAACCAGAGCTAAGTTTTAGTATGAGCTCAGAGCTTTAGACTCAAACTTCATACCTCGTCTTTGTTCTCATGAGCAAGGCTAACCATTGTGTTATTTGTGTTTTGGGAAAGAAACCCCAGGCCCCAGTCCTATGCAGACACCAAGGTGTGCTGCTGAATTTATTTGTAAGAGAAGATTATCATTCAAGGGACATTGACAAGTGCCTTTAATTCCCCATCTTAAATGCTGCTTAAGAATCTAGGCAGGGATGAGGGTTCTGTCTTGGAGAGCTGCTTCTGACCCTGCTTCTCCCCCCCCCCCCCATCACTCTCTCCAGGAGAATGAAATGAATGGCCACATTAGTTCAACAGAGCTCCTTGTGGGAAGCCCTCTCTGCCCACCTACTTCCCTGTCAGGTTAGGATCTGCAGTGTTGTCCAACGGAGTTTCTTAGGCAAGGTAGTAAGGGCAGTTTTATTGCCTGACCACGTGAAAAAACATAATCAAAACTTTTATTGTCATAAATATATTCTTCAAACTTGCACATGCCATGCAAGAGTGGAAAAGGCATATCTTTTCTTATAGAGATTATATCTCAAGATAAATGAAACCACCCACATCTGCATCTCCACAGATAAACTTACAAATCTGCACAAGAGGGTCTCCGTTTGCACAGTCGCTTCTTTGGTTTACTGATCTGAGAAGGTCTGCCCTGGAGTCTGACTGGGGCTGCAGGCTCTACTGCAGCAGCTGAAACTGGGGCACCTTTCGGGTGAACACACGGAATTCCTTCAGGCCGCTCACAATCCAAACATTCAGTGAATACATTTCGAACGCCAAGTGGCTGTAAAGCATCTGGGCCAGAGCTGGGATTCAACAACGAACAAAAACAGACATGCCTACACTGCGTGACTCCATCCTCAAGTCTAAGTACCACTTTCCCAAAGTGCAGGGCCAATAAGATTCATGGGGCAACTATTTCACAGTCGTATGTTTGGTGAACGTGAAACACAGATTTATCCCCAACCAAATATAACAGTCATTACAGCAATTTACAATCTAAACACCCTTCCATAATAGTTGTTACCAGGAAAACCAAGCAACTGACAAAACCCCCAAATACGGCATTCTCACAGGCCGATGTGTAAGTTTGAGCCTGGCGGGAAGCACAGCACAGCAATTGACATATGAACTCTGAAATACGCCAGGATGGTCTGGCTTCCAGCTCCGTCCCCACAAGCAGGGTGACTGTGTCTTTCACAGTCTGCTGTGAGTTTCATCCTGCACAGCATGAGGATGAAGAGTGGCTGTTTCTCAGGAGTATTTTAGGGATTAAATTTACCTAAAACATCGGATACATTGGCTGCTATGTAGCAAGTTCTCAAAGTGTGAAACTGTTACAATTAATAACAGCGTTGCTGTTGTCAGCCATAAGTCACATACTTGGGAAGAGATAAAACTGAGGACATTAAAAGAGTGCTTTCAATTTCTCTAGGTTAACAGTGAATCTACACCAATGGTCCTATAAAATTAAAAATTAATTTAAGATAGAAATTACCCAAATTAGCAAATCCTAACAAGTCTCTGACTAATGCATACTCTTCTATTCAATGAGTGACATCCAGGAAGTTTTCTTTTTGCTGGCTAAATTTGTAAATTTATAACATCAAGGTCTTCTTTCCTGTAGAGTAGATACCGTATTTAAAAATCTCTTAACTTACCTTCCCATTTTCTGCTATCACCAGTGGTCCCAGAGTTTGAGTGCTGGGTCGAGGGTGGATTTTGGTTGGGCCCAGTCTGTCCTCTCTAGGAGCAGGACAAGGTCCACGCTTCGACATTTCCTGCAGCTTCCACCTCTTGTGTGCTCCCTGTTTGTTTGTTTGTTGTTAGAGCCAGCAGAGTCCTGCCCAGGGTTTGGGGGTGATGGCGCTACCATCTGCACTTCCTTAGGCGACTACTCCTCTTCCTCATTTCTCTATCATGGGAGAATCATCTCAAACCATTTCTGTAATAGACCTTTGCTCTGGGCACTTTGTCGGCTTGTGCCTTTAGGATCCAGTAAAGGTAGATATTTCCTCTGTCCTGTGATTCTCTTCCCTACAGTCTTGCTCGGCCTCAGCGTGGCCATTCCTGGTCAGGCCCTCTGCAGCAGCGGCCCACAGGCCCTTTCCCTGACCCGCTCCAGAAGGTTTGCTTCTATTTTCCCCGGGGCCCTCGTTTCATTTCCATGCTTCCAGAAATTCACTCCCGTATCCATGCATTCCACACACACACAGCATGCCACGGTGCGAGGACAGGATAGTGCCCTGGGACATCCTGTCCCTAGGAGCCTGGCCCTGCAGCAGCTCTTAGGGCTGCTAGAATGCAGGGGCGGACTTGGTCAGCTCTGGGGCAGGAAGTCAGGGAAGGCTTCTTGGAGGACATGGTGCTGCCTCCCCGGAGTCTGAAAGAGGGAGGTGGAGTCAGCCAGGCCAGGTCCCCGCAAGGGCAGGTGCATATGCTCCGCAGGAAGTGGGTGCTGAGGAGGCTGGGGGGCTGACCATGCCGTGTGCCCACCAGGCCGCAGTGCTGAGGTCCGTCCTGGGTGAGGGCACGGACTTGGTTTTGTGTGTGACAAGCGGCCGGGCCAAGGCAATGCTGGTCCCATTTGTAATTTAGACATGACTCTGCTCCTTGCAGGCAGCTTTGCCTGCTTTTCTGATTATTTCTGCTGGCTCATTCCCACGGGTGAAGGGTGGGCAGGCACCGGCACATCGGAATATCTGTCTTTCTTTTTCAGTTTCCCTCTCACAAGTTATATACTGACTGCAATAGTGAAACAGATTTTTCCCTCTTTTTACATAATTCTGTTCTCCTCTGAATTTCTTGTATGTTCCTTGCAAAGGAAGCATATGTGTGCGTGTACATATAAATACACTAATGTCCAAAACACAGCTCCTGAGTCTTTCCCACTCACTGGTTGTAGCTGCCTCTGTGTCTCATAAAATCAAAACAAACAAACGAACGAGCCATTCTTCTGCCCAGACCACGAGTGTTCTTGCTGTGCAGTGGGACAGCTGCCGGGAGACCCTGCAGCCCGGCCGTGTGGCCCCAGGCTCCAAGCTCCACCGCCACCTGATTCCGACGGCAGCAGGTACTTGCAGTTCTAAAGTTGAATAATTCAAAATATAGTGCTGCTTTCTTGGAAGAAAAGATTTATTTTATTATACAATTTTATATTACTACATTTATATTTTATAATTATATAATTTCCAAACTTCTCAATATTCCTTTTTGAAATGGAACTGGCTCAGAAAAATCCCATGTAAAAATATACATGCAATTCCCTATACCTATTTAGACCCTAAAAGACAGAAGCATTAAAATGTACCAATGGAAATTAAGTTTCCCCATTCACACTAAATAAAGGCCAGTTTTTTAAAGGGGCGCCACTTGGATCACTTGTCTGGGCCTGACTTTCCAAAACGCCCAACTGGCTTAACCAGTCAGGCAGATTGCTCCATATTTCTCTGTAATTTCCTCTGTCCAAACTCACCCATCCCTATTCATTCGACATAGAGCAGCTCTAAGATCAGTTTATTAATTAATTTGGAATAACGTGTTATTCATTGATTGATCTTAAAGCCTATGATATTTCCATAAAGAATGGTTCTCTAACTAAAGACAGGTCCTCACGGTAAGGTTTACTGACCAGCAGGAAGCTAGTGGTAAAACATTTACTGTGCAGGAGAGACTTCCCTAGTCCCTGAAGTCAGACCGTGTCAGTCATCAGGTACTTTCTGACTTGCAGGTGGGCCCAGTGCCAAAGGACAGAAGGCAGTCCTCTTCTCTGCTGATACGGGTGCTCCGGTATTGGGCTTGGATTTATTCTAGGGGTCAGCAGCACATTAATCATTGCCACCGAGTGCGAGCCCGGAGGCATTCTTCAGAGTGTGCCCTGGTCACTGAACCCTGGCATTTTAAAAGCCATCTGTCTGGATTCTTTGGAGGAAAGATGCATCTTCATCATTTCCAGATCCTGACCCAGGCCTTGCCAAAGGATGCGCTTTAGAGGCATGAAAAGACATAGACATTTAACTAAACAATGGGCTATTCACAAATGAACACAATACAAGTATATTAAATTATCTAAATTTGAGTAAAGAAAGAATTGCAGATATGTACAATTTAGTGCCATTTAAATATATTTTTTTAAAAAACATCAATGGTATAAATCATTTCTGGATACATGCACATTTAACACAGTTATAGAACCTTCCAAGATAAAAATACACACAAACATAAGGTCAGCAACTACCTGGGAGGGAGCATGGGGAAGGATGCAGGTTGGAATTGATGTCTGTGACAAGGTGGTGTGTGTCATAAATCCTGGAGGGGACACAGAAGTGTTTTTAGGTATTTTCTATGTGCTTTACACATTTCACAACATATTTAATTATCAGTTATTTTCCCAACTTTTTTGAGGTATAGTTAACACTTAGAATTGTATATATTTAAGTTGTACAACTTGATTTGATATATGCTTACTCTGTGGAATATCCATCACAATCAAGCTAACCACCCGTCACCTCACAAAGTTACTATTTATTTGTATGGTGAAAACACTTAAGACCTAACATTTTAGCAAATTTCAAGTATACAATACAATATTAACCACATTCACATTGCAGTGCATTACATCTACATAACTTATATAACTCATGTAACAAACTTTGTACCCTTTGTTTCTTTTTCTTTCATTTTTTTTTTTAATTCAAAAATTAAGGGAGTACAAATGTTTTTGGTTACGTGGATCACTTTTGTAATTCTTGAGTCATAGCTATAAGTGTACCCATTAGGCAGTATTTCACCCACCCCCTTCTCTCCCTTCCCCCTGCTTGATTTCCACTGAGTTTTACTTCTCTCTATGCACATGTGCGCTCATTGGTTAGTTCCAATTTGATAGCAAGTACATGTGGTGTTTGTTTTTCCATTCTTTAGATACTTCACTTAGGATAATGGTCTCTAGTTCTATCCGAATTGTTGCAAAAGGAATTTAGTCCTTTTTTGCAACTGAGTAGTACTCCATGGTATACATATACCACATTTTATTAAACCACTTATGAATTGAGAGCACTTGGGTTGAGTCTGCATCTTTGTAGTTGCAAATTGTGCTGCAGTAAGCATTCAAGTGCAGGTATCTTTTGATCAAATGACTTCTTTTCCTTTGGATAGATACCCAGTAGTGGGATTACTGGATCAAATGGTAGGTCTATACTTTTAGTTCTTTGAGGAATCTCCATACTGTTTTCCATAGAGGTTGTACTAATTTGCAGTCCCACCAGCAGTGTGTAAGTGTTCCTTTCTCTCTGCATCTGCACTGGCATCTATTGTTTTTGGACATTTTAATAAAAGTCATTTTAACAGGTGTAAGGTGATATCTCATTTTAGTTTTATTCTTTTTTAAAATTTCAGGATATTATGAGAGGTACTCACACGGTAGTAATATTCTTCAGGGATTAGGAGACTGGGGTGGTGAACTCACAACTAAAGGACTCAGTGAGCATCATAGAGGGGAAGGGCACACCTCTAACCCTTGCTGGGGTGAGGCAAAGACATAAAATGTAACTTTGTAACTTTTGCCTTGTATATTTTGGATATGAACCCTTTATCAGGTGTATGGTTTGAAAATATTTTCTCTCATTTGGTAGGTTGCCTTTTCACTCTGTTGATTATTTTCTTTGTTATGCAAAAGCTTTTTAGTTTCATGCAATTCCACTATCCATTTTTCTTATCTTGCCTGGGCTTTTAGTGTCATGTCCAAAAATCATTGCTAAGATCAAAGCCAATAAGGCTTTCCCTTATGTTTTATTCTGATAGTTTTACAGTTTCAGGTCTTATATTTAAGTCTTTAATCTATTTTGAGTTTATTTTTCTATATGGTATGGGATAAGGGTCCAATTTTATTGGTCTGCTTGTGAGTATCCAGTTTTCACAGCAGCATTTATTGAAGAGTCTGTCTTTTTCCCACTGTGTACTCCTGGAATCTTTGTTAAAGATCATTTGACTATAGATTCCTGGATTTATTTTGGACTCTGCATTCTGTTCCATTTGTCTATGTTTGTTTTTATGCCAGCGCCATGATGTTTCAATTATGGTAGCCTTGTAATATATTTTGAAATCAAAGAGTGTGATGCCTCCAGTTTTGTTCTTGCTCTTTTGCAAACCCTTCAATTTCAGCCTCTTTGGGTCTTCAAATCTAAAGTATATTGGAGACAGATTATCACTTGATCCTGCTTTTTTCCCAATCCTTTCAGCCATTCTATGTCATTTGATTGGTGAGGAGGTTACTCTGTTTACATTTAAGATAATTTTGATAGGTGAGGACATCCTATTTCTGTTTTTATTCAGGTTTTCTGTCCATTTTGCAGTTGTTTTGTGTCTTTCGTTCTCTATTGCTATCTTCCTTTAATATTTGATAGTTTTTGGCAGTGATTTACTGTAATTCCTTTCTCTTTATCTTTTGTGTATCTATTATAGGCCTTTTCTTTTTGTTTGGCTTGAGGCTTCCATGAAATATCTTGTAGTTATACTCTTCTATTTTAAGTTAATAACTTCAATGTTATACAAAAACATTACAATTTTACTCCTCCACCTCACTCTTTGTGATTTGCTTACTCAGAGTTTTCTTCTTTTTATATTATGCATCCAGTCAAATATTTTTATCCTTTAACTTTTATATTAGGCTTAAAAGTAAATTACCACCTTTACTATGTTACATCTGTGTACATCTCTGTATTTACCTTTATTAATGATATTTATATTTTCATATATACTCATGTTGCTGTTTATTGTATTTTCATTTTAATTTGAAAAACTCCCTTAAGTATTTCTTATAAGGTAGGTCTAGTGGTGATGATTTCCCTCAAGTTTTGTTTATCTGAGAAAAACTTTATTGCTCCTTCATTTTTAAAGGATAATTTTGCTGAGGTTAGTATTCCTGGTTGGCAGGTTTTCTTCTTTCAGTACTTTAAACATGTCATCCCACTTTCTCTTTGTTTCCAAGGTTTCTGTTGAGAAATGCTCTGATGGTCTTTTGGAGATTCCCTTATTTGTGATGATTCACTTTTGCTACTTTTGAAATTGTTTTTCTTGCCTTTAGACCATTTTGTTATAATGTTTCTGATGTTCAGCCTATTTGAGATTCTTTTGATACGTGGATTTGTGTGTTCATCTCCCTCAACAGATTTGTGAAGATTTCTGACACTATTTCTTTAACTAAGCTTTCTTCTTCTTCCTCTTTCTTGCTCCTTCTGGGACTTCCGTAATATATATATTGTTTCACTTGGTGCTATCCTTAAGTCACATAAACTTTTTTCACTCCTTTTTTTTCTTCTTGTTTCTCTGACAGGATAATTCCAAATGGTTTGTCTTCAAGTTTGCTGATTCTTTCTTCTGCTTGATTGGATACTTTTGAAGCTCTCTGTTGAATTTTCCAATTCAGTTACTGTATTCTTTAGGTACAGAATTTCTGCTTGGTTGTGTTTTATGGTTTCTGTCTCACTGTTGATCTTTTTACTTTGTTCAATCTTCAGTTATCTAATTTTTGTTTACTTGTCTATCTTTGTTTTCTTGTAGCTCATTAAACTTCTTTAAGACAATTATTTGCAATTCTTTGCTAGGCAATTCAATATGTGTCTATTTCTTTGGAGTTAGTTTACTGGAAATTTTGGTTTTTTTGATGATTTCATGGTTTCTTTGATTTTTCTTGTTTCTTGTAGCCTGTGTTTTATGGCTGTGCATTTGACAGAGCAGTCACTTCTTCCAGTTTTTATGATGTGATTTCAGTGGGGAAAGACTTTCACCTATGAGTGAGAATGAAATCACTTGCTGGGTAGAGTGTGGTAGTCCGGCTTCACAGAAGGTGCAGTGGTGTAATCTCCATGCAGCTTCAATAGGTGAGGTCAGTAATACCAAAGACTGGAGAGGCTCTTATCAGTGAAGGCCATGTGTGTCTAGCAGTGATGAAAGCTGTTGGAGGTCCTTGGTGGTGAAGGCTGCTGGTGTCTTCCTCTTTTCTTTTTCCCCCATAAGGAGAAGTCATAGCCAAAGGAATCCATCTTGCTACTGGCTCCTGCATGCATTCTTGTAGTGGTGGTGGTACTGGCATCTGGTGTATGAGTGCCTGGGGAGTAGCCATGGAACTAAGGTCAGGAGAATAGGCACATGTGGAACAACCATGGTTCTGGGGTCTGGGGCAGGGTTATGCCCACTTTGGTGATGTTGGAGGCATGGGCTCTCACAGAGTGGCTACTGAGCCAGGTCCTGAGCACAGATATACATGGCACAAAGTTCAGGGCATGGGTTTGCCTACATGAATGACAACTCTGGTGTCTATGGCATGGGCATGCCTGCTGAAGTGGTGGTGCTGATTTCTGAGGCACATGGAGTGGTGGTGCTGATTTCTGAGGCACATGGAGTGGTGGTGCTGATTTCTGAGGCACATGGAGTGTTCATGGAGCAGGGGTCTGGAGCACTGGCTCTGGGGTACAGCCATGTGCATGGTTGTCAGATGTAAGTAGGGAAATGGCAGTTCTGGCTCAGAATGGCAGAGCAGTGTTCCCTTCTCTGTGGCTTCCATGGAAGCTGTGATGGTGGTTGAGCTCCTCAGTGGTGAAGGCTGCCAGGTCACCTGCAGAGTATGGCACTGGGGACTGTGGTGGCTCCTGTCACATGACTGATGCTGACAGTCTCACCCTACTTCTTTGTTTCCAGCTGTCTCCTGATGTTTCAGCTATGGTGACATCTCCAGTCATATGGGTGAGGTGAAACTAAAGTGGGCCATTTGGGCAGTGCCCCAAAAGGCTAAGGGAGTGGGTTACTCACCCTGTTTTATTTTCCCCACGAGGAGAATTCATGAGCTAAGAAGCTCTCTTTTGGTCCTGATCAGTGCTCGTCTGGATGGAATAATGCAGGTGATGTGAAACTGTTCTTCCTACCTTTTACACATGGTTATTGTCTTTTTTTTTTTTTTTTTTTTTTTTTTTTTTGCTTCACTGCATTGCTATGGCATCTTCATTGTGTTGTGGAGCTCTTCCAGAGCTATTTTGTTCATGGACAACTGTCTAATTTTTGGTTTTTATTGGTGAAGAAAGGCTGCAAACTACTCCTCTGCCATCTTGCTGAAAATATTTTACAATTTAAAATAATAATTTTTTTTTTTTTTTTTTTTTTTTTAGACAGAGTCTCACTTTGTTGCCCAGGCTAGAGTGAGTGCCGTGGCGTCAGCCTAGCTCACAGCAACCTCAATCTCTGGGGCTCAGCGATCCTACTGCCTCAGCCTCCCGAGTAGCTGGGACTACAGGCATGAGCCACCATGCCCGGCTAATTTTTTCTATATATATTTTTAGTTGGTCAATTAATTTCTTTCTATTTTTGGTAGAGACGGGGTCTCGCTCAGGCTGGTTTCGAACTCCTGACCTTGAGCAATCTGCCCGCCTCGGCCTCCCAAAGTGCTAGGATTACAGGCGTGAGCCACCACGCCCGGCCTAAAATAATAATATTTTAATGAAAAAATACTCAATCCTTTTGTGAGTTATAATTTTTCCATTTAAAGTTGTGATATTAAAAATTTTTTGGAAGAAATCACTTTCTGTTTTCCAAATAACATATATGTTAAATTAATGCTTTTGAAATAGTTATTTGATTTCCAGGCAGGGTAAAAATTAGGTACTGGATATATATGGTGAAAAAGACAGAGAAAGACTCCTACAAAGAGAACTATGCTTCTAAAAAGATTATTTCAACTTCTTCAAAACTTAATTAGGTCCTAGGAGATAACAATGATAATATCATCATTTGTTCAGTACTTCCAATACACTAAGTTATGGGACTTCTGCTCGGTCTTTCATTATTTTTTCTTTGCAGAGCAGTATACTGGGATTACATTTATTTTTATCTATATTCCATCATTTGCTTCAAATCATGTCTTTCATTTGCTTGCTATACATTTGAGCTATGACTTTCTTGAATAGCTTCATTTTTTTCTGAAGTTTTAATTTCTTTTTTCTATTGGCAAAAGGATAATGTGCCTTGATTTTAAAATGTTTCTCAATTCTATTAAATGTGTGGATCTAACCCTTTCTTGAAGATACACTTCCCAGACCTCTACTTCTTGACCAGTTAGAATTGATAACAAAACTTTTATTCTGGGATCTCCCTGAATTATACTTGTGGTTTAAGCTTTGTTTTTAGAAACCAATTTCTTCCCCTTTATTTGCTTTTATGCTCATTCTCTGGAATATTTATTCAAGTTATTTTGACAGGAAGAAGGAATATGGGTTAAATTTTTGAGTCTTTGGTGGGAGAAATGTCTTTGTTTTTGTCCTCATAAATGATTACTACTTTGACAAATAAAGAACTTTAAGTTTTTTTTTTTTGAGACAGAGTCTCACTTTGTTGCCCAGGCTAGAGTGAGTGCCGTGGCGTCAGCCTAGCTCACAGCAACCTCAAACTCCTGGGCTCGAGTGATCCTTCTGCCTCAGCCTCCCGGGTAGCTGGGACTACAGGCATGCGCCACCATGCCCGGCTAATTTTTTTATATATATATCAGTTGGCCAATTAATTTCTTTCTTTCTTTTTTTTTTTTTTTTTTGAGACAGAGTCTCACTTTGTTGCCCAGGCTACAGTGAGTGCCGTGGCGTTAGCCTAGCTCACAGCAACCTCAAACTCCTGGGCTCGAGTGATCCTTCTGCCTCAGCCTCCCGGGTAGCTGGGACTACAGGCATGCGCCACCATGCCCGGCTAATTTTTTTATATATATATCAGTTGGCCAATTAATTTCTTTCTTTCTTTTTTTTTTTTTTTTTTGAGACAGAGTCTCACTTTGTTGCCCAGGCTACAGTGAGTGCCGTGGCGTTAGCCTAGCTCACAGCAACCTCAAACTCCTGGGCTCGAGTGATCCTTCTGCCTCAGCCTCCCGGGTAGCTGGGACTACAGGCATGAGCCACCATGCCCGGCTAATTTTTTATATATATATCAGTTGGCCAATTAATTTCTTTCTATTGATAGTAGAGACGGGGTCTCGCTCTTGCTCAGGCTGGTTTTGAACTCCTGACCTCGAGCAATCCGCCCGCCTCGGCCTCCCAAGAGCTAGGATTACAGGCGTGAGCCACAGCGTCCGGCCAGAACTTTAAGTTTTAATCAAAGCTTTTTCAACTTTGCAAACAATATTCTAGTGCTTTTTAGCCTACATACCGACAAATGAGAAGTCTGCAGGATTTAGATTCCTTTGTAGATTTGTATTGTATTCTTTTATATCTCTGGATCCTAGGGTATCCTCAGAATCTTTGTTTTTCTAAATTAAATGATAATACCTTTAGTTTTGCAGCATTTTTACATGTTTCCTATTTGTCAGTCAACCATGTCAATTTAAGTATTTGTGCCTTTCTCTAACACTGAGACATTTTTTTGCTTGCTTGTATCTTCTCTTCCATCTTCTTGATTTATAAATCCCTGTTTGTCAGAAATTGTCCTACCTATATAGATCTTTTATCTTTTTCTCTTGTGTTTTCAACTTCTGTGCTTTTTCTGTCTTTCATTTATGTTTTGATTTCATATTCTTCCTTTTTATTGACACTTTTATTTCAGCAATCCTATGTTTATATCCAAGTTTTCCTTGTTCTCTTGTTTTATAAATGTAATTGCTCTTTGAAATTTAGGATGGCAATTAGATGTTTTAAAATGCTTTCTTTGTGTCCTGAATTATTTATATTTCTCTGTGGACTGATTTTTTAAATTTATTTACATCAATTATTTTTAGGCTGTCAATTGTCTGCAAGTATCTGAGGTCTTTGACCTTTTACTGACATTCAAGAGTTGTAGGCTCCGAACCCGCTGGCTAAGCGGGACACTGATGGCCCCACCTCAGAGGCCACTGCTAAAGCAGAGGTGCCCTCTAGCGCTGGAGAATGGACTCGTACCCCAATAACTCTTTCATGCATGGGCACCCCAAGCAGGGTTTCAGAGCAAAACTCACCGTGGGTATACAGGAAAGAAGCTGTCCGTTGGAGTGAGAACTCCCACGGGCGGGCAGAGCGCGGTCCGGAGCAGGCCCGGCCGCACCGCCGCACCGCCGTCCTAGCTAACGCCTTCAGAAACAGCCCTTCCGTTTATCTGGGGGTGACTCAGTTTCCAGGAGCTCTCTGCATGGTGGTAGTGGTGGTGGTTGTCCGTGGGGACAGTTTAGGCTGCTCCCCAGACAATAAATAAATTCCCATGTTTTCAGATTCACTTTTCAAGCCTGTCTTCTGATCTCTCTAGGGCAGGCGTCCTCAAACTACAGCCCGCGGGCCACATGCGGGTGTTTTTGCCCGTTTGTTTTTTTATTTCAAAATAAGATATGTGCAGTGTGCATGGGAATTTGCTCATAGTTTTTCCTAAACTATAGTCCAACGGTCCGGGGGACAGTCAACTGGCCCTCTGTTTAAAAAGTTTGAGGACCCCTGGTAGAGCTTCCAGGGAGGTTAAACTCCAGCCTCCACTTTAGGACACCCCTTTCTGGGTCATGACACCCCAAGCCCAAATTCTTCTGTCAGCGTTTTACACTGTCTTCCATTGTCCTTAAATGAGCTAAAGCCTACCATCCACTGATTAAACTCTTTCTCCTTTTGTCCAGTTCTCTTTGTTATTTGGGATTTTTTTTTTTTTTTCTTCACTGTTAATTCAAGAAGGTGCTGGGTAGAGTAGGAGAAAACACTCCTCCAGCCCTGCTTCTGCTCTCTGCAGGCGCGGTCGCCCCGCCATGCTCCTCACCGGGTCCCTCGGGGCTCCTCACCTGGTCCCTCGGGGCTCCTCACCTGGTCCCTCCGGGCTCCTCACCTGGTCCCTCCGGGCTCCTCACCTGGTCCCTCGGGGCTCCTCACCTGGTCCCGCCCGCACTGCCCCGGCGAGCGCAGTGTTCACTCCACGCAAGGCCTTTCTGAATGACTCCTAAATTACGTTTTTTATCTTTATAATACCTGGAATTTCCGCTATGCTCTCCGACAGTTGTTCTTGCATTGTTGGGGATTTTTTATTCCTAGCGTGGCAGTCATTTTCATGGAAGGACTGTGTCCTGTTAACCGCAGGAGTGGCCATGCAAGCGACACAGATTTCGCTGTGTGGGTTGCTATTGTTTTAAACTTTATTTTGGGGGGGAAGTTTTAAGTTCACAGGAAAATTGAGATAAAGACACAGAGACACCCCGTGTACTCCGTGCCCACACGCGTGCGAGGAGCCCCACCGTCACGGCCCCAGCACAGAGGAGCCCGCGTCCCGCTTGACCCCACGCGGACTCGCCCGTCCGGAGGCCCGGCCGCTCGCCGCTCGTTCTTTGGGTTTGGACAAGTGTGTGCTGACGCGCACCTGTCACTGGGGTATCCAAGAGAGAAGCTGACAGCCCTAGCATCCTCCGTGCTCTGCCTGCGCGTCCTCTCCCCACTGCCGCTAGAAACCGCTGATCCTTTTACTGCCTTCACAGTGTCTTTTCCAAAGTGTCGTGGAGTTCAAATCATGACTGTTATGAAGCTTTTTCAGACGCATTTTTTTTTTTACTTAATAACGTGTATTTAAGTTCCTTCAGGTTTTTTGTGGCTTGATAGCTCATTTCTTTCTGGTACTAAGTAACGTGTCACTGTCTGGGTCTACTGCAATTCATCTATCCATGTACCTACTGAGGGACGCGTAGGTTGCTCCCAAGTTGGCAATTATGAACAAAGCCCCTATAAACATCCCTGTGCACATTTTTAAGTGGGACACAGTTTTCAACTCCGTTGGTAATTACCAAGAAATGTGAATGCTGGATTGTATGGTAAACATGTTTATTTTTGTCAGAAATTGCAAAACTGCCTCCTAAAGTGGCTGTATGATCTTGCATTCCCACCAACAATGAATGGGAGTTCCCGTTGCTCCATGTCTTCGCCAGCGTCTGGCGTACCAGTGCTCTGGATGTTGGCCGATTCGATAAATGTGAAAGGGGACCCTGTTGTTCTAATTTGCTTTTCCCTAATGACATGGCATGGAGCACTCTTTCATAAGCTCATTTGCCTCTTCTTTGGCGAGTGTCTGTTAAGCTCTTTGACCCATTTTAATTGGTCATTTGTTTTCTTACTGTGGAGTCTTACGCCTTCTTTCCATATTTTGGATAGCAGTCCTTTATCGGAAATATGCTTTGCAAACATTTTCTCCCAATCTGTGGCTTTTTTGTTTTTCATTCTTTTGACAGTATCTTTTACAGAGCAGACATTTTTAATTTTAGTGAAATCCAGCTTATCAATTCTTTCTTTTCTGGGGTGTGACTTCAGTGTTGCATCTAAAAAGTCATATCCAAGTCCAAGGTCATCTAGACTTTCCTCTGTGCTGCCTTCTATGGGATTATACTGTGCACTGTACGTTTGGTCTATAATCTATTACATTTTGAATTAATTATTGTGAGGGCATAAGTCTGTGTCTAGAGCCATTGTCTTCTTTCTTGTGGACCTTCACTCGTCCCAGCACCGTCTGCTGGGAAGACTGCCTCTGCCGACACTTTTCCTTCGCTCCTGGGTCAGATACCAGTTGATGTATTTGCGTGGTCTACCGCTGAGCTCTCTGTTCTATTCCATTGATATATTTGTCTTTTTTCTCACCAATACCATACTACCTTGATTATTGTAACTTTATGGTTAAGTCATAAAATAGGTAATGTCAGTTTTCAGCCTTGTTCCTCTCCATTAGTATTGTGTTCGCGATTCTGGGTCTTTTGCCTTTCCAAATAGACTTTACAATCAATTTGTCAATATTCTCAAAATAACTTTCTAGAATTTTTAAAATTTTATTTCAGCATATTATGGGGGTACAAATGTTAAGGTTATGTATGTTGCCCATGCCCCCCCTCCTCCCTCAAGTCAGAGCTTCAAGCATGACCATCCCCCAAAGGTGCACATCTCACTCATTATGTTTGTATATAGTCATCCCCTCCTCCTCCTCCCACCTGCCCAATATTTGATAAATGTTATTCCTATATGTCCACTTAGGAGTTGATCCGTTAATGCCAATTTGCTGGTGACTACATGTGGTGCTTGTTTTTCCATTTTTGAGATACTTCACTTAGTAGAATGAGTTCCAGCTCTATCCAGGAAAATACAAGAGGTGCTAGATCACCACTGTTTCTTAAAGCTGAGTAGTACTCCATGGTATACATGTGCCACATTTTATTAATCCACTGATGTATTGATGGGCACTTGAGTTGTTTCCACAACTTTGCAATTATGAATTGTGCTGCTATAAACATTCGAGTGCAGGTGTCTTTTTCATAAAGTGACTTTTGATCTTTTGGGTAGACGACCAGTAGTGGAATTGCTGGATCAAATGGTAGATCTACTTGTATTGTTTTCAGGTATCTCCATATTGCTTTCCACAGATGTTGAACTAGTTTGCAGTCCCACCAGCAGAGTAGGAGTGTTCCTATCTCTCTGCATCCATGCCATCATTTATTATTTGGGGACTTTTTGATAAGGGCCATTCTCACTGGAGATATGTGATATCTCATTGCAGTTTTGATTTCTATTTCCCTGATGATTAGAGATGTTGAGCATTTTTTCGTATGTTTGTTGGCCATTATTCTGTCTTCTTTTGAAAAATTTCTTTTCATGTCCTTTGCTCACTTTTTGATAGGATTGTTCCATTTTTCCTTGCTGATTTTCCTGAGTTCTAAATAAATTATAGTTACAGCCCTTCATTGGATGTGTAGCTTACGAAATTTTTCTCCTTTCCTGTGGGCTGTTTGCTCTCTTGACAGTTTCTTTGGCTGTGCAGAAGCTTTTTAATTTGATCAGGTCCCATTTATTTATTTTTGTTGCTGCTGTGATTTCCCAATTTTAATTAAGATTGCATTGAATCTATAGATCGAATTGGGAAGAATTGACATCTGGACAATATTGAGTCTTCCTATTCATGAACATGGATTATTTATTTCTCCATTTATTTAGTTCTTTTATTTCTTGCAACAGAATTTTGTAGTTTTCCTCATATAGATCTTGTACATATTTTGTTAGATTTATATCCAAGTGTTTCATTTTGGGGTGCTAATGTAAATGACATTGTATTTTCAACCTTAAATACCACTTGTTCATTGCTGATATATAGGAATGTGGTTGATCTTTGTATATTAACCTTGAATCCTAAAACCTTACTATAAATGCTGATTAATTCCAAAAGGTTTTTTGTTTGTTGATTTGTTTTATTGCCTATTACTTTGGATTTTTACATAGATGATCATGGCATCTGCAGACAAAGTTGCTTATGTTTCTTTTTTCTCCTTAAATATATATTTCCTTTTCTTTCCTTATCTTATTGCATTAGCTGGGACTTCCAGTATAATGGTGAAAATGAGTCATGAGATGGGACACTCTTGCCTTGTTCCTTATCTTAGTGAGAAGGCTTTGGGCTTCTCACCATTAAATATTATGTTAGCTGTAGATTTTCGTGAGTATTCTTTATCAGTGGAAGAATTTACCCTCTATTTCTAGTTTACTGAAAGAGTGAGTTATTTTATATTTATATTGTAACACCTATAGTACCAGAATTCTTTCCCATCACCTACCAGTTTAAACACAAATTTGTTTCTTTTGTTTTTATTTCTTACTATAGGATTCTGACATAATTGTACCTATGATCTCACTCTCTCTTAAGGGTATTATACAATATGGCTCTTCAATTTGGCTCTTCAAAATATGGCTCTTCATATGGCTCTTCAAAATATGGCTCTTCAATTTCACTGAATGGACTGTTTTTATACTTCTGTTATACTTGCGAAGGCTAGTGCTGACTCTTGGAATGCCTTCATCTATACTGAAATTCTGCTGGAACCTCAGTCATTATATTATAACGATGTTGACTGTGGACTCTGGATTTAACTTCTGTTTGAATACTGGCATTACCATTTACTAGCAGCATGATGTTGAGTTAGTTCACCTCTTTAGATCTGTTTCTCATTTGTAAAATTGAGATAACAATGGTACCCATTGATGAGGTTGTTGTAAATATTCCATTTGATATTCCATATAAAATAAGTAAGTATCTAGTATGAGATACATTCACTATGAATGTTAGTTACTAGTAACTACTAACATATTTCATGACCCATCTAAAATGGCACTCTATGCTTTCTTTCTCACTGGGATCCTTCTAACTTCTTTTTCTTCTCTACTCATGTGTGTGTGTGTGTGTGTGTGTGTGTGTGTGTGTGTGTGTGTTATAGTCATGGTCTTACTGTATTTTGTACAATATCAGTACACATGCTTTATCATATTCTTTGGCAATTACACTGCATGACATATGTGCAAAAGAGCACAGTGAGCAGCTCAAAGTTTGTATTAAATTCCAGACTGCGTGTTTCTAAAACTATGTGATTATTAACAGACTGCTGCTTCCCTAGGGCAGTTCACTAGGCCGACGTCCACAAGAACCCTTAACATAGTTGCCACCTCATCATATTTATTGAGTAGAATTGATTTTAGTAGTCTTCTCATTAAGAAATAAATCTAATTTAAAAGGCTCTACAATCTCTTCAATAAGAGAAGCAGTTGGAATACTTTTAATAGCACTGAAGTTTTTAATTAGGGAGTTCTCCACATAGGGAGATGGAAAAATAAGTTAAGTGTTCATGTGTTGTCTCTACTCACATCGAGTGTGGCATCATACAAAGTTTACAACTGTAAACTGCTTCGAATGAAGAACATTTTCCTTCTACTTTTCTGACTTATCTCTCTTCTTATTCCTCCTCCTGCTTCACCTTTTCCTTTTCTTTTGTAGTCATGAGAACTGAGAGCTAATAAAATTATCTTACTAGTCATCTATGTGGGTTTATTACCTCTCAACTGAATCTTGATACTATGGTCCCTTGAATTAAAAAAAAAAAATTAGTGTCTTTTTTATCAAGAGCATATCTTAGAATATTAACTTTTAAATACATTTGTAAAATCTTCTATAAGTATGATAAAAAAATAAGCTTTCTTTTTAATATTCAAGCCAATTATCAAAGCTCTCTGTGTGTTTTTATTCACTGAAAGCTACTTCTGTTCATATTCGTGGGCCCAATAGCACTGCTGCCCAATGACCCATGGTTGTTTTATGGCGACGTTTCTGAATAGAAACTGATGAAACCTCATCACCAAATCAGTTTCTTCTAAAAATTTGGACCAAACATTTAATTGCTCCAGCATTTGGTTCCTCTTGGGAATATACAAGTGTTGGAATACTTGGACAATACAATCTCTTACAAATCTATATAATTTATTCCAGTCTGTCTTGGGTGTTCTCATTAAAAGCTATCCTATAAAACAAAGAAATCGCATGGCATGCCACTCTTTCACAGTTACTTTAACCTGTATTTTTTGCTGAAGTTGTTCTTTCATGGTTCCGGGGACAATAGTAGTGAAATGAAGGTCCTTATCTAACAATCGTGCCAAGAAACATTAATTAAAATAATCAACATGTTTTCCTCTTTGAAATTTAATGTGGAAAAGTTCCTTGACCTAGCCAAGTCTGTATTAGGGGAGGTAGTGAAGATAAATGTGGTAGGGTTTTCTAAACTCTAGTTCATGGTGAATCTGCTTTAGAGGTATGAGTTTTTCAAGTTTTTCCACTACATTTTTATCTTGTTTATATGTCATACATCTCCCTATTTAAGGAACTAAATTGTGATGACACAATTTGGCATTTTATTCTTTGCTGTTACTGTAGTTTACTTCTTCCTATATTGCAGCCCTGAAATTGCATTTTTTAAATTTAAATTTTTGTTTACAATTGTAGATTCACATGCAGTTGTGTGAGAGGATACAGAGAGATCACTTGTACAGTTCGCATGGTTTCTCCAGTGATAACATCATGCAAAATTGTAGTATAATATCACAACCAGGATACTGATATAATCTACAAAACTTCATTTCCTCAGTTTCACTTGCATTTATTTGTGTGTGTATGTATTAAATTATATATAATTTTATCATCTGTGTAGGTTCATATGTTCCTCCCTCCCCCCTGCCAGGATCAAGATGCTGAACAGTTCATGCACCCCATGAAGACCCTTCATGCTGCCTTTTATGACCACACCCAACCCCTCACCACCCCCTACCCCATCACTAAAGGTTCATCATCCAGCAACCACTGATTCATCATCCATTTCTATAATTTTGTCATTTAAAAAATGTTATATAATTAGAATCATGCAGCATGTAATCTTTTGGGATTGGCTTTTTCCACTTGGTATGATTCTCTGGGGATTCATGCAAGTTGTTACACATATCAATAGTATATTCAGTTTTATTGCTGAATAGCATTCCATGGTATATCAAGTACTACAGTTTGTTGAACTATTCACCTGTTGAAGGACACATGATCCAATTCCAATGTTTGATTATCACAGATGTAAAGCTGCTGTGAACATGTTTGTACAGGTCATTGTATGAGCATGATTTTTTACTTCTCTGGGATAAAAGTCAGGAGTGTAATTACTAGGTTGTATGATGGCTACTTGTTTAGCTTTTGTAAGAAAACACCAAACTTTTCCAAGGTGCCTATATGATTTAATTATTTCCACCAGCAATGCATGAGTGATCCTAGTTCCCTGATTTGTCATTATCCTTTTTATTTTAGCCATTCTTTGTGTGTGTGGTGATGTCTCATTGTGGTTTTAATTTGTGTTTCTTTAATGGTCAATAACCATGGCCATTTTATCATGTGCTTATTTGCCATTTGTATATCTTCTTTAGTAAAATATCTAGTTCTTTGGTCTGAAATACTTTCTCCCTGACTGTAGCTTGTCTTTTCATCTTCTTGACAGAAATTTTCAGAGGCAAAGTTTCACATTTCAATAAAGTCCAATTTATCAAATTTTCTTTTATAAATCATGCTGTTAATTTTAATCCTAACTCTTTGCCTAGTCTTAAATCTTGAAGAATTTTGTTAAGTCTGACATTTTATTATGTGTTTTATGTTTGTTTCCTCTTGTCATTCTTCTGCTTCTCTTTTCTTAACTTTTCCTTCAAGTTATTTACACATTCTTTGTGATTTCATCTTGAAGTGTTTATAATTTATGGTGTTTTTGAATCTTTCTCTCTGTATATGTGTGTGTATATATTAATATGTACATACACATGTGTGTATGTATCTATGACTTATAACAACCCACATTTTACTATTTCATGTGAACTGTAGGAACCTCACTTCCATTCCATCATTTCATTTAGGTCTACTTAATGTCTCCACTTTTAAATATAATTTAACTGAGTATCAAGTTGTATTATAATTTACTTTGGTGATCAAGTATCTTTACAAAACTCATGACAACCGCCAGAGAGTTTTGTTTGCACTCTTGTTTCTGCTCCTACTCTTGGTCTTTGCTGCTCTTGTTGCTCTGAAATTGCTTCTTTTGTTATTTCCCACCTGTATGAAGAATTTCTTTTAATCTTATCTTTCAGGCTAGGTCTGTTAGTGACACGTGAGTGTTCCTCAGTCTGAGAGTTTTCATTTCCCCCTTGGTCCTCAGGAAGAATTCACTGGACCAGACTTTGCCGGGGAGAGCTGCTTCCTTCCAGCACTTCCCTCCTTACTCAGCTCTCACGTGGGGTCCTCGCTCATTTCTGTGGGTGTTGCCTGCAGGGTGTGCGCAGATTCTCTGTGGTTGCTTTCAATGCCTTCTTCTTCATCTTCTGCTTCCAAAAGTTAATTATCATTCATTGTGGCGTGGATTTCTTTGGGTTATCGAATTTGCAGTTTGTTCAGCATCTTGGATCTGCAAGTTTATGTCTCTTGACAAATCTGGGAAGTATTCAGATATTATTCATTTATGTTTTCCTCTAGTTCCACCACCTTTCTCCTGTTCTAGACCTCTGATGATAACTGCGATTGTTCTCTGAGTCTCTTTCCATTGTATTTTTCTTTCTATTTTTCTGTATTGTTCACAATGGTTGATTTCTATTGTTTTGTCCTAAAGTTCACTAATTCTATCTTGTCATTTCTACTTAACTAATTTTTAAAAATTTCTCTATTATTTTTCAGCTCTATAATTTCTATTGGGGATTTTTAAAACTTTCATTTTTTTGTTATTTTTATTTTTGCTGACTTTAAGCAATTATTTTGACCAAATTTGTAATTGAATACATTAATATAAAGTTAGCTGTAGGGTTTTTTTTTTTTTCTTTCTTTTTTTTTTTTTTGAGACAGAGTCTCACTTTGTTGCCCAGGCTAGAGTGAGTGCCGTGGCGTCAGCCTAGCTCACAGCAACCTCAAACTCCTGGGCTCAAGCGATCCTTCTGTCTCAGCCTCCCAAGTAGCTGGGACTACAGGCATGCGCCACCATGCCCGGCTAATTTTTTCTATGTATATTAGTTGGCCAATTAGTTTCTTTCTATTTATAGTAGAGACAGGGTCTCACTCTTGCTCAGGCTGGTTTCGAACTCCTGACCTCGAGCAATCCGCCCGCCTCGGCCTCCCAGAGAGCTAGGATTACAGGCGTGAGCCACCGCGCCCGGCCTAGCTGTAGGGTTTTTTTAGACTTTTCTTATAAAGTTGGGATGATCCCCTGTATTCCTATTTTGTGAGCATTTTTTAAATGAATGGTGTTAAATTTTGTGAAATTTTTTTTATCATCAATTGATTTGATCATATGATTATTTAGTTGTTAATATCATAGGTTACATTGATTTTCAAAGGTAAAATCAGTTTTGTTTTTTTTTTTATTTTTTATTTTTTTGAGACAGAGTCTCACTTTTGTTGCCCAGGCTAGAGTGAGTGCCGTGGCGTCAGCCTAGCTCACAGCAACCTCAAACTCCTTGGGCTCAAGCGATCCTCCTGCCTCAGCCTCCCGAGTAGCTGGGACTACAGGCATGCACCACCATGCCCGGCTATTTTTTTGTATATATACTTTTAGTTGGTCAATTAATTTCTTTCTCTTTTTAGTAGAGATGGGGTCTCGCTCAGGCTGGTTTCGAACTCCCGACCTTGAACAATCCGCCCGCCTCGGCCTCCCAGAGTGCTAGGATTACAGGCGTGAGCCACCGCGCCCGGCCAAAATCAGTTTTGTATAAGTGGATAAACCCTCGTGTTCATTGGCATGTAATTATGTTTTATATATTGATGAATTCAACTTGTTAACATTTTGTTGAGAAGATGCAGTTAAATTCTTGGGGAACCTTGGTCCATGGTTTTGTTATTTCATACTGTTTTTCCTGGTCTTGATGTCTGGGTAACACCAACTTCATAAAACAAATTGGGAAATGTTCCCTTCTCTTCCATTTTCTGTAAGAGATTGTGCAGAATTAGTTTTAATTCTTATTTAAATGTTTGGTAAAATTATCCAGTTAAACCATCTAGACACGGCAATTTCTATTTGGCAAGTTAATTTACGAATTCAATTTCTTCATTAGGTTTAGGGCTATTCAAATTATCAATTTCATATTGGGCGAGTGGTGGTAGTTTGTGTTTTTCTGGGAATTTGCTTATCTTACTTAAGTTGTCAAATTTATTGTGTAGAGTGTATACTGCATTCCCTTGTTATCCTTTTGACATTCACAATGCCTGTAGTGATAGCTCCTCTTTCATTCCTGATGTTCGTAATTTGTATATTCTTTCTTTTTTTGTCAGTCTTGCTAAATGTTGGTCAGTTTTACAGATTTCATTTTAAAAGGCTTTTTGTTTCATTCACTTCTTATATTGGATTAGTTTCTCTTTTTCAATTTAATTAATTTCTGCTTTTATCTTTATATTTTTCCTCTTTTAGTATGTTTCATTCTTTTCTAGGGTTTGAACTGCAAGATTATTTTATTGATTTAAGACTTTTCTACTGTTCTTATGTAAGTATTTAGTGATATAATTTTTACTTTCTGCCATAGTATCTTAAATTTTTTACTTCAATTTATTTTTAATTTTGCTTGAGACATTAATTGGATTATTCAGAAGTATAGTGCTTAGTTTCCAACTCTTTGGGGATCTTCTCTTATTAACTTTTTGTCTCTTTTTTTATATGATCAAAGAGCACACTATCATTTAAATTTCTGAAAAATTTGTTGAGGATCCTTCTACATAGTTTCTTTCAATTGTTGAGATAGGTGTGTGGAAGTTTCCAAATATAATTGTGTTTTTGTACATTTCTCCTTTGAGTTTATCAACTTTCATTTCACATATTTTGCAGCTCTGTTGTTTGAATCATACACATTTAGAATTGCAATGTGTTCTTTGTAGATTGGCCCTTTCTCTCTATCTATGGTAATTTCTCTGGTTTTGAAGTTCACTGTATATGACATTAATACAATCACTACTGCTTTCTTTTGATTAGTATTTGCTGATATACATTTTTTATCATTTTGCTTTTAACTTACCTATATTATTATATTAGAAGTGAATTTTGTGCAGGCTATATATTTGTTCATGTGTTTTAATCTGTTGTCCCCATCTCTATCTCTGTCATTTCCTAGGTATATTTAGACCATTTATATTTAATGCATTATTGGTATGTTATGCCTTAAGACCACTATATCATTTATTTATTTATTTATTTATTGGTCTCTCTGTGCTTTATTTCTGGGTTTTTTTTAAATTTTTTGCTTTCATGTGGGTTACTTGAACATATATTATAATTTAATTTCAATTAATCTATAGTATTTTTGAGTGTATCTCTTTGTATAGCTTTTTAGTGGTTTCTATAGACACTATATTTGCATAACTTAAATCTACTGGTGTCATCATTTTAACAGTATGAATGAAGTATAAAAATCTTGCCTTTCTTTATATTCCTTTATAAGCCCTTATTTAAAATATAATTGTCTTAAATATTTCCTCAAAATACATTGAGAAATACATCACACAATGTTATAATTTGACTTCAACATTCAACCATTATTTTGAAAACTCAATAGGAGAAGGTGAATGCTTTGTATTTATCCACACATTTACTCTTTTCAGTGTTCTTTCTTCCTTCCTGATATGCCAAGATTATTTTGTTATTTTCTTGTGTTTGGAGAATTTCTTTAGCAATTTTTTTTATGGTATGTCTGTGACAAGTTCTTTCATCTGAGAATGTTTTCAGTTCTTCTTCATTTCTGAGCAAAATATTAACATATTGCTCAATAGAGAATTCTGGGTTGACAGCCATTATCTTTTAGTACTTAAACATACTGTGTCACTTCCTTTTGGTCTCTATGGTTTATGATGAGAAATCTGCTGTCAATATAATTGTTTTTCTTTTATCAGTAAAATGTTGTTTTTTCTGGCTGTTTTCAAGACTTTTTGTATGTTATTAGCTGAAGTGTCTTGGTGTGGATCCTTTGTTTGTGATTTGCTTAGTAATCTTGCCTGGGAATCCTGGTGATTCTGTTAGTTTGTATCTTTTTCCAAATTTGAGAAATTTTAGCTATTATCTCTTAGGACACTTTTTAAGTCCTGCCCTCTTTCTCTTTATCCTTTGAATTCCAGTGATGTGAATGTTAGAATTTTGTTTTTCATCACAAGCCTCCGAGGATTTTTTTTCCAGTCTATTGTCTCTCTCTTGCTAGTACCAGCGAGTTTCTGTTGTTCCACTTATAAGTTCACTGGTTCTCTCCATTGTTGCTTTCGTTTGCTATTGATTCTATTCATCAAATTTTTAACAATTTTCAGACATTGTATATTTTAGTTTTAAAACTTCAATTTAGTCCTTCATTATATCTTCTATCTTTCATGAAACTTTCTGTATATATTCTCAGTCTTATTTTTTTCATTTCCAGTGTATTTGCAATTGCTCATTACTAAATTTTTATCACAATGATTTAAAATCCTTGTCAGATAATCCGGCCGGGCGTGGTGGTTCACGCCTGTAATCCTAGCACTTTGGGAGGCGAGGCGGGCGGATTGCTCGAGGTCAGGAGTTCGAAATCCTAACACTGCTGTAATTTCAGTATTGTCATATCAGTTATCTTTTTCATTAAGGTTGAAATTTTTCTGGTTCTTGGTATGAATAGTGATTTTCAGATGAAACTTGGACATTCCAGGTATTATGGTATGAAACTCTGGATCTTATTTAAACCTGTGTTTTCATTGGCTTTCTCTAGTCTATTGCTCTGGCAAAGGAGGGAGCATCACCTCATTACTGGCAGGAAGGTGAGGATGTCTGAGTTTCCCACTTAGTCTCCACTGACACACAATGCAGGGTCTCCTTGTCATTGCTGGGTGGCGGGAGCTTTGTACCCTCTAAGCCTCTGCTGATGCCGCCCTGGCTGAGAGGACCAGGAATGTCTCATTACTGCTGTCCACGAGTCTTCCCAGACACTACAGGGAGTCCATGGTACCACTGGACAGTGTTTAAGGTCTTCACCATCTCACCTGGGTGGGTCTCTCCTGATACTGCTCCTGCAGATGGGAGAGGGACATTTTGTTACCGTTGGGTGTAGATGGGGCCACAGTTTTTCTGTAGTGTTTGAATGGAGTAGAGTGGTTATGGTCTAAAAGCTCTGTCTTGTTCAGTTGCCCATTTCCTTGTCCTTGGACATGAGAGAGAAGGCGCTCTTAGAGGTTTATTTCACTGTGGTTGTTGTTGTTTAAATCTGATTGTCTGGCTTCTTCAACCCCAATTCTGGAATATATGAAGCAAAAGGATAACATAGGAACTCACCGCCATCCATTCGTCTTTACCAGGGCTTTATGAGAAAGTGAGCTTCTTCCTTAATGCCCAGGGCTTGAGAAAGAAGCTTACAGTTCCATTAATATTAGAGGGACCACAGAGGTGCTTACTGTTCAATCTGTAGGTTTCTCTTCCAGATGGTAGATTCAGTTAATTGTTACACTTGGTCACAGTGGTCTTTTCAGCAGACTTTTTAAAAATCAAAGCACTAAATATTTTTTCTAGGATCTTTCAGCTACCTTTCCAATGCTCCTGCTTGCACAGGAGCAGCAGTGCAGGAGGGCAAGGCATTAGGCAGCTACTCTAAGACACCTGAAACCCTGCTCTTGTCCCTGCATTTGATGATCTCTCTGAGTGTCCCTATTTTCATGTTCCACACCCACCTGTTCCCACATCCCCTTTGCCTTTAATCATTCATTGCTGTATTCAACAAAGCTACCTGATTCCCATGTTTACTACATGGGAAGCATTGTTATAACAGCTTGGAAAGCAGCAGTGAACACGACACATGAAGTTCACATTTCCGTTCTAGTATTACACAATTATCTCAGAGAGCCTTTGGAAAGACAGTTCTGGCTTCGCCTTTCTGGAGGAGGGAGTGAGAACAAGCGGCTGTAGAACTGCCAGTTGTTTTCTTAGCCCTCATTTGATGAAATGTGGTACTAATTTTATACCATTGCGTGTCCTGGTCTCATCTGTGTCTGAGTCCTTCATTCTCTTTTTCACCTTATAAGTCCAAGCACCGTTAAAATTAACAGACAGGGGCAGGAAAAAAATCCTTGCCCTTGGCATCATATCCATTCAACTTCACAGTAGGCAGTAAAGGAAACAGTAAAATTGGAAAACTCAGATTTAATAACTTAATTTCTTTCAGCATCTTAGAGAGATAGATTGGAGATCAAGTGGCCAAAGGTACATACAAAAGCATTTTCTGGTTATGTAGCATGGTTGCTGGCTTCTAGAAACATGGGTATATTAAAAATCAGCAGAAAAGAGAATTAAGTTTTTATTTTAACTTGATTTTTTTTGATGTAAATGTATATTCTCATGCAGCTAGGAAACCATAGAAAGATTTATCAAATTTCCCTAATGGTAACATGTTACAAAATTTTGATCTACTTTCACAAACAGGATATTGACATTAATACAATCCGCCAACCTTATTAAGATTTCCCAAGTTTTAATTATATTTGTGTGTGTGAGAGAGAGAGAGAGAGAGAGGCAAGAGAGCAAGAAACAAAAACAAAGAGAGGCAGAGAAAGATAGAAAGACAAAGACTCATCAGTGTCATCGCCATCTAATATTTGCTATATATTCTTTCACTTTAGTCTTCAATGAAGATCTTATATCTGACTTAGATATTGTCTAGTATTTGCTACAAATACAAGTACCAGAAATTGTGACATACTCAGGCAGATATCTTTAGGAAATTTGTCTATCCAAATCATGCCTAGTTTTATTTTTTGACATTTCTTTCTCAACCATATTGCTATACCATTTAATTGGCCACCTGCCATTCACATACACAATTTAAAATAAAATCAATGTTCATGACATATTTATGTTCCAGTATGGCAGTGTAGTCCCGTGGGGAATTTGTAGACACTGAGAAATTTGATATGTGACTTGGAGATCTTAAGAATCAAAAATAATGTTAATCACTTACCAAGTTTTGACAAACCAAAGACAAGACCCTCACTAGCATCAGGTGGGAAGAGGGAAGGGGCTGGCTAGGTCACTATAGGATGTGAGCTGCATCTCTGTCATCTTTAGAATCACATCTTTGTCATCTTTAGGGTCACATCTCTGGAGCTCTTATTTTATCCTAGCACCAGCGCCATTGGAGCAAGTAAATATCAAATTGTATCTATTGAAATCAGATTGGGGATTTAGAAATAGTTTCTTCTTGGAGTTTATAACTTCTAAAGGAAGGAGGAAGACAAAGAGAATGGCAGTCTCAGAAAGGAAGGTGGATGGAGGGAAGCTTCCCTTTGGAGGAAGGCTAATCTGGCAGTTTCGGAGCCGAACCTCAGGCTGGGAGGCGTGAGCTGGCTCTTGCATTCCTCTTGGCAGTTTTTGACATAGTTGGTGGCTCTTTTGTTTTGATTTCTGACTCTACTTTTTACTTTGCTTTCTGAGTATGTTCTCTACAAAGAGTTTGTCTTACTAGAAATGATCGGGCGAGTGAAGTGTGATTTCCTCCTTCTTTTCCTGGGACAGAGTTTCTCACCTCCGGTGAAGTCTCCCATTTGGCCCCCTGCCCCTCCTCCACCTCTTCGCCCTGGGTCCTGCCCTCCAGGGCTCTGGACAGATGACTGGCTTGTTAAATGAATAAACCAAATACCGAGAGTCTATAAGTGGATAATTAAGGTTACACGTGCTCAATTTTTCAAATAACTCATTGATATTTTAAATAATTGATTAATAATTAATTAGTCGAAGTATGTGGGGGGAAGTTGCAGGTTTGGATCATAATGCAGAAAGACACAATCCTGAAGGCCATAGTCCCGAGTGTTGAAATCCTAAGAGCTCAAAATCCCTAAAGGTGTAAATTCCTAAAGTCTGAATCACTAAAGTCTAAAATGCCTAGAGTCTAAAATCCTGGAAACCACAATCACAAGATGGTTGTATCATGTTAGGTGGAGCTACTACCTTGTTATTATCCTTATGCAGAAGAAGTGGATTCCAGTTGAATTCCCAGACCATAACGACAGATTTGAATGACAGATTTGAATCAAGGCTTTTAAAAGTGAATTTCAAGATATTATCAATAAAGTTTATTTGTTTACTCTTAGCCCAATTCATTTGGTAAAAAATTTAGATGAGTGGATTGGGCATATGATATGGCAATGATGAAAACTTCAGTTTGAAAATGTGTCATTTGCCTCTATTGACATTCCTTTCAGCTGATTCTATCCCAGGAGCTTTTAGGGGATTAAAGTGGCATGTGCCAGAAGAAGCCAGCGAAGTTTATGACTGATTTGAAAATAATTATGTGCAGTAGGATAAAATGCATGCAACAGTATTGCTGTTTGACCCTCAGTACTGTTTTTGCCAAATCTGTGGTCTGTATATGAGTGCATGAAAAATGGATTTCCACATACCCAATACAACACAGAAGCATGGCAGAGACGATGGAAATATTTAACGGGAAATATTGGTTGGTATATATCTCATGTTGGTATATATCAAGTCATAGAACAATTTCAAGAAGAGCAGCACCATGTAGAAAGCGAATGTGAACATGTTCTCCAAGGAGAGCATGTCCTAAAAGGAAAAAGAAAAGCAGCTCTACATTGTGATGCAAGATTTCAAAACATAGTTAATGACTGTGCAAGCCGGCCAGCTCGTAGGGACTATGCCTATGCAGTTGCCCATGACCTATCCCTGTAATGCCTTTTTCATATTTCTTTTAATTGTTAAGCTTTTTTCTTTTTCTTATTTTTTTCACTATTTTAAATGTTCAGCATTATTATTATTATTATTATTTTTTACATTTCACTACGCTATGTTATTTAATCTTCACATCATTTACAGTACTGGAAATATATATTGTATAAAGACTTTTAGAAAGTTCTAATTCATCTTAGATATTTTTTAAAAATGTGGCTCCATGAAAATGCATTATCACAACACTCACTTTGTGCATAAGTGCTGTGCATAAAAACATTGTGATGAACGTAAAAACATTGAAACTTCTTCAATAAATGAAGACATGTCCTTTTGATACATCTGCATTTGTGAAAGATTAAATGTCTCAAGATCTTTGCTTTTTGGGTCACTGGTGCAGTGGTGACATGTTGGTGACCCATCCTGGATTTTGATCACTTTTGTCAAGAGATTTAAACTGTTCGTCACTGAGTTTCAGATGACCACAGTTACAAAGCTGCTGGGTGCACATAATTACCAGCCACAGTGATTGCATTGACACTCTTACTTTTTGACCTTTTTCTTTATGAATATGGTTTATCTGCTTATAACTGTTCTACCCTTGTGATTGCTGTTAGAATATCTATTTATGCTTGCAAAAACGTATGTGTTAGTATTGCTTATTTTATTGTGAACACTGGCCTAGGAAGTGTTCTGTCATGTATTTGTTTCTTAAATAAATCCCCTTTTAAAGATGTAAATAAATCTTTTAAATAACTTTCTGAATTTTTTTTCAAAATTATAATTTTGAGATTTCAACATTCAGGATTGTGGCATTTGGGATTGTGTCTTTCGAGAGATTATGATTGGCTCCCATTCCTGGAAGACCCCATTCATATGTGTACAGCATTCACTAGAATTTATCTCTAGAGGGACTTTTAGATATTATCTAGTTCATTTGTTGTATTTATCTGCTTAGGAGACCATAAGAAAATACCAAAAACTAGGTAACTTAAACCACGGCAGTTATTTTCTCACAGTTCTGGGTCTGGAAGTCCAAGACCAAGGAGCTGGTGGGGGGGGGCTTCCACGGAGGCCCCTCCACGGCTTGCAGGAGGCCACCCTGTCACCGCCTCTCAGCAGGGTCGCCCCTGCCCTCTCTCGGGTCTCCCTTGCCGGCTCCTCCCCACCTGCCTCTCCTCCAAGCCTTGCGCCATCCTGCCCCCTTGCGTGCTTCCGTCCCCTGCCGCATCTGCACTCACCCTGCCACAGACCCATGGCTTGACATGCCTTCCACATGCTGATAATTCCAACATTTATACCTCTCCCCTGGATCCCTTCCAATTTCCAGATTGCCTTATCCGATTGCCTTAGTGATACTTGCAGTTGAATATCCTTTAGACACTGAGAACACAGCCTGCCTGTCCACACCTAGAACCTGCACTGGCCCAGCCTCTCCCCCAGGCTCTTCTCCATCTCAGTTCACCCCGCCGCTGATCCAAGCCACTAGCGGTTTCCACTGGGACTATTGCAACAGTCCTCTAACCACAATGGTCCTGGTGAAGTCACAGTCAGATCAATGTCATACAGTGGCTCTGCCTCACCCAGAGAAAATCCCCATGTCCTCTGAGTTACAGGAACCCATGTCGTGCTCAGGCACATTTTGCCCGAAGCCTCCTCACCCCTCCCTGTCTTTCCTCCTTGCGCATTGCTCCTGCAGCCTCGGGCTCTCCACGGGAGTCCTGCTGGGCGTGGGGACCCTCTCTCTCCAGTGTGCACGCAGCCGCTCCACACAGAGCAGTCGCTTCTTCCTGGTCTCCTTCGGTTGTATGCCTCTCTGAGTACTCCCCTGGCCCTTCAAGGACTCTATTTCTGCTTACTAATGTCCTCTTAGCATGAATCCACTTATTCCCACACTGTGTATGGCATACTATATTTCATCCATTTTAAATACACGTTTTTTCGCATTTTAACAGCTCCGAAATCAGGATGCTCTGACAATCTATAGCACTTAAGCTAATTTGACATAACTTGATGCTTTTCTTTCTTTGCTACACCTTAAAAGACAGCATTTTAACTTTATTAAAATAGAGTATGTACCTTGGTTTCACTCTTTCTCCTTGAGAGAAAGATTTTTGCCATTTTATTTTCTGTTTTATCCCCCAAGATCAATGTGAGGTTTGCCATTATAGGAAATCAATCAATTATAATAATATAATAAAGTTTTTGATATATGGTCGTTATCATCTTTTTAGGAGGCTCTATCTAGGAGAAAAGGAACTGAATCACGTTGGTCCTGGTGAGAGCTAATAAAGCCTCATGTCTAGTTGGGGCAGAGAAATGGCGTGGCGTGGGGCACACACGTCTGCAAAAGTAGGATCAGCTGTACCCTGGTCGTTCATGTGCTGAAGGAAAAGAGGTAGTGCAAGGTCCCAGTGACAACTACGAGATTTAAGCTGGGGCAGAATGATGGCATCCTTCAGTACATTGGGGTTGAGGAGGGGGAATAGTTTTTGAGAGGAAAGATAAATGTATTAATTTTAATTAAAATTGTTTTTATTTCCTAGCTAAATACTGCGTTTAAGATAGTAGACCCTCAGAGGACAGAGTTTAAGCTTTGTAATTAAAACTAAGGGCTAGGGGAAAAACAAGCTGTAGTTGGCAGTTTGCAGCAAAGTACCTGGAAAGGAAAAGTGATGCTACTGGCTTAAGAGCATGTGAGCTGCAAAGGACCAAATGCAGCCTAGCTAGTCTAAACAGGAAGGGATTTGATATAAAGATAAAGGGAGCCCAGCAGAAAAGAAAGGCAGTCAAGGCTTGAGGAACTGGCTCCATGGGGCGGAACTAGAGACTGGGGATTTGGAAGCCAGAGAGGCTCTCTCACCACCTGGGGCCCCCATCCTGTCTGCACTGCGCGGACATCCTGGCCTCTGCTTACGGCTTCTCTTACAATTACACTTTCCTTGGAGAGAGAGAACCTGCTTGGACCAGGTAGAATCAAGTGTCTACCCTGGTCCAGTCAGCCTCAGCTCGGAGGGTGGTGACCCAGAGCACAACCATGAGGCAGCCACTGTCCCAGAGCACACGGCCCACCACAGCTTGGCACCCATGATGGGTGTGTTTGTATTACAGTCGCACGTGCTGACAGTGAAATTCACACAGTGCAGAAGTTGATAGACTGGAGAAGAAACATCCCTTCCACACCTTGCCCTTGGTCCTACTTAGGGGCTGGAGCCAGGCCACATGGTCAGTGCCCACACCCTGGCACTGTATGCTCCGAGAGCACACGGTTCTGCACTTTGGGATTGGTCTGTCTTCAATTTATTGTGGGGAAATATTTTCATAGCAGTAGATGTAGTGCCAGAAGACTTCCCTTTTTAATAGCTGCTAGATTTTATTTCTACAGGTGCACCATAACTTATCCCCTGTTGAGAGACATGGAGATTGGATTTTTTCCTTTCATTGTTTTCATTATTTATTTATTTATTTTGCTGCAACCATGTAATTATATCAGTCCTATAATTTCCTGGACTTGGAGTTGCTGTATCAAAGAGGATATGCACTTAAGTATTCTGTGGTTATTGTCATATTTCCTTCCAAAGAGAAAGTACATGAGACAGTGTACTCTGTACCTTGTTAATATTATGTAATATCAAACTTTTAAAGCTTTCTAATATAGGCTTAAAAAGTTATTTAAAAAACTTTGAATGTCTTAATGAGGAATAAACTCTAGCTCACTTCATTTTTAGACACTGCTATGCTTTTGTTAGTAAGGATCGAATCAATTAATATTTGCTTGGCACAGAAAAAGTTAATATATTATAAGCACATAATAAATTAGCTAAAATTGCTTGTAATTGGTATTCTTTATAAATTATAGAAATTTATTTTTACATTTGTGTTCAAATTTATCAGAATTTTCTTTTGTGATCTCTGGATTTTGTATTTTTCTTAGAAGTGATTACCAATATAAAAAATTAACACTTATATTTAACTTATTCAATAATATTCTCATTTAAAGTATTTTAGCCTATATGCAACAATATTTAAATTACCCAAGTTAGTAAAAATATCCACTCAATAAAATATTCAATTCTTTTAAAATATAAATTGGAATTATAATTAGCAGCCTAGCTATAGAAAACTAGTTAAGTACAAAAAAAAACCCTCAAGAAACACTCACCTTCTTAAAAGTTAGACGAAATATTTTTTAAAGAATTCAGTAAAGTCTCAGGATACAAAATCAATATCCACAAATCAGAGGCATTCATATACACTGACAATAGTCAAGCTAAAATTCAAATAAAAAATGCAAAAAATAAAAAAACCTTGTACAATAGCCTCAAAGAAAATTAAATACCTAAAAATATATTTAATGAAAGATGTGAGAGACATATACAGGGAAAACTACAAAATACTAAGAAAAGAAATTGTAGAAGTTGTAAACAGATGGAAAAATCACCTTGCTCATCATGGATTGGTAGAATCAATATTGTTAAAATGTCCATACTACCTAAAGTGATCTACAGAATTAATGCAATCCCTATCAAAGTACCACCATCATTCTTTACAGATCTAGAAAAAATAACTCTATGCTTTATATGGAACCAGAGAAGATCTCATATAGCCAAAACATTCTTAAGAAAAAAAACAAAAACAAACTGGGAGGTATCAGGCTACCAGACTTCAAGCTGTACTACAAGGCTATAGTAACCAAAACAGCATCACATTGGCAACAAGAACAGAGACATAGACCTTCGAAACAAGACTGAGAATCCAGAGATGAAACCATCTGCTTATGGTAATCTAATCTTTGACAAAATAGTAAAAAATATACACTGGGGGAAAAATCTCTTTTCAATAAATGGTGCTGGGAAAACTGGATAGCTACATGCAGAAGAATGAAACTGGATCCCTACCTCTCACCTCTCACAAAAATTAATTCAAGATGGATAACAGACTTAAACCTAAGGCATGAAACCTTAAGAATTCCAGAAGACGATGTTGAGAAGACCCTTTCAGACATCGGCCTAGGCAAAGAATGTTTGGAGAAGACCCCCAAAGCAATCACTGCAGCAACAAAAATAAATAAATGGAACCTGATCAAATTAAAAAGCTTTTGAACAGCCAAGGAAACTATCATTAGAGTGAATAGACAGCCTACAGAATGGGAGAAAATATTTGCTCCTTACACATCTGATAAAGGGCTAATAACAAGAATCTATCTAGAAATTAAAAAAATCAATAAGAAAAAAACCAAATCACCCAATAAATAAATGGCCAAAGGAAATGAACAGAAACTTTTCAAAAGAAGACAGAATAATGGCCAGCAAACATATAAAAAATCCTCAACATCTCTAATCATTAGAGAAATGCAAATCAAAACCACAATGAGCTATCACATAACCCCAGTGAGATTGGACTCTATCAAAAAATCCCAAAACAACAAATGCTGGTGAGGATGTGGAGAGACAGAAACACTTATACACCGCTGGTGGGACTGCAAATTAGTGCAAGAAAATAATTTGGAAGTACCTCAAAGAGCTAAAAATAGAAATGCCATTCAATCCAGCAATAGCACTACTGGGCATCTACCCAAAAGAGCATAAGACATTCTATAATAAAGACATCTGCACCTGAATGTTTATGGCAGCACAATTCACTATTGCAAGGATGTGGAAACAACCCAAGTGCCCATCAATTCATGAGTGGATTATTAAAATTTCATATATGTATACAATGGAATATTACTCAATTATAAAAAATGACAGTGATCTCACACCTCTTATATTGTCTTGAATTGATTTTGAGCCCATCATCCAAAGGGATGTATCACAAGATAAGAGGAATAGCCTCCACGTATATTCGCCATCAAATTGGCACTAACTGATCATCACTATGGTGCTCACAAGGCAGTAATATTCTCCAGGGATTAGGGGGTCAGGGTGTGTGTGGGGGGTAAACACAACTAATGGACTCGGTGAGCATTGTAGAGGGGAAGGGCATGCCTCTAACCCTCGCTTGGGTGAGGCAAAGACATAAAATGTAACCAAAATGTTTGTACCCTCATAATATCCTGAAATAGAAATAAAAATTAAAAAAAAGAATTATTCTGCAGGCCTTAGTCTCTGTAAGTGTTTGAATAGAAGTATGTGGTCTAATGCCCTTCCTTCCTTCCTTCCTTCCCTCCTTCCCTTCTTCCTTCCTTCCTTCCTTCCTTCCTTCCTTCCTTCCCTCCCTCCCTCCCTCCCTCCCTCCCTCCCTCCCTCCCTCCCTCCCTCCCTCCCTCCCTCCTTCCTTCCTTCCTTCCTTCCTTCCTTCCTTCCTTCCTTCCTTCCTTCCTTCCTTCCTTCCTTCCTTCCTCTCATTCCGTTTCTCTTCACCAAGCAGATACATCAAAGAAATATTTTTGTTGATAACTTTGTTAGCATTATGAAAAGTAATTTCAGCAGTAAAAGCCTATTCAAGTTTTTCCCTTTATTTTCTCACACTCATTTCTTCTCAATTTAATAAAATCTTCAAGTATTGATTTTTATAATTGACCATTTCAAAGAATATATCTGGAGAGTTTAAATGTAGATGTTGGAATATAGAGACTTAAACATATTTTTAAAAATGTGTTCTATTCAAATTAAATAGCTTCTATTAAAAGCTGACATATTATAATATGTCACAAATTGCCAAAATCAAGTAATCATTCATTCCACAATTCACTGGGAATGGCACAAGTTAATATAAGCTGGTCTAAACAGATGTAGAGTCTCCTTTGGATGACTGAAGCATATGTGATAGCTCCCAGGGGACATTCAATCCTTTTACTTAAGACTTGACTAGCTTTTGTCTCTTCTGTGCCAGATAAATGCTTTACATTTGGAAAAGTCCCCTTTTTCTTTGGAAATAAGCCTTATTTAATCAAATACTTTAAATTTTCAGGAAATGAAATGAAGAAAAATAAGGACTTTTGTGGCTACTGTTGTCATTGTTAGTTACAAAGGCTATAAAGAACAATGTTTTAATTTAAATGTTCCATTGAAGTTTTATATATTTATTTACTTGCTCTAATGAAAAGATTATAGGTAACTAAAGTTTTAAGTGTTCTGGGGAAATGCTTTAAAAATTTTTTCCTTCTTGTTGAAAGAAATTTGAGTGATTTAATTCTTCAGACAAGTGATTGTGACTAGCAATGAAAGTCAGCGTGGCCAACTGAGCATTACATGCAATGCATCCCTCACGCTCTGCACCGCTTCTCACGGTGTGGCTCAATAACCCCCGGGGTGTTACAGTGCGTTTTCACAGCTTCTTTTCAATATATACCCAGAAGCTTACCTTACAGGCAGAGAGAGCACACGTGTGAGCGTGCATGCATTCACACAGACTTGCACACTGCTCTCCAGAATACTGTGTTCACGCCAAGGGCAGGTGCAAAGTGGCCCATTGCCTACAGGGAACAATGATGTGTCTTTACTTTTAGATCTATTTTTTGTATTATTATTTTAAGATATTGGTTTTGCATGCAATTAGTGCCACTTTGAACATGTATAGTTATGAATACTTATACGTATATTGGGAGTGTATGTTCAACATTTTTCAGAGTTCAGTTCAGAGATCATTGAAGATTGTCTTTTGTGTGACCCCAGATCAAATTACTGGGGATTTGGGTTGCAATTAACTGGTTAATTACCCTTATTGTAACAGCTCATTTTGCATGCACTGTCTAAATGTCAGCAGCAAGAGTTGAATTCTGTTTCATCCTGGTGTTAAAGAAATAAAATCACTCACTCTACATTAGTTCTGGGTAACTTCAATTTTCTTTGAAGTTTTAGTGCAGTGTTATAACTACCAGATTCAAAGAGTAAAGTTCCTAAAGAAACTGTACTTCCTTTTCAATGGAACCTGAATATGTTGGTGTGGCAGCTTTGTGACTTGGATAGCAGCCATCCCCAGGAGTTATTGGCAGTGACTTGGGCTTCTGATTTAGAAATTATCAATGACAATGTTATCAATATGCTCCTCTTTCATGAAAGAAGGTGAAAAGCTAAGGCAATCACAGAAATGATGATACACTCAGAAATTTGAACAACTAGGAAATTCTGACAATGCTATAAAATTTAGGGGCAGATAAACACACCTTATAATACTGCGGCCTCAGCAATCAGCTATTTGTTGAACAGTAACTTTTAAACCAGAATGACATAAATTCCCTTTATTCTGTCCTTAGGGTGGGTCCTGTCAGCTGCAGAGCTCCCCACTCTGCACGCAGGGATCCTTCCCCTCACTTCTGTCCTTCCTGATTTGTGATTTGTGCACTGACGGAGATCTTCCAGCTCACGCTTGCCCGTGCTGAGGGCACGAGGAGCCCATAAAGCTCTTAGTGCACTTACCTTGCTAAGAGCTTGGGTAGGTAGTGGAATCCGTTTCTGCAGCAATGGGCAGTCTGGCTTAGCAGGAAGCCTGGCGAGACTGGAGTCATGAGTATTCATTTAAGCCTCATCTATGCTATGCTGCGGTTTGTCACGTGGTACAGTAGCTTTTTCCAGTGCAATGTTGAGCAACAAGCTTCCAGAAAATGAAGTACTCTTGGTAAAAAAGCACCTTTGAGCATTGCTAGTGAGCTGTGTACTTGTACAGGCTCTGAGGAAGGAAATCTGGCAATATATTAACATATTACAACTGCAAATTCATATTCCTTTTGCCCCAAGAGTAAGGTTGGCTGGTGCTGTGACGTTAATACTCCCGCCAAGGCCGGTTTCAAGCTCCCCACGGGACATCGCCAATGGTGAGCTGGGATGAGATGGCATGAGGGGCCCATAGCTCCATCTGGTGCCACCCAGCTCAGCTGCCCACTCCAGAAAAGCCAAGGTGAGGCCCAGGTGACCTCCAAGTTTCTCTTTATCATCAGTAGCTTTCTTCCTAAGCGCAGGAATAATACTCAAAATATTTGCTGGAGCCTAAGGCACAGGTATGGCAATCAGAATGATCGCTGGTCCTAAATCCCTGAACTGCTGTGGAGGACCCCGCTGTGAGTCGGCGGCGCCCGGGCCCTCCGCAGGCCCCTCCCCTCCCATGCTGTCCTCAGTGTCTCAGCTATCTTTCCTGGAATAGTTTGGTGCATATCAAAGTAATGATGTATGGTCTTCCTTCAATTTTTTTCAACAATGATGACATACCACAGACTGTCTACAAAAGCTTGGTTTTTGGATGACTTTCCGTCTTTCCATATGAGTACATACAGATGTCCTTCTTATTTAATTTTAATTATTTAAATTTATTTACAGTTGCAAGGTATTTTTACTATTTGAGGGCCTAACCATAATTTATTTAAATGATGCCATATTGATGGACACTTGGGGAGATTTCAATTTGCTGCTTATTTATAAAACTGAAGTGAAGAAATTTATACATATGTTGATTTAACCCACATATTTTTTAAGGTGTATGTGAGTTAAATATGCAGAAATATGATTACTGGGACAGAGAAATATGCATTTGCAATTGTGATATGTTGTCAGATTTCCTTCACCAGGGGTTATAGAAATATATCCAGCTCCTTAGCAATGCTCAAAGGCACCTCTTACTAACATAATGCCTCATCAGACTGCAAGTATAGTAGGCGAGAACCAGCATTTCAGCATAACTTCAGCTAGAATTCAACGACTCTGGCTGTGATTAAGATTTCTTTGATTTAAGACACATTTTTATTTCCTGTTCTCTGAACTCTGTTTTCATCTCTTATTCCTTTCCTTTGATTAATTAATTAAGTCTTACTGAATTCTTGGTCTTTTCTAACTATAGTATATATTGAGGACATTAGTATTTTGTGATTGAGTTGCAAATATATTCTTCTTATATTTGTTTGTCATGTGTCTTATTTTTCTTTGATATTTTATGCCATATAAAAGTTATGATTTGATTTAGTACAATTTATTGATTTATTTTTTTCTTTTGTATGCTGTGAATTTTGAGGCAGGGTTAGAAAGGCCTTTCCTACTCTGAGTTTATAAATAATTCTTTCTCCTTTTGTTTTTGTTTTTGGAGATGGAGTCTTATTCTGTCACCCAGGCTGGAGTGCATTGGCACAATCATAGTTCACAAAAGCCTCGAACTTCTGGGCTCAAGCAATCCTCCTGCCTCATCCTTCTGAGTAACTGGGACTACAGACATGAGCTACTCTTTTTTACAGAATAATCATTGCTCCAAGATGATACATTTATCTCCAGGTCTGTGAGACTGGCTAGACATTTAGAAATATTGAATGGCATTGTCATCCACCTGTCGGAGCCGTGGAGAAGAGGAGGCTGGGAGGCTGCAAAAAATCGGCTCAAATCACAGACACGGTAGGCTGCAGAGGGTGCGTGTGACAACACACAATGGTAACACTGGTAATAATTACGTTGTGGTTAACATTGAGTGCTTACTCTTTGCCAGATAGTGCCCTAAACACTTTACATAATTTATCAAATTAAATTCGCAAACAACCCCATTGTTATTTCTCTTTACAAATGAGAAAACTAAAGTGTAGCTAGGCTAAGTCATTGTCAAGGTCAAACAGCTTCTAAGTGATGACCTTGGGGAAGATGAGGTCTGTCTGGTCTCAGAGGCAGCACTCCTACCCAGCTCCCACTGCTTCCTGAAAGAGTAAAGCTTCATCCCTCCGTGACTGGTCCTGTTAAGTCTGAGAAATTGGTTGTTAATCTTACCGAGGATCCCCTGTACATAAAAAGCTGCTTCGCTCTTACTGCTTTCAAAATTCTCTTTGTCTTTCGCTTTAAATTTGATTATAATGTGTCTCAAGTTTGTTTTATGAATTATATATTGTGAATAGATTATAGTGCGAATCTCTCACATTTACAATACATAGAGTTTGTTGAGATTCTCAGATGTGTACATTCATGTCTCATCAAATTTGTGAGCATTTTAGCCATTATTTCTTCAGATATTCTTTCTGTCCCTTTCTCTTTTTCTTCTACTTCTAAGACTCAAACAGTGCATATGTAGGTCTGCTTGCTGGTGCCCCACAGGTCACTTAGGTTGTGTTCACTTTGCTTTATTCATTATGCTCTTTACACTGGATAATTTTAACTATCCTATCTTCAAGTGGTGATTCTATCTTCTGTTTACTCAAGTTTTCTGTTGAAGCCCTCTAGCAACTTTTAAAAATTTTAGATATTGTATACTTCAACTCCAGGTTTATTTTACTAATTTCTGTCTCTTTATTGATAGTCTGGGTATTTTTGTTGTTGTTGTTGTTTATACATTGTTGTCATGATTCCTTTTAACTGTTTGAGCATATTTAAGACAGTCAGATTATAGATTTTGCCTAGTAAGTTCAATGTCTTTGATTCCTCATGGATAGTTTCTGTCAATTTATGTATTTATTTCCTGTGAACAAGCCATACTTTCCTGTTTCTTTGTGTGCCTGTGACCATTTGTTGAAATCTGAATATTTCAATAGTGTAATGTTGTACCTCTGATAATTGGATTTTCCCTTTTCCTCAAGAATTTTTGTTTATTGTTGACTATTGTACTTGCCTATTTGTGTAGTGACTTTTCCAAACTATTTTTGTAAAAACTATATTCCTTGTCATGTGTGGTGACATGAAGTCACTGTTTCTTAGTTTGTTTTCAGCTAGTGTTTTGAGAGAAATTTTCTTTCTTACGTTCCTTTTTATGTATTCCACTTTTGCTTGGTTGCTGTAAGCTTTCAACTGTTTTTCAGATAAAGATGTTTTGGCAATTCCTGCTTGTTTTTTTTAATGTTTCCATGAAGAACATAAATTTGGAACTCCAAACTTTGCCATTTTGCTCTAGTAGAAGTATCTTAATCAAATAAGCACTGATCTTAAGTCAGAAAAAAGCATCAGGAAATAATGTTTCTCTGACTTCTGATAAACCTGACCATTGGTCTGTATGAGTATGGAACCATAAGGCACATTCTTAAGTCAGCTTGCTCCTAAATCCACCAATCAGAATACTCCAGGAACATTTAAAATAATTTATGCATGGTGTAGTGCAACCTATAAAGCAGCAGATGGGGAATAAGGGGACCTCTGCCTTTCTGCTGTGTCACCATGGGGCTTGCCACTTCTCTGTGCCTTGGTGTTCCCATCTGTAAATAAGAAATTGAGACAACATTGTGGCTAAGAATCATTTCAGATCTTTTAATCCATGATTACATTTATGGGCCCTGGAATCTGATTTAACATACAATTTTCAGCCTGCCTTAAAATCAACCTGAGTCCCTTGGTATCTACTTGTTTAGACATAAGGACATGATTATTGATTGAATAGCAATGTAATATATAGTCCATCCTCTTTATTCTAGGGGAAATTCAGGTTCAGATTCCTCTGAGCAACTGATCACATTTTAATCAACTTATCTACACATGAATGTGTTTTATTTGTGTTTTGGTTTAAAAGCACATTATTTAATATATATTGTTGATTCATTAACATGGAACTCACAGCCAATAGCAGTATCACTCTCAACTGAATGAAGCTTATCAAGCACACACATTTTTTCCTTAAGGCACATCACAGCATTCTTGTCTTTAGAAACACTGGACAGCACTTCAGTGCTGTGCTTGAGGATCATTTTAAACAAGAAAACCACCAAGAAAAGGCACAAAAATGCACAAGCAAAAATAAGAAGCAAACCAAAGCAGGACCCTGTGGACAGGACATTTGTTTATACTATGACAGATGTAACAAAAGAGTATCATCTTGTTCAACCTCAGCTGGGAAGGAGCTCATCAGGTGACTCAAATGTTTTTATCACTCTGTACATGTTCACAAGTAACCTCAAAAACACCAGAACTGTTGGTTTGGGAGTTACAAATAAATTTTAGTGAGGAAGTACATTCATGAACACACACTAAATATATTTGGAATAATCAACTATCTTAAAATAAAGGGGAAAAAAGAAAGATAAACATTGCCCTCTCATCTGATGAAGTAGGTTTAATTAATAATTATCATATTATTTTTATAACTTTGAAAATGGAATAACTTATTAAACGCATTGGATTGATCTAAATCTTTAGTTGATTTTCTATATTTATAAATGAGGCACTTGACTCTTTCAGGCCATTAGGGACGATTTCATTTGTGGACATATATTCTTGCTGAATATCTATTAAGTGTTATTTTCTATGCTAGAAATGAAAATATTGCCCTCAAGTGGCTTACTGACTAGTTCTTTGAAACTATAGGGGAGTTTCCTGAAGATATCTCCTCTGCAATAGCCACGTGAAATTAGTGTTCACTAGAAGCTCACCCAAACCAGGTAATCAAGGTTCTCAGGAGCAAATAACAGAAACCAACTAAAGTTGATGATTATCTGTTAGCTTTGCTGTGCAACAAACCATTCCAAAAATATAGTGCCTTAAAATAAGAACCAGTCATTTCATTCATGATTCTGTGGGTTGGCAATTTGCGCTGGCTCATTTTGATAGTTTTTCCTCTCCCTATGAGACGGCAGTCAGCTGCCCTAGTTAGGGTCCCCAGCTGGGGTGTCTCACTCCTGAACTACGTGATTGCTCGACATCCAACCTGCCAAGCCCATCCATATGGCAGCCAGAAGAGTTTCCTCCAATGTCTGGAGGAAAACTTACAAGTCTTCTTGCCACTATGTCTTGGAGGTGGGAATTTCATAATTTCTGACACTTTCGTTTGTCCTAAGCCAAAAGAGAATAAAGGATCATATTTAAGAGATGGGGAAATAGATTCTACTTCATACAGGAAGGGCTCTAACTTCATGTAGCAAGGACATGGATACACTGAGCTGAATAATTGTGCCTACCTCACAAAGAATCTGTCACGTAGACTAAGAAAAAAGGTAGTTCACAATATTGCTCAGTTGTTTAGAGAATAAAGAATAGAACTCATCAGGATATAAGGTGAATTGAGTAGCCAAAAGCACAAATAAAATCACACTGTGGAACTGGTCCAATGACATTGTCACCGTTGCTGACGTCTGGATGCCACTGCCAGTGCTGCTATTGCTGGTGGTGCCTACTCTTACCACAGGTCGATTGCGGGGACCATCCCGCTGAAACTGGATATTACCGCCACCCTGATGCCACGACTGCTGGGTGGAGGCATCAGTGGTTGTGCCATGGTGATGCATCAGATTTGCTCAATTGAGACCATTTCCCTGTGCGCAAGGGAGGCTGGGAAAGTGATAATCTGGCTTATTTGGGTTTCCAGACAGAAAATAGCTGCTATATCCCAACAAGACCATAAGGTGGGGAAGTTGCCAAATATATTAGAAGGGTCCAGGTTCTGGACAAACAAAAATGTGAAAGAGCCAACATGTGTTATCTCAGGACATGTAGAAAGGGACTGAAGAGTCAAGAACCTAAAATGCCCTGTCCTGAAAAAGTGTTGTTTGATTTTGGTTTCTTTCTTCCCCTTGAAGCATAAGGCCCCAAAACTGGGTACAATCAAGGCTCACAGTGTATTTTAGGAATGAGGCCTTTGAAGTCCAGTTAGAAGGGTGTGGAGCCATCAAATTCTAGCACTGGGATTTCCTGGCCAAACCTGGTGTCACTACGTGGTCACATGATAAAGGTCCCTGGTTTGCAGGGTTGTTCTCTGTGAGGTCTCTTTAAGAATGCTTCTTCCTCTTACCCCCAACTTCCGGAGGCCGGTGAGGGAATCAGACCGCCCGGGGCAGACGGTGAAGAGCGCACATGCTCCGCAGTCGCGGGCGGCCTAGCGGCGCCGCGCACACAGATGGCAGTGGTGCTCCGGTCTTCTGCAAGCTGTGTCACTGGCCACCCGTCGCCTCCTGCCTCTGTGTCCCCGTAGTGAGGCGAGAGCCCAGCACCTACCTCCAGACTGTTGTAAGTATAAATACGGGTGAAATATGCTTGCAGGGAAGCGGCTAGTGAGTGTTGGTGTCAGTCCTGCTGTTCCTGGAGAATTACTTAGTGATATGGGGAAGGGAATCAGTGTAGAAGAAATCGCAAGCCCGGAAGGCACGTGAGACCTCAGCTAAGGGTACTTCTAAACAAAAAAAGAAAGTGCATATTTTTATTGTTATACGAATAATGTTCTCTTCTTTATGAACGAATTAAATTTCTTTGTTGCAGGAAAGACTTTTTAACAGTTTCTGCATTTCTATGGCAATAATAGCATCTGCCGTCACCGAGTTCTAACTACTATAACCTCATTGCACAAAGGGAGTGGGCCAGCTTTCCAGAAACACAGTGATTTTGTTCAGTCAAGAAGCTTATCAGTGCAGTAGTTCCCCTTATCTGAGGTTTTGCTTTCCATGGTTTCAGTGACCTGAAGCCAACTGCAGTCTGAAAATACTAAGTAGAAAATTTTAGAAATAAATAATTTATGATTTTTAACTTGCACGCTGTTCTTAGCAATGGGATGAAATGTGGAGCATTCTTACTGTACCCCTCGGGAGACGTGCATCCTGCCTTTGTCGGCTGCGCTCACGCGCCTGTGCTGCCTGGCCTTAGTGGTTGGCAGGGCCTTGGGTCTGGGGCCTGAGGGCCGGGCAGCGCGCGCTCCAGCCGCCCGGCTCTGTTCCCGCGGCCTCACGGCTCGGGCGCTGCCATGCTGGCAACTCAGACGCACCAAGGAGAAGCCAAATGTACTTCCCTTAGTGAAAAGGGTGAACGTTCTCAGCTTAATAAGGAAAGAAAAAAATTGTACATGAAAGTGGCTAAAATCTAAGGTAAGAATGAATTTTCTGTCCATGAAATTGTGAAGAAAAGGCATGCGTCCACAGTGCTGTATTACACACCCAGAGCAGCTGGGCGCTCTTGTGACTTCACGCCCACAGGGACCTGAACCTGAAATGTCCCGGCTTTGGACAAGGAGGGGCCACTGCAAGTGTGCTCTGATAAGGAGGGCCACTGTAAGTGTGCTCTGACAAGGAGGGCCACTGTAACTGTGCTCTGACAAGGAGGGCCACTGTAACTGTGCTCTGACAAGGAGGGCCACTGTAAGTGTGCTTTGACAAGGAGGGCCACTGTCAGTGTGCTCTGACAAGGAGGGCCACTGTAAGTGTGCTCTGACAAGGAGGGGCACTGTAACTGTGCTCTGACAAGGAGGGCCACTGTAAGTGTGCTCTGACAAGGAGGGCCACTGTAACTGTGCTCTGACAAGGAGGGCCACTGTAAGTGTGCTCTGACAAGGAGGGGCACTGTAACAGTGCTCTGACAAGGAGGGGCCACTGTAACTGTGCTCTGACAAGGAGGGCCACTGTAAGTGTGCTCTGACAAGGAGGGGCCACTGTAAGTGTGCTCTGACAAGGAGGGGCCACTCTAAGTGTGCTCTGACAAAGAGGGGCCACTGTAACTGTGCTCTGAAAAGGAGGGGCCACTGTAACTGTCCTCTGACAAGGAGGGGCACTGTAATTGTGCTATGACAAGGAGGGGCACTGTAACTGTGCTCTGACAAGGAGGCCACTGTAACTGTGCTCTGACAAGGAGGGCCACTGTAAGTGTGCTCTGACAAGGAGGGCCACTGTAACTGTGCTCTGACAAGGAGGGCCACTGTAAGTGTGCTCTGACAAGGAGGGGCACTGTAACTGTGCTCTGACAAGGAGGCCACTGTAACTGTGCTCTGACAAGGAGGGCCACTGTAACTGTGCTCTGACAAGGAGGGGCACTGTAACAGTGCTCTGACAAGGAGGGGCCACTGTAACTGTGCTCTGACAAGGAGGGCCACTGTAAGTGTGCTCTGACAAGGAGGGGCCACTGTAACAGTGCTCTGACAAGGAGGGCCACTGTAAGTGTGCTCTGACAAGGAGGGGCCACTGTAAGTGTGCTCTGACAAGGAGGGGCCACTGTAAGTGTGCTCTGACAAAGAGGGGCCACTGTAACTGTGCTCTGAAAAGGAGGGGCCACTGTAACTGTCCTCTGACAAGGAGGGGCACTGTAATTGTGCTATGACAAGGAGGGCCACTGTAAGTGTGCTCTGACAAGGAGGGGCACTGTAAGTGTGCTCTGACAAGGAGGGCTACTGTAAGTGTGCTCTGACAAGGAGGGGCACTGTAAGTGTGCTCTGACAAGGAGGGCCACTGTAACTGTGCTCTGACAAGGAGGGCCACTGTAAGTGTGCTCTGACAAGGAGGGGCACTGTAACAGTGCTCTGACAAGGAGGGGCCACTGTAACTGTGCTCTGACAAGGAGGGCCACTGTAAGTGTGCTCTGACAAGGAGGGCCACTGTAAGTGTGCTCTGACAAGGAGGGGCCACTGTAAGTGTGCTCTGACAAGGAGGGGCACTGTAACTGTGCTCTGACAAGGAGGGCTACTGTAACTGTGCTCTGACAAGGAGGGCCACTGTAAGTGTGCTCTGACAAGGAGGGGCACTGTAACAGTGCTCTGACAAGGAGGGGCATGGTAAGTGTGCTCTGACAAGGAGGCCACTGTAACTGTGCTCTGACAAGGAGGGCCACTGTAAATGTGCTCTGACAAGGAGGGGCACTGTAACTGTGCTCTGACAAGGAGGGCTACTGTAACTGTGCTCTGACAAGGAGGGCCACTGTAACTGTGCTCTGACAAGGAGGGCCACTGTAAGTGTGCTCTGACAAGGAGGGGCACTGTAACAGTGCTCTGACAAGGAGGGGCCACTGTAACTGTGCTCTGACAAGGAGGGCCACTGTAAGTGTGCTCTGACAAGGAGGGGCCACTGTAAGTGTGCTCTGACAAGGAGGGGCCACTCTAAGTGTGCTCTGACAAAGAGGGGCCACTGTAACTGTGCTCTGAAAAGGAGGGGCCACTGTAACTGTCCTCTGACAAGGAGGGGCACTGTAATTGTGCTATGACAAGGAGGGCCACTGTAAGTGTGCTCTGACAAAGAGGGGCACTGTAAGTGTGCTCTGACAAGGAGGCTACTGTAACTGTGCTCTGACAAGGAGGGGCACTGTATTGTGCTATGACAATGAGGGGCTACTGTAAGTGTGCTCTGACAAAGAGGGGCACTGTAAGTGTGCTCTTACAAGGAGGCCACTGTAACTGTTCTCTGACAAGGAGGGGCCACTGTAAGTGTGCTATGACAAGGAGGGCCACTGTAACTGTGCTCTGACAAGGAGGGCCACTGTAACTGTCCTCTGACAAGGAGGGGCACTGTAATTGTGCTATGACAAGGAGGGCCACTGTAAGTGTGCTCTGACAAAGAGGGGCACTGTAAATGTGCTCTTACAAGGAGGCCACTGTAACTGTGCTCTGACAAGGAGGGGCCACTGTAAGTGTGCTCTGACAAGGAGGCCACTGTAACTGTGCTCTGACAAGGAGGGCCACTGTAAATGTGCTCTGACAAGGAGGGGCCACTGTAACTGTGCTCTGACAAGGAGGGCTACTGTAAGTGTGCTCTGACAAGGAGGGGCACTGTAAGTGTGCTCTGACAAGGAGGGCCACTGTAAGGGTGCTCTGACAAAGAGGGGCACTGTAAGTGTGCTCTTACAAGGAGGCCACTGTAACTGTGCTCTGACAAGGAGGGGCCACTGTAAGTGTGCTCTGACAAGGAGGCCACTGTAAGTGTGCTATGACAAGGAGGGGCACTGTAACTGTGCTCTGACAAGGAGGGCCACTGTAACTGTGCTCTGACAAGGAGGCCACTGTAACTGTGCTCTGACAAGGAGGGGCCACTGTAACTGTGCTCTGACAAGGAGGCCACTGTAACTGTGCTCTGACAAGGAGGCCACTGTAACTGTGCTCTGACAAGGAGGCCACTGTAACTCTGCTGTGACAAGAGGGCTACTGTAACTGTGCTCTGACAAGGAGGGCCACTGTAACTGTGCTCTGACAAGGAGGCCACTGTAATTGTGCTCTGACAAGGAGGCCACTGTAACTGTGCTCTGACAAGGAGGCCACTCTAACTGTGCTCTGACAAGGAGGGCCACTGTAACTGTGCTCTGACAAGGAGGGCCACTGTAACTGTGCTCTGACAAGGAGGGCCACTGTAACTGTGCTCTGACAAGAGGGCTACTGTAACTGTGCTCTGACAAGGAGGGCCACTGTAACTGTGCTCTGACAAGGAGGCCACTGTAACTGTGCTCTGACAAGGAGGCCACTGTAACTGTGCTCTGACAAGGAGGCCACTGTAACTGTGCTCTGAGAAGGAGGGCCACTGTAACTGTGCTCTGACAAGGAGGGCTACTGTAACTGTGCTCTGACAAGGAGGGCCACTGTAACTGTGCTCTGACAAGAGGGCTACTGTAACTGTGCTCTGACAAGGAGGGCCACTGTAACTGTGCTCTGACAAGGAGGGCCACTGTAAGTGTGCTCTGACAAAGAGGGGCCACTGTAAGTGTGCTCTGAGAAGGAGGGCCACTGTAACTGTGCTCTGACAAGGAGGGCCACTGTAACTGTGCTCTGACAAGGAGGGGCCACTGTAATTGTGCTCTGACAAGGAGGGGCCACTGTAATTGTGCTCTGACAAGGAGGGCCACTGTAAGTGTGCTCTGAGAAGGAGGGCCACTGTAACTGTGCTCTGACAAGGAGGGCCACTGTAACTGTGCTCTGACAAGGAGGGGCCACTGTACCTGTGCTCTGAGAAGGAGGGCCACTGTAACTGTGCTCTGACAAGGAGGGCCACTGTAACTGTGCTCTGACAAGGAGGGGCCACTGTAATTGTGCTCTGACAAGGAGGGCCACTGTAAGTGTGCTCTGAAAAGGAGGGGCCACTGTAAGTGTGCTCTGAAAAGGAGGGGCCACTGTAAGTGTGCTCTGACAAGGAGGGCCACTCTAAGTGTGCTCTGACAAGGAGGGGCACTGTAACAGTGCTCTGACAAGGAGGGGCCACTGTAATTGTGCTCTGACAAGGAGGGCCACTGTAAGTGTGCTCTGACAAGGAGGGGCACTGTAACAGTGCTCTGACAAGGAGGGCCACTGTAAGTGTGCTTTGACAAGGAGGGGCCACTGTAAGTGTGCTCTGACAAGGAGGTGCCACTCTAAGTGTGCTCTGACAAAGAGGGGCCACTGTAACTGTGCTCTGAAAAGGAGGGGCCACTGTAACTGTCCTCTGACAAGGAGGGGCACTGTAATTGTGCTATGACAAGGAGGGCCACTGTAAGTGTGCTCTGACAAAGAGGGGCAATGTAAGTGTGCTCTGACAAGGAGGCTACTGTAACTGTGCTCTGACAAGGAGGGGCACTGTATTGTGCTATGACAATGAGGGGCCACTGTAAGTGTGCTCTGACAAAGAGGGGCACTATAAGTGTGCTCTGACAAGGAGGCCACTGTAACTGTGCTCTGACAAGGAGGGGCCACTGTAAGTGTGCTCTGACAAGGAGGCCACTGTAAGTGTGCTATGACAAGGAGGCCACTGTAAGTGTGCTTTGACAAGGAGGGGCATGGTAAGTGTGCTCTGACAAGGAGGCCACTGTAACTGTGCTCTGACAAGGAGGCCACTGTAACTGTGCTCTGACAAGGAGGGCCACTGTAACTGTGCTCTGACAAGAAGGGGCACTGTAACTGTGCTCTGACAAGGAGGGCCACTGTAACTGTGCTCTGACAAGGAGGCCACTGTAACTGTGCTCTGACAAGGAGGGGCCACTGTAACTGTGCTCTGACAAGGAGGCCACTGTAACTGTGCTCTGACAAGGAGGGCCACTGTAACTGTGCTCTGACAAGGAGGGCCACTGTAACTGTGCTCTGACAAGGAGGGCCACTGTAAGTGTGCTCTGACAAGGAGGGCCACTATAACTGTGCTCTGACAAGGAGGCCACTGTAACTGTGCTCTGACAAGGAGGGCCACTGTAACTGTGCTCTGACAAGGAGGCCACTGTAACTGTGCTCGGACAAGGAGGGGCACTGTAACTGTGCTCTGACAAGGAGGCCACTGTAAGTGTGCTCTGACAAGGAGGGCCACTGTAACTGTGCTCTGACAAGGAGGGGCCACTGTAACTGTGCTCTGACAAGGAGGCCACTGTAACTGTGCTCTGACAAGGAGGCCACTGTAACTGTGCTCTGACAAGGAGGCCACTGTAAGTGTGCTATGACAAGGAGGGCCACTGTAACTGTGCTCTGAGAAGGAGGGCCACTGTAAGTGTGCTCTGACAAGGAGGGGCACTGTAACTGTGCTCTGACAAGGAGGGGCACTGTAACTGTGCTCTGACAAGGAGGGCCACTGTAACTGTGCTCTGACAAGGAGGGCCACTGTCAGTGTGCTCTGACAAGGAGGGCCACTGTAACTGTGCTCTGACAAGGAGGGCCATTGTAAGTGTGCTCTGAGAGGAGGGCCACTGTAACTGTGCTCTGACATGGAGGCCACTGTAACTGTGCTCTGACAAGGAGGGCCACTGTAACTGTGCTCTGACAAGGAGACCACTGTAACTGTGCTCTGACAAGGAGGGCCACTGTAACTGTGCTCTGACAAGGAGGCCACTGTAACTGTGCTCTGACAAGGAGGGCCACTGTAAGTGTGCTCTGACAGGGAGGCCACTGTAACTGTGCTCTGACAAGGAGGGCCACTGTAAGTGTGCTCTGACAAGGAGGGCCACTGTAACTGTGCTCTGACAAGGAGGGCCACTGTAACTGTGCTCTGACAAGGAGGGCCACTGTAACTGTGCTCTGACAAGGAGGGCCACTGTAACTGTGCTCTGACAAGGAGGCCACTGTAAGTGTGCTCTGACAAGGAGGGCCACTGTAAGTGTGCTCTGACAAGGAGGGCCACTGTAACAGTGCTCTGACAAGGAGGCCACTGTAACTGTGCTCTGACAAGGAGGCCACTGTAACTGTGCTCTGACAAGGAGGCCACTGTAACTGTGCTCTGACAAGGAGGCCACTGTAAATGTGCTATGACAAGGAGGGCTACTGTAACTGTGCTCTGACAAGGAGGGCCACTGTAACTGTGCTCTGACAAGGAGGGGCACTGTAAGTGTGCTCTGACAAGGAGGGGCACTGTAACTGTGCTCTGACAAGGAGGGCCACTGTAACTGTGCTCTGACAAGGAGGGCCACTGTAACTGTGCTCTGACAAGGAGGGCCACTGTAACTGTGCTCTGACAAGGAGGGCCACTGTAACTGTGCTCTGACAAGGAGGGCCACTGTAACTGTGCTCTGACAAGGAGGCCACTGTAACTGTGCTCGGACAAGGAGGGGCACTGTAACTGTGCTCTGACAAGGAGGCCACTGTAACTGTGCTCTGACAAGGAGGGGCCACTGTAACTGTGCTCTGACAAGGAGGGGCCACTGTAACTGTGCTCTGACAAGGAGGCCACTGTAACTGTGCTCTGACAAGGAGGCCACTGTAACTGTGCTCTGACAAGGAGGCCACTGTAAGTGTGCTATGACAAGGAGGGCTACTGTAACTGTGCTCTGACAAGGAGGGCCACTGTAACTGTGCTCTGACAAGGAGGGCCACTGTAACTGTGCTCTGACAAGGAGGCCACTGTAACTGTGCTCGGACAAGGAGGGGCACTGTAACTGTGCTCTGACAAGGAGGGCCACTGTAACTGTGCTCTGACAAGGAGGGGCCACTGTAACTGTGCTCTGACAAGGAGGCCACTGTAACTGTGCTCTGACAAGGAGGCCACTGTAACTGTGCTCTGACAAGGAGGCCACTGTAAGTGTGCTATGACAAGGAGGGCTACTGTAACTGTGCTCTGACAAGGAGGGCTACTGTAACTGTGCTCTGACAAGGAGGGCCACTGTAATTGTGCTCTGACAAGGAGGGGCACTGTAAGTGTGCTCTGACAAGGAGGGGCACTGTAACTGTGCTCTGACAAGGAGGGCCACTGTAACTGTGCTCTGACAAGGAGGGCCACTGTAAGTGTGCTCTGACAGGGAGGGGCACTGTAACTGTGCTCTGACAGGGAGGGCCACTGTAAGTGTGCTCTGACAGGGAGGGGCACTGTAACTGTGCTCTGACAAGGAGGGCCACTGTAACTGTGCTCTGACAAGGAGGGCCACTGTAAGTGTGCTCTGACAGGGCGGGGCACTGTAAGTGTTCTCTGACAAGGAGGGCCACTGTAACTGTGCTCTGACAAGGAGGGGCCACTGTAACTGTGCTCTGACAAGGAGGCCACTGTAACTGTGCTCTGACAAGGAGGGGCCACTGTAACTGTGCTCTGACAAGGAGGCCACTGTAACTGTGCTCTGACAAGGAGGCCACTGTAACTGTGCTCTGACAAGGAGGGCCACTGTAACTGTGCTCTGACAAGGAGGCCACTGTAACTGTGCTCTGACAAGGAGGGGCCACTGTAACTGTGCTCTGACAAGGAGGGCCACTGTAACTGTGCTCTGACAAGGAGGCCACTGTAACTGTGCTCTGACAAGGAGGGGCCACTGTAACTGTGCTCTGACAAGGAGGCCACTGTAACTGTGCTCTGACAAGGAGGGCCACTGTAACTGTGCTCTGAGAAGGAGGGCCACTGTAACTGTGGTCTCACTGCTGCCAGGCAGCGGGGCAGTCGCTTCCACGCAGCGCGGCGCCATTCTTCATGCAGCCTCATTAGTGATCTTTCCCACTAGCAGGTCGGACACGTGAGTTGCAGAAGGTTAAGTAATCTGCCTAGTATTATGACAGGCGATGGATTCAGGATTTGAGCCCAGATAGTCTGACTTTAACGACAACTTGGGCTGCTGTACTTTAAGCAGCCCCCACTCTTGAAGCCTGGGACTCATCTCTGAGCCCAGGACTCAGGTGACCCCAGAGCCCAAACTGCTGTTGGCTGATGGCACGTAACCCAGCCCCTCAAGCCCAAAGTCTAAGGGGCCCAGTGCAGGCCAGTGTCTGTCCTAACAGCAGTGGTAGAGAAGCTGGGTCAGCTGCTCCCGAAATAGACGCATTGCTGGGCTGGCGCTGCGGCTGTTGTTTACGTCCACTGTGCACATTCTTCCTGGAAGCCAGTTGCTGTGGAAAATGGGCACGGCGCCTCCTGCCTTGGCTAGGTGGCTAAAAAAGAGGTTGTTTGGAGAAACCCAATCTCCTACTAATGCAGGACATCAGAGGGTTGAGCTTGGCCACATGTCCAACCAAGGGCAGAGCATTCGTTTGTTTGAAGTAATTTGTAAAGGGAAGTCATTTGGCCCCAAGCATGTGGAATACTTTGTTGTTAAGTTCTAGATATATTGTGATTAGGCCCAAGGCCAGGCTAAACTTGCCCTTCCTCCCTTCCCAACTAGTGGAGCTGATGGACACAGAAAGGCAGATACCCCATGAATTTCACTTATATGTGTAATCTAAAAAAATCAAACTCATAGGGTAGCAGAGGGTGGAATGCTGGTTGCCAGGGGCTGAGGGGTGGGAGATTGGGTAGATGTTGTTCAAAGGATATAAAATTTGAGTTAAACAGGAGGGATAATTTCAGGAGATCTATTGCACAATATGGTGACTATAGTTAGTAATGATATGGTATGTACTTAAAAATTGCTAAGCAAGTAGAATTTGTGTTCTCACAACAAAACGTTAAGTATGTGAGGTAGTGCAGTATTAATTACCTTAATTTATCAGTTCCACAATGTATACATATTTCAAAACATCGTGTTGCACACCATAAATATTTATGATTCTTGTCATTTGTCAATTTAATAAATAATTTATTTTAAATGGAGCTGATGGCTAGAGCCAGTTTTTACTAAAAATGTAGGAATATTAAAATTTTAACCACACAATTACTTAAAATATATATGTGTGTGTATGTAAAACAACCTAAGTGCATAGATTATTTGTGTCATTTTAACTACTTAGTCTTGAGGACAATTAACGTTGAACCAGTCTTAGCTAGTTTTACGATTGCTAAGTGATTTTAAGCAGTGGCCCTGGTGCGCCCGTGAGGGCGGGTAGGAACGAGGCCGTCAGACGCACAGCAGTGGAGTGCGAGAGCCATGACCAGCTCCCGGGCGGGGGCGCAGAGCAGGCATCTAACCAGCCCGCCCGCTCAAGGTCCGGCAAACCTGGGCCAGCGGACATCTGAGGTGAGGCTCAGAGGCTGGGTAGGAGGGATCAGGCAGGATGGCATGAAGAGGCCACATGTTGTAGGTCCGAAGTGGCCAATTATCAGGAATATTTTATAGTGCAAGCTAATCCTTAACATCGCAGCTAGGCAGTCCCCAATGAGGGCAGCTGGAGGAGGAGCAGGAGCCTGCCGAGGCCCGATGTCGCCTCTCCACTGTCTGATCGCAGGATGTTCCATCAGGGCAGCTTCAGGCCCCTTCTCCTGGGAGGCCTGCCACACGTAGATGAATGTTCTTGCCAGAGGGGTGGTTGTGGCTTCAGGTTGTCGTCGGTATTTGAATAATTCTGATTTCCAGCGCTCACACCTGCCCTCATGATCACTCTTTTTGTGCACTCCGTTCATGTGTGATCCCTCCTGAAGAACTGCAACTCCCTGGAGTACAGGGCTGCACTGTTTGCAAGCCCAGCTCCCATGGTGGGAGCAGGGAACTGACAACTTTTAGAGCTAGCACTGGCTAGACGGTCTATAACCCCCTCCCATCTCCTGAAATCCAGATGCAGATCTTTTGAGGGGGAGGTGATGGGCAAAGCTACTGCGCTGCTGCCCACCCCCGCGCTGCCTCCGTGGCCAGCACCCCTTGCAGAAGATGCTCCTAACTCGTTTGCTGCTCACGCGACTCACGCTTCCTTGTAAGCGCTTCCAGGAGCAGCTGGACAGAGTTTGATGCTCATCACGTGCACACATTATTCTGAGCATAGAGACATACAGAACACATGCCGTCCTGCAGTTAGTGCACAGTGAACAGCAGGGGAAGGTGCGTAGTCACCCTAAACACTGTGCTGGCCCAGACAGAAAGAAAAGGGGGCATTCCAGCTCTGACAGCCACATTGTCAAAAGCTTTTCTTGTCTTATTAATTTTTCAAATACAATGAAGTGTTCTCTGTGTACCTGTATACAGTGAAGGCCGCTGGTGTCACTGATAGGACGTTGCTTTATCAGCAACTCTGTCAGCAGCTGGCTATGATGAAGAATTTTGGGAAGGAAATTTTGGGCTTTTGAAATGGTAACACCAGGTGGGTTTCGTTCAGAAATGCCCGCCAGCCTTGTCCGTTTGCCCAGTTAAGCCCGTCTTCCTCCTGAGGCTGCGGGGCGTCGTCTTTCTATGTGAGTCCCCTGCTTGCACCCAGAGGAGTGTGCTCCTTCCACCTCCCTAAGAGGCCTGGGAAAAGCTGGGCGAAGGACCCGCGGCTGAAGTGGAAGAGGTGGCCGCCCATTGAACACCGGGTTTGAAAACCACCACCGTCACTCTGCACAAAAGACCATTCCATTTGACAGTCATCTGTATTGACCACTACATTTCCTAGGTTCAGGGGGAAATAAAACCAACTCCATTCTTCCTTCCTCACTCAAAGAAACTCCTGGAGGGACCGGATCAGCCAGGGGGATGGCAGGCGGTGCCCTGCTGCCGTGCAGCCTCCCCGAGTGGGACGGGCGTTGAGAGTGGCGGAGCAGGTGGGGAGGGAGCGGCCGCCAGCCCTGAGCAGTCCGGTTTCCTGTGCTCACAGCGACATGCTCACACCAGCGGTCTGTGCCACACAGCGGTTTAAGGCCGAGCATGTTTGCGACATGTCCTTTGTGTGCTTCCATGCCTGCCTTTTAATAAGCATTCGTGTCACATTTTTTTCTGTCTTCTCATACTTATAACCCTTTTCATTTTCAAGTATATCTTCTTTAGCATACCAAAGCATATTTTTATTATTAGGTAGATTTTGTTGCCCCAGAGAACACAGATATTTTTAAAGTAGAAATCTCCTGATCTTTTAAGAACCTTTCCCTAGTTGGACTCCTTCCTTGGTTTGTCGACATATCTAAATTTGGGTCTACACTGTGCGTTTCCAAGTACCTCCCCATGTCCATCTCATTTACATAGGTGTGAGTAAGTGAGGCTACTTGGAAAGGAAACTAGATATTTGGGGATAAAAAGGCCACCTTTCCATGTTTCCCTTGACCTTGATCCAAATTTAGCCAGATACTGAGACAGCAGAATATCAAGGGAAAAGCACAGCGATCATAGCAACTGTCCTACGCTTGGCTGAGATAGAGCAGCCAGAAACGCACCGTGGCTGACACAGAGAGCTCCCCTGGGTCCTCATTCGTCGCCACACACGTGTGTGAGAGAGTAAGAGAGCATACGTGTGCATTAATTTCAGTAACAGGAATGGTTAAAAAAAATTGGCTTTCTGTCTATAATATTTTTTGCAACCAGTAAAGATGTATCTAACCAAAAAAAAAAAACAATAAAAGTTGACATTAAATGATGTTGGAGCTATGTCACTAACTACACTTTGTTTTCTGGAATGTTTTCATTTGTGGTTGTATTTAACTCATTTTATGGAAGTGGAGAGCTGCCTAGCTCATGCCCTAATGGCTTAGCCACAGAACGGGGTATCTAAACATCTGGGATGACCTGCAGGACAGGCAAATGTAAGAAGCAGAGAAACACATATTGTCCTGTGATGTGATCCTCTTGTAACTTACAACATTCCAAAATGATCAGCCTTGTGTCTGAAACCATAGATATGTGGTCCGACCTGTGAGGGGCTGGGTGAGCATCATGCCCTGAACTGGGATTTTATGAGCGCTTTTCTTCAGCAGGTTACAGCACTAACGACAGCTGCAAAGTGTATAACAATGTTTCCCGAGCCACTTTCCCGGGACAATTATAGTGCCACGGGTGACTAGCACCAAGGCAAACATGTTCAAGTTGGGCTTCAGGCCCGTGCTGAGAAAGGGTCATCTGCCCACGGGCTCCCGTCCCTTGGGTCAGGGGCCCCGCCAGGGCAGAGGCGGCCCGGCTCTCCCCCCACGACCATCCAAAGTGGCGCCAGGGAGGGCGCGGCCGCTGCGCGGGCGGGGATGCTGGGGGAGGTCTGTGCAGAGTGCCAGGGGAGTGGGGGTGCCGGTGGCAAGACAGGGGGGGCGGGGATGCTGGGGGAGGTCTGTGCAGAGTGCCGGGGGAGTGGGGGTGCCGGTGGCAAGACAGGGGGGGGCGGGGATGCTGGGGGAGGTCTGTGCAGAGTGCCGGGGGAGTGGGGGTGCCGGTGGCAAGACAGGGGGGGCGGGGATGCTGGGGGAGGTCTGTGCAGAGTGCCGGGGGAGTGGGGGTGCCGGTGGCAAGACAGGGGGGGCGGGGATGCTGGGGGAGGTCTGTGCAGAGTGCCAGGGGAGTGGGGGTGCCGGTGGCAAGACGGGGGGGGGGCGGAGATGCTGGGGGAGGTCTGTGCAGAGTGCCAGGGGAGTGGGGGTGCCGGTGGCAAGACGGGGGGGGGCGGGGGGGGGCGGAGATGCTGGGGGAGGTCTGTGCAGAGTGCCAGGGGAGTGGGGGTGCCGGTGGCAAGACAGGGGGGGCGGAGATGCTGGGGGAGGTCTGTGCAGAGTGCCAGGGGAGTGGGGGTGCCGGTGGCAAGACGGGGGGGGGGGGGGCGGAGATGCTGGGGGAGGTCTGTGCAGAGTGCCAGGGGAGTGGGGGTGCCGGTGGCAAGACGGGGGGGGGCGGGGGGGGCGGAGATGCTGGGGGAGGTCTGTGCAGAGTGCCAGGGGAGTGGGGGTGCCGGTGGCAAGACGGGGGGGGGGCGGAGATGCTGGGGGAGGTCTGTGCAGAGTGCCAGGGGAGTGGGGGTGCCGGTGGCAAGACGGGGGGGGGGGCGGGGATGCTGGGGGAGGTCTGTGCAGAGTGCCAGGGGAGTGGGGGTGCCGGTGGCAAGACGGGGGGGCGGGGATGCTGGGGGAGGTCTGTGCAGAGTGCCAGGGGAGTGGGGGTGCCGGTGGCAGGACAGGGGGGGTGGGGATGCTGGGGGAGGTCTGTGCAGAGTGCCAGGGGAGTGGGGGTGCCGGTGGCAAGACGGGGGAGGGGCGGGGATGCTGGGGGAGGTCTGTGCAGAGTGCCGGGGGAGTGGGGGTGCCGGTGGCAAGACAGGGGGGGCGGAGATGCTGGGGGAGGTCTGTGCAGAGTGCCAGGGGAGTGGGGGTGCCGGTGGCAAGACAGGGGGGGCGGAGATGCTGGGGGAGGTCTGTGCAGAGTCCCGGGGGAGTGGGGGTGCCAGTGGCAAGACGGGGCGCTGCCGAGCGCCCTACGACGCACAGACACGCCCCACGGCACAGCGCGTGGTGCTGAGGCTGGAACCCTGGGGGCACGTTTGTGGGGGGGCTTGCCACGGCCACTGCCACGGCCACGGCCACTGTCACGGGTGGGCGAGGAGACCCTGCCGCGGGCAAAGGGGTCGCCCACGACAAGGGCCACGCCCTGCGGAGGCGTGGCCAAGAACGTGCGTCCTGGTGGCGGACATAGGTTCTAGACTGTGCAGGGTGTGCAGGGAGCAGTGGGCAGGTGGCCCTGGCTCAGGGGAATGTCTGAAGAAGGCTAAATCTCTCGTTTTATTTCTCATGCTGAAACAAAAGGGGACTGCTGGGTATGAGAGGCTGGGGAACCCGGTGCGCTGGAAGAAGCGGGAGGTCCCAGTGAGGGTGCACCAGCCGGGACGCCCCTAGGGGACAGAGACAGCATCCTGACGTCTGAGGCCAGAAGCGTCCCCGGCGGGAGCGGGGCTCTAGTCTGGCAGGAAAGGAGAGGAGGCCTGGACAGCACAGGTTTCCTTCTGTAGCAGTAGTGACAGGAGCTATCACCCCAGTCTGCTAGATTAGGAAAAACAGAAATTTGGCAGGCATGGCTTGGTAGTCCAGAGAAACAGGTGCAGTGCCCCTGGGACCCCAGAATCATTTAGGAAGAAGTTGGAAGGATCTGAATTTCCAGCACCATAAGCCAGCGATGTCTGACCTGGGCCCTGTGTCACCCGCAGGCTGGCGGGGCTGGTTTGCGGAGCCCAGCGCCCCTGCATCCTCCACACCCTCAGGTCCCCAGCACCTGGACCGTCGATGCCAGGCAGAGCTCCGCAGAGGGTCACCTTCTGGACTCCTGTTCGCATGTGAATGGCAGGTAGGTGCGGAGGGGATATTTATACCAATTAGCAGACCATTAGCACAAAGTTAAATATATAAAATCTGGTAGATGCAGGAAAGCCATTGTTTTAAGTGTATGTGTAGACTGATGTCAGATTGGCACTTGTTTGCTCAATATGCAGATTTTGAAAAATAAGAAATAATTATGAAACTGACACATTTTATAAAGTATAACTCTAAGGAGCATAATGAAAAATGACAATGGTCAGATCACTTAAATAGGCCATTTTCTTACTTAATTTACAGAAATAGTATTTTTCATTATGGCGTAATAAAATGGGCTTCCTCTTACTTTTCAATTTTAGAAATCATTATCTTCTGAAAGGTTAATATAAAAATAATTTGAGGTCTCGGGTGAGTCTTCACCATGGTGTAAAATACCAAGAAATGGTTTGTAAAATAACTTTTTGTATTTCACATCATAAAATTATGTTTCCTCTGAAGTCTGGGGTTGAATTTGTATTTCTTCAGACACGATAAGTAGATTCTAAAGGGAGATCTTAAAATCACATGCAGTTACTAATCACTGACTATGTTCCCGTAGTTCCTAAAACTTGAAGCACTTTTCCCATATCATTGTTGTTATAATTTTTTATCTTACATATGTAGTTTTGAGAGGTATTAATGTGAGACACAATTATTATTTTTTAAATTTAGGAATGCAAAGTGTAATATTTTCTAGTTGACTCACATTTCAGGTAGTTTACAAGGCAATTAGTCAACAAGGTAGAATGAAACATGTATTCATTCCATAGAGGGAGACATATTACAAACCCAAAATCTGAACAGTTAGTCGTAAACATCAACTCATCACACAACATTTAAAAGTTTAGCCACTGAATAAAATCCTGAATGCTTCAGAATATATAAAAGTACATTGCCTAAAATTAATGTTTATTACAAAAATAATTTTAGGTAACTCATTCATCTAAACATGAAATCTAAAGGTACAAAACCTCTAGATGAAAATGTAGAAAATTATTTTTGCAGCCTTGGAGCAGGCAAAGACTCTTAGCAAAAACACAAAAGCAGTAGTTATAATTTTTTAAATTATTAATTGACCTTTATCAAAATTAAAAACTTCAGCTCATCAAAAGACATTGTTAAGAAAGTGAAAAGGAGCCGGGCGCGGTGGCTCACGCCTGTAATCCTAGCTCTCTGGGAGGCTGAGGCGGGTGGATTGCTCAAGGTCAGGAGTTCAAAACCAGCCTGAGCAAGAGCGAGACCCCGTCTCTACTTTAAAATAGAAACAAATTAATTGGCCAACTGATATATATATAAAAAAAAAAAAATTAGCCGGGCATGGTGGCGCATGCCTGTAGTCCCAGCTACTCGGGAGGCTGAGGCAGGAGGATTGCTTGAGCCCAGGAGTTTGAGGTTGCTGTGAGCTAGGCTGACGCCACGGCACTCACTCTAGCCTGGACAACAAAGCAAGACTCTGTCTCAAAAAAAAAAAAAAAAAAGTGAAAAGGCGGTGCCCAGGTGAAGAAACTACTCACATGGGGAAGAGTACAAGTATTCAATGAATAAAAGCTCCTACCAGTCAATAATTAAGGACAAACAGCCTAGTAAAAAATGGAAAAAACCTTGAAAGACAATTCAAAACATGAGAATGGTCAATAAGCGCATGAAAAGGTGTTCCACATCACCAGGCCATATGAGGGGACTTTCTGGGGGGTGAAAATACTCCACAACTTGATTGGAATGGTGCTTACCCAGATATACGCCTTTAGCAAAATGCATTCAACGATATGCCTAAGTTCTGTGCATTTCACTGTGTATACATTTTATCTCAATAAAAAGTAATGAAATTTCTTAAACAACAGTTGACAAGTTATTTTAACTTTTCCCAACTACATCTATTGAAATTATGAAACAAGTTTGAAAACATAATTGTTATGTTTTTGAGCTCAGATTTAATTTGAGTGGAAGCTCTTCAAAGAACCCTCAGGAAGGACAGGAAGAAAACTAACACTCAATACTCATTAAGCATTCATGCACAAAACACTGTGGTGAAACTTTCATATACATTGTCGACTGCACTACAACAACCTCGCTGTAACAATCCTCCCTCCAAGAGCGAGGATGAAGACCTTTACGATGCTCCACTTTCACTTAATGAATAGTAAACATATTTTACTGTATGTCTTTCTTGTGATTTTCTTCTCTATTCTCTTTCATATGATTTTTTTCTGTAGTTTATTTTATTGTTGGAATACAGTATATGGTACAAAGTATATGTTAATTGACTGTTCATGTTATAGGTAAGGCTTGTGGTCAACAGCAGGCTATTAGTATTAATAGTGAAGTTTCTGGAGAGTCAAAAGTTATGCACAGATTTTGGGTCACATGGAGGTCCGTGCTCCTAACCCCTGCATTGTTCAAGGGTCACCTGTGTATATGTGCATATGTATATACATCCTGCACTCTTATAAGACCTCATATTTTCCTCTTTTTGATCACAGTGGAAGGAATTGTGGGTTAATCCATCTGTTCTCCATGTACAGATTAAATAAATTTGGCAAAGATTAAGACAAGAAAATTTAAAGCTCAGTGTCCTTATCCAAAGTACGTACACAGGTCACATATATGTCAATGCATCCTCTTAGTTGTCCTCCTTCTAATTTTTTAGGGCCAGCCCACTTGGTCGGGAACGTTCTTCACATGTCTGTGCTGATGCTCCTTAGCGTTCTCTATTGCGTGTGTCATTTCACCCTGGCTGGAGGCCTGTCAGCAGCTGCTGCCGCGATCGTGTGTGCTTCAGGAACCTCAAGCTCAAAATGCTTGCAACCGAACTGAGAAATTCTTTAAAATGTGATTATTTCCTTGTCTTTTCTGTTTAGGAAATGGCACTGTTATTTCATCCTGCAAGTCACCTTTGGCTCTTGGTCAATTATTTTCATTCCGGCTCTGAACAAATGGGACTTTCTTAGAAATGCTGTTTCTTAGGACTGTGTCTAAATTAGCTGCCTCGCTAACATTTTTCCTCCTTAGTTTGTTTTATTTGTAGCATGTTTTCCAACTGGAAAATTATTAACTTATTTGTTTGTTTGAGTCTGTGAAATCAAAAACTTTGTCTTGTTAACCTTATGTATCAGCATCATAATAAGCCGTTGTGTGTAGGAAACGCACAAGTCCTTGAGTGAAGAAGTGGACTGATAAGCTACTACTGTCTGTTCAGTAAGCACTCCAGAGAGCCAACGGGTATCAAGGACTTGCAGAGAATGTTGGTTTCTATCCTGCTTGTAAAACAATATCCATTAAAAAACTAATATCTATTGCTCATAAACAGTGGATATATGTTTAAAAATGCACTTACTATTTCAATCCCTACTTTTTCATTCTTTGACACATAGGGATATGACATTCAGTTATCCTTGGGTGTTCTCTATAGAAGTCCATAGCATGCTTGGAAATATTGATAAAAACAGCAGCACAGTGTCTGATACATAGTAACCACTTCCATAAATAGCTGTTGCATTGAACCACACCTTGGAAAATTTGTTCTCACACTAGTCTGTCATTTGATGATGCAGGGATACCTAATTTCTAGATCAGAAAAATAAGGTCTCCAATATTATTTTAGCATTTTGTAATCATTGTTTGTAAACTTGATATTCAAACTTTATGGGGTTTTTTCCTCAATTTTTTGCAAGATGGTGATGTACGTGTGAGTTATGGAGCCCTTGGCACTGCTCCCTAGAAAGGTGGGTCATACCTAAAGCCCTGGGGTGCTCGGTAGGCATTTGCAATATATGTTCTGAAGGAAAACATACAAGTGCCTTCAATAGCTTACCAACATATATACTGCTTTAACACATAAACATTCTTTATTGTGGCTTTTGAAAGAATTACAAAATGTTTCATTTTATGATATGTTTTTAGTGAAATACTTACCAACTCTTTTATGAGTCTAAATGAAGGGTTGTGAATTTTGGACAATGAGCTTTCATAAATATTCACTGAAAAACCATTAACACTTTATTCCTTGTACAGAAAATTTAATTAATTAAAAGTTAAAACAAACTTTTTCAGTGCATTCTAGTTAGATATAAAGGAGTTGATTCTGTTACATTTATTGATTATATTTTATAAAATAACATGAGCTTGTGAGTTTGCAGTCATTGTGTGTGTTGATAGCATAAAACACTGCAAAAAGGGTGTGCTAATTCCATTAGAAATTTTACATAAAACCTCAGATCAAAGATATTTTAGTAACAACTTCAAAGATATTTCACAAAAGAATTATTTCACCAAGAAATTCTACTACAAGGATGAACTGTATTTTAATGATCAAGGGAAGTTAGTTTTAATGAAGTTCACTGAAGGAAGCCCTTCAAGTTCTCCAATATGATCATATACTCTGATGATCCAACCCCAGTAGACATGCACAGACGTACATGGGGTTTTGCTAAAAAAGGCTGAAGATAGTTCTTGATTTTCCACAAGCTGTCTAATGTACAGCTAGAGATTAACTTAAAACTAAAAGGAGAACACTAATTGGGTTAAATTGGTAACAAGTGATATATATGTCATGTTTTTCAAATGCATACAATAATTTAAGACTTCTTATATATAACATTTTGAAGAATATTTAGGTTTTGATAACTTTATTTTCACAAGAAGAAATAAAGACATTTGTGAGATAAATGCTGTTTTCCTTACACAAGTACATTTAGATAAAATCCAGACTTACATGGAACAAATTCTGAATTTCATTAACCTTCATCAACAAATATAAATGTAAATTATATATTGTGAGAATTAGATATAAGGAAATTTGTCTTGGTTTCTGTGATTAGCTCAAAGTCATGTTAAACCTGTAACCTCCGATTCCCGACTTTCAATCCTAATATCTAGGTCACCCTTCTTCCCAATTCTGTGAAATATAGTCTTCCTCAAAAGAATAATAATGTATAATTAAATGGTATATTATGCATCATATATTACAAATTGTGATGCTCAGATTCTGCATTAAGACTTTCTGCTGTGACTTGAGGGTCCCCGTTTGGCCATGTGAGGGATGAAGACAGTGACAGAATCCCAAGCGAGGTACTGAATTGATGTATGTGCCATCTTGAAAACCAAAAAAGAAAAGATCAGCTTGCTGGAGGTATTTAATCAATCTTGCTGTGCATATTAAATGTGCATTCAAAGAAAAATGTGTTTTAATTACAGCTTAAATGCCTTCTGAATGCTAATATGACAAGGATTGAAGCACTTTGTTTTGCTTAGCTCGATATTTCACAGTTAGCACATTGCTTGCAATGGGATATTTAAAAAGTTATTTCAGCTGGAAAGTTTTGTAGTTTCAAGAAAGAAGAGGCAAAATAAGAAAGACAATTGGTTTCTTTATTTAACAAATAGTCCTAAAGAAACTGTAACCTCAGAAATCTCCCTATTCTAGCAAATTTGCTTGGTCAGCTCCATGCTGGGCTTTCATGGTACAACTCCTCAGCATGATGAATGCTACCTCCACCCACTTACACATGCTTTTCTGAGGGTTTTCTTTCTGGTTGTCTGCTTACAAAATCATCTTCATCAATCCAACTGTAGATATCTTAAGGGCAGGGAGATTGTTTTTCCTCCCCACTAGTGTTTGGAATAGTATATTGCATGGTCAGAGTGGTCAGTAATGATGATGACTAGACAACTGATGCTCTATCCTGTTCCCAGATGCAGGTCCAGATATATCTATGTTGTCGGGGTTGGGTAAGGAGGGTAGGATAAAATGAGGTAAAACACAATTATCTTCACCCCCAGATTAAATGGGGATGAGGGCATGTGGTCCCAGTGCTGGTAGGGAATGAGATAGTGAGAGGAGTAAGGCTAAAGCCTCAAAATATTGATAAGCTTTCGCCAATCATTTGAAATCAGTTTGGATTCATGAAAGAATACTAACTTGTACTTTTGGGTTCAATGTCATAGTTGCGTACATAGAAGACTGCCATATTTTGAGGCAATTCTATCTTTGGCAAATCAGGATTTTCCCTAGCAGGCAAGCAAAACTTTTGCAAAGATTTAGTATATAATCACTTAAAATTCCATATCTCCTTGCATGTTTTTGTGATTGAGTGTATGTGTTTGAATCCATATAGAAATAATACTTTAGAAATGTACCGATGATTGCTATAACATTAATTGTTTATGTCTTTCTATAGTTAACTATTCATGAATTGCCTTTACTGATCTTGATTACATTTAAACTATCACATAATGTTAGAATATATTTACAGTATGAATGAGTTTTCTATCATTTCTGGCCACAGCTTGGGAAAATTCTGCCAAAGTGATTTTTTTTTCTGTTTTTCTGTGGTAGAACTTACCAAAATATATTGCCCTCCCTGGCCTGAGGTTCAAAACCCATTTGGAGCTTTGGATCATCTGATAAAAGTTAATATTGTACTTCATCTGAAAGTTCAGCAGTGGTTTTTTTTTGTTTTTTTACATAAGGAAAAAAATATCAGGGAAGTGAAATAACCCCATAGTTGAACATTACACTCTCAATTAGGCAATAACTAGTGAAAGGTAGAATAAATACCACTGGTGAAACTATTCTTTTTTTTTTTTTAGGGGCAGGTCTTGGATTGTAAAATTTTATTTCTAATGAATAATGTATAATGTATAATTTACTGCTTTCACCGTGTTAGATGATTTGGGCTCTGATATGCTATCAAAATGCTATTAAAATGCATCCTGTATCTCCACCCCCAAAGCTTATAGCACCTCTGGTTTTAATTCTTACTAAGAATTGTTTTGCATAAGTTTAGTTGGAGGATACGCGGGAAAAAGTGACTGCATGTGTGAAATTTTATGTCAGAAAATATGGATATTACATTCCCAAAATAGCAATGCCTACATTCATGGGTAGAGATAAATCAAGATTGATGTAATGGAAGATACTGTATAATAAAATAGCTGATTCATGTGCAAAAATAAAAATTTTTTATCCTTAGAGTACATTTTGTGTTGAAACCGCAGCTACGTGTGGTAAACTGAGCGAGTCTCAGCGCTGTTGAAGAGACGTCTGAGCAGAGGGTGCTGCGGCCTCCTCGCCTCCAGCCCGCGGCGGCCAGCCACGGAGTCCCTCCAAACCCCCGTGCTGGTGTCGAGCCCCAGCGCCGCAGAACGTGGCAGTATTTGGAGATAGGATCTTTAACGGGGTAATCAAGGTAAAACGGAGTCAGTAGGTGGGGCCCGGACTCAATGTAGGCGCTGTGCTGGAGGAGGAGGCTTGAACGCAGCGGAGCGCAGGAAGGCTGCGGGCCAGGGAGGAAGGCCCGGCGCGGAACGACCCCGCGACGCCTGGCCTCGCTTTCCACCTGGGCAGCAGCTGCGCTTCGGGAGCCGGCGGTGGGATTTCGTCGCGCTGGCTGCAAGTGGACACGCGGGGCTTTTGCTCAAGCACTCGGCGACGGCAGCTGGAACTGAGGCGGAGGGCTGCTCGGCGTCTGTGTCGCGTGGGCTGTGACAGCCAGGGGACACGCGTGAGGGCCAGGGCGGCTCAGAGTCTGCTGGCTCCTGTAGCCAGAGGGCCGGCCCAGGGCGCACCTCAGGTTTTATTACAAGGGATTAGAGCTTAGAAAGGGTTGAATTCTTGACCCTGCCAAGTCTGCTTCTCCAAAGCCAGGGCCCCACTGCGAAGAAATCAGACGCTGAGATCTGTTACTGGGACGGTGCACTAATATACCGACTCACCAGAGTGTCCCAAACCTTCGGTGTCTGCAGAAAGGAATGACCAGCTCCTCCTTCTTAAAATCAGGGCTCCCACCTTGCTTGAAGACGATGCACAGGTTTCCAGGTTGCAACACACCACATGGCAATGTAGGCTCTACCTCTACCTTCTAACGCAGCCAGCAGACCGGTGACCTGGGCCCACTGAGGAGTCCTAGGCCAGCGGCAGTAGGAAAGGGGCCTCTACCCCTAAAGGAGCCTGGGTCTTAGCTGCCACGCACATGGGTGAATGCAGACCAACTGGTTCCTGGAGGCACTGGGGCGAGGAGTGCCAAACATAAGGTTGGTTAAGGGAGAGCAGGTGGTGTTTCCATGATACAGAATCTGACACCTGGCAAGGGCCCCATGTGATGACAGTATGTTTGAGAATGGTTCTTGAAAGCAACAATGGCCCATAAAAAGTATAATAGATATTCCAGAATTGTTGCAAAAGGTAGTTGAGGAACGGGTCAAAGAACCTCAGAGCAATGTCCATGCTAGCATGGGCATCTCACCTAGGGACATAAAACCCAGCTGGCCATGTTTCACAGGGAATATTCTGTTTTCCAAAAATGAGAAGGAATACCGTACTATAGAGGAATACTGGTCTCATTGAGAAACTCAGTGGGGATGTTTCCCCACAGTTCAGGACTGAGAACTGGAAGTGTTCTTGCAGACTAGGAATTGCTAATCGCCAGGGGAATGACAAACTGCCTCAGAAGAGACTGGGGTCAACTCAGTCTCCAGAACCTGCACCAAGTGCCATGAGTGGTAAGGTCAGAGCAGCCGTAGGCATGGCGATGGCTTATAGGATGCGGCGTTCTCAGGGCTAAGACAGCAAACAGTCTCAAGAGCATTGCTTAATTCATATGACAAAAATAAAGTCAAGGATTTTGAGGTCAGTTTCATCAATAAATATTCATGGTCTCTAGCCTGGTTTCTGAATCTGCAGCAGTTCTCAGACCCAGAGCTCATGGACTGAAGGAAGGCCGAGTCCCATAAGGAAGGCTCCAGCAACACCATGAGCAGTGTGTCTGGCAATCACCGCCCTAGTTCTTCCCCGGTGGGACCTAAAGGACACTCATGCACTGTGGAATGGGTACACATAGACACTTTGAGGATTTCTAAACAAAAGGACTATGTGGAAATTGATTTTCAGGGATCATAAATGTCATTGTGACATCTTGTTAGAGTGGAGTGTGTAGGACCCAGATCACTGGTGGACCCCTGGCCCAGGTCTGGCTCACATGTATTCTCTCAGCTGGGCCCAGTGGCCGCTTCCCTGGTCCCCAGTGTAACATTCAAATGGACACAGTCCATGGCAATTGCCTGTGGTGCTGTAGGAGTGGCTACTGTGGGAAAGGCCTGGTGGAAGCTTCTAAACTTCTCTGCAGCAGGCACCCCCTGCCCCACCACACCATAGCCCAGGTAGGAAATTTTTAAAAAGTTGCATCCTGGGAGAAATGGCTAATATTGGTGCCGCTTTTTAGGAGATACACTATGCATGAGTGGTGGTTGCCATTTAATTTAACTACCTGTCTCCTATAAAAAACCAGCTAGATCCTATGGATGGTGGTAGACTTCCAAAGAGTCCTTGGTTGGAGAGAAGTCTGGAGAAAGTCAGGCACATGCTTCCAGGAGTTTCCTCTAAGTGACGTCACATGAGACACACTTAATTCTCTAGCCAAGTTGTGTGACACGTTCAGAGTGCTACCAATCAGGAAGAGCACCTGAGGCTTACCGTCCATGGTTCACACTGAGGGTCAATCGATTGCGTTGGCACACAGCACCTGCCTGTCGTGCCTCCGTCACTGAAGCACCAGACACCATCGATCCCATTGTTGGTATAAACTATCTACACATCGGCACCATGTGGCTCCAGGCCCCGTGAAGGTGAAAACACTCCTATGAGACATAACATGCCCATGGAAGCTTCTAGAGTCCTGTTTGGCAAATCTTGCTTAGCAGAGCACAGTTCTCTGTTTCCTATTGATCTGTATGGATCCACTGTTCTCCCATTACATTGTTTCCTGGTTCTAGATGCAATTGGTTTCTGTTGTGCACAACCATGATAGTTGACTGGTGGACTATATACAACTCAGAGAAATATAAAATTTAAATAAATAGTTGAATTATGTTTTGGAATCTTAATGGATTTCAAATAAAGTTAGATTTTTTTATTCCCATTTTATATACCACTTGCAGGGTACCAGAGATATTCAATGACTAATTGGTAGTAATTTTGTCCACAACAATTATGAAATAAAACAATGTTTTAACATAAGTTGTTTTATCATTTTATCATTTTAGAGCACCTGCTGTACATATTCATTTGTGGCATTAGTTGTTAGAGGAGACGTCACTCCTATGTCTGATATGGCACATTTATTGGTTTGGATACTATGACATATTTAAAATTCATGGCATCTTGCATGCATACTCACTTTATTACTGCAGATTAGAATAAGAGATAGCTAGTTCTTCCAGGACAGTCAGACATTGGTCTTCTTATCCTACACACTTAGCCAATTATCTGTGAAAACACAGGGTAATGGTGAGTTATCGGCAAGCTAAATCACTGGTTTGGCTGTGAATCCCAGGCTCCAGAAAACAGCAATCTGATACCTATTTACTACTGCATCCGATGTCAATAGAGTTAGAGTAATAGTATCTTATATGTGATAAATATATCATCATTCAGAAAGGTTGCAGTTGACTAATTAGAACTTACTCTTTCTTAAACTTGTCTCCACCCTTTAGGAGGCTTCAGTCAGGAACATCTTGCAACTCGTCTAAGCAGAAATATGTGGACGATGGCTTTGCCCTTTCTGCCAATCATCTGTGTGTGATCTGAGTTGGACAGTCATGCTCTTTTTACTGTGACTGGAGAAATGTTAGTACCACTTAATTCTAGGACACAAGACTTACTGAAAATGCAATTGTGATTCATTTTAGTACTTAAATATTGAAAAATATGAATAGATAATCAGGTAAAAATTAGTCTAATTATGTCAGTTATGGCATACAAATCAGAGCCCTGTTATGACATTTTAATTAGTAGTTGAGGATATAATCCTCATTACTATGTACTAAAGCAATGCACTTTTTATTACATTTTAGAACCTAAACTACTATATCTGTCAGATTTTATGTTGGGCATTGCTGAAAGCAAAATGAATAGTGTTGTCTCTACCTTTGAGCAGCTTCACAATCTAATGTGTGAAAGAAATAAATCACCCAATAAATGCAACAAGTATTACAATTGAAAGATTCACAAAGTAGAGTCAGGTGAGAATGGTACCTGAAAACTGAGACACTGGAGCCAGGAGGGGTGTGGTGTGGTGGGTAGGGGTGGTGTGGAGGAGAAAGAACACTCAGCATGAGCCTGAAAACCAACATGCAACTGAGACATGAAGAAATCTCATGCTAAGAAAGCCAACAGACCTGCAGTTGTGGCAGAATGCATAAGAGATAGTAAAATTTATGGAGTTCAACCAAGACTTGGTAATAATCACATTAAGGGCGATCAGAAAATGAAAGAATTATATGGGAAAAGGCAGAAATAAAGCTATAAAATTAGAATAGTTGAATGTAGAGAAAAACTAATGAGAGATACTAAAAGAAAAGTCACTGAGCTAAATAAAAACAGTACACAAGATAAACTTTAGGTTGAGCATTGTTAAAGGAAGAAGTACTAAATTGGAAGAAATGCTGTGGTATTCATTCAGAATGCAGTATAAATAAAATTTAACTCTACCTATCTAAATTTATATTGAAGTTTTAAAATTCACATACACATATATGTGGTTGAGACATGAACATTATGTAGGAAGACCGCAGCACCTGTCTGACGGGAGACCCAGAAGTAGAGGCCGAGGAGGAGGGTGGTAAATTACGTTGCCATCCAGCAAATGCTCAGCCCAGCACCCCTCCAGCCCTCCTTGGGGCAGTGCGCATCCCTGCTCCGTTAGTGCTGGTGTATGAGTAGCATTAGTGCTGATGAAAGACAAAGCAAAGATCCACTCGGAAGATACTATAATTATGACATTTTTGTGCATCTATCACAAAGCTTCAAAATATATAAAACAAAAATTGATAGAGTTAGATGATATAATTTATACCAGAAACTGTAGATCAAGCAATAACTCATGGGTAAGTATAGGGAATATTTATTTAACAAAATCAAGTAATACAATCAAGTGGACACATGTAAAATATTTATTATTCCCAAATGCACAGAAAACCATTTCCATGAGATATTTCAAAGAATGAGTAAATATCAGTCATTCTTTCAAGACAATGTAATGGATTTAGAGATTATTAGTTAAAAGATAGCTTTCAAAATTTTATACTTTTGGAGAAAAGAAAGCATTCCTAAATAATTAAAACTTCCAAGAAATGTCCTAATGACAGTTACAAAATATTTAAAAATAAATGGCAATAAGAATAATTCTGAAGTAAGTTAAAGGAAGAAGAATTAAAAAAGACAGAAAATAAATACAAAACTAAGAAACAAAAGAAAGGATCAAACAGGTTTTGAAAAACTACTTTAATAGAGAAACCTGTAGCAAAACTAATTTTAAAGAAGAAGGAGAGAGAGAAGAGGCAGAAGCAAATGATACTAGCAACATAAAGGAATGATAACCAGATAGAGTAAATATTTGTTTATTTGTCCGATTTGGGGTTTTTTAAATTGTATATATTTAAGGTATACAACATGACATTTTGATATACCCATACATGGTGGAATGATTACCACACTCCAGCAAATTAACATACCTATCTCAAACAGTTATTTTATTTTTTAATTTTATTTTTAGTGTGGTAAGAGCACCTGAAATCTACTCTCTTAGAAAATTTTCACCATTCAACACAATAGTATTACCTGTAGTCTGCATGCTGCACATGAGATCTCCTCCCCTCTCATCCTACATAATTGCAACTTTGTACTCTTTGGTGGGTGTGTCCCCACGCCCCGCCCCCACCGCCTCTGTAATGATGCTTCTGCTCTCTGTTGCTCACATATTTGAGTTGTTTAGATCCCACATATCAGTGGGATCATGCAGTCTAGAGAAACAGTTTAAAAGAACCATAATGTCATAATACAATGAGTATTTTAAATACATTTGAAAATGTAGCTGACATGAATAATTAATTTTATAGCAGTGCACATATTACCAAAATTGTGTTAAGAAAGAATGCACAGCTGGCAAAACCAGTAGCCACCAAACAACTGAAACAGAGACTGAAATGGTCACCACTCAGGGTAAAGTGTTAGCCAGAGCCGGTGGAGTCTGTGGGAGGGCAAAGCAATCCATATACCAAACATTACTATGCTAGAATAAAACTTAGTTTTGGGGTCAATAAATAATACCGATACAATGTCATGAATTTCCCCTCATCATGAGGGGAAATGAGTTCCACCTGTCTTTTGTCATTCCACCTTCAATTTCTAAGTCACTCTCCATCTGCCCGTCAAATTCTACTGCATTCGAGCCGTTTCCAGGAAGCGTCCGTGTTCCAGAGTTCCTGCGAGCATGCGACTCTCCTTGCTTCGCCGTGTCTGCGAGTGCCTGCCACCTCCCGGTAGACTGCAGGTGGCCCCTACTCGCCCAGCCGGGGCCTTTGGTAGAGTGTGTGATCCTATCCCTCAGCCGCGGAGATACCTGGGTATCAGCTCCCTCCCTGTAGTAATTAGAACTGTTAAGTTGTGACATGAAAGAAAGTGAGTTCCAAATAGCATCTGCCACGCCAGACGGCACCCACTGGCTGCCCTAGCCTGGCTGTGGCCTCCTCATCTCAAGTTACAGCAGCTCGGGCCAGCCAGCCTGGGGCTTCTGCATATAAGGTGTGCTCAGGGTCCCAGACCACTGCCACAGTCATTGCAGACTGCCTCTGGCTGGGCCCGCTTGGGTGATACAGACTCTTTCAGATCAGTAAGAATTGGTGCTTTCAAAGTGTGTATTTTCTGAAGAAACTTTAGACCTGTTTATTTTAAAAGAGCAAACTGGAGAAAACAAATAGGTGAGTGATTGACTATATCATGACTGTGCTAACATTTTCACTGACCTTTTAGGTTTGGTTTAGTTGGAATAATAAGTTCCATGCTTTGTTTGTAGTGGGCATAGAGTTTTTCTTTGTTTTCCAACTAAATACATTAGTTGATCACATTTTTTTGTTTATTATATTATGTTTGATTGCAATATTGTATAAACTTTTAAATTCCTTTATCAGTATTTATTACATGATAAATGATGTTGCTTTGCAATATGTGCATGGAAAAGGAAAACAAAGCCCGTGTTGTTAATATCAAAGTCTCTTTTCTCAGACGGCTGCTCAGGCCTTGCAGGCACCGTGTCACGAGTAAAGCCATGGCGTCCGTACCTTCCATCGGTTGCCTTCTGGCCAAAAATCAGTATTATCGCAGTAAGTTGCTGCATCAGTGGGGACTATCCCTAGATAATATGATTTGAGGTGATGTTTGGGGACTTTCTTGACCTATGTGTCATGTCATGTTCAGAACTTAAGGCAGACACTGACAACTCTGCAGGCCAGGGAGGACACAGGACAGCAGCTGTTGGCTCAGCCCGCTGCTCCAGCTCTGTGATGTCAATGGGCCGTTAACACACGAAAATAGGCTAGTGTTTCCTAGTTATATTTTAACTTAATGTATCTTGCATTTCACAGGATACTTTAAAAACAGATATTTTACATAAATAAAATGTTATTCAATTCCTTAGAAAAAAAGGGATAGCAAGATTCTGCTTTAAAGATTTTATCATTTTCATTTTCTACTGTGGATAATAAGTCAGCATTTATCTGGCCAGTTTTATTTTTATTAATTTGTCCATCAGTGCATGTTTATAGCTGAATATAAAATTATAGCTTCTTAAATAAGATTAAATATTTCATAAAATAAAATGAGCATTTCAGAACCAAATTAGCATTTATTGAAGGTACCCATGCCAATAAAATGTAAAAAACTCTCATTTTAAGGGTTGTTTGTAGCAGTTAGAAACATCTGTTTATTTATTCTTCTTACAAAAACTTTTAAAATGCCCATTTACTTGGTGTTTTATCAACAGAAATTATTTGTATTCTGGTTTTAAAAGACATAGGCTTAAAATACAAGTCTGAAAAGACAAATGAAGTGTTTTATTCTTATAAAATAATTCCTTAATTTCTAAATTTGGTAACTTTTATAGAATTTTGAATATCTACATATGTAATATTTCTAATATAGGACAATAATATCCATTCTTGATTCTGCACTAAGTTTTTGAATTTGATATTTATAATATATTTTAAATTGTCCATATTTATCTCTGGGGAGAGAAAGAGAGAGAGCTGTCCATGATGGAAATGAATATACCTTATTAGCAGAAAATGCAGTATTACTTATTATAGAAGATTGTTAGTGATTGATGATTTGATTGATTTTTCAATTCATGAATTCGCAGGCCAGCAGTAAATGACTTCAAACCAAGCTGCGTGAGAGGTTGCATACAAATGATGTGTGTGTGCTTGTTTGTTTGCCAGTTACTCATTTGTTTATTATCTTTTGTTTCCTGCAGAATCCAGTGTTTCTTCTGTGACTTCTCTAACTGGCTCTGATTCTGTTAACTTCGTAGATGAGGACAAATCCCAGCAAGGTACCTAGTTTATTTCTTATCCGTGTTACTCTTATTATTTCTCTTTGTTTTTACTCTCTTGAATTTTTTTGATAGAGGAGTATTGTGAATTTTATTTGATAGGGTTACCAGAAGTGGCAGAATCCACCTGGTGGTTTAAGTCCTTTTTCCACTCAGAACCTGTGCTTTCCAATGTGAGAATGAAAGGGCTGTCTGCTAGTGGGTAAGTGTCCGCCCTTTCCGATGAGGACGTTTCTTACTTGGCGAATGGCACAATGCATGTAATAATTGCTATGTTACCCAATCATGATGACAGGCAGTTAGTTGTCCCTTGAGGGTGACGAGGCTTTGAATTGAAACACACCCTGAGATGGGTGTCCCTCATTCTGTTCAACCAGCAGTGACGGCGTGGTGCTCTTTCTAACTCCATCACTGAATGTGATTGGAGAGTCGTCTTTGTGTCACTGTGTGGCAAGGAATGGATTGGGATTCACAGAAAGGTACGGAATTTGTTTTTCCAACACTTTCAGGAAAAGAATAACGAATGTCCAGCTGCTGTCATAGATTAAAACTGGTGTAGTCCCATGGCTGGTTTCCATTAGCTTCTGTGCTGTGCCAATCACTAGGTAGAGTGAATGGGTGGGTTTGGTATAGCTATTCCCATGCATTTGAACTCTAATACACTGAACAGCATAGTTATCCTAATATTTTTCGATATTATTATTAGAACTCATTTCATTTTTTAGACACTTTAATGACTAGCTACTAAACGGAATAGGAAGAATACATAAAAATGGAGTTTATGGATTCTGAAGTTAAAACGATGGTTTTGATGAATTTTCCACCTAAGATAAATTTAAAATAGAATCAATATTTTAAAGAAAAATGTAAGGCTAATTGTTAAAAATATATTTTCTTTATCAAATTTATTGATTTTAATTATGCAGATAGGTTTTTAAAATTTTATTTATCCACTTTACTTGACTGTGAAGACAACCTAAATTACAATAAGAATTTTATATTACTTACATTAATACATTAATCATCTTCATATTGCCATTCAGTGAACATGTTGGTAATAGTTGACTATTTCACACAGCAGTACTAGTTGATTCCGACGATCAAGATATTCTATCTGCTGCAGTGCCACGTAGGTGACCCTCTATCTGCCAGCACTCCAGCTATTCCAGAGGACTCTTCTCCATCGTAAGAAGACAAAAACTTGGCTGAGATCTCACCTATGAGACAAGATCACAGCAGCCACCAATATAGCAAAAGTTTATGCATTTTCCACAACATTAAGACCATCATTGCAAGTGGCAGTGGCTATTTAAAAAGCAAGCCTTTAGAAACATGTAACTTTTCAAAGTAATGAGAGCCTTCAAGTGCAGTGATTTATATAAAGTAGCCCCGTCATTATGTTTATTAAAAATTTTAAATTAGACTATTTGACTGTTTTTATTTTTATTCTTTTTTTTTTTTTTTTTTTTTGACAGTCTCACTCTGTTGCCCTAGCTAGGGTACAGTAGCCTGATCATGGCTCACTACAACCTCAAACTCCTGGGCTCATGTGATCCTCTTGCCTTAGCCTCTGGAGTAGTTGGGACAATAGGCCTGCACCACCATGGCCAGCTAATTGTTTCCGTTTTTCGTAGAGATGGGGTTTTGCTCTTGCTCAGGCTGGTCTTGATTTCTTGACCTCAAGCAATCCTCCCACCTCAGCCTCCCAGAGTTTACCAGGATTACAGGCATGAACCACCATACTTAGCATAGACTTTTTAAATGTCTGTTGAATGATTTATTATGCCTTAAAACTGAAGCATCAATGCTTCATATAATGATTAAAAGAACACTGGATTCATAAGTACAGAAAAGAGTTGCAAAAATTGCATTTTTAATTGTAAAATTTGGAATTAGCAAACATATCCTTAAGTATATTACCTGCTGAATATAGTATTGTACATCTAACCAATTTATGATTCTGTAGAATTTTAAATTCCTGATTTTAAATAATATTTTACAAGATGGAAAATTATTATAATATAATATAAATGAAAAAAGCAGGATAACGTACTATATATGGTGTGATGTCAGTTGTACATATGCATAAGAATAAATTAAAGAAACCACACAAAAATAGTAAAAGTTGCTATTTCTAGAGATGGGATTATGGGTGATTATCATTTTTTTTCTTTATACATTTTTCTGTATCTTCAAATGTTCTAACATGACAAGTTTTTGCCTATAAGTAGAAAATAATAAATTTTAATATAAAAGAAACACTGGAATAAAGTTCTCAAGGTGTATATTCCCTACACTGAATAGATTATTCCATATTTTCCTCAAAACTGGGTAGATAAAACCTAATGAATTTTATTTGCTTGCAAATATTAATATTTTTCAATGTACAATGTGAGGAGTAGATATTAAGGGCACTGCACTCACTTAAAAGTAGATATCACTGCAGTCCTGTGGTTAATGTTGCCTTAAACATCCAGTAAAGCCCACATGGTTGTTTGATAGTAAAACTGCCTTCTTATCCAACTGCATAGCCACAACAAAGCACTGAGAATGACTATTCCCAGTAAAAATGCAACTGTCCAATTGCTTACTCTTTTCAAATGGGAAAAGCATTCCTTCAACTTTGTGTTCCTCTGTCATTTAACTGTCAATGAAAAAACTCAGTTATCACTTTGGCCCATATTGTTGCTTACATATTACTGCTTTCTAGGTTGTTTCCTGTATGAATCCTTTTCATATGTTTTTAAAGACTGATTCAATTTTGGGGACATATATTTCATTTGGCTTTAGTCTAAAATTAAGTCATGTGATTATAGACTAATTTTTTTAGGTGAGATAAAAATATTGTGAAACAAAATGGTAAATTATGGGAGGTCTGTTTTTACTTTAATATCATCAACAAATTCCATTTTGCTTAACCACTTGGTATATGTGTGAACAGATTGCTTATTTAGGTTATTTGATGAATTTCCTGAAAAAGTCTATCAAGTTGTTATACTTTGTTTATTCAGAAAGATACCATTTGTTTAATTATTTTTATTAATCTATTTTTTTGGCCTATGTGTTTGTAGCATTTTGAATGTGTCAAAAATTATAGCTTTTATATCAGTTTAGACTGGGTGTTGATGTTTTGGAAAATTATTATGGTTTTAAGTAGTTGAAAGCAATCTTAAGTAAAAAGAACAAACTGGGAGGTATCAATCTACCAAACTTCAAGCTGTACTACAAGACTATAGTAGTAACTAAAACAGTATGGAAGTGGCCCATGAACAGAGACATAGACCTTTGGAACAGGACTGACAATCAAGAGATGAAACCATCTCTATATGGTAAGCTAATCTTTGACAAACCAGACAAAAATATACACTGGGGAAAAGAATATCCTTTCAATAAATGGTGCTGGCAAAACTGAATAGCTACACGCAGAGGATTGAAACTGGATCCCCACCTCTCACCTCTTACGAAAATCAATTCAAGAAGGATAACAGACTTAAACCTAAGGCATGAAACCTTAAGAATCCTAGAAGAAGATGTAGGGAAGACCCTTTCAGACACTGGCCTAGGCAAAGAATTTTTTAATAAGACCCCCAAAGCAATCACAACAGCAACAAAAGTAAATAAATGGGACTTGATCAAATTAAAAAGCTTTTGCACAGCCAAGGAAACTATCATTAGAGTGAATAGACAGCCTACAGAATAGGAGAATTTTACTTAATATTTTAAATCAAACATACCATAATCATATATAGTTATTTAGAACTTTAGAATTGTTACACACACACACACACACACACACACACACACACACACACACAAAAGTGTGAGGATGGATGGATAGATAGCTAATCCTGAAAAAATATAAGAAATCTCTCTGGAAAGTAATGTTAAAATGAACTGATAAAATTATTAAAAAATTGAAAGAATTCCTGAATGCTATTCCAGAGTTTCTACAGAATTAGGATGATAGAAATAAATAAAAAGAAAATATATATTTTGGTTAATTCTAGCAAATTTCTTCTGATTTATAAGAATACACACCGGTGCTGTCTTTAAGAAGTACCTCGCAAGTAGATCTCAGCATAAGTGTGTTGTTTTAGTTAAAATATCTCCTGCCTGCCCTTGTTGTCTATTGAGTAGACAATAGTGAAGGCCTAATGTTAGGGAGGTGCCATCAATCCAGATGTCTTGAGATGCAGTGCGACCATTCTAATCTGACAATATGAAATATTATTTGACTTCAAGTGGATATCTGTGTTAAGTGCTGCAAGATTTTGACATTTACACTCAGGTTCTTTGAACTTATATGTTAGGGTTTCATTAGTGTTTTTGGAGATAAGGTTTTGATAGTAGGTTTCAAGTTATTTACCCCATATCCTCTAAAGATAAAACCACCACTGCCAGTCTATTAATTCTCACTAGAGTAAAACCTTCTTGAGCTGGAACTTAGGCCTACACCATATGTAAAATTTCAGGTAGTAGGAAACAAAAATGAAGACTTGCATTTGGTTACTAAAGAATGGTGATAGCTAAAATTATTTCCAAGAGTGAAAGTCAGGTTAAATGGAATAGAGTTAAATAAAGAGTCATGATTTATCCAAGCTCTGTATGAAATCTCTGACTTAGTACGTCACAGCCAAGCTCACGGTCTTTATACTTCATGGTATCTCCTTGTGGCATCTTCTGTCTCAGATAATGATAACACCCTTTATCAGCTCAAGCAAGTGGCAAGTTGTCCTTGATGTCTTCGCTCATGTCCAGTCCAACACCAAGTCCTTTCAATTTTATTTTAATGTTTCTGGCATCTATCTACTTATTTTCTTTCCCACTAGCACTACCTGAATTCAAACTTCCATCATTTCTCTTCTGGAATATCACCATGACCTTTTAATTGATCTACCAACACCATTTTTATCTCTCTTCAATATAATGCCCTCTATGAAGTGGCCATATTCGTCTTTACAACTTATAATAATTCATAATAGTATAATACTCCCCTATGAATATGCACACTCACACTTTCACATTCAAACCCACAGCTGCAATTGCTCCGCTTACACTCAGGGTAAAGTCACAGCTCTTGCCACCCTTCCTCAGTCCAGCCCTGCTCATCTCTGGCATCTGTGCCCTCCTGCTCCCCACAGCTTCCTGCGTTCCAGCTACATCAGCCTTTTCTCAGTCTCTCCTATATGCCATCTTCCCTGTTGCCATAGGATCTTTCTATACCCTCAGCTTAGAATCTCCTCACTTAATGTCTTCTCAACCTTTAAAACTTAGCTCAAAAGTTACTTCCTCAGATAAACCTTCTCAGACCTCCTTGATTCAACTAGATTTTCCATTATCACCTCTGCTAGCCCATGTTTATCTCCTTCCTGGCACTGCTCATAGTTATAATTTTACACTTGTCTGTGTTGTTATTTGGTTAATATAGGTTTTATCCACCACACTGTGAACTACTTGAGGGCTCATCACTGTGCCCACTCTCTGCCTGGCAGCAAATATTTGTCAAGTGAATGGTGATGGCTTATTAGCCAGGACAGACGCCACCATCAAGCAGCATTACTTTCAATAAGAAGGAAAAAACACTAAATCAATAAAGGAATAAAGAAAATATTTTCCAGTAGTGAAACATGCTGGAAAGGATATAAAACAAGGTGTTTTGTTGGAGAATGACTGAGATAGGACAAAGGGAGAGGGAGGGCCAATTCGAATTGTGTAGTTGGGAAAAGACTCAGTAAGAAGTTGGCTTGGGGTCTGAGTCCTGAAAGAGGAAACGTGGCCAGTTTTGTGAAAAGTACCCTGGACATAAAAAATACCCAATGCGATGTACCACACTGGACAGTGTCCCCATTCTCTTGTTAGGTGTTGTCACAAGGCAGCTGCTTCGAAGAACTTAGCACTTTCCATGTAGACATCAAATTGTTGACAGCCTTTGTTCCTGATAAACTCAGACTGAGAAATGGTGGGGTTTGGGGTTATGCCCCTTCTCCTTAAAGTCCCTCACAGGGATTATGCGTCATTCAATCACACTGCACAGCAGCGCGCGCGTACAGCTCCCGCCATCTCTCACGGTTAGTGTGCGGACTTTGCGTCCTGGAGGGCAGGACCTCTCCTGTGTCTCCAGTCTCTGAAATAGTTTTCCAAACTAACACGGTAAGTTTTTCCCTATAATTTTCCTCCCACCTCTCATACCAAACAGTAAAATACATTGCTATTATTTAAAAGATTCTTCTGTATTTTCTTTTTGACAAATTATCTTCCTAGAACTACTTTATGTCAAAAAAAAAATAACTTGAAAAAGGGAGTGCTACACTATCATGTCCTCACTTAGAGTTAAGAAGACCATATTTCCATTCTGGTTATCTGAAAAATTTTCCCCCATGATAGTCTGATTATTTGGTTCTCAAAAGGACCAATAAAAGCAGATGATGTGTTTCCAATATACCTTCAAACAACTTTCATTCAACCCTTTAAACACATGTTAATTAAATTCATTATAATCAAATATTTATTTCATTTATGCAGAAAAAAAGAATGTATGTTTTAATAGTTTTATCTAACTGGGTTAAATGTAAAAATTTTACTTCATCATTTTTAATCAGGTATATTGGAGTTTGCCTCCAAATTATAAACCCCAAATATATTAAATCCTTTACATTCTAGTAATTATTTGATTAACAGGCAACTGGAACATAAACTTCATAAATACTTTATCCTTTCCACATACCAGCAGAGGTCTTCAAGTTAATGAGCAAACAGTTACTGGAACTGTGAATTGTATGACAACTCACCATAAAGGTTAGGATTTGAAATTCCTTTGCAAAGAAGAATGACTAGCATTTTATTGCCACATAAACTATCTTTGAAAATATTTATGCAATCTTAGCAAGCACATTTAGGGAGCTACTTTATTCAAATTTCAAGCTAAATTTCACCATGAAAAGAGAAGACAGGTAAAACTCATAAAGCAAACTGCTCATTTTACTTTGTTCTTTTTCACACCCTAGGTGGATTTCACATATCCATTTATTTTCTGTCACTGGTGATACTGCTTAGCATTCTGGAAGGGGACCACATTGTTTTCTCTCTATTGTGCAGAAAACATCCTTCTGCCTTGATGGGTTTGGCTGCTGTGCACTGTGGTCCCTGAGTGAAGAGCACATTTGAGTCTGTTTGGCTGTGAATGTAAGATCACAATTGGTCCTGAATTCGGTACTCCACAGCAGTAAGGAGCCCAAATTGAAAGCAAAATAGGCTTCGTTTAGAGCAGCAGAGTAGGCCAGAACAGGAACTTGGGGATCTGTGGAGATGCGCTAAGTGCTCCTACATGTATTTAAAAGTTTAGACAACCTGTAACTGGTCAGTTAATTCCAAATCAACTAACAAGTATTTTCTTTCTGAAAACAACCTTGTTTTAACACTGTTCCATACTCTTCCTCCTTTGCAAATAAATGACAAATTTTAGAGAATCAAATCTCTCTCCAGCTCCTTTTTCTAATCAGTTATTTTCAGCATTTGTGTGAAGGGTACCTCATGTTCTTTCAAATGGCAATAACGACTTCTCTAATGCCAAATAGTTAAAAAGATGCTAAACCAGAGAGCAGGGCTAGAAGTACAACAGGTGGAAACTCCGTAAGAGGCTCGGTTGCTGTGTAACAAAGTAGCAATTTATTTTAGCTCAACCGCAGCCCTGCAGTTCGCACAATCTGGTGAGCCTAAGAATCATGTGGGGAGTTTGATGAAATGCTAACACCAGGGCCCCGTGTCCAGAAATCCTGTATCAGCAGTCCTGAATCGAGGCCCAGGAATCTCGTTCTTCAGCGAGGGCTCCCGGAGATGTGTTTCCGACGCGAAGGGAAGCGCTTCCTTCCGCTGCCCATGGGCGAAGCTGCCAGCATCCCTCCTCCCTCCCTCCCGTCCCTCCCTCCAGGACGAGCTGCCTCCACCAAGTTGTGGTGGTAATTTTAGGTGTCAAAAGCACAATGGACTTGGGAAAGCAAGTGTGTGACTGTGGAGACAAAACCCTGTTAAGATAAAGAGGTTATTTCAAAGGAAGGGTTAGGACTTATGCCTACTTGAGCAGTCAACTTCACAGATTGTAGGAAGAGCTGGAGTTTGAAAAGATTATAACGTTTTGTAGGTAATTTCCTTTTACATCCTTACGTGTTAATGATTACAAAAAGCTGCCAATTTTAAATTAAAATGCCTTTTTATTGTTTTTTGTTCATAGTTCATTCATGACTTATGTTATAGATGAATGCAATCTAAAAGAATGATGATAATTTTTCAGCAATTTATTTCCAGTCATATAATATGTAATTATGTGTATGCTTATCTGGCAGTAATACATATTTTTTTTCATGTGATGAAACTGTAGCTATCAAAATAAATATAGAAAATTGGCCCAAAAGACACTTTCAAAAATAGCAATACATGAATAAAATCATTCTAAATAAGGAGAATTTTTGGAGCAAAGAGCTGTGTGCTGACTTCGTTAAGTATCATCCTGGGGGTTGGAGGGGGTTGTTTTATGTATTCAGTGATGGTTTACTGTTTTCCGCCACATGTCAGGGACTGGCTGGATCTGCTCTCACCAGAGCCCATTTTACAGGAGTATAAAAAGAGAGAGCATTCTACCTGCGACTCCAGGGCAGGCAGATCATCACAGCTGTTGTCCTGCAAAGAAAGAGCTGAGGGAATTGAAGTCTACTAAATGACTGCTAGAGAAGTTTACGTATTTCGGAAAGTAGAAGGGAAGAGTAACTAGTACGATGGAGTTAAAAACTGCTGCTGTGGCTCTAAACTTTAAGAAAGTACAACAGTAGAAATATTTAAAGTAGCTTCAAAGAAAGAATAATGAAAAACTACATATTTGTTATTTTTATTATTGCACATAGTATCATAATAGGTTTTATATTTTAAGGAGGAACAATCTTTTTTTTTTAAATCTTCTTTGTAGTGGAATTATTTTTTATTTCAGCATATTATGGGGGTACAGATTTTAAGGTTTCAATAAATGCCCATTCCCCCCCCACAAGTCTGAGTCTCCAGCATGACCATCCCCCAGATGGTGCACATCTCACTCATTATATACGTATATACCCGCCCCCCTCCCCCCTCCCACCTGCCCAATACCCTATTACTGTAGTACCTATGTGACCACTTAGGTGCTGTTCGGTTAATACCAGTTTGCTGGTGAGTATATGTGGTGCTTGTTTTTCCATTCTTGGGATACTTCACATAATAGTATGGGTTCCAGCTCTAACCAGGAAAATATAAGATGTGCTATATCACCATTGTTTCTTAGAGCTGAATAGTACTCCATGGTATACATATACCACATTTTATTAATCCATTCTTGGATTGATGGGCACTTGGGCTGTTTCCACAGCCTTGCAATTATGAATTGTGCTGCTATAAACATTCGAGTGCAGGGCCTCTTTCGTTGATATTTTGGTCAGTCTGATGACTGCATGTCATGACGTCTTCCTGTTTGCATTGAATCTCCCAGGGGTCCTCTGAGCTTCTTGAACTTGTATATCGAGATTTTGAACAAGGCCTGGGAAATTTTCCTCTATTATATCTTCAAATAGCTTGTCCAGCCCTTGAGTGTTGTCTTCTTCCCCTTCTGGTAACCCTATGATGCTATCATTAGGTTTCTTCACATAATCCCACATCTCTTGTAGGCTTTGCTCTTTTCTCTTGTTTTTCTGCTTTATCTCTGTGATGGTTTTATTTAGTTGGAGGGTGTTATCTTCAAGCTCTGAGATTCTTTCTTCTGTTTGATCTTCCCTGTTCTTGAGACTTTCCACTGTATTTCGTAGTTCGCTGAATTGATTCTTCATTTCCAGGAGTTTGGTTAAACTTTTCTTCATTGTGTCTATTTCTTTAGTGAACTTTTCTTCTAGGTCCTGGAGGCTTTTTGTGGTTTCTTTGTGTTGGTTATTGAGTTGTTGTTGCAAGTCGGTGAGTGTTCTTATGATCCACATACGAAATTCCTCTTCTGTCATTTTGGTTGCCTGATTTTGGTTGGTGTCCGTTTCTAGGGGGCTGGTGCTCCTCTTTGGGGGTGTGTTTTCTGTTTGGTTCTTCATATTTCCTGAATTCCTTCGCTGATTTCTTCCCATGTCGATCAGTTGTTGTTTGTTTCCTTTGGGTTTTTGTTTGGGTATTCGCATGCCTTGTCTAGTTTCTGAGTCGTTAGGTGGTGTCTGTGGGTGAGATTCGACCACTCCCTGTCAGTGGGTGCGGTGAAAAGGCTGTACAGGATGCCGTCCCTGTCAGTAGGTGGCGCTTGCTTGGAGGAACAGGCTATGCTGTTGTTTTTGTGTCCTGTTATCAGCTCTTGTTCTGGGCAGAGCTGGTTTGGGTAAGTCTGCCCTCAGGCACCACCAGTGCCTTTAGCAGGGGTCAAGGTTCTGTTCTCTGCTTCCAGGAAAAGCTGTCAGGGAGGGGCTGGAATGGCCCCACTCCACCAGAAGGTCTGCTTGTGGGAGTGGGGCTATCTGAGACCCGCAGTCTGGAGCAGGCCTTGCTTCTTTCCACCCTCCCCAACTCTGCAGCTACTCCTGGGCCTCTGCCAGCAGGCCAGACCACATGTCACCAGGCCTCCCCGGATTGTGATGCCGGCGGGGAGGTTCCCTGCACAGGAACGCCACCTGGGCTGGGCGTACGGGCTCCTTTTTGGAAGAGGGTTGCCCTCTAGGATGCTGATCTGCCCCTGAAGGCACACACACCTCAGCAGGCTGTTCACATATATTCCTTCTGTACCCTGGGCAATGCTAGCCCTCGGTGCAGGGGATCTGGTCTGCAGGTCCGACCTCTGGGTCCCAGAGTTCAAACTGTATCCCCACCAGGGAGAGGATTTCCGGTCCCAATTCACCCACAGAGAGCCCAAGCTGGGTCTATGTCTCTCAACCTCTGAGTCTGCACTGTTCTCCTGGGAACACCGTGCCAGCAGCACCTGGGAGGGCTGGCGGGTAGGAAGCTCACAGTCTGAGTTCCCCTTAGTCAGCTGTAGGGTCCCAAAAGGGAAGGTCCCGTTCCCTGGAGGTGCCTCTGGCTGGTGGCTGTATTGTCTCTCTGGGCAGCCGCCGGTAGGGTCGGCGGAGGGGAAAAGGAGGCAATATGGAGCCTGCCCCGCGGCTCAGGTCTGTCGAGGAACAATCTTTTTTAAACAGAATTCAAATTGTTTTGTATTCTACAAAATGTAAAATATCTAAACCACACGTGCCACACTCATACAAGGGCTTCTAAAAATGGAATACAATTTAGCGACACTTGTGGGATGTAAAGCATTTACTTTTTATTTTGGAAAGTGTTCATACTAAACTTTCAAATTAATAACAACCCCCCTTATTTACTTTGTTATTTCAATTACTCTAATTGTTGCGTGTACACTATTCAAGGTTGTGTTGTGATCACAAACTGAGTTCAATCTCACTTTTAATAAAAGTTTTTAAATTTTTGACAACAAAATTTTTTGTAAGATTTCAAAGTACTTCATTAATAATCAGAATCATATAGACCAATCCTATGTTTATTAGCTTTAAAATTCTGTGCTGGGCTGGAGACCCCCAACTGGTTTCTATGGCTCATGAGTTCTCTTTCCTAGGAGAGGGATGAGGAGGATGAGAGAGCATGTGTCTGTTGCCGCAGTGTGTACAGCTAGCGTTACAGCCCTTGTTACAGCTCTTATTCATTTGACCGGGGAAAGAACACAGCAGCAAAAGAAGAGTCGGAGAACAGCCTTTATTCTTCCAAAGCAGGCTCAGCACACCTGGTGTTACAGCTCTCTTCGTGTCCAATGTTCTCCCCTTCCTGCCCTTCTGCCCCTGCTTTTATACCCTTGGTAGGGCTCAAGAAGCGTCCAATCAACTATAAGCTTTAACATCCAATCAGCAACAGGCTTTAACATCCAATCAACAACAAGCTTTAACATCCAATCAAAAACAGTGGGATTCAAAAATTACCCAATCAGGATCACGCAAGCAGCATGGCCGGAAGCAACAGCACGTGAGCCTGGGGCATTCCTGCACGGCGAGGTCTCAGCAGCACGGGGCGGCTGCTGTGTGCCGTGCCTGACCCCAGCAGCGTGCCTCTACCTGGCCATGCACAGCACTGGCCCCTGGATATGCAGAACCATGGGGAGGCGGAAGGCGGCAAGCAGCCGCATCCCGGCGCCCGACATTTTCCGCATCATGTCTGTAGGTGAACAATAACACAGCACATGATCAGAATGAAGTTTCCTCCTAACTGGCGTGCACAACCAAGGACTGACTGGTTATTCTTAAATGAGGACTGCACTACTATAATGAGTGCATAGCCCTACCCTAGGCACCTGGGCTGCATCACAGAGAAACAGGATTCTT